>NC_141181.1:52130000-54530000 GCF_055505025.1 Bos grunniens | reverse complement strand
TAAGGAAGTCTGAGTTTTGATTTTTCTTATGAAAACTTCTTTGATTTCTGAAATATCAAATATTGGGGTATATCTGTTTGATAATCCAGTGCTGTAAATTGCTTCAATTGCTGGTTCCTATCCAAATTTTACTCATCTTTCCAGGCCCAGATCATTCCCTCTTCTTTGATGAAACCTCCCGGACTCCCCTTTGACCTTTTAGTCTTCCCTAGTCCATTTTGGGAGACGGAAATGGCAACACACTCCAGTACTCTTGCCTGGAAAATCCCATGGACAGAGGAGCCTGGTGGGCTGCAGTCCATGGGGTCGCGAAGAGTCAGACATGACTGAGCGACTTCACTTTCACTTTTCAGTCTCATGCACTGAAGAAGGAAATGGCAACACACTCCAGTATTCTTGCCTGGAAAATCCCAGGGACGGGGGAGCCTGGTGGGCTGCTGTGTATGGGGTCGCACAGGGTTGGACACGACTGAAGCAACTTAGCAGCAGCAGCAGCAGTCCGTTTTGACTGAACTTCGACAGCACACAAAATTTAGCACTAGGTTTTAGGATTCAACATATTTGCTGTATCGTACTGTTAGTCTGGTTAATGACAGGGGCCATGTCTTATCCTTTTACTGCACCTTTCATGGAGTCCAGCTGAGTGCCCAGCATGTCAAATTACAGAGCACACGAGCTTAGCCCATATTAGGAACTCCTTACCCTGGCCTCACACAACTAGGTAACTTACTGAGCCATTCTAGACTTGTCATTTCCTGAACATGTCATGTACTTAAATGCCTTTGTCTTCTACTATCAAAATCTTAATTCATTCTTATAAATCCAGCTCAAGTCCCACCTCTCCCATTAATCTTTCTCCAACCCCCCATGTCAAAATTAACTGCTTCTTCCTCTGAGCTCCTTGTTTTATACATTAAAAAAAAAAACTTTTCTTTTTGCTGCTTAATATTAGAATCTTCTAGACTGTGTGCTCTTTGAGAGAAAAAACCAGGTCATGTTCATTTTCTATTTTAGCATGTAGCATAGTGTCAAGCATGCAGAAATTAAATATTCACATATAAATAAATGAATGAACTTACAATTTTATTCTCCAGTTAATCAAGTAACATCTTGTTAATATCTTTGGTTTAGCCTTGGCATTTTCATAGATGAGATGAGAAAAGTCCATAAAACTATTCAATGAATTCTGGATTTGATGAAATATTGTGGTTTTGCTTAATATTTTATCTTATTTCAATCTTAAAGTTTGATGGCAGCATTGTTTATAAAGTAAAAAACTGGAATCGATCTAAACGTCCAGCAACAGGAGACATATATGAGTTTAAGACTTTCACAGAGAAAGTTGTTTTTCTTTTCTTTTTCATCACCATCTACCTCCAGAACTTTTTCATCATCCCACACTGAAACTCTTCACAGAGAAACTTTTAAATTATAACCTATAAAGTTTCTATTCTTTCTTTACCTAAAACTATTACTCCCTTCTTTTATGCATTTACTCGACCATCATTTTTACTATAATTCCCTAATCTGGTTGGTAGAGTTTATTGACTTTAAAATATTTATTGATTTATTTTATTTATTTTTGGCTGTGCTGAGTCTTTGTTGCTGTACACAGGCTCAGTAGTTGCAATCTGTATGCCACAGTTGTGGTACATGGGCTTAGTTGCCACAAGGCATGTGGGATTTTCCTGGAGCAGGGATACAACCCATGTCCCCTGCACTGGCAGGTGGATTCTTAACCACTGGACCACCACCTAAGTCCCAGCAGAGTTTATTTTTAATCATTTAGTAAAGTAATGAAGTTTGTTTTTCAGCTACAGTTGAGGAAATATAGTATTGAAAATACATTATAAAAGCAAAAAAAAATTTCACATATACTGCAGTTCATAAATGGACAGCAACCTTTATGGATACATACAACCATGGGTCACACTGCAGGACAGCACAGTAGTTAAGAGCGCAGGTCTTGGACCCTGGCTCCACCTGCTACAGTTATTAGCTGTGTAATACTGTAAAAGCCTTTCTGTGCCTCAGTTTCTTCATGTATAAAGTGAGGATAATGGTATCCATCTCATAGGGTTATTTTGAGAGTTACACTGGCTCATACACATAAAGCACTTAGGACAGTGTGTGGTACATAATCAGTGCTTACTAATGGACTAGCTGCTAGCATCATTATATTTTCATCATTCTCACGATTCTGATTATTATAATAACCACAATATTACTCCCCTGAAGTAAAATTTTTTTCAGGGAGCAAAATTTGTTCAATCTGGCTTTGCCGAACTGCTGTTTAAAGAAATCCCCTTCCTCTGTAAGTTGGCTTTGCTTCTAGAACCAATAAAGCAATCAGTCTTTGCTCTTTAACAATGGGACCGGCTCCCTCGTGAGGAGTGAACTGCATTGCAGTTACTCTACCGAGGTTGGAAAGCCATTTGCCACAAGCACCCCTGTCCTGATTTCTGCACTGAGAGAGGCTGAAAGAGATCCCTTAAAGGTCCCAATCTAATGAATGACCATATGAATCATTCTGAGGTTCCTTTCAAGCTCCAAGATTTTCTGCCTATTTACCAGGTTCTCACATGCAATGTTAAATAGCAGTCTTGCCAGGAACCTGCAGTTCACACTCTGAACTGAGGCGGAAACAAATACTGTCACAGAAAAGCAGAAATCTTAAATTTCTTTCTGTGTTCTGAACAATGCATTTCCACAGTAGTGAACCACGTTTGGTGACTCAAGTCTCTCAGCAATTCTAGAGAGGAAATTGTGAAATTATCGCTGTTTGCTGAGACAGTACTTACAGTTTGCCAAAAGAGGGAGCATGGGAGCAGACAACACGTTTGTCCAAGTCTTTAAAAAAAAATGTTTGTTTGGATTCTGTTTTTTAGTTTTTTATTTCTTTCGCAAGGATTGGATGAAACTAAATGACAGTTACAGACAATATTTTCTTTTTAAGACTGTCTTAAGACAGAAAGGTCCAAGATTGAAAATAGACACATAACTTTAAATGATCTCTATCTTCCCCAGACAAAACATTCACCTTATGCCTGGCTGCCACACATCAAACAGCTCTAATTAAACTGCTCTCATTAAAAGGAAAGGAAGGAGGAGCTCAGGCCAGCAGTTCTCCTGAATAGGGAAGCAATCACATATTTAATAAAAGTGCAACTTTCTCTCCTGGCTGCCGTGGATTATTTAAAAAAGAAGGATTCATTGTATATATAATCTAGATCTCACCTTTACTACAACAATGGAGAAGTTATTGAAATAACCAAGTTTAATGAAAGTTAATCATCAGGGTGCCAAGTTACTCACTCCCTAAGGCTAAACACTCCTTGGTGCCAAGCAAGAGGAATGATGTAAGCTCCTAGAACCTTTTGTAGAAACAAGTCTGAGATTCACACTCATTAGTCACTAACATTGGGTGAAAGCCTGTGTAAGATAAGGAGGTTTCTATAAGACACACATATCCCTACAAAGTCATTGTTTCAATACAAATTTGATTGCTGCTTTTGTAAAGGCAGCTTTGGCAATTTCCCCATTTGTACATATATTTTCAATTTGCAGAAGAATTCTGCAAGTTCATGTATTTTTAGTTTAAGGAACATAGTCAGTCTCTTACTCAAATTACCAAAAAGTGCTCTGTATCATGTTTAGCCTAAAAATTTAAGAAAGACACCTGGAAAATTCACAGAGCTTAAAATTTTCCCCCCAAATTATATATGTTATATAAACTAATTACTTGATAGTTTAATGAAATGGTTTCTTTTATTGCTGCTGTCCACTGTATTAAAGCAATATGATGTAAAATACTAATCTAAAGAAGAAAGTTAAATATTCTACAATTTCCTAAGATTTGGTTTAATCTCCATGTGCCTCTGAACAATGCTCTAAGGTAATTCTGCTAACACTTTCTAGACCTGGAAAACACATGACCTTAGATTCAGTTATTAACAGATTTATAACAGAAAAGATATTATATTATAAAATTCTATAAAATTTTATATTATAAAATTCTTCTTAAAGGACAACCTTTAAAGTTGGATTATTTCCTTAACTAATACAGGAAGCAAGATAGGCAGTGGCTTTTTGAAATTTATGGTTTAGTCAGTCCCATGCAACAGCTGGCAATACTGGGTCCTAGGAGGAGAAAATCTGTGAACATAGAAGCAGATTTCACAGGCTACATTTTTTTCCTTTATTTGGGTCATCATGTGGAAGACAAGATTATTTTCCAAAATGATTAGTCATTCTCATCAATTAGCCAGCTAAAGTATCAATCCTGAAGGAAAAATGTAATAAGCTCTTCTTTTGTAAGTGCCATCTGTCAAAAACTGTCAGAGTTAGTCAAAGCTTTTTACTGTCCCAATCAAATCATAAAACGAGTGGAAAGTCACTGTACAAAACCCATTAAGCTATGTTACTAAATGTCCAATGCTGCATAAAAACTATAAATAGCTTTGCACTTCTAGGTCTTTTTTTCAATTTGCTTTTCTTGAAGTAGTAATGATGTTCTGCTTCAGTGAATAAAATAATTTTGGAGCTGCCTTAGTGTTTAATCCACATACTCTTTCTGTGTGGAATGAAAGCAAGCAGTAATCAAATCAGAATTTTAAGCATTCCTTGATGTATCTCTTGCTAACAATTTTAAAAATTAAGAGCACCAAAGATAGCAAAGACTGAAAAAACTAGTCACTAGGCTTAATAATCTTACAAATTGACATTCCTTTGGGGAATAAAATGCTGTTTCTGGGAAGGGCATCTAGTCTTTTTCAAATATTTGCAAAGGAATTCATACTCTAAAAGGAACATCACTTACTACTGGCTTAAAAATAACAAGCCAGTAGCCAACTCTGAACAAATACAATGTCCAAAAACTGATTACTGAATTAGTAAGGGTTTGTTTCCACACACTGAACACAGTCTTTGCTCTTTTAGTACATGGTTGATCCAATAGTTGATCTAAGGGCCAAGTAAGAATTCTGATAACTGAAATTTGTCCAAATAAGTAGCCAAAGTAAGCTGAGGACCTGATCCAAACCACTTAATAACATTGAAATACTTCTCTATTTTTTTCTTACAATATGTTAAAAGAAGTTTCAATACTTTCCTGGTAAGTTCTTCCATACTCGAATGGATCCCATCTATTCTGGTGATAGCTCCTAGAAATGTAAGTAATTTCCATGCTAATGAGATTCTCTAATTATCAAGAAAGACAAAAAAAGGGTAGGACACATTTGGGAACAGACACCCAAGGCCATTAATCAAGTTTGTATATTTTGTAAGGGTGGAAAAACAATATTTTTCATCAAAATGTTTTTGCTTTGTTTTCTCCAGGAAAGCTAAGAAGAACAAACCCAAGAAGGACATGCTAACCATTTGAAATCTGAGTTTTCAAATCTAAAATAAAGAAAATTTGAAAAGTATATTGAAACTGAAATGAAGTAAAGGGTGGCATATGAATTTAGTATCTTTAAGGAAAAATTAAAGACATCTTCAGATACCTTGTCCAGATGAAGCAGAGATTGGAGGCACTCTGACAGTTTCTTATATTTAAAATAATGCCCAGAACCTACTGTGTTAGATTTTTGGTGAAAATAAGCAATAATCTTAAATTTAGTACAGTACTATACATGAATACTTACTTAAAAAAGATTAAAATTTACACTATATAAATTTTAAATAGCCATGATATGTGCACCAAGTTTTATTTGCCTTGAAAACAATACAAATAGAACAAATATGTGATTCAAAATATTAAATGTTCTTGAATTGTACAGAAGAAAAAGAAACTGATGTGAAACTGTAGGAATTGCTGAACTTCAGATAAATGTTTCTTCAAAACAAGAGATATTAGTTCCTAAAAGATTTCTCTAAAGTTAAAAAAAGATTAAGAAAAACATTAAGCCACTGGGTTATTATGTTCAAACAAAAACTTACATGTTTCTTAATGGACATGTGTTTACATTTACAGATAGTAAACTCAGTCTCTTGTCTTATAAAACAGAAGACACCACTGATGTATAAACTAAGCGAAATAATAAAAGCCTCTTTTTCATATTAGAACCTTTTAAAACCTAAATCTACCTTAGCATTATTTTCCATGAAAACTTAATAGGGAATGGCTAATCTGAAAGCAAAATGTTGAACAAATCACTTTCAAAAAAAAAAGAAACACATCATGGGATTTTACTTATAGCTAGCAGCATCAACTAACGCCCCAAACAATGGCACATGAACTCAGAGTATCAGCCGGTCCTCTCCTCCCTCCTGAATTACCTGACCAATGGAAGTTTGGGTTTGTTGTTTCAGAAAGCACTGTTTCTTACATTCCATCAATTGTTCAAAATCATGCCACATTTTTGCTTGTTTCATATTTGGACCATGACTTTCTCGTACAGCTTTTTGTTTTTCCCGGAGTTTCTAGAATAAAAAAAATAAGAGTAATTAAATATCATATAGGGATTTACTTCTACTGCTCTAATCAGAAGAATATGGTATGCTTTGTATATCTGATAAATAATAGCTAAACCACATGATATATGAAAGCTAAGATGATAAAAGTTAATTAAATTTACGATAGATCTAAGACAACCTGAAGCTAAAAAGGACAGAAAAATAGAAAAGAAGGGGAAAATAAAGGAAATCAGGAAAGTGGAGCAGTATCATGGTATATAAAAAGTGCAGATTTTGGAAGTCAGAAGACTTGAGTTCCAGCCTTGGCTTTGTCACTAGCCATAAGGAAGACAATTTCTCTGGACTGTAGTTTGTTCAATTGTCAATTAAGGTTAATAACAGGAGTAATTATAAAAGTAACTGCTTTATAATACTATTTTTTTCACATGACAATAGATATAGAAATAATTACAAACTATCATGTGTTATATATGTTATTATTATTAAACATTATATTCTTTCCTGAATCAGTATACTCTAAGGGTATGCTCTATGCCCAAATAAATCAAATTGTATGCAAATATTCTTCAAGGAGAAGGTCCAGTGATATTTTAAAAAGGTTCAGATCCTTATCATAATTATTTTTGTTACTAATAGCCCACATATATAGTTCCACCTTCCAATATTGTTCTACTTACTGGCTAAAATCATAAACAGGAATAGGAACATTTTTAAGTAAACTGTGAACTGTTCTTTGGCTCTGTGTTATGGCAAATCAAGGAAGAGTGACAAAGAAAAGATCGCACAAAGTCAGAGAGACAATGAGAGGAAAGAAAAGTAGAAAGGAAAGAAGAGAAAAACAGAGATGACAGTACACACATAAGGAAGCACAGAGTAACAGTAATCACCAAGAAGCGCAGAAAAACAAGCAAAGACACAAACAGATTACATGGGAACATCCCCATCTTTTCCTCTTTTAGTATGCAGGGTTGATCTAACAGTTGATCTAAGGACACAAGTGAGAAGGCCAGAGGTCGGTACTTGCCCAAATAAGAGGCTAAACTAAACTGAGGCCAGATTCAAAATGCTTATTAAAGACTGCCCTTCCCACCTATGGCTAAGAAAAGCAAAGTTAACAGCAGATAGCAAAACAAAACAGAATAAAGAAAATATAATTTAAATATAAATAGCAAATTTTTGACACAATGCCTGGCATGCAAATACATCTATTTAAGTCTATGTTACAAATAAAGTATCTTACAACAAATATTTTTATCCTCATAAACTAAAACAAAAGTAGTAAGTCAGATCAAGAGTTTTAAGAGTATTGAACATGATTTTAAGATTAAGGTACTACTTAACTGTAACTTTTCTTATATTATTGGAATAATTTCTTTCTAAAAAATCCTAACAACCTATAAAAGCTATTTAAAGAACCAAAGACAGGATGCGAGCATTGTCTGTATCAAAAATATTAAATTTAATTTGCTTCATAACCATATGTGTTTGAAACCTTTAACTTTATGAATACAACTGACTTTGTAATTTATTTTTAATGTTACTGTCATGTACTACAGATTTATTTTATGGATAGTTGTAATGCACAAAAAATACTTGTCACAGATTTCACTCTTCTTAAAAGGAGGAGGTGGTACAGGAGAGGGAAAGTTACAACTTTGAGCATCATATTCCACAGCACTTGGTAAGGCAAAGTCTAGTATACGATAGTGTGAATTGTAGCGCTATAGTTTGGTCTAATTTCAGAAACTCAAGCTGGCCTGAGGAGGTCTGTGGATGTCCAGTCTGCTGGTTTGGAAGACTTATGCTATTGTGAGTTTGAAAGCCTAGGTATATTCTGTGTTTGCTTTGAAAATTTAGATCTATTCTAAGAGTGAGAGGATCAAGAAGCTTTGTTTCTTAAGTGATACAGCCAGACAATCAGGGCATGAGCTAATCAATGGCTCATTTTGCTCAAACATGCTTGATGTCAGACTGTTGCTACTGCTTTCTCCTCAAATCTTGCAATATAATAAAACACTATACTGGGAGGGGAAAGAATAATCATATTTAGCCATTAAGTTTGAGTCTCTGAAAGGATTCAAGGTTTGGCAAATATTTCTCTATATACAACATCCATTCAGATACTAAACAAATGATGTGGAGGAATATTTTCATATGAAAAAGTACATTACTTCACTTAAGAAATATCTGGATGAAAGTCTATTATTGACAATCATACTAAATCCTAAAGCCCCCCAAATATCTAGTTAAAATAGTGTACAAATGTGTGTACAACTTGATTCAAATACATACATTTGAACATGAAAGTATCCAATAGCTAAACTGTACAATATATTGATTGAAGCAAAGCCATATTGTTAATTTGTACTTTTAGAACAGAAAAGCCCATATTTATATAAAATCATTTCCAGGCTGCAGACTCAAGAATATTTGAACACTGAAATGAGACACTGACATATAGTTAGTATTTTAAAAGAAAAACTGCAGCTAACAATTCCTAACAAATGATAATACAAACTGGATACTCCTACTAGAAAAACTAAGAGGAAACTTCAATTTTCAGTAGTGAAACTCAGTAAGAAACAGATAAAATGGCATATAGTGAAGCATGGTTAGCATTCACTATGTAACATGGTCTTAAAATCATTGAAGATTAGAATCAATTAGAGAAATCAGTTAGTCATTTATATCCTGATGGTCAAGGCCCCTACCACCTCTTCCACTAGGAGTGTCTTAGAGAACTGAAAAAACAAAGCTCAATCATACACTCCTATTTTTAGTAGTCCTCATATAAGACTGGCAGGTAGGGAGTGAGTTTCTTAAGAAAAGTTTTTCGATTATTTTTAACTGAGTCAATGTTTGTAAAGGACTTAGACCAGGCCCCGGCTCATAGTAAGAGCTTTGTGCTTATTAAATAAAATAGATGTGTAAGTTTATACTTATCTTATAAACAGAGATACCTGGGAATAATGTGAAACTTGTAGTTCACTCATTACACGTGGCATTTTGTTATGCATGAACTTTTTATTTAAAACTAGATTTCTCCCTTTCCCCCCAAATCTATGTGCCTTCAGTTTTATAAAAATAAATTTCTAAGGAAGAGTCTTCATTTTTGAAAGGGAGTAAGAAAGTTCTAATTTCCCCTATAACCTTAAAAAAAACTAACAATGACATAACCGTGTCCTGTAAACCTGAATTATGCACACATTAAAAAACAAACAAATATTCTTACCTTTCCAAGATTTTCCTGTTCAGCAATATTTTTGGTATATTGTTCCCTAGGAAGTCAATATAATGATATAGTTTACATTTACTTCAATTGATTTTATCATACAACTAAATTATAAATCAACATATCTATCTAAATATATTAGATAATACAGTTTAGAGTACTAGAGTCAGAATGAAACTCATTATCAAATAGTCCCTTTTCTAATCTTTAGTCAGTTCATCTAATAAATAATAATATAAGTAAAAAAAAACAAGGCAAAATATCATGTAAGAAATTAAGTACTATTTGTGGTTAATCTACACTTAAAACAATAGAAATACATTTGCTTAAATTACACTTTTTTGGAAGAGGCTTGCAGAACAGAGAGAGAATACACATTAAAAAAATAACAAACCACAATAAATATCATCTAACCCTGCAATCCAACTTCTACAAAGCTTTCCTATAGAAAAACTCTTAAAACTTAATAAAAATAAAAGCAAAGACTATTCACTTCACCATTGCTTACAATAGTAAAAATCTACAACCAACTAAATGTTGATAGATGGGGAAATGTTTAAATAAATTATGGTACATGCATTCAAAAGAATAATACAGAGTTGTGAAAAAAGAATGAGGTAGATTTATAAATACTAAACTGGACAGAATTCTAGATAAATGAGGTATGGCAATGTAGACAACATTTAATTTTTGTGTACTATACTTGATAATGGTTACTCTTTGTTTTTATAAATATTTCTTTTGTACGCTAAAAAATTATAAATTTTTAATGTAAAAAATATAAATCATATCATATGGTATTTTTAAACAAAAGTATAATTATATTTTAAGACAAAAAGTGAGATTTAAAGTGTTAAGGACAAAGACTGAAGAATGAGGACAACGGAACCAATGATAAGAAGAGAAACTTTAGACCTCAAATTTGTATGGAAAAAGACTATATTTCTGTGAAAAGCTACACAGCAGTACTCAAGAAGAAATTACATAACACAAAATTGGGAATCTACGAAATCATAAACCACAAAGACAAACTCTAGCAGCTTAAGTGAAGATAGATTTGCATTGGTGTAAAAAAGGGAGGTTAACGTCTTTAGAACAAAAGAATGGCAATCAGAAGTACCCGAAGTCCTTACAGAGATGAAGTGAAGGTAGAATTTGTGCACAAGAATACATTTGAATCAATTCTAATGAGGTGGATGAAACTGGAGCCTATTATACAGAGTGAAGTAAGCCAGAAGGAAAAACACCAATACAGTATACTAACGCATATATATGGAATTTAGAAAGATGGTAACAATAACCCTGTGTACGAGACAGCAAAAGAGACACTGATGTATAGAACAGTCTTATGGACTCTGTGGGAGAGGGAGAGGGTGGGAAGATTTGGGAGAATGCAACTGAAACATGTAAAATATCATGTATGAAACGAGATGCCAGTCCAGGTTCGATGCACGATACTGGATGCTTGGGACTGGTGCACTGGGACGATCCAGAGGGATGGTATGGGGAGGGAGGAGGGAGGAGGGTTCAGGATGGGGAACACATGTATACCTGTGGTGGATTCATTTTGATATTTGGCAAAACTAATACAATTATGTAAAGTTTAAAAATAAAATAAAATTAATTAAAAAAAATAAATAAATAAAAATAAAATTAAATTAAAAAAAAAAAAAGAATAAAAGCGAAAGGGAACAGACCCAGTCTGGATGAACCTTCATTTTGCCCATAAAATTTATGAGACACTAAGTCAATGTTATTTGCCTTCCTAGCTCTCCAGTGAAAAACAGCTCAGAGGATATAAATGACATATTACTCAGAATAATGTATGATTATAATTAAGAGAACTTTAAATAATTCATTTATTACCCCAGGTCTAAGGAATGTCCAAATTGTTTTAGGATTTCCATTTCTATTTTATTAAGAAATCAATAGGCGCATGCTCAACACTAATATGTAATTTTATTCAATTGATTTATTCAAGTAGTAATTACAGAGCACCTGTCCTATACCAAGCATGTCCTGGGATTTCAAGAAGAAAACAGGGACAGACAGAGTCCTCACTCTTCAGGAACTCATACTATATCATTTCTAAAATACTGCTGCAAACATTACATTGAACTTGAGCTCCTATGGCATATATTGTTCTCTTTATTTTATAGATGAAAAAGTGATATATCCAAGGTCACAAAACTAGAACTGGAAAAATCAGGTTAGAAACAAAATTTTATTGAGTCCCTTTCTAGAACTTTGATATATAACATCCTGCCTCTTTAAATAAAATTACATTTTACAGGTGATCTTTCAAAAACAAGCTAATTTCTTAGACCTTTGGCCTTATCAGAAAGTACCATAAAAGTAGAAAATGAAATGACATCAAAAATATTGTGTCTACACTAGTAATAAATTTTAAATATATATCAGTGAGTTTAGAGTATAACTCCATTTTATTCCTAAATATTCTTATCATGTACTTCTCTAGTCAGGGTGCAATATTTTTATATTGGAAAACTGAGGAATGGTAAAGATTTACAATGATTTTTAAAATAATGGAGACCTCCTTGGAAGGCCAGTGGTTAAGACTTCTCACTCCCAACCAGTGCAGGGGGCACTGGTTCCATCCCTAGTTGGGAAACTAAAATCCCACATGGTGCACTGTGTGGCCAAAAAAATAAATAAATAAAAACGATGAAGAGGAATATCTAGAAAAAAAATAGCTCAGATCAGAAAACCAATAGCTCAGGAGCAATGTTTCCTTTGTTACTAATTGTATTGATAACTTTGGAAGAAGAGGAGGGTTCGGGATGGGGAACACATGTATACCTGTGGCGGATTCATTTTGATGTTTGGCAGGACTAATACAATTGTGTAAAGTTTAAAAATAAAATAAAATTAGGGAAAAAAAAAAAAAAAAGAGAAAAAAAAAAGAAACAATTTCTAAAACTTTTATTTTTCAAGAACAAAATTACTTCTTACATAAGTGAACATTAGTATTGACTACATAGATTTAATGAGCAAAATTTACATGCAATAAAAGAATTTGAATAAATACATTCAGTATGTTTAATATGCTAGAGTATTAAAAATAATATCCTATTTATAGGATATTTTCAGCCTGGCTTGCATTATATTAAAAAATGTAGACTTTGCAAAACATTCTATTTCTTAGATTCCTTTTTATAATATAAATGTACTGCTGTTGTTCAGTTGCTAAGACATGTCGGACTCTTTGTGACCCCATGCATTACAGCAGGCCAGGTTTTCCCATTTCACTATCTCCTTGAGTTTGCTCAAACTCATGTCTATTGAGTCATGAATAACAATGTATAAGCTACTAAAAATCTCAACTGCAATCTTGAATAAATGTGAATCCTACACTTCATTTGAGTTCTTATTGAATGGTAAAAGCAAAGCATTTGAATTGTGATAAAGGGCAAAGAAAGTTTATCTTGTTCACTACTGCATTTTTTTCAAAGCTAGCAATTCAACTATAAATGCATTTTTAAGGCAGCATTTATTATGTTATAGTATGCTAGGATTACAAAAAGAAAAAATCACCATGTAAGGACTAGTAGTATTTATACATTCCTTGTTTCAAAGGCTGGCACTCTGCAATCACAGAATTTCTAGCTGAATTGCAGCTGCTCACACTGCAACAATGAGCACACCAATGACCAGAGTCCAGGACATGTGGGACTTTAAAAATAGACCAAATTTAGTGCTTATAAAAAAGCAACTATGAAATTATATGTAATGCTACATGCATACATACTCAGTTGTGTCTGACTCTTTGTGACCCCATGGAATTTTCGAGGCAAGAACACTGGAGTGGGTTGTCATTTCTTACTCCAAGGGATCTTCCCAACCCAGGGATTGAACCTATGTCTCTTGTGTCCCCTGCATTGGCAGGCAGATTGTTTACCACTGAGCCACCTGGGAAGCCCAACATATTCCTGAGGAGGGGGTAATGGGGATTAAGTGGCTTAATGGCTTTAAGAGTTTCTATTTCAGGTGATGAAAACGTTTTGGTAATCTATAGTGGTGATGGTTACATAATATTTTGAATGTAATGAATACAACTGATTATACACTTAAAATTGGTTAAAATGGCAAATTTTATGTCTTTTGCCACAATTAAAAGCAAGCAAACAAGAAAAATTATATGTATGCTTTTTTTTTCAAGTTTTGAATGCTTTCCACTTTATTTTTTTTAGATTTTTTTAAAATTTTATTTTATTTTTAAACTTTACAATATTGTATTAGTTTTGCCAAATATCGAAATGAATCCGCCACAGGTATACCTGTGTTCCCCATCCTGAACCATCCTCCCTCCTCCCTCCCCATATTCTTACTTAGTCAGGAGGGCTGGACTACCCAGAGGATGTTCAACAAGATTTAATTCTAAATAATATCTTACTATTTGCTTATTTAGGTACTCTGTATAATTCCATTTTATCTTCTATAGATGAAAACATTAAGTAACTCAATATAAAAACAACAAAATTACTTGCCTAATTGCTTTTCTTTTTTCTTGTTGATCAGAGGAGACATACACCTTCATTTCATCAGTAGCACGACGAAGTTGTACTTCTAGGTTCTAAGTGGGAAGACTATGTAAGTCCTTGATACAGAAAAATCTCAGAAAAGTTTCTGATCCAATTTTCTTTGTCTTACCTTAATCATACAATTTATATAATGGTATCTACTTTCTTCTTGAAGACACTCCTCACGGAGCCCTCTGACTTCCTAAAACATAATTTTAAATGCGCAATATTATCAAAAGAATAATTAGATACAGAAAGGATAGCCAAATGTACAACAAAAGAAATACTATCAGAGTATTTCCTCTTCTGTGCCAAAACTTTATTGTATCAGACTAGGTTGCAATCTTTTCTAGAGACCATGCATACCACTCTACAACCTGTAAGTTCAGTTATTAAGTAACTACTGTGTGCCTAGCTTGGTGCTAGGTGCTGGGGACAGAGAAGCGAACAAGACAGGTCCCTGCTCTCATTCAAGTAGAGGAGACAGATATAAACAAGGAAATGTGTAATGAAGGCAGTTTCAGATGGGGTAAGTGCTATGAAGAAAATTCTGCAGTACAATGTGATAGGGGTACTGAGTGGGTGAAGTTAGACAGGTGATTAGAGAAGATCTCTAGGAGGCGGTAACATTTAGGCTGAGACCTAAAATGGTGAAAGAAAAAGAGAGAGAAAGGCAAAGAGCTGGCAGTAGAGTATCCCAGAGAGAGAAGAATATATGCAAATCTGCCCCTGAGGAGAAAACAAGCTTGGCCTGTTTGAAGTACAAGAAGAAGGCTAGTATGTCTGGGGTCTGTGGGTGAAGAGGAGAGCATGTGGATATGAAGTTCATGGAGCAGGTAGGGTCTTGAAAACCAAAGTTTTGAAGTTAGATTTTAAGTGCAACAGGAAGCTGGTAGAAGGTGGTTTAAGTGTTGTACCAGTTTCTTTGGCTGCTCTATGGAGAATAAACCTTAAGGAAAGGCAAGTGTGGGAGGGGACAGGAGGTTGTAGGTTACTGTGGTAATCAAGGAAAGACATGATGGGGCCTGGACTCTGGCAGTAGGGGTGCAGATGGAGAATTTAGGGTGTGTACATCAAGTCTGAAGAAATAAAAATCTCTGCAACTTGGTAGACAGACTCAAGGCATGAGGGCAAAGATCTGGGAATCTTTTGACATTGGTGTAGTAAAAACATGCATACAAAGTCAGTTTCTGCTAGGTTGTTAAAATAAGAACTATCTTCTTACCTGTTCTAATTTGGACCGATTGCTTTCAAGGCCTGCGGCACAGCTATCATACTGGGATTTCTTTTCATCACACTCTTGGGTTAACTCCTAATATGAAAAGAGTGATTGATTGAATAAATAAAAAAAAAACGAAGGCCTAAAAGGTGACTCTGAAACAATACATGCCCTTGTCAGTCTTGTAACTTAACTCTAAGCTTCTTGGCATACTAACGAGTTATTTATACAACAACCAGATATTTGAGCATTATGACAGATGAAGGTGCTGATAAAAGAATAGCTGCCATGTATTGAGCTGTGTGCCAGGCTCTCTGTTAGAAGCTAGGGATACAAGAGTGAACAAAAGAGTCAAAATTCCTTCCTCTCAAGTAATGCTCAGACAAGTAAACAGGCTGACTGCTACGAGAGACAAACGCAAGGTGTTACAGGAGCACATGCAACTCTCATTGGACTTAACCCAGGCTTGGGGATCAGTAGGGACAACTTCCTGGAGAAACTGATATCTAAGCTGAGGTACCAAGGATTAGTAAGAATAGTTAGAAGGGACAGACAAGGAGGAGAGTGTTCAGAAAAAAGGAGCACTATGTATGAAGTCTTGGAAGATTAGAGAAAAGAAGGACAATTTAGGACGTGTAAGTAGTTTATTATACTGGAGCACGTCTGGGAAGTGTGAGAAGGGGCTGAAGACTTTGGCAGAGGCCTGATCAGAACTTTGTAAACCATGTTAAGGCTGTTTGAGCTTTACCCTTGACAATAACTGAATCTCACAACAACCCCTTAAGGTACATACTAATATCCCCACATTGTGCTTAGAGAAAGTTCACAGAGGACAAGTATCTTGCAAAAGATTATATGACTGGAAAGAGGTGTTAGAATTTGAACTCAGGCTGTTTGAGTAGTTTTACGCTTTTTTCTAATGTAATATTTTGAAGCAGATAATCTGAAAATTTGCTACCAACACCTAGAAATGCTAAAAGTATCAACAAATGCTTGATAAGGTAGGGTTAGCATCCTTTCAAATTGAGAGCTAACTGAACTCTCAAAGAAGTAAAATGAATTACCAGAGTTAGAAACGAAGGATGACAGCCTGTGGATACCCTTGATGAAGGGAGTTAGGATTCAATCTTGATAACAGAATGATTAGAATGGCTAGGCAGGGCAAAGACCTTAAATCTGCGAGTAAAGGGTTAACATCAGGCCAGCCTGGGAATGACCTTGGTTTTACATAGCAGTTTCCTTGGAAACAAGAGAGTTAACATTACTGGGTAATGTTGTGTGGTGCTTCCATTGCTGGATGGGACTGCATCTGGGTTGGGGTGACTAGCAAAGTATAAAAGATTGGTGGGAAAAAGATGGCATGGCTTTTATGTATCAAAGTGACCTACAGACATCTGAGGCTCTTGTGGTTGACAGTCACACATACCCCAAATCGGAGAAGGGGCAATAGAGGCTATGTACTTGGGTAGCTGCTGGGCCTGTAAATGAGATGAAGATACTATAGTAGACAAAGGACTTTTTTTGTCTGTGAGTCTGATGGACAAACCGATTAGTAAATGTAGCTATGTTGCTTCAGAGGCAGATGGAACAAAGGTGCCTGTCCTCAGCAAGTTTGGGATTTGGATTTACCCTATGTATGTGATCTAAGAACTTCCAAGCTGAGACATTAACTCAAAATTAGCTCCAAACTTGTGACATTCAGAACACAGAATATCAGCAGAACAACAGCAAAAACACCCTGGAGGGACAAACCCTCTGTCCTAGCTGCCAGGATTCCAGAGACAAAACCCTACTAAACATAAGCTCACAATCCAAAACTATAAATATGCAGGGAATGATCAATCCATTATGAGTGAGAATTAGAATACATAAAACAGCAGGAGTAAACCTCCTCTAGCAGGAGAATACTAGAAATAAATCTATTAAATAAGCATACTTAATATTTTATTAAAGGAGGAACTGAAAACAAAAGACTGAAAAAGGTACAGTGAGTAAAAAAACAGACAAAAATGAAAAAGAAGTCACTGAAATTAAAAACTAAGTAGGTGACATAAATATAATATTAGTTCAGGAGATAAAAGAATGAATTAGAAAACAGAGCTGAAGAAATTATCAAAAATTCATCACAAAGAGACAAAGAGATGAAAAAATGAAAATGAGGTTAAACAACAGAGAACAGAATAAATACATCTGACATATATTTAACAAAATTGCTGAAGAACAGACTAGAAAGACCAGGGGAGAGAATATTTGAAGACATGTAGAATATGTCCAGAATTAATGAGACAAAAAGCACGAATTCTAGCAGAGCAAATAACACTAAATCTATAGTTAGATCATGTCAGTGAAATGGGACAACACCAAAGACAAAAATACTAAAACTATCTATAGATTCAAGGGAATCCCTATCAAAATACCAATGGTACTTTTCACAGAACTAGAACAAATAATTATAAAACTTGCATGGAAACACAAAAGACCCTGAATAGCCAAAACAATCTTAAGAAAGTAGAACAGAGCTGGAGGTACCACATGCCCTGACCTCAGACTATACTACAAAACTACAGTAATCAAAACAGTACGATGTTGGCACCAATGAGAGACACACAGATCAATGGAACAGAAAAAAAGCCCAGAAATAAACCCACACTTATGGTCAATTAATCTATGACAAAGAATATACAATTGAGAAAAGACAGTCTCTTCAATAAGTGGTGCTGGGAAAACTGGACAACTACATGTAAAAGAATGAAATTAGAACATTTTCTCACACCATGTACAAAAATAAACTCAAAATGGATTAAAGACCTAAATGTAAGAAATCATAAAACTTAGAGAACATAGGTAGAACACTTTCTAACATTAATAAATCATAGCAATATTTTTTGGATCTGTCTCCTAAAACAAAGGTAACAAAGGCAAAAATGAACAAATGGAACTTAATTAAATTTAAAATCTTTTGCATAGCAAAGGAAACCATCAGCAAAACAAAAGATAACCCACTGAGTGGCAGAAAATATTTTAAAATTATATTGGTGATAAAAGGTTAATATCCAAAATATATAAATAGCTCATACAACTCAGTATCAAAAAAAAAAAAAAAAGGCCCAGTTGAAAAATAGAAGACCTGAAGAGTCAGGTTTTTTCCAAAGACATACAAATGGTCAACAGCACATGAAAAGACGCTCATCATCATTAACCACCAGAGAAATACACATCAAAAGCACAGTGAGATATCACCTTACACCTGTCAGAATGGCTACCACCAAAAAAGACCACAAATAATTTGTTATTCATGAGGATGTAGAGAAAAGGGAACCCTTGTACACATTTGGTGAGAATGTAAATTGATGTAGCTACCATGGAAAATAGTGTGGAGGTTCCTCAAAAAACTAAAAACAGAACCACCATATGATCCAGCAATTCCATTTCTGAGTATATATCCAAAGAAAGTATATTAATTTGAAAAGATATATGCACACCAATGTTCACAGCAGTATTATTTACAATAGCCAAGATATGCAAGCAACCAAAACGTCCATCAAGAGATGAATGGAAAAAGAAGATGTGAGATACACACACACACACACTATGGAATACTACTCAGTCATTAAAAACAAAGAAATTTTGCCATTTATAACAACATGATGAACCTGGAGGGTATTATGCTTATTGAAATAAGTCAAAAAGAGAAAGACAAACACTATATGATATTACTTATATGTGGAGTCTAAAACAAACTAGTGAATATAACAACAAAAATTAAAACCCATTATAGGGAAGACATTACCTAAAAAGAAATGAGAATTAAATCAATAGCATATCCTTCAACATGAGAAAAGAGAAAGCAATGAAAATAGTTTTTTTCTGACCAAGTGACTATTGAGGAGGAAAAACAAAGACGGTTTACTTTCGGCAATGATTCTTTACTGAGAGAACTACTAAAAGAAAACAAAACAAGGAAATTTCATTTCAGGAAGAAGGAAACTGAATCCAGAAGCAAGGAATAAAGTACATGAGGCAATGGTAAGAATTGCTAAATATGTGGGTAAATCTAAACAGGAAAAGACTGTATGAAGTAGTAATTATTATAACAGTAATGACCACCATGACAGCCACTTTTAGAGTTGAAGAAATAAAATGGAAATTAAATACCAGAGGATAGGAACACATGTGTAAGGCAAGAGAGGGTATGAAATCATTCTGAGGCCCTTGTATTGTTCAGGAGATTAACAATTGTTCAGCTGATTAACTTTAGGCAAGAAAAGTGTGCTAAAAATATAAGAGTAGACAATATCAGAACAGGAATAGAAAAGGAAATAAAGGGAAAAAAGAAGATAAAGAAAACAGGATTGGTACAATGGAAAGTAGAAAAAGAAAAAGAAACATAGGAAAAGCACAGTCAATAGGATGTGCAAAACAGAAATAAATTCCAAAGTATCAATAATAAGAGAAAATATAAACGGGACTAAACTCACTAATTAAAAGACAAGTTCTCAAACTGGATGTAAGAAACTATACCTACACAAAATCCCCTATATGATATTTAAGAGACATATAAAGGACAAAAATAAGGATGCAGACAGCTGAAATTAAAGAAAGACATACCAAGCAATACTAAACATAAGAAAGTTGGCACACTTATATTAATAGCAAACAAAATAAGACCCTTAAATAAAAAGCACTGCAAGGAATAGAGTCATAAAATAATGATAAAATGAATAATTTACCAGGAAGTTTTATTTTGTTTTTTTTTTAAAACCAGGAATCTCTTTCTAAATTGTGGTAAAATACACATAATCTAAAACTTAACTATTTTAACTATTTTTAAGGCTGCAGTTCAGAAGTACTAAAACATTCACATTATTGTACAACCAATCTCCAAAACTCTTTTTATCTTGCAAAACTTAAACTCTACATCCATTACACCAGGAGTCCCCATTCACCAGGAATTTTTGAACAGGCACATTCAACAGCCTTGATCTGATAAACACATGGAGAACTCAGTACTCAACAACTGGAAAATATATTCTTTTCCAGATCAAGTCATTAAAAAAATTATGTTGGCCTCAGCTCTCTCCATGGCCACCCTTAACTCCTGAAGACTATGGAGCTACTCTTTAACAATTCTCAAGGAAAGAAAGCATGATGTAATGATTTTTATGCCCAATCAAGCAGTGATTGAAATATCTAAGGCAACAAACTCTAGAAACTCATCAGGGAATATTGTTCTTCTAAGCTTTGAGGACTCTACTAGAAAACAAATGAGAGACAATAAAAAGTAGGAAAATGGGTATGAGAGGATTAGTAATGAGCACTGAGTCTAACAAGTACAAGTATGATACTAAAGACAAAAGGGAGAACTAGTGTAACAGAACAGAAAGTAAATGTTATACGCTCTGACAATGTAGACATGATATATAAAATCTGCAGGGAGGGGAAGGGAAAATGAAGGTGGAAGGTAGAATGAGTAAGCTGGTCTCCTCAGCAAGCAGTTTTCCACTGCTGTGGATGGTAGGGGAAGGGCAACAGATATAATTTAAAGCTGATGAATCAAGTCATAGTATAAGCATATTACATGTATAAAGGCAAACAGTAAGAAAGACAAATGACCAAAATGAGGTGCTAAAGGAGAGGGAAGAAGAAGTTGGAGGAAAAATATCAATTTCATCACTACTCATAGTGGGAATTAATAGATACTATCAACAGTAATGAAATATTAATGGTGGCATTACAGATACAACCAGTAGAGCAAAACCACAAGCCAGAAAATATGAAAGAGAGACAGAGACAGAGAATGAACAGAGGAATTTATTTTTATAGGCTTTAAAGTCAGAAGCAAAACATAATAAAGTACACAAAGACCAAATACGTTTGCATATCAATAAATATGAACTGGCTAAACTTATTTCTTAAAATAAACCTGTTAGATTATATCATATAACAAAACACAATTCAAGATCTATTCAGAGACATACCTAAAACAAAGCAACTTTTTAAAAGTTGAAAGCAAAAGATGGGCAAAAGTATAGCAGGAACAATGAAAACAAAGGAAGCAGACATTAATATGTCAGAGTTAACTTCTGCCCCCTCACCCCAAAAAGCCTTTGTCTTTTTCTATGAAAGTAGAACAAAGGTGTGGAGAGCAAACTTCAGGAAGCCAATAAATAATTACCTATTCATTAATTTTCAGAAAATTTCTAGAAAACACACAAAGAGCTGTTAACATTATTTCTAGGGAGTGTGCTGGGGTGGGATGTAGGGAGAGAAATAATTTCAATTCTTTCCCTTAAATAATTCTTTAGAGTTTGAATTCTTGCCAAGAGCAGGTTTTACTTTTATAAGAAAAAACAATAAGAAATATTTCAGTGAAATCAATAATTACCATATTATATACTCTAAAACAAGTATTTTAGCTTTAGCAATTACATGTATTATGCCATTTAATTACATATAATTTAAGGAACAGCTTCTAAAAAACAAACATGAAACTTCAAGATGCTAGCTAATTCCAGATAATTATAGAAGATTTAGATAAATATAAGCTGTACATCTTAAGTTGTGAAGCTCCAATTTTCAAATGATTATGAATATTCAATTTATAACAAAACAAATACAAAAGAAGGGAAATATATTAATACTTCACTATAAAATTTCCTAAATTTTGAGAGTTGTCCATTAAAACAAGAAGTGTAAAGTATTTTTTAAGTACTCCTGCACTTTAACAATATGATAGGGGCCTCCCTGGTATCTCAGTGGTAAAGATTTTTCCTGCCAATACAGGAGGCACGGGTTCAATTCCTGATCCAGGAAGATCCCACTTGCCGCAGAGCAACTAAGCACGTGCGTCACAACTATTGAGCCTGTGCTCTAGAGCCTGGGAGTCGCAATTACGGAACCCACCAGCTGCAGCTATGAAACCTGTGCTCCCTAGAGCTGGTGCTCCGCAGCAAGAGGAGCCACCGCGATGAGAAGCCCTCCCACCACAACTAGAGAAAGCCCGCTCACAAAGAAGACCCAGCACAGCTATAAATAAAGAAAGTAAATTATTTAAAAAATGTAATACATCCATGTAGTTTCAAGTGTTAGATATACTTACACAAGTTAAAAATAAATACCATTCAAACTAGAGAACAATTAAGAATTTCAGTTACTATTTGGAAATAACTCAAAGTCAATGAAGTGGCTTTTTTTCCAGTCTACTTTTCATTACAAAAGGTTTCTGGGTAAAAATAAACTATACAGGGATGTAGGAGACTGACATATGGAGATAAACAAAATGAACATTAGGGACTCAATAAGGTCATTGAACTCAAACGTTTAAAAAAACCAAATGGTTAATAAAAACGTGGGCAAGTTCTATACTCTTCTTTTTTTTAAACTTTTAAAACTGGTAAAATACACATAAAATGAAAATAATCACAATAAATAAAAATACTTATTTATTATTTTTTGGCTGTGTTAGGTCTCAGCTGTGACAAGCTGACTTCTCTCTAGTTGTGGTGCATGGGCTTAGTTGCCCTGCCACATGTGGGATCTTAGTTCCTCGACCAGGGATTGAACCCACACCCATGCACTGGAAGGCAGATTCTTATCTACTGGACCACCAGGAAAGTCCCACTTAAACCATTTTTAAGTGCACAGTTCAGTGGTGTTAAATATATTCACACTGTTGTACAACCATCACCACCATCTATCTGCAGAACTCTTTCTATCTTCTAAAATTGGAACTCTGTCCCCATTACTTTTCAACATGGCAGAAGACAGAAATGAAAAGCTTACAGGACTTCGGTGCCCCTTTGATTTGATGAATATGTTAATAACTGAAGAGCTGTATTATCTGGGAATGGTGGTGAGATAGCTATATTTCTTTGAAATGGAACAGGCAGGAAGGACTTGACATACAGAGAAATACAGTTAAAACACATAAAAATGAATTTCAGGTTCTGGTTATATTTTATAATAAATGACTTTATAGAATTTAATCTAGTATATGGTTTTACTGAGAAAATCAATTTTTTTGAAAGGCAATAGTATTCCTTCCTTTAAAACTATTTCTAATAGTTATAATGATAAATAACTTTTAAAAAACAGTTCTGTGTATTAGTCATTGAATTGCTAAAGCATCACCACGAACAAAGCTAGTGGAGGTGATGGACATTGAGTTATTTCAAACCCTGAAAGATGATGCTGTGAAAGTGCTGCACTCAAGATGCCAGCAAATTTGGAAACCTCAGCAGTGGCCACAGGACTGGAAAAGGTCAGTTTTCATTCCAATCCCAAAGAAAGGCAATGCCAAAGAATGTTCAAACTACTGCACAATTGTACTCATCTCACACGCTAGTAAAAAATGCTCAAAATTCTCCAACCCAGGCTTCAGCAATACATGAATCATGAACTTCCAGATGTTCAAGCTGGTTTTAGAAAAGGCAGAGGAACCAGAGAGCAAACTGCCAACATCTGCTGGATCATGGAAAAAGCAAGAGAGTTCCAGAAAAACATCTATTTCTGCTTTATTGACTGTGCCAAAGCCTTTGACTGTGTGGATCACAATAAACTGGAAAATTCTGAAAGAGATGGGAATACCAGATCACCTGACCTGCCTCTTGAGAAACCTACATGCAGGTCAGGAAGCAACAGTTAGAACTGGACATGGAACAACAGACTGGTTCCAAATAGGAAAAGGAGTACATCAAGGCTGTATATTGTCACCCTGCTTATTTAACTTATATGCAGAGTACATCAAGAGAAATGCTGGGCTGGAAGAAGCACAAGCTGGAATCAAGATTTCAGGGAGAAATATCAATAACCTCAGATAGGCAGATGACACCACCCTTATGGCAGAAAGTGAAGAGGAACTAAAGCATCTTGATGAAAGTGAAAGAGGAGAGTGAAAAAGTTGGCTTAAAGCTCAACATTCAGAAAACTAACATCATGGCATCTGGTCCCATCACTTCATGGCAAATAGATGGGGAAACAGTGGAAACAGTGTCAAACTTTATTTTTTTGGGCTCCCAAATCACTGCAGATGGTGATTGCAGCCATGAAATTAAAAGATGCTTACTCCTTGGAAGGAAAGTTATAACCAACCTAGAGAGCATATTAAAAAGCAGAGACATTACTTTGCCAACAAAGGTCCATCTAGTCAAGGCTATGGTTTTTCCTGTGGTCATGTATGGATGTGAGAGTTGGACTGTGAAGAAAGTTGAATGCCAAAGAATTGATGCTTTTGAACTGTGGTGTTGGAGAAGACTCTTGAGAGTCCCTTGGACTGCAAGGAGATCCAACCATTCCATTCTGAAGGAGATCAGCCCTGGGATTTCTTTGGAGGGAATGATGCTGAAGCTGAAACCCAATACTTTGGCCACCTCATGCAAAGAGTTGACTCATTGGAAAAGACTCTGATGCCGGGAGGGATTGGGGGCAGGAAGAGAAGGGGATGACAGAGGATGAGATGGCTGGATGGCATCACTGACTAGATGGACATGAGTTTGAGTGAACTCCGGGAGTTGGTGATGGACAGGGAGGCCTGGCATGCTGCAGTCCATGGGGTCGCAAAGAGTCGGACACAACTGAGCAACTGAACTGAACTGATTGCAAAGTACCTTACATGTGTTATTTCATAATTTTACAACCACTCTATTAAGAAGGGATTGGTTTACAGGTGAGGATACAATATAGAGATGAAGTCATCTACCTAAGGTTATTTAGGGTCTGCCTGATTCTGTAGCTTCTCCAGAAGGAAAATTCTCTAGGCAGCCATACTTAGTTCTATATTACCCTCCTTTCTTCTGATCCTTACCCACAAGCATAGCCGGTTCAACTAAGGATGGATCCTTGATCTGACCTGAAGATAGCAGTAATCTCTGAGTTGGTCTGGCATGGAAAACTGCTCTTCAAAGAGAGGCACTGCGCCAGGAATTTAAATTAGAAAATGCAGAGAAAATGGGAATTATAAGTTCACAACTTCAACACATATGTAGAGAAAGGCTACAGTGTGAGATGTGAACACTGAGGAGCCATAAGCAAGCTAAGCTTACAACTATGCCAATCCAAAGAATGAGGAGAAACTAAAAAATGGAGGAAAAAAACCAGCACACAGGCAGACACATGGCTGTGGCAGGAACAGTGAGAAGCCAACACGAAGTGATTCACTGAGTCATGTTATTGGTGTAGTATGAGTATGAGTTCTTTTTTTTTTAATATAAATTTATTTATTTTAATTGGAGGCTAATTACTTTACAATATTGTAGTGGTTTTGCCATATATTGATATGAATCTGCCATGGATGTACATGTTCCCCATCTTGAACCCCCCTCCCACCTCCCTCCCCATCCCATCCCTCTGGGTCATCCCTGTGCACCAGCCCCAAGCATCCTGTCTCATGCATCGAACATGGACTGGCGATTTGTTTCACATATGATAATGTACATGTTTCAATGCCATTCTCCCAAATCATCCCACCCTCGCCCTCTCCCACAGAGTCCAAAAGAGTGTTCTATACATCTGTGTCTGTTTTGCTGTCTTGCATATAGGGTTATTGTTACCATTTTTCTAAATTCCATATATATACATTAGTATACTGTATTGGTGTTTGTCCTTCTGGCTTACTTCATTCTGTATAATAGGCTCCAGTGTCATCCACCTCATTAGAACTGATTCAAATGTATTCCTTTTAATGGCTGAGTAATATTCCACAGTGTATATGTACCACAGCTTTCTTATCCATTTGTCTGCTGATGGACATCTAGGTTGCTTCCATGTCCTGGCTATTATAAACAGTGCTGCAATGAACATTGGGGTACACGTGTCTCTTTCGATTCTGGTTTCCTCAGTGTGTATGCCCAGCAGTGGGATTGCCGGATCATAAGGCAGTTCTATTTCCAGTTTTTTAAGGAATCTCCACACTGTTCTCCATAGTTTAAGCCAATTTTTTCACTCTCTTCTTTCACTTTCATCAAGAGGCTCTTTAGTTCTTCACTTTCTGCCATAAGGGTGGTGTCATCTGTGTAGCTGAGGTTATTGATATTTAACCTGGCAATCTTGATTCCAGCTTGTGCTTCATCCAGTCCAGCAATTCTCATGATGTACTCTGCATATAAGTTAAATAAGCAGGGTGACAATATACAGCCTTGATGTACTCCTTTCCTGATTTGGAACCAGTCCATTGTTCCATGTGCAGTTCTAACGTTGCTTCTTGACCTGTATACAGGTTTCTCAGGAGGCAGGTCAGGTGGTCTGGTATTCCCATCACTTTAAGAATTTTCCACAGTTTGTTGTGATCCACACAGTCAAAGGCTTTGGTATAGTCAATAAAGCAGAAGTAGATGTTTTTCTGGAACTCTCTCACCTTTTCGATGATCCAATGGATGTTGGAAATTTGATCTTTGGTTCCTCTGCCTTTTCTAAATCCAGTTTGAACATCTGAAAGTTCACGGTTCACATATTGCTGAAGCCTGGCTTGGAGAATTTTGAGCATTACTTTGCTAGCATGTGAGATGAATGTAATTGTGCACTAGTTTGAGAATTCTTTGGCATTGCCTTTCTTTGGGACTGGAATGAAAACTGACATTTTCCAGTCCTGTGGTCACTGCTGAGTTTTCCAAATTTGCTGATATATTAAGTGCAGCACTTTCACAGCATCATCTTTTAGGATCTGAAATAGTTCAACAGGAATTCCATCACCTCCACTAGCTTTGTTCATAGTGATGCTTCCTAAGGCCCACTTGACTTTGCATTTCAGGATGTCTGGCTCTAGGTGAGTGATCACACCATCATGGTTATCTGGGTCATGAAGATCTTTGTACAGTTCTTCTGTATATTCTTGCCACCTTTTTCTTAACATCTTCTGCTTCTGTTAGGTCCATACCATTTCTGTCCTTTATTATGCCCATCTTTATATGAAATGTTTCCTTGGTATCTCTAATTTTCTTGAAGAGATGTCTAGTCTTTCCCATTCCATTGTTTTCCTCTATTTCTTTGCATTGATCGCTGAGGAAGGCTTTCTTATCTCTCCTTGGTATTCTTTGGAACTCTGCATTCAAATGGATATATCTTTCCTTTTCTCCTTTGCGTTTAGCTTCTTTTTTTTTCTTAGCTATTTGTAAGGCCTCCTCAGACAACCATTTTACCTTTGGCATTTCTTTTTCTTGGGAATGGTCTTGATCACTGCCTCCAATACAATGTCACGAACCTCCATTCATAGTTCATCAGGCACTCTGTCTATCAGATCTAATTCCTTGAATCTATTTATCACTTTCACTGTATAATCATAAGGGATTTGTTTTAGGTCATACCTGAATGGTCTAGTGGTTTCCCCTACTTTCTTCAATTTAAGTCTGAATTTGGCAATAAGGAGTTCATGATCTGAGCCACAGTCAGCTCCTGGTCTTATTTTTGCTGACTGTATACTGCCTCAGACCACTGCAAAAAAGTGAATATCACAGTAAAGTGAATCACATGAATGTCTTGGTTTCCCAGTATATATAAAGTTATGTTTACCCTATACTGTTGTCTGCTAAGTGTGCAATAGCATTATGTCTAAAAAACGTATATACCTTAATTTTAAAATACTTTATTGCTAAAAAATGCTAACCATCACCTGAGCCTTCAGGAAGTCAATCTTTTGGCAATAGTAACATCAAAGATCACTGAGCACAGATTACCATAACAAACATAATGAAAAAGTTGGAAATACTGCAAGAATTACCAAAATCAAAGACATGAAGTAAGCAAATGTTGGAAAAATGGCACCAACAGACTTACTCACCGCAGGGTTGCTACAAATCCTTAATTTGTAAAAAATGCAATAAAGTATGACTATTCAGTTCAGTTCAGTCGCTCAGTTGTGTCCGACTCTTTGCAACCCCATGAATCACAGCATGCCAGGCCTCCCTGTCCATCACCAACTCCGGAGTTCACTCAAACTCATGTCCATTGAGTCAGTGATGCCATCCAGCCATCTCATCCTCTGTCATCCCCTTTTCCTCCTGCCCCCAATCCCTCCCAGCATCAGGGTCTTTTCCAATGAATCAACTCTTCGCATGAGGTGGCCAAAGTACTGGAGTTTCAGCTTTAGCATCATTCCTTCCAAAGAAATCCCAGGGCTGATCTCCTTCAGAATGGAATGGTTGGATCTCCTTGCAGTGCAAGGGACTCTCAAGAGTCTTCTCCAACACCACAGTTCAAAAGCATCAATTCTTTGGTGCTCAACTTTCTTCACAGTCCAACTTTCACATCTATACATGACCACTGGAAAAACCATAGCCTTGACTAGACAAACGGACCTTTGCTGGCAAGATAATACCCCTGCTTTTGAATATGCTATCTAGGTTGGTTATAACTTTCCTTCCAAGGAGTAAGCATCTTTTAATTTCATGGCTGCAATCACCATCTGCAGTGATTTGGGAGCCCAAAAAAATAAAGTCTGACACTGTTTCCACTGTTTCCCCATCCATTTCCCATGAAGTGATGGGACCAGATGCCATGATGTTAGTTTTCTGAATGTTGAGCTTTAAGCCAACTTTTTCACTCTCCTCTTTCACTTTCATCAAGAGGCTTTAGTTCCTCTTAGGTTTTTGCCATAAGGGTGGTGTCATCTGCATATCTGAGGTTATTGATATTTCTCCCTGAAATCTTGATTCCAGCTTGTGCTTCTTCGAGCCCAGTGTTTCTCACGATGTACTCTGCATATAAGTTAAATAAGCAGGGTGACAATATACAGCCTTGACATACTCCTTTTCCTGTATGGAACCAGTCTGTTATTCCATGTCCAGTTCTAACTGTTGCTTCCTGACCTGCATATAGGTTTCTCAAGAGGCAGGTCAGGTGGTCTGGTATTCCCATCTCTTTCAGAATTTTCCACAGTTATTGTGATCCACATAGTCAAAGGCTTTGGCATAGTCAGTAAAGCAGAAATAGATGTTTTTCTGGAACTCTCTTGCTTTTTCCATGATCCAGTGGATGTTGGCAGTTTGATCTCTGGTTCCTCTGCCTTTTCTAAAACCAGCTTAGACATCTGGAAGTTCACGGTTCACATATTGCTAAAGCCTGGGTTGGAGAATTTTGAGCATTTTTTACTAGCGTGTGAGATGAGTGCAATTGTGTGGTAGTTTGAGCATTCTTTGGCATTGCCTTTCTTTGGGATTGGAATGAAAACTGACCTTTTCCAGGCCTGTGGCCACTGCTGAGGTTTCCAAATTTGCTGGCATATTGAGTGTAGCACTTTCACAGCATCATCTTTCAGGGTTTGAAATAGCTCAACTGGAATTCCATCACCTCCACTAGCTTTGTTCGTAATGAAGCTTTCTAAGGCCCACTTGACTTCACATTCCAGGAGGTCTGGCTCTAGGTGAGTGATCACACCATCATGATTATCTGGGTCATGAAGCTCTTTTTTGTGTAGTTCTTCAGTGTATTCTTGCCACGTTTTCTTAGTATCTTCTGCTTCTGTTAGGTCCATACCATTTCTGTCCTTTATCAAGCCCATCTTTGCATGAAATGTTTCCTTAGTATCTCTAATTTTCTTGAAGAGATCTCTAGTCTTTCCCTTTCTGTTGTTTTCCTCTATTTCTTTGCATTGATCGCTGAGGAAGGCTTTCTTACCTCTCCTTGCTATTCTTTGGAATTCTGCATTCAGATGCTTATATCTTTCCTTTTCTCCTTTACTTTTCACTTCTCTTCTCTTCACAGCTATTTGTAAGGCCTCCTCAGACAGCCATTTTGCTTTTTTGCTTTTCTTTTCCATGTGGATGGTCTTGATCCCTGTCTCCTGTACAGTGTCATGAACCTCCGTCCATAGTTCATCAGGCACTCTGTCTATCAGATCTAATCCCTTAAATTTATTTCTCACTTCCACTGTATAATCATAAGGGATTTGGTTTAGGTCATACCTGAATGATCTAGTGGTTTTCCCCACTTTCTTCAATTTAAGTCTGAATTTGGCAATAAGGAGTTCATCATCTGAGCCACAGTCTTTACAAACATTTACTTTTACTATATTTTATTAATACTATTATAAAGAAATTTTTTCATCACTAGAAATACATATAACTGTTCCCTTTGGGTTTCCCTGATGGCTCAGACAATAAAGAATCTGCCTGCAATTCGGGAGACCTGGGTTCGATCCCTGGGTTGGCAAGATCCCCTGGAGACAGGAACGGCTACTCACTCCAGTATTCTGGCCTGGAGAATATCATGGACAGAGGATCGTGGTGGGCTACAGTCCATGGGGTTGCATGCAAAGTGTTGGACATGACTGAGTGACTTTCACTTTTTATCTGCAAGTTGCTGGCACAAGAAAAGCACTAAGAAAATCAATTACTAGAATATACCCATGAAAATAATTCTTGATATCTTCAACCTACAATTTTTCTTTTAATCTCCTTTCTGAAACTTTTCTTCCTGACAATCATTTCCTCATTTCCTTCATTTCCTTCCTATTTCCTCATCAGTTAGGAGTATGATTTTGATTATATTTTTTCTATACTGTTCTTAAGTTGGGTTATCTTTTGTTTTTCCTAATTTCTTTTGTGTTTCCTAATTTCTTTTGTGTTTGTTCCACCTCTCCTATTACAGTATGAAGTCCTGAGGACTGGGACTTTTCTCTTCCATTTCCCTTGTGACAGCAGGAGTGTACAATGAAATAAGCAGAAGATGTAAAATATGCTAGAGATGCTAGAGTGAAGCTCCAACTCTCTCATTTCCTCCTCTATTTGGACAAGTCACTAAACCTGTCACCAACCTGAGAGTGGGACTGTAAAGAAAGCTGAGCACCGAAGAATTAATGCTTTTGAACTGTGGTTTTCAAGGAGATCCAACCAGTCCATCCTAAAGGAAATCAGTCCTGAATATTCATTGGAAGGACTGATGCTGAAGCTGAAACTGCAATACTTGGGCCACCTGATGCAAAGAACTGACTCGTTAGAAAAGACCCTGATGCTGGGAAAGACTGAAAGCGGGAGGAGAACAGGACGACAGAGGATGAGATGGTTGGATGGCATCACTGACTCAATGGACATGAGTTTGAGTAGACTCCGGGAGTTGGTGATGGACAGGGAGGCCTGGTGTGCTGCAGTCCGTGGGATCGCAAGGAGCTGGACACGACTGAACAAATGAACTGAACTGAAACGTGTCTCAGACTCCATGGCATTTTCTATAAAAAAGGAAACAATGTCTATCTGATTTCAAGGTCCATGTGATCTCTCACTGTGGTTCTCTTGTCTCTGATGGATAGCATTTATGAAGAGTTTTATAGTTCATCCTTAGGCACATGCAGTACTGCTCACATTCAAACCTAAAATTACTTCATGGAGAATGATAAAATAACAATTGTTAATGTCAAATGGTGAAGGCCACCCGATCTGGGCATTTACCTTCTTACAGTTTATCTTTAAAGCAGTGTCTAGAATTAGCTTCCAAGTAACTGTATTTCATCACTTAAGCATAAGTTATCATGATTTGCCCCCCATCCTGCTCCCCAGCAAAGCAAGTTCATTAATCTAACATTAACTTGTCACCACTTGTTGGCACACTCTGAACTTTCACCTGGCCACTGAAGAATGTGACTTCATATTTATAGCTCTGACATGAACATTATTTAAAGCACAAATCTCATTTGGCTGCACTTCTGACTTTAGCTTAAACTCGTTCTTCTCCTTCTCTCCCCAGTGCAAAAATTTATGACAAAACAAACAACATAAACTAAACAAAAACCATTGATGGTCACATTATTATTCTCTTTCACAGAATCATATAAAAATAATGATTTGTTTGCCAGGAATTATCCAAGTAAAATATCTAGGATTTTAACTAATACATTTGAACATGAGAGAGTATTAAAAGTATCACAGAGCTAAATTGTCTTACTTGGCATTTCTGACGCAATTGTCGTAGTTCTTTTATAATTGGAGCTAGAGCTGACTTCTTTTCAGATACCAGGGAATTTAGTTTTTTTACCTGCCATTTAAACAAAATATATGACATCTAAGAAAAGAGTTCAAAAGAACTAAAATACTATATGTACGAAGACATTTACTGAAGTATTAATATAAGTGAATAAAACTATAAATTATTTCAATGCCAACGAAAGGGAAGTCATTTAATTAGTACTGACTTCTCAGTAAGACAGAATATGATGTAACTATTCAAAATGTCAATTATTAAGACTGCAAACTATTATGGGAAAATATTTATAATCTAGCTGAAGGATAAAAGAAATTAGAAAGTTGCTAATATACAACTCTGTATTAAGTTTAAAAAGTATGTAAATTATGTAGGTTATATAAAATGCACATAAACATGGATGAAGTGATAGTCAAACTACTTAATAACCCAAAAGGTATAGCAATGACCAATCACAATGGACACCAGCCGTAGAGATGAATCAGGTCTTGGAGGCATCTGCTGTGCAAAATGTTAATCTTTTTAGGAGTTAGAATGTTGTGAAATCCAGAGGGCTCTGGGAACAATGTGGACAAGACAGGTGGAGGTAGGTACTCAGAGTTTGGGGCAGCAGCTATTTACCAATAAATAATGAAAGATTTCAACATTTTAAAGTCTGATGAAGCTCTACCTGTGCATTCTGGTTAAATAGCAGTCCTAAACATGGAAAGAAACTAAGGACGTACACAAAAATGAAATAACTGTATTAAGTTAAGTAGTATAATTTGGGAAAACTTAATTTTTTATCTTAAATATTTCTTTAATGCTATGTAACTTTTACACACTTCAAAAACCACAAAACATGTAAAGTATTACAAATTGAACAACCTCCTAAGAATGGAAAAATTTAAGAGAGTGATAAAGACAGATGAAAGAATATAATGAAACAATACACAGAAATGAATGTTGTACTGAAGAACAGAACAAACACAGAAATATCTGCCTTAGAGCCTATGTGTAAAACAAAGCCTGTGTAATCACCATTTCAGACATGTCATCCAGTGTTCGTCCTTTCATTTCATCAACTTCACTCTTCAGAGCAGATACTCGTTCTAGTTCTTCTTGGGTATAACTATATCCAGATATACCCCTTTTCTCCTCAATAGTTTGCTGAAAGTAGAGAATAAAAATAGGCGTAAAAAACAAGAGTCCACAAAACTGATGTCTAACCTTGATGATTCCCTAAGAAGTATATAGATTTAATACATAACAATAAAGTTGTAAGTAAAATAAAGGAATTTAGTCAACAATCTTCATTGACTTCAACAATAATTATATTCCTTTATATTTTATAAACTTATACTAAATTTTACTATAGCATCTTCAGGGGCATAGGAAGTAATTATAATTTTAGACTTCAGCATAATGCTATGTACTTGGCATAGAAGCTAAAACACAGGATGCACTCATTAAATATTTGGTGAATGAATGATCTCAAGTGAAAAACTGTACATATTTGCTCACTGATCTAGTATTTATTAATGTGCCAAGTACAGATCTAGGCTCTTTAGAAGAACTAAATGGTCTCTTGATGAGGGCAAAAGAGGAGAGTGGAAAAAGCTGGCTTAAAACTCAACATTCAAAAAACACAGATCATGGCATCTGGTCCCATCACTTCACAGCAAATAGAAGGGGAAAAAGTGGAAGCAGTGACAGGTTTTATTTTCTTATGCTCTTGAATCACTGTGGATGGTGACTGTAGCCGTAAAATTAAAAGGTGCTTGCTCCTTGGAAGGAAACCTATGACAGACCTAGGCAGCGAATGAAAAAGCAGAGACATCACTTTGCCAATAAAGATCAATAGAGTCAAAGCTATGGTTTTTTTCAGTAGTCATGTATGAATGTGAGGGCTGGACTATAAAGAAGGCTGAGTGCCAAAGAATTGATGTTTTCGAATTGTGGTGCTGGAGAAGACTCTTAAGAGTCCTTAGCCTGCAAGGAGATCAAACCAGTCAATCCTAAAGGAAATCAACCTTGAATATTCACTGGAAGGACTGATGCTGAAGCTAAAGCTCTAATACTTTAGCCACCTGATGCAGAGAGCTGATTCATTGGAAAAGACTCTGATGCTGGGAAAGACTGAAGACAAAAGGAGACAGGGGTGGCAGAGAATGGATGGTTAGATAGCATCACTGACTCAATGGAGATGAACCTGAGGAAGCTTTGAGAGAAAGTGAAGGACAGGGAAGCCTGGTGTTCTGCAGTCAATGAGTAAGACACAACTTAGAAACTGAACAAGAACACAGTTCTAGGCACCACATATACTGCAGTGAAAAAAAGAAAAAACCAGGGGAAAAAATCCCTTCCCTCACAGAGCTAACTTCTAGTGAGAGCAAATGGGCAATAGGTAAACAACTAAAATATATACAGTGTGAGGGAAGAGTAGGGTTGGAATCTTAACAAGGTGGTTAGATAAGGTCTCCCTGAGCAGATGACACCTAAGTGAAGCTCTGAAGGAAGTGAGGGAGCAAGTCATAGAGATACCCAGGGGATCAACAAGTGCAAAAGACATGAGGTAGGCACGTACTTGGGGACTTCCCAGGTGGCACAGTGGTAAAGAATCTGCCTGCCAGTGCAGAAGACATAGGTTCAATCCCTGGGTTGGGAAGATCCCCTGGAGTAGGAAATGGCTATCTACTCCAGTATCCTTGCCTGGGAAATCCCACAGACAGAGGAGCCTGGTGAATTACAGTCCTTGGGGTCATAGTCCTGGGGACTGGGGGACTACAATCCTTGGACATGACTGAGAACAGCCCAGCACAAGAGCATGCTTGGCCCTTTCAATAAACAACTAGACGGGGGCGGGGGGGGGGGAGCTTAAAATAGAGGTGGAGATAGGGGAGGGATCATATAGGACTTAGCTGGTTAGCTGAGACAGTATCAGTTTACATTTATTGTCCTTTGCATTCTGAAAAGTGTCCTAGTTTTGATGATAAATTATATTGTTGTGTTTTAGGCCAGTGAAAGAGCTTGGACTTACTTTAAATAGAATGGGAGACTTGTTGGAAGGTTCAGAGTAAAGGAGTTTTTAAGTGAAAACTTTAACATCTATGCTGACTGAGCTCAAACTATAGAGGGACAAGCGGAGGGGCAGAGAAATCAGTCAGAAGACAATTTCAATAATTCAAGTTAGAGATGATGGTAGTATGAAGCAGATGGGGGCAACAGAGGTGATGAGAAGTGGTCCTGTATATATTTTAAAGATAGATCCAACAAGATATGTCTGTGTGTGTGTGTGTCTGTGTGTGTGTGTGTATATATATATATATATATATATATATATGTACACATTTAAAATATAATTCCTGGCTACATTGGGTCTTCATTGCTGCACTTGGGCTTCTATAAGTTGCAGCAAGCCGGGGCTACTCTCTAGTTGTGGTCTGTGGGCTTCTCTTATTGTGAAGCACAGGCTCTACAGCATGCGGGCTTCAGTAGCTGCAGCACAAAGGCTCAGTAGTTGCGGCTCACAGGCTCTAGAGCTCGAACTCAGTAGTTGTGGCACACAGGCTTAGCTGCTCTGTGGCATGTGGGATCTTAGTTCCCAGACCAGGGATTGAATCCAAGTTCCCTGCACTGGCAGGTGGATTCTCAACCACTGGACTGCCAGGGAAGTCCCTCCAAGAAGATATTATGACAGGTTAGGATATGAAGGAAAGTGAGGGGTAAAGATGACTCCAGGGGGTTTTGGCCTGAAGAACTGAGAGAATGGAGTTGCTATTTGTTGAGATGAGGAAGACTCAGGAGGACAGGTGAGGGAGTAGTGAAGGTCAGAAGTTTAAGTTTGGATGTGTTAAAAAAAAAAACCTATACTCTCTAGTAGAAATCCAATAGACAGTTCAAGATGTTACATGCACAAGATTGGAATTTGAGAAGCGATCTAGGCTGGAGATACAAATTTGTGAGTTGTCTGCACAGCCAATGTCTTTAAAGCCACAAGAGAATAAGATCACCAAGGGACTGAGGGCAGAGAAGAGATCCAAGGCCTAAGCCTGGGGGACTCTGACATCTAGGCTTTGAAGAAGTGGGAAGAAATCAGCCATGGAATAGGAACAGTAGTGTTAGTAAGGAAAAACAAGGAGAGTGTAGTGTGCCAGAAGACAAGTAAAGAACAATTTTACAGGAAGAGGGAGTTGTCTATCATGTCAAACACTGCCAATAGGAAGGTAACTATAATAAATTCACATGGACTAATCTCAGGATACCTGCAGTGGATACTGTGGCTGCTCTGCCCTGAACTGCTTACTGTGTCAGTGTACCCAGCCCCTAGATCTTGTGAGAATTGGTATTTTGATGGTTTACAGTTGTCCCTTCCTCAAAGTGTACCCTTGGCTGAACAGAAACTGTGTCACACCACCTCTTGAGTGTTAAGAGGATCCACAGCAAGTGACTGACATAGGGGCCCAAAGGGGGCAGCCCTCTTGCCTAAAAATGAGACCAACTTTGTGATGCAATTTATGCTCAGAGCTCCTTGTGCAATCAGCATGAAACTGGACTCCAACTGAATCTACTTCTTCCTCTTTGCTTCATCCTGTTTCCTTCACTTCCTTTCTCCTAAGAGCACTCACTGAATTAATCATGTGAAGAAGAACAAGAATTCTTGTTTCAGATTCTGCTTCTAGAGAACCTGATCAAACCTGGCTTCTAGGGTTGGATCACTCAACTGGATGAACAAGGCAGAGGGCCCTCTGACTGGGGGCAAGTAGAGTAATATTAGTCTTGGGCATGTTATAGCAGTACAATTGTTAAGACCTGTCAACTAAGGCAGAAAATAGGTGGAAGTGATTATAGTGGTCATACAATGGATTGCCTGAATCTCCTTAAAGAGAGTTTGCTAAAGAGAATCTCCTTAAAGAGAGGAACAAAGCTGAATGACAGCCATTACTGTTGGCCCTCTGTCTCTACCATCATGTTCATACCAAGGCCATGCTTCCCCCAGGCTGTTACCAGCAGCTAACCCATTCCTTCTTGACAGGGAACTCCTCTTACTGGTGACTGGCTCAGGAAGTCCCCATCTTCCTAACGAAAATGTCCTTAAAATATCCTATATCCTATCCCCAATCTTCCTTCCTCCTTCTTCCTTCATAGATATCAGACTTGCATTAGAGCCTAACATCTTTCCCTGCCTCCTCCTGCCCAATTCCCTCTACCCTTCACAAATACTTCCTTCATAAATCTCTTGTACATTTAAACCAATCTGGATGATGCTTCTTGGAGGACCTGAACGATCACAGGAAGGTACTAGCTGGTGCAATGTTGCTGGTATTTGAGAAGCATAAATAAATAGTCACTTAGCAACAGTCAGGGTGGCTGTTGCTAAGCTCAACTGACAGGCTCAAATCCATTAATCAGTGATTTAATGCAAAGCAATAAGGTCAGAGAACTTCCTTAGAAGGTTTAAAGAAACCCTCATTTCCTATGGCTACAGAGCAGAGAAAGCTGAAAACAAGGGACAGGACTTAATCCTGGCAAAACTTCATAGAAGGCTGAATATATCCCATGTCAAAGTCAGGGCTGTGATAGGGAAGAGAATGTGTGCTGAGTCTGAAAGGGGGATAACTGGATAGATTCACTTGAGAATCTTAAAACCCCAGATTATCTTGTATCCTCTGGGCAGTGACAAATGGCTTAGCTTGTTGGTCAGGGGCCTGGAGGAAACAAGAGAGCAAGACTGAATGACTACGGACAAGGAGGTCTGGGGAGAAGGCATGTGGACTGAGCTATAAGAATTAACACTAAATGTGAAGATCTCTTCATCACATGTATATAGCCACTAGAGAATGCCCACAACAGAAGAGGCACAACTTTAGGCTCTGTGAGTATAAATGTTCTAATTTCCAGATGGACTTGCTTTTACCAGAAGGCACACTGACAGGCCCTCTAAACTTAATCCTCTGGCCACCATCCTGTCGCATGGGCTCCTCATGCCCAAAGACCAGTGGGCAAAAGAAGGAGTGATTTATTGGCAGGATACCTTAAGGCTATACTGATGGTGCTATATAATGGGGGACAGATAGGAATATACTTGGCATTCATGTGATCCATTATGGCATATCTTGGTACTCTCCTACCCAGTTTTACCAGTAAATGGGTAGGTTTAGCAACCACAACCTGAGAAGGGCATTGTTACTAGAATCTCATAGCTCTGAGGAATGAGGGACTGAGTCATCCCACCAAGTAAGTCATCTAGACCACTGGAGGTACTAGCTAAACATGTGGGGAATCTAGGATGGATGGTAGAGAAAGGAGATACTGAATATTAGTTATGTCTTTGGGACCAAATGCAGCAAAGAGAGTTTTAATTTGTCCCACAAACTCTCCTAAATTTTCCTAGAAATTTTGACCAACTGTAATCCTATAGAAGAAATACCAGGATGGAGTGACTTTAACATGAGAAACAAGCAGATCTCAGTGCAAGGGATGGGTTATAGAGGATGTTGTTGGTGCACCACTCAGACCTTATCTGCAAGCTGCTATGAGTGCTGATTGCTAATGCCTCACAGTTGCCCCTTCTTTAGAACATTCCCTTTGCCCAATGGGAGCTGCCTCATCTAGGCTTCATCACCCTACCACAGCTGATGACTGACTGATATGGGAGTATAAAAGGCCAGACCCCTTGCCTCAAGGTGGAATCAACTCCATGGTACAATCTGTGCCCAAATGTTCACATATGTATACCTATGGCTGATTCATGTTGATGTATGGCAGAAACCAACACAGTATTGTAAAACAATTATCCTCTAATTAAAAATAAAATTAAAAAATACACCCTTATTTGGCTTTTTCTACTGCCCCACTTGTTTCCCTCATTCCCTTTCTTCTGAAGGTACTCCCTCCCTCAGAAAATCACTTGTACCAAGTATTCCCTTCTCCGGCTGTGCTTCTAAGAAGCTTAAGGAAAGATGTACAGCAAAAACTGATGGAACTAAAAAGAGAAAGAGCATAGATATTGTAAAACATCTTTCTCAATAATTGATGGGACAAGCAGATGAAAATGTCAATAGAAACACAGAAGATTTGAGTATCATGGTTAACATACTGGACTGAATTGACATATATGGAACACCATCCTCAACATAATATATATTCTTCTCAACTGTGCATGGAACAATGATCAAGATAGACCACATGCTAGGCCATAATGCAACATTCAAATTTTTCAAAGAACTGAAATCACAGAGTATGTTCTTTGGTCATAGCAGAAATAAACTAGAAATCAATAACAGAAAGGTAACTAGAAAATCCCCAAATGTTTGGTTTTAAGCAGTAACCATAGGTCAAAGAAATCACAATGAAAATTAGAAAGTATTTTGAAGTGAGCAATAATGCAGTTGCTACATATCAATTTTAAAAGTTACTGCTATTAGAACCTATGTTTGATGTCTGTAAATGTTCAATCTTTAGTTCCCTAGAACCAAACAATATTCAACAGCATGAGACAGAAAAGTTCATATTGCCAGCTAACCACAACTGGTTGAAATTTCATTAACCTCTAACAGATTATTGCTAGCTGGTAAGCCAACATCCAACCCACTTCAATATTCTTGCCTGGAGGATCCCATGGACAGCAAGCCTGGTGGGCTACAGTCCATGGGGTCACAAAGAGTCAGATATGACTGAATCAAGTTAGCATGCATGCATGCAAGCCAACATCATATGATGACATAATTTCCACATGGGTGAAAGGAAAAAAAAAAAGCCAAATCAAGAAAACTCAGAGAAACTGGCACCCACAACAAGAACAGCTTTGTTGCTAGAGAGATTTCTCTGGGTTGAACTTTTTTTGACAACCAAGGCACAAACATACAGGGAACCAAGCCTGCAGGCAAACTTCCATATAGAATCTTCCCTGAATACATCTTTCCATAGCTCCACGGAAGTGGCTGCTTAGATTTCTGACTAGTAGGCCATGATAAATAAATAAATTACAGTCAATCTCCTGGTATGATTATTTTTGTTATATTAGTTAGCTATCCAAAAGAAAAAGCTACTTGCAATTCAACTTCTATTAATTATCCCAAAGTCCAGCACAGATAAAAAAGCACTCATTGTTACAGTAAAGTACATGAATCAGCTTAAAGATCACCTCAATAATTAATCAGCAAAAATGAATAATTTTATGGTTTTTCTAATAAAAACAATGACTTCAGTATGAAGCTATAACTTATAAACTTCTAGGCATTTGTACTTTTAGAACCCCAATATAATTTTGTATTACCAGTTGATGTTGAATATTTTCATGACGTTGCTTAAGAAGTTCTTCTGTCCTCTGCAAGAGACCAAATTCAGCTTTAAATTCAGCTATTATTTGATGCTTCTTTTTGAAAACTGTACTTTTGCTTCGAAGTTTACTGACATATCGCTTGAACTGCAAAAGAACACAATGTGTAGTTTAATAAGTAGAAAAGTAGTTGCTAAATATTATATATAACCTCAACGTATTACAAACATTTTCTTTTCTACTGTCCAACATGCGTGTCACAAATACAGAACAATAACTTAGTTTTATTAAAAAGTTGGAAAGACTAACTGCTTAATTAAAATACTTTGTGTACATTTTGATTTTTTGGACCCATTAAATACTGGAAATCCTTATATAAAAGCTATTCATTGTGAGCTTTACAATAAGGATTTGGAAAACAGCAACTTCAATCCTATAAAAGTTAAACAGGTTAAAAAGAAGAAGAAAAAAGTGGAAGACCAATTCTGGCTATGGTCTTATCATTTTATCTCTTACGCATTGTACTATTTTGGTGACCCTGGATCTACTGGGATTAATATAACCAAGCAGAACAGTCAACATTTGCAGTTACCATTTATCATTTAAGAAAGGTACTATGACCATATACCCTAAGAAGCATCTGAAACTCATCCCAAATGTTCAAAAGCTAAAAATACTCCAAATTAGTGGGAACTCATAGTTGCTTAATTCAGCTGTTGACCTACTAATAATTGTAACTACTCTAATGGAAAGACTCCATTGTTAAACAATACCAACTAGAGTTCAGAAAAGCACATGAAATGAATATTTAAAGGAATTTATTTATCAAGTACTACTTATTAACTATTACATAGGCACTGGGCAGACACTGAGAATACAACTCTAAACAAGATACGTATCCTGCCCTTAACAAACTTAAGAAGTAGTGGGGAAAATGAACACTGAACTGATGTTCACAACCACAATGAACATTATGAAACAGTGAAGGGGCCCTGAAAATAAATAACAGGAGTTTAACCTGGGTTGGGACCAAGGTAGAAAAGGTGGGGGGGGGGGTGTTGGAATTTTAGAGAGGTGAGTTATGACAAATTTCTCTAAAATAATTTAAGCAAGACTGAAGTAGCAGGAGTATGTTAGAGAAAGGAAAAAGAAGCAGGGAAGAGCATTCCAAGTAGTAGAAACAGCAGGTGTAAAGGTCCTGAGGCACTGGCTCATTAAAAGTATTGCTCAATATAAGAGACAAATGCAAAAATTTTCTGGTATTTCTAAAACAGAACAGAATACTTTTAAAAATCACTTTCTCTTATGCACCATTAGTACTAAGAATTTTCAGATTTCTTTTTTACTACATAAAATAATTTTTCTGCTCCAACCTTTTAACTACATTCTTTTAAAAATGTTCATAGTAAGAATCTGGCCTATTATACTTAAATGTATCACTTCAAAACAAAAGTAAACCTCCATATTACCTACAGTGTGAAAATTCTTTAATAATCTTAACCTTTGTAATGCCCAGTTCTTTATAAGGATAATTAGGGGGGTAATAAATAATTTTATAAGTAATAAAAGTAAATGAATGTATTACTGAAGCTTTAGAAAACAGAAAAAAAGGAAAATTCATTCAAAGCCACTATTTAATGCAAACTCTATTACCATGTGGCATTTTACCTCCTAAAAATAGGCTAAATCCAAGGTCAGTAATTCTCTTGGGTTGGTCAAAAAGTTAGTTTGGGTTTTTCTCTAGGATGTTATGGAAAAATCCAAACAAACTTTTTGGCCAACCCAATAAACTATAAGGTAGCAAAACAGGAAGGAGAACATTTCTAAAATTAAGGTTTGTTTTTTTTTTCCTTAAAGACTTGATTGATTCCTGAATATGCAAAGAAAGTCCTTAAAACCAGTAAGATTAAAAATTCTTCACATAAAAATAACCCGCTAATTCATTGTTTAGACATCTTTTTAAATGACTTAAACTTTGAAAGAAATGACGAACACATTGTGATTTAGAAGAAGGAAGTTCAAAATATTTCTCTATCCATGATTGAGTTAGTTTTAATATTAAGGAATCTAGCCCACACACAGCAAAATTATCAATGGCTGGATTACAGAAACTGTTTTAAAAAATTTAAGTCAGACCAATGTACCTAGAATCTAATAACTTGCAATTTTTCCTTTAAAAGAATAAATGTGTAAGTCTGACACAACCACAAATTCAGAATCCTCAGAGTAACTATATGTTCTATTAAAAGTGTCCTGGGCAAAGTGCCCAAAATGAAATCAATCCTGTTCATCTGCTATCCTCTGTATTATCTAGGCCAATCTTCCCTTTCTCTGTCTTGCTGTGCTCTGGAACTATTTTTAAAAGCTAAAAGCTATAAATGTTTTGTGAAAGAACAAACCTACTGATTACTCAATGTGCTCTATGTTGATTGGTTATTTGACATTCACTAGACAAACTACCTAGGGGAAAAGTAGTCAGGGTCAGATAAAAAACAAGGATTTACTATAGCACAGGGATAAATTGAGTATATCTTATAATGACCTATAATGGAAAAGAATCTGAAAATATATGTGTAACTGAATCATTCTGCTATACAATAAACTAACACTGAAACTAACAACTATGCTTCAATTTAAGAAAAGAATAAAATGCTCAATTAATGGAGCCCTTACTTCATAATGTATAAAAATCAATACCAACTGGATTATATAGACTTAAATGTGAAAATGAGAACTAAAAATCTAGAATATAGGACAATATCACTATGATTACTGAGATAGGAAAGGATTTCTGAAACAAAACACACATTGAAAATGGATGTTGATAAACTTGACTTTGCTAAAATTGAGAACTTCTGTTCATCAAAATATATATTAAGAGATTAAGAATATAAGCCACAAGTTCGGAAGAATATATTTGTAACATGTTAATCCAATAAAGAATTTATATCCAAAAATACATAAATTAAACCCACAAATCAATGAGAGAAAGGCAAATAACCCAATAGAAAAATGGATAAAATACTTGAATAGTCACTTCATAGAAAACAAAACCCAAAGTGGCCAATAAGCATATTAAAAGATGTCTGACCTCATTTATAGTCAGTGATGCAAATTAAAACCATAGTAAGATACCATTATAATGCCCATCTGATTAGTAGAAATAAAAAGCCCTTCCATACTAAGTGTTGTTGAAGATGTGGAGGAAGTAGAACACCTATACACCACTGACAGTGAGGGATATAAATTTGGAACCATAATTTGGAAGTCAACTGGGCATAGCTACTAAGGTTGATCATGTACCTCCCATCCCCCACCACTCCCATAAACAGCAGTGTTTCTCACACTTTTCTATGGTGATTGACCAGTTTTTCAAACTTTCTAATTGTTTGTAAACTGCATACTTTTATAAAATAATAAAAATGTTTATACAGTACCAAATCTATCAGTTCAGTTCAGTGTCTATCAGTTCAGTTCAGTTGCTCAGTCGTGTCCGACTCTTTATGACCCCATGAATCGCAGCACGCCAGGCCTCCCTGTCCATTACCAACTCCCGGAGTTTACCCAAACCCATGTCCATTGAGTCGGTGATGTCATCCAACCACCTCATTTTGTGTCGTCCCCTTCTCCTCCTGCCTTCGATCTTTCCCAGCATCAGGGTCTTTTCAAATGAGTTAGCTCTTCACAACAGATGGCCAAAGTATTGGAGTTTCAGCTTCAACATCCGTCCTTCCAATGAACACCCAGGACTGATCTCCTTTAGGATGGACTGGTTGGATCTCCTCGCTGTCCAATAGACTCTTGTCAAGAGTCTTCTCCAACACCACAGTTCAAAACCATCAATTCTTTTGCGCTCAGCTTTCTTTATAGTCCAACTCTCACATCCATACATGACTACTGGAAAATCCATAGCCTTGACTAGACAGAACTTTGTTGGCAAAGTAATGTCTCTGCTTTTTAATATGTGGTCTAGGTTGGTCATAACTTTCCTTCCAAGGAGTAAGCGTCTTTTAATTTCATGGCTGCAGTCACCGTCTGCAGTGATTTTGGAGCCCCAAAAAATAAAGTCAGCCACTGCTTCCACTGTTTCCCCACCTATTTGCCATGAAGTGATGGGACTGGATGCCATGATCTTAGTTTTCTGAATGTTGAGCTTTAAGCCAACTTTTTCACTCTCCTCTTTCACTTTCATCAAGAGGCTCTTTAGTTCTTTTTCACTTTCTGCCATAAGGGTGGTGTCATCTGCATATCTGAGATTATTGATATTTCTTCCGGCAATCTTGCTTCCAGCTTGTGCTTAATTCATCCCAGCGTTTCTCATGATGTACCCTGCATATAAGTTAAATAAGCAAGGTGACAATATACAGCCTTGACGTACTCCTTTACCTATTTGGAATCAGTCTGTTGTTCCATGTCCAGTTCTAACTGTTGCTTCCTGACCTGGATACAGGTTTCTCAAGAGGCAGGTCAGGTGGTCTGGTATTCCCATTTCTTCCAGAATTTTCCAGTTTATTGTGATCCACACAGTCAAAGGCTTTAGCATAGTCAATAAAGCAGAAATAGATGTTTTTCTGGAACTCCCTTGCTTTTTCAATGATCCAGTGGACGTTGGCAATTTGATCTCTGGTTCCTCTGCCTTTTCTAAAACCAGCTTGAATATCTGAAAGTTCACAGTTCACATATTGCTGAAGCCTGGCTTGAAGAATTTTGAGCATTACTTTACTAGCGTGTGAGATGAGTGCAATTGTACAGTAGTTGAGCATTCCTTGGCATTGCCTTTCTTTGGGATTGGAATGAAAACTTACCTTTTCCAGGCCTGTGGCCATTGCTGAGTTTTCCAAATTTGCTGATATATTGAGTGCAGCACGTTCACAGCATCATCTTTTAGGATTTGAAATAGCTCAACTGGAATTCCATCACCTCCACTAGCTTTGTTTGTAGTGATGCTTCCTAAGGTCCACTTGATTTCACATTCCAGGATGTCTGGCTCTAGGTGAGTGATCACACCATCGTGATTATCTGGGTTGTGAAGATCTTTTTTGTACAGTTCTTCTGTGTATTCTTGCTCTTCTTAATATCTTTTGCTTCTGTCAGGTCCATACCATTTCTGTCCTTTATCGAGCCCATCTTTGCATGAAATGTTCCCTTGGTATCTCTAATTTTCTTGAAAAGATCTCTAGTCTTTCCCTTTCTGTTGTTTTCCTCTATTTCTTTGCATCGATCGCTGAGGAAGGCTTTCTTATCTCTCCTTGCTATTCTTTGGAACTCTGCATTCATTTCGGTATATCTTTTTCTCCTTTGCTTTTCACTTCTCTTCTTTTCACAGCTATTTGTAAGGCCTCCTCAGACAGCCATCTGCTTTTTTGCATTTCTTTATCTTGGGGATTGTCTTGATCCCTGTCTCCTGTACAATGTCACGAACCTCCGTCCATAGTTCATCAGGCACTCTATCAGATCTAGTCCCTTAAATCTATTTCTCACTTCCATTGTATAATCATAAGGGATTTGATTTAGGTTATACCTGTATGGTCTAGTGGTTTTCCCCTCTTTCTTCAATCTAAGTCTGAATTTGGCAATAAGGAGTTCATGATCTGAGCCACAGTCAGCTCCCGGTCTTGTTTTTGCTGACTGTAAAGAGCTTCTCCATCTTTGGTTGCATGAAAAGTATATAATCAATCTGATTTCAGTGTTGGCCATCTAGTGATGTCCATGTGTAGAGTCTTCTCTTTTGTTGTTGGAAGAGGGTGTTTGCTATGACTAGTACGTTCTCTTGGCAAAACTTTAATAGCCTTTGCCCTGCTTCATTCCTTACTCCAAGGCCAAATTTGCCTGTTACTCCAGGTGTTTCTTGACCTCCTATTTCGATGTTCCTAAATGCTTCCTCCTAATTTACATGGTTGTGGATTAGTAACTAACGGTTTGTGTACTAGAACAGGTCTTCAGACCACACTCTGAGAAGCACTGCTCCAGAGCAGGTCTTCCTAAATGGGGTGTGCTCCAGGACACTCATGTGGCACAAACAGTACAGGTGTGCCCACATATTAATCAACTTAGCCTCTGCAGCAGCTGGGCAAGATATTATAAAGAAATCCCAGGCCAGTCATCCTCAGCTATAAGCAGCCTTGTCCTTTGATCTCAGTATGCTAAACAGTAACTATTTACTTTAAGTGCCATGTTGTGAAAAAAGTTAGGAAACATTACCCTCCAAAAATCCTTGCTCATAGTCACAGGGAGACATACATAATAATATTGATAAAAACCTGCAATACCAAAAAGTCGGAAAACATGCCATAACTAATTGTTTTATATTCATACAATATAGTATATACAATCAAAATAAACAATTATAGGTTCAAGAAATAATGTAGAGCCAAAAAAGCAAGTTACAGAATAAACAGAGAATGCTCCCATTAGTAGTATTGCTTAGGGAAACTAAATAATATACTGTTTAGGGATACAAATGGGTTGTCAAACAGTAAATAAAAATCACAGAAGAATAAAAACCTAACTCATGATGGGAGTAACCTCTGAGAGGGGTGGAAACTGGATGGGATAAAGTGAAGTCACTCAGTCGTGTCCGACTTTTAGCAACCCCATGGACTGCAGCCCACCAGGCTCCTCCGTCCAGGAGTTTTCTAGGCAAGAGTACTGAAGTGGGGTGCCACTGCCTTCTCTGAGACCTCCTACTACTGCTGCTGCTGCTGCTGCTGCTAAGTTGCTTCAGTCGTGTCTGATTCTGTGTGACCCCATAGACGGCAGCCCATCAGGCTCCCCTGTCCCTGGGATTCTCCAGGCAAGAACACTGGAGTGGGGTGCCATTTCCTTCTCCAATGCAGGAAAGTGAAAAGTGAAAGTGAAGTCGCTCAGTCGTGTCCGACTCTTAGCAACCCCATGGACTGCAGCCCACCAGGCTCCTCCGTCCATGGGGTTTTCCAGGCAAGAGCACTGGAGTGGGGTGCCATTGTCTTCTCCAAGACCTCCTACTACTCCTGTTTAATTCCAACCTCTACAGAGGAACACTGGGGTCACCTCCTTGTGCCGATGGTGCCTAGGAAGGGAAGCGTTTTTTCCACAGTCACACCAACTCCTCACCCCCGTCTCCTGACTGCCAGGCCAGAGTCCTGCTATGGGGACAGTCAGGAAAGCTCCGAGGACTCTTTGACAGCTCCCACATTGGTTTCCCCCCCTTTCCCGTGAGAAACAGGTAGAAAAAAGATCTTTTCACTTGTTCTTATTCTTAAGTAGATTTCACCAAGATCTGTGATCTTTCTCAGAAGACAATCTAGGTGTTGCAGCGAGGAAAGAGGATGTGTGATGTTTGCAAAGTGTCTGTGAGAAGTTCCTCTCTATCTAGAGGTTATACTTGCTTGCTTTTCTTTTCTGGGTGTTTTTATTAAGGAATGGCAAAACATTTAAATGTCCCTTTGCTTAGATTGCCCCCAGCTGTCAGTACTGTTTACAGTGTGTGCTTGGAGGAAAGCAGTAAACAGGGTCAGAAGCTCACCCAGCTCTGGAATGATGGCCCCAGTCAAGCCTGGCCACAGCAGTGGGAACCCTAGATGGCTGCCTCCACCCAGAGAACGGGAACCCTGAACTCCTCTGAGCAGTGAAGATGCCTGCTTCAGGCTGTAGGCAGGGATAAGGTAGAGGCATAAAAGGAATCTCAAAAGTGTTGTTTTTTTAAGCTGAGTAATAAAAGTATGTGCTTAGTCACTCAGGCGTGTCCAACTATTTGCAACCCCATGGACTGTAGCCCGCCAGGCTCCTCTGTCCCTGTCTATTTCATACTGTTTGTGGGGTTCTCAAGGCAAGAATACTGAAGTGGTTTGCCACTTCTCCAGTGGATCACATTTTGTCAGAACTCTCTACCATGACCCATCCATCTTGGGTGTCCCTACATGGCTTGGCTCATAGTTTCATTGAGAGAGACAAGGCTGTGATCCATGTGATCAGTTTGGTTAGTTTTCTGTGATTGTGGTTTTCATTCTGTCTGCCCTCTGATGGATAAGGATAAGAGGCTGGTGGAAGCTTCTTGATGGGAGGGACTCACTGTGGGGGAATCTGGCCTTGCTCTGATGGGCGGAGCCATGCTCAGTAAATCTTTAATCCAATTTTCTGTTGATGGGTAGAACTCTTCTCCCCCCTGTAGTTTGGCCTGAGGCCAAACTATGGTAGGGGTAATGGCAGCAATGGCAGTCCTCCTTCAAAAGGACTTATGCCAGCATGCCCCAAGGCTCCCAGGACTGTTGTATTCAGTGCCACTGACCTCACAGCAGGCCACACCCACGCCTCTGCCGGAGACTGCTGGACACTCACAGGCTCAGTCTCTTGTGGGGTCACTGCTCCTTTCTCCTGAGTCCTGATGTGCACAAAGTTTTTTGGTGATGGACAGGGAAGCCTGGAGTGCTGCAGTCCACAGGGTTGCAAAGAGTCAGACACGACTGAACCACTGAACTGAACTGAGGCTCCTCTGTCCATGGGGATTCTCCAGGCAAGAATACTGGAGTGGGTTGCCATGCCCTCTTCCAGGGGCTCTTCCCAACCCAGGGACAGAACCCAGGTCTCCCACATGGCAGGCAAATTCTTCACTGTCTGAGCCATAAGGGATGCCTTTCATACACAACATGCACACACAAACACGAACTTTCACTATTCTTAACATAATTTTAAAAAATTAAACATTTTGAAAGTAAATAAACATTAAAGAATCAATCAAGAAGGTCCCAAATCTAACCAATGAGTTCCAGAAGACAACAGAAACAAAAAAGGTAGAAATAATACAAGAAAATTTTCCAAAACCGAAGAACAAAAGATTCTAAATTAGAAGAGCGAACAGAATGCACAGTTCAATGAAAGAAAGAGCTATACTTAAGTATACAATCTTAAAAATTTAGAAAACTAGAGATAAAGAGAGGATTCTAAAAGTTTCAAGAAGAGGTAAATGGCAATAATAACAATGAAAGATCACATCAAAGGACTGGGAATCAGAAGAGCCTCAGATACCAACAATGAATACTAGCGAGTGTGCGCATACTCAGTTGCTTCAGTCATGTCCTACACTTTGGGACCCTTTGAACTGTAGCCGCCCAGTATCTTCTGTCCATGGGATTCTGCAAGCAAGAATACTGGAGTGGGTTGCCATGCCCTCCGCCAGGGGATCTTCTCCACACAGGGATCAAACCTGAGTCTCTTAGTCTCTTGCATTGGCAGGCAATTCTTTATCACTGAGCCACCAGGGAAGCCCAATGAATACCAGAAGACAATAGAATAATGCCTTCAAATTTCTCAGGGAAAAAGATTTTCAACCAGAATTCATTATTTAGTCAAATTATTGATCATGTATAAAGACGGAATAAAGACAATTTGAAACAAGCAAGATTCACAAAAACGTATTATCCAAGTTCCTATTTTCAGGAACATTCTCTATTATAACAAGGAAATAAACCAAGGAAGAGAAGACTTGAGGTTTGGCAAACAGGAGATCCAAAACAAGAGTGGTAAAAGAAATTTTCAGGATTACAACTGTGAAGCCTGGGATTACCATTGTATAGCAAGCCTAGAAATTAATTTCCCTACACTGGAACAGAAGAATGAGAGGGGCTCCAGAAAGAATTAGTCCCAAGGTTTAAGAAATATAATTACTAGATTACTGTGGATGACCATAATCCCATACTGAGAAATTGTACAGTTCTACCAGAAAGTTTAGAGTTAAGTGAGTGATAGGTATATAAAAAACTAAACCAAACAAAAACAAAAAAATGAGGTCAGTATTAAGAAGAAAAAAAGTGTACAAGAAAGGATATGTAATCATAATATGCTGTGTGGCTTAGCTGTAAACAACATGTTTATACAATCATCATAATGAATATAGTAAATAGTGACATAACCAGAAATTATAATTATATTGGGAGGCTATAAAGAACATAAGGGTGGATATGGAGGGTAGACAGGAAATGGAGAATGTAGAGCTAAATCCTCATTTCCTATGGTTCAGTTCAGTTGCTCAGTCCTGTCCAACTCTTTGTGACCCCATGGACTGCAGCACACCAGGCTTCCCTGTCCATCACTAACTCCTGGAGCTTGCTCAAACTCATGTCCATTTTCGAGTTGGTGATGCCATCCAACCATCTCATCCTCTGTTGTCCCCTTCTCCTCCTGCCTTCTATCCTTCCCAGAATCAGGGTCTTTTCCAGTGAGTCAGTTCTTCCCATCAAGTGGCCCAAGTATTGGAGTTTCAGCTTCAGCATCAGTCTTTCCAATGAATATTCAGGACTGATTTCCTTTAGAATTGACTGGTTGGATCTCCTTGCATTCCAAGGGACTCTCAAGAGTCTTCTCCAACACTACAGTTCAAAAGCATCAATTCTTCAGCTTTCAGCTTTCTTTTATAGTCCAACTCTCACATCCATACATGACCACTGGAAAAACCATAGCTTTGGGCTAGATGGACCTTTGTCGGCAAAGTATTGTCTCTGCTGTCTAGGTTGGTCATAGCCTGCCCAAAATTTTTTTAAAAATCAAGAAATTTTGTTGTTTAGAAATACAAAGGTAAATATTAGAAGAAACAACTAAAAGCATTAAAAGTGGTTGCCTCCAGGAAGCATGACTTGGGAGCATGGAAGGGTATCATTATTTTCATTATGAGCTTTGTAGTACTGTGGTACTTTTATTTGGCTGCACTGGGTCTTTATTGCAGCGCACAGGCTCTCTCTGGTTGTGGTGAGTGGGGGCTACTCTCTAGCTGCAGTGTGTGGGCTTATCGTTGCAGAGCACTGGCTCTACAGTGCACAGGCTCAGTAGTCCTGGTGCATGGGCTTAGCTGCCCTGCAGCATGTATGATCTTACTTCCCAGACCAGGGATTGAACATGTGTCCCCTGCACTGGCAGGCAGATTCTTAACCTCTGGACCACCAGGGAAGTCCCCTGTTTTAGTTTTTAAACCACATATTTGTGTTACTCTAAAAAATTATAATGAAAAGAACACTCCACCTCAAAAAAGCCCATCACCAACAAAAACCTTACAGCTGATAGACTTTAATTTGAATAGACTCTGAGTATTAAAAATTAAATTTACTCATAATTGTGTTATAATGACTTATCTGGGCAAAAATTTATAAACTTATAAATTAATCATTAAAAGTCCTAGGAGAAGTACAACAGGGTTGCAGAAGCAGTTCAGAGAATTGTTGAGATCACGGGCTTTGCAATCAGAGAAACAATTTCAAATCTTTGCTACACCACTTAAAGTGACCTTGGGGAGGTATTTAAATAAGATCCATAAAATGTACTAATGTTCTACAAAATTGAATGATGGATAATGATTAATAATGTCTGTCATTTTGCTTGAATTGCTACTGAGGCTGTAATTCCAATACTTTGGCTATCTGATGTGAAGAGCCGACTCAGTGGAACAAACTCTGATGCTGGGAAACATTGAAGGCAAAAGGAGAAAGGGGCAGCAGAGGATGACATGGTTAGATAGCATCACCGATTCAATGGACATGAATTTGAGCAAACTCTGGGAGATAGTGGAGGACAGATGAGCCTGGCATGCTGCAGCCCATGGGGTCACAAAGAATTGGACACGTAGTGACTGAACAATAACAACAAAGATTACACGGAAGATGAGATAATTTACTATTCCTTTTAAACACTAAGAAACAAAGAAATGTCAAATAATTAGGACGAACAGAAGAGTAAAGATCTAGGTGTAATATAGTGCTCTTTAGAAGTAAAACAGAACAATCACTACTGCAAGAAATTACAAATCTACATACTCTGAGTACAACTAAAATTTTTGTATGTATGTTTATAAACTGAGATTGGGAAAGAATGAAGAAATAAAGATAAATGTTGTGTTGGGTATGTAGGGTCATATGTGAATTCTTTGAGATTTATTTCTTAGATATTTAAAAATTAAAAATATTTTGAAGGAACTTTGGCACAAGATAAACAATAAATCCTTAGAACATTAAGGAAAAAGCTTTCAAAGTGCACCACATAGAGCAGGCCAATCAAGTCAATTTGTCATGAAAGTAAACTATAAAGATTGCCACTGTGCAGGAAGGCCCATTATAGCAGCTATTACTAATCATTTGGTCCAATACACAACTGTAATCTAAATTTGTCATCTATGAAAGAGCAGTCATCATTTCAGATGCTGAGATTAGTAAGATTAATGTTTTAATAGTGCTAGATTCTGGCTTCAGGACCAATTTTACAGACTCAATTCCTTTGTGATCAAAATGGAATTTGACAGATCTTCTTTTTCCTTTTGCCCATTTAATATGTTTTGGAACCTTTAATAGTAATGGTCAAAATCTGAGCAAGTTTTTTAAAGGACAAGGCAGTTTATTTTCCTATGTATGTAATCATTTACAAATATTTTTCAAGCTTATCTGGAACTCAAAAGTATTACTGGATTCCAGATATCATTCTGGATATTTATGTGGAAACAAGAATCGCTGCTTCTGTTGCAAATTTCCAACTCAATATCGGGCATGAAGCTATTTTCACAGTGCTTAAGCTGTGAAGACTTTATAAGACAACCGTATAATAAGCACTTTATATGGTCAAGAATCACAAAGAGCTATTTTTTAACACTATTCCTCCTTTTACAGAGGAGAAAACCTATTTAGAAATTAAAGCAACTCACCGAAGTTCAGAAAGTTAGAAAAAAACTGGATTAGAATGAATACTTGTGTCCTCAAATCCTGTTAGTGCACTATCCATGCTATTTTCCACTTCTTTTTTTTTTTTTTTAAACTTTACAATATTGTATTAGTTTTGCCAAATATGGAAATAAATCCGCCAGAGGTATACATGTGTTCCCCATCCTGAACCCTCCTCCCTCCTCCCTCCCCATACCATCCCTCTGGGTCGTCCCAATGCACTAGCCCCAAGCATCCAGTATCGTGCATCGAACCTGGACTGGCAACTCGTTTCATACATGATATTATCCATTTCTTAATTAAATCACATCTTTGTCAGTTATTTTATCAAATGATGTTTAGCCATAGAAAACTATAGAAATAGGCCCAAGAAAGTTATATGTGAGATGGATAACACCAACTGTTCAAGAGTAGAATGAATATGCCCAAATGGCCATAATTTTTTGCCCACTTCTATTCTGTCTGAATTCAGACTTGCAGAAAACCTGAAAAGGCCATCTTTTCAAGTCATGCTTCATGTCATAAATCATCTGGATTCCCTGAAGTCTGGTATCAGAGTGGTTATTTGTTTTAAGTCAAGAAAAAAAATGTTTTAAGCAACCTTTGTTTTCTGCTAAAATGTTAGTCTTTTCAAATCACTCATCGTAACTAGCGCAATATATAAATATAGACATGCAAACACTATTCTAACCTTTTCCAACCTGTTAGTTTTATGTTTTCAACTTTAAATTAGAAAATCTCACTAAGCCAAGCGTAAACAACATAATTACCTACATATGGTAGTGGATAGGTAAGTGCTGATTCTCTTGGGAGGGTCTATAATAAGCAATGTGATATATGCTAGTAGAAATCTGTCTTAATAAAAACTTGTGGCATAGGAATATCCATCTGGGAAACACAGTTAATCATATCATCCAAGGTCTCCGTGCTTCTATTATAAATCAAATCACCACCACACAGCTGTTACTATATCTCTAATGGGGTTTTCAACTGCTGTCCAAGCAGTTAACTCTCAAAAAAATTTTCTATGAAAAGTTTTCACATTTGGAGTTAAAGATGTGGGATTACATGGACTGCATATATAATAGTCTACCTTCTATTGCAGTGAAATGAGGCAAATTTATTTGATTCTGTTTTGTTCCATCTCCTGGGAAATTTTAGGGGCCTCAAGTCCTGCTATGAACTCTAAAGAGGGTAATGTGATTTGAAAGGTTCTAAAAATATCACAAGTTTGCCTGGACTCACTTAGAAGGGTGGATGATTCAATTACAAGTGTCAAAATTTGATTCCTAATTTTTCAGGATCTGACAGCTGCAGCTAATCTTGCCAGGATTCCCTTATCTTCATTGTGCTTCTCTTTGAAGTATTTAAAGATTTCATAATCTTTGCAATTTAGCTCTAGGATTTCCGTCAGTAGCTGTAGAATGAGCCGGTTGGTTCTTTCTAAAGCTACTTATACATATTATTTGATCAAGCACATTTTTAAAGTAGCCATTAACTGCAAAACAGCTGAGCTTCTTTTAACGGTTAGGAAAGAAAATATAATGAACTCTAAACCCGTACACCATAAACCAGGAGTGATCTTTCAATGCATGAAATGCCAATGCAACCTTAACCAAAGGTTCAGTTGTTGCTATAAAAAAAGTTCAGATTCAAAAGGCATGCATTCATTTGAATGACAGCTCCGAGAAGGGTACTAGCACTGAATCACTGTGGCTAGTTTTTTGTTTTGCTTTTCAAATAATTAAAGCAGACATTCAGAGATATCAAGGTGGCAGAGATGGTAAAGATTGGAAGCCATGTGGCAATACTACCTTAGGGACAGCCTCTATTCTCTGCTCTTCCCTTAGTGAGACAAAGTCACCAAGCTCAGATTATTGCCCGTGAAAGGGTAAAGATCATATTTAACAAAAGAAGTGACTGAGGACTACTGTATTAAATGGCAAATTTAGGTTTTTGATCAGGTATTTAAAAATAACTTCATATAATAAACAACTATGGTTAGGATGAAGACTTTATAAAAATAATTTTTCTTATCAATTGAAGTGCCGTAACATTTTAAAATATTATCAATTTTCTAATGAAAAAATCTGTATGTAGATTAGATTATACACTTCTATTCAGGTTTTCTACACATTTACCAAGTGTTTATTACATGCCAGCTATTAAGTAAATGGTGGCGAAAAAGAGATATGGCCCTGCCATAATGGAGCTTACTGGTTTCTTAGGGGAGGCAGAAATTTAACAAGTGATCTTAAATGAGCTGTATCTTAGAACACAGGCTTTGCAGGTGGCTCAGTAGTAAACAGTTGGCATGTCAATGCAGGAGACATGAGTTCAATCCCTGGGTTGGAAAGACCATGTGGAGGAGGACATTGCAACCCACTCCAGTATTCTGGCCTGGAGAATCCCATGTACAGAGGAGCCTGGAGGGCTACAGTCCATGAGGCTGCAAAGAGTTGAACATAACTTGAGTGACTGAGCATGCACATCTTGGAACACATGTGAACAGAGTGGTATGGGAATGTTTCAGGGTTGTGGGGTGTGAGCTGGGAAAATAATAACATGGTATGATTACTGGGAGAGATGCTATTCCAGCTTTGTTATCTTAAAATCGTACTGATCACATCAACCTTTTATTGACAACTCAGATTCATAATTATGAACATTTACTATTATACTCTGCTCTAACACTTTTTAAATCTCCTCTGACACTGAATTTTGCATAAAGCAAGATAATTCTATGTAAACATTTTTATAGTACCTCAAACTATGGAAAACCAAGGTCATTTATTACTAAAATTCTGTTCCAATATATGAAGTTATCATAGAGTGGAACAACAGCAACAATTTGTACTTTATCATAAATTATATACCAATAAAACTGTTTGGAAAAAAGGAGAGGAAACCCTCAGTGTGACAAAAGACAGCATATACAAAGTTCAGAGATAGATGACAGACTAGAACAATTATCCAGATTAACAACTAAAATCCAGGTAAAAATATGATAAAGAGATAAAAAACATTCACTCCATTAGAAAAAAATGAAGAAAGACAATAAAAGGGCAAATGACAGAAGAAATATAAATGACCAAACATGTATGTGGACAGCTGTTCAATCTTAAGAGAAACGAAAATTAAAACATAATACTGTCAGAATGACAAAAAAATCAAAAGAATGAGGATCAAGTGCTGTTTTAAATAACAGAGGAAACAGATCCTTTTGTACACTCTTGGTTGGAATAAAAAAATTGTACATTCTATAGAACACAATATAGCAATTAAATTTTGTACATGACAATAATTATTATAACTGTAGTTTGTATTTATGAAGTACTTCCTATAAGCCAGCCACTATTGTATACTGCTTAGTTATATTAAATCATTTAGCCCTCACAGCCACCATACAAGGTGGGTACTATTATTGTCCCCACTTTACAGATAAAGAAACTGAGGCACAGAGCAGTTAGGTAACTACTGACATTAGCTGTTAGGTTGAACAGCTGAGAGGTGGCAAAGCTGAGTTCTGCACCCAGGTGTTCTGCCTCCAGAGCTGATTTTCTAAACCTCTAGAGAAAAGCCTCTTCGTTTACTTACGTGGAAAAATTTCTGACACATGTTATTAAAAGTAAGTCGCACAACACACACAGTACAATACCATTCACATTTTAAAAAACCCACAAAGCAGTATTATCCAATCTGTGTCTCTCTCCAAAGAAAGGACTAAAAGGGTTTACAAAATTAGTAGCAGTGGTTTCTCTCTGACAAAGAGTCTGAGGACTGGAGGTAGAAGGTAATCAATGGGGACTTCTGCTTTATGTATGCTGTTTGCTTTTCATTTCATGAAAATGTATCCAGATATTAGTTGCACAATCTGATTTTCAAAATATTATTTTATTATTATTATTTTATATACCCTGGAATAAATCATACTTGATCATGGTGTATGATGTACACTATGTTGTTGAATTCAACTTGATCTGAAGATGGAAAAAGGTATTCAATGCAAACAGAAACAAAAGGAAAGTTGAGGTAGCAACATTAATATCAGACAAAATAGACTTTAAAACAAAGAAAAAGGACATTACATAATGATAAAGGGATCACTCCAACAAGGAGATACAACAGTCATAGAGGCATCCAAGACAGGAGAACCTAAATATACAAAGCTAATATTAACAAACATGAAAGGAGAAACTGACAGTAACATGATAATAGTAGGGGACTTTATCACCCACCTACATCAATGGACAGATCATCTAGACAGAAATTTAATAAGGAAACACTGGCCTTAAATGACCCATTAGACTAGATGGATTTAATAGATCTAGCAAGAACATTCCATCCCAAAACAAGAGTAATACTAATCCATCTGAATCAGGGGCCCCCAAGACAACCCCCAGGTTCAATGATATGCCAGGAGAATTCACAGGACTCTGCATAAAACCATGCTCTTGGCCGTGCTTTATTACAGTGAAATGGTACAAAGCAAAACCAGCAAAAGGAAAAGGCACATGGGGTGAAGTCAGGAGGAAACCAGGGGCAAGCTTCCAAGAGTCTTCTCCCTTAATTCCTCCAACAAAGAGGTAAAACAACACGTGTGAAATGCTGCCAACCAGGGAAGCTCATTAGAGACTCAGAGCCCAGAGTTTTTACTGGGGGCTGATCACGTAGGCATATTCTGCCTAGCCCATACCAAAATTTCAGACTCCAAGAAGGAAAGCAGGTGTTCAACATAAACCACACTCTTTGTACATATAGTTTAGGCACGTGAGCCACTCTTATCAAGGAATGGTGGGAATTCTTCTAAAATCCAACTTCCTAGATGCCAGCCAAGGGCCAATCTTGCAAGCAAGTTTTTCTAAAAATAGCAGATTCAGGTCCACTGTTTTAACTCTTTTCTGCAGATCCTTCCATAATCCTAGCTTTTTGTTCTCAGCTAATTCATAATGAATTCTTTACATGAATGTTTCCAGACTTTTCATTTGTTTTGGTCACCTTCATCTGGATTCTGGCTTGTTTTTATGTCTTTCTTAAAACATGATGCCAAAAATGTAAAATAATATTCTAAGCATAATTTCACATAAATGGGATATTACATTTTTATTAACAGAGTATAATTTAAAAAATTTTTTTCTTGGCCAAGCTAGGTAGCTTATGGGATTTTAGTTTCCCTACCAGTGATTGAATCTGGGGCCCTGGCAGTGACAGTACTGAGTCCTAACCACTGGACTGTCGGGCAATTCTCAGCATTTTGTCTTTTTAAAGCTGCATTACAACTGGATGATTTTTTTAAACTTTTTATTTTATATTGGAGTATAGCTGATTAACGGGAGAAGGCAATGGCACCCCACTCCAGTATTCTTGCCTGGAAAATCCCATGGGCGGAGGAGCCTGGTAGGCTGCAGTCCATGGGGTCTCGAAGAGTCAGACATGACTGAGCAACTTCACTTTCACTTTTCATGTTCATGCATTGGAGCAGGAAATGGCAACCCACTCCAGTGTTCTTGCCTGGAGAATCCCAGGGATAGGGGAGCCTGGTGGGCTGCCATCTCTGGGGTCCCACAGAGTCGGACATGACTGAAGCAACTTAGCAGCTGCAGCAGCAGCATAGCTAATTAACAGCTACAGTCCATAGGGTCACAAAGAGTTGAACACAACTGAAGCAACTGAGCATACATGCACAGCTGATTAACAGTATTGTGAGTTTCAGGTGGACAGCAAAGAGACTCAGTCATACATATACATGTATTCATTCTCCCCTAAACTCCCTTCCCATACAGGCTGCAACAACAACTAATGGATAATTTTTGAGCTGCAGATAAAACTCAGATTCTACATTATTATTATTTATAATCCCATTAATGGCATTTTGTTTGCTTAAGTACAAGGCTCCTAACTACCAAGATGATTTTGAATTATAATGCTATCACCTGTCTCAGACTGACTGTTCCTTCTAGCTTTCTGCCATGTGAAAATTATTAAGGTTTGTGGAGCTAGACTGCTGCTGCTGCTAAGTCATTTCAGTTGTGTCCAACTCTGTGTGACCCCATAGACAACAGCCCACCAGGCTCCTTTGTCCCTGGGATTCTCCAGGCAAGAATACTAGAATGGATTGCCATTTCCTTCTCCAATGCATGCATGCATGCTAAGTCGCTTCAGTCATGTCTGACTCTGTGCGACCTACCTCAATTCAAATCATGGTGCCAAAACTTACTAGCAATATGACCTTGGATAAGTTAGCCTAAGTCCTCTGTGTGCTGGTTTCCTTATCTGTAAAAACTAGGAATAATAATCATACCTATCTCATAGAGTTGTTCAGTGGAATAAATGAGATAATGTACATAATAAACCTAATATAGTGTCTGGCACATTCAATTACATAATAAACATTATTAATTTAAATTACTGATGAGAATAATAAGCAGGTTAGGATCAAGGGCAAAGTTCCATGGCATTTTGGGGGTTACTTCTCTCAGAGATGAAAGCAATCAAAATTCTTTGAGAATATCATTTAGTGAGACTTCTACTTTATGTACTTATGTATGTACTTTATGTACTTAAATCCAGTACAGAAAACTTCAAAATATAAAGGAGAGTTAGAGACTCATTATTATTATCAATTTTCAGCTATGTTAAAAACTGTAGTCTCTAAACTTAACCTCTTTATCACCTACCAAACACTTGTTTGAAGAGAAAGAAATCAAGATAGACGAGACTGGCAAGAAAATCTCTATCACTAAGAAGATACTTCCAACTGTGCAAGAAATTCCTACCTATGTCAGAAGTCTGGCAGAATAAGATTTTGCTGTGCTTACCCCTATATATTGCCAAGTAAATCATTGAAAATAAACTGTTAACCAAAGTATCAGGAAAAAAACAAGTGTTTTTAGGCTCTTCACCTGTTTTTTAAAAAATATTTATTTATTTGGCTGCTCCAGGTCTTAGATGCAGCACTCAGGATCAAATTCCCTGACTAGGGATTGAACCCAGGCCCCCTGCATTGGGAGCACAGAGTCTCATCCACTGGACGGGCAGGGAGGTCCCCATCTTTTTTAATAAGAAAAATCAAAGGAACACAAATGAAAAATCTAGTAAAGAACAAATGCCTGTAGCACTTGTCATCTGCAATTAGAAGAGCTAAAATTCTTAGACAAAATGTAACATCTGGAATATTGACTTTAAAGGCAGTAGGAAGCATCAAAATACACACTTTGATACTGAATTTTAAAAATGAACTCTAAATGATCTCTAAAGAAAAAAATGACAAAGGAATATAAATTACTATATGTATAATATTTGTTACATTCATCCTAACACAGTCACATTCCTCAATTTTTCCAAGAAAAGATTAGTCAAACAACTACATATGGACAATCAAGGAATGAAGGTTTATTTCCAAATAAATGGCTGTCATACAGTTTCTAGCAAACTATTGTTTCCAGTTAATGACTGTGTACAATGTGGTCCTATTCAGAGTCAAATATGAATTTTAAAATTAACTCATTCTAATAGTACCTTGAAGAATAGTTCAGTATTCATTTTGGAGCACAGCTGCAGAGGCATTCAGATTTGGATTCAAATCCTTGCTCTGCAACTCACTGTGTGACTTCAGGCAAGTTACTTACTCTCTCTAAGCATTAAGGAAGCTGGCCAAGGTCACCCAGCTAGTAAGTAGGCTGAGAAAGCCAGGATGTGCACTCAGACCAAGTTATAGAGACCATGACTTAACTAGTCTGCCACCCTGCCTCTTCCAGGTGCACCAACATGGGTCCCAGAGGAATGATCACTTTTGGATGCCAGATGTTACATGTTGACTTAGCCTTTGAGTTTCTCAGAAGCTTGGACATCCATTATTTTATAAATGGAGAAGTGATTTGCTTAAGGTCAACAGGAACATGTGAGAGAGACCTAGATCCTGCGTGGCCACTTATTAGTTGTGTAAATCTATAATTTTCCTGAGTTTCAACTAGTTGTAAAAATGGAAATAATAGTAATCTCTCTCTCAAGAAGAAGGGAAATATATGTTTGCAAATCATCTAGCACAGAGCCTTACATAAAAGTTGCTCAATAAATGTTAGCCCTACCTTTCCTCATTCTTCTATTTGTGACTCTGGGCACAATATTCTTTTTGAACACCATGCTACCATTTCTTGATACCCTCTCACCAACTGTGTTAACAGATGGGTGGCAAAGAACATGATTTTTTGGCAATTACCATGTGATACCAAATGAAACCTCAGTGAAGTCCAGCTGTATTATATAATTTTAAGTAGAACAAACTTCCTCCCTTTTGTCCATATGGTCTACCACTTTATCAGAGTAGAAAACAAAATTGGTCTACCAAGATTTGTTCTTAATAAAATTATGCTTAATGTTCCCCAATACCTTCTGTTCTTTTAGGTAACTGCCAAATGATTTACTTGATTTGTTCTAGTTTCTGACCAAACATTGTTTAAAAATTAAGTTGACCTTATCCATATCCAAAATTATCTTTTTCCCCTTAAAAAATGTGCTCTTTTCTGTCATCAGATACTTTTCCTATTCACTATAATTTGTCAAAGATAAAAGCTAATAGCTTGGCACGAGGTTCTTTTCCATCACATTTGCATAGAGGGAATATTTAATACTGAGTTATAACCACTATTCAGTGCCAAATATGGCCATAGCAATTGGTATTTGTCAAACAGGCAGTATTTTCCTAAGAAAAGATAAAAATGCTAGGAGATAGACTGTTCTCTTATAAAGCAAAGTTGCTGCATAATTAATCTTTATTTCCTGGATAGCAAGGATATCATGAAGCACACTCTGTTGGCTTCCAAGTATCATTTAAAATACTCCCATTTCTTTTTTTTCTTGGTTTGGGTTTTTTTTTAATTGAAGGATAACTACTTTTCAGAATTTTGTTGTTTTCTGTCAAACCTCAACATGAATCAGCTATAGGTATACATATATCCCCTCTCTCCCATCTCCCTCTCCATCCCTAGTCACCCCTCTAGGTTGATACAGAGCCTCTGAGTTTCCTGAGACACGCAGCAAATTCCCATTGGCTATTTATTTTACATATGGTAATGTAAGTTTCCATGTTACTCTCTCCATGCATCTTACCCTCTCCTCTCCCCACGTCCATAAGTCTGTTCTCTATGTCTGTTTCTCCATTGTTGCCCTGCAAATAAACTCTTTGGTACCATCTTTCTAAGATTCCATATATATGCATTGATATACAATATTTATCTTTCTCTTTCTGACTTACTTCACTCTGTGTAACAGGCTCTAGATTTATCCACCTCATTAGAACTGACTCAAATGGGTACTTTTTATGGTTGAGTAATATTCAATTGTGTACATGTACCACAATTTCTTTATCCATTCATCTGTTGATGGACATCTACGTTTATTCCATGTTCTAGCTATTGTAAATAGTGCTGCAATGAACACTGGGGTACATGTGTCTTTTTCAGTTTTGGTTTCCTCAGGGTATATGCCTAGGAGTTGGATTGCTGGGTCATATGGTGGTTTGTTCCTACTTTTTAAAGGAATCTCCATACTGTCTTCCATAGAGGCTGTATCAATTTACATTCCCACCAACAGTGCAAGAGGGTTCCCTTTTCTCCACACCCTCTCCAGCATTTATTGCTTGTAGACTTTTCGAAGATGGCCATTCTGACCGGTGTGAGGTGATATCTCACTGTAGTTTTGATTCGTATTTCTCTAATAATGAGCAATGTTGAGCATCTTTTCATGTGTTTGTTAGCCATCTATGTCTTCTTCGGAGAAATGTCTGTTCAGATCTTTTGCCCACTTTTTGATTGGGTTGTTTTTCTGGTATTGAGTTGTATCAGCTGCTTGTATATTTTAGAAATTAATCTTTTGTCAGTTGTTTCATTTGCTATTATTTTCTCCCATTCTGAGGGTTGTCTTTTCACTTTGCTTGTCTTTTCACTTTGCTTATAGTTTGCTTTGTTGTGCAAAAGCTTTTAGGTTTAATCAGGTCCTGCTTGTTTACTTTTGTTTTTATTTCCATCATTCTAGGAAGTGGGTCATAGAGGATCTTGGTTTGATTTATGTCATCGAGTGTTCTGCCTATGTTTTCCTCTAAGAGTTTTATAGTTTCTGGTCTTACATTTAGGTCTTTAATCCATTTTGAGTTTATCTTTGTGTATGGTGTTAGGAAGTGTTCTAATTTCATTCTTTTACATGTAGCTGTCCAGTTTTTCCAGCACCACTTATTGAAGAGGCTGTCTTTGCCCCATTGTATATTCTTGCCTCCTTTGTCAAAAATAAGGTACCCATAGGTACATGTGGAGAAGGCAATGGCAACTCACTCCAGTACTCTTGCCTGGAAAATCCCATTGACGGAGGAGCCTGGTAGGCTGCAGTCCATGGGGTTGCAAAGAGTCAGATACGACTGAGTGACTTCACTTTCACACATTGGAGAAGGAAATGGCAACCCACTCCAGTGTTCTTGCCTGGAGAATCCCAGGGATGGGGGAGCCTGATGGGCTGCCGTCTACGGGGTTGCACAGAGTCAGATATGACTGAGGTGACTTAGCAGCAGCAGCAGCATAGGTGCATGGCTTTATTTCTGGGCTTTCTATGTTGTTTCATTAGTCTATATTGTTCTGTTTTTGTGCCAGTACCATACTGTCTTGATGACTGTAGCTTTGCAGGATAATCTGAAGTCTGGAAGGTTGATTCCTCTAGCTCCATTCTTCTTTCTCAAGACTGCTTTGGCTATTAGGGGTCTTTTGTGCTTCCATGTGAATTGTGAAATTTTTTGTTCTACCTCTGTGAAAAATGCCTTTGGTAATTTGATAGAGTTCACAATGAATCTGTAGACTGCATTTGGTAGTACAGTCATTTTTACAATATTGATTCTTTCTACTCAGAAACATGGAATCTCTCTCCATCTGTTTATGTCATCTTTGATTTCTTTCATGGGTGTCTTATAATTTTCTGTATACAGTTCTTTTGTCTCCTTAGGTAGGCTTATTCCTAGATATTTTATTCTTTTTGTTGCAATGGTGAATAGGACTGATTCCTTAATTTCTCTTTCTGATTTTTCATTGTTAGTATATAGGAATGCAAGTGACTTTTGTGTATTGATTTTGTGTCCTGTGAATTTGCTAAACTCATTGATTAGCTCTAGTAATTTTCTGATAGTATCTTTAGGGTTTTCTTGTCATCTGTATCATGTCATCTGTAAACAGTGAGAGCTTTACTTCTTCTTTTCTGATATAGATTCCTTTTATTTCTTTTTCTTCTCTGATTGCTGTAACTAGGACTTCCAAAACTATGTTGAATTATAGTCGTGAGAGTAGACACCCTTGTTTTGTTCCTGATCTTAGGAGGAATGCTTTCAGTTCTTCACAATTGAGAATTATGTTTGCTGTGGGCTTATCATATATGGCCTTTTCTATGTTGAGTAAATGGTACTTCTATGCCCATTTTTTGAAGAGTTTTAATCATAAATGGGTGCTGAATTTTGTCAAAGGCCTTTTCTGCATCCATTGAGATTATCACATAGTTTTTATCTTTCAGTTCGTTAATATGGTGTAGCACATTGATTGATTTGCATATATTGAAGATTTCTTGCATCCCTGGAATAAACCCAACTTGATCATGGTGTATGAACTTTTTAATATGTTGTTGAATTATGTTTGCTAGAATTTTGTTGAGGATTTTTGCATATATGTTCATCAGGGATATTGGCCTGTAGTTTTCTTTTTTAGTGTTGTCTTTGTCTGGTTTTGGTATTGGGGTGATGGTGGCTGTGTAGAATGAGTTTGGAAGTGTTCCTTCCTCTGCAATTTTTTGAAAGAGGTTTAGAAGGATAGGCATTAGTTCTACTCTAAATGCTTGACAGAATTCACCTGTGAAGCCATCTGGTCCTGGGCTGTTTTTTGGGAGATTTCTGATTACAGTTTTTATTTCAGTGCTTGTAATTGGGTTGTTCATAATTTCTATTTCTTCCTGGTTCAGTCTTGGAAAATTGAACTTTTCTAAGAATCTGTCCATTTCTTCCAGGTTATCCATTTTATTGCCATATAGTTGTTCATAACAGTCTCTTATCATCCTTTGTATTTCTGCACTGTCTGTTGTAACCTCTCCTTTTTCTTTTCTAATTTTGTTGATTTGATTCTTCTCTCTCTTTTTTCCTTGATGAGTCTGGCTAAAGGTTTGCCAATTTTATCTTCTCAAAGAGCCAGATTTTAGTTTTATTAATCTTTATTATTGTTTCTTTCATTTCTTTTTCATTTATTGCTGCTCTGATCTTTATGATTTCTTTCCTTCTGCTAATTTTGGGGTTTTTAAGTTCTTTTTCCAGCTGTTTTAGGTGTAAAACACTCCCATTTCTTAAAGCAATCTGTAAGTTAATGTCTTTTTTTTTTTTTTGCTTCACTACTCGGCAGGCAGTCTTCAGTTACCCGACCAGAGATTGAACCCATGCCCCCTGCAATGAAAGCCTTCAGTCCTAAACACTGAACTGCCAGGGAATTCCCCTGGAAGTGGATGTTAAAATCCAAAGAAGTTTTTCAATCAGGTGTTGATTTATGAATTCTACCTCCCCAATAAACTAGAAGGCATATAGAGAAGCTACAATCAAAAGCCCCAGAGGAAAGTGGTGCTATGCAAACAATTCATTTGTGTTTGGCATAGTGAAGATTCACTGCCAATTTGTAACAGTATGAATTCAATAACTTTTCAAAGCCAAAAATGAGGTCTGGACCAGAGCAGCTTTTCAAAGTAGCTTTTGCTGAGAACTAGTAGCTAATATCAGAGAAGGCAATGGCAACCCGCTCCAGTACTCTTGCCTGGAAAATCCCATGGACGGAGGAGCCTGGTAGGCTGAAGTTCATGGGGTCGCTAAGAGCTGGACATGACTGAGTGACTTTACTTTCACTTTTCACTTTCATGCATTGGAGAAGGAAATGGCAACCCACTCCAGTATTCTTGCCTGGAGAATCCCAGGGACAGAAGAGCCTAGTGGGCTGCCGTCTATGGGGTCGCACAGAGTTGGACACGACTGAAGTGACTTAGCAGCAGTAGCTAATATAACATAAAAAAGCTGTTAGAGGTGGTAAAGAGATGCAATGTTTATGAATTAAAATATGACCTATCACTTGTTTTGCTAAAAGAAAAAAAAAAGCACTGAGCTGAAGGCAAGATATTTTGCTTCATTTATTTACTCTTTCTTGAGATAACTTCATAAAAAGGAGATGGGGTTTATATTTTTGATGCTTAACTTCCACCATCTATAAATGACAATATTACTTGTCCTACTCATTTCATGAGTCTGACAGAAGGATAAGTAAAATAAGAGCTGCCAAATCATTGTTCCAAATGTAAAGAGACAGCAATGTAAGACATAATTATATTTTTTAAATTTGTAATTATTTTTAAATGAAGTCATTTTAATGATGCCAGTCCCACAGGCCAAGTACACATTATTGATGAAGCAACTTAGTAATACTTTCTCAGCTCTTTATGGAATTATATTTATCAAAAAATATGAATATTTGCTTACCTGACAGTTCCTACTCATTTGGTTTCACTTTTATAACCTAATATTTATAATAAATCCAATATAAATCCACTTAAAAAGTGAAAATTTGGAACATTATTTCATAAAATCACTAAAATCTCTGTCATTATATATCAAGCATATCTCAGTATTACTGAAAAGAGCTTTCAGTTTTATTCTTATTTTTAAAAAATATTTATTTTTATTTTATTTATTTGGCTGCATTAGGTCTTAGCTGCGGCATGCAGAATCTTCATTGCAGCATGCAGGATCTTTAGTTGCACATGTGGGATCCCTGACCAGAGACTGAACCTGCACCCTCTGCATTGTGAGCATGGAGTCTTAACCACTGGATCACCAGGGAAGTCGCAGAGTTTTCAGTTTTAAATAAATAAGTTTCATAAAATAAATGAACTTCCTATTTTTTTATCTTTCTTTTTTAAAATTATTTTTTAGTTGAAGGATAAATGCTTTACAGAATTGTGTTGGTTTCTACCAAACATCAACATGATGAATATCCCATTACTGACAAGCTAAAAAGTAAAAAACATTAATGGTTTCAAACAAAAGCAATAACCATATTCTCGTCCCATTAGATATCTCAACTTACCTCATCTCCCTTCAAAACTTCAGTGCCGTCATATTCACGGGTCTGACTTGTCTTCACTGACACTTCTCTCTCTAGGTTGGCTAACTTTTCCTTTGCTTCTTGAAGTTCCTCAGCTTTGGCTTCTTTTTTACGAGAAATGATAGATGCCTAATTAAGCATTAAATAAGAATGTAAAATGAGACAATCAACTTTCTATTATTTTCTGAAATTATGTATTTTTTAGATTTTACTGACTGAGCTAAATTTTCAATATCAGGTTAACTTCTCCTTTGCCCTACCACCTGCTATCACAAGTTTTATATTTAGTATGAGTATGCTATATACACACACACACACATATATATACACATATCCCCTTCACAGATTACTGCCTTGTCATGGCAGAGAGGCTTGCATAACTCTGAATCTATAAGCCATGCTATGCAGGGCCACTCAGATGGGCAGATCTTAGCAGAGAGTTCTGACAAAAAGTGATCCACTGGAGAAGGGAATGGCAAACCATCCCAGTATACTTGCCATGAGAACCTCATGAACTGTATAAAAAGCCAAAAAGATATGACACCAAAAGATGAGTCCCTTGGGTGTGAAGGTATCCAATATGCTACTGGGGAAGAATGGAGAAGAATTACCAATAGACCCAGAATGAATGAAGAGGCTAGGCCAAGGCAGATATAACACTCAGTTGTGGATGTGTCTGCTGATGAAAGTAAAATCCAATGCTGCAAAGAACAGTACTGTATAGGAACCTGGAATGTTAGGTCCATGAATCAAGGAAAATTGGATGTGGTCAAGCAGGAGACAGTAAGAATACACATCGACGTCCTAGGAATCAGTGAACTAAAATTGACGGGAACGGGTGAATTTAATTCAGATGACCGTTATATCTACTACTGTGGGCAAGAATCCCATAGAAGAAATGGAGTAGCCCATATAGTCGACAAAAGAGTCAAAAATATGGTACTTAGGTGCAACATCAAAAATGACAGAATGATCTCTGTTTGTTTCCAAGGCAAGCCATTCAATATCACAGTAATTCAAGTCTCTGCCCCTACCACCGATGCTGAAGAAACTGAAGTTGATCAGCTCTATGAAGGCCTGGAAGATCTTCTAGAACTAACACCTAAAAAAGATATTCTATTCATCATCAGGGATTGGAATGTAAAAGTAGGAAGTCAAGATAAACCTGGAGTAACAGGCAAGCTTGGCCTTGGAGAACAAAATGAAGCAGGGCAAAGGTTAACTGAATTCTGCCAAGAGAATGCACAAGTCATAGCAAATACTTTTTTCAACAACACGAAAGACAACTTTACACATGGATACCACCAAATGGTCAATACCAAAATCAAATTGATTACATTCTTTGTAGACAAAGATGTAGGAGAAGCTGCATACAGTCAGCAAAACAAGACCTGGAGCTGACTGTGGCTCAGATCATCAGCTTCTCACAGCAAATTCAGGCTTAAACTAAAGAAAGCTGGGAAAAACACTAGGCCAGCCTTAAATCCATATGAATTCACAGTAGAGGTAACCAATAGATTCAAGGGACTAGATCTAGCTAACGACGTGCCTGAAGTCCGTAATATTGTACAGGAGGCGGTAAACAAAACCATCCCAAAGAAAAAGAAAAGCAAGAAGGCAAAGTGGTTATCTGAGGAGGCTTTACAAATAGCGGAAGAATGAAGAGAAGTGAAAAAGCAAGGGAGAGAGGGGAAAGGTACATTCAATTAAAATCAGAGTTCCAAAAAATAGCTAGAAGAGACAAGAAGGCCTTCTTCGATGAACAATGCTTAATAATAGAAGGAAACAACAAAAAAGGAAAGATTAGAGATCTCCTCAGGAAAATTGGGAACATCAAGGAAGAATTCCACCCAAAGATGGGCACAATAAAGGGTAAAAATGGTAGAGACCGAGTAGATGCTGAAGAGATCAAGAAGAGATGAAAAGAATCCATCGAAGAGCTGTATAAAAAAGATCTTAATGAACTGGATTACTATGATGGTGTGGTTAGTCACCAAGAGCCAGACATTCTGGAGTGTGAAGTCAAGTGGACCTTAAGAAGCACTGCTGTTAATAAAGCTGCTGCTGCTACTGCTGCTAAGTCGCTTCAGTCGTGTCTAACTCTGTGCAACCCCATAGACAGCAGCCCACCAGGCTCCCCCATCCCTGGGATTCTCCAGGCAAGAACACTGGAGTGGGTTGCCATTTCCTTCTCCAATGTGTGAAAGTGAAATCACTCAGTCGTGTCCGACTCTTAGCGACCCCATGGACTGCAGCCTACCAAGCTCCTCTGTCCATGGGATTTTCCAGGCAAGAGTACTGGAGTGGGTTGCCATAAAGCTAGTAGATGCGATGAAATTCCAGCAGAACTATTCAAACCCCTAAAGGATGATGCCATCAAGGTTTGGCATTCATTGCAGAACAATGCCTGCAATATAGCTGCTGCCATTCCCTAAGGACAAAGGGATGGGAAAATGTAGGATGCTGGCCCCAGATAGCTGTGTTAGTTGCTCAGTCATGTCCAACTCTTGGTGACTCTATGGACTGTAACCCACCAGGCTCCTCTGTCCATGGAATTCTTCAGCCAAGAATACTGAAATGGGTTGCTATTCCCTTCTCCAGGGGATCTTCCTGACCCAAGGAGCGAATCTGGGTCTCCTGCATTGCAGACAGATTCTTTACCATCTGAGCCACCAGGGAAGCCCTTGGCATTCATTATGTTAGCAAATCTGGAAGACCCAGCAGGAGCCACAGGACTGGAAAAGGTCAATCCTCTCACCCCAATTCTCAAAAAGAGTAGTACCAAAGAATGTGCTAACCATCAGACAATTGCACTCATTTCCCATGGTAATAAGGTCATGCTTAAAATCTTGCATGCTAGGCTTCAGCATTATGTGAACCAAAAACTTCCAGATGTCCAAGCTGGGTTTAGAAAAGGAAGAGGAACTAAAGATCAAATTCACTGGATTATAGAAAAAGCAAGGGAATTTCAGAAAAACATCTATCTCTGTTTCACTGACTGAGCTGAAGCCTTTGACTATGTAGATCATGACAAACTGTGGGAAAAAAAGAAAGTTCTTAGAGAGATGGGAATACCAGACCATCTCCCCTGTCTCCTGAGAAATCTGTATGCGGATCAAGAAGCAACAGTTAGAACCCTGTATGAAATAAATGATTGGTTCAAGATTGAGAAAGGAGTACAACAGGTCTGTCTGCTGTCATCTTGTTTGTTTAATCTATTTCTTGTGAGCACATCACAAGAAGTGCTGGGCTGGATGAGTTACAAGCTGGAATCAAGACAGGCAGGAGAAACATCAATAACCTCAGATATGCACATGATACCACTCTAATGGCAGAAAGCAAAGAGGAACTAAAGAGCTTCTTGATGAGGGTGAAGGCGGAAAATGAATGAGCCAGCTTAAGACTAAATATTAAAAAAACTAAGATCATGGTATCCAGCCCCATTACTGCATGGCAAACAGAAGAGGAAAAGGTGGAAGTAGTGACAGATTTCCTCTTCTTGGGCTCCAAAATAACTGCAGATGGTGACTGCAGCCATGAAATCAGAAGACACGTACTTCTTGGCAGGAAAGCAATGATAAACCTAGAGAGAGCGTTGAAAAGCAGAGACATTACTCTGCCAACAAAGGTCCATATAGTCAAGGCTATGGTCTTCCCAGTGGTCACATTTGGTTGTGAGAGCTGGACCGTAAAGAAGACAGAATGCCAAAGAACTATGATGCCTTCAAACTATGGTGCTGGAGAAGACTCCTGAAAATCCCGTGGATAGTAAGATCAAACCAGTGAATCTTAAGGGAGATCAACTCTGAATATTCACTGGAAGGACTGATGCTGAAGCAAAAGCTCCAGTATTTTGGTCATCTGATGCATACAGACGACTGATTGGAAGTCTCTGATGCTGGGAAAGATTGAGGGCAGAAGAACAGGGCATCAGAGGATGAGATGCAATGAACATGAGCTTGGGCAAACTCTGGGAGATGCTGAGGGACAGGGAGGCCTGGCGTGCTACAGTCCATGGGGTCACAAAGAGTCAGACATAACTGGGCGACTAAACAACAACAATAATATACACATATATGTATATTTATATATGTATCTGGCTGCACCACATGGCTTGTGGGATCTTATCTTCCCTGCTGCTGCTAAGTCACTTCAGTCGTGTCCGACTCTGTGCAACCCCATAGACGGCAGCCCACCAAGGCCCCGCTGTCCCTGGGATTCTCTAGGCAAGAACACTGGAGTGGGTTGCCATTTCCTTCTACCAGGGGTTGAACCTGGGCCCCGGCAGCGAAAGCACCAAGTTCAAACCACTCCGCACCGCCATGAGGGAATCCCCTGCAATGTGCATTAAATAGCAACCTTAAAGCATTTTGGAAGGCAAAATATAGAATATATCAGCAGAGAAACAGAAATGCAATAGTAATAAAAAAAATATTAAAATCTTGTCAACTAACATTGAAATGCTAATGAAAATACCTTCTAGGTAAACCCAGAAGCTAACACTAAGTCTGCTGTTTTTCTGTATGGTTGGTTTCCTTTCACAGGAATAAAACAAGAATGCTTTATTCCCAAAACTACAATACAGATCATCCTATCTAAATTCAATATCCATACTTTTAAAATAAAATGTTAAAATACTTATTATAATTGGGGCATTCTAATAAATGAAATGCAGATTGAAAATTAAACATCTGATTCACCAGAATTATGCAAATGTTTACACAACCCAGATGGCTGCTCTTAGCCATAAATGCAGCATTTATGGATAATGTAGCATTAGCAACTTGTGGGGGATTTCCTTAAATGAACCACGACTGTACTAGTTTAAGAAAGACATTAGCCAAACTGTCTTCTCCAGTGAAATAGTACAAATATTTTTATCAAACAAATTTTATGAGAGGGAAATCTTTAGTGCAAACCCTTTAAACAATTCTCCGTTTAAAAAATGAAAATACACGTGATATGAAAATACAGATGTTCAACCTTGCTTATAGTAAGATTATGTGAAAAGATGATCAAACTTATTTATAGTAAGATAAATAAACATTAAAACTATCATAAAATACCATTTCTTATCTACAAGGATAGCAAAAATCTAAAAGTTTGACAACATACTCTACTTGTGAGGCTGTAAGGAAATAGGCACTCTCATATACTGCCACAGGGATGTAAAATGCTAAAACCCTATGAAAAGAAATTTGGCAATATCTAGCAAACTCACATACGCAATTACTGTTTGATGTAGCAATCTCACTTCTGAGACTATATCCCAAAGACACACTGACAAAAAATGCAAAGACATAAACAAAAAGCTATTTATTGATGTATGATTGGCAACAGCACAAGAATGGCAACAACCCAAATGTTCATCAACTGGGGACTGGTTGAATAAACTGTGATATACCCACTCCATACCCAATGGAGTATGTCTGTGAACAGAAATAAGCATCCACTACAGTGGATACAAAAAAGACAGATAATAACAAGTGTTGGTACAAATGTGGAGAAATCAGAACCTTCATACACTGTTGGTGGCAATGTAAAGTGGTATAGCTTCTTTGGAAAGTAGTCTGGCATTTCCTCAAAATGTTACAGACAGAATTATCATTGAACCAACAATTGCACTCCTACAAGTATACTCATGAGACGTGAAAATTTATTTTCAAACAAAAACCTGTATAAGAATATTCCTACCAGCATTATTTATAATAGCCAAAAAAGTAGGGACAACCCAAATGCTCATTAACTGACGAACAGAAAAACAAAATGTGATATATCTGTATAATGGAATACTATTCAGTAATAAAAAGGTTTAAGCATGTAGAAATACATGTTAACAACATGAAGCGAAAGTGTCAGTTGTTCAGTCATGTCCGACTCTTTGGAACCCTATCGACTGTAGCCTGCCATGCTCCTCTGCCTGTGGAAGTCTCCAGGCAAGAATACTGGACTAGGTTGCCATTCCCTTCCCTAGGGTATCTTCCTGACCCAGAGATCGAACCCTGTCTCCTACACAGAAGGAAATTCTTTGCTGTCTGAGTCACCATACATGAAGAAACTTTAAAAACAGTATGTTAAGTATAAGAAGCCAGTCACAAAGGACGACATATCATATGATTCCATTTATATGAAATGTCCACAACAGGGAAATTTACAGAGCTAGTTTGGTCTTTTGTAGTTGACTGGGGCTGAGGATGTGGGGGAAAATGGGAAGTGACTGCTAATGGGTTCAGGGTTTCTTTTTTGACATGATAAAAATGTTCTAAAATTGATTGGGTAATTGTTGTACAGCTCTGATACTAAATATCATTGAATTTACACCTTAAAAGGGTGAATTGTATAGTATACGAATTGTATCTCAACAAAGTTATAAAGGAATAAAGATTATTCTACTATACTATTCAACAGCATATATCGAGAAAAAAAGCACTGTGAACAAAAGTGTGTATAATATGCTCTTCTTCCTCTAAGGATGGAAATATATGAATATATGTATATATAATATTATTTTTAGTATAATAATAAACTTGTGTGTAACATATGGACTAAAGCAAATGATGAATAATGTTGATGTCATTAGGGGATTTCGTTCCCAGGAGAATAGACAACCCTGCACTTTCAAGACACAGATTCCAGTGTCTAGTCATGGGTCAATTTAAAAGGATGAAGAATATCCACAGTTGGTCACACTACAGGAGGCCAGGGACCATCACATTAAAGTGGGTGGGGCTTTTCCTTCCAGAGTAAACAAGTGGGAAGTGGGGTTTACTGTGGGATGTCATAAACCACAGAGAGATTAACCTAACCATCCTGGCTCTTTTCCACACTCTATCCTGCAGGACAAACATCCTCTAAGCAGTCAGTGAAAGAGTGCTTAGAAAAGAATCATAATAATTTCCCAATATTTTCTGGATAGAGCTTTATATACTCTTCTACATATTTCTTTCACTCTAAAGTTGTTCTCTGAGGAGCCGATGTCTTATTCCAATCATGAGCCGTGCTTCTCTGCTCTGATATGAGGCCATCTACTCAGCAGGAATGAATATCGTGGAATTTAGTCTTATTCAGAGAAGCTATATCAAAAAGACTGCTCGCCATAAATAATTGAGCAAGACTGCTTTTCTATAAACAAATATTGGTCAGAATAGTCCTGTCTGACAGCAAAGTAAAGATAAAAAAGAGGCTGGCCTAACTTCAACTCCTCTATACTCCAGGGAATGGCAAAATACCAACTAGAAAGTATTCTTAAAAAAAAACCTGTTCAAGTTTCTAGTTCTAATATATAGGAAATACAAGACACAGAGGAACATTTTAAAAGGACACCATTCAGTTGCAATCAGCAAAACATCAACTATGGGAAATGCTATAGGAAAAGTAAATTTCTTCAATAAAAAATTACAAAAAAATTATTAAATAAATGGATAAATAAGGAAGGAAGAGAGTCTATAGATTAAGAGATATTTAAACATCAAACATTAAAAATGCAATGTATAAATCCTGTATGGATCCTACTTAAAAAAAGCAACTAAAAAAAAAAAAGAAAAGAAAAAGAGATCAGGAAATCTGAACATGGACTGGATATTTGCCAGTATTAAGGAATTATTAAAAATTTTAAATATGGTATGTTGTTAAGCTTTTTAAAAGCTTTTATTTTTCAGAGATACATTCTGAAATATTTACATGTGAAATAATATGAAATCTTAGATTTATTTCAAATAATCCAGATGCGGCTGCGGGCTATAGATGGAATAAGAATGGCCATAATAGCTATAGCTGAAGGACACACAAGGATTTATTTAGACTATTTTCTCTACCTTTGTATATGATCAAATTTTTCCATTATAAAAAGGTTTTCCAAAAATTCTAGCATCCTTGAATAATGCTTTGTTATGTAGCTCAGTATTTTCAAATTGGCTGTCATTTGAATCTTCTGTCTAGCAATACATAACAAAATATATATCCTCATGGTTTAATACTTCTGTATAAAATGATAAATGCCTTAGCTCTAAAATTTAATTTATTCTGTATTATTTCAAGCTAACTTTAAACCTGAAAAAGTATATTGCCTTTAGTTCATTAGGACTTCCCTTGTGGCTCAAGCAGTAAAGAATCTGCCTACATTGTAGGAGACACCTAGGTTCAATCCCTGGATTGGGAAGATCCCTGGAGAAGGGCATGGCAACTCACTCCAGTATTCTTGCTTGGAGAATTCCATGGACAGAGGAGCCTGGTGGGCTACAGTCCATGGGATCACTGAGTCGGACACGACTGAGCTGCTAACACTTTGACTTTAGTTCATCAAAGATTTTAAATATTTATTTCTATCACTTGAGGTAAGCATTCACATAAAAAAATCAAATTTCACGCTCTCTCCACAGTTGGCAGATACTGAGGAAGCTGACAAAAAAGATCTTCACGACTCAGATAATCACGATGGTATGATCACTCACCTAGAGCCAGACATCCTGGAATGTGAAGTCAAGTGGGCCTTAGAAAGCATCACTACAAACAAAGCTAGTGGAGGTGATAGAATTCCAGTTGAGCTATTTCAAATCCTGAAAGATGATGCTGTGAAAGTGCTGCACTCAATAAGCCAGCAAATTTGGAAAACTCAGCAGTGGCCACACGACTGGAAAAGGTCAGTTTTCATTCCAATCCCAAAGGCAATGCCAAAGAATGCTCAAACTACCACACAACTGCACTCATCTCACACGCTAGTAATGCTCAAAATTCTCCAAGCCACGCTTCTGCAATATGTGAACCGTGAACTTCCAGTTGTTCAAGCTGGTTTTAGAAAAGGCAGAGGAACCAGAGACCAAATTGCCAACATCTGCTGGATCATTGAAAAAGCAAAAGAGTTCGAGAAAAACATCTATTTCTGCTTTATTGACTATGCCAAAGCCTTTGACTGTGTGGATCACAATAAACTGTGGAAAATTCTGAAACAGATGGGAATACCAGACTACCTGACCTGCCTCTTGAGAAATTTGTATGCAGGTCAGGAAGCAACAGTTAGAACTGGACATGGAACAACAGACTGGTTCCAAATAGGAAAAGGAGTACATCAAGGCTGTATATTGTCACCCTGCTTATTTAACTTCTATACAGAGTACATCATGAGAAACGCTGGGCTGGAAGAAGCACAAGCTGGAATCAAGATTGCTGGGAGAAATATCAATAACCTCAGTTATGCAGATGACACCACCCTTATGGCAGAAAGTGATGAGGAACTAAAGGGCCTCTTGATGAAGGTGAAAGAGGAGAGTGAAAAAGTTGGCTTAAAGCTCAACATTCAGAAAACTAAGATCATGGCATCTGGTCCCATCACTTCATGGCAAATAGATGGGGAAACAGTGTCAGACTTTATTTTGGGGGGCTCCAAAATCACTGCAGATGGTGATTGCAGCCATGAAATTAAAAGATGCTTACTCCTTGGAAGGAAAGTTATGACCAACCTAGATAGCATATTCAAAAGCAGAGACATTACTTTGCCAACAAAGGTCCGTCTAGTCAAGGCTATGGTTTTTCCAGTGGTCATGTATGGATGTGAGAGTTGGACTGTGAAGAAGGCTGAACGCCGAAGAATTGATGCTCTTGAACCGTGGTGTTGGAGAAGACTCTTGAGAGTCCCTTGGACTGCAAGGAGATCCAACCATTCCATTCTGAAGGAGATCAGCCCTGGGATTTCTTTGGAAGGACTGATGCTAAAGCTGAAACTCCAGTACTTTGGCCACCTCACGCGAAGAGTTGACTCATTGGAAAAGACTCTGATGCTGGGAGGGGTTGGGGGCAGGAGGAGAAGGGGACAACAGAGGATGAGATGGCTGGATGGCATCACTACTCGATGGGCGTGAGTCTGAGTGAAGTCCAGGAGTTGGTGATGGACAGGGAGGCCTGGCGTGCTGCAATTCATGGGGTTGCAAAGAGTCGGACACGACTGAGCGACTGAACTGAACTGAACTGAGGAAGCTGAGCATTATCAGATATATCAGATTTCAGACTTGAACATGCATCTTTGTGGCTTTTCCAGAAATTCTCTGATTTAATCTGGAGATTAACAATGACAGAAGAACATTTATTCTTTACTTCCTTCTCATTTTAAGACTATATGTTTATGAAGATATTCACCAACAAGATTACAGATCAAAGTATGTGAGCCAAAAAGAGTGGTCTTATGTGTGTTAGCTTCCCTGGTGGCTCAGAGGTTAAAGTGTCTGCCTCCAATGCAGGAGACCCGGGTTCGATCCCTGGGTCGGGAAGATTCCTTGGAGAAGGAACTGGTAACCCATTCCAGTATTCTTGCCTGGAGAATCCCATGGACAGAGAAGCCTGGTAGGCTACAGTCCACTGGGTCACTAAGAGTCGGACACGACTGAGCGACTTCACTTCACTTAAGTGTGTTGTTGGGCTTCCCTGGTAGCTCAGACAATAAAGAATCCACCTGCAATGCAGGAGACATGGGTTTGTGAGTCAAAAAGAGAGGTCTTACCTGTTGCCTATATAGTGACAGTTTGCCTTCAATTGGTTCATTTCTCATCATTTTCTTTTCAATCAGCTGATTGATCTGTGTGTTTATTTCATTTATCTAAAACAGTATGAAAATAAAAAAGGTTAAAACTATGGCTATGATTACCTAAATTAAGGGACATCTGGTCAATCAAAGCTTTGAATTGATAGTTGTTATTATCAGTGATTTTGATAGGAGGATCAGTCCTATTAATACCATTGATGGGTTGTTACAATTACTTTGAGACAATCTGCATTTCATGGTTCATGCTACATATTTACAGAATTGGATTAGTTACATGGATTTAACCATCCATGTCTAAATTATCCTATTCTACATGAAGTATTTAAATTATTTTGAAAGACAATTTCTAAAAATCTGAAGTTATCCCTTCACCTAGGCTGTGACTTTTCAAGTAATTAAGTGATAAAACAGATCTGGACTAATATTACCCAGGGATTTAGTACAAGGAATTTATGAATCCAGCTGAGAGTTGACTTGAATGACATCTAAAAACGCTTTCTGTTTGAATGAATGATCTGTGATTCTATAACAGCTGTCATTTATCCTGTTCATTAATCTAAACTTTTCTCAAATGTAATAAAACTGAATAAAGGCAACAGAAGCATATAGTCCTATAAGTTTTTTTTTAATTATATGACTTTCAGTATAACTATCCTTTGAAAAGACTAGAATTTTCCTGCTAATCCTATAACATTAAATTTAAGCCAAATCTGAGTTGGACAACTAATTTCTATACATAAATTAAAAGAATTATCTATTTAACTGCAGTGGCTATTAAGCCTATTAATGTCAAAATCCTTCAATCAATTTTCATGATATTTAATTATTATTTAAATAAATAAACACTTGATTAGTATTTTACTTTTAAGAAACAAAAATACTATGATATTAGATTTCAATGAACATTACAAGAAAGTTTAATAATTCCAAAGCAGGTATAAAAAGCTAATAAAAAACATTAGCTTTAAGTACAAAATTGCTATATTATTTTTGGAAATAAAAAGTAATCATTTAAAATATTTTTTAAAATTTGTCATCTAAACTATTATATTATAAACATATAAACCTATGAGTCAACCATATGCATTAATTTATTTCTCCAAGTTACCCAGTTTCCTAATCAGTTGTGGATTAAGAAACAACATAATGTGTTATAATTTCTCATAAAGAACAATTCCTTATAAGAGCTGTCAACTCTTAGCACAGGTTAATTTCAGAGTCAAGAGCAGAACACTATAGAAGCAGTTCACATAATTTTCATGGGACTGGAGATGAGATAAAATTGGGAGCTTATAAAAAAAAGGTGATTGTTACTTACTTTAGATTCAAGTTCAAGAAGATCAGAATGGCCCATAGCAGGCTCTGAGACCACTTTTTGTAAAAAATGTAATTCTTTTTTCTTGTTCTCTAATTCTTTAGGAAATTTTTCAGTTACCATATATGAATTAAACTTTATCTCCTCCTCTAGCCTCTTCATTAAACCTATGAAAATTAAATAAGCGATTATTCAGCCCAACAGAGTAGGTACAGTGATGCTTTCTACATTTTAAAACATAAAACCTGGAGAGAGTAGGTCTGATTCTGTTACCCCATGGACTGTAGCCCACAGGCTCCTCTGTCCAAGGAATTTTCCAGGAAAGAATACTGCAGTGGGCTGCCATTACAGAACAATAAAGGATTGGCCACTGATACTTTTTGAGGTTAATCAGAATGATAATAAAGGACAATTTACATAGAAGAATATTTAAATTACAGAAAAAGTAATATTATGATATTCCCAAATTACTATCTAATTCTTTTATACTCCACATTATGCAAAAATAACATTTACAGAGCCAAATATATTGCTGGATCATATTTTGTCTTCTATGTATTTAAGGAACCCATGAACCAAATGACAACACAAATGAAATCTAATCCAGCTTACTTCCTCTGTAAGTAGCCATTTATTCTTTTTCTTTTGCAGTACTTATGCAATTTATATTTCTATTCTAATACTTCAGTAATAATAACAGTAATAATATATCGTAATTTTTAGGTTTAAACTAATGAAGACATTATTAAAGGTACAAGTTAAATTTTGAAAAAGAGAAATTATCTACATTCATAAGCATTTTCAGTTTTCCACATTTGGTAGTTTTGATTTCACAAAGTATTAAGTTTACAGTTAAGTGACAACTTAAATTATATTTTTAAGATTTGATAGTTTTCTTATTCTGGCAGAGAGCACAATTGTACACATACACAGATTTTCAGTGAATAATGATTTTGTTATAAATTCCCAGCCTCAAGAGCTTTAAAAAGTTTATTTCAGATCTTTCCATTACACATCTACAAATTCTGGCTTGACTTTTTAAAACACTGGATTTCCGGTTTAAGTAATCTACGTACGTAGATTGCATAATAAATTTGGACCAAAGCCTTAAAATTATTTTTAGTTTTCCTGAGCTAACCATGTATTAATGGGTAAAAATTTATTAATGGCAAATTCATGAGTTTTCCATTCATCCCTACAATTTCCCATTTCTTTTTTTAGGGACTGGGGAATGGAAGGGAAGAGAGTGTTTCATGAATCACTATAATTAGGCAATCATTCCTATATGGTTTCCAATTAACTCTACACCCTGGCTTCTTTGGGTGTTAGATGACCAGTTTTTCCATCTTCAAGTTCTTAAAACATACCACATATAATCCAGAGATGCAAGAAATAAAGTCTAAAATGTTTTTAAAAGATTTTAAATTCTTAAATATTATTTTGCCTGTTTAAAAAAGTTCCTAATTCTAGAAAATACAAACTAATCTATAGTAACAGAAAGCAGGTCAATGGTTGTCTGAGGAGGGTGAGAGGGACAGGAATGAGACATTACAAAGGAAATGCTTTACAGTGATGGATATAGCAATATTTATATTTTGATTAAGGTGAGAGTTTCATCAGGGTACACATATGTCAATACTTAACAAGTGTATACTCTAAACATTTGCAGTTTATAATATATCCATTTAACCTCAGTAAAGCTGAGATAAGGTCAACATAAAAACAGTTTCTGTCACATTTTAAATCCTTCTCTTAAAAATTTTAACTTATACTTTGAAAAGTGGGCATATTTCTAAGCAGTTTTAAAAAAATTATCTTTCAAAATCCTGGTGAACATGTATATGTATGGCTGAGTCCCCTCACTGTTCACCTGAAACTACCACAACATTGTAAATTGACTATACCCCAATACAAAACAAAAAGTTCGATAAAAACATGCTAATGAGATAAATATAAGGTCACTAAGATCTCAGCAAACATTGTGATTAAAAACCCTCTGAAAACATCTTGCTGATCCTTTTACAACTGAATAAGAAGCTTCTTTTATATAACAAATCTCAGGAATATGTAGAATATAAAGATTAATTAACTTCAGTGAATGTTTTATAATATGGCTGTTACTTGGAAAAAATACAAATTACACTGTGACACTAAAAATACTTTCATGTTATTTAAGCAAATAGAATTTTTTGTAAGCCATTTTTTGTTACTAAAATATTTAGATGGACCTTATTAAACTAAATACCTGAAGCAATTGAACATCTGTTTAATTTACTCTTTTCCTAGTCTGCTGAATATAATCCTTAAGACTCTGCTTCCCAGAAAAATGTCAACAAAGCAGGGACTGAACTTCCTGCTCCCCATTCCCTGTCAACCCACAAAAAACACATATTGCACAAATAATACCTTATTTCAATATTTTTAGCAGTTCTTTCTTCTTTGATTCCCCTCCTACCTGTGGAAAAGATAATTTCCTTCCTATGCAGGGTTACGGTCTCTACTTCCTCCTCCCAACTATTTAACAGATTATTTACTAAATGCTTACTGTGCAAATCTGTGTGCTAAGGCCTGAAAATAGAATAATTATGACTTCGTGACTAGCCCAGAGTTTAGCTGAGTCAGTCAGGCATGCCAACAATTAACATGTTATGGTAACTGCTATAGAACATTCAATGACATACCTGGGATACAATGGGAGCACACAGGAAAGGTTGCTACCGGTTCTCACCTTTTCCTCCCAAATCTTCACATCTTCCTTGGTCTGACCGACTCTTCAGTAATGTAAACACCACTACACCACTACCGTCCCTCAATCTATGCACAGATTTCTCAATCATTCCCACACTCCCTCCCTTGCCTTCTTTTCAAAGACAAGCAGTCAGAATAAGCCTGGCCTTTTATCTCTACTTCCTCCATCATCTGCTCAGCCCACAGCATTGTTGTTTCAGTCACTGTGCTTTAGCATGGAATGTCTTCCATTCCTCCACCTCTGCAGCATTAAGTTACTCAATCACCACACCTCCAGGAAGCCATTGACTCTGTGTGAGAGTAGCTCAGACGGTAAAGAACCTGCCTGCAATGCAGGAGACCCAGGTTCAATCCCTGGGTTGGGAAGATCCCCTGGAGAAGGGCATGGCAACCCACTCCAGTATTCTTGTCCAGAGAATTCCATGAGCAGAGGAGCCTGGCGGGTAACAGTCCAGGGGTTGCAAAGAGTCGGCATGACTGAGCAACTAACAGACGTGCTGGAGCTTGGTGTGCTTTGCCTCTTTGTTTTCATCGAAGCTGGCTCCATCAGTTTATTTGTCATGCTGCATTATCATTGTCTACTGCTTGTCATTTCACCATTAGCCTGTGAGCACTTTAACAGACATAGCTTTCCTTTCTATTCCCAGTACTTAGCACAGTACTGGACATGGAGCAGATGTTCAATAAACACTGAATTAATGGACTGATTCTGAGCCAATTATTTCTATTACTACTTAGCAATACAACTGATTTTATTATTTAGCAGAATCTACTAAACCATCTCAAGAGATGCCCCCAAAGAGAACAAATTTTATTCGTCCATTTTATTACTAAATATGTATTTCCTGACCTCAAAATTCTATTTAGTCTATAAAGCCAAAGCAAAATAAAGTCTATCTGCTCAAATAAAAAATGAAATATTACTAACACTATAAATACCTTTGGATATTCTTAGTTACCAGAATTAAACCATAATAGCATGAAATATTTAACCTAATAAAATTGAGGATAACAGACACTGAAGAAACACATGTTCAAGCTAACATTTTAAATTGTAGTAAACTGTGCTGATCAATAAGTTATTTTTCTGCTTACTAAATCTTTCAATTCTTCTACACATTGCTTTCCTTTTCAAAAATTCACTATTAATTGTAAGTTCTAAAAATTTCTTAGCAAAGATAGACTATGCAAACAAATTTTTTGTTGATATTCATTTTTTTAAACAGATTATTTTATTTATTTATTTACCTTACAATATTGTATTGGTTTTGCCACACATTTTTAAATGTGTATAATTTAATGAATTTCTTTTGAAGATTTATCTTAATTTTTTACACTAAAGATGTGAAGGAACCTACATCAAATCCAGAGAACATATACTAAAAAGTTATACTGTATACTGTACTAAGGAGTAAAAAAGCACTAAAAATTATTTTCTTTTGTCCTAAACATTCTCCTAAAAAGTGAAAACCTAGTGAATAAAGAATCAAATGATGCCAACAACTTCATGCACAGCAACTTCCAGGTATTGCTTGAATCTGAATTTATGACTGAGAGGAGTGAGAGATTTCATATGGTTAAACAACTCAGTTGTGTCCCAGGCTCCTCTGTCCATGGAATTCTCCAGACAATAATATTGGAGTGGGTAGCCACTGCCTTCTCCAGGTGATCTTCCCAATCCAGGGATCCAGGGATCCAAACTCCTGCATTACAGGCAGATTATTTACCATCTGAGCTACCAGGGAAGCCCAAGAGATTCTATGGAAAGTCATTAATTAACATGTATTAACCATACATTTTATGGGGAATACTATAGTGGTTTCTTACATATCAATTACATGTGCCATATTTCTTTGATTTTAAGATGCAATTAATTATAAGACATCAACTAAATTAACAAATACCTTGTGAAATGTATACATAAAGTGCAAGATATACCCCAACTGCAAAAACAATTAAAATGTTAAAGACCATGTGTCTAGAATCAAGGAAGTACTATATTATCTCTTTAACAGATTTATTGAGATATAATTTACCATGTAGCCATAAAATTCATCTACTTAAAGCATACGCTCAATGGCTTTTAGTATATTCACAGAATTGTATGACTACCACAATCAATTTTACACCATCTCAATCAGGTTTCAAAAGAAGCCTCTATACCCACTAGCAGTCTCCTATCCCCGTCACCCACCCACCAACCAACACAGTTGTCCTCGCCTATAATTCCCCAGCCCTAGGCACTCATCATTGATTTCTGTCTCTATGTATTTGCTTATTCTGGAAATTTCATACAAATGGGGTCACATAATAAGTTGTCTTTGTTTCACTTAGGATGATTTGAGAGTTCATCCACATTGTAGCATGTATCAATACTTCATTCCTTTTATTGTTGAATAAAATTCCATTGTATGGTTATGCTATAATTTGTTTATTCATTCATCAGTTTAGGGACATTGGTATTGTTTTTATATTTGGCTATTATGAAAAGACCCTGATGCTGGCAAAGATTGAAGGCAAGAGGAGAACCAAGAGCAGCAGAGGATGAGATGGTTAGATAGCATCACTGATTCAGTGGATATGAATTTGAGCAAACTCCAGGAGAAAGTGAAGGACAGGGAAGCCTGCGTGCTGCAGTCCACAGAGCTGCAAAGAGCTGGACATGACTTTGCAACTGAACAACATTATGAACAATGCTGCTATGAACATGTGTGTACAAGTTTTTGTGTGGACATATGTTTTCAACTCTTTTGGGTAGATATCCAGGAATAAAATTGCTGAATCACATGGTAACTCTAGGTTTAACATTTCGAGGAACTGCCGAACTGTTTTCCAAAGTAGATGAATCATTTTACATTTCCACCAGCACTGTATGCAGGTTCCAATTTCTTCACAACCTTGTCAACACTTGTTATTGACTGTCTTTTTTATTATAGTCATTCTATGTATTATATATTAGAGTAGAATGTTTCCTAGAACGCTTGAAAAACATCCTCCAAGAGCTGGATTTTTACATTGAAATATTTCTCCAGTACAAATGAGAATTTTTTACTGCTCTGTCAGTTTACATCATCTCCCTTCTGATGAACAAAAACCTAGGATGGTTTTAAAAATGCCTAGGATGGGTTTGGTGGTATAATCTGGGATTGCTGTTCAGTCGCTCAGTCATGTCCAACTCTTTGCAGCCCCATGGACCGCAGCACGCCAGGCTTCCCTGTCCTTCACTATCTCCCAGAGTTTGCTCAAACTCATGTTCATTAAGTCGATGATGCCGTCCACCCATTTCATCCTCTGTTGCCCCCTTCTTCTCCTGCCATCCATCCTCTATATAAAGCTAATGTGATAACAGAGCCAGAGATACCCATTTCATTGGCACAACCCAAAATATGAAAAGCACTCAGTTTTAAGGCTCTAGCATTTTATTCTTTTTCTTTACAGCCCTGGCTATAAAATGATATTTACACTTTTTCTGTCCAACTTTTTCATAGCATCCATTCTAAGTATTTTATACATTCACACACCAGAGAGCCTCCCTCCACCATGGTTTCCACTACCTTCACTCTCTGACAAAACACTGAAAGGGAATTAAAAGACCCTAGGTGAACACTTAAGGGTGTCTTCACCAGGCTGTCCCTTACTAGCTAGGAAATGATGCCCCAAAATGCTGACGTATCGCTTGAGAATAATCAATTCCCATTAGTAAGGAAGACTACTGATTCAAACTAATATTCTCACTAATATGATCACCTATATCATACAGTAATTTCCACTTACTTTCAGGTGTCGCATCTGCTGCTGCATGTCGCATACTTTTCAGCTGGTTTTGTATTCTTTGCAGTCTCTGCACTGCATGAAATAGCTTTAAAATACAATTACATCTATTACTTGCTTATTCTGCTGAAACCTACCATTTATATAGACAAGCAATGAAAAATACAAATTCTACATAATTCTTATAAAGAAAATAAATAATAACTAAGAAATTACTAAGCTAAGCCAAAAATGTAACTGGTTTGCTCAATACATTTTCAAGTAAAACTTAAAAAGCTTTCAGAAATGTTTTATTTAGTTATTTGTTGAATTTGGTGATCAAGGAAAAATGCATGTTAAAGAAATATTTGTACTAGGCTTTTCTGTTAGAACATGGTTTTCTCAATTCCAAGGAATGCTAACATTCTCAGAAATGATGTTTGAGAATCAGAAAGTGAAGCTAAGTAACCATTCAGGACACGGGCAAATGCAGCTTACTGCACTAATATTATGATGCCAAGCCAAGATCCAGAAGAGCCAAAAACCTAAACTGCCCATTTAGTAGGAAATGAAGCTGATTTGAAATATCATTCTAATACACAAGTCCACTCAGTTTTAAGATAGATTTTTAATAAAATAAAATAAATACTTTCTGGCCAAATTATTTTTTTCTTTAAGGCAAAATCTAAAAATGTGGAGTATATGTGATTTTGAGTCTTTTCATGATTTGCTTATTTGCCACTGGAGGAAAACATAAAAAATACCATGATTCATGGAATAAAATAGACATTCTCATACAGTCTGAATCTTAAGACACCCTTTAGGGCTGCCGTCTATGGGGTCGCACAGAGTCGGACACGACTGAAGTGACCCAGCAGCAGAGATTCTAGAAGTTCTATTAACAGTTAATCTTACTGCTTAACATTACAATGGATATTCTGTAATGCTGGAACAACATGAGTTAAGCACAGCCCAAGAGATAGTGCATAGATACGCATGAAGAATAGAAACCCAAAAGATGGTTTTGTTTTTGCTGTTGGTACTGTGCAATACTCTTAAAAAGAGTATTTCATCATGTTAACAAAGGGAAACAGGAACGTCCTCAATTCTAAAAATCTTCCTCTTAACACTTGAATGATCAGAAGGAACTATTTCTTTCATCATGACAATATAAACTTTTATGTGGGTACCTGATTTTTTTGTTCCTGTTTCTGTTGTGCAAGAAATTCTTCTCTCTCTTTCTCAACTCGAAGTTGCCTTGCTATTTTCAGCATCCTCTGATGATTCTGAACTGTCTCCACCTACAGTAAGGGAATAAGTAGTATATGTTACTGTCAGATTTAAGAGAGACATTAGCATGTCATGTGACTCAGACATTCACTTATCATTTCCTTTTGGTAAACAGCATTCCCTAGAGATGACACTAAAGTTTCAAACTCCGGTCCTTGAAAGCTTTGGGCTACTGCCTAGGGAGATTCCCTTTCCGTTCACGTTATTTGACTCCCTCTTCAGATGTACACTTATGTCTTGCTTAATCTTTACTTGCAATTCCTAATTCTTTGCAAGTTCTTGGGACTGAGGGTCAAAGTTTTACAGTGCTAATTCTTGCCTTACCCTTTTCTTCAAACGTTCAACTCTCTTAATAAGCTGATCCTTTTCTTCCTCCATTGCACTGATATCCTAAAAAGCAGTCAAGAAGACATTATAAGAAAAAATATTCTTTGTCTGTAGAATTCAGATAAGGTTTTTATATGATTACACATTTAGCACTTCCATCACTTATAACCAGAGCAGTAAGAAACAAAGATCCTCTTTTGGAAGAAGTGCATTTCTATTTACCACCCGCCCTTCCTCTCCAGGGTTCTTTATGCAGAGTAATTTATTTGGTAGCTTGGTATTCATTTAGAAAAGCAACAGGTTATAAAATAGTAAGGTGAAGCTGCCAACCAGCCCATTTGTGTTCTAATTCCAATATGGACACACGGTTTGTCAAAAACTTTTTATAATGGATAGTGTGCAGGTCTAAAATCATGAGCAACAGCTGCTGACGTCCCATGTGCTCTGTTAAACACCAGACTTTATATTCTGTCAGTTTTCCAGGGAAATTATTTTTAAGGCTATGGTGTTTTCAATATATAAATTTGTGTCTGGTTTTGTCAATTAACCAATTCCCTTTCTAAAAATAAAAGATTTCAAAAAAAAAAAAAATTCCACCAGCTCCACAATATTTTCTAGTGAAAACAAAACAAGCAAAAAAATCCTTGCTAAACCCCAAAAACTAACAGGCTAACTCTCACAGTAATAATGAAAGGAAAAATACACATGGTGGTCAGGATTGCCAGGATCTGGGGAAACAGGGACTGTTACTATTGGTGATATTGCACTGAAGAATAATTTCAAAAGTCTTAAAATAAATGTACATACCTTGTGGATCAGTAATTTTACCCATGGGAATCTATAAGGATTCTCATAGATGCTAATTATATCTAAAATTTGGAAATGACCCAAATGTCTAACGACTACTAAGTGAATTATGGCACAACACAATGAAAGTTACTAAAAATTATTCAGAAAAATGTTGGATAACATGAGAAGAAGTCATGATACGGCATTACTTGAAAGCAGACTATGACATTTATATATAATACAATACCAAGAAAAAAGTTTACATATAGTCACTAAAATCGCAGTAAAAGTTATCACAAGACCAAGAGATTTTAAGTGAATTAGTTTCTATTTTTTGCTTAATCGTATTTCCTTACAAAGAATATATTCAAAAACACTCTGGTAATAATTAATAAAATTAAAATCACAGACTCTAGGTTATTTTATCATTTCTGGTTACTCACATGGCATAATGGAGGAACAGTAGATGGGTATCTATCACCCTTATTCCATACTTCGTGATAAGTATCTACTTATGGGTCTTTCTTTTCTATTAGATGTGACTTCATCTTTCATTTCTAATACAGTCAATAAACTCTTACTGGAGACATACTACATGCAGGGGACTGGGGATATTGTGGTAAATAAGATATATAGACATGGTCCTCGCCCTCACAGAGTTTAAAATGTCTGGGAAGACAGACATTAAAATAATTTTAAGTACAATGAGTGCTATAAAACAAAAAGAATTGGGGTGAACTAATCCATCTAGAGAATCAGGGAAGGGCCTCCCTGAGGAAGCAACTTCTAATGATTCTTGTTTGAGAAGATAAAGATGTTATTTCTAAAAATATAAAATTCAAGAAAGCGAGAATTAGCAATTTTCTAGAGAAAGAACTTATATGTCTGGTGAGCGTACAAAAATATTTTTTGGAGAACACTAAATAACATGCATCAAGAAAGACATAAAAATCCTCATATGCTTTCTACTTCTAGAAATTTATTCTAAGGAAATAATCACAGATAGCCCAAAATAAATTTATGTAGAAGATAAATTATAGCATTATCTATAATAGCAAATTATGAAAACAAAACACCAAAAACTGTAAAACTATCCATACCATAGAATACTATTTACTCATTGAAAATCACATTGTAGAAAGATAACAATGGGAATATATTCACAATGCAATGATTAAAAAAACAAGATACAAATAATTATGTATAGTGTGATCCCAAATACATACATACATACATACACACACACACACAAAATCCAAAAGGATATAGTGCAACAATGTTAACAATTAGATTTTTTTCCTTCTATTTTTCTTTCTTCTATGACACAGACTTCATATATATATGTGTGTGTGTGTTTGTATACACATATATATTAGATAAAGACCCAAAACATAATTACTTTTAATCCATGGCAGTGATCTATACGGGCTTCCCTGGTGGCTCAGTGGTAAAGAATCTGCCTGCCAATTCAGGAGACTTGGGTTTGATCTGTGGATTGGGAAGATCCCCAGGAAGAGGACACGGTAATCCACTCTAGTATTCTTGCCTGGGAAATCCGATGGACAGAGGAGCCTGGTGGGCTCTGGTCCATGGGGTTGCAAAAAGGTCGGACATGACTTAGTGACTGAACAACAACAAAGTGCTCTATATAACAATAGTATATAATATATATACTATATATAGTATATACATTATATATATAATTTATATATATAATATATATATATAGTATATAATAACATAAGAATTAACTATGAATTAACCCTGGCCTCATTAATTTCTTCGGTAAAGAATCAGCAAAGAATCAGCAAAGGTCCTACAAAAGAAAATTTGCCATTTGCTATCATTAGTTTCTATAGTCTTAAGACATTCTGAATTTAATTCAAATCCCCACCAAAATCATTATTGTTTTTTCTTTACCCTTCTTATTTCTGCTGTAGAAAATCCAGATATCTTGAGCTGCTCACATTCTTTATGCAAAGTTTTAAAGGCTTCCATCAAATCTTCATACTAAAAGAACAAGTTAAAAAATTATAAACTGACTAGATCCAGTAGGTTTCCTTAATCAGGTCATCTACTAACTTATAGTTATTATTTAATCAGTATATAACACCATTAAAATATATCCTTAAATATTCATACGGGACACAAAAATTTTGGTGTATATAATCTGGCCTCTAAAGACTTCCCTGATTACTTTCCTAACCAACACTCCATATGCCAGCTATGTCGACCTTCTTTATTTATTTATTTTTTTCTGAAGTTTTGAAAACTTTTATTTTATATACAAAGAGCTAGTATTATTTCCACCTAAGGTTGATGTGCTGGATGAGCCATCTAAGGAAGTTTGGTTAGTCCAACTTAATGAAGCCGATGTCCTTCTCATACTGGTGGAAACACTGGCGGCACATATTGAGGCCGTATTTCCGGATCAGACCGTGCCGGTTTGAGCAGACCCGGCAAGAGCGAGAACCCTGGCCGAACTTTCTCGGATGGCTCCAGTAGAGCTGCTGGTGACCCATGTTGCCTTCTCGGCTGCAATGAAGTAAAAGGGCTTGACCTTCTTTAAATTCCTGGTATAGTCCACTTTCACTTTACACATCCTATTCCATCCACATCACTTTACGCACCCTATTCCGTCTGAGAACAACACTCTATGACTCCCTCATCCCTTTCCTGGATAACTTACTCATCCTTCAGATCTCAGTATCCCCAAAGAAGCCTTCTTTAGCCCTGTACCTATTCTATATGAGTACCATGATATCAGAGTAAATATCATATAAACTTGTAATTGCTAGTTACTTATCTGATCTGACTGTGGCTCAGATCATGAACTCCTTATTCAGATTTAAATTGAAGAAAGTAGGGAAAACCACTAGATCATTCAAGTATGACCTAAATCAAATTCCTTATGATTATACAGTGGAGGGGTATCTTCCCTGGTGGCTCAGAGGATAAAGCATCTGCCTGCAATGCAGGAGACCCGGGTTCGATCCCTGGGTTGAAAGATTCCCTGGAAAAGGAAATGGCAACCCACTCCAGTATTCTTGCCTGGAGAATCCCATGGAAAGAGGAGCCTGGCAGGCTACAGTCCACGGGGTCGCAAAGAGTCAGACACGACTGAGCAACTTCACTTCATTTTACTTCACTTCATACAGTGGAAGTGAGAAATAGATTTAAGGGACTAGATCTGATAGATAGAGTGCCTGATGAACTATGGATGGAGGTTCGTGACATTGTACAGGAGACAGGGATCAAGACCATCCCCATGGAAAAGAAATGCAAAAAGACAAAATGCTGTCAGGGGAGGCCTTACAAATAGCTGTGAAAAGAAGAGAAGCAAAAAGCAAAGCAGAAAAGGAAAGATATAAGCATCTGAATGCAGAGTTCCAAAGAATAGCAAGGAGAGATAAGAAAGCCTTCCTCAGTGATCAATGCAAAGAAATAGAGGAAAACAACAGAATGGAAAAGACTAGAGATCTCTTCATGAAAATTAGAGATACCAAGGGAACATTTCATGCAAAGATGGGCTCAATAAAGGACAGAAATGGTATGGACCTGACAGAAGCAGAAGATATTAAAAAGAGGTGGCAAGAATACACAGAAGAACTGTACAAAAAAGAGCTTCATGACCCAGATAATCACAATGGTGTGATCACTCACCTAGAGCCAGACATCCTGGAATGTGAAGTCAAGTGGGCCTTAGAAAGCATCACTACAAACAAAGCTAGTGGAGGTGATGGAATTCCAGTTGAGCTATTTCAGATCCTGAAAGATGATGCTGTGACAGTGCTGCACTCAATATGCCAGCAAATTTGGAACTCAGCAGTGGCCACAGGACTGGAAAAGGTCAGTTTCATTCCAATCCCAAAGAAAGGCAATGCCAAAGAATGCTCAAACTACCACACAATTGCACTCATCTCACACACTAGTAAAGTAATGCTCAAAATTCTCCAAGCCACGCTTCAGCAATGTGTGAACCGTGAACTTCCAGATGTTCAAGCTGGTTTTAGAAAAGGCAGAGGAACCAGAGACCAAATTGCCAACATCTGCTGGATCATGGAGAAAGCAAGAGAGTTCCAGAAAAACATCTATTTCTGCTTTATTGACTATGCCAAAGCCTTTGACTGTGTGGATCACAATAAACTGTGGAAAATTCTGAAACAGATGGGAATACCAGACTACCTGACCTGCCTCTTGAGAAACCTATATGCAGGTCAAGAAGCAACAGTTAGAACAGGACATGGAACAACAGACTGGTTCCAAATAGGAAAAGGAGTACGTCAAGGCTGTATATTGTCACCCTGCTTATTTAACTTCTATGCAGAGTACATCATGAGAAACGCTGGGCTGGAAGAAGCACAAGCTGGAATCAAGATTTCCGGGAGAAATATCAATAACCTCAGATATGCAGATGACACCACCCTTATGGCAGAAAGTGATGAGGAACTAAAGGGCCTCTTGATGAAGGTGAAAGAGGAGAGTGAAAAAGTTGGCTTAAAGCTCAACATTCAGAAAACTAAGATCATGGCATCTGGTCCCATCACTTCATGGGAAATGGATGGGGAAGCAGTGGATACAGTGTCAGACTCTATGTTTTGGGCCTCCAAAATCACTGCAGATGGTGATTGCAGCCATGAAATTAAAAGACGCTTACTCTTTGGAAGGAAAGTTATGACTAATCTAGATAGCATATTCAAAAGCAGAGACATTACTTTGCCAACAAAGGTCCGTCTGGTCAAGGATATGGTTTTTCCAGTGGTCATGTATGGATGTGAGAGTTGGACTGTGAAGAAAGCTGAGTGTCAAGGAATTGATGCTTTTGAACTGTGGTGTTGAAGAAGACTCTTGAGAGTTCCTTGGACTGCAAGGAGATCCAACCAGTCCATTCTGAAGGAGATCAGTCCTGGGTGTTCCTTGGAAGGACTGATGATAAAGCTGAAACTCCAATATTTTGGCCACCTCATGCGAAGAGTTGACTCATTGGAAAAGACCCTGATGCTGGAAGGGATTGGGGGCAGGAGGAGAAGGGGACGACAGAGGATGAGATGGCTGGATGGCATCACCAACTCGATGGACGTGAATTTGGGTGAACTCCGGGAGTTGGTGATGGACAGGGAGGCCTGGCATGCTGTGATTCACGGGGTCGCAAAGAGTTGGACACAACTGAGCGACTGAACTATCTGTCTCCACCTTTGGACACTGACAGTCAGGAGGATAAGAATCATATTACTTGTGGAGGCTTTTGTATTCCTAGGGCCTAGCATCGTACTTAACCAATACAGGTGTTCAATAAAAAAGCAGTTAAAGGAATGAAAAAAGTCACAACACTTACCCCCAAATTTTTTAAAATAGGTTTTTTTGTGGATAGTGACAGAAAATTAATATTTTTTCTTGACATATATTCTGCAAGTCTATAAATCAATCGTTCTAAAACTCTTCATTTAGAAAGGCAATGTGAATTTTTTATTAGGTTCTCCGCTAAAAGACTGGCTAAACATGTAAATCATTTCATACATACACTTCAAACATGTTTCAAGAACAAATATGACTTTAGTATTATTAATTCTTCCATTAATAATTAGTTTGCCATGGTTGATAAAAACTATTAATAAACTTCCTTCAGAGGAATTAGTTTCTATCAGATTTATTGATAGGGGAGGGTAGGGAGGAGAAAATAGTTCATGTGTACACTCTCTACTGCTTACATTGTGTAAAGCCTTCAAAGGCAGGGGCTGCAATGGTGCTGTGCTTTCTCAAGGCGTCTACTGTATTATTTGACGTAATTATTTGCATAAACCTTTCAACCCTTGAAATGTCTTAAGAGATCAATACTGACTCTATTTTGAGTTACCGTCATGGCTACCCAAAATAACAAAATACATGGATAAAAAACATTTAGTAGATTGTTTCAACTCAACCAAATTTTGAGCCATATCATACAGAAGCAACCCTACAAAATTCTGGAGGAAAACAAAGATGGATAAGACATGACACCTGTCCTTAGAGATCTCATAAATCTACTGGGAGAGACAGATTGACAAACTATTAAAATTCACAACAAACTGGCACAAATTGGTCTAAAGACCTACTATAAAACAAAAGTACAAATGCTAAAGAGAAGCAAATTTTTTCTTTTAAATCTCAAGCCTAAATTCTCTAACTTCCATAGTCTGTTTCCATAGAGTGGTTTAGACAGTCTTCAATCAGCAACATGCTTTGAAATCCCAGGACCAGGAGCCTGACCAGCCAAAATCCTGTATAGTGAAGAGCTTTAACGTCTTAAGGCCAGAAACCCAATATCACATCAACACTCTGGTGAGGAAAGTAAACTGAAATTGCAAATTCCTGGTTCTTTCTCTACCTTTTGCCTGATTAGGACATCCTTTGAGATCATAACCCCGGCTTCTTTGCCTACACACAATTTTTGAAGGTGCTCACAAGTCCCAATTCACCTGGTATAGTGCCAATTTATACCTTTTGCTCTGGTGTAATTATTATGATTTGGATGACAAATTATATATCACCTAAATAATTAACAAAGTATTCTGCAGTTCCAAGCCCAGGATCCTATCTACCCACAATTTTTTTTTTTTTTAAATCCATGTGTTTATTCATTCAAGGACATTTAAAAAATTTCGTTAAACTTTTGAGGTAATGGCAGATTCAGTTGTAAGAAACAGTACAAAGAAAGTCCACATGCCCTTTATTGAACCCCCACCCTCATGGTACTGAGTTGGTCAAAAAGTTCATTTAACTATGCACAATTCCTAAGTAATAAATTATTCTAAAATCCTAATTTCAGGATTTTTTCTATCCACATACTCTATCACCAAAAAGGTACTGGTGTTCAGAAGTCAATATTTTCATAGAGTAATTACAGGTGAAAATTATTGATAATAATTTATCCTTTTGGATAATACTATATCCAATGGAAATACAGAAACAGCAAATAAACTAAAGTGAGATCAATATATATTTGAAACCTTGAAAGTCATTACATATAGCTTAAAAATACCATTTATATATTGTATACCTGTTTATTGGTATCAGCCACGGTTTCATCCTGGAGAAACTCACTTGGTACCTCAAGTTTTATTAAAAAACGAGCTAAATATGCTCTTTTCTTCAGTTCATTAGTTCTCTGAAGAAGCCAGTGGAGCACTGGGTAAATTACAGGTTTACTTCCAATCACCAGACCCTGACGAAAGGTACTCCTATAAAAAGAAAATACACACACACACACACACACACACAGAGGCTTATAAGTAAACCTTGAAAAGAGTTAATATTTGCTCAAATCCAATTTACACTTTTCCTTGACTATTTTAAAAAGATAAAACCAAGGCTATTCTAAAGTAAGTCTGCACATTGACAATAATCATAAAATTAGTCCCTTAATACATCACTGGAATATATGAGGAGGTTGTTTTGGAACCATTAACTGGTCAGCCCTAATACTTCACTTCACTGACTGGACAGGTTTAAATTGTAGCTTTTGTATAGGATGGCAGATAAATGATAAAATAGAAACATGGATTTGCCTGACTTTTTTGATTAAGAGAAAGAACTGACTCACTTAAGACTCCTACATGACAAAATAACATTAAAAAAATCAAGATTATTTTGAAATCCAGTGATTTCATGAGGCCACTGACTTAGGGAAAACAAGCATTGTCAGAAAGACTGACTATGAAGGTTTGGATATTAAAGTACAGCTCTAAGAAAGCAACACTTGGTCAGCTCCTTACATGTCTGCAGCATTTCCTGGAGGTTTGTATTTAAGGATACCAAGAAGGCTCAACATCCTTTTGGCTGTTTGCTCTGGCATCTCCTCTCTGATATCAACAACTTGCTAACAAATAAAGAAATTGAAAAAATGTTATTATGCAAATATAGCAAAGTACAATATTGAAACTCACTGACAAAATTGTTCTGCTAGAGCATAACAGTCACAATGGTCTCTTCATAAAACAGATTAAGTATGGAGGCTTCCAGATTCCAAGGGAGGGTACATACAAGCTAGATCAGGATTCATACTAAGAATGCCAAGCTTAAGAAAGTCTCCAGTGGAAAAGACCAGTGTATATGAGACATGAGCTAACTTGCAACACAATAAAACCTTTTGTAAAAGCATTTTCATTCCGGAACCAAATCTATTTATGTTTGGAACTGCACAAATAATTTCTAAGTAAGGTACAAGGAGGTAATTTAATTTTTGAGCTAGTAGAGAAATTTTAAAGATCATCTACTATCACTTTATAGGAATGGAAAACTAGGCCCAGAGAGGTTAAATAATTTGCCCCAAAGTTACAGATATTTAGTGGCAGAAACTTGCTTTCTTGCCACCCTTTTCATCACAGAGAAAAAGAAAACTCTTACCTTTGGATCAATCTCAGCCAGAACATCATTGAGAACTTGTAATAGTTGCATTGGCTCCAAGGAATCAAATGTGATTAAATTATAGTTCTTCCTAAAAGGTTCCTTATTGAGATTGTCCACGATGAATTTGATTTGATCACTCATAATTAGGTCTTATAATTTAAACTAAACAGTAAAAATACAGGAAAAAAATCCTCAATATTGGAAACAAAAATTCTGTATTAACAAAATATAGTCACCAGAAGGTCAATATTAAGTTCATAGGAAGTAGGCATGGAATATATTCTACATGGAATACAAAATGCTGTGAAAAGAGTTATTTTGTTCAAAGAGTATGCGGACTTTATTAGGAACGCTATAGTACATATTGATAATATTCAACAACACGTTTTTGTATATGCATCTGATAGCAATCATCTGAATTAACATGGACAAGTGAATATAAAACCCACCCACATTAACATTTCTTCCATTCAGCTCCACAATTTCTACTCAGGGGTAAAACTCAGCCTATAGACATGCTTCAATTTTTTTTTTTTAATTAGCAGCCCACATTAATCCAAGTTTCCAAATTCTCTAGATAATCAGATCTGGGAACCCTGGACCCATTATATGGCCACAATCAACTGAAGCTGGGTGAGTGAGTGAAAGTTGCTCAGTCATGTCCAACTCTTTGCGACCCCATGGACTATATAGTCCATGGAATTCTCCAGGCCAGAATACTGGAGTGGGTAGCCTTTTTCTTCTCCAGGGGATTTTGGGATCAAACCCAGGTCTCCTGCATTACAGGTGGATTCTTTACCAGCTGAGCCACAAGGGAAGCTGGGTAGAGGTTACAAACTTCAGCCTTAGGTATGCCTTCTTTGAGCTTCCCAGGTAGCTCAGTGGTAAAGAATCCACCTGCCAATGCAAGAGATGTGGGTCAGGAAAATCCCCTGGAGAAGGAAATGGATACCCACTCCAGTCTTCTTGCCTGGGAAATCCCATGGACAGAGGAGCCTAGAGGTCCATGGGGTCATGAAAGAGTCAGACATGACTTAGGGACTAAACAGTATGTGCTCTTCACATATTGGAAGGACTGAAGCTGATGCTAAAACTGCAATACTTGGGCCACTTGATGTAAAGAATTGACTCACTGGAAAAGACCCTGATGCTGGGAAACATCGAAGGCAGGAGGAGAAGGGGACAACAGAAGATGAGATGGTTGGATGGCATCACCGACTCAATGGACATGAGTTTGAGCAAGCTCCAGGAGTTTGATGAACAGGGAAGCCTGGCATGCTGCAATCCATGGGGTCGCAAAGAGTTGGGCACAACTGAGCGACTGAACTGAACTGACTGAAGTCACTTTAGTTGTGTCCAACTCTTTGCGACCCTATGGACTGTAGCCCACGAGGATCCTCCAACCATGGAATTCTCCAGGCAAGAATATTGGAGTGGGTTGCCATGCCTTCCTCTGTTCCTCCTGACCCAGGGATCAAACCTACATCTCTTTCCTCTCCAGCACTGACAGGCAGGTTCTTTGCCACTAGCGCCACCTGGGAAACTCAAGCTCAATTTAGCATTCCTCAGTTTTGTTTCCAAATTGTTACCTTCAGTTCAGTTCATTACAGTTCAGTTGCTCAGTCGTGTCTGACTCTTTGCGACCCCATGAATCACAGCACGCCAGGCCTCCCTGTCCATCACCAACTCCCAGAGTCCACCCAAACCCATGTCCATCGAGTTGGTGATGCCATTCAGCCATCTCATCCTCTGTCGTCCCCTTCTCCTCCTGCCCCCAATCCCTTCCAGCATCGGGGTCTTTTCCAATGAGTCAACTCTTCGCATGAGGTGGCCAAAATATTGGAGTTTCAGCTTTATCATCAGTCCTTCCAAGGAACACCCAGGACTGATCTCCTTTAGAACAGACTGGTTGGATCTCCTTGCAGTCCAAGGGACTCTCAAGAGTCTTCTCCAACACCACAGTTCAAAAGCATCAATTCCTTGACACTCAGCTTTCTTCACAGTCCAACTCTCACATCCATACATGGCCACTGGAAAAACCACAGCCTTGACTAGATGGACCTTTGTTGGCAAAGTAATGTCTCTGCTTTTGAATATGCTATCTAGATTAGTCATAACTTTCCTTCCAAGGAGTAAGCATCTTTTAATTTCATGGCTGCAATCACCATCTGCAGTGATTTCGGAGCCCAAAAAAATAAAGTCTGACACTGTTTCCACTGCTTCCCCATCCATTTCCCATGAAGTGATGGGACCAGATGCCATGATCTTAGTTTTCTGAATGTTGAGCTTTAAGCCAACTTTTTCACTCTCCTCTTTCACCTTCATCAAGAGGCCCTTTAGTTCCTCATCACTTTCTGCCATAAGGGTGGTGTCATCTGCATATCTGAGGTTATTGATATTTCTCCCGGAAATCTTGATTCCAGCTTGTGCTTCTTCCAGCCCAGCGTTTCTCATGATGTACTCTGCATAGAAGTTAAATAAGCAGGGTGACAATATACAGCCTTGACGTACTCCTTTTCCTATTTGGAACCAGTCTGTTGTTCCATGTCCTGTTCTAACTGTTGCTTCTTGACCTGCATATAGGTTTCTCAAGAGGCAGGTCAGGTAGTCTGGTATTCCCATCTGTTTCAGAATTTTCCACAGTTTATTGTGATCCACACAGTCAAAGGCTTTGGCATAGTCAATAAAGCAGAAATAGATGTTTTTCTGGAACTCTCTTGCTTTCTCCATGATCCAGCAGATGTTGGCAATTTGGTCTCTGGTTCCTCTGCCTTTTCTAAAACCAGCTTGAACATCTGGAAGTTCACGGTTCACACATTGCTGAAGCGTGGCTTGGAGAATTTTGAGCATTACTTTACTAGTGTGAGATGAGTGCAATTGTGTGGTAGTTTGAGCATTCTTTGGCATTGCCTTTCTTTGGGATTGGAATGAAACTGACCTTTTCCAGTCCTGTGGCCACTGCTGAGTTTTCCAAATTTGCTGACATATTGAGTGCAGCACTGTCACAGCATCATCTTTCAGGATCTGAAATAGCTCAACTGGAATTCCATCACCTCCACTAGCTTTGTTTGTAGTGATGCTTTCTAAGGCCCACTTGACTTCACATTCCAGGATGTCTGGCTCTAGGTGAGTGATCACACCATTGTGATTATCTGGGTCGTGAAGATCTTTTTTGTACAGTTCTTCTGTGTATTCTTGCCACCTCTTCTTAAAATCTTCTGCTTCTGTCAGGTCCATACCATTTCTGTCCTTTATTGAGCCCATCTTTGCATGAAATGTTCCCTTGGTATCTCTAATTTTCATGAAGAGATCTCTAGTCTTTCCCATTCTGTTGTTTTCCTCTATTTCTTTGCATTGATCGCTGAGGAAGGCTTTCTTATCTCTCCTTGCTATTCTTTGGAACTCTGCATTCAGATGCTTATATCTTTCCTTTTCTGCTTTGCTTTTTGCTTCTCTTCTTTTCACAGCTATTTATAAGGCCTCCTCAGACAGCCATTTTGCTTTTTTGCATTTCTTTTCCTTACATCCTTTCAAACTTCAGCTGACAGAAATAAGCACTACTCCCTACATAGTTTTTCCACCTTTGCCTTCAGTTAATGCTGCTTTTTCTGCCTAGGGCTGTTTTCCCTTTCCCCCATCTCCAGAGGTGCAAAACCTTACCATTTTTCAAGCCCTGTTCAAGGCCAGGCAAGAATACTGGAGTGGGTTGCCATTTTCTTCTCCAGGGGATCTTCCCAACCCAGAGATCAAATTCAAGTCTCCTGCATTGGCAGATGGATTCTTTACCTCTGAGCCACCAGGAAGCCCACCTGAAGACATATCTGTGCCTAATTCTATCTTTGAATATGGCATATAAAACAGCGACTTCTTCCACTAGAATGAATTTGTTCACAGGCCCAAGGCCAGAAAATAAGCATAAGCCTAAACAAGATGGTAGTGAGGAAGATTGTAACTTTTTAAAATTGATTATCTGATTATTTAATGGCTGAAACAACTTAACCATGGCTTCTAGTGTTTCTTGCATACAGACATCATGTGTTTAGTATGGGGGAAAGTGGTAGAAATTTGCAGACAGGCAGTTTTTTAGAGTAGCAGTTTTAAAAAATGAATGTAACAGTGAACTGCCAAAAAAAAGAAATAAGGAAAAAGATATTTCAGTGTTCCCTAATAGTTTTTAACCATGAAATGAAGAGATGCTAATTTACTTAAGACATTAGTTGGAGCTGCATGCATCTTGCTCTGAAACAGATTTTTTAAATTGGGTAGGTAGAGTTGGATACTTAGAAAACATCAAAATGTACAAGTATCATCATTTTCTCATAATTAAGATAAAATTATGAGTAAATGATTGTATTATTTTTGAAAAATAAGCCAAAAGATGGTAAAAAAAAAAAAAAGGATAACCAATGTGGTTTAAATTTTTAAGGTTTCCTTTAAGCTATAAAAGGAAAACCTTTAGAGAAATAAAAATCCACACTGGAGATGCAAATTTTCCACTGTGTATTTTAAGTAAAAGTTCACGTCACAACCTCCACACATGGATATACTCAATTTTTCATTCTTTAGAAATTATATATATGTAAAAATTGTATGTATATAAAACATAACACATACACACATATATTTTTTTTTCCCCTTCCAAAACCCAAAATACTAGGATAAACACATAAAACGTTACTAGGAGAGGAAAAGAAACCAGTTGATTTTCACTCCTAGCTGCCCACCAGCTTTCAGATGGTCACCCGCTAAGGACAAAGATGTACTGAATAGGTAGGTTGTCTATGCCCAGTGGGTTCTCCGCTCTAAAATTAGCAAAAGCAATTACTCTCCCTGTTCCAGCGGAAAGTCGCCTCACTAATTCACAAGCACTCACCCACATAAGAACCCGAGGGGGTGGGGGAGAATTAAAACCAGGACGTGCGTTTATCTGGCACAACTCGGGACAGAATCAGCGCTGTCCGGGTCCCAGGCTGGCACGAGCCTCCTAAGATTCCCCAAAATAGTTCCCCCGCCGCTTCCCGCCCCTGGGGCTCGGGAGAGGGGACAGAAGATCCCATGTCTGACCCAGGCACCTCGCGAGGGCTGCTCTGGGCTCCCCTACGGTTCATCTTGTTGGGGAGCCGCCTGGATCACTGCGAGGCCCCACAGGAGCTGACCCCCGAAGTGGGGGGTTTAACTGCTGCGACCCCCTCCACTCTCGAGGTGCCGCACTGGAAAGCGAAAGGGAAGGGGGAGGAAGTTCTCTCCTATTCCGGGGTTCAGGGGAGTTTCCGACCGCGACTTGGCGACGTTACCTCAAATTCTCCTCACGAAACCACTTTACCCCCACACGAGGCATCCAGGCTCTAGTGGGTTCCTAGAGACGAGCTCCTTGGCAACGGTTGCTAGGCCGTGGACACGTCACTTCCGGAGGGGAGGGTTGGCGCGTTTCCGCGAGGCCCTTGGCGGGCGCGCGCAGTGAAGCCGAAGCTCCGGATGCGAAATGCGGAGAGTGCGGGGCCCAAGTTCAAAGCGTTTCGCAGGTTCTGAGCCACTGCAGACAGCCTAGAGAATTAGGAGTTGTTACGGTGGCAATAAACTTTCGCAAATGTCCTGCAGTTTGCAGTTTACGAAATACTCTTTTCATTATTATTATGTTGTTTAGTCCATAAGTCTTGCGGACTCTGCAATCCTATGGACTGGACCCTATGGACTGCGACCCTATGGACAGGCTCTGTCCATGGCATTTCCCAGACAAGAATCCTGGAGTGGGTTGCCATCGCCTTCTCCAGGGTATCTTCCCGACCCAGGGATCGAACCAGCGTCTCCTCATTGGCAGGCAGGGTCTTTATCCCTGAAGCATCAGGGAAGCCCCTCTTCATTACTAACCCATTTTAAATTCCTGTGCCCTTTCCCTCTCTCCTCCTTCCCTCTTTCCTGCCTTCCCTCCTTCCTTCACCAAACATCTGGTGATGACTTCTTTGAGGCAGGGCCAGCAGGATTTGGGTTGAGGAAGCATTTGGCCTGGGCTTCAAATTTAGATTTTTGACATAAATATCTCCGAATTGGGTTATACATGGAATAATTGTAGAGTCTCCGGTGGGATTAACAAAAGACACATTCATCATAGAGATTTCTGCTTCTTTGTCACATTATTGGGCCACATAGCCTGTATTGGGAATTAATTTTTTTCTTCCACAATTTAATATGGAGAGAAACCAAAAAAAAAAAAAAAAGTAAATGGCCTAAGGCTCTTTGGTTTCTGAGAGCCTATTTTTAGGCCCCTGCAGAAATGAATAAAGTCCTCCTTACCTTTCCAAGGAGTTCACATTCTATGAGATAGGGGAGAGGAGATCTTAATGCCCAGATCACAGAGGAGGCCAGGAAGTCTACAGAAGCAGACAGAACCCTAGGATTTTACTAACTGGTGTTAGGAAAGAACTTAGTTGGTGAATGGTATTTTGAACTGCGCCTATCAGAATGGACACCACTGTACTTTGTGATGTCAGCTGGCAGTGAAGAAATGAGAAGAAGAAGGAAAAAAATGAAACTCCTCACCCTCTGAAAACTTAATAGCCCGCTCAAACATCTTGGAAGAAACCAACTACGGATTTAGCATCAGACTTACAAAATAAAGCAAAACAAAACAAATTCCATATTAGGCATCTCCTGTATGCCCTGCTCTGTGCTGGCTTCTGGGAATGCAATGGAGGGCAGGGAATTACCTGGCCCCTGACTTCATGGAGCTGACAGTCTATGCAGGAAGAGTGACAGTTAAATGGGCAACACCAATACAACAACAATAAATGCTATAAAGAAGGATCCAATGATGGGAGAGTCCAGATGAAGGGTCTTGAGTTTATTTGGAGCTGAAGGGATTGTACTGTCAGGAGAGGTTCCATCAGACAAAAAGATGTTTAAGGGTCAGTAAAAAGTAGCCAAACAAGAAAGGGGAGAGGTTTTTTTGGGCAGAGGGAACAGAACATTCCAAGATGGGTACATCACTGGCTGCAGGGCGCTTGGAGAGAAATTAAAGACAGGTCCCAGCTCACAGATGCTCAAGACTAGTTAAAGAAGGCAACACTGAAAACCTTGAAAAGTTAACTCTGGACAGTTAACCTTGAAAAGTTAACTCTGGATGGTAAACAACAATAAAAGATGCATGCCATTGTCATGTCTTTGCGACCCCACGGACTATTGCCCTCCAGGCTCCTCTGTCCGTGAAATTTCCCAGGCAAGAATACTGGAGTGGGTTGCCATTTTCTTCTCCAGAGGATCTTTCCACCCCAGGAATCGAACCCATGTCTCCTGCACCTCCTGCACTGGCAGGTAGATTCTTTTACCACTGCACCACCTGAGAAGCCCAAAAGATGCATACAAGGGATGATGTGATTACTTGACCCTATTGGGTATGTTAGGAGATTTTCCTGGCTACCTGAATTTGGAGCTTGGATTGCCATTGTATGGCTTCACTTGAGATTTCATTTCCTCATCTATAAAATGTGGCCATATAATTCTTTCCTAAAAGGGTTGATGTGAAGATTAAGTGAGTTGATATGGGTTTTGAGATTAGAACAGTGCCTGACATTAGAAGAGATAAGTACATGCATGCATGCTCAGTTGCTCAGTCGTGTCCAACTCTTTGCAACCCCATGGACTGAAGCCTACCAGGCTCCTCTGTCCATGGGATCATCCCGGCAAGAATACTGGAATGGATTGCCATTTCCTTCTGGGTTGGATCTTCCCAACCCAGAGGTCGAACTAGAGGTTCCTACATTGACAGGTGGATTCCTTACCACTGTGCCACCTGGGAAGCCCAAGATAAAGACATCTTACCACCCCCCACCAATTTTTTTTTTTTTTAAAGATACCCTATATGTGAGACAGCAAAAGAGACACAGATGTATAGAACAGTCTTTTGGACTCTGTGGGAGAAGGCGAGGGTGGGATGATTTGGGAGAATGGCATTGAAACATGTACATTATCATATGTGAAACGAATCACCAGTCCAGGTTCGATGCATGATATAGGGTGCTCAGGGCTGGTGCACTGGGATGACCCAGAGGGACGGTATGGGGAGGGAGGTGGGAGGGGAGTTCAGGATGGGGAACACATGTACACCCGTGGTGGATTCATGTCAATGTACGGCAAAACCACTACAATATTGTAAAGTAATCAGCCTCCAATTAAATAAATTTTTTTTAAATTTAAAAAAATAAATAAAAGATACAGTTAGATTTGCTCCTTCTATAGTCTACGGATGTAGGCTATACAAAGATGAGTGACTTTTCCAGTAGTTTTTAGTTCCTTCTCTGCCTACTGCTGCTATTATGAAAACACTATACATGTCAGTTATAAGAATGCAATCCTGGGCTTCCCTGGTACCTCAGTGGTAAAGAATCTTGCCTGCCAATGCAGGAGATACGGGTTTGGTCCCTGGTCCAGGAAGATCCCACATGCTTCAGGGCAAGTAAACCTGTGTGCCATAACTATTGAACCTGTGCTCCAGAGCCCAGGGACCATAACTACTGAAGCCAACAGGTCCTAGAGCTTGTGCTTCGCAACAAGAGAAGCCACCCCCATGAGAAACCCTCGTACCAGGCTTGCCACAACTTGAGAAAAGCCCACGTGGCAACAAAAACCCAGCCCAGCCAGTAAATAAAGAAATAAAGTGATATTTAAAAAGAATGCAATCCTGTGTAAATTCAAGTGAGCAATGGAATCTACTCTTTGTACTCAAACTTGAATTGATTTTATGCTTAATGTGATTGCTTTGAAACACAGGAAAGAATTTGAAGCCAGTCTGCATGCTGCCTGGGATCCATATACTGGGAAGTTATTATTCCAACTAGAAGCAAAGAAGACAGGCATAGAGCGGCCTTGAACATGTTCGGTCCCCGCCTATCTATCAGGCCCACACACAGGACAAAGGAAGATTTTGCAACCATCCTTTGATTCATTTAAGATAAAAAGATTCACTGAGGGATCCAAGAAGAACCTATCAGCAATAATTTCACAACTATGAAGGCATTGCTGATTATATCCCAAGTTAAGCCACCCACATGTATTCTTTTTTTCCCCTTAGGTTCTATATTGAGTCTTCCCTGTAAAGAAGATGCCACTTGGCTGAACTATAGTTGACATTTTTAATAAGTGAAAGGAAGTCCCAGTCACATGAGACAGCCTCTCTGAGAGATTCCTGCTCCTACCCTGACCCTTTCTCTTTTTAATAGCTTATTAAGATAAAGCCCACATACATACAATCCACTCATTTAAGTATACGATTCCATTGCTTTTACCATATTTGCAAAGTTGTGCAACCATTACTGCTATCCAACCCCAAAACATTTTCACTGTCCCTGAAAGAAACCCCATTCTCTTTAGCCATTATCTCCCAGTTTGCAATTAAAAAAAAAAACAACCCACCACTTCTCAGCCCCTGGAAACCATCCATCTGCTTTCCTTCTCTATGGATTTGTCTTTTCTGGACATTTCATATAAATGGAACCATAAAGTATGTGGTTCTTTGTGTCCGGTTTCTTTCACTTAGTTGCAGTATTTTCAAGGTTCATCCATATTGCAGCAAATATCAGTACTTCCATTCTATGGCAGAATAACATTTCATGGTATGGATTTTTGTTCATCTGTTTATCTATTAATAGACATTTGGATTGTTTCCACTTTTTGGCTACAATAAACAGTGTTGCTATGAACATGTATGTACATACCTCCACTCTCATGGATAAAGCACTTCCATTGGCTAAATCAGGTAAGCAGTGTATGCACATCGGGGACATGGGTTAATGAAGGGGTGGCCTTTCTTGGATTTGTCTTTTCCTTTCAATTATTGTTAATTTTGGCCTCTTGGTTGCTCGTTGTTGCAGACTATAGGACCCAAGGTGTAGATTCTTTAGAGTTTTTGGTTGTAAAACAGACTGTTGTTGAAACCTACTCTTCCCTTGCTATCAAAGCACTAAAATTCCCAATCTGCTTCTCAAAGTCCCCTAATAAGAAAATGCTATTATTTGGTATTATCACCAGCCTCCAGTGGAGGAGAAGGTGGGAAGAAGTGTGGAGGAGATGAGAGAGAAACTGGAAGCTGCCCCTTCTAGCTCCCTTATTTAACCTAGATACTACAAGGTCCATCAACAGTTATGCACCTCTGCTCTGGTTATTCAGAGGGGGAAAAAATCACTCTTAGTCAAGTGCCTTTTCAAGACTGAGTTTAATATTAAATTAAAAATAAGGAGATTGGTCATTATTTCATGTAATTGTGAAGTCCAAGGAAATTACTACCATCAGGTATGGCTTGATCTAGGAGCTCAATGATGTCATCTTAACTTTCTTTCTCACTCTGTCTTAACTGTTTCTCATTCCCACTTTTCTCTGAATGGGCTGTTAGTAGCAAGAGGCTTACATTCTTCAAACCTAGCAACCTCAATAAAAGAATCTTTAGGGGAATTCCCTGGTCTTCTCATTGCCACGGACCCAGATTTGATCTCTGGTCGGCGAACTAAGATCCCACAAGCCATTCCCCCACAAGTCACATAGTGTGGTAGGGGAGAAAAAAAAAAAAAAGGAGGATCTTTGCTTCCATGGTTCCAGAAAATTCCCAGGGCAAACTCTCAATGGTCTTAAGTGTGTCTGATCATTCTTGAATCAGTTGTTATGGCTCTGATAAACATAGTAATAGATGGGGTAAGGGCAGTTTCCCAAAAGAAAGGGCTGGATTTTCTTACCAGAGGTATAGATACTGTTCAAACAAGAACAACAGATGTCCTGTTCAGGTGGTCTGGGAAGGTGGTTAAATCTTAAAAGCTGGGTAAGCACAACCAGAAGAGGAAGAAATGAGTCTGTACTTATTGTGGGGTGTTTGTGTATCAGTGTAAACCTTCTCCCTGATTTCCTTCCAACAAATTATCTTCCTTCAATGCAAGCTGCCAGCATGGGCCAAATGAGATCTTGGGATAACAGCAGACCCTCAACATCCCCATAAAAATCTGACAATGCTATGAACTTAATGTCTCCAGCCCCTTCTCATTTCAGAACTTTCCAACAAGAACTTTCCTGTGCAGAGTACAGGGAAGCCAAGCCAATTTTCTGTTTTGGGTATTAAATTTAGACCTTTCATTCTGACCATGAGATATTTCTGGATTCTTCATGAGTATTCAGTGAATGCCAGTTTTCAAGATGCTATCCCATCTGGGGCTACTCTGCATACTGCCCACTTTATCTCATTCTCTTAAACCGGAGAAAAATGACCCAGACACAGGAACAAATTCGGAAGTGGGGTATTCTGTTATCCATTAATGTTATCCATTTAATGCCTTTGCCATCTAGGTTATTTGGAGATGAAAGAAATTAAAATTAAATGGAAACCTATTCAGTTTTGCAGAGAGGCTAAATTGTCTCTGCTCTGGCAATTTAATCTTGTGGGTATGTTTAGTAGCAGAATGTGCTTTCCTGAAAGGTTAAAAGGTAAATCATATGTGAAACATTAAACTGAATGGATGAGATTCCAGAGATCTTATTAAGTGCATGCCTGGTACGACATTTTTGTCACATGGTTTTTTTAAAATGGGTTTTGTGAGATTAATGGGGAATGCAGAGAAGCCAAAATAATATGCAATTCATATTAGTTCCTTGGTTATAATTATGGCTTGAAATATAAAATGCACCTAACATTCTTACTGGGCTCAAATAATAAGTATAGCATCACTTATTGAGTGCTTACTGTATGTTAGGAACTTTGTTAAATAATTCATGTATGTGTCAGAATTTATTAAAATATTAATTTATGTGTGTACTCCTTCTGTTTCCCCTCCTCTTGAAACAATCTGCATCACCTTGAGTTTTACAGGCCAAAATTAGAAGTTGCCCTTACATCTTTCATAAAGGTCTGAAGTCTTTAGGGGAGCTTATACTGGTTGTCCTCAGGGTGAGTGCAGACAGGGAAGTTCAGAGTAAGAATAGAGAAGAGAGATGCTGAGAAGATTGGGAAAGCAGCACAGGTGGTAGGTTTGGGATAGCTCTTAAGAAGGTGGAAATACCCGCAAGGAGGCCACTTCATCCATCTGGTGGCTTCCAGTGTGACCTAAGCTTACCTTGTCCCAGGTCTTGTCCCATGGAAGCATCAATTCCATTGGACCTAAAAGGACCAGGCACCCCAGGATGATGGGTGGGTGACCTCACAGTAAGTCACCGTGATGGGCCATTGACAAAAGACTATGAGTGATTCCCCGAGGCTTTTGTCACGGCAAAAAACCCAGAACCTTGGCATCCCCCAGGAACTGTGTGAGGCAGAGAAACTCAGCACTGACAGAATGGGGGCTCAGAGTTGGATTTCAGCTGATTATCAAACAACATACTTCCTCCAACAAATCTGAGACGTGAACTAAAATGGGTGACCTCTGTATCAGTCAGTTCCCTGGCAGGATAAAGATGGCACATTCTGGGCAATGGTGGAGAGCTTAACAAAGGACTATTTATAAAGGTGTGGGCAGGGTTTAGGGAAACCAACAAACATCCAGCAACAAAGGCAGTCATGCGTCCCTAAGCCTGAAGCAGCGAGAGAAGGGACCAGGTACCAGAAGCCCAACCCGGCCCCTGTGGGGGTAAGGTTGCTCAAGAGGAGCAACCTCTAGGTGCAGCCAGTCTTGGCCTCAGTCTCCTCCCACCCTCTGATCTCCTGCTTGGCCTCCTGTTGGCTAAACCTGACAGGGAACCAAAGGAGCAGGCAACCACTTGAGATTATCCATGTAGACTGGCCTTCCAAGGGAGAAAATGGCAGGGTGGAGATCTGGAGGGGCAGATGGACTGAATTATAAAGCAAATTATACAATCAAAATGATGGGCAGAAAGGCCTTGTCAGGTCAACCAAATCACCTCCACATGGCCAAGCTGCCCTGATTCTCCAGCTGAAGTTCCAGGCATCTCCTTGAGTTAGGTCTAATTTCATTTCTGCACACTGCCCACACCCACATCATCTCATTTAACCTTCATGATAGATTTGCAAGGACAGTATTGCTTTTTCCATTTTTTTTTAAATTTTATTTTATTTTTAAACTTTACATAATTGTATTAGTTTTGCCAAATATCAAAATGAATCCGCCACAGGTATACATGTGTTCCCCATCCTGAACCCTCCTCCCTCCTCCCCCCCCATACCATCCCTCTGGGTCGTCCCAGTGCACTAGCCCCAAGCATCCAGTATCGTGTATAGAACCTGGACTGGCAACTCGTTTCTTACATGATATTTTATATGTTTCAATGTCATTGTCCCAAATCTTCCCACCCTCTCCCTCTCCCACAGAGTCCATTGTAACGAAGGAAACTGAGTCCTGGAGAGTTAATAGAAGGCCCAAGGTCACACAAGATTCGAACACCAGTCTGCTTGATCCCAAAGCCATTGTTACCAGCCTGGCTAAACTGGCTCAAAACCAGATCAGTGGAGTCTGGAAGAAGGACCATAAATCACACTGATGAGGCAAAATGATTTTTTGTGTGAGGCAAAGGGATTTTCTGTGTGGGAGGGCCAGGGTTAACACGCTGTCTGGCTTTCTCTGCCTATGAGGGCTTTGCCAAGGAAGTTCTTTTCTTTCCCAGGTAGGGCTAATGGTTTGAAATCCAAGCACTTATCCTGGAATCAAAGAGAGAGAGAAGATGGAGGGAAAATGCTTGGCTGATGATGGGAAAAAAGTATATTTTCATTTCAGATGCCTTTCAAGTTCTTTTTTTCCCAGCTGAGTGTTGGTGTATTTATAGAATTCAGGGGGAGTATTTAAGGGTAACCAGCAGTGAAGCTGCATTTTGGGCCATCAGAAAGCTCAGAATCATGCAGGAAAACGTTGATGGGAGGGGACAAGAAAAGGCCAGGAGCAGCAGGGCATGAAGCTTCTTCATGTTGCCAAGACCTTTTCTCCTTTCTGGGCTGATGACGTCAAATCAAGGTCTATAAGAGTGCTACAGATGAAATTATAGAATCAAAATGACAGGCAAATGGATGGATGGCTAAAGAACTGGTGGTATAACCACACAGCAGAATATTATTCAGCCACAACAAGAAATGAAGTATGGATACAGGTTGCAACAGGGATGAACCCTGAAAACACTTTCAGTGAAAGAAGCTAGAGACACCAAAGGCCACCTATTGTATGACTCCATTTATACAGAATATCTAGAGAAGGCAAACCTGTAGAGACACTATGCAGGCTGGTGATCACCAGGGGCTGGGAACTAGAGAGATTGTGGAGCAACTGCTTCTTGGGGACAGGATTTCCTTTGGGGTGATGGAAATCTGGAAACAGACCAGGGTAGTGGTTGCACAATATTGTGAATGTACCAAATGCTGCTGTGTTTTCCCTTTAAAAAGGTTAGTTTTATGTTACATGGATCTCACTTCAATTTTTTAAAGAAAATGATGGGCAGTTAGGCCCTTAGGAGGTCACCCTACATCTTCCAAGCTGTTTGCTCTCAATGGCTGAAGTCTCAGGTGCTGCCTGGTATAAGGTCTGATTTCACACTAGACTTCCCTTCTTTCTCTGCTCTTCTGACCACTGGTTTCCGTTCAGTTGCTCAGACACACCAAACCTGTCCCCATCTCAAGACCTTTGCGCCTGGTTGTTCTTTCCCCAGATCTTCACCAGCCTGGCTCTTTCTCCCCATCCAGATCACAGCTCAGATGTTAGATTTTCAGGGAGGCCTTTTCTGATGCCGTTACTTAAAGTGATACATCTATGGGTCATTTTCCTTCACTGTGTTTTTCAGACTGTCGGTTATGGCCCATTACTAGTGGGTATTGAAATCAGTTTAATGGGCCTTTTTTTTTTTTTTTTTTTAAGAAAGGGGGATGCCCAGCTCTTTAAAAAAAAAGAAAAATTTATTTTTGGCTGCGCTGGGTCTTTGTGGCTGTGCGGGCCTTCTCTAGTTGCAGAGAGCAGGGAGTTACTCTTAGTTGCAGTGAGCGGGCTTCTCGTTGCAGTGGCTTCTCCTGTTGCAAAGCATGGGCACTAGGGCGTGTGGGCTTCAGTAGTTGCGGCACACAGGCTCAGTAGTTGCGGTTCCTGGGCTCAAGCGCTTAGGTTCAGTAGTTGTTGCACATGGGCTTAGCCGCCCCGGGGCATGTGGTATCTTATCTGACCAGGGGTGGAATGGGTGTCCCCTGCACGGCGAGGCAGATTCTTAACCACTGGACCACCAGGTAAACCTGGGTTAATGGGTCTTGATTAAAATTTTAAAAAACTGAAATGAAGTGAAATAGAACATATCACACAGAACAAGGGCAAATGCTTCTTTGGTCAGAAATATTACTTGCTGCATAACAAACCAGTCCAAATTTATTGGCTTAAAAACAACACCTTTCCCCCCGACAAGTCTGTGAGTCAGCTGGGCTCAGCTGGGCAGTTCTTCTGCTCCGTGTAGTATCTCCTGGGGTCACCATGTTACTGAGTTCAGCTGGGAGGGGGCTGGAACATCCAAGATGGTTTACATTCCTTCTGAGGCCTCAGTACTGGCTACCATTTCTCCCTCAAGTGGACTTTCTCTTTCTCCTTGTGGTCCCTCACCATTCAGTGGTCTAACCTGGGCTTCTTCACATGGCAGTTGTATAGTAGGGGCACAAAAGTGAAAGCCACCAGGCCTCTTAAAGCTGAGGCCCAGAACAAGTACAGTGTCATTTCCATCACATTCTATTGGTCAAAGCTTAGTCACAGGACCCTATTAGGTGCAGAGTCCTGACCACTGGACTACCAGGGAATTCTCTAGACTCCACCTCTTGACTCAGGAGTGGCATGTGCATACCAGGAATGATGTTCGCCAGATTCCTGGTAGACATCTTCACAGACAATCTACCACAACTATGTGAAAGTTTTATTTCAGCTTAGTAAACGTGCATGTGTGTTCATTGGGTGACACAATAAACATATTTCTTACTGTGAGTCACGGTCAAAAGGTTTAAAAAAACACACTCTGGGACTTCCCTGGTGGTCCAGTGGTTAAGAATCCGCCTTCCAGTGCAGGCGACTTGGGTTCGATCCCTGGTCAGGGGACTAAGATCCCTCATGCCATAGAGCAATGAGGCCTGCATGCTGCAACTACTGGGCCCAACTGCTCTGGAACCCACGCGCCACAACTAGAGAGAAGCCCTCATGCCACAACTAAGATCTGACGCAGCCAAATAAGTAAATACATATATTTTAAAACTCCACACTTCTCCACATTCATTTTTTTAAATATCTTCTATAGCACTTGGTACTCTCAGAATTTAATTTACTTTTCTACATATCTCTCCCATTAGAATATAAGCTCTCTGAGGGCAGGGACCTTGTCTGTCTTGTTCACCATTATATCCCCAGTACCTATCAAGGCCTGGCTCTTAATAGGTGCTTAATAAGCATCTGTTGTTGAATAATAATAAGTTATCATTTACTGGATGCTGAGCATTTAAAAGAACTATGTCACTTAATTTGTTTAATGCACTTGAGCTGCTATTGTGTGCTGGTGAAACAACAGTGAACAAAATAGATAATAATTGCTGCCACATGAAGTTTACATTACACTATGATACTAGAATACTATCAAGTAGATTTGTTGATATTATTTTGACAGATAAGGAAACTGAGAGTCAGAGAAGTCAGTCAGTTTACCCAAGGTCACACAGCTAATAATTTCACCCTGACACCGGGCTCTTCTCCACTCAGCCACAGATGTTGGGTTTTGCCCAGAGATCGGCCTACGTGGTTACAGATCTCAATTCCTGCAATTGCTTCTCTGAAGGATTAGACTTCTTTCCGGGAATCAGGCACAGGGCAGTGGGAAGAGGCAAGTCCCATGACCTCAGAGTCCCTGCCTACCCCACTCCCTGCCCTCCCCATTCCGTGACGATGTCTCACACCTGGGGTGTTGCAGATCTGAGCCACAGGTCTCAGTCACCCCCCACTGTCTTATCGGCATGTGACATCCCCAAGTGGCTGGGGACTGCAGGCCTGGCAAAGAATGCAGCCCGAACAAAAATAAACCTGCCACATTCCTTGGCAGCCCCCTGCCCCTTCCCGCTCTCCAGCCATCCATCCTCACTGCAGAGCTTGCCAGGGAAGGCTGAGAGAGAGCAGGGTGGAGGAAGTGCTGCGGCAGCCCAACCCTGAGAAAGAGAGGGAGAGGGGAAGAGAGGAAGAGAAAGAAAGAGAGAGATCACCTTATATGGGAACGTGCGCAGACAATATGTGGCAATGGCTTAGAGGGCAGCAGAGGTCAGATACCAGACAGATGGAAGAAATTAAACATGGGACAGAGCGTGTTCCTGAGCCCTGAAAACAGCTCTTGTTTCACAGCAAGTTCGCACAAAACCTGGCCCGTTTTCCTTTTTTGCCTAAGCCAAGCAAGATGTGCGTCCTAAACTCTACATGACTTTGAGTCAGGCCCGTGACTCTGGCTGGCTGAGGTCTCAATCCTCTCAAGTCATTTCTTTGACGAACAGAAATTCCTCTTTGGAAAAAAAAAGACTGGGCTTATTTCCCAAGAGTTTCCAATATCTCTCCAAAGCACATAAATTAGCAGTTAATGAGTAAATAACCCTTCACTTTTCATTCATTCATTCATTCACTCATTCAACAAATACTGAGGACCAGTTATGCCCCATGCATTGAGCCAAGGTCTGAAAAGACTGTGTTGATGATGATGATAATTGTAAAAATAATAACATCAATAATAATAACAGTTACCATTTGTTGATCTGCACTCATCTGATAAGTATTTTAATTCATAATAATTTACTTAGTACCTTCCATGTTCTAGTCATTAGTGATACCGAATGTTGATCTTGAATCATCCGGTCCCTGCCATTGTGGAGTTTACAAGGGAGATGGCTGGATGGCATCACCAACTCGATGGACGTAAGTTTGTGAACTCTGGGAGTTGGTGATGGACAGGGAGGCCTGGTGTGCTGCGATTCATGGGGTCACAAAGAGTTGGACACAACTGAGCGACTGAACAGAACTGAACTGAGGGGAACAGAAATGACAGATATTGAACATATGATCCCACTGGATTCTTACAACAGCTTTTAGAATTAGCTACCCTTACCATCTCCATTGCATACAGGGTTTTCAGCCTCAGAGCTATGGACATTTGGGGTTGGATTATTCTTTGCTGTGTGTTTGTTGGGGAGACTGCTCTTTGCACTGTAGGATACTTCCCAATATCCCTGGCCTCTACCCAGGGCTTTCCAGATGGCGCTAGTGGTTAAAGAACCTGCCTGCCAGTGCAGGAGATGTAGGAGACACTGGTCAGGAGGATCCCTGGAGGTGGGCATAGCAACCCAATGCAGTATTCTTGCCTGGAGAATCCTATGGATGGAGGCGCTGACAGGTTGCAGTCCATGGGGTTGCACAGAGTCGGACACAACTGAAGCGACTTAGCATGCACACGCTGGCCTCTACCCACTAGACATCAGTAGCGATACTCACCCCCCTCCAGTTCCTCCAGTTGTAACAACCAAAAAACACCTCTAGACATTGTCAGATATTCCTGGGGGACAAATCACTTCGGTTGAGAATCACTTCTTTTTTTGAGAATCACTTTTTTCAACAGATGAGGAAGTAGAGACTCAGAGTGGGTTATAAAACTTCCTTAAGGTCATACCACTGGAGAGTAGGGCTTACACCCTGATCATTCTGATTCCAAAGCCCATGGGCCTAATCATTACAGTGCAAAACCCTGTTTCCTTGTTCTAACAGATGACTCTCGATTTATATGATTGTAGACTTCACTGGCTCATTTCACAAAATGGAAGTCATCTGTGTTCAGATCCCCTGAGAAGCAGGTGCTAAGATGGGCATAGATTTGCAAGAGACGTACTGAGGATTTATTTATTTATGCCTATGAAGGATAAAGGGGAAGGGAGGGAGGGTAGGCAAGAGACTGTTCAGATTGTGAGGCTGGTCTGATACCTTTGGCAGGAGAAGGGGACGGGAGGATAGGGTAGGAAGAGCCTTGGACAGCAGCACGGTTCTAAGAAAGTTTTGGCCATGCTCAGCGGGAGTTCCCCAGCCACAGTCAGCTGAAGAGGGATTCCAGGTCAGGCAGCAGTGAGGCTTCACTAGCACCGTCATTGTCTGGGAGCAGCCCCGGGGAGGTATGACCTTGGCATGAACATGGTGGATCCAGAGGGGTAACTAGTGCTGTCAGTCAACCATGCTCTTCAAAGCAGAGCTCTCCTGAAGGAGCTCTGAGCGGTGCGCTCCATGGCTGCCACGTCCTCAGAGAAGTGCTGCCCAGTAGCTACATTCTCCTTAAGACAAGGAGATTGAAAAGGCACTGGAGATGCAGTGGGTAACAATTCCAGCTGGGCATCCTTGAAACAAAAGGGTTCCTTTTTCTCTGCAATGTCTTGAGCTTCTTGGTGAACTTCGAAGTCAGCCTCAACTTGGGTACCATCAGTGAGGAGGTAAAGAGTGCAGCCTTGAGGGTCCAGTTTGTAGTCTATGGATGTGAGCACTCTCTGAGCCTCAGTTTCCCCATCCACGTAATAGAATTAACTTGCCTTATCTCATAAGGTTCATGTGAGGATTCAACAGATGTTCACAGAATTGCTTCTCAAGAGAAGATGGAGCTCCTCCTGCACAAACTTTCTGTTTTGTACAGATATCTCCCTACTAGCCACCCTCTCATCCTTCCCACTAAGATTCATCTTGGCATCTACCCAAGAAACAAAAAACTAGCACCTCCAGGGCTAAGTCTGACAGATAGACTAGTTGTCTTTGGCTCACAGAATGCTAAACAAACAAACCAACATTGAGATATTTCAGGAAGAGAAGAGTCAAAACCAGTGACACTCAGTTCTATTCATTGGGACTGTCTGGATTTCTGGGTTCCATTGAAATTTTAGGAAATCGGGATATACTGTATGGCAGACTGGCTGAAGTTGAGAAGAGGCTGCCTCCTTCAGATGGGACGTGCACTGACCTGTTTGTCACAGTGCCCGTCACTTCCTACCATGAAGCTGCTGTCAGTTGCTGATTACCATCACCTTTGTGCTGCCGTTCTTCACAGAATGACATTCCTTCGTCTCATGCACCTATTGAAGCGGAGAGTGTAGGCGAGGAACCCTACGTTCTTTCTTGTACCTGCTCCTATATCAGTCACTTAAATCATCTTCTGCTGCCCGTAGCATCCAAGCTTACCTTTAAGCTTGTCATCCTTTTTTAGCCCTTCTCAAATCTTCTTCCTAAAATTGTCCCTGCAATTTTATAACAGGTCTCTACATTTTTATTTCCTTTCAGTTGGCAAAGCACTGTCATTCACTTCTAATAACCCAAGAGGCTCATATTTCCTCCATTTATTTAAGTGTAGTTTAAAAAAATACTTCTTTATTTAAAAAAAAAATTTTTTTGGCTGTGCTGGGTCTTTGTTGCAGCACACAGGTTTTCTCTGGCTGCAGTGAGTGGAGGCTACTCTTCTCTATGGTGCGCTGGCTTCTCTGCAGTGGCTTCTCTTGTTGCAGGGCATGGGCTTTAGGGCATGTGGAGTTGTGGCCCACTCCCCAGAGCATGTGGGATCTTCCCAATCCAGAGATCGAACCCGTGTTCCCTGAATTGGCAGGTGGATCTTATCCACTGAACCACCAGGGAAGTCCTATTTTCTCCATTTTTGATAGGAGTTGTCTTAGAGGGGTGAAGGGCAGTGCCCAAGAACACAGCTGCTTAGTGGCAGAGCAAAGTCCTTCTGACTCTAAGTTTGATACTTTATCCATTACTTTAGGCTGCAAAGTGTTTTACAGCTTTTAGTTGCAAAAGACAGAAAGTTTGCTGAAACCAGCTTAAGCAAGAAGACAAGTTATTAGCTCATGTAACTAATGAGCTAATCCAAATGAGCCATAGGCTTTAAGCATAACTGGATGTAGGAGCTCAAATGTTGTCCCAAGGACTCTGTCAATCCTTCTCCATTTCTCTTTATCGACGATTTACTGTGTTGCCTTTATTCTCAGGCAGCCATTCCACTCAAAACGGCAAGATAAGCTTCATCTGTTACTTTCCAATCCAATGGAAAAGGAGCTGCTTTTTTGAGACCAGTAGGGACAAACAGGAACTAAGTCTCATTGATCCTGATTGGCCTGATCTAGCCATGCACCCCTGAGCCAATCACTGGCCAGAGAAATGTGGTGTTTTGATTGACCACCTCCAAACAAGGGGGTGGGTTAGCTACAACCAAACAGAAGCTTCTGTTTGACAGTGGAGGAGAGATGCCCCAAAGGAAAAGCAGGTGCTGTTATCAGAAAGGAGATGAGTTCTAGACGGACAAAGAACCATGTTCATTACACCTAGGCTCTTCCCCACCAGTGACTCCTTCCCTCTAGCCTTCCTAATATGCATCAGTTTTCTTCTCTACTCCCACCTGCCCTGCCTTTTTCCTGGGTCATTCCCTTCCTCTCACTGGAAGGCCATCTTCAGACGCTCTTTCTTCATTCAAACTGACTTCAAGACCCAGGTAAAGCCTCACCTATTCAAGCATTCTGGGCTTCAGTGAAATTGTTCTTCTGGGAACTCCTAATACAGTGAGGATCTGAATGAAACATACACGCACTCAACTCCATAGCTGTTGAATGAATGAATGCAGAGATAATTTACATGAATTGTGATAATTAGAAAGCGGGGTCAAGACTAGAATGAAATAAACAAAAATGTTAGTGGTAGCTATTTTGATGGGTTATGGGTGATTCTGGCTTTTCTTAATTCCTTTCAGTATTTTCTACAATTAAGAAAAAGATGATGATAAAAGGCAGTAATGTGAGTCTGGTTTAAACATCTAGACTATAAGCACAGTGAAGGCAAGGACTAAAGGTTAATTCTGATACGCCTCCTAACTCCCCGCAACAGGGCACAGATAGTGTAAGAGCTAGTTGGAGCTCACTGGAAGCCATGTTAGTAATAACAGCAACAGGGCTTAGAGACTGTCCACTCCCTTCCCCAAAGCCAGTCCTCCTTTCCTCCTTCAGACTCTCCAAACCTCGATTTTATGCGGTGTCCTTTGCCTCTTCCTCACTGCCACGAGCTTCATGGAAGAAGATTCCAGCCCCAAGCCCTGCACTGATCAGTCCAACCCAGGGTTTCTCAACCTCAGCACTACTGATATTCGGAGGCAGGATAATTCTGCTAATGTTGAGTTGTTGCATGTGCCAACTTGGAGTTTACTTGTTGTATGAAGTAAAAACTTTCCTTAATGTTTAAGCATGTGAGTTGTGCTTTTCTGTTACAGCATCTTAACCAACCCAGGGGTCTGTTAAAGACACTGCACACGCATACAATAAAAGGCCCATCCAAAAAGTGATAATCTGGGGACTTCCCTGGTGGTCCAGTGATTAAGACTCTGTGCTTCCAGCACAGGGGGTGCAGGTTCCAACCCTGGTTAAGGAACTAAGATCCCACATGCCACGGGGTAAGGCCAAAAGGGTGGTTGAGGGTAAATATCAGAATCTGGAATTTGGGACAGGTGTATCACTTGATAGCCTCTTTTGAGTACCACTGCTGATCTAAAACAGTTTCTAGTGCCATGTGAAATTGCTGATAACCTGTAGAGATGCTGAGACAACGAGAGGAGCTTAATTTCTTTTGCAAAACGAGCAATATCTAGAGTTGAACCCACTAGGTCCCACCATATGAAAACTGCTGCAAAACACCAATGTCTATAGTTGTTAAGCTAATATTTTTGGGAGTCTACCAAACAGTCTCTCAGATGGTGCTTTTAAGTTAAGAAAATACTAAGCCAAATAACATAACCTCTAGACGCCTCAGTTTGCTAATCTGTAAGCTGGGGAGAACAAGAGGAGAATCCCCTGATACTGAGGATCAGAAAACATTTCCTGAACCATAAAGTAGGTAGTAAGTTATCAATACTAAGCAGACAAGACATACAGCAAAGCTGTTTCTAGCACTGGAATGTTCTAAATTTCAGATGTGGTATGACCAAAATTTTCTGTTGATTAAATTTCTTATGCTTCTGAGGTTCTGCTTTCTCGTTTTTGTACTATGGCAAGACCTCATTCTGACTGTGCACTGAGGATAAAATGTGGCTCTTTGAAAAAGAGAAACATATTACTATTATTACTTCCCACAATTTTCTTGTCCCAGGTGGGACTATAGAAAGAAGGCAAGCAAAACAGACTTGGAGGCAAAGACTCCACAGTTCACCGCTACCCTCTACTGGTCATTAGTGGTGCCACAGATGGATAAAGAGAAGAGGGTCCCAGAGCGACCCCAGGGAACTGAGGTTCAGAGAGGGAACCGAACTTGCCTGAGGGCACAGAGCTAGCCTTGGACAGAACACTAGGGACTCCTGATTCTTAGCCTTTTCCAAAGGGAGAAAAATGAGGACTAGAAACTCATTCATTATGCTTCAGTCTTGCTAGGTTCTCAGATTTTCTAGACAGTCTGGGATTTTTCTCTCCTGTTCTTCCCTCACCACCCAAACTGCTTGGAACTCCCAAGCTTTTCTTCATACTAAGGTGCCCTCCATTGGCCCTGAGGCTATGAGTCCTGTTGGATGCTGGATGCTTTACAAAAAATTATCTCAGATCCTTACAACTGCTTTGTAAGGTAGGCCAGGAAACTAAAGCTCAGAGAGGTTAAGACTCTTGCTCAAGGTCCAACAGCTGGTAAGAACAGGAACCGTGATCTCAACTCTCACGTGAGACCCCAAAGCCCGCAGTATGCCTGCCACAAAAAAAAAAAAAACAAAGCAAAACGTCATGGCAACATGTATTGAAGGGATGATTAAAGGTAATCTTGTGGCGTTTTTTAATGCCTCAGATGGCATTTGCTGGGCAGACAGACACAGGATGAAGCAATGAAAGAAAGAAATTATTTGAGCACCTAACACATGCCATTGACACTCATATACATTATCTGTCAATTCTCCTATGACACACATATGCTCTTCAATTCTGTTGACAATATTGAGGCACAAATGAGAAAATTGAGTTCAAAGAGATTAAGAAATTTGCCTAAAGTCACTTGGTAAAAGCTAGCATTCAGACTCTAATCCCCCTGACTGGTGTTAGTATATAAACAAATCACATTCTTAAAAACATAAGGAGCACAGAGGAGGGTATATGGTAGTCTGTGTCAGGCTCGACTGCAGGCCTTCAGCCACGAAACCCCTCAGACTCTCCTACAAATCATTTTATTCCTGGAGGCTTCAGGATTTGAAGTCCTCCTGATCTAGGTTCAAACCCATTTCTGAGCATGACTATGTGCCAGGCCCTGACTGGGTATATTATTTCATTTGATTCTTGAAAGAATACTGTGAGGTTGATAGCAATTATTATTCCTGTTTTACAAGTGAACAGATTGAAGCTCTGTGAAGTATAGTTGACCTTTGAATAGGTTTGAACTGCCCTCACCCACTTCCATGAGGACTTTGTTCAATAGTGAATACTGTCGTTGATTGAACCTGCAGATGTGGATGAACCACAGATATGGAGAGTTGACTATGAGTTACACTGGGATTTTCAGCTATGCACAGGGTCGGTGCCTCTAACTCCTGTGTTATTGAAGGGCTGTGTGCTGTGCTGTGCTCAGTGGCATCCAACTCTTTGAGATCTATGGACAGTAGCCCGCCAGGCTCCTCTGTCCATGGGATTCTCCAGGTAAGAGTACTGAAGTGGTTTGCCGTGCCCTCCTCCAGGGGATCGTTCCAACCCAGGAATCGAACCCATATCTCTGGCATTACCTGCATTGCAGGCAGGTTCTTTACCCACTGAGCCACCTAGGAAGCCCCCATTGAAGGGTTAGCTGTACCTTATTCAAGTGTGAGCAAACCCAGGTGTTGATAATTTGCCAATATTTTATGTGATATTGTCTTCATGGTCTTATTCTTCCCCATTAACAGACAGGAAAATAGAGTTAAAGACAAGTGAAAATGACTTTCCTCGGGGCCTTTGTACTCACTGTTCCCTCTGTGTGCAATGCTCTTCCCAGGCATCCAGAGGGCTTGCTCCCTCACCTCCCAAGGTCTTCACTTAGTCATCTTCTGGATTTCCCTCGTGGTCCAGCAGCTGAGAATCCACTTGCCAATGCAGGCAACATGGGTTTGACCCCTGCTCCAGGAAGACTCCACATGCGTCTGGGCAGCTAAGCCTGGGAGCCCCAACTACTGAGGCTGCACTCTAGAGTCTGTGCTCGCAACAAGAGAAGCCACCACAACGAGAAGCCCACACATCACAACTAGAGAGCAGCCTGAGCACAGCAACAAAGACCCAGCACAGGCCAAAATAAATAAATAAAAATTTTTTAAAAGTCATCTTCTAAAATGGAACAGGACCCTGTGGTCCTTCCTGCCCCACCCCCACCACCCCATGTCCTCTGTCTGCCTTTTGTCTGTAGAAAACTTTAGTCAAAGAATAAGTTTAATTAGAGAAATGAGAAATACAGAAACAAAGGAAAACAATGGAGACCAAAAAATAATAATGTAGTCATTAAACATAGTCCAGGACCTTTAGTTCTTTCTCAAGGGCTATAAATAATATTCTGAGCCACATCCTGTGACCTGTCTTATATATACTAGAACACCAGGGTGAAGACATTAACTATATGATGACCAGATTGTACCCACGACATAAGCTGCCACAGTTCTGAGAACTGGCCTCAAAGAAATGGGAACAAATTGATCCTGGAATTGAAGACTAACTGTGTCTAAAACAATCAAGATGATGCTGGTCAGACCCCAATGACCAGTTTGAAGATGCCTGTAAGAGGTGACTGTGCTGTTTCTACATGTAGGCCCGTCCTTCTGTCTATAAAAGCTCTTGCCCCACTGGTTTTCAGTGTAGGGGGAGGGAGTTGGCCTTTGGACAGATGTCTGCCCTCCCCTCCACCCAGTTGCCGACATCTGAAATAAAGCAAACTTTCCTTTTCACCAACCTGGCCTGTTTATTGGCTTTTGAGTGGCGAGCAGCTGGACCCCACACACTCTTTTGGTAACACTTCTGGACTTCTCTGGTGATCCAGTGGCTAAGACTTCCCACTCCCAATGCAGGTGGCTAAGGTTCAATCCCTGGTCGTGGAACTAAGAGTTCGCCGGCCATAACTAAAGATCCCACATGCTCCAATGAAGATCAAAGATCCTGCATGACGCAACTAAGACCCAGTGCTGCCAAATGAATAAATATCGTTTTAAAAAAACAATGTCATCTTCCTAAGGGAGGCCTTTTGCGACTGTCCTATTTAAAAATTCACCCTCAAATCTTACATCTCAATGACAAAAGACAGAAAACCCAATTCAAAAATGGACAGAAGACTTAAATAGATGTTTCTTCAAGAAGACATAAAAATGGCCAATAAGCACATGAAAAAAGGCTCAACACCTAATAATCTGCATTCAGTTCAGTTCAAAATCAAAGCCACATGAGATACCACTTCATACCACTAAGATGGCTGTTATTTACAAAATGGAAAATTACAAGTGTTGGCATTGTGGAGAAATTAGAGCCCTCAGACATTGCTGGTGGGAATGTAAAACAGTGCAGCTGCTGGAGAAAATAGTTGGTGGTTCTTCAAAAAGTTAAATATACGGCCCAGCAATTCCACTCTTAGGTTTTCACCTGAAAGAACTGAAAACAGGGGGACTTCTCTGGTGGTCCAGTGACTAAGATTCCATGCTCCCAAAGCAGGGGGCCAGGATTCAATTCCGGGTCAGGGAACTAGATCCCTCATGCCACAATTAAGAGTTCGCATGCCACAACTAAAGACCTTACGTGCTGCAACTAAGACCTGGTATAGCCAAATAAATATGTAAATAAATAATATTTTTAAAAGAATACATTTTGGAACTAGATAGAGGTAGTGTTAAGTTCATCCCTCAATACATCTTATCTCCCTACCTCATTTGAATTTTCTCCATAGGAAAATCACACACATACACTATATTAGGATCTACTGTTCAGCCTGTTTCTTTAGAATATAAACTCCAAGAGGAAAGGGATTTTGATCTCTTGAGTTAACTCACATAAACCCCCCAAAGAGTTGCTGACACTCATTAAATATTTGTTTTATAAATGAATTAGAAAAAGTGTAGTGATGAGCAGAGTCTGGCTCCCCCAGCCTTCTATGATGTTGTTGTTGTTTGGTCACTAAGTCATATCTAATTCTTTTTGCAACCCCATGGACTGTATCCTGCCAGGCTCCTCTGTCCATGTGATTTCCCAGGCAAGAACACTCGAGTGGGTTGCCATTTCCTTCTCCAGGGGATCTTTCCAACCCAGAGGTGGAACCTGAGTCTCCTGCCTTGGCAGGTGGATTCTTTTCCATTGAGCCACCTGGGAAGCCCCCTCCCCTCCATCCCTGTCTCTAATTCTGACTGGCTCTTGATCCTCAAACATATGAACAATAATCCTCAGTCCGGGTTCATTTTTTCCTCCTTTTCCTAAAGAGCTAAATCCACAAGCTCTCAGCTCAGCCCTATAAACCCTTCTCTGCAGAGAGTCTGAGAGAAGAAGGGCAGGAGAGAAGACAATGAATCCATCACTATGTGGAGAAACACTGTCAGCTCTGTCACTCTGTGGCTGCCCGCAGCAATTGATTGTAACCCCAAACCGGTGCTGTGAGGCCATCTTGGCCCCCAGCCAGCAAGACGTCGTTCCCAGCTGCTGCCCAGGTGCTCTTCAGCGGGGACATTTAGAGAAATGAGTCAATAACCATTTTGAACAGCCATTCGAACACAGCCCTGTACCAAGCACTTGGCCAAATTACAAACGTAAGATTTGATCATTCACTCATTCATGTGGTTTTCAAACACTCATTGAGCACCTACTATGTATCTTACACTGTGGCCCTTGGTTTCACCATTTACAGTTGAACTTAGAGCTGAGGCGACAACACCATATAGACCAGATTTTCTCAGTTCTGGGCACTACTGACATTTTAGACCAGAAAATTCTTTGTGTAGGGGGTTGATCTGTGTATTGTCAGATGTTTAGCACCATCCCTGACCATTAGATGCCAGTAGCATTTCCCTGGTGGCTCAGCTGGTAAAGAATCTGCCTGCAATGCATGAGACCTGGGTTCGATCACTAGGTTTGGAAGATGTCCTGGAGAAGGGAATGGCTATCCACTCCAGTATTCTGGCCTGGAGAATTCCATGGACTATAAAGTCCACGGGGTCACACAGAGTCAGATACGACTGAGTGACTTTTACTCACTCAGCACTCCCACAATCATGACAACTAAAAATGTCTCCAAACATTGCCAAATGTTCCCTGAGGGTACACAATTACCCCTGTAATAAACCACTGGTTTAGATAAGTTGCTGTTGCTTAATTGCTCAGTTATGTCCAACTCTTTGCAACCATATGGACTGTAGCCAGCCAGACTATACCACCACACTGCATACACCCAGCTCTCAACACAGAGCCTTTCACATAGTAGGTGTTCAATAAACATGTGTTGTCTGAATTAATAAACAAAAAGATGGGGAAAGGATTGTGAGAAAGGTGCCAAGCTAGATGAAATCATATGGGCCCAGTGCCGAAGAACTGACACTTTCGAACTGTGTTGCTGAAGAAGACTCTAGAGAGTTCCTTGGCCAGCAAGGAGATCAAATCAGTCAATCTTAAAGGAAATCAACCTGAATACTCATTGGAAGGACTGATGCTGAAGTTGAAGCTCCAATACTTTGGCCACCTGATGTGAAGAGTCAATTCATTGGTAAAGACTCTGATGCTGGGAAAGATTGAGGGCAGGAGGAGAAGGAGGCAACAGAAGATGAGATGGTTGGATGGTATCATTAACTCAATGGACATGAGTCTGAGCAAACTCCAGGAGACAGTGAAGGACAGGGAAGCCTGGCGTACTGCAGTGCATGGGGTGGCAAAGAGTCGGACACAAGTGAGCGACTGAACAACAACAATTTCCTCTGCAAAAACACTATCAGGTCATTTTACCTGGGCAAATAAATTCTCTATAGAGCTCTTCCCTGGCTGGGCCATATGACAAGCCTTATAGCTGACCAGGTTCCCTGTGAACATAAAGATTTCCTTCCACGCATGGACATGAGCATGAACATAGTCACACAGTAGAGTCTGACTCTGCGATCCCATGGACTGTGGTCTGCCAGGCTCCTCTGTCCATGGAATTCTCCAGGCAAGAGTACTAGAGTGGGTTGCCATTTCCTTCTCCAGGGGATCTTCCCAGCCCAGGGATCAAACCCGGGTCTCCTGCATTACAGGCAGATTCTTTACCAACTGAACTACTAGGGAAGCTCATACATGGAAGAGGCTAGTCATTCAGGCTACTCAGCTCCAGGTCAAAAGACCATTTCATTGGTACCAGTGGCAGGAACTCTTGGTTGTCCTTCAATATCCATTCTCCTTTCTCAATAAAAGTAAGAAAACCCCCCATCAGATTTTAAGTAAGAAACATGGTCAAAGAGAATAAGGACTACATTTCCATGTTCTATTGCAAGGAGGTGTGGCCATGTGACTAAGTTCTAACTAATGAGCCACAAGTGGCAGTGACAGGCTGTGCTCTTGAGGGGAAGAACACGCCATTCCCTTTCTTTCTCCTTTCCTCCTTTTTCCATCCTTCTATTTGGAATCTGACTCTGATGGGGAGTCATTTTGGACGATGCTAGTAAGGGAGCCTAGAGATGGATCCCTGATGAACTCATTGCTCAGAGTTGCCATACCAGCCCTCGACCATTGTCATCCAGACTGTATGTGAGAAAGAAATCCATTTTTACCTTATTTGCTGCTACTGCTGCCGCTAAGTCGCGTCAGTCCGACTATGTCCGACTATGTGCGACCCCATAGACAGCAGCCCAACATGCTCCTCTGTCCCTGGGATTCTCCAGGCAAGAATACTGGAATGGACTGCCATTTCCTTCTCCAGTCATGAAAGTGAAAAGTGAAAGTGAAGTCGCTCAGTCGTGTCCGACTCTTAGCGACCCCATGAACTGCAGCCTACCAGGCTCCTCGGTCCATGGGATTTTCCAGGCAGGAGTACTGGAGTGGGGTGCCATTGCCTTTTCCCTTACCTTATTTAGGCCACTGTTATTTGATGTCTTTAATGCATGCAGTTGAGATCTTATCCTAACTGATAACAGTGACTGTATCAGGACATTTTCAATGGCCTTTAGGCAGAGAAGGGAAAAAAATAAAACAAGGATGTCCATCCTTGCTAAATGCTAGTTTGAGAGTGCAGTGTCTCATTTAATCACCAGGGCACCATAAGGTAGGTATTAGCATCGCCTTTTACAGATGGTGAAAATAAGGCTTAAGGACGTTAAATAACTTTCTTCCAATCACATAGAAGTAGCAGAGTTGTGAGGTGTGCCCAGAACCACCTATTCAGGTTAGCTCCAGAAAATGATTTGCATATTAAAGACATAGTTCTAATGGTATGTCCTAGAAAAGCTATAGCCTTAGGAAGGGCAAGAACCAGAGTGATTTCAGGGACCACATCAGTTAGAGTTGGAGGACTTTTACTCTATTGCTCTTCTTTTTGCTTGATCTGTTAATGTCACTGCCTCTTGATTTATACTCATTTTTAAAAATTTAAAAACGTTAAAAAAATGTGTCTTTATTTTTAGCTGCGCTGGGTCTTTGTTGCTGTGCACAGGCTGTCTCTAGTTGCAGAGAACAGCGGCTACTCTTCATTATGGGAGATGAGCTTCTCATTGTGGTGGCTTCTCTTGTTTTGGAGCATGGGCCCTAAAGCATGGGCTCAGCTGTTGCGGGGCATGGGCTTAGCTGCTCCCCAGCATGTGGGATCCTCCTGGCCCAGGGATTGAACTCGTGCCCCCTGCATTGACAGGTGAATTTTTAACCACTGGACCATCAGGGAAATCTAATTTATACTCTTGATAGAGAGACCCCAATTGGTCACTGGCCAGCCAATGGTCTGGCTCTGCTTGGCAGTTGCCCATCCTTGTCAAATCAGCCCTGGCACCCCACTCCAGTACTCTTGCCTGGAGAATCCCAGGGACGGGGGAGCCTGGTGGGCTGCCGTCTATGGGGTCGCACAGAGTCGGACACAACTGAAGCAATTTAGCGGCAGCAGTAGCAGGGATATGAAGGGCAGGGGCTGCTGGTTTCAGGTTGAGCTAGAAGAAGTTAGGCATGGCAGAAAAATGTATTACCTCTGCTAAAATTAAATCTTTAAATATTGACTTATTGAACCTGGGCAAAGAGCAACCACTGTCCCTGTCTTCTAGGATCTTATATTCTCTTATTATTATTGTTACTATAATTAGGAACATATCACTATTAATTAACAGCTGCAATTCACCAAACACTACTATGTACCAGGCATGGTGCTTTTAATGAGTAATCTCATGTTAATTCCTTTCAGGAAAATCAGTCAGTCAGAGACCTTTTATCATGTATGGCAACCCAGAGACATTTGGGATGAAGAGGTATGCTTTGGGAGAAGTATAATTATTCAACTTTCACTTATTTGGAGAAACTAAGTGGTAGGTGCAATTGAAAGGAAGGCAATTTCCTGGGTAGGCAGATGCTAAGTAGGAGGCCGTTTAGGCATAAGAGAAACGGGGGTGGGAATGAAAAAGAGACAGACAAGGGAAATTAAGTTTGACTGGATAAAGTGGACAGTGAGCGTTTTGATAAGAGCAATGAAATGGGCAGGGAGAGGTTCACAGATCTTCAAATCATGGACTCCCCCAACCCCTCTCCCTCTTTTAGCAGGAGAGAGTTGGGGTGATGTCCCCACCTCTTCCTCATGGAACCTCCTGGGGCTCAGCCTCCTGGCCCACTCTCAGCTCGGGTCCTCACTTCCTGTTTGTTGTTCCTGCCCTGTTACATGTCACCATCTCCATGTGTCCGGCCCCAGCCTGGTGAACTGATCCCAGTTTCTATCCATTCCATTGACTTCTTCATGTGGCTTGGAGCTCTTGAGCCGGACTGAGACTACCCTGATGAAAGCCACATCAGTGACTCCACAGAAAGGGCAGAAGCAGGTCAACATCTTTGACATGAAGATGCTGTCAATTTGACAGGGGCCAAGATAATGAGACTATTTTAGTAAGCTTGTTTGATTGTGAGGAATAAATACTCAGTCACACTGGGTCACTGTGATATAATAAGAAATATATATGTTAGGTCTCAGCTCCTGGTTCCTGACACAGAACTCCTAAATTTCTTGGAATCCCCTGGGTGATAGGAACAACATTTTTCCTAATGAGGCCATTCTTGGTGGGGTACTCGATAGGTTCAGGATAGGGGATGGTCACCAGAAAGACCAAGCCATGATTAGAGGCTTGAAACTTTCAGTCCCACCCCCTCATCTTCCAGGGAAAGAAGAGGGGCTGGATATTGATTGAGTTAATAACCCATCATGCCTATGTGATGAAGCCTCCATAAAAACCTGAACTATGGAGCTTGGAGAACTTCTGGGTTGGCGGACACATCCACGTGCTGGGAGAGTGGCACACCCCAACTCCACGGGGACAGAAGCTCCTGCACTTGGGCCCCTGCCAGACTTTGCCCTGTGTACCTCTTCACCTGACTGTTCTTGTCTCTTATCCCTTACAAGCAGTCAGTAAACATGTTTCCCTGAGTTCTGTGAGCGATTATACTAAATTACTGAACCTGGGGAAGGGGTCACAGGAACCCCAGTCTGTAGTCAAGTCAAAACCTGGACCCACTACTTGTGACTGGTGTCTGAAGCTAGGGGCAGCTTTGTGGGACTGATTGCTTAACCTCGGGGCCTGTGCTAACTGTCAGCAGTTAGTGTCATAATTGAATTGTAGGATATCTAGTTGGGGAGAGACAAGAGAGACTTGGAAAATTGATTGGTGTGGAAAACCTACACATTTGGTGTCAGGAGTGTTGTGAATATAGAGATAGACAGAGGTTTTTCCTTTTAGTGACAATTATTATGCATGTGATCAGAGAAAAATATGTAACATGGGATTTCATGAAAAAAAAAAAAAAAAAAAACCAAGCAGTTGTAAATGGGTCAGGCTTTTTGGACTCCAGAATTAACGAAGAATTCTCTGTTCAGGGTCACTCCAGGGACCCTTAGAGCTGGTGGGTCTTCATGCCACAGTCACACACTCATCTTCTAGCTGCTTTCTCTCTGTCTCTCTACTTCTACTTTTCATTTCATGTCCTAAATTTCCATCTATGCAGCATAACCTTATTCAGTGTTTCCCTCTATTCTCTGTAACAGAATGCCCTGTTGGAATTAATGGTTTTTATCTCTGCTTTAATGAGAGAGAAGGTAACTCATTGATACGAGGGAAGTATTTGCCCTCCTGAGGGTGAAATATTCAGCTTTGGGGTTAAAAAGGAGACGCTTTCATGTGGATATCCTGTTAAGTTAAAAAAAAAAAAAAAAAAACCTTGGTTTCTAAAAAGAATTAAACATGCAATTATCATGATCTAGCAATTTCACTTCTGGCCATATACCCTGAAGAACTGAAAACAGAGACACGACCAGAAATTTGTAAAACAAGCAAGACTTTTCACAATAGCTAAAAAGGTGGAAACAGCCTAAATGTCCACTGGTGGGTGACTGGATAAATAAAATATACAAAGAGAGAGACAGAATTATTCACATTTTAAAAGGAATGAAACTTTTTTAAAAACTGAAGTATAGCTGATTTATAACATGTGTTAGTTTCTGGTGTACAGCAAAGTAATTCAGATTACACATAAACATTATATATATACATCTACTTAAACCCAGGTGATTGGTCCAAGCTGCTCACGGTCATTTCTTCTCTCTTGTCAGTAAAGGAAAAGACATGTGACTAACTTCTATTACTAGAAGGTAGAGTAAGGTGGGGATAAGGGCTCCAGAAAAGATTTTTCCATGAAAGAGACAAAGAATCGATCTTTCTTTCTGAAAAGTGAAAGTGTTAGTTGCTTGCTGCTGCTGCTGCTGCTAAGTCGCTTCAGTCATGTCCGACTCTGTGCAACCCCATAGACGGCAGCCCACCAGGCTCCCCCGTCCCTGGGATTCTCCAGGCAAGAACACTGGAGTGGGTTGCCATTTCCTCCTCCAATGCAGGAAAGTGAAAAGTGAAAGTGAAGTCACTCAGTGGTGTCCGACTCTTAGCGACCCCATGGACTGCAGCCTACCAGGCTCCTCCGTCCATGAAATTTTCCAGGCAAGAGTACTGGAGTGGGGTGCCATTGCCTTCTCCCGTTAGTTGCTTAGTTGTGTCCAACTCTTTGTGACCCCATGGACTACAGCCAGCCAGGCTCTTCTGTCCTTGGAATCCTCCAGGCAAGAATACTGGAGTGGGTTGCCATCTCTTTCTCTAGGGGATGATATTGGATATTTGCAACCCAGGGATCGAACCAGGGTCTCCTGCATTTCAGGCAGACTCATTATCGTCTGACCCACCAGGGAAGCCCCTTCTGAGAATTAACCCAGCAACAAAGATCGTAGGGCAGAGATGTAGAAAGAACCTTGATGATGTTGCCAAGCCACAAAATCAACCCACTCTGAAATTTGTCTTCCCTCTCAATACCCTATTATATGAGATAATAATTTATTTCATATGAAGCCAGTTTGAGTCAAACATTCTATTTCTTTCACATAAAAATCACCTTAAATGACATAATTTTTAACTCCCAGCAAAAGATCAGCCCTGGATCAATGTACATATCCTTCTGTACTGTGTTCATACCTGTCCTGCTAAGACTGATGGAGAAAACAATGGGCCATGGTCTTGAAGAAACCCCACACACCTCTCTCCCATCCACCATTAGAAGAATGCCAGTTTCCCCCACCCTTTCCCTATCCTCTGTGTTTAGGTTTACAGAACATCTCAGTTATCACCTGAATTGGGCAGCTCTTAAAATCAAATATATGTATATATTTACTTGGCTGCATCAGATCTTAGTTGCAGCATGTGGGATCTAGTGTCCTGACCAGGGATCAAACCTGGGTCTCCTGCATTGGGTGCAGCTACTGGACCACCAGAGAAGTCCCTGAAGTGGCCAGTTCTTGACTAGGAAATGGATTTTAAAAGCTCCCAAGAAGAGCATGTGTATTTGGTTGGGAGAGAAGATCTTAGGATAAAAGAAATCCAGCACCCATGAGAAGGATACAGGAATTACACCCAGAATACTTTGAGTGAACCAAGTCATTCTTAGGGCTCTGGTTGAATTAGGGGGAAAAGAGGAAGCTTCTTGCCCTGCACTGTGGGGCTAGCAAAGGATACAAGCCCCAGCAGAAGGGTGACTTTGGTGGAAGGAGAGGCAGAGATGTAGCTTTGCTCACGTTTCTGGAACAAATGTCAAAGACCAGAATAAAGGCAGTAGATATCAATGATTACAAACTCTAAAACTATCTGAGCCACTTGGCAAGCACTGGTTGGTCTCTGGGTGTGGATGTGGGAGGTGAATCCTGTAGGTGGGAAGGCCCCCAGGCCTTTATCATAATTTTAGTCAATGTAGACTGTTGCAATAAGACATTCATAGTCTTTGATTCTCAATATTACCTTGGAATTCCTGTTTTCCTTGTTGGCTCTCTTCTCCTGGTTACCATAGCAACTGTTTTGAATCTTCTTCTATTTCACAGAACCTCTTACCGCTCTGCCTCCCATTCTCTCACATCCTATTCTCTCTGCCTCTTATTTCACACAAAAAATAGATGCCATCTGACTGGGACTGCCTTGACCTTTCTCACTTACCTGCAACTGTACATCAATTTCTCCTCTATTTCACAGATTAGTCAGCAGTGTGGTCCAATAAAACCTTACAGTAACGGAAACATTCTACATTTTCAATATAGCAGCCACTGGCCACATGTGGCTGTTGAGCACTTGAATTATGGCAGGTGAGATTGAGGAACTGAATTTTAAATTTCATTTGATTTAAATTTAAACAGCCATGCATGGCTCCTGGCCACCGTATTAGACAACACCAACTTAGTGTAACTCAAAGAAAAACATTGTCGAATAAGAGGGCACTAGGATTTCTCCTAACTCTGTGACATCCCTGAGCAGTAGACTCTTGACCAACTTATGAGAATTATGAACTGGGGGATAAGAAGGAAGGAAGTGAGGGTTAGAGAGGCAGGTTCACAGGAAACCGCTATGGAGAAATAAAGGTAAAATAAATATCATATTGATTTGCTGCTTTTAGTAGCTCCAGTTACCAGGAAAGAAACCACTGTGAATCTTGGCTAAAACAATGCATTCCTGAAGGAGAGTAAGAGGCTTGCATCATCATCTTATCAGCTATTATCATTGCAAATCCATGCTAGACTTGACACCAAGGCAAAGTTTGAGTGAAAGAAATAACCAAGCACCAGCCGGCTACCGGTGTAGTGTAGTTATCAGTTATTTCAAAAAACAAAACAATCAGCCAATTATCTTTGCATTTCTACCATAACACAAAGTGTGTGCAATGTGAACAGAATGGTGGCTTGATGATCTCTTTTGTGTAGCCGATTCTGTTCACTTTTGATGATTCTATCACATTTCAAACAGCTGAACATCTTTTTTAATATGAAAGGTTAGAATACCACATCCCTCTCCCACCACCGACCTCCTCTAAATGGCTGGCCAAATGCTCTGAGATCACATTTTTGAGTAATTTCTTTCTCCTCTGATTGTAAATGCTTTTATCATACACTAAGTTCCTGCCTATCCTGTGTTTAATACTTGACTCTATTCTCTTCCATTAATTTACCTGTCAGCCTCCTAACTGCTGCTGCTGCTGCTGCTGCTAAGTCGTGTCCGACTCTGTGCGTCAGCCTCCTAACTAGTGCCCTTTAATCCTGCAGCATTATAATTGCTCTTAATATCTCCTGTGGCCACTGACTTCTTTGTGAACCACTCTCTCCTTGCCTTCAGAGTGCACGCATGCCCTTGGTCTTCTGCTCCTTCCCTGATGCCTCTGCTTAGTCTCCATGGTATTGGGTTCTTTGGGGATCTGTCCTCAGCCCCCCTCTATGTCACAATGCCCCCTCTCTGGGTCGAATGCCTGCCTCCACTCTTGCCCCTTCTATCCACTTTCCACAGTGCAGCCAGGGTGATTTTACTAAAGTGAAAACAAGATCATGTCACAGCGCTGCTTAGAAATTCACCTATTGCTCTCAGAATAAGTTTCTGACTCCTTAACAACAGTAGAGAAGGGTGAAATAGACTGGTTTTCCCAAAGTAGACCCTGAGACAGAATCTGGGTGAAAGTAGCTTATGTGGGATGTGAGCCCAGGAAGGGGAGTGGGGAAGTGGCATAGCGAAAGAAGGGAAGGTAGCCAATACCCTAAGATTCACTCCCCTGGAATTCTGGAGTTGGCACTCATCTGGGCTTTCACTTGAATGTGAAAGTGAAAGTTAAAGTCACTCAGTAGTGACTTTGCAACACCATGGACTATACAGTTCATGGAAATCTCCAGGCCAGAATACTGGAGTGGGTAGCGTTTCCCTTCTCCAAGGGATCTTCCCAACCCATGGATCAAACCCAGATCTCTCTCATTGCAGGTGGATTCTTTACTAGCTGAGCCAAAAGAGAAACCCAAGAACTTGAGTGGGTAGCCTATCCCTTCTCCAGTGGATCTTCCCCATCCAGGAATCGAACTGGGGTCTCCTGCAATCCATTACAGGTAGATTCTTTACGAACTATCAGGGAAGCCATCACTTGAATGGTGGACCTCTATCCATGACAGCATCTGAGAAGCAGAGATGGCCAGCGTTTAGAGAGAGATGCAGTGGGTGGAAAGAGAGAAATGCAGAGCAGGGAACCTCACAGCTTTAGACAAATTGGAAGAGCAACCTCAGCACAGGACATTTTTTTTCCTATTCTCCTGATGGGTTCTCACCATTTGGGGCCACATTTTATGCATTTCAGTTCTGTGAGATAACAGTCTTTCCTAGAAACAACAACAGCAACAACAACAAAACCTTCTTTTTTTTTTCTGAAGGAAGTCATTTGATTTTCTGATTCTGTAACCAGGAACACACACAAACACCCTTGACTAAGAGAAATTCACCCAAGCCCTCCAGCCTCCGTTCCATTCAAGACTTAAGCTCCTACTTCACCAGGCAACAGACCACTGTAGCCCATCTCTACTGTCTCCACGCTCATTAATCCTTATTTGCTCTATTATTTCATGGGAAAGTATCCCATTTTGAAGTTGTGATTTGAAGGATCTGTGGGATATTTGGATCTGGAGTTTCATAGACTACAGATGTGGAATTCCAAAGGCAGGTTTGGTCTGGAGACACAACTTTTTAAAATCTGTCAGCGTTTTGTTTTGTTTTGGTAAGGTAATGCATACATAGGGTGGAGAAAACTTCACAGAAAGGTAATAAGTAAGTCTCTCAACAAGGACTAATACTCAATTCTCTCCCTGGAGACCATCTCATATCGTTTCAGACATGGCCAACTGCATGGACATGAGACCTGTATAGTCACATAGGAACCTAGGCTTAGAACAGATCTGAGCTTGGATTGATGCCCTGCAGATGCCATCCTGAAATTCTTCATTTTTGAATAAGGGAACCTACATTTTAAATTTGCACTGCCTCTCCCCAAGTTAGGCAGGAGGACCTGTTTCTAGCTATATATCGCAGAGTTAAACAAATAATAGACATATTTGCTCCTCTCACCCTTCCGCCCCCCGTTTTTTTTAGCTTTTGGTGATTCTTAAAACAATATGTGTGAATTAAATTTTCCAGAGAGAAGATGCAAAAGTTATCAATACTGTTCACTAAATATTTCTGCTTCTGTTTCTGGGTACATGAGGGATATAGAGTGAGACTGAATTTTCTGGTTCCCCAGTGGTTGGATGGGGTCAAGAGAGCGTTTAAATGCTCATTCAAGAGTTTGAGGTACTGCTGCTGCTGCTGCTAAATCGCTTCAGTCATGTCCGACTCTGTGCGACCACATAGATGGCAACCCACCAGGCTCCCCTGTCCCTGGGATTCTCCAGGCCAGAATACTGGAGTGGGTACTCTTCCTTTCTCTAGGGGATATTCCCAACCCAGGGATCGAACTGGGGTCTCAGGCGTTGCAGGCAGATTCTTTACCAACTGAGTTATCAAGGAAGCCCAAGACCAAGAGCAGCCAAATTTAAAAACATTTTTAATTTTAAAAAGAAGCTAGACAATTAGTCCCTCGTCCCTCAGCACCTGTGCTCTAACCATCAAGCTTTACTGTGGATCTCCTCTTCACACAGATGAAGATAACTGTATTATTCAGAGTCCTGCCAGGAAAGCAATGGTGTACTCCAGCAAGATAACTAATGATGGGACCATTTATGGAGGTGTGGGCAGAGTTCAGAAAAACCAGTAAGGGATGGTGAGCCCCCTAGGGCTGGCAATCAAATCTGAGCCTGAAGGGGAAAGGAGGGAGTGGTGCCCAGAAGCCCTACCATGTGCAGTTGGGTGGAGAGAAGCCAAGGAAACACATATCTAACCTCACTGTCCTCCTGTTCTCCTGCCTCCTGGACTGGGAGCTGGGAGGTAAGGGAGTCCCTGACACAGCAGGTGAGAAAGTAAAAATCAGCTCAGATTGGAAAAGTAAAAATCTGCCCGGCTACTTAGCAGGCAGGAAGAGCAGAAATGGATAAATTCCACTGCAAAGGGAACAAGAAACAGCATTTCTGTATAGCTACAAGGTAATAATGGAGAAGGAAATGGCAACCCACTTCAGTATTCCTGCCTGGAGAATTCCATGGACAGAGGAGCCTGGCAGGCTACAGTCCATGGGGTCGCAAAGAGTCGTACAGGACTGAAGCGACTTAGCATGCACAAGGTAATAATACTCCCCATCTTTGAGTGAGTGGCTGCTGCTTTGTTATTCAATGAGAAACGTCATCCTCTAAAATCACAGACTATCAGAAACTTTGCTATTTGAAATTACATCAGTAAGAATGAAATGTTCCTGGGAGTTCACTGGTGGTCCAGAGGTTAAGAATCTGCCTTGCAATGCAGGGGATGTGGGTTGGATCCCTGGCTGGGGAACTAAGATCCCACACGTCTCCGGGCAACTAAGCCTGTGTACTGCAGCAAGCGAGCCTGAGTGCTCTAGAGCCCATGCACCACATTTAGAGAGTCCATGCATCACAATGAAAGATCCTCCATGATGCAACGAAGATCCTGCGTGCTGCAACTGAGACCCAACACAGCCAAATAAATAAATATTAATAAAAAAGGATGAAAGTTCCTGTTTTGCCTGGAGAACCTAAGTCATCTTGACACAGAAAGGCAGCCTTGATTTTCAGCTCAGGTATAGAACTTCCAATAAAGTGTTTCTGGAAACAACAATCAACATCTATCTTAGCTTTATTGCTTCCGAGGAAACAGGGCCCTGGGTCCATTTTGAAATCCAGGTCTGAAGTTGGCTGTTTTATAGAAACCTGCTTTGCTCTGAGCCTGTGAAAACTTGTGCGTGCTCGTGCTCAGTTGCTCAGTCACGTCTAACGCTTTGCAACCCCACAGGCTGTAGCTCTCCAGGCTCCTCTGTCCATGGGATTTTCCAGGCAAGAATACTGGAGTGGGTTGCCATGCCCTTCTCCAGGGATCTTATGGAATCCAGGGATCAACCCTGTGGCTCCTGCATTGGCAGGCAGATTCTTTACCACTGAGCCACCTGGGAAACTTGCTTTCATTTGAATTTGCTCTAAACTCCACCTTTCCCAGAATCTGATGAGAACTCCATCCCTTTGATTGATGATGTGCACGCCCTCATTGAATGGATTAATAAATCTAATTTTGTTGGATGGCAGGTTTGTTTCTTTTAGGCTGACTGGGTAGGTCATGGGTTGACCTCCAGGGCATAGAGCAGAGTGGAAAGTCGATCTAGAGGGTTGGCAGGAAATATTCCCCATAGAAATAAAGTCCTCTCCCAAACCCAGCCCCCAGCAAAACAGAACAGAGTGTTTTGAAGATGTGAGGGAGTGAGGAATGGGGATACCTCATTCATCCAGCATTCACATACATCTAGGGCTGAATAAAGGGTTCTAGAAATGAACTCATCTGTCTCTGAGTGGGCCTTGAGGCAATGGAAAGATCTGGGCTCTTTACTAAGGCACAGTGGAAGCACTGGGTCTCCTGACATTTAAAGGGCTGTCCCTTTAACCCAGCTGAAATGAGCCAAAAAATAGTGAAAGGAAAAAAGGGGATAAGGCAGAATTCTTAAAATGCCCTTCCTTTGAACACCATCTTTGTGTAGGCATCTGGGGGAGGCCAGATAGGGCATGGACATCCGTAGCACTTGGCTTCACTTGTTTATTCCCTGACACTTCTGGGGCCATTGCCAGGACCCGCCCCCTCTCTGCCGTCATTGGAGGAACTCAAAACCTTCTGCTAAGAATCCGGACATTTCACTCTCCTTGTCCTGGAGGGTCTGCTGTGGCCGGACTGGGAGGGTTGAGCTCTGGTCCAGCCCTAAGTGGAGAGCAAGCCTCTCACCATGACAGCCTGCTGCAGCTGGAATGATGTTTTCCAGTATGAGACAAACAAAATCATCTGGATCCAAAGCAAGACTTATGGCACCATTAAATGGTTCTTCCACGTGGTGCTCTTTTCTTACATTGGGTAAGTAGGGTGTGGGATGACCCTAAGTCTCTGCAGTGGCTGGCAGCACAGAAAACCTCAAGGTTCAGCTTCTGGGGCACATCCTGAATTCCTTGAGGTTTTAAAATCTGAGATGTGAGGCTGACAGCCAGCTGGGGAGGAGTGGGAGTTGAGGGAGGAAGCAGCAGGCAGGAGGAAGCAGTGCTAGTCAGCTGCAAGAAAAAGCCACGGGAAGGGAGGGTGACACTTTGGGTTCTAACCCAGGCCTGCTGGGGCAAGCTGGGCCAGGGCATGGCCGGGAAAGGTGGGAAAATGCAGGGCAACACCCTGGATTCCAGCAGAGGAATCAAGGATTCAGGGTGCGCCTGGTATAAGGCTGGCATCTATGTGAGTCATCACCACTCCAGGGAGGAATAGGATCAGACCTAAATTCACTTTAGGCCCTCCCAGGGGTCAAGAAGACCTTCTTTGATTTTTTTAAAAAAACATCTTATTGAGGTAGAATTCACATACCAAACAAGTCACTCATTTAAAGTGTATATATGATTCAGTAGTTCTTAGTATAGTCAGAGTTGTGCAACCATCACCATAATCAATTTCAGAATATTTTCATCACTTCAAAAAAACCACTCCCACATCCCTTAACCATCACTTTCATCCATCTATTTCCCTGCAGCTCTAAGCACCCACTATTGTATTTTCAGTCTCTATGGATCTATCTATTCTGGATATTTCATATAAATGGAATCATGCAATATATGGTCCTCTGTGTCTGGCTTCTTCTACTTAGCATCGTGTTTTCAAGGTTCATCCATGATGGAACATGTATCTTTACTGCATTCCCTTTTTTGGCTGAGTAATACTTCATTATATGGATATACCACTGTGGGGTGGAAATCTGGGTTGTTTCCAGTTTCAGGCTATGATGAATGATGCTGCTATGAATGTTTGTGTATGAACATGTCTTCAGTTTTCTTGGGTATGTACCTATGAATGGAATTGATGGATCCTTTACTTCCCTGGTGGCTCAGACGGTAAAGCATCTGTCTACAATGCGGGAGACCTAGGTTCAATCCCTGGAGAAGGAAATGGCAACCCACTCTAGTACTCTTGCCTAGAAAATCCCACGGACGGAGGAGCCTGGTGTCCATGAGGTCGCAAAGAGTCGGACACAACTGAGCAACTTCACTTGCACTTTCGGTAAACTCTATTTTTAACCTTTGGAGAAACTACCCAGTTGTGTTTCACAGCAGCTGCACCATTTCGTATTCCCACCAACAATGTATGTTCCATTTTCCCCACATCCTCATCATTACTTGATAGTGTCTGTCTTTTGGAGCATAGGCATCCTAGTGAGTTATTAACTCATTGTGATTTTTAAAAATAATTTATTTTATTGTTATTTTTGGTTGTGCTGGGTCTCCATGGCTGCGTGCAGGCTTTCTTACTGCACTGGCTTCTATTGTTGCAGAGCACAAGCTCATGGGCTTCAGCAATTGTGGCTCGTGGGCTCAGTAGTTGTGGCCCACTGGCTTAGTTGCTCCGCGGCATGTGGAATCTTCCCAGACTAGTGATTGAACCATGTCCCCGGCATTGGCAGGCAGATTCTTATCCACTGTGTCACCAGTGAAGTTTTCACTTTGATTTTTGACTCACAATTCCCTAATGGCTAAAGCCCCCTTGCTCTCTGTGATGATGGTGGTGATGATGATAACTTGAATCTATTAGGGAGACAATGCAGTTTACCAGTTAAAGGTTAAAGCAACTTACTTCATAAGCCTGGCTAAGTTTCCTTGACTAAGTCACTTAACCTCTCAGAGCCTCAGTTTCTGCATCTGTGCATAGCACTGTTGTGATAATCACACGAGAAAAGGCCTGACAAGCCCTTATCGATGCCTAGCACAGGGTAAGAGCTTCACAAATGATAGCTCTTTTTTAAAAATAATCTTTTTGAATATAATAGGTACTTTCACAAACGCTCTCTCCTTTGACTTTTAAAGTAACCATGCCCATGCTTGGATTTGAGATCTGGAAATGTGGATTCAAATATCCTTCACTTTTTTGAGTCTGATTCCTCATCTGTAAAATGGGGATAATGGTTGTGAGAATGAAAAGAATTAATAAAATGTAAAACGGCTGTGAAAAATACTCAACATATGGCCAGGCCAAAGTGTTAGTTCTTCTTCTTAATAATATTACCAGGATTATCATTATTTGAGTCATATGTTTACTATTCAATAAAGAATAAGCTGCTGCTGCTGCTGCTGCTGCTAAGTCGCTTCAGTCATGTCCGACTCTGTGCGACTCCATAGACGGCAGCCCACCAGGCTCCCCTGTCCCTGGGATTCTCCAGGCAAGAATATTGGAGTGGGTTGCCCTTTCCTTCTCCAATGCATGAAAGTGAAAAGTGAAAGTGAAGTCGCTCAGTGGTGTCCGACTCTTCGAGACCCCGTGGACTGCAGCCTACCAGGCTCCTCTGTCCATGGGACTTTCCAGGCAAATAATAAGCATGTATGTTAAAATTCTAAAATAAAACATATTACTTAGACCAGATATCACTGAACAGATAATAAAGAACATAGTTAGCAAATGCTCCCTTATGAGTCAATACATAGATCACGTATCACAGTTCCACACTGTGATGTGGTTTCCCATATTCTTGGGTCTAGCACACAACGTCTTAAAAGCAGATTATTGTATATATAAGAACAGATTATTATATGAACATCTTACAATGATAAATATTTTTCTTTCATATGGTGGAATTTTATCTTAAGAGCATTTAAGTCCCTCAAGTTCAGCTGTACATGATCCACAGGAGCATGGAGAGAGAGCATAATTTATTTATTTTTTAAATTTATTTATTTCAATTGGAGGCTAATTACTTTACAGTATTGTGGTGGTTTTTGCTATACATTGACATGAATCAGCCATGGGTGTACATGTGTTCCCCATCCTGACCCTCCCTCCCACCTCCTTCCCCATCCCATCCCTCTGGTTCATCCCAGTGCACCAGCCCTGAGCACCCTGTCTCATGCATCGAACCTGGACTGGTGATCTGTTTCACATATGATAATATAAATGTTTCAGTGCTATTCTCTCAGATCATCCCACCCTCACCTTCTCCCACAGAGTCCAAAAGACTGTTCTATACATCTGTGGAGACAGCACAATTTAAACAGTGCAATGATTCAACAATTGGGTGCCCAGGACTAACCTCGCGATGGGGTTCCCTCAGTCTCTGTTCCCACATACTTCTCATAAGTGAGCATCTTGCCACTCTACCTGTGAATGTTTTCCACCCAAAATATCCCCTAAAATAAGCCAACTCCTTCACCGAGAGCAAAACTGGAAAAACAGCAGCTTGTTCCAGAGCTGAAGGGAAAACTGGCTCTGATGAACTCGTGGGGAAGTGAAGATCTGTTTGCTATGCTTTGTGGACAATTTAGGGTCTTACCTGGTGGCTCAGTGGTAAAGAATCTGCCTGAAACGCAGGAGACCCAGGTTTGATCGCTGGGTTGGGAAGATCCCCTGCAGGAGGGCACAGCAACCCACTCCAATACCCTTGCCTAGAGAATCCCATGGACAGAGAAGCCTGGTGGGCTGCAGTTCATAGGGTCACACAGAGTTGGACACGACTGAAGTGACTCAGCAGCAGCAGCAATAGCAGTGAACAATTCAAGGATTTAAAACATAGGCAACTTTAACAAGACACAAGTTTTACCTTAAGTGATGACTTTACAAGATAACCCCCACACAAAATGCTTCTCCACTGTTTATATTTTAAAATATAAAACTGAAGAAAAAGTATTTCCAGCTTTGCTTTCTCCCCCGTCTATGTTAACCGTATAGTTATTTACATCCCACTGAATGAAGTCCCATAGAACACTGGTCTCCAACCTTTTTGGCACAGGGACTCGTTTTGTGAAAGACAGTTTTCCCATGGATGGGGGGTGGGTGTGCGGGGTGGGAGGCTGTGTTTCAGGTGGTAATGCAAGCTATGGAGAACAGCAGATGAAGCTTCCTTCAATGGCCCACAGCTCACCTCCTGCTGTGCGGCCTGCTTCCGAAGGCCGCGGCAAGTATGGGTCAGTGGCCCAGAGTTTGGGGACCCCTGCCATAGAACACAGCTTGGAAAATGCTGCCTTACAATGTACTGTGAGGCCTCAAGCTGATATAACTGCAGCTAGGCCATCTGTGAAATGGGTAGACCCACGATGCACAGGGATTGGGGGGAGGTAGTTGACATCAAATAGGACTGATGTGGACCAGAGGCGGAAATCCAGACAGCTTTAGGTAATACTCAGGATATATATAGCAACAGGGGGAGGATTCTGGTCATGGGGTCCTGGGTTCAGAGGCTGTCTACACACTGGCTGAAAAGGCAGGGTCAGGATAATGAAAGAAGACAGGGAGGTACAAGGCAGGCAATAGAGGAAATAAGACAAGAGGCTGATCAGCATCTCACAGTCCCTCGCAACTGGGTTCAGATTTAGAATCAAAGGCAAAGGCTGTAGCTACAGGCAAGATCATGTAGCTCCAGACTCCAGGGCTCCAGGAGTGCGTGAAGAGGATACTGAATAGGACTGTGTTAGGCGGAATTGTTCGGCTACTAAGTGACAGAAACCTAAGTCATGTTAGCCACCAAGGCACATAGGGGGATTTATTCTCACGTAACTGGGCAGTGGAAGAGACGGAGCTGTTCTCAGACATGGATGGTTATAAAAGTTCAAGCTTTGTGAAACTGTGGGGGCTGGGTCTCTCTCCACACACTTTTTTTCCCTCATTTATATTTCTCTCCCCACATCTTGGCTCTGTTTCTTGAATAGGCTCTCTATGTAGCTAGATGTCACATTCAAATCCCCACATCCTCCCCTTTTAGCAATCCCAGAGGAACAAACAAGTCTTTTCTGATAGCTCTGGCAAAAAATTCACTGAAAAGACTCTGATTGGTTGTGCTGTGCTATGCTCAATTGCTTCAGTCATGTCTGACTCTCTGCGACCTTATGAACTGTAGCCCGCCAGGCTTCTCTGTCCATGGAATTTTCCAAGCAAGAATACTGCAGTGGGTTACCATTTTCTACTCCAGGGGATCCCAAAGGAAGTAGGAAAAGTGGGTGGAAGGAAGAGACAGACAAAAACCAAAGAGCCACTACAAGTCTTTCCAAAAGCCAGGAATTCCAGGGACTTCTGAAGGCTACAGGTCTATCCCTGGCTTGTCTCAACCCAGCACCTGGCCTGTGGAGACTCTACCCCAAATTATTGTCAAGGCTGGGACATTGGTATTCTCAACAGAAAGTGCCTCTGAGAATCAGCTCCTGGTTTTCCAAGACATACTCTGTTTCATCTTCTGGCCTCAATGAGATGGGAAGAATGGGATAATGATGACTACACTCCAGGAAAACTGAGATTCAAACACCTGAATGACAATAAAGATAACTTCTTTCTACTGTTAGCTTTATTTATATCATCTCATTTGATGTGCTGGGACTTAAGTATTCTCTTCATTATTTCACAGATAAGGAAATGGAAGCTATGAAAGATAGAGTTACATTATTAAAAGTCATCCAGTTAGAAAGTGAGTGAGTGAAGTCACTTAGTCGTGTCCAACTCTTTGCGACCCCATGAACTCCAGGCTCCTCTGTCCATGGGATTTTCCAGGCAAGAATACTGGAGTGGGTTGCCATTTCCTTCTCCAGGAGATCTTCCTGACCCAGGGATTGAACCCAGGTCTCCCACATTGTAGGCGGACACTTTACCATCTAAGCCACATTTCAGTCCAAAACCAATGTCCTTAACCCACAAACCATACTGCTAAAGTACTTATCTGTCAGACTTTGAAAGCCCAGGCACTGGGTCTCCTCAATATTTAGCCAATCATTCTTCCTTTTCACCAGGCTCTTCTTTGTCTTTCTGAGTTGACCAGGGCAAGTGAAGGATGATGATGGAGGCTGGGATGAGCATCCCATCATTTTGTCTTTCTCCATTGTTTATTCATTCCCTCAATGTTATTATTTTATTTTGTATATTTGTTTATTTATTTATTTTGTATATTTATTTATGTGGCTGCATCAGGTCTTAGTTGTGGCATGCGGGATCTTTACTTGCAGCGTGCAAACTCTCAGTTGCGGCATGTGGGATCTAGTTCCCCAACCAGGGATTGAACCTGGGCCCCCTCCATTTGGAGCACAGAGTCCTAGCCACTGGCCCACCAGAAAAGTCCCCATTCCCCAAATTTTAGAGTATCTACTATGAGTCAGACTCTGTTAATATTAATATAATAGAGATTATATTAATAACAGTCAGTGAAACAAAGTTCTGGCAACTCATTGCATTATATTCTAATGGAGGAAAGAGACATGATATGAAAATGCAGAAACATAATAAAATGTCTGATGGTGTTAAGTGCTATGAAGAATAATAAATTAGGGAAGAGGACAGAGAATGAGCATATGTCTGATAGAGGCATATGGGCTGAGATCTGCCCAAAGAAAGGGAACAAGTCACGAAATATCTGGAAGAAGAGTGTTTCTGATCGAGGGAATAGGAAGTGCAAAGGCCCTGAGGTGAGGACTTGATAGGGTATTCAAAGAAAAGCAAGGAGGTCAGAGTGGTAGAAGCAGAGTGAACAACACATTGAAGGAGAGGTAACCTGGGTGGAAATGGGAGGACAGATCATTCAAGTCCTTGAAGGCCCACTCTGAGTTATTTGGATTTTATTCTGAATGAGTTGCGAAGTCATAGGAAGATTTAAAGCTGAGAAGTAAAAGATATTGGTGTTTTCTTGGGAAGATATCCCTCTTCACTAGAGACTAGTCCTCTCAGAAGCTTTTCCAATAAATACAGAAGAGCAGGGAAGGTTGAGAGAGAAACAGGAGAACAAACTCTACTCACCACTGCTTCTTCTCCCTCAAGTTAGCCTCTGCCCAGGCCAGTAGCAAAAGCAACATTGTCCTGCACAGCCTTAGGCTGTCTGTCACCATGGAGATGGTGCTGTTGTGCTAATTTGCAATCATTAAATGTAGCTCTTGGCTGGCTGCCCATAACTGGAGGGTGACCACACACTTGTGTGGCTGGATTTCCTCTTGTTAAATGGAAAGAGTCACCAGAGGCCAGAGAGCGGCAAATCCAACTCAGGCATGGCCCCTGCCACTTGAGGGCGACAGAAACATAAGATATCTGCCATGTTCTCAACCCACCCTGGGCTCCTGGGTGATGAGACAGAGATGGGAAGGCCCAGAGAAGACCCACTTCAGGAGGAGACCCCCTCCAGGAGAAGAATTGAGCCACCTTATATATGAGGCCAAGAGACCAGCAAACACAAATGAATGGAAGCAAAAAAGAGGAACAGTCAGAGGGTCAGCGTGTTCCAGAACCTGGTGAGTGAGAAGGAAGGAGCAGGAGCTGAGGACAGAGGTAGGCAGGGGCCAGGGTTGGGATTTGTTTCTCAATGCCATGGGAAGCCACTAGAAAGTTTTATACAAGGGAGTGAAACCATTTGATTCACGCTTTTAAAAGCACTGTCAGGCCACTGTGCAGACTGTAGATTGTTGGGGGGCAAAAGGGGCAGTGATGGGACCAGTAAGAAGGCTGTTGGAGCCACCCAGAGGAGAGAAGGTGGTGACTTGGACTAGAATGGGGCAGTGCAGCTGGAGAGAAGTGAGCAAACAGGCTATGTTTTAGAGGTGGAACTGACAGATTTTCTAGAAGGCAAAGATGAATCTAGGTTCATTGGTGGATGATGATGCCTTTTATCAACATAAAAGACCAAGAAGAGGCTAGATTGCCAACTAACGCAACATTGTTAACTATGTCAAACTATTAAAACACCTCGACTACTACCATATTTCAGCTTCCCTTCACTAATGTCTAAACCAAAACATTGAAAAAGCTAGAAGCACAGAGTCTTTAAAAAAAAAAAAAAGATGGTCTTTTTAAGTGAATGATTTTCACTTTATGAAGAGCTTGTCCTGTTGTCCTGGTTTTCTTATTTCAGTGCAGAATGGCAGAGGCCTCTCTGTGGACCGGCTGTCATGTACCGACAGGCTTCTGGGCACCACACTCGAGCCCTGCTTCCCACCAGGGTAGAGCTCTCCCAGCCCCCCTGGGTTTTGAGCACCATGCTGGGAAGAGCAAGGACCAGATTACATAGATTATTCACACTACTACACATGTCAACTGACTGGTGTGCAAAATGCCAGAGAAGTGGAACTAGAGAAGCCAGCAGGAATCCAACTGGGAACAGGCTTGAACTTCATCCTGAGGACACTGAGAAAGGAAGAAGAGTCTTTCCTACCCCACTGTCAACATTTTATTATGACAAATTCCAACCATAAAGGAAACATTAAGGGTTTTATAGATTCAGAGTTCATACTGAGGGTTCATAATTTCATTTTAAAGGAAGCGTTCTACTTTCAATATGGCAACATCTATTGAGTACTACTGAGTGCTTAGCATGGGCCAGATTCTGTTCTTAGCTTATGACATGTATTAGCCTGTTTGATCCTTGTAAATAACCCTACAGAATTGGTCCTCATAATGTGTAACCATGATTTGAACAGCGTAACTACTGGGAAATTCCCAGGTAATGGATTCCACCTCTTGACTGTATGTCACAACTTAATTTCCCAGCTTCCCTTGCAGCTAGGACACAGGCATGAGACCCAAGCTTTTCAAACATATGCACCATGCAACAGTGGTTCGGTACACAGGAAATAACATGGGGTGGTGAGCATGAGCAGACTTCATCTGAAAGAATGTATGGGGCTGATACCAGCCTTGACCGACACCATAGGGGCCACTTCCTGGACCCCATGTTTAGAGATCCCACCCTGGCCCTCTGCTAGCTGTGAGCTTCCCTATGGAGTAAGGAGCCTGTGGGACTGTATTAGTTTTCTATTGCTGCATAACAAATTACTACAAACTCACCTAAAATACTGCCACTTATTAGCTCACAGTTCTGTAGGTCAGTAGTTTGGGCCTGGCGTGGCTGGGTTCTCTGCTCAGGGTCTCACAAGGTTGAAATCAGAGTGTTATGCTGTGCTGAGTTCTCACTTTGGGACTCGGGGGAAAATTCACTTCCAAGCTCATTCTCCCTGTTGGTAGAGTTCAATTCTGTGCCATCATGGGACTCAGAGCTCTGCTAGCCAGGGGCCACTCTCAGATCCTAGAGACCACTTGCATTTTTTATCGTGTGGCTCCCCTCTATCTTCAAGCCAGTGATGGCACAATGTTTTCATGCCTCAAATCTCTGACCTCTCTTCTGGGACCAGCCAAAGGAAATTCCCTACTTTTAAAGGCTCAGGGACTTCCCTCGTGGTCCAGTGGTTAAGAATCTGCTTGCCAATGAAGGAGACATGGGTTCAATCCCTGGTCCAGGAAGATCTCACATGCCACAGGGTATCTAAACCTGTGGGCCACAAGTACTGATTCCAGCACTCTAGAGCCTGGGTGCCACAACTACTGAGCCCACGCACCACAACTACAGAAGCCAGTGCACCCTAGAGCCAGTGCAACAAGAGGAGCCACTGCAATGAGAAGCCTGCACATGGCAACTACAGAGTATAACTAGCAACTAGCTTACCACAACTAGAGAAAGCCCCGGAGCAGCAATAAGACCCAGTGCAGTCAAAAGTAAATAAATATCTTTAAAAATACACTAGAAGGAATCAATTGCAAAATAAAGGAGACAGAGGAATAGATAAGTGAGCTGGAAGATAGAATGACGGAAGGAACTGCCATGAAACAGAAAAAAGAAAAAAGAACTGACGGTAGTCTCAGAGACCTCTGGGACAACATTCAATGCACTGCATTCAAATTATAGGGGTCCCAGAAGAAGAAGAGAAAGAGAAAGAACTTGAGAAAATATTTGAAGAGTATATAGTCAAAAACTTACCTAACATGGGAGAGGAAATAGTCAATCAAGTCCAGGAAGCACAGAGTCCCATATGGGATAAACCCAAGAAGAAATATGCCAAGACACATATCAGTCAAACTATCAAAAATTAAATACAAAGAAAAAATATTAAAAGCAGAGAGGAAAAAGCAAAAATAAAAAGCACATAAGGGAATCCCCAGAAAGTCTGTTATGACTTTCAAATGTTTAAATAAGCAGTATGTGGGCCTCCACTTGTTCCCCTGCCTCCACTTGTTCTCAGTTGTTAATTTCCCGTCACTGCTGGAACAATCCAACCACAAACCTGGTAACATAAAACAACAATTTATTCTCTCCAAGTTCTGGAGATACCTAAAATCAGTATCACTAGGTCAAAACTGAGAGGTCAGCAGGGCCATGCTCCCTCCAGAGGCTCTAGAGAAGACTTTTTTGCTTCTTCCAGTTTCTAGGGGTGGCCTGTATTCCTTGGCTTGTAGTCACATCACACCAGTCTTCAAGGCCTGCATCTCTGACTCTCTGCTTCACCTTCATGAACCTTTCTCCTGTATGTGTGTATGTATGTGTGCATGAAATCTTCTTTTTTTTTTTAATTTTTTAATTAAAATTTTTTGGATTTTTGGCTGTGCTGGGTCTTCTTTGCTGCACACGGGCTTTCTCTAGTTGCAAAGAGTGGGGTCTACTCTCTAGTTGCGGTCCATGGGTTTCTCAAGGCAATGGCTTCTCTTGTTGCAGAACACAGGCTCTAGGACATGAGGGGCTCACAGTAGCTGTGGCTAAAGGGCTCTAGAGCACAGTCTCAGTAGTAGCGGCTCACAGGCTTAGTTGCCCTGCAGCATGTGGAATCTTCCTGAATCAGGGATCAAACCTGTGTCCCCTGCATTTGCAGGTGGACTCTCAACCACTGGACCACCAGGGAAGTCCCTCTGTCTCTCTGTTATAAGAACACATATGATGGCATGTAGGGCCTACCTAATTCAGGATAATCTCACCATCTCAAAATCCTTAATCACATCTGTAAAGACCTTTTCCCCAAACAGGGTAACAGTTATAAATTCTGGGGATTAGGACATGATAGCTTTGGGGTCATTATTCAGCCTCCTATAGCAGATGTGGCCCCAGGCATTGAGCTCACTGGGGCATGGCAGTGACTAAGATTCTGGCACTCAAACACTATTGGCATGAATTTCTACCTATGGCTCGGCAGTGGCTGGCAGAGTCTTTTCTCTGGAACAGTACCTGTTCTCTGGGTGTTGTTCCTAGCTGTGCATTGTTTCAGCAAGCTGGGTTTTTGGTCTACCAAGAGACTGTATGAATTACCTAATGTCATTTTAAAATCTCCTTCTTCCTTTATTTTTTAAAACAACTTTCAGTTCAGTTTAAGTTCAGTCACTCAGTCATGTCCAACTCTGCGACCCCATGAACTGCAGCACGCCAGGCCTCCCTGTCCATCACCAACTCCTGGAGTTCACCCAAACTCATGTCCATTGAGTCAGTGATGCCATCCAACCATCTCATCTTCTGTCGTCCCCTTCTCCTCCTCCCCTCGATCTTTCCCAGCATCAGGGTCTTTTCCAATGAGTCAGCTCTTCACATGAGGTGGCCAAAGTATTGGAGTTTCAGCTTCAACATCAGTCCTTCCAATGAACACCCAGGACTGATCTCCTTTAGGATGGACTGGTTAGATCTTCTTGCAGTCCAAGGGACTCTCAAGAGTCTTCTCCAACACCACATTCAAAAGCACAATTCTTTTGCACTCAGCTTTCTTTATAGTCCAACTCTTACATCCATACATGACTACTGGAAAAACCATAGCCTTGACTAGACGGACCTTTGTTGGCAAAGTAATGCCTCTGCTTTTTAATATGCTATCTAGGTTGGTCATAACTTTTCTTCCAAGGAGTAAGCATCTTTTAATTTCATGGCTGCAATCACCATCTGCAGTGATTTTGGAGCCCCAAAAAATAAAGTTTGACACTGTTTCCACTGTTTCCCCATCTATTTGCCATGAAGTGATGGGACTGGATGCCATGATCTTAGTTTTCTGAATGTTGAGCTTTAAGCCAACTTTTTCACTCTCCTCTTTCACTTTCATCAAGAGGTTCTTTAGTTCTTCTTCACTTTCTGCCATAAGGGTGGTGTCATCTGCATATCTGAGGTGATTGAAATTTTTCCCGGCAATCTTGATTCCAGCTTGTGCTTCTTCCAGCCCAGCATTTCTCATGATGTACTCTGCATATAAGTTAAATAAGCAGGATGACAATATACAGCCTTGATGTACTCCTTTTCCTATTTGGAACCAGTCTGTTGTTCCATGTCCAGTTCTAACTGTTGCTTCCTGACCTGCATGTAGGTTTCTCAAGAGGCAGGTCAGGTGGTCTGGTATTCCCATCTCTTTCAGGATTTTCCACAGTTTATTGTGATCCAACAGAGGTATAATTTATTATATCATAAAAGTCACCCATTTAAAGCATATACTTCAATGATTTTTTAATAAATTTGCAAGATGGATAACCATCATCACAATTCAGTTTTGGAATATTTCATTACTCCAATAAGATCCCTCATTCCCATTTGCAGTCACTCCCCAGTCCTACCCACTGGATCCAGGCAAACACTAACTTATACCCTACCTGTATAGATTTGCGTTTTCTAGACAATCTTCTTAAACTTGGCAGAGTGGACTCTGTTGTTTAGAACTACAAACCCTGGCCAATATAATTCTGTCATGTCTGACTTTTTGCAACTTTGTGGACTGTAGCCCACCAGGCTCCTCTGTCCATGGAATTTTCCAGGCAAGAATACTGGAGTGCTTCTTTGGTCATCTAATCTTCCAACAGATCTATGAGATAAACTTTAATATCCCCTTTTCACAAGCAAGGAATCTGAGGTTCAAAGCAGTTAAGAAGCTTCCCCATGTATGTGAGTGCAAGTGCACTCACAGACACACACACACGGACATACACCTATACACAAAGCTGAGGAGTCATAAGGCCAATGTAGAAGCCCATAGTTTTTCCATCAAAAAAAAAAAAAAAGAATACTGGAGTGGGTTGTCATTTCCTTCTCCAGGGGATCTTCCTGACCCAGGTATTGAACCCACGTCTCTTGCATCTCCTGCATTGGCAGGCAGGTTCTTTACCAGTTGAGCCAACAGGGAAGCCCAATATAAATCTAATATCCCCTAATTATAGAAGAAGAACCGATGACTCAGAAAGGCTAAGTAGGACTTCCCTGGTGGTACAGTAGATAAGAATCCACCTGCCAAGGCAGGTGACATAGGTTCGATTCCTGGGCCAGGAGTAACTAAACCCGTGTGCCACAACTACTGAGCTTCCATGCTGCAACAACTGAAGCTCGTGCACCTAGAGCCTGTGCTCTGCTACCAGAGAAGCCACCTAATGATAAGCCCATGAACTGAAACTAGAGAAAGCCATGGAGCAGCAATGAAGATCCACTGCAACTAAAAATTAAAGAAAAAATAAAGAAAGGCTAAGTAACTTACACAAGGTCATGTAAGTAGTAAGTGATAGAGCCGATGTTGAACCCAGAGCCCAAGCTCCCCATGAAGTACCGTAGAAAACGGAGGAGGTAAGAGTACAAACAGAGGGAGGGAGACCATTTAGGAGAATATCGGGCCATCCAGGTGAGAGTTCACAGTGATTTGGAATGAGGAGTTAGACGAGAAAAGTAGATGGTTTTGAATAATGCTAGGAAGACATAACAATAAGATTTGACAATGGAATGGATGGGGGGGATGAGGGAAAGGATAAATTAGGCGGTTCGCCATGTTCTGGCTTGGGCCACTGATGGGTGGTAGAAGAACTTATGGGGGATAGGAAATGTGAAGCGGGGAAAATGCCCATCTAGGGTGGAAGATGAATTCAGAACTGAAGGCACTACAGGCACAAGTCTATGCGACAAACAAATGTAGATACTTATTTGATAGATGGATATGTGAATATGGAGCTAGAGATGTAGATTTCTATATCACCAGCATAAAAATGGTTAACTAGAACCATGGCAGTAGCTGCAACTGACCAGCAAGAGAGGATGTAGATGAGAAGACAAGAGGGCTTAGAACAGACCCCTGAGGAATTCTAACCTTTAAGTGATGAAAAGCACAGAGGTCACCAAAGGATTCTCAGAAAGGGCAAACATGGAGATCCAAAGAAGGTCAGGAGAATGTGGATTTGGGAAGGCGAGGGGAAAAGTGGAGGCATGGTCACTGGTATCAAATGCTGCTGAGAATTCCAGGAAGATCAGGTCCATGGCATGTCTACTGGATTCAGTGATGGTGTTGTTGTTTACTTGACAAGAGAGGATTTATAGAAGTTCCAGGGGTGGGAGCCAGTTTGGAGTGAGCAGAGGAGTGAATGGAGACTCGGAAATGGATGTGGTGACTCACTTTTTCAAGGGACTTGGATACAAAGGAGGAGAGAGGCAGCAAGTAGTGGGAGAAGAATGTGGGGTCAAGGGAAGCTTTATTTTTAAGATGGGAAATTGATGCTGAAATGTAGATGGCGAGGAGACTCAAGAGAAAGGGAGATCATGGGATAAATGAAAATTATCATCATTGTTGTCATTATCATCAGTGTCACCAGCTAGCAGCTACAGGGAAAGCTTGTTCTGTTCTAGGGCTGTTCTAATTATTAGACATTTCTTCCTTACACTGAACCAAAATTCATCTCCCTGTAATTTTTCCCTTTTGGTTAGAGTTCTGCCCTGTGGTCCATTTTCTACTTGACACTTTCCAAATGGCTTCAGCCTGCTATTACATTTCTCCACTTCTCCAAAATAATCGGAGAAGGCAATGGCACCCCACTCCAGTACTCTTGTCTGGAAAATCCCACGGACAGAGGAGCCTGGAAGGCTGCAGTCCATGGGGTCACTAAGAGTCGGACACAACTGAGCAACTTCACTTTCACTTTTCACTTTCATGCATTGGAGAAGGAAATGGCAACCCACTCCAGTGTTCTTGCCTGGAGAATCCCCAGGGACGGGGAAGCCTTGTGGGCTGCCGTCTATGGGGTCGCACAGAGTCGGACACGACTGAAGCGACTTAGTAGCAGCAGCCAAAATAATAGCCGAAGTCCCTCTGGCTCTGTACTCCTAAGACAGTGTCCAGACTCTTTAGTACCCCAGCCAAGCCCACACAACCACACACCGGTTTGTCAAGGCTCTTTTAAAAGGTGATGCCTGCACTCTTGCATTGTTGGTGGAAACATGAAGTGGTTCAAGCTTTTGTGGTCTGGTAAAGTGAACTGACATAAAATAAATGTGCATGACCTTTGACTCAGAGACTTATCTTAAGGTGTAAAATTTACCTGAGGTGTGATAAGATTCTTGTGTAAACATGTGCCTGGCAACATGAAAGGGGAGAGTAGAGAATTAATGAAGTATAGTGTTGAAGAGAACAGACTGAGCCTCAAAAGACTGAGGGTTTCCCCCACCCACAAAGATCAGGAGCAAGACAAAGATGAGGGTTTTTACCACTGAAATGCCTGTTATTCAAAATTATATTCGACATTCTAGCCAGTGCAATTAAGCAACAAAAAGAAATAAAAGGCATCCAAGTTGGAAAGGAAGACGTAAACTATACTTTGATGATAAGATCATATATATAGGGGACTTCCCTGGAGGGTCCAGTAGATAAGACTGTGGGCTTCCAACGCAGGGGCCCCCGGTTCAATCCCTGGTCAGGGAACTATATCCCCCACGCATGCCACAATTAAGAAGTCTGCATGCTGAAACTAAAGATCCCGTGAGCTGGAATGAAGACCTGGTATAGCCAAAAAAAAAAAAATACTATATATGGAGAATCACAAAGAATTCACAAAAAACTCATTAAAGTTAATAAACCAATCAGTAAAGTCTCACGCCACAAGATCAACACACAAAAATCAGTCATGTTTCCACATACCAATAATGAGCAACCCAAAAAAGAAATGAAGAAAGCACTTCCATTTACAATAGCACACAGAGCATGAGCTAGGAGTTAATGCTGCTACTTACCACATGTCTTAGTTCACTGTAACAAATACCAAAGACCGAGTGGCTTGTAAACAACAGAAATTTATTTCTCATGGTTCGAGAAGCCGGAAATTCTAAGGTCAGTGCAACATCAGATATGTTTTCTGGTAAAAACCCACTTCCTGGTTCACAGATGGCCACCTTTCTGCTGTATTCTCACACAGCAGAAGAGGTAAGCTGTTTCAGGGGCCTCTTATAAGGGCACTACTCTCATTCATAAGTGCTCCATCTTTGTGACCTACTCACTTCCCAAAGGCCCCACCTTCTCATAGCATTGCATCGGGGTTAGGTTTCAACTTATGAATTTCGGTGGGGGGTCACAAACATTGAGTCTACAGCACTATGTGAACTTGGGCTCACTTTATTGGTGTCACAGTTTGCTCAGCTATAAGGTGAGGGTACGGAGAAGGCAATGGCAACCCACTCCAGTACTCTTGCCTGGAAAATCCCATGGATGGAGGAGCCTGGTAGGCTGCAGTCCATGGGGTCGCTAAGAGTCAGACACGACTGAGCGACTTCACTTTCACTTTTCACTTTCATGCATTGGAGAAGGAAATGGTAACCCACTCCAGTGTTCTTGCCTGGAGAATCCCAGGGATGGGGGAGCCTGGTGGGCTGCCGTCTATGGGGTCACACAGAGTTGGACACAACTGAAGCGACTTAGCAGCAGCAGCAGCAGCAAGGTGATGGTAAGACTGTTCCTTCTTTACAGGGTTACTTTTGGGCAGGTGAGGGTGGAAAGAGTTAGTATTTGTTCTTAATATATGCTTAGAAGAGTGCTTGACACATAGTAAAAGCTATATCAAGACTACCGAAAATGTTTACAAAACTGAACAAAAGTTCTAGTTCAATATCCATCAGTAAGAGAACAGCTGGCAAAATTTCACAATTCACTTCTTAGGCTGAACCGTATAGAATTGCCAATATTCTATTGTTTTGTCTGCAAAATGGGCAATTTCATATGTTCCAACCTAAACACTAGAATACCCTGTAACCATTCAAAGTGGGTACATATCATAGATCCATCTTTATCATCCATTTTGCACTACTATTGTGAAGAGTTAATAACATATTATTGAGCAAAACCAGCGTTATTTAATAGCATGTAGAGTGTAGCCATGTTTGTGTGTCTAGGTGGGGGCATAAAGAGGCTTCAGGAACATGTGAACAAATTTTCAATAGTGATAACCTCTGAGAGGGAGAACGTTAGAACATTTTCATGTTCTTTGTGCTTTTCTGTGAAGTTTACACTTTTACAAACACCAAAAGGATTCTCTTTAAATGTGTGCCTCATAAGACCTGAACACAAGGCTCCTTCTGCTTCTTGCCTAATTAGGGCATAGGTCATTAGCTTATCACCACCCTCAAGGAGAATATTTTACTTCTCTCACCAAAGCTTAAGACGACACTAGTTTTTTGGGTTTTGTTTACTAGAGGATATAACACAATTTTGGCTAATTTGGGTTTGGACTTATTTAAAACGTTGGGCCTCTAAGATAAACCTCTGCCAATTTGGGTGGTCCATGGCCTGTATCTCTATAACTGAGTTTTTGAGCTCAATGCCTTTACACCTATCCATTATATTGGGTTGGTCAAAAAGTTCGTTTGGATTTCCCCATACTGTGTTCTGGAAAAACCCAAATGAAAATTTTGGCCAGTCCAATATTTCCTCTAATTGGTAAACATTAACTAATAGATTAGGACTCACTCTCTTCTCTCCATATAGTAGGATGTGTAGAAAGTATTGTGTTCTGGAGTAGGAGCTTTTGGAATGAGAGAGAGATAGTTTAAGAAGTATGAAAAGGAAGGTTTTTCCAAATGAACTAGATAGTGGATAAGAAGTGCAATAGTCAAAGAGAATTGGAAGAACAGATGATGTCTTAGCCAAGCTGTGAGTAACAAGAAACTGAACCCCCTTCATTAGCTAGCTCAAGGAATGGTGTGGCAGAGTAGAACGGGCTTGGTATATTGTTGTTGTTTAGTAGCTAAGTCGTGTCCCACTCCTTAGCGACTTCATGGATGATAGCCCACCAGTCTCCTCTCCCCATTGGATTTTCCCAGGCAAGAATACTGAAGTGGGTCACCATTTCCTTCTCCAGGGGATCCTCCTGACCCAGGAATCAAACCCACGTCTCCTGCATCAGCAGGTGGATTCTTTACTGCTGAACCACCAGGAAAGCCCTGACTATATTGTAGGAGGCTGGATAATGCTCCCCACCCCGTGCCAAATCTCCATGTCCTGAACTCTGGAACTTGTAAACATGGTAATTTATGTGGCGAAAGGAACTCTGCAGATGTGATTAAGTTCAAGGTCTTGAGACAAACAGCTTATTCTTGATTATCTGAATGGCCCCGGCATGATCACAAGAGTCCTTATAAGGGGGGAGGGGCAAGAGAGTTGAAGTGGAAAAAAGAAAATGTGCCAAGAAGAGTTGAGGGTAGAGAGTTGTGGTTGGGAACCCAGGGATGGTCTAGAAGCTGGGAGAGGTGAGAACAGACTGTCTAGTGGAGACTCCAGAAGGGAGCAGGCCTGCTGTCCCCTTGATCTGAATCCTCTAAGAATGATTTTAAGCATCTGACTCCCCAGAACTAAGAGAAAAAATGTTTGTGTTATTTTAAGTCTCTAAGTTCTTGGTGGCTTATTACAGCAGCCACAGGAAGCCAGCATTTAACTTGCCTTTCAGGGTGCAGGCTCTCCTCCACTTTCTTCGCAGGACATCTCTGACTGCCCCTGGCCCCTTTCTGACCACCCCTGCACACACACACACACACACACACAGCTGAGTGGACCAGGGTTGGACACAATCAGATTCTTCTCTTGAGATTTTAACTGTAAGATACAGAGGCTGCAGGCTCGACTACTCCATGAGGCACAGAGGGCCCAGGACCCACAGTTCTCTTAGGGTTCTGTGGGCCCTGGGGTAGGCCTCAGTTAACCGGATGGGAGGACAGTTCACTTTCAGGTCACGCCCTTTCACTCTAGCTTTACCTTTGTTCCGTGAGCTCAGGCACCATGCCAGTGAAGTCTGGCTTTGCTGAGAGGCACTTCCTTCCCGTGGCACGTTGAGGACTCTCACCATGGGTGCATGCAGCCAACCCCCCCTGAGATGCCAGTTCATGTCTGTGAAAGTCCTTCTCATTGAGAATTCGTGGATTGGGTTTCTGAAAAACCTCCTTATGGTGGGCATCGTGGTCTACAACTGGTGAGTCAGGTGCAGTGTGCCAGTCTGGGGACTCCCCCAGCGGACCTTTCCCTCCATCCTTCTGTCCTCCTGCTGCCCCTCCACAGCCCTCCTCTTCAGCTAGACTGGTCTGTGAGGACCCAGGCTTCTCTCACTTTTATTCTCTTCCATCTTCCCAGACTCTTCAGCTTTCTTCTCCCCCATCTCCACCTATCCATCCTTCAAGGCCCAGCTGAATCCCCCAGCTCCTTCATGCCCCTGTTCACTCCAGGGACCAGTGGTTTTGCCCTCTTCTGAATGCAGAGAATTGTAGCTTCTTAGAGCTGAACAGTCATAGGGATTAGAGAGCCAGGGAGTTATCCCCCTGTTGTTGTTGCTGTTCAGTCGCTAAGTCGTGTCTGACATTTTGCCACCCCATGGACTGTAGCATGCCAGGCTTCCCTGTCCATCACTATCTCTGGGAGTTTGCTCAAATTCACTTCCATTGAGTCGGTGATACTATCTAACCATCTCATCCTCTGCTGACCCCTGCTCCTTTTGCGTTCAATCTTTTCAGCATCAAGGTCTTTTCCAATGAGTCGGCTCTTTGCATCAAATGGCCAAAGTACTGGAGCTTCAGCTTCAGCATCAGTCCTTCCAATGAATATTCAGGGTTGATTTCCACTAGGATTATTTGGTTTGATCTCTTTGCTGTCCAAGTTATCTCCCCATTCAGGGACTAAATCCATTTCCCAGAGAGGTGGCATGGCTTGTCTGATTCACCAAGGAGATCGGGAGACAGCTGCTGGGGCAACCGTTAGAATGTTCTTTCCATATGCAGACTCTTTCATTTCCTCTTTATTTTCTTGATGCATCTCTGGAGCATTTTGATTCTCCTTGAAGAACATTTATTTCTTTATTTGGCTACATCAGTTCTTAGTTGCGGCACATAGGATCTTCAGTTTTTGTTGCATTAGGACCTTTCAGTCATGTTAAGATCTTTAGACCTTTTAGCTGTGGCATGTGGGATCTAGTTTCCTGACCAGGGACCAAACCTAGGCCCTTGCATTGGGAGTGTGGAGTCTTAAGACACTGAACCATGAATATATAAAGACAAGTTTTCTGATTTCTGAGAGGGTTGGATTCCATTAAGGCTGATCTACACCACATCATACATTTGGGGATGAATATGAGAGACTAAGGGCTTCCCAGGTGTCTCAGTGGTAAAGAACCTGCCTGCCAATGCAGGAGACTCAGGTTCGATCCCTGGGTCTGGAAGATCCCCTAGAGAAGGAAATGGCAACCCACTCCAGTATTCTTGCCTGGGAATCCCATGGACAGAGGAGCTTGGTGGGCTACAGCCCATATGATCACAGAAGAGTTGGATGTGACAGAGTGACTAACTAACAAGAGACTGAGCTTCCAAAATGGAGGGTCAAATGGACACGGTTATTCTGGGAGACTGTTGCAATACCCAACACGGAAGAACATTGCACTTTGTGATGATAGGCTGAAATACACTGTTGAATAAGCATCATCATATTTGTCTATGGAATTACACTGGCTAGCTCTGTCTCATATATGCTCATTGGATCTCAAATTGGGCTCTCTGCAAACCTCATTATGTGGATTTCCCTGGGGGGGTCCAATGGTTAAGAATCCGCCTGCCAATGCAGGGGACATGGGTTCAGTCCTTGGTCTGGGAAGATTCCACACGCTGTGGGGCAACTAAACCCACGCACCACAACAAGAGAAGCCACCGTGATGAGAAGCCAGCACACCACAACCAGAGAGGAGCCCCCTATTCTGCCCGCCACAACTAGACGAAACCCTCCCACAACAGTGGAGACCCAGCAGAGCCAAAAATAAATTTAAAACCCAATGACAACCTCATTATGCACTTACTTCCCATGTACCCCTTCCGCCAGCCCCAGGGAGCCATCAGTCTACTGTCTCGGTGGATTTGCCTATTCTGGATGTTTCATATAAGTGGGGTCATACACTACATGGTCTTTTGTGTCTGTCTTTTTTCACTTAGCACAAAGTTTTTTGAGGTTCTTCCACAGTACAGCATGTGTCTCATTTCATTCCTTTTCATGGGTAGATGATTGTCCATCATCTTTTAATGAATGTGTGGGTTGTTTCCACCTTTTGACTATTGTGAATAGTGCTGCCATGAATATGTGTGAACAGGTATTTGTTTAAGCATATAATGTCATTTTTAATTTCTTTAACCTGTATCTTGTTCTGTGGCATGCTTTCCTTACTCAATGTTATGTTATTTCCACATTGATGCAAGCAGTTCTCCATTCACTTTCACTCTTACAGAACATTCCAGCAAATAAATCCAACAATTTATTCACCCATTCAGTGTTCGAGGATATTTCCATGATTTCCAGTTTTCCCTATTATAAATAGTGCAGCTTTACAATTTCCTGTACATAACTTGTTGGGCACCATCTTTGAGGGGTTCCTCTGGGGCATACACCTAAGAGTGAAATCGCTGGGGCGTGGGGAATGCACCTCAAATGTGCAGTACTTCATATTGCCAAATGTGAGCTGTTTTTCCATGAGTCTCTTAGGGGTTTTCAACCCTGACTGTGTATTAGAATCAATTTTAGAAAAATATATAGGCACCTGGATAACTCCCCAGACCTATTGAATCAGAGTTTCCAGGGATGAGACCAGGGAGCTGCAATTTTGAAAGCTCCCTAAGTAATTACACTGTACAGCCAAGGTTGAGAACAGCTGGGACCAAGCCTTGGCCCACAGTATCTTGATTTCCCAAGGTCAGCTCATAGAGGACAGCTACTGACTGCCTAAAAACATTCAGATATTAGAGGCTGAGCAGAGGGAAGAGACCAAATAGATACATGCCCAATGAATAAACAAAGCATTTAAAACAAACTCTTAAGGGATTTCCTTGGTGGTCCAGTGGTTAAGACTCCACACTTCTACTGCAGGGGAGGTATGTGTTTGATCCCTGGTCTGAGAACTAGGATCCCATATGATGCACGGGACAGCAAAAAATAAATAAATAAAATAAATTCAATTCAATTATTCAGGGCAATGGGAAACAGGAAATGGATAAATGGAGATGGAATCTACCATTTTTAGTTATCAATTCTACTTTTTCCCTCTCTTCCCCTCACCATAATCACTTAGAGTCATATTCTAAAGAAGGCCTTAATAGCTTATGAATAGATCAGAAGGCAGGAAACCAGAGGCAAAGCCACATCATGTACGAACAAATATAGCACATGATTAAGAGATCTTGCTCTGGGCTCTACGGTAGACCAGTCAAAGACCTCAGGCCTGCCACTGATGACCTGTGTGATCTTGGGCAAGTTCCTTCACCTCTTTGAGCCCATTCTCTCATCTACAAAAGGGGATGATTTCGGGAACTGTTTCCTATCACTGTTGTGAGCACTAAAGGAGGTGATGCATTTAGAACATGTACTAAGTACTCAATAAAGGGTAAGCTGCTATTACCAATGCTATTTTAAACTAGGCAGGTGTTTCTGGAAAACAGGAAGCTGACCTGCCGGATAGACCCTTACATATGTGTGTGCATGTTAAGTCACTTCAGTCGTGTCTGACTCTTTGTGACACTATGGACTGTAGCTTGTCAGGCTCCTCTGTCCATGGGATTCTCCAGGCAAGAATACTAGAGTGGGTTGCCATGCTCTCCTCCAGAGGATCTTCCTGACCCAGGGATTGAACCCAGGTCTCTTAGGTCTCCTGCATTAGGCAGGCAGGTTCTCTACCACTAGCGCCATCTGGGAAACCTGGAACAAACTCTTGCTGCTGCTGCTGCTGCTAAGTCGCTTCAGTTGTGTCCGACTCTGTGCAACCCCATAGACAGCAGCCCACCAGGCTCCCCCGTCCCTGGGATTCTCCAGGCAAGAACACTGGAGTGGGTTGCCATTTCCTTCTCCAAACAACAAACCCTTAGGTAGATGCTAATGTGTTGCTGAGTCCCAGAACAAAGCTGGTGGACTGACCTGGGGTGGACTTCGCTATTTGAGAAGGCAATCTATAACTTAAGGCCTATATTACGTGATATTAGAGACTGGTATTGGGGACAACAGTTTCCATATGGTGAAAGCTCACTATGAGCCAGATACACTGCTGAGGAGTTTGCATGGGTATCTCAGTCCATCCTCAAAACAACCCCATGAGGTAGGTATGACTATTCTTCCCATTTTACAGGTAAGGAAAATGAGTCACAGAGAAGGTGAGTCACTTGCCCAAAGTCACCCAGCAAAGCCTGGATTTTAATGGAGCTGGCTCTCAGTTCCTGCATCCTAAACCATGGCACTGTGTCTCCCTTGAGAAAATCGCTGATGCTTTTCTGTGTCTGTCATTTAGCTTTGCTTTGGTGAGTGACAAGCGGTACCAACGGAAAGAGCCTGTCATCAGTTCTGTGCACAGCAAGATAAAAGGGATAGCAGAGGTGAAAAAGGAGATTATGGAGAACGGGCAGAAGAAGGTTATGCAGAGTGTCTTTGATATGGCGGATTACACCTTCCCCTTGCAGGTGAGCACCTGTCAGCATCCTCCCAGGACTTGTCCCCGGTCACTGTCCCCAGGGCCTCTTCCTCCTCCCCTGGGACCTAGAGACTCGCTCCAGAAAAACACTGGCCCCATTTAAAAAGCTGTGTGAAAATCTCAACTGAGAAAACCTAAAAATTGCAAAATTGGGTCAGATGCAGCAACTCAAAGGAGATGACACTTTGCTTTATCAATTCCTACAGGGTTTCTCAAAATAGCAGTGTGTCCTGGTGCATTGAAAACATGATTTGATTCACTCAAACTTTATTTATACATAGCTTTTCAGAAGCAGGGCCATCAAGTCAGCAAGTTTTGCCTAGATCCAGAAAGGCAAAGAACTTTCTGCCTTGAGGGGACCAGCCCTTCTATATTGTTTGTGCAGCATTTTATCAACAAAAATGTCTCCAGGAAAACTCTTGGCTACAGTTTTGCAGAAGGGAAGGCTATAGATGACAAAGAATGGAAAGGTCTGGACCATAGCGAAAGGGCTTGACATTGTCTCAATCTGCAAAAGGATAAAACGAACGTAGAATTCTCAAAAAGGAAAGATTGAAGTGGAGTTGAGAACACCAAAGAACAGATGGAGGGGGGTGGTAAGAGGGACAAAAGGGCCCACTGGCAGCCCCTGGAAGCTGGAAAGCTTTGAAAAACCATAAAAGCCAAGCTGCTATCCATTTGTTTCTAACAGAGGGTCATTAAAATCTCCACCTATTGCCCAGGTGTGGGATGCCCTATGACCCTTTCATTAAAGTCCTGGATAATCTGAACAGCGTTCTGATGGAGGTAACACCTCCACCTCTGCCTCCCCACATCTTTTGGTTTTCAACGTAATGGGACTTACTGTGTCCCCCAAAATGAAAAGGCTGCTTTTGAGGCTGGAATGGAAAATGAATGCTCAATCAATTTGAATGTTCCTCCGCTCTCCCTCAGCTCAGCAGGGCAGCTCACCCAGCTTGGATATTAAGCGCTCTGGGTAGTCAATTTGCTTCCAGACCCAGATTTCTAGACTGAAGCTTAGAAGAGTGGAAAGGTTCGCCCCCAGGCACTTAGCCAGTTGGATTACTATGATTAAGTAGTTGTGTTCTCAAAGGGCTTGCCATTTTGCCTTCTCTCCTTTTTCTCTACAGGGGAACTCCTTTTTTATGATGACAAACTTTCTCAAGACAGAAGGCCAAGAGCAAGGGTTGTGTCCCGAGGTAAGGAGAGAGGGATGGGTGATAAGAGATCCTGGAGGCGGCATAGGTCAGAGGAAATGGAAATTGGGACCAGGGGTGTTGTGGAGCCCACAAATACTGACTGAGCCTCTGCTTGTTACAGAGCAGGGGTGTAGATCTGGGCTGGCTGGAAAGGGTGAGAAGACCCTGCATTTCTCGCTCTGTAACCACCAGATCTCTGTTGCCCTGAGTCTCCAGCTGTAGCACTAGGAGCCTGTGCAGCTCAAGGCCTGCTTTCTCCGTTGCTTGCTCCCGGAGCAGCTTGGGACAGCATGGAACCTTGGCGTTTGCATAGTGTCTCATGTTTTAACAGAGCCTCACAACAACTTTAGGGGGGTAACAGCACTCCCAGCCTTATTTTACAGGTCAGCACAAAGATCAGCACGGATATTGGGATCAGGGACCTTCCCAATATCACACAGCTTGCTGGAGGCAGAGCCAGACTTAGAATCCAGCTGTCCTCATTCACAACTTCTCCCACTGTTCACTGTGAACTGCCTGCAGGGCCAGCCAGGGCAGATGTCAGACAGTGCAAGTTTGATATTTCATTGCACTTCTTTAGTTTTAGGCTCTACGTGAAGTGGGGAAGCCCTGACATCTCCCACCCTCACTACCATCATCCACTCACTCTCCCCACCTTGCTTTGCCCTCTCCGTACTCTCTCTCAACCTTCTGCCTTCTTCTGGAAAACTTTCTTCCCTATAAAAACATGTGTATCTTATTCTGTCCCACCCCAGTCTTGTTCACTGCTCTGTAAAATGAAAACTAGCTATTCTGATAAGTTTGTCTATAGTGATGTCTTCCTAGGCAACACCCTCCTGTTGTTCCCCTCTCAAGTAAGACACCTGTGTTTTACCAGGGACTGTCCCAACACCGAGAGGTGAGGTGCAGCGCCTGTGGGGAAGACCAGCCTTGCCTGTGGGTCTTGCTCATCGGCCCTCTCTGGTAACAAGGCCTAGATTTCTGAGTGTCTGAGAACTCAGTGTGGATATGCTCTCTTGCACTACAGTCCTTGCCATCATTTCTACCTAAATTTGGAAATAAGCGAACATTCCCTTCAAGTCTGTCTCAATAATGCGCCCCTAAAAAGAGACCTCTCTACGTTTATTTTGCCTCCATTTCCCCTTAAATGTCCCTGCTACTCTAATGAAGTAGCCAGGTGCCTGTCCAACTAAATATTCCCTTCCATCTCCCTACCCAGCGGCATCTGAAGTTGAATCCAATTTGGGGCCTTTGGTTCCCTCCTGTCCCATACTCTGAAATTGCTACTCACACTCCTCCCCACCCCCACCCCCACCCCCGCGCCGTGGCACTTTTCACAGATACTTTTCAAGTTATTGAGACTTACAAGAAATCAATAAAGAGACTTGTAAAAGAAGTCAAGGAAGAGAGTCAGGATAGCACAGAGATTAAGAGCCTGGGTTTTAGGAGCTAGACTGCAAATGGTTCAAAACTTGACTTATTACCTTTGTGACTCTGGGCAGGTAACTTCACGGCTCTGTGAGCTGGTGTATTCATTTGCAAGATGGGGCTGATTGCAAAACCTAGGTCTTGGGATTATTGAAACAAATGAGCACATCTCTGTGACAGGCTGGAAACAAAGCATGATACATTGTAAAAAGCACTCCAATGCGAGCCATTATGACCCAAATGACAAGTTACTCCTTCTCAGACAGGATGTCCCTCAGACTGAGCTCTGTGGAGGCAGTGTCAGCCTGGAAAATACTATGTAACTCTTGAGATTTTTATCTGCGATCCGAGCTGGTTTGGGTTGCTCTAATGGGAAATTTGCCTCCTCTCTTTGCATATTGACAGCCACCCCCCCACAGTCCCCTCCCCACAGCCCCGGCCCCGCAACCCTTACCAGAAGGTGGAAGTCAAGGATAGGGCTTGACATCTGTCTGCAGTAAATATGGCCAAGCCCCAGGTGTACACCAAAATGAAGAGACACTGGTCCTAATAATCTATTGCTGCATAACAAACTGCCCTGAACCTGCTGGACTTAAAGCCATGAGCATTTCTTTTTTTTAATTTTTTTTTTTGATGTGGACCATTTTTTAAAAAGTCTTTTCTGAATTTGTTACAATATTGCTTCTGTTTTATGTTTTGTGTTTCTGGCAGTGAGATATATGGGATTTTAGCTCCCTGACCAGGCATGGAACCTGTACCCCTTGCATTAGAAGGTGAAGTCTCAACCACTCAACCATTAGGGAAGTCCCTAAAGCCATGAGCGTTTTAGGGACTCTCATAGTTCAGTGGTTGACAGAGCTCTGCTGGGCAGTTCTGCTGATCTTGGGATCTGTGTGGGGGCTCTCATGGCCTGGGCTTGGCTGGCCTTCTCTTCCTCTCTGGGGACTCTTAAGGCTTCTCCTCCTTTCAAGGTCTCTCCATGTAGTCTTTCCAAACTTCCTCACAGCAGCTCAGGATCCGCCAGACCAAAAGAAGCTTCCAGGCCTCCCAGGCTCAGGACTAGAGCTGACACAGCGTTACTCCCACTGCCTTCTGTTGGTTATTCACTCAGAGTCAGACCTAGCTTCAAAGGGAAGGGAAGATGCTCTGCCTCCCAACAGCAAGAGTGACAAAGAATTTGAGGCCATCGTTGATGCATGTGACAATCACAAAAAAGATGATTCGAATGTCTATTGTTTTTTCTTTTTTTTTTAATTTTGGAATTTCACCTTGAGAGTAAAATAGAGTCGGTTTATCTTCTTTCCTGAGATTTCTTTCCAGTTGATAATCAGAATAACATAACTTCCCATGAGCCACAGTGAATGATCATTCATTCATTCTTTCCACGTTTATCCAGACCGACTATGTGTCAGGCACTCAGACTACAAAGACACAACCCAGGCTTTGTGTTCAAAGGGTTCACAATATAGTCGGGGATCACAAGAGCAGCAAACCAAGGACATGCTGGGTGACAGGAAGAAGGTAACTTAGGAAGAAGAGAGAACATGAAAGTGAAAGAGATTGAAAACTACAGGAAACATTCACTAAGCAAAAGCCACGGGCTAACCCCTTTCTCATCATAACTCATTTAATCTTTACTAAAACCATATAAGACAATTCCCCTTCTACGGGTGAGGAAACTGAGGTGCAGAGAGGCAAAGTAACCTGGCTGAGGCCACTCAGCCAGAAAATGGTGCAGCTATTGCCAGACCTGGTTGCACCTGCACCCAAGCCTGGACCCTCCCCTGAATTTCTGTAACAGCCTATTTTCATGAAACTCCTGGTCTCCCTAAGACTGGCCATTAAACCTGGTCCTCAGAAATCGGGAAGTCGAGAATGCATAAACCAAGCCATCTCACTTTTCTTCTCCTCATTCTGCCCTCAGCTCTTAGTCTTGGAAGCTGACTGACCTCATTTTTCTCAGGCCAGGAGAGAGAGCTGGCTGGAGTCCTTTATTTCCACATTTCCTGCTGAGCCATTGCACCTGTCTGCTTCACTTGGTTCCTCAGCCACAAGGCTGCATGATCCAGGACCCCGCTCTCCAAACCAAGGGCTGTTCCCTGAAAGTGGGCCCTGGCATATGCTTCTTAGACTTTTACTTATTTTTATATGTTTATTAATTTAAAAAATATTCATTTATTTGGCTGCATCAGGTCTTAGTTGCAGCATGCAGGATCTTCATTGCTGCATGTGAAATCTTTGTAGCAGTGAGAGGGATTTAGTTTCCTTACCAGGGATCGAACCCTGGCCTCCTATATTGGGAGTGCGGAGTCTTAGCCACTTGACCACCAAGGAAGTCCCTATTTTTATTTTTTATTGAGATATAAGTCATGTACCATAAAACACACTATTTTCAAGCGTTTAGCTCAGTGGTTTTTAGTATATTCACCGAATTGGGCAAACATCATCTCAGTCAGTTTCCAGAACATTTTCATCATTCCAAAAAGGAACATCATACCCACTAGCAGTCACTCTCAGTACCCTACTTCCCTTAGCTTCTGGCAACCACCGATCACCCTTCTGTCTATGGACTTGCCTGTTCAGAACATTTCATATACACAGAATCATACAATACATGGTCTTTCCTGTCTGGCTTCTTTCACTTAGCATCATGTTTCAAGTTTCATCTACACTGTAGCAGGTATCAGTACTCATTCATTCCTTTCCATTGCATGAATGTCCTAGATTTTAGTTATCCGTTCATCTATTGGTGGCTGTTTGGGCTGTTTGGATTTTTGGGCATTATCTTCACACAAATGTTTGTGTGAACATAGACATCTGCTCTCCTATATCTGCCGCTGCTGCTGCTGCTGTCGCTTCAGTCGTGTCCGACTCTATGCGACCCCATAGACGGCAGCCCACCAGGCTCCCCCGTCCCTGGGATTCTCCAGGCAAGAATACTGGAGTGGGTTGCCATTTCCTCCTCCAATGCATGAAAGTGAAAAGTGAAAGTGAAGTCGCTCAGTCGTGTCTGACTCTTCGCGACCCCAAGGACTGCAGCCTACCAGGCTCCTCCATCCATGGGATTTTCCAGTCAAGAGTACTGGAGTGGGGTGCCATTGTCTTCTCCTATATCTTAGAGACACAACTAATTCCCCACTATTTTGTCCTTCTTTCTGCAGTACCCCACCCCCAGGACGCTCTGTTCCTCTGATCGGGGTTGTAAAAAGGGATGGTTGGGCCCGCGGAGCAAAGGTATGTTCTGTTTCTTTTTCTGAGACCTGCAGGGGGATGGTCTGGGATCCTGGTGATGTTTGAGAAGCCCAGCTCTTTAGCTTCTGGCTCTCAGCTGGCTTCGTCCACCTTCCTTGGGCCATGGATGAGCCTGTGCCTGCCCCATGCCTCGACTCTGAACCCAGAGGACCAACTGCTGACTATGAATGTGACTCTAATTCCCAGTGAGGGCAGCTCCTGAAAACCTCACAGAATTAGCCCCTTCAGGGTTCTCACTGATAGAAAATTTGAATGGCCCAGTAGCATCATCTGAGTATTCTACACGTTTCCTCTTGAATTTCCCCAAAGGTTGAGAAGCATGAATGTGTACCCCGCCCAGGGCCCCTGGAGGCAATATCAACCTTCAGAGTTTCCAGAGATCTTGTTTTAACTTAAAAAGGCACATAAAATTAAAACAAATTTCGCAAAAAAGAACAAGAAAAAGTAAAATATCATTGTTTTAAGTGGAGGAAAACTGCTTTACAATGTTGTGTTAGTTTCTGTCGTATAACAACTTGAATCAGCCATGATATACATATATCCTCTCCCTCCTGAGCCTCTCTCCCCTCCCTCCTTTACATCCCTCTAGGTCATCACACAGCACCCGGCTGGGCTCCCTGTGTTATACAGCAACTTTTCATCAGCTATCTATTTCACACATGACAGTGTAGATATGTCAGTGCTACTTACTCCATTCGTCCCACTCTCTCTTTAGCCCACTGTGTCCACAAGTCCATTTTCTACATCTGCTTCTCCATTCCTTCCCTTCAAATAGGTTCATTGATATCATTTTTCTAGATTCCATATATGTGAGTTAATATATGATATTTGTTTTTCTCTTTCTGACTTACTTCACTCTGTATAACAGGCTCTAGGTTCACCCAGCTCAGTAGACCTGACTCATTTGTTCTTTTATATGGCTGAGTAATATTCCATTGTGTATATACATCTTCTTTATCCATTCATCTGTAGATGGACATCTAGGTTGCTTCTATACCTTGGCTATTCTAAACAGTGCTGCAATGAACACTGGGGTGCACATGTCTTTTAGAACTGTGACTTTCTCAGGGCATATGCCCAGTACTGGGATTGCTGGGTCATATGGTGGATTTATTCCTAGTTTTTTAAGGAATCTCACACTGTTCCCCATAATGGTTGTATGTTGTCCATAATAGTTATATCAGTTTACATTCCCAGCAACAGTGTAGGAGGGTTCCCTTTCCTCCACATCCTCTCCAGCCATCAGTGTTTATAACATGTGCTAAGTCACTTTAGTTGTGTCCAACTCTTTGCAACCCTATGGACTGTAGCCTTCCAGGCTCCTCTGTCCATGGGGATTTTCCAGGCAAGACTACTGGAGTGGGTTGCCATGCTCTCCTCCAGGGGGTCTTCCCAACCCAGGGATCGAACCCATGTTTCTTATGTCTCCTGCGTTGGCAGGTGGGTTCTTTATCACTGCTGCTGCTGCTGCTGCTGCCACTAAGTCGCTTCAGTCGTGTCCGACTCTGTGCGACCCCATAGACTGCAGCCCACCAGGCTCCCCCGTCCCTGGGGTTCTCCAGGCAAGAAAACTGGAGTGAGTTGCCATTTCTTTCTCCAATGCATGAAAGTGAAAAGTGAAAGTGAAGTCACTTAATTGTGTCTGACTTTTCGTGACCCCATGGACTGCAGCCCACCAGGCTCCTCCATCCATGGGATTTTCCAGGCAAGAGTACTGGAGTGGGGTGCCATTGCCTTAAAAGCCAGTTTATAACATACATGTACACAGAAAGGCATATTAATATTCAATTCCATTCCATAATGCTTGTGCATTTGAGTTGGAGGAGAGTTAACTAACACTATTTACTATTTACCTTTCCCCTTAAATATCCGTTAGTGACACTGACACTCCAGGAAGATGCGCCATGCTTACTGCATGGCCCTGTCCATCCTGGTCCATGCTGTACACACCTAGAGGAACTCCGCTGTCTGTTCAGAAGCCATGTGCTAGTCCATTTGTACCAGGCAAAAGAATACACCCTGTTCTGCCTCCCTCTCAGGCATCTTTTCTTGTGAAGAAACAAACAAGCAAGCAAAAACCTAACAGCATCTGTGGTCTTTATGTCTTCTCTTTGATCCTTCTTTGAAAACCTTACCGTTCGATGTGTTGCTTGCTTGGTTTTTCTTATGTAAGCCTGTGGTTTGGATGAGGTTACACAGAAACTAAAACTGCTTGGATTGAGAAACAGCCTCTTGCTTGAGTGGAGTGGAGTTTCCTCCCACGGTTCTTTCACACCTGTGCTTCTACAACCCCTTGACCCTTCACAGGAATCCAGACCGGCAGGTGTATACATTATAATGAGAAGCAGAAGACCTGTGAAGTCTTCACCTGGTGTCCTGTCGAGGCAGAGGAAAAGGCTCCGGAGTGAGTTATAGGGAGGGGACAGACACAGTGGCCCGCAGCTTCAAGCAGATGAAGCCCTGCGAGGCACTGCCCCAGCTTCCCTTCTCAGCACCACCCTCCCTCCCCAAGTCCCGGGTCCTACTGGCTTAGTGACTCCCAGGCCAGACACACTAGCGGTCTCTGGGAGGGCCTTGCTTGTGGTCAAAATATTGACATAATTCTGGACCAGCTGATAAATAGCTACTACCTTGAACACCTGTGGGTGTCCCCTGCCCCTTGAGTGTTCCAGCACTTTCCAGGGCACCTCCAGACACCACCTCCAGTGCTATAGCAGGGTCCATTCTGTCAGTGTCTGTACTGAGTGATTAAGGAAGAGAAGGTGGGAGGGGAAATAGGAAAAAGGAAGAAGAAGGGAAGGGAGGAGAGAAGGAAGGGAAGGCAAAGAAAGTTTTCTTAAATGTTCACAGTGATGTACACATTTGGTGTTCCCCTGTGTTGATTCTTCTCAAGGTCAGGCCCAGAAGGCAGAACTTGATGTTAAACCTCAGAAAACACTGGGAGGGCTGCATTTCAGCAGAGAATAAGGAGAGCTGGATTCAAATCCGGGCTTTAATGCACCCTTGCTATGTGGCCTTGAACAAGTGCCTTAACCCCTTTGGGTTTCAGTTTCCTTGTCTTTAAAATAAGAATAACAGGCCTTCCCCAGCAGGCCCAGTGATTCAGACTCTGCACTTGCCACGCAGGAGGTGCAGGTTCCATCCCTGGTCAGAGAACTAAGATTCCACAAGCAGCGTGGCCAAAATATATTTTTTTCAGTTAAAAATAAAATGAGGATAATAACTGCACCAACCTTCCTGGGCTGTTGTGAGAATTAAATGAGATGATAATTGCACAGTGATTGCACAGTGAACCCTGTGCTTGGCACACTGTAAAGTGCCCAATAACACAAATGCATACAGGATCTGCCCCTCAACGTGTGGTGGTTCTAGACCAGCCTTGTCCAGTGGAACCTTCTGCAATGCAGAAAGATTCTGTACCTCCACCATCCAATCTGGTAGCCACTAGCTACATGTGGCTATTTAGCACACGAAATGTGGTTACCACAACTGAACTGAATTTTGAGTTTAATTTAATTTCAATAGTCGGGCTTCCCCAGTGGCTCAGTGGTAAAGAATCTGCCTCCAGTGCAGGAGACATAGGAGACATGGGTCCAATCCCTGGGTCGGAAAGATCCCCTGGAGGAGGAAATGGCCACCCACTTAGTATTCCTGCCTGGAGAATCCCATGGACAGAGGAGCCTGGCGGACTACTGTCCATGGGGTCACAAAGTGTCGGACACGACTGAGAGACTGAGCACACACAGACACAATTTAAATAGTCACACACACCACACATGCCTAGGGGATGTTGGACAGTGTAGTTCTAGAGAAATGTGACTCAGGGCCACACCATCAGCATCTGTGGGGCAAAGAGAAAACTTCCCCAAACTAACTTCTTAGAAGCTTCAGGCAAAAGTTTCTGATGTCAGAGTGGGAAGCACCAGGCAGTGCCAGCTTGTCCGGCTCTCACTCGCTAACAGCACCGCACAGGTTCATTTGTAGGTCCCGGAAGAAATTATCCAAGACCCGGGGGGACATGAGCCTACATTCAAGAAGGCCCTGGTTCAAGGCAAGAGGCTTCTTGATTGCCTGTGGTTTTCAGTCCTGGCTCTGCCAGCAATTCATTCATCACATAAATACCGGGCATCTCTGATGTTTTGTGACCTGGGCTGCAATTTTACATGACCCTGGACAAGTAACTCCCTTACCTTCAGTTTCTCATATGTTATACAAAAGCATTACTAAGATGATTCATTTAATTGTTTCTCCAGCACATCCATTATCACATAGTAGGGAGAACTGTGCTTTTTTTTTTTTTTTGTAAAATACAAGAAGACCCAGATATGGAGCAGGTCCCAAGGGTTTTGCAATCTAATAGAAGAGATAAGACACATGCACAGAGGGCTGTCATTCCGAAAAGGAAATTTTTAAGTGTCATGAAAGAGAAGTAAAGGGGACCGTTTAGTCCTTTGATTCTGAGCATGTTGCCCAGAAGTTTGAAATCTTCTAAAGGCAAAGGGTCTGGCAAATAGCAGGCATCTGTTGTAAACAAGATTTTGTGTGTGTGCAAGTGACAATATAACTTCAACTGGCTTCAGAAAAAAAAAAAGGGACTGTTAATTTTGGGCTTGTGTTTTTGACTCACGTCAATGAGAAGTCCAGAAACACTAGTTTCGGGCAAGGCTTGATCAAGGCTTTAAATGATGTCTTAAGATTTCTCTCTCTCTTCCTCTACCTTTCTCCTCTCCCCAGCCTCTAGCTCTTCTTTTCTTCCATGCTGGCTTGCCTCACACTGTGGTCTGGGGCACTCCAGGTTTACCTTGTCCTTGCTACTAATAATCCTAGAGAAAACAAGTGTTTCTTTCCCAATAGTTCCCACAATAATCCTGGGGTGTTCTCAATGGCCTAAGGCATGTGACAGTCAAAGAATCAATCACTGAAGCCAAGGGGATTAGATTACACGGCTTGGTTTTTTTCTGTCATTATTGTATAGTTTTATTATTGCTTTTATGTTAGTGTTTTCCAATCAGATTAGGGACTCTTTGAGGTGAAAGTGGTATTTTATCTCTGTCAAGATGGCTCATCACAAAGCTGGTTGATTAAATATTTTTTAATTGATGATTTATTAAAAATGTAGACTATATTAAGACTACCATGAAATTCAAGCTTCTTCATTTGGGATGTGATTTTTAAAATTAATTAATTTATTTTAATTGGAGGCTAATTACTTTGCAGTATTGTAGTGGTTTTTGCCATACATTGACATGAATCAGCCATGGGTGTACATGTGTCCCCTATCCTGAACCCTCCTCCCACCTACCTCCACATCCCATCCCTCAGGGTGATCCCAGTGCACCAGCCATGAAAGCCCTGTCTCATGCATTGAACCTGGACTGGTGATCTATTTCACATATGATAATATACATGTTTCAATGCTATTCTCTCAAATCATCCCACCCTCACCTTCTCCCACAGAGATGACCCTATATGCAAGACAGAAAAAGAGACACAGATGTAAAAAACAGACTTTTGGACACTGTGGATTACACTGTTAAACCAGCTCCAGGTCATATGCCCACCCTGGGAGCTGTAAGGGATGGGCAGGAGATGAGAGTGGACTGACAGTGGAAGAGACCTGGCTTTCCCAAAGGGAAAAAATTGAGGTGCTACTGCTAGAGGGGGGGAATTGATGTGGAAAGGCAAAAATTACAGTGTTCTCTATAATTACATCCCCAGTAGAGCCAAAGTTGGGCTCTGGAAGTCCTGAAATAAAAAGCAGATCATTCTTTTTTAAAGAATTTTCTGATTGTATTGGATTTTAGTTGCGGTACATGGGATTTTTGTGACAGCATGGGCTCCACAGTGTGTGGGCTCAGTAGTTGCAGCGCCCAGGCTTAGTTGCTCTGTGGTATATGGGATCTTAGCTCCCCATCCAGGGAAGGAACCCATGTCCCCTGCCCTGGAAGCATGGAGTCTTAACCAATGGATCACCGGGGAAGCCCCCAGAGCAGATTATTCTTGATGTTCCCTTCCGAATACTTTCCACCTTTAGCCTGTGCTTCTCCCAATGTATATTTGCCACCTACTCAGGTGTGCCAGGCAACAGGATACCAGTGGCATCATTTTGTGGAGCCTGTTCTCTCCATCTTTAACAGATTCTCAACCTCACCAGGACAAAAATCTCGACTGTCTTGTTCATCACTGCATCCCAAGGGCCCAGCCCCATTCCCGGTACAATAAATATTTGTTGAATGAATGAATGCATGGATGGTGGGTGGACCTTCCGGCAGTCTAGAATTTGGGCTCCTCTCACTCATGGAGGATTTTATACCACTCAGAGCCTCTAGAGAGCGAATGATAGAGTCAAGTATGTATGTGTGGCCCTGTGCTAAAGGCTGAGGATGCCAAGATGAGAAAATTATTGTCTCAGCCCTGCAGGATCACCAAGTTTATTGTGGAAAATACAAACAGGAGTGTGCTGGAGCTGGCTTATACCAGCTCTGAGCCATTTATGCTCATCCCTTCCCAGTTCCAATTCAGTGATGTTCTACTGGTAGCTTGAAATCAGCGATGGTGGGGGTATTTATACCACAATAGTCAGTAACTGCTACAGTATCAGGGCTTATTGTTTTCCTGGAGAGCTGGTTTTTAAACATTTACCAACACACCACTGTGCATACCTAAACATACCATTATATCAGAGTTAGAAGTATTACAGTAAATGCCACAAAGTCTTTTTTTATGCCACCTCACACAGCTGTGGGACCTTAGTTCCCCAACCAGGGGTCAAACCCATGCCCCTGCAGTGGAAGCAAGGATTATCAACCACTGGACCACCCGGGAACTCCTTCCATGGGGTCTTAAGAAGGGAGAAATTCTTCCTGGAGAAGCTGGAGAATTTTGGAAGGTTTTGCCCACTGAATTGCATTTCTCTCCAACCATCATATTGACCCAAGCAAGAAATCAGAGCCTCTGGTCCCTGGCTCACTGACTCCCTTGGTCCCTGTAGTCACTGATCCCCATTTTGCATTTCTCTCTCTCAGGCCTGCGCTCTTGGTCAGTGCTGAAAACTTTACTGTACTCATCAAGAATAATATCGACTTTCCTGGCCACAATTACACCACGTAAGTGCCCAGAATGTTTGGCTGTATTTGTTATCTACTGTTGCATAACAATTCACCCCAACATTTAGAAGCTAAAAACAACAAACTTTAATTTTCTCACATAGTTTCTGGGCATCTGGGAATGACTTCATTGGGTGGTTCTGGCTTGGGGTCTCTCAGGATACAGTCAAGCTGTCAGTAGGGGCTGCAGCCATCACCAGACTTGACTGGGGCTGGAAAATCCTCTTCCAAGCTCACTCAAGTGACTGTCATCAGGAGAACTCAGTTCTTCACCATGTGGACTTCTCCTTCAGACTGCTTGAGTCCCCTTGGGACATGGTGGCTGGCTTCCCCAGAGCAAGTGATCCAAGCCAAAGAGCAAGCATGCCAGATAGTAACCAGGAGAGAAGCCACTGTGTTTTATAATCTAATCTCAGAAGTGACACACCATCACTTCTGTCATATATTACTGGCCACACAGACCAACACTGGACAGTGTAAGAGGGGAATACACAAGGGTGTGAATCCAGAAGGCAGGATCGTTGGAGGCCCTCATGGTGCCAGGGGCCACGCTGTTTCACTCCCATGAAAGAGAAGGATCCCAGTTTTCAACTGAGATGCTTGTTTGCTTTTCATCATGTACAGGAGAAACATCTTGCCGGGTTTAAACACCACTTGCACCTTTCACAAGACTCGGGATCCACAGTGTCCCATTTTCCGACTAGGAGATATCTTCCAAGAAACAGGAGATAATTTTTCAGAAGTGGCCATTCAGGTTGGTGATGCCTGTTTGTAAAGTGGAATGTGGGGAGGGTGGGTCAAGGGATGGAGGATGACAAATGGCCAAGAGGCTGGACCACTGGGTCTTAATAATATGCTCATATTTATGGAGGATTTTGTAAATCCATGTTCAATGACAAGGACTTTTCCTGCATCACCACATCTAATCCCACAACAACCCTATGTGTGAGACCATTCATCTATTAGTTTCCTGTGGCTGCTGTAACAAATTAACACAAACTTTGTGGCTTAAAACAACACATTTTTTATACTTCTGGAGGTCAGAAGTCCAAAATGAGTATCACTGGGCCTAAATAAAGATACCAGCAGAGCCATGCTCTCTCTGGAGGCCCCAGGGGAGAATCCATTTCCTTGCCTCTTCCACCTTTTAAAACTGCATTCCTTGCATCTCTTAGCTCATAGCCCCTTCTTCCTGCTTCAAAGCCACCAGCATAGCATCTTGCTTCAGTGGTCACATTGATTTCATTTTTCTTTTTTTTAAAAAATATTTTTATATTTGTTTATTTGGCTGCACTGGGTCCTTGTTGCAACACATGAGATCCTTTGCTGTGGCCTGCAGGCCTATTTGCTCTGCGGCATGTGGGATCTTAGTTCCCTGACCAGGGATCAAACCTGTGCCCCCTGCACTGGAAGCATGGAGTCTTAACCACTGGACCACCACCTACATTGATCTCTTATCCTGTGTTAAATCTCCCTCTGCCTCTCTGTTCATAAAGATCAGTATGTCTTTATAGGGTCCACCCAGATAATCCAGATTTCCTCTTCTCAAGATCTTTATTTAATCACACCTGCAGTCTCTTTGGAGAAGGCAATGGCAACACACTCCAGTACTTTTGCCTGGAAAATCCCACGGACGGAGGAGCCTGGTGGGCTGCAGTCCATGGGGTCGCTATGAGTCAGGCATGAGTGACCGACTTCACTTTCACTTTTCACTTTCATGCATTGGAGAAGGAAATGGCAACCCACTCCAGTGTTCTTGCCTGGAGAATCCCCAGGGACGGGGAAGCCTTGTGGGCTGCCGTCTATGGGGTTGCACAGAGTCGGACACGACTGAAGCAACTTAGCAGCAGCAGCAGCAGCAATCTCTTTGGGGGGTTCCCTAGTGGCTCAGTGCTAAAACATCTGCCTGCAACGCAGAAGATGTGGGTTTGATCCTTGGGTCAGGAAGATCCCCTGGAGGAGGGCATGGCAACCCACTTCAGGAGAATTCTTGCCTGGAGAATCCAAAGGACAGAGGTGCCTGGTAGGCTGCAGTCCATAGAGACAAAGAGTCGGACATGACTGAAGCAACTGAGTGTGCACACATGCAGTCTCTTTGGCCATTTAAGGTAACATGTTCAGAGATGCAGGGATTAGGACCTAGGATTAGGTATATCTGGGGGGCTACTACTCAGGCTGGGCTTCCCTGGTGGCTCAGTGGAAAAGAATCTGCCTGCCAATACAGGAGATGTGGGTTCAACCCTTGAGTCAGGAAGATCCCCTGGAGAAGGAAATGGCAACCTACTCCAGTATCCTTGCCTGGGAAATCCCACAGATAGAAGAGCCTGGCAGGCTACAGCACATGGGGTCGCAAAGAGTCAGACACAACTTAGAGACTAACAACAACAATTATCCAGACTACCACACTTTGGTTACTCAGGATTATTCCAGTAGCAAATTATAGAAATCCAACTCAAGTGATTTAAGCAAAAAATAAAAAGTAATTTAGAGGCAAATAACAGAAACAAAATTCAAGTGACTTAACCAAAAAGGAACCATATTAACTTGCGTAGAAAGACCAGGTGGAATGAACATTCTAGTATACCCAAAGCATCTTCCTACCTTGAGTTTTCCCTTGCTGTCCCCTCTGCCTGAAATAGTCTATCCCCAGACATAGTATTAACTGCCTTCTACACTTACTTCCAGTATTCACTCAAATATAGCCCAGTGAAGCTTTCCCTTACTGCTACATTTACAACGACAATTCCCACCTCTATCCCAGCAGGCCCTTTTCAGGTTTATTTTTATCCCTGGTACCAAGCATTATCTGACATCCTATATATTTTACATCATATCCATTTGTCTGTTGTCTATTTTCTCTGACTAGAATGTAAGTTCCATGAAGGTAGCTCTTTTTTTTTTTTTTGGTTCATTTTTGTATAACATTCAGCACATAATGGACAGTCAATAAATATTTGTTGGCTGAATGAAGAGTATGATAGATTTAGGCATAGCTGCATCCCAGAACTCAAATGATGTCTTCAGAAATCCGACTCCTTTCATTTTTTGACTGTTTCCTTAATGATGATATTCTCCACATGTCAAGTCAAAGCCACCAAAGCTCTAGCACTCTGCTATCCAATATGGTAGCCACAAGTCACATGCAGCAACTTAAACTTAATTGAAATTAAAAATTTATTTCCTTGATCATACTAGCCTCATTTCAATAACCACTGGCTACTGCCTTATAGGGCATGAATACAGACTATATCCATCAGCAGAGAAAATCCTATTAGATAGTGCTGCTTTAGACTTTCACACTCCACAGCTAGTGGTCTCAACCAATAGAGGACCTTTTCCCCTATGGTTCTGGCAAAATGTCTCAAGGAGAGTTCTGATTAACCCTACCTTGGGCCACATAATCTATCTGAACTCATCATCAGGTCCAGAGGGAAGCACTGTCCTGGGAGTGAGGTGCCAGGACTGAGTCAGGTGCCCTCTCCTGGGAGAGGTCACAGCCCCATTCAAACCACGGAGAGTTAGGAAAGGTGTTTCCCAAAGGAAATTTCAGGTAGATTTCCCAGAAGCCAGCAAAATGGATGCCAAGTGACAAAGGTATTAATACATTCACTATAGTAAGTAGAGTGCTTGGCTTAGTGCCTGACCCCCCAAAAAAGGCAGTTGTGATTTTTCTGTGTTATTTCTCCTCTCTCCAAGTCAGAACCTCTTTGTTACTCATTTCTGTATCCTCAGAATACTACATCTAGCGTACTGTCTTGAAATGCCTAATTTCATCGATTCAAAGAGATATCTTTTTCACTTTTAATAATTTTGAAATCAGTAAGTGCTTTCAGTTGATGGAATCTCACAGTTTAATTGACACCAGTTTTTTCCTTGGAGGAACATTAAAAAAAAAAAAAAACACCCTGTGTATCTTACAAGCAATGGTGTCTAAGCTTCAGTGAAATATGATGGCCAGTGCTCAAAAAATGTCTGTAGAAAAAAAAAAGAAGTACCAAGTATAGGTAAGAGATGAGCAGATTCTTTAGAAGTTTAGAGGAGAGAAAGGTCACCATGAACTGAGGAGTATAGGCGTGCTTGCGTGGATGGGGAAGGATGTTGGCTGGGTCTTGGAGGACGAGCAGAATTTAGCTAGAGAAGTGGGTGGGAGAAATGTTTCACTGGGAGAAAAGGTCAAGGGCCAAGATTAAAAGATGCAAAGTATACCCAGCAATTCCACTCCGAAGTATGTACCCCCAAAAAATGACACCTTATATTCACACAAAAACTTGTACGTAAACATTCACAGCAGTATTGTTCATTATAGTCAAAAGATAGAAATGACCCAAGTGTCCATCAAAGGATGAACGGATCAACAAACTGTAGTGTATTCATACAATGGAATATTCTTTCACCACAAAAAGGAATGAAGTACTGACACTTGCTACAACATGGATGAACTTTAAAAGCATTATGCTAAGCGAAAGAAGCCAGACATAAAAGATCATGTATTACATGATTTCATTCATGTGAAAGTTCAGTATAAGGAACTCTGCAGAGACAAAAAGTAGATTAGTGGTTGCTTAGTGTTGAGAGGGGTAATTAAAGTTTACATGGTTTTTCTTTTTTGGAGGTAGTGAAAATGCTGTAAAATTGACTGTGGTAGCAGTTGCACATATACATGAATGTAAGTGTGGAATTGTACATGTTAGGTGGGCGAATTGTATGTGAATTGTATCTCAATAAAGCTGTTGAGATACAGCTTTATTTTAAAATAAAAAAAGAAGTGAAAATGCAAAGTGTGTCTGGGAAAAGCATAGTCTGGCATAACAGCTTTCTCCAAGGGAGAATTTGGAGAAAAGCAGAGAGGAAGTGATGGAGCACGCTGAATTCCAGTATGATAAGCTTCAACTTAATCTTTTTTTTTTTTTAACTTTACAATATTGTATTGGTTTTGCCATATATCAAAATGAATCCACCACAGGTATACATGTGTTCCCCATCCTGAACCCTCCTCCCTCCTCCCTCCCCATACCATCCCTCTGGGTCGTCCCAGCGCACCAGCCCCAAGCATCCAGTATCGTGCATCGAACCTGGACTGGCAACTCGTTTCATATAATCTTTAATGGGGGTGGAAGCATTAATAATGTCTGATTACAGGAGGGGTTTGTTGAAAGTTGGGCTTCCCTGGTGGCTCTGATGGTAAAGAATCTGCCTACAATACCACAGACCTGGGTTTGATCCCTGGATCAGGAAGATCCCCTGGAGAAGAGAATGGCAACCTACTCCAGTATTCTTGCCTGGAGAATCCCATGGACAGAGGAGCCTAGTGGGCTACAGTCCATGGGGTTGCAAAGAGTCAGACACGACTGAGCGACTAACATTACTACTACTTGTTGAAAGTTCTGTTTCGGGAAAGTAAATTTAATGGTAGTATGTTCCAGGCGGGAGGAGGAGCAGGGAGATGCATTTGTAGTTGCCAAAGTAGTCGTTGTATGAGTTAAATTGGATGGTACTTAGAGCTCTGAAATTTTTTATCAGCATTTTTTACCCTCAAAAGCAAACTTTTCCTTCAGTGATCATCACTATGCAGGGAGATGTCTGATAGCTGCATAACCCACGTCCCGCGAGGCTTAGAGATTATCTCTTGTTTTCTTCCCCAGGGAGGAATCATGGGCATTGAGATCTACTGGGACTGCAACCTGGACAGATGGTTCCATCACTGCCGTCCAAAATACAGTTTCCGTCGCCTTGATGACAAGACCGCCAAGGAGTCCTTGTACCCTGGCTACAACTTCAGGTAACAGTGCTCCAGGTCAGATTTGCCCAGTAACTAGCCCTTGGCTCCCAGGGACCTCCCAGACCCTGCTGAGTTGTATCCCCAGCAGACTAGTTTTGTTTCCCAAGGCAACAAGATGAATGTAAAACACTTCCTCTGAGAGCTAGGCAGTGACTGAATTTTTGTATGAATTATTAAAGAACTGCACTCTCTTTGTAAGATAAAAAGCAAAACTTGGGAAACAGAGATAACCATAGAAAAGAGGATAAAAATCACCCATAATTCCTCTATCCTGAGATAACTGAAGATAACCTTCTGGTGAAATTTCCTTTGTCTAACCAACACTTGTGAGGCTTATATGAGATCATATATGTATAACCTGGTATTCTGTGAGGTGTTTTCATATACCAGTTCAGTTCAGTTCAGTCGCTCAGTCGTGTCCAACTCTTTGCGACCCCATGGACCGCAGCACACCAGGCCTCCCTGTCCATCACCAACTCCTGGAGTTTACCCAACTCATGTCCACTGAGTCGGTGATGCCATCCAACCGTCTCATCCTCTGTCATCCCCTTCTCCCCCTGCCTTCAATCTTCCCCAGCATTAGTGTCTTTTGAAATGAGTCAGCTCTTCGCAACAGGTGGCCAAGGTATTGGCGTTTCAGCTTCAGCATCAGTCCTTCCAATGAATATTCACGACTAATTTCCTTTAGGATAGACTGATTGGATCTCCTTACAGTCCAGGGGACTCTAGAGAGTCTTCTTCAACACCACAGTTCAAAAGCATCAATTCTTCAGGGCTTAGCTTTCCTTATGGTCCAGCTCTCACATTCACACATGAATACTGGAAAAACCATAGCCTTGACTAGATGGACCTATGTTGGCAAAGTAACGTCTCTGCTTTTTAATATGCTCTCTAGGTTGGTCATAACTTTTCTTCCAAGGAGTAAGCGTTTTATGTGCATTTTATGATATGTTTATATCTCAATAGAACAAACAAAGAAATCCAATAAGACCATTTCACATGATGATACATGCTTCAAAGAAAATCAAACAAGATAGTTTGATAGGGTGGGGAGCGGGAATGCAACCAGAAAAGGCCTCTCCAAGGACGGGATAGGAACCCCCCATAGGCACTGTGCACTTTCCTGAAGAGTGAGCTTTCCTAGTTAAGAAGGGAAACTGCACACATAGGAGTCCATCTTAGGGAATCAACTTGCAAACATATTAGCTTCCCTGAATACTTTTACTACTAATGGTCTGGACTCTCAAAGTGGGAGTCCCCACATCAGCATCACGTGGGACCTTGTTAGAAATGCAGATTCTCAGGCTCTCCTCAGACCTACTGAATTAGACACTCTGGGGATTGTCCCTCCCAGGTTATTTGTACACAAACTCGTTTGAGAATCACTAATCTAGACCCTTGATACTCAAAATGTGATCCTGTTACCAGGAACATGGGCCTTGCCTCAACATGGGAGCTTGTTATGATGTAAAAATCTCAGCTTCCACTCTTAATTTACTCTCTTATGTCTCCTGCATTGGCAGGCAGTTTCTTTACCATTAGTGCCTAGAATCTACATCTTATGATTCCCAAAAGATTCATGTGCACATTAAAATTTGAGAAGCACTGGTCTAGGCTATGTCATCTAGCATCCCAAACATGCTTTCTTCTTTGATGTTTTGTTTGACTATATTTTGTTTCTTACAACCAGGTTGCTAGTTGCCCAGGAGAATGAATAAAATGAGGTGTCTATAGTTAATCTGAGCATGCAAATACAGGCCAAAGTACATGTACAAACACACACACACACTCATTCACTGCCTCCTAACCCTTCTGCTAGCATTCTTATTGACTTTTTGTTATCCACTCAAGCAAATGGATCTATTCATATTTTAGGTAAAGCAGCATGATTAACTGGCAAGCAGACTTCAAACTTTTTTGTTGTTGTTGTTATTGTTGTTGCCTGTACAATGTTTTGAATGTTGAGATATTCTACATAGAAGTATGGACTTCCTGCTTTTTCTGAAAAATTAAACTATTTGGAAAAAAATCAAACCATGTAACACTGGCTTCCTATCCCACAGGAGAGCACGCAGCTGGAGCTGAGTATCAGTGGTCCCCTCTTGGTTTGCCACAGTCCTCACCACTCTTTATTGCCTCATATCTGGCTGCATCACTCATTTCACTCATCTGTCTGGCCCCTACAGGCATCTGAGTTTGAAACTCCTGACTAAGAGCTGGCTGAGATCAACACACAAGAGGCATTTTTAAAGAACACTGTCTTTGCTTCAATGACTTTATTTTTTTCATATTTATTTATATGGCTTCTCCCCCTCCTGCCCTGAGTCTTAGTTGCTGCAAGCGGAAACTTCGTTGCAGCATGTGGGATCTTTTTAGTTATAGTATGTAGGATCTAGTCCCCTGACCAAAGATCGAACATGAGCCCCCTTCATCAGGAGCTTGGAATCTTAACCACTGGACCACGAGGGAAGTCCCATAAGAGGCTTTTTGCCTTCTCTGGGGCCATGGAGTCTCATCCAGGGCCCTGAAACCAGCTCCTAGTTTAGGTAATGTTTTGATCATTCCCTGCTGCTCTACTGAATAGGCTTGTGGCCATTAGTAGGAAGCAAGGCCTGGGTCAGTGGTCCCCGACTGCCCTCACAGGCTGTTTTTCCAGCGGCCAGCAGACGCATGCAGGGCAATGTACCCATCAGATGTTAGCAAATGTCCTTCAAGTCTCTGAGCTGAGCCTAAGAACATTAGCTCCTGGAGAGATCTGAGCTTTCTGAAGAACTGGTTGATCTTTCAGCTCAAAGTATTAGAGCATTTGTTCTCTGGAATCAAGCACCAGAAGAAATCTGTAACCAAAAATAAATTGTGGAGACCTGATGGGTAACTTTATTTTCAAATAGCCACAGAAAAGAGAAGGAAATTAGAGGTTATATGAGGTATATGAGAAAATATAAGCTTTCTAAAATACAGGAAGTTGAAGGAATTGATCACGTTGCAGAAATTTCATCCTTTAAAGATCTGTGGCCAAAGGTCCTTAGGCAATGATTCAGTTTATTTACAAGACGTGTAAAGCAGGACAGAATGCCTGATGGGCTTCTCTGCTCTCAGAACAGGTATGTATGTGTATTCATTTCCTGTGGCTGCTTTAACAAATTACCACAAACTTGGTGGCTTTAAACAACAGAAACTTCACAGTTCTGGAGGCCAGAAGTCCAAAATCAAGGTGTCAGCAGGGACATACTCTCTATAAAGGCCCCAGGGGAGGATCTCTCCTTGCTTCTTCTGGCTTCCGATGGCTCTTGTTGTGCTTAGTCGCGTCCGACTCTGCGACTCCATGGACTGTAACCCGCCAGACTCCTCTGTCCATGAGATTCTCCAGGCAAGAATACTGGAGTAGGCAGCCATCTCCGACTCCAAGGGATCTTCCTGACTCAGGAATGGAATCCGAGTTCCCTGCACTGGCAAGCAGATTCTTTACCACTGAGCCACCAGGGAATTACAGATCTTCTGTAATTCTGGTGCTCTGCTTTTAATGTGACTAATGCTTATTTTTTCTGCTTATCAAGGATATCAGCTTGCAATATATAACTGACCCTCGAACAATATGAGTTTGAATTGCATGGGTCCATTCACACACACTATTTTAAATAATAAATATGAATACTATAGTACTATACAATCTGCAGTTGGTTGAATGCACAGATGCAGAGGGAGTATGGATATGAAGGGCCAACTGTAAGTTAAAGTGGATTTTCCACTGGGCAGAGGGTGGGCACCCCAACCCCTGTGCTGTTCAAAAGTTAACTCCATAGCCTTTCTAGCACCAGCACTACATCTAGAACTTCAATTTTTAAAAAAAATAGGCCAATTCTAGTGGTTTTTTTAATTTCAAATTCCTAAGACAGAAAACTTGATTGACCCAAAATATTGTTTCAAGCCAATTCCAACGAGATGAAACTGCTTAGTTTTTAACTCGTGGCTGCCTCCCTCCAGTATCTGCCTCCGTCTTTACATGGGCTTCCCCTCTGTGTTTCTGTTTCAACTCTCCCTCTCTTTCCTCTTATAAGGATACAGTCACTGCATTTAAGGCCCACCCTAAATCCAGGATGATCTCATCTTGAGATCCTTAACTCATCTGCACTTGCAAAGATCCTATTTCCAAATAAGGTCACGTTCGCAGGTGCAGGGGTTAAGCACTTGAGACTTGCCTTTGGCGGGGGCATTATTCAACCCACTACAGCACGCAAAAGCATCCTTGCCCATGAGGGCCTGGTATTTCTGAGTGTGGTCCACTGTTCACCTGTATCAGAACCAGCTGGTCCCTTTCCTAGACATACAGGTTCCCAGAAACATTTCACACCATTTGAAACCACCCTTTGGGGGTGAGGCCCTGGAATCTGCCTTTTGAAAATGCTTCCCAAGTGATTCTTGCCCTCAGTATGAGAACCACCATACCAAGCCCCCGAAAACTGAAATTCAAGTATTTACTAGTGTTAACCTTCCAGGAAAAATAGCTTGCATGGAGAGATTATGCAACCCTGGGGCATGGAGTGGTGATGCATGCTTGCTTTGCATTTTAAAAAGCAAATCAGTTAATAGAGCAAAAGAAAGTGCTGTCATTAAATGAGAACATTCAGATGCAAAGAAACTGAAACCTCTTTGGCCAGAAACAGGCACGGAAAGTGCTGAGAACATCTAATTCATCTCTATGTCAGATCCGGAGAGCTTAAAAAAAGATAAAAATAAGAATTTCAGATGTTCCATACTATATTTTGGCAGAGCATTCATTTTTTTGTTTTCTTCTCTCCCCACACCTATAAGTAGATTATGAGTTAATAACTCAAAGAAAAAAAATAAAAAATAAATAAAACTCAACATTCAGAAAACTAAAAAAAAAAAAAAAAATGTCCTGGGACTTCCCTGGTGGTCCATCTTTAGTGGGTCATCTCTATGCAGTGGTGTCAGTAGCTACTTATATCTTTGCTGTAAATGTCTGTAACACTCTGAACTCCCAACGCAGATGGCCTGGCTTCAATCTCTCTGGTCAGGGAACTAGATCCCATATGCCACAACTAAGAGTTCGAAGATCACAACTAGAGATCCTGCATGCTGCAACTAAGATCTGGAGCAGCCAAGTGAAAGTCATTCAGTTGTGTTGGACTCTTTATGACCCCATGGACTATACAGTCCATGGAATTCTCCAGGCCAGAATACTGGAATGGGTAGCCCTTCCCTTCTCCAGGGTCTCTTCCCAACCCAGGGATCGAACCCAGGTCTCCTGCATTGCAGGCAGATTCTTTACCAGCTGAGCCACAAAGGAAGCTAAATAAATATACAAAAATAATTTTTTTTTTTAAAGCAGACTTTCCATCACTCTGTTTTGCCAAAAGCAGAGGAGGTGATGTGGGGAGGTGGTGCTTTGGTTCCAGGTGAAGAGAGAGAGAAATTTGTGTTCTTCCCTTTGCTAACAACAGGAGAGCTGAAAGAAGACTAGAAGACTAGATCGGCTACTGTTTTGGTTTTTCTTTTCATAAAATACCAGCAGTTTCAGATAGGTCTTTATAAATATGGATCTTTTTCCTCCTACAGATATGCCAAGTACTATAAGGAAAATAACACTGAAAAGCGGACCCTAATAAAAGCTTACGGGATCCGATTTGACATCCTGGTTTTCGGCACGGTAAGTCTCTTCTCCGCTCTCAGCCACTGGCATCTCCGTTCCTATGACTGTGTCTTAAATTACTGCCATAGTATCTCAAAGGGTGAATGCTTTGGTCATAGTCATTAGCTGGCACTATGCACTTTGCATGTGGGATATAAAAGGGGAAGAAATGTCCTTGTTCCTGGACAAGTCATCTAATGAGTACAAGAGTGGGCTTGGGGAAAAAACCTAATAACTCAACTTTAAAAATACTCTGATGCTTAAAAAGGAGAGAGAAATCATATATTAATGCATATATACGGAATCTAGAAAGATGGTAGTGACGAACCTATTTATAGGGCAGCGATGGAGACAGGGAGGCCTGGCGGGCTGTGGTTCATGGGGTCGCAAAGAGTCGGACACGACTGAACAACTGAACTGAACTGAATGGAGACACATTCATAGACAACAGACTTATGGACGTGGAGGGGGGAGGAAGGAGATGGCAGGATGGATGGGGAGAGAAGCATGGAAACACATACACTGCCATATGTAAAACAGGTAGCCAGTGGGAATTTGCTGCATGACGCAGGGAGCTCACATTGGAGCTCTGCAACAACCGAGAAGGGTGGGAAGGGGCGGGACGTGGGAGGGAGATTCAGGAGGGAGGGGACGTATGTATACCTATGGCTGATTCATGCTGATGGGTTGCAGAAACAAACTCAATACTGTAAAACAATTATCCTTTCATTAAAAATAATTTTTTAAAAAAGGAGAGAGAGATCCCTCTGTAAAACAGTTTGTAAGGAACAGAACCCAGTTCAAATTGGGTTAGGAAAAAAGGGAAAAAGTCCTTTTTTTTTTTAGTTCATATAACTGATAAATCCAGAGGCAATTTTCAGGCTTCAGATATTGCTGAATCCAGATGTTTTAATAACATCATGAGGAACCTGCCCCCCTCCATCTCTTACATTTTTCTCCTCTGTTCTGGCGTCATTCCCGGTGGGTCATCTCTAGGTGGTAGTGTCAGCAGCTACTTATATCTTTGCAATTTAGCAACCTCTACGGAAAGAGAACATCTCAGCAAAAGCCTCAGCAGATGCCACTGGCTTTGACTGGCCCAGTATGAGCCACATACTCACTGATGAACTAATCACTATGACTAGGGTCACTCCCAACGGTCCTAGACCAGCCCGGAACCAGCCTCTTCCCTGCAAACTACAGGGACTGAGTATGCACAGAGATGGTTCTCCAAAGGAAAACTGGCATGCTGTCTCCAAAAGGAGGAGAGATGCAAAAACCAATGGATGCCCACATATCTTGTCTGACAGCATATTATTTACCTAACGTGGTAATAAGCCCCACAAGAATCAATGAGATATAGTGAGAAGATACAAAGATACTGAGAATAAAAATCACAAGGACATCTAAGGGGAGACTTTGTGCAGACATTCCTTCCCTCTGTTTCCAAAGTAATTTCAAATCACTTTTAGGGAAAGCTCTTCTGAAACCCTCACCTCGAATGGAAAAATAAACTTTCAGTGGCTCTCCTCTCAGTGTTTCTTAGTTTAAAACTTCTTAGTTTAAAACACCCCTGTTTTCAAGCACATCCTGAGAGACAGAAGCAGAAGGAATAGGATTCATTTTTCAGTCTCCTTAATCTTTGTTGCTGTGAACACATTGGATGCAGTTGTCAAATTCATGGCACTAGACTCCCTCCTCTGCTGGAACTTACAATTACATGTTAGAGCAGAAAAGCATGATTCTGAATTTCAACCAAGTAATCTTTTGTACTCTGTTTTCAAGGGGGGGAAATTTGACATCATCCAGCTGATCGTGTACATTGGTTCAACCCTCTCCTACTTTGGTTTGGTAAGAGATTCTTTTTCTCACACTTTATGAAAATGATGTGGCTAAAGAAAGTTTCACTGACAAGGTGCTTGTCTGGTTCTTTCCAGGCCACCGTGTTCATTGACATGCTCATCAACACTTATTCAAGTAAATACTGCCGATCGCATGTTTATCCCTGGTGCAAGTGCTGTCAACCCTGCGCAGTCAATGAATACTACTACAAGAAGAAGTATGAATCCATTGTGGAGCCAACACGGGTAAGACTCGATATGTCTACGGGATATCAAAATCAAAACACCTGAAGGGCCTATTGGATCACTGAGGAGAGTGCAGAAATAAGGCCACGATCACAGGTGCAGTCAATCCCGTGGTGGATAAGTATCAGGACCCTACCCCAATCCACATTCTCCGTCAGATGAATCCTTTCATTGTAGTGAAGAAAAGAGGCAAAAATGGAGAAGCATGATATAGGGAAAACAAATGTTTGTGTTCCAGGATTTGTCAGTTTGGTCAGATTTATTAAACTGGTTGTGCAATAAAAGTATAATAACTTTGGAGAACAATTTGTCAATCTAGTAACATTTAAACAGGATATTCTTTACACCCTGGCATTTCTACTTCTCCATACCTGCCCTAGAGAAACACTCACATGGGTACCCAAGTGGTACACGTGTACAAGATGTCTATCACAGTGCTATGTGTGACGGTGATGAAGAGCATCTGCCCAAATGCCCAACAGGTGAATGGTGAAATGAACTATGATAAGTCCATAGTAGGGAATGCCTGGCACCAGTTTTAAAACATGACGCAGATAATTATAAAAGCAAATGCTCATATAGAGTTCCCAGTGCTATGTATACGTTAACTCACTGAACCTTCACACAGCCTTATAGGTGGGTTTATAGGATTGTGTGATCATCAGTAGAATTCTAGATAGGTACTACTGTTATCTTTCTGCAGATGAGGAAACTGAGGCACAGGAAGGATAAATTATTTGCCCAAAGTCATATAGTTGGCAGAGATCGAATTCTAACTCAGGCAGGCTGGTTTCAGAATCCATGTTGATAACTATTATGTTAGAGGTACTGACATGAGCAAATATCCAAGATTGCTGAAAGTGAAAAAGCAAACTATGGAACAATATCTGTGGTATGATATATAGGCTAAAAAGCAACTATACACAAAAACTATTTAATGTATTTTCTACACGTATATATGTCTATTTATATATATACATATATATTCTGTATATTTTTATGTGCATTATACACACACATGTAAATGTGTGTGGGGAAGTAATAAATGTATACAAAAAGGTTGGGACACTCACAAATCACTCACAGTGATTGCTTACGGAAAGGAGCCTCGGATAGGGGAGTAGTCAAAGGAAATTTTAGTTCGCCTGTATGGTTTTGATTTGATTCATTTGGAATTTGATTAATTTTGGAATCCATGATTTCCTCCAATCAAAGAGAAATTTCTGGTACTTTAAAAACAACAAAGAGGGTTTCTTTCCCTTGACCAAGAACACTGCTGTCCTTTTGTAGCGGCTGAATGCACAATTCATTGTTCATTGTACATGTATTTGCAATTAAAATCAAAGTTCATCTTTGCAACTAAAATTAATCACCATTTCACGGCCCAAGATGGGAGGCAATTTAATGAAGATATAAATAATTTAAGTTGCAATAGTATAACTTTCAGGAGATATTCAACCTTAGCATAACTGAAATTGAGGGAACATAACAAAGGAATTTTTATATAGCACTTGGGGTACCTGGAGATAATAGGCAGTAAGCTGTGGATCCTCTAAGTCTACAAATTAAGGTGGCGGGGGCTCCATTTCTGATACTCATAATCAATTCTTTCTTAGTTAGCACGAGTTTCTGGTTAGCTTGTTTAACGGGTTGTCATTTGGCAAGTAGGAATAACAGTTGCCTTTAGATATGTTCAGATACACAGTAGGTGTAACGCTGTACTAAAATGGCTAACCCTTTAATTTTTATCTCCTAGACATTAAAATATGTGTCCTTTGTGGATGAACCCTGTATTAGGATGGTAAATGAAAGACTGCTTGGGAGACGTCTGCAAGATGTCAAAGGTGAAAAAGTCCTGGTAAGTTGTTTAGTGCTTGCTTTTTGTTTTTCGGCTGCGCGGCACAGCCTGCGGGATTTTAAGTTCCCTGATGGAACCCACACGCCCTGCAGTGGAGGCCTGGAGTCCTAACCACTGGACCCCCAGGGAATTCTCATTAGTCTTTTCAAACTAATTAATTGATTAATTTGGTTGTGTGGGGTCTTAGCTGTGGCACACAGGATCTTCCTTGCGTCATGTGGGATCTTTCGTCAAGGCTCACGGCCTCTCTAGTTGTGGTGCTCTGGCTTCAGCAGTTGCAGTGTGTGGGCTTAGCTGCCCTGCCGCATATGGGATCTTAGCTCTCCGACCAGGTATCGAACCTGTGTCTCCTGCATTGCAAGGTGGATTCTTAACCACTAGACCACCAGGGAAATCCCAGTCTTTTTAAAAGAATACTTACTATTAAATGTAAATATATCTAGAAATGTGTATAAATCATAACTGATGACAAAGTAAACACCATGCAACACATGGTACCAGCACCCAGACTTTAAAAGTGAATATTACTAGCAGAAGGCCCTTTAATGCCTCTACCCAATTACTATCTTCCCTTAAAAGTAGACGTTACCCTGCATTCAAACATTTTACCTCTTATAGAATTTTACAAAATTTGAATCCTATAGTATGTATTCAGTACATACTCTGTTGAGTGGCTTCCCTCACTCAACATTATTTTTGTGAGAGTCATCCATGATGTTGTGTGTAGCAGTGGTTCATTCTCATTGTTGTATAATTTTTTGTTTTATAAACATTCAATTTATTTATCCATTCAATTGTTGAATGAACTACCCATTTGGTTAGTTTCCACTTTGGGGTTCATGCCAATGCTGCCGCTACAGTAAACATATGGCACCTGAGAACGGAACTGCCAAGTCATGAGGCAGGCCTGTGTGCAGCTTTCATAGTTACTGCTTATAAGTTCTCTAAAGGGGGTGTTCTCATTCACACTCTCCCCAGCAGTTCTGGCTGCTGGACATCTTCACTGACTGCATTAGTTTTCTCCAGCTGCTGTAATACATTACCACAAACTAGGGAGCCTAGAACAACAGAAGTGTATTCTCTCACAGTTCTGGAGGTTAGAAGTCTGAAATAAGGTGTCAGAAGGGCTGTACTCTCTCTGAAGGCTCTAGGGGAGGCTCCTTTCTTGTTTATTCCAGCTCCAGATGCTTATTTCACCTGTTAGGATGTCCAGCAGGATACTGATCAGAAATGTTAAGAGCAGGCATCTTTGTCTCATTTCCTATCTCAGGAATAAAGTTTTTTTTTTTTTAATTTTACTATTGTATTTGCTGTAGGGTTTTTGTTTTTTGGCTTCCCTCATGGCTTGCAGGGATCCTAGTTCCCTGACCAGGGGTTGAACCTGGCCCACCGCAGTTAAAGTGCTGAGTCCCGGCAATTCCCTGTTGTGGGTTTTTAAAGAATACCCTATCAGATTAAGAAAATTCCCCTCTGCTCCTAGTTCACTAAGAATTTTTATCATGACTGGATCCTGAGTTTTAAATAATGTATTTTTTCAGGCTTTTCAAATAATGAGTTTTCTTTTTTTGTTGTTTTTTAGTACATTACACTGATTGGTTTTCAAAGATTAAGCCAACCTTTCATTGCTGCAATAAAATACATTGAATGCAATGTATTATTCTTTGTATTTACTGCTGAATTCAATTCACTAATATTTAAGAACTTTACATCTCTTCTTGAGAGAGACTGGCCAAAATTTTTCCATTCTTGTAATGTTTTTATCAGGTCTGGGTATAAAGTGAACTCTCATATACTGAGGAAGGGCAGTAAAAGACACACAACATAAAATTTACCTTTTAAACCATTTTACAGAGTACAATTCAGTGACATTTAGTATATCCACAATGCTGAGCAACCATCACCACTGCCTTGCTCCAGAACTTTTTCATCACCCCAAAAGGAAACTTTGAATCCATTCAGCAGCCACTCCCACTCACTTCTCCCCAGGCCCTGTGCAACCACTAATCTGCTTTCTGTATCCATGAATTTGCCTATTTTGGACATTTCATGTAAATTGAATCTTACTTGTCTCCTTATGTCTGGTTCCTTTCATTTAGCATAATGTCTTCAAGGTTCCATCCATGTTTAGCTAAACAGCCACGTTTAGTATGTGTCAGTAATTTATTCCTTTTCACAGCTGTATGAACACAATTTTTTTTTTTTTTTGTCTGTGTAGGTCTTGTTGCTGCATGTGGGCTTTCTCTAGCTGTGGCAAGCAAGGGCTACTCTCTTGTGGCGTGTGGGCTTCTCACTGTGGTGGCTTCTCTTGTTGCAGAGCATGGGTTCAGTAGTTGTGGTGCTCAGGCTTAGTTGCCCTGTGGCATATGAGATCTTCCCAGACCAGGGATCAAACCCACGTCCCCTGCACTGGCAGGTGGATTCTCAACCACTGTACCACCAGGGAAGTCCTGAACATAACAGTTTTTTATCCATTCATTCACTGATGGACATGGGTTATTTTCACCCTTTGGCTATTATAATAGTGGTGCTGTGTACAGTCATGTACATGAACCATTTAGTTTTAATGTACTCAACTCACACTCTGTCTGGTGAATGAAGGTATATGTCACATAGACATAAATGATGGCAATTATGGCAAATTCCCTTGGAGGATAACAAAGGGACTTTTCAGAAAAGGGAGCATGGTGAGAAAGGAGAGCTAAGTCAGCAAATATTTATTGTCTACCATGTGCTGGGCACTGTCCTAGGCACTGGGGACACAAGCAATAAACAAAGCAAACAGGGCCCCTGTTTTCCTGTGGAAGAAGAATCATCCAGGAAACATACCAGTTCATAAGATCATTTCAGATGGTGGTAAGTATTAATGAAGAGCATAGAACATCATCATGTGGTAAGAGAAGGACCTGAGAGGAGGGGAACTGCCTAGATCAGGTGGGCAGGGCCCAGAGGTCTCTGACAGAGGATATAGGCACTAAGCCCTGGCTTTTCTGAATTTCACTTTCCAAACCTGTAAAATAGAGATCAGGACACATAGCTCATGAGGTTTTCCTTTTTTAAAAAAAAAATTTATTTATTTATTTTTGGTTGCTCTGGGCCTTCGTTGCTACATGCTGGCCCTCTGCAGTTTCAGTGAACAGGGGCCACTCTTCACCGAGGTGCACCGGCCTCTCACTGCAGTGGCTTCTCCTGTTTCGGAGCACAGGCTCCAGGCACATGGGCTCAGAAGTTGGGGCTCACGGGCTTTAGTTGCTCCGTGGCATGTGGAATCTTCACAGACCAGGAATCAAACCTTGTCCCTTGCATCGGCAGGCAGATTCTCACCCACTGCCCTACCAGGGAAGCCCTCATGTGGTTTTTCGAAAGCTTAAATGAGGCGATGCTTGCGAAACACAGACTTGACGTGTACATTTAATAAATGAGAGCTATATATGTGTGTCTCTTTTGCTGTCTTGCATTCAGGGTTGTCATTACCATCTTTTTAAATTCCATATATATGCATTAGTATACTGTATTGGTGTTTTTCTTTCTGGCTTACTTCACTCTGTATAATAGGCTCCAGTTTCATCCACCTCATTAGAACTGATTCAAATGTATTCTTTTTAATGGCTGAGTAATACTCCATTGTGTATATGTACCACAGCTTTCCTATCTATTCATCTGCTGATGGACATCTAGGTTGCTTCCATGTCCTGGCTATTATAAACAGTGCTGCGATGAACATTGGGGTACACGTGTCTCTTTCAATTCTGGTTTCCTCGGTGTGTATGCCCAGCAGTGGGATTGCTGGGTCATATGGCAGTTCTATTTCCAGTTTTTGAAGGAATCTCCACACTGTTCTCCATAGTGGCTGTACTAGTTTGCATTCCCACCAACAGTGTAAGAGGGTTCCCTTTTCTCCACATCCTCTCCAGCATTTATTGCTTGTAGACTTGTGGATCGCAGCCATTCTGACTGGCGTGAAATGGTACCTCATTGTGGTTTTGATTTGTATTTCTCTGATAATGAGTGATGTTGAGCATCTTTTCATGTGTTTGTTAGCCATCTGTATGTCTTTTGGACTCTGTGGGAGAGGGAGGGGGGATGATTTGGGAGAATGGCATTAAAACATGTATAATATCACATAAGAAATGAATCACCAGTCCAGGTTTGATGCAGGATACAGGAAGCTTGGGGCTGGTGCACTGGAATGACCCAGAGAGATGGTATGGGGAGGGAGGTGGGAGGGGGGTTCAGGATTGGGAACACGTGCACACCCATGGCGGATGCATATTGATGTATGGCAAAACCGATACAATATTGTAAAGTAAAAAATAATAATAATAATAAATAAAATTAAAATAAACCTAAAAAAATAATAAAATAAACGGTACAAAAGAAAAAAAAAGAGAGCTACTAGTATTAATGTAGTATTAAGTGTAATTTTATAAGTTCATAAGAAAATTAAAGAACCCAGGACCCTAGGGGTTGTCACTGCTGATGGGTTTGGAAACTTGCCTTTTTCAGAGACCCCAGCTGGACTTTGCAGACTTGTCCTGGCTGCATCTGTCTCTTCACGACTCACCCCCCATTCCCGGACAACCAGAGGAGATCCAGCTGCTCAGTGAAGAAGTGCACGTTAAATCCAGGGACTGCCCGGATTGGTGCCAGTGCGGGAACTGCCTTCCATCGCAACTCCCTGAGAACCAAAGATGCCTGGAGGAGCTGTGCTGCCGGAAAAAGCCGGGTGCCTGTATCACCACCTCAGAGCTCTTCAGGGACCTTGTGCTGTCCAGGCGGGCCTTGCAGTTCCTACTGCAGTACCAGGAGCCCTTGCTGGTGCTGGATGCAGATTCTGCCAACAGCCGGCTGCGGCACTGTGCCTACAGGAGCTACACTGCCTGGCGCTTTGGCTCCCAGGACCTGGCTGACTTCGCCATCCTGCCCAGTTGCTGCCGCTGGAGGATCCGGAGAGAGTTCCCCAAGAGTGAAGGCCAGTACAGTGGCTTCAAGAGTCCTTACTGATGCGCTGAGCAGTCACAGAACGTTGCCTTTGCTTGCACCTTGAGCTTCACCTGCAAGGATGTATGTCCAGATTTTCAGCCAAAGGGAAATGGGCTTTCCTCTCCCCCAGCTCTACGGGTGTCAGAGAGCAAAGTGACGGGGTAAACAAACAACAGATAAACCAGAATCCCTCAGCATGGATGAGAGTCAAGAGATTCAGATTCATTTCTCCATTCTATCCCTAGGAGGTTGCGATCCCAGGCCTTTAACCTCTGTGCCTTAGTTGCCTTATTAGCCAAGCTACTGTTTCACAATTAGGAGAGCAAATTGAGACAGTGTACACAAATTTTCTTATTAATGCATAAAAGCTACATGAATATGGGCTTCCCTGGTGGCCAAGTGGTTAAGAATCCACCTGCCAATGCAGGGGATATGGGTTCAATCCCTGATTCAGGAAGACCCCACATGCTGCAGAGCAACTAAGCCCATGCACCACAACTACTGAAGCCCATGCCCTAGAGCCCATGCTCCGCAACGAGAAGCCACCGCAATGAGAAGCCCGCATACTGCAACAAAGAGTAGCCCCTGCTCTCTGCAACTAGAGAAAGCCCGTGCATGCATAGCAATGAAGACCCCAGAACAGCCAAAAATGAATTTTTTAAAAAATAATGTTTTTTTTTTTTAACTAGATGAATACGAAGCAGATCATTTTGAGGTGAGACTAGGATAATGCCCAACCCTTTGGGTCCTGGTTAAAGAATGAGGAGGGATACAAGTGGCCACAAATTTTTTTGACATCTGTTACACAGGACCTGAGAGTTATATCTCCTCCCCTTGGGTCTTGACAGCTTTGCTCACTTTATCCAATGATAAAGTGATGCTGTATCTGATTCAGGGTCTTGGTCCTAAGATGCTGATAGCTTCCATTTCCTGTCCCTTGAAACTCTTGCTGCAAAGAAAACCAGCTCTCATGTAAAAACGTGGCCATTTGGAGGCCACCTTGCTGTGAGGAAGCCCAAGCAGTCACGTGGAGAGGAGAGATGCCTGACCAGCGCCCAGCACTCAAGACATCTGAGCCTGTCACTAGACATGGGAGAGAAGAAGCCTCTAGACTATTTCAGATCCTGCTAACATATGACTGCAGCTGCACAGACACTCTAAGTGAGAGTTTCCCAGTGAACCCACAGAACAGAATTGTTATCTTAAACTATGTTTGGGGTTGTCTGTTATACAGCAACAGATAACTGGGACAGACAGCAAGCCCGACTCATAGGATGTAGACTCAGCCTACACCCTCTCTGGTTCTAAGGTTCTTAGGCAGCCTAGATATCCCTGGAGCCCCTCGAGGGCTTAGGTTTCCTTTTATTTTAATTGGAGGATATTTGCTTTACAAAGTTGTGTTGGTTTCTACTGTAAAACAATGCGAATCAGCCATAATATATATATATGTATTGTTACTGTTCAGTTCCTCAGTCGTGTCTGACTTTTAGTGACCCCATGGACTGCAGCAGGCCAGGCTTCCCTGTCCTTCACCATCTCCCAGAGCTTGCTCAAACTCATGTCCATTGAGTCAGTGATGCCATCCAACCATCTCATCCTCTGTCTTCCCTTTCTCCTGCCTTCAATCTTTCCCCACATCAGGATCTTTTCCAATGAGTTGGCTCTTCACATCAGGTGGCTGAAGTACTGGAGCTTCAGCTTCAGCATCAGTCCTTCCAATGAATATTCAGGACTGATTTCCTTTAGGATTGACTGGTTTGATCTCCTTACAGCCCAAGGGACTCTCAAGAGTCTTCTTCAACACCACAGTTTAAAAGCATCAATTCTTCAGTGCTCAGTCTTCTTTATGGTGCAACTCTCACATCCATACATGACTCCTGGAAAAATCATAGCTTTGACTAGATGGACCTTTGTTGGCAAAGTAATGTCTCTGCTTTTTAATACACTGTCTAGGTTTGTCATAGCTTTTCCTCCAAGGAGCAAGCATCTTTTAATTTCGTGGTTGCAGTCACCATCTGCGATGATTTTGGAGCCTAAGAAAATAAAATCTGTCACTGTTTCCATTGTTTCCTTATCTACTTTCCATGGAGTGATGGGACTGGATGCCATGATCTTCATTTTTTGAATGTTGAGTTTTAAGCCAGCAATATATATGTGTGTGTATATATATGCACCATATATATCTTCAGCAATATGTATGTGACTGCAGACCAAATCAGGTAACTCACCAGACCAGCTCTGGAATCCATCAAATCTAACTGCTGAGCTACCCAGTACATTGCAATCCACATCACATTTCTATGACTGGAAGTAACTATTGCTGTTAAAAACTAGAAAAAATAAAAGCCACCTTTATGCCTTTAACATCCTGTACTTCGCAACCAGTTATAATGGATACAGTCTGATTGCTACTTAAAAAGCAATTGACACTCAAAGCTCTTACCATTTCTATCCATCAACCACTGAGAGTATAAAAATGAATAGCAGGTTTTAGGATCCTCCTCAGGATTTCCTTTTCAAGGTTTTAGCACTAGAACAGACTGTTTCTAAATGACAACTATTTTAAACAATAAATACAGAGCACTATTCAAAACTGTGACTAATAAATGGTGTGTGAGTTTTTATACATACTCTTTAATATTTAGCATTTTGATACTTTTTAAAAATCACCAGCTTTCTACTGTATTAATGTAAAATAATATGAACAAAAACCTTCCTTTTTTGACCTAGCATTTTATCTGGCTTTAAACTCAGGAATCAAGTTAATTGGGCCATATTTAACTCTCATTTTTACTACCTTTCAGAGATATTTTTGAAAAGTGAATTATATATGACTTCTTCAGAACTGAACTTTTTTACTCCAAGAATTCTATGTACCTGCTACAGATTTACATTCTGATAGCCTCTGAGCCTTCACATGAAATTTTTTGGTGCCTTATTCCTAGTGTGTTTCTCTCACCTTGTGGAGGCCCCAGATGGAGTCAGAATTTGGAATGACAAATAATCACTGGATCCACCTACTGTTTTCCTTCACCTTTCCCAGATGCTCTGGGTGAGAGGGTGAAGTGTTACGTCAACTGCATGTCTGACACTTCCTAGAATAACATGCATCACATTTATATTCTTATTTTTAGTCTACTGTAGAAAACAGTGTCATCGCCAAAGGCATCCTAATTAAAGTCACATTTTATAGGGTCTGGTTTTTGTACTTAAATCCATTCTTCTGTTATAGTAATTGCACAGTATTCACTGCTTCATCTCTGTATCAGAGATCTGCTTTCTTGTAACCCTGCCTGATTTCATGTAGCATTGGTTATAGACTTGTATTCCTCTCTTTAGAGGGAATCCTTCTTAAAACCTTCCTAATTCTAGCTTGGCAATGCAGATGTCTTAACTGTTTTGATAATAATAAAAAAAAATGTGCAATTTGTATTTATTGAAGTATTCCTTTTACTTTCTTTTCTCAAAAGATCCCCAAATCAGCAGTCTTATTCACTGACACATTCATTCAACATATACACCCTGAAGCACTATGACACAAAGATGTATTTTAGTCTCTGCCCCCAGTTCCTGACACAGATCTCCTAAATCCCCCAGAATTTCCTGGAGATAGAGCTGTCTTGTATTCTAATGAGGCCAGTCTTGGTGGGCTCCTGGATTACTTCAGGAAGGGGGCTGGTCACCAAAAGACCAAGCCATGATTAGAAGCTTGGAACTTTCAGTCCTATTCCCTTATCCTCCAGAGTGGGGGAGAGGGGTGGGATGGAAATTCAGTTAGTCACTGATTTTGACTATGTAATGAAGGTTCTGTAAAAATCCCTACCTTATGGGATTAAGAAACCTTTCATATTGAAGAACACATCCACATTTGGGGAGAGTGGTACACCCCCAACTCCACAAGGACAAAAGCTTCTATACTCAGGACGCTTCTGGCCCTCACTCTATGTAACTCTTCATCTGGCTATTCATCTGTATCTTTTATTATATCTTTTATAATAAGTGAGTAAATGTGTTTTCCTGAGTTCTATGAGCCACTACTGAACCTGAGGAGGGGGTTATAGGAACCCCCAATTTATAACGAGTTGGTCAGAAATACAGGTGACAGCCTTGGATGTCTGAAGTGGGGGACAATCTTGTGGCACTGAGCCCTTAACCTGTGAGGTTTATGCTAACTCCAGGTGATTCATGTCATAACTGAATTGCAAGACACCCAGTTGGTGTCTAGAGAGTTTTGGAGAATTGCTTGTGTTGGAAAACCCCACACATATTTGGTGTCAGATGTGCTATGAGCAGACTACAGGTAAACAGGAGTTTTCTTTTAGGCATTTGCCGGGGTCCAGCCCCGGCTGATCCAGGGTATTCGAAGGAGAGACGGCATCGGGGATCATCAGGAAACAATAGATCAATTAAGCGTTAATTAAAGATATAAAGAGTGGTTAAATAAGGATAGCTCAGTGAGGAAATTCAGTGGAGAAAAGAGGCTGAAATAACTCAGCCAGAAGGTGAGAGAAAGAACGACATGGGGAGACCAAGTCTCCGTGAACAAGGCCCGCACTTTATTTTTCAAAGTAGTTTTTATACCTTAAGTTATGCATAGAGGATAATGGGGGAAGGGGTAGAGTCATACAGTAAGCCAGGCTTTCTTCCTGCAAACTTATCATATGCAAAAGTTTAGGTGATTTGCATCATCTTCTGGCCCGGAGGCCTGTTAACATTTTAAGACCCTTTCTTCAGAAAACTTATTTTTCTCTAAAGGTGATTAGGCAGGCGCCACCCTCCAAAAGCATTAAAGTTGCATTCCTATAGGGCAAAGGTGTGGTGGGCTACAACAAAAAAGAATTAACTCAAGGGTCCAAGGTTACAAACATTAAAGCTACTACTTACACCAATTATATTAATCAATACACTGCCAGGGACACAGCAGGTAAGGGATATGGAGACTTAGCAGCAAACCTTGGCCCAACAAGTGAAAAACCCTTCACCAATACAATTTCTAATCAATCTTTTAACTGCTCAAAGGAGTCTGTATTTAGACAGTTTAGAACATCTCATGCCTCTCACAGCTGGGAGGCTTTGAGCAATCACATGTGGCCGGAAAAACCTATTCAGGCAGGCTAGAGGATTTCCAAAGGAGTTTGTAGATTGAGACACTATCACACCCAGGAACTTTATTAACTGGAGCTATAAGTTAACTCTTTTTTCAGAGAGAGGTAGTGGGGGACAGCCTCCCCCAAAAGTCAGAGGTGTAGGTGAGAGCACAAAGCAGAAAGTAGGCAGACTTTGGTTTTGGGGGTAGATGCTCGAGAATTTCCAGGGGGACTCCTGAGGCTCGATCCCGCCTTTGCGTATGCCGAGCCTCCTTCCTCATGACCTTTGCCACAGGCGGAGTTCCTCACTCTGGCTCCTGGCAGTGATAGAATTCCAGTTGAGCTATTTCAGATCCTGAAAGGTGATGCTGTGGAAAGTGCTGCACTCAATATGCAATATGCAATATGCACTCAATATGCAATATGCCGGCTCCTGGCAGGCATTTACTAGAGATCAAAGATAAATAAGTTGCTGCTCTCATGGTGATGCGAGGAGATAAATGTTAATCAAATAATTCAAATAAATGTAAACTTGTAACTTATGATAAGTATCATGATGAAGAAGATGTTTTCGGAGCCTGTAATAGGGGGACTTGACCTATTTGGGGAAATCAGAGAAGTCTTCCCTGAGGAAGGAGCCCTTCAGCTGAAATCTGAAGGATAAATTCTAGATGAGTTAGATGAGCTGGGGAGGAGAGAGTAATCTGGACAAAGAGAATAGAATGTGCAAAGGTCCTGGGGCTGACAAAAACCATAGAAGCTTTGTAGAACTTAAGAAGACTTGTATGCCTATTCCATAAATAGTATGGAGAAGTAAAGAATGAGGTAAGACTGGATAGGCAGGGATTGGACTGCATAGGGTCTTGAAGGCCATGGCAAGGAGTTTTGTCCTTCTCTTAAGAAAGACCAATGGAGACCCATTGATAGGTTTTAGGTAGGAGCCTGGTAAGATTATATTTGATTTTTAAAAGATAATTCTGATCATTAAGAGTGGTGGTAGATATAGTTTTAATTTTCATTTCAGTCTTTCCCTACTCCATGAAACATCTGTCCCAAACATGCAGCAAAACAGACTGATTTTCTATTCTCTCTTGCTCTTCCCCTTGGGCTTGCAGGATCTTAGTTCCCTGTTCAGTTCAGTTCGGTCACTCAGTCATGTCCGACTCTTTGCAACCCCATGAATCGCAGCACGCCAGGCCTCCCTGTCCATCATCAACTCCCGGAGTTCACTCAGACTCACGTCCATTGAGTCAGTGATGCCATCCAGCCATCTCATCCTCTGTTGTCCCCTTCTCCTCCTGACCCCAACCCCTCCCAGCATCAGAATCTTTTCCAATGAGTCAACTCTTCGCATGAGGTGGCCAAAGTATTGGAGTTTCAGCTTTAGCATCATTCCTTCCAAAGAACACCCAGGGCTGATCTCCTTCAGAATGGACAGGTTGAATCTCCTTGCAGTCCAAGGGACTCTCAAGAGTCTTCCCCAACACCACAGTTCAAAAGCATCAATTCTTAGGGATCAAATCAAGGGCCTCTCAAGTCCTAAACATTGGACGGCCAGGGAATTCCCATTGTGCCTTGAATTTTAGAGTATCTCCTGTCCCAGGTAGATGGGGATGAGAACATTCACTGACTTTGAGTCAGGAGCAGGAATGTGCCAAATCTAGAGACAAGGGGCAGTCAACAGAGCCTACAGATGCATTCCATCCTGTAGTGTAAAGCCTAAAATCAAGGTCTAATATCACATGCTGCCTTAACATCTGGTGAAATCAGGAGGGTCTAGCTTGGCTTAACTGCAAGTTTCTCTTCTGATAGAAAAGGTCACCTAGTTCAACAGCTTTCCCTCCTTATTAGATGGACCAGATGCAGTTCCTGCTGATCCCTGCAGAGTGGATTTGAGTTCCCCAGCAGGCCATGGAATTATCCAGAAGAGCCAATGACATCCCCCTGTGGGAAGCACAGGACACCGCACCTTCCTAATACTACCAAGCAAGCATGACTTTCACTGCTTCTGGTTGTGCACTCTGTCCCTAAATGCCATCCCCATGTGACCCCGCAAGGCATGTGGTGCCCATCTTCCCTGTGCTGTGAGTATATGTGACTAATGAATTGCTGCCTGTTTCATCTATCCAGTGCTAGGTGTCGTATGCTTGGCCATCCCCATACCCTTAGGGTGGGAATCCCTCCCTTACCAATGGGGTGAAGAGGAGGTGATTCAGGTACCCTTAATTCCAGTTGCCCTAAAAAATTAGAGGCTTGGCTTCTGTGTAGTCACTGTGCAAAGTCCTGTTTCCTAGAGCCCACGAGACCTGGGACCATCACCCCCGTTTACTTAATTAACCATTTGAGGGCACTGGGTGTGGTCACACTTTCCGCTGCTTGTGTGTTTTTCAGCGCATACTCTGATCCTATGCAGTCATCATTCTGGGAATCCCAAGTCCCCTGACTGAAATCCTTCCGCTCCCTTTTGAATGGATGTAGTTAGTCATCACTGTCTTCTTTCACTTTTACTGTGATCTTTCAGATTCCTCTTTTTTAGTCCCAGGAGGGTTATGAATCTTGTTTCCAAAACAGATGATGATCTGTGGAGAGGATTTTGCATTTCCAACATTCTTATTTCTTCTAAATGAATTATGAAGGTCACATGAATCTGAGTCTTCAGGAATCAGAGGAGGCTAACACTAGTCATTTTAATCAAATAATTACTGTACTTGACAGGCTTGGATAGGAGCCTGAGGCAAGCCTGTGAGGACAGTTTAAATTATGAGTTATATTTTACTTCCCCAAGCAAACAAGAAGCTCCTCAAAGGCAAAGGGCTTGGCTCTGCGTGCCTGCTTGCCTACTCCAGCACAGTGGTGCAGTGGGGAAGAGCTGGGACGCTGGAAACTGACCACCTGGGTTCAAATCCTAGCTTGCCCATTAATTTGCCAAGTGGCTTCAGGCAATTTATCAAATCCTTAGAAACTTTCACTGTATCTTTGTGTCCAAGGGTTGTATTAAATATTAAATGTTCTAAGTGTAAATGTATGTGAAGCACTCAGCACACTGCCTGGTACAGACTAAGCGATCAATAAATGTGAGGCATGATTATTATTTAACTATGTCTAACGATGCTGGCTATATTGTTATTTGGACAGTACCCAAGCATCACTCCTAAGCTCTGCTGCTGCTGCTGCTGCTAAGTCAATTCAGTCGTGTCCAACTCTGTGCGACCCCATAGACGGCAGCCCACTAGGCCCCGCCATCCCTGGGATTCTCCAGGCAAGAACACTGGAGTGGGTTGCCATTTTCTTCTCCAATGTATGAAAGTGAAGAGTGAAAGTGAAGTCGCTCAGTCGTGTCCGACTCTTAGTGACCCCATGGACTGCAGCCTACCAGGCTCCTCTGTCCAAGGGATTTTCCAGGCAAGAGTACTGGAGTGGGGTGCCATTGCCTTCTCTGTCCTAAGCTCTAGGCCCCTATATTTAACTGCCTGTGGGTGAATATTCTACTTAAACAGTGTAGAGGCACCTCAAATAAGCACAGAGGAGAAATCATCGTCTCCGTTTCCTCCACTCCGCCCACAGGTGCTCTTCTAGAACTCTGAAGCTCGGTTAGCAGCAACACCTGCCATCAGCTCAATTTCCCAAGCCAGAAATCCAAGGGACAGCCTCAGCATCCCCCATCTCTTTCTCCATTCCATCCAATCCCACACCAATTCATTCAGCAAAAATGTATTGAACACCCTGGCACTATGTAGGTACGGTACCAGGTTAAACAAGTGAACAAGAGGTTAGGTGCAATGGGAAAGATGGGCAAGCAATGTGTAAATAAATGAAATGAACATAGCCTGGGACACAGGGTCTGAAGGAAACAAGCAATGTTCTTTAATTTTTTTAAAATGGAGTTACTTATCTCTTTTTAAAAGAATATTTATTTATTTCGTTGTGCCAGGTCTGAGTTGCAGCACCCAGGATCTTCTATCTTCACTGCAGCATGTGGGATCCTCAGGTGCACCATGTGTGATCTAGTTCCTTGACTAGGGATTGAACCTGAATTGGGAGAGGAGAGTCTTAGCCACTGGACCCCCAGGGAAGTCCCAGCAATGGGGTTACTTCTGACAGGGGTCAGGGATGGCCTCTCCAAGGAAATGACATTTAAACTAGATCTGAATAATAAGAAGGAACTAACCATGATGAGTTGGAGGCAGAACATTTCAGGCAGAGGGACGGCAAGCACCAAGCACCGAAGTGGGAAAGAAATGAGTACATCCCAAGAATGGGTGGATGGCCAGTGTGACTGGGACATTTACAACAAAGCCCTTACCTTCTAGTCTAGCCAGGAAGGGACACAAACTTACTTATTTTCTTACTGCTTCATAAACTGTGTGGTCCCATCTCAGTGAGACAGAAGCTCAAAGAAAGGCAAAATAAAAATCCATACTGACAAGAATAACCACAGGGGGCTTCATACAGCTTATGATACATGTGCTGGCCCTCCTAGATGAAGACTGCAAATATTCAGTGAGATGAGAAGAGGGATTCCCAACAGGACGTGGCACCAGCCAGGTTCAGAGAAGTAAGTATGATATGTGCTGAGATTATAAGTAGACTTGACTGGCTCCCCATGTTGGGAATTAAGTGGATTAAAATCAAATAACGGGTGATTTGGGGAAATCTTTTTTTAAAAAAGGCGGGGGTTGGGGGAGGGGAGGACTTCTCTGGTGGTCCAGTGGTTAAGAATCCATACCTTGCAATGCAGTGGACACAGGGTCAATCCCTGGTTGGGGAACTAAGATCCCACATATCACAAGGCAACTAAAGGAAGCCTGAGTGCTGCAAAGACCCAGCTCAGCCAAAATTTTAAAAATAAATTAAAAAAAAAAAGGGGGGGGGGATTTCGTAGTGGTTCAGTGGTTAGGACTCTGTGTTTCCACTGCAGTGACTGCAAAGTTAAGATGGAGCCATTCTTGGGTTGGCGGGTGAGGTGAGGAAAGCAGTGACTTAAGAACAGTCTTCAGACAGCTATGAGGATGGTGGGTGAAGGGGGAGATCCCAGGAACGAAGATTACTTTTAGACGTCTGCTGGAATCATGTCAGAGGGATTCAAAACAGCAACCTGGACTACTAATTGGGTGGTGGTGATAGAAAGAAAAGAATCTGAGTAAGAATTTTAAAAATTCCATTAACTCCAACACTAGAAGGTTGGTTAAATAAATTATGGAACACTCATATAACAGAGTTGTATGCAGCTATTTAAAATGATGCCATAGAAGGATAGTAAGTGACACTGAAATATGTTCAAGACAAAACACAATTTGCATGATGTTTCTTGCTTAGGGAAATGCGAATCTTCAATTAGAGTTCATTTTTTTCTTGCAAAGATAGTATTTATTACAAACCTTTAACCCTGAATGCACATCTAAAGAGACAAAGAATCACCTCATTCCACACTGGAAAATGTCACGGATAATGACAAATTCAGAGACAGCAGGAAAGGTTGATGGCATTTCTTGAAATCCAGAAATCAAGTTTAAAAACCATCTTTTGGGTTTTCCTATACCCTGATTTGTCTTGGGTAAGTCACTAATAGCATACCCACCACCACCAAAATGTATATATTGAAGTCCTAGCCCCCATTATCTCAAAAAATGACTATGTTTGGAGACATAGTCTTTAATGAGGCAATTAAGGTAAGATGGGATCACATGGGTAGCTCCTAATCCAATCTGACTGGTGTCCTTATAAGAAGAGGTGCTTAGGACACAGGCAAAGAGGGAAGATCAGATGAAGATACAGGGAGAAGATGGCTATCTAAGAAACAAGGAGAGGAGCCTCAGGAAAAATCAACTCTGCTCACACCTTGATCTCATACATCAAATTTCTGCTATTTAAGCCCCACGCCCACTCCCCCGCCACAGCCTATCCTGGATCGGGAAGATCCCCTGGAGAAGGAAATGGCAACCTGCTCCAGTATTCTCGCCTGGAGAATCCCATGGACAGAGGAGCCTGGTGGGCTACAGTCCATGGGGTCACAAAGAGTAGGACACGACTGAATCAACTGAGCCCCCACACATGCCCCAAGTCTGTGGTGCTTTATTATGGTAGTCCTACCAAATAACTCTCTTCCTTTTAACTGTGATGAATATATTTTAAGTACAAAGTCTAATGCTTGAGTTCGTCAAGTATTTGTTACTCAAATACTTATATACAGAATTACCTTACGATCCAGCTATTTTGCTCCTAGGTATATACCCAAAAGAACTGAAGGCAAGGGCTTGTACACAAATGACCATAGCAGTACTATTGACAATAGCCAAAAGATGGAAACAACCCAAGTGTCCATGGAGAGATGAATGGATGAACAAAATGGGTTATACACATACAATGGAATATTATTTGGCCATAAAAAGGAATGGAGTATTGTCATTATGCTATAGCATGGATGAACCTTGAAAACATTATAGTAATTGAAGTAAGCGAGACACAAAGGCCACATGTTGTATGACTCCATTGATATGAAATATCCAGAAAAGACAAATTCATACAGACAGAAAGTAGAATAAAGATTACCAGGGGCTGCTGGTGGGAGAAGAAAATGAGGAGTTCGTGTTTAATGGGAACAAAGCTCCTGATGATGAAAAAATTCTAGAACTGGATAATGACCACAGTTATACAACACTGAATGTGTTTAACTCCACTAAATTGTACACTGAAAAGTAGTTAAATTTATGTTATGTATATTTACCACAATTTTTTACATCTACAAAAGCAGAAACCAATGCTTAGGCAACTGTAGGATTTTTACATTTCATGGAAATTTCCGTATATCATTAAAAGCATAAACTTTTTTTTTTTTTTGCAGCATCTAGAATCTTTGTGACAACAGAGGATGAAATGGTTAGGTAGCATCACCGACTCAAAGGACATGAATGTGAGCAAACTCTGGGAGATAGTGGAGGATACAGGAGCCCCGGTGTGCTGCAGTCTGTGGGGTTGCAAAGAGTCCAACACGACTTAGCAATTGAACAGCAGCAATAATACATTGTTTTAGTCTGAGTTTCAGTTGGAGGCTTGGCTCAGCTTGTTGTTCGTACATTTTGTTCCCTCCAAACACATATAAATGTATCCTGTCAGAAAACATTCCAACGGAGATCCCCAGCCTGGTCAGCAAGCCAGGAGAATAGTATTTGTTCAGGACACGATCCCCAGCCTGGTCAGCAAGCCAGGAGAATAGTATTTGTTCAGGACACGCAAGGTATAAGGGATAAGCCAGTGGTTGGTGGATATATATCTTACCTTGGGCTTTCTTAGTGTGGAATTTGAGGCACTGGCCTTGCCTGAGGCACTGACTTTGCCATCCACTATCAGGAAAGACATTTTCGCTCTTCTGGGAATAAATCTGCCTTCAGCTTCGGATAAAGCACCAAAGGACTTGGTTCCCACAGGCACTTGCTGCTGCCTGTGAGGATTCAGGCTCATAGGTAGGGAGGCATCCATGCATACCATGGGCACATGCATACCATGCCCATTCACAGTCTGAGAACTGCCTAGAGAGGCACCTGAATCAGCTTTGCTTGCTCAGGGTGCATCCACATTAGCTCCTGTGCTGCTGAGAGAGCAGAGTGGCTCGGCCTCCAAGGTGGGTAAGGTGAGAAAACCCACATGCAGCCAGGCAGCGCTGGTGGGTAATTACTTTGAGTGTCTTTGCGATGCGGAGGTTTCAGAATTTGCCACAAAGGCATCATCAAAAAAAAAAAAAAAAGTGCTGGGGTAGGTTGTCCTGGAGAGGGACAGCAGCGGCCTGGAGAGTATAGGGTGGGTTGAAGCTGCTGCCTCAAAGAAACAGATCCAAATATTGAAGTGAAGCAGAGAGGGGTATAATCAGAGTGAGCAGAACATTTGAGCAGAGGAAGGAATCTCTGTGGGAAACTCATGTTGTTTTTTGGATTTTTTTTTCTTATGGAGAGCTGATTAAAAAAAAAAAAGTACTTATTTACTTACTTGGTTGCATCAGGTCTTAGTTACGGCACATGGATTTCTCTCTAGTTGAGGCACTCATGGATTCAGGAGTTGCAGCAGCACGTGGGGTTAGCTATCCCCTGGCATATGGGATCTTAATTCCCTGACCAGAGCTCAAACCCATGTTACCTGCACTGGAAGGTGGATTCTTAACTCGTGACCCCCAGGGAAGTCCTAGGAAACTCAGTTTATAAAATAACTGGATTTGAATAAACCTCATCTATAAAAGTCTAGATTTACAAAATAAGTAAATAGGATGGGTAAGCATGATTTTTGCTTATAACAAGGTAAGATTCCTTTCAATAACGTTTGAATGAAATTATATAAACGTGGAGTCCTCTCTTTTAGGATTTTATCTATCAGAGTAACAGGAGATGTCCAAAGCCTGAACTTCAATTGGCTAGCTGTGAAACCCCTCTAAACCTCAACTTAGTTTTCATATTTGCAAAAGGATTGGGCTAAATATGATCTCTAAGCTATCTTTAATCTCATAGTGCTTCCTCCAGTGCATAAAATCCATTTGTACTTGTACTCTACAAGACCTTTTAGAACTAACACCCAAAAAAGATGTCCTTTTCCTTATAGGGGACTGGAAGGCAAAAGTAGGAAGTCAAGAAATACCTGGAGTAACAGGCAAATTTGGCCTTGGAGTACAGAATGAAGCAGGGCAAAGGCTAATAGAGCTTCGACAAGAGAACGCACTGGTCATAGCAAACACCCTCTTCCAATAACACAAGAGAAGACTCTACACATGGACATCACCAGATGGTCAACACCGAAATCAGACTGATTATATTCTTTGCAGCCAAAGATGGAGAAGCTCTATACAGTCAGCAAAAACAAGACCGGGAGCTGACTGTGGCTCAGATCATGAACTCCTCATTGCCAAATTCAGACTTAAATTGAAGAAAGAGGGGAAAACCACTAGACCATTCAGGTATAACCTAAATCAAATCCCTTATGATTATACAGTGGAAGTGAGAAATAGATTTAAGGGACTAGATCTGATAGACAGAGTGCCTGATGAATTTAGGACAGAGGTTCGTGACACTGTACAAGAGACAGGGATCAAGACCATCCCCATGGAAAAGAAATGCAAAAAAGCAAAATAGCTGTCTGAGGAAGCCTTACAAATGGCTGTGAAAAGAAGAGAAGTGAAAAGCAAAGGAGAAAAAGAAAGATATACCCATTTGAATGCAGAGTCCCAAATAATAGCAAGGAGAGATAAGAAAACCTTCCTCAGGAGTCAATGCACAGAAATAGAGGAAAACAATAGAATAGGAAAGACTAGAGATCTCTTCATGAAAATTAGAGATACCAAGGGAACATTTCATACAAAGATGGACTCAATATTAAGGACAGAAATGGTAGGGACCTAACAGAAGCAGAAGATATTAAGAAGAGGTGGCAAGAATACACAGAAGAACCATCCAAAAAAGATCTTCACGACCCAGATAATCACGATGATGTGATCACTAACCTAGAGCCAGACATCCTGGAATGTGAAGTCAAGTGGGCCTTAGAAAGCATCACTACGAACAAAGCTAGTGGAAGTGATGGAATTCCTGTTGAGCTATTTCAAATCCTAAAAGATGATGCTGTGAAAGTGCTGCACTCAATATGTCAGCAAATTTGGAAAATGCCATGGCCATGGCCAAAGGACTGGAAAAGGTCAGTTTTCATTCCAATCCCAAAGAATGGCAATGCCAAAGGATGCTCAAACTACCGCACAATTACACTCATCTCACATGCTAGTAAAGTAATGCTCAAAATTCTCTAAGCCAAGCTTCAGCAATATGTGAACCGTGAACTTCCAGATGTTCAAGCTGGTTTTAGAAAAGGCAGAGGAACCAGAGATCAAATTGCCAACATCCGCTGGATCATGGAAAAAGCAAGAGAGTTCCAGAAAAAACATCTGTTTCTGCTTTATTGACTATGCCAAAGCCTTTGACTGTGTGGATCACAATAAACTGTGGAAAATCCTGAAAGAGATGGGAATACCAGACCCCCTGAATTGCCTCTTGAGAAACTTGTATGCAGGTCAGGAAGCAACAGTTAGAACTGGACATGGAACAACAGACTGGTTCCAAATAGGAAAAGGAGTATGTCAAGGCTGTATATTGTCACCCTGCTTATTTAACTTATATGCAGAGTACGTCATGAGAAACGCTGGGCTGGAAGAAGCACAAGCTGGAATCAAGATTGCAGGGAGAAATATCAATAACCTCAGATATGTAGATGACAACACCCTCATGGCAGAAAGTGAAGAAGAACTAAAGAGCCTCTTGATGAAAATGAAAGAGGAGAGTGGAAAAGTTGGCTTAAAGCTCAACATTCAGAAATCATGGCATCCAGTCCGGTCACTTCCTGGCAAATAGATGGGGAAACAGTGGCTAACTTTATTTTTTGGGGCTCTCAAATCACTGCAGATGGTGATTGCAGCCATGAAATGAAAAGATGTTTACTCCGTGGAAGGAAAGTTATGACCAACCTAGACAGCATATTAAAAAGCAGAGATATTACTTTGTCAACAAAGGTCTGGTTTTTCCAGTGGTCATATATGGATGTGAGAGTTGGACTATAAAGAAAGCTGAGCACTGAAGAATTGATGCTTTTGAACTGTGGTGTTGGAGAAGACTCTTGAGAGTCCCTTGGACTGCAAGGAGATCCAACCAGTCCATCCTAAAGGAGATCAGTCCTGGGTGTTCATTGGAAGGACTGATGTTGAAACTGAAACTCCAATATTTTGGTCAGCTGATGCGAAGAGCTAACTCATTTGAAAAGACCCTGATGTTGGGAAAGATTGAAGGCATGAGGAGAAGGGGACGACAGAGGATGAGATGGCTGGATGCATCACTGACTCAACAGACATGAGTTTGGGTAAACTCTGGGAGTTGGTGATGGACAGGGAAGCCTGGCATGCTGCGGTTCATGGGGTCGCAAAGAGTCGGACAAGACTGAACAATTGAACTGAACTGAACTTGTACTTGACATCAGGCTTACACAAAGTACATAGCACATCATATGGTAAGTGTGGTCAATGAATTTACTCTGTTACTTAAAATCAAACATCCATACCATGGCCTCTGAGGCCCTGCTTGATCAGGCCCCTGACTACATCTCAGGGTCTGACCTCACCTCACTCTCCTCCTTGCCCACTTTGCTCCAGGCCTTCTTTACATTCCTGGAACACATCAAGCTCATTTCTACCTCAGGGCCTTTGCATTTGCTGTCCCCTTGGCCTGAGATCCTTTCCCCACTGATTTCCAGCAAGTTGACTCTTTCCGGACATTCAGATCTCAGTTCAAAAGTACTTCTTTACAGAGGGTCTCCCTGAAGCTAATAGATAGAGAATTCAACACCCACCAAGAATCCAAATTCTTTCAGGGTACACATGGAACAGTTACAAAAATAAACATGTATGTATCTCCTTCAACATATTCCCAATGAAAAATATGATATAGATCAGGTTCTCCAATGGCATTTCAGTGAAATTTGAAATTAATTTTTGAAAGATAATTGTTTAGAATATTTGGAAACCAAATAAAATATGGCTCAATGACTCTTGGAAATATTTTAAATTGGATGATAGTGAAAACACCACATGTCAACATTGGTGGGGCACAGACAGTGAAAGTACTACATTAAAGGCAAATTTATAGCTTCACATACACTTATCAGAAAACCAGAAAGGTTGAAAAAGACACGAGCTAAGCATTCAACTCAAATACGGGGAAAGCAGCAGCAGAACCAACGGAAAGAAACAAAAAGAAAATAACTAGGAGAGCAGAAATCAACAAAATACAGAACAGCTGAGACGCTACGAAAACTAAATGCTTCCATGAAAAGATTAATAAGATAGAAGTCTTATTGGAGGTGTGTCTAAGAAAAGGGAGGGGGGAAGCAAACACATTATAGAATAAAAAGTAGAATATAACCACAGTCACAATGGATTTAAAAAAAAATATTAAAAGAGTTATAAACGATCATGGGGTAATAAAGCCACATGGCTTTCCCTGACTGCTCCTACTTAGTATTGTTATCGTCTATTATCTGTCCCCTGGAATTGAAATGTAAGCTCCTTGAGGCAGAGATTTTTGTCTCTTTGGTTCACAGATAACCAGCAACTATTTGATGAACGCACAGATGAATGTCCTCAATAAGCCAGCACAATGAGGTCAGATAAGCTCTCAACAGAGATGTTTTGGTCTTCCGCAGATTTGCCCAGAGCAAAGACAACTGAGAAGGAATCCCGCTAAAGGTGTCTGGGATCCGATCACACCACTGGCACACTGTTCTGTACCTTAGTAATTTCAAGAGCAACTCAGAGGAACTACGAATTTCTGCCTCAGCAGGCCACAAGTGTGCAGCAATCCTGAATATGAAGACCAAAGAAGTAAAACAGTTTGGTGGTCCCTCAAAAAGCCAAACATAGATTTACCATATGACTCAGCAACTCCACTCTTAGGTATATACCCCAAAGAACTGAAAACCCAATTCAGAGCAACACTAATAGACGAATGCTCACAGCAGCACTATTCATGACAGCCAAAAGGTGGAAGCAACCCAAATGTGGATATGAAAGTGAAGTTGCTCAGTCGTGTCCAACTCTTTGTGACCCCATGGACTGTAGCCTGCCAGTCTACAGAGGACAGGTTCCTCTGTCCATGGAATTTCCCAGGCAAGAATACTGGAGTGGGTTGCCATTTCTTTCTCCAGCAGATCTTCCCAACCGAGGGATCAAACCCAGGTCTCCCACATTGCAGGCACTCTACCATCTGAGCCACCAGGGAATCCACCCACAAAATGTGATGTATCCATACAAGAGAATACTGTTACTGTGACTGTTGTTGTTTAATTGCTCAGTTGTGTCTGACTCTTTTGTGACTCCATGGACAGCTCCTCTGTCCATGGGACAAAAATAAATCTGAAAATTGTCCTGATGTTTATTTACTATTTCCATTTTATTCTTATATCTTGCTAATCAAGTGTTAGTTTGGTTTCAATACTATACAAGCATTCATTCCTCAAGATTGCTCCTATGATTGCTCCACTGAACACCTGGATATTGCTCAGATATTTGCTTACGACAGTTCGCGGGTGGAGCTAAGTAAGATATTTTCAGCTGTTCTGTCAGAACAGGACAGAGCTTGTCATGTTGCCAGCACATGACCATGATAAATATGTCCTCTTCAACTTCCATAACTTGAAAACCGGGTGGATGTTGGAGCAATCCCACAAATGAAGCTTTGTGCACTGTTTGAAGATACTTTCTGAATATTTTCCAGAGCAAGTGAAAGATTATTCCTTCACTCACATTTTAAATTCCTAACATCTTGAGGCCTTTATTATTATCCAAATTATCATCTAGCCAACAAAACTCCTAATAGTCTATCCATCAATTTATTCTATTAAACGTATAAGCTATTGATAGAACTTCAACATGTAAGGAGATATTCCACTTCACTTATAACTAGAATGCTCATCTACATTTGAAACTAAATGTTCACATATTAACAACATATCCCAGGCCTCATTCATATACATTTTGATGCTCTGATTAGAGATGATGGTTACTCAAGGGCTTCCTTAGCGGCTCAGCTGGTAAAGAATCCACCTGCAATGTGGGAGACCTGGATTCATCCCTGGGTTGGGAAGATGCCCTGGAGGGGGGCATGGCAATCCACTCCAGTATTCTTGCCTGAAGAATCCCCATGGACAGAGGAGGCTGGCGGGCTATAGTCCATGGGGTCACAAAGAGTCAAAACACAACTGAGCGGCTAAGCACAGCACAGCACACACAGCATGGGACCCCACATTCATGTGCAAGTTCAGAGAGGCCACACACAGTGCTGAAATAGTCATTTGACCACCTGGCCTTCCAAAGGCTGAGACTAAAACCCAAGCCAAATGACAGATTTGGGCAAAACAGAAGGCTGAGGCTGATGGTGTTTCACCCCTAGTAAAGAGGCGAGACCAGGGAGCCAGAGGAGCTGAGCAAGCTGGATAATTCTCAGGGTAAAAAAGAGGCATTTTTTGCCCTCACTGACCCAAAGAAAGTGACTGCAGTTTGTCACCCCATTTTCCATGGAATTTCCTACTGTCAAGGAAACAGAAAAAGGGAAGCAACCAAAGAGATAGGATGCTACCCTCCACAAACACTTCCTGTTGTTTGTGCTAAAACTTATACAGCTCACGTCAGCACACCCTACAGCACAGCTCTCGTCACACACACCTAACACTGAGAGTTCTAAAACTACTCAGGTGCACAGTGTTCACTAAGTTTTCAGGGCCTACACTTAAGGTTAGAAAAGAATTGAGAAAATCCCAAGAGGATGCTTTGTTATTTGCTTATGTGAACTTAGAGGTTATTCTTGTCTGTGTCCAGACAACAGAAATTCAGTCATTATTATCAGGTGGATGGTTTTAGAGTCTAATGAATCCTTGCTTTCCTCTGTGCTTTCATCCTCTCCCAGTCACCAATTAGGAAGAGAAATCTCTTACCGACAGAGGCCTAATAACTAGAAAAAGCAAGAAACTCCAGGATGTCTTATAAAACATTTATGAGGTTTGGGCTTCTTCGGTGGCTCAGAGGTAAAGAATTCACCTGCAACGCAGGAGATGTGGGTTCATTCCCTGGGTCGGGAAGATCCCCTGGAGAAGAAAATAGCAACCCATCCCAGTATTCCTGCCTGGGAAATCCCATGGACAGAGGAGCCTGGTGGGCTAAAATCCATAGGGTCGCAAAGACTGAACACGCACACACACACACCATGAGGCTGAGCTTTCACTCAACTGTAAAAAGGGATTCTGAGTATTACTCACTTGAAAGTGGTTTGCAAAATAGAAACTGCTGTGAAGAGCCAAAGAAACCTGAATTCCCACTATGCTGGATTTAGATTTGCTACAGGCTGTTTATTTGGCTAATAATCCAAAAATTGCAGGGGTGGGGCAGGGATGGAGGATGGGGAGAGACAGTCTATATGTTCCAGAAAATTCTTTTGTCTTTACCAGAGAAGAAAGCTGATGGGTTTTCATTTGAGACAAATCATATAAAAGGTACACCTTTGATGGTTTTTGTTGTTGTGTTTCATTTTCACTCAGGCTTCCAAGAAAGCATAAGGTTATCTGATACAAGATCAGGAGAAGTATGAGTTAGAGGCTACATTTCTTACAAAGACTCCCTGCTTCTTGCAAAAGTCTTTTTATTTTTTTAAACAGATCTAGTTCCAGTTTCGGAGAAGGCAATGGCACCCCACTCCAGTACTCTTGCCTGGAAAATCCCATGGACAGAGGAGCCTGGTGGGCTGTATGTAGTCCATGGGGTCGCTGAGGGTCGGACACAACTGAGCGACTTCACTTTCACTTTTCACTTTCCTGCATTGGAGAAGGAAATGGCAACCCACTCCAGTGTTTTTGCCTGGAGAATCCCAGGGATGGGGGAGCCTGGGGGCTGTTGTCTATGGGGTCGGACACGACTGAAGTGACTTAGCAGTAGCAGTTCCAGTTTAACCTGTACCAGTCCCCAGAGAATGAAGCTTGAAGTGGATGAGTGGAGTGGGGTGGGTGGCGTCAACAGCCTGTGGGGCCCTGGGTCAGAATCCACGCTATCATGAGCCTTCCCGAAGCTAGCTGACTTAGTCATTCTGGCGTTCGCCAACTCATCCTGCTTGCCATGGACTTTCCCAGTTTTAGCAAAAGTCCACGTCCCTGGGCTTCCTGGGTGGCACTAGTGGTAAAGAACCTGCCTGCCAATGCAGGAGACATATGAGACGTGGGTTTGATCCCTGGGTTGGGAAGATCCCCTGGAGGAGGGCACAGCCACCCATACCAGTATTCTTGCCTAGGAGCCTGGCTGGTTACGGTCCATAGGGTCACAAAGAGTCGGACATGACTGAAGCTACTTAGCATGCATGCAAGCACATCCCAGGAAACTTCTTAGTCCCAGGCAAACCAGGATGTTTATCAATCATCTGAAGATTTACCTCCCTTGCAGAAGCCATACCTTGTTTAAACAAGACACCGAAAGCCGGATTCAAAGTACTACAAACGTTTCAAGTTAAATCTCTGTATTTTGCAGCCTTTGTTTCTGTGTGTCACCAATCTCATCATCAGCCTCTTTCTACCACTGAATAGGAGGCCCGTCTAGTTACCACAAAAAAGTCATAAAGAACACTAAATGGTGCAACATTTTTACTCAGTTAAAGATCTTTATTTTCCACCTTTTTTTTAAAGAAAAAAAATCTAAATTCATGCAAATAGTCTTGAATTTTTTTTAAAACTTCAAACCTGTTTGGCTGATTTATTTTCTGTGTTTATAAAAAATATGTTGTGGGGAGAAATAATGATTTACCTGGAGGAATAATGATTTACCTAGTTGAGTTAGCTTTGTACGTCTCCGTCAAGCTCCAGTCCCTTGCCATGTATTCGAGTATATATAGAAAAACAACACCAAAATCCTCCCCAAAGACAATAAATCAAGCTGTCCCAAGATTAAAGACTAAAAGATAGTAAATTAAATTCTCTGTGGCTTAATCTGAATTAAGAATCTTGTGCTTATAGTGTTGCTATAGAGTTAGTAACTGTATTAACTTCCTACTGATGCTGTAACAAACTACAGTGGCTTAAGAAAATGCAGATGTTATTTTACAGTTCTGGGGATCAGAAATCCAAAATGGGTCTAATGGGCAAAAACCAAGGTGTTGGCAGGGCTGTGTTCCTTCAGGGAGGCACTGGGGGAAATACACTTCTCACCTTTTTGAAAAAAGCTTCATTGCTTGGTTCACGGCCTCCAATTAGCAGTCTCATCACGCTCACCTGTGCTTCTGTTGTCACTGGCCTTTTCTGACTCTGATTCTTCAGTTCCTCTCTTCCATTTTTTAAAGAACCCTTGTGATTAAAATCAACTGGATAATTCAAGACAGTCTCTCAAAATCTTTAACTTAATTACATTAGCAAAGTCCCTTATGCCATATGAGGTAACATATTCACAGGTCGTGAGGAGGAGAACCTGGATATCTCAAGGCGGTCATTGTTCTGCCTCCCACAGTAATTAAGACACCATCTTGGAAAGTTATCAGATTTGACGTTAATAGGATTGTATCTTGAGGTCCTATGTTCTTGAAGTCCTATTATCTTAAATCTGTTAGGTAATCCTTCCAAACATTTAGGTATCTAACAGTTTCTAAGTAAATCTGAAAAGATATTACATTACAGGCTAACGTCAGGAAACAGGATGAAATGTATGGGGGTTCCAATAATGATCACCTCCACAAGCACAACTTCTCCCATTTCAAGGTGACCCCCCTAATCCTCATTATTGCTTAAACTAACATTACATACCAAGCAATGGAACCACAAAAAGAGTCCCATGTAATATTACACAATTATTTAGAACGGACAAAATTTCACAGCATTTTAAAACTACATAACGAAATCTTTAAGAGCAAAAATCTTGAAATAAAACAGACATGGACTCAAATCCTGACTCAATCCCTTGCAAGATCAAGCCCCGGTTTTATTTCTCAGTGTCTACCTCACAGTTCATGTGAGACTGAATGAAAGGAAACCTATAAACTTTTTAGCAGCATGTTAGCTGTGGTTATCACTGTCATAAAAGCGATATACTTGACACAGTAACATCGACCCCCATTTTACATATAAAGAAACCAACTCCCCCAATATAAACAGCTCTTCTAAAGGATGCATAACTAGTAAATAATCTTATACATATCCCAGTGCCTGGCACACATTGTATCCACTCCTGAATACCTTTGTTTTCAGCAACGTCAGATACAATTCCCTACAGGCTGACCTCACAATTGTTTCATCACCTCGAGTATTCACAGCTTTTTCCCCTATCCGTCCTCTACTCAAAGGATGTGGTCTCTGATATCATTTCGCTTCCAAGAAACCAAATGTACTGAGATTTCAAGACACAGTTTCAAAAACAGGTCCAGCTCGTCTGCAAGAATATACTTTCCACTTTTTCCATTTCGATAAGCTATAACTCCTCCCCACCGCTGATCATACACCTGATAAGGAACTGAAACTACAATATATAAAGAACACTTACAACTTAAAATAGACACATAACCCAAATACAAAATGGGCAAAGGATCTCAACGGACATTTCTCCAAAGATGTACAAATGGCCAATAAGCACATGAAAAGCTCAACATTAATCATTATGAAAACGTAAACTAAATGTTTATGTATATACACGCACAATGCACATTCACATATATATATGAGTGTAGGCCAATCATATTTCATATTAATTTCTTTCAAGTCTCCTAATGGGGTATTAGAAAATATTTCTTCTTAAAGGAATGTTGAGTCTGACAGGGTTGCGATCCAGTGATCTAGCAGATATGATCAACACATGGCCTGTTAGATAAGAGTCAGGGTTTTTTCCTCTGCTGTGTTCCACAAAGGCTTCAGCCTTAAGGACTCCATGGGAAAAGCAACAGTAAAATTAAAAGTAACTTATTCCTCACTTTTGCTACCAACTTGTTCTTTATTTAGGGAATGTGCTGTTTCTGGAGATATATAATTATACATGTGGAGCTCATGCATCTGTCATTATGTTATACAATGACATATTTTACAATGTCTACAGTGCCAGATAAGTGAATCTTGCATCTATAAATGCCTGAACGGTAATTTAAACTTTTTTTTTTTTCATTGAAGATACTCCTGAACAAAAGATACAGCTTCATCTGGCTGACCGTTTGCAGCTCAAGGCCACTGTAACGACATGCAATTAAACGCCCTAACATGAGACAGGGTCAGCTACTGCTGGCCTCTCGACTAAATGATCCCAGACAGATGAGGTTTTTGGAGTTCCTGGCTCTGCTTTTTATAGGAACTTCTTTCTTTTTATGGGCTATTAATTAATTTATTGCTGCTTTTAGCACTGGTAGCCTCAAGCAGTGCCTCCTACCTCTAAGATGCTGCATTCGTACAAACATTTAACACCCACATTACCAGTGACAGTACATTTTTCATCTCTTGGAACCTAGTGCCATAGCCAAAGCCTTTCCAACCACAACTTTTAAAAGTTTACTGGCTTAAGAAAAAAACGAAGTTCTTACAAGCTTATGGGGGTACCTTGAGGGCAAAAGTGACCCAAGGAGTCAGAACCAGGAAGTGGAAACTCAGCAGAAACCAAAAAGGCCATTTTCTTAGTATCCTCACCTCTGCTCCCTTTGCCTGCCCATTTCTTTCTTTTGATTCTGTAAACTCCCTTTTTCGGCTTCCAACTCTACAAACCCTGAAGTTACATCAACTCACTTGCAGAGAACCAAGAGCTACCTCTCTCCCAGTGCCAATCTAGAGGAGAGAAACCAATCTAGAGGAGAGGAAGGCCCTTTTGAGTTAAGTTCCCCTATGGTCCAGTTGATCAGATCGTGTAGTATAAAAATGGCTGCTGGGGCCACCTTGGTGAGGAAGGGCAGTTTCTAAGAGGACAAATGTTGTGATAAACTGGCTTAATGTGCAACAAAGGAATCGGATAATCCAGACTGCTGGAGCTTAAGATTCTAAAATAAGAATTAACTCCATATGAGGGCCTGAGGTGCTCCCCTATTAGGAAAGAACATGAGGTTTGGCCCCATTATGTGGTAGGTACTTCTTTTTTTTTTAGGTCTTTGATTGTCTACTCCCTGTGTCTTTCTTTCTGTTTTTAACTTGATATACTTCACACACCATAAACAGCTTTCCTGGTGGCTCAGCAGTAAAGAATCCACCTGCTGATGCAGGAGACACAGGTTCGATCCCTAGGTCTGGGAGATCCCCTGGAGTAGGAAATGGCAACCCACTTTAATATTCTTGCCCGTCTCCCATGGACAGAGGAGCCTGGCTGGCTACAGTCCGTGGGGTCGCAGAGTTGGACAGAAATGAGCACACACACACACATACCATAAAAGCCACCTTTTTAAAAATGTGCAATTCAGTGACTTTTAATAGATTCACAAGAGTTCTGCAACTATCCCCATTATCTATTTTTCAGACCATTTTTATGATCCCAAATAGGAACCTCAAACTCAGCAGCAGTCACTCCTGATTATTTTGTTTCCCTAGTTCTAGGCAACTACAGATCAACTTTCTGTCTCTATGGATTTGCCTATTCTGGACATTTCATAAAAACAGAACCGTACAATTTGTGGCCTTTTGTCCTTGGCTTCTTTCACTTAGCATAGTTTTCAAGATTCATGCACATGGTAGTATGTATGAGTGTTTCATTTCTTTTCATGGCTGAAGATTTCATTATATAGATGGACCATATTTATTTATCCATTCATCAGCTGATGGACATTTAGGTTAATTCCCCTTTTTGGAGCTTACAAATAATGCTACTATGAACATTTATGCATGAGTTTTTATATGAACGTATCTTTTTCATTTTCTTGGTATATACCTAGGAGTAGAAATGCTAGGTCATATGGTAATTGTTCAACGTATTGAGAAATTGCCAAACTGTTTTTCTAAAGCAGCTGCACCATTTTACTTTCCCACCAGCAGGATGTGAATATCCCAACTTTCTCCAGCCTCATCTTTTTGACTGTCAATTGGTTTGATTACAGCCATGCTAGTCGGATGAAGTGGCACCTCACTGTAATTTTAATTTGTACTTCCCTAGTGACCAGTGATACTGAACATCTTTTCATATCCTTACTGCCATTTGTGTATCGTCTTTGTAGAAATGGCTATTCCAACCTTTTGCCCATTTTTTGTCATTTTACAGATGAGTTATGAGTTAGAGAACTCTTATTTAAGATTCTAGACCCTTATCAGATATATGGTTTTCCCTATTATGCGAGTTGTCTTTTTTCAGTAGTGTCCTTTGATGCACAAAAGTTTTAAATTTTGATGAAGTTAATTTATCTTTTTTCTTTTTGTCAGCTGTACTGCAGGTGTCCTAAAAAGCCACTGTCTAATCCAAGGTCACAAAAATTTACACCTATGTTTGCATATGACTCATAGTTTTAACTTTTATATTTAGGTCTTTGATCCATTTTGAGTTAATTCTCATAGATGGTAAGAGGTAGGGGTACAAATTCATCATTCGTGTTTAGATATCCAGGTGTTCCAGCACCATTTGTTGGAGAGACTATTCTTTCCTTATTGAGTTATCTTTACTAAAATCTTTTCAAGAAAAATTTCCAAGGTTTTCTCAATAACTGACTATACTCAGGCACACAATACGGAACTCAATGTGATTAAGACATATGCAAAAAGTCCCAACTGTCATCTGCAGTCACTTTCACTTTATACACTAAAATTACTCTGGCTAACATATTGGATATTCACTATCTTAATTGTGGTGATGGTTTCATGGGTGTGTACATATGTCAAACTTATAAAATTGTATACTTTAAATATGTGCAGTTTATTGTATGTCAATTATGCCGTAAGAAAGCTGTTTTTAAAAGAGATGAACTAAGGGCAAGTAAATGAAATAATTTTCTTTTCCTAATTATTTTTCAGGATCAGCTTCTCTGGTTGGCCCTAGGGGTACACTATCAACTAGGCACTCACAAAAGCTTTTTATTTCTACATTTCTCTTAACTGAGTATTGTTTCAGGACACAATCAAACATTTAAATTTCAGATCTGTAAGGCAGGGACCATCATTACTACGAGATAAGTATTGAGAGCTGGAAATGTGTTTGACTTTTAAGGAAAAGTATTTTGAAGTCTCTTTCCAATGAGAACTGAGTGGCTCAGTTTTCCTTTTCTGCATAAAATTTAAGCCCCACCTCCACCCCAACGGCACAAAGTTCCATTTCAGCAGAGACTTCATCTGTCTGTTCCCCTCCTATGCCTAGAACACTGTCCAACATACAATAGGCACTCAGTAAATATCTGTCAAAGAATGAAATAAAATCCCATTTAAATTATTACCACCTTTTCCTGGGGCCATTTTGGACTGAGGGAGATGGCAGCTCTATTCCTCCCTCTAACATGACAAGTCCATCTCCAGAGGCACGTACTGTCTTCCTCAAATTTTATTATTCACCTTCTTATATTTGGAAAAACAAGGCGATGTGGCTTAGGAATCTCACTTAAAGGAAAAGAACTAAAAGGGTGTGTCAAAGATTATGCACAGGATCCAAAAACTAGAAGCAATCAGATGAGAGCAGTTAGGGAAATTATCCCTAACTGAGTAAACAATCCATAGATTTATAATGACAAGTCTGCGGTAACATGGAAAATGAAGTGTGAATTAGGAACTGGAAAGCACTATGCTTACAAATTATATACAACTATCTGCTAGAAAACTTACTCCATAAGGGTAGGATGTTTGGGTTTGTTCTGTTCACTAGACAGTCCCTGGTATATGCAAGGTGTTTATTAACACTTGAACGAATCAATGAAACTAAATATAAAACATACTTATGAAAACATACCTGAAGGGAATGAACACAGGTGGAAAATTATGTTCAAGTGGTGCAACTGTGGGTGTTCCTTCCACTTTCCCTCTATTTTCCAATTCTCCCTAAAGTTGTGATAAAACTTTCTCAGTTCAAAGGATGGTCACAAAAATCCCTCACCAGGCTCAGGCTGCTTCCTCCTCTGTCCTGCAACTAGGAAGCATCCGGATTGGAGTAGGGATGTGCCTGCCTTCAGTTTGGGGAGGGGTATTTTACAGCGTTTCTGGCTCCAGCCAAGAGCTACTTGCTGCTGCTGCTAAGTCGCTTCAGTCGTGTCCGACTCTGTGCGACCCCATAAACGGCAGCTCACCAGGCTCCTCCTTCCCTGGGATTCTCCAGGGAAGAATATTGGAGTGGGTTGCCATTTCCTTCTCCACCAGCCAAGAGCTCCTGGGGTACCAAATATTTAGGCTTTTCCCCCTGGTGGCTTAGATGGTAAAGGGTCCACCTGCAATGCAGAAGACTGGGGTTCGATCTCTGGGTTCCCGGGGGCGGGGGGAGATAGAGAAGAGAATGACTACCCACTCCAGATTTCCATAAACAGAGGAACCTGGTGGGCTACCGTCCATGGGGTCGCATAGAGTCCTGCATGACTGAGCAACTAACTCCCCTCCCCCTCGCCCCGCACCCAGCAATACAGAAGGCGGCCGCTGCACCGCCCCCATTGGAGCCTGCACGAGTTTGAACTTGCAGTCGGACTACACTTTCTCCAAAGCTGCCGCATCCTTAGCCTCCCTCCTCTCCGCCTGCAGTCACTTCTAGACATCCCACGGGGGTCGCACTGCCCGTCTAAGGTGGGGGGTGAGGGGGCAGGGTATCTTGTTCCCAAGGGGGAGGTCACTCTCTGAGGGCTCTATCTCACCTGAGCTTCATTGGTCCTCCCTGGACCTCCTCTTGGGGTCATTCGTCCCCTTAGAGTTCATCCCCCTGGAAGGGGGTCGCTCGCTCCATTATTCCCTCGCCCCTCTCCTCAGGGATCATTCGTTCCCAAGGAGGAGGTCACCTCAGCCCCCGGGCTAATTCCCCCTGAGAAGGTGGCTTGTTCTCCGGCCCCACTGAGGCGGCTGGGCACTCGTACCCGAGGGGCAGGTCACGCCTTCCGCCCGGCCCCGTCCCCTCAGGGTCAGCGCCGCCTCCTTCCGGGCCCTCCCCACCGCGAACGGCGATTCCAGGCGGGGCTCCCGGGCAGGGACGCGGCGGCGGGGCCGGCAACCGGGCCTAGAGCGCAGAGCCGGGCGGCGCGGCGGCGGCGCCATGACGGGCTGCTGCACGGTGCTGGGGGCCTTCCTGTTCGAGTACGACACGCCGCGCATCGTGCTCATCCGCAGCCGTAAAGTGGGGCTCATGAACCGCACGGTGCAGCTGCTCATCCTGGCCTACGTCATCGGGTGAGCGCGGCCGCGGGCATCCGCTTCGCGGGGGTCCTGGGGTCAGGGCGTGGCCCGAAGGCCGGGAACTCCTCCTGGGTCCCGGCCGCGCACCTGCTCATCCTGGCCTAGGTCCTCGGCTGAGCCCCGCGAGCGCCCTCCAGGTGGGGTCCTGGGGACAGCGACCCGAAGCCTGTGACATATCCCCACTCCCCGAATCCTCCATCTACTCCACTCCACCCCCAGCCTCGAGGGGGACCGGCTCTGTCCCGGGTCTGGGTCCGGAGACTGCTTTGATGTTGTGTCTTGAAGGCAAAGCCTAGCTAGACCTTCATCCTCGCCATTCCTGCTTCTTGCCCTTCTCACTTGCTCCCCGATGGCCTTTGACGGGGGCTGGGAGGGCTTCGCCCTAAACCTCTCACTCTTTGCTCTTCACTTCCCATTCTGATGGTCAGCTGACAGAAGCCAAGTTTTGAGACTTCCACTTGGTTCCTTTGGGCTCTGTGGCTTCCTGTCCTTTCCTTTGAGCATCATGTGGTAACCCAAGATACCAGGTCACACTTTGAAAAATCACTTAAAGTTCATTTCCTTCATATTGTGGGGTTGTTGGAGTCTTTGGTATAAGCACCAGCCCTAACCTCATCATTTGCCATGCTGCCCTCTTTGCTTACCTATCCTGCCACCATAAGTCCTTACCGAGTGCTTAACGTTAATTGGTGTACCCATTACACTAAAATTAAACTCTAGCCAGGAGGTGGAAATTAATTTACCAACTGGGCCCGCCTTCATGGTCCACCTGGAGTGTGTACAGGTGCTGAGCTGACAGATGTTATCTGCTGCATCATTTTTTGTTTGTTTGTTTTGTTTTGTTAAAAGGCCTAATACAGTGTTCCCCAAACTGCACATAGAGCCATTTGGGGATCTTTAAAATATACTGATTACCGGCTCTCAGACCCAGATCTTCTGATTGAAGTGCTGTAGAGTATGACCACCTCCCCAGGTGATTCTGATGTGCAGCAAAGTTTAGGAACCAGTGTCTTAGTGTTTCCCAAACCTATCTGATCATGAGAGACTCATCTGTGGAATTAACGGTAACAGGAATCCACCCCCCTCCACTGGGGTGGGGCTCGGAATCTGTTAACACTGCCTGAAAGAATCCACATGATCTGGCAGGTTTGGCTTCTAACCATCCATCGGCACAGCAGCAGTAGGTACTGACAGTGTTCACTAAAATGGCTTTCCAGGTATGGAGTCTACATCACAACCACCTGGCCAACCCCCAGGTTTGGATTCATTAAGTCACAAAGTATCGTCACAACCAACCCAGTGATTGGGATGGACCCCTCAATTTTGAAACCCATTACTAATGGGTTGGGCTTCCCTCATAGCTCAGTCGGTAAAGAATCTGCCTGGAATGCAAGAGACCTGGGTTCGACTCATGGGTCAGGAAGATCCCTTGGAGAAGGAAATGGCAATCCACTTCAGTATTCTTGCCTGGAAAATCCCATGGACAGAGGAGCCTGGTGGGCTACAGTCCATGGGGTCTCAAGAGTCAAACACGACTTAGTGACTAAACCACCACCGCTAATGGGTTCACTAAACTCACGGTGCTAGGTTGGACCTTTGGAATCAGGAATTGTCATGCAGCTTTTTCCTTTTGGCTTTTGCTGCTCGTAGGAGGATCAGTTTACACCTACTCTGGGGTATCTTAAAGTTCTAGACTACACACAGTACACTGGCACTTGTACTGTATGGAAGCCAGAAGTCCCATGAGGCTGTTGCGCATTTGAAGTATTCCTGCTCCGAATCGAAATGTGCTGTCACTGTAAAATGCACGCCAGATTTCAAGGGCATAGTACGAAAAAAAAGTTAAATATCATATTAACACATCTTATATTGATAATGTTAAGATATATTGGACATATTGAGTTACATAAAATACATCATTAAAATTAATTTTACCTGTTTCTTTTTAGCATCACTACTAGAAATGTTTAAATTACATATATGACTTGTGTTGTATTTCTGTTGGGCAATGCAGCTTTTTTTTTAAATCAGTTTATTTTGGGCTGCACTGGGTCTTCACTGCTGCAACACCGGCTTTGTCTAGTTGCGGCAAGTGGGGGCTGTTCTGCGCTGCAGAGCTCGGGCTTCTCATTGTGGTTGCTTCTCTTATTGCGGAGCATGGGCTCTAGAGCACTGGCTCAGTAGTTGTGTTACACGGGCTTAGTTGCCCCAAGGCATGTGGAATCTACCCTGACCAGAGATTGAACCCATGTCCTTTGTGTTATCAGGCAGATTCTTAACCACTGGGCCACCAGTGAAGTTCCTGGGCAGTGTAGCTTTATAGGGTTCCTGTGGAGGGTTGTCTGCCTCTGTTATGAGGATTTTTAAGCAGTAAATGCTTTGCTTTTATATGTCTTGCTGTGATCAAATCTGACTCAGGATCTGAATTTAGGGGATTTGGAAAAGAAAAAAAAGAAAAACACCATCTCTTAACTTCCTGATTCAGTTCCTCTTGGTGAAATTGTGATCTCTTTTCCAAATGTGATCAAAGGTAATTCTTCCTTCAAAAAGAGACTGAACACTTCTCAGTTATCTAATTGTGTTATCAGTCACAGGATGAGGTAATATTTATTTATATAGCGACTGTTGTGAAACCATTTGTTTCTGACTTCTGACAGCAACTCACTGTCCAGTAGGCTCTCCATATCTGCAATTTAAGAGACCTGTTTTATTTTATAGGTGGGTGTTTGTGTGGGAAAAGGGTTACCAGGAAACAGACTCTGTGGTCAGCTCAGTTACTGTGAAAGCCAAGGGCGTCACCATGACCAACACCTCTAAACTTGGATTCCGGATCTGGGATGTAGCTGATTATGTGATTCCAGCTCAGGTAAGCCTCCCACTGTGACTCTGTCTTTTAAAGCTCAGGCCTGTAGTTCACTGCTTTCCCTTTGACTTTGCCCACCTGACTGGTGATCGGCATGCCCAGAGTGCTAATGATCACCAGTGCCCACACTGATTGTTCTAGTCCAAGAAAGCAGAGTAGACAGGCCTCTTTTTGGCTTAGGGTCCCACAGGCAATATTCAATCAGCTGTGTTTCTTCAGCCCTAAAACATGGCTGGCTTAAACATAGGAAGCTTTCCATATGGACATCTCGGTCTGTCTCAGGCCCTGAAAGGTGAAAAAGCATATGTTTTAAATCCTGGGAAAAGTGCAGGTGAAACTTTCACCTTTCCACATTTTATGATTTAACTTTATTGTTGTAAACCTGCAAGGTAGATCTTTTCAGTCATTAGAGTTGTTGTTGAGTTGTGGAGTTGTGTCCAACTCTTGCATCCCCATGGACTGTAGCTCACCAGGCTCCTCTGTCCATGTGATTTCCCAGGCAAGAATTCTAGAGTGGGTTGCCATTTCCTTTTCCAAGGGATCTTCCCTACCCAGGGTTCGAACCCACATCTCTTGCATTGTAGGCAGATTCTTTACCACTGAGCCACCTGGGAAGCCCCAGCCATTAGAGACCCAAAGCCAAACAAGAAGGAAACAGACCTACCCACACCTACCCACATGGGATTCCATCAGGAACAAAGGGAAGGGAAGAAGCTGACACAGCATCGTAGTCTTCCATCTGTTAATCCACAAGCTCCAAGTTAAATATTGACTCTCTTTAACCATGATATGACTGTGATCCATAGCCAGTCCCCACATATCTTTCCAGATGGCCCCCATGCTCAGGTGACTGGGCTGGCCAGGTGCAGATACGCTGCCAACTCTTGGCTCAGAGCAAGGACTTTAGAAACTCTTTTTTTTCTTCAAGTGTGTTCATTTTCCTTTTGCCTTCTCAAGGAAAGGGTCTAGGGGGATGCCCAGAGAGAAGTCAGAGCTAATGGAGCCATAACGGTCAAATGGAACAGAGGATTTATAGTTTGCTGGAGGCAGCTGGTCCTGTAGGTGCCTGTCCCGACAGAGAGACCTCTGCTTCCTGCAAAGCCACAGCCTCATCGAGGCAGGTTCTAGGAATATCACGCTCAGCCTGTTTACTGAACACGCAGAAGGATACGGCACCCTGCTTGTGGCCCTTGGTAGAAGGGAAAATACAGCAACTTCTCCTTCCATCTCGGATCAGGGCTGGGGTCCACGTGAGTTCTGCAGGGTTCTCCTCACGAGCTCTCATGATACCCTTCTGCTTCTCCAAAGACGGAACACAAATATCTGTTTGCACCACATCTACTCAGCTCACCTCCAGACCGAAATTTCTTTAAACTTAAAGGAAATAAGAAATAGGAACCAAAAAGTAAATCTCACTGACTGGTTCAGGTCTAACTCAGGAGCGATGTGGGAGCAGTCTTCTGTAAACACCGAGCGAGCAATGTGTCTGTGTATGGAACATGGGAGCCTGACAGGGCACCTGCCCCGGGTCTCCTGCCCCATCATCATGCCTCCCCCTCCAGCCATTTCCTCCACTCCTAACATGCTTTGCTCCAGGCCTGTCCTTGAAAGGGGCTTCCCTGGTGGCTCAGACGGTAAAGCGTCTGCCTACAGTGCAGGAGACCTGAGTTTGATCCCTGGGTTGGGAAGATCCCCTGGAGAAGGAAATGGCAACCCACTCCAGTACTCTTGCCTGGAAAATTCCATGGACTGAGGAGCCTGGTAGGCTACAGTCCATGGAATCGCAGAGAGTCAGACATGACTGAGCGACTTCACGTTCCATGTGTCCTTGAAAGATGCCAACTGTTCCCAGAGCTTCCATCACCTTGTCAGACCTGGGGGTGGAGACATCTGGAAACTCTTTGGTCCCTGAGTTTCCTTGATGGCTCCCCGCACTGACTGCTCTTCCTGGAAGTGTGAACTGCTCAGAGCATTTCATTTTAGAGTATCAGTGGCCATTGTGGAAGGTCCAACTTGAATTTGCAGGACCTTTGTCTTTTATTCCATGTACTAGAAGGTCACTACCCACTCCGGTGTTCTTGCCTGGAGAATCCCAGGGATGGGGGAGCCTGGTGGGCTGCCTTGGGAGGAGGAAACAGAACCTTCTCTAAGGGAGAAGTGTCAGTGGCTAACCCTGATTGGGTCTTCTGTATAGTATGTTTGATGTATTTACTTTAGTTCCTGTTAGGAAAGAGAACCAGCCAAACTTGTGCTCTCATGTTTCTGGGCCTCTGAGGTAGTCCAGTTGGCAAAGGATATTCCAGGCACTTCTTGGCTCTTTTCCCTCAACAAATCAAGCTTTATTAAGGAACTGTTTCAGAGTGTAGACATGTTTTATTTTTTTTTTAATGGAGGTGAAATTCACGTATTGCATTATTAACCAATTCAGAATGACAAATTCAGTGGCATTTAGCACATTCACAGGGATGTCCAACATCACCTCAGTCTAGCTCCAGAACATTTTTATCAGTCTGAAAGAAAACCCCACACTCATTAAGTTATCACCTTCTCGTCCACCTTCCCCCCCACCCCGACCCCATTACACCCACTAACCTACTTTCTGTCTCTGGATTTGCCTCTTCTGTACATTTCATATCAATGGGCTCACAGACTACGCGGCCTTTTGTATCTGACTTCTTGGACTCAGCGTCATATTCTGAAGTTCATCCACCTTGTAGCCATGTCCGTGCTTTGCTCCTTTGTATGGCTGAGTCATATTCCATCACAGGTGTGGACTGCAGTTTGTTTATCCATTCACCCATTAGACAGTTTATTTATCCATTCACCCCTTGATAGATGCAGAGTTATTTCCACCTTTGGCCTGTTGTAAATGCTGCTGCTGTGAACACATGTGCAGGTGTTTGAGTCCCTGTTTCCAGTCGGTTATAAACTGTCATAGGCAAGAACGGGAGACCCTAAGATCAGTGTTTAATTACTTCTGGTGTGGCATGTGGGAGGAGTGAAAGGTGCTGTCTTAATAATGTCCGACCCTCCTTGTGGCTCTGCCTGGCTCCCCTGAAGGTCACACGCAGCTCTGTCTCCCCTCTGCCCTCTCTGCAGGAGGAAAATTCTGTCTTCATCATGACCAACATGGTCATCACCATGAATCAGACGCAAGGCCTCTGTCCTGAGGTAGGGAGCTTCTTAGAGAAGAGCCTTGGGCCTCATACCCCCATCTCCATCCTTGTCCCTCAGTAGGTGGGGCCAGGCTGTGTGAAACCTGTTTTCACTGGTTCTTCCTCCTCCAGATCCCGGGTAAGACCACTGTGTGTGAAACTGATGCCAACTGCACTGCCGGCTCTGCAGGCACCCACAGCAGCGGTATGAATCTGTGACCATGACCCCACAGGAGACACTTAGGCTGGGGAGGGCAGCCTCCAACCAGACTGCCTCCCCGTGGTGAGGGAGGGGCCCTCTCAGAGGGAGATCTCCGTGGTGGAGGAATCCCCCGCACCCCCCAGTGCCTTCACATGACCCAGACGGGGCTCCCGGGACCCTCTCGAAATTCATCTCTGTCCTTTGCACCCCAGAAACCATCCCAGATCTTGCCCTGTCCCGTGGCTCAGCATCACCCTGTGATCGGCAAAGCAGAGATGTGGCTAGGTCTCAGGCAGATCTTTTCCTCCAGTTTGAATCTCTGGACAGTGTAAATCCCAGGATTGGAATAGCTTGAGACTGACTGCATAGGATGCATGGCAGAGCTTCCACTCTGACTCACAAAGTAGAAAGTAGAAGACCCCCACAGACCTGGGTGCCCCTCTCCCCTGTAGGAGTCGCGACAGGGAGGTGCGTGTCATTCAATGGGACCTTGAAGACATGTGAGGTGGCAGCCTGGTGCCCGGTGGAGGACGACACAGAAGTGCCAAAGTGAGTCCTACTCAAGGAACGCAAGTGTCCTCAAGGCTGGGTCTCGGGCTTGGGGGAGGCAACCGGGAATTGGGCTTTGTGCTCTCAGTGTCAGCCTGTGCTGGCAGGCTTCCCTGGGCTGACGGTTCTCAACCATCAGTGGCGGATGGGCCACGGTGTTTATCACCCATGATAAGAGTGCAGATGACTTATTTCTATGTTAGAAATCTGTCAGTTGCAAGTAACTGACAGGAAACAGTTCTCAGGGCCTTTAGCGGGTATGTGCACACACACACACACACACACATATGCATGCTCACACACATGCATTCACAGTGGGGGCGGTTTATTGTTCAGCTAACCACAGAGATCCCAGCATGGCTAGATCTGGGCCTCAGGGGACAGCGTCTGAGTCTCCACCTCTGGCCTCTGCTTTCTTCCTTGTTAGCTTCATTCCCAGGACCCAGGACGTATCCCAGGTCTCCCTGCCCAGCTGTCCATAGAGGTTCTGTGTGTGCTCAGTCATGTCCGACTCTTTGCAACCCTATGGACTGTAGCCCGCCAGGCTACTCTGTCCATGAGGATTCTCTAGGCAAGAGTACTGGAGTGGGTTGCCATGCCTTCCTCCCAGGGATCTTCCCAACCCAGGGATCAAACTTGTGTCTCTTGAGTCTCCTGCATTGGCAGGCAGATTCTTTACCACTATGCCACCTGGAAAACCCATAGAGATTCTAGACCTGTCCGTCTTTACATTTTCAGCCACATCTGTCAACCCATCCAGCCCATTCCTGTGGTTGGGGGATGGATTTTGCTTATGACTCAGGCCTGGGTCACAGGCCTTCCTGGCTAGAGGTGAAGTCAGATCCACCCAGATGACACAGGCTGAGTGGATTCTAAAGGAAGCATGGAGTTCTGTTACCAGAAAAAAGGGGAGCAGATGCTGGGCAGGAAGATTATTAATGTTCATGGACATGTATTTGATAAACTAGAGCAGGTTCAAGGTTGCCTTGAGTAACATTGAGTAACACAGCCTAACTGTGATCATCTGTGCTGTGAGTGGGTGGAGCTAGAGGTAACGCTTTTGGAGTCTGGAATCGCTAGCAACCTGGAGGCCTTCCTTACTCAGAATTCAGACTGAGGCCTAGATAAGCCCAGGGGAGCAGGTAACCAGATGAACGTCATCCTGAGTGTGTCTCAACACAAGACAGTGTTGAGATCTGCAGGTTGCTGAGGGCAGCGGCTCCGGCTACGGAAGGGAATTCCACAAGACAAGGAATCCTAGCGTTCTGGGGCTGGAAAGGACCTTATGGAGCTGGTGGCCACGTGTGGCTACTGAGTTCTTGAAATGCAGCCTGGGGGACTTACCTGGTGAGTAGGTGGTTAAGACTCCGTGCTATCAATGCAGGGGTCATGGGTTCCATCACGGCCAGGAAATTAACATGCTGCATGCCTAGGAAAGAAAGGAAGGAGGAAATGCAGCTGGGTCCAAAATGAGCTCTCAGGGTAAAATACACTCCAGGTTTTGCATACTTTAAATTATTTAAGAAAAGGATATGTAATATCTGATTAGGGCTTCCCTCATGGCTCAGCAGTAAAGAATCCACCTGCAATGCAGGAGATGTCAGTTACATCCTTGGGTCAGGAAGACCCCCTAGAGAAAGAAATGGCAACCCATTCCAGTATTCTTGCCTGGGAAATACAGTGGACAGAGGAGCCTGGTGGGGTACAGTCCATGGGGTCACAAGAGTCAGACACAACTTAGCGACCAAATCACAGTATCTCATTAATAATATTCTTTGTTGTTTACGTGTTGGAATATTATTTTAGACACATTGAGTTATTATAGAAAAGTTCATTTCACTTGTTACTTTTTAATGTGACTATCAGGAAACTTAAATTACAACACAGTTTGTGTCTTGATCCCTGGGTTGGGAAGATCCCCTGGAGAAGGGAATGGCACCCCACTCCAGTATTCTTGCCTGGAGAATTCCATGGACAGAGGAGCCTGGCAGGGTACAGTCCATGGGGTTGCAAAGAGTCAGACACAGCTGAGCGACTAACACTTTGTGTCTCACAGTATATTTTCACTGCACAGCACTATTATAGATTACATCAGTGTAGGATGGTTTTTAAGTGTTTACTGATAACATGAAATAACACTGAGTCACATGGAGAGAAAGGCATTCCTGTCTTCACTCTTACTCAGCCCTGAGCCAATGTCAAGGAGGAGGTGCTGGTCAGGAGTCTGTATCCCTCACTGATTTCCATTTCTCACCAAGAACAAGCCCCAGGCTCAGTACACGACAAAATGGGAACCACAGTTTGTAATGACATTGTTCTGACTTAGTTATATGTATTTGAATGATGACCTCTGACTTGTGGCAAATGATATTTTTTTATAGTCATGATGGAAAGTTTTATTTCGAAATGAATGTCAATTAAAAAAAAAGGTGAGTTGAGGGATTCTCTGGTGGTCCAGTGGCTAAGACTCTGCACTTACGCTGCAGGGGGCACAGGTTCAATTCTTGGTCGAGGAACAGAGATTCTGCATGCCAGGTGATGCAGCCAAAAAAAAAAAAAAATTCGACCAGGGTCCGGGGGCCTCCTCCACCAAGGGGTCACTTCACAGTACCACATCCCCCTGTAGAAATGCCCTAAGGCAGAGTACCCGCCCCCCATCTCGGGACAGATTCTGCTCCTGCCGTCAGCAGAAGCTGACGTGGCACTTCCGGGAAGAGGTGGTGCAGCAGCAGTCTCGCGCCGCATGCTGTTTCCAGCCTCTAGGTGAACTCACCTTTGCTTTCACTTGTTAAACCAGATCTGTTGCGGACACCTGAGGTAAGCCCTGAAATCCAGCACCTGCCAGACCCAGTGATTGCTAGGGAGGCCAGGAGGCCCTGCCCCTCCCACCCAGGTCGGTAACTGTTCCTCGGGTTCTTAAATTCCCATGGCCTCAAGGAAAAGGCCCTGCCCTTCTGTGCTTGGAAGAAACCAGAAACCTTGGTTTACTGTCTCCTCTCTTGACCTAGTGTTTATGCAAAGGAGAGTAGCAAAAAAAAACAAACCCATGAGAAATGTTTTACTTTTTTTTTGGCAAAGTGATATTGTAAGACACACGTGTATCTGCTGCTTAAAAATATTACCTAGGTATATTAGGAGTGTACATATGTTTGTACTTTTATTAACAATATGTTATAATTTTTTTCAGGCCTGCTTTTTTAAAGGCTGCAGAAAACTTCACTCTTTTGGTTAAGAACAACATCTGGTATCCCAAATTTAACTTCAGCAAGTAAGTGGCGACCAGCCGTGTGAGTTCACCAATGTCTTGGAGAAACTTCTGGCTCTTCTTTGAGGTTTTCCTCGCTCCTATTTTCTGCTTCCTCCTGACTTTAGGAGGAATATCCTTCCCAACATCACCACCGCCTACCTCAAAACGTGCATTTATGATGCGAAAACAGATCCCTTCTGCCCCATATTCCGACTTGGAAAAATTGTGGAAAGCGCAGGGCACAGCTTCCAGGACATAGCCATTGAGGTGGGTGCAGGTCTTGGCTTTTCTTTAAAAAAAAAAAAAAAATTATGTATTTATTTATTTGGCTGTACTAGGTCTTAGTTATGGCTTCCTTGGTGGCTCAGCTGGTAAAGAATCCGCCTGCAATGTGAGAGACCCGGGTTTGATCCCTGAGTGGGGAAGATCCCCCGGAGGAGGGCATAGCAACCCACTCCAGTATTCTTGCCTGGAGAATCTCATGGACAGAGTAGCCTGGCGGGATACAGTCCATGGGATCGCAAAGAGACATGACTGAAGCGGCTTAGCATGCACACATGGTCTTAGTTGGAGTGCATGGGATCTACACTGTGGCATGCGGGGTCCTTAGCTGCCTCATTCAGGGTGTTTAGTTGTGGGACCTAGTTCTCTGATCAGGGATTGAACCCAGGCCTCTGGCTTTGGGAGTGGAGAGTCTTGGCCACTGAACCACCAGAGAAGTCCCAGTCCTGGCTGTTCTAGCACGACCTTTGACACATCACCTTCTAGAACGGGCTCTGCTCGCACCCCACAGGGAGGCATCATGGGCATCCAGATCAAGTGGAACTGCAACCTGGACAGGGCCGCCTCCTTCTGCCTGCCCAGGTATTCCTTCCGCCGCCTAGACACCCGTGACTTGGCCCACAACGTATCCCCAGGCTACAATTTCAGGTGGGTGCGAGCTTGGGCCCCATGCCTCATGTGTTGGGGGTGATGGCAACTGGATCACTCCCCAGTGGGGGCCTCCACGCCCACCCAAGACCAAGGGCAGGAGGGGAGGCATGCTCCAGGGAGAGTGGTCCAAGCAGGGCCTCGCCCCTGTGGCATTCCAACCCGTGAGAGCCCTCCCTGCCTTTTCTTGCCTCCAGGAGAGTCTGCCTGCTTTAGCTTTCCCAGACCAGCCTCCACCAGGACCGTGCCACTAATTCTGAGGAATGGCTGAGTCTGTGGTCCTCCAGTCCAAAGGCCTCTGGGGCCTGACTCGTGAATTGGCTTCTTAGGTGATCTGGCCCCTAGAATCTCCAAGGAGCAGGGATACAGGTTTTCGTCTCAGGAAAGGCCTTTGCTGGTACATCCGTGTGGGAAGTGCTGTGCATTCGTTCCCCAGGACTGCCCTAACAAACGACGACAAACTGGCTGGCTCCAAGTGGCAGGACTCTGTTCTCACAATTCTGGAGAACAGAAGCCTCAGATCAGTGCATCTGCAGGCCAGGCTCCTGTATATACAGGCCAGTGTACCTCCTGGCCTCTTCCTGCTTCTGATGGCTCCTGACAACCCTTGGTGGTCCCTGGCTTACAGATGCATCGCTCCAGTTTCTGCCTCTGTCATCCCATGGCCTCCTCCTTTCTGTGTCTGTGTCCCTGTGTGTCCTTCGTCTTTTATAAGGACACCAGTTGTATAGGATTTGGGGTCCACCCCAATCCCGTATGACCTCATCTTAACTGTGATTACATCTGCGGAGACCCTATTTGTAAGTAAGGTCGCACCCACAGGTTCTAGGTAGACATGAACTTGGGGGACAGTATTCAAACCAGTGCAGCTGGTAATCTGAGGAGAGGGCTGAGGGACCAGTCACTTTTTGGCTGACAATTGTCACTTCCTTGACCCAATGAAATCTGCACCATGTACATTTTCATGCGGTCTTTGTTGCATTTTCCACACCAAAACCAAGCACCAGGGAGGACCATCTGAGCAGGCTGTGCTGTTGTGTGCTAAGTCGTTTCAGTCACGTCTGACTCTTTGTGACCCTGTGGACTGTATAGCCTGCCGGGCTCCTCCGTCTGTGGAATTCTCCCAGCAAGAATGAAGAATGGTGCTCTTGTCCTGCACTTATCGCCCTCTAGTGGTGATGAAGTGAAGTGACGTGAAAGTTGCTCAGTCCTGTCCTACTCTTTGGGACCCATGGACTACAAAGTCCATGGACTTCTCCAGGCCAGAATACTGGAGTGGGTAGCCTTTCCCTTCTCCAGAGGATCTTCCCAACCCAGTGATAGAACCCAGGTCTCCCGATTTCAGGCAGATTCTTTACCAGCTGAGGCACAAGGGAAGCCCAAGAATACTGGAGTAGGTAGCCTGTCCCTTCTCTAGTGGATCTTCCTGACCCAGGAATCTAACCGGGGTCTCCTGCAGTGCAGGCGGATTCTTTGCCAACCGAGCTATCAGAGAAGCCTAGTGATGATGTGTGGAATCAAATGCATGCAGGATCTGCTGTCCTTTTGAACCATCTGGTTCACTGATTAGAAGGGAAGATACTTACATTTTTTCCTAATAAGGAAGTCTGATTTGCACTGCTCTATCTCTGTGGTTACACAGTTCTTGTAGAAACCACTGTGGAAAACCCTCCAGCTTGGGCTGGAACCCCAGAACAGAGAAAAGTCCTCACAAGGACACCCGTCAGCATTAGTCCCACCTGAGTTCCCCAGGCCTGGACCACAGCATGGAAGTTGGGAGCCATACAGATCTCAGGCCACAGCTTAGGCTCCTGGTGGATCCCCTGTGTAACATGGGCAGCAACTGGTAAAAATCTCAGTGGTTTTCCCCACAACATTCCCTCTCTTGTTCTTTTTAAGTGGCTTTATTGAGATATAGTTCATATTCTACACAGTTCACCCATTTAAAGTAGAATTCAGAGGGTTTTTTTTTAAAGCATATTCATATTCAGAGTTGTGCAATGATTACTGCAATTTTAGAATGTTTTCATCACCTCAGAAAGAAACCCCAGCTTCTTAAGCTTTCACCTCTCTATCCTTCCATCTACCTCAGCCCCTGGCAACCAGTAATCTACCTAATTTACTGATTCTTGAATTTCATAGGAAGGGACTCATATCATAGGGGTGGCCTTCTGTGACTGGCTTCTTTCACTTAGCATCATTTTTTTCCAGGTTCATCCACGTTGTAGCATTTATCAGTATCTCTCTTTTTATGGCTAAATAATATTCCACTGTGTGGACATACCACATTTTTTTCATCTACTCTTCCTACTGATGGGTCAAAGGTTCTTTAATTTAAAAAAAAAAGGTCCATTGCTGATGCTGTCTTTCCCACCCACAAAGCAGTCTTCATGATTGCTGCTGCCTGGCCACCTTTTATTAGTGGCCACGGTCTCCTTTCTCAGAGAGGCAGGGGGCTCAGCAGTGTCAGGAAGGACTTTCAGAGGAGGAAGTTCTGGTTTTAAGTCGTAGCAGGTGACAGAGATGACAGATGGGGGATCTCTTTGTATGCCCTTCTGCCTGCATTCCAGGCCTTCTGCACTGTGGGCCCAGGCGCCCTCCTCCTCAGCAGGCCAGCCCTTCTCCCACATGGCTCACATTAGCCAGGAAAGGCCTTGAGGAGCTAGAAGACGTGAAGTGAAGTTGCTCAGTTGTGTCCGACTCTTTGCGACCCTATGGACTGTAGTCTACCAGGCTCCTCCATCCATGGGATTTTCCAGGCAAGAATACTAGAGTGTGGTCTATACAGCATGCAGGCTTGAGTGAATCCTTAGCCCGTGCCAACTCTGCCAGGGCCTCAGCAGTTCACTCTGACAACCCTTGCCAGGATCCAGATGCTGTCTCAGGCTGCCTGTGCCTTTGCACTGTAGCCTGGCCTTCTCTCCACAGGTTTGCCAAGTACTACAGCGACCTGAACGGTGCTGAGCACCGCACGCTCATCAAAGCCTATGGCATCCGCTTTGACATCATCGTGTTTGGAAAGGTAGCCTGGCCACCGGCTCCCCTTGTTCAGAGCCCAGTAGTCTTCTTCTGGGTTGGTCGGGGGGCAGAGGGCCCACTCTCTACCCCCATCACAACTTTTTCTTTTTCTCCTATCGCTCGCAGGCTGGGAAATTTGACATCATCCCCACCATGATCAACATTGGTTCCGGCTTGGCACTCTTAGGGGTGGTGAGTGGCTCATTTAGACCTTCCAGTTACTCATCCCCACCCCCCACCCTGCCCCAGGGTTGCAGCCCTCCCAGCAGTGGCTAGCACAGCAAATTGAGACTCTCCACTGCCACCCCGGTCCTTCCCCTTGACCCCAGACTTGTTTCTAGACTCAGCCCTCCAGCCTCGTTTCCCTTTCCCCATCCTGCTGCCTCCACCTGCCATTCTCTAAGAGCATGCCCCTTGGGGCCTAATCGTTTGCCCCGAGAGATGGGGGAGCCTTTCCTTTCCTTGGAGGATCCCAGGTGTCATGGGAAGGGGCACGCACAGAAGAGCAGAGACCACAGCAACTTGGCTCATTCTTTCTTGCCCTGCGCCACATTCAGGCCACAGTGCTGTGTGACGTCATAGTCCTCTACTGCATGAAGAAGAGATACTACTATCGAGAGAAGAAATATAAGTACGTGGAAGACTATGAGCAGGTAGGCCGCCTCCTGAACTCCCAGCAGGCAGGCCAAAGCACCTGACCTCACCTGCCTCTTGTACCAGTGGTGAGAACCCAGCACATTTAGGTGTATTGTCCACCCAGGCGGTCACACACCACTCTCATCATCCACTCCATTTCTAGACCATCCGTACTAACATTTGCTTCATACTTTTCTTCAGATGGACTCACCCTTTAAAATCTAGCACCATTTTAAACAGTGACGTCTCAGGCTAGTTAGGGCTTCCCTGGTAGCTCAGCTGGTAAAGAATCCACCTGCAATGCAGGAGACCTAGGTTTGATCCGTGGGTTGGGAAGATCCCCTGGAGGAGGGCATGGCAACCCACTCCAATATTCTTGCCTGGAGAATCCCCATGGACAGAGGAGCCTGGCGGGCTACAGTTCATGGGGTTGCAAAGAGTCGACTGAGCGACTAAGCACAGGTTATTTATGAGAATGTAGCATGACGAAATCTGTATCCACACTCTACTTAAATTTGACTTGTAGAGCAAGAAAGGTTGGGTACCTCTAGGACCTACCTGAGTACTTTCAGTTGTGGAGGGTCATCCAGATGTCCTTGGGGAAAGTGCCCAGCCCTCCTTTGTCCCAAATGGTCCAGGCTTACCTGTAGGCAGCAACTGGTGGGTGCACACGTATCCATAAGCACATCAACTGACGACAGGCATGTTGCTCTTTGCAGGGTCTTGGTAATCAGATGGACCAATGATGCCCACCCCTCACCTGGGCTCTCCACAGGCCTCATCAGAGCACAGCGAGTAAGGAGAAAAGGCTGCCACGTCATCCCAGAGAAAGTTCCAGATTCTGAGTCATCTCCACAAGCACTGCAGGGTTGCCCAGCTGCTCCTGCGTTCTCTGTGTAGGGTTTGTGCAGTAAACCACTCTGCACAGTGGCAGCCAGCTCACCTCTGCCGTGCCTTCAGTTCAGCCTCACTGGGCTGAGCTCCGGCCCAAGGCCAGTGATGCGGCAATGGCTGCCTGGGGGCCTTCTCCAAGGCCGGCTTTCCTCAGAATCTTCCATCTCCAGCCCCCTGGGAGACCAGGCCGGTCCTCCAAGGCCCGACAGCTCCATTAAGCACTTTATGAGAAAGGCAGGACCCCGGGTGTGGTCGTAGCTCTTTAGCACTCTGGGCCGCTGTTCCTCTTCCCCCGACCGAGGCTTCAACCCCACACTCGTGAGGTGGAGCCAGCGTTTTTCCTTTGTGAAGAGCTACACTAAGATGACTGAGGACCAAGCATTAAAACAATTGACTTTCTTAATCTCTGTGTGGTTTCACAGCATGGGCTAGAACTTTCCTTCCTTCCCTTTTATTTCAACCAGTAAATCCACCTGTTACCCCAGCTCACTGTGTTCAGAAAGGTTCCTGAAACAAGTCTATTGCTGGAGCTTAGTTTTTTTTCCCCCCTACTTTAACCTTCTCTTAAAAGCCTAAGAAGTCTGGTTCTTCATTAGCTTATGTTCCTATGGAGTTTACAGGATTTTTTTTCCTGTGGTGTCTTACCTGTGCTTACATTTTACATAAAAGTGTGGGTGTATACTACAGGGAACACAGTTTTAGGGGACACGAAGTTGGCTTATGCTCCCTCCCCATTTGCCTTCCAGAAGCCTTGAACCAAAAGCAGCACCGGCTCCATCTACCTTGCCACCGGTTTGAAATGTTAATGAAGCTATTTCTGGCCTGGCCTTCACACCCACTTCATTCTGCATCAGGTGTTCAGCATCTCCTTAAAGGAAGCAGCCCGCCCCTCCGCCTTGTCAGGAATTCATTTCCAACTGTTAAAGGGAACATTTATTTTAGAAGTGCTCTGCTTCTGTGGGGTAGATGACAACCTGGGCTTTTCTTGCTTTGGGAGGGAAAGAAAAAGTTTACCAACCCCTTTGAAAAAGTTTTGGTTCAAGCTACCTTCTCCCCCCAGCCATGGGACACAGTGTGGATCTTAGTTCCCTGACCAGGGATCAAACCTACGCCCCCTGCATTGAAAGACAGATTCTTAACCACTGGACCACCAGGGAAGTCCCTTGAGCTACTGTTTTTGAAAAATGCCTGCTTGAATACACAGGTCCCATGGAGCTGGACTGTTTAGGAAAAGTTTATTCTCTTGCAGGCTAAGGAGTCATGGTTGCTGGAGTGGGAGAGACTTCTTATGCCCCCCGCCCTTTCTAAAGATGGGGTGAGGGCTGGGGCACTGATCTTGAACTCGCCAGAATTGCCTTGTGTTCTGCTAACAGCCCCGCTTGTTGGCACTCCTTGGCACGGCCTCTTAAGTAGAGCTTTTTCAGCCTTGCACCCATGGATGACCTTCCAGGAGACTCTGAAACCCCTAAAACTCTGCAAAGTGAGGCACCTGTGGGCATTTCTTCTTGCTTTCATCAGATTCTCCATGGGGGGAGGGGAGCCTTTAAATAGCAACAGCTGCTCTTGACTCGAAGGCCAGTATTTCAGGGCTGTTATTTCTGCAATAACAGGAGTCTTTCAGACTTCATCCACTGTCCCCTGATAACAGAGAACTGAAGTTCAAAGCCAGTAACGCAGTGCCGTGGGCTGGATTCACATTTGAAGTGCAGGGAACCTTCAGCCCACAGTCTGGAGAAAGCAGCAGTTCTAAAACAGTCTCCAGACGTCATGAAAACTGGCAACCATCAAGGCTCTGCAGAACACTGAATTAGTTGATATTCGGAGCCTTTTCTGAGCCTGTTTACAGATGACGACCCGTAAAATGGGCTCAATACCCAGCTTATGTGGTGGAGTGTCACGTAGCATGACTGCCCACAAGATGTATTCAGTGTGTGATTAAAACTGCTCCCATAGCGGCTCACCTGTTTGGGCTCCACCAGAAAATTCTATCTGGCAGTGAGCTGCCTCAGAGCAGTGCGTTGCAAACTTCAGCATCAAGTGAGTCACCTGGGGCCCTTGTCTGAATGGGGCCTGTGAATCTGAATTGCTAAGCCACTCCCAGGTGACGCTGGTACTGCTGACGTGGGGACCACCCTCTCAGTAGGGAGGTACTCTCGTGCTCAGTCGTGTCCGACTCTTTTTGACCCCATGCACTGTGGCCCACCAGGCTCCTCTGTCCGTGCGATTTTCCAGGCAAGAATATTGGAACGGGTTGCCACTTCCTACTCCAGGAGATCTTCTGGATCCAGAGATCGAATCCTCATCTTCTGCGTCTCTGCATTGGCAGGTGGATTCTTTACCACTGCGCCACCAAGAAGACCCAGGGAGGTATTAGGACATGCTTAAATTAGGGACTTGCTGAGTACATCAGCCCTGACTCGGGCATTCAACTTTGCTGCCAGCCTAAGGAAGGCAAACAGACATGAGGACAGGCGACCTCAAGACCACTGACTTAAACAACCAAAAAAAAAACCATCCCCAAGAGGCCGAGACTTTGCACCATTTTGCTGTTTATTTCAAGTTTACAGAGAAGCTTAAACATTTGTGGAAAAACACTGAAGGCTTATTTTTTAAGTTCATGTACTTTTCAGTGATAAATACACAGTATTTAACTTTGTACACCTGATAAAAGGAAAATGCATAGTAGAAAGGATCAGGAATAAAACAGAAGCATCGGGCATGAAATCAACCACAGAATAGAAAAGTCAGTAGTCCCATGAAACTCAGCCTGTAAAGCTGGAGAGAAGATTGAAATCAACAACCTTGAAACCTTCCCTAGCACCTTGGAAGCGAGTGGAGGTCTTGGTTCTTCCCCCTGGTGACAAGAAGCTACCCTTTGGAAGATGGGTGAGAGCGACAGGTGGAGCCTATGTGTCTAAATTGCACAGTTCTTCGCCTCGTCCTGAAAGGCTTGGAGGACGAGAGCCCTGGCTTACGAGAAAGGCCAGACCAGCGGGTAGACGGCCTCTCCGGCCCCAAGTGCCAGCAAGGGGCTAGATAAGGCTTTGTGGGAGCCACTGGCCAGGCTGTGGAACAGATGGGGAAGTGAAACAGGGAGGAAGAAAGATGGATAGAGAACATGTGCTTCTTCAAGGCCACAGGTGCAGGCCACTGCTTGCTTAAAAATTGGTCCCACAGATGAGCCAGTAATGGAAGAGAAGGACAGGCATCCTTTTTTGCTTACCTAGAAAAGTTGCTCATATCAGCTTCTGCCCTTTCCTGACAGAGTTGGGTTTTGGGGAAAAAAATCAATGTTTGTGCTCTAAGGAGTGTAGACAAACCCCAAGAGTCTGCACTCCAAGTAGCTCTAATGCTTTTTGTTACAGCCCTCTCTGCTTATCCTTTGCTCAGTGGGGTGGTTCTTTTCCACAGCTTTCTTTGGTGTGTCTTAGTGTTAAAAAAAAAAAAAAAATAGTAATGAAAATGGGCCTCCCCCAACCCACCTGCCTGAACAGTTCAGTGCCATCTGATCACTGGCTTTCCACATGTGAAATCTTCGACGGAGAGTTTCATGGTGGGAGAAATGGCATTGCCGATGCAGTTGTGTAAACACAGGAGGAGTTCTGCAGAGGCTCTGCATGCTACCAGCCCCGCCCCTCCGGGCGAGCCCCCCACTACCAGGTCAGCATCCACATGGACTAAGACGAAGAGCCGGCTGACTTGAACCACTGCAAGGTGCTTACTGCAAACTAACCAGACTCATTTGTTCCCAGGAGGGGTGGAGCCTGTAGATTTAAACAAGCACAGGAGGAAGAAGTACTGGATTACAGAAATAAAGAAAGCAGGCCAGAGGACCCTCCATCAGATGGGTGTCCTTGGCTCTAGGAAACCAGCCTTCTCTAACTCTGTACTGCTTATAAGGTAGAAAGAAGAGTCTGGCTAAATGACAGTCAAGAGCTTACGAAGATCTGTGGAAGCTCTGTGAACGCACTTGGCAGCAGACACAAGACCTGCTGCTCTGTCTCTGCAGAAAGGGCCCCTTTCAACAGGGATCAGCCAGAAGCTACAGGAGAGCTCATACTTCTGATCCTGATTACCGACACTATTTTCCTCAAGGCAGATTCCACAAAGCACTGGGAATCCCCCAGGCCAAGTCCTTCCAATTTTCCTCCCTCTTGAACTTCAGTTACCCACACGGGACCCTGGAAGAAGTCACACTTGAACTGCAACCAAACTTCCCAATGTTAGTTGGAAGTCAAAAACATAAACTTTTTTCTTTCTGGACTGCTGGCTACAAAAGGGGACTTCCTGTGCCAAGCTCTGGTTGCCTTGGACCCGAGGACTGCTCTAGGTTTCAAGAATCTTCTCTAAAAGGGTATCCTATAGTTATTGTTTAGATCGTAACAGAGCTTTGCCAATAAGGATGATCATTTATGTCTCAGCTAAATGAAAGTACTTCTTAACTAGCCCTCCACAAACTGGATAACTGTTTGTTTCACTGACTATAACAATCAGCTACTGCTGAAAAAGAAAACAGAATCTTAGCAGCCTCTAGAATACACAGGTTATAAGCAAGCTGAGCTGCTAATATACAGGATAGATGTCATTGGCGCTAACTCTGATCATACACCTGAAGCCATGGGATAGCTCCTGGAAGCCCGAAATAATTTCTGAACTGCTCAAGAGTTCAGACTAGTTAGAAAATTGAAAGTATTTGTTGTTGTTGTTTACTCTTAAGCCATGTAATGTACATGGAAGTGTAGGATTTAATTTCACCCTGAAGTTTCTGTAATTTAACAGGAGATTGACTAGAGCCCCTTCAACTACTTAAGAAAAGTTTCAGCTCTGAGCGGCTGTCATAAACACACTCGTTCAGTCCTTGAGAGGAGATGTCCCACCATAACCACCAAATGCCCTTCTGGGAATGCAAAATCCGCACCCCAGCACCCCACCCCACCCCCACCAAGCTCTTATGTATCAAGCCCTTTCCGTTTTCCTGATTACAGCTCTACTCATTAAAAAATTTATAGTCCTTCTTAGGAATAAGTTGGGTCGAATCAGGCTGCAGCTACTGAGGGCTAGCCCTGTCCTGACCCCATGAATCCACATTCTAGAACGTGCCATGATTTGGGGTTTTGCACGAAGTCACACCTGCTCTTCCTCTCCCTTTCAAATGCAGCCAACTGTGGCCTCGGACCACACCACCAGAGTTTCCCGCCAGTTCTTCCTGATGTTCAAATCTCACACACATTCAGTTGGTATCTCTTAACACCATTCTGAGTTCACAAGGAAGGATTTTTGGCATAAAAACGTCTTAAAAAGCAATTGTCCCCCAATGCACGAGGCTTTGGGTCTGCAACTCCTCACACCCGCCCATTCAGCCAGCCAGCGGCCAAAGTCGATGTCATGGAGTCGTCTTTTTTTTTTTTTTTGTCCCCTTTAAAACAAGAAAGAAATCAAACAAACTAAAAACAAAACCAGAGATGACTGTCAAGGCTCTACACACGTGCTCGGTTTCCCGTAGGACATGCTGCTATGGAAACACAGGGCGCCGCCAGCAGAGGTGAGACGTGCATGCGCAGTCGCGGTCCGGCGCTACTCCATCACCTCGTCCGGCCGCGCAGGATGAGTGTGCTCTAGGGAGCAGGGGCCTGGGACCCCCCAACTCTCCACGCCAGGGCCGCCTTTCATGAGAGTACTTCCTCCTCCCCTACGGGGGCCGGTTCGGGGCCCTGGAGGCTGTCTTCGCTGCCTTGCTTCCTGCTCACCGAACAAAAAAACCCACATTAAGTCCTGGGCGACGCGGGCAGGGCCCTGAACCAATGTCTCTGGCAGTCCTGCACTGCCTGGACCATTATTTACTTCCGTTTTTAGAGTCTCTCCCCCTTTTTTCTTATGTGAAAGTTTCAGAGGAGACCTTGCATCCCTTTGGTAAATGGAAAACCAGCATCATGTGCCAAAAATAGCAAGGCATATAAACTATAAACATAGATGTGAACCTATGGGCTGACACCTGAAACCATAGCACAGAGCACAGGTCGTATGGGCTCCACACTGGGGCCTGTTTACAGAGAATTTAGGCATCTTCGCTTCCCCCGCTTTAGGCTCTAAGCTCTTGTGGGGCAGGAACCATACTGTCTTCAGTCTCCAGGTGTGTTTCATGGGGGACACGAGCAGGACCACCCGACTCGGCCTGGTACAAAGCCAGCCTTCAGGACATGGTTGTCAACAGAAATGTGCTGAGCACACAGGCCCAAGGGATGCCTCTGACAGAGAGAAGGGCCCTCATCTTGGCAATGTGTGACCAGAGCAGAAGAGACTAGGTTGGTGGGAAATGTCCCCATGTTCCCAAGAGGCCATACCCTGAAGTGTCCCCAGCTAGAGCTGCCTGGGGTGACGGATATGGGCCGCGTGATGGGAAATGTGAGGGAAAGTCCCTAAGGAGAGGCCCAAACCCTTTACCAACATTAAGCAAAGAATGCCTGTCCTAAGGACAGCCACTGGGCTTGCCACATAGGACTGGTATCTACTGAGTGCCTTTGGCCAGAAGGGACACTGCCCTGTGCATCAGGCAAGGGCATGATGTCCGTACATTCCTAGGAATAAACTCCTCTTTGTTTAAAAATCACACACATTGGCTATTATGTTTCTGCCAAAGAAGAGAGGGTCAAGTCTCTTGGGAGGAGAGATGTAATTGGATATCCAGTGAGGCCCAACAGCTGTCTGCTCATACCAGCTGGTCTCACTACTGACGGGCCATGGGCCCAAGGCCTCCAAAGACTGCCTAAGCCCTCCAAAGACTGCCTAAGCCCTAAGAGCCCCAGAGTGCTGGACTACTGGGACAAGCAAAAGCATCCACCCGTGGGCTAAGGGCAAGGGCAGATAATCCCCAGGTGCTTCTGGGATGGAGATGAGGGAAGAGAGAGGCAATAAGGTCTTTTGGGCCAATCTCAGTCTTTGGTGTCCTGTAACTTTGATCTCATTAAAAACAGAAGATGAAATAAACAGACTCGCACAAAAAAGGAAGCAAACCATAAAACAGGTTGAGAAGAGAAGGGACAAGTATAGGCCAGCCCATTAGGCTTCAACCTGTGACCTTGTAAGGCTCACACCGTTAAGTGGGGCCACCTCAACTCGCGGCTGTAGAGATGCTTGAGAACACCGTGGCAGGGACGGAGGCAGCCTTCCCAGGCTGTCCATGATCGGTTCTGAGGGCTAACTGCCGTTTTCCCTGCTCTGGAAGAGCATAAATGATCCACAGATGGTCTTCCTACGTTACTGTATGAGCACCTGGCTCCTATGGTGGCCAAGAAATTGCATCTCGTAAGCCAACTCCTAACAAACAAATGCCGCTTGCATAGGCATCGTTCAGGGCAGCATTATTCATGCGTGACAGTCCCCAAAGTGGAAAATGTATTCATCACCGAATGAATGGAGAGACAGAGTGTAGGTATATCCATACAACGGAATATGATCTAGCCATAAATATGAATGAAGTTCTGACACGTGCTGTACCATAGATGAACCTCAGAAATATTAGGCTGAGTGAAAGAAGCCAGACACAAAGGCCACAGACTGTATGATTCCATTGATATGAAATGTCCAGAATATGTCAATCTATAGAAACTGCAAGTAGCCTCGTGCTGGCTGGGGGATGGGGGAGTTGGGTGGTCAGAGACAAGGGTACAGAGTTTCTACTTGAGCTAATGAAAATATTCTAAAAGTGACTGTAGTGATGGTTACACAGCTCGGCAAATATATTAAACTCTATTGAGTTATATACTTTAAATGGGTGAAGTATATGGTATGTGACTTATAGCTCAACACAGCAGCTTTTGAGACTTAGAAATGATTGCCTGGAGCTCCCAACTGAGAATGAGGTGGTGAGATGGGCTCGGTGGGGAGAGTCCCAGGACTGCTATCCTGTCACAGGCACGGGGTGGGGAGTGATCATCCTGTCATCTCAGGCTTGCAGGGACAGAAATGCTCCTCTGTCCTGGGAGGTGCTAGGACAGCTAGGCTGGGCATGTGTTTGGAAGAGGATGGTGGACTGGGGGGAATAGGTCCAGATCCTCCTCCGAACCAGGGGAGCTTTCACACTCATTTGCAACAGGCTGGACGGGGACTTATTTTTTAGGTCTTAACCCATCAGAGAAGAAGGGGCAGATGCTGCAGGGCCTCAGAGGGGGAGTCCCCGAGCACAGCATGCCTGCTCTAGGCTCTGACCACCAGCTCAGATCAGGGGCGGCCTCGGCCCATGACATAGCTTCAAGGCCGTTGACGTGCACCGAGCCTAGGTGGGTGCCAGACTAGGTCTAAGACCCGAGTGAGTTCACAGGCATTCCGGGTGGAGCGCCATGCACCCGCAGCCCCAGCCCACATGCACGACCCGCCACCAGGTCCAAGCCCCTGGATGCCCCGTTTTCCTCCTGGGTCTGGAGGCCCCCGGCTGGATGGAAGGTCCGCCTGGGTGCAGATGCCCCGTGCTCTGCAGCTGCCCCCGCCCCCAGGCCCCGGCAGAGGCGAAGGCACAGGCAGGCAGGCGTTACCTTGGGCTCAGACAAGGGCTCACACTCCCTGGTTGGTTTTTTGCTGGAATCGCCAGAGGGGAGGGAAAAGGGAAGTGAGAAGGGACACTTGGCACCCACGGCATGCCTGTCCCCCAACCCCCAGAGACACTCAGACCCCGAACACCAGCTTCACGGAGCTGTTGCCAGGGTGGTCAGGAGCAGGATACTCCCCCTCACTGTGAGACGTTTTGGGGGGTGGTGGTCCCATGAGTGAGACTGGCCTTGCTCACTCTTCATAGGGCCACAATCCCACCATCAAGCATGCATTCTCTGTGGTCTAACAGCCTGATAATCAACCATTCTCCCACCCCTGTTAAAATGCATGTACCCCTGAAGAAAGATAAAAGTTCCCTGTCAGTCAAGGAGGCAGGCTGGGTCCAGGGTGGGGCAAAAACCAAAGCCAGCAGCTTTGCTCTGACTTCCCCAGAGAGCCTGGCAGGGCTGATCTGAGTCTGGACACCGCTGGGCCCAGAGATGGTGGGGCAGGGCGGCCTCCAGCTCCCCACCCCAGGGATACTCACCCGAGCAGGTTTCCAGGCGCTGACAAGGAACGCTCCTCCCGCCGGCTGCCCTCAAACGGGTTCCCGAAGGAGCGTTTTCGTATCATGGTCTTCACCAGGATCTGGAAAGGAGAGGAGGAGGCTCAGCCACCTGGGTGTGGGGGTACTCCAGGCAACAGCCTCCCTCGTGCCATAGCACAAGTCTCCCATCTTTTTCTCTTCCCCTCCCCTCATTCCCACCCACCTGCACACACACACCCTGCCCCCTGCCAGTTCCCAGGACTGATTGCTGATGGCGAGCCTTTGAGAAACATCCACCCAGGATACAGGAGCCAAAGCCATCACCAAGTCTCACTGGCCCACAGCCAGAATCTTCCACAGCTCCCTGGCTGTCAACAAGATAAGGTCTAAACTCCTCAGTCCGACATCCGGAGCCTGTCACAGCCTAGTCTCAGCCTACCCGACTGCAGGAGAGCTGGAGAGCCTGTCACAGCCTAGTCTCAGCCTACCCGACTGCAGGAGAGCTGGAGAGCCTGTCACAGCCTAGTCTCAGCCTACCCAACTGCAGGAGAGCTGAAGAGCCTGTCACAGCCTAGCCTCAGCCTACCCGGCTGCAGGAGAGCTGGAGAGCCTGTCACAGCCCAGTCTCAGCCTACCCGACTGCAGGAGAGCTGGCCTGCACTGTTTGTCCAGTGTCCGTGGTACCATCCGTCTCACCTGAGCCATCGCTGGACAGGCCCTCCTGGCCCGTCAACCTGTCTCCTCTTCAAGGCAAGGCTTTTACTGGCGGTGAAAGCCGTCTACAACCACCCCAACAGGCAACCAATTACTGCTTCCCAGGTATAATCTGAGAGGGAGGGGGATCACTGCACTTTTAATTTAAATGTAATTCACACAGCTTAAAATTTACCACTTTAAAGTGTACAGTTCAATGGTTTTTAGTATATTCACATCACCACTATCTAATTTCAGAACATTTACATCACCGCCAAGAGAAACCCAGTACCCATTAGCAGCCACCCACATTCCTCCTCCCCAGTCCCTGGCAACCACCAATCCACTTTCTGTCTCTATGGGTTTGTCTTTTCTCATTTCGGATAAATGGAATCATTCACTATGTAGCCTCTGGGGTCTGGCTTCTTTTACTCAGCAAGCATGATGTTTTCAAGGTCCACCATGCTGCACTGCTTTATTCCTTTGTATGGCCTGGTAATAATCCTTTGTGTGGATACACCACATTTTGCTTATTTGTTCATCCACTGCTGGATATTTGGACCATTTCCACTTTGGGGTTATTGTGACTAAAGCTACTATGTACATCTGTGTACAAGAGTTTGTGTGGACATACTTTCCACACAAAATGTTTTCATTTCTCTTGGGTGTACACCTAGGAGTGGAATTCTCAGATCATCTGGTAACTCTCTGTGTAACACTTTATGGAGCTGCCCGACTGTCTTCTACAGCGGCTGCACCATTCTGCAGTCCCAGGAGCAATACAAAAGGGCACTAGTTCCTCGGAGTCGGGGGGGGGGGTTCATTTTTGTTGAGGATGAGAAGCTTTGGTCCCAGTCTAAGGAGCTGAGGAGACATCCCAGGATACGGAGGGTGGCCCATCCACAAGTTGGTGTGATGTGAGGGCAAGAGAGGTCTGAGGTCCTGAAAGCCCTTCTAAACCTGAGAGGCACTGGGAGCCAGCCTGTCCACAGCCATGAGATGGAACTCTTTGGTGTCCCCCACCCCGCCCACCAGGAGACAGACAGGGTCTGCAGCTTGGTTGGGAAACACATGCCAGAGGAGGCGATCTTTGGGGAAAGGGTCACTACCCCTCTGTCACGTCCCTCAGCCACTGCTCAGCTTCCCTCCTCTGCCTCCCAGTCTGCCCCTCAGCGCATCCTTTTTTTAAAAAAAAAGTTAATTTGGCTGCGTCGGATCTTTAGTTGTGGCTCGAGGGGTCTTCACTGCATCATGTGGGATTGTTTGTTGCAGTGAGGACTGTTTAGTTGGGGCACTCGGGCTCCAGAGCATGTGCGCTCAGTAGTTGGAGTGCAAGGGCTTAGCTGCAGAAGCATATGGGATCTTAGTTCCCTGACCAAGGATTGAACCCATGTCCCCTGCACTGCAAGGCAGATTCTTAACCACTGGACCATCAGGGAAGTCTCTCGCCCTATCCTTTCTGAAACCCATATCTGATTCCCTCATGCCCTGACTTGGTATCTCTCACCCCTATGAGTTTGGAACTTAACCTGTTACAGGCCACGGAGCCATGGAAGGTTCATGATGCTTTTGGCTGCTGTCGTTCATGAAAGAATTTTCAAAGTGGCCTCAACACCTGTATGGCTCTGGCCTCCTTCCAAGTAAAGTATGATGTCTCGTCAAGCTGTTTCATATACTAAGCCTCTGGACTTTAAAAAAAAAAAAAGATTTTCATGCTAAAAGAGTAGGGGGAAGTGTTTTTTAAAACCACTGATTTACTAAAAGGTGGAAACCACCAAATGTCCATCAACTGATGAATAGTAAAATATGCTCTATCCCTACAATGGAACACTATTTGGCCCTAAAAAGGAATGACTGGGTACAATGTGGATGAATCTTGAAAACATTAACGTTGAGTTAAAGAACCAGACACAAAAGGCCATTTACTGTACGATTCCATTTATATGAAATGGCCAGAATAGGCAGGTCTACAGCAACAGTAGATGCCAGGGGTTGGGGGTGGTTGGGGAGGGAAGAGTGAGTGATTGTCAACAGGTATGGGGTTTCTCTTGGGGATGATGAAAATGTTCCAGAACTACAGACGTGATGGCTGCACAATACTATAAATGTATTAAATGCCACTGTATTGTTCACTTCAAAATGGTTAATTTTATATTACATGAATTTGACCTCAATTTAAAGAAAGAAAAGAAAAATGCTGAGATAAGAGAACGAAGGCCATACCCCTTGACAAGCACGCATGGTGCCTCACTTGCCAAGGCCCAAGCTCTGTGGTTCCTGGAACATTCGGACCCGTTTCGCTCCCCCAGTGAGCCTGGCCAGCCCTCAGGACCCAGCGGAAGGGGCTCCTACCCTGCGAAGCCTCCCAGTCCCGCCCCTCTCCCCGCTGGCCTGTCACTGTGTGGACACTCAGTGTGTGATGGCACCAGAGGGTGATTTTTTCCAGATTCATCTTCCTCAAGAGGCCAGAAGCCCTATGAGGGCTGGCACTGTCCCGTGCTCATCTCTGTAACCTCATGCCTGGCACACACAGCTGAAGCCCCCACGGCCTCCTTGTCCCCCAAAATTCAGTCTCCATGTGGGACCTTCCTCAGGCCAACACTGATCATGCCACTCCCCTGAATCAAATCCTGCAGGTGCTTCCCACACTTCTGGGACCAAGATTTAAATTTCTGCTGTGGCCTCAGGACCTGTGTGCTCTGGCCCCACCTCCTGTCCAGCCTCATGCCACCCTCCCTCCACCTCCTTTGCCCTGTTTCAGCTGCCCTGATTTTCTTAAGGTTCCTCGTGGGCCTTGCCACCTCCCAACAGAGGGTCGCTGCATTTGCTGCTCCCTTTTCAGGAACACCCCACCCTTTACCCTCTTGGCCTGAACACCCCGCCATCCTCTTAGCATACGCCTTCCAGGAGGCTTTCCCCAACCCATCACCTGGGCTGCATCCCCCCAGGAGGTTCCCCTCGCAGCCCCTCTGTTACTTGCACGTTTACTTGTTGGTTCTTTGCCCAGCATCTGCAGGCACCATCTTGGTTTTATTCACCTCTGTATTCCCCGCTCCCACCACAGGCCTGAGACACCACTCAGTGTTCCAAGAAGTGTTTCCTGAATAATCAACGCCTATTTCAGACCTCTAGGATCAGACGCCTTCTCCCAAGAATATTCACAACCAGGAACAGAATAACCCACAGCGGGTGCTGGGAGCCCGACGTCAGCTGCCTTCCCCACCACAGGCTCAGGACATGGGTGTGGTGGGCGGACGAGAAGGAGTGGGTGTGGGTGAGTGTTCAACAGTGAAGATCATGCAGAGGCCCCTCGTCGAGGAGGAGGAGGAGGAGGAGGAGGAGGAGGAGGAGGAGGAGGATGTGAATAGATCCCCCAGGGCTCAGGTTCTAGAGGGAGAGAGAGAGTGTGTGGGGAAGCAGAGGGCGAGGTGCAAAGCTGGGAGCGAAGGAGCCAGCACTGGGGCTCCTAAGGTCACTCGAGGCTGGATGCAGTACCTGGTCCCCCCACAGAGCCCAGGGCCCTGCCTGTTGGGGCTGGTGTTAACTGAACACACCCAGGACTCCCGAGGTGGCCATGGTGAGGCAGCCCACTGGATTGCTCCCCTAGGACTGCTGCCTAACCCCTGGCCCCCTGAGGGTCTCCATCCTGGAGTCAGACACCCTCTGGGCACAGTCTTGGCAAGTGGGTGATTCTCTGAGTCTCCAAGGTGATTCTCTAGCTCCATCTTCCTGGATCAGGTCCCAAATTTAAGGCCATAAAAGGGGATCCAGTAGTCCCTGAGCAAACACCCCCCTCTAGGAGATGGGAAGAGTCACCCCGGCAGTTGCCCACACTGCAGAGATGAGACGAGCTAAGCCGTCTGCTCTGGGGACAGGAGACCCAGTAGGGGTAGCCCCTCTAAAGACACCGTGGCTCCAGCTCCCCCCAGGCACCTGCCCTGAGCCTTCTAAAGCTCCTCCTTCTCCCCTGGACAAGCTCTGAAAGCAGGAATTCCACAAAGGGCAGAACAATCCTTAGAGAGGGGCTACCCTGTTTAAGTAACCTGGGACCCAGCTGCAGAGAGAACTCAAGCTAGAAGATGCAGGGGCCACCTGGCCTGCTGTGTGACCAAGGCCCAGGGGCTGGGAGCTGTGGGTGAGAGGCAGACTTGGCCAATCCCTGACTCTCAGGCCCAACACCTGCTTCTCAGTTGCCTGCCCGTGTCCTGGTTCATCCCTGCCAGGCTGCCTGTGGCTCTCTGGCCCTGCTCTTGAGCAGCAGTTCATCCTGCCTTACCACGGTTGCCAGGCTGGGAATGTGTTTGACCGAATTCTCGACCTCCTCTTCGGTCACCTCGACCAGCGTGCAGTTCTCGTCCTCCGATGGCAGCGGCTCCGCCCCATGCCTCGTGACCCAGGGGTGCAGCTTCAACGAAGGACAGGAGGGGTGAGGGGCCGTTGCCACTGGCTCCCAGAGACCCTGCCTGTGAGCAGAGCCAGGGAGGGGACGCGGGAGGGGAGAGCCAGTGGCCTGAGGTCAGGGATGCAAGACAGCAGGCAAGCCAGGCAGAAGGTGGGGGTGAGCCAGGTGGGAGGAAACATGAGATAGATGGAGGGAGGGAGCCACAAGGCCAGAATGTGAGCTGGACTGGATTCTCCATCTCGCCCCGTGTCTTGGCAGAAGGGCCTGGAATTTGCCATCTGCCTTGCATGGTTGTCCAAGGAGCACCTATCACTCCTCTGCAACTCTCTCTGATGCCTGGAAGGCTCAGCTCAGAGCAGGCAGCATCCTTCCCATTTTACAGAAAGGGAAACTGAGGCTCAGGGTGGCACAGGGAGAACACTGAGAAGAACACAACTGGGAGGGGACTTCAGCAGAGGTCTGCCCCCCAACTACCTGCCCCTTGGATCCAAGCCTTTATCTGTAACATTTCGGGCTGCCCCCTCTTCAACTGCTAGTTAGCCGAGATGCCTAGTTCCCGAAGGAAATCTCTAGATTTCTGAAAGGTCCATGTGTGTGTACGTGGCTGCAAGGGATCAGTAGGGATCTTATCTAATGCTGTTCTTGCAACATAGCGGAATTGAGCAGGCGAGGGTCAGACGTAGATGGTCAAATTGCTCACTAACTTCCTCTTACATCCACTGTATTTTCTCAAAGGGATAGGAAGCGTCAAGGAAAAGACCCCAAGATTTCGGCAGCCACAATGGAGCATACAGAGACTCTGGTCTGGTCTAGGGAGGTAGAGGCCATCAGTTTAAGCCAAGTGAAGCAAGTGCTAGCTGCCTGGCTGGTAGCAGATCCCACTTCCACAATCACAGTGAACACAAGTCCCAAATACTCCCCGACCAGCTCCCAGCACCCCAGAGGCCACAGGGCATGGGAGGGCAGTGGTGCAGAAGAGAGTGTGGCACTGTAAACAGCGGAATGTGGGGCCTGACCGAGGCAGGGCTGAGCCAAAACACCCAAGCAGAGGAGATAGGCTGAGCCCCTGGCACACACCCCAAGGGGCAGCAGATACCTTGATCTCTGGCACCACAATCCTCGACTCAGGGTTCTTGTCCAACATGCGCGTGATCAGGTCCTTCAAGTCCTCGGCTATGTCAGGCCTTGGGGGAGGAGATACATCAAGGGTGGGAGACGTCACCAAGGGCTTGGAGAAGGTAGCGACTTATGGTACGTGAAGGATACTCACTGATCTGGAAATTCCAGAGCCTGGCTCTTGATCTTACTGTGTAAACACATGATCCGCTCGTCCATGAACGGGCACTGCGAAGAGAGGTCAGGGACACAGCGGCCATCAAGGGCTGGCACAGCTGTCCTTCAAGGGCAGGCAGCACTCCACATGGGTCACAGCAGAGAAAGAAACAGCCCAGCAGCCCAGTCCAGGGAGGAGGCAGTTCCTATTCCCCAGAGATCTAAAAGGACCAGGAGTATCTTTCCAGAAGGGTTAGAGCCTTCCTAACTACACTGGCTTTCCTCTGTAGCTGTGCTTTAATTTACCTACATAAAATGTTAGTCACTCAGTCGTGTCTGACTCTTTGTGACCCCATGGACCATAGCCCGCCAGGTTCCTCTGTCCATGAAATTCTCCAGGCAAGAATACTGGAGAGGGTAGCCATTCCCTTCTTCAGAGGATCTTCCCAACCTAGGAATTGCACCTGGGGCTCTCCCACTGCAGGCAGATTCTTTACCATCTGAGTCATCAGGGAAGATCATAAAGCAAAGACCGAAAGCAAACACTCACTTCACCCACCTGCCCTGTGAACATTAATAATACAAAGAAAAATACAAAAGACAAAGCAGCAGTAGCTGCGATTGATGAGGGCTCAGCCTGGGCCAAGCATTGTATTGAGGTTTCTCAGGACCAACATCTCATTTGGCTGTTACCTCTGCCTGGAATGTTCTTCACGCCAGTATCTGCATGGCTTGTTTTATTCCATCATTTAGGTGTCTGATCAAAGCTCAGCCTCTCAGGGAGGTCTTCCAGAGCTCCTGTCTAAAATGGACACCCACTCCACCTCCATATGATTTCTCACCATCACATGTCCCCTCCTGACATTATATTCTGTATGTATTAGGGAAATTTCCCTGTGGTCAGTGGTTAGGATTCTGCGTTCCCACTGCTAGGGACACAGGTTCAATCCCTGATTAGGGAACTAAGATCCCACATGCCACATGGTGTGGCCAAAACATAAAACCATATGGATTTATTCACTGTTTAATTCCTGCATGGGAATGTCAGCTCCAAGAAGGCATGGATTTTTGTCTGTCTTGCTCACTGCTGACACCCAGTGCCCAAGAACATCCCTGGCACAAAGTAGGGGCTCAATAAATACCTGGTGAATTAATGAATGCTTGAATTATTTCTGCTGATCCTCTCAGAAGCCATAAAATATAGTAAATACTGGACTTCCATGGTGGTCCAGTGGTTAAGAATCTGCCTGCTAATGCAGCAGACCCGGGTTCCATACCTGGTCCAAGAAGATCCCACATGCCACAGGGGAACTAAACCTGCGAGTCCCAACTACTGAGCCTGCACTCTAGAGAAGGCACACTGCAGCTACTGAGCCCACGCGACACAGCTAGAGCGCAGCTCCCACTCACCGCAACTAGAGAAAACCTGCGCACAGCAACGAAGACCCAGGGCAGCCAAAAATGAGTAAATAAATAATTCAAAAAATAGCAAATATTATTCTCATTTTACAGAAGAGAAAAAACAGAAGCTCAGAGAGGTGTCATGTCCTAGGAAGCATGAAACTGGTATTTAAGCCTAGACTGTACCCTGAAGCCTGTTCACACACCACCTCCTGGGTGACAAGGCGATCTTCTCACAGGGGGAAGGGCCTGACCCAGGAGGAGCTCAGGGATTGTTTTGGAAAAAGAAGCCTTTATGCAGGGTGCTCAAAAGGCTGCAAAAGGTCACAGAAAGTGACCTTGTCTACTCCTGTCCAAGGAAAATGATGCCATGAAAAACAATAACTTGAGATGTCAGGATTGCACAGGTGCATCCATTTGACAACTCAGTAAATAGTACACTTTTAACATCTGTAGATTCCCTGATGTGTAAATATTAGCCCAAAAGAAAAAAATGAAAGCCACAGATAGTGAGCTCTGGCAAATGACTGCACTCTGAAGCATACGTAAGAAGGTACAATTCTTACAACTTGACTACAGGATTGAAAATTTTCTAATCAAATGTTGGGTTGTGGGGAGATTATAAACTCCTTTACTTCTTCATGGGATCAGTTTCTTAAGCTTTCCTCAACAGGAGCATAATAAGCTCAGGAGAAGGAATAATTCTCATTTTTACTGCTCACATAATCAGTCTGAACTGTAGAATTAAAAATGCTGCTGCTGCTAAGTCGCTTCAGTCGTGTCCGACTGTGCAACCCCATAGACAGCAGCCCACCAGGCTCCCCCATCCCTCGGATTCTCCAGGCAAGAACACTAGAGTGGGTTGCCTTTTCCTTCTCCAATGCATGAAAGTGAAAAGTGAACGGGAAATCGCTCAGTCGTGTCTGACTCTTCTCGACCCCATGGACTGCAGCCCACCAGGCTCCTCCATCCATGGGATTTTCCAGGCAAGAATACTGGAGTGGGGTGCCATTGCCTTCTCCAAGAATTAAAAATAGAAGCCCCTAAATACGAGTAATATAAAAATAACAAAAGAACAACAAAATGAAGACAAACAGCACTCCCTAAATCAATAATGCCAAATGTTTTAAATCCCATTCCAATTCTATTCTTCTAACAACAGCTTCTAGGAACACTGTTGAGAAGAACATCAAAGCAGTACCAGGCCCAGAAAGAAAGACTGCAGTTATTGATTAGTGATGCCTATCTCCTGTTTAGAAGTGAAAAGAGGTGCACATTTGCTGTCCTTGATCTAAATTCATCAACTGTATTTACAACCTCTAGAGCCTCTGCCAAAACCCCGTTTTAGCAGGTTGTCTTTTCACAGATATGACTGCTATGTACAGCTATGTATATTTGGGAAGGCATACTTTTTCATATTCAGATCTAACTGTGGAAATAAAATAACTTTTAAATGAGTAAGTACTACCTCCCTGCAAGGGTAACTATTAGTCCAAGGGAGCCACCCACAACACCCAGGACACAGGACACCCCACCTTACCTGGCCAAACACAAAGCAGTACAGTGTCACACCCATGGCCCAGACATCCAGTGCCTGCAAGAAAAAGAGAGCTCAGTGTGAGGGGGCAAGGGGCAGTAAAGGGCATAACCTTCTTTCACCTGTCCAGGATCCAATCCTCCAGCTTTCCTTTGGGGAAGCATCTCTTTTTGACTGCTCAGACCATGGGAGTTTGAATAGGGCTGCTCCTGCCCATCAAACCCCACATGACTGAGCACATGATTCAGGCCTGGCCAATGAAAGCAACACTTTCCCCAGGCAGTGTGATTGGTTCAAGGATGGGCACATGACCCGGAACTGTCCAATCAGAGCAACACTTCGTCAGGCACAGTGATTGGTTCAAGGATGGGCCACACTGGGCCAATTACAGCCAATCCTAGGATTTTCATTTGAGTCCTACAGAAAGAAAAATGCTCTTTCCACTGAGGCTTGTAAACTGGTAGAAAATAGCCTGGAATTGCTAATGACGTTCACCTGGGGAGGAAACTAATTCAGGAAAACAGAGCTGAACCCCACTCCTCACCCACAGATCACTCTTTACCAGTGAGTTAGATTTTTGCCACTTACAACTGAAAGGACCCTAACACAGGCAGAATTGCATATCTCAGGCAGGTCCAAACCTACCTTCCCAGAGAAGATCTTCCGGGTTTCCGAGAGCGACTCAGGAGCCATGAAGGCCGGGGTGCCCACAGTGTTAGAGAGAAGGGCATCGCTGCCCTTGAACTCATTGCTCACACCAAAGTCCGCGATCTTGATGTGCCCATCTTCTCCCACCAGTAGGTTGGAAGGTTTGATGTCCCGGTGGATGATCTTCTGGTAGTGTACTGGGGGCAGGATGGGAGAGAGGGGACAGAGAATCCACACGAGGAGCTCCATGTGGCCCACACAGCCCAGAGACACAGGCAGGAGGCCCTCTGTTCTTCCAGGGTCCCAGGCCCTTCCCAGCCTTCCCCTCCCAAACCTGTGAAACACTCTCAGCTCTAAGAGTTAAGGGGAATGTCTCTAAGGAAGCTGGCCCATCCTCCAAAGTGAGGAGTGAAATACTGACTGCCAATAGTAATTGGTAACCACCTGCCACAGTCTAAGTCATGTGTGCATGGAGAGCTTTTGCTGAGCTTGGCTCCCAGCTAGAAGCCTTAAAACTTGTGACAGTCAAGCATGTTTTCATTTATTAACGCCACCTCACAACCTGTTCACCAAACCAACAATGACTGGAACAGGTATGATTTGAAGTGTGAAACACAGCAGGATTGGGACTTGGCTAACGGTTCCTGCCTGGGTGTCCGCCCATGGGCAAGGACAATCCTACAATCTGGAAGACCCAACTGTGTTTCCGGGGTGGTGATGATGATGATGATGATACTGGTAATAGGAGCAGCAGCTGCTTTTACTGAATGCTAAGTGTTAAGTGCTTCCCATTCACCCCATTTCAGTGTCACAACAATCCTGTGTAATAACAGGCAAAGGGTATGAGTCAAAATGTTTAACAACCAGTAGCAGAAAGGACACCCTGCCAATCAGAACACTGATGTCCTGGCTGATTTCAGACCTTGTGAGAGATATTTTATTCCCATTTTACAGATGAGGAACTAAGGTTCCCAGAGGTTAACAGGATCCCAGGGTTCCTGGGAATAAAGGGTGATGCTAGGAAATTAACAGTGCCTGGTAGAAAGAACTGGATAAACAGTCACTAACACTATTGCTCTTAGTTTTTCTGTGTGGCCAGAAGAAGGGTTTCTGCTTGGAGCGGGTGTCGCCATAGCTCAGGCAGCTCTGTTTCCTGCCCACCTCCCTGTGCTTCAGGAGGGAAGTAAGAAACCTTCTACTTTCCATCCATCTATCTGGGAACACTAACCACCCCCTGGGTGAGAGTCCTCCTGTGAGCCCCGCTTACAGTACTCGATGCCTTTGATTAGATCCTGGAAGTAGAAACGGGCCTGGTCTTCAGAGAGTGGTTTGAGGGTGGGCACTTCCATCACAGGCCTGAAAGGTCGACACACACATGAAAAGCAAACCAGAGACGCCAGCCTTTGCCTCCTCCCACCACCTCATTCAGCTTTGCAGCTCAAGAAGCTTTGGGCCTCATACCTGCTGGGAATGGGGACACTCACCCTTGGTTGACCAGTTCAAACACTGTAGGATAGAGAAGGGGGTGAATGGTTACACTGGAAAAATGGAAATCCATCTTCCTCCCCTCCTCCCAGCTCCCAACCACCCCTAGAAACACTGAGAAGCACTGAAACTAACATGGGGGCTGGGGAGGGGAACAGTCCACTGAACCAAAACCACAGAAGGTTCTGCTTTTCTAAGTTCCCATCAGGAAGCTAGGGGTCAGAGATTTCTGGTGTCCCTGGGACCCCAGGCTGGCTATACATCTGGTCCTCAAAACAGCTGAGGACCCTCTGCCAGAGGAGACAAAGCAGGGAGACTGGAAACAGGTGGGGACAGCCTCTTTCATTGTCTTCTCATACCTAGGTGGGAGGGGGTGGGAGGGGAGTCCCAGGGATACGACTGATGCTAAACCATGTCCTGTCACTCATCCACGTCCTGAGCCAAAGACCTGCCAAAGAACAGGTCTAATGTGGATTTACGTGGACACAAAAGCAGCAGCCCTAGGGGTCTACTGAACCCTAGCAAAGTTTCAGTTCAAGAAACAGCAAGAACAAATTTCAATGACCCCTCTCACATTTTCCAAGCTGCTAGGCTGTGTCAGGCTACGTAAACCAAGAATTGTCGGATAATGTTGTTCCAGCTCTTTAGCACTCTGTGTCAGCTTGCGCTCCAACCAGTGACTTCAAATCAAATCAAGACTTGGAGCTAGAGGTGGGGAGGGTGATCTCCCTGCCACCTCAAAGGCCAGCTGATTCTGTTCCTCCTCAACAGGGCCTTTCTTGACTCACTACCTGCTAGCTTCCTCACAGCCCTGTGTATGTGGGATCCCCTACCCCACCATCAAGTATTAGATACACTACGTTTAGGGAATGCACAGGGTTTTTGTTGTTGGAGAGGGGCGGTATTTTTTGCATTTCTAAAAGTTGAGGTGAAATTTCAGAATATACAACTATTCCAAAGTGCATGATTTAGTGGTATCCAGCAGTCCACTGCCTCCAGGGCAAGCATCGCCTCTAATTCCAGCACATTTTCAGTCCCCTAAAAAGAAACCCTGTGCCCATTAGTAGTCGCTCCCCACACCCCTTCCCACAGCCCCTGGCAACCACTAATGTGCTTTCTGTTTCTATAGATTTGCCTATTCTGGACATGTCATATATATTGACTCATACAATATGTGACCCCTGGTAACATGCTTTTTCACTTAGCATGTTTTCAGAATTCATCCACATTGTAGCATGTATCAGTACTTTCTCCCTTTTAATGGCTGTATAATATTCCATAGTATGGATATGCTACATTTTGTTTACCTATTCATCAGCTGATGAACATTTGGGTTATTTCCACATTTTGGCTATTATGAATAATGCTGCTATGAACATTCATACACAAGAATTCCTGCACAAGTGTTTATGTATGGCTGTTTTCAATTCTTTGGGGGTACCTAGGAGCGGAATTGCCAGGTCACGTGGCATAGTTATTTTAATTTTGTTCTGCTTGAACAGATAAAACTGGGACTATGAAGCAGTACTTTAGGAAATGAAAAAAAACAGGACAGTGGATTTCAAAGTCCCATGCAGAATGATTTTGGAGTTTTCTGTTTTCTAGAAGCACACACTGGAGCTTCTTATGGAAGAAAAGTGTTTCAAAGCTGTCCAAAGGCTGAGATGGCCAAGGGGAAACAACCAGCTCCTCAGACAAAAAGAAGGCTTAAAGGTTCAGATCAGAAAAGGAACTTAACTCCCCCAGGGCCGCACCCTGTTTTCAGGTTCATCAACCAGCAATGGCCAAACCCGAGTTAGGGCAAATCTGCTGTGGCTTCAGGCTGTGGTTAGAAGCAAAGGCAATGGCTCTGAAGGTAAGGCTCCCACCAAGAGGAGCGCTGGGCTCCTCAGCTCCTGCTTTCCCACCTTGTAAACTTAACTTTCAAGAGCTGCTTCATGAATTTCAATGTTTCCTCCCAAGCGCCAAAACTCAGTTGGCATGAGGGAAGCTGGCCTGTTGAAACAGGTGTATTTTCAAGTCGCTCACAGTTTAACCCCTCCTGGGCCTGAGTGGCAGGTGGGAAGTTTTTAACCCCGAGAAATACTGATCATGTCCTCTACCCTTTGAGAGTCAGGCCTGCAGGTGCAGAACCCTTGCCGATATCTGCTAACTGGCTTCACACGCTGCCTATTCTGTCCTAGCCACATACAGCTTTGGCTGGAAACGAAAAAATAAAGTATTGGGATTGTTTCAAAATCACTGGAATCAACACACCAAAACCACATGGCTCCTTCCCACTTTGCCACCTCAAGAAGTGAAAAACTCTGTCCATGAAGCTGCCTGGTCCAAACGGCTTAGGCAATCCTCTCTGAGGCTTGAGTCATGTTCTTTACACACTCATTCAACTCCTCAGCTCAGTACCCTCCAAGGGGGACATGCTTGGCAGTCCAGTGGTTAAGAATCAGCCCTGCAATGCAGGGCATGCAGGTTCAATCCCCAGTCAGGGAACTAAGATCCCACGTGCTGTGAAGCAACTAAACTCATGTACCACAACTAGAGAAGCCTGCATGCCACAACTAAGACCAATCACAGCCAAATAAATAAATATTAAAAAGAAAAAAAAAAGTCCTCCAAGGGCCCCCTTCTCTCTCAGAGTAAAAGGCAGTCTTACAATGATGTGAAATGCCCTCTGCCATCTGGTTCCCAGGGTCCTGCACAGGTCTCACCTCCGTGAGGCATTCCAGGAGCCACTGTTTCCCAAGCCTCCAACCTGGAACTCCTGATTCCCCTGACCCTGCTCAGGTTAGCTTTTGTCCATGGTGCTGTCACCTTCGAGCTTCCCTCGTGGCTCAGCTGGTAAAGAATCTGCCTGCAATGTGGGAGACCTGGGTTCAATCCCTGGGTTGGGAAGATCCCCTGGAGAAGGGAATGGCTACCCACTCCAGTATTCTGGCCTGGAGAATCCCATGGACTGTATAGTCCATGGGGTCACAAAGAGTCGGACATGACTAAATAACTAAACACACAGCACAGCTGTCACCTCTAATACTTAGGTCGAGTGTATCCATCTGCCCTCATCAGAGCACTAAAATGCCCTGAGGGTGGAGGGCCAGGGTTTGAGTTTCATTCCCTGAAGAGCCTAGATCAGGGCCTGACAAACTGTGACATTTGTTGAATGGACAACCCACCTCCTCAAAAACAGCTCAAAGCCATTCAGAGTCAGGTCCGGGGCCTCAGGTGAGTGAACAATGCTGGGGATGCCATTCTGGGCCCCAAATGACCTTTTATATTTTGTGTTTTCTTCTGTGTTCCCCCAAACTTCACTTGTTTGCCTACCATGGTTATAATCTGGCTATATCTATATACTATGTAAACTATCATTTATTTCACACTTTTAAATTGATTTAGTATGAAAACTTTTAGTCTTATCTCAGGTAATAAAATCCATGAAATCATGAGTTTAGTGTGCTGGTTATAGTTTTTCCTATACAAATGGTAAAATAAGTCTAAAAAATGTTTTAAATGGTTGTCCATATACCACCTAAAATGATCTCATATATTTTTTTCAAATCATCTTTCTTCTTAAATTGTATTTGTTTTTGTCTGTGTTGGGTCTTCATTGCAGCAAGCGGGGGCTACTCCTCGTGGCGGTGCATAGGCTTCTCATTGTGGTGGCTTCTTTTGTTACAAAGCACGGGCTCTAGAGCACAAGCTCAGTAGTTGGGGCACATGGGCTTAGTTGTCCTGCAGCATGTGGACATTCCCAGAGCCAGGGATCAAACCTGTGTCCCCTGCACCAACAGGCAGATTCATTACCAATGGACCATCAGGGAAGTTCCTGTCTCATATATTTAAAGTGGTGCATGTACCACATTGAGAAATTGTGACTCTGTGATGTTCATAATCTTATATGAATGTTTCACAATTTTTTTAGGTTTTCATACCTGATGGTATTTATTGTGTACTTCTAAAATGTTTCTAAAGGAAGGGTTTTAAAGTTCTAAAATTTGAGGATGACCTACACACTAGATGCTCCTAAGGAACTGGCGTTACCTTTTCAGGTGCAATTGTGGTATTGTGGTATTGTGAGGGCTGCCCAGGTGGCGCAAGAGGTAAAGAACCCACCTGCCAATGCAGGAGACATAAGAGACATGGGTTTGACCCCTGGGTTGGGAAGATCCCCTGGAGGAAGGCATGACTCAAGTATTCTTGCCTGGAGAATCCCATGGACAGAGGAGCCTGGCAGACTACAGTCCATGGTGGTGATGGTTTAGTCACTAAGTCATGTCCAACTCTTGCAACGCACCATGGACGTAGCCCTCAAGACTCCTCTGTCCCTAAGATTTTCCAGGCAAGAATACTAGAATGGGTTGCCATTTCCTTCTCCAGGGGATCTTCCCAGCCCAGGGATCGAACCCAGGTCCCCTGCATTGCAGGCAGATTCTTTATCGACTGAACTACCAGGGAAGCCCCTACAGCCCATAGGGTGGCAAAGGGGCAGACACGACTGAAGTGACTAGGAGATGCAGGCTAAGGTTGTTAGGAACTAATGTGTCAGGATGTCTGCTACTTTACTTTTGGATGGTTCAGAAAAAAAAAAATAGAGAAATGGATGGGTGGGTGGCTAAACTGATAAAGCAAATATGACAAAAAGTTACTAACTGTTGAATCTGGGTGATAGGTAAACAGGTATTCCCTGTACTCTTCTTTCAACTTTAACATTTTTCATAATAAAACCTGGGTGAGGGAACTTCCCTCATAGTCCAGTGGCTAAGATTTTGAGCTCCCAATGCAGAGGGCCCAGATTCAACTGTATGGTCAGGGAACTAGATTCCACATGCCACAACTAAGACCCAGCACAGCCAAATTTAACAAACAAACCAACAAAAAATACCTGTGTGGGGGCAAGAGAAATAAAATATCCTAAGCAACAACAGCATCCTTGGAATGAAACCATAGCAACTACTCTAGGGGAAACTGAGTTCTGAGCTCCAGTTCCAAACCAGACCCATTACTTTATGATTCATCACTCCCTGTGCAGCAAAGGATCGTGCTGTGCTCATCCAGCAGACATCTGGATTCCGGGCTGGGCTTGGCCCTGCCCACACCACTCATCTCCTTGATTCCCCTCCTGGCTGTCATCTGTACCCACTCGAAATACACAAGCTTGTCTGAATGCCTCCCCCAGCCACACATCACCGGGACATGTGACCTGCTGATCATGCCTTCCTGGGCCTGATAGTCTGCTGTCCAGCTTTGCATTAGTCCTGCTCTTCCCTCCCTCATCAGTGCTTATACTGAGAACTGAGCGCTGTCCTGTATCCCTATCATTTTTTAAAATAAGGTCTCTGAGGACATACCTGAGTCCTTCTAGGTCTGTGTGCAGGACCCTTCAACAGGCCCTCAAGGCTCCAAATGCCCCACCAGGGCCACCCACCCCCACCCCAGGCCCTCCATCCTCACTTTCCCTCCCTACATGGTTTTCTCTCCTGCAGCCACATTTTTTAAACTCTAAGCTCTCACCAGCCCTGGGGCCTTTGACCTGCTATTTCCTCTACCTGGAATGCTCTTCTCCAGATTTAACAGGGCTGAGTCCTCGACATTCAGGTGCTAAATGCTCACCTCCTATCTGCAGTGGCCCCTCCATCTCTCTCTCACATCATCCTGTTTAATCTTCTTCAGAGCATCAGTCTGAAGTTGATCATCTGCTTTATTTACAGTTATCCCTAGGTATTCACAGGGAATTGGTTCTAGGAACCCTGTAGATACCAAAATCCACAGCTGCTCAAGTCCCTTAAATGGTGTAGTAGTTGCATATAACCTACACACATCCTCCCCTATACTTTAAATGATCTCTGGATTACTTTATAATACCTAATACAATGTAATATACCTAATACAATATACAATATACCTAATACTTATACAATATAATACCTAATACAATGTAATACCTTTACATTAATACAATGTAAATGCTATATAAATAGTTGCCAGTGCATGCCAAATTCAAGTTTTACTTTTGGGAACATTCTGGAATTTTTTCTTTGTAATATTTTTGATCCACAGGTGGTTGAATCTGCAGTTGCAGAACCTGCAGACACAGAAGGCCAACTATAGTTGGTGACTGGCTGTTTCCCCTAATCAGAACACCAGCTTCATCTTTCTTACTCATCATTGCATCCTTAGTGCCTAGAACAGTACCCAGCACACAGTAGGCACTCAACAGATATCAGAAGACGGATGAACAGGACACCCAGATAAAGTCCCAGCAAGAACTCCTCTCCACCTCCTGCTTTAAACCTCGGGTACAGCCTTCTGTGTGGGGCCCCGCTGGAGCAGGAAAGGGTGGGAGATGCCAGGCGCAGGGGCCGGATGGAGAGTTCCCCTGGGCTTTGGGCAGGTGTAGCTGCATGAGCAAGGGTGGCAGAAGGCAAGGGCTCTCTTACCCATGTACAGATGGTCCTCATTGGGGTCATCCAAGACCTGTTGGCACAGCCACGTGGAACAGGCCGGAGATGAGAAGCAGGGGAGAGGAAGAGAGAGAAAAGACATGAGCAGAGAGGAAGCAGCATCCACATGACTGCACTTGCCAACGGGAGGGCTGTGCTTTCCACTGTTTTTCCCAGTTAAGATGAAGGGCACAGGAATGTGTGATCCAAACGGCCATCTGGAAAATAAGCGCTTTCTAGCCCAATCTTCAAGGGTCCAAAGCACCCAGAAAGGAGGTTACATAAGGGAGGGGGCAGATTCCTCCCCTGGAAAATGTCTCAGCTTGAATAAGAAACCCACTTGTCTCCTAGGAGACAATGGATCAGCTGTCAGAATTGTCAAAATTCAAATTCTCTCCCCATCCCCCTGCCCCAGCAGGAAATGATGTCCTCTTGCCTGGAACTGCTGCAGTGCCTTCTTTCTCTCTTTCACAGCCTTCCTGTTTTCACCTTATCACAATTTCTATCTTCCTCTCTTCAAAGAGCAGGCACCAGGTTGCATCCACCTCGGCTGCCTCCATGGTGCCCTGTACACGACTAGGGACCTAGTAGATGCTCAGGGAATGTCTGACGAGTGAATGAACAGGCAAGCTGTCAAAGGGTCTTGTTGGGAGCCCACACACCACAAGGCATGAAGGAGAAGGGAGATCCCGCCAGGACCCGACACACACCCCAACCAAGCGCCCTTGGGTTTTCTCTAGGACGGCAACTCAAGCATCCATGGGTTGAAATTGTGAGTTGTTGTGACAGATGGAGATGGCCTGCAACTGCCATCTCTTCTTTTGGGAAGAAACAAAGGCAGGCTCCTGGGCTAGACTGATCCTCCCACCTCTTGACACATCATACTCAACTTCCCCAGTCAGCCAAGAGTCACAGGACAAGAACCCTGAGAAAGGGACGCACCCGAGGCAGAGGCCCAGGACAGCCAGCCTGGAACCCCTAAGCCCTGCCCTTCCAGGAAAAGTCAGACCCAGGCACTTGCCTATCTATAGAATTCTGTTATTTTTCTTTTTTAAAAAATCACATTAATGTATAGGATTATTGTTGATTTTAAATGAATTAAAAAATAATTTTTAGCTTCTCTATTTTAAATCCTAATGTGATAAATATAACCCCCATAAGCAAAAGGTTTTTACAATCTTCAATTATTTTTAAGAGCATGGGGTGGGAGGGAGGTTCAAGAGGGCAGGGACTTTATGTATATTCATGGTTGATTCACATTGTTGTATGGCAGAAGCCAATACAACATTGTAAAGCAATTCAGTTCGGTCGCTCAGTCATGTTCGACTCTTTGTGACCTCATTGACTAAAGCAACTATCTTCCAACTAAAAATAAATTTTTAAAAAAATGCTTCAAAAAAAGAGCATAAGAGGGTCTGGAGACCAAAAAGCATGAGAAATGCTGATATAGAACAGTTTTATAAGTAAAGTTTTATCAAAACATAGCCAGGCGCATTTGTTTACAGGCAAATGGCTGCTTTTATGCTACAACTATACACATTTGTGTAGTAGAAAAAGAACCAGCTCCAGAAAAAAAAAAGAACCAGCTCCAAAAAGACAAACAGGTAAAGGGCAAGCCTCAGTACTCCTCTGAGCCTCAATTCCTTCATCTGTAAAATGGGAGTAATAAACAGTCTAAGCACGGGGCGAGGATTACATGCAATGACGGGGTGAAGGAGCCTGGAGAAGTAACCACCACTCAGCCCTGTAACAGTGCTGGATGTGACGTGGCTCTACCCCGGAACCAGTGGTGTCGCATTTTGGTAATCACAGAGCCAAGGCTGGATCATCCCCATTCATCCTCCCTCCTCCGTGTCCCCCTCATCTCACCTCCACCAGCTTCACTACGTTGGGGTGGTCCAGCTTCTTGAGGATGGCAATTTCCTGGTACACCTGCTCAATTGGGCCCCTAGGCTGGATGCAGCCCCCAGGGGCTGGTCGGGTACCTCGGGGAGGGGGGCGACCTGGAGGAAACATGAACCATCCCAGAGTCAAGACAAAGAGACTCTCCTCTGCAGAGGGGGACTGTAAGCAGGACAATTTATGGGGGGTGGTGTCTCAGAAAGACTGGAGTGGCTGATGCCACCAGGGGCTTTAATCAGCCTTCTTTTCATCTGTCTTCTCTGATGCTGGAAACTAATGAGGCTGGAGACCCAGTCCCCTTGCCCAGCCTTCTGTTAATTCTCTTCTTCCTGCGCCATGCTCCGGGTCACAGTGAGCATCAAAAGTTCACTGAGGTACAAGGAAAAGAAGTCTGGGGTCTAGTGGAGCAATCTCAACATTCCCTCTCTGGGGCTCGGTATTCCCACTCCGTAAGAGGGACAAAAATATTATTCCTTGCCTCCACAACTCATGTGGAAATATAGGCGATAAAAAAAGTCAGGGATAGGAAAAGAAGTAAGAACTGATGAGAGGAAAAAAACGAACTTGCTTGGCCCAGTAGTGACTGACAGTCAGAAGGTCACAATGATGGAAAGGTCCACAGTGAAAACACTTACACTGCATATTACATGTAAGTGAAAAGTGAAAGTGAAAGTTGCTCAGTTGTCCAACTCATTGTGACCCCATGGACTATACAGTCCATGGAATTCTCCAGGCCAAAATACCAGAGTGGGTAACCCTTCTCTTTTTCAGGGGATCTTCCCAACCCAGGGATCGAACCCAGGTCTCCCACATTGCAGGTGGATCCTTTACCAGCTGAGCTACCAGGGAAGCCCTATTACATGTAAGTAAGGATCTAAATGTGACTAACAGAACGGAATGTAGATGTGTCAGCCTTGGAAAGTAAAAGCCGAGGTGCAGGTATCAGAAGTGGGATGTGGACTGAGGAAAGGCAAGTTCAAAGGAAAGAAACCTGCTGCACCTGCTGGAACAAGAAGGAAAGTGACAATGGTAGTGACAAGGGAGCTGAACATCCTGGAATCACCTCATTGCCCAGCTGGGGAAAGGGATGAGAAAGGACTGGTTTAAGCTGTCCTAGAGGAAGTCAGAAGTAAATGTCAGAAATTAATAAATCAAGAAATAATGACATAAGGATATTGTCTGGCTCAGAGTTCAGGTAAGCAGGATCAGGGTGCTGGTAGTGACAGGGTGGGGTTGGGGGATTTACATTTATATATTTTCTCTTTTTGGCTCAAGCGGACATTTTGCTCAGCTCCACTGGCAGGGAGCTTATGCTGGAGCCGCCTCTGATATGCTCACCTACACCCGATCACATGCAGTAATTACCAGCTCCTGAAAGAGCTAAAAGTGGTGGGTGGGGTGCCTATAGAGAGACGGAGGAGTACAGCAAGAAATCTGTGACCTCCATTATACATCCTTCTATTCTTTTGCATGTTGTAGATATAACTGAAATACCTTATGGTAATTAAATTTTGTAAATTGAGCATTTTAAAATGTGTAATGCAATGCTTTTTAGTACATTCACAAGGTTCTGCAGCCATCACCACTAAGTCCTAAACATTTCCAACGGACCCCCTCAAAAAAAAAAAAAAAAACCCTTATCTATCATCAGTCATACCCAACTCCCTCTTAACCCCAGGTTCTAGGAATCACTAATTTGCTTTCTGTCTCTGGATTTACCTATTCTGGACATTTCATGTAAGTGGAATCATACAATATATGGCCTTTTGTGTCCGGCTTCTTTCATTTAGTATGTTTTCAAAGTTATCTGTGTTGAGGTATATATCAGAATTTCATCCCTTTTTATGGCTGAGTAATACTCCATTGGCTAGACAGACCACCTTTTGTTTACTCATTCATCCGCTGACAGACATTTAGGATTGCTTCTACATTTTGGCTATTTTGAATCATGCTGCTACGAGCCTTCATGTATGAGTTTGTGTGACCGTGTTTTCAGTTCTCTTGGGTACATATGCCCAAGAGTAGAATTGTTGGGTCATATGGTAATAGTGCATTTAACTTTCTGAGGAACCACCAGACTGTTTTCCTCTAACAGATTTTTTTTTTTTTTACTTGATACCTATATTCCTTTCATAAATATTTTTACAAGAAAATGAATTTTTAAAAACCTCAGCCAGAGGCCCAGCACTATCTTTGGGGAATCCACCCAGGTCACACTCTGCAGGGGACACCATACAGTGAGTCTTCCCTGTCTTGCCCCAGCCTCTGCAACTAAAAAAAAAGGCCCGGCAAACTCACGTGGAAAGCCCGCCTGTCGGATCAGTTTCTTTTTGGACAGCACCTTCATTGCCTGTGGGAGAAAAGACCCCGCATCCTGATTAAAATGGAGAGGAGGATGGAGGGAGAGTTCCTTCCACTCCTGAGCCTGCCCAAGCTCTTGGCGCACCAGCAGCCTTGGGACCACGTAGTGAGCACCTTGCCATTGGAATGGGTCAACTCCACGGGTTATGTGGAGGCTGGACGTTCGGGGTCCCTCCAGCCTAGAAGGTACTTCTAAGGTTCCAGATCGGCTCTCCCATCTGGGAGACCACAAGCCCTGGGACTGGCTACCACTAAATCAAGACATGAGTGAGCTGGCATGATAGGCAAGGGATATTTCACATGTGGAGAAACTGATGTTCAGCATTTAGGTCATTTGCCCAAGGACACACAACTGGCACATGGGAGAGTCAGGATATGAACCCATACTGGACCGATTCCAAAGCCCCAGAAACAAGGGCAATTTATCTTATGACCACTTAGTTCTTGGTGCTATGGAGGATGTAGAAAGGGCAGCCCAGAGAAAGGATATGAGATATTTGCTGAATTTATTCACTCAATCTTCCTGGGCCAATCGCTTCACCTCCCCACTTCCCCACTTCCTTCCTAATGCATAAAATAAACGTGACCTAAAAATAAAATGAGACAACAGCTAAGAAAACCTTCCAGGAAACCAAGTTCTGGATAGAAGGCCTTTTCTCTGGACAAGGAGGAGGGCAGGGAGGAGGATGTGGGTACTCACGTAGTAGGTATTGTCATTTTCATTGTAGGCCAACTTGACCACGCCATACGAGCCCTGGAGAAAGGGAGATGCCCGTGACACAGTATCCAGAAATTATGATCCACAAAATAAGGACCCTAATACAGAGGTGACAAAGTGGTAGCCTATTGGCAAAACCTGCCCTGTATTGTGTTGGATCTCCGGTTTTTAGAATGTTTGAATTAATGGCCAACATTTAAAACAGTTCAGATATAAAAACCCAGATTCTGATGTGGATATGGAGTCATAATCATTTCCATGTGTTAACAGTTTGCCACAGTCCTCACCACTCCCTATTGTATTATACCTAGCATGTTTTTTTCACATATATTACTCACTTGCTCTCTATTGACATTTGAGTTTTTGAATTTTGATACTGTCCATCGATACTGTCCATTTGATACTTTTGATACTGATGTAAAAGCAAAAACAGATATGAGAATACCTTAAGAAGGAAAAAAAACCAACACCAGTGTTGGTGATACAGAATTACTCTGGAAGCTTTGTGAGCTTTTGTAGAAACACAGGCTGATGTAAAAACAAAACAAAATAAAGCAAAACAGACGGGCCATTAATAACAAAACCCTCCCCCTCCTAGCCTGTTCTCCAAGGATTCCTCACTCACTCCCAGCTCTAGTCGGGTAGAGCCACAGTATCCAAGACATCCTTGGTAGGTACGGAAAACCAGCCTGTCTCCTGGGATAGTTACCTTTCCAATCTCATCCTTCAGTGTGTACTGATTCAGCTGTACACAATCCTGGAAAGTAAGTAGAAACGCACAGAATATGAATTGTAAATTTGTAGCAAGATACATTTTTCACAAACAAACGCCTTAACCAGAATCCAAGTCAAGAAAGGGAACATTCCTAGCTCCCCAGAAGCAGCTCCCATATGCTGGCCCCTGTCCAGGGTGACCATTATCCTGACTTCTAGTACCACAGTTGTTTTTGTTTTGTCCATGCCACAAAGCACGTGGGCGCTTAGTTCCCCAACCAGGGACTGAACTTGTGCCCGATGGAAGTATGGAGTCTTAACCACTGAACCTCCAGAGAAGTCTCCACCAGCACAATTTTTTTACACTGTGAGACTGTAATCATATAGTATGTACTCTTTTAATACCCATTTTAAAGGTTCTTCCCACTTTTCAAACGTTCATTTTATTTACTTATTTTTTAAAAGTTAAGGTAAAATTAAACAATAATCCATGACTGCTATTCTGTAAAAAAAAAAGGCAAAATGATACAAGAAGAGAACATCTGAATGGCCTTAGGGCGGAGAAAGGTTTCTTAACAGTTTCTGAAAGGGTCTCTTTTGTACAAGAAGTGCAAAATATAAAAGGAAACAAATGATAAATTGGATTTCAAGCAAAGTTAAGACTTTTGCTCTTTGAAACACTACTAAGAAAACAAAAGGCAAGCCACAGACTGAGAGAAACAAATTGCAATACATAGTCAAAGGACTGGTAATCAGAATATATAAAGAACTCCTATAACTCATCAGTTAAAAAAAAATTGGCTAAAGATTTGATATTTCTCTAATGAAGATACACAAATGATCAATAAGCACATGAAAAGATGCTCAGCATCATTACTCATTGGGGAAATGCAAATTAAAACCACATTCACCAAATTGGCTAAAGTGAAACAGACTAACCAAACCAAGTATTGTTAGAATGTAGGGCAAATGAAACTTTCAGAGGCTGCTGGTGGGAATTTAAAAAGTACAGCCTCTTTGGAAAACAGTTTGGCAAAACTTCTCAACAGGCATTTCCCATATGACCCAGTCACTCTACATCCAGGTTCTCACTCTAAAGAAAGAAAAGGAAAACCCGTGTCTATGTAGAGACGGGTATACAAATGTTCACAACAGCTTTATTTGTAGTAATCAAAAGCTGGAAACCATCCAAATGCCCATCAACAGGTAAGTGGATAAGCCATGGTATATCCGTACAGTCCAATACTATTTAGCAATAAAAAGAAATGAACTACTGATATGTGCAAAAACATGGATAAATCACAAAAATCACTATACCGTGAAAGAAGCTAAGCAAAAAAAAAAGTACATACTAAATGATTCCACATATATAAAATTCCAGAATTTGAAAGCTAATCTATAGTGATCAAAAACAAGTCAGCAAGTACCTGGGAAAGGGGAAGTGGGGGAGGGATGCATTGCTGGATGTGCTGGAAAGGCCTGGGATCTTGATAGGGGTGATGGTTTTACAGATGTATACATACATCAGAACTGACCATACTGCACATTTGAAATATGTGCAGTTTATCTCACTTCAATTATACCTCAATAGAGTTAGGGGGAAATGTTAAGTGATATAGGAAACTGGGAAGAGAAGCATGATAGAAAGCAAACCATCAAGTGTTTCAGAGAACCCCAACTTTCCCTGGAACCCCCTCCCAAGCCCCAGTTCTATCCCTCTCCCCGAACCTTGATATCAGTTTGATGTATAAACTTCCAGGTCTTTTTCTGTGTACATGCACGCATACATGCACCTGCAGAAAATACAGAGCACTGTTTTGGGATGAGGTTAGGGGAGGCCTAAACAGTGTCACACTAAATCAGTTCTCAACTCCCTTTGACTGGAGGTAGTTCCACTCAGATCGGTATCTTTGACCTGGCCAGGTCAGGCCCACAGAGCTCTCCCCTCACTGCTGGGCTTTTTAGTTTGTTTCATGTTTCTCTCCAGTACTGTTTCATTCCCCCGAGTCCTGAAGGGATGTGACAGGCAGAGGTGGGGCCCTGCAGAACTGTCTTAGGGGGTCTCACTGCCTTCGAATCCAACCCCCACATACTGCTGAATTCATCTTCAAGAATCCACTCTGACCACATCAGCCCAGCTCTCTGCTGTTTCCAGGGTCAAGTCCTGACTTCATGGTCTAGCCTTCAGACCCTCGAAAGCTCTGACCTTGGCAGAGATGACTAGTTGCCCACCAAATACCAGTCTCTCCTTTCTTCCTTATAACTGGAACACTGGGTGGCAACAGTCCACGCTGGAAAACTGCAATTTTCCAGCTTCTCTTACACCTAAGGTGGCCATGTCACTATGTTCTGGCTAATGTGAGACAGGTAGAAATTGCTGGGTAGAGTTTCCAGGAAAGAGGACTGACTCAGGAGGCACACAGCTTTTGCTTTCCTTCCCTGTTCATTCTTCTTGCCTGGAATGGAGCTGTGAAGGCTTGAGCCACAACAGCCATTTTGACATCATGAGGTTTTAAGGACCAAAGCAACAACAGAACCATCTCACCAATACCCAGTGCCTAACCCTATGCATTTATTTTACATGATAAATAAGCCTTATTGTGTTAAAGCCACTGTTGTTGGGAGATTTGTTTCTCTAAGCTGATATAAACGGAAATTCTCCCTCCAGCCTTGTTGCCACAGTGTTCCCCTTTGGGGCCCCACACTCTCGCTAACTGAATCCCTAACCTATCCTGAATTCTATGGAAAAGAAATATGTTGGTGTACATAGCTGGTACTTAGCTGGAGTATGGTAATCATACTTTTAAAACTAAGATATTAGAGGAATGAGACTACCTCTGTCACCTAGGTGGCCTGTGGCTAGTTAATAAACTAGGAAATGAAACAAACAATAACAATTTTAAAATGGCTTTCTCCCTTGGGGGTCTTTGCTCATGCTGTGCTCACTCCCCTGCAGTGAACTCTCAGTGTGTACCCATCTCCAACTGAGAAAATTATACCTAGCCCTCAGAAGGTAGTTAAATATCAACTCCTTTAGAATGTCATTCTGGATTTCCAGCCTTCTCCCAGTCAAATTTATTCCTTCCTTCAACAAGGAATTTGAGCCACCATGCACCAGGCACTATGCCAGGTGCTAGGGACCCTGTGGTGAACAGGACTGTTCCTAACATCCTAGCTGGGGGCGGCAGGGGGACAGCAATAAACAACTTAACAGACACAGATAATCAGATGGTGACAAGTATTATGAAGGACAGTCAACAGGCCAGAGAGGGGCTGAAGGATGCTTAGAAGGGGTGTCTGAGAGGCCTTTCCAAGGAGGTGACATCTGAGTTGAGATTTGGAAGCCAGATGGAGATGGCCTTGAAGAGATCTGCAGGAGGGAGGGGTTTCAAACAGAGGGCACAAGAAGGTAAAGGCCTAAGGGAGCGAATGAGCTTGGACATCTGAGGAAGACAAAGAAGTGGGTAAGGTTGGAGCCCTGAGTTGGCAGTACAAAGGTAGGAGGTGGGGTAGGGGTGGATCAGGCCCTGTGAACCAGCTGGGGATCTGAGTTTCAACCTACCTCCCAGAAGTTTATAGTAAAAATCATGGGAGAAGTGCACTTACAGTGCTGAGGACTCTCATTGACCTGTCAGCCCCATTTCAGAGTCCCTGGCACAACTTCTAACTGCCATCGTGAGGGTCTCTTTGCTAGAGGCTCTCTCTGACCGGAAGATGCTCTGGGTCCAGGGACTGCCAGCAGCTGGTGTAAAAGGCCCAGCTCCCTCGCCCTCAGGTGGAATAAGTCTGGGGCTCATGTCCTACACTGTCCCACAGGGCTGCCCAGAGCAGGGGGGTCCCAGTTGTCCACAGTGATAACTGGCTCCATCATGTATGTTTTATTGACATCTCTCTGGATTTCCTAGGGTAGCCTTTCCAGTCAACTGGTTGCACCGGGATCCTTCCGGGGGACCCCAGCCCAAGGTAGAGACATTCTGGGTGCAGGGTAGGGCACCAGGGGCCGCCGCTCACGCACCTGCATCCCAGTGATGGAGACGTGGTGCGACTCCACCGTGGGCCGCCGGGGCAGCCGTGGCGAGGACTGCGGGGAGCCCACTGGCGAGTGGGGCAGCGCCGGATAGACGCAGCGCCCGTTGGCATCCAGCAGGGACCGCTCCTGCAGAGAGAGCTTGCGACCAGAGAGGTGGGGCCGGGCCTGAGACCCCGAGGCGTCAAGGGTGATCTCTCCGCCATGGGCCTCCAGGGGCCGGTCCCGGGTCAGGCCGTGGTCCACAGCGCAGACCGGCTCGCACTCAGTGACCACGATGAACGACTCCATGCCCAGGCGAATGCTCAGGGAGGAGAGGCCCCTCAGAGCCTCACAGGGCTTCTGGCCTTCGCTGCTGCTGCTGCCGCCCCCGCCCCCCAGCTCATCCTGGGGGGCGGCCCGGTCGCTGCTGGGCTGGCTAGAGATGCATGATGACATGGTGCATGTGCGGACCTCGTGCAACACAGACGCGCCCAGGCACTCCCATCCGGCAGCAGCGCCACCTGCAGGGAGAGGAAGGGTCAGCTGCCCCGACCCTGGGCGGCAGGGCTATAGCCAAGAGGGGTCTCTCCTGCTGGCCCAGGCCCATACTTCATTCCTGCTTTGAGTTGACGTCCTTAAAAAAAAAAAGCTTAAAAAACTGTGTGATCATACATCTTTTGAGTCTATATACAAGAGCTTAGGGCACTTTTCCTCATTGTATCCTTTTTTTTTTTTTAATGTATAGCTGATTTACACAGCAGTTACATTAGTTACTGCTGTACAGCAAAAGTGATTCGGTTATGTATTGTATACATTCTTTTATATTCTTTTCCATTATGACCCATCGTGCATGCTAAGTCGCTTTGGTTGTGTCTGACTCTTGGAGACCCCCATGGACTACAGCCCGCCAGGTTCCTCTGTCCAGAGAATTTTCCAAGCAAGAATACTGAAGTGGGTTGCCATAATCTCCTCCAGGGTATCTTCTTGGCCCAGGGATCAAACCTGTGTCTCCTGCATTGACATGCGGGTTCTTTACCACCTGGGAAGCCCTATGACGTATCACAGAACACTGAATCTAGTTCCCTGGACTATACAGTAGCCCCTGGTAGTTTCACATTTCCTTATTTTAAAAGCTCCTCCTCACACAAAACAAGAATCCCAAATTCAAACCTGTAGAAACCAAGTATGAGAAAACCCCCAAAATTGAGCACCCGCACCCCTACAGAGGTGGCACCTAGTTCTAGCTCAAGCCAATTGTTGTTAAGCAAGGACTGGAGCCTAGAATTGTCTGGTTACCTCCTCACCTCTCTCTCTCTTTTTTTTTTCCCAAGAGAAGATCTAAAGCCAGGATGTTAAATGAGATCTCTTTTTTTTGTTTAAGTCAGCAGTTATTTTAAATATTTTAAAATGCTGGGCAGGTGAAATGAAACACTTTTGCATGGTGACCTCTAGGCTGCATCATTTCACAAAAGCAACGATTCAGACAGCACTTTACAGTTTATAACATATCTTCCACACATCAGGATAATTTCACAGGCACTCTACATTGTTGGTTTGCCATTATAACCTCATTTTGTAAATGGGGAGACTGTGGCTCGAGAGAGGGAGAGGGATTTGTCCAGGTCTCCTAATGTGAAGACCATGCACACGGGAGTCCAGTCGCCTGGCCTGATCTCAGGCCAACAATTCTCAACTGAGGAGTAAGGGGTCAGGGGTCATACCAGAGGAAGAACGGGCGCTCAAAGAGTATGTGAGCCTGGGTGATTTGTGTTGTGTGAAGAGTCAGGCTCCACATACCTATGATCTAATGTTCCCCTAGTTCAGCCCCCAACTAGTACCTGCAAGATGAAAGGCAAACATGAGACTAAAAAAAAAAGAAGTTAACATCAAATAACTTGGTGGTTCCTCAAAAGATTAAACAGAGAATTACCATATGACCAAACAATTCTGTTCCTAGGTATATACCCAAATAGCTTTACTCACAACAGCCAAAAGGAAGAAAACCAACCCACACATCCACTGACAGATGAATGGATAAGCAAAATGTGGTCCGTCTACACAATGGAATATGACTAAAAAGGAACCGACACAGGCTACAACCCCCATGAACCTCAAAAACATGATGCTAAGGGAAAGGTGCCTGACACAAAAGATCACATGTGCATGATCCCATTTATATGAAGTTTTCAGAACAGGCAAATCCATACGGACAGGGAGCAGATTAGTGGTTGCCTAGGAGTGGAGAGGTGTTGGGGGAAATAGGGAGTGACTGCCAGTGGGTATGGGGTCTCCTTTGGGGGTGATGAAAATATTTTGGACCTAGACAGAGGTGATGGTTGCCCAACACTGTGAATGGACTAAATGCCATTGAACTGTACATTTTTTTAAACTATTTTTATTTTAATATTTATTTAATTATTTATGTGGTTGAAGCAGGTCTTTGTTGCAGCATGCGGGATCTAGTTCCCTGACCAGGGATCAAACCCGGGCCCCCTGCATTAGGAGAGCAGAGTCTTAGCCACTAGACCACCAGGGAAGTCCCTGAATTATACATTTTTTAAAAGTTAATTTTATGTTACATGAATTTAGGAAAAGAAAAAAAGAGATTGACACTCCCTCAGACTGTCAATTCCTTCTGTCTCTGGGACAGAATATTAACCTTTGGTTCGTATGTTTGACAAATTCTGCTGGACAAATGTCACAGGTACCACTGGAATTCAGGAAGTACATCCACAGATGGCAGCGCCACACTGATCACCCACATCACGAAGGTGCCAGGAAAACAGTGAGGACCGAGGAGAGATATTTTATGAATGAATATAATGATATCTCTTTAGGACACTGGGTGACAGTGGTGAGGGGTCGTGGAGAAGAAAGCACAGATGGGAGCAGAAAGCCAGTGCTTCCTGGAGGGCCTGGTTGAGGGCCAGAGAAATGCAACCTGCCCTCTTGGGTCAGTACTATGAGAGTTATTTATTTATTTATTTATTTTTGAGAGGTATTTATGGAATAATGTCTATGTATGCAATTTGGACCATGACTGGGCAGATGGGGGTCCCTTGTGGAGCAGGGAAAGACGACTGGGAAAGGCATTAAGGAAATAAAAACAGCATCCTAGCCCAGACATGGCATGATTTATGAACCCACAGAGTTCCATGTAAAGGAATGACAAAGTACCCAATCATGTGACAAGATGCTCAGCCTCAGTTACAATAAGAGAAGTGCAAATTCAAACTACAAGAAAAGCTTCCCTGGTGGTCCAGTGGTTAAGAGTCTGCCTTGCAATGCAGGGGACACTGGTTTGATCCCTGGTCCAGGAAGATTCCACATGCTGTGGGGCAACTAAGTCCATGCATCACAACTACTGAGCCTACGCTCCGGAGCCCACGAGCCACAACTACTGAAGCCTGTGTGCCCTAGAGCTCGTGCGCTGCAACAGGAGAAGCCACCAAAATGAGAAGCCTCAGCAACACAACCAGAGAGTAGCCCCTGCTCACCACAACTAGAGAAGCTCACACGCAGCAACACAGACCCAGCACAGCCCCAGATAAATAAACTACAAGGAAATGGTTTGGGGGGTCATCAAAAAGTTAAATGTAGGATTATCATTTGACTCAGCAATTCCATATATATATATATACACACATACATACATACACACACACATATATATATACATACACCCCAAAAAACTGAAAGCAAGGATTCAAACAGAAACTTATACACCCATGTTCATGGCAGCATTATTCACAATAGCCAAAAGCTAGAAACATCTCAAGGGTCTGTCAATGGAAGAATGGATAAACAGTATGTGGTTTGTTTAGACAATAAAATATCAGTCAGCTATAAAAAGGAATAACATTCTGACATGTGCTATAATATGGATGAGCCTTGGAAACATGCTAAGTGAAACAAACCAAACATTTAAAAAGCCAAATACTGTATGACTTCACTTAGATAACAGGCAAATTCAGAGAGACAGGACGTTTAGAATAGAGGTTACCAGAGGGTAGGGGAGAGAGAAACAGGCAGTCATTGCTTAAGAGGCACAGAGTTTCTGTTTGGGGTGAAGAAAAAGTTCAGGAAATGGATTAGCAGCGATGGCTGCACAACATTCTGAATGTAAACAGGGCCACTGAATTGCACACCTGAAAGCGGTTAAAATGGTAAATTTTATATTATATATATATTTTACCAAAATTAAGAAAATAACAATAAAGCTACAAAAAAATACCTTTTTTCCAACTATCAGATTGGCAAAGACAAAAAATATAGTAACAGCACTATTTTCATGGGGAGGATGATCAATCCTAGAGGCAATCAACCCTGAATATTCATTGGAAGGACATAAAACTGAAGCTCCAAAACTTTGGCCATCTGATGTGAAGAACTGACTCTTTGGAAAAAAAAACCCTGATGCTGGAAAAGACTGAAGGCAAAAGGAGAAAGCAGCAGCAGAGGATGAGATGGCTGGATGGCATCACTGACTCAACGGACATGAGTTTGAGCAAGCTCCGGGAGATGGTAAAGGATGGGGAAACCTGGCGTGCTGCAATCCATGGGGTCACAAAGAGTCAGGCATGACTGAGAGATTGAAAACAACAAATGACTTAGTAGCATCCTTATGAAGGAAAATTCACCACTATCTAATAAAATTCCAAATGCATATACCTTTGACTCAGCAATTCTGTACCTGAGTATTTAGCCTATAGGCAATCTCACACATAAAAAATGATATATGTACAAGATTATGTTGGTAGTGTGGTTTGAAATGACTATTTATGGTGGACTGAGTAAATAAAATGAGGTAATGTAGCCCAGGAAAAAATCATGCATTTATTTTAAAAGAGGTGACTCTGTACATCCTAACATGAGTTAGCTCCAAAACATGCTGTTCCATGGGAAAAAACCAAGGCACTAGCATGCTGCTGTTGGCACAGGGAGAAGGACTGTACATCCGTACATAATCGAGTATGCACAGCATATTTCTGAAAAGATACACAAGAAAATGATAACAGTGGCCTCAAGAGAAGATAACCAGTTTGCAGAAGTCGGGGTTGGGGGCAGGGTGGGAGGGACTAAATTTTCACTATATTTACATTTACTCCTATAAAAGTAAGTATGCAAATAGTAACTATTCAGAAATGAATTTTTAAAAGAAAGTTAACTGTAACCATAAGAGGAATTAGGATGATTAGGCCTGACTGCAGGAGCAGTTGGAGGAGGGAAGAGTTGACCCTGTCTCCTAACCCTCTGTCCCACTCTGGCTGCATCTGAGAAAAAAATCATTAAATGGTTCCCCTGTCTTGGCTTTCTCTTCAGTGAAAGAACACAACCTGAGTTCAATGTTCTCCATAGTCCCAGTCACTGTTACTTTACATATCCTTTTTATCATCCTTATTTCCCAGAAATGGAAAAGCAGAGCCCCTGAAGTTTGACTGCCTGGGGTTGCAGCCTCGGTTTTCTTATCTATAAAACGGGCACTCAGCCAAGTCATGAAGATTAACTGAGCTAAGAACTCAATATTCATGTTTGGTGCATGCTTAAAGTGCTCAAAAACCTCCTCTTCCAACAAAAACCTACTGAATGCCCACGACCTGCCAGGCTGTGTTCCAGAATGTTCTTCCTCCTGTGTATGTTCTGCAGCCTTGGCATCAAGGGCCTATGTCTCCTCCAAAAGCCTGTCCTCCTTCCCAGGGCCACTTCTGACAGGGCTGCGGAGTTCCTGAAAAGAAAACTAGTCTGGCAGCACCTGATAAAGTTAATGGAGAATTTTTTTTTTCTTGCCAACAGGAAAACAATTGCTTATCGATCGCCACTCCAGGCCAAGGACACCAAGCCATCCACTCCCGGCAAAGCTGTTTTTAATCAGTCTCCATGACAAGCTAGTGTCTGGCCTGTGCCTTGGCTCTTGAGGCCTGGAGGAGAAAGAAGAGGGAAAAATTGCACCTGCTGGGGCAGGGCCAGCGGTTGGGATGGAAGTCGGGACCTCTGTACTGGAGGGGCAGGTGTGTCCAGGTCTCAAGAAAGAGCCTCAAGGGACACAAACCTCAGTGCCTCAAGGCCACCTGGCAGTCAAGGCCTTGGCCATTCAGCACCACTGACCCCATAGAGTCTAAGCTGGAGTCTGATTGGTTTTAAGGTCACATATCCTCTGAGGTCACAGCCTTTAAAGGAGCTGATGAAAGTTATCAACACTAGGGGTAGGGGGTGGGGGGGTGGAATCACACACAAGACAGTGGTTTGCATTATAACAGCTACATCCAACTGAGCACTTCTTTACCAATCATGGTAAAGGCTCTGTCTAGGTTATCATTTAATCCTCACAGGCCCTCTGCAAGAGAGGGACAGCTAAACACTCGATTTTGGGGGGGCGGTGGGGAGAGTTGAGGTTTGAGAAAATTCGAAAAGTCCCCTCCTCGAGCCTCCTGCCCAATCCATGGTTCCTTCCCCAGGCCCTGAAGCCTCCCTACCGCCCTTGGCTGGCAACCCCTCCCTCGACTCCCTCCCCTTTCACAGGTGGCTCAAACGGAGGACCAGAACCTTCCTGGAGCAGATGGACCGGGCTTCAGGCCAGGATGAAGGGAACACTCCTTCCTCTGCCAGGAAGCCAAGTGCACAGGCCTCCAGGAAATGCGTTTCCTGGAGGCAGTTTCCAACCTGCCCTGCTTACCAAGTGCCAAGCCACCACCACGGGAGCCTCAGCACAGCAAGTAGCCAGAGAGCAAGCCAGCGATATGCCCTGACCCATGTCACAGGGTCCTCTGTAGGCTCCCCAGAGGTCCCAGCAGACACTCCAGGACAACAGAGGGGCCCAAAATAGCTGTGTGGATGCTGCCAAGGCCAGAGATGATGTCCTCCCTGGGATAACAGGCTTGGCCAGCCACATCCTCTCTCACCTGGGGAAACTGAGGCCTAGGGAAGTCCAAAAGAAAATTCACTCATCCATTCCTTCCTTCAACAAGTAACTACTGGGGACCTACTATGTGCCAGATAAACAGAATAAATGTAATTTCTGAAAAGCAGGCACACAAGTGACTCTATAAGCACAAACTGGAGGAGAAAACCAGGATAATATCAAAGAGAACAACACAAGGACCCTGGGAGGAGTACGGTCTGAGTGGGAGGGTCTGGGTCAAGAGAGGCCTCACTTGGGGCAGTTACATTTCGGCTGAGACCAACAGGGTGAGTTGGTACTAAGGGGGCAGCAACTTGTTCCAGGAGGAGGAAAGATCTTCTGAGAAAGCCCTGCACCAGGAAAGAGGTGGGAGAGGGGAGGCAGCAGAAAGAAGACCCCTGGAGCTGAATGGGGCCAGGGGACAGTGGGCGGCTGGGGGGGCCAGAGCACAAGAACTTTGTTGGAAGCTGATGGGAGCAGGCGGGGTGGCCCAGGCAAAGCCACAGAGGCCCCACTCAGCACCTGTTATGGGTTATGGAATCGTGTCCCCCAAAAAAGATATGCCAGAATCCTAATGCAATATGACTGGTGTCCTTAAGAAAAGGGGGAAATCTGGACAGACCCACACCACATGGAGAACACCATGAGAATGTGAAGGTAGAGACTGGGGTCCTGCGCCTACAAGTCAAGGAACACTCAAGACTGCCAACAGCCATCAGACATCGGAAGAGAGACAGCAACAGATTCTCCTTCACGGCCCTGGGAAGAACCAGCCCTATAACACCTCCATCTGGGACTTCCGGCCTCTGGGACTTTCAGCCTCTGGAACTTTCAGCCTGTTGGACTTCCGGCCTCCAGGACTGTGAGATAATGCATTTCTATCACTGAAGCTGCCCAGTTTGTGGTACTGTGTCATGGCAATCCTAGCAAACTAACACAGCTCCCCACCCAACCACACAAGCCTGCTGCCCCAGAGGCCACGATGCAGAGGGTATCTCCCAGAACTTAAGTGGGAGACCTGGGAGGCTCAGCTATAGCAGCTGACACAATGCTGAGACTTGACATCAGCTGGAATACTCCAGATTCTGGGTCTTGGCCCAGCCAAGCAGTCTTTATCAGACTCAGTGACACAGACTCTTAAAACTGTCTCTCCTTGTATAGTCTTTAGTTTGGAGGCATTGAAACTGATCATTTCCCCCAGAGACAAGGGTCCTTCCTTTACAGAGGACATGAGGGATGGTGCTGGCTTTTTTTCCCTTTCTTTCTTTAATCTATTATTTATTTATTTATTCTTGGCTGTGCTGCACAACTTGCAGGATCTTAGTGCCCCGACCAGAGATTGAACCAGGGCCCTGGGCAGTGAAAGCGCAGAGTCCTAACCACTGGACCATCAGGGAATTCCCATAGTGCTGGCTTTGGAGTGAACAGACTCCATCCCCATCACAGTCCCTGGAGCCCAAAGTCCCTCTCATGTGATGGGGGTCACCCAATGTATTTTGCTTGGCCTACACTGTGTTTAAAACTATTTGAATGAGATGCCAACATTTCAGAGCCAGGAGATTTCAGATAAAAAATCAAAACGTCCAGGCTCTTGAAAAACTGAACACTGATAACACTGGGCCTGAATTCTTTCCTGAACAACTCCCTGTAGCTGTGGACAGTAGACGCACTGGCCTGCATGCCACAGTCCTCACCACTCCCCTTTGGCTTCCCAATGCCAAGGACAGGCTGAGTGCCATGTTACACATCCTCCTTCTTTTCCACCTCTCACCACCTATCTCGCCCCTACACGCCCTACTCTGAGATGCACTGGACCTTAGTGCTATAAAGGGCATGCGTCAGTGATCACCTATTCCAACCGTTTCATTTCACCAATGAGAAAAGGAAGGCTCAGACAGATTTATTGATTTGCCCAAAGTTATGCAGTGTTCCAAGCAGGGCTAAAACTGGTTGAGTTTTTCAGAAAGGGGCTAAAAATGACAGGTACAGCCTTGCAATGTCCACATATTGTGTCCAGAAGGAAGTCCAGGCTGAGCCAAAATCTCTAACAAAGAGGGATACCTGAGCCCATTCCTCTGGCTCCCCGACACTCCAACCTGTGTGAGAAGCGAGAATGTGAAGGTGCGGTGTCTTATAGCACTCGGGAAGATGTGCCTGGGCACAGAGATGTCAGTGCAACTGAACTTGTAAGAGCGTTGCCTTTCCCTTTCTTGTTTATTGGACTCCAGGACCTAGAACTTTCTAGAACACTGCCAGCACTCAGTAAATACTGGCCAGAGGTCACTGTTTATTTTATTCATCCCAAGACCACTCAGAAGGTCAGACGTTTTCTTTAGCCGGCCTTGAATCCATCCAAGTTCCTTTAGTATGATAACAGCAGCCTGATTCACGTCAGGAATCAATCCTTGTGTGTCAAAGGGGACTCCGTGGAGCTGGCCATGCTGTCAGCTTTAGGGGTTCCACTATGACTCAAGTCTGGTCAACTGGGCATCAACTGCTCTATTCAAGTGATTGTTTCAAGAGTGGATGTGTGACCCAAGTCAGTCTACTAAAGTCTCATTCTAGGATTTTGTGGAAGTATTAAGAATGTCTCTTTCTGTGGAACACAGAGCAGTGAAGATGTACTTCTAGAGTTACCAGGGGCTTGGGAGAACCCTTCATTAGAATGAAGCTGAGAGAGAGAGAGGAGAGAGACAGAAAAGAATTAAAGTTGGAGATACTGTGTGGCACCTGGATCCAGCCCTACCTGCAGTCCATGTATCCCCAGGAGTTTTTAATCTACATGAGCCAGTAAATTCCCATTTATTGCATAAGCTAGTTTGCAGTTGGTTTTCTGACATTTACAACCAAAAGTCCTAACAGATAAATGATACAGAGTTGATTGACAGAAAAGCTTCTCCACTAAGCTCCCTGACAGATGATCAGTTCCCTACACTTTAAGGCTCCCAACCAGGCCAAACTGCCAAGCAGCTGAAACCCCTGACAGCCTTCACACTGACAGCTTGGCAGACACCAGCATTTTCAAGTTGCTTTAAAATTTTTTTTAATTTTAACAGGAAAAAAAAAAAATCAAAAACAGGGAAGGAAAGGGCTTATCAACAGGATGGAATGAAGGGAAGAAACTGACTAGTATTTTTAACACAAGAATCGACAAGTTGAGAAAGTGGCATTGACATATAACAGAGGGAGCTATATAACAGAGGGTGCTCAGCCTGGCATTCTGTGATGACCTAGAGGGGTGGGAAGGCGGGAGGGGAGGGAAACTCAAGAGGGAGGGGATATGTACAGAATTAAGGCTGATTCACATTGTTGTAGGCAGATACCAACACAACATTGTAAAGCAATTTTCTTCCAATTAAAAAAAAATTTTTTTTAATGACATCACTATAGCAGCAGCCATAGGAGTTGTAGATGCAATAATAGTGATAACTAGTCTTTAGTGCTGGCCTAGTGGCAGGCACTACCACACCGTACATGTATCATCTCATTTAACCATCACAACAACCTTATGAGTTAGGTACTATTATCATGCTTATCTCACGGATAAGGAAAACTGAAACACAGAATCTGAGTGACTTGTAATACTCAAAATTCTCCAAGCCAGGCTTCAGCAATTTGTGAACTGTGAATTTCCTGATGTTCAAGCTGGTTTTAGAAAAGGCAGAGGAACCAGAGATCAAATTGCCAACATCCGCTGGATCCTAGAAAAAGCAAGAGAGTTCCAGAAAAACATCTTTTTCTGCTTTACTGACTATGCCAAAGCCTTTGACTGTGTGGATAACAATAAACTGGAAAATTCTGAAAGAGATGGGAATAGCAGACCACCTGACCTGCCTTTTGAGAAATCTGTATGCAGGTCGGGAAGCAACAGTTAGAACTGGACATGGAACAACAGACTGGTTCCAAATAGGAAAACGAGTACGTCAAGGCTGTATATTATCACCCTGCTTATTTAACTTATATGCAGAGTACATCATGAGAAACGCTGGACTGGAAGAAACACAAGCTGGAATCAAGATTGCTGGGAGAAATATCAATAACCGCAGATATGCAGATGACACCACCCTTATGGCAGAAAGTGAAGAGGAACTTAAAAGCCTCTTGATGAAAGTGAAAGTGGAGAGTGAAAAAGTTGGCTTAAAGCTCAACAATCAGAAAACGAAGATCATGGCATCCAGTCCCACCACTTCATGGGAAATAGATGGGGAAACAGTGGAAACAGTGTCAGACTTTATTTTGGGGGGCTCCAAAATCACTGCAGATGGTGACTGCAGCCATGAAATTAAAAGACGCTTACTCCTTGGAAGGAAAGTTATGACCAACCTACATAGCATATTCAAAAGCAGAGACATTACTTTGCCAACAAAAGTCCCTCTAGTCAAGGCTATGGTTTTTCCTGTCGTCATGTATGGATGTGAGAGTTGGACTGTGAAGAAAGCTGAGCGCCGAAGAATTGATGCTTTTGAACTGTGGTGTTGGAGAAGACTCTTGAGAGTCCCTTGGACTGCAAAGAGGTCCAACCAGTCCATTCTGAAGGAGGTCAGCCCTGGGATTTCTTTGGAGGGAATGATGCTAAAGCTGAAACTCCAGTACTTTGGCCACCTCATGCGAAGAGTTGACTCATTGGAAAAGACTCTGATGCTGGGAGGGGTTGGGGGCAGGAGGAGAAGGGGACGACAGAGGATGAGATGGCTGGATGGCATCACTGACTCGATGGACGTGAGTCTGAGTGAACTCCAGGAGTTGGTGATGGACAGGGAGGCCTGGCGTGCTGTGATTCATGGGGTCGCGAAGAGTCGGACACAACTGAGCAACTGAACTGAACTGTACCAAATCACACAGTGATTTGGGAAAGTACAGGTGTGAAATCAAAGGCTCCCAGAGAGGGGGAAGCATTTGTGATCAAGGGCACAGCCCTTCTTTGCTGGTGACCTTGAGGATAACAATGCCTACCTCAACTACCACCACACAGGGCCCTGCACACAGCAAATGCTCCCTAAATAGAAGCTGTTGCCAAGAAAGCACTTCAGTGGCTATCAAGTTCAAGCCCCTTCAATTTATATTAAAATAATTTTTTTTCTAATCACACCATGCTAACTTAACTCTTTCCATCTTCCCTTCTAATTCTTATCCATATGCATCACTTTTTACAAAATTAAAAGCAGAGTGTGCCTATAATTTCGCATCCTTGCTTATCTGTGTCAAGAATTTTGCACACACTCTCACAGCTTTCATAATCAACACACTAGGGCTTCAAAAGTAGTGGTTGAGACCCAGGGAGGTGAGATGACCTCTCCTAGGCAGCCCAGCAGGTCCCAGGCTAGGCCAGGGTATGACCCCTGACCCCTGCAGTGTCCCCTTCTGCCCTGGATGCTGGCAGAGTAAGAACCTCCACTGTCTTAAGAGTTCCTAGACCGCTACTGTTAGGTCAATAATGAAGTATCGCAGAGAGAAAGAGCATCCCCCATCTCATGCCAGGTACCTAAGGTCAGGTGTGTGCAGATGGTCCTTGCCTTGAAGAGCATGAATGAATGGGTAAGTGTGGGTGTGGATGTTGGGGGTATTTAGAAAAGTGAGGTAGGAATCATCTTACTTCCTCTTCTCCCACTGAATCCCTCCCAGTCTTTTACTGAACCTAAGGAAGAAGTCCAGCAGTTCATGGGGTCCCAAAAAGAGCCGGACATGACTAAACGATGACAACAACAAGGAAGAAGTGGGAAACAATTGAAATTTCAATTTGTAATGAAAATAAAACACTTGACTCCAACATTCTGCAGCTTGACAAATCAGAGGGAGGGGGCCAACTGGGAATCTACAGGCATCCGGGCCTCGCCCACCCACAGCCCTTCTCCCTTCCTCTTCCCTGCTGTTTGGAGGTGATGCTAAATCTAGCTTCCTCCCTTCCCAGCTTTCAGCACAAAGCAGCCCCAGCCAGGGGCAAAGACGGGCTGGAAGCTGGCTCTGGGGGTCCAATCGTGTCCCCCACACTTGGACCCAGAGGGCAGTAGAATTGTCTGGGAACAAATCTAAATAAAATCTCTGCCAGAGGCCTTAATGGCAAAATCCCAAAGCGGTTTTAAAAACTCACAAGGGAGGTGTCCTTCCCTCCACACCCTGCCCCCCCACCAAACCACTGGTTCCCCAGTTAAACTTCTCCAACAGAGGCTTATCTCAGGCACCTCCCACTGTGTGCCTTCCCCACCCCACCCCGACTCACTTCCCACCCCCACTCACTTCCCACCCCATGCCCAAGCAGGAGGGGCAGAGGGGCAAGACCTTGGCCTTCCTCCCCATTTCCTTGGGGGACTATCAGTGTCTCCTCTCCAGGTTGGAATTAGCATTTTTATCCCTGCAACTGCCATCTCTCAACTATTTACAGAAGCCAACAGGGATAAAAAGGGACAACATAAAAATAGTTGCTCAGCAGCTTTCTGGGGGTGAGGAGGGTAGGGGCACAACACACTCTTCCCATTTTCTTTCTTCTTTCCTTTTCAAAACGGAAAAATGCTAGAATTGTTCATCTTTTCCAAACTGACCCTCAACAGTTCCAGACCGCTCACTCAGGCGCTCCTTAGGGACAAGGATCAAGTCCCAGCACTCCTTGGTTCCCAGGACGGAGCTTGTCACCAGCCCCTCCCAAAAGTGTGGGTTCAGTGAAAAATCACCAGCACCCTGCTCTGCCTCCTTTCTGCCCCTGGGCCTCCTTCCAGCCTTCCAAAACCATGAGCCAATCAACAACGAAAAATTTTTTTCTTCTATCCACTTTTTTTTTTCTCTATCCTTAAAATGTTTCATAATTGACAAGAAAAATTCAGCAGCAACACTACACACATGACTGAAACTGAAAACACTGGCAGCTAAAATAATTCCTTCCCCGTTTTGGTCACTAGCATCCCGCAGCAGGGAATGCCAGAGGTCTTTTCTGTGAAGTCAAACAGCGCTCCTTTTAAATATGCCCTTCTTTTTGGTTTTATCAAGGAAGGGATCCAATCAGGGAAGGAAGAAAAAGTAACCATTCAAAATCTTTTTATTTTTTTGAGAGCACAACCATTTGGAAATCATTTCCACACCATCATCTCCTGGGGAAGGTTGATTCCACTCCATGAGAACATGGGCATCGTTTGGCAGCATAAGGAGGCCAAGGGAGACATGAGTGCTCAGGACGAGAAGGTATGTCAGGAAACTATACAGATCTCAGGGGACTTGGGCCTTGATTTTCTCATCTGTAAAACAGAGCTGCAGCAACCTACCTAGAGGGTAGCTGTAGAGTCAATCTTCTAGAAAAATGCCCAACATACAACATGGCCCATAAGCAATGTTCTCTCTAAAAAGACTACATTCTCCCTTCTTCTCTGTGCTCCACTTTTCCCAGCCATCATATAGGAGGGGTTCAGGGACTGGAATTCTCTGGGCTTCCTCCCAGCTCATTGATCAGACCACTCCATTTCCATGTTCTTGGTGGGCTTTCCTGGCAAAGCTATCAGGACCTGAGCTGACTCCATGCCTGGCCACAGGGTGCCAGCACCATCTGTCTGGTGAGGCTTTCTCTACTCTGTGGATTTCCTTACCTGGAAAAGGATCTCACAATATACATACCAAAAAAATCACACAGGAACCTGCATTTAACAAATCATGACTGAAATGAATGAAACTGAATAAAATCCAGGCTTTCCCTGAAAATCACACTGTGAGCTGACCTGGGAAGTGATGGGCTTAGACTGGAGCTAGGAGGGTGAAGTGAGAGAGTTTTGAAAAGTAAGGGAGTTTCCTTGTTCCAGGAAGCTGGTCTCCAGTTGATTTCGGAGAACCTTTCTTCCATCACTTTCTCCCTGCAAACAGAGTGACAAAGTAATGTCGTGTACTCAGAAGTTTATTAGTTGGGGGCTGCGGAGGCAAAGGAAAGTACAAAGAAGTTTAAGAAAGTACAAAGGCCTTAAGAAGCTCTTATGGGGCTTCCCTGGTGGTCCAGTGGATGGGAACCCACCTTCCAATGATCCAGGAAGACTCTACATGCCACAGGGCAACTAAGCCACAACTACTGAGCCGGAGTGCTTGAGCCCATGCTCCACAATAAAAGAAGCAGTGAGAAGCCCACACACCCCAACTAGAGAGTAGCCCCTGCTCATCGCAATGAGAGAAAGCCCAAGTGCAGCCATGAGGACCCAGCGCAGCCAAAAATAAGTAAATTAATTAATTAAAATTTAAAAAAGAAAAGAAGAAGCTCTTATAGCAGAAACAATACAAGAAAACAAAATATAGTGTATCCATACACAGATTATTCAGTCATAGAAAGGAAGCAGTGATACATTCTACAACAAGGGACAACCTTGAAAACATTATGTTCAATGAAAGCCAGACACAATAGGTCCTACATTCCTAACAGGTCAGTATATAACAAGCATAGCCTTAAGGGAGAAAAGTCAGTTCCCAAAGGGAAATGGCGATTTCCTCAACTTTCCAGTTAAGAAGGCACAGAAGTGAGGCTGAAGGCCGAAGCCTGCATCTGGGTTATCTGGCCCAGCCCAAAGGGGAGGAGCTACTGGGAAAAGCAAAACATCTGTGCAAAATAGCAAAACAAGGCCCTCTGACCCAAAGGAAAATCTGAAATAGCATGTGCCCGAAATTACCGGCATCAGGAAACGAGAACCATATGCTTCCCACAACCACCATGATCCTGAACGAGCTACTCAGCCTCTCCAAGCCCATCCATGAAATGGGTTCATGATGCGGTCAGGGCAACTCCGTGGCCCACGTTAAAATCTCAGCCAAAAAGCCTTGAAAACAGGCTTGGCCTGCCCCACCCGCCTATCCCTTCCTCCTGAGAGAGGTGCTTCCCCACCAACCAGCCCATCTGGGATGCAGTTCTCAAGAAGGGGATTCCAGGTTACTCCAGAAAGCTCCCTCTGCTAGGTCATCCCATCCTACACCCCTTCCCTCGTCCTATCCAATCTCCACTTTTCAGCCCATCCTTCAAAGTTCAGCACGAATGACACCTCCTTCGGAAAGCCTCCTGTATTCACACCTGCCAGAAGGGATTTCTCCAGAATCCCCACTGCCCTCTGCTTCCTCATTTCCACAGCACTTATTCCTCCTGGTATTTCTCAGCAGGAGCACTCTTAGCCATTTACGGCAGGGCAATTCTTCACGCCTGCTGTGAATCTGGCCTGCCTGCAGGATATTTGGCATCCCCAGCTTCTGCCTACCAGAAGTCAGGAGTGCTCAGCTTCATTTTGACAACCAAAAGTCACCCCCACACTTCTCCAAATGCTCACCAGGAAGGTGGAAACACCTCTGATGAGAATTACTGCATAGTTATTAGTGAATATACTTGTCTACCAGCCCACTAACAACCTGGAAACAAACACAAGCCCAAGTCAATCAGCATCACCACCGTGACACCTCAGGCTGTTTTAGCAAACATTTCTGGGCTCCTCAAGAAGCCTAGGGCAGCCTTGCAAAGGCCTCTGTTCTAGAACAGGTGGTAAAGTGCACAGGCTTTAGGACCACAGCCTGGGTTGGCTGTGTGACCCTGGGCAAGTTACTTAGCTTCTCTGAGCCTTTCTATAAAATGGGCTAACTCCTAGCAAACTGCAGGATTGTTTTTAGCCTCAGTTTCCTCATCTCTATACAATGGAGATAAAAATCCCCACCCTACAAGATTTTGGTAGGCAATAAATGGGATAATGCCTGCAACACACAGTATAGTATTTAACACATGCTCTCAGTCAGTCAGTCATGTCTCTTTGTGACCCCATGGACTGTAGCCCATGGAATTTTCCAGGCAAGAATACTGGAGCGGGTTGCCATTTCCTCCTCCAGGGGATCCTCCCAACCCAGGGATCGAACCTGCTTTGGCAGGCAGATTCTTTACTACTGAGCCATCTGGGAAGCCCATCTAACACACAGTAAGAACTCCATAAATGCTGGTTATGAACACTATTATTATTATCCAAGTTAGGGGCCCATCAGATGGGCATTACTTTTTATCACAAAAACAGGCTGTGCGCTCTCCCTACAAAAGGCTGCTCTCTATACAGGAAGGGTTTAGGACCCGCGGTCCGGAAAGAAGTTCTAGGACCCACCAGGAAGCATGCACAGTTGGTTCCTAAGTTGAATGTTTTTGTGAGGCGCTTTGGCGGGGTGGGGTGCGGGGTAGGGGGTAACTCCCGCAAAGCCCTCCCCGTGTTGCTGCCCCTGCCTCCCCCCAGGAACAAGGGGCTCTATGGGGACACAGCTATCTACTTCTCTCTCCCCTGGGGGCAGAGCCACCTGAGGTGGGTGGTAAATAACAGCAAAACTCTATTTAGAGCTACATAGATAGCTCTATTTAGCTCTAGATATCTCTAGGGCTGTGGGAACTTCCAGACTGAGGAAGGTAAAAGTTGCCCCTGAGGAGGAGGGCACTGCACGACTCACCCCGGCCCAGCGTGCCCCTGTTAACTGCGGGCACTGAGATCCCCGGCCCCGCAAGCATCATCCCTCTGCCCCAACCTTACCAAGGAGACAGGAGGGGCTTCGGCGCCACCTCTTCAGCACCAAGTGAGAGCAGCAGGGCCGCTGGCAGAGCTGTGAAAACACCCCGCTTCCCAAACTGGGCAGTGCAGGGGGTGGGGAAGCCAGGAAAAGCGCAAGGCTGGAACCCGGCGCGGGGGGGCGGGCGGCGGGCAGCCCAGGCACCTAGACCAAAGCTGAGCGGGGACCGGGCCCAGCATCCCCGCGTCCCCAAGAGTCAGGTGGAGGATACCGGCGAAGGCACCTCCCCGCGTTCACAGAATGCAGCGGCCCCGAGGTGAATTTAGGTCAAAAAAAGACCAAGCTTGTGAGGTTCCGGCTGAGAGAAGGGGGCGGGGGCAGAGAGGGCCAAGAGAGGAGAGGCTGAGGGGCCCCCGGTTCCACAGCAGCCGGTCCAGGGTCCCGCCGCCAGATGTCCAACCCACCACGGCGCCGGTGTGCACCCACCCGAGACAAGAGGGGAGCGGGGATGGGTCGCTCAAAGTCTGTCAGCCCTCTCCGCCTGCGCGCCCCGGCTTTCGCCACCTGTCAAACGCGAGGGGGTGGGCCTAGGCCGCCTCCGAAATCCTAAACTGCCCCGACCGCCGGTGACAACGGTTCCAAACTCCGGGACCGCCCCTGCCACCCCGGGCCGGGCGCGGCCCAGCCGAGGCGGCCACCCCAAGGCCCCCTGCGCCCCGAAGACGCGGGGGAAGGGGCGCCAGGGGCCGCGTCCCCACGTGGCGGGGCGTGGGGCGGCGCACGTGGGGTCCCCTCGGCTTCGGGAACCCGGGGTCGGCCTCAGGGCTTTGTCTGCAATCCGGGCCGTAGTCCCGCACCCTGAGAGGGCGAAGGCGCCCGCCGGAGCTGCGGCGGCCGCGTCCCCGGCCAGCGGCCCAGCTCCCGCCGGCTCACCTGGGCTCCACGCTGCCGCCGCCGCCGCCTCCCGCGCTCTGCGTCCCCCGCTTGGCTCCGCTCGGCTCGGCGCGGCCGCGCGCTCCTCTCCGCGGCCCTGACAGGCGCGCGGGGGGCGGGGAGGGAGGAGCCGGCGGGTCCCGGCTCGGGCGCGACGCGGCCGCGGGCTGCGCGGAGATTGGCTGCGGCCTCTGGAAACCCCGGCGCGGAGCCACCCGCGCCCGCCGCGCGCCCCCGAGGGCTCGGCCGCGCGCCGAGGAGGGGAAGGAGGCGGGAGCCTGAGGAGACGAAAGTAGCGGCGCGGCTGAGGGCAGGGAGAAGATAGGGGAGGAGGCGGAGGAGAGGGAAGTGAGGCAGGGCCTGGAGCGGGGTCGGGAGAGGTTGCGGACCCGCGAGGAGGGCAGAGACCTGCCGGGGCGCGGGAACGCGGGAGACAGCACTGCAACTTTGCCTCCGCCCGCGGCGTCACCTGCCCGGCTTCTCCCCGCCGCGACCGCGGCACTTCGCGCAGGCCGGACGTGCCGGCTGAGCTCGCTTCATTTAGTCAGACGCTGGGACTGCGGGGCGGCGGCTGAGCCACGGAAACTTCCCCAAGCCTGCGAGTCACCCGCGGCCCCGCCTCGAGGCTCGGCTCAGGTCCCGGGCTGCTATCCCTGCCCCAGGCGCCCGGCGGTGGATGTGGCCTGGATTTCGGGTCACCACTCGTTCGGGGGACATCCTTCCGTCCCCGCCTCCCCAGAGACCGCTGCTCGGGGCCCGCCCTAAAGGCTGGGGACTGTGTTCCTTTCCCACCGCCACTCCACCTGCATGTACCGAACTACAGGAAACCCAATGAAGTTCTGGCTTTCCCAAAGACTACTTGAGATGCTTTTCGTGACAGACATCATATTCTTCCCAAACATTTTACCCCTTTGGCGCCTGACTTCGCTGGAACCCTTGGAGAGTGTTTAGTCTCCCAGCTGGGTGACAGCGCTCCGGGGAGGGGCTTAAGACCTCACAAGGGCTGCCTGACGCCGCCTGTCCTTGGATGGTTGCAAAACTCAGTCCTGAGTCAAGGTCCAAATTAAAGGTTCGATGTCCCTTTCAGTTTAGTTCCTCTGGCATTTTCACGCAGCAGAAGCGCTCACAAGCAATTCGGAGCGTTCCACTAAGATGACCGCCCATTCTGGTGTTATTCAACGTGCCAGCGTTCGTTGGTAAAAATAAAAACCTGGGAACAACTGTCCTAAATGTTTTCGGGAGAATGGATCAGTGAAACGTGTTATAGCCACTTGATGGGATATGATGCAATAGTTCAACTGAATACCTCATATCTATTTGTACAGACGGGGGAGAGCTCAAAACAAAATGCTGAGTAAAAAAGCAGGTTGCAGAACACAGTCTTTGTTGTTCACAGACACATTCCCTACATACAAGTGGTTTTTTTCATTGTTTTATTTTTTCATACAAGTGTTTAAAAGGCAAAGGGAAGGAGACGTATGTATACCCGTGGCCGATTCATGTTGAAATATGGCAAAAACCCTCACAATTTTGCAAAGTAATTATCCTCCAATTAAAATAAATTAAATAAATGAATAAAAGCAAAAAAAAAAAAAAAAAGGCAAAGGGGATGCATGCAAATGACAGTTTGCCACTAAGATAAGGAGACAAGGATAGAGAATAGACATGGGAAGCATAAGGAATGTTGTAAAGTGTCATGTGAAAGTGAAAGTCACTCAGTCCTGTCTGACTTTGCCACCCAGGCCAGAATACTGGAGTGGGTAGCTGTTCCCTTCTCCAGGGGATCTTTTCAACCCAGGGTTCCAACCCAAGTCTTCCGCATTATAGGCAGATTCTTTACCAGCTGAGTCACCAGGGAAGCCCAAGAATACTGGAATGGGTAGCCTATCACCTCTCCAGGGGATCTTCCCAACCCAGGGGTCAAACCCAGGTCTCCTGCATTGCAGGTGGATTCTTTACCAGCTGATCTACAAGGGAAGCCCTTGTAAGGTGTCATGCCTTTTACTTATAAATGAATTTGAAGCATATGGCAAAATTAATCAACAGTCAATTCTGAATGGCAGATGCATGGTTCTGTATTTTTCTATATTTTTCTATTGTCTGAAAAAAATATATTTTGGGGAGTTGATGGGGAGCATTTTGAACATGTCTGACTCTATGGCAGGAGTCAGCAAACTTTTTCTGTAAAGGACCATGTAGTAAATATTTTAGGCTTTGCAGGCTCTATGGTCTCTTTTGTAACTACTCAACTCTAACATTCTGGCAGCCATAGACAAAAGTAAGTGAATGGGCATGGCTGTGTTTGAATAAAACTTTATTTACGAACACTGAAAGTTGAATTTCATTTAATTCTCAATGTCACAAAATATTATTGTTTTGATTTTTCTTCAACTATTTAAAAATGTATAAACCATTGTTAGCTAGAGGGACATATAAAAATAGGTGACATGGCAGATTCAGCCCCTGGGCAATAGTCTAGCAACTCCTGCTTTGAAGAAACCAAAATAAATATTGATCTTTCCCTGTTGCTTGTTAAAATTTGCAATTCTGTGTTTACATTGTGTTACTCAGGTGTCTGTATTTTAGTAGAATACTGGAGCTAATACAGGCAAACACAGATATATCTGTGTGTGTGGAGGTCGCTCAGTCGTGTCTGATTCTTTGCAACCCCAAGGTTGCAACTCAACTCAATGCAACCCCATCGACTGTAGCCCACCAGGCTCCTCTGTCCATGGAAATTCTCCAGGCAAGAATGCTGGAGTGGGTTGCCATGCCCTCCTCCAGGGGATCTTCCCAACCCAGGCATCGAACCCAGCTCTCCCACATTGCAGGTGGATTCTTTACTGTTGAGCCACCAGGGACAGCTATGTAAAGTAAGAAGCTAGTTATGTGAGAAACGTATGTCCATTCAAATCTAAATTCAAACCAAAGACCCACTTCTGTCTGGAAGAATTTCCTGAAATGCTGTGACCCAGGCCCTCCTTGACTTCTCCCCTTTCTTAGCTCCAACAACAAGGACTGGCCCACTTACTTGATGCTCAGCAACTGTGTCTTCTTTTTCTTTTATATATTTATTTAGTTATTTGGCTGCACCAGGTCTGATTTGCAGCACTTGGGATCTTTAGTTGTGGCATGTGAGATCTAGTTCCCTGACCAGGCATTGAACTCAGGCCCCCTGCATTGGGAGCACAGAATCTTAGCCACTGAACCACCAGGGAAGTTCCCACTGTGTCTTTAGTCTTTACTTTTCACTCCTGCCTTCTGACTTGCCAATAGAGCTATATATTCCTGGAGTACAGGTAAATACCACAATGAAACATTTGCTTACTGTGAACATTGTGGTTGAAAGCAGTGACTTTGGAGTCAGTCAGACCTAACTGAAATCACAGCTTCGCTAGTTACCAGCTCTCTGATGCAAAGAACTGACTCATTTGAAAAGACCCTGATGCTGGGAAAGATTGAAAGCCGGAGGAGAAGGGGACAATAGAGGATGAGATGGTTGGATAGCATCACCGACTCAATGGACATGAGTTTGAGTAAACTCCAGGAGTTGGTGATGGACAGGGAGGCCTGGTGTGCTGCAGTCCAAGGGGTCACAAAGAGTCACACACGACTGAGTGACTGAACTGAACTGAGCCTTGCATGAATGACTTTGGGTTCATCAGCTGTCAAATGGGGATAATAAACCTAACTCAGAGGCTTGGCTTGAGGTTTAGATACAGTATTGTGTGTAGGGTCCATTGATGGATAAATGGATAAAGAAGATGTATAATATTTAAACCTAATAGAATATTACTTAACCATAAAATGAATGAAATCTTGCCATTTGCAACAACATAGCTGGAAGATACTAGGAGGGTATTATGTTAAGCGAAATAAGTCAGAAGGTGAAAGACACTATATGATTTCACTCATATACGGAATCTAAAAAAGAGGAAAACAAATAAATCGAAACTCATAGACACAGAGACACATTGGTGGTTACCCAAGGGGAAGAGGGTTGGGGATGGGCGAAACGAGTAAAAGGAATCACATGTATGCTGATGACTAGACTTTTGGTGATGATTACTGTGGAATGCACACAGACGTCAAATCATAATGTTGTACACCTGAAAGATAATGTTACATAACTATTTTACCTCCAAAATAAAAGATAATAACTCAGTGCCTGGCACTAAAGTGCTCAAAGGTACTATTAGTATACTTAGCACAGAGCTAAAAACCCCATCAATTAGGTGCAGTGCTTATTAAAGTGAATCAGAACAGAGCTGAGCAAACACAATTGCCTTTCACTAACATTCAGCCGCTGTTAGGATAGGAGTCATCCCACTCAAGGGAACTGTTTTCTTCTTAAAAGATATGAAATTAAGAATTGGCTTTGCTTTTTGAGTTTTCTTCTCCAAGAACACCAGAGAAACCTATTCTAGGCAAACAGCTCTTGTTGTCTTGACAACACAGATTGCCAAGAAAATAAGTAAACAAAGCATCTGAATCTTATTTTTAAGAAAACTTGGACAGTACAAGGGAGGGGATGAAAAGCAAGACTTTAAAATTATCTCGCCCACTAGGAAGGCATCAAAGTCCTGCCAAGACTTTGTCTTTTCCTTTCTGAACTGTTCTGTGTTCTACTCACGTTGTCCACTGGAATGTTCCACCTCCCAACATCCAGATAGAGACAGCAGAATTAATCGCACCAATGTACCTTATTTGATGAATTCTCTCCCATTCAATAAGACAGTAGAAAATGCTGGGATTAACAAAAAAAATAAAAGACACTGGTGGGGGGTGTGGGGGGGACCTTCCCTGGTGATCCAGTGGTTAAAACACCAGGCTTCCAATGCAGAAAGCGTAGGTTTGATCCCTGGTGGGGGAATTAAGATCCTACATCCCACATGCATGACAGAAAAAGAGAGAGAAAGGAAGGAAGGAAGAGGACCCCAAGAAGTTTCTTGGTTTTCTTCAACAGGCAGTGAGATTAATATGTGTGTTAGTCCCAAACATAAGCAACAGTATAAAAGGGGAAGTCATCAGCAGGAGCATACATGAAGTTCATTTGCCTTCTATGTATTTTGAGAAAGAAGATAATTAGCCTGGCCATCCAAAAATAACAAAACATAAAACACTCTTAACAAGTAGTAGTATTCGAGGTACCCAGATGAGCACAGGGCCCCCCAGGTGGCACTAGTGGTAAAGAACCTAACTGCCAGTGCAGGAGACTTAAGAGATGCAGGTTTGATCCCTGGATCAGGAAGATCCCCTGGAGGAGGGCATGGCAACTCACTCCAGTATTCTTGCCTGGAAAATCCCATGGACAAAGGAGCCTGGCCAGCTGCAGTCAAGTGGATCGCAAAGAGTCGGACACAACTGAGGCGACTTAGCATGCACACACACAGATGAGCACAAAGGCAGCCTGATGAGAAGGAATGAGAACCTTATCACACCTGCACTGAATCCTGACTGGCCTTCCCTAGTGAGGGGGCTGAGTCAGGTCAAGTCTCTGGGCCTCAGTTTCCTCACCTGTAAAATGGTATTTGGCTCACAGGCATTAGAAATGCTATGTGTGAAAGTACTTAGCTCAGCATCTGGCCTGTACTGGGTACTAGATAAATGACAACTGATTTGATCAATTACGTATTCAACAGACAGAATGTTCTCCCAAACAGTAAAGTACTTTTCAAAAGTCTGGGGCAAACAGCTGTAGGGTAACACAATAGCAACCTATTAGCTGTTATGGGTTTGGGTGGTGAGTGACTTAACCTCTTCATGCCTCAGTTTCCACATCTGTTAAATGGGATTATTATTATTGCCTACCTCTTAGGACAGTTGTGAATAATGTGTTCTTAGTCAGTGAAAATAACAGCACTCTGTAAGTGTCAAACTGTGTACTCACCTGCCCCAGGACTGAAAACACAGTAGCAAACCTTAGGGGGAGAGTTCCCACCGTGCCACACCCCTGGCATAGGTCATGACCCCACTCCTCTCTTTCCCTTTGAGGATCTATCCTCAGGTCTCTGGTAGAAACCAAATGCCCATTGGCTATTTACTTTTAGTTTTCTCCTCTTCAAACATCTTCCTTTAACCAAACCTTCTTTTTCTTTTATATTGGACTATAGCCGATTAACAGCATTGTGATAGTTTCAGGTGTGCAGTGCAGGGACTCAGCCATACATATACATGTATCCATTCTCCCCCAAACTCCCCTCCCATCCAGGCTCCCACATAACATTAAGCAGTGTATCTTGCACTATACAGTAGGTCCTTGTTTGTTATCCATTTTAAAAACAGCAGTGTGTACACATCAATCCTGGAGAAGGCAATGGCACCCCACTCCAGTACTCTTGCCTGGAAAATCCCATGGATGGAGGAGCCTGGTGGGCTGAAGTCCATGGGGTCGCTAAGAGTCGGGCATGACTGAGCGACTTCACTTTCACTTTTCACTCTCATGCATTGGAGAAGGAAATGGCAACCCACTCCAGTGTTCTTGCCTGGAGAATCCCAGGGACAGAGGAGCCTGGTGGGCTGCCGTCTATGGGGTCGCACAGAGTCGGACACGACTGAAGCAACTTAGCAGCAGCAGCACACATCAATCCCACACTCACTATCCCTTTTCCCCCTTCTTCCCTTGGGCAACCAGAAGTTCATTCTCTAAGACTGTGAGTCCATTTCTGTTTTGTAAATAAGTTCATTTGCATCATTTCTTTTTAGATCTGCATATAAGGGATGTCATACAATATTTCTTCTCTGATTTACTTCACTCACCATGATAATCTCCAGGTCCATCCATGCAAATCACTGAGTCTTATACCTCTACATTAAACCTCCTGCAATTATACTGTTCTGATTCTTCATTCCCAAATGCTTCACCAGGAAACAAAAAACAAAAAAACTAATTAGCTGTAACCCAGACAGTTATGAGTTTGGGGGTCACTCTGGTGTTTCCAAATTTCCATTTAACCTACTATTCCTTCCTGAAGAAGCCCAGCTCCAGTCAGCCAATCTCAGTCACAGACGGCCGGGAGCCGCAGACTCTCTTTATTAGCTTTGGATGCAGGCCTGGCAGGGTGAACGTGCAGCAAGCTGAGAACAGGGTCAGGCAGGAGACTTCACAGGGGTGCCAACTGTGCAGTCAAACAGGGCTCTGTGTTTAGAAGGGCCCGCACCTGGTTTAATGCTCTGCTTAAAATATAGGCCTGGTATTTTTATTTTATTCAGGGCCTCACAGTTTACGTAGCTGGTCCTGGTCAGGTGTAATGATGTCTGGTTTTTGTCACTCCACCTCTTGGACTTTCGTACACTAAGGGCAGAAAGATCCCTTCTTAGATTGGAAGGAGCTTAAGTACAATGACGAAAAATGACACTGGATGAGAGAATACATGGGAAGAATAGAAACTGATAATAGTGGTTACTGCCTGGGAGGAAGAATTACATTTTACTACACAGCCTCTAACAATATTTAAGTTTTACTGTCTATATATATAACCTTTCAAATAATTTTAAGATTTTTAAACATCAACATACCAATTAGTGTCTCTATCCATACTCCTTTATTTTCACAGCAGCTGTCTTTGGCCAGTGAACAATCGCACCCTCATGAGTGGGAGTTGTTTTATACTATTTCAAAGAGCTCCGGGGGTAAATTGTTTCCCATCCGAAGGTTTAAATTTAACAGAGAAAGAGCCAATGATAGAAGTTGCAAGATTTGGTTGGTTCCTTGTTGCTGTTCTGGATTTGAAACACAGGGATTTTTCTGTGAATTGCTGAAGACAAATTCACAAACAGAACAACAACCGGCTTCTGCTTAATTGCAGGGATGAGATATGTAAATTAGATACAGTGCATATTTGAGTGATAGCATCCACACACCTCTGAGCTTCAGACCCTTTCTCAACTTATAATCACCTTATTCAGGAGGAATTCCTTATCTCACCCCTCATTTACTTAGTTAAGTAAAGAAAAAACATACTCATGCAGAAGAGATGAGAAAGTCAACACCCACAAAGTGACTGAAATATGCTTCTTGTCATGGGTCCAAAAACCCATAAAAAGACCTCTTCCATCTTAATCTCCAGTCAGGGATTGACATGTGCTTGCAGGCACAAACAGGCCCACAACGAGCAGCAGTCCAACAGAACAAAGCAGGGCAGCTTCGAAGGAAAACTCAAGCCTCTGAAAAACTGGCCTCAACCCCCTTGAGAGATCTACCAATACTCACAAGAGCTCTTGTCTGAGCACAGATGCAAGATGAATTTTACACAGTGGTGGAGATTGTGCACGATTTCTAATAAGATATTGGCAGTTTTGCCTGGAGAGAATATAATCTTTAACACTTGCACTAATTTAGCAATAAACCAGGCATTTATTAAGAAAAAGTCAGTATCCTTTCTATCTTTTCAAAAGAAAGAAGAGGGAAAACAAATGTGTTTATTTTAGCAACAAAATAAGACAAGACTAATCAGAATGCAGTTTACTGGTAAGACAGACATCATATACATCATGTATGTGGAGGGAGGGAGTATGAACAAGTCCAAAATCTTATACTTTTTGCACAGGCATCCAGTGGGGGTGTTCTCATTAGAGAAGATTTATCAAGGGCACCCCGTGAAAGGGCAGGTCCTGATGCAGCTGCCGGAAGAGCATCGCACACCGATTCCTTTCCTGAGTCTTCCCCAGGGTGTGGTAGAGTCTGGCCTGGAAGTAAACGACGTCTCTGATTTGCTCTTTGCAGTCGACCTTTGCAAAATAGTTCTTGGCTTCGTTGAGGTTCTCAATGGCGGCCTCCAGAGCTGTTGGAAAATGGGGGAAATACCACACATTTTTAACTCAATGCTTCACATGTAGTTTTCAGACCTTCATATCTATTTTTATTGATTTAGCATGTACCAGAAACTTTTACATTCTACTCTTTGAGAAAGAGAAAAAAACAAAAAACAAATAAAAAACTAGGTCTTTAGTCCTGCTTTCCAACCTGGCACCTAGTTCTGCAGGGTTAAAATAACAATTCACTTGCCTTCAACCTTCATGCAAGCACGAAAGTGAAAGGACTTTAAATGGTGCATGAAATTTTCACATGTATTTGTGAACACTCAAAATTTTACAAGTGTTTTTAACAGTATTGCCTAAAAATCTTGTATGGTTTCCTACCTTCTGCTTTCTTCAGTGGCTCACAGGAAGCTGCTGATGCCACCTGGCACTTGGCCACCAAGAACATGGCCCGGCCTTTGTCCAGGACAGCCCCATCAGCCAAGATGGGCTCGATGGCCATATGGAGAAGACTTAAGGCCTGTTCTGGGATTCCAAGGATAAGCTGAAAAAGAAACATCATGGTGCTATACACACCCGCACCCACTGCCCACTACAGGAAGGGCTTCATTTCTGGCTCTGCTCTCCTGAATTGCAATGTCTGGCTTACTTTCTCCCTAACACGTACTATCTTTAATGTGTACCACACTCTTAGAGAACAGAATGCATGACCATCTGATTTCAGACTACAAGAGATAAAGGCGGGAATAGTTATTTATACTATAGAAAGGTTTCTGTCTCTACAAAAATCTTTTACATTGATGATTCAAAAAGGCTGAAGTAGCTGTGTAAGGGAGGACTTCCCCGGTGGCCGGATTCCCTCATAGCTCAGTTGGTAAAGAATCTGCCTGCAATGCGAGAGACCCTGGTTCAATTCCTAGGTTGGGAAGATCCTCTGGAGAAGGGAAAGGCTACCCACTCCAGTATTCTTGGGCTTCCCTTGTGGCTCATGTGGTAAAGAATCCACCTGTAATGTAGGAGACCTGGGTTCGATCCCTGGACTGGGAAGATTTCCCTGGAGAAGGGAAAGGCTACCCACTCCAGTATTCTGGCCTGGAGAATTCCATGGACTATACAGTCCATGGGGTTGCAAAGAGTCAGACACGATTGAGTATGGCCGAGTGGGTAAGAATCCACTTGCCAATGCAGGAGATGCAGGTTTAATCCCTGGGTCGGGAAGATCCCCTGGAGAAGGAGACAGCAACTTACTCTAGTATTCTTGCCTGGGAAATTCTATGGACGGAGAAGCCTGGTTCGCTATAGTCCATGGGGCCACAAAAGTGTCTGACATGACTTAGCGACTAAGCAACAATAAGGTGTGGATCCTACCAGGTTGATATACCCAGGAAGAAACAGTCCCTTCTCTCATGGTCTTTACAGTCTACAGGGGGAGATGGAAAACAAATGCAAAATGCAATTTAACTTCTAAAATATTTCACTGAACACATGACTTCCTTATTTCCTTATCTGTTCTCTTGTTAAATCAAGCACAGCTCTGGGCTGGCTAAGTCATTAATACCATGCAATATCCTCAGTGAAGAGGCGCATCCTCCTTTGTAAACACACAGCTCTGTAAAGCCAGTGCCACTGGGAGGTGTCAGCTTGTCACCAAGTTCACAACTCCAGACTTCCATGGAAGGCTTGCACAGTGAGACTCCATATCCAGATTTCAATATCGAGAAGCAAAAAAGCTCACTAGGATCCTTTTCAAAACCAGAGAGTAGTAACAGACTCACCAGTTCTCGAGTACTAACACGTGCTATATAAACAGCAATTGGTTTACCTGGGCAAAAGCCAAGTTCAGCACCGTTTCAGAGGCCAAGTGCTGCAACCGGTACTCCTTGGAGAGAGCCAGGGCCTGCAGGAGCACAGGCAGTGCGATGGTCGGGGAGGAAGACCGCCAGTACAGCTCCGCCACAGACAGCAGGACGCTGCCCACAAAGAGGAAGGCACGTGTGAGGAAAACCAGCACGAAGCACCTCCGAGGGCAGATGCACAAAAGCCCTCCCTTACCTGATCACCATCTCCGTGTTCCTGGTTCTCTGACAATGAATCAACAATTTCTGTAGAAGCTTGTGTGCCTCTGACATTTGGTTCTGAGCCTGTAGGACAATTGCTTTTCTGATACAGAAAGAAAATAGACACGAATGGTTATGTCACTGTTTTGTGAGGGTTTTAAGGAGAGTCAGCTTCAGGGTTAGAATTCCTGTTTCCTCGATTAGCATGTAAACCTCCCAAGGGGAATAATTGCATCTGATATAATTTGTGTTAAAAGAGAAAAAAAAAAGTGTATGTGTGTCTCTGTGAGCACATATGTGAACACACACACACACACACACATATACATGCACACAAGAAAAAAAATCTGGAATTAGAGATAGCATATTAGTGCTTATCTCTGAATAACTTTCTCCATTTTGCTTATTTGGATTTTCTAACGGCCTATAATAAATAGGTAATAAACAGAAAAGAAATTTTTTTTCCTAGGCCAAAGTTAATAAATTGATTCACGGACAAAACTAATAAGAATAAAGCCATTTGAGAATTATTTCATTCTGGGGTTGAGGAGTTTTCAAAATTTCTTACCTATATACACCCTCTATGCTATTAAGAGCTGTGATTCCTGTAACGAGCGAATCAGCTAAATGATATTTGCCATCATTCATTGCTCTGTCAAACTGTATTTTTTGATCACACAGCATCCATAACTAATGAGAAAAAAAACAAGTAAAAACAGAATGACAGATGTTCACCTCATTATTCAATAGAAACAAAAGTATTTTGGCTCGCTTAGTAAATATCCTTGCAATTCACACACATTTTTTTTTAGACTTAAAAAAAATTTTTTTAATATGTCAAGTATTTAAAGAAAAAGCACTAAATAAAATAAACACATGTGTGGCAACCATCAACTTTGTCAAATCACAACATTTTGCTTTATGTGCTTGAGAAACTGTTACATGTTGAGGTCCTTTGAAAATTCCATTCTCCTCTCTGTTTTCAAAGGAAACATTTGATTTGTTATCATTCCCATTCATGTTTTTATACTTTTACAAAATATTTACTCATCCTGAAACAATATATAGTATAATCTTACATTTTTTTAAACTTTGTATAAATAAACAGAATCATACTGTATGCATTCTTTGACAACGTGCTTTTGAGCTCAACATTATTTGGGCGGGGGGGGGATGCTTATGCATGTTAACACAAGTAGTTCTAATTAATTTCTTTTCACTGGTGTATAGTTTTCAGTTGTATGAAAATGTGACAACTTATCTGTTCTCGTGTTGATGGTAGTTCCAACTTCTCACTTTTCTGAACAGTGCTGCAGCAGACACTCTCCTACATCACTTGGGTGCAATACTTATCCTGGGTACACAGCAAGCAGCAGAGAGGCTGGGCTGTAGGATATATACACCTTCTCCTTAACACAGCGGCCACTTGTTCTTCAGATGGGTCACACCAGTTTACAGTCCCACTGGCAGTGCATGATATCTTATTGCTTCACACACTCACCAACAATCAGTGGTGTCAGATATTTTACTTCTGGCTGATCTGATGGGTATGACTATCTCACTGTTTTTTCATTTGTATTTCCCTTGATCAATAGCCAGGTTGAGTGCCTTTTCACCTATTTATCAGCCCTATATAGATGTATTTTGTAGAATGTGAGTTAAATTGTCTTTTTCTTTACTGTGCACCTTCTTTAAAAGTGAGCGTTACCACAGAACCACGCTTAATTCTTTTTCCCCACAGCATCCTTGGGTGCTAAGCTTCTCTTTAGTTTGCTCACCACCTTTCTGTCTGGGTACTTTGAATTTAGCTCACAGTCTGCTGAATGCAGCAATGAGATCCCAGCATAGCTTATAAGCAGATGGGCATCCACACCGTATCTACTGAGGTGGGGCCAACAACCCACGTGAATGGCAGCCTTCCTCTAGGGACCAACAGGAGGAGATCCTCAGGCCATGGTCTTTTATGATTTCAAATTCCCTAATTGTCTGAAGGCTAAACTGGATAAGGGGAGGAAGAGAAAGATGACCTTCGTAATAGATTTTCTTGGCTCCATCAGAGATGGAAATCTGTGCAACAAGGAACAGAGAGCCTAGGACTGCTTTATAAAGCTCATTCCCTCTGGATACAACATCTGCCCAAAAGGTTGGCAGCTGGAGCTGAGAAGTAAAAGACAGAGTAACAAAATGGAGACCTAACTCTTGATCTATCAAAGGACAATTGATTAGAGATATAAGGGATATTCATTTAAAACCATGAAGACAGGAATGAAAAAATATCCTACTTTAATCTCTTTTCAGAGTTTATTTCTCAACCTTGAACACATCTTACAGAGTCTCCTACGCTGACCAGACGTCACAGAAAGGAAGCAAGAGGTGACGCTCCAGTATTCTATTCTGACAATAATACACTACATATGGTCTTTTCAAAAATAAATTGATGACACACAAAAGGCAGGTTACCTGGGCATGCTGACTATTAGGTGGGAATCTCTCCTTCAAGTGCTTTAACACTTCTGAAGCAGCGGCGAAACAGCCCTGAAAGAGAAAGCCACGGTTTGTTTAGCACACCTGTGCTGATGCCCTGCCTGCTGCCCCACACACCGGATGTTGCTGCGACTCACCTGTTTTTGTGCAGCAACCTGGATGCCCCTAGGCAGAGAGTGGCAAATATCAAAGGGCCTTTTTTTTTTAGGCTCTAATGTATTTCACGTATACTTAAAATCATTTTTTTTAATTACATGTGTAACACATGTTCACTCTAGGAAAAAAACTTACAAAATACACATGAACAATGAGAAAAAACACAAATTACTTTTAATCTTCGAGAAGATAATCATAGTAATTTCTTGGCACATACCCTTCTGAACTTCTTATATGCACATGAATATGAAACATGTAAATATTCCAAAAATAGGTATATGTACCATTTTTTATACATTGCCTACAGTACTCCTTACCACACAATAGGCACTCAATAAATATTTTTTCAATGAGTCAATCTTTCCAGTGTCAACAAGCCCAAATCTATACACCATAGTACTTTATTAGGTGAATAAATTATAGTCCACCAAAATAATCTCCTTGCTTGAAATATTTTGATTGCTTCCAATTTCTTCCATTTTAAAAATGCTAGAATGACTATCTTACTGCATATATCTTTTCATACTTGTCCAATTATTTCCTTAGGATAATACCTTAGAAGTAGAATTGCTGGGCTAAGTGGTAGGCACGTTTACGCTTTTTGACACATGTATTACTAAATTGGGCTTCCCTGGTGGCTCAGATGTTAAAGAATCTGTCTGCAATGCAGGAGACTTGGGTTCAGTCCCTGGGTCAGGAATATTCCCTGGAGACAAGAATGGCAACCCATTCTAGTATCCTTGCCTGGAAAATTCCATGGTCAGAGAAGCCTGGTGGGCTACAGTCCATGGGCTCGCAAAGGAGTTGGACACACCTAAGCAACTAACACACACACACATTACTAAATTACCATATAGAAATGTACCAAATACTTTTCTTTTGTTTTTATTTGTCTTACATTTTGGCTGTGTGGTACGTGGGATCCCAGTTCCCTGAACAGGGGTCAGACTCGTGCCCCCTGCAGTAAAAGCAGAGTCCTAACCACTGGACCGCCAGGGAAGTTCCCTCAGAAATATACCAAGTACTTTTACGCTGGCATCCTGCACCTTTCTCCTCCCCTTATATTTAATTTTCTTTGCCTACTTGTTTGGTGAAACTGGTTATTTCACTGTATTAATTTTAATTTCTTTAATGACTAGATTGAAGTTTTTTTCATGTTTTATAATCATTTATGTCTTTTTCTGTGAATACATGTCCATGTCTTTTTCACATTCCTAAATAGCTGTTTATCTTATTAACCAAAAAGCTTTTCAATTTATCCCAATCCTCTGATTAAGTAATTTATCTTTGAAAAAAAAGTTTATTTATTTTGGTGTGCTAGGTCTTAGATGGGGCATGCAGGATCTTCCATCTTCACTGTGGCATATGGGACCTTTAGTTGCGGCATGTGGGATCTAGTTCCCTGACCAGGGATCAAACCTAGGCCCCCTGCATTGGGAGAACAAAGTCTTAGCCTCTGGACCACCAGGGAAGACCCTGATTAGGTAATGTATCTTCAGTCTATATAGAAGCTCATTTAAGACCACAAGTGAACTTCTATTTGAAGTAGATGAAATGCAAATTACAATAGAAGATCATTAATCTTTTTATTTTTGTGATTTTAACTGGCTAATATTGCCAGTTATTTTCATGACTACCCTATGGAGTTGGGCGTGTGGATGGCTGTCAAACCTTCAGGCCAAGTAGAAAGAACAGTGCACAATTGGCAATACTCGTCCAAAACACTCCCATCGTGACCTGTCACTTCCTGAGGCCGGGAGAGGAACGTGACACAACCAATCAGAATTACGCAGAGAGAGCAAAGGGAGCCAGCTCTCTCAACACTTCCTCTGGCCTGTAGGAGGAAGCTTGCCAACAGCAGCTCAGACCCCATCACTTCTTTACAGGTTCACCCAAGCGCCAGACACTGCCATATACCACAGGGCAGCACCCAGTTTATCTGGAGATCAATTTCAGGATACAACTTAGAGCACACACAAAGGAAATAAAAGAGCAAATAGAAACTTGTGATAAAACTGCCTTCTCCGCAGCTGGCCAAGCTTAATTTCACAGGTGTAAATCTAATCTGTGTAATTGAAAATGTAACAGTCATCAGCCCAGTGGGTTCATCTACATGGTCGATGTTCTAACATTAGAGAAGTCTTTCTAAGGCAGGTTGAAGAGCGGTGGGGAAAGGGACTGAATGGAAATAAAGCAGCCACTGTCTTCTAGCTGTGCAATTAGAGCCTTCCAATGGAACCAGGCGATGATGAGAGCTTTCACAGAAGCCCAGAGATGGAAGCGGGGGCGGGAAATGCTAAGATTAATACAAAGTCAAAGAGTGAGATTACTTTTCAGGTCTGCTGCTGCTGCGGCGGCGCTTCAGTCGTGTCCAGCTCTGTGCAACCCCACAGACGGCAGCCCATCAGGCTCTGCCATCCCTGGGATTCTCCAGGCAAGAACACTGGAGTGGGCTGCCACTTCAGGTCTAATCCCCAGTAAAAATCACAGAACAATTAACAACTGGCCTTGGAGAAAGTGTCAAGGCTAAAGAAGTGAGCCAAGACCAGATTTTTGTCAAGTAGTTCTCCATTCCAGCAGAAAAGAAATAATTTCTACCCCACATAACCCAAAAAGGACCAAAGGGAAGTTATTTCACTGTTTATTTTTACTTTTTTGGTTGTGCCGCTTGACTTGCAGGATCTTAGTTCCCCAACCAGGGATTGAACCTGGACACTCGGCAGTGAAATTGTGGACTCCTAAACACTGGAATCAAGATTGCCAGGAGAAATATCAATAACCTCAGATATGCAGATGACACGACCCTTATGGCAGAAAGTGAAGAGGAACTAAAAAGCCTCTTGATGAAAGTGAAAGTGGAGAGTGAAAAAGTTGGCTTAAAGCTCAACATTCAGAAAACAAAGATCATGGCATCTGGTCCCATCACTTCATGGGAAATAGATGGGGAAACAGTGGAAACAGTGTCAGACTTTGTTTTGGGGGGCTCCAAAATCACTGCAGATGATGACTGCAGCCATGAAATTAAAAGACACTTACTCCTTGGAAGGAAAGTTATAACCAACCTGGATAGCATATTCAAAAGCAGAGACATTACTTTGCCAACAAAGATCCGTCTAGTCAAGGCTATGGTTTTCCCCTGTGGTCATGTATGGATGTGAGAGTTGGACTGTGAAGAAGGCTGAGCGCCGAAGAATTGATGCTTTTGAACTGTGGTGTTGGAGAAGACTCTTGAGAGTCCCTTGGACTGCAAGGAGATCCAACCAGTCCATTCTGAAGGAGATCAGCCCTGGGATTTCTTTGGAAGGAATGATGCTAAAGCTGAAACTCCAGTACTTTGGCCACCTCATGCGAAGAGTTGACTCACTGGAAAAGACTCTGATGCTGGGAGGGATTGGGGGCAGGAGGAGAAGGGGACGACAGAGGATGAGATGACTGGATGGCATGACTGACTCGATGGACGTGAGTTTGGGTGAACTCTGGGAGTTGGTGATGGACAGGGAGGCCTGGCTGCTGTGATTCATGGGGTCGCAAAGAGTCGGACACGACTGAGCAACTGAACTGAAACACTGGGCAGCCAAAGAATTCCCTATTTCACTGTTTAAGGCTCAGGTGAGTGAGAAAGGGGCTTCCCAAGTGGCTCAGTGGTAAAGAATCCATCCACCTGCCAAAGTGGGAGACGCACGTTCGACCCCTGGGTTGGGAAGATTTCCTGGAGAAGGAAATGGCAACTCACGCCAGCATTCTTCCCTGGAAAATCTTATGGACAGAGAAGCCTGGCGGGCTACAGTCCATGGGGTCGCAAAGAGGCAGACATGACTGAGCAACTAAATAACAACAACAGTGGGGAGAATACTATGAGAAAGAGTCACCAGGGGACACTTTAAATGGGTGGATTGTGGGCCATGTGAATTACATCTCAATAAAGCTGTTGGGGGAAAAAAGTTAATATGAAGCTTATACCAGTACCTAACTGAATGTGCCCTGACTCATTTGTTACAAATGCTCCGCTTAACCAAGGCACCAGCAGAGGAAAAGAATCAATGTTAAAGAGGTTCCAGTGCCATTACAAGAAGGAGAAAGTGATTAATGTGCAGCATTCCTGGAGGAGAGCAAACAGCAAGAGCCGCTGGCCTGTTTTGATGTCAGGAAGCATGGGTGATGCTTCCCAGGTACAAGAAGAAAGCAGCTGATGGAGGTGCAGGCAGATGCCATCGGCCAGAGCCCATTCACGCCCTCTGTTTCCACAGCTAGTTAGAGAATTGTAAAATGCTAAAATATATCCAGTAGAGAGAAGTATTTACAGACTTCTGAAAGGGGCGGAAACCACTCAAGGATCTTCAGGCTGAGGATTAAAGAATATTGAGTGCTATGATGCAACCTAGCGATCATTATTATACCACAAAGAGGTGGAGAAAATAATATGATCAAGGAAATGCACTTACAGCAAGGCAGCAGTTAGTGAGTTAGCTCTAGATAAGAGCGTTCCCTGACCTTTTCTCATGAAAGTAGATGTTTTTGAGCAAAGGGAAAAGAAAGCCGAGAGCAACATGAGCAACCCTTGCATCAATCCCCTATAAAGAGATTTATGTAAAATTACTTGGGCTGTAAGTCAAGGTTATGCCCTACTCCCAATGTCTTTCTTTGGAATCAGTAAGCCTTGGGTTGAAGATCTGACACTGACATTCACTGGTCTAGGACTTTGCTCCCAGGAACTCGGTTTCTCTTCTGTGAAATGGGATGATACCAAAGCTGACCTGATGGGGCTACTGTGAGGAATCTGGATAATCACACATGGAAATCACTGAGCCCGGCACAGAACAAATGTACAACACACCTTAGCTGTTATCATTTTAGCTGTGTTCTTATTACGTTCTTCCCTTTCCCACAAACACACAGCTCTTCCACCCTAAATTTCAAAGGCTCCTTTTTATTCCATCTGTTACCTAGAAATAGCTGATCTCTTAGTCCCTTCCCTGATGCTGGAAGAGGTCCTCAGCTCCACAAACCTTGTAGACTCTGTACCCAGTCCATTTCTACTCATGGGATTTCACCCTTTCCGCCACTTCCATCCAACCAGAGCTGTCCAGTGCTTTTGTTGGAGAAGACTCTTGAGAGTTCCTTGGACTGCAAAGAGATACAACCAGTCCATCCTAAAGGAGATCAGTCCTGGGTATTCATTGGAAGGACTGATGCTAAAGCTGAAACTCCAATACTTTGGCCACCTCATGTGAAGAGTTGACTCATTGGAAAAGACCCTGATGCTGGGAGGGATTGGGGGCAGGAGGAGAAGGGGACGGCAGAGGATGAGATGGCTGGATGGCATCACCGACTCGATGGACATGAGTTTGAGTGAACTCCGGGAGTTGGTGATGGACCGGGAGGCCTGGTGTGCTGTGATTCATGGGGTCGCAAAGAGTCAGACACAACTGAGCGACTGAACTGACTGAGAGAAAAGAAACGGCAGAGCCTGTACTGCTCCAGAAGCACGCTGGCCGGGTCACCTGCCTACCTGCTCCGCATGCAGCTCAGCGAGGTGACAAAGCGCTACAGCGAATGACTCCGTGTTGTTCTGCTGCACGCCCGCGTTCACCGACTCCAGGCTGTTCATGCTCAGCAACATCTGGGCTTGCTGCAGGGCCATAGTGCTGGGGAGAGGACATAAAGGCATCCCCGTCAGTTGAGAGACCCAGGTGCCCCTCAGCTACACCCTACAGTTACCCCGGGAGGAAACGGGAGGAGGTGACGCCTCTCTGCAGGTTCTGGTTCCGTGAGAGCAGCTGTCTCCCAGTGCCAGACCTCCTGTCCTTGGGACAAGGAGAGCAGGAAAGCAATCTAGATGTGCGGCCTCAAAGGAAACACATGGTGGTTATGACACAACGGGGAGCTCCAAGTTCCAGACCTCTCCCACCCCATCTCTGCCTGTAATCTTCCCTGGGGCCACAGTATGTTAATTAGCTTTCACGGTAAATTCAGACTTGATGCCATCTTGGCACCGGCTGCTCTGACGGTGGAAGCAGTGGCCAGTGTCTGCATCTGTTTCACACCACACTGTGCCAAAAATTATTTCAAGTACAAAAACAAGACTGATACAATAGGCACTTCCTTTCATCACTGAATTCCTAGAAACAGCAGATTGTCTAGGTGAGAGGTGAGGTAGCAACAGGGCTCCAGGATTAAAAATCTGGTTCAGAATTTACTTCCAAGCTTGGACATGAATTTGAGCAAACTCTAGGAGAGACTGGAGGACAGAAGAGCCTGGTGGGCTGCAGTCCACAGGGTCGTAAAGAGTCAGATATGACTTAGCAACTGAACAGCAACAAAGGAGGCTAAATGGAATTAAACACCAGGCCAGAGATGGTCCAGAGAACACACCCTGGTTAACAGGGAAGCAGCTTTCATCACATAACAGCTTTGGGGTTAAGAGGGTGCTCAACTTGAGTGACTGTGGCCCATGGCATCTCAGAGTACGGGCATGGTGTTTGGAGTCCAAGGATCTCAGTTTGAGTGTGGAGGTCCATACTTGTTAACTTGTTAACTTGTTAACTTGTTAACTCAATTGTTATCTGGGGCAGATCAGATGTGTGAACCTTGTCCTACGTATCTGAGAATGGAGATCACCCCCCAAGCCACCTCCCAGAGCAGCTGGGAGGAATAAATAAAAACAGGCAGAGAAGGAGCTTCCCTGGTGATCTAGTGGTTACGAGTCTGCCTTGCAATGCAGGGGACACCGGTTCAATTCCTGGTCATGGAAGATCTCACATGCCTCAGGGCAACTAAGCCTGTGGACCACAGCTACAGAGCGTGATTCCTAGAGTCCTTGAGCCACAACTACTGAAGCCCACCTGAGAACGAGAGCTGCACAGCAGGAGAAGCCACTGCAGTGAGAAGCCTGTGCACCGCAGCTAGAGTGGGCCTGCCTGCAGCAACTAGAGAAAGCCAGCACGCAGCAACGAAGACCCAGTGAAGCCAAAAATAAATAACTACTTAATTAATTTTAAAAAGAAGTAGATTAAAAAAAAAAAACAGGCATAGGAAAAACCTTTGCAAAGCCTGTGTGCAAAGTAGAAAATATTTTAAAACTTTAAAGCACTTTCTTTAACCCCCTGCACAAACAACCTCCATCCATTTGGCCCTCAGAGCACTGGTCTGCTGGCTTCCGCTCATCTGTAAGAGGACTTGTGTCCTCGCAGCCCTGATGGCGGGCTTGAAGACGCACCTACGGCCATAGAGTCTCCAGATGGCTGTCTTCTGGGCGATGCTGATATCGATGAGCTCTGACAGGCTGTGTTTCCAGTGCAGGAGGTCCGAGTCCTTTAGGGCATCCATAAGTTTGTTTGCCGTCTTCCCAGCAAAAGCTCTCTGCTGAACCAGAGACTGTATTCCTAGGGAGGCGAGGTACTAAGGAGACAGACAAATGCACAACTCAAGATAGAGATGACAAGACAGAATTTGTTTTGCTCTTCAGAAAGTTGTGATATTTCAACATGTGCATAATGACATCACTATTTATAAAGAAAGTACCTGCAGCCTGACCCTGACCCATATGAGAAATGTTCCTGAAAAACTAGAGGATGGAAGAGAAGCTAATGGTACAGTGAGAAGGGCCAGCTCTGAAGCTAAATGGATCTGGACTTAAACACTGCCTCTGCTGCTGACTGTGTGACCTAGGGCCAGTCACTCAGCTTCTTAGACAAGCCTATCTGTAAAATGGGCATCAAACCTATCATGCAGACTTATTTTAAGGATTAAAATGAAATAGTACATGTTAAACAGTGCTCGGTACATTATGTAGTAGGAGATTAAGGAAAAAATGCCTATTAGGAGCATAACTATCTCTTCATTAACTTCTGGTATAATTTTCAAGGATGAAAGCTCAACTAAAAACAAGTCCACTTAAATCCATAACAAAAAATGTGCTTACAAAGTCTATCATTTGTTTTTGTTTTTTTTTGAGGCAGAATAAGGTTCTTTGAGCAATAGTAATCTAGATTCTACAGTCATTACTACTTCATGTGTAGGACTTGTACCCTTTCAATGCCCCTCAGTATCTGTCATTGGGGAATACAGGTTTACTGGTTCGTGGCTTTGTTTATTACTTCAAACAGGGATCAGTAAATTTGTTCTATAAAGGGCCAGAGAGTAAATAATTTAGGGTTTGCAGGCCACATTTGGTCTATGCCACATATTCTTCTTTGTTTTTTTCCCCCAACTATTTAAAAATGTAAAACCCATTCTTAGCTTGAGGGCCTTACAGGAGCAGGCAGTGAGCCAGGTTTGGCCTGTAGGCCATAGAGTTTGCCGGTCACTGGTTTAAAAATAAGTCTTTCTTAAACATTTTCTAAATAAAGACGTGGAAGTTTAGTGCTGATCAATACACTAAACAAAGATCTCATCAAATTGATAAATGGAACTTTCACGGATGTTATTAGGATAACAGGAGGAGAGAGAAACCTATTCAAAGAACTTAGTGGTTTGAGTAATAATTAAGGTCACATGAAACTACCAAGAATAAAACCACCCCAATTGTTTAAACAATCTCATAGAAAGATGAGCCTTACTGGTAACCCAAAATGAACAGCTTTCTTCACAGAATGTTCCAGCAGAACATAGCTATCAGATCTCTTCTGTCCCAGCACGTAAAGCCAGCTCTGGCAAGAGAAGTCATCAAAATGTATCAAAACAATGATAATGGCTAATGTTCTACTGAAAGCATCAGCATGGTTGTAAGAACAAATTAACAAGGGACAAAATAAGCCCTCTAAAACACACTTTCACAAATTATGAACCGAAATGAAACCCATCTAACACATTAAAACCATCAGACTGAAATAAACAAGCCATTTATCTTCTTCACCTCTGAGAGCCATGAGTGGCAAATGTTCCAGAAAAAAAAGACACGAGGCCCCTGGAAGGCTTGGAAGTGAGACAGTAAAATTCTCAGGTGGTTGCTGAACTGGGTTCTACTTGTTTGATGATGTGCGTGGTGATGACGCTTTGACAGCACAAGCTCTTATCCAGTTACCAGGTGCTGCAAACACATTTCCTTCATGCCAGTGTCTGGTGCAACAGTTTTGCATGGCAAACTGCCTTTAAATTTGTAGACAAGAAATGCCCCCGAACAAAATGGACGTCAAGAATTAAAAAAGATAAATACAACTGGGTTGCCTTTCCTGAATCCCCCTGACCATCTAACTAGTTTCCCATCACCATTGAGGACCTTCCAACTGCAAAACAACCTAATTCATATGGGGCCTTTCAGAGGCCAACAACCCAACCCACGGGCAGAACTTCCAAGACAGGAGGGTGACCTCACCAAGCAATGCTGGAGACACACGTGATCGTTGGACTCCTGGGCAATTCTAATTGCCTCCTGCAGGGCAAGCTCTGCCTGTTGACTAAGGACAGAATGAACATTAATAACTCATTAACAACCGCAAACATGTGTAAGCAACGGTAACAGGAAGTCATCTATATGGTAATTCACCAGCGTGCAGGCCTCTGGATTGGAAGTTGAAACCGTGGGCTTACTCCTCAGAGACACCCCCATCCCAGTAGCAAAAGAAACTAACAATAGAGATATAGAACATATCCCTGCTAAGGTGGAGTTCTACTAAAAGGGACCTGAAGTACTGGTTTTTCCCTATCTCAGCTCCTAAGATTTTTTTTTTTTTTAGTTGTCTAATGCTGAGGGCTTCCTGGGTGGCTTAGCATTAAAAGAATCCTCCTGTCAATGCAGGAGATGCAAGAGACACAGGTTCAATCCCTGAGTTGGGAAGATCCAATGGAGAAGAAAATGGCAACCTGCTCCAGTATTCTTGCCTGGGAAATCCCATGGACAGAGAAGCCTGGGGTGCTACAGTCCATAGGGTTGCAAGAGTTGGACATAACTGAGTGACTAAGCGCGTGCATGCGCGCACACACACACACACACCCCCTGCTGAGGGGAGGGACAAGGAGAGGATGTAAGATTTTACTTCTCATCACCTTCCTTTCAGCATTATTTGAAAAATTTTGTGAACTATGGCATTTTATACTTCTATAATTTTTTTCAAAATTAGTTTTGAAAAGTATTTGGAAGATTTTCACTTCTAAGATTTCTTTTTTCTACTCATGTGGTTCCTCTCCATCTGGGGTGTCTCCCCCAGCCTTGCAACTTTTGTGAAAATTCAGTCAACTAACTATTCTTGGCCCCACTGAGCCTTCACTTCTGAAAAAGTCCATAGAAATGGTATCTGCTTGCAGTGCTTAATTAAATATTAATACTATTGTATATCACCCTCTATTTAATGTTAGTTTTATTTCTTTAACCTGCAGGGGGCACCAGAGATGTCTTAAACTTGGAGTTTCCCAGTCTCAAGTCACAGAAGTTCTGTAAATGCTGGGTCACTGAGATCTCAAAATAGAATCAGAAATTCTATGGGTATCACTTATGTAGGGAAAATTTTATGCAAAATTTTTTTCAATAAGAGCAATATTAATTTTATTAATTTTAACAGGGAGAGCTGAATTCTTCCTCAATACTATCTATTTGGATAAGGAAACATTTTTACCTATTTCATATTTCTCTTAAATCCCCTTTAATGCTAAGATGCACCAGAATATAAGCTATTTGAAGGCAGGAAGCATATCTTCACACAGAGGCCCCTTATAAATGCCAGTCAATTTAACTTTGTTGAACATCTGATGACCAAATAAGTTATGTTATGTTTAGAAAAAGTCTTCTGGGAGAATTGTACAGATAGGACGCTAAACAGGACTAAAGAAAGATTATTCTTCCCAGAGAGGAAGAAAAAGTAGATAACCAACACAGAAACTTCAAAGTTTCTGGCAAATCCTTGAAGAACCAATGGTTTTCCATTGCTGCTAATCAGAAATGCCTTTGATAAAAATTATCATTAAAGAGCAAGAAGCAAACTGGTTGAAATATTGGAAACATGCTGGCTATCACACCGTTTGCAAAATGCCAGAGCAGAAAGATCTGTAGCCTCTAACAACAGCTTCCTATGTCATTCAGAGTAAAAGCCAGTGTCCTTACTTGGGCCTACAGGACCCTAAATGCTCTGACCCCTGCCACTTCTATGACCTCATTCTCCTCTATTCCCCCCTTACTTATGTCACCCTGACCACACCTTTTGTTCCTCCTCAAACATGCCAAGTAAATCCTGCCTCAGGGCCTTTGTACTTGCTGTCCTAGGCGACATGAATACTCTTTCTCCAAATACACACACAGATTACTCACTCCTTCAAATCCTTTATTTAAATCTCTGTTCAAATATTAACAAAGGTTAGGAAGGGCCTTAATATTTAAACAGAAATTTTACAAATTGAAGATTAAGACCAGTGCAATCATCTGGAAGAAGAGTGTTACTTATGAAAACAATAGCACTCATCACCTCTCTTTAATCCCTTATCCTGATCTATCACTACCTGATAAATTTAGGGTTTATTATTTATTTTTCCCATTGGAAGCTCCATGAGAACAGAGTATTTTTTTTTTTCCCCTTTTTTCACTGCTGTATCCTTAGCACCTAGAACAATGCCTAGCACATAGATTTTTAAGAAATTACCACAATCCTATTAGCTCAGGGGCAATTATACAGCCTCATAGCTCCAGGACTAAAAATAAAGAAGCCTGGAGTTGAGTAAATCAGAAATTAACTAGTAATTAATTCCATACAGTTAGCTGCCTATCCATTGATAATATTGCAAACACAGAAAAATTCTATACATCAACAGACTTATTATTTGTATCTACCAGACTACATACAAACTTCCAAATGCAAGGGCAAGCTGTGTGTAACACAGAAACAAGTTATTGGCAAATATTCAAATGGTGTTGCTATTTATTATGAGTACATAAAACATGAAAGGCTGTGATCAAAGAGGTTACTAAAGCTGGGCAGACAAAAAGATGTTGACTCTTAGAATACGGAATCTCACAAAATCAGAGAGTTCAGAGTAGCCTTAAACATTTTTTGGCTCAAGTATCAATATGAGGCTTGAATTCTCTGAATGTCACCCCCGCTGCACACCTGAGGACTCTGCTGACACCTTTCTCAGAAGGTTCTATACAAAGAAATCTCCTCCTCATAAACAGCAAAAATGTTTTGCCCTTTAACTGGCACTTACCAGCTCTCAATCTTCTCTAGTAGTCACACCCTTGATCAATCTAAGTCCTTTTCACATGACCTTCACTACAGAAAGATGTCAAATAAACGCTTGGCTAAACTGTTTCTTTTCCAGGCTAAACATTCTCACATCCTTCCCACACTCTTCATATGGCATGGCTTTGAATGCCTCCAGTGAGACTGTTCCCCAGGCAAGCTCCAGCTTGTCTATGTCCCTTTGAAAATGTGACAATCAGAAGTTATTAGAAATTCCTTACTGTTGCCTGGGCCATAGAGCAAGGTGCAGAAGTCTCAGTTCTTAAACTCTGGACACTACACTTCTAGAAATACACTCTAGTCTCTACTCAAAGATGCCTGTGACAGAAACTAATTTTTCTTAAATGGGAAAAAGCCATAGGGAGGCAGAGAGACTATCAGTAATTTCCTACCTTTTCACCATTATTCACATTATTTCATTATTTTCAAAATAGATTCCATATTTTGCAAGACTATCCTGTTAACTCTATTTACTAAATATTAATAAAATAACTGATCAATTTCCTATTTTTATTTATTAAAATCATAGGCATACCTTAATAATGGCATAAGTCAGTGTCACCTCACTGAGCCCCCTGAATGCCAACCAAAACCACAAACATGTGACTTTCGGCAATCCACATAGTCTTTTGTCAAATAAAGGCACAGCTTCCTTTTGGCTTTTTGAAATACTGAAAATAACTTTTACATACCCATTATTTCCTCTGAAAAATCCTGTTGGGAATCTTTGGCCTAATGACCCAATTTCCTTTTAATTCAGTGCCCATTGTTCTTAGAAGTAAAGCAAGAGGCCAAGCACTTAGACGGTAATGCTAAATTGTGACTCCAGGGGGCAGACTCTTTCATTATCTTCTGTTCAGTGGAAAAAGCTTCCTTCTTTGCAAGTTATTGACAAGCTCAGGTTGAACAATCTCTTTTTCTCTTTTCTTCCCCCCCCTCCTCCTTTTTTAAAAATATACAGCATATTTTTTAAACTTTTTATTTTATATTGGTGTACAGTTGATTAACAATGCTGTGTTAGTTTCAGGTGTACAGCAAAGTGATTTGGTTATATATCTATTAAATACATGTATCTATTCTTTTTCAAATTATTTTCCCATTTAGATTATTACGTAATATTGAGCAGAGTTCCTTTGCTACACAGCAGGTCCTTGCTGGTTATCTATTTTAAATATAAAAACAGTGTGTGCATGTCAATCCCAGACCCCCTAACTATCCCTACCCCCCACCCTTCCCCTCTGGTAACCATTAAGTTCATTCTTTAAGTCAAATACAGCCTATTTTTAAAAACACATCTCAATTAACATTTGAGAGATAGTTTCTTCAATTTCTACATGGACAAGTTTATACACTTACTAGTGACCAAAGCGGCAGTGCAGGGCAGCCAGGTTTAGAGCTGCATATCTCAAGCTCCGGCCATAGCCCTCTTCCCCATTACTCTTGCTTTCGGCTCCAGTAAGAATCAGGCGGTCAAAATAATGAAGGAGGCTGTGTGTTGAACTGAAAACGTCTTGAACTCGGAGGTTGTTTAAGTAGCTGAGGTAGTGCTAAGAGGAGGAACATTCAACATATTTTAAATGTTAAGTTCCTCTTGTGTTAGATTAATTCAGAGAGGTCCACTGGCTGTAGACATCCACGTATCCCCTACCCTCCTAAGTCACAGTTTAGCTTAATCTTTTCCCCACAGGCAGAATAAAATAGACTTAAGGTACAGTAGGTGGTTTCTTCCCCAGAATGTGTCCCCAAACAAAATAAAGGGAATTCCACCAGCATGGGTGTCAGAGTTTTGTCCTAAATACTCATCCACTGGTTATATTAGGATCCATGGATTATACATGAGGATGGAGGGGGAATCACCTAGCTTAGATATTAAGGAATTGTGTCAGTATAAAAAAAAAAGGTCTTAAAACCTGAATTCATACAAATATAAAACCAATTTTTCTAAATGTCCAAGTTAAAACCCAGTGAGACTTTTACTAGTTTATTAGTTTTCGAAGTTAATTATCTTCTATTTTGACACTATTTTCATTTTGTTTGGTTCACTGAATTAAAACTCCCTCCAGCAGGCAGATCCCAGTTACTAAGGAGCAAAGCAGATGTATTTCTACATGCGGATAAAGTCAGATGGCAAAACCCAGGTGCTATTAAGAAAGTTCTCAGGATAAAAATTCAATAAGGAATAGAATTATTTAACTTAAAAAATATATACACCAACAAAAACATTTACAAAAGAGGAGAAAAGAATTTTGGGGCCTCAAACTTTAAAAAATCAGTCTGTCATCTCCTTCATCTCCTGTCCGTAATTCACAACATCAGAGATGAATGAAAGAGAGCATCAATAGATTGAAGAAATCCCTCCTGGGTGGGGGAGGAGCCTAGGCTAAGTCAATTACATGCCAACCACAGGATTTCTTTCTAAGAACCCAGGTCAGCGGGCCAATCCACATTTACTTGACTATTCAAAAGTCTTGTCCCTGCTTTCTAATTTAGGAACAGATTCTGGAAGAGGCTCACCGCTTCAGCAAAATCAGGATTAAATTTCAACAAGTTGTTCAATTCTTTCTGCAAAGAAGCTGGAGTGAGGGCTTTGGTCTCATCATTCTTCAACAAAGAAGCCTGAAAGTTAAAAATGACAACTCTCAGTAGAAAGAAATGGCCAATAAACATATGGACACATATATTAAATATCTGATTACTTTCTTCTCTGCACCTACACTTTCCTCTTTTTTTTTTTTTTTAACAATTTTATTCATTTATTTATTTTTGGCTGTGCTGGGTCTTCATTGCTGTGCGGGCTTTTCTCTAGTTGCGGTGCGCAGCTTCTCATTCCAGTGGCCTCTCTTGTCACAGAGTGCAGGTTCTAGGGCACTTGGGCTTCAGTGGTTGCAGCACATGAGCTCAGTAGTTATGGCTCCCAGTCTCTAGAGCACAGGCTCAGTGGTTATGGCGCATGGGCCGAGTTGCTCCTCACCATGTGGGACCATCCTGGAGTAGGGATCAAACCTGTGTCTCCTGCATTGACAGGCGGATTCTTTACCACTGAGCCACCAAGAAAGGTCCTACACTCTCCTCTTGACCTTGCAGAACACTGTTTCCTCTTCCTGGAATTATGTCTCGCAACCACCAACCCCACCCACACACTCTTCCATGCAAAAGCCTACTCAGCCTTCAGGGCCCAGTTTAGATTTCAGCCACCTGCTTCTCCCATAAGCACCTACATGCTCCTATAAGCCCCCTGCACTAACCCTTCCTGCAGTACTTATTAAATTATATTACTAGTGCTAGCTGACCCCACCCCCAGACTGTGAGTGCCTTCAAGGCAGGAAGTATGTATTCATAGTCTGGCAAAGAGCCTTATGGCACACACTTGCCCTTCTCCTGGTTTTCTGTTTCATATGGATGTTACCAGCAACAATTATATAAAATATGTAGAAAACTACTTCTAAATTAATGATTAGTACTTAACTGGGTTCTAGACACTTCAATTTTACATAGACAAATTTTTCTTTGATTAACAATAACTTCTAACTCCATTTTAATTCATTGTAGCATTACAGGAGATTCCAAAAATATGAAAAAGCATACAGAAGAAAACAGAAAAGCACACAGAAAATCATCTGTTACTCCTCCATCCAGAAATAACACCATTTTTATGTCAGTGTATCTTATTCCAGTCTTTTTTCTGTGCGTGGGTATATGTATGTGTGTTTGCGTGTGTATGTACTTATACATATACACTGGTGGGCTGCCGTCTATGGGGTCGCAGAGTCGGACACGACTGAAGTGACTCAGCAGCAGCAGCAGCATGCACACTTTTTTAACAAAATTAGAATATATCATTTTACTATCTGCCCTTTTCATTTAATAATATATTATACATTTGTCTCATCATCAACTGGTCTTTGAAAATACCATTTTTAAAGCAAAAGTATCAATCCTTTGTCATATGTATTGCAAATCCTTTTCCCATTTTGTTGTTTGACTTTTAATTTTGTCAGAAAATGTACTAACATGCAGACATTTTTCATTTTTATGCTGAAAAACATCAAATGATCTCCTACATATTTTCTTCCACAGTTCTTATGTTTAGAAAGTTCCCCATCCAGAGATCAGTTAAAAGTTAATATGGAGTTCCTTCTAGTCTAATTATAACTTTAAATGTTTACAGTGAAGCCTTTAATCTACCTGTAAAGTACTGAGGTGCAAAGATGAGGTGAGGGTCCAGCTTCATTTTCTCCTCTACAGGTAACCAATTGTCTAGATGGGTTTTTCTTTTTTTTTTTTTTAATATCCCCAAAGCAGCATTTTTATTTACCCACTGAATTCCAAAACATTTAATTTAGGAGTCTGGCATTTCATAATCACCCATCTTGATTGACATGGGCTGACACACATGGCGCTGTCAGGATACACAAGGACAATAGCCAAAGAGTTACAAAAAATAAATCCATGATTCTTAAACAATTGCAACCAAAAAAAAAAAGTTACAGGTATCAAAACTTTAGATGCATTGCATTGAAAAGAAGGTTTGTGCACGTCATAATTTAAAGAGGCGAACAAGGTGCTACTGAAACCTCACGTTAAAGTTAATTATTAAGCTGATGGAAAGGAGCAAGTTTTCTAATCTGTCTAAAATTCATTTGCAGGGGTGACTCTATTATCTGCATCTAGATCTAAACATTACATCTTTCAGCAGAAAGAAAATTAATAATAAAATTAGAGGAAACTTAAAAATAGAGCAAAAATCAAAATTCTTTGCTGAAAACAACATGAAAGAAAAACGTTCAGCTTGTATTACCAAAAAAAAAAAACTAAAGTAGGTTTGAAAACACTAGTAAGAAATGTCTGGGCTAAAGTGTACTGGTGTTTGCAACTTGAAATGTATCAAAAAAATACGATGAAATGGTGACTAGATGGGTAGATATATGATAAACAGAGCGAAATATTAATTGTAGGACCCAGATGATGGGTATGTGGGTATTCGCTGTACAAGGCTTTTCAATTTTATTTCTGTTTGAAAATGTCCTTGATGAAAAGTTGGGAAAAGGGTAGTAAGTCTTCCAAATCACGCTTTGGGGCTGTGTTAGTCGCACACCATTACTAAATGAACATGCATTACGACTCTAATAGAGAAATAAAATCACATACAAAATAGGGAGGGACATATAGCTACAGTTGCATTGTTAGTGAAGAAAAAAGGACCAAGAGTAAGAATAATGCCGCTTTACTAATAAACCTACTCACATAACAAACATACGTCATGACAGCAGACGGTGAAGGACAGGGAAGCCTGGTGTGCTGCGGTCCATGGGGTCACAAAGAATCGGACGTGACTGAGCAACGGAACAGCAACAACAAATAATGTCACAGAATTAAAAAAAAAAAATGACAAATCACAGAACCAACTTACCTGTTGAGAAAGAAAAAATTCTGCTTGTTTTTGGGACAGAGGCCCACTGCACGATACCTCTTCTTCTCTGGAAAAAAATTAAGTAAAAACAATAAAGAATTAAACAATAGTGAAAATGGTAATGCTAACAAAGTCAAATAGATTCATCAGAAAAGCTTAAAAACTTTTAAAATTAATTCTCTTCTCAGGAATGATGCTGAATGTCCTGATAAAATTTACATGATTTAATAAGCAGATCTCAACTCTATACAGCCTCCAGCATGATCTTTCTAATATGCAGGTCTAGGGACTTCCCTGGTGGTCCGTGGTTAAGACTCTGCTTCCAATGCAAGGGATGCTGGCTGGATCCCTGGTCAGGAAACTAGGATCCCAGATGCCGCAAGTGTATCATCCCTGACTTAAAGCCCCTCTGGGGAATCCCACTGCCTTCCAGAATAAAGCCCACGTTGCTTAGCAGGGCAGGTGCAATGCTTCCTGAGTGGTCCTACCTCTCTCTCCTGCCTTCTCATCTACACCCCAGCCCTGATGAACTCCTTATAATTTCCTATCTATCAGGAAGGGCTAGCACCCCATAGAAAATACTCTGGGAAAAGCTGCTCTAATATTCTCTTGGTTTCACAAGGCAGCAAGTGTATCAGATTCTGCAGGTATCAGAGATGCCCAGGACCAGCCCCGACCCGGTACAACAAAGATCACTGAAACAACAGCGACCTAGAGGGAAGTGGAAAGAAAACGCATAGGCCAAGCTCTCAAACAGAAGAGTGAAGTGTCTGGGCAATAAGATGCCCTTTTCTCTTAACATATCCCTCAAAGAAAGTAAGCCCAAGTCCTGAAATAAATACGGCAGTACACAAAAAGGCTAGAGGCCAATGAGGATCTGGATGAAATGCAATACACTGCTCCCGGCCCACCCTCCTCTAAGGTCCATGATGCTCACCGTCACCAGATGCTTTATTTACTTAATCCTTTCCCCAAAAAAAGATTTGAGGTAGTTAATAAAGGACACAAGAACAATAAAAGTTAATAAAATAGAGAGAACCAAAACCACACAAAGCAAAAAGCTACAAATAAAGGCAAATAGATTTACTACAAATGAAGATCAAGTTTGGCCTTGGACATGAGTGAGCGACTTCACTTTCACTTTTCACTTTTTTCCTTGGTGGCAACAGTGGCCAACGTGAACAAGGTTGGGAAAAGCAAGTGAGAATACCACCGCACCCCCCATCCTTTTACTGACTCCTCCCGTGCTTCCTCAGGGCCTCAAATACATGCCAGAGAAAGTAACTCTTAACAGGCCACAAAGGTATTCAGTTTAGGAAGGGTGTTATTCATTTAGGAAAAGGACACCAATAAATTTGTTTATGAATCCAATTACCAGCTGAGACAGAATTTTAGACTTACAAGTGGCTGTATATCAAAGACATTTAACCTGGGCCTGTGAAGGGCTTTAGGAGCCCATGAACCTTGTAAAGCTGCATGCAAAATACACATTTTTAATGCGAGGATAGTGCATGGCATTCATCTGATTTTCAAAAGGACTCTGGAAACTCCTCTAAAGTGCTTAAATCACCCACTATAACTGAAATTTAAAAAATACAACAGGATTAGACAATCAACAAATGGAGCCGGGGCACACATAAAACACAAGTCTAGGTCCCTGAAAAGACAATGTCTTTATGGGCTCACAGTCTTAGTGAAGGCTAAGTCCAGCCCATGTGACGTGATGGCAGTAAGCAATATGAATGAATGAATGAATGTATATTATCTCTGCATTAGAAACGGGAGAAACCACTCCACTTGGAGTGATGAGGACTTTAAAAGTGGGGAAGGAGTGGAGAAATGATGAGGATGGAAGAAGGCATTCTAGCAAAGGAAAATAAAAGACACAGAATGGGAAAATGCCCAGCCTGTTGGAGGGATACGAGCAGAGCTGGATGGCTGGGGTAAAGGACCCAAGTTGAGGAACAGAAATTGAGGTCAGAAAGGTCAACTGGGGAACACCTCAGATACCAGGCCGGGAGACTCTGTCTCTGGAGATTCCTGAGCAGGGTAGAAACAAAACAAAAGCAGGGGAGGTGAAGGACTGAGACAGGGAACAGTTTCAAAACACTCAAGAAGGCCATGAGGACCTGAACGCTTGGAGGTATGTGACCAGAGGGGTGACCTGGCTCCCCTCCTCCTGACCTCACGTGCTCAGGTCACACTGTCCTCCTTCTGTCCCTCCGGTATGTCAGTCTGTCCTGTCTTGAGAGCTGTGAGTCTGCATGTGCTCTGACAACTCTTCTCAGGGCTGGTTCCTCTGTCAGCAAGCCCCCAGTCTTAAAGGGCCCTTTCCTGACAGCACTCCACAGTTACTCTGTATCCTCGAGCCCTAGGTATTCCTTTCCTTCGTGGCATACCCTGAAGTTACATTACCTGTTAATGGAGTTACCTCTCGACTCCCCTCTCACCCTCCCCACGTAAACTCCGCGAGGACAGGGACTTTCTCCTCCATGAAGACAGTGCAGCACCTAACACAGTACCTGGCCCACCAGAAGCACTGAATAAGCATTTGTCGAATAAATTAATGAAGTTGGGAGATTTTTATTAAATCATTGACAAGTGAAGAAACACCAAAGACTTTCTACTTTTGTTAGAAATTTTTGTTAGTTAAAAGGGACTTTGGGGCTTCCCTGGTGGCTCAGTGGTAAAGAATCAGCCTGCCAGCGCCTTTCTCCCCTGCCTCTTTCACCCCTGGCCCTTCAGCCCTCCTCCCCACAGAAGCTATGGAGCTAACAGGGCAGCCACCCTCTAGCCAAATCCTGGAGGTTTCCTCTGCCTGGCCACCCAAGCCAGTTCACCTGGATTTCCCCGAGCTCTTCTTCTGAGATCCACCTGCATTTTAGGCTTAGAGTGTGTCTAGGGAAGAAGGTAGGCTTCTGGGTGCAAAGACTAACCAGAGGCTTCAGCCCTCCCTTTGCTCTGTTCCAGAGAAACTCAACCTCCATTCCTATTCCTCTACACGAAGTGTCCAGGAAACAGAATCGGCAAAAGCCAGTGGGCCTAATGCCATTCTAATTCTTTTCTGGAGTGAAGATGGTTCCTCCTCTCTCAAGCCTGGGAATAAAGGCTCTTAAGTTGTTAGTTCCTCAAATTAAAGGCCACAGACCCTTCTGGGCCCTTGGTGTTCTCCCCGTGGGAGGGCAGTACTGCTCCCTGTAACCTTTAGCCACACTGGAGAGTCCCCCACCAGGGGAGGAGGACAGTTCTGGGAGTGCCCCCCCATCCCAGGTACCCCATTCAGTCGGCACCAGAGCAGACAAACAGCCACTCCCCCAGAGGCAGCGCTGGCCTGCCTGGCCGTGGACCCGGCCATCCTGCTGATCCTGGTGGGCATCCTGAGGTTCCTGCTCACCTTCTGCGGCTGCATCAGATGATCTCTCTGCGAGAACGTCTGCCTCCTGCAGATGCTCTCCCTCTGTCCCACCATTGTGTTCCTGCTACAGCTGGCAGCTGGGGTCCTGGGCTTCGTCTTCTCAGACAAGGTGCGGGGCAAAGTGAGTGAGATTATCAATAATGCCATTGTGCACTACCGAGATAACTTGGACCTTCAGAATCTCATAGATCTTTGGCCAGAAGGAGTTCAGCTACTGTGGAGGGATTTCCTATAAGGACTGGTCCCTGAACATGTACTTCAACTGTTCAGAAGACAACCCCAGGCATGAGCACTATTCTGTGCATTACTCCTGTTGCTTGCCTACCCCTAACCAGGCAGTGATCAACACCATGTGTGGCCAAGGTATGCAGACCTTTGACTACTCGGAAGCTAGTCAAGTCATCTACACCCATGGCTGTATTGACAGATTGGTTAACTGGATACACAGCAACCTCTTCGTACTTGGTGGTGTGGCACTGGGCCTGGCCATCCCGCAGCTCGTGGGAATCCTGCTGTCCATGAACCTTGTGAGTCAGATCAAAGATCAGATCCAACTATAGCTCTACAACCAGCAGCACCGGGCGGACCCATGGTACTGAGGATCCATCCTGCACTTCCTCGGTAGGGCAACAGGGGAGCCTCGTCAACTGACAGCAGTGGTTACAGCTGCCGGCGCCCAGTGGAGAATGGATTTTAGACCCGCAAGCCACAGCCCAGCGGGAGGAAGCAAACTCCACAGACAGCAGAAGGCAGGGTGCACAGGTGGCCCTAATCTGAGAAGAATGTGCCTCCTCCCCACCCCAGCTCTCAGCATTGTTATTTTGTATTCTCTCTAACCTCAATCATTTGGGTTGTTTTTGTTTTGTCTGAGCACAGATGCTTGAGCAACTGCAGTTGAAAAAAAAAAAAAAAATCCACCTGCCAATGCAAGACACATGGGTTTGATCCCTGGTCCAGGAAGATCCCACATACACAGAGCAATTAAGCCTGCGCATCGCAACTACTGAGCCTGTGCTCTAGAGCCTGGGAGCCAGAATTACCGAAGCCCCTGGGCCCTGAAGCCTGTGCTCTGCAACAAAAGAAGCCGCTGCTATGAGAAGCCCATGCAAAACAACAAGTGAGTAGCCCTCCCCACCCACCCCACCCCCTACTCTCTGCAACTAGAGAAAGTCCATGTAGCACTGAAGACCCAGCACAGCCAAAAATAAATAAATGAATAATTTTTTTTTAAAGGACTTCTGTTAGGTCCTTTATGGAGCACAGAGAAGATGTTGTTCCAGCGACTAATAGTCTCCGCTACAAACCCACACGGTGTAACCCTATAAGCCTCCTCTATTATTGCAGGAAACAAATGCTGCCCCGTAACAACAATAAGCAAATGAAAAGCTGAAGCTAAATGTCAAGTCTGCACGTTCTTCTGTAATGGGACTTTTTTTTTTGTGGCCACACTGTGCAGCTTGTGGGATCTTTAGTTTCCCAACCAATGACTGCGCCGAGTACTAACAACTGGACCACCAAGGAACTCCCTAGAATAACATTTAAATACATTTCTTCTATTTCAGTGATGAAATTCAGTTTACTGAATGCATACCATTTTCTGAAACCATACACCTTAATATTAGACATACTGTTACATTACACACAAATGAATTCTTAGAACAGGATCAAAACAATGTAATTAGACCTAAGTAAATCAGATTAATTTAGAAGAAAGTCAAACCTAATTTAAAAAGTCTGAATTTTAACATTTCTGAAGAACTGACATTCTTCTACTTTAAAAGCATATAAAGTAGCTAGGACAGAGATCACATTGTTTCCTGGAAGCTTCTTAAAAGAGAAATTTCAAAAAGAATAGCTACATTTGTCCAATGTTTACTATATACCAGGCACAGTTCTAAACACTTTATACAGATTTATCATTTAATTCTCACAACAACCCTCTGAGGCGGTCACATAAGCCCCATTTTGCAGGTTAGAAATTTGAGGTACAGAGAAGGTGACCTGCCCAAGGTAGGGAGTGGAAGAGCCAGAATTCAAATCCAGGGGTCTGACTCCAGAGCCAGACTCAACTCTACAAGGTACAGCCTTTCCGCTCCACGACAAACATTGTGAGCAAGTCTTGAGTTTTTGCAAGTACTCACTGGTACTATAATCTTCTTGTTCCCAGTGTGTGCTGAACAAATCATATAACCATACAAAGGCCACTCCTAGGAACTGCAGGGAAATATTCTCTGGCTATACCTGCCAGCTCCCAAGGGGGTTGGACCAGTCTATACAGGGCAGGTGGGGGCTTGCTTCTCTCAGAGCTCTGAACACACCATTACTGACAAGGTCATTATCTGTTTCCATGTCAGTCTTCCTCCCCAGACCGTGGGCTCCCTGAGATCACACACACACACACACGTTTTCCCCTCCAAACACAAGTGGTCTATTTGGGAGGTGATCCCAGGTAACAGCTGGGGAGAGGGGATGTGAAACAGCAAAGGGAAGGGAGTCAACACGAAGTATTTTATGGGGCAAATTACCAGTGCGGGCATTGGACAACATGTTCTGATTCTCTCACTGGACATGTCTCATTGGACGATATGTTCTGATTCTCATTCATCCAACACATATTCAGACACCACAAGCCAAGCTCTGAGGAAAAGGAGGTGACATATAACAGAGAAGGAGGGTCTTAACTCTCGATGGAGTACAAAGGCAAATATAAATGAGTAAGTAAATAAATGCAAAAGGTTGCTTACTGAGGAGATATATGAAGGAAAAAAGAAGATGGAAGTACTTAGGATGGAGGTTACTTCACACACGTAGTCAGGGAAGGCCTGTGGGAGGTCACGGGAGCCCAGTGGTGAAAGGAAGGGAGGGAGGTGAGAAGCCAGAGAGAGTACACCAGGCACCCCGAGGCAGAGCTTGGCTGGGCGTATTCAAGAAACTGAAATCAAGCCAGAGCTGTTAGACTCTGACAGTGAAGGGAGAGGCAGGAAAAAGAGGTAAGGAAGATGACAGGGGCCAGATCAGACAGGTACCAGGGCCACAGTAACTCCGATTTCTGTCTGAATTCCATGGACAGTCAAGGAGGGTTTGGGGCATAAGAACATGTGGTGTGATTTACATCCGTGATGGTTCCCTTGGATGTTTCAGGAAAAACTGAGAGTAAGGAGACAAGAATGGAGGCAGGGAAAGCAGCCAGGAGGCTGGAGCAGTCATCCAGGAAAAAGACCAGGTACTGAGACCATCGGGGAAGCAGTGGCGATGGAGAGAAGTGAACTGATTCCAAACATACTGTGGAGGAAGTTCTGGCTGGATATGCAGAAGGACTGGCTGTTGGGGTGAAGGACGGGAAGGACCCAGGGACACACCTAGGCTTTGGGCTTGAACTAGCTGAACAGTGCCACCACATCCCCAGGGCTTAAACTTTAGGAGGCACTCTATAAGTTTTCACAGAATTAATCAATTGTTAATTCACTGTGATATAATGAACACTACACTACCGCTCAGGATCCCAGCAGAAAACAAATGGCATATTCAAATGGGGTAACATGAGATAAGTTTAATAAAGGACCACTTTCAGAAACAGTGGCAGGGGATGGAGAAGCCATAGTGAGTAATACAGTCCCCAGGGCTGGGAACAGTGGGGCACCTTTCGCACCAGGCCTGGGAAACCTTCCCAGTAACCAGACCCTTGAGGTCTGCAAAGCAGGCCACCTGATGGAGGCGGTGACCCTACACCCAGTCCACCGTGACCTTGAAGGGAGGGAACCAGTGAATCAACACCCTGACCTTACTCTCCTCGACCCTCTGGATTTCCCATCAGTGCCTCCCAACCAGAAGTTAGAGGGGAAGAAACTAACCGATGCAGCCTGTAAAGGTCCACTTCCTGGATCTGGAGGGACAGAAAGATGACAGCCAATGCAGAAACTCTGGATGAGTGAGGATTTACTGTGCCTGTAATGACGCTATTTCACAGGAAAGGGATTCACACTGGAGAAACCCAAGTTACCTTATAGATACGTCAAGTTCTTCTTTTTCCATTTTCCTTTCGCCCTCCTCTCTGCTGGCCAGTTCCATATCAGCATCTTCCATGGTCTTTTTCTCACCATTCTGGAAGTACTGCTGAAGGGCAGTGTACAGTTTAAACACTTGACTGAAAGACAGCTTACTGTAGGCCAAGATCATGTGACGTAGAAATAAGCCTACAAAACAAGACACAGACCAGGCAAAGGCATTAACTCAAAAACTGGGCGACTCCAAGTCAATGACTATTTGTTGCAATTCTTCCTTCAAAATAATTGAAAAGAAGATACTTGGAGTTGTTGTTTCCTCCACAATGTTCTTTCATCACCTTTGAAGCTGATTTTCTCTTTATATTAAAAGCTCAGTCCTCCCACCCACACTCCACTTTTTATCCAGCCAATGTATCCTCTCATGACTGTTAGAACTATCAGAAGTTATTGTATTTGTTTACTTTTTACTATCTGCCCGCCCTTCTCCCCAAAACCACAAGAATGTAATCTGCCTTAAGAGAAAGGTTCCAGTCTCTCTTCAAGTCCAGAGCCTGGCACATGGAAGATCAACAAATAACTGATGGTAAATAACATAAAAACTACCAGGAAAGAAAAGTCAGGTGGATGGAGCATGGCTATAAAGCTAACAGAAAAGAATCAGGAAACTTCATGTATACCCTAGACTTATAAACTGTAACAATAATCTACTCTTACTCTCTTCATAAAACTTTAGCTGGTGACCCTGACTTAGTTGTGCAATGTGTACAAGTGAGCAGAGGACTGTGGGAAACAGCTGAGAAACCCTGAAAGGCTCCACAATCAGTCTAATACTCTGATGACAGTAGACAAAACAGAAAATGCTTTCCCACGAGACAGTTATTTAAACACAGATCAAAATGGCAAGGCAATGGATAAAACATGTCCAACATCCCCACTGCCTGTGCTCAGATTACAGCAGAGTTAACAACAGATGTGACTCAGAGAGCCATTCACTTCAGTGAAAATATTCTCTGCTCTCCTTAGAAGAATTTCATACCTACTACACTTGTTTTGTGAACCTCTGGTTCAGTTCCAGAAAAAGAATCTGAAAGGTCATCAAAAAATTGTTCCATATCCTTCAATTCGCCTTCAGCCATCAGTTTGATTCTGAACAAGAAAAATGAGGTAAGGATTTTAGGAAGGCCCTTTGAACATCTTCCCACATTTCATATTCCACAATCACCAAAAATGAATCTATTTGAAAATCCAAAATGTCACCCCCATATTCTGAAAAATATCATTGCTGATGTTTTCTTGATTATAAAATTTCTCAAAGTAGCGTATCAGCCAGTAAAAATGAAATTCTCTGCAACAACTAAAAGGAACAAAGTAGATCCATACACAATAATAAATTCTGAAGCAGTATATTTAATGCTATCCATTTAAAAAAAATCAAATTAAGGTACTTAGGAAAACAAGCCAGAATAACAAAGATATCTTTTTTTTAAGGAAATAATCACCATGTGCCATTTTCTAATTTCCATCTACTTTGACATCTTTTCATATATACAGAAGAAAATGGAGTTTACCTGATCTGCACTGAGTTTGCCAGCTGAGGACAAGATTCTTCAATTAATTTGTAAAGTTTAGACAGTGTAATATCTGGGCCCTGGGTAAAGGAGAGATTGAAAGGTTACAGAAAAATTTTAAAGAGCTGGAGATTGATAAACAGCTGCATACATGAATTCATTTATCAACCTCTCTGCTTTCTTTTTTTAAACTGGAATGTAGTTGATTTTCAATGTTGTCTGAGTTTCAGGTGTACAGCAATGTGAATCATATGTATATATACACATATATACACATATCCACTCTTTTTTAGATGCTTTTCCCATATAGGCCATTACAGAGTATTGAGTCATTTTCCATGCTATACAGTACATCCTTATTAGTTATCTATTTTATGTACAGTAATATGTATACGTCAATCCTAATCTCCCAATTTATCCCTCTCCCTCCCCTATCCAACCTTTCTGTTTTAAAGTTATTCAAACATGAAATCTCAAACCAGGAAGCAGAAAAAAAAAAACCTATCTGCATAAAACACTACAGCAATATTTCACATTTGCATGCATTCTCTCTTAGTTGGAGGAATGACTTAAAATGGAAAAAAAAAAAGCATAGAATCTGTAGTCTGAGGTTCTTTCATTCTCAGTTTGGTAATTGTAGCAAAGGTGTTGCCTCCCTGGGCCCTTCATCAGTAAGATGGAGATAACAATAACGTCCCATGTTTGTGGCAACGATTAAGTAAAATAATTCAAATTGTTTTGTACCCTGGAGAACATATACTAACACAGGGGTCCTATTTTTCAGAAACATAATCTCATTTGATCCTCCAAAACACCGGAAGGTAGGCAGTCATATTATCTAACCAAGTTCATAAAAGGTATCGTTAGAGACAGAGAGTATGTGACCTCAGCTATCAGGAAGATTTCAACCTAGCTGAGGTTTACAACTAAACACTGAATACTTTTGGAGAGTAAGTTGACAGTACACATGTCACTTTCAGTTGTGGATAACCCAGCAAGCCCGCTTCCGGGGAAGGTATGCTCCCCATACGTTTGAAATGAAGAAAAACTAAAGAATCTATAAGGCCGTTAATAAAGAGCTCAGTTATAATCTATAAATTTTAACATTAATTAAAAGTATGAGTTAAGGACTTCCCTGGCAGTCCAATGGTTAAGACTCTGGCTTCCACTGCAGGGGGCATGGGTTCAATCCCTGATGTGAGAGCTAAGATCCTAGATGCCTTAAAGTATGGCAAAAAAAAGAAAACTGCTTAATTTTTTTAAAGTATGAGTTAAATTATGTTTCTTTTCTCACTGTGGAATAAAATGCAGCCGTTACAAAGGATGAGGTAAATCTACTCAAATATGCTGACATGGAATGATCTCCAAGACTTACTAAGTGAAAGGAACAAGCTGTAGCATAGAAGTAGCACTTATGTGAAATGAACAAACAAAAAAAATGCAGAATTAAACAAAAAGGATACAAGTATACATACTTACAATCATACGCATCAACCTATCTATATACAGGTATACATAGCAAAAGGTCTAGAAAGATCCACTCTGAACCGTTACTCAGTAAATGTTAATAGCTGAATGAAGGAATATGAACCCTGATAATCTCTGAGGAAACAGGATAAACTTCCACTCTATCAACTTTAGTATCATTTAAAGTTTTACAATGAATCTTTGTGTATTAGTTGAGTAGTTAAAAATCAGCTAATTTTTAAAGTCAAACAATAAACAAATAATAAAGGCTGGAACTTAGCTAGATGTTATACATGTTGATTAAAATGCCAGGCTGGATGAAGCACAAGCTGGAATCAAGATTGCCGGGATAAATATCAATAACCTCAGATATTCAGATGACACCACCCTTATGGCAGAAAGTGAAGAAGAACTAAAGAGCCTCTTGAGGAAAGTGAAAGAGGAGAGTGAAAAAGTTGGCTTAAAACTCAACATTCAGAAAACTAAGATCATGGCATCTGGTCCCATCACTTCATGGCAAATAGATGGGGAAACAATGGAAACAGTGACAGACTTCAGTTTTTTGGGCTCTAAACTTATAACAGTAATGGAGACAGGACTGGGAGCTGCAAGTTCTAGAGACCCTGCTACTTTTATCTAACTAATTGGGCAAGTCACTTAATCTGTGTCCTCAGTACTCCTCCCCCTGCCCCAAAGAGGGTGATGGATTAAAAAAAGCCCTTTGTAAGGACTTCCCTGGTGGGCCAGTGGTTAAGACTGCCTTCCAATGCAGGGGGTGTGGGTTTGATCCCTGGTCAGTCCCACATGCCTTGCAGCCAAAAAAATCAAAACATAAAACAGAAGCAATATTGTAACGAATTCAATAAAGACTTAAAAAAACAGTCCACATTTTAAAAAAATTCTTAATTGAAAAAAAGCTTGTTATAAACTATAGTGTACTAGGCTTTGGGGATACAAGGTGAGAAAGAACAGGACAAACTAATGCCCTCATGGAGGTTACAGTCTAGTAGGGGAGAGAGACGTCCCTCATATAATCATCCGAATAAATGGAAAAACCACAACTGATCTAAGGGAAAGTGCATGAGATTAAAATGAAAATAGCTAAAATTGATGGAGCATTTATTATGTGCCAAACACTGTAAAATGTTCTCATGGATTTTCTAACTTAACACAGCCATCACATGACAGTTCCTCTCATTGTTTGCCATTTTACAGAGCAAAAGCAAAGACCCAAACACGTTATGGAACTTGCCCAAGTCGCACAGCAGGTAAGCAGTAGAGTTACAATCTGAGTCTGCAAAGGGAGATAAAACATGTAAAGTGCTTGTGTTAGTTGCTCAGTCGTGTCCGACTCTTTGCGAACCAATGGACTATAGGCCGCCAGGTTCCTCTGTCCTTGGAATTCTCCAGGCAAAAATACTGGAATGGGTTCTTGCCATTCCCTTCTCCAGGGGGGATCTTTCTAACTCAGAGATTGAACCCGGGTCTCCCGCATTGTGGGAAGATTCTTTACCGTCTGAGCCACCAGGGAAGCCCATCAAGTGCTTAGTACACAGTAAGTGATCAATGTTGGCTGTTACTTTTTTGTCATTGTTACCACTTATTACGGTCCTCTACGGTACAGCGTCTCTAACAGGTACCTCTAGGGTACCTGTGTCTCCAACGCTCCAGCCTACATGTAGCCTCATTCTACATAAAACGGAGGATCTGCGAAAATAACTCTTTCCCCCGTCACTCAGCTAATAAATGCTGGAGTCATATATAAACCTGCCCAGAAAAATGCATGTAAAGTGCCTGGTCCATAGTAAGTACTAAGTGTTAGCTGGTGGTAATAACTATATTTTTCTCAGTCCAAAAGGGCAGAGAGAGTATCCGATAAACCCCCGTGCCCCCAGCCCCCAGGGAGCTGTCCCATCACAGAGCCGGTGCACAGTAAGGGTTTGCTGGATGAACCGGAGACCCTCACCTGCAGCAGCGGCAGGAGCAGCTGGTTGAGCCTTCGCCGCTCCATGAGGCTAACGGCGCCCTCGCCCGTGCGGCCCATCTCGTTCAGCAACACTAGCACCGCGATCTTATACGGCGTCACCCAGTCCTTGATACCGAATACGTTGGCATGCACCACCCCATTGGTCATCATGGGGTTGAAGTAGAGGCTCTCGTGGACGCTGGCCATGGCGCTCACGAACTAAGTCCAGGAGACCCGGTGCGCGCCCCGGCCGGATTCCTGCTCAGGGAACCTCACAACCTCCCCTAGGCCTCCCCTGGCCCGCGGCGTATCCCAGGAAACTGCCTCGCGACGGCACGCCGATGACCAATCAGAGCAACGAAACCAGAGCTCTATAGCCAATAAAAATGCCCAACAATACCGTGATGGGTGGGGCAAAGGCGGCGCACCTAAAGACTGGGTCCCTACAGAAACTTTTGCAGGAGGGCAGGTTCCGGGTAGACATGGACTGGCACTGAGTGAAAGAGTCGACGCTTTCGGTCAAGGTCTGAACGGCTAGGAGGCTGACCATTTGTTCATTTAATTTGAAAATAATTAAAATTAAATTTTAAAGTGATTGAGATTAAGGCAACGAAGTTAGGGACTTCCCGGCGGTCCACTGGTTAAGAGTGGGAGCTTCCCCCTGCAGGGGGCCCGCGTCCGGGAGCTAAGATCCCGCTTGTCGCGGGGTTCAAGTAACAGAAAAAAAAGAAAAAGCAACGAAATTAAACGTGCACCTTTAAAATCTGTATTTAACTGATCAGGTTAATTTTATATTCAAAGTTCGGAAGTTTCATTTAGCTCTGTTTTAATGCGTGAATGAAGTTTTTTCCCCCCCTTAGAATTTCACAAATGCCATTTGCAGACAGCCAGGTCAGGTTGCAAGTAGCCGTGTATCCTTACGCATAATAGAAGATAATACCACCTCCATGTGGTGAATCTCTGTTTCAGTTCAGTTCAGTCGCTCAGTCGTGTCCGACTCTTTGCGACCCCATGAATCGCAGCACGCCAGGCCTCCCTGTCCCTCACCAACCTCCGGAGTTCACACAAACTCATGTCCATTGAGTCGGTGATGCCATCCAGCCATCTCATCCTCTGCCGTCCCCTTCTCCTCCTACCCCTAATCCCTCCCAGCATCAGAGTCTTTTCCAATGAGTCAACTCTTCGCATGAGGTGGCCAAAGTATTGGAGTTTAAGCTTCAGCATTAGTCCTTCCAATGAACATCCAGGACTGATCTCCTTTAGAATGGACTGGTTGGATCTCCTTGCAGTCCAAGGGACTCTCAAGAGTCTTCTCCAACACCACAGTCCAAAAGCATCAATTCTTCGGCGCTCAGCTTTCTTCACAGTGCAACTCTCACATTCATACATGACCACTGGATAAACCATAGCCTTGACTAGACGGACCCTTGTTGGCAAAGTAATGTCTCTGCTTTTTAATATGCTATCTAGGTTGGTCATAACCTTCCTTCCAAGGAGTAAGCGTCTTTTAATTTCATGGCTGCAGTCACCATCTGCAGTGATTTGGGAGCCCCCAAAAATAAAGTGTAACACTGTTTCCACTGTTTCCCTATCTATTTCCCATGAAGTGATGGGGCCAGATGCCATGATCTTAGTTTTCTGAATGTTGAGCTTTAAGCCAACTTTTTCACTCTCCTCTTTCACTTTCATCAAGCGGCTTTTTAGTTCCTCTTCACTTTCTGCCATAAGGGTGGTGTCATCTGCATATCTGAGGTTATTGATATTTCTCCTAGCAATCTTGATTCCAGCTTGTGCTTCACCTAGCCCAGCATTTTGCATGATGTACTCTGCATATAGGTTAAATAAGCAGGGTGACAATATACAGCCTTGACATACTCCTTTTCCTATTTGGAACCAGTCTGTTGTTCCATGTCCAGTTCTAACTGTTGCTTCCTGACCTGCATATAGGTTTCTCAAGAGGCAGGTCAGGTGGTCTGGTATTCCCATCTCTTTCAGAATTTTCCACAGTTTATTGTAATCCACACAGTCAAAGCCTTTGGCATAATCAATAAAGCAGAAATAGATGTTTTTTCTGGAACTCTCTTGCTTTTTCCATGATCCAGTGGATGTTGGCAATTTGATCTCTGGTTCCTCTGCCTTTTCTAAAACCAGCTTGAACATCTGGAACTTCATGGTTCACGTATTGCTGAAGCCTGACTTAGAGAATTTTGAGCATTACTTTACTAGCATGTGAGATGGGTGCAATTGTCCGGTAAAGTTTGAGCATTCTTTGGCATTGCCTTTCTTTGGGATTGGAATGAAAACTGACCTTTTCCAGTCTGTGGCCACTGCTGAGTTTTCCACATTTGCTGGCATATTGAGGGCAGCACTTTCACAGCATCATCTTTCAGGATTTGAAATAGCTCAACTGGAATTCCATCACTTCCACTAGCTTTGTTCGTAGTGATACTTCCTAAGGCCCACTTGACTTCACATTCCAGGATGTCTGGCTCTAGGTGAGTGATCACACCATCGTGATTATCTGGGTTATGAAGATCTTTTTTGTACAGTTCTTCTGTGTATTCTTGCCACCTCTTCTTAATATCTTCTGCTCCTGTTAGGTCCATACCATTTCTGTCCTTTATCGAGCCCATCTTTGCATGAAATATTCCCTTGGTATCTCTAATTTTCTTGAAGAGATCTCTAGTCTTTCCCATTCTGTTGTTTTCCTCTATTTCTTTGCATTGATGGCTGAGGGTGGCTTTCTTAACTCTCCTTGCTGTTCTTTGGAACTCTGCATTCAGATGCATATATCTTTCCTTTTCTGCTTTGCTTTTCGCTTCTCTTCTTTTCACAGCTATTTGTAAGGCCTCCCCAGACAGCCATCTTGCTTTTTTGCATTTCTTTTCCATGGGGATGGTCTTGATCACTGTCCCCTGTACAATATCACGAACCTCCTTCCGTAGTTCATCAGGCACTCTGTCTATCAGATGTAGTCCCTTGAATCTATTTCTCACTTCCACTGTATAATCGTAAGGGATTGGATTGAGGTCATACCTGAATGGTTTAGTGGTTTTCCCTACTTTCTTCAATTTAAGTCTGAATTTGGCAATAAGGACTTCATGATCTGAGCCACAGTCAGTTCCTGGTCTTGTTTTTCCTGACTGTATAGAGCTTCTCCATCTTTGGCTGCAAAGAATTTTCATTATCAGTCTGATTTTGGTGTTGACCATCTGGTGATGTCCATGTGTAGAGTCTTCTCTTGTGTTGTTGGAAGAGGGTGTTTGCTATGACCAGTGCATTCTCTTGGAAAAACTCTATTAGCCTTTGCCCTGCTTCATTCCGTATTCAAGGCCAAATTTGCCTGTTACCCCAGGTGTTTCTTGACTTCCTACTTTTGCATTCTAGTCCTCTATAATGAAAAGGACATCTTTTTTGGGTGTTAGTTCTAAAAGGTCTTGTAGGTCTGTCTTGCAGTTAAGTTTTGTAAAATCCTAAACAACAATCTTAATCTAAATTGGTAAGGCTTTCAAGTAATTCATTCTTCTATTCAAGAAATTATGTGCTGAGCTCCTTCTATATTCAAAGCCATGTTCTAATCATGGTGCTCAAAGAGGGTGAACTAAACCAGAAGTTGCAAACCGGTGACCTCTTAACTAAATAAGACCCATGAGATGTGTTTTGCTTGTCTTACATAATATTTGCCAAGCTTCCCAGGTGGCTCACTGGTAAAGAATCCTCCTTCCAGTGCAGGAAATACAGGAGATGAATTCAATCCCTGGGTTGGGAAGATCCCCTGGAGGAGGAAATGGTAACCCACTCCAGTATTCTTGCCTGGAGAATCCCATGGACAGAGGAGCCTGGCAGGCTACAGTCAATAGGGTCGAAAAGAATTGAACATGATTGAGCAACTGAGCACGCACATACAATATTTCCCAACACTTAAAAATTGAGACATTTCAGTGCACCCCTGCCCCCAATCTATATTTCCAGCTTCAGTTGAAAAATTGGAAAACTTGGCAACATGGTTTATTCTGGGTTGGTAACCCTTAACTGAATATAAGCAGCAAGAGCCACCCTTATTCAGGCCATGATATCCCCCAATCAATACAGTCATGGGCATATGGGCCTAGCAGAGCCAATCAGATCCTTCTCTGGATCACTATATGGACTCTAGAAAGAAGAGCCCTCTTTCTCTCAGGGTTGCTAGGCAGGTTGTCAATGTCTCAACACCTCCTTCCAAAAAAAAGGCTACCTATAGGAAGAGAGATCAAGCCAATTTTCAAGTAAAAGCAGAATCAAGCAGAATTGGAGGTCAGGGAGGGGAGAAAGGAAATGGCAACCCACTCCAGTACTCTTGCCTAGAGAATTCCGTGGACAGAGGAACCTGATGGGCTGCTGTCTGTGGGATCCCACAGAGTCGGACACGACTGAAGCAACTTAGCATGCATGCGTGGATTGGAGAAGGAAATGGCAACCCACTCCAGTATTCTTGCCTGGAGAATCCCAGGGACAGGGGAGCCTGGTGGGCTGCCGTCTATGGGGTCGCACAGAGTCGGACACGACTGAAGCAAATTAGCAGCAGCAGCAGCTGCAGAGGGGAGAAAGAAATAGGTCCGGTTCATTGATTTCTATTTTTATCTTGATACCCTGGTTCTTGCAGCTATTTCAATTATCAGCTTTCCTAGAAGATCATCTCCCAACCACAAAAAAATTAGCTAATGTTTGTTGGTCTGGGTTGGAGGTTTTGTTTTTATTTCATTTTTCTTGAGCTTGATTTGAGAAAGATTTTAGGCTCTTGCAATCAAAATCGTCAATAAAGGTGATAATAAATGATTGAAAACACTGAAATCTATTCATCCTACCGGAATTGTTTAGTACTCAGAAAGACCTTCAGGCTCCTTGGTTCGTTACTAGAGAAGCCTTTATCTCATCCTATGTGTTATTCAGGGACTATCTCCCTTCCTTCCTCAGTCACCAGGTGTTCTCCTGCCAGTCAGAGAAAACATGATTCAAATGAAGTCATGATTGATGAAACAAGAAGAAAATTGGCCTGAGAATCAGAGCCCTCAAGTTCTAATGTTGGCCCTGAAACTTACTAGCTCCGTAGGTTCAGTAGCCACTTATTCTCCCTAAACTTGGGTCAGTCACATAAACAGTTAAAGGTTTGGAATGGATGATGTGTTAACTCCTCTGCAATGCTAAGATTTTTCAACTTGTTACTCTTGATTTTTATTTAAAAAATTGTACTGCAGCAAAAGCTTATCACATAACATTTACCATTTTAACCACATGAAGGGTACAATTCAGCAGCATTAAATACTTTCACAATGATGTGCAACCTTCACTACTGTCTAGAATCAGAACTTTTTCATCACCCCAAAAAGAAAACCCATACAGGTTACCAGTAACTCCTCATCCATCATATGATAATAATGTACAGCATTAATAAGGTTTATAGGAAACAGGTTGTCACATACTGTGTGCATGCTCAGTTGTGTTCAACTCTTTTGCGACCCCATGGACTGTAGCTCTCCAGGCTCCCCTGTCCATGGAATTCTCCAGGCAAGAATACTGGAGTGGGTTGCCATTTCCTTCTCCAGGGAATCTTCCCAACCCAGGGATCCAAACTACACTCACTATTGGAAGGAATTTAAGTTGGTTTAGCCCTTAGTCCAGACAGGAAATAGAAGGCACTCTAGGTGTTTCAAAACACAGGGAAATTAATACAGAGAATTGGCTCCACAAGTGACAGTAGATCTGAGAAACCAAACCGGATAGAGATTAGCAAAAACGAAAATGCTGCCGCTCCCAGGACAGAGGGGACACAGGAAAGAGATGGTTACCATAGCCCAGAAACTGAGGCCACTGGGTGGGAGCCAGAACTGCAGGTAAATGCAGACACTACAGGAGGATGGAGAGAGAAGGCAAGAAATCCCATGGATTCTCCCTTTCTCTCACTCTCACATCTCCTATTCAACCCAGCCAGTTGACTCAGGAGCTGGGAAAGGAAACGTGAAGGGAATTCCCTGGGGGTCCAACAGTTAGGACTCTGTTCTTTCATTGCAGAAGGCCCAGGTTCAATCCCTGCTCAGGGAAATAAGATCCCAGAAGCTTCGTGGTGAGGCCAAAAAAGAAAAGATATATGCAGTTTTTTAAAAAAGGAAACATGTAAGCATCACCATTATGTATTCCAGAACATTTTCATCACCCTAAACAGAAACCCCATGCCCATTAGCAGTCACTCCCCATCCTGCTGTCCTTTAGCCCCCAGCAACTACTAATCTGCTTTCTCTATGGATTTTTTCTTCTGGACATTGCATATCAATGGAATCATACAACATGTATGGTCTCTTGTGTTCATTTAGCCAAATCTTTCTGAGGTTTATCCATGTTGTGGCATGTATCAGTACTTCATTCCTTTTCATATCTTAGTTATATTCCATCATATGGACAGACTATATTTTGATTACCTGTTCATCTGTCAATAGGCGTTTGGGTTCTTTCCACCTTTGGGCTATTGTGAATCATGAGACTGTGAACATTCATGTGTATGTCTTTGTGTGAACATGAACATGTGCGTTTGGTTTTCTTGAGTATATACCTAGAGGGTGGAATTTCTGGGTCATACAGTGACTCTACACTTAACTTTTGAGGGACTGCTAGACTCTTTTCTACAATGGCTGCATCATTTCACATTTCCACCAGCAATAAATGAGGGCAGCCACTTTTTTCTTCTATATTTTTTGGCTCTGTGGCATGCAGAGGGCAGCCACATTCAAACGAGGATCAGGAACTCAGCTTGCTATTTAATCATGAATCATCATTAGCAATATCATGATTCTGAAAGAACTGAATAACCATCAAAGATGTTTAAATAGTTCTGAGAAATGGATGACTATCTCCATGATTTTATGTATTTCTGAAAACTGTCGTCCCTCAAGGAGAACTGTGCCAGGTAGAAACACTTTTCCCCGTCGCTCATTAGAGAGTAGCTCACCAGCAGTTAAGCTGGCAGGTCACCTGCAGGTCCCAAGACAGATGGAAAAGCCAGCCTTTACCAGCCGATCAGATGCGAAACTTCTGAAAATGTCAAACCCTTGTGCAGCTCTAAGACACCATATTAGAGGAAACAGAAAATTGTTCTGAACAAGGAAAAATATAATATGTGAACCAGGTCTCCTGTGTGCATGCATAATCATTTTCTTTTGATAATTCAAGAAAATCCAGCTGAGAAGGAAGAAAAGATCCCCTACTGAATAAAACGAGGCCCGACTTTGTCAGAGTCACGCAGAGTCTCAGGGTTCAATCAATACAAAAAGTTCTGGGTAATTAACTGAGCTGCTGGGGAAACTTGATCGCTAGCCTGACAAGCATCGCTAAGTATTTCCAGACCCAAGGTAACATTCCAGCTTCTCAAAGCTCATGAACTGAATTGACCTCACTCCCTGGGGAAAGAAACTCTCCCTGTTTCCTCTGGACCTCCTATATCATCCAAAGTCCACATCACCATCTGCAGCTGGAGGGATCAATGGACACATTAATTAATTGAAATTGAGTTTACATTTCTATTGTCAACTCTCATTATTTGTTTTCGAAAACCCACTTCCCATATCTCTTAGTGCTATTAAGCGAAAGATAATATACATTACGTATATTTCACAAGTATATGAGTACATCTTATACTCACCATTTTTTTTTTTTTTTGCTGATACCCTGACTCACTCCCAATACTTGACTTAATAGCAGTTTCCAGTAGAAGTGGTTGCTTTCAATAATAGAAGCAGAAACTTCATTGAGTCATTGCTTTTCTTCCTTTGCAGGATGATTAATTCCTTAGTTTATAAAATGTTTTTTAGACATTTCAGTTTGCAAGAGTTTCTGCATCTGTAATGTTTGATGATCATCTACCACCATAGTGGCAACGCATAGCTCTCTATTTAGTGATAATGCTGTGCAACAGCTACAAAACCCTGAAGACATGACAAGGCACATGTTTGATTGCACATCTAGGGTGGTAGGCTAGGGAGCTCTGCTAATCTTGCTGGGGCTTGGTCACAGATGGGAAGTATGGCTGATTGGGTGATCCAGAATGGATATGCCTGGGGACAGCTGGAGTGGCTCTAGGGGTCTCTCCTCCTCTGCAGCCCACCTGAGAGACATGGTAGAGACAGAGATGCAATAAGGTGGGAACAAGTATATCCTACAGTCGTAAGCTAAGTGGTGGCTCGTATCAGTACTTCTGTGCATTCCCTTTTTTTTTTTTTTAATTTTTGGCTGAGTCTCGAGGCTTGTGAGTCCACCAGGGATCAGACTTGCACCCTTGGCAGTGAAAGCGCAAATCCTAACCACTGGACCACTGTGTTCTATTAGCTAAAGCAGAAGGCCAGCACAGATCCAAACTTCAGGAAGTAGAGTGGATCTTTGGCAAGAGGAGCTGCAAAGTGGGGAGCATACAGCTCCCACATACAGCATCAAGTGGGGAGAGAGGGAAAAGTAAAGAATTGGAGCCAAAAGTGCAATTGCCCAGAAGCTGTCCCTTCTCATCCCCTTGTACCTCAGCTTATTTAGGCAAAGGGAGAGTTGAGTCCAAGAGGTATAGATATAACTGATTTTTGTGTGTTTAATCTCACACAAACAATTATATGGGGCTTCCCAGGTGGCTCAGTGGTAAAGAATCTGCCTGCAATGCAGGAGCCACAGGAGACTTAGGTTTGATCCCCGGGTGGGGAAGATTCCCTGGAGGAGGAAATGGCAACCCACTCCAGTATACTTGCCTGGAGAATCCCATGGACAGAGGAGCCTGGTGGGCTACAGTCCATGGGTTCGCAAAGAGCTGGACACGACTTATGTGACTTAGCATGCATGCATGCAAACAATTATATAAATAGATGCATTGGCTGTCTTAGTTTGCTCCAGCTGCCATAACAGAATACCATAGATTGTCTGGCTTCCACAATTGGAATTTATTTTCCCTCAATTCTGGAGGCTAGAAAGTCCAAGATCAAGGTGCAGACCAGTTCAGTTTCTGGTGCTAGCTCTCCTCTTGACTTGCAGATGGCTGCCTTCTTACCATGTCCTCATTATGGCAGAAAAGAGAGCTTCTCTCATATTTCTTCTTATAAGGACACTTAACCCATCATGAGCGCTCCCCAACCAGGAGCTCATCTAAATCTAATTACCTCCCAAAGGCCCAACACTGAATACCATCACATTGATGTTTTAACATGTGAATATGAAGGGGGACACTATTTAGTTAATAACATGAGCTAAACTTAATTTTAAATTGGGGACTTCCCTGGCACTCCTGTGGTTAAGACTTTGCCTTCCAATGCAAGAATGTGGGTTCAATTCCTGGTAGGGAACTAGATCCCATATGCCACGAGGCCAAAAAAACAAAGCATAAAACAGAAGCAATCCTGTGAAAGTGAAAAGTGAAAGTGTTAGTTGATCAGTCCTGTTCGACTCTTTTCGACCCCTTAGGCTGTAGCCTGCCAGGCTCCTCTGTCCACAGAATTCAGGCAAAAAAGAATACTGGAGTGGGTAGCCATTTCCTTCCCCAGGGGATCTTCCTGACTCAGGGATTGAACCCTGGTCTCCTGCATTGCAGGTAGATTCTTTACCATCTGAGCCACCAGGGAAGCCTTTAATAAACTTTATAAAGACTTTAATAAATAAATTTGGTATCTTCATTCTTTCCCCCAAACGTATCTCTCACTTGAGACACAACTGAATCTTCCTAATGTTAGAAATCAAAGCCAGAACTTTACTCTGGAGTCTAGAGATTGATCAGGACATCATGGAATTTCTTATTTAGTCTTTAAAAACATGTAGGGATGGTATCAGGAGGGAGGCTGGGAGGGGGGTTCACGATGGGGAACACATGTACACCCGTGGCAGATTCATGTTGATGTATGGCAAAACCAATACAATACTGTGAAGTAATTAGCCTCCAATTAAAATAAATAAATTTATATTAAAAAAGCATGTCTGTTTCTACTAGAGTTAAGGATAAAATATGTACCTGATCTAAAGCTTCAATTGATGTGAAACTTGAAGGAATTATTAAACCGTTCTTGTCATCCCAGATTTATTGGAAAATTCAAAGTGATTCGATGTTTCCCAGCCACAGCATTGGAGGTCACTCTTCCCATAAGCTTCTGGAACTTCTGAGCATTATTCATTCAGTCTGAACAAATACATGATTCTTTCATTCTTTATTTTCAGGCTCCTAAATGCCTTGAACCATGAGAGCAATTAAGTTGCCAGAGAACTTCTCTGATATCCTGTTCCTTTTAACTTCTTTGGACAGGTTTTTATTCAATGTGTGTGTTGAATAAAACACAGAGAAAGGAAGAGAAAGTCTTCTTCAGGATCTCAATTTGTTCCTATCAGTGAATTAAAGAATAGACAACTTGCACTTTCCTGGTGGTCCAGTGATTAAAACTATGCACTTCCACCCCAGGGGGCTTGGGTTTGATACCTGGGCAAGGAACTAAGATCCCACATGCCACATGGCACAGCCAAAAAATTAAAAATAATAATAATAAATAAAATAAAAAACAATATATATGACTCCTGATATATCTTGCACAAATGATAAGTATTCCTGTTTTATGCTGCAAACAGACACATACACCCACAATCTCAGTATAAATATTAAAACAGAAAAATACACTTGGCAAACAGGTGACAAGTCTTGAAGAGATGATTGAATATTTTGAGTTTCTTCCTCTGTTGATAATGAATCCATTTTGGAATGTAAATTTCAACTAATCTCTTAACTCCTCTACAGCCACTCTAGAGTAATAGGGGGGAAAAATGGTAAGTTTTGGATTTGATTCTTCCTTTCCAAGTACAAATTATCTTGAGGATATAAATTACATGATTTACTTTTTTTTTTCCAGAGTAAGCCTTAAGGGGATATTAAGAGGAAAAACACCATGCCAGTAATTTGCTACACATAAATATTAGTGATTAAATAAGCATTGAGAGTAGAAATATATTATAGGAAAGAACATATTTTGAATATTATTTATGCCCCCACTATATTAAAGTGCTTATAAAACTTGTGACAAGGCCAAAATGAAAGGAAAAATTCTTTTTATCTAAAAAAATTTTTTGAGGTGTAATTAACCATCTAAGGTGAACAATTCAGTGACAGTACATTTATTTTGTGCTATCTCTTGCTCTACCTAGTTCCAAAACATCTCAGTTCAGTTCAGTTCAGTCACTCAGTCGTGTCCAACTCTTTGTGACCCCATGGACTGCAGCACGCCAGGCCTCCCTGTCCATCACCAGCTCCTGGAGCTTATTCAGACTCATGTCCATTTAGTCAGTGATGCCATCCAACCATCTCATCCTCTGTCATCTCCTTCTCTTCCTGCCCTCAATCTTTCCCAGCATCAGGGTCTTCTCAAATGTATCAGTTCTTCGCATCAGGTGGCCGAAGTTTTGGAATTTCAGCTTCAGCATCAGTCTTTCTGATGAATATTCAGGACTGATTTCCTTTAGGATGGACTGGTTGGATCTCCAAAACATCTCCATCTCCCCAAAAGGAAACCTCATACCCACTAAGCAATTTCTGCCCATTTCTCCATCCTGTAAGTCTCTAGGAACAACAAATCTATGGTTTTGTCTCTGTAGATTTATCTATTCTGGACAATTCATGTAAATGGATTATGTTGGCATCTGGCTTCTTTCAGTTAGCAAGGTATTGATATTCAGCCATGTAATAACATGCAGTAGTACTTCATTTCTTTTTATGCCTGAATAAAATATATATATATGTATATCACTAATTGATATACACAATCATAAATTGATGGACATTTGGGTTATACATATCTTTTGGCTATAATGAATAGTGCTGTTTCAAACACTCATGTATGGTGTTGACCAGAAGGTTTGTTTGGGTTTTCCCATACAGTGCTATGGAAAAATCCAAACGAACCTTTTGGCCAACCTAATATAAACCTTACTTTGAGAACTTCAGTATTTCAATTATTTGGGGTGTTTCCCTCACAATGAAATTGCTAATTCTTCAAACTTTTCCCACTGCCCACAGAATCCAGTGAAGCCCAACTCTGAGCTGCTTCCTGAGGGTAACTGTTTTGGGAGAGAAACAAATGCCATTAGCAGGGTAGAGGAATTCTATTTGTTAAGGACTAGAGCCTGATATATTCATCACACAGTTCAAACAAACATACAAACAAAAATCTTAAGGGGGAATTCCCTGGCTTTTCAGTGGTTGGATCAGGACTTTTACTGCCAGGGCAGATTCGATTGCTGGTTGGGGAACTAGGATTTAATTATTTATTTGTGGCCAAAAAATTAATAAATATAAACAGTTTTAAAAATCGTAAGGGATATATATATATATATATATATAATGCTTTATAGAGTATTTGAAAGTATGGCTATTTAAGATCGACAGTTACAGGATCTACCTTTTCATATACAAGAGTCAGTTCCAAACCAGTTAAGGCTGAAGGCCTGTTTATCTGTTGCAAGATTCACTGGTCCCTAAAACATATAGGCCCTACAATATTTGGCGTCATGAAAAAATGTTAAACTCTAGAAAAATAAATGTAATCAAAACAAGAAAGATGCTGTTATGTAGCTATAATATTAGCCAATATTTAAATAAATTGATAAGTAATTACTAATCAAAATGGAGAGAATCAGGACCTTTCTTTCCAAGACTGGTAAGAAGGCAAATTGATACAGTATTTTTTGTGGACAAATTTAGGAATTCTTATCAAGGCCTTAAAAATGTTTATATTCTTTGACTCCATTTTTCTCTTTCTGGCTATTTAACCTTAGAGAATAACCACAAGTATTCATGACGATTTTTTTAATGTATTCTTCATTACAGTGTTATTATAATGAAAAATTGAGAGCTACCTGAAATCCATCAACAGATATTAGACAAAAGTTATGATTCACAATTAGGAAGAATACATGTGAAACCAAATTATTTGATAGAAAATATTTAATGACTTGGAATAATGTCCATTATATTTTTAAATAGAAAATAATATGTGTACTACAACACTAAATTTCTAAAAATGTATCTGTATGCATGGAAGAGTCAGTTTCCTTCCTCTATAAAATGGGGATAATAATAGCACGTACCTCATAGGATGGTTATAAGAATGAAATTTAACGAGAATGTTCGTATTCCAATGCTCAGCATAGTGTCTAGCATATTTAAAGCATTCAGTAAATGTTTAATTATTGCTATTGTTGTTGTCAAAGGATATACATCAAAATGTGAGCTTTAATTATTTTTGGGTAGTGGAATTATGAGTGATTTTCATTTCCTTAAATATGTTTTTCTTTATTTTCCACATTAATGTGTTTTTATTTTCTACGCAGGGGGGAAAAAAAGCATTACAAGAAAAACATTGACTTTCTCCAAGCAAGATAATTCTACTCAAGAATTATTCTAACTTCCCTGCCAGAGAGAGTTGATAGCAGATAAAGATGTTGATATTTCCAGAAAGGTATCCTAAACTTTGCTGCCTTCTCTTGTGATAAGAGTAGAGATGAAAGCAGTATCAGACAACTTTAAAAGAGAGAGAGAGAGACTTCCTATTAGGTCAGCTCTCTAGGATATTTCTATTCTTAGATATGAAATAAAATTTGGAGAGCAGTGCTTTAGAAGTTAGACAAGAATTTTAAAAAGCCATGGATTACAACAGTTCAGTTCAGTTCAGTGACTCAGTCATGTCCGACTCTTTGTGACCCCATGGACTGGAGCACTCCAGGCTTCCCTACCATCACCAACTCCCGGAGCTTGCTCAAGCTCATGTCCATCGAGTCGGTGATGTCATCCAACCATCTCATCCTCTGGGATTACAACAGAGGTCACTAATTTAAAATCAATCAAGCAATCAAAGTTGGATTATGTCATTCACCTGCTAACATATTTTACAGCATCTCTTTGCCTAACTTAGAGAATATACAATATTCAGCCAGACATTTGAAGCCATTTCAAAGATAATTTTCAGAATGAATTAAAGCATTTTTTTTCTTAATCTAAGTTTTGGAGTTTCCAGCTTTGCACTTTGGGATTTTAATTTCACACCCAGAGATAAAAGTGTCAAGAGAAAATTCCAAGAACTCTGTTCTTTGGATGTCACTACCACATACATAGTTGAAAAGAAAACTCGAGAAACTTTCAGAAAAGGATTCTTCTATTTAACAATCTTTAGATATGGTGAGAAATTCCTGGTCATGTGGTTGGATGGGATTGGTCCCAGTCTCAGCCAATGGAGGGCTCCTACTCCTCAGCCATAGTGATTGGTTTAATGGTGAGCAGGTGACTCAAGTTAGACCATCAGTTCCTCAATATGTGGAGGTGAGAAATGATGGGAAATAAATCGTGCCCTGGTGCCAGTGTGCGAACACTAAATTAAGCTCAGTCTAAAGGAATCTTCCTGGAATAGCCTGTTTAGTTGAGTTATTACCTTGCACCCTGTTTTGGGGTAGCATATTAGCAGGGAAAAGTCTAATAGAGTTTTGCCAAGAGAATGCACTGGTCATAGCAAACACCCTCTTCTAACAACACAAGAGAAGACTCTACACATGGACATCACCAGATGGTCAATAATGAAATCAGATTGATTATGTTCTTTGCAGCCAAAGCTGGAGAAGCTCTATACAGTCAGCCAAAACAAGACCAGGAGCTGACTGTGGCTCAGATCATGAACTCCTTATTGCCAAATTCAGACTTAAATTGAAGAAAGTAGGGAAAACCACTAAACCATTCAGGTATGACCTCAATCAAATCCCTTACGATTATACAGTAGAAGTGAGAAATAGATTTAAGGGCCTACATCTGATAGATAGAGTGCCTGAAGAACTATGGACAGAGGTTTGTGACATTGTACAGGAGGCAGTGATCAAGACCATCCCCAAGAAAAAGAAATGCAAAAAGGCGAAATGCTTGTCTGAGGAGCCCTTACAAATAGCTGTGAAAAGAAGAGAAGTGAAAGGCAAAGGAGAAAAGGAAAGATATACCCATTTGAATGCAGAGTTCCAAAGAATAGCAAGGAGAGATAAGAAAGCCTTCCTCAGTGATCAATGCAAAGAAATAGAAGAAAACAATAGAATGGGAAAGACTAGAGATCTATTCAAGAATATTAGAGATACCAAGGGAACATTTCATGCAAAGATGGGCTCAATAAAGGACAGAAATGGTATGGACATAACAGAAGCAGAAGATATTAAGAAGAGGTGGCAAGAATACACAGAAGGACTATACAAAAAAGATCATCACAATCCAGATAATCACGATGGTGTGATCACTCACCTAGAGCCAGACATCCTGGAATGTGAAGTCAAGTGGGCCTTAGGAAGTATCACTACGAACAAAGCTAGTGGAAGTGATGGAATTCCAGTTGAGCTATTTCAAATCCTGAAAGATGATGCTGTGAAAGTGCTGCACTCATTATGCCAGCAAATGTGGAAAACTCAGCAGTGGCCACAGGACTGGAAAAGGTCAGTTTTCATTCCAATCCCAAAGAAAGGCAATGCCAAAGAATGCTCAAACTATCGCACAATTGCACTCATCTCAACACACTAGCAAAATAATGCTCAAAATTCTCCAAGCCAGGCTTCAACAGTACATGAACCATGAACTTCCAGATGTTCAAGCTGGATTTAGAAAAGGCAGAGGAACCAGAGATCAAATTGCTAACATCCATCAGATCATCGAAAAAGCAAGAGAGTTCCAGAAAAACATCTACTTCTGTTTCATTGACTATGCCAAAGCCTTTGACTGTGTGGATCACAACAAACTGTGGAAAATTCTGAAAGAGATCGGAATACCAGACCACCTTATCTGCCTTCTGAGAAATCTGTATGCTGGTCAAGAAGCAACAATTAGAACTGGACATGGAACAACAGACTGGTTCCAAATCAGGAAAGGAGTATGTCAAGGCTGTATGTTGTCACCCTGCTTATTTACTTATATGCAGAGTACATCATGAGAAATGCCAGACTGGATGAAGCACAAGGTAGAATCAAGATTTCCGGGAGAAATATCAATAATCTCAGATATGCAGATCACACCACCCTTATGACAAAAATCAAAGAAGAACTAAAGAGCCACTTGATGAAAGTGAAAGAGGAGAGTGAAAAAGTTGGCTTAAAACTCAACATTCAGAATACTAAGATCATGGCATCCAGTCCCATCACTTCATGGCAAATAGATGGGGAAACAATGGAAACAGTGACAGACTTTATTTTCTTGGGCTCCAAAGTCACTGCAGATGGTAACTGCAACCAAGAAATTAAAATTTCTTCCAAGCTTGCTCCTTGGAAGAAAAGCTATGACAAACTTAGACAGCATATTGAAAAGCAGAGACATTACTTTGCCAACAAAGGTCTGTCTAGTCAAAACTTTGGTTTTTCCAGTAGTCATGTATGGATGTGAGAGTTGGACTATAAAGAAAGCTGAGTGCCGAAGAATCGATGCTTTTGAACTGTGGTATTGGAGAAGACTCCTGAGAGTCCCTTGGACAGCAGGGAGATCTGACCAGTCCATCCTAAAGGAAATCAGTCCTGAATATTGATTGGAAGGACTGATGCCAAAGCTGAAACTCCAATACTTTGGCCACCTGATGCAAAGAACTGACCCATTGGAAAAGACCTTGATGCTGGGAAAGACTGAAGACAGGAGGAGAAGGGGATGACAGAGGATGAGTTGGTTGGATGGCATCACCGACTCAATGGACATGAGTTTGAGTAAGCTCCAGGAGTTGGTGATGGACAGGGAGGCCTGGTATGCTGCAGTCCATGGGATTGCAAAGAGTTGAACACAACTGAGTGACTGAACTGCACTGATTAGGGTTGTTGTTGTTCAGTTGCTAAGTTGTATCAGACCCCATGGACTGTAGCCCACCAGGCTACAAGGGTCCATGTAATTAGTCCATGGGATTTTCTAGTCAAGAATACTGGAATGGATTGCCATTTCCCTCTCCAGGGGATCTTCCTGACCCAGGGATCAAACCCAAGTCTCCTGCAGTGCAGGCAGATTCTTTACTTTCTGAGCCACCAGGGAAGTCTGTACTTCCCTGTACAGGAAATACTATAGATTATAATTGAATGTCATATGCAACTGTTTAGTGCTTTGGTCATGCACATATTTCTTCATTGTGGCTCATTGGACAAGATGCTGTATCTCAAATAATATAACATTCCTCTTTTAAATCTACCCTTTTGCCTTGCTTTTAACTTAATGTAAGATTCATCTTGCTTCACCAGAGAATTTTTTTTCAAGTGTCAAATGATTAAATGACTATTTGAATAAAAGAGGCCCTTCTAAATCAAGTTACCTTGAATTAGAAGAGATAAGAATCAAATAGAATTGAGCTAGTTGAAACAAAACATCTTCAATGTAAGGTCAAAAGAGCTGTTTTGGATATCTTTTCATCACCAGTGATGAAAAGAAAACACGATTTAAAGACAGTTGTGTGTTAGGGAATATCATTCGACATCATGATCTATACAAAATTATTAATGCTACAAACATCATGACCCCAGAAAATGTAAGGGTTTTAGAATAAGGATGGACGAAAGACTGACATTTTAGGGAACAATTATGAGGCACTTATATATTATTCTGTTTAGGGTTTATGTATTTATTTTTGGCTGAGCTGAGTCTTTGCTGCTGTCAAGGTCCCCAGCGGTGGCAAGTGGGCCACTCTGTTGCAGTGTATGGACTTCTCATTGCAGTGCCCACCTCCCCTGCCCATTGTGGAGCACAGGGTCCAGGTACAAGGGCTCAGTAGTTGTGGTTCACGGGCCTAGCTGCGATTCAGCATGTGGGATCCTACCAGAGCCGGGATCGAACCCTTGTCTCCTGCATTGGCAGATGAATTTCCAACCACTGGACCACTCGAGAAGCCCTATATACCCTTACATGATTGTCAATGAATATGGCGTTGAAGAGAAAAACATACTAAGCCTGCAACTGGAGTTTTTCAAGGTGACTATCCTTATCTCAACTATCTGAATATCTCCGTCCCTGCATGTTTATCTTCTTCATTTATGAGTTGGCAGTGTTTTTATTCCATTGTGTCTGTCCAATTTGTCTATAAATGTGATTGAGCGTCAGCCTGTCTGCCTTGGACTGTAAATTGTTAAAGAGAAGAGGCAAGGCTTAGCTAATTCTCTCTGTGAATCATTGAGCCCAGCATAGCACCACATGCAATTAGAGATTTTATAAATGTGTTTATTATGGCCCTTGGAAGGAGGCTTAGTCCCATTTATTGCCTTCTTGATCCTGCCGGCATGTCTCAAGAGAGTGGGGAAAGTCGGCTTGATTAGCACTGTCAGCCTGGAAGCAAATGCTGAATGTGATGCCATATCACTGAGGCCTCTCAATGATATCTGCTGGTGAAAGTCTGTGTAGTATAATAAACACATTTGGCCTTTATCCCCAGGTTCATGGCACAGAGAACTTAAAACCTTTGGAATTTCATGAATGATTGGGGTATCTTTTGTTATCCCTAGGAGCCCATTTTGAGCGCACCTGAGCTAATGAGGGGTCTTAGGGTGGGGTTCCTAGATGGAGCTTGGTCACCAGAAAGATCAAATTATTAGAGAGTTGGGATTTTCAGCTGATCTTTTTGCCTTTTCAAACTGGTCATGGGGTTCTCAACGCAAGAGTACTGGAGTGGTTTGCCGTTTCCTCCTCCAGATTTTGTTTTCTTGGGCTGCAAAATCACTGTGGATGATGACTGCAGCCATGAAATTAAAAGATGCTTGCTCCTTGGAAGGAAAACTATGGCAAACCTAGACAGCATATTAAAAAGAAGAGACATCACTTTGCCAACAAAGGTCTGTATAGTCAAAGCTATGGTTTTTCCAGTAGTCATGTATGGATGTGAGACTTGAACCATAAAGAAGGCTGAGCGCTGAAGAACTGATGCTTTTAAACTGTGGTGCTGGAGAAGGAAGACTCCTGAGAGTCCCTTGGACTGCAAGGAGATCAAACCAGTCAATCCAAAAGGAAATCAACCCTGATTATTCACTGGAAGGACTGATACTGAAGCTGAAGCTCCAATACCTTGGCCACCTGATGTGAAGAGCCAACTCATTGGAAAAGACCCTGATGCTGGGAAAGATTAAAGGCAAAAGAGAAGGGGGCAGCAGAGGATGAGATGGTTAGATAGCATCACCGACTCAACAGACATGAACTTGAGCAAACTCTGGAAGATAGTGAAGGACAGGGGATCCTGGTGTGCTGCAGTCCATGGAGTTGCAAAGAGCCGGACATGACTTAGTGACTGAACAACAACAACCACTGACCTTTGGGGAAGTGGGTGGGACTGGAGATTAAGCTCTATAAAAATTCTTGAACAAGATTTGATGAGCTTCTGGATTGGTGAGCATATCTGCATGCTCAGAAGCTCCTGTGCTCAGGACTCTTCTAGACCTTTCTCTCTGTACCTCTTCATCTAGCTGTACATCTGTATCTTTACAATATCCTTTATAATAAACTGGTAAATATAAATAAACGTATCTCTGAACTTTGTGAGCTATTCTAGCAAATTATCTGTCCAGAGGAGGGGATCACGGGAACCCCAATATATAACCAGTTGGTCAGAAGTACAAGTGACCATGTGGACTTGCAATTGGCATCTGAAGTGGAGGCAGTCTTGTGGTACTGAGCCCTTAACCTGTGGCATCTGATGTTATTTCCAGGTAGACGGTGTCAGAATTATGTTCAATTTGTGGGACCTCCAGTCAGGGTCTACTGAAAATTGAAGAGTTGGATGGTCGTATTGGAAAACATTCCAGTCTGAAATGTTATGTTTTCACTTTTGTTTTTTTGCCATGCTGGGTGTCATGTGGGATCTTAGTTCCCCAACCAGGGATCAAACTTGTGCACCCTGCATTGGGAGAGTGGAGTCTGAACCACCAGATGGCCAGTGAAATTCCTCAATAGCAATTTTTTATTGTCACAGGTTGGATGGGGGCGATACTACTGGCTTAGCTGTTAAAGGCCAGGGATGCTGCTAAATATACTAAAGTAAGCAGGAAAGTCCCCCCGCCTCCCAGCAATGTTTTCAGTCCAAAATCTCAATGGTGCTTGCATAGTACTGGTTATATTTTCTAGGAGGATTGGCCCTTTTATCGTTACATAGTATCTTTTTTTATTCCTGGTAACTTTGCTTACTTTGAAGTCTGCTCAGTCAAAAATTAATAGAACTCCTGCTTTCTTTTGATTAGTGTTAGCATGGTATGTTTTCTCTATCCATTTACTTTTAATCTATATTTGTGTATGTACTTAAGGTGAGTCTCTTGTAGACAACACACAGTTGGGCTGTGTTCTTTGACGCACTCCAGCAATGGCACCCCACTCCAGTACTTTTGCCTGGAAAATCCCATGGACGGAGAAGCCTGGTAGGCTGCAGTCCATGGGGTCGCTAGAGTCGGACACGACTGAAGCGACTTAGCAGCAGCAGCAGCAGCAACAGTCTCTTTGAGTTGGTTGGTGCATTTGGAGCTTTGACATTCCAAGTGATTATCTGATATGGTTGGATTAATATTTACCCTATTTGTTACTATTTCCAATTTGTTGCTTCTGTTCTTTATTTCTTGTCTTCCACACCTTCTCTGCCTTTTGGTTTCAGTCAAGCATTTTTTATTTCATTTTCTCTTTCTTAGCATATCAGTTATACTGCTTTTTTTTTTTACTCTTTTTAGCAGCTGCCCTAGGGTTCGCAATATACATTTACGACTAATCCAAGTCTGCTTTCACATAACACTATACCACTTCATAGGTAGTGAGAATACCTTCTATTAATAATAATAAAGTAACCTAATCCCTTTCTCCTTCCTCATGTCATTGATGTCATTAATTTCACTTACATATAATTATACATAAGTGTATATGTAATATACAATATGTAAAGAAGCATGTATAATTAAATACATTGTTGCTATTACCATTTTGAACAAACTGTATGTTAAATAAAGAAAAGTAAATTCTTATTTTGTCTTCACTTACTCCTTTTTTTTAATATGCTCTTCCTTTCTAAATATAGACCCAAGTTTCTAACCTATATTATTTTCCTTCTCTCTAAAGAACTTCTTTTTTAACATTTTTTGCAAAGGAGGTCTACTGGCAACAAATTCCCTCAATTTTTGTTTGTCTGAGAAGATTTTTCTGAAGAATTATTTCCCATGATACAGAACTTTAGGTTGGTGAGTTTTTCTCTCAGCACTTTAAATATTTCATTCCATTCTCTTCTTGCTTGCATGGTTTATGAGCATAAGTTGTATGTAAGTCTTTTTTTAAAAAATATTTATTTAGCCATAGTGGGTCTTAGTTTCGGTGTGTGGGATCTAGTTCCCTAACCAGGGATCAAACCTGGGCCCCCTGCATTGGGAGAGCAGAGTCTTAGATGCTGGAACACCAGGGAAGTACCTGGAAATGTCTTAACCTTGTTCTTCTATATGTAAGTTGGGTTTTTTTTTTTACCCACCTCTGGCTTCTTTCAGAATTTTTTCCTTGATCTTTCTGAGCTTTGAAAATGATATGCAGAGGTGTAGTTTGCAGACATTTATCCTGCTTGGTGTCCTCTGAGATTCCTGTTACCTGTGTTTTGGTGTCTGACATTAGTTTAGGGAAATTCTAAGTCCTTATTGTTCAAGATATTTATTCTGTTCCTTTCTCTATTTCTTCTCCTTCTGGCATTCTCAATATGCATATGTAACACCTCTTGCACTTGACCCACAGTCCTTGTACAGGGTTGGCTAAAAGTTTGTTTGGCTTTTTTTCCCATTTGATGTAATGGAAAAGCCAGAATGAAAATTTTGGCCAACCCAGTATAATCTACTCTGGTTTTTTAGCCTTTGTTTTCTTTGCTTTTCAGTTTTAGACTCTACTGCGATAGCCTCTAACTCTCTCCTCAGCTATGTCCAGTCTACTAATAAGCTCATCAAAGTCTGTCTTTACGTTTATTGTAGTGTTCTTTAGCATTTTGGGTGTTCTTTCTTAGGATTTCCATCTCTCTATTTACACTGTCCATCTGTTCTTGCATGTTATCTACTTTATCCATTAGAGCCTTTACCATATATATATTTTTTTATTTTATTTTTTGGCCACACACCCCAGCAGGTGGAACCTTAGTTCCCCAACCCGGATTGAACTGGCGTCCCCTGCATTAGAAGGCGGAATCTTAACCACTAGACTACTACCAAGGAATTCTAGAGCCTTTACCACATGAATCATAGTTGTTTTACAGTCCCCCAGTCTGATAATTCCAACATCTCTGTCATGCCTGGTTCTGTTGCTGGCTTTGTATCTTCAAATTGTTTTTTGCCTCTTGATACGCCATGTAATTTTTTTCTGATAGTCAGTCATGATGTACCAGGTACCTGTAGTACAATGATGGTGAGGTGTGGGGAAGGGGAAGCCGTCTATAGCCCTATGATTAGGTCGCAGTCTTTTAGTGAGCCTGTGCCTCTGGATTGAGAACTTCACGTGTTTTGAACTTCAAAAGTGTTTCTCAGTTTTTTCTCCCACCTCTTGCAGGATGGCTAGAATAGGTTGGAGTTGCCTGTTTCCCTTCTCCAAGTCACTTAGGCTCTGATGATATACCAGTGGGGTAGGCTCTGGTTAACTAGTTTGCCCTGAGGGCAGGCCTTGTTAAAAACAGTGTTCTGGCTATTTCAAAGTGGTTCCTTTTCCTACCTGAAGCCTGAGGAGATTCTTCTTGATATTTACTATGGGAAACTTGTCTTGCTCCTAGAGGTAAATCTCATGATATTATGGGTCCCCCACCCACACCCCATGACTGGATTTCCCTGGAGTCTTAAATTCTCAGAATCAGTTATAGTTCAGGCACTGGTGCCCACTGGCCATTTCTCCTCCTGAGTCTCTGCTCTGGGAAACCAGTCTCATATTTTCCCGTCTGTCAAACTTGGAGGCAGTGGTTTGCTTTGTGCCCTCTGCTCTCATGTGGATTCAGAAAGAGTTGTTGATTTTTCAGTCCCTTCAGCTTTTTGCTTGTCAACATTCAGAAAACTAAGATCATAGCATCTGGTCCCATCACTTCATGGCAAATACATGGGGAAACAGTGGAAATAGTGAGACACTTTATTTTGGGGGGCTCCAGAATCACTGCAGATGGTGACTGCAGACATGAAATTAAAAGATGCTTGCTCTTTAGAAGAAAAGCTATGACCAACCTAGACACAACATTAAAAAGCAGAGACATTACTTTGCCAACAAACGTCTGTCTGGTCAAAGCTATGGTTTTTCCAGTAGTCATGTATGGATGTGAGAGTTGGACTATAAAGAAAGCCGAAGAATCGATGCTTTTGAACTGTGGTGCTGGAGAAGACTCTTGAGAGTCCCTTGGACAGCAGGGAGATCCAACCAAGCAATCCTAAATGAAATCAGAACTGAATATTCATTGGAAGGACTGATGCTGAAACTGAAGCTCCAATATTTTGGCCACCTGATGTGAAGAACTGACTCATTGGAAAAGACTCTGATGCCAGGAAAGGTTGAAGGTGGAAGGAGAAGGGGACGACAGAGGATGAGATGGTTGGATGGCATCACCGACTTGATGGACATGAGTTTGAGTAATCTCCAGGAGCTGGTGATGGACAGGGAAGCCTGGCATGCTACAGTCCATGGGGTCGCAAAGAGTCAGACATGGTTGAGCGACTGAACTGAACTGAGGTATAATAGAGTGGCAACTTTGAAGCTCCTTACTTGCAGACCTGGAAACCGGAAATTCCATTTATAATATTTTGATAGCTATCTTAGTGCTTAAATTGCCAACATCCATTGAATCATAGAAAAGGCAAGAGAATTCCAGGAAAATATCCGCTTCATTGACTATTCTAAAGCCTTTGACTGTGTAGATCACAACAAACTGTGGAAAATTCTTAAAGAGATGGGAATACCAGACAACCTTACCTGCCTCTTGAGAAATCTGTATGCAGGTCAAGAAGCAAGTTAGAACCAGACATGGAAGAACAGACCAGTTCCAAACTAGGAAAGGAGTACATCAAAGCTATATAATGTCACCTTGTTCATTTAACTTATATGCAGAGTACATCATGAGAAAGGCCAGGCTGGATGAAGCGCAAGCTGGAGTCAAGATTGCCAGGAGAAATATCAACAACCTCAGATATGCAGATGACACCACCCTTATGGCAGAAAGCAAAGAGGAACTAAAGAGCCTTTTGATGAAAGTGAAAGAGGAGAGTGAAAAAGCCAGTTTAAAACTCAACATTTAAAATACTAAGATCATGGCATCCAGTCCCATCACTTCATGGCAAATAGATGGGGAAACAATGGAAACAGTGACAGACTTTATTTTCTTGGGCTCCAAAATCACTGCAGCTGTTGACTGTAGCCATGACATTAAAAGACGCTTGCTCCTTCGAAGAAAAGCTATGTCAAACCTAGACAGCATATTAAAAAGTAGAGACATTACTTTGCCAACACAGGTCCATATAGTCAAAGCTTTGGTTTTTCCAATAGTCATGTATGAATGTGACAGGTGGACCATAAAGCAGTCTGAGTGCCAAAGAATTGGTGCTTTTGAACTGTGGTGTTGGAGATGATTCTTAAGAGTCCCTTGGACTGCAAGGAGATCAAACCAGTCAATCCTGAAGGAAATCAGCCCTGAATATTCATTGGAATGACTGATGCTAAAACTGAAATGCCAATACTTTGGCTACCTGTTGCGAAGAGCTGACTCATTAGAAAAGACCCTGATGCTGGGAAAGATTAAAGACAGGAGGAGAAGGGGATGACAGAGGATGAGATGGTTGGATGGCATCACCGACTCAATGGACATAAATTTGAGCAAATTTCAACAGATGGTGAAGGACAGGGAAGCCTGGCGTGCTGCAGTCCATGGGGTCACAAAGAGTCGGACATGACTGAGCAACTGAACAACATCTTAGTATTCACATCTTATAGTTCTCTATGTTCTCACTTCATTTTTTAAATTATTTTATTAACATATCTTAGTTTAAAAGTCTTTTTATACCTTTTAATATTTGGAGAGGCAATGGCACCCCACTTCAGTACTCTTGCCTGGAAAATCCCATGGCGGAGGAGCCTGGTAGGCTGCAGTCCATGGGGTCGCTAAGAGTCGGACACGACTGAGCGACTTCACTTTCTCTTTTCACTTTCATGCATTGGAGAAGGAAATGGCAACCCACTCCAGTGTTCTTGCCTGGAGAATCCCAGGGACGGGGAAGCCTGGTGGGCTGCCGTCTATGGGGTCACACAGAGTCAGACACAACTGAAGTGACTTAGCATAGCATAGCATTAGCATACAAAGTTTATATATTTGCATCCATGGATCTTGCCTCTGATAGCTTCCACATCTTTTATAATCCTAAACCTATTTCATGATACATCTGGAGTAAATAAAATATGCTTTCTCTTAGTTTAAAATATATATATGTTAAATTTCTTGTTTGATGTAGACTTTATTGTAGATTGGAGTATAATATCTGTTTGGGTACTGTTCCCCAAACCCACATTCCCAAAGTTATCAGACAACTCCAGATTTTGAGTCCTGGATTGTCTTCAAACTTAGGAGCAAAGATGGATCAGATTTTTCCTAAGTTGCTAGTAAAAAGCATGAACCTGGAAACTAGAGACTTAGCTTCTGCACCCAGCTTTGCCTGCAGGTAGATGAGCACATTTGACTCTCTGAGACACAGCTTCTTCAATTCTAAAATGAGGAGCATGTATAAGGTCATCTTGAAGGGTCCTTTATGGCTCAAGAATTCTGTAGCAAACCTTGAAGGACATATTATTTAAGTCCTGAATCTATAGGCCATAGTAAGACTCTTTTCAAACTATACCATTCCATGAAATAACTGTGAAATAAATGGGATGGGTGGGGGTAATTAAGTTAATTCATATATTAGGACCCACAAAATGGAGACCACTCCAGTGGCCCAGCCCAAATCACAAATCTAAACATAAAGTCAGTCAGGTATTTATGGGAAATACCTACCAAGAAAACCTAACATACACCAATTACAATCCTCTAGAATCCCAGGGACAGGGGAGCCTGGTGGGCTGCCTTCTGTTGGGTCGCACAGAGTTGGACATGACTGAAGCGACTTAGCAGCAGCAGCAGCAGCAGCTCTAGTTTAGAAGCAGCTGTTTAGCTTACCCTTGAAAACGGGACCTGCTAGCCTTATGAGGAAATTCTCACCTTCTAGCCAGTCAGGTCCTGTTTCCATGGTGCTGCTTGTATTAATAACAGCTCTTATAAAATTCACTCTCACTCAAAATCCTTCGAGATGGTGCTCCACAGCTTATGAGGTCCTGTACTCCCCCAACCCATGGATTGCTTTCTCTTGAATTAGGGACATTGAACGTGTTACTAAATTGTCTTAGTTTTGTCATTTGACAGTAGCCAAAAGGTACACACCTTCAGTTATAAGTTCTGGGAATGTAACTAAAGTACAACATGGTGACCATAGTTAACAATACTATATTCTGTATTTGAAAGTTGGTAAGAGAGTCAGTCTTAAAAGTTCTCATCCAGAAAAAAAAGTAGCTATGTGAGGTGATAACTAAACTTATTGTGATAATCATTTCATTATATATATATGTGTGTGTGTGTGTGTGTGTGTGTGTGTGTGTGTATGGATCAAATCATAATGTTGTATACCTTAAACTAATATAGTATTACATGCCAATATCTCAAAACTGGAAAACATAAAATTAGAAATGGGGAGGAATTCTCTAGTGGTCCAGTGGTTAAGACATGCACTTCCCTTGCAGGGGGCACAGCTTTGATCCCCAGTTGGGGAACTAAGATCCTGCAAGTCAAGCGGCACAGTCAAAAAAAGGAAAAGAAATGGGAAACACTTTTTTTAAAACAAGTGTTGTTTTTTTTTAAACTCTGTTTAGCATGTTATTTTCTTTTGGTGGGTGTTCCTATTTAGTGCACTTATACAGAGCTTGCTATAAGTAAGCAAACCAAACTTCTCTTAAAACTTAGAAAGGCCAAGAAATACACAGCCAGAAAGAGCACACGGAATGAGACAGGTTTTGCAGTACGAGGGAAAGTTGTGCCCTAACACTCTGATCTGGATACGGCTCATCTTCAGTTGGTGAGTGACTGTATTGTTTTCATGCTCAGTGCTACCATTTCACATGAGTTTATTGCTGAAGACCTTAAACGAAACAGTCACCAGGACTTCCCTGGTGGTCCAGTGGCTAAGACTCTCTGCTCCCAGTGCAGGGGCCATGGTTTGGTCCCTGGTCAGGGAACTAGACCCCACATGCCACAGTGAAGATCAGGGATCCGGAGTGCTGCATCTGAGACCCACACAGTCAAATAAATAGATAAATGTGTGTGTGTGTGTTTTAAAGTAATCGTCACCACTTGATGATGTGACCGTACTTAGCTGAATCATCACCAACCATTGTTTCTTTCCAAACCCATTGTTCACCCCTCTCTGTTACCCTTCTGTAAGTGTTCTTGGGCCTTTTGTCCACTGAGTTTTACCTGAAAGCACTGGCTCTGATTTTAAAAGAACAGAGAGGCAGAGAGATAGTTTTGTTGTAAAGAATAACTTCTTTGGCTTTCCTAGTGGTCCAGTGGTTAAGAATCCACCTGCCAAAGCAGGGAACCAGTTTGATCCATGGTCTGGGAAGATCCCACATGCTGCAGGGCAACAAAACCCGGGTGCCATAACTACTGAGCCCAAACACTCTAGAACCTGTGCTTCCCAACAAAAGAAGCCACCACAATGAGAATCTCACCACCACAGGAAGAGTAGCCCCACTCATTGCAGCTAGAGAAAGTGCACTCAGCAATGAAGATCCAGTGCAGCCAAAAATAAAATAATTTTTTAAAACCCCAAACTATAAAAGCAGACAGTGACATAATGTTTACCAGGGCCTGGGGGTGGGGTGGGGAAATGGGAGAGATGTTTAAGAGATGTTGTTGTTCAGTAGCTAAGTCATGTCTGACTCTTCGCAACCCCATAAACTGCAGCATGCCAGGCTTCTCTGTCCTCCACTACCTCCACTACGAAGTTTGTTTAAATTCATGTCCATTGAGTTGGTGATGCCATCCACCCATCTCATCCTCTGACGCCCCTTTCTCCTGCCCTCAGTCTCTCCCAGCATTAGGGTTCTTTTTAATGAGTCCACTTTTCACATCAGGTGGCCAAAGTATCAGAGCTTTAGCATCAGTCCTTCCAATGAATATTCAGGGTTGATTTCCTTTAGGACTGACTGGTTTGGTCTCTTTGCTGTCCAAGGGCCTCTCAAGAGTCTTTTCCAGCACTACAATTTGAAAACATCAATTCTTTGGCATACATACTTGCAAATGGTCGATAAGTCCTGGAGACCTAATACACAATTCAGTGATTGTAGACGATTGCATTATAGACATTAAACTTGCTAAGAGACTACAATGCTCATTGTGTAGAATTTCATCTTAAAGCTAGAGAAGGAATATTCAGTAGAATACTGAATATATTTTTCTCTTTCTTTCGTAGGCTTGCCTTATATAGTGGGTTGTATGGTGCCCTTCCAAAAGATATGTCCCCCCAGAACCTGTGAATGTGACCTTATTTGGAAAAGGACCTTTATAATTAAGTTGAGGATCTCAAGATGAAATCACCCTGGATTATATAGTTGAGCTGTAAATCCAATGACAAGTGTCCCTTTAAAAAAGAAAATTGAGGTATAATTGAAAATAACATGATTTGATATTTGTTTATATTGCAAAATGACCACAATATATCTAGTTAATGTCCATTACATACATAGTTACAGAATTTTTTCTTGTGATGAAAACTTTGAAGATTTACTCTCTTAGCAACTTTCAAATATACAATACAGTATTATTAATTTATAGTCACCATGCTGTACATTGTGTGTGTGGGTGCTAAGTTGCTTCAGTCGTGTCTGGCTCTTTATGACCTCATGGAGTGTAGCCCTGGCTCTTTATGACCTCCTGGAGTGTAGCCCGCCAGGCTCCTCTGTCCAGGGGATTCTCCAGGCAAGAATACTGGAGTGGGTTGCCATGCCTTCCTCCAGGGGATCTTCCCGACCCAGGGATTGAACCGGCATCTCTTACATCTCCTGCATTGGCAGGTGGGTTCTTTACCATTAGCACCGCCTGGGAAGCCCCATGCTGTCCATTACCTCCCCATGATTTATGTCTTTTATAACTGGAAGTTGGTACCTTTCACCCATTCCACCCACCCCAATGACTACTGTCCTTAGATGTTGTGCACCTGAATCTAATACAATGTTACATGTCAACTACGTCTCAATAAAACTGAGGGAAAGAAAGACAGGAGATCATATAGAGAAGGCCATGCAAAGACGGAGGCAGAGAATGGAGGGACATGGCCACTGTCAGGGAACACCTGGGGTTACCAGCAGCTGTAGGAGGAAAGGAAGGGTCCTCCCTGAGACCCTTTGGAGGAAGCATGGGGCCCTGCCATCACCTTAATTTAGGATGTCTGGTCTCCAAACTGTGAGAGAATACACTTCTGTTTTAAGCTACCAAGTTCATGGGGTTTGATATGGCAGCCCCAGGAAACATAGATGCCACTTCAGAAATTTCTTTCCCTCATCATGGCCATTTAAGCTCCATGAGGAGAGGCACTGAGTCCCTCTTTTCAATGCTTGGCACATAGTGGGTGCTTAATATATATCGAATGATATATCAATACCAGAGGGAAATTGTACTGACTCTACATTTCAGTGGCAGGTGAATTGTTTCCCCAATACTGTATGATGTCTATGAAGAGGTTATGCTGCTACTGCTAAGTCACTTCAGTTGTGTCCGACTCCGCGAGACCCCATAGACGGCAGCCCACCAGGGTCCCCCATCCCTGGGATTCTCCAAGCATATGTGAATGCAAATCTAATGTACAAGAATTAACTTGTTTTGCAAGGTCTGTCTCTTTATTAGAAGAATAGTAATACAGGTGAGTATAATACTGGGCTGGGAGAGAAGTCTTGGCAACTATTCTAACTTTCATCATGGCCTCAGAAGCCTCAGGCAAGAGGATTCATTTCTGTGGCTCAGTTTCCCAAGCCATGAAAAGAAAATCTTGTCTCCTTTTAACTACTAAGGAGGATCATGGGGGATTGGGCTGCGCGGGGGGAGCCTGTAAAGTGCTCCAGCTTACTTTTTTTTTTTTTTGATGTGGACCATTTTTGAAGTCTTTATTGGATTTGTTACAAGATTGCTTCTGTTTTATGTTTTGATTTTTTGGCCATGAGGCATGTGGGATCTTAGCTCCCAAACCAGGGATTAAACCCTCACTCCCTACACTGGAAGGCAAAGTCTCAACCACTGGACCACCAGGGAAGTCCCTCCAGCTTACTTAAGAGTAGTATGATGTGGCCCTACATTATTTGATTTACTCTCTGAAAACAGTTTCAAGTTCTGTTTCTGTCTTAATTTCTGTATCTGTATTCTTCAACCATTCAGCAAAGTGGAAGACAATAGCTGCCCAGTTAATAATCTTTTTTTTTTTTTACAGATGGAGAAATTCAAGGCAGAAGCGGGTTACATGTTCAAATCAGCAAAGTAATTCACGAGAGAATTCCAAAAAGATTCTCTGAGTCCAGAACAAAATGATTTTATGGAGCCATCTGTTCGCCAGCTGCAGAGATGGTTTGCTAAAGTGCAGTGTTGTTGGAACCATTTTGACTGTAGCAGAAGTCAATCAGGATTCAGATAAGACCCAAATTAAGCATTCCAGTGAAGAGATGCTTCTTCATTGTACAGGTGAGCAAATTTTATGACCTCTCTACAACTTTGGCATGTGTAAACTCAGGTTAAAAGAGGATAGAGAGTCCTTGTGGTCTTTTAAGTCATGCAACTTAAGCAGTGACCACAAAGAAGATGTATTATCTTGACTGGGTGAAAGAGTTATACTGTATTTGTGAAGATGACCAAGGATAAACAACACAGCAAACCAGATCCAAGGCTCAGATACTTTTGTTCTCAGATACTTTTGGCTCATATCTAGGCAACAGAGTCATGCACTAATCTTATGATGCAACTTAACTCAGATGGGGGTGGGTGGGGAGTGGGTGGAAAGATGCGCGTGCTGGAGATGAGACAGGAATGGCAGAATGTAGAGAGTTGTTAAAACTGAGTGATGGATATATGGGAATTCATTACACTATTCTGTTTACTTCATCTGTTTGAAATTTCCCCAAATAAATGGTTTAGTACAGCAAGTTGCTAACATTGCAAAAAGCTCAATATAGTCTTCCATGACTTACTGTCTTTGAGACAATCCATCGCTGGAATAAAAACTGCTGTCCTTCTACTATATTGTCTAAAGAGTACACGTGCTGTTGAAAGAACCATTTATTCAGTAACTTTTAAACATTTTAATAAAACTTTTGCTGCTTCTTGAATTTGAAAAAGGTTTTGAAGTTATGTAGTTGACTTAAGAGTGCATTATGAATTCAGTAAAAGAATTCTTTTGCGGGATTAAATAAAAGACAAACTCAGAACAGCAAGTAAGTTTAGCTGCAATAAATTATCCCACATGTCTTGGGAATACTTTTATTCTGAAATACAAAGTATTAGGCTGTTGATGGTTATATCAGCAACAGACCACATTTTCCTGAACCCTAATTGGTACAGTTAATACACAATTGAAAGAAGGGTGTCATTATACAAAGTTTGAAACAAAGAAAAAATTTCAGTCACACAGTGTGTCTCTTTTATTGAAAAAGTATGATGTTGAAGCACAAAAATGCCTCTCAGGCTTCAGGGGGTTCCAATTTCAAGTATTTAGCAACTGTGAACTTGTGTGTACCCTCTTTACTTCCTTTTTTAAAAAATGTTTTTATTTTTTTTCAATGTTATATTCCTTCTCAGTCTTCCAGAAGAAAGAACTCACTCAAACATTTATGGGGAGCTTTGTTTTAAGTTAGGCACAGAGAAAGGTCATCCTCAAGAACTGCAGTGTTAAATGGTCTCCAATACAATCTCTCCCTACTATTGTTTTAATTGCTTTTCCCTGGTCACTCTCCAGGAAACTGCATTAACTTTGTGTATGTGTGCTTTGCTTCTCAATATCTTTATTATCATGATCACAGTTTGAGATATAATTCACATACAAGTCACTCATTTAAATGGTACAATTCAGTAGTTTTTAGTGTATTTACAGAGTTGGGCAACCATCACCACAGTAAATTTTAGAATATTTTCATTGTCTCCCCACAGAAACCCCTGGGTCCATTCACAAATCCCCCTAACCACCTCAACCCTAAGCAACTACTTCTCTACTTTCTCTCTGGATTTGCCTCTTCTGGACATTTCATATGTGTGGACTCATATATGGCCTTTTGTAACTGGCTTCTTTCACTTAGCATCATGCTTTCAATGTTCACTCACATTATGACAGGTATCAGTACTTCCTATTTTAATTTTCCAATGTGTAGACCACATTTCATTTATCTGTCAAATAATGGACACTTGGGTTGTTTCCACTTTTTAACTATTATTGATTATCCTGCTATGAATGTTCATGTTATAAGGCTTTTTGGTGGACTTACTTGGGTTTTTATACCTAGAATTAATTACTGGGTCATATGGTAATCGTGTTTAATATTTTGAAGAACTGCCAGTTTTCCAAAGCAGCTGCACCATTTTAGCGTCCCACCAGCAATGTAATTAGAGTTCCAATTTCTCGAAATCCTTAACAGCATTTATTATCTTTTTTATTTTAGCCATCCTAGTGGGTGTGAAGTGGTATCTCATTGTGGTTTTAATTTGCATTTCCCTGATGGCTAATGATGTTGAGCATCTTTTCATGTGCTTAATCGTTAACTCTTCAGGTAGACCTGCCAGCTTCCTTTCTAAAGAGGGAGAAATATGACTTTGTACCACCAGCAGGTTTTTATTCAGTTTCTTTGTGCCTGGATCATTAGAAGAATTAATACTTTCTCCTCCATTGAGATTCAGCTGCTGCTCCCACATGGTGAGTGAAAGTCTTTCTTTGCATTTTTCCAAAGAAAATCCAGGACTATAGAAGCTAAACTGCATTATCTGAGCACTGCTTTAAGCCACAAAAATAAGCGAGTACACAACGAGTATTACTGCAGCCTAAGTGGGATGGCTTTATGTTTTAATCTGACATAGTACATATAAGCAAATCTATTCAAAAGCAATAGATTAGACTTAGGTCCCCAAGAGAAGAATTGATATCTTTATATCTCTTTATCTACTTAAATATTTAAGTACTGGTTAGAGGGGAGAGGAACAAGTATAGGAAAACCTACGGAGTGTCATCAAGTCCGGCTGAAGAAATCAGTACTTAATTTACAAACTAATTTTCTCGGTCCAAATAAAGTCAACTCCAAGGACTCACCTTAATTCTCTCACCATGCTAGGATTTGGTTATTTTGAACTTCGCTCTAAAAGAGCAGTTAGGATCTGAGAACCGTTGGTTCTTCAAGTGTTTTCAATAAAACCTTGTTTTTTAAAGCCAAGTCCTTGCGTGAGCATTTGCCACTGCTCAGTGGACGCTTCAGAGAGGAGACCTGAGGTCATTACCCAGTGTGACAGGCTTGACCGTCTGGAGAGGAAATCCGAGGCCCTGTTTTGACCGTTATTATAACAAAAACCTTCCAACCAAACCGGCTTTTTCAAATTTACCACGCCCCTTACCGCCCTCACTTCCCAGAGAACTTGACCACCCAGCCTTAAACCCAAATCTCTGCCCCACAGACTCTTCAGGGGACGCTGACTCCGATTTCAGCAACCTAATGAAGAAAACCTCTGGGAGTGTGCCTACCGGCACCCCCCAGACCCGCCCATCTCTGCCTGCGGCGGAATGGATTCTTCCTTAGCCTACCAGGCAGCGCCAGAGGCCCCGCCCCACTCCCGCCCCTTTATTGGCTTTGGGGACCGGCCTCCGAAGTGTCGGCTTCGGATTGGCCGACTCGGCCGCCACTCGGGGCGCGCAGCGGGCGTGACCACGCCCCTTACGTCTGGACGCTGGGTCGCCTAGAAAGGGCCCGTAATCGCCGCCCAGAAGGGAGGAGGGCGGTTGTGCTAGAAGCTGCTATGGTGCTGAGTTCCCTGGCAGAGCCGACCCAGACGCGGCGGTCGCGGCCATGAAGGTGAGGGGCCGGTGGGGCCGGGCAGTCCCTCCTCGTCTCTCCTGTTTGGCCAGGGCGCCTGAAGCGTCTTCTTTTTCTTCTCAGCTGTTACTCCGCCGGCACCACGGAGAGCTCCGCGGAGACCTGGGGCGGCTGGGAGTGGGGACACCCCGACCGGCGTCTGGGGCCCTGACCCGCAGGGTGGGTGTCCTGGGCTCTTGGCCGTTCCCAATTACCACAGCGCTTCGGACAGCGAGGCCGAGGCCAGGGGAGAGGCCGGGCGCCCCCGACCCTCATGCTTGGTGGGCCCCTCTCGGCGCCGGGCCCTGTCCGCGTCCTTGGGGGCCGGAGGCAGACCCACTGCTTACCTCACCCTCTGTGCCTTTGCCCACACCGTGCCCTCTCCCGTCCCGAGTCCTTGAACTAACCCAAATGCCGGGAGCACCACGGGACTGTCGCAGGACGGCAACTACAGGACGAAGGGAAAAGGAGTGGTGCGGAGAGTCGTAAAGGCTCGGGCTAGGCTCCCTGTTAGAAATGCCTCAGGGCGGGGATCCCAGCCTGAAGGATCTGTTTACAGGCTTAACACTGGGGCCGTGACCTAGAGCGCTATCAAACCCAATGTGTCTCCGTCGCCGCTAGGTACGCAGCAAGTAATTTGACAGCTTGAGTCTTCAAGGTGGGTGTGAGAGCGTGGGAGCATCACTGAGTGAGAAGTTTAGGGGAAGGCGGGGAGATTCTGGCCCACTTTTCGGAACGGATTCTCTCAACTCGATCGCTGAGAATTCTGAAGAACTCTGGGTAACAACAATCAATTCAAGTATTGATTCAAACCAAGTGGGATGAGTCATAAGGTGATACTCTTTCAGATCTAGATGGTTTTTTTAAGTTCCGTGAAGAGGTCTGATTGACAGTGGGTTAAGAAAAATAACAGAGTGAACCGCTGGCTTAAAACGCTACTTTCACAAAGCCCCAAGGAAGTATTTTGTTGAGCATTTCCCATATGTTAGCTAAGAGGGATATTTCATGCATAGAAGTAATTCACAATATAATCCCATCCTTTGGGAGTTTGCCAACCGAAAGAGAAGAGACATTCTCAAGAGACCACATTCTGAGGGAGAGTTTGATGTAAGGTATCAAAAATGCAAAACCCTCAGGAGCAAGAAAGAATTTTTTCTGGCTATAGAAAGCAAGGAAGATTTTTGGAATAGGTAACTTCTGAACTGGATGTTAAGTATGAGTATATTCAAAGAGCTTATTTTAACTTCCCATTTCAGCTATAAAATATTTCAACTTTGAATTTACCTATTAAAATATCTAAAACTAGCTTTCTTTGCTGAAAACCATCATCTTGCCATGTTTTATTAATAAGATCCAAAAACAAAGCAGGAATCTTTATACATAACTCCTCAAAGAATGTTAGTATCTTTATTAGTATTAAATTTGTGACCTACCAAGAAACAAGGTGTCAAAGGAGAGAATGAGGGGCAAGTCCAGTGTTGAAAGCTTTTCAGCAGTGTTTTTGAATTTAGGTGGAAGACGCTGCTTTCTGAGTTGAAGTTTTAAAAACCAAATTGAATGGGATTTGAAAATGTAAAAAGACGTATATATTGTGAAACAAAGTACAAACCTAATAGACCAGTCTGAACAAGACAATTATGAAGATTCTGTTTTCCATTTAAATTTTTGTGAAAATTGGATTCATAAAATTTAGAATTTGAGCTGTTTATTAACTTTGTTTCTCACTAGGATTAATTATGTGGTGTCATCTATAGATTTCTGGGTAGGGTCATTGATTCCTGATGTCATGAAATTCTAACATGAATGTTCATCAAAGCAAGTACTTCTTTCACTGGAATTAAAATTAATTTAAAAGTCAAGCAATCAGATAAATACATCTTCACACAAACCCAGGATAGGAGCTGGTTTTAGTATATGTATAAAATGGGTATTACTTTCTTCCTTTAATTTTTTTTGGGGGGAGTCTAGAAAATGTTGTTTTGAAATAGGTTTATGTCTCAAAGATTCTGTACTGTTTTACCTTAGAGTAGTATCTAATTAACTTCCTATAAGGGATTTTAAGAAAATACAAATTAGTGTCGTATGTTCAGTTCAGTTGCTCAGTTGTGTCCAACTTTTTGCGACCCCATGGGCTGCAGCACGCCAGGCTTCCTTGTCCATCACCACCTCCCAGAGCTTGCTCAAACTCATGTCCATTGAGTTGGTGATACTATCCAACCATCTCATCCTCTGTCATCCCCTTCTCTTGCCTTCAGTCTTTCCCAGCATCAGGGTCTTTTCATCAGGTGGCCAAAGTATTGGAGCTTCAACATCAATCCTTCCAATGACTATTAAGGACTGATTTCCTTTAGGATTGACTGGTTTGATCTCCTTGATGCCTAAGGGACTTTGAAGAGTCTTCTCCAACACCACAGTTCAAAAGCATCAATTCTTCGGTGCTCAGCTTTCTTTATGGTCCAACTCTCACATCCATACATGACTACTGGAAAAACCATATCTTTGACTAGACAGACCTTTATCAGCAAAGTAATGTCTCTGCTTCTTGATACACTGTCTAGGTTGGTCATAGCTTTTCTTCCAAGGAGCATGCGTCTTTTAATTTCATGGCTGCAGTCACCATCTGCAGTGATTTTGGATCCCAAAACAATAAAGTCTCTCACTGTTTCCATTGTTTCCCATCTATTTGCCGTGAAGTTATGGGCCCAAATGCCATGATCTTCGTTTTTTGACTGTTGAGTTTTAAACTGGCTTTTTCACTCTCCTCTTTCACTTTCATCAAGAGGCTCTTTAATTCCTCTTTGCTTTCTGCCATAAGGGTGGTGTCATCTGCATATCTGAGGTTACTTATATTTTTCCCTGCAATCTTGATTTCAGCTTGTGGTTCATCCAACCTGGCATTTCTCATGATATACTCTGCATATAAGTTAAATAAGCAAGGTGACAGTATACAGCCTTAACATACTCCTTTCCCAGTTTGGAACCAGTCCGTTCTTTCATTTCTGGTTCTAATTGTTGCTTCTTGACCTGCATACAGATTTCTCAGGAGGCAGGAAAGGTGGTCTGGTATTCCCATCTCTTTAAGAATTTTCCATAGTTTCTTGTGACCCACCCAGTCAAAGGCTTTGGCGTAGTCAGTGAAGCAGAAGTAGATGTTTTTCTGGAATTCTCTTGCTTTTTCTATGATCCAACAGATGTTGGCAATTTGATCTCTGGTTCCTCTGCCTTTTCTAAATCCAGCTTGAACATCTGGAAGTTCTCGGTTCACGTACTGTTGAAACCTAGCTTGGAGCATTTTGAGCATTGCTTTGCTCGTGTGCGTCTTATGTTAGTTTGATTTAATCCTCCTTCCTGTTTTTCCATATTTATATTGATTTCCCCCTTAATTGTACTAATAATTGTTCCAAATTCAAATGAGACATCAAGAAGAAAGTAATCTGTTTAATGTAATTTCTTTTTTTCCTTCTCTTTGCCCTGAAAGGTGGGGGAGTGGTGCTAAGGGTTAAGTATACTGTTTAAAAAAAGAAAACCCAAACAGGAATAAGACAACATTTATGATCTCCAGAACACGTTATTGTAAAAATCAATCAATTTGGCCAAATGTCTTGCATAAAAATATTACATTTTTAAGACCAGCATTTGTTTTTGCAGCCTGCTTAATGTTCAAATGGTATGAGAGAAAGAACTTAGGATGCAGAGTTTCCTCCTTTGTGATATACGGTCAAATACTTGGTCATTAAGATAGCAGAGTTGCTGGCGTATTATATTTCAGTTGAAGCACCAGTTTCTGTAAGAAATCCTTTGACGTTTTAAGAAACTGTGTTCCTCCCGTGGCTCTAAATAGGGTAAAGGTTTTTGCTTATTATCTTAACAGTTTCTTCTGGTTTACTTTAAGTTCTGTAGGGAAGTTTAACCTCATTAAAATTAAAACTGTGAAACTTATTCTTTTGTATCATGGGTACTGAGATTTGAAACACCTTTTCTTATTGTTTAACACAAGGACATTGAGTTTCAGCACACTGAAGGTTGTTCAGAGTTTACAGACAGAGTTTTTGATGATTGACTTCTCTGAAGAAGCTTCCACTAGTGGGAGAGCGGAATTCCTGCCTGGTCCTTGTAACTTCTTACAGCATCCAAGAAAACTAATGTTTCTGAAACGGGAACTTTTACTTTATCCTTAACTGTGTAAATTATTACATTTAGAGTTCAAGCAAGCAATGCTTAGGAGGTGGCTGCATGATCACCTAGTTTAGTCAAAAGCAAATGATTTAGACTGTGATCCTTTAGATTATTTAGCTTTCCTCGTAGCTCAGCTGATAAAGAATCCACTTGCAATGCAGGAGACCCTGGTTTGATTCCTGGGTCAGGAAGATCCCCCTGGAAAAGGGATTGGCTACCCACTCCAATATTCTTGGGCTTTCCTGGTAGCTCAGATGGTAAAGAATCTGCCTGCTATGTGGGAGACCTGGGTTTGATCCCTGGGTTGGGAAGATCCCCTGGAGGAGGGCATGGCAACCCACTCCAGTATTCTTGCCTGGAGAATCCCATGGACAGAGGAGCCTGGCAGGCTACAGTCCATGGGGTTGCAAAGAGTCACACAGGACTGAGCAAGTAAGCACAGCACCCATGATCATTTAGTTTTTTGCTGTTTTAAAACCCATTAACTTCCGCTGCTTCCTGATTTAGCATTCATGGAAGTCAGTATAGCTTTTCTTATTCCGCATTCTAGTTTGCCTGGCTACTATTACATTTGGTGGACCCATTAAAAGGGATCACATCCTGATATAGTCAACCCACTCCAGTGTTCTTACCTGGAGAATCCCAGGGACGGGGGAGCCTGGTGGGCTGCCGTCTATGGGGTCTCACAGAATCGGACACGACTGAAGTGACTTAGCAGCAGCAGCAGCAGAAGAGGATTCAAAGTTTGTAGTAAACTTTTTGTTGATTCTCTCAGTTGAGCATTTTAGAAGTCTCCCCCTCCCTCAACCCCTAGCTATTCTAAAAAACACATTAGAACACACACACACATGACAGCTGAACCTTGAGTCACTGAACACACACAAAATACACACACAGACACAGGCAACAGCTGAACCTTGAGCCACTCAAAAACTCTGGCACTGTGCCAGAAAGAAGGCTGGGCTACTGCTCTCCCAAAGAAACAACACGTAAAATGATGATTCAGAATGGGCCTCTATTGAGACTCTGACTGAGGAACACCAGAGAGTGCTTATAAAATTGGTGGTCTGGTACTGTTGTGGAAATAAGTGTGACAGCACTGGAAACTGTTAGTCTCACTCCTGCAAATTGTCTAGGTTTGTGAATAACGGTCCCTGTCCTCCTCTGTACTACTCTGGAGGAGGGGGACTTTCCTCTTTATTCTCTAGGAAGAAACAACACAGGAGGAACACTTTCAGCCTTTGTGCTGCTAGAAAGTAAAGAGAAACTTCTATGTTGGTGATCTTAACAAAGGAGCTAAACATGCTTGACTCAGTACTTTCCTGGGACCTGCTCAGATCTCACTTCCTTTGGTTGGGATGACACTCTGGTTAGCTGGCTGGTAGGCTGCTGTTGGCCAGCCGTATAGGTAGTTGGGTGACATGTTATCAAGACCAGTTGGCTGCAGAGCTAAAGTCATGTTCTCCTTTTGGTGTTACCAGTAAAAAAGCAAATATTAAATTTCTATTTGTTTTATCTCTTTACTCAGTTTTAGAATGGGAGTGACAAAAAAAAAAAAAAAGTGTTATTGGCTCCCTAAGATCTTGGTGCACTGGCTTTGGGAAAAAAAAAAAATAAGAGCTGGCATTGGAAATCAGAATAACATGAAGAGATCTAGGTGTCTGGGGCAGTTCAGATAGGAAACTTTAGAACTTAATTTCTTACTGTGGGTCATGTAAGTTTTTAATATGATATCTGGTTCTTAACTGATGCCAGGCAGGCCCTGGTTCTGTGGCTAATCTGTTCAGAAATAATTTTAGTCTAACAGGATGTGTAGGAAATGGACTAGGTTTATCAAGAAAGTCATTTATTTTCAGTAGTCATTGATGGTTAGAAAATCAGCTGCAAACAGCTAAATTTCCTGAGCTAGGAGCAACCCACTCCAGTGTTCTTGCCTGGAGAATCCCAAAGATGGGGGAGCCTGGTGGGCTGCCATCTATGGGGTCGCAGAGAGTCGGACACAACTGAAGCGACTTAGCAGCAGCAGCAGCAGCAGCAGGAGTTTTGTGCCAGACATAAGTAGATGGTTGCCTTATTCAGTTATTCTCATGTTGTTTTTGAACTATATTCATGGCCAAGAGAGGAAATGTCACCATCTTTACAGATTACTGTTCCTTTTAACCTCTTGGGTTCATGTGGTTTAGTCTGTTGAGTCCTGCTGTCAACCGTGGTCCCAAGTAAGGTTTAGAATTGATAGTCACATATACCCAGATCATAGCTTTAGTTTTCAGAGATCCAGACTTTGTCTTTTTTCATGGAAGGGTAGTAGGTTGTTTTTTTTTTTTTTTTTTTTTAACAAAGTAAGCAACTGAAAGATGGGTGGTGACCTATATTTAGGTAACACACCTCTTTGTAACTGAGGCATAGCAACAACTCGAATTTACTGCAAATCCAAAAACCAAAGAGCCGTGTCTTGAGTACTGTCTGCCTAGAAATTGTGTTTGCTCAGAATATTCAGAAGAAAGTGGAATAGTTTGGAAAATATGCTTCAATCTTACTATCAAAAGATGAGCAGAGTGTGAATAAAAGCAAAATAAGAGAATGCAGGTCAATTAAACTGGTAGAAGATCTTAGAGGATAGGAAAACAGAATTGGAAAGAAATGAAGTTGGGTCCCTAAAGCTCTTCGAGGGAGGGTGCAAGAAAGGGGGCTTTTTGGTTATGACTCCCCTGGATTCGGTAACTGGGCTGCAAGAAAATGTAACAGAGTCGGAGAGTCAAAAGCTCAGAGAATAAATTCATGTTCCCTTACCTGCCCCCTTCCCAAGAGCACACATTCAACTCAGTTGTTGGGAAAATGCTCTCTTAAATTGTTTCTGAATTGCTTTTGGAGATTCTGTCACTTGAAAAATGGGACTGTTATGTGTGTATGTGTACTCAGTCGTGTCTGACTCTCTGCGACCCCATGGACCCCTCCAGGCTTCTCTGTACAAGGATTCTCCAGACAGGAGTACTGGAGTGGGTTGCCATTTCCTCCTCCAGGGAATCTTCCCCACCCAGGGATCGAATTCCCATCTCTTGTGTCTCCTGCATTGGCAGGCAGATTCTTCCCTGCACCATCTGAAGCCCTGGAACTGTAATATCAAGTAGTAACAGAAGTTTGGATAGATTTGAAAGGGAAAGATTAGTATAGGACACTTCAAGTACTGTTAACTGAATGGCAAGGTAACAGTTGTTAGGGAGGGATCCTTGTGCCCAGAGGGAACATCAGAAGAAATTTAAGCAATTAGGACTTTAAGGGAAAGTGCTAGAAGATGAAACATACTAATGGACGTCAGGGAGATGGAGCCCAAGCCTGGAAGCTTCATCTTTTGCGTGGATCCTTCAACTTAGAGGTGAAGAACGACAAAAATAGTATGCCCAATGGCTGTTTTTGATGGACGTGGAAATCACTCTTTCTCCCAATATTGGAGATTGCACACAAGAAAAGGTGTAGAGAAATAAGTTAGAAAATACGAAATTTGGGCCAAAAAGCAAAGAACAAATAAAATAAAGGACGGCATCAAATTTCAGCCTAAGTTCCAGGCTAATAATGTGTGTAAAGGAGAGGAACTAATTTAAGAATCAGAGTAAATTGTTGAAAACTCAAGCTGAGCCTTTCTGAAAGAATGAGGGGAAACCATGGAGGGAAAGGAAAAACTGAAAGCATATCCCACTACTTGGGGCCTGGGGATGGGACATGGGGTGGGGAGTATACATAGGTCGTGAGGAGCACATGATGGAGGTATTGGTCCTAGAACTCTAGAGGCACAGGCTTCAGAAGTAACTGCAGCCCCTTCCACTTTGGAATCTCTGAGTGATTCTCCAGCTGAAATGATGGAGGCAGGAAGGAGAAATCTAGACTCAGCAGGTGTTAACCTTGACTGTACGTGCACATCACATGGGGAATTTTTTTTATAGTTGACTTTTTTCTCTTTATTAAAAATTTTTAATTGGAGAATAATTGCTTTACAGTGCTGTGGTAGTCTCTGTCATACATCAATATGAATCAGTCATATATGTCCCCTCCCATATGAGCCTCCCCCACCCCATATTCCATATTCCACTCCTCCACATAGGGAATTTTTTTTTTTTTTAGTTATGATGCCCAGACTAGTTAAATCAGAATCTTGGGGCTCAGTATTTTTTACGGCTCTCCTGGCCAGTCCAACTGCTGTCTTAAGGGCAGTTTCACTGGCCTAGGCAACTCCTTGGTGAGAGGCAGTGACAGCAGCCCCTGTAGTACAGGACTAAAAATACCTGCTCCAAAGAAGTGGGGGAGGTTGAATCACTAAAGAGATCACTTTCGTTTCAGCACTGGGGTGCCAGAAAACAGTCTTAAAGGGGAAATAGAAATGAAGTCTTTAAGATATGCTGGATGGTAAAGAAAGGTACCTGGATAAAACTGGTACCTGGGCTTCCACTCTTTCAAATTTCTGCACTTCTTGAGAAAGACTGGAGTGTCGCCAGTGCTCCTGTCAGAGGGTGACAGTGCGCACAGGTAGATTTACCCTTTAGCGGGATGTGAGGAATATCCTCCTACTGGGAGATTATTCTCATTTTGGGAGATTTTGTTCAAAATTGAGTTCACAGATCTAAGGAAGCGGAAAGAGATTTTCAGTGTTTCAGATTTTTCTTTTTTTTCCCCTCTGATATGGTCTTTGGCTGATCTGTAACAAATATGTTATAGCAACACATTTTTGCCTGGGACAGTGCTCTGGGAGTTGGCTTGGGCTTTGTGTTTTAATTTTTATTTTATAATGAAATAACTGAAAGATAGAAGCATTCTTTCCACTATTTTCCCTTCTGGGGAATGAGGAGGAAATTCTCTCCCCTTTATAGGAATTGGATGAAATTGTTACCTTCCAATATTGATGTCTACACAGAGATTGTTGTTTTCCCAAAAACAAATTCTTCTATTCCCTTCATCAGAACTGTGTATATTTTCAACCTAGAATTTTAATGGTTGTACTCATTAACATGGTTTGAAAATTTGTATCCTTCCTTTACTCTCATTGTAAAAGTGTTTCAGGACAGAAAGAATAAAATGTGCAACAGAGCTACTTTTAAAAAGGGAGTATCATTCATTTTTTTGGCCTGCAAGGTCAGAATTTTTTCCATCTTTATTACTCTTTCTTAACAAGACACAATTTGAACTTTTTAGGTAGCACAAAAAAATTAATTACATTGCCTTTTAAAAGAAGTATCATAATGAAACCTTTTACAGAATTATTTATCAATTAGTCATAGTGATGCAACTATATGCTGTGGAGGAAAGAAGTTCTGTTCATGAGGAGTTTTCACTGGAGTTGAGACAATATCACCCAGGAATTAAAAGGGTGCTTCTGATGCTGGGAGGGATTGGGGGCAGGAGGAGAAGGGGACGACAGAGGATGAGATGGCTGGACGGCATCACTGACTCAATGGACGTGAGTCTGAGTGAACTCCGGGAGTTGGTGATGGATAGGGAGGCCTGGCGTGCTGCGATTCATGGGGTCGCAAAGAGTCAGACACGACTGAGCGACTGAACTGAACTGAACTGAACAACAATTTAATCATTTAGAAGCTCAGTCAGCAGGAAGCTAAAGCTTCTCAAAACCATACTTCTTTAAACTCTTGGAATGAAAAAAGTTTCTCCTGGTGGTACTTTCTGTAGTTGAGGTATTCCCCCCAAAATATTATGTGCAAATTGAATATTTTGAAAACGTTCTCAGTTGTTTTAAGAGCTCACTGTTTAAAGCACTGCGGATGAATCCTTTACTAAAAAAATACTCACTTTAAATGGACTATTAGTAAATCTGGATTTTTATGCTTTTATGTTTAAACAAATCATGGCTCTAGGATCTGAGGTATGTATTTATTTAAAGGTATGAACTATTAATTATAACTTAACCTGACTTTAAAGGTATCACTGTTTCTTGAGAATTACAGGGTTTGAAGCCATGCAACACTTAAGTCAGTGACCCTGATGCTTCAGACTGTTTGAACCTTATATTGTGGGTTCGTGTTTCTTTACCTTCTCTTTTCCCGGTATTTAACATAACATACTGCTTCTGGGGGGCTTCTCAAGTGGCCCTAGTGGTGGAAACCTGCCTGCCAATACAGGAGGCGGTTCAATCCCTGGGTCAGGAAGATCCCCCCAGAGAAGGGAATGGCAACCCATTCCAGTATTCTTGCCTGGAGAATCCCAAGGACTGGCAGGGTACAGTCCATGGGGTCACAAAGAGCCAGACACAGCTGAGCACTTGAGCGCACACACATACTACTTCTGGGTAGTAGCAAGAATGGCGTGATCCTTCTATAACATTCCAAGTAACCTTTTAAGATTGTTTATAAAAAAAGTTTTTTAAGAGCTCACTGGACAAACAGTAAATGTTTGACAGAGTTAGATAATGAAGGGAACAGTGTACTGTTGTCGTATTTTGCCCTTTTAACTAGTAAGACCTCACCTACCTGGAATTCCATTACTTATCACAGTATCTAGAGTCTAGAATGTGCTTAAGAATCAGGACAAGGGGCAAGAGCTCACTGGTTCCAAACACTGTAGCTTTTTGTTTTTAGCATGGGAAAATGCCTAAAGCCCTCACTGAAAATATATTTTTATATACACTCCTAACAAGCTTGGTTATCAGGTTTCTGAGTACAGTAAAAAAAAAAAAAAAAGAAGTTGCTAGAGGTAGCTATAGTGATAGCAGTGATGATTCACAGAAAGGGAAGAAATGGGAGAAAACATAAAAGGCAGCATATTAGTTTCAAGCCACTCAGTGGTATAGCAAATAGCCCTTAGACCTCATAACATCATTAGGGTTATCAAGTCATCAAAAATTGTGTTCAGTATTCTGTTTGCTTGTAAAGAGTTTCCTTAATTTTAAATTAATATATATATTCTTTTTAAAAAATATGTATTTGGCTGTGTTTGGTCCTGGTTGTAATAAGTGGGATGTTCATTGCGGCATCCTGGCTCTCTAGTTGTGACGTACAGGCTCTGGAGAGCTCTGTGACGGGCTTCGTTGGCCCGTGTCATGTGGGATCTTAGTTCCCCGACAAGGGATCAAACCTGCGTCCCCTGCACTGCAGGGTAGATTCTTAACCATTGGACCACCATGGAAGTCCCTAATGTTTTCTTTATAAAGATTTGGAAAGCAGGGGAAAACTCCAGAAAACAAATTATATGAGATCTACATGAAAACCTAGAGAGCGCCTCAGTTGGCATTTTGATGTTTTCCCAGTCATTTTAAAAAAACCAAAAAAGTATTCATATGGCATAGTTTATTATGTCCAGTTACAAATGAGAGGACTGAAGTTTCTAATTTGAATTTATATTCTTTCTGCTAAATGATAGGAAAAACTGCTTCAGCCTATAGAACAGTGCTATCTGTAGTCACCAGTCTTTAAGGTTGCCAGGTAGCATACAAGACACTTAATTAAATTTGAATTTTAGATAAAGAACAATTTGGGGGGATAAGCATAAACCCCAAATATCACACAGTAGGTACTTCTATCCAGTCTTTTTTTTTTCTGTGTTGTATGCACATACATCTCTAAGCATTTATGTGTGGGTTTTTTTTTTTTTTTAATGAAATTGGGTTCATGTTGTATCTTCTCCTTTAGTTAACAGTGTATCATGAGTATCCCCAAAGCCAAATATTCTTTGTAAATGCCAGAATATTACCCACTGTCAAATAGCTTAAAATTTTGATGCTAAAAAGACAATCTAGATGGGACTTCCTTGGTGATCCAGTAATTAAGACTCTATGCTTCCACTGCAGGAGGTACCAGTTCAATCCCTGGTCAGGGAAGTAGAATCCCACAGGCCAGGCAGTGTGGCCAAAAAAAAACCCCCTCACAATCTCAAAATTATTTAGGGCAAACATGCTTCTGCAGAATGGCATTCCTTAAGAATCCCAAAGAGCACAGGTTCCACTCAGCTTTAAACTGATGCCTGTTTTTGTTCCTTTTCAGGCGGGTGCTACGTCTATGTGGGCTTCGTGCTGTGGGCTACTGAACGAAGTCATGGGGACTGGAGCTGTCAGGGGCCAGCAATCTGGATTTGCAGGAGGCACTGGTCCATTCAGATTTACACCAAATTCTGATTTTTCTGCTTACCCACCAGCATCTGCAGAAGGGCCTAATATAGTTTGCAAAGCCTGTGGACTTTCATTTTCAGTCTTTAGAAAGAAGGTGAGTTGCATGAAATGTTATATATTAAAAACTTATGTGTCAGAATTCTCAACTGTATGTTATTTTGAATACTTTCTTCATTTCTTCTTATACATGTCAAAAACTTAGTCCTAATAATCATTTCCCATTTGGAAAAGTACTAAGTTGAAGGGGCTGTGTATCATTGTCAGTTTTGCTGACTAGACACTATTATTTCTCACGATGCTCAGCCATCCTTTCTCTTGGACTCTGACTTTGTTTATCCACTTTGATTCTTCCTGATGCTACTTATATTCTGAAGCAAAAGATTTAATTAGTCAACAGTCTGTTCAGAGATGATTTACTATAGCTCTGACCTCAAGTTTCAAAAAATGTGTCCCTACCCATATGAACTCAAGTGAAGAAGTGAGTATATTAATATTGACTATTGTTTAAAGATTCAACATACCACACTTGGGCTAAAACAGTTGTTTTTTTTAGGACAGAAAGTCATTCTTTCTGAGAACCATCATATTGGTAGGTCATCTCCCAGTCTGTCAGTTCAGTCCTTAAAATACTTAAGAAACAAGGTGTGAGCTAGGGTTGGTATTCCGAACCCCAAGAGGAAATGACCACATCTTAGTATCTTTAAGCTTTGCTCATGAAATGGCTTTGATTGTGATTTAAGGTTCTACAAAGAATAGCAAGGAGAGAAGAAAGCCTTCCTCAGCAATCAATGCAAAAAATAGAGGAAAACAACAGAATGGGAAAGACTAGAGATCTCTTCAAGAAAATTAGAGATAACAAGGGAACATTTCATGCAAAGATGGGCTCGATACAGGACAGAAATGGTATGGACATAACAGAAGCAGAAGATATTAAGAAGAGGTGGCAAGAATACACAGAAGAACTGTACAAAAAAGATCTTCACGACCCAGATAATCACGATGGTGTGATCATTCACCCAGAGCCAGACATCCTGGAATGTGAAGTCAAGTGGGCCTTAGAAAGCATCACTACGAACAAAGTAGTGGAGGTGATGGAATTCCAGTTGAGCTATTTGAAATCCTGGAAGATGATGCTGTGAAAGTGCTGCACTCAGTATGCCAGCAAATTTGGAAAACTCAGCAGTGTCCACAGGACTGGAAAAGGTCAGTTTTCATTCTAATCCCAAAGAAAGGCAATGCCAAAGAATGCTCAAACTACTGCACAATTGCACGCATCTCACACGCTAGTAAAGTAATGCTCAAAATTCTCCAAGCCAGGCTTCAGCAGTATGTGAACCGTGAACTTCCAGATGTTCAGGCTGGTTTTAGAAAAGGCAGAGGAACCAGAGATCAAATTGCCAACATCCGCTGGATCATCAAAAAAGCAAGAGAGTTCCAGAAACACATCTATTTCTGCCTTATTGACTATGCCAAAGCCTTTGACTGTGTAGATCACAATAAACTATGGAAAATTCTGAAAGAAATGGGAATACCAGACCACCTGACCTGCCTCTTGAGAAACCTGTATGCAGGTCGGGAAGCAACAGTTAGAACTGGACATGGAACAACAGACTGGTTCCAAATAGGAAAAGGAGTATGTCAAGGCTGTATATTGTCACCCTGCTTATTTAACTTATATGCAGAGTACATCATGAGAAACGCTGTTGGAAGACGTACAAGCTGGAATGAAGATTGCTGGGAGAAATACCAATAACCTCAGATATGCAGATGACACGACCCTTATGGCAGAAAGTGAAGAGGAACTAAAAAGCGTATTGATGAAAGTGAAAGAGGAGAGTGAAAAAGTTGGCTTAAAGCTCAACATTCAGAAAGCTAAGATCATGGCATCTGGTCCCATCACTTCATGGCAGATAGATGGGGAAACAGTGGAAACAGTGTCAGACTTTATTTTGGGGGGCTCCAAAATCACTGCAGATGGTGATTGCAACCATGAAATTAAAAGATGCTTACTCCTTGGAAGGAAAGTTATGACCAACTTAGATAGCATATTGAAAAGGAGAGATGCTACTTTACCAATAAAGGTCCATCTAGTCAAGGCTATGGTTTTTCCTGTGGTCATGTATGGATGTGAGAGTTGGACTGTGAAGAAAGCTGAGCACTGAAGAATTGATGCTTTTGAACTGTGGTGTTGGAGAAGACTCTTGAGAGTCCCTTGGACTGCAAGGAGATCTAACCAGTCCATCCTAAAGGAGATCAGTACTGGGTGTTCATTGGAGGGACTGATGCTAAAGCTGAAACTCCAATATTTTGGCCACCTCATGCAAAGAGTTGACTCATTGGAAAAGACCCTGATGCTGGGAGGGATTGGGGGCAGGAGGAGAAGGGGACGACAGAGGATGAGATGGCTGGATGGCATCACCGACTCGATGGACATGAGTTTGAGTGAACTCTGGGAGTTGGTGATGGACAGGGAGGCCTGGCGTGCTGCGATTCATGGGGTCGCAAAGAGTCGGACACGACTGAGCGAATGAACTGAACTGAGGGTACAGATATTGTAAAGTGGTGTACTCTGTTTGCTTGGCTTGATGTTGAGAGATCAGTTGTCTTTCTCTTTTCCTCTCTGTGTTAGGCTTTCCCCTCTTCTCTTTACTTATTTTTTATTTTATATTGGATATAGTTGATTAACAGCATTGTGTTTGTTTAATGTGTACAGCCCCCCTTCTCTTTAAACCAGGAAATTTTCACAGGAAAAGAGCAGGAAGAGTTTGTGCTTGTGCTTTTCTGCTCCATGTGGTTCAAGTCAGCTCTGCTTTGTTAATTACATGTTTGCACCCATGGGTGGAAAAGGTTTTAATTCATTAACACAATAGTTATATTTTTTAAAGGGCTATATTTGTACTTCAGTGAATCCAGACTGCCTCAGCAACGACTGTTTTGATTTTCACAGCTTTGAGAACATGAAACGCCCATGGGTCTGGTGCCATAGGGGGCTTCATAAAAGCTAAAATTTAATTTTAATAGAAGACAAAAGGAAAACTAGGGCTTTTGCAGTGGCTTATGTCTGGCTGTCATTAAATGCTTCTTTTCTCTCTGTCTCTTCAGCATGTATGTTGTGACTGCAAGAAAGATTTTTGCTCCGTGTGTTCAGTCTTACAAGAAAATCTCCGTAGATGTTCCACTTGTCACTTATTACAAGAGACAGCCTTTCAGCGCCCTCAGTTAATGCGACTGAAAGTGAAGGATCTCCGACAGTATCTCATCCTTCGAAACATACCGATCGATACCTGTCGGGAGAAAGAAGACTTGGTGGACCTGGTCCTGTGCCACCATCGGCTGGGCTCTGAGGATGACTTGGACACGAGCAGTCTCAATTCCTCAAGGTCCCAGACTTCTAGCTTTTTTACACACTCATTTTTTTCAAACTATACAGCCCCGTCTGCTACCGCATCTTCGTTTCAGGGAGAGCTTATGGGTGGAGACCGGACCTTAGGATCTGGAGCGCTGGCACAGGTACGAGGGTACAGTTACCCCAAGGGCCTGGCACATCATCCGCTCTTGGCCAGTGTGGTGGGGCCTTCAGGGCTGATGGCTCCTTGCTGAGGCGAGGTTCCACACTTTGCTGAACTCTGTGCCTGCTGGCTCCCCTAGTGTGAAGCTCTGCACTTGGGTGCTGTACAAAGGGTCTGAAAAGAGCTCATCAGTCTCTTGACCTTAGTTATCCCAGTTTCCTTAAATCCTATAGTTAAATACTAGCTGTTGAAATAATGGCCATGAAACGTAGCACATAAATGTTTACAGGATGTAAACATTTTTACTGTTTGTGTTTACTATTAAAACTAGTAAAAATGTTTACTATTTGTGTGTCAATGACCATGGAAACTATAAGGTAACCTAATGCCCAGTTGTCTTGCTACAGTAAAGTTGTGCTCATCTAGATATTGGGAAAGAGCCATCTGAATTAGCAACACGATACGGTTATTTACTCATTTCAAAGAAATGCCAGTGCAGAATGTTGTCCCAGTGAGGTCCTTGGGCATTCTGATGGAATAACGTGCAAGGGCTTGTAATTAATACCCAATTTGTATATATGAATGATTCTAAAATGCTGAAAGAATTGTTTTGAACATTTATCTCTGAGTTTAATTTTCTCCTCTGAGGAAAAAGGTTAGAAGCAGAGGGAAATGTGGTCTAGTTGCTTTCTAAATAGTCATAAATTAAATAAGCCCAAGCTAGGCATTTTATTGTTTTGTCAAATGGCAGCTGGCACAATTATGATGCAAACAGAAGACGCATGTGTCTGACCTTCGTGTCACTTTGGGGTATATGACACCACTCAGGAGGTGTGGGTTTTGGGTATTACAATATGGTGCTTATGAACTACTAGGATAGAATACTTGAAATTGAAAATTGACATAGGCTTTCTGTTCTCCCTAAAGAAAAAAGTATCTGATGGTTGAGGAACTTCTAAAAACTAGAACTAGCATCCACCATCAGTGAATTATTCTAGAAAGCTTTGCTTGGAATTAGAATGGCTAAGTATGAGATAGTAAGACTGAGATCTTTGAAATCAAATAGCCCTGACACTAGGGCTGATCTTAGAGCTTTAGTTTCTACCTGTATCTTAGAGGCTCCAGTTAAACTAGCCATGTGCAGGTCCTTTATCAGGACACAGTGCAATTTCATACACTGTTGGCTTTGGTATCCTGTGATGGGCCCTTCTTAACTCCTTGGGGAGTTAATATTTCTGGTTAGACTTTTACAGATTCACACTCTTATAGGAATTTGACTTGTGAGATAACTATGGAAGGTTAGTTGTTTAGAGAATCATGTGGGGCCCAACTCTTTGGGAGGGGCAGCGGCTCTCAGGACCCTGGGAAGGTGTGGAGTATACCAGGTGTTGGGGTCATTCTTAGGGAGGATGGCTGGAAGGGTTTTCTCCAGTGATAAATACGGGTTGATATTGCTAGGAAAAGTCCTGGCCTAATATCCATTATGTGTGTAGGAGCCCAGTGAAATAGCTTCAGCAAACACAGAAGACGATGAAGATGATGATGACGACGACGACGATGACGACGACGATGATGAAGAAAACTTGGAGGACCGGGTGAGACTGCCTGTGTAATTTGATTTTCTTGACATGTCTTCACCCTGGTAGGGAAAATACCCATGTGGACTTCCGCTAGATTAGCATAGGTTGTTGCTTCAAGTTTGAACGCAGCACAGCATATAAGACACAAGGACTCGTGAGAAGCCTGGGTCGAATCTCCAGGACCAGTGATGCCTGTAGGGTGAATGTGGTATGCTGTTTTCCTTGCTGAATTTGCAGGAACAGAGGTAATGGATGCACTCTGTGATTTCAGACGCCTGGCCTCACCAAGGAGAGAGTGAGAGCTTCTCTGTCCGACCTGTCAAGCCTTGAGGACGTGGAGGGGATGAGCGTGCGCCAGCTGAAGGAGATCCTGGCTCGGAATTTCGTCAACTATTCTGGCTGCTGTGAAAAATGGGAGCTAGTAGAGAAAGTAAACCGGTTATACAAAGAGAATGAAGAAAACCAAAAGTCATGTAGGTTTATTTTTCCTTTTTTTTTTTGTCCTTAGAGTAGCCTTCTTTAGGCTTTTTAAAACAGGGCTGTGTCTGTCACAATGAAGTCCAATTTATTTTTGAGAAAACTGTCCTTTGATTGAGTGTGAATTAGTCATATGAAGCTGTTTATAGATCTTTTAAGCAGTAGGTTCATTATGTAATATTGGCTTTGAGATCACCATTGCTTCACCATTGCTGGTGAGTCAGGTAATCATTTGTTCAGTCTGTTTTTTCTTTCCATAATGAAATTCCTTGGATCTATAAAAAGGCTTCTTTTCTCACTTACCTGTCTTGCAAGCTGGTACTTAGGATTTAAAAGCTATAATTGAGATCATCAGTGGGGAAAAAAACTCCCTAGAGCCAAGATATTAAGTAGTTCTTAGCATCAGTATTAGTAGGTTTCTGTGTAAGTCGTGAAAAGCTGAGGTTAAGAACTTCTAAACTACATACTGATGGAGCGTGGAGCAGAAATCCTCAGCCAGTAAAGGGCCAGGGCCACAGAGCATTTATAGGCAAGAGAAAAGAATTCAGTGGTGTTCAGACTGACAAATATTATGTTCTAATCTCAAAAACAGTCCTCCTATTAACTTTTATCATCTTGAATTTTTTTCTCTAAAAGCTGGTTATAACACAGGGTTGGTTGATAAACAGGTCTATGCCCAGAATAGGCAGAAAGCCTTTTGGCACACCTGTTTCTAAGATGATGCCACAATAGTAGACACAGGCATCTTAGTCACTGGAGCCTTTAGAGGCTCATGTGTCATCTTATTCCATGCATGCTTTCTACCCACTTTCCACTAATGGTGTGGGCCGAGAACTAGGACCTCAAAAATCTCTTGACATGGCAGTGTTTATTTCTCTTAAATCCAGAGACTACTGGCCCTTCGAGCTTGGATTCCTGCTTGGTTTTTCTAACCTTCTTCATGATTCCCATTGAGTCCTTCTGTGACCTGTAGAAGGGGAAACCTCACTGTCCAAAGCTTTGTGGCCAAATCTCAGGCTGTCATGAACTTTTTAAACTCATTCCACACCTTTCTTGTTCAGAACCAGAAGGTGCCTTTTGGATAGATACACCCCAACAGTACTATCATAGCCAGAAACAGATGAATTTCAAGATGCTTCCAAGCCTTAGGGGGTGCCTTCCCCCAACATCAGGCAACTTGATGTATGATGGTTTAATAAACTTTCCTCATGCTCCTCCTCCAGAGATGAGGCTCTGGAGTCTGTGACTTTCCCAAGGCCACATAGTTGGGCTGGAAATTCCAATCATGTTCTGACTCTAAGGCTCCTGTATCAGCCAGCCTGGGGTTTCTTCATTTTTATTTACAGAAGCAAACCATCATTATCACAAAAATCTTGTATTATGTACAGATATAAAATAGAATCAGGGGTCCCCAGGTGGCTCAGTGGTAAAGAATCTGCCTGCTAATGCAGGAGACACTAGTTTGATTCCTGGGTCGGGAAGATCCCCTGGAGGAGGAAGTGGCAACCAACTCCAGTATTCTTGCCTAGAGAATCCCTCGGATAGAGGAACTTGGTGGGCTACAGTCCTCAGGGTCACAAAAGAGTCAGATACAATTTAGCAGCTAAACAACAGCAACATAAAACAGAATTAAATAGCTAACATTTGCTAGGCACATCCTCCCTGGCCCTCAGCTTAGCATTTCTCATTTATTCTTCACACAACCCTACGAAGCGTCCTTATTGTCATTTCCAGGGGAAGGAAGCGAGGTGCAGAGAAGTGGGGACTGCTTCTCACAGTGGGGTCACTGGGTCCCTCCGTGGCCGTGCCCGCCACCCCAGCCCTCTGTTGCCTTTCAGATGGTGAGCGGCTGCAGCTGCAGGACGAGGAGGACGACAGCCTGTGCCGAATCTGCATGGACGCCGTCATCGACTGCGTCTTGCTCGAGTGCGGGCACATGGTCACCTGCACCAAGTGCGGCAAGCGCATGAGCGAGTGTCCCATCTGCCGGCAGTACGTGGTGCGCGCTGTGCATGTGTTCAAGTCCTGAAGCCCAGCCCCTGTGCTGAGCTCGATCCTAGACATTTCCATGCACAGAGGGGACTGGACACTTCCTGTTCGAAAGCTGAAGCTATTTTTAAAAAATTATTTTCACTCCTAACTGGGGACGGGAAAGATTCATCCTGAGTCGCGGCCACACTGGTCCATGCTGTATGCCCGTCAGCCTGAGCACGGGCTGTTTCCCAGGTTCTGCTGGGCTCCCTCACAACGCCTCTGATCACTCCTCGCTCAAGTGGACTGCTTATGGCATCAGCTACTGCTCTCTTTGCAGGACATTTCTCTTGTTCTCTTGTTTCTCCTTCGTCCTATTTTTAACTCAGATGTTTGAAACTTCTGTTCTCTTAGGATGAGATCACTGTCTGCAAATGGCTGACATGGTACACACTGAGCAGTGGCACTTCTGAATGTTCATTTTATTAGTCATGTATATTTTAAATGCTACTATTTGATGAATGTAAGTTTCCACATTGTTGCTCTTTCTGCGTTTCAACATCATTGGGAACAACTGACATTCTATAGTCAACTGCCAGGGCCTTAGACTAAACATGTCCATTTTTGTTCAGGTACAGCTTTTTCTAGCAAGGGCTGCATCTAGCTTCCTTCATTAGAGAAGTGTGTGTGTTGAATTCTTTATTAACGTGTAATCAGTTTACACTGTTTTGTATAGTGAAAGTGTATTTTCAGTGCTACCCACTAGCTAATTTGAACTTTAGGAATAAAATTAGATTTTAAGAAATGTTTTTATGGACACTTTTCCTGGTCAGTTCCTAATTCACTTGGGTGCAGCATGAATGGGTGTCCACACCTGGTCCCAGCACCTCCTTCAGGAGAGCAAGGAGCACCTTCAAAGACGTTGCCCCCATCTACCCTTGGCTGCTGACTTAATGGTAAGTTTAACTACATTTTCACCGTTTACCGTGACCAGGTGTTGTGCCAGATGCTTTGTGGTTATCTCCAAATATATATTACCTCATGTCACAGATGGGGAACTCAAGTCTCTGAGAAATTAAAAATCTTGTCTAAAGTCTATTAAAAAGTCACCACAAGGAATTCCCTGGAGTTCCGGTGGTTAAGACTCTGTGCTCTCATTGCCAAGGGTTGGGTTCAATTCCTGATCGGGGAGCTAAGATCCTGTGAGTCATATGGTGAGGCCAAAGAAAAAGTTTTTTAATAAAATAAGCCCCCACCTAAGAATTTGAACCTAGCTCTAATGCTTTTTCTTAACTCCTCTAATGCCTGAGATGATAAACCTGAGACACTAACTTATGCAAAAAAGGATCTTAGGATATTAATGATGTGAAATCTCTTTTCTTTTAGATCTAATTCTGATCATGGTGGTTGAGTTGAGACCAACTGTGGATTCACTCCCACTGCTTGTGAGGAGGTATGTTTTTGGGAAACTACATAACTCCTTGGGTGAGTCCTGTGGGTTTCTTATCTTTTGACTCTGTGCAGTGGGTAGGACATGCCTTCAGGTGCTCAGGATCCAGAAGTCAATGGACAAGACCTGAAAATTACAGCAAAGGAGGTAAATAGTCTTCCCCTCTGTGCTTAAGGCCGGAAGTTTGGCTAGCTATGAAATACAGTTACCTTTCTATGTTTTCTGATAGTGAGGGTCAAAGCATGTAAACCAAGGCTTGTGGATACTCTCCAAACCTCTTCTCTTGTGTTTGCCTGAAGACCCAAAGCTCAGCCCCTGCTGAAGCTGTAGGTGCACTTAATCTATACTTCTAGTCAGACAGTGAACTCCAGAAATTCAACATTACCCACAAATCACCAATTTGGTGGAGGGGTCTTAAAATCCAGGCTAGCAGGTGAGATAGTAAACACACCTAAATAGAAGCCAGGCAGCAGGTATTGGTGTATCTGAAGTTAAATTAGAAAATTGTGATTTGTTTGCTCATAGTCTCAGCTGAAAACAGCTTATTTACTGTTTTCTCTTGGACTTATATATAGTATCAGGTGCTTGTTTTAGCAGTGAACAAAAACTCCTAGTGGTGGATCTTCATAGGCAGCATTTTCAAACAACCTTGGCTTAGTAAGAAGCAAACACATTTTCAGCCCAATAGGTTGGAATTATAAGGTACTAATTTATTTGGCAGAGGGCAAACATGTCTCTCTGGAACCTGCATTTTCTAGTTGCATGCCATGTCTCTACTTCTGAATAGGTAACCTGTCATATGGATCCATAAGGGAATAAGTGACATCTCTTTACCCTCACGGTACGGAATGATGTCGTTTGATGGGCCATGGTATCTCCCTTTGTCAAGGTCAGCAGGAAGGACCTTGAGCGGGGGTTGGAGCCTCTCCTTTTCCTGGGTTAAGATGTGGTCTTACCCAGGAACTGCTCCGTATGGTTTATGTGCCTTCTATTACTTCATCAGATACAGTATTTGGGCTCAGAATAGCTATTTGCAAGCATCTAGCTTGGCCCAGCCTCATCTAAAGCTCATTTTGTAAGGAATAGGTCTGTACTGGGATATACCAAGTACCTTCACATAATGCACCTTCAAGTTGTGAACATGTGTTCCCATGTCGTCGTGTGAGTTCACATACCTGGCGTACATTGTCATGTGCTGCATCTTCTGTAAGTGCTTTTGTGTACTCACAATACTGTAGAGAATACGGTGTTTACTTCAAGCCCAGGATGTCTGGAAGCAAGCGTAAAAGCAGCAGTGATGTAGCTGGTACTGTGCTTAAAGTCTGTACTAGAAGATGAGACATGTTTGTGTTTTTTATGTATTTGTGTCCAAAATATTATAAACCTATACAGTTCAATATATCTGATTGGATTAGTTGGGTATCTAGGCTAACTTTGTTGGACTACAGAAAAAATTGAACTTAGGAATGTGCTCTCAGAACAGAACTTGTTTGTGTGTAGGGGACTTACTATATAATCTTAACTGGATTGTTTGGTACACCTGGGGGATGGTAATCTGTGACCAGAGCACTACAAACGTGACCGGGAAACGCTCAGTTTCTAATGCCGAGATTCTACCTGGAAATGACTGTCACCCTTCAGCAGTTCTCAAGAAAGAAGATGCCTTTACTGGACATCAGGGTCACTCTTACTCAGAGGTTCGCAGCACTCAGGCTGCCAAGAAAACAGCAACTTGACCTCTGGTACGGGTGCTCCACAATGAGTGATCAGGCTTGTAAAGGTAAGCCACATTTTTATAAATAAACCATCATGTGTTAAACTAATCTTACTTCTGTCAGATGCATCCCCTGAGTTAAATTCCAGGGTGGAACAGCTTCAGATGTCTCCAGTTTGAGTCAGAAAGGATCTCTGGATTTAAATGAATAGGAGGCAGAGACCTAGACGGGACCTAAAACCATTTCACCATGGAAAAAAAAAAAAAAAGGACTGGGGGTGGTGGTGTGAGTATGAAATGACTATTAGTGGGAAAGGCTGGTCCCATGAGACCCAAGTCTGATGGTGCTGTTGATGACTGAGGAAGGAAGCTGGTCTGTCTTTATCTTCAGATGACTAGTTGCCTTTCTGTGATCTCAAGTTGACTTCCCACCTGGGGCAGCTACCTCCTAGCTAAGGGCTTCCAGTCACCCCAGCCCCATGTCACCAGTGCAGGGTGTGGTCTCCTTGAGTTGCCTCCACTGGAAGCTGAGCAAGTAGACCCCCTGTTCCCCCTCTTTGGCAGTGGAAATGCCAAGTGGCTGTGGAAGTTACCTTATACAGGCGAGGTCAGAGGCAACCACACAGGTAAGCCACTCTGCCCCTTAAAGCAGTTCATACCTAATGCTTACATGTGGACGTACCTTATTAGCCACAAACAGCAAGACCTCTTTCTGAAGACGGAAAAACATGTACCAAGGGGCTGCTGCATTTCTCCGGTGACTAAGAAATGATACCTGGTCTGGCTTCAGGATAGCATACACTGGTGTTGAGACTATAGCCTCTGGACCTCCCAGTCAGACTTCCAGTCCGCCCAGAACAAAAACCCTCAAAGTCCAAGAGTGAGTTTTTTTGTACAATTGTTTATACAAATCCAACAAAGGTAAAACGGCGTCAGGGAAGGTCTAGGAAAACAACACCTTACGACAGTGGCACTTACGATGCGTAACTTTACAACTGGGCAACAGCCATGGGCTAAACCTCAAGTGTGAGAACTCAGCTCACTTCAAAGGAGAGAAGAAAAGAAAAGGCTGTGGTGGGTCATTTATTCTATTTCTTGACTCACTGTATAAATTAGATCTATGTAGAATATAAGAGCTCATGCTGGAGCAAACCCCTCCTGAGTGCAAAGGCTGAAGTCTGAATTTCAAAATTTTGAGGGGAAAAAAAAAGGTGAATTCTATACAGAGGAAATTTAGCAAAGTGTCTCTCTCACTTTGACTATAATTTACATATATCCACATCATGCTTATGCAATTTCTTGACATACAAAGTAGGCTCTCAACTTCCAGTTAGACATGCTTTTAACTAGAGGTCTTAGCCTGCTTTGCCGGATCTGGGCACGTGTATATGTGTTTGTATGAAGTACAGGGAAAAGTTCTCTCCTACCTTAAGGAAACCAGGAAAGTTGGCAATCTCAAAACAATAAAAACACTGGTATGCATTCAAACCTTGCATAAATAACTTTTAAACAATTTGTACAAAAATAGTTCTGCATAATGTAAGATGTAACAAAACCAAACAAACATGTTGAGACGGCAGATGTGGTGTGTGGTCCACTTTATGTTGACACCAAAACTCCCCAAAGTTGCCAGGAGTAAGGTGTCCGAAACTAAAACACCACCACCCCCCACAAAATTTCCTAAGCTCATGCTTCAGTAAGAGAATGTCGCCCAAGTCCATCCTCCTCTCCAACAGGAATGTCTTCTCGGTAAAGGCCTCCTGAGCAATGGTCCAGAAAGCAGTGCGGTTTTGATTCAGAAAGACCAGAGGAAAGCACCAGGCTCGCTCATCCCCCAAACGGTGGCGGACTGGCTTCTCCCTCGGCGAGACTTGCAAAAGGGAATTGTCTGGGGTTGGTTGTTCCAAGTTCCAAATTGAAAATATTTAAAGGCCCTAATTTTTGTAAAGTCTTTCCCCTTCCCCTGGCGTCTCCCCTCCCCTCCCCTACCCCATATTTACATACTTGTCCTTGGACTAACTCAGTTTTTGCAGGAGTTTTTCTTCCACTTGCCCGAACTGGACACTAACAGACATTTCGGCTATGAACTGCTCGCAGCCTTCCTTGGTAACTTGCTTGCAGTACCTCAGGTCAATGTGACAGATATTCCCACAGCGTTTGAAGAAGGACAGGCACTGGTCAGTCACCTTATTGCAGTCTGGAGGGAAGAGGACACAGGTGAGATGGAGGAGGCGTGGAATTGAGGACACCCCCCTCCCCCAAGCAGCTCTCCTGTTCAGTCTCCTCAGATGGGGCCTGGTTTCCTCTGCCGCTTACAAACGTTCATACATGCCTGAAAAACACCACAAGTTCCGAGTGAAATTGCTCAGGCTCTTGTCCCATTTAAGAGTCTTACATGTATACATTCTCACATCAACAGGTCCTGTCCATGTTGTTTTACAGATAAGAGCACATGACACACGAAAACAGCTTGCTTTTCATGCCTTTACTCCTGCTGAGGAACACCTCTCTCTGCACACTCTTGTGTGCTTACCTGCTCATTCCCAGGGAAGAGATGCTTCGGAGTGAGGACACTGTAAGGCCATCCCAGGACCCTCCTGCTCCCCTGGACACTGGCGCTTTACTGCAAGGCCCACATGCTTGGTTCCCTCCATGGAATGTCTACCTCAAACCCATGCAGGAAACCAATGCACCAGAAGTGGCTGGAGAGATTCCATCCACAGAGAGCAAAATCGGAACGCCGAACCCTCAACCGAGTATTTCTATCAATGTGGACTTAGGGTCTGTCATACTCTTTTCTTAGAACTGAACCCTCAGTCAATGAGCTGCAGTGCCAGCTCTCATCCAGCTGAGGCCAAGTCCCTACCCTGAGCCCGGAGATGCCTTCATCTCAGTGGTATTACTGACCTTGGCTTGTCATTGCTAGTATGCATACTTTCATTTGCTCTTGAATTGAATGTTAACAGTAAGGACAAACTGCAGTAACGCACACGAGGCCAGTGCCAGCTCCATATGTCACAGTGCCTCCAGCTTAGGAGGTGGTACAAAGAAGTCACGTCACAGCACCCCACAAGTCATCAAAGAGCACTCTCCTCAGGTCTGCACAACATCCTTGCACAAATGCTCAGTCCTGGATACACATTTCAGACAATGTCAATAAAATCCAATCCTGAACAATGAACTCATGAACTTAGAACAAGTGGTGATGGAAAGCTGAGTGCCTCCCATGCTAGCCAGGCAGATGGCAAAGTGACAAGGATGCTGCCAAAGAGGTGACTTGGAAGAGTAACACCTCAGATTTTCCAGGGGTATCCCCTTACCTCATAATCTCTCAAATATTTGCCCACATAATCTTACTGTAAAAGTCAAGTGAGAAGGATGGTGTATAAACCCTGTAAGGGGAAGAGGTACAAAGCTGGAAGACTCCCCAGAGGAGGGGAGTTCGTCTCTGGGCAAGAGAAAGGCTCTAGACTAGGCAGCACCACTGTGGAAGGCAGGAGGGCCCACTGAAAAACGGGGGTTACAGGGAAATTTACCTGCTAACTGTTGAGACCCCAGGCTCCTTTCCTGCCAAACCCTGGACTGAACCCTTCAGTTGGGAGGTCAAGAAAAGTGTCCCTGGGCAACTTTGATCAGCTTAAGAGGAAAGATGGATAGATGTCAAGTCTGGATTTCCCCAAAGAAACAACCCGTGCTGACTGCCCAATGACATCTACAGTCAATCAGCTCCCACCCTGTCCCAAGAGCAGCCCGTCAGCTGAAGAGAAAACCACATGCTGAAGACAGAACTGAGAGGAGCCCCAGGCAGGCCCACTGACTGCTTCTGAAGGAACGCATGGTCTATGTGGAGAAGAAAATACAACCGCCAGTATCCTCAGGACGGACATCTGGATCCAAGAAACAAGAACAGGCCACTCCCCAAAAGTCCTGAGAACTGTAGCTGTCAAGTTAAAAATACAGGCTAAACCATGTGAGAACTGCCAATATGTGACTTTTGACCTACATAATAAAGCAGTTTCATGTGTCTGAAATGAAAAATTCTCTACAGCTGATCCTTGAACAACACGTGTTTGAACTGTGCAGGTCAACATATCTGCCCATGTGTTTCAATAGTGGTTGAACCTGAGGTTATGGAGGACGTGTGAATACCAAGGGCCAACCATCAGTTACATTTGGATTTTCTACTGCAGAGGGCTCCACCCCTAGCACCTAAGTTGTTCAAGGGTGAACTGACTATGAACTGTGAGAAGGGGAAAACCAGAGAACAGAGCAAAAAGACAAGAGGTGGGGAAAAAGTAAAAGTATCAAAAGACTATTAAAGAAAGAAAACAGAAGGGAAGGAAACTAACTCAAGGAAATTTTCCAGAACCACAGAACATATTTTCCAAGTTGAGAGATTGATTATACCTTATAACATGAAGGTATAATGAAACCATTTTAGACACAGAAGGTCTGGATTATGTCCTCCAGCAAATGAACAGATAAACCAAGAAAGAAGATACAGGACCAAGGAAAGAGGGGCCCCTACACAAGACAGAGACGAAGGAAATCCTAGGAAGCAGACATGCAGATGGCAGAGGCAGTCGAGTTCAAGTGGGGGCAGGAGGAAAGAAAGCTAGGAGGGTGGTTTCTTACAAGACTGGTTAAGGGCCTGATAAGTTCATGAGGGTAAAGAATAGTACTCGAGTCTGTTGTAGAGTCTGTTCAGAGACTGAGCAAACAAAAAGGCAATTATTAACTCTAGGGAAAACAAAAAAATTGTGCAAGGAAAGAAACATACTCATAATACACACTTTGGCTCAACACTAGACAACACATGCATGGCCATAATGCGGTAAATAACAGTGACTTAACCACACAAACTGGGAAGATTTTGGGGTGGGGGAGGCGGCAGTGGAGAGAATTTCAGAACAGTAATCCTTATGCTCTACAAGGCAAGTTAACAAAAAGAGCATCTGAGTAAAAAATAAACAAGAAATAGCAATGTAGGCTGTTTGGAAAAGTGGAGGTAAACAAACAGCAAGAGCTCAAAATTTGAAGGTGGTTCCTCCAGGTGAGAAGCAGGGGAGGCAAGGCACCAAAGTAGCTTCACTTTTGCTACCAGACCTGATCTGACCACACTGAAGGACCTGGCAATGTGTCAAGCGCTTTCCTTTCTGTGGCAGAGGCTTATTTTACCATTAACTAGTTACAGGAAGAGAAAACGTGTTCAAAAGAACCGAGTATAGAAAAGACTGGGTATGGAGACGGGCCTTCATGCGTGTCACAGCTCTGAACACAACAGAGAGGCACGCATGCAGGCTCTGAGACGAAAAGAGGCGACTGGACTGTGGCGGAAAACAAAATGCAAAAGATGACTCACACACACGTATCATGGACATCCTCTTCGCTGCAGGGGAGGGGGATTTAAACCGGTATCCCTGCTTTATACCCTAGTGACCCAGTCAGAACAGGGGAACGAGTTCATTACTACCAAGCACTTAGAACAAGCTGCCTCCCAGGACCTTCTCCACGAGGCAGCCCAGCATCACTTCAAGACCAACAGCTGACTCACCTCAGTGTGGCTCTCTGTTCACTGCCTCCTTGGGAGGCCACCACCCCACTGCCACCCGCCACTAAAACTCCCTGAGGAGACGGAAGGGGCCTCCCAGGCACCAAGGTACAGCTTTAGCTCAAGTGAGCCAAACCTCCCCGCTCCCAGTCGGATGGGGCATTAGCAACAGGAAGGAGTTTCTCAGGAATGAACACGGGCTGAAGAGACAAACAGCAAAAGAGCATGTGAATGCTGACCAAGCCAAACAGCAGATTACACTGTGTCAAAATAGAATTTACATGAGGTGAGAGTATCATTTATTACTTGCTAATTTCTGGAGGGAAAAAAAAGTTTGTTTTTTTTTTGGTCTCATCCAAATCTCCCACACCTAACCTGACCATCCTGAGCCATCAGACCAGTACAGGATTATTGGCTGGGCTGAGAATGGGTGGCGTCACCTTGGTCCACCTCCCTGTTGGTCATGCCCCAAGCTCTTAGGAACTAACTCCAGCCCCATCAGTAAGTGAAGTGAGGACTCACTCCACTGTGGGGTTTTCTCGTCAACAACGGGCCCCTTGAGAGCAGAGTCAGGAGGGGGACACGTGAGCAACAACAATGGCAGCCATCAAGCCGGGCACTCCATCCGCCTGGCCTGGCTGCACTGCCAGGCGCCCTCCCACACCGGCTGCTGCCCGGCACCAGCTCATCCACTGAGCCCGAGGGAAGCTTTTCTAGCCCTTATTTTGGGTCAAGAGCCACTTCTATGTGCTCATGTGCACTCACTGCTACTGGCACTATTTTTTTGTAGCAATTATTTAAAATCTAATAATGCTTAATTGTTTCATGTGTTTCCCTGCTAGACTAGGCCGTGTATCTGTCTTGTTCCATGATGCATCACAGCACCTAGGACGTGACCCTATAACAAGAGGCAAGCTAGTATTTCCCTACAAATGTGAAATGCCCCCCCACCCGAACCATAGGGTCCTGGACAGAGCCCCGAGGGTGCCCCTGACTGACCTGACAGGTTGATTTCGGTTAAGGAGTCCCGGGTGGTGGTGCCCACAGCAGTGAGCAGGTTGATGGACTGGTCAGTGACGTGGTTACAGTAACTGAGGTGGAGCTTGGAGAGCAGGGGCATGTGGCGGATGATAAGCCGCAGGGAGGCGTCTGTGATGTCCAGGCCAGCCAGACGCAGCTCCACAATGTTCCGGAGCTTACTCCGATTGTCCATCTGACCTGAGAGGGCAGGGTAGAAGAGGCAACGTGTCACCCAGACATGACACTCTACAAGGCCCACCCGCCATACGGGACACCTGGGTTTCATTCAGCCAGTGAGTATCTCCCCTAAAAGATCAGGACTGGTTCCAACATTTAAAGACTGGCATATTCCACATCAAGTTTTACATTTGCAAATCCTTTAAAAGTCAGAAGATCTACAAACACAGCCTGCATTCCACCTTCAGTGCTTGGCCAATTAAAGCAGAGATAGCACAGCATCTCTGGGTCAGCAGTTTCCTCTTTGAAGGTGTGGGTGTGGAGCAGTGAGCCCTGCAACCTGTTCTAGAGGGCTCAATCCCTGAGGCCCTGCCCAACCACAAAGACCCCGATGCTTCCGAGGCTCAGAGCTCAGAAGAACAAGTGAGCAGCAAAGCAGTCAGACCCACGCAGAGCTCCCAAAGTGGCATGATGGGAGCCGCCGCCCTCTCACAGCTCCCTTCTGCACCCAAAGCTGACTGAGAACAGAAGGGCCGAGGCCAGAAAAGGCTTGAGGACACAAGTACCAGATGTGTCTGTGGTGAAAACCAGATCCATCAGCACAGCTTGATCACACCACCTTTACCTGAGCCGCGTGGGCCTGGCCCCTCACCTGGCCTGTTGTCTGTAGGCGGGGACAGGAGGTCCCGCATCTGGGCGTCCTTCAGCCCTTCTACCCACTGGACATCCAGGGTCCGGAGCAGTGGACAGCTGGAGCTACAGAGGGCAGAGACTGCGATCCACGAGCAGCCGGACAGCACCAAGTCTCGGAGCCCTGGGAGCACAGAGAGGGGGCCACAGGTCAGGTGACACGCCCCCAGCCCCCAATACTGCACTCTGGGGGGTCCCTGGTCCAGTGCTCACCAGGCAACCGGTTGATGAGCCAGCTCAGCTGTTTCTTGGAGATATTGGTCCAGCTGAGGTCTAGGGAGACAGGCTGTCGCCGGATGATGCCACTTAGCATCAGGGGCGTGATGGACTTGCAGTGGTTCAAATCGATGCGGGTCCATAACCGCTTATCGCAGCACCTGGGGGCCAGGCCCAGCAGAAGGGGCAACATCAGAGTTGGGAGCTCACTGGGGGAGCCTCCTGCATGGCTGTGGTCAGTCCCCCACCTACCGAGCCCAAGGAGAGGCTCCTTAACTTTGCCCTCTGGACTCTTCTGTTTAGTTTCTGTCTTCAGGCTGCTCTGGGGTCACAGCCCTTCCCCCCACCCCCTATGGAAAGTACCAACACCTCTAATGTATTTACTGGGGGCTTTATGACACCTTCCACAGATCAAATCTCAAAACAACCCTGCAGCATGCCTGTTCACAGATGAAAGTACATTAACTTGACCAAGGTCAGAAAGCTGGGGACTCTCAAAGCAGGAATACCAGGAACTGGCAAGGTGCCCTTAACCTGGGCTCCTATTTTTTTTTTTTTTTTTTTGGGTGCCCTACTGCTTGGTATATGGGATCTTAACTTCCTGGCCAGGGATTCCTATGCTCCCAGCAGTGGAAACACGGATTCCCAACCACAAGACTGCCAGGCAAGTCTCACCTGAGCTAACTCTTAAAGAACAAGAATACCACTTGGTTCTTAGTTCACCTCCCAGTTCTTAGTTCACCTCCCAAGGGGTTAAGCTAGGAAAGCAAATAGGGTTCACCTCTTTCAACAAGACCACACTGACGGGACTCTGGAACTCTCTGAGGATACTGAAGCTGGACTGACTTAGAAGGCGAGAGCATGATAAGTGACTCCCCGTGGGGATGCCCCAGCCCACCCGGGTCTAGCAGCAGCCTGGCCCCCTGGTGCCTCCCTGTCTGAGCTCAGCCCCTCACCAGCGGTTCCAGGTCTTGCAGACCCGCATGCAGACACACAAGTCTTGGTGGCTGAGGTAGCTGAAGACGGCCATCCACACCTCCCTGTGCATGACATGGGCTGCCCCGTCATCCAAGGGCAGCGAGTCGGGCGGGGGGCTGATGGGGGGCGGCCGGATCACATGTCGCTCCATCTGGATGCACTTGGGCGGGGACACGGAGGGAGGGGGCCGGGAGATGACTCGGGGCGGGCTGCGCAGGCCGGGCCCCAGCTGGTGCCGCAGCTCCCGGGGGGTGCCGTTGAGCCCCTTGCTGAAGCGGTGGGGGCGCTCGCAGAGGCCCAGGGGCCGCTTGGGCTCCTCGTTCTCGCTCTCAGGCTCCGACTTGATGGGCTGGTGATTCTCCTGGGCCAGGCTGCTCTCCGTCTTCTGGATCTCCTGGTTCAGCTCCTTGCTCAGCTCCTTGCTCAGCTCCTTGTTGGGGAGCCGCCGCTTCCGGCGCATCTTCACCTTCTTCTTCTCCTCGGGCCCCTCCGCGCCCTCTGTGCTTGGCCCGGCAGTAGGGGAGCTGGAGCGCGAGTGGTCGCTCTCCCTGGTCTTGGGGGGCGCCTCGGGTAGGTCGTCCTCTGGTTCCTGCTTGAACCGCCGGAGAGGCTTGTTGGCCAGAGTTATCCGGTCCTCAGCGTTCTTCCAGGACCGTCGCTGAGGAAGGGGAGCACGGGAGTAAGTTCCCAGGCCCGGGGCTGCGCCCACCCAGGGCCTCCTACCCTCCAGCCTAAGACTACTGCCCCAAGAGAGGTTCTGGGACAACGGGGCAGGGGGTGGGTGGGAGATGGTACCTTTTTCCTGAAAAGCTTATCTTCTTTGCCAGGTTTTAGCTGTCATGGGAAAGAAAAGATGCAAAGCTTGCTCCCAGGGGTCGCGGGATTTGGTCCCCTCCACACGCAGCCCCACCAAGAATCCACAGTCTCTACAGAGCAGAGGCTGGGGGGTCACCTTCCCAACAAACCCCCGTCTCCTCCGCTCTGGGTGGGCCCTGCCTGCTGGCTTTAAGGAAAATCTGGAAGTGGCGGGGGCTGATGGAACTATCCCCACCCACTTGACCTCCCACCCCTGGACAGACCCAGGGATCCGCAGTCGCCCATTCAGGTCGGACTTGGCTCTGGGAGCCAGGCCTGGAGGCAGGGTCTGCTGGATTTCCCTGCCGAGCCTTAATGGCTAAAGCTGGGAGAAGACAACCGGGCGCCACCTCGTGGCTGATGCTGGAAGGGCCGGTGGGTGGAGCAGGGCCGCCAGGATCCTCCGAGGTTCCCCAGATCCACAGGGCTTCCCTGCGGCAGCTTCAGCTTCCCAGGCCCCACGCCGGAACCATGAGCCGGCGACCCGGGGCTGGGGCCTGGGAAGTTACGGTGAAACGGTGTCTGGGAGCGTCTGCGGCAGTGGGTTCGAGGACCAGTGGGGCGGGGGCGGGGTGGGAGTGGGGCGTGGGGGGCGCGGGTGCCAGGGACTCGGGGTCCCGGGGGGCCTGGGGCGGGGCGGCGGGGCGACGTGGGAGCACCTGCTGCTGGAAGTAAGTGAGACTGGATCTCCACCAGGGGCTGAGGCTGCTGCCTAGAGGGGGCCTCGGCGAGAGGTGAGAGGAGGAACCGGGGGACGTTTGAAGCGTCGAGGCCTAAAGGGGTGGGAAGAGGAGTGACTCGCTGGTTTTCCCCTCCTTTTCTCTTGGGCTGGGCTCTCAGGACTTATGTGACTCGCTGGGGCGGCCCGCTGCCCGTCCCCACCCCCGCCCGGGCGCCCCTGCATCCGGGACCAGCCAGGCCACCCCTCGCTGCCCGCCCCCTGCCCCCTGCCCCTAAGCGTACTCGCTTGCGTCCACTCAGCTCCTGGGGCTTCTCGTATTTCCGCTTCCGCCTCAGGTGCACGTCGTCCGACTTTCGGCGCAGGATGCCGTCGGGGGGCACCTTCTTGGGGTGCTCGTCGGACCTGCGCCGGGGCGCCTCCTCACACTCACTCCTCCGCTTGGCAGGCTCCTGCCCTTCCTTGTTGTCCCGGTTCATCTTCTGCTCCTTGAGCAGGGAGCCAGGCAGGTTGGAGGCGTACTTAAAGCCAGGGCCACGCTTTTGCTTGTAGGCCAAAAACAGAGAAGGAACACACCAACTGTATATCTTTGGACTTGCCCCTGCCCCAGAGTCCGCAGTAACCCCTCCCAGCCGACGTCGCCGTGGCGGGGACAAGCTGGGTCTGGCAAGGCCAAGGTCTACCCCTCCCGGGCTGACCCCTGGGACTTGGAGCCCGGCACTCACTTTCCCGGTCTTGCCGGCGTGGTTACACTTGGGACACTCCCAGCAGTTTGGAAGCTCATCGTTGACCACGCCCTCTGACTCCTTAATCTGGGAGGGACACACACCAGTCAGCAAGCAAAGAGGTGGGGAACAAGGCCAGCTCTGCCCCAGGCATTGACACCCCCTCCCAAATGCTATTTCCATACCACCTTTGACCAAGAAAAAACAAGAGTAGTAAAGACGGTGGCTCTGGATTCAGGTCAGGATTCAAATCCTGATTGTGCCTCTTCTAGCTCCATGATCCTGGGCAAATCGCTTCATTTCCGTGGACAAGTACCCTCAGCCATAAATGGAATGTGCCTGTTTCCCTGGAGTTATGTAAGAATTTAATGAGGTAACCTAGTGAAAGCAATTAGCTCAGGGCCTGGCACCCAGCAAGGACCCACAAACTGTTCACTCATCTCATTGCACCATACTGGGTGCTTGGTATCAGCCAGTCAAATGTGCTCTCCCGGTTCTCCTGGAGATTCAGATCCAAGAGAGAGAGAAGTGACCAGGGGCTGGGGGCAAGTCGAGGCACCCTTTTCAGAGTGGGAGGTGGGTATGTTGGGGAAAAGGGGATAAGTGTCAAAACAAACCTCCGCTAACGTCACTGAGGGAAAGGGGACAGAGTCGAAGCACCCTTTGAGGCGGGCCCACTGGTGGACCCACCCTCATCTCTCTAAACAGAGATACACCTGGGCTGGCGGGAGGTGCCAGGTATGACGACATTCACTTGAGACAGAAGTGTGAGGTATGTGCCAGCCCAGAGCAGTTGATTCCTTTCAAAGGTGGAACCGGCTGCCTAAGAAGGGCAGGCCCAGCATGACAGTCCCCAGGTTGAAGGCAGGCCTGTCCTGGGCACACTGAGGGAACAGGTTCCTGGCACAAAGGACAGGAATGCAACCACCTGTTGTTACACGACCCGCGCTCTCCTGGCCCAGGCCTTACTTTCCCAGAAGACCCAAAGGCAACCCAACTACCCAGTCTCTCTGGCCCAGGTCCAAGACTCCGGGAACTCTGTGGGTCTGAGGTCCTGGCAGGTGGAGTGTGTGCATGTGCATGCATGCGTGTGTGCAGACATGGGTGTGTGCAAGGTCTGAGCTAGTCCAGGCCCTTCTGCTCTCAGCTCATCCTCGGATGCACAGAATCCCCCAGACTCCCAGGTTTTCCAGGGAAGGAACTTACTCCCCTCCACCCCAACCACCCCCAGTGGAGCAGTGTCAGCACCACAGAGAGAGCCAGGGTCAGGTGTTGAGCAGTGCAGCCCGATGCCCCCAAGCCTGCTCACCTTAAGGCATCCAGGGTGGATGATTTCATTGCAGATGGAGCATTCCATGAGCATGAGGTTAAATTTGCCTTCTTCCTCTTCCACTGTGTCCTCTTTTCCTGCCTCGCCACACACCAGGCACACAGCGGTGTGAGGCAGCACTGGCTGCAGGGTGGGGAGAACACAAGGGAAGTCAGCATGGCCAGGACCCCCTGGGGAACAGATCAAAGGCAATGAGCTCCCCTCGGGCCTTCCAGGAGCCCTGGGAGAACCAGCGCAGGGCTGCCCACCGTTCATTCATTCATTCAAATCCTTATCCATGTACTACCTCCACACGCCAGGTACTGTTCCAGCACTGAACCAGGCAGATAGAAGTCTCTGCCATTCTGAGCTTACATTTTAGTAGAGAGAAGCAGACAAAATGAAGAAGAGTCTGTTAGATGGTGACAAAGGAAATGGAGAATAAAGCAAGGAGGGCCAGGCCAGGGGAGAGATGAGGGAAAGGAGGGCTGACCTGAAACACAGGTCAGGGACCGCCTCACACTTGAGACAAGACCTGCAGTGGGAGGTGGGGCACAAACCAAGCCTGGATGTGTTGGGGCTGAGGCTGTATCTCTCCAGCAGCCATCAAAGCACGGACTGAGGATTCTGGGTCCTCAGGACTTTAAAGGGAGGTCAAACTATCTTCAGAATACCACCAAGACGCCATCTGCTTTTTTCACTGTGTGGGTGAAACCACTGGTGTCAGGCTCCAATATGCCCGGGCAGTCACTGGACCATTCCTGGTTATACGTTCCTTAAAGAAATGGCCAGTTTCATTTAAGGACATCGTAATTTCATTAAAAGTCTGACCTCTGAGGTCACATCCTTTTCAGATTCTGCATGACAAAATAGGAAACAGCCATTAACTATTTTAGCTGAACACCAAAGAATGATGGTTATCTAAAGGAAAAGCACTTGTGACCAAGCTGTGAGCTGAACTCGCCACTTTCTCCACAGAACATCAGTTTTTTTGGAAAGAAGACTGATTTAAAAAAAAGGGGGGTGGTAATGGCATATTTTTTCAAGGATGAAAATAAGTGAGCCTGTCACAGAAAAATAAATGAAGACATTTGTTGCAGATGATGAAATACAAATTTTCAAACAAAAATCAGAATTTTGGAAAACTTACATTAACCATCATAAAATAGACAACTTCCCAATACTTAAAGACATTCCTGAGGACACTAGTGGTGGTGTTAACAAATGTGTTCATTTATTATTTTTCTAACATTGTATAACACTATTTGCCCCTACTTGGAAAATCTGTAAAAACTAAGGTGAGCCAGTGTTTTCCAAATGTCCAGTGTCTGATGTTACAATATTATGCAGGAATACATGAGGGGCAAGAAAGACTAATGAATTTTAATGTAACACTATGAAAAGTGTGTTGATACAGTTTCAGATTCCACACTGCAACTAACCCCTGAGCACTCACCACCTGTCCCGTTCTGGTGGTGGATCAGAATATTCACAATTCCCTGAAAACACTACAGTAAAAGACTACTCCCTTTTCCATCTACGTATCTACGAGCCCAAATTTTCCTCAGAGTTCTTCTAAAGCATTACCGCAAGAGAATAAATACAGGAGCATATGCGAAAACCCAGGTCTTTTCTAATGAACCAGGCATAAAATAGATTTACAAAAACATAACAATGCTATTTTTCCTACTCATCCCTTTTGCTTTGGAAGATGTTATTTCTCATAAAAATGTTGTTTATGCTAACATACAGTGTGGGTTTCTTGTCATTTTTAAATTTAGAATTCAAAACATTAAAAAAACTTTATTACAGTAATGTTACTAAATAAATAGCCCACATAAACAAAAGCTCTTTGGGGGTTCTCATAATTTTTAAGAGGGTATCCAGAGACCACAAAGTTTGACAGCCAATGTAGTCCTAGACTGTAAACCCCTGTGGGCAGGCTCTCACTCTCTCCTCCTTATACACGCCCGCCTCCCAGTACTCAGAATCCAGAGGAAACACGATCAGTTTTTAGTAAACTGAGTTAGAACAGCTTCAAATAAGCTAGGATATACACTCCACTGATAACTAGTAAAAGTCTATAACATGACACGTTTCTGTTCAAGTGAATGGAACACTGAAGACAAAGGAGTGCTCATTGGTTCAGGTGAGGAGGGGCAGACTCAGAGGCCAAGCGAATGCAGAGACACAGGAGCGGAAGCCCCGGCCCAGGCTTGAGGGAGAGGGTGCTGGCGGCGGGAAAGGGTCAAGTCAGTGGGGAACGTGTCCTTGGGAGAGGGTGCAAGGGAAAGCTGCCAACAGGAAGAGGCAGAACCACACTTCAGGGAAACAGGCCTGGAGAAGCAGGAGGGGGCAGACGGTCTGCCTGGGTCACAGGCGGATAAACCATGGCAAGAATGCCCCAACAGGTGGGGAAGGCCAGAGGAAGAGGAGGGCAGAGGGCTGGGCTGAGGCTGCATTGCCATCAGCCCCAGAAACGTCAGACTGGAGACACACAGAGGCGAGATTTCCTACAACCAGGCACCAGAGCAGACAGCAGGGCTACAAAGAAGAGGTGACGGCAGGGACAGGTTCCTATGACTGGGCCTGGTTCCCTGGAGGGAAGGCAGGGGTGAAAGAGAAAGCACAGCCAAAGAGGAAGAGACTGTCCCGGGACACCGCTGATGGGCCAGGTTTTAGGTGACACCGTTCTCTAAACCCAGAGTCCCTACGGACAACCTCTCTTAAATCGTGCAGAATGCAGCAGGTCATGGACCCTCACTCCAGAAAAATGCACACACACTCATGCACACAGATAACAATCTGTATTTAATTTCAGGGGAGCGTTCAAATTCCCTGAAATCCATTCCAATGGTCTGGGTACAGGTCATAAAAACACAAGCCATGAAACTTTAAAACTCCTGCACAGAAAAGAAAAAGACAGTCAACAGAGGGAAAAGGTAACCTACAGAATGGGAGAAAATATTTACAAACCATGTATCTGATCAGGGGTTAATATCCAGACTATGTGAAGAACTCCTACAACTCAAGGACAGAAATACAATCCACTGTGGCGGATTCATTTCGATATATGGCAGAACCAATACAATATTGTAAAGTTTAAAAAAAAAAAAAAAAAAGAAATACAATCCAATTTTAAAATAGGCAATGGACTTCAACAGATATTTTACAAAGAAGGTCTACAAATGACCACCAATCACATGACAGCATGCTTGACATCAGGAATCACCAGATAAATGTGAATCAAAACCACAATGAAGTAGCACCTCACACCCACTAGGAATGCCCACTATCATAAAAAAGGAGACAGCAAGTGTTGTGGAAAATAAGAAGGAAATGGAGAAACTGGAACCCTTGTGCACTACTGGTGGGCAGGTGAAACGGAGTAACTGCTGTGGGAAACAGTATGGAGATTCCTCACACACTTAAAAACAGAACTGACGATCCAACAATGGTACTTCTGAGTATATATCCAAAGGAATTCAAAGCAGGATCTCAAAGGGATACTGACATGCTCATGTTCACTGCAGCATTATTCACAATAGCCAAGAGGTGGGGGCAACTTAAATGCCCATCAACACATGAACAGAAAGAGAAAATGCAGCATATCCATACAGTGGAATATCAGTCATCCTTTACAAAGAAGAAAACCCTGGCAAGGATGAGCCTCAAGAACATTAATGCTAAGTGAAACAGACAGACCCTGCCTTATTCAACTTCTAAGAGATCTAAGAAGTAGTCACAATTAGAAACAGAAAGTAGAAAGGTGGTTGCCAGGGGCTGGGGTGGGGGGTGGAGGGAGGTGCTGTTCAATGGATATAGAGTTTCCATTTGACAAGATAAAAAAGTTGCACAGATCAGTTTGCATTTAAAAAAAAAAAAGCACATTGGTAATATCACTGACATGTACATTTAAAAATGGTCACAGAAGTTCTTGACCACAATTAAAAACAGAGACAGAAAATACAAGCAGTACATGTAGGAGGGAGAAGAGGAAGGTGCCCCAGGCTTGAAGAAGCAGGGACACAGGAGGAAGGCTCCCTCGATGCCAGGCTGGGCCTGCAATGGGCTCACCTGGGCCGGAGGCCTTGATCCTCCCGCTGAGCCTGCTGTCCCCGGGGAGCAGGGAGATCGCCACTCCCTCCCTGGGGCTGGAGGCACAGTGCCCTAAGGAAGGCAGAGTGCGTCAGTGTGTGCAGGGCAGATGCAGGGCAGAGCTGAGACTCCGCCGAATGGCCAGAGTCAGTGCCCACCGCCCTGTCCAGGGGCAAAGCAGGAGGCCAGGTCTGGAGGGGCTGGACAGGCTCTCCAGCAGCCCACTCCTGGACCCCATAAATCAGTCCTCTTTCTCTGGGACGGCCCCCTCAGGAGGGGCACTGACCTTCCACCCAGACCTCTGACTTTGAAGGCAGGACAGGAAGGAAGGGAGGGCCCACAACCATCATGAACTGGACCATAAATGTTGGCAACGGGGTCAAAGACAGGACAGGCTGCCCCGACATCTTTAATGGCTGAGACTTCAAAGTACTGGGTCATCGAGGGAAGGAAGGATTATAGGACCATCGGACTATGAAAAAAAAGGAGCCGCAGCGCATTGTAGAACCGTCCCGGAGCCCTGCAGCCAGCAATCTGGAAACAGCACTAGGGCCCCCCTCTCTTTCCAGGAGGGAGCACCCCTCCGGGATTTCTGCTGTGGCCACACTATCTTTCAGCGGAGGGACTGCAGAGACCAGCCCCACGCGGAGGAGGTGGGGCCTGGATTCCACGGTGCCAGTCCGGAGGAAGGAAGGGCTGCCCTTCGGCGAGGTGGGGTCGGGGGAGAAGCACGGCCCGGGGCGCACTCACCGCGATGCACTGCCTCATGATGCAGCTCTGCTTCATCCGCCCGGGGCCCCCGAACTTCTTCATGTCCTTGCAGAAGTGGCACTCGCCGCACTCCGTCCGCAGGCAGGCCTCGCACTTGCGGCATCGCGTCCGGCGCCGGCGAGCTCCCGCCGTGGTCCGGTTGGCGGCCAACTTCACCGCGGAGGCCGGGCCCAGCTTCCCCTTGGGCCGACCTACCGCCCGGTTCTGCGGGAGAAGACACGGGCGACTTGGTAAGACGGCGGTTTAGGCGGTAAAGTGTGCCCCACCCCGCAAAGACATACTGAAGTCCCGACCCCACGACCTCAGAATGTGATCTTATTCGGAAATAGGGTCTTTACAGAGGAAATCACTAAAATAAGGGCCTGAAGGGGGACGTTGCTCCAGTGGGACTGGTGTCCTTGTGAAAGGGGGAACGTGGACGCAGCAGAGAGATCTTATGTGAAGACGCGGAGAGACGGCGGAGAGATGACTGGAGGGCTCCTGACTCCAAGCCGAGAAATGCCAAAAAAGCCAGCGGACGCCAGAAGCTGGAGGAGGAGAGGAAGGGTCCTCGCCTAGAACCTTCAGAGAAAGTAGGGCCCTTGCGACACCTTGACTTCCAACTTCCAGGCTCCAGAGGGGATCCGTTGTTTGGGGCTTCATTATGGCAGGCGCAGAAAACTGCACGGGACATCCCTGCTTCTGAGGGCAGCTCAAGAGCCTCCCGTGGCCCCCACGCCTCAGGCCAGGCTCCTCAGGCCACCTGTGTCTCCGCGGGGAGGCCGTCCGCCAGGAGCACTGCCGCCTCCGCACACCACCGGGCTAAGGCCAGCTCGGGCTGCAGGGCGCAGTTTACACACCGCCTTCTCCTGGCCGCCCTCCCTGACCGCCCGCTCCGGCCCACCACAGCATAACTGCCCGTTCTCCTGTGAGAGTCTTCTCGAGACAAGAGCTCGGGAGGCAGTTACGGAGGGTGCTTGTCGCCACTGTCCCTCAACAAGGCGGCTGACACCTGGCATGCGCTCAGTAAACCAGACCCCGGGAGAAGGAGACCGGAACCCTAAGGAGCTGATTTCTGAGACCTTCTCCACATGGGCTCCAAATCCTATCAGAGAAACACAGGTGAACACAAAGTGCTGGTAAATGCTGAGCAGGGCACGAGCCAGCCACATGTCCTGCTCTGAGACCCTTACGACCTGGCCACCAGCTCCAGAGCCTCTTGCAAACCAGGATCAGAAGCCAGCTGCTGGGACACTGTCCACCCGGGATCAGATCTGGGAAAGACCTGGATGGCATGGAGAGTCTGTCCCGCCTGGGGCAGCTTTCTATTTTCTGGAAAATGGTTCATCCCTTGGTCAGGGAGACGCACTCTCTTCCCAAAACTATCTAATTGGCATCAAATGCTTCAAGCCCTTCTTAGCCAGCTTCAGTCCATCCCGGCCTTTTCATCTTAGTTGCTTGCCAAACTTGGATCCTTTGGCAAAATCCTGCCCCGCGCCAGCTCCCAGGCTGAGAAGTGTGGTTACAATGTACCACAGTGCAGAGAAAGTCTTCCTTCAGGGGACCCCGCACCACAGTACACACTTACAGTCTCCTCCCCAAAAACTACAGGGGCTGCTGAGAAACTTACAGCCACATCAGCAAGGAAAACAGCCCACCTTTCTCTGAGAATTGCGCCTCACTCCCACCATCTTCTCTGAATCGTGATCCCTCTCATCCAGACCCAGATCCACGGGTCCCTGTGTCCTTACTGCCCCTGCCCTGACTCCGCCACTCCCGCCAGACCATGCCAGTGTCCCCAGGCAGGGTACGGGGCTGCCCCAATGCAAGTTACTCCTCCTGCAAGCTGTGGAGGGCCTCCTTACACACCACACACACCCCAGGGAAGTTGGGGGGGGGGTGTGGCGCGAGTCATGCACGTGGGCAGTTCCACAGCCCTGGCAGGCACCTTCAGAGGGGTATGTCAATCTATGCATCACCTGTCAATTCAGGTCAGGTCTTGCTGCCAGATGAGTAGTGAAAAAAAATCAGTTTTCAGAGTCTCTAGATTTGAGAACAGCAAGTAAGGGACTGTGGACCCGAACACTAAGCAGCAAGCAGCCATGACAGGGACGGTGACCACAGTGCAGGTGGGCACTTGCCGGGGGCCTGGCGTCCTGCTCATCACTTCACACAGGGCATCATCTAATTTCCCCGTAATAACCCTGTGGGAGATGAGGAAACTGCAGCTAGAGGGCAAGTGACCTGCCCAAGGTCAGGGAGCCAGCAGAGGATGTGCATACCCTGCGAGTGTGAGTAAACACTATAAACCAGAGTGACGCGCAGGCCGAGCAGGACGAGCACCCCCAGATCCACGGGAACGGGCCCACAGCTAGTGCCTCGATGCCCTTAGCAGAATGGAGGCTGACACGAGGTGCAGAGGAAGACCTCAGTTTCTAGAGAAATGGAGACCGGGAAGGTTTTTTTTTCCCTCTCTTTACAGCCCAGAAGACTCTCCGGTAAAAAGCCCTAGTCCAGTCAGCAACTCACTCCTCAAATCCCTGAAACATGGGAGATTCAGAGCTACAAGTCAGGTACAGAGAGGAGAGCACACGCTCCAGCCCCACAGACAAAACCAAGGCCAAGGGCTTACACACTGACCCTGGAGCAGGAGAGTCTAAAGACTAGCTTCTTTGATGAAGGGAAAAAATTCCAGGTGTCCAAAACTGGCTTCTGCCTCCCACTCAGGAGCATCAGGTATAAACAGCCGCTGAGCACCCCTGGCCTCACTGGCCACTTGGAACTAAGAGAGTTGGGTCAATTCAACCAGTCATAAAGCTCATACCTGACTCTGAAATAAACCCACTTTCCTTTGCTTCCCAAAGTTCATTTTCATCTGAAGAAGCACTTTCCCAGGCTATGGGAAAACCAAATCTGTCTGGATCTTGATGGCAGCTGAGACATCCTGGAAAATGACAAGAGTCAACGGCAGACAACGCCTCAAAGGAAGAGGTTTAAGGGCGGCTGCTTCCAGAGACCTTGATTCAGGCCCTCTTTGCCAGGCCTCCAGAGAAGCTGCTGCAGCCTGCAGCTTCGTGGGCCAGCAGGAGTCAACTGAGCAACACCTGAAATTCAGGAGCCTTATAAAGACCGCTGAGAAAATCAACAGGTAAGATCAGAAGGTCTCTATTAGGGAAGGTGACGCTTCTAACCTAACTTCTTTTGGGTAACACCTAAACGTTCCCAAACTTCTTTTGGTCCCAAACTTTGGTGTCCGACTCTTTATGACCCTGTGGACTGTAGCCCACCAGGCTCTTCTGTCCATGGGATTTCCCAGGCAAGAATACTGGAGTGGGTTGCCATTCCCTTCTCCAGGGATCTTCTCTGGATCTTCCCAACTCAGGGATCAAACCCAGGTCTCCTGCACCAGAGTTGGATTCTTTACCACTTGAGCCACCAGGGAAGCCCAAACCAATACTCCATTCTACTCTATCCTACCTGTACCTCTATTCAAATAACCCAGGATATTCCTTTGTTAATTTCAGCCTGAAGTGTTCTTCTCAGCAAAAGGGAAGAGTAGCGACCACTGACTTTCACATATAAACAAAGCAGTCTCCCAAACCCCAAGGTTTGTTGATTTTATCAGCTCAGGACTCATAGTCTCAGCTCCATCTGGTTAGGAAAATTGAACCCACACAAATCTTAAGTATTCCAACACTTTTTCCCCATCAACATCTCATAAGTATCATCCTTAAAAGGAATGTTATTGATAAGAAAGTTTTAAACAATGAAATTTTTTTAAAGGAATACTACTGAGATAGTTCATTCATTCCACAAACATTAACTAAGTGCCTCCCATCAGATCCTATTCTCCAGAATATTCATGGGCAGAACCTTCAATCCCTCATCTCTAAAATACTGGGATTTAACATTAGTTGGATTAACCTGAATTAATGAAAAGACATCCCACGTTCATGGACGGAAAGACACCACCATTAAGATGGCAGTACCCCCTAAGTGGCCTACAGACTCAGTGCAACCCCTGTGAAAATCTCAGCTGGCTCATCTGCAGAAACTGAAAAGCTGATTCTAAAATTCATGTGGAGGGACTTCCTTGATGGTCCAGCAGTTAGCACTCCACACTTCCAACGCAGGGGGCAGGCTGGATCCCAGATCGATTGGAGAACTAAGATCCCACAAGCTATACTTCATGGCCAAAAAAAAAAAAAAAAATCATGTAGAAATGCAAGGAACCTGAACAATCTTGAAAATGAAGAACAAAGTTGGAGGACTTACACTTCCTGATTTCAAAACTTACTTTGAAACTACAGTCCCCTGATAGCTCAGCTGGTAAAGAATCTGCCTGTAATGCAGAAGACCCCAGTTCGATCCCTGGGTTGGGAAGATCCCCTGGAGAAGGGAAAGGCTACCCACTCCAGTATTCTGGGCTGGAGAATTCCATGGACTGTATAGTCTACGGGGTCGCAAAGAGTTGAACACAACTGAGCAACTTGCACTTCACTCACAGTAACCAAAACAGAGTGGTACTGGCATAAGGACACATACACAGATCACTGCACTGGAACTGAGGATTCAGAAGTAAAGCCCCATAAATACAGTAGTTATAACCAACTGATTTTTGGCACGTGTGTCATGACAATTCAGTGGGGAAAAGAACAGTCTTTCCGACAAATGGTGTGGGGATAAACAGATATCCACATGCAAAAGGATGACGTTGAACTCACATCACACTACATACAAAAATTAACCCCAAATGGATAGACAACCTTAACGTAAGAGCTAAAACCATAAAACTCTTAGAAGAAAAACTAAGGATAAATCTTCATGACCTTGGGTGAGGCAATGAGTTTTTGAATGTGACACCAAAAGCACAGGTGACAAAAGAAGATAAAACTGGACTTCAAATTTGAAACTTATGTGCTTAAAAGGGCACTATCAGGGATTTCCCAGGTGGTCCAGTGGCTAAGACTCCACGCTCCCAATGCAGGGTTCTGGGGTTTGATCCCTGGTCAGGGAACTTGATCCCACGTGCTACAACAAGACCTGATGCAGTCCAAAAAAAAGGCACTATCAAGTAAGAAGTACAGAGAGTGGGAGAAATTATTTGCAAAATATACATCTCTTAAGGGGCTAGTATCCAGAGGGTATAAAACAGCAACAACAGAAAGACAGATATCTCGGGATTCCCCTGGTGGACCAATGGTTAAGACTCTGCGCTCCCAATGCAGGGGGAGCTGAGTTCTATTCCTGGTCAGGGACCTAGATACTCCGTGTTGCAACTAAGAGCCCAAGTGCTACAACTAAAGATCCAGGACATAGCAATGAAGGTCCTGCATGCTGCAACTAAGACCTGGCGCAACTGAAAAAAAAAAAAAAAAACCCAATAACTATCTCAGTTTTAAAAGGGGCAAAGGATTTAAGCAGATATGTCTCCAAAAAGAGATATAAGAAATGGGCAATAAGCGCATGAAAAAATTTCTCCAAACTAGGCCAATAAAGCATGTGATCTGTGCCAGAGACTCATTCATTAACCCCCTCACACTCACACCCACCCACCTACCCACTCAACTGTCTTCTGGCTGTGAATTATATACAGACTCGATACTGGGTGCTGGGACTACAAACCTGAGTAAGGTGTGTTTGTTCCCTACTCTCAAAGGCACTACAGTCTAGGGGGAGAAAGATGTGTTACTGCATAAATATGCACTGCAACACAATGATGATAAAATCAAAAGCGAACATTTACTGAAGTAACACTCTTTTTCAATATTTGTATTGATAATCTATGAGGGAGGAATTATTATCTTTCCAGGTGGTTCTGTGGTAAAGAATCCACCTGCCAATGCAGAACACGTAGGAGATACAGGTTGGACCCTGGGTCTGGAAGATCCCCTGGAGGAGGAAATGGCAACCCACTCCAGTATTCTCGTCTGGAAAATTCCATGGACAGAGGAGCCTGGTGGGCCCCAGTTGATGGGGTTGCAAAGAGCTGGATATGACTGAGCGCGCGCACACACACACACACACACACACACACCCATTTAGAAATAAGGGAACTGAGGCACAGTGCAGTTAAGTGATCTCCTTAATGTCATACTGCCCATAAACGAGAAGCCAAGATACCCAGGCAGGGGCTCTACAGCCTGGACCCTGGCATGCTGACCCAGAAGTGCCTCATCTCACGAGGAAGAGAGGCTGAGACAAGTGTCACACACAGTGGCTGTGACTAAAGTGAGTTTTAGAGAGAAGATAGGCTGCTGCAGGCCAGGAGGAGGGGTGGGGTTCAGGAGTGAATATTCTAGGCAGAAGGAAGAGTAAGATAGAGAGAAGAAGCTAGATGACCCGTACAAGGAATAGCTTGATATGGCTGCTGGAAAACAGCCCTGAGGTGGCAGGAGCCTAAACCTGCAGGGCCCCATAGACCACATTATGGTGTTCTGCATAAAGAGCACTTAAAGGGCTTTGCGTACAGGAACAAAACTACTATATTCTGGCTGCACTGTGGGGAGTGAAGTTTTTGGGTGGTGGGCAAGATGAAAGACAGGGATATGAGTTGAGGATGCTACAGCAGTCAGGTCGAGGGTTGTGAAGGCTGGGGTAGAAGCCACAGGAGGAATGCCAGGGAGGGAAAGATTCAGGGGTGTTTTAGAAGCAGAGCCGGTTTAGAAGACCCGGTAGGCTGGGTGCAGGTGGGGCTTACAAACAGGATGAGTCCTGGAAGACTCTGAGGTTTCAGGCTAGAGCAACAGGAGAGAGGAGAGAACACGAATCCGCTGTGGACACATGGAATCCGAGGAGCCCATGAGACATCCAAAAAAGGTGGCCAGTAGCAAGCAGCCAGGAGGGACTGGAGCTGAGGCACACAGCTGGGAATCAGCATCGTGTGGTGCTTAACGACTTAAGTCCACAGGGTTGTTCAGGGAGAATGGACAGCGTGGACCACAGGGTCCTGAGCAGTACCTTCAGGACAGAAAACATCCAAGGGCCGGGTGACAAAGAGCACCCTACTGAGGAACTGCCAGAAGGGCAGGAGAAGCAGCAGGAGTTCGTGGCATCGCAGACGGAAGAGCTTCAAGGAGGGAGCAGGCCAGAGTTTCAACTGTCAAGAGGAGTCGGTCAGAGAACAGTAAGCGAGGCTGTGTCTGTTTTTATGATTTGGTGTTCCCCATCAAACTGCCCCTAACAGCAGCCCACTGACACCTGGCCCCAAGAAGGGTAGCCAGAGCCCCCAAACAGCAGGGAAATCTGTCATGCTAACATTACCTTCAGTTGTATAACAGATTTTTTTCAACATCATGTCTATTCCCAGATCTTCAAGCATAATGGACATCCCAGGAAAGGGTGGTTTTGAGCTGAGCTGCAGGCCCCTTAACACACACCTGCAGACTCCAGGGAGGGCTTGGGTTTGTTTATACACCAAGAGTAAGGAGCAAGAGAATAAAAACACAGGAGCTACCAGAAACCCAGGGGAAGGGTGGGCCTCTGGAGAATCCAAGGAAAGCTGGGGACCTTTCTCCCAGAAAAATGCACATACACACAAGGTCATAAAACTTTTGTATGTAATTTGGGGAGGGTTCAGGGACCCATATGAAAATGTCACTCTTATAACAGTTACAGAGAATAGTGCAGTGGTTACAGCCATATAAATTTCTGAGATCTTCTTCATCATAATTTCCTAAAAAAAAATTTTTTTGGCCGTGCCACGGAGCATGTGGGATCTTAGTTTCCCAACCAGGGATCGAACCCGTGTTCTCTGAAGTGGAAGCACAGAGTCCTAACTACTGGACCACCAGGCAAGTTCCCCTAATCAGTATTTTTAACAAACAAGAAGTAATCATTTTTAGTTAAAAAGTAATCATTTTAGTTAAAAAGGAAAAAAAAAGGAATAATGGTATTTACTCTTTAGCAGTTAAAAAAAAACACACACAAGATGAGATTCTCCTTACTAATAGCCCTCAAACTAAAAGAGCTGAAAAGAATCTTCCAGCACATTCTGCACTGAAGAAGCAAAGGAAGTCCATGGGAGAAGGCCCAACCAAGGGTCTCTCCCATTGCATGCGCCCAACACTGGGAGCAGGGAGGCACAGGGTACTGTGGGAAGGTGCGGGGCAGAAGGCCAGCTTGGCGGTACACGCGTAAGGAAGCCTGAAGCCGCCCAGGACTGGACAGCACCCTCCAGTGGGGACCAAGGAAGTGCAGAGACTTTTAAGGTAGAGCAGGCAAAATTCTGATCAAGGGTGAGGGGCCAGGCTCAGCTGCAGGGACAGACCAGGTAACAGAAGCTTCCTGACAGGGCCTCCACTGGGGCCCTTCACGCAGCAGGTGGCCCGCAGCAGGTGACCAAGCATACCTGCATGCCCACACTCCAAGACTTCTGCCCCTCCTTGAAGGAGACTTTAGAGGAGAGCGGGGTCTACAGTCTGTGAGCTGCAGATTCCATCCAGAGACTCTGGCTCCCATGTGGAAGACACAATTGCCTTAGAGGAAGCCGCTCTTCTCAGATCCAAGAAATACTGGGGCTGAGGAAAGGGTTGGGGGTGGGAGGGCAAGCAGCAGGGAGCCATGACCTGGAGGGCTGGCAAATGCAGGGTCTGTGGCTGACAGCCAACTTCTCTATTGGGACTCTGGGGAAAACCTTCTGCCCACTGGCTGGCCTGGCTTACAGGTCATCTCCCTCAATGCTCCTGAGTGGTAGCATCATCTTAAAGCGAACACGGCAACCTGGAGAACTTCCGTTACTAACAACTGTGCCACAGTCAGGCTGACTGATGTGAGTAGGAGGGGGAAAAATCTGCCTACAGGGAGTATGGGTCCTCTCAGGAGTGGCAAAAAAGTGAAAATGTGATTTAAGCCCAGAGGTCCTGTCCCATGTAGTGTCTACCATAGGGTGTGGCCAAATTAAAAACCAAAACAAAAGAGGTAACAGGAACCTCACTCGACACACCGAAACACAATCAATACTGAATACAGATGTCTTATGAGTGACCAGATGCAGGAAGGGTACGCTGTTGGCAGGGATTGGGCAGACCCACAATTAATTGAAAATTTTCAGAGGAAGAGTTGAAGTATGAACCTAAGCAGCAAGAACTGAGAACCTCACAGACTATGCTTCTGCCCTGATTAAAGTTTTAAGGCAAAACCACTTGGGTTGTCTCTGGGTTCATCCGATCCAGAAGACAAGTGAGATTCAGGAACACATCATAAGATACACGATGAGCCTGAAAAACGTCCAGCAAAACTGAGAAAATGCACTTTAACTTCGTCTCTGTTACATAAAACCACTTAATAATATGTGTGTTACGACTTACGTGCAGTATATATAGTACTTCCTCAACCACGCCTGATAGAAGGAAAAAAAACGTTCCTACATCTTGGCCTGAACATTCCAAAACATCTTCATTCCACTGAGGAAATGCACCCGGGATTATAAGTAAGCATCTTATTCACCTAGTCTCATGCCCACACGATAACTCAACCCGTCAATGCTTAATTCCTCAGATAAGTCTACCAAGCCGGTGCCCTGTTTCAAATACCGTGCAGATTCTACTTCGTAAAACCTCAACTTTCTTCCCCTGCTTCCTAAACACGAATCTCCCCGGAGTAAATTTTCACGCCGTAAACACACCCAAGGCTTTGTTTTATACAGATTTCAAGCCCCTGGTCCCAAGAGAGGTTGCTTTCCCTTCTAGATCCAACCGAGGCCAAATACTGCCATCTGGGGTCACGGCTTCCTCTCGCCGCTGCCGCCGCCGCGGAGCGGACTCGCTGGGTTCCGGATTCCCCGCGCCGGCCCGAGCCTCGTACCCCTTCCTGTCTCCGTCTGCCCACGGCGGGCGGCCGGCGCGCGGCGCCCAGACAAAAGCTCGGGCCGTCGGGCCCACGGGCCCCGGGCCGCCCACCCTCCGGGCCGCGGGCGTCCTCCAGCCCAGAGGCCGAGGGTCCCGGTGCAACTTTGCAAACAGAAAGGAAGGAGGCGCCGTCGCCTGCAGGTTCGGGAGCGCCCGGGGCGGCCGGCACGCGCGTGGGCCGCGGGCGAGGGCGCGAGGGGAAGGCGAGGCGCGCCCGGCCGCCCGCGCCGGCGCCCGCAACTTGCCCGCGGGCCGTGGCCCGCGCCCCTCAGGGCCCGCCCGACGGCGAGGCCCACATTGTCCCCGCGGCACGGCCAGCCACCCTCACGCACGGACGCTCGCACACGCCCCCTGCCCCGGCCGGCTGCGGGGCCCGCGGCGCCCGGGTGGCCGCCGGCCTGCCGCGCTCCTCCACGCCCCGCTCGGGCCGGGCCCTGGCAGCTCCGCCGGCGGCGACTGCAAAACTTTCTCCTCATCGTGGCGGCGGCGGCGTCGCGGCCGCCCGGGGCGCGTCAGTCGGTCGGTCGGGAGGTCGAACCGGCGGGTGGCGGGTCCCTCCCTCAACCCCACCCCGGGCCACAGACCTGGTCCGGCTCCGATTCATAGTCGTCGTCCTCGGCGCTCACGGACATGGCCATGGCTCATGGTGGGCCCAGGCTCGCGCGCGCTGACATGGCTGGAGCGGCGCCGCCGCCGCCGCCGCCCGCCCGGAGCAGGCTCGGCTCGCCCTGGCTCGGGCTCGGGCTCGGGCTCGGGCTCGGGCTCCCGCTGCCGCGAGGAGGGAGCCGCGCCGCGCGCTTCGCACGCCCGCGCGGGAGGGGGCGGAGAGGGGCCGGCGTGGGGAGGGCCGGGGCGCTCATGCATATGCATGAGGCGAGCCAGGAAGGGGCTGGCCCCCCGGGCCGGCGGGCCAATGGCGCGGCCCCGGCGTTCGGGCCGCACACAAAGGGAGCCCGGCCTGCGGTGACACGGGGGCGGGCCCGCCGAGGGCGGCCCCTCGCGGCCGGAGCTGGGGTACTGGGGCTGCGTGGGGGCGTGCCCCGCGCCCCGCCCGGCCCGCGCGCCGCGGGATGCACATGGGTGGCTGCACGCCGCGCGTCTCTAACAGGAAATGCACGCCCGACCTGGGGTGGGGTCTTTTGTGTGGTCCTGCGGGGTGTCTTACAGGAGCCCCGGGGTGCATGGGCCTCGGGGAACGGCCCTGCACGCGACACCAGGGACGGGTCCCTGTGCCCCGGCAGCGGGCACACGGACTCTCGGGTTTGCACAAGCTCTGAGACCACGACCTGATATGCCTGCGAACCCGGCAGTCCCGTACCCTCTTCGGGCCCGCTGGCCTGGGTACGGTCTAGGGAGCCAGTTCTGCAAGACGCCAGCAGTTCGGTTAGGCTGGTCCCCTGACGTTGGCCTCAGGTTTGCCTTTCCAGGTCGCGAGGGAGTCAGCGTTAAATGCGGCGTGGTGGTACAGGCGGGAGCAGTACTGACTTGGGTGGTTGCCAGACAGAACACCATGAATGCATTCTGCTCTGAGGTGGGCGCCCTACTGTCTTGGACAGGACCCCACCCACAGCCCGCCCTTTGGTGAGGTGCCCAAGGGTCGCTTTCGAAAGGGGTGAGGGCAGGCCAGAACCCAGTCTGGTAGAAGACTTGCTGTGCCTGAAGCTGGCCCAGAAGGTGTGGGTTTCTAAATTCTTAAACTGGAAACATTCCTAACGCTTAAAGCAGCCCACTCCTGTAGAAAACTGTTACTGGAAATACAGATTGAGATTGATTAAAAAAGAAAGAAAAAAGTCTAGGGGGTACTTAGGCCAGTAGTCCTTACTCTGAAGGAAGAGCTCAGTGACCATTAGCTAGAGTGAGCAATTCTGTTATAAGCATCAAAACCACAGCCAAACTCAAGCTAAGGACCAGACTGCCTTAGCTAGGTAGCTGGCATACTCATCATCTAATTAGGATGTCCAAGGTGACACTAAACATGTATACATGCACCCGTTTCTTCATCTGTAAAGTGGGAGGGTTTGCCCAACCAAGGAATCTGAGGCTTTCCCAAGAAAAAGCTCATTAGCTGTGAAACCTGGTGACCAACTCTGCAGTGTTGTCCAACTGTTATTCATGCCCAGGCCATGGGCCATGAAATCCACTCTGAGAACAGAAGGGACCCACAGGCAGGTCATGCCCTGGGCTTTCAAGGAAGGCAAAATGAGTGATGGATGTAAAACTCAGGAGGTTTCTATCAGGGAGTCAGCCAGAGTGAATAAACAGGGATGTCAGTTTTACTGAGTGGATTTTAAAGTCTGAAATTTATACAACCACTGACACTTATGGGGGAAAACAAATCCCAGCCAACTTGCTCTTTACTGAAACATACCTTTTCTGAATTACCTTTCTCCCTTCTTACATTTTTCACAATTCATTCAAGGTTAACAACAAAAACATCGTTTTGAAAAGAATACACCCCCTCCATCTCAATCCACCCCTCAAAGTCTCAGCCTTTATAAAACTACCTTGTCTGGTTAAAGTCTCTATCTGATGTAGTCCGTGAACTCTCAGGGGCCACTCAACCTAGCAGGAAGTCCCTTAAAGAAAGAGGAGGGGCTGAAAAAAAAAAAGCTAATCATGCTTTCACTTCACTGTAATTGGTCAAAACTGCCAGGATACAGAAACATACAAATAGCACAATATATCAAGAGAGAGGTATGGAAACAGGACTTCTTCTCAAAGGTTTTTCTCATTATCTAGCAGGAGTACAAGATTATTTAGACCTGTCTTTGGGCTGATTTCTTTTGAGAATTCTCAAAAGCTCACTTCTGTATTTAAGGAAGTAAAAAGACAGTTCTCATTTATCATGGTTCAAAGAAGAGAAAGGGAAAGTGTTAATGAACAGAAGCTACAGCTAACACAAAACTTTCTTCCTTCTGTCACATCATTTCTGAGCTAAAAGGGGCCTCACTGGAGACCCCCGTCCCTGACTTCACAGGTAAGGAAAGCCTAGAGAAAAGGTGAGGAAGCCCAGAGAAAATTGGAAAGTAGCTCTGAAGCCCAGGGTTCCTTATAAAACACCATCCAGAGACCCCCTCTAGGGGGCCAGGCAAAAAGAGGAGCTAATGTTTACTAAGCATGATTGAAGGGCTAGATCCCATGCTAAGTGTAGTGTAGATATATCTCATTTATTCTTTTAGACAGCCCCATGAGGTATGTTCTACCGTTCACCCATTTCACAGATGAGGAAACTGAGATACATGGCTGCTAGGAAGTGAAACGACCTGGATTTGAACCTATAAGCAGCTGGAGCCTGCAGCCTGGGCTGTTAATCACATTGCACTAATGCCAGAATCAAGACAGGAGGATGCCACGTGAGACCAGTGTAATAACCCAAGTGAAATACTCAAGATTTATGCGGAAAATTAACTGTCCCTGACTAAATTTTGCAAATTATGTGTTCTCAGTTCAAATTCAATTTCAGGACAGGGAGGCATGGTTTTGGTAACCAGATTGCTGCCTGATGGATCTGTGGAGGTTGATGTGAAAGGAGGAAGCCAGGAATAAGATATGACAATGTGGTGGGTCCTCTTCAAATTTTAACAAGTCTCATGCCAGCAGCCACTGCCCTTACACCTCTTAAGAATTCCTCTTCTGACACTTGCAAGGAGCCTTTTAGCATCTTTACCTCCTTGATCAAAACTTCCTTTAGCTAACTAGTACACACAACTACCCAGCGTTTCTTTTGTATTAATAGTGTACTGGACTATATACAAAATATATTATTTACTTGCCCAGAATTACCACCTTAAAATTTAGCATTTATATTGTGCCTTAGGCTCATCCTTTCTTCCTTTCAACCTCCTCTTCCAGGGACCCTAAGAACTGAACGGTCTCCCAGCTCCACTTAGCCAAGGTTTCTTTGGCTTTCTTAGAAAGAGTTCCCCAAAGCTAATGCCATCAGGGCAACTGGTGCTTGCCCTGAGCCAGGAGGGTCCAAAATTTTCACCAAGTGAGGAAGAAATGGAAGACAAGCCTGCCTCAGTCACAAGTGTCACCCACTTCTTCGCTTTCTCTGAATGTCATTTAATTTTCTGGTCTGCCTATTAGATCATGAGACTTGAGGAGTGATCCCAGTCTGCCCAGAGATTTTGCCCAGACTTAGCCATCTGAGGGACTGCAGGCTGTCCCAGGGCAGAGATGGGCAGTGACCTAAGGTGGAAGGGAGAGGGCAGCTGTCCCCTCCAATCCTTTCCATCCTCATGTCCAGGACCAGTAAGAAAGGGACAGATTGAATAAATGCCCCCTGGACTCTGGGCTCCCTAGGGAAGGGTCTCCCTGGCATGTGCCCCATTTCCTTGTATCCACGTCACAAAGGGCATGGCTAAACTTGGAAACAGTCTTTTCCAGAGGATCAGGACAGGGAAAGAGAATGCATTTCCCGTGTCCAGACCAGTAACTGGCTGGCACACTCCTGAACCAAGGGACACCATTTGTAAACATGCCCCTAAAGAAGGAACAAAAATGACTTGGAGGGTTGCTTCCTAACATACGTAATAATGTATGTTTAATAAGCAATACAGAATGCATGCTTCAGTTATTTTACTATTATTTTACCACTTGTCTCTCTGTTCTTCAATGGGTTGTTCCCCATTCACAGCCCAAGAAGTAGGTCTTTTGGAGAGTTATTTTTCTAATAAAACATAAATAAGAAAAATTTTTGCATCGTGTCACATAGCAATTTAGGACTAATTTCAGAGCTGCCTGGATAAAACTATGGTTCAAAGAGTCACTGTATGACAGACCAAGGGCTGCACTGATTTCGGTTAAGGAAATTACTAATGTTAATTGCTTTTTATTTTGCCCCTGGAGAATCATTCCACAAGCATTTAAAACCCACATATATCTGTCAGATGGCTCCTTTAAAGAGACCAAGCTTTCTCTTAAATAGAGTTCTTCTCCTAATACTGTCTCCTTACATTACAAAGATCAACCAATAAATATTTACATTCACTGGAAGATTTGTGACTGTGCACAGGATTTTTTTTAAAAATTAACTAATTTAACAGGTGACTAGCACTGATCTGAGAAATGTTTCCTGCCATCCATCCCATTTCCAACTCAATCACTGACCTTAGAAAGTTACTTCCCTTTCCATTCATTTCCCTACACAAATCTAGGTTAAGGCTGAGCGCTTGGACAATTCATATAAGATTAATGGATTCACTTTGCAATCCCACCTCCCACCCCAGAAAATAGGGACTACAAGTACATAAAATGCCAGCATAATTTGGGCCTATAACCAGGACTTTTTATTATTTTTTTTATTGTTTTTTTTTTTTTTTCCCGAAGTACTTGGTATGTGGGATGTTGGTTCTCCAACCAGGGACTGAACCTGTATGCCTGCAGTGAGAGCATGGAGTCCTAACTACTGGATCACCAGGGAATTCCCTCATGCAGGACTTTCGTAATTTTTTTTCCCCCTGTCTACTTTGCATGTGGGATTTTAGTTCCCTAACCCGGGATCAAACCCCTGCCCCCTGCAATGGAAGCACTGAGTCCTAACCACTGGACCACCAGGGAAGACCCCCCAAATATTTTTCTTAACAAGACCAAATCTTGCCCTTGGTCTCCTTCGTAGTCAGAGCACCCCTCACTGTCCATCCCACCATCCTTCAAAGAAAGACCTTGGAAGACCAGGTTATAAAGACTTAAAAAGACCAAATACAAAGCTTACTCAAAATGGGACGATAACGCAGACAGTGAAGAGGCAAAACAGGAGGAAAATTAACAGCTCTGTTCACAATGGGCAAACGGCGGAAACAAATCAAATTCTGTCCATCGATGAAAGGTAAACAGAATGTGGTATATCCATACAATGGCATGTTATTCAGCCATAAAAGGAACGGAGTAGTGATACAAGCTACAACGTGTTGAATCTTGAAAACACGCCAAGTGAAACACACCATATAGTATGATTCCATTTATATAAAATGTCCAGAATAGAAAAATCCACAGGGGCCAAAAGCCAATTCATGATTGCCAGGGGCTGGGTGGGGATGCGATGGGAGAATGGAAAATGACCCTCTAATAGGCACGGGGTTTCTTTGGGGAGTGATGAAAATATCCTGGGGTTTAGAAGGAGGTGATGCTTACACAACACTGTGAAAATACGAAATGTCACTGAATTGGTACTTTAAAATGGCTAATTTTATGCTAACTGAATTTTACTTCAATTTTAAAAATTATGTATTAGGGAGTTTGGGATGGACATGTACACACTGCTATATTTAAAATGGATAACCAACAAGGTCCTACTGTACAGCACAGGGAACTCTGCTCAATGTTTCATGGCAGCCTGGATGGGAGGGTTGTTTGGGGGAGAATAGATACATGTATATGCATGGCTGAGTCCCTTTGCTGTCCACCTGAAACTGCCATAAGATTGTTTATCAGCTATACTCCAATATAAAAAGTTTTTAGAAAGTGTATCTGTATATATATACACATGTGTTTGGGTATATATGTATATATACAATATTTGTATATATATTTGTATTTATATACAACACAAATATTTGTATATACATACACACACACACATACACACACACACACACACACACACACACACACATAATTTTTTTTCCTTTTCATCAGGTATCATTTAAGAGTGATCTTTGTTCCTGTCCCTGAAAGGTAACCTGGTTAGGAAATGTAGCCACTCAGCCCTGGAGCAGGTTGAAACTTACAAACCAAGGTGATAGTTGAATCACCTCCTAAATGAGCTGCTAACAGTCACCATGGGGGTCTGATGGGCTTTGACAGCACTTGAAAGCTTCACTTAAGGACGCCTAACAAATGTGAATACACACTGGTTGGTATGGCTGGGAGCAGGGATGGGGGAACAGACAGAGACACACACGCTCTCTCACACATATACTCTGGCTGCCTTCTTCACGTACATTCTTGCTTTCCTTTAAAAATGGCTCAGCTCCAGCAGGCCAATTTGCCTCTACAAGCCCCTTGGATCTATGAAAATCCATGAGTTTACCAAGATACTCAAAATAGAAAAAGTCTGACAAAACTCATCTGTCACCATTTGAAGCAACCATTATACCAACTCCTTAGTTTGAAAATTGGTGTTTAAAGGGAAAGAATTAAGCATGTGTGCAGCCTTTTCAGGAGGAAGTATATTCAAGGGAAGTGCCCATTGATGAGGGAAAACTGCAGAAAAAAAGCCAGCTAGTGCATAAAGGAGGGATGATAATACTTCAAAGATTCATTTTCTTTTTTTTTTTTGGCTGTGCTGTGCAGTGTGAGGGATCTTAGTTCCCGATCAAGGATTGAACCCATGGCACCCTGCAGTGAAGCGTAGAGTCTTAACCGCTGGACTGCCAGAGGAGTCCCAAAGGTTTATTTTCAGCTCCTGAGAAAATTATTGATACAGGAAAAGAATGATAACTGGTGTTGAAATCATCAGTGAGTGGTAAATGGAAGTAAGGGCCTAACGTATTCCCTTCCAGATTATTCTCTGGAGCAAAGAGGGATGAACGTAATTGAATGATGAGGGAATAATCAGACCACCATTGCTTTAATCCACTACCTATGATATTTAACTTCAATCTAACCAAACCTTTAGACCTAATTTCTAATTTACAGAAATTACAAGAGATAACGAAAAAGCTAAATATCACCATGAGGAAGCAATCAGACAAATGCATAAGGTGAGATATTCTTCAGGACATGGTTCCATCTTCTCTACCAATCAATATTCTGACAAAGGTCAAGATTAAAAGAGAATTAAGAACAGATTCTTGGAGCGGATCCTGATTTGAACAAAGTAGCTGTAAAAGATAATTTATAAGACCCAGCATCAGGAGGAACTGTCAGTTTTGCTAGGTATAATAATGTTATTTCAAGAATGGAGAAAAATATTATTTTTCAGGGATGCAAACCTAAGTATTGAGGGATGGAATGACATGATGTCTGTAATACTCTAAAGAATACTTGAACATAAAAAATAAAGTTAGTTGAAAAACAACATACCCATTAGGAAGGCTATTATGAAAAACAAACAAACAGAAAATAACAATAGCCAGGATGTGGAGAAACTGGAACTCCTTGTGCACTGTTGATAGGAATGCTTGATGCAGTCACTGTGGAAAACAGTATGGCAGCCCCTCCAAAAATTAAAACATAATTATCCTATGATTCCAGCAATTTCATTTCTAGGTATGTACCCAAAAGAACTGAAAATAAGGACTTGAAAAGATTTTCACTCACCCTTTTCACAGCAGCATTATTTATAACAGCCAAAGGTGGAAGTGACCCAAGTGCCCATCGACAGATAAATGGGTAAATAAAATGTATATACATACAATGGAAAACCATTCAGCTCTAAAAAGGAAAGAGATTCTGGCACATGCTACAGCATGGATGAACCCTGAAGACATGCTAAGTGAAAGGAGCCAGTCACAAAAGACAAACACTGTATGATTCCACTTATACATGGCATCTAGAAGAGTCAAATTCACAGAGATAAAAAAAGTAGAACATGGGGGAATGGGGATTTAGTGTTTAAGGGATTAAGAATTCCAGTTTCAGATGATGAAAAAGTTCTGGAGACGGATGGTGGTGATGGTTAACAACAATGTGAATGTACTCAATGCCACCCAAAATACACTCAAAATGCCACTCAAGTACACCCCAAAATAGCTAACATAGTCAATTTTATGCTGTCTCTTTCCCACAATTTAAGGAAATGTGATAAAAGATAAAATAAAAAGATGGACCTAGAGATTACTATACTAAGGGAAGAAAGTCAGAGAGAGACAAAATTCATCTGATATCACTTATATGTGGAACGTAAAACATGGTACAAGTGCACATATTTACAAAACAGACTCACAGACATAGAAAATCTTATGGTTGCCAAAGGGGAAAGGAGTGGGGAGAGGTAGATTAGGAATTACGAATTAGCAGATACAAACTACTATATATAAGTAAACAACAAGTCCTACTGTATAGCATAGGGAACTATATTCAATATCATGCAATAACCTATAATGGAAAAGAATCTGAAAAATGTGTAATATTTACTATACAAAAATGAATCACTCTGTTGTACACCAGAAGTGAACACAACATTGTAAATCAATTATACTTCAATTTTAAAAAATAAACTAATAAGTAAAAAGAAATAAAAGAACACCCTCCCCGAGAAGAATCAATCAACTGGGTACACTCAAACCAACAAGTTTCCCCAGAGCAGTCCCCAACACAACCCTTCCTGCCATCTTGTCCCATAAATATTAACTAAGAGAGAAATGAATTTAAATACTCCCTCCCAAAATCATTCTTTTAAGGGAGATTATCTCTGAATTCCTGCAACATGCTTTGCTGTTTAGTCATTTACATTCATTGAAGAAGGTGAGTGACTTAGAGCAGGTTTTACCAGAGCTTTCACTTTCTACCTATTTTCTTTGTATATAATTAAAGTTCCCCTTGTCCCAACAAATGGACTTCCTCTTCCCCTTTTTGTAACAGGAAGCAAACTTAAATAAAGCAAATATTTCACCTGTATTCACTTAACTGTGCCCCTTTTTTCTCTAGATCACCTACATTTGGGGAGCAGACTATCTGACAACATCACTTGGTTGCACACACATCCATCTTCCTGATAAAGCCAGATTAGACACGCAGGGGTTGGGGTGGGGAGGGCTGTCACAACTTACTTCCAACGTCAATGATCAAGTATCCTCCTTTGAAACAGGAAATATACAATGCCATTTGATAAAAAAAAAAAAAGGAAAAGCCTGAAGGATAGAGCACTGTTCTAGAAATAAAACCATGATAATGGCAAGCAATCACTTACAGTGCCAGCCAGGCCTTCTAATTACTCCACCAAAGGCAGGAAAGCCCTGGGTATCTCGATTGCTTTCCAAGAATTTGTCTTTGGCATTATTAACACAAGCAGCCAAGCAGGTTATCAGACTAAGAAAGAAATCCTGGGCTGCAGACTTTAATTACAGGTTATTTCAGCTGATCACTGTCTTAAAGTTTCAATAAAATGATACAGTTGATAGCTGAAAAGTTCCAGGTGAGAGATAAGATCTTTTTAAGTCCAAGAGGATGAAGGGAGATGCTTAAATGTGAGGGACAAAAGGGTCCAGGGAAGACCAACAGCCTTTCATAGTGCTCTTCTATTCACCATTCTTTTACTGCCTGCAACTGGGACACACAAATTAAAGTAAGGAGAGAGGCTTACTTTCACTAGTGATGACTCTGAGGCATCTGGAGAGCAGGTAAAAGACAGCAAGGAGACTGAACTGACTGAGTACAACTTCATCTTCTAGAAGCTCTGGGGAAACCTTGCTATCAAGTTCATTCATTCACTGAACATTTTCTGGGACCAATCTTGCATGACAGGATACAAAAAAGGATGAGAAAAAAATTAATAAGATGAGCTCCAGTCTCAAGAAGCTAATGGAAGCTTAAGACAGATATGCAGCAAAATGCAGAGTATAGGGACTTCCCTGGTGGTTAAGAGTCGGCCTTGAAATTGCAGGGGACATGGGTTCCCTAGTCCAAGAAGATCGAACATGCCTGGGGGCAACTAGGCCCATGTACCACAGCTACTGAGTCCTTGAGCCTGGAGCCCGTGCTCTGCAACAAACAGTCGTCCTGCTCACCACAACTAGAGAGACCCAACACAGCCAAAAATAAATAAAATTCTAAAAAATGCAGAGTAGAATGTGGATGTCCAGCAGAAGGAGAAAACGGGAAGTCTGTCTATCAGTCAGGATCTTAGCAGGAAATGAAATGGCATCCTGGCACCCTCCCACCAGGTCACGGAGGGGAGTTGAACAGAGGCTCAATTTACAGAGCATCGTTGGGTTCGACTGAAAAAGGCAGGGGGCTCTGATAGGATCCCAGTCATATGGTTCAGAGATTACGGATTCTGGAATCAGAGATCATATATCTGGTCAGAGACCTGGGGTCCCAGCTTCTAAGAAACGGTGGCGTTCTTTGACCATCAATGGGATTTTTCTCTTGCTGATGTTGGAGGCAACATTATCCAGAATGAGCAGACCATCTCTTGTGGGTATTCTGTGATCAGGGGTTTTTACTGTCTGTGCTCCTGGGAACCTGCTGGCCTCCAAACTCCACAGATGACTTAGCTGTCACTTAGGGAAGCCCTGGGGACTCTAGGTGGGGGTCCTGGATTGTGCCTCTCCGCCCTACAGCCCCTGCTGCTGGTCTCCCCGCTGCCTGTTCCTGATCTCCAAGGCTGCTCTCACGAACATTCTAAGACAAGTTACCCTTCTGCTCACAGGCCTAGGGTTCCTCCCTCCAGTGGAGTGCAGAAGGCATAAAGAACCAGTTTCTTAAACCAGCCCCCTTTAGGGAAATGCCAGCTGTGACCACCTCTGCGAAATTGAGCCATTCAGGGCCTTGCCTGAGACTGAGTTTTTGCATCAGCCAGTAATCATGTAGAGATGGGGAATGTCTCTAAACTAATCACCTGCTTCTGACCCAGCTCCGCCTCCAGTGTCTTCTATTTCTGCCTTCTAGATGGGCAGATTCGGGATTATTATTTACTAACAGAACTATGAAAAAGCCTAATTGCTATCACTGATGGAAGGGCTGCTGCTACTGCTGCTAAGTCGCTTCAGTCGCGTCCGACTCTGTGCGACCCCAGAGATGGCAGCCCACCAGGCTCCCCCGTCCCTGGGATTCTCCAGGCAAGAATACTGGAGTGGGTTGCCATTTCCTTCTCCAATGCGTGAAAGTGAAAAGTGAAAGTAAAGTCGCTCAGTCGAGTCAGACTCTTAGCGACCCCATGGACTGCAGCCTACCAGCCTCCTCTGTCCATGGGATTTTCCAGGCAAGAGTACTGGAGTGGTGTACCATTGCCTTCTCCGGATGAAGGGCTACTATAGAGGCATTCTGCAGACAGCCCCTCACAGCAACCTTGTAGGAAAGCGCTATGAGCCCTTTCCATAGGTGAGTAAACTAAGGCTCAGACTGTCCCATGACCACACAGTTAGTAACTGGCAGAGCCAGGAGTCCAGATGCACCTGACTCCAGAGCTCAGCCTCATTGTGCATGAGAATTACCTGTGAAGCATTTAACAAGTGCAGATTCCTAGGCCCCATCAACACCTAATGAATAAGAGTGTCTCAGGGGAGCCCAGGAAACAACTTAGAAAAAAAAAAAAAACATTTCCCAGGTAAAGCAGATGTCACCAGCCTGAGCATGGGTCCTCATGAGGCCACACGGCCTTTATAGGAAATGATCTGGCCCTGAGCAGGCAACAATAAATGGCAGGCATTATCCTCCTCCTCAACTGTACACCATCAACTTAATTACTTGGGGGAGACAGGAGCTGGGAGCAGGGCAGTGGGAACAGGAGGGGGAACATGGGGGCCTCTTTTAATGACTTAGGTGACTATCCTTCAGGGAGAGGCTGTGTGTGATGCTCCGGGGGGACCCCAGATTTATCAGGCCTCCCAGATCTAAATGCCCAAGTATGGAGGAAGGGGAAGAGCAGAACTAAAGCATGACACAGATGTCAGCTGTGTGTGTGTCTGTCTTCCTCCCGTGGTTCCGGTGACGTCCCCGTAAGGAAGCTGATCCACTAACTGCTGTAGAGGGCTGTCCCCATGTCGCTGTCAGGGTTCTTGGTACACTCTGCAGCCTCTCTGCTCCTCCACTCCAGAAAAATTGACAATAATTGAAATTCAAGAGGCAGCCTGGTTTGGCCACTAGAGATTAAGAAGCAGATGCATCAACCTGTTCTCTTTCCAGGAAAACCGTGGCTTCCTCTCACCTCCTTCCTCGGTTTCCTTTTCTGGGAACCAACCTGCAGCCTGGCCCGGTAGAAGCGTCTGGCTGCTGTGAGGGAGGTCAACACACTAATAAGGCTGAGGTCAGAAGTCGGGCCTCAAAGTAGTTCAGTTCCCTCAGTTTGGCTCTAAGGTCACAGACAACCCCACCCCCGCTCCAAATCTTACCACTTGGTCATAAAAGGAAGTGGCCAGAGTATAGACGGATCAAAACAAATCCATCACCACTGGTGAAAACAGCCAATGGAGTGGAGTGGGGGTTGGGGGACTGTGACCAAGGGTGATTCAGTAGCATCTCTGATTTGAAAGACGCCACATCAGAAATGACCTCATGGCACCTAATCAGTTCCAGAAAGGGACTTTGTTCTCCAGGAGGCAAGGTGGGAGATCAAAGCATTTCTTGCTAATCATCATTTAGCATTAATTATTTAAGTAACCTGAGACAGACCCGGACCGCTCCTGACTTCGCATCCTGACAGCCTCAATGAGCACCCTTGATCTTTCAAGCCAACCTGCATCAAATTGGGAGGAAGCGGACTGCAAACCTGGGAATCGAGAGACCTGGGCGGCCCAGGCAGTCAGTCGTGCACTTACTTCTTCCTTTCCTGTTAACTTCTTAACCCCACCAGCCAGGAAACGCATAAATACGGCACCCGGCCGCCCCTCCCCCTGCCCTCCGCCACGTCTGAGAGAGTTCCTCAGGCGCAGGGACAAATCTGGGGATGAACACCTTAGATTCATAAGCTGGGTGGCCTCAGACTTACCAGCATACCTCTCTGAACCTCCAGTTTCAGCTGCCTCATGAAGATAATCCCATCCTCCCAGCCTCATTGTAAGAATTCAATAAGACCTCAGAACTGTTGCATACATTTAGAAGGAATACACGGGGGTTTGGTTATACCGGAGATAATTTATTTCTACAGTTGAAGGGGGAATCATGATATTCATTATTATATGATTTATTCCTTTTTGTATAATGTGTAATACATGTTATGGACTAAACTGTGTCCTCCTCAAATCCATATGTTGAAGTCTGACCCCCAGCACTTCAGAATGTGACTGTGTTTGAAAATAGGTCTTTTTTTTTTTTAATTTGGCTGCACCAGGTCTTAGTTACAGCACAAGGGATCTTCACTCTTTCATTGCACCATGCATTTTTTTTTTTAATTGCAGCATGCAGGATCTAGTTCCCTGGCCAGGGATGGAACAGGGTCCCCTGCAGTGGAAGCGTAGAGTCTTAACCACTGTACCACCAGGGAAGTCCCTAGAGATAGGTCTTTAATGAGGTAATAGGTAAGGTAAGTCACTTCATTCGTGTCCGACTCTGTGCGACCACATAGACGGCAGCCCACCAGGCTCCCCCGTCCCTGGGATTCTCCAGGCAAGAACACTGGAGTGGGTTGCCATTTCCTTCTCCAATGCATGAAAGTGAAAAGTGAAAGTGAAGTCGCTCAGTCGAGTCAGACTCTTAGCGACCCCATGGACTGCAGCCTACCAGGCTCCTCCGTCCATGGGATTTTCCAGGCAAGAGTACTGGAGTGAGGTGCCATTGCCTTCTCCAGTATAAATGGTGTCCTTATAAGAAGAGATTAGAACATGCACAAAAGGAAGACCATGTGAAGACGCAGAGAGACAACGGCCGTCTATAAACCAAGGAGAGAATCCTCAGAAGAAATAAATCCTGCCAACTGACATCTTGATCTCAGACTTCTGGCTTCCATAAAGGTGAGAAAATTAATTTTTCTGTCATTTCAGCCCCTCAGTCTGGGGTATTTTGTTATGCTGGCCCTTGCAAACTCATACAATTAACTTCAAATAATTCATAGGAAAAAAAACTCGAATGGCTCTAATGAAAAAGACAGGCAATATGAGACTTCCGTGGTGTCCAGTGGTTAAGATTCTGAGCTTCCAGTGCAGGGGGCATGGGTTCCATCTCTGGTCAGGGAATTAAGATCCCATATGCTGCGTGGCACATGCAGCCAAAAATTTTTTTAACTGAAAAAAAAAAGATAGGCAATAGGTGTTGGGTGAAGATGTGGAGAAATTGGAACTCTTGTAATTGCCGAGGGGAACACAAAATGCTGTAGCCACTTTGGGAAACAGTCTGGCAGTTCCTCATAGAGTTACCATCTGGCAAGCCAATTGCATGGAGAAGGCAATGGCAACCCACTCCAGTACTCTTGCCTGGAAAATCCTGTGGACGGAGGAGCCTGGTGGGCTGCTGTCTATGGAGTCGCACAGAGTCAGACACGACTGAGCAACTTCACTTTCACTTTTCACTTTCGTGCACTGGAGAAGGAAATGGCAACCCACTCCAGTGTTCTTGCCTGGAGAATCCCAGGGACGGGGAAGCCTGATGGGCTGCCCTCTATGGGGTCACACAGAGTCGGACACGACTGAAGCAACTTAGCAGCAGCAGCAAGCCAATTGCATGCCTAGGTTTCTACCCAAGAGAAATGAAAACATAACTTCACATAAAAACCTGTACATAAATTATTCATGGAATCAATCACAATAGCCAAAAGGGAGAAAGAGCACAAATGCCCTTGGACAGATGAACAGATAAACGGACTGTGGTCCATCCGTACAATGGAATATTATTCAACCCTATAAAGGCATAAAATACTGATAGATGCACAATGGAGATGAACCTTGGAAACATTCTGCTAAGTGAAAGTAGTCACAAAAGGCCACATACTGTATAATTCTATTTATATGAAATGTCCAGAATAGGCAAATCCATGGAGACAGAAAGTTTCCAGGGGTTGGGGGAAGGGGAACTGACTGTGGATGGAGTTTCTTCTAAGGGGTAAGAAAATGTTCTAAAATGAAGATTGTGGTTGTGGGGATGGTTCCACAACTCTGAATATTTTCAATATATTAAAAACATTTAACTATACACTTTAAGTGGGAGAACCATAAAGTATGGGAGTCTTATTTATTATAAGATTAAAAAAAAAAAAAGAAATGCCTGCTACCATGAGCATTGTTAAATGTCAAAGGCTCGCTCTTCTCCCTCCCACCCACTCTTTCCCAACCTGCCTAAGGGTTCCAACTTCTCCGACCCATGTTGACACCAGCCATGCATTATAGTCCCATGCTTATAAACCAATCCTCCAGAGGAAACTTCAATAAGAACTACTGCCCCCAGAAGCCAGCTTCTTGTTTACAGACCTTAAGAGGAAAGGGGGCAGAGGTTTGAATAAAAAAAAAAAAAACGCCTAGAAGCAGAAGACAGGGCACATTTATGATCCTGAAGTGATCTCCAGAAAGGCTGGTCTGAACACCTCCATCAACTCTGAGATTACAGTGAACAATGCCAAGTGGGTTCCTTTTGAAGCCCATGTTCTACAAACGCCAATCCATTCCACGAAGCAGTTCTTCCACCATGAGGGAAGCCGGCAGCAAGGCAAAGCCACGGTATCCTCTACAAGTTCAAAGCAACCATGGGGCCTGGCTGGGCTATTTCAAGGTGCCATGTGTGCAAGTACAGTCTGTGATCCGACAAATGACATTTATATTTCTGCCCATTTAGGGGAAAGTCAGCTCTGAAACCCCACGCATGTCCACAGATCGGGGAGCTAAAGGTAGAAGATGTGGAGGCAAATCCTTTTCAATCCTATGGCCACTTCAGTTCCCACTAAGCTTCAGACAGAATCAGAATTCAACACCCACAAGGAATTGGGTGCCTTCTCTCCATTAACAAGTCCACATTTAGGAAGATAATCAAAGATAATCAAAAAGGTTAACAGGATAACCCAGAACAGCAATGTCCAACAGAAACATAATGTGAGCCACATAAGTACTTGAAGCCACTCTTTAAAAGATAAAAAGAAACAGGTGAAATGAGTATTAATAATCCATTTTGTTTAATGGATTATCGGGCTTCCCTGGTCACAGATGGTAAAGAATCTGCCTGCAATGCAGGAGACCCAGGTTTGATTCCTGGGACGGGAAGATTCCCTGGAGGAGGGCATGGCAACCCACTCCAGTATTCTTGCCTGGAGAATTCCATGGACAGAGGAGCCTGGCAGGCTACAGTCCATGGGGTCACAAAGAGTCGGACACAATTGAGTGACTAACACACAAATATGATCATTTCAATGAGGGTTGCCAGATTCAGCAAATAAAAATACAGCCATATTACATTTCAGAAAAGAACAAAAACTTTTTTAGCATAAATATATCCCATGTAATATATGGGACATATTAAACTAAAAAGCTGTCTGTTTAATTGTCTGAAAATCTGAAGTTCAAATTTAAATGAGCTTCCTTTTTCAAATCTGGCAACCCTAATTTCAACATGCAATCAATATATGCGGTATTGTACACTGTTATTTTTTATATTGTCTTTAAAATCTGTTATGTATATTATACCGGCAGCACCTCTTAATTTAAGCTTGCTGTATCTAAAGTGCTTAATAGCCACACATGGCTCATGGCCTTTTGGACAGTACAGATTGAGAAAGTTCTAGAAAGTTCCTCTCAGTGTTTTTTATAACAGTAAAAAATCAGAAATTAGCAAAATACCCATCAACAGGAAGGCTGCTTAGTTTACAACCAACATTTGGAGAACTTACCATGAGTCAGCCCTTGTCCTATGGACTCTGCATGTGTTATTTTTAGTCCTCACAATGACCACTCAAAGTAGGTGCCGGTATAACACCTTTCTACAAATGAGGAAGCAAGGCTCTTGGAACTCATATGACTTGCTCAAGAAAGTGAGGAAGCCAAGACAGACTGATGACAGATGAATGGGTTCACATATATATATCCCACCCTAGATACACCAAGATGTTATTGGTTTTCTCTGGACGGAAGACACTGGGGCAGGTATTGGTTGAAAGTTAGGTCTCTGCCGTCAGTTAGACCTATGTTTGCATCCTCGGCTCTGCCAAGTAACCTAACAAGTAACTTCGCCTTTTTAAGCCTCGGTTTCCCCATTGGTAAAACAAATCATAAGTCTATTCACTGGATTGTGGGAGTCTAAATAAAACAGGGCATGTAGATGACTAAGTTCTCAGTGACAGTACTACTACTCTTCTCAGCATCCTTGTCCATTCCTGTTTGATTAGATTTTTCATGGTAAGCATCAACCCTTCCTATGGTTTTTGTTTTTTGGTCACACTGCAAGGCATGCAGGATATTAATTCTCTGACCAGGGATTGAACCTGTGTCCCTTGCAGTGGAAGCACAGAGTCCTACCCACTGGACTTCCAGGGAATTCCCAAGGATCCATTCAGAAAGAGGAAAAAATTTAACTTTGAAAAGAGGAGAAAACAGATTTCCTGTGGTGAAACAGGGATTTCACTGTGGTCTAGTGGCTAAGACTCTGCTCCCAATGCAGGGGGCCTGGGTTTGGTCCCTGGTGAGGGAACAAGATACTACATGCTGCAACTAAAGATTCCACGTGCCTCAACTAAAACAGACACAGTCAAATACATAAAAATTTTTTTAAAAAAGGAGAAAACAGCCCATGAAGCAGCTGGAGGACAAAGGAAGGACGGAGATAGAGAAGCAAGGAGAGAGGGGAGGAAAAGAAGAAAGATCATCTAGTGACAGGCAAAGGTGAGGTATCATTTCCCTGCAGTTTTCTGCGTGACCACAAAGGGGCACTGCCTGCAGTTTCCACAGCAAGGGGAAATGATCCCCCTTGGAAAAACAAAAACTTGCAAGGAAAAAAAATCACCAGCACCATTCATATGGACTCGGAGGCCTCTCCCTGGAGTTCCCCCTGAAAAGCTGCCGACATTCATCTTACAGGAGATGTGAAAAAGCAGTGGATACGGTCTCCCAGCTGTGGGTGATCTGTGTCTTACCTTTGGAGTCTTCTTTGGCCAAGTGACTACGGGGACCCCAGTGATGGCCAGACTGGGGTCGTCCTCCGCGTGCTCCTTCAGGACATTCTGTAGTCAAGCAAAGGAGCCATATTAGCCCAGGGTACAGGAGATGTCTCTGAAGGGAGTGGAGGCTGGCCCTTACCCAGCAAAAGACAAAGTTCTCTGCAGCTTCACTGCCTGCCCCCTGACTCCACCAATACTCACATGCTCAATAGAAACCAAGTTGCCAGGGTTCCCCAGGCTCCGTAAAACACAAAACATCCCCTTCTCCAAAAAAGTTTTTAAAAAGCAAATCGCCCACCTCCCTGAGACTGCCACGAACATATTGCTCACTGACCATACGACAACAAACATTTGTCCAGAGCACCAAAGACTCTCATGGACCCAGCCTCCTTTAATCCTTACACCGTCCTCTGGGAGGTGCTTGCTGGGCAGCGGTCTAATAAATCCTCTAACGTACAAGAATTCAACTATGTCCTCAGAGAAACAAACAAAGCAAACATGAGGTCTCACCGATGAGCCCTGACTCTGGTTTTTCACCAGTCAGCAAGTACGCCCTAGGTCCTCTCATCCTGGTGTGTAAAGACATGTCTTTGTTTTTTGCATCAAGGTCCCTAAACATAAGTACTCAGTCAACGGACAAATGATGGCAGAAAAAAATGGGCTGTGATGGACACAGCCGGACTTTGTGCAGGTCTCCCTCGTGGCACTTCATGGTCACTCCTTTGTAGGTGGTTTCAATGCTTTACAGGGTAATCCTGACTTTAGCAGCTTTTGGTGTTGTGTGCAGCCAACTGCAGAACCTCAAGGTGTAAGATGTCACTCTGCTGAATTATCCCTATCCAGTAAGGCAACCAAGATTCAGAAATGCTCAAAGGACTTGGATGCCATCCCAGACCAAGAGGGCAGAGCCTTGAACCCTGCTCTACGGCACCAGACTTCCTGCCCCATGACCATGTCATGGGATGCATCCACATGGGATTTGGGGCTGAATCCGCACCATACCATAAGAAAGTGTTGAGGGATGGACAGGGAACTGTTACTGGTTTATTCTGACCCCAACCACTAATTTTTGGATTGCACAAAAAACACTCCTGCAGAGACATCCAAGGACAGAGTAAGTTGCATAGCAGCACTTAACAGGAAGTGCAAAAGAGCTCAGAAGATAAATGTAGGTGAAGATGATTTTAACTCACTTTCCCTAGTCTTCACCAGAAAGAATCCAATTCACTTCTAATTTATTCTCCTGATTTTCCTGCTTTAATTTTCAATTGGTTGCCTGATTTTTCAAACTGTGCTTTATTACCTCAAACACGCCTGAATAACTCCCTCCTCTTCCCACGGAAGGAGGCCAACAGCAAGGTCAGGGGCTTGGGCTCCGGGTTCAATTCTTAGCACGTACAACTTTCTCCAAGTCCAACAGTCAACGTCAATGATTTATAAACGCTGTTTTTATAAAATGTCTTGGTTCACTGCGATATCCCCCAGCCTTACACAATGACTAACCTACGGGAAGCCTCCAGTAAATATCTTAAAAAAATGAAGCCACAAATCCCCAAAGAGGGACTTTCTGCTGAATGTCTGACCTCAAATCTGTCAAGGTTGACACACACAAGCAAACTCTGAGAGACTATCACAGCCAAGGGGTGAGAGAAAGCACACAAGGAAAAACTGAGGAAAAGTGAATAAATTATACACTTAACAACAATGTATCAATAATGTTTCATTAGAAGTAACAAATGCACCATATTAAGGTAGGATGTTAGTAACTTGGGGAAATAGGGTGTAGGGTATGTGGAAACTCTGTATTATGTGCAGAATTTTTCTGAAAATCTAAAACTGTTCTAAAACACAAATCAACAATTACACTTCTAAAACAATTTTAAAATAATTTTAAAACAATAGCGATGAGAAAATAATCATTTTAAAAATGCTAATAAGACAGTAGTAACAGTTACAATAAAGGAAAACAGGATTCTTAGGCTGCCAATTTTGCTAACACCTATGCAGCATATTTAAAAAATAATACAACAGAAGGGAAACAAGCAGACACGATTCATCTCCGGTATGGACTTCACATGGAGCATCAGAGGCAACCAAAAGCTGGGGCAGTGGCAGCGATCGTGCCTGGAGGAGGGAGTATTTGACCACTAACATTGTTTTTTGTTTGTTTGTTTTGGGGTTTTTTGGATGCACCACCAAATCTTAGTTCCCCAATCAAGGATAAAGAACCCGTGACCCCAGCAATGGAAACGCAGAGTCCTAACCACTGGATTGCCAGGGAATTTCCACTCACGTTGTTTAGAGCTGCCAATTCCTGGTGATGATAAAAAGCAAATCAACTTTTTATCAGCTTCATTTTTTAAATTATGGCTTTCACAGACACTGCACCCCTCAGAAGTTGCATCCGAATGGGCCATTTCCACAGCCCTCTCCCCACCTTGGTCCACCTCTAGGAGTAGGTGGAAGCAGCCAGGTTGAGAGAATGTACACATCAGGAGGGCAGGCACCTCACATTGTGTTGAATGAAAGGATGGGAGTAAGAGGCCCTGAGGTCTTGCTCCGCAGCGGGCACCATAATAAACATCGCATGTCCACACTCTCATCCAATCCTCTTGGCCACCCTGTGGGATGAACGACCATTTCCACAGGGCAGATGAGAAGGGCAGGGCTCAAGGGGGGAAGGGAACTGTTGACTAGCACTCAGCCAGGAAGGGCTGGAGGCTCTTGATGACCTTGGCTCTTTAACCTTGGCATCATTCAGCCCGTCTCTGAAAAGGGAATGGAACCATGTTCACAGTAACACTGTTCACAACAGCCAAACAGCAGGAACAACCCAAGTGTCCACGGATGGATAAATGGATAACATACAACCCATGGAATATTATACAGCCTGAAAAAGGAAGGGAATTCTGTCACATGCTATAACAACGATAAACCTGAACGACGTTACGCTCAGTGAAATAAGCCAAACACAAAAGGACAAGAACCACATGAAGCCACTAATATGAGGTGCCTAAAGCAGTAAATTCATAAAAGTGTAAAGTAGAAAGCTGGTAGCCATGGGTGGGGGGAGGGGACAAGTGGGGAGTTACTGTTTAATGGATATGGAGGGGATTTTCTTTAATTTTTTTTCTGGATATAGAGTTTTAAGTTCAGGAAGATCAAAAAGCTCTGGCTATGGATGGTGATGGTTGCACAACAATGGAAATGTACTTAATGTCACTGAACTGAATGCTTAAACATGGTTAAAATTTTATGTTATGTATATTTTACCACTGGCTGAGGGGTGAAGAATCCACTCGCCAAAGCAAGGGACTCGGGTTCAATGCCTGGGTCAGAAAGATCCCCTGGAGGAGGACATGGCAACCCACTCCAGTATTCTTGCCTAGGAAATGCCATGGACAGAGGAGCCTGGTGGGCTACAGTCCACGGGGCTGCAAAACAGTGCAGACACTACTTTGCAACTAAACAACAATATTTTTAACTATTATATTTTAAAATATTTTTATCTATTTTTAACTGGGGAGGAAGAAGTGGGGCAAAGCAGTCCCTCCCTAAGGAATGGATCCAGGACTTCCCTGAATGGTGGTCCAGTGGTTGGAAATCTGCCTGCCAATGCAGGGAACATGGGTTCGATCCCTGGTTGGGGAAGATTCCACATGTTGAGGAGTAACTAAGCTGGCGAACCACAACTGCTGAGCCTGAGGCATGCCTAGAGCCCATGCTCCACAACAAGGAAGCCTCCAAACTGAGAAGTCCACGTACCACAACAAAGAGCAGCACTCTCTCGCCACAACTAGACAAAGGCTCCCTGCAGCGACAAAGACCCAGCACAGCCATTAATAAATAAAGGAATGGATTCAAGACCTTCTAGAAAGTACAAGTTGGGCACATACTACCTCTCCAGTTAAACTTTTGCTGTTATGCCTGGGACGACACTAGTTTTAGAGTCAGAAGATCTAGGACAACCTGTGGGATCTCGGGTAAGCCACAGCTTCCTAACGTGTGGCCCTGGGGTGGAGCAGCGATGTCTGCACCCTGATAGGAGGCTACAAAGCTGGAGGTAATTTTACTACCATTCTTAGGAACATTTGTTGAGTGCTTGCCCTAAACGTTAAAATGATCTCAACTGGGAGACTTCCCTGGTGGTCCAGTGGTAAAGAATCCACCTTCTATGCAGGGGATATGGGTTCAATCCCTGGTCTGTGAACTAAGATCTCACACGCCGTGGGGCAACGAGGCCCACAGGCCACAACTAGAGAAACCTGCACGCTGCAATAAAGACCTAGCAAGCGCGGCCAAAAAAGAAAAAAAAAAATTCCTACCTGTGGGGTAGGACTGATTCTCCCTGTTTCACAAAAGCAGAAACTAAACTTGAGAGGTTCACTGATATAGTTCAAGGTCACAGAGCTGAGAGGTGGGCAGAAGCCGGCATTGACCTGGTCCATCTGATGACAAGCCTAAAAGAGTAACACTGGGCGGTAAAGCCTCAGGAGATCATGGCAGCAACCTCTCCAGCTGATCCTACCCCATTATTAAAAAGACACCTAGGAGAAAATCTGGGCTTAGAGTTACCATTCAACTCGCAAATACAGAAATGAATCACAGTCACCTGTTCTTTGCCAAGAAGAGAGAGAACTAATTTGACTACTAATGCCTTTACAAAGCATCTCAAACAGCTCCCCCAAATCACAGAAGAGGTCTGTGCCCCCCATATCACAGAAGAGGCTTCCATGACCAAATTGGGCCTGCACAACCATGAAGTTTTGCTGACATTTCATGGTTCTTACTAACCCATATGAATTTCACACCCTCCTCCACAATACATCAGTTTGTTTTTTCTAAAAATGTTTCCTGCCCACCCCCCAAAATCATTAACACAAAAAGAGCTTTTCAGGAAGATAGTGCATGTGTAACCAAAGCTTATATGGTTATGAATACATGTACAGATATCTGGCCATATGGTTGGGAGGGGGCGGGGCAGAGGACTTCCACAGGACTTTCTGCCCCCACCCCCCATCCCAACCTTTAACTCTAGGCTAGGCATGACAAACTCAAATGCCTCCAGGAACCAATCAGGTAAAGTGAAAAATATAAATGGACCAGAAAGACAGAGAGTGGTGTGGTCACCTGTGGCAAACTAGAGATCACATGCCCTATTTAAAGATAGCAGATGCTTTCTAATTTCAACCTACTAACCTCCTGTGGGAATGAAAGCCCCACTAGATCTCTGATTTTCAGAAGAAACCAAAGATCCAGAGTTTTATTTGAAATCTTTCCAATTTCAAATGTTGGCAACTGACTGAAAATTTAAAAAAAAATAAAAAACAAACAACACTTGTGAGCCAAATATATCTGTGGGCTGGCTTGGGCCACGGGGTGACCAGTTTACAAAGACTACTCTGCGTATGATTGAAAATAGTTGCCTTGGTTTGGTTTGAGTTTCCTTCTGAACTGTCTCAAGATTTCCTGTCATTTCACTATCAGAGCTGGAGTCAGTGACTCACAAGCATTCAAGTGAGGCAGGCCTCTTTAGAGGAATGTCTGGTTACAAAAATCTATTACTGAAGTCATAAGTATTATTAATAATTAAGACATAATTATAAATAATAATTAAAATTAATAGACACCTCCCCAAGTATCCCTCAGTCGGGGATCTCACACACTTCCTGAAGGAAGCGATACCTCTCCACATGTGGCTGTCAGTGGCCACCAGGGGGCGCTCTGGGCTCTGTCCCTCAGGGAAGTATTGTGTTTTCATTTGTATGTGACAGGCTGCAGGAAGAGGAGATTATTCTAATTGGACATTTTCTCTCTGAGAAATAAATTGCGCTGAAGGGAATCATGTCACTGGCTTCCCTGGGCTCTGCCAGAATTTATACACTCCCTGGGGCTCTTAGAAGCAGAGACGAGGAGGCCTGGGTGCCTGTACCAGCCCAGCACTCTTGGGTTATACCATACAAGCCTTTTAGTAGGAAGCCACAGGGCCGGGTTTCTAGAAAGAGAAAGACTGGGGTCACCAGGCCCTTTCTGCTAGAAACTGCCCTGCTTTTGACCTAACAAGATAACCACAGACAATGGATAAGCTGGGCTTCCACTCTTCCTGATGCCAACTTCTCTCGAAAAGCTTAATTAGTCAACAATGGATTCAGGCCCCATGCTCCCCAGAATGCGGCATTAATAATTAGAAACTGCATCTATAACTGTGACTAAAAATACCAACACTGTGACAGTAAAGCAGAGGCAAGCATCAGGAAAGAAGCCCTAACCACAGGCCTGTAGAGGGAGAGCAACACGGCATGGAGTAGCTCAGGCTGCTGTTGGGGAACTCGGCAGTCTCAGGGGTCCCTCCTGGCCACAGGTAAGGACCCCTGTAAGCAGGCATCAATGCACCTTGGGTCTCCCAAGATCCCTCCCTCCACCCCAGCCCAACCATCTTGTTCAGTTCAGTCGCTCAGTCGTGTCTTGACTCTTTGCGACCCCATGAACTGCAGCACGCCAGGCCTCCCTGTCCATCACCAACTCCCAGAGCCTATCCAAACTCATGTCCATTGAGTCGGTGATGCCATCCAACCATCTCATCCTCTGTCATCCTATTCTCCTCCTGCCTTTAATCTTTCCCAGCATCAGGGTCTTTTCAAATGAGTCAGCTCTTTGCATCAGGTGGCCAAGTATTGGAGTTTCAGCTTCAACATCAGTCCTTCCAATGAACACCCAGGACTGATCTCCTTTAGGATGGACTGCTTGGATCTCCTTGCAGTCCAAGGGACTCCCAACAGTCTTCTCCAACACCACAGTTCAAAAGCATCAATTCTTTAGTGCTCAGCTTTCTTTATAGTCCAACTTCACATCCATACATGACTATTGCAAAAACCATAACCTTGACTAGATGGACCTTTGTTGGCAAAGTAATGTCTCTGCTTTTTAATATGCTGTCTAAGTTGGTCATAACTTTCCTGCCAAGGAATAAGCATCTTTTAATTTCATGGCTGCAATCACCATCTGCAGTGATTTTGGAGCCCAAAAAAATAAAGTCTGACACTGTTTCCCATCTATTTGCCATGAAGTGATGGGACCGGATGCCATGATCTTAGTTTTCTGAATGTTGAGCTTTAAGCCAACTTTTTCACTCTCCTCTTTCACTTTCATCAAGAGGCTCTTTAGTTCTTCTTGTGCCTGCCTATAAAAACCCATCTGTACTGTGCTGAACTGCATCTCTCAAGAAGATATGTTCAGGGAATTCCCTGGTGGTCCAGTGGTTAGGACTCTGTGCTTTCACTGCCAAGGGCCCAGGTTCAACCCCTGGGTCATGGAACTGCATAAGCCCCGAAGTATGGACAAAAATAAATAAATAAAGATATGTTCAAGTCCTAATTCCTGGTACCTGTGAATGTGACCTTACTTGGAAAAAGGGTCTTAGCAGATGTAATTAGTTAAGGGGTCTCAAGAAGTAATTTTGGATAGGGTAGACCCTACATCCAGTGACTGATGTCTTTATCAAAGAAAGGAGGGGGGCTTCCCTGATGGCTCAGTGGTAAAGAATCCACCTGTCAATGCAGGAGTCGAGGGTTTGGTTCCTGATCTGGGACTATCCCACATGCCTCGGAGCAACTAAGCCCATGTGCCACAACTACTGAGCCTGTGCTCTGGAGCCTGGAGCCACAACTACTGAAGACCGTGTACCCTAGCGCTTGTGCTTCGCAACAAGAGAAGCAACTGCAATGAGAAGCCTGTGCACCACAACAAAGAGTAGTCCCTGCTTGCCACAATTAGAGAATAGTCCACACAGCAACAAAAACCCAGCACAGCAAAAAATAAATAAAATTGTTTTAAAAATAAGAGAAAGGAGAGATTTGAACAGAGACATAAAGGAGAAGGCCATGGGAAGACAGAGGCAGAGACGGGAAGGACACAACCACAAGCTAAAGAACTCCAGGCAATACCAGAATCTGGAAGAGCAAGGAAGGATCCTCCCCAGAGCCTTCCCAGGGAGCACACCTCGATTTCTGACTTTTAGCCTCTGGAACTGTTAGAGAATCAATTTCTATTGTTTTAATCACCAAGTTTGTGGTCATTTGTTATGGCAGCCCACAGAAAACGAACACACCATATGATGTCATAGTGCATCACAATTAAAGGGAGCTTCCCTGGTGGCTCAGTGATAAAGAATCTGCCTGCCAATGCATGAGACTCGGATTCGATCCCTGAGTAGGGAAGATTCCCCTGGGGAAGGAAATGGCAACCCACTCCAGTATTGTTGCCTGGAAAATTCCATGGACAGAGGAGCCTGATGGGTTAGAGGAGCCCTGTCTTTCCATGGAGTCGCAAAAGGAGTCGGACACAACTTGGAGACTAAATAACAACAAACATCATGATTAAAAGCTTATTAGCTACATGATTTGGGCAAATCACCACATCTCACTGAGACTCAGGTTCCTGTCTAAGAAATGGATTAATAACTGTCTCCACCTTGCCAGGATCATAACGCATGGAAAGTATTTGGCATGTGGATAATGCTCAATAAACGTTGCGTGCATGCATGCTAAGTCTCTGACTGTTTGTGACCCTATGGACTGTGCCAAAGTCTTCTGCATTGGCAAGTTCTTTACCACTCATGCCATCTGGGAGCAGAAACAAATGTTAGTCAATCTCTTCTGGCTTATGCCATATTTCCAGTTGGGATATGCTGTCCCCATTCTCTGTTTGCAGAATTCATCCATTTAACAAGATCTAAGCATAGGGGACAGAGAAGGCAATGGCACCCTACTCCAGTACTCTTGCCTGGAAAATCCCATGGATGGAGGAACCTGGTAGGCTGCAGTCCATGGGGTCGCTAAGAGTCGGACACGACTGAGCGACTTCACTTTCACTTTTCACTTTCATGCACTGGAGAAGGAAATGGCAACCCACTCCAGTGTACTTGCCTGGAGAATCCCAGGGATGGGGGAGCCTGGTGGGCTGCCGTCTATGGGGTCGCACAGAGTGGGACATGACTGAAGCAACTTAGCAGCAGCACCAGCAAGCATAGGGGGGAAAATTTTTTAAGTTTATTTAGTTGGAACGACAGTTTAAAAGCTGATTTAGCTGCACAACTAGAGGGGATAAAAATGTGATTCAGGGACCAAGAAGCTAATTTTAAGCCAAGGGCCCCTAAGTGGCATGGATCAACATATCCATTTTTCAGGCCTAGGGGTACACAGGTGTCTAGAACTCAGATCTTCTGCCCCTCACTGCTCTCCTTCATTCTCCTGAAGTGGTATCAGCAGCATACTCAGAATACATATGGCTTAGGTGACAGGCCTGTCTCATTTATCCCTGCATCAATGCTCTATCCGTTCACAGCTCATCCAAAATACCAAACCCAGGGCTCAGTATAACATGCAGCCCCAGGCAGAAGAGCCTCAGCGACGACTGGAGGCCTGACCCCCTGACCAGGCTGAATCTGGTTGTCCCCTGTTTTCTATACTCTGGGTCATCTTCAGGGTGAACAAAACAAGCTGTAGCCCCTCCACTGGCTTCCCACCTTCTGGCTCCTCTGAAGCAGGCAGGGTATGATGGCTTTTAAAAAGCCAACAGTGTTGGAGGTCTGGGTTCTACATCTCACTGTTTCACAAAAGAGCAAGACCCAGGAAGGGCAACTTAGATAAGCAGGTGTGTTCTCGGGGGCAGACCTGATGACCCCAAGGGAGAAAAGCTGCACACACCTTCCTTTTACAGTCATGAGTTTCACACACACTCTCACAATTGACCTTTAATGAGCCTGCTCTCACTCCACGGTATCAGTGAGCTCAGCTCTAGCTCACTGAGTACTTAAAGGCCCTGTTCTAAGGCTTTTTAAATATGTCACCTCACTAAACTCGATGAGGCATGATTCCTTCTATCCCTATTTTACTACATTCCCCCAGAGCAGTCAGCTGATTAATGGATGGTGCAGGGGAGTCAACCCGATTCCAGAACCTTTGGTCTTAAAAGATTATACCTGTTTGGGTGATGCACTCTTATTTTGGATTGTTTCCTAGTTGGGTTTTGATGAAAGAGCAATACCATTGATCTCTTTTTTAGTGTTTAAAAATAAAAACAGTAACACCTGAAAGCAGTCACCCCTCACTGTCTCTTTCAGCTCCTTGATTCCACTCTGCCCCACAATTCTATGCAGCCCCATAATTCTGTGCAGTCCCATAACTCCATGCAGCCCCATAATTCCTTGCAGACCCACAGTTCCATGCAGCCCCATAATTCTATGCAGTCCCATAATCCCACACAGACCCACAATTCTATGCAATCCCACAATTCCATGCAGACCCACAGTTTTATGTGGCCCCATAATTCCATGCAGCCCCATAATTCCATGCAGTCTCACAATTCCACCAGTTGCATAACTCCGAGGCCCCATAATGCCATGCGGGGCCCACAATTCCATGTGGCCTGACAACTCCATCAGTCTCATAATTCTGTGAGGCCCTCATAGTTCCATGTAATAAGAAAGATGGTTATCCACAGTACACTGGTGTTTCCACCCCTAGCCAGATACTCTGGCAGCCAAAGGAGCACAGAATCATGTAAAAGAGAGCTTGGTATTATCTTAATTAACAAGGACAGATGCAGAATCACCTGGCAAAAACATATCTAATGAAGACTCTCCCATGTCCTATCTCAGTGGTGACTGCGCACTTAGGCCCAAGTCCTCACAAGCTTGCAATGCATCTGGTTATTTTCAAGTCATTTACAACTATTTAGAGTAATGCCCATATGCCCTCCTTCTCTCCCATCAGGAGCCTCAAGCTCTCTCCTTGAGTTCTAGTTGAAAGTATGGACTCTTTAAGGAAGGACAGCATGCAGGCCAATTCCCATCTCACTATGAACTAGTCCGTCCACTGATTAATGGTTGCCAATCCAAGAAAGAAAAGGGAAAAAGACTGCACTGAATTGAACAGCACATGTGTGTGTGCACACACACACACACACTCAAGTCAGCCATGTCTGACTCTCTGCGACCCCGTGGACCGTAGCTCTCCATGCTCTTCTGTCCGTGGGATTTCCCAGGCAAGAATACTAGAGGCGGGGGTTGCCATTTCCTCCTTCAGGGAATCTTTGCCCCTCAAAATTCAGGTGCATGTAAAACTTCAGAGTATGTCCTAATTGGAAAATGGGTCATACTGGATTAGAATGAGACCTAATCTACAGACTGATGTCCTTATGAGAAGAGAAGACACACAGAAACACAGAAAACACAGACTGCCAGTGTAAAAACTGTGGCAGAGACTGGAGTGAGGTAGCTACAAGCCCAGGAACTCTAAGGATTGCCAGCAACCAAGAAAAGCTGGAAGAGATGAGGAAAAATCCTCCCGTAGAGGCTTCAGAGTAAGCATAGTTTTGATTTCAGACTTCTACCTCCCAGAACCATGAGACAATTTCTGTTGTTTGAGCCAGTCTGTGGTACTTTGTTATAGCAGCGCTAGGAAACTAATACAGGTGGTAATCATTAACCCTTAAGCAGGGATAGAGACGCTGAAAGGCAGGGAAAGAGCATGGGAAGGGAGGGGAGCTGGTCAGAGCCAGTCTGACTCTCCTTTGCCTGCTGTCTAAGAATAGCTAATTTTTCTCCGAGGGCTTACTAAGAGAGCTAGGTGCTCATTACCTCATTGTCCCACACAATAATTCAGTGCCCTAGGTTCCTGTTACTATCCTTATTTTACAGTGAAGATATTCCGATTTCAATCAGTTACACATTTCTGAATGGCCAAGGAACCACAGAATCTGGGCTCTGGAGGAACAAAGCACATTTAGTCTAATATCTGAGATTGACATACAAGTAAACAGAAAGGTGATTGACTTGCTCAAGACCACACAGCAAACAGCTAAGAACAGAAATCAAAGGAAAGCATGTTTCATGTCCCCATTTCCTATTTTCCCGTTGCACACAGGCCAACATCCTGCAACCCTAGCAGAATGACTGTCTTAAAAGAGAGTCAGGCTCCGCTGGTGGCTCAGTGGTAAAGAATCCGCCAACCAATGCAGAAGACACGGGGGTTCAATTCCTGATCTGGGACTATTCCACCTGCCTTGGAGTAACTAGGCCTGTGAGCCACAACTGCTGAGCCTGTGCTCTGGAGCCCAGAGCCCCAACCACTGAGCCCACGTGCTGCAACTACTGAAGCCAGTGAGCCCAGAGCCTATGTTCTACAACAGGAGAAGCCACCGCAATGAGAAGGCCTGCTCACTGCAACTAGAGAAGGCCTGCATGTAGTGACGAAGACCCGGCGCAAACAAAAACAAATAAGTAGTTTTAAAAAGAAACAGACACAAAAAAGGAAGCTTTAAAGGGACAAAAAGCAAGTATGAACCAATTAAAAAAAATATATATATATATGTTTATATACATGGATGTGAGGGAAAAAGCTCCAAAAGTATGTTCAGCAGATGACTAACAGAAGTTATTCTCCAGGAAGTCAGAACTGAGGAAGGAGACATTTTCTATCCTGTAACCTGTAATGTTTATTAAAAAAAAAAAAACAAACACCAATCAGTTAAGATTATAATATTATACTCAAAACTTCTTTTTTCCCCTTGGCCATGCAACGTAGCTTGCCCCAACCAGGGACTGAAAACCCAGGCAACAGCAGTGAAAGTCTCAAATCCTAACCACCAGGCTACCAGGGAACTCCCTACACTTACAACTCTTAGACAGGTGAACTATCCAGAATAAATAAGTCCATAAAGACAGAACGCAGGTTGGGGTGAGGGGGGAAATAGAGCCTGACTGCTGATGGTATAAGGCTCTGCCTAAGGTGATGAAAAAGTTCTGAACTAGACAGAGGTGGTGGCTGCACAATACTGTGAATGTGCTTAACACCACTAAACTGTACACTTTAAAATGGTGAAAATCGTAAATCTTCTTTCTTGAAGATTCTAAGCTGGTGATCTAGTCAGTATAATTAATCAATAATGAAAATGGTAAATATACGTTACCACAATTTAAAAATGTACATTATGAATGAAAGAAAAAAAAATGAATTTCTGATAAAAGCTAAAACCTAGCCATCTGGAGACTGACATTAATATTAATACTTTGGGGAGTGTCTCTAATCCCAGGGGGTCTGGTTACCATGAGCCACCATTAGCAGCCATCTCTGAGGCCTCAGAGAAAGAGACAGAAGAAAAGACATCATCTTTTTGCCACAAAAGTCAAAGATCATGACTGATCAATCATCAAGGGGGAACCAACACTGGTGAGAAACACAAATCGTTCAATAGTAGTGGGAGCAGGGGGCATCAGCTAAGAATTCTATCTGGAACCCACATTCCTGAGCTGACTTTTATTTCTCAGCCAGTGCAAAAGAAACCCCAGCATCTGAGAGGAGAGAACAAAAGGACCTATAGCGAGCAGCCAGGAAGAAGCTGTTCACCCTCTGTGACAACACACTCATTCTAGAAGCTAGTCTTAGGTTCAAAATCTCTTCTGGGTCTCTAGGGACGGGGAGGGGCTGATGGCCTGACCAGACAGCCAGGAAGTAGCTCTCCCTACTCTGGAAAAGGTGATTGGTCCACTTCCCCCATGCAGGCCACACAATACTCAGAGATGAGAACAGAGGCTCTGATTTTCCTGGGGCTTTAAGGAGACTTGTCCACCCAATTTATAAGCTCTTTAGCCTGAAAAGGCTTTCCTCAGACAAGACTCAAGACTATAAATATCTCTGAAGACAAGTTAAGTCAATAAATAAGCTAAGTTGGCTAGATTATACCAAAAAGAGATGGGTGAGCCTAATGGTAAGCCAACATTCAGAAGGCAGTAGGGAATGGTGGGGACTGGGGTATATAAGATCATTTGTTACTCATTTCTTGCTGCTACAGTCAATAGGGTCACAAAGAGTGACTAACTTTCACTTTCAGAGTCAGTCAGAAACATAAGCCAGGATAGCCAAGATATTTTAAATAACTCTTGATTTTTTTTCTTTTTCACTTACTCTTCTGATTTTTTAATGTTGGCTGCTGCTGCTGCTACGTCGCTTCAGTCGTGTCCGACTCTGTGCGACCCCATAGACGGCAGACCACCAGGCTCCCCCATCCCTGGGATTCTCCAAGCAAGAATACTGGAGTGGGTTGCCATTTCCTTCTCAAAAGCATGAAAGTGAAAAGTGAGAGAGAAGTCGCTCAGTCGTGTCTGACTCTTAGCGACCTCATGGACTGCAGCCTACCAGGCTCCTCCGTCCATGGGATTTTCCAGGCAAGAGTACTGAAGTGGGGTGTTAATGTTGGCAAATAATTACAAAAATATGTTCAACACTGCACAGGTCAAATGCCATGCCTAGAGGCTAGATTTTGTCCTAAGATTACCAATTTACAGTTTTTGTCCCAGAACCAAATAAATGTGTTGCCTGTTCTGTAAAGAATGCCATTAATAGTCAACTTAAGACCTTCTCCCTAAATTCAGAGTGGCCTCTAAGAGAGAGAATCAGTTTCTCTACAGCAGCCAAACAAAGCATGGTCTAGGAGGTAAGCGCATAGACTTCCCCATCAAGCAGTACATGTGGCCTTGAGCAAGTCACTTAACCTAATCTGTATCTCAATTTTCCCATCTGTAAAATGGGGGTAACAAAAGTAACACAGAGGATTGCTAGGAGGTTTAAACGAATTTATATATGAAAAAGACCTATAGGAGCACACAGTAATTGAAATCCACTCATTATCACACATCATCATGAGCTACCACTGAGCCCCAAGGTGGGGGTTGGGGACGAAAGAGGCTGGGCTCCTTGAAATTTGTCTAAGCTCCTACCCTAGGCCTCCTTCACACTACCACGGGGCCAAGGCTGAATCTAGCCTCAGAGGGCCATCAGGTGGGCACAGGTGAGGGCTACAAGGGGCTGAATCCTATCCCTAGAAAGAAATCTGACCAACCAGGAACTAGCAACACTGCACATGGACATAACAAAGTAAAAAAGGCTCCACAACAACACTTCCTTTTCAGATGAACATGTGTTTTTTAAACTCATTTACAACATTTTGGAAATCTAATGCTATTAGTGATGTTATTATTGATGAAAATACCTTGCTTTCATTTTATAGGACCTTAGAAGAGAAAAGTAGCCACAATGCACAATTCTAAGGCTTCCTTTAGGAAACCCAATATCTAAAACTCCATTCCACAAGATTAGAGGGTCTTAAGCTGGGGTTCAGGAGCAGGCTCAGGAGTCCAAAACCCTCTGATACTGCGTGCAAAATTTTGTGTGTATATGCGTACTTTCATGAAACTCTCAAGAGGTCAAGCAACCTCCCAATCAGTCAAGAATCAGTTTTAAAAAGACCTATTTGAAAGTAAAGATATGCTTTGTGGGCATATTCATCACAAAGTTCTTTTACTTGGCAATTTCCCAGAGTCATGAGATCTGAATTCACAGCATCTGCAGGGAATAACCTGCTATATAAAGTGAGATACACCTGAATTAATGATCCTGTACACCAGCTCCCTCTGCTGGTGGCACCTGTTAAGCTACCTGACACAGCCCCAGGTCTCACCTCCACTAGACCCCAAGAGTTCAGCCCCTGATCGCTGAGCACCTCAAAGGCAGCAGAACAGTCTTAATATTTCTATATCCCAGGATCTGACACAATGTTTTCTAAGTGAACAAATGTACAAATGAACTAATTAACAAATCCTGGGTTGAGTTTGCAGCCATCAAACAAGAGACATGAATTCAGTTTTCAACTCCAGTGGGCAGATGATTCACTTGAGAATCAGACATTGGAGAAGGAAGCCCAAACATCTCTGAGGCCTCACAGCCAAAAACCTTATCAATGCCGAGATAGGAGGCAGTTCCACACAGTGATATCCACACAGGCACTCTGAAGGCTTCATCCTGACCCTACTGTCCAGATATAGGTGACAGAGCTGTCCCCGCAAACAGGTCATTTTACCTCTCTGAGTCAACTTCCTTGTCAGGTACCTACCACCTGCTGAGCCCTGCTACCTGGCAGGTAGTAAGCTTTCAACAGGGCTTTCTTGGTGGCTCAGATGGTAAAGAAACTGCCTGCAATGCAGGAGACCAGGGTTCAATCCCTCTGTTGGGAAGATCCCCTGGAGGAGGCAGTGGTGACCCACTCCAGTATTCTTGCCTGGAGAATTCCATGGACAGAGGAGCCTGGCAGGCTATAGTCCATGGGGTTGCAAAGAGTAGGACATGACTGAGCAACTAACACACACACACACATAAGCTTTCAACAAATGTTATGATTACTACCAGACAAGGTCTCCCAGTATATTTCCTATTTCTTAAATACACTTCATATTTGTAGTCTGCCTAGAACAGCCTTCCTCATCTGAAGAACTCTATGTAATCTCTGAGGCCCAACTCAAATTCCCTGTACATAACTGTCCCAGAGCCCTGGCCCTCATGTGGCCAATGAATGTCCCCTTACCCTACTCCCCTGACCTGGGTACACACAGGCACTCAATTCCCTGCCTCCCAATTTCTTTTTGGCCACACTGCTAAGCTTGCAGGATCTTAGTTCCCCAAACAAGGACTGAACCCATGCCACAGTGGTGAAGTCATCAAGTCCTGGAGACCACCAGGGAATTTCCTCCTGATTTCTTTACCTGCCTGCTTCTCATTCCCCTGTGGCCAACACAGCTGGTGCTCAACGAGCTTGCTCAATAATTAGGCTCTGGGAGGGAGGTGAGAGAGAGATGGGAGGAAGGTTCAAGAGGGAGGGGACATATGTATACCTATGACCGATTCATGGTGATGTATGGCAGAAACCATCACAATGCTGTAAAGTAATTATCTTCTAATTTAAAATATAAAAATTAATAATAATTAGGCTCTACTTAAAGACCTCTCAATCCTGGTGGCCCACCTGAGATGGTCACTTAGGGGACAACCAGGATGAACAACCTGTTCACATGAAACAGAGGCATCCTCTGCGGTAAAAAAGCCAGCCCAGGGCAGCAAGTCTCCCTGAACATGATGTCAGGAGTGTCCCCAAGCCCAACCACAGCACTACTGGTACACTCTAAGTAGTGACACCCTACTGTCCTCAATGGCTGGGATTCTCAACATGTCCTAAGAGAGAGATCACTGTCAACTGCAGAGCCAACTTCCACTACGAGATCCCCTTGCAGGGATCTCAATGGTGGCCTCTACTTGGACACCCCAGATGGGCTTGTTTGGACCCGAGGTCCCTCTCCAAGCATGGACGTTCCCCCCAGGACAGTCTGTCCCAAGCTCCCTGGAGCTGAGCTACCCTCGAGAACCTGTATGTTGAACAAGACCTGCCCAACCCTCCTTAGCTGCCCAGCCCAAGGCAACCCCCTTTGCCCACCTTCACACCCTCCAGGAGGGCCTGGGGGTCCTCGATGCCCTCAGGGACACACTTCTTGTTCTCCGGGAGGGATTCAAGTTTCTCCACCAGAGCTTTCAGGCCCTTCAGTTCAAACTCGGTGAGGTGGGTCCATTTGGCAGAGACCTCAGTGGCAGGAGAGCCGGTGGGCGTCTTGGGGTAGTCAGTGGGCATCGTGGCAGACTTCACGCTGTCCTCTGACTCGTTTGACAGAGTCCTTTTGAGGAACCGCATGGCAGGGGCTTTGGGCTTCTTCCCGGGGGCCTCCTGGTCCTCGGACGGGGTGCTCGTGGGTGAGGCAGGGCCATCGGTGGATGCTCTGGGGGTCTTATCTGCACCCTCCTCCTCTTCCTCTTCTTCCTCCTCTTCCTCCTTCTCCTCCTGGGGCTGCTGCTCACAGGACTCCTCCTCCATCTCCAGCCAGGAATCAGATGAGAAGCCGTCTATGCTGGGCTTTCTTGGGGCATCTAAGAATGGGGTCGGGGCAGGAGGCGTGGAGGGAGAATGTCACAAGAAAGAGATGAACACCCCAAACTCCCTGCTGGAAGTCCCTGGAAGCCCCACTTGCTGTGCCTCCCTTTCCTCTGCACACTGAGCTCCTTCTGACATTCTAATGGCCTCTGCCTCCCTCAGGCCCTAGAAAGACTGCCATCAGACAGACACAGCTCTGCTTTTCCCCAGTTGTGTGTATCCTGACAGGTTGCCTCACCTCTCTGAACACACCTGGTACTGTATCTTTCAATATGGGAAAAAATAAAGCAAAAATGAGCAAATATTAAACGATTCCATTCATATCCAAAGTCCAGAACAGGAAGAAACTACATAAAAACAGAAAGTAGATTCGTGGTTGCTTAGGGCTGAGGTCACGGGCTTGGGCTGAAAGGACATAGTAGCTCAAGGGCACAGAATGCCTTTGGGGATGATGAAAATGATCTAAAAACTGACCGTGCTTGTGTCTGCACAACCCTGAGAACACATTAAAAATCACCGAATGGTACATATTTAAAAGGGTGAATTGTATGATATGTGAACTATATCTCAAGAATGCTCTTTAAAAAATTTAGGCACAAAATATTTCCCTTGAACACTCATAGTGAGCATTAAATAAGGCATCACAGAGCATTGTTCCTGGCACACAATTAGCTCTCAAGAAATGAGGTGTCCCCCAAATATCCCCCCTTCTCTTTGGTAGGGGGAAACTGGCAAGAAAATTGAAGAGAAACGTGGGTACCAGTGACCCAAACGTTACCGTAAGACTTCCTCTCAAGCCTGGAACAGAATAAGGAACTTTCTTCTATGGCCCTAAATTTCCAAGTGAGAGTGGTGACCCTCTCTTTCCTGGTCCTGCGGACTGCCACGAAATCCACCTCTGGTCCCCAAGGGAACATGTAGCTACTGCAACCATAGAGGTCATCACACTACTTCAGGATCATTTCCCATCTGCTACCAGGCTGGAAGCTCCCCAAGAGGAGCCTGTTAAGGTCTGGGTATTTTTGAGCACCTGAATCATCTAACAGGGATGAAACCACCCACCCCCCCAGAACCCCAGACAGAACTGAATTTCCAAAAGGCGCTCCCCAATCAAGACCCCCCCCACCAGCTGAAACATTGGTTCTCCATCACATGTCAGGCCTGAAACCCCTGGAAGTCAGGACAGTAGTCAAGGGAAGGAAGGAAGAGGTTTAGTAAGAGGGAAAAAACAAATCTAAACATCTTGTAAATCGCAGCAGAAATTGTTCAGGCCCTAAAGGAGATCGGCCGACCCCATCTTTCTATCCCATGATGAGAAAGATGCAGTGAGTGCAGCACAGTGACTCTAGCATCCAGAAGAAATCCTCGACTGTAGCAGCTCAGAGGCTGAGGGGAAGAAGCATATTCTTCCTACAGATCGCTCTTCGAGGCTGTCACAAGCTACATACAACTTCAGGGTGGGTGCCTGTGAGCCAAGATTCAAGGACTGAGCCATTTGTGGGGGGAGTGTGATGTCCCTTTAAGTAATAGCAGCTGGGCAGGGCGTTGCAGCTGCAGCTATAAATGCTCTCTCCCTGCCTCTGTCAAAACCACCCACCGCTCTGCCAAGCTTGCACCCCCAACTCTGGTCAACCCCTCCCTCTGGCTTATAACTGGCCTGGGTTTTGGGGAACTGGATGAATCTCTTAGGACTGCTTCTATATAGACAAAAATCTAACCTCTAGTGCAGGGAGAAAAAAAATCAGTTGGTGGCCAGGGAGGGACTAAAAAAAATAGAATCAGGAAACTTTGCTCGGTGGGGAGCCTGTCTCAGTAACCATGCCAGGGGACTAGCCCCTTCCCACCTCTGTATAATCAACCAGTAAAACCTGGGGGCCACCAAGATGACTCTGTTGGAGGTCATGATTTCCTTCACTTAGGACTATTTCAAGTGGGAAGCTAAGAAGGATGACTTCCCTGCCCCTCCTCAAGAGTCTCTAGGAATCTGCCCGATAACACTGGCTCAGAAGAATTCCTGGAACCCAGGACTCCCAAAGCCCCACTGAAAAAAATTACTTCTGGGAGGGGATATATGTATACGTATAGCTGGTTCATTTTGCTATTCAGTAGAAACTAACACAACATCAAAAGCAACTGTACCCCAATAAAAATTAATCTTTAAAGATAAATAAAAATACTGACCTAGAGATGGAAAAAAAAAAACAATACTGCTGAGAATTAAAAAAAAAAAATTATTTCTGCTGCAGCTGAGCTGTTGAGGCAGCCGAGCAAGGCTCACTCACCAATAAGCATTGATTCTCTCTGGTATTCCTGAGTGAGGTAGGACCGCTGGGTCATACAGTACACGTATCTCTCCAAGACATACCAGCACATCTCATAGTAGAAGGGGTAACGGAATTTGGGCTGCACCTGAAAGCAGAGATCCAGGAGCAGAGGTCAGCTTCTGGAGGGCAGAAGGGAAAGGCGGGAGAGAAGGGCACTGGGATGGGGTATGGGGGAGTTCCTGGGAGTGGGAGTCATTTTCATCATCTTAGCAAGAGCACAAATGGTGTGAAGGAAAAATGCAGGGGGGGCGGGGGTATGGGCTGGAGGGAAGCGCTGAAAGGGGCAAGATACCAGCATGCACGAATGAGGAGGAAGAGCGGGGAAGAGGCCTATGTGAGAGCGTCATTGCAAAGGTCCTCGAGCTTTGCACAGGGAAAGCTGTACAGGGTCCACTTTGTGCTTCGGTGAGATGCAGAGAAACAGAGGTGTCCCCTGATCTGATGGCGGAGGGCGCGGGTACCTGCGGCTGCGAGCCCCTGCCTGATTCTAGCTACCACAGACACAGGCTCCTCGCCCATTCTCAAAAATCCTTGCATAGATTCTACCACCGCTCCTTCCCGCCTTGAAAAACAGAAATCAAACCCCAAACCTTACCCGTTTGTAGACAGGCTGTCAAGTATCTCCTGTACTCAAGAGAAGGAGGCCACAACAGACGGACCAATGAGGATGGAGGGGGTGTGGCCTCTCCTGCCATCAGGGGCGGGGCCTCAGAGGGGCCCACCTCCTACGCCTCCCCCACGACATCTGGCACTGCCAGCCTTAGCTCCACAGAGGACTCCCTGTGACACAAGTCCCACGTGTGACCTGGGACAGTCCTAACACTGCAGGACACACCCCCCGGGTCTGGAGCAGGCGTCCAGCTGGAGATCCCCTTTTGACTGTTTCTTACAGGAGAGGAAGTATAGGTGCTGAGAGTTTGGTGCATCAGAGCTGTGAAAAGGCCGGGGGCCCCAGGGGGATTCCAATGGTTGGCAGCACGGACTCTATACGGATGAGATGGCAGCAAGAGATGGGAAAGAAGCAATAAAACTGATGGCCCTGGCATGGAGGAGCCTTCCAGAAACTACATCCCGAGAGGGCGAGGGTGGTGGGAGATGGTCCGTCTCCCACAGCTGGGCCCTCTTCTCTGAGACCACTCATGGCTCCCACATGTCCACATTCACTCCTGGACCCTCTCACCGAGCATGCATCAGCCTTGAGGGACCTGTGTGGCGGCCAGAGACCCCTCCTCACCTCTCCTGTCCTCTAGGAACTCAGGGAATTGGGTGTCAAGGAAGCGCACTCTCCCACCTTGCTTTGCTGACAACCAACAGGTGAGATTCTACATCTGGGAGGAAGGCAAATACAGGCAGACCTAGATGCTCCATCTACTCCATCATCCCTAAAATCCGGTCTTCCTGCCTCTCTTGATGTCCACCTGGATAAGGCCCCCTCTCTGCTCTCTGAGAGTCCCAGTTCCAGTTCCCATCCATCCCAGATCCCACTGACTCAGTTTCCCGACTGCAAGGCCCTGTCCCCACTTCTCCCATTTGCATCCTGGGTCCATCTGATCTCCCTGCCTCTGGGGGATGGTATGCTTTAGGATGAGATCCTGGCTGCCGCATGCTTTTGAGCTCCTGGGGAGATGCATGGAGTTGGGAATATCATTTAGCGGTTTCCTTGGCTCCAGCTTACTTTCCCAAGAACCCCAGTTTTATTGCTGGGAGAGTATTCATCGTTTTTCACAGTCATTGGATCAGTGTCCTCCAGAGTTTGAAAAGGAGAGAAGCTCTTGGGCCTGAGGCTGTCCTGGCCTCCTGTGAAGAGAGTTTGGGGAGGAGGTGGTTCTCAGCCCCACCCCACCCCTACTCCAGAACAAGGGCCAAGAGATTTTGAAATAAATCGTCAAAACCTACAAAGCAAGTTGAGGACAGGCAGGTCTGCCTCTTCTCAGACCCTCCCTCGCATCTCCTGACTTGATTGATAAAACTCTCAAGTTGCTTTTGACTTCTCAAATTTGGGAAACCGTCTGAGCCACTTGGCCCTGATGGGCACCAAGGCACCTGAGAATCTTTCTAGATTAAGAAAAAAATTGTTTTGTAGTTCCAGAGAGGAGGATAAGTCTCCCCTCATCATTGCTGAACCCAAGGGAAACCAGCTGGGTGAAAACAAATGCTGATGAAAGAATTATTTTTTGTTTTTGTTTTTGTTTTTTTTTTTAATTTTTTTTTTCCAAGAGAGCACCGCAGGAAACAAAATTTGCAAAGAATTGACTTACAAACAGGTTGTCGCCTTCCACCCTTCGCCTTCAAAAGGTTTCAGCCACATGCCTGGGAACATTAAACACACGATTGCTCAACATTACTTGTTGACACATTCGGAGCCTCACCAAATTGAGCTGATCATCGAAAGGCAAGGCAGTCAGAAAGCATGCAATGCTCCCAGCCTAGGGGAGTAATCAATCTCTCAGCGGGTCTCAAGGGGTCAGTTTGAGTTCCCAAAGGTCCATTCGAGTGGCACCTGGCCTAAGCCCTTCCTCCTGGAGCTGAGTGACCTCAGGCGATCAGAACCAAAGATGTTTCGGTGCATCTAGAACCCCAAGGTCTCAAGGACTTGAGAAACTAAAATATGAGGGTGGGTGGAAGTGTCTTAAAAATTGTTTTTCTCCTGGAAAAAAAAAAAAAGTCAATGGAAAAAAAAAATCCAATGGTAGGGGAAAGGTGGGAGGAAGGATAAATTATCTGCAATTTCCAAATAGATTCGCTAGCTGAGAGGGAATGGGGCATGTTGGCATTCATTACCTTTCCTGAGAAGGCTGTTTTCACTAGAGCCATTGGGCGGGGGAAAGAAAGATAAATATGAGAGACGGCAGTTTAGTGATCAATTGGACCATTCCTATCCTTTATCAAGCCAACTGGAGTTAAAAATATGGAGTGAGAGTTGTTGAGATGCTATCTTCAAATAATAAACATGCGACACATCCAGTCTTTGGTTAGCTCTTCACCCCTCTGCTTATCTTTAGAATGAGAGGGGAAAGATGGTCAGGAAATGAAAAACCCAGTCCCAGAACACCTGCACCTGTTCATGCTTGCTTTATGGGCAGCAGGGTGGTCACCTCTCATCCAGACGAGAAAAATTCAAATCATGAGAGCCAGACATGCTTCCTAAACATAAGAGAACATTGGGGTTCCCCTGATGTCTATGGGGAGGTCCCCCACCTTGGGCCACAAAGGCAAATGATTTTTCTAAATCAAGCCCATACCCCAGGGCTTAGAGACTGATGGTTTCCTCTGTCCCGCCCCCGGCATTTGGTTTCCAAGCAAATCCATGTTTTCGGACTCTCGAAAAACTATTTTTAAATGGCCATAACCTTCTTAAGAAAGCTCACAGGGATATAAAAAATTAAGCTGTAGCGAGCTGACGAGGAGCAGCCCTGGCATTTTATCTGGCTTCCAGGGCTCTCTTCCCAGCATCTTTTGTCTGCTTTGGCTCCTAAGACATAAACAATCGGGCCTTGTAGCCAAGCCCTCTCCAAAGACCAGAAATCAAAGCAGATTAAACAGCCTGCTGCTGGTTCCCGCCCAGCCTGCGCCCCATTCCCCCCACCCCCATCCCCGGCCTCTCCCCCTCAACCCCCCGCCCATCCACCTGCTTCAGGAAACCAGATGGGATGCCCACTGAGACAGGGAACAGTGGGCCTTAGGGGAGGGGGCCCTGCCGTGCTCATCTCGATGTAGGCGCGATATTCCACAGCAGCTCAGCATGGCGCTGGGGGTTCCACTCCATTACCCTCCCTCCCGCCTCCTGCTGATGGGGGAGGGCAGCTGGGCTCCTAACAGAATGACGACAGGACCCCAATCCACGGAGAAGTAGGATCCAGATTCCCTCGGGGGGAGCGGGGACAGCTGCCAAGTGAGTTTCTGTAGCCTTTAGAAATACCCCAGCCTGACTCGGGCTTTCAGGAATTGCCTGGAAAGTTGTGTGCTTGACTTCTTTCTCCTTTGCTCTCCCACACCTACCCGTCTGCTCACAAACAAACCGGTCCATTCTTTAGGGGCTGGCCAAAGGACAGTTGGCCAGAGTCCCAGACAGCTCTTGACCCAGACTACAAGTTGACCACTGGCACCCAAATGGTGCCTTTCTCTAGAACACCACGGGGCAGCAGCCTCCAGACCAGGGCTGGGACTGGCCTCACCAAAACCAGGAGAGGGATGGTCGGCAGGCAACAGAAGAGAGGCATGAAATTCCACAAAGCTGGACCCCTGGGATCCAGGCATCCCAGTAGCAAACCCACCAGGCTGAAGATATGCACTCGCCCTTGTGAACACACCTGCCCACTGAACACAGCATAGAGTGGTTCCCAGGGAACCTGTGGACGAGGCTCCTCAACACCAGGACTACTAAAAAGGTTAGTGCACACAGAGTGGCTAAGACTTTGACCCATGCATGTGATTCCAGGCAGACCAAGGCCCGGAAACAAGACCAAGAAAGGCAGGAACCCTGAGCACAGAGCATCTGCTTCTATGAGAGGGTCCATGAATGGCAACCCTCTCTGGGGCAAAAGTCACTTCCAAGGCAAAGCCTGAGATGGCCAGGTGTGGTCTACCCATACAATGAAATAGAATTAAGCCCTGGGAACAAAGCACTGACAGATACCACAACTGTAGATGAGCCTGAAGATGCTGCTAGGTGAAAGAAGCCAAACAGAAAAGGACAGGCCATACGATGCCATTTCCATAAAATATCCAGAATAGGCAAATCCAGAGACAGAAAACAGACCAGTGACTGCCAGAGGCTGGGGACGGGGGAGTGGGGAGTGACGGCTACTGAGGACGGGGTTTCTTCTTAGGGTGATGAAAACCCCTTTGCATTAGAAGTGATGGCTGTGAACATCGGCACATGCTAAACGCCAGTGAATTGTGCACTTTGTGTGTGTGGATTACATCTCAATTTAAAGGGAGAAGAAACACTCGAATAACTGTTAAGAACGAAGAAGTAGGCCTTTTGTGTCCTGGCTTCCCACTCTCAGACCTGTCTCAAATGCCCGGGGACACTGGGTCTGTTTCCTGCATGGAAGGGACAGGGATTTTCAGAGGAAATTTGTGGAATGGGAACAGAGTGGAGGACCCAGGTCAGGTGTCTGAGGCTTGGACTCTGCTCCTGGGGTGTGAGGTAGGGGAGACTTTGTGTCAAGAAGACAAGGGCCCCACCCCCCCAACAGCAGCAAGCAGACACTGAGACGGAGCTCAGGGACAGTCCCCCAGTGGACTCACAGATCGACACTGGCTTCCTCAGGGTCCCCCCATGGTCAAGATCTGAGCTGCTTCCCAAGATCCTAACCCCGCTCCAAACTACCAGCACAACCATCAACCACCAACCCCCACCCCCACCCCACTCCCTCACATCCCTTTATACACATGAGAAGAAGGAAGAGCCAGAGTTCCTGACATCTTACAGTGCTTTCTCAAGAGATACTTCCTCTTCGACAAGGGGGTTTTGGGTGCCAAGGGTCTGGAGGTGAACAGAAACACCCGGGGCTCTGAGTGGAGGCTCTCGTGGGCACCCCCTGCCCCAGAGAACTAGGACCAAGACCTGGCTTGAGGCAGGGAACTCAGGAGGGACAAGGAGCCAGGAAGGACTTTGGAAGGACCGCCCCGTGTGCCCTGAGGACGAGGCAGAGCTCAGGGGCTGGCACGGTCATAAGAAAAGGAAGCCGCCTCACCCGCGTTCTGTCCTCGATCTCGTAGATCCGCAGCTGCATGGGCACGTTGAAGCTGTGCAGGATGTTCCCGCCGAACACCAGAGAGTCTACGGGAGTGTAGACTGCATGGATCCAGCCTGGGGTGGGGAAGGGCACGGAAAGAAAGGGTCAGCAGCTGGCCCTGTGGTAATTCCCCATTAGGCCCGCACGTAGGATTGAGTGGAAGGCCTGGGTGAGCACCCGAGGATGTTCAGGCTGTGTGATGCAGATAGCTGAGCTCCTAGCTGTCCTGGAGGACCCAGACCTGAAGCCCCACTGGATCACTGCAAGCCAAGACCCCTGGCTAGCTCAAGTCCAGCCAGGGGGGCAGCTGCAGACCAGCCCCTTGTCCTGAAGACCTGAGTGACAAAGTGTTATGAAAAACCCGACTGTAGACGCCAACAGAGACAGGCTGTCCCCTGCTGCTGCCAGTCAGGGAGCTGGAAACCCCTCACTCAGACTACTCATATGGCCTGAAGCCTCTTCCGCATCATTCCAGAGATGCCTCATCTCAGGAGGGGTCAAGGATTACTCAGGGATGGCTCGAGGCCATAGCTAAGGCTCCTGACATCTTGACAGAGCTGCAGGACCCAGAGGCCCTCCTCTGCCTGAGGCCACCTCCTGCCATCAAAATCACCCACGGCCCATTTCCAGGTGGTCTCTTGCACCCCCCATATCAGCTCTGAGTCTGCTGTGCCCTGCAGCTGCTGACAAGTCTCTCTTGTCTGACTGCAGCTTCTGAACAGCTTGGAGCAGGGCTTTTTCATCTCCCTGAGCTCCCAGCCCAGAAGCTGGCACTACAGTTATGAGAAGGATCCCTCTGGGCCAGGCCCTGGTCTGAAGGCATTCCAGGCCTCATCTCATCTAATTCTCACAAGATCGCTACAAGGTACATGCAACATTCATCCCCAAATCACAGATGAGAAGACTGAGGCAGAGCAAAGTGAAATCAGTTGTAAGGATTGGAACCCAAGGAATCAGCCCCTGCTCTTGGCCCGTGATGTGATGGCTAGAGACAAAGCAAGCCGCCTAATTCCTCCAGTGAGTAACTAACCCATCTCAGACTGTGTTCTCAGAGCTCAGCAGACCTCCCTGTGGCACCCAGCTACCACACTGGACAGCGCAGAGCTGGGGGAGAGGGGGTGTTATATCCCACTCTCATTAACAGATACTGAAGCTGAGGCTAAGAGAAGGTAAGTCACTTGCTGAATGACGTCACAGCTGGTGAGTGAAAGCATCTCGGTTTTTTAGACACTGCATCAGGGGCTTAGCACAGGCCCCGGGAGTCCCAGGAGACAGGCCGGCAAAACACAGGAGCGGAGGCAAAGAGAGAAACAAACAAGACAGAGGCAAAAAGACAAGGACAGGGGACTCCCAGTCAAAGACAGAGGATCAGCAGGGGGGAAAGGGAACACACGGGTGACCTGAGATCCTGAGCCTTCTACCTAATTTGCTCAGAGGAAAATTACAGAGGCCTCCCCGCCAATCCCTGAGTGGGAGCAGATCCAGCCTGCTTCCTCGGCAAGCTGAACACGCCAGCCCTGAGTCAGGGTCAGCGGCGGGTGGCCACGGCTGCCGGGAGCAGCGCTACCACCTGGGAAGAGAGCCGGAGGCTGCAAGGCCACTGCTGGCATCTGTGTCGACGCTCTGGGCGGCTGGCCCTCCCCTGCTGGGGACAATAGGTGGGACAGGCCTGGTGGCGCGCAGGGCGGGGAGGGCAGGGGAACTCGCCAGCTAACGGCATGGGGGCGAAGGCTTTATGTAACCCGGATCTGCTGTTACCTCCCGCATCTCTGGCAGCATCTGTGCCAGCCAGGTGTGCCCTTGTGGCGTGTCCTGGGCTCCCTCCCTGCCCCTCCCCCGCTCCTTGCGGCCTCCAAAGCCACGGTTCCCACATTTGCTTCAGCCTCTCCACCTCAGCGGATTGTCTCAACTGTACATTTTTTTGTTTCTACCAAGCAGAGCCACGCTATCTATTACGATTGCGGTTACCACCATCAGCATTATTTAAGCAACACTTCCCAAGGCTGGGACCTAGGACAGCGGGACTCAGGCAGATGCTCATGGTGCGGTGAAGCCCAAATGGGACGAGGATTCCTGGGTCCCATTCCTATGCTGCAGCTCCACCCCACGAAAGCTCATGCCCGGAGATGGAGATGGTCTCCAGGGCTGATCCACCATGTGGCCTGGGGCACCTGACTGTCCCCACTCCGGCCTCCACGTGCCTGTGTGAAATGAGGAAGATCACTGCTTCCCTTGTGAGTAAGAACTCAAACCATGTAAGCAACTACCACTGATATTCGCTGCAGTCTTGGCCATCACGAGGGCTTCAGAAAGAACAGCGGCCACGTGAATCTGCGTTCATCAGCCCTGGACTCTCCCTTCTGGAAAGGCAGACACACCTGCCTTACAGTTATCCCTCTGATGTGAGAGATGCTGTTGCGGGGGGAGGAGGGGCAGGGAATCTGTGTTCCCAGATATTCCAGGAGTTCTAGAAACTTCTCTCCACTCTCCTCTCCAGGCCAGTGCCCTGCAGGTGGGTCAGGCAACCTTACTTGGATTAGAGTTGCTGCCCAGCCCCTCTCCCCAGCCCTTTTCACATCTTAAATGCTTGTTTCTTGGACTTCCCTGGAGGTTCAGTGGTTAAGACTCCACACTTCCACTGCAGAGGGTTCAGGTTCTATTCCTGGTGGGGGAACTAAGATCCCACATGCTGTGTGGCACAGCCAAAAAAAATTTTTTTAAATAAAATAAATTGTCTCTGAACGACCAAGGAGGGGAAGTAATAAAATTCATAAGTCCCATCTGAACCCACCCTCCCTGATGGCGACTCATTCACTGCACCCCAGGAAGCACCAGGGAACAGGTGTCCCCAGACTGGCAACTGTGCCAAGAAGCTGGCATCTACCTCCTGCTTCCGGGCCAGAAGTCTCCAACAACATGAAGTTAATCACAAAGGCTATTCAGGCCAGGCAATGGGAGACAGATCCAGTCATGGAAGGAAAGCAGGCAACCCAACAAAACCTACTGACAGGTGTGTTCTCTGGGACCTGAGGGGCCAAGAAGGCCAGAGGGGGCACACAGAGTCTGACCCACAGCCCAGCCACTCAGGATTTGGAATGCAAAGGCCCTGACCCACATCTGTCTATATCAGTGGCTACAGCAAGGGTATGTCTACAGTCCACAAAACTCAGGGTGCCTCCCAGAGGCCCACGGCCTGTTGCTTTCAGGAACACCCATGAACACCCTGTTCAGAGCCAGGCCCGGGACTTGGCCCGGCAGCTGCCAGGATGGCCTCTCCATTCCAGGACCTCCTCGCTGGTACGAAGCCATGGGCTGCATCAGAACCAGGGGTGTGTAGAGTTTGACCTGCCTGTGTTATCACAATAGGGAAATTTCACAAGGCTATCTGAATTGGCTTCCACTCCAGATAAATGGGCTTCCCTGGTGGCTCAGAACTTAAAGAATCTGCCTGCAATGCAGGACAGCCGGGTTCAATCCCTGGGTTGGGACAATCCCTTGGAGGAGGAAATGGGAACCCATTCCAGTATTCTTGCCTGGGAGAATCCCATGGACAGAGGAGCCTGGTGGGCTACAGTCCATGGGGTTGCAAAGAGTCAGACACAACTGAGCAACTAACACTTTGCTGATAAATGAGACAATGGCCCCCCACCCAGGCCCCATTCCCACCTGGGCCTAACTGGCTGCAGCTGAGCAGCAATTCTCTGGGTTGCCAGAGGCCCTCCACCTCAGCCTGCTTCACTGCCCTTCCTTCTCTGCTCTGTACCCATTTTACAGATGGATCATCTCAGGTCCAAGCCAGGTAACACTGTTAAATAGCTGTGAGTTACTGTTTTCTCAGACTGGCCTGAGTCTAGGAAATGCCTGGAGCTACTGTGAATTTCACTACCAGGCAAAGATGACTGAGGAGGGTCTTTCCCAGGCCCCTGTACTGGGCTCCTCCATCCCACTGCTAGCTGGCTAGATATGTACTCACGATGGAGGAAGTCTATCTCTCGGCCTCCCCAGCACCTTTCACACTGCCAAGTTGACCCTTAAGAAAGTCTATTAAATGAGCACACAATTATCCCCAAGTCACGGAGCCAGGAAGGGAACCAGATCCCAAGCCTGCTGACCCCCAGGCTGATGGGAAACCAGGTGGGATCTGAAACCAGACACACCTGGGTTCCATCTTGCCCTGTCACTTATAAACTGTGTGACCTTGGACTAGGGTGTTCACTTCTCTGGACCTTAGGAACCTTCACTTTTAAAAAGCGGGTGGAATGGGACTTCCGTACAGCAGATGACTCTGATCCCTGGTCAGGGAACTAAGATCCCACATGCTGTAGGGCAACTCAGCCCAAGCGCTGCAACTAGAGAGCCCATGTGCTGCAACTCGAGAAGCCTGCACGCCACAACAAAGACCAAGCACAGTCAAAAAACAAAATTAAAAATAGAAAGGGGGAGGGGTGGGGGGAAGTTTCCTTATGCACACAGAACTTATGTGCATAAAAGGATCATTACTCAGTAATGTAAGTTCTTATTACTATTAACTACAGTTCTCCAAAAGGGGAACTGGACATAGGTCAGGTCAAGGAAAGGAAAAAGATGTCACTAGGTCCACTGCTGAGTTCCAACTCCAGCATTCCTTATTCCCAATGATCAGGTTAAATCTTGGGGACACCCAACCCACTCTGGACTCTGACTCTGTGCGGACGGGTGAGGCCATTGTAGTCCCACCTCCTCTGCCTTTGAGAGCTGGCCAGTTCAGCGGGACAAACCCCAGCCCCTTTATCCAGGTCATCTTACTCCTCGGTCACCTTCGACATTCTTCCTCTTCCAGGCAGCTTTCCTGGACTACCCAGGAAGGAAGTCTGAATAACCACCACCTCTGAAGCACAGCTAGCACCCAACCCTTTCACCCTCAGACAAAAGAAGGCTCAACCGAGTCTACAGTTGACATCTTCCTCTCCCACCAGCATCTACTAGCTCTCACAGGGCTGAGAGGGAGCGAGGCCTGAGACCAGCGTGAGGCAGAACATGTCTGAGGTCACACCAAGGGGGTGAAAACCCAGGTCAGGGGTGGGAAATGCCAGAGTGAGAGTCTCCACTTTCTACACCCAATAGCTCACACATGCAGCGGCAGGAATCCCCGGGGCCCTTTCTCCCCAAAGCCACATCCCAGCTACCACAAATCTCAGATGTGTGTTCGCTTCAGAGGGTATGATGCTAGCAAGAATCCCTGGGCTCCCATGAGGACCCAAGATGCTCAGTGACCCCAAAACTCTGGCCCTTAAGTTTTCACTGGTTGGTAACAAGATGAGAAAAATGAAAATGGTATAGTCTCATAGACTCAAAACTAATGACTGTTCTTTATTCTGGATTTGTGTACAATCATCTTTTTTAGTGTCAGAATAGTCTTCCTTTCATAAAACAATAGCACAAACAGGTGACAGGTTAAGTAAAGCCCATATTTAGCAAAATTACAAGGTTCATGAAATCAGTGTCTGGAACCACATGTACACCCTGCCCCCGAGAAGGTGACAAATTTCAATTGTCTCTTTTTTTCTTCCAAAAAAATCCAGGAAAAAAAATCCTAGTGTCTCACTCAAGACCCTTAGGGCCAGAAGTCTTTTCTGGGATCTAAACAGATTCCTGCCAGCTGCAGTTAAAAGCCACATCTCCTCTTTCTGCCTTCAACACACAGTCATACCCCAGCTGGGGTTTACATGGCTGCTTCTTGAGACCTTTTCCAATCTGCCCAAGTCATCAAAATTAACACCCTTCCCATCCCAGATCGGGGGAAAGCAATGAGCCACCTCCCAGTTCAGCAAAAGACCCTGTGAGGAAAAGGCCTGTCTTCCTGGGAAGGGTGGGAGGCCTGCGCTCAGGGGACAGAGTTGGGAGGAATCTTTTTTTTAATGGCCACACCACACAGCATTTGAACCTGTGCCCCCTGCAGTAGAAGGGTGGAGTCTTAACCACTGGACTACCAGGGAAGTCCCTGGGAGGGATCTTGAGGGTCCCAGAGTTCAGCTTCACCCTGCCCCCATTGTAGAGATGGGACAGTTGAGGCACAGAGAAGGGAAAAGATTAACCCAAAGTCACAAAGACAACAGCAAGATCAAGAGCACACCAGCCTTCCTTTGAATCTAGCAGGGCCAGTCCTCCAGAACGCAGAGTGGCCCTGAACCCACTGCAGATTACCACCTCCTTCCCATCTCTCCACACCACACCGGCCAGGGTGTGCTCCATAAACACTGCCCACCAACTGCAATTCCTTCCCGTCTCAAGCAGGGGTCCCAAGCCTCCCCAGGTCAAGCAGGTCCAAAGATGGATCCGGGGCCCTGACAACAAAGTTACCCCCACTAAACCCTGCCACCTCCAAATCCCAGATTTACTGACCAGTGAAATCTCTGCCCAACTTTCTAGAAGAACCCACGTATGCAGGTCCCACATGCCCATGGCAGGAACTATCACCACAACCACTCCTCCTTCAGTTGACACTACTGCTTGGCGCAGACCAAAGGCCAACTCCAGTCCATCTCTCAGAAACTCAAGTGTGACTATCTTCTCCATCCAATGAATCTTACTGGCCTCAAAGGATATGCCTACCCTAAGAGCCACACTTACATTCAGCGGCAAATTCTCTGCAGGCTCCTTGGCATATAACCTCTACTTGTATACTTCCAGTGATGGGGAGCTCAGTGCCTAGCAGAGCAAGTCAGTCCAGCACTACTTGGAGACACCTCTTCTTCCAGATGACCCTTCAGCTGGCTGACGGCCGTTACCATACATCTTCACTTCCATGGTGAAACAATCCAACTGCCCCTTCAAATTTACCTCAGTTCAGTTCAGTCGTTCAGTCGTGTCCAACTCTTTGCAACTCACCTGATGTGATATCCAGACTCTTTTCTCTCTCTCCAGGTTGACTTCTCCTCCAATTTACAACCCACAAGGAACACAATCAGGTGGCCTGACCAACTCACTCACTCTTCTATCCAGTGGGATTGTTACCTTCCCCATGCAGGGTAAAACGCTTCCGCTAATGCAGCCTATGGAGAAGGAAATGGCAACCCACTCCAATATTCTTATCTGGAGAATCCCATGGGTTGCAAGAGTTGGACACAATTTACTAATCGGAGAAAACAATGGCACCCCACTCCAGTACTCTTGCCTGGAAAATCCCATGGACGGAGGAGCCTGGAAGGCTGCAGTCCATGGGGTTGCTAAGAGTTGGACACGACTGGGTGACTTCACTTTCACTTTTCACTTTCATGCATTAGAGAAGGAAATGGCAACCCACTCCAGTGTTCTTGCCTGGAGAATCCCAGGGACGGGGGAGCCTGGTGGTCTGCCGTCTATGGGGTCGCACAGAGTCGGACACGACTGAAGTGACTTACCTTACCTTACCTTAAAGACTAAACCACCACCAAGGCAGCCTAAGGGTCCCAGGTCCCTGGCCACATCCACTAGTGACTCAGTTTGTAACTGGCCAAAAGCCCTCAGCCTATCCCCCAGGAACTGTAGGCAAACAGGTCTTGGCTCACTCAGTCCTCATTACTACCCAGTAAGTCTCTCATTTTACAGATGAGAACACTGAGGCACTGAGAGGTTAAGTTATTTCCAGGAAATCACAGCTGGTAAATATCAGAGAAGGAATTTGAATTAGGGCGGGGTATTCTGGCCCCAGGGCCCATGCTCTTAATTACTGCCCTCTGTTGTAGTTATGGAGCTAATTATTTTGGGGGGAAGGGGAGAGTCCAAGTGCAGGAATTGACCTTGAGCCCAATTACATTTCATCTCATTCTGCAGGAAGGAGGCTGCCACTCTGGGTGCATTCCTCTCTACCCTGGCTTCCATGGGGTCATCCTTCCCCTGGGCCAACTCTCCTCTTCCCCATCCCCAGCCCGTAGGGTAAAGTCACCCCTTCCCTCCCCACAGGACCACCCTCATCCTCATTATCAGAAATCTCAGCAGGACATCTTGGAGAAAGGCATTCAAACTTCCCCAGACTGGGAGGGCTCTGGCTTTCTCCCAGGAGAAAATTCTAGCCCTCGGGCAGGAAGAAACAGGTACAATGTGAGAGGTTGTTTTTCCCCTGCAGCCTAAGGCCTGCTTCTCTTGGAGACTGCCCAAGGCCGGGAGGCCCAGAGAGACCCCATCGCCTGGCCTAAACCCCTGGTCACAGGAGGCTGCTAAGAGACAGCCCAGTGCCAGCCTCGCGGGAACCTACCGGAAGGGATGAAAAACGTGTAACCCTGTTTCAGCTCAATTCTTTGGCATCGCTCCACACGGTCTCCCAGGAAGATGTCGCTCTGTTTGCCTGACAGCACCCACTCCTCATACAGTGCCAAATTGTGCAAGGTTGGAGGAATCAGCCAAAAAATCTTAGGAGGAAAAGGAAGCAATAGGTTAAAGATCCAGGCCAAAGTCTCTGATTTCTTCCAGGCTCTGCCACAAGCCAGGAGATAGCCCCACCTGCCTGGGAGCAGAGAGGATGGGGGAGGACCCATCCCCAGGGACCCCTCTAGGACCAGGTTCCCCAAAGGGTCTCTGGAGGGGCAGGGAGGGCTGTGCTGCTGGTCTGGGAGGCCCGCTGCCTGCCTTTAGAGAATCTTCATTCCAGCTGAAACACCAGGGTGGAAAGACTTAGACTGGGTAGAATATTCTTTCTCCTGAGCCATGGGCTTGTGGGGGGAGGTGGGGCAAAGAGAGGAAGGGGGATTTCTTAAGTTGTAGGATAAAATGGCCCAATAAATAAACCCAGCTTGTGCTTGCTCTGGAGGAAGAAAAACATCTGGAACCAAGTGGGGTGACTTTCTAACCAGAATTTCTCCCAACATGTTTGGTTAAAACACATGCACACGCAGACCCAGAGGAGTAGGACGGCACACACATATTCTCAAGGAACACCCACGTCTGTGCAGGGACCCCTCCGTTCCCATATGGACAGGCACACAGGGGCAGACACAGCAGGAGCATCCTGAACACATGCCTCACCTCCTTTCCCTGGGTGATATCTGTCCCTCATGGAAAATGTTCTTGGAGGCAGGTGGTGCCAGCAACTAGACTTGTAAGTTAAAAGGTCACAGTGCTGGAGCTGGAACTACAGCTGGGGGAAGTGAATGCTGGGGGGTTCTTGGGAGCCAAATCTGGAGTTCTAATGTGGCCTAAGATGCTTCCCAGGTGGTGCGAGTGGTAAAGAACCCACCTCCCAATGCAGGAGACATAATAGACTGGGGTTTGATCCCTGGGTCGGGAAGATCCCTGGAGGAGGACATAACAACCGATTCCAGTATCTTTGCCTGGAGCATCCTGTAGACAGAGGAGCCTGGCAGGCTATAGTCCATGAGGTCACAAAGAGTCAGACAGGACTGAAGCATTCATACTCCCAATCGGGCCTAAGATGCTTAGGACATTGATGGACTGGGTGAACAGGGGTGAATGGGTGACCAGAAGTGATACAAAAGAGTTGACCTTGATCTTTCCCTCCAGAAAAAGACAGTGAGGAGGTGGCCCCAGGGTACCAAGTGGCCCTCAAAGTACTCACAGGGTGGGGGCTTGCTGAGGAAGGTGGGCGGAAGGAGAAAGGTGAGAGCCCCTCCATGCACAAACAGTCAGGGATGCACAGAGATTTGAAGAGACTCAACTCAACTTACCTTCCCACCCCGGAAAACATGGTACCAAACGGAAGTACCTCCAAAGTCGATGTGGAAGTCAGTGAAACAACCCTTCACACTCATCAGACAGTACCTGCAGCACAGGCGCGAAAAAATAGAAAAAACAATTCAGTGCCTGAATCACAGGAGGTGAGCAAAGAGCTTCAGAGATGCTTGACCTGCTGCCCTTTGATAAACGCTGACGCTGGGGAATTTTCTTTTTTTAAAAAACCCAAATCTAATTGGAGTTCCCCATGGGGGAAGCCCCTGTGATCACGTGATGAATCTCAAGCATTGGCTATCTGCCCCCAAGGCTGGGGGAGGCATCTTTGTTCTCAGGTTCCCGCCAGAGAAAGAACTGGCAACCCACAGGCCACTGTCTTCTTTGCAGACAGTTTCTACTCTTGTCCCACCCCCACACCTCCTACGCAAGCAAGAGGCTTCCTTTCTACTCCTTCCAGCTCCTGTACCTGCTGTTCTCCCAAGCTGCCAGGCCCCTGTGCAGCAGCTGGGCCCCCTGGAATTCAGTTGTAAACCACCTGCATTGCTTGCCAATTACTAGTCCCCATTCATCTCCTCCTTCATTCAACAATCATTGACTGAGAGCCAAGCAGTGGTCCAGTCCAGAGCTAGGCATGGCACTTAGAGAAAAGCATAGACCCCTGACCTGAAGGATGAAACACTCTTACTGGAACACAGCCCTGAAAAAGTTAAATGGCAAGACAAACTGCAATTGATTGCAAAGTAAGCAATGCAGCTGAAAGTACAAGGGTATCAGCCGTAAAAGACCATAGTGTTCGATTCCATGTATGGAATGTCCAGAGTAGGCAAATCTCGAGACAGACAGCGGGACAGTGGTGGCCAGAGGCTGAAGGAGGTTGGGGGAGGAAATGGAGAGTGACAGCTAGTGGGTACACGGTTTTGTTGTGGGGTGACAAAAATGTTCCAAAATTGATGGTGGTTGCATGACTCCGTAAACATGCTAAGAAACACTGAATTGTACACTTTAAATGGATGAATGGTGTGTGAAGTACATCTCAAAAAAAAAGTCAAGTGGTAAAGCCACTAGGGGTGGGATGGTGGAGAGGCAAAGAGGGAGGGAAAGAGGGAAGGAGAGCTTGGCCCTTAGAGGCTGGGACAGAGGGAGTACATTTGGAAGAAGAAACCTGCCAGCAGCTCTGCTTCTAAGCTCCTGCAACTGCCAGAAAACCCATCCTTCCTTACTCAGCCATCTCCTCCCTCCTCCCTCCACTTGCTGCCCTCCTAGGGCTAGGCAGAGCTCAGGAGGGGGACGGACAGGCTTCCAGGTCTGGGCCTGGCAGATGGCGGTGCCAGGGCCCCCTCCCTCCCACCTATCCCTTCCCACAAGAGCCACTGCTGGGGGCAGTCCACCCAGGGCTCATGCTCACACATCCTAGCACCTCCAGAGGCCCGCACACACATGCTTACCCCACTGACCTCTTTTCCCCGCTGCACTTTGCTTTTCCACGGTTTTGGGAAGAGGGGAGGAATGGGGCGGGGACGGGCAGGGAGGAACCTGCAGCTTAAGAGGAGATAATGGGGTGGAGGGGAGGAGGGGGGCGTGGGGCAGAGCTGGTTAGGAAGCTGGAGGGTTCCAGGTGGCCCCTCCCTCTGGTTGCCTTTTGCACCTCACATTCAGGTGGACCCGGGGCTGTCGGCAGTATGCAGGCGGCGTGCCCCGCGTCCCTCCTCCGGATAGGCTGGAAGGAGCCTTAACCATGTGTCTGCAGGAGGCTGACAAATCAGAAGGCCTTCCCGCACATCAGAGCCCCGCTGCCTAGCAACCCCATCGGAGGGGTGTAGTTGACAGCGCAGGACGCAGCCCAGTCACGAAGACAGGCGCGGGCTGCGGTGCTGGCGCTGAGGCTGTTAAAGTCCCAGCTCCGGCTCCGGCTCCGGCTCCACACCCCGCTGCCTCCTCCCTGACCACCCAGCCAGGTCCCTAGCCGAAGGCCTGGGTGTTTCTCATCTCTCCAAGGAACTCAAGGGGCAGGGGGGTGCTGAAGCCCCCACCCCACCCCCACCCCACCCCCACCCCCATGGACCACACCGGCCTGAAGCACCACTTCAAAATATTAGTCCTCATTTTCCTAAAACCATCTCTTCTTTTTTTAATCTAACCTTGATTTCCACCTCCTCCAGGCCCCTGGCAGAACACAGTCTAGGAAAAACAATTTAAGTGTTCGTGGGATGGAGCAAGGCGAGATGCTTCCTTTGGCCTGCAGCTGGACACTCTCCCCGGTGCCCAAAGCAGAAAAAAGAGTAGTTTTGGCTCTTGGGCCCCAGACCCAAGCCTGCCTGGTCAAACAGGTCACCCACCTCAACCTGCCCATCTCCAGCCTCAGCCCCAACCTCCCTGGCAAGTGTGGAAAGGGAATCCCTTCAAGCTGCGGCTGCTGCGTGCAAGGGAAAGTTCTCCAAGTTGAGCTGGCGTCTGTTCTACCCTCCCAGTCACCCTCCAGCATCCTCTGAGGCCCCTCGGAGCTCCGGGGAGCCACTTCCAGACCAGCCTCTCCTGGAGAGGTCCCTCCTCCCAGGTCCCTCATTTCCAGGCGTCCAGGACCGACCGGTCCCTCCTGCCGGGCAATTGCATGCTTTAGGGCAGCCAGGGGAGCTGGGAGAGGGCCGCTTTGGTCCCGGTGGCTGCAGCCTTCGCCCCGCCATGCTCATCCCACGTCTCCCCCCTCACTCCCGCTTCTGGCTCTCTCTGGCGTGACGCCTTTGCACTGACCTCTAACAGCTTCCTCTTCCAAAGCACACCGCAGTCACATGGGCACCCCGGCTCGGTGCCACGGCCGCTAAGCTCTCACGGCGGCCGGCCAGCCAGCCTTGGTTCCGCCTGGGCCGCGGCCGCCCCCTGCCCGGAAAGCCGCGCCCCCCACCCCCCACCCCCACCCCCGCACCGGCGCGGGTGGTTTTCTGTGAGGACACCTTCCAAGTTGGCGGCTGAATATCAGGCGCCCCCAAGCCTTTGGGGGGGCTCCCGCCTCCCAAGGCTCGGGCTGGTTGGGGAGGAGCCTGGAAGGTGGGGGCGCTGCACCTGCAGCACTAACTTTGGGGCACTGCCTGGCGTCTGGGGAGGCGGGGCAACCCCACCCCGCCCTTTTCCCTCCAACTTGGCGAAACTCCCCCGGCAGCCCAGGGGGCGTCCCCTCGGGCAAAGGTCTGGTACGCGGCGGAGGCGGGGGGGTGCCTGGAAAGCTGGCACCGGGTGATGGGGCTGGAGGCGATGAGCGCGCGCCCGCGTGCACACACTCTACACACTTACACGCAGCCCCGGGAGACACAAAGAGCCGCTCCGCGACGCCGGCCGTTCGGCCCGCGGGCAGGAGGCGACCCACACCCCGCCCCAGCGCGCCCCGAAGGAGTGGGGGCTCCCGGGCAGCCTGGGGCCCGCAGGGCGCCACGCAGGGACGCCCGCCCAGCCCCGCCCGCGGTTACCCTCGGCGGTGCGGCTCCCGGGTGTCCCCTTGGGCGGCGGAAGCTGGACGCTCGCCCGGCCCCCGCGACCAGAGCCGAGCACCCTCCACGGTGCTGCCAGGCCCCGGTCGAGGACCGCGGAGCCCTCGCTTGCTGGCTTCCTTCCTTTCTCGGGGAGCTGGGCGCAGCCTGCACTCATCCCCGCGCTGAAACTGAACACCCGCGCGGCACGGCGGCCGCCAGGGAGGCGGAGGGAGGCCGCGGCGGTGACAAGGAAGCGCGCCAGACCAGCGCCAGGGGACGCCGCCGCCGCCCACGGCCGCCCCCTCACCCCGGCTGGGTGGGGGCACCAGGATAGCTCTCCCCACCTCTGTTCTACTGGCAGGCGCACGGGGACTCCCACACACATGTTTTCAGGGAGTGTGGATGCTATCCTGCTGTTGAAGGCGACGACCCAACAAAATTAGCTTCCTGAAACGCACCCATCGGGGCAAAGCTATAGGAAGGGCCAGTGCCAGCAGGTGGAGGGCTTGTCAGATCCCGGGTGTGGCAGCCCAGGGACCAGGGACTCTGCTCTGGCCTTAAAACACACTCCAGTATGACCTTGGACAATAACTTCCCCTCTCTCAGCAGGATACTTGTCCTGAGGGCAGGGAGGTGACCTGAAGTTCATTTGCAATCTAAGATGCTCTTGCAGCCCTGTCCCTTATCTGCTCCCTTAGTAGCTCGGTAACCCCACATCATAGAACTCCTGTAGAAATTCACTGAGATAGAGACTTTGATGATGAATCCAACCTTCACAACAACCCTGTAAGGTCATTCCCAGGATTGTACCCATTTTACAGGTGAGAAAGCAGAGAGGCTCACCCTGATCACTAACCTTGAAGTGAGGTACTTATCCAAACAGCCTCAGAGTTTCTCAGCCATTCTCCCCACATCTCCCTGGTAAATCCCAAGACTCACAAACAGCAGAGTCTGCAGGTTACAGCCAAACCTCAGACACTAACTGAAGGAACTGTTGTTTAGTCACTAAATCTTTTTTTGTGACCCCGTGGGCTGTAGACAGCCAGGTTCCTCTGTCCATGGGATTTCCCAGGCAAGAATACCAGAATGGAGTCTCCTGCAGGTGGATTTTTTTAATCACTGAGCCACCAGGGAACCCCTAAAAGAGTTAGCCCAGCTCAAATCAGAAGTCCCCTCCATCCCAGGCAGGCTCATCAGGACAACAGCCCACTTTTCATCCCACCCTTCCCGCCCTCCTCCCAAACTACAAAAAGGGCAGGAGATGGTAGTATGCTGGCTGCAGGGACAGAAATCAAACTTCTCCTTTCTTTAGCCAAGTCCCATTCTCCAGGCTACCAACCATTCTTAATGAATAGGTTCCAATTATCAGCTGCTCATAATAATAGCTGTTTACTGGTATGATAACATTTTACCCTCTAAACAACCCAATAATCCCCATTTTAGGGAAGTGAACACTGAGCCATTTCAAGGTGGTCAATCCCCTGTCCCAGGGTGCTGCTTTGTGTTGTCATTTACAGGATGGCTCATGCATTGGAACCTCCCTGATGGCCTGCTGTGAAGTTAAACTGTAAACGCCCTAGAAAGGGTTGAATTTTTTACCTTATGAATACTTTGCCTATTTAAAAGAAAAGACAGTCATGACAATGATTATCCCTGACCTTGAATCTGAACACCAGTCATTGAGTTAAATGATCTAAGAGAGGAGAAGGCCCTGACAACAGGATCAAGCTGTCCACATGGGAGACATATTACCTTTTTTTTTTAATTTTGTATTTTGGCCGCATCACCAGCATACAGGACGGTTCCCTGACCAGAGATTGAACTGAGGCCTTCGCAGGGAAAGCACCCAATCCTAACCACTAGGCCACCAGGGAACTTCCCCATATTACTTTTAAAGTCACAAATGCCTCAGCTACTTGAGAGGAGGGACCATACCAGATTCATCCATGTAAATGCAGCACCCAGCAACAGCCCTATAATTATTCTAATCAGCTATGTGAACTGGACCAAATCGTTCCCTGCCTCTGGAACTCAGCATCCCATTTGTTAAACTACTCAGGGCCCTCTAACTCATGGCCCTCACAGATCAAACCAGGCTCTGAACTGATTTGGTTTGGCCAGCACTGGTTTTTTGTTTTTTTTTAAAGGCTTTTTTTTTTAAACGTTGCCTCTCTGGTTATCCAGAAGCAGCTCCTACTGACTTACGCTCAGCTGCTACATCCATACTGCATTGAACGACTGTGAATTTCAGCTTCCATTTATCTTACGGATGTGACAGCTGGACCATAAAGAAGGCTGAGGGCCAAAGAATTGATGCTTTCGAATTGTAGTAATGGAGAAGACTCTTGAGAGTCCCGTGGACTGCAAGGAGATCAAACCAGTCAATCCTAAAGGAAATCAACCCTGACTATTCACTGGAAGGACTGATGCTGAAGCTCCAATACTTTGGCCACCTGATGCAAAGAGCCGACTCATTGGAAAAGACCCTGTGCTGGGAAAGATTGAGGGCAGAAGGGGGCAATAGAGGATGAGATGGTTGGATGGCATCACCGACTCAATGGACATGAGTTTGAGCAAAATCCGGTATGCTGCAGTTCACAGGGTTGCAAATAGTCCCATACAACTTAGCGACTGGACAACAACAAAAGTAACCTGCTTCCTATATTTTTGAGATTTGTGTGCTAAGTATAAAACACAGCACCTGGGTCCATACATGGCACTACAGGAAAGGACAGTTTTCTTTGCTCTTCTTTTTGAGGTACAAGGGAAAACCCAGGAATCCAGAGGCCTGGGTCCAGGACATGGCCTGTGTGTGACAGCAGCAGCGTCTCCGTGTCAATTTCTCTGTGTGATATATTACACAGGGGAAATCATTTACGATGCCAGCAAACATGACTGATGAGAGTGAGAAGGTAAATATGGGTTGTAGAGATGCCTTATGTAAATATGAGGGAGGGTAGATTAGAAAGCAGTGGATGCCAGGATTCCGATGGCAGCTGCAGCCTCTGCGTCTCTATACATGAGACCACATGGACAAAAACATTTTATCCCAACTACATTTCACATCCATTGTAGGCTCCATCTTCCCTTTAGCATGGCAGGGATGCAGGGCAGGGATCACAGGATCCCCGTTTTGTAGACGGAAGTGAAGATCCAGACTTCCCTGGTGGTCCAGTGGCTGAGACTCCATGCTCTGAATGCAGGGGGCCCAGGTTCAATCCCTGGTCAAGGAACTAGACTCTACATGCCACAACTATGAGTTCATACGCCACAATTTAAAAAAATCCTGCCTGCCACAGCTCAGACCTTGGACAACCAAATAGATAAATAATTTATTTAAAAAAAAAAAAAAAGGAGATGAAACACTTGCATAGGTACAGGGAGTAGCAGAGGCAGCCCCAAAACTTGGTCTTTCCAGTGCCTGTCTTCATCCTGTTTCACCTTTGTACCCTCATATTATTCCTTTATTCTTCCTGCCACTTCCAGAAAATGTGGTCAATTTTCAATTTGTGGGGAGCCAAGTGTATGCTTTATATGGGATCCCGTTTAGGCTGGGCTTCTAAGCTCTTTTGGTACATGGTATATCTCCAATACACCAGCAAACCTCATTTCTGCAAGCCTGGAGTGTGAGCAGGTGAGAAGGGAAACGACTTGCCCATTTCTTTCTGAAATGCGTTAAAATATCCTACAGTCCTAAGTGGAAAACGTGTGCCCATGTCACAGACCTAGGAGATTACTGTAGAAGTTATAAAACACGTCCAAAAAGTCTCTGAGTGCTCCCCTACCCCTTCCAGAGGCAGAGCCAAATTCCCCTCCCTTGAGCGTGGGCTGGATTTAGTGACTTGTTTTTAACTAACTAGAATAATGCAGAAGTAAATAGTATGTCAGGTTTCCCACATGGCACTGGTGGTAAAGAACCCCCCTGCCAATGCAGGAGACACAGGAGACGTGGGTTCGATTCCTGGGTTGGGAAGATACCCGGGAGGAGGAAATGGCTATCTACTCCAGCATTCTTGCCTGGAAAATTCCACAGACAGAGGAGCCGGGCAGGCTATAGTCCATAGCATCACAAAGAGTCGGAAATGAATGAAGGGACTTAGCATGATCGAAAAAGTATGTGACTTCCAAAATTAGGTTATAAAAGGCACTGTAGCTTCCTCCTGTTCTCTCTCAAACCACTCCTGATGGAGGGTAGGAAGCTGCCACATCTTGAGGACACTCAAGCAGCCTTACAGAGAGGCCCACGTAGTGAAGAATTGAGGCCCACGCCTAAGCTGGTTTTTTGTTTGTTTTTTTTTTGCCATACCCCATGGCTTGTGGGATCTTAGTTCCCCGACCTGGGATGGAACCTAGGCCCTTGGCAGTGAAAGTGCAGAGGCTTAACCACTGGACCATCAGGGAATCCCCCAGGTCTAAGTTTTAACCCAAGTGTAAGCAAGACTTTGAGCCATAATTACCCACCTGAGTCACACCTGCCCTTCAGAAGCTGTGAGCTGATGCTACTAAGATATACATTTTTTAAGTTGTTAAGTTTAAAGTGTAATGTAGCAATAAACAACTAACAGGGATACTTCCAAGTCATTGTCACTGTTTGTACAACGGTAAGGAATTTCCCAAGACAAATAATTCTGTACAAATTGTTTCTACAGGACAGCGATGGGGGTGGGGAGGATGTGGCAGAAATAAGATGGTGCAGCTGATATTCAGTCCACCCTGTCATCACCTTTTCCCTTTATCCTGCTAATGACACTTATCATTTCTTAATATATATTATAACTTAGGATAATATAATAATTTAGGGTAAATTATAATATAATTTAGAGCTTCCCTAATGGCTCAGACAGTAAAGAATCTGCCTGCAATGTAGGAGACCCAGGTTCGATCCCTGGGTCCGGAAGATCCCCTGGAGAAGGGAATGGCAACCCACTCCAGTATTCTTGCCTGGAGAATTCCATGGACACAGGAGCCAGGCAGGCTACATACAATCCATGGGGTTACAAAGAGTAAGACACAACTGAGCAACTAACACATACACACACACACACACACACATAATATAATTTATCCTGGCCTGTCTCTTCTCCCATCCAGAATACAAGCTCTGTGAGAAGAGGGACTCTGTTTATTTATTCACTGCAGTCTACCAACTACTTAATGTCTTGCATGTAATACACAGCAAATGCAAGAGGTAATTAATAACTAGTATAAATATATATATACACACTAGTTATTTATATTTTGGCTGCACCATGCGGCTTGTGGGATCTTAGTTCCCCCACTAGGGATCCAGTGGGAGCCACAGTAGTGAAAGCACCAAGTCCCAAACACTAGACCACCAGAGAATTCCCACACTAGTATACCCTTTACACATATTCTGTCTCCCACAACGTTGCAACTACCCTCTTGACAACTGTCTCCACCCCTTCCTTGCCTGAAATTCCTGAACAAAAATCCATTAAAATTCCTTACCTCCTCACCACGATCAAAGGGCATAAACCCTGGAACCAGGGAGGAAGCAGGCATGGCTTGGTAACCCTCCTCTCGCCCCGCTGCAAACCCTCGGTTCAGGTGACCCTTCCTGTTTCCACTCTCCAGGCACCTCCAGCATGAAAACTCTGGTTTCTAGAATGTGTCATTTTAATTAAATTCCAAAGAACAATTCTATGATCCCAGAGGACTTCATCATCATGGGATTTTTTACCTTGTTTATTAACTGAAATTAGCATTTGTTTCAGCCGAACAAACGTACTACTTCCAAGGTGACAATTTCCTTCCTAACAAGCTTCAAATCCTATAACAAGTTCTAGGCCACTGACAGGGTTTGTAAATTTATTTGCCACATGATCCAACCAATATGTCCAAGACATGTGGTTCTAGAAAATTGTGGGTGACTCTTTTTTTGGTAACTAGATAGAACTCTCAGTGTATTAACAGAGCTTCCTATTTAAAGGAATCTTTCAATAAAGTGAAGAATACACTGACTATCTCAGACAGGCGAGGTAGACATTACTTAATTGAAATCTGTCACCCAAGGCTGTCTATTTCACCTTCCTAAATACATGTCCCATTTGTGCTCTGCTCTCCCCTAACCCTGCCCCATTACCCATCCTCAGGTAGATGATGCAATGGCTGCTCTATCAGTCTGCCCCCACACCTCCTTCAATCCACACTGCAGCTGCAGAATTTGCAGAATGCAAATCTGAACACATCCCTCTCTGCTTAAAATCTCCAAGGTTTCTGGGGACTTCCCTGGTGGTCCAATGGTTAAGACTCTGCTCTTCCAATGCAGGGGGTGTGGGTTCAATCCCTGGCTGGGAAACTAAGATGCCACATGCCGAGTAATCAAAATATATATATATATATTTTTGTAATTCAAGAGATTTCTGATTGCTCTTAGGAGAAATACAGACCCCCATGGCAATCCACTCCAGTATTCTTGCCTGGAGAACCCCATGGATAGAGGAGCCTGGCAGGCTACATCCCATCGGGTCACAGAGTCAGACAACTGAAATGACTTAGCACGCACACTAGCTTTATGACTCTCCTCAAAAAATTGTACATTCTTTAATTAAAAAAATGCCTTAATGATAAAAAACGCTGACCATCATCTGAGCCTTCAGCAAGTCATATGGTAACATCAAAGATCACTTATCACAGATCACTACAATAAATAAAATAATAATGAAAATATTTGTAGTACTATAAGAATTATCAAAACGTGACAAAGACATGAAGTGAGCAGATGCTCTTGGAAAAATGGAACCTGTAGACTTTGATTGACATAGAGTTGCCACAAAACTTCAATTTGTAAAAAAAAGAGAAAGAAAATAACAAAAAACCGCTATTGGCAAAGCTCAGTAAAAAGGAGGTATCTCCTGTATCATGAATATTAATTATAAGTTCTCTTTTTCTGAAGTTTTTTAGCCCTCCCGCCCCAACCCCCCCCCTTTTTTTTTAATATTCCAGGCTTTCCTCATATAGTTGTTGATCCTTGGCTGTCTATTCAGTTAGATGTTAAAAAAATGATTACAAGCTGGGATTGTAGGCTGGGTTTTGTTAGTGGGCCTTACTAATTATAAGCTACCTTTTTCATTGAGAGAGCCCTGTATATCAGTATCTGTAACTATTTTCTCTTGAGACCATGCAGTTTCTTCATGGAAGGAGACCCACTGAAGAAACAGACTTACTCCTGCCCCGTGTCTGATAATATTCTCACCTGGCCTTCCTGTGAGCCTAGTGTTCCTCCTCAGGCAAGAGCATCCCCCCTCTACAGGCTGATGCACTCCCAAGGGGTGAAACAAAATCTTACTCTTTGTATGTGTAAAGTACACAATATATATACACAAACAGATACATGGTATCTTGGTGACATTAAATTTTGGGAGGTGGGCAATTAGGACAAAGATGTGTTTAGAAGGGAAATGTCTTTAAAAATAAAAAAGGCTCCTTAGGAGGATAATCGGAGAAGGCAATGGCACCCCACTCCAGTACTCTTGCCTGGAAAATCCCATGGAGGGAAGAGCCTGGTGGGCTGCAGTCCATGGGGTCGTGAAGAGTCAGACATGACTAAGCAACTTCACTTTCACTTTTCACTTTCATGCATTGGAGAAGGAAATGGCAACCCACTCCAGTGTTCTTGCCTGGAGAATCCCAGGGACGGGGGAGCCTGGTGGGCTGCTGTCTATGGGGTCGCACAGAGTCGGACACGACTGAAGTGACTTAGCAGCAGCAGCATGACTCCTGTCAGCCTGGCCCACCCTTCATCCTGCACCACTGACCCTCCCTTGCTCTGCTCCACTCCTACTGGCCTTTTTGGCAAGTCCTTCAGCCCCACCCTCTTCCCAGCCCTCCCCACCACCCCAGGCTCTGTACACAGTCAGAAAAGCTCTTCCAAGGTCTCTTCACTTAAATAATTCCTCTTCCCTTCAGACCAAGGTGGCTTGCCCTGCCCTCCAGGACCTGATGAATCCCCTGGTACAAGCTCTATAACTCCAGAGGTCTCTGCCTTGTGGCCTCATCACAACTGCAAACTTCCATTTGTTTCTCTGATCATTGGATTAATAGGTCTCCTGCATAGACCATAAGCTCCATGAGGGCAGGGAGCTTACACGGTTTTCTCCCCATTGTATTCTCAGTGCCCAGCACCAATCAGTTGTTCAATATATAGGTGGAATCAATCAATCGATCAATCAAAGAGAGCCAGGATCTACCTCTAATCTGAGTCCCACACTTGTTCCTCAAGCTCCGCCTCTGTGATTCCATCAAGGCCCTTGGCACTTGCCTACCTCCATCCCTCCCCACTTCCCTCCCATCTCCTCTGTCCTTTAAATCCCATGTCAAATATCCCCTCTGACAGGATTTTCTGAGGCCAGCAGCCAAAAAAGATTCCTCTTTTCCCCATTTCCCTTCTGGGAACCTGTTTCTCTCTGCCTAGGATGAAAGCTGGCTTCCCTGGTGGCTCAGATGGTAAAGAAACTGCCTGCAATGCAGGAGACCTGGGTTCGATCCCTGGGTTGGGAAGATCCCCTGGAGGAGGGAATGGCAACCCACTCCAGTATTCTTGCCTGGAGAATTCCATGGACTAAAGAGCCTGGCAGGCTACAGTCCATGGAGTCACAAAGAGTCAGACACGACTAACATACACACACAGGATGAGAGCTGTACCTTGCCCTCGCGTTAATGGCCCGTTGTTCTCCAGAAGGTAGGGGCTTTTAGACCTGTTTCTCTATTACTTCCCTGTCCCAGGGTCTCCATAAATTTTGCTGCAATTGCATCGAAACAGAACAGAATTGAAAACCCTCCTACCAACCCCACCTTGAGCCCAGTCTTTCCCTTCAAGGCAGCCCAGATCCAATGGGTATTAAGAAGCATCAGCTTTGAGAGGAGAAAAAATGCCTGAGAAGTAATTAAACAGAGAGAGAGCTTGAAAGCAAAACGTTGGGAAGCCCAGGGCCAGCGTGCTGGCCTCCCTTACAAAGCCTGGCACGGAGTTTGCATTCAATATGCACTGAATGAAGGGCTGAGTGAATGAGAAGTTCACAGCCTTTAAGCTCCTGGGGGCACTCCTGGCAGCAGGGCTCGGCAGAGAGATGCTAATGGATTCAGAGCCACCAGAGCCAACTCTTCTAGGAAGCACAGAGCAACTGCCTGGCCTGCGAGCATCTCATTCTCATTTTAAAGATAGAAACAGAGGGCCTGAGATGGCAGGAGCCCCAAGGTGACTTCGTCATCCCAAGGGTCCTCCACTCAAATCCTAGAACACGGAGGTGCTCGCAGCCACCTCTGCCCATGTTAAATAATTGGTCTCAGGACTTGCTGGTCACGCTGCCTGTAGTGATGTCCCCATAATTAGATGTGGCCAACCTTTCCAGCACAGCACCAACCTCCCCCTTAGAGGACACTGTCTCTCTAAGGAGTGTCTGGTGAGGAAGTGGCCCCTGGCTTTATTCAGAGAAGGTTCTTCTCTATCAGAGGTGCCTGGTCTCAGCAACAGGAAGCAAAAGAATACCAGACCCCTATCCAGCCCTCGGCAAAAGCAAAGTGTCCACGGTGGGTCCCTAGAAAATCCACTCCTAAGACACATTGTCACTTGGAGGGAGTAGTAGAATGTTTGACAAGCACGCACACACGTACACACACACATATGCACAGAGAGATGGTTTCCATTACTCCTCCTCCTCTTCAGATCACATCCCCCTGGGCAGGGCTGGCAGGAAGGCCCAAGAACCATCTGGATGAAGAATCCAGACCCAGAGCAGAATGCAGAGCCAACCTGCCCACACTCAGGACCCCCAGCACTCACATCCCAGCAGCACCCCAAAGAGCTGCGGCCTCAGCCCAGGCTCATTTCCAGCCCTCACCCCCTACAAGGCTGAGAGTCACCCACTCCCAGCTCCCGCCACCAGGCAGCCAGTCTTACTTCTTCACTTTCGGGTACTTCATCTCTGCAATGGCATTCGTGGCTTCCGTCTGCTTCTCCTTCAAGTGCTGAGGCCACATGTTGTCCACCCAGTCCACCAGGTCTACCTGAAATCCAGCCAGACCACCATCAGCGCTTCCTGGCCCCATGTACCCTTAAGTTGGACCCCATCACTGCCTCAACCCTCCTCCTCCTCATGCTCCCAAATCCCTCCTGCCCTCCCCCGACAGGCAGGTGCAGGCTGGCCTCAGGCAAGGAGAGGAGGGGGAAGGGACTGGGGAGGGGAACCACAGCTGGGGACCTACCACGGTGGGACGCTTGACTAAGTGCTCCAGCTTGGTGTGGCTGAACTCAAGGCTGATGACGTTGTACAGCTTGTCCCGCTGGGCCTCGGGCGTCTCGTAGTACCGTACGAACTGGGACATGCTCATCTCCGTGCCTTTCTGGGTGTTCACGTCCATCACGTCCACCAGCCGTCGGCTACCTGGGGACAGAATCCACAGGCTGGTGGCTCCAGCCAGCTAGAGTTCCAGATCCTACGTGGGAGGCCCCGCAAAACAAAACCTGCCCCTAACCCAGCATCCAGAATATGCCTCATCCTACAACCCTACACCTTGTCTGCTCAATGACGTCATCCCATCAGTGTTCCTCACTGAATCACTCTCCAATCTTAAAAAGAATCCCTCTTCAATCGATCTGTTTCCCTCCGCAACTAACTTACCCCAAAAGCTCAGTTATTGAGCAGCAGAGCTGGGATTTGAAGCCAATTCCATCTAATGCCGGCACCAAGGTTCTTAACCCCCAACCTTGGCCCCTGCCCCCTGCAATACTGAATCTTGATCACATGCTAAGGCTGAAAAATGATCCCCGCCTTCAGAGGCCAGCTCCTCGCCCCATAGATCCCAGGAAGCCTTGGAGAAGCGCTTTGGTTTTGAGTCAGGAGTGCAAATCCACCAGGGGGCATCCCTGAACTTTGCAGGAAACTCTGGCCAAGCTCTGGATAGTGCCGGCTCCTTCCTTACCAGGGCTCCTGGAACAGGTGGGCTCTGCTCAGCTTTTCTGGAAAGCCCACCTGGCAGAGAACCTGCCGTTAGTGTGGGGAGGGGAAAAGAACAGCCGCCCCCACACCAAGCTCTCCCCACTTTCTGGCCCGCCTCCAGCCTCCCCCTGCCTCTCCTCCCTCACTTTGCTCAGGGTCCCATCCGCAAAGCCCCCTGGGGAAGGAGATTCACTGGGCAGGTAGGTGATGGGACTCACAGCCCTACAGGCTGGAGCAAGTGGCATTAAAGGCCTGGAGCTAGCTGCCCCATCAGTACAATATAGTGGTTATGCTGGGGAACTCCCTGGCAGTCCAGTGGTTAAGAATCCACCTTGCAATTGCAAGGGATGCAGGTTCAATCCCTGGTTGGGGAACTAAGATCCCACATGCCAAGGAGCAACTAAGCCCACAAGGCAACTACTGAACCCATGGACAACTAGAGAATCTGTGCTGCAAGGAAAGATCATGCATGATGTAATGAATATCCCCCATTCTGTAACTAAGACATGATGCATTAGAGACTCGATGCATTAAAAAAGATTAAAAATAAATTTTATATATATATATATGGTAGTTAAGCTTCCCTGGTGGCTCAAATGGTAAATAATCTGTCTGCTATGTGGAGACTTGGGTTTGATCCCTGATCCTTGGGTTGGGAAGATCCCCTGGAGAAGGGAACAGCTACCCATTCCAATCTCTGGCCTGGAGAAATCCATGGACAGAGAAGCCTGGTAGGCTACAGCCCGTGGGGTCCCAAAGAGTCGGACATGACTGACTGACTTTCACTCATTAAGCTAAGACTTTGTGGGTTTGAATTCCAGCTGGCCCTCAGGCCTCTTAGCATCTCAGAGTAGCATTTTCCCCATCTATAACCTGGTAGCCAGCCTATGGTGTTGTCATATGATTTAAATGAGCTAATGTACATGAAAGACTTCTGAGAAGTGCCTGCAAGTAGGAAGTGTTAGCTAATTGGGCAATTTCATTTATAATCACAGGTGGAACCACTATATTTAAAATAGACAACAAGGACCTACTGGGTAGCACAAGAAATTCTGCTCAATATTCTGTAATAACCTAAATGGGAGAAGAATTTGAAGAAGAACAGATACTTGTGTATGTACAACTGAATCACTCTGCTGTACACCTGCAGCTAACACAACATTTTAATCAACTACATGTGCTTGCTCAGTCACTACAGTCACGTCCAGCTCTTTGTGACCCAATGGACCATAGCCTTCCAGGACCCTCTGTCCATGGGATGCCATATCTTCCTCCAGGGGGATGTTTCCCACTCAACTACACTCTAATAAAAAATTTAAAAACAATTTTTTTTTAAATATATATAATTACAGGTAGAGAAAGTGAGGTGGTGGGAAATCAGAGTCAGTTAAATCTCTGCCAGTCAGTCTAAAAGGATGGCTAATGGAGAGGGGTCATAGGTATGAGGGGTAATGAAAATGTTCTAAAATTGACTGTGGTGATGATTGCACAAACTCTGTGGACAGACAACAAACCATTGAACTGTACACTTTAAATAGGTGAATTGTATGGTATGTGAATTATAACTCAGTAAAGATATTATTAAACAAAAACATTCAGACACTAAATGACCAACAAAGTTGATTTTTCTACAATTATCTTTTTTCTTCCAAAAGTCTTCTATCCACTTAAAACACACATCATAAAAAATACAGAGGGACTTCTCTGGTGGCCCAATAGTTAACAACCCGCCTGCCAATTGCATGGCACGTGGGTTCAGTCCCTGGTCCAGGAAGATCCCACAGGCCTGGGAACAACTAAGCCCATGGACCATAACTACTGAAGTCCGGGTATTCTAGAGCGGGTGTTCTGCAACAAGAGAAGCCACCACAATGAGAAGCCCCAGCACTGATACTAGAGAAAACCAGGGCACAACAACAAAGACCCAGTGTAGCCAAAAATAAATACATTTTTTCTTTTAAATATAGGGACTTCCCTTGTGGTCCAGTGTTTAGGGCTCTGCTCTTTCCCTGCAGCAGGCCAGGGTTCCTAGTTGGGGAACTAAGATCCCACAGATGGCAACTAAGGGTTCACATGCCGGCACCCAAAGATTCCGCGTGCAGCAAGCACGCATGCTGCAACTAAGATCAGACACAGCCAAATAAATATAGTAACAAATAAACAATAAATAAGTATTTTAAAAATAGTGACTAAAGAAATAAACAAATGTTGAGTGTCATTCTTCTTGCTGTCCAGCATTTAACCTATTACTTCACATATAAATGACAGCTGAACTGAAGAAACAACCTGGGGGTATCCAGAGGCAGATAAGAGTAACCCTCTTTGCACTGGGCAAAATGCCCCACACACCCCTCCCTCCCAGCCTAAAAAACATCAATAAGTATTGAGCAGTCCAGAGCCCCACCTCTACAGACAACCATCACTGAACAAGAAGGATACCCATGGGAAAGGCCTGCTTTTTACTTTTTTGAGCACTAACCAGGCTTTTGAACTGTGGTGCCAGAGAAGACTCTTGGGAGTCCCTTGGACTGCAAAGAGATCAAACCAGGCAATCCTAAAGGAAATCAACCTGACTATTCATTGGAAGGACTGATGCTGAAGCTGAAGCTCTAATACTTTGGCCACCTAATAAAAAGAACTGACTCATTAGAAAAGATCCTGATGCTAGGAGAGACAGATGGCAGGAGAAGAAGGGGACAGCAGAAGATGAGATGGTTGGATGGCATCACCGACTCAATGGACATGAGTTTGAGCAAGTTCCTAGAGACGGTGAAGGACAGGGAAGCCTGGAGTGCTGCAGTCCATGGGATTACAAAGAGTCAGACACGACTGAATGAACAACAACAAACCAGGTTTCCAGAACCCCCTCTCCCCAACACAATCCCCAGGGCTTCTGTGCATCCTCACTCCACTCTGATCCTTCCCGGGTGCAGGTCCCCTGTTGACCCACCTCGATCTGCCCCACCCTCAGCGGAAAAGGTAAGTCCGGACTCTGAAGTGGTTAGAACTGCCAGGGGCAGCTGGGGCGGAGGGTCGCCGGAGGGAAGAGGCCCTAGGGTGGGAGGCCAATGGACTGTATCTGGAGCGGTTCTAAGAATAGCGTCCTCAGTGTTCAGGGAACGCCGTCCGGCTCCCCAAGGTGTCCCGCAAGCCGCAGCGGGTGGGTGGGAGGAGACGAAGTAGGAATACAGGGAGGAGCAAAGATAGTTCTTCTGGATGCCCAGGCTCTATAAACCCCCAGGGAAACATGGGTGTACCAGTAACCGGATTCAATCCCGCTGCGTTCCAGCCCGCAGGCGGGGATGAGAGATGCAGGAACCTCAGAATACGTCCTGGGGAGGCGAAAGGATACTGAGTGAAGTGACTATAAGCTTAGGAGTCTGACACAGCTGAGATAAAGGCCAGCTCGAAGCAAGCTGCAGAGGAGGGTAAGTTTTTCTCCATAGACGTATTCCAGACAATAAAGGGCAAAGGAGGACTACTGGTGGTCCAATGGAGGGGCCCCAGGGTCCCATTGCACGGGTCGGGGGTGATCCCTGGTTGGGGAACTAAGGTCACGCAAGCGCTACAGCACCGCTAAAATAAAATAATATAAAATGACGGAGATAGACGTCAACAGATGCTAACAGCAGGAAGAGAGATGGAGGAGAGAGGGAGAAGCAAGAACTAACATGCCCCTCCTGACGGATCTATGAAGCAAAAAAAAATGAATGAACTAATTACGAATGAGCGAGACAGGCTCTGAGTCTGATCAAGCATCTATTAATTCGGCCAACTGCCAATTTACAGAAATTCCTCTGTCCCTGGGGATTCTCCAGGCAAGAATACTGGAATGGGTTGCCATCCCCTCCTCCAGGAGATCTTCCCAATCCAGGGATCGAACCCAGGTCTCCCGGTCCTCTGAGCCACCAGCAAAGCCCAAGAACACTGGAGTGGGTAGCTTATCCCTTCTCCAGAGGCTCTTCCCGACCAGGAATCGAAACGGGGTCTCCTGCATTGCAGGTGGATTCTTTACCAGCTGAGTTACCAGGGACGCCTGCAGAAAAGCTACTCCAAGGCTGAGTCCAAGTAATGAAAAATTCTATAGCTCAAACAATCCAACTTCTTCAGATTGGAAAGAGATCGAGGAAGAGCCCAGAGGTTATAAAAGAGTTAAAAGATACCTCAACCAATCACAATGCAAAACCCTTATTTACATTGACTCATGAAACTGTTTAAAAAAGAAAGTAACATTTGTGCCATATAGGAAACAACTGGAAATTTGAACAAACGATAGGATATTTACTCATTTTAAGGAATTTTAAAAACTTTTAGCTTTTAAAAAACAAACAAAAAAATTCCTTAGTAATTAAGCTTCCTAGTTTTTAAAAGACTAGGTGTGAGAGAGCACTCCGTGGCCCTGAAGACTTGTCTTCTGCTTCAACAGTGTTGGGATGGAAAAAACCCAGGAACACCCCTTCTTCCAGCCTCCCACCACCCTCCAACCTTTTTTCCGGTTACAACTTAGGAACCAGCCACTCAACTACCCCTGATCTCCAGGACCAGCCAACAACATTTTTAAAGAATGGATTGTTGAGTATATTTAATTGGGGGGAGGGTGGACTGCATTAGGTGACATGTAGGATCTTAGTTCCCTGACCAGGGATTAAACTGTACCCCCTGTCGTGGAAGCAGAGTCTTAACGACTCGACCACCAGGGAAGTCCCAGCCAACAGCATTTTTTTTATCTTAGCTCTTTATACCCATCAATCATGAGCTCTCAGATTCGTCAGAATTATTCTACCACAGCGGAGGGTGCCGTCCACCACCTGGGGAACATGCATCTGCAGGCCTCCTATACCTACCTCTCTCTGGGATTCTATTTCGACCACAATAATATGCCAGGGCGTGGCTCAGGAGGGCATGGGCCACCTTTCCCAGAATTGGCAGAGAAGCTCAAGGGCACCAAACATTACTTGAAAATGCAAAACCAGTGCGGTGTCCACATCCTCTTACAGAATGTGCAGAAGCCATCCCAAGATGAGTGGGGTAAAAGCCAGGATGCTGTGGAAGCTGCCATTCTCATGGGGAAGAAACAGAGCCATGCCCTTTGGATCTGCGTGCCCTGGGTTCTGGCTTCATAGACACCACCACCTCTGTGACTACCTGCAGAGCCAAATGCCCCTCCTCTAGACCTCAGTTGCCTCATATGTAAAGACAGGAAGAAGTTGATCTTTGTATTTTTTTCATTGCCACAAGATTCTTCCTTCAAACAGATGCTTTGACGAGAGCCAACTACATAAATAAAAACAAGCAGCTCAGGCTGAAGTGGGTAGGGAGAAGGCACTCAGAATTCAGAACTGGATTCCAGGGATTTTCCTTTGAAAACCACTGGGTTAGGTCATTTTTAGGTCCTCTTCCAGGGCTGACACACAGATTTTTAGCCTAGTTTTTTTGTTGGTGGTGCCCATTTTAAATTTTTCTCTTTTATTTTTAATTTTTATTTTTTGGCTATACCGCATAGCATGTGGGATCTTAATTCCCTGACCAGGGATCAAACCCGTGACCCCTACAGTGAAAGGGCAGAATCTTAACCCCCAGACCTCCCGGGAATTCTCTAGTCTAGTTCTTTTTTTTTTTTTCTTAATTAAGTTTATTTATTCTTAATTGATGGATAATTGCTTTACAATATTGCGTTGGTTTCTGCCATACATCAACATGAATCAACCACAGGTAAACCTATATCCCCTCCCTCTTGAACCTCCCTCCCCATCCTAGCCTAGTTCTTACTTAGATCATATCCCTTAAATGTTAACTGAGGGGGGGAGGGGCTAAAAAAAAAAAAAAAAAATGTTAACTGAGGGACTTCCCTGGTGGCCCAGTAGTTAAGAGTCCGCCTTTCTATGTGGAGGATTCGGGTTAGATCCCTGGTCGGGGAACTAAGATCCCACATGTCTTGGGGCAGCTAAGCCCTTAAACCACAACTAGAAAGAACCCCAAGCACTGCAATGGGTGACACGTGCACCACAGCTAAGACCTGACACAGACAAAAATAAATTAAAAAAAATTTTTTTAATGTGAACTAAGGGGAGTAGGAGGAAGAGGGAAGAGATGGAGAGGCTTGCCCGAGGGGTCACTGGGGACACTTGAGGCCTGCCAGTCCCTTCCAGTCTGAGCTGGGAGATTAAGCGCCTGGACTTCGTCTTCTCAGGTTCCCAGGCTGGTCTGCCACTGGTGGCAAAGGGGAGCTGGACCTAAGTGCCAGGTCTCCGAGCTGGAAGCTGAGCCCTGGGGAGGAGGCAAGTGGCACAGCTCAGTGCTGAGAAGGGAATGTGGCAGTCCAAGCTCTGCGGAGCACCCCGCGGGAGCGGGTAACAGGGACAAGGTGCCTTTTGGAGCCTGCAAGGGATCCACAGCACTAGAACCCAGGCCCCTGAGGCCAAGGGGTTACAGAAGAAATTTTCCATGTCGGCGTGGTGCTGGAGTTCCTAAGTAGGCCAACAGTTCAGCAACCCCTCTGCTTCTCTCTCTCCTTGCTCCCTCCTCCCTCCTCCTCCTCCCTCCCAGTCTCACTGGTTCTCTGTGCTCACAGGCTTCACCCACATCCAACAAATTCCAGCTGCAGAAATTAATCCGTGGCCCTATGGCCCTTGCTTTGAAGGCTCCATCAGTCAGTTCCAAGAGCCATGGGCTCGAAGCTGGGAGTAAGCTGTGGAAAGTCACCTTGAAGGCTAATGTAAAGCAGGCACGGGCACTGACCCCAACTCCCCCTGAGCCCACTCTTCAGAGAGTACATGCAAGTGTCTTGAATCATAGTTCTGGAACCTTCTCTATCATCCTCAAGTTTCTGGTTTGTTATTCTGCTCCTTGGGAGTATTCCCTCATCCATCTCACAAGGCAGTGTTTATTAGCAAGAGCACCAGTCATTGTTCAAATCCTGCTCCTCTGTTTCCCAGCAGTGAGGCCTTAAGTAAATCCCTGACCCTCTCTGGCTTCAGTTGCCTCACCTGCAAAGTGGGATAATAGGACCTGCCTAGTGGCCCAACAAAATTACTGGAAGCACTTTTTAAGCCTAAAAGCAGGGGTTCTAGTAAGGATGCTGTCCCAAATTGAAGATGCAAGGGTACAGGAAAGAGAGAGCCCAGGGCTGAATCATTGCACAACTTGGGAAACCGGATCAGTTTTCCTCTTTGTGAAATAAGAGGATGCTCTCAAAGGTCCACAGGCTTTCCCTAAGCACCAATATCTTCTGACTTCCTCACCTTTGCACCTTTTAAGATGATTCCCAAGACAGATCCCGTGCCAGGTTGTCCTCTGTGCCCTGGGCTCAGGACTCTGAGCCTTGGGACTTTGCTGGTGGTCCAGTGGCTAAGATTCTACGATTCCAACACAGGGGGCCCAGTTTCCATCTTTGGTCAGGGAACTAGATCCTACATGCCACAACTAAGAGTTCACATGCCACAGCTAAGACTCGGAGCAGCCAAATAAATAAAAATAAATATTTTTTAAAAACACTCTGACCCTCAGAGAGAGGGGCATAAGAAGATACCAAACAGACTAACAAACCAGAGTTGAAACCAATCAGGCAAGAAAATCCAAAAGACACCCAGCCAACAACAACAAAGAACTCAGGATGAGGAGACACTGAGTACCATGCAGAAATTAACAGGACAGCTCTGCGGTCAGACAAATATGGGCACAAAGCTCAGCTCTTCCACACTCTAGCTATTTGACTGTGGACAAGTCACTCTGAGCCTCAGTTTTGCCATCTATAAAATGGGGGTAGTAATAAATAGGATTTCGTGTGATCAGACAAAAAGCTATAGTAAAGATCCTTGGCTTACAACAAGGTCTCAGTGAACAACAGTTAATGCAGACAGTGAGCAGAAGCAAACACAGTTTCCCTATGCCCCTAGCATCAAGAGTTTGATTTTAGGGACGTCCCCTGGCTATCCAGTGGTTGGGACTCTGTGCTTCCACTGCAGGGGGCCTGGGTTTGATCCCTAGTTGGGGAACTAAGACCCCACATGCCATGCAGTGGAGCCAAAAAAAAAAAATGATTTTGATTTTAGGGGGAAATGGAAACAGAACAAATCAATGAGGCGGGTGTTTCTCTTGGAAAGAAAGCATACCTGAGAACACAACTGAACCCCTCTGGAACCCTCCTCACTTGGGATCCTCAGCACTCCTGGCCTCATGCACCTTCCCCCCTCGTGGCACTTCTATCTGTCTTGCCAGCCCTACCTGTCTGTCCAGCCTTAATGTCACTCCTGAGCTCGAATTCAATGTGGCCAGAACTGAACTCATCTACACCCTAACCTGAATCGATGTTTCCTCTTGGGTTCTGTTACAAGCATCATTTCCCAATTGCTGACATTCAAACCTACATTTGAATCTGATGTGCCATCTGCTTGGGCAACTCGCAAGTAACTTCTCTCCAGGTTTCAGTTTTTCCCTCCTGTGAAATGGGAAAGCAAGACTACAAGAATTCTAAAAAGTCGTCCAGGATTTTAAATACTTTCAATTTTTATTTTACTGTTATTATTATTTTTTTTTTTTGACCACACCACACAGCCTGTAGGGTCTTAGTTCCCTAACAAGGAATTGAACGAGGGTCCCAGGCAGTGGAAGCAAGGAGTCCTAACCACTGGACCACCAGGGAAATCCCTAAAGTCTATGCTTTTAAACCAACTTTAAAAAGGTCTACACATACCCTAGATCCTGTGCTTTGCAACAAGAGAAGCCACCAAATGAAAATCTCAAGAACCAAAACTAGAGAACAGTCCCTGCTCACCACAAGTAGAAAAAGTCCGTGCACAGCAATGAAGACCCAGTACAGTGAAAAATAAATTAATTAAATAAAATAAATAATAAACAAAAAATTTTTTTAACTTCTAGGAAAGGTGGAGGGATAAATTAGGAGTATTCGATTAATAAACTACTATACATAAAATAGTAAGCAAAAAGGATTTATTGCATAACAGAGAAAACTATATCCAATATCTTCTAATAACCTATAAATGGAAAATAATGTGAAAAGATATGTATATGAAACACTTTGCTATATACATGAAACTAATACAATATTTTAAGTCAACTTTACTTCAAGTTAAAAAATTAATGATTAGTTGGGAATTTCCTGGCAGTCCAGCAGTTAGGACTCGGTGCTTCCACTACAAGGGCACAGAGTCCACCCCAGATAGGGGAAGTGAGATCCAGCATGCTGCACACACACACACACACGCACACACACACATGCACACGCACACACACACACACAATAAAAATAAGGTCTGAGGACAAATCAGCCACCTTTGATTTCTAGAGTAAAAATGTAGTCTCCCTAAACACAGTCAGTCGAGAGTAGAGCTAGGGCCAGACACAACAAAGACATCCAGTAAATTTGTGAGTGAAGGAGGAGTGGAGGAGGGTGAGGGTAGAGTAGGAAGTCATAAAGCAAAAGCATGGGCTTGGGGTACCTCCCTGGAGGTCTCCCCACTCCCAATGCAGGGGGCCCAGCCAGGTTCCATTCCTTGTCAAGGAACTAGATCCCACCCACTGCAACTAAGACCTGGCACAGCCAAATGAATAAATATTTTTTAAAAAGCATTAGTTTGAGAAATACCCTGGACTGGGTTCGGATCCTGTCTCCACTGCCCACTAGCTGTGAGACTCGGATCCCCCACCCAGAAAAGTGAACAACAGCACTTAATTTCCATTATTAGTGAGGACAAAATGAGGTCACACGGTAAACATACAGTAAAAGAGGTGCTGCTGCTGCTAAGTCACTGCAGTAGTGTCTGACCCTGTGCGACCCCACAGACAGCAGCCCACCAGGCTCCTCTGTATTACTCTAATGGTGTGAACAAATAAATACTGAATGAAGTGATCTGTCATGAGATTTTTTTTAAGAAAAACGGCCAAAGGAAGCATTGGTTGGCTTGGGTACCCTCATTAGAGAGAAATACAATGAAGAGACAATACGCAAATCTCCCCATAGCCATGGGCCCTCCTATCTTCGGTGACATAAGTCCAGACAAGGAGTGGAGAGCCTGCACTTTCTGGGTACATGTTCTCAAGGGGTTTAAAGCATCTTCAGAGACAACAAAAGAAATCTCTTCCCCACTCTCCCTATCCCCGCAACTCCTAAACCATAGATGTGAAAATACCCCAGTCTTCTTACATGAACTATTCAGAACAGCGATCCTGGGAGTGGGAGACACAGATTAGAGCATCAAACAGATTCAGACAACTGCAGTCACCTGTTTCCCAACAAAGTAACCTGATTCAGTGCCATGGAGAAAAGAGTGATTTTTCAATAATGATACTGGATCAACTGGATATCTATATTCAGTTCAGTTCAGTTGTTCAGTCGTGTCTGATTCTTTGCGACCCCATGAACTGCAGCACTCCAAGCCTCCCTGTCCATCACCAACTCCCGGAGTCCACCCAAACCCATGTCCATTGAATCGGTGATGCCATCCAACCATCTCATCCTCTGTCGTCCCCTTCTCCTCCTGTCCTCAATCTTTCCCAACATCAGGGTCTTTTCAAATGAGTCAGCTCTTCGCATCAGGTGGCCAAAGGATTGGAGTTTCAGCTTCAACATATCGGGGGGGAAAAAAGATCTTGACCCCACCTCATACCAAACACAAAAATCAACTCCAGATGGACTACATGTAAGCATTGAAACAATAAAACTTTTGGAGAAAAACATATGAATATCTTCGGGACCTTGCACTATGCAAAATTTTCTTAATTTGAAAAGACACAATGTGAACTTTTGGACTAGGAAGAGCTAAATGGTCTATGTTAAATTAAAACTGCCTGTTCATTCAAAGACATCTCTTTTTAAAATTTATTCTTAATTGAAGGATAACTGCGTTACAACATTGTGTTGGTTTCTGCCATACATGAGCATGAATCAGCCATAGGTACACATATGTCCCCTCCCTCTCAGACATCTTTAAGAGGACAACAGGGCAACCCAAAAAGTAGGAAACTAACTAACATGCAGAATACAGAAAGAACCTTTATATTATCAGCTGAATTGTGTCCCCTAAAATTTATATGTTGAAGTTCTAACCCCCAGTAACTCAATATGTAACCATATTTGGAGATAAAGTCTTTAAAGAGGATATTAAGTTTAAAAATTAGGTCTTTGGTGGTGCTTTAATCACTCAGCCACATCCAACTCTTTGCAACCCCATAGACTGTAGCCTGCCATGCTCCTGTTTCCATGGGATTTCCCAGGCAAGAATACCAGAGTGGGTTGCCGTTTCCTTCTCTGGGGGATCTTCCCAACCCAGGGATCGAACCCAGGTCTTCTACAAGCAGGTGGATTTTTTTCACCAACTGAGAGGGTGGCCCCTACTCCAGTAAGACTGGTGTTCTGATAAGAGGAGGAGATTAGAACACAGACACATACAGAGGGAAGACCATGTAAAGACAGAGGGAGAAGACGGCCATCTAAAAGCCAAAGAGGGAGACCTTCAAAGAAACCAACCCTGCTGACACCTTGACCTTGGACTTCCAACTCCAGAATTACGAGAAAATTAATTTCTGTTGTTTAAGTCACCCATTCTGTGGTACTGTGCTATGCTTGGCCATAGTAAACTGATACACCTCACAATCAACAAGAGACAATCTTTATCATAAATAAAATGAAAAGACCACTTACAGACTGGGAGACAATAGTCACAAATGATGCAACCAGCAAGGGCTTAATTTCCAAAATATACAGTTCATACAACTCAGTATCAGAAAAACATACAACTTGAGCAAAGATCTAAATAGACCTTTCTTCAAAGAAGATGTACTGGTGGCAACAGGCACATGAAAAGATGCTCAATATTGCTAATTATGAGAGAAATTCAAATCAAAACTACAATGAGGTATCACCCCACACCAGTCGGAATGGCCAACACCAAAAAGTCTACAAGTAATAAATGCTAGAGAGGATGTGGAGAAAAGGGAACCCTCCTACACTGTTGGTGGGAATGTAAATTGGTGCAACCACTGTGGAGAATGGTATAGAGTTCCTTAAAAATCAAAAAATAGAGTTACCATACGATCCAGCAATCCCACTCCTGGGCATATATCCAGGAAAAAAAATTCTATTTAGAAAATATACATGCATCCCACTGTTCACAGCAGCACTATTTACAAAAGCTAAGACACAAAAGCAACAGATGAATGGCTAAAGGTATGGAGAATATATATATATATATATATATATATATATATATATGCAACAGAATATTACTCAATCATGAAAAAAGAATGAAATACTGCCATTTGCAGCAACATGAATGGACCTATCATTATGCTAAATGAAGTCAGACAAAGACAAATATTATATGATATCACTTACACGTGGAATCTAAAAAAATGATACAAATGAACTTATTTATAAAACAGAAACAGACTCACAGACATAGAAAACAATCTTAGGCTTACCAAAGGGTAAGGTGAGGGGAGGGATAAATGAGGAATCTGGGATTAATAGATACACAGTACTATATATAAAATAGATGAACAAGCACCCCATTGTCCAGCACAGGGAACTATATTCAGTAACAGAATCATTTTGCTGCACACATGACAAACACGACATTGTAAATCAACTACACTTGAATTAAAAAAATATGTTTTTAAATAAGAGATAGTCTTTACAGTAATGGAAAACGGACTTGATCAATCAGTTCACAAAAGAAGATCTCCAAATAGCCAATACATGTAATGAAACGGAGCTCAGTTTCATGAGTCATCAGAAAAATGCCAACTGAAACACAGTGAACTAGAACGATACTCCCATCAGCGTGGAGGCGTGACCACAATGAAAACGATGAACACGCCAACTCTTGGTGAGCTTATGGAGCCAGCAGAACCAGAATAATCCCTCTAGATAACTATTGGACAATATTTACTAAAACCAAACATACATGCTAACTCTCTGACCCAAGCAATTCTGCTCTTAAGTATATGCCCAACGGAAATGTACCCATTTGTTCACCAATCATGCCTAGAATGTTCATGGCAGCACCATGCACACAGCCTTACACTGGCAGTCACGCAAATGCCCACTAACAGAATGAATAAATCAACTGGGAAATAATCACATAAATGGAAAACCATACAGCAATGAAAATAAGCCATCTACAACTGCACACAACACATTGGGTGAATCCTGTAAACACAAAGTTGAATGAAGGAAGCCAAAATCAAGAGCACAGACACCCTGTATGACTTCACTAACATAAAGTATGAAAACAGGCAAAATTCATCTACACTATTAGAAGTCAGGAAAACAGCGGAGGGAAAGCCTGGACAGGAATTCAAGAGGGGTTGATCCCGGGGTTGCATGGCACTAGTGGTAAAGAACCCACCTGTCAATGCAGGAGACATAAGAGATGCGAGTTCGATCCCTGGGTCAGGAAGATCCCCTGGAGGAGGGCACAGCAACCTACTCTTGCCTGGAGAATCCCATGGACAGAGGAACCTGGTGGGCTACAGTCCACAGGGTCACACAGAGTCAGACACGACTGAAACGACGTCTCAGGCAGGCAGGTTCAATTGTTAACGTCACACACATTTAAACTACTGTGGACTTCTCTGTATGTGTATTAGACTTCAATAAAAACTTCTATTTTAAGCATACATTACCAAAGAAATGAAAAGTGCCACTTTCTATTTCTGTTCTTTAGAGGTGAGGAACTGTAAACAGAGGCTAGGTATCTGTCTTCCCAGTGGGCAGATAAACAGGGCTGAGGGGGAAAAAAGCCCAATCTCAGGAGATAGAGAAGAGTCTGGAGCCCCAAGCTGTGAACTGAGAGCTGGTCATGCACCAACCCGCTTCTCCCAAGAGACAGGGCCTGGGGAGGGGGCAAGTGACTGGAAGATAGGCTGAGATAGCCCAGTAACTCAAAAGGGATGATCCAGCCATCGCTATACTCTGCCCTCCATAGCAGAACTCCCAGTTGTGGGAATTCCCTGGCGGTCTAGTGGTTAGGACTCCACGCTCTCACTGCAGAGGACCAGGGTTCAATCTCTGGTTGGGCGACTAATATCCCGCAAGCAACACAACCAAAAACAAACAAACAAAAACCTTCCATTTGTGCTAGGGGCCTGTCATGTCACCAGCAACCCTGGGAAGTCACTCCTTCCCCTCTCAGTTCACATGGTTCTGCTGGGTGGACCCCACCAGCAGCTCTGGGCGTGGGGCTGTGCTCCCCATTTTTCTTGCCACATGGGGAGAAACTTGCTAGAGAATGAAGCAGAAAGAGGAAACAAAAAAAAGGGAAGCAGAAACGAAAAAATAAGAACCGAGTTCTTGAGATCTTCTTAGAGCATCTAGATCTAGCTATGCCTAAGGTCACATCCTGAACTTATTATGTAAACCACTGAATTCTGTTTTGCTTAGGGCAGATTGAATTACATTTGTCACTTATGTCACTGTGACAAATGTTTCCCATCGCCACTCTCCAGAAGCCTGTGTGCACTCCCAGAGACTAAAATGGGCATTATCATACCCCCTGCCAACTGCCATCACAGGCATCCCTCACAGTATCAGAGCTTCTGGACTTCTACAAAGCACCTTCATATTCTCCAATCCATTCAATCATCACCAGAGACATGGGCTGCAGGTATTCCCCCCTTCTCCACCCTCCTTTTTTTGGCTACATTGTGCAGCATGCAGGATCTTAGTTCCTGATCAGGGATTGAACTCATGCCTCCAGCACCGAGACCATGGAATCGCAACCACTGGACGACCAGGGAGGTCCCACAATTCCCACTTTCTTTGGCATCCTAAGCTTCTCAAGAGCTGGAAAGGAAATTGAATCCTGCTCTCATGATGAGAAGAATGAGGCTCAAAGAAAGAAGAGGCAGCCTACATACAACCAGAACTAATAACAAAGCTACAGAGGGCTTCCCGCATAGCTCAGTTGGTAAAGAATCCACCTGCAATGCAGGAGACCCCAGTTTGATTTCTGGGTGGGGAAGATTCCCCTGGAAAAGGGATGGGCTACCCACTCCAGTATTCTTGGGCTTCCCTGGTGGCTCAGACAATAAAGAATCTGCCTGCAATGTGGGAAACCTGGGTTCGATCCCTGGGTTGGGAAGATCCCCTGGAGAAGGGAAAGGCTACCCACTCCAGTATTCTGGCCTGGAGAATTCCATGGACTCTATAGTCCATGGGGTCGCAAAGAGTCAGACACAACTGAGCGACTTGCACTTTCACGGAGGGCTTGGAAATTTTTAAAAAGGGCAAAGAGCAATATTACTCAAACTGTAATGTTGATGCCTGAACCCCAGATTTGAGAATCTGGTTTTAATCCTTGTCTGTAAAGATAATCTCATCAGATCCACATCCTTCCATTAGAACAATAATAGGGACCATTTATTGAGACCCCCTCACCCTCGCGCCAATCAGCCAAGCATTCATTCATTTTCTTATAGGATCCTTATTTGATGCAGATTCTGCTATCAGGTCCATTTCACAGCTGAGGAAAGTGAGGCTTAAGCAGGTGAAGTAGCTTGCCCCAAATGACTCAGTGAAAAAGCAGAGCTGAGCCCCAACAACAAAAGTTGGGGCTGGGCAGAGGCATCAGCAAGAGTGACCTATGCTAAGACTCGATTCATGGGGTCCATCGCCCCATCTTCTGCTCACTCCTGGAAGGTTGCCTCCTTCCGCTCTGACATCCACTTCCTTCAGTGTTTCTAGAATCCAGCTTAAAAAAACAAATCTCTCCTGAGCAAACCCTCATCAATTAACTGAGATCCTTCTGTCAACAGCTCTATCTCCTTATAGCCAACTGGTCCTCTCTTTTTTTTTGGCTGCAGGCATGTTCCCTGATCAGGGATTGAGCCTGCGCCTTCAGTGGAAGGCGGATTCTTAGCCAATGGACCACCAGAGAAGTCCTAGTCTTTCCTGCATTAACACACCTCTGGGTCAATAACTTAAGCTGGATCATCTGCACAGCCCCTGGTCAGCTGCCTGCATCCTCCACACGGCCACCAGAGTCAGCTTTGATAGAATTTAGATTACATCACTTCACACTCACCAGGATGGCTAGCATAAAAAAGACAGACAATAACAAGTGTGAGCAAGGAAGGCAAAGAAATTAGAACCCTTGTATGTTGCTAATGGGAATTTAAAATGGCACAGCTGGAAAAAAAAAAAAAAAGAGGGTGCAGCTACTTTAGAAAACAGTCTAGCAGTTCCTCCAGAGATTAAATGTAGTTACCTCATGACCCAACAATTCCCCTCCTACGGATCTACCTCGAAGAAGTGAAAATGTCTGTTCACACTAACACTTGTACATGAATAGTCATAGTATCATTATTCACAAAAGCCAAGAAGCAGAAACAACCCAAATGTCTATCAACTGACTTATGGGTAAACAAAATGTGGTCCTATTCATATAATGGGATGCTAGTCATCCATAAAAAGCAGCATAGTACTGAGACATGTTGCTACACGATGAACCTCAAAAACACGAGGCCAAACGAAAGAAGCCACATACAAAGGACCACATATTATGATTCCACTTATACGAAATGTCCAGAATAGACAAACCCACAGAGGCAAAAAAGTGGATTAGTGGTTGTCAGGGGATGGAGGGAAAGGGGAATTGGGAGGTACAGAGTTTACTTTGAGGGTGATGAAAATGTTCTGAAATTAGTGGGTAACGATTGCATAACACTGTAAATATATGAAGAACCACTGTGGAAATCCCTGGCTGTCCAGCAGTTAGGACTTGGCGCTTTCATTGCCACAGCCAGGGTTCAATCCCTGGTCAGGGAACTAAGATCCCACAAGCCCTGGGATGCAGCCAAAAAAAAAAACCAAGAGAACCACTGAATCGCATGCTTTAAAGTGGTTAAATGGTGAACTTTATGGTATATGAAATCTCTCAATTTAAAAAATGTTTTTAATTCCCCCTCCCAAGAAAATAATCAGATCACAAAGCTACCCCCTCATCACACTTTAAAATTCCCCAAGGGCCTCCCCATTATACCAGGAGACAAACCCAGATTCCCCACCAGGGCCTAGAGGGCCCACTGTGAGCCTGGCCCTGAGACCTCTCCCACCTCTCCTCACCCCTCCCATTCTTCCCCCACCCTCTGCCCTTGTTTATCCCTCCATCTAGAATGTTCTTTCCCACAGTTAGTTTCTCATCAGTCAGGTCTCTGTCCAAATGTCTTCATCGCCTCCACCCAGAGGCCCTCCCTGACTACCTCCATCTAAAGTAAACATAGCTCCAACAACCTTCATCCCATTAATGCTGCTTTATTTTTACATAGCCCCATCACCTTCTGAAAAGATATAAAATTTTAAAAATGGTTTACTTCTTCTTTGACTGTCACTCCAACCAAGAGGGCAGGGCTCTTGTCTATCCTATTCATAGCTCTGAATTCGCCTGCTATATACAAGTTACTTGAGAAACACTTCTGGAAAGAATTGATGTATCGAACTACTTCCTGTAAAATGTGAAAGGCCGCCCACTACCTGGTCAAGAGTCTAGGACACTCAGTGATCAGCCAAGCTCTACAGGTGCCCTGGGCCAAGCCCCGCCCTAGACCTGTCTGGAACCCAGAGGAAGTAGGGAACAGTAATCCCTCCCCCTTGGAAGTTCTCAAAGTCTTGCAGGGGTCACGTAGCACCCAATGTTTACCCAGCAACCCACAAACAAACACCAGAAGACATCTAAGATTGCCTTGCTGACACTCAAGCTGGAGGCTGGGGTCCAAATCGGCCTCATAAAACTGCACTGGCAAACACCCTCTAATACAGCTTCTTACGGCTCTGCAATCCAACCTGTTCTCCAGAGGGAGACGGTTACAGTTCACACCTGCTCCTGCCTCCTCCCATGAGGACTTTCTTTTCAGAGGCAGTTAAATATCCAAATGGGCAGGTGGTACAGGCCTTGCTCCCCGGGGCCCCCCATCCCCAACTGCAGCACCTCCGCCATGCACACAACTTACCCACTAGGAGTTTGACATCTCGGACTGTGAAATCAGGGTCAGGCATCCTGGAAAAAGAGGAACGCAGACATTTGGTGGGAAGCCAGAAACAATAGGGTTAGATCTCACAATGGGGACAGGGGAGGCCATTTTTCTAACAGAGTTCCCTGGTTCTCAGGCTGAAAATCCACAATGAGATAACTCAGCAAAAGGGTAGTGACGAGTTGGTGCCTGGAGGGTCACCCCGGAACTAGTGAGCAGTTTTCTCAACTCAACAGGCAAATCAAACCCCACTCTCCCCGACACCCAAACTCAACACTGCTACAGAGAAGAGGATGGAACTCACTGTCCCCCCACCCACTTTTCCCAGGAAGACTGAAGTGTGCTGTCAAGGTAAGCACCAGAGTTGGGCATTCAAACCTCTGCTTTCTTTTAGAGTGGCTAGCTCTCTCCATGGCTCCACTTTTAGAAAATACTTTCCATAAGGTGTTGTATGGAGGGTGGGAGGAACCTCTTTAAGTTTCGAGGGGGAAAAAAACCACATCACACCAATTGCAAGGATTTGGTGACCCTGGCTACTGTGGCAGTGATGATGTTCACTATTAATTGACAGTGATGCCAAAGGTTTCATTTCTATTCATAGGAATGAGACTCTTGAGCAAATCTGGCCATAGATGCTTGTGGAAGGAGGCAGGCTGTGACGAGGACACCCTCAACCTCCTCCAACCCCTGCCCCAGGGGCAGAAACCTGTTCTTCCAGGCTTCCTCCGGGATCTCTCCCCGATCTGGAGCTCTGACAGATCTCCAAAGAGAATGTAAACCAAACAAGCCACTGTGGGGAGGCAGGTGCTAGGGCACCAGCAGAAAGAGGAGACAGGACCTAGTGTCCTGACATCCCCTCCAAGGACTTCCCCAGCGGTCCAGTGGCTAAGATACCACACTCCCACTGCAGGGGGCACAGGTTTGATCCCTGCTCGGGGAACTAAGAACCTGCATGCCAAGAGGCAGGGCCAAAAAAAAAAAGGAACATGCCCTCCAAAGAAAAGGACCAGTTTCCCATACAGTGGGAGATCTGAGTAGAAACAGGCATATAGGCATTCTGCCTCTGCCCAAAGGCTGGCTAATCCCTTTGCAGCTTAGGCACTGCCTCAGTTCCCCTTTAGGAAGTCACTGCGTATAAGTGGGATGGATCAGAAGGGAAAGTCCACACGGTTCAAGTACCCTGTGACCTCTCCATCCAAATTCTCTGAGAATCCAGACCCATCGTTGGAGATTTTTTGCCTCCTCTTTCAGGCCTTGAACAAAGAAGTGCAATCCCCAAATAACAGAGAAAAATCCTGCTCAGTGACGAAAGGTAGGGGAAAGAGTGGAAGAAATCCATCCCAACCTATAAACTGTGTGAGGGAAGGAGACAGGGGAAGAAGCAATTCATTTCAGCAACTTACTTAATTCCCAGGCCATCCTTTTCTCGAAATACCAGGGGAACTCTGAGAGCTTCTCTCTGCACATACTCATAGTTGAAATCTGTTTGGAGATGAGAATTAAATCAGGTTGGTTAAGTCACGAAGGAGGAAATGAACCATGATCCATCGGTCAGGGGAAGAACATTGATGGAGGAAGGGGCAGGGGTTATATGAGATGCAGGCACCAGCTCAAACAGCAAGAGATCCCTAGAAAATGACAAGGAAATGGATGAGGCAAAGCCCAAGAGAAGCTATGCCAACTCTTGGCTCCTCTGCCTACTCAGTCATTCCCTGCATGCCCCACGGGTCAGAACTTGTCAATGAAAGCCCAAGGGCGGTGAGGGTTGGGGAAGGAAACTCAGGAAAGAGCCCCACGCAGAAAGAGACCCAGCTCTCACTGCGAAAGAGGGATGGATGGAGAAAACGCATCCCAGGCTGAGCTCAGAAAGTAAAGGAACTGCAGAACTGAAGAATGCCACCTGGGAGGATCTGAAGCCCCATAGAGGAGGCTGGGAGGAGGGTTCTCATTGTAGCTGAGCATCAGGGAAGATCTTATTGTAATATCCTGCGTAGTGAAGGGGAGGGGGGAAAAGCCGGTTTCCCTGGAAACTGTGTATTTGGTGCCAAAATAACTAGGGAACTGGGCACAGCTTTGTTGTCTTAATAGTAAAATTCTGTTGCAGCCATCGCAACACTTGCTTCAGCTGGATAACCCAGAAGGATGCTGCCCAGGTGAAAGCTGTATGAAGGGGACATAGTGAGGCCCAAAGAAAATTCACCACTTAGTTTTCTGTCTGATGGATGCTTGTCTAGCGGACACCCCAACATCCTTATGGAATGCCCGGGAGAATGAAGGAAGCCTTAGTTTCCATTCTCTTGAGTTCCAAAAGTAGGGGAGTTCAACCTTATTCCTAAATATGGAGATGAGGGAGGCGAAGACAAATACTCACACACCCCCAAGCCCTCAGGTAACTAAAGCAATTCACTAAGACACAAGCCCGCCCTGGCCGGTCAGAAAGGAGACAGATGAGATCTCAGGGCACTGAAGCCCCTGCCCCAGAGAAACAGTTCACTAGGGCAGCTTGGGGGGTTGCAGGGGCAGGGAGGCCAAGGCAACTCTGCTCAGAGGAGAGAGAACAAAACCAGAGCTGGGGAAAGCCCTGACCTTAGCAGCTCAGATCCCCAGGGGCTCCTAGTGAATGGGGATTCCTAAGGATTTAAAGGCAGAGAAGTTTAAGAAGCTTCTATTTTGAATCCAGGCTAAGGGCTCCTTCTGTTTCTCAGCTCCTCCCTCGAATTTTGGGGCAAGATCTGAATTAACAACCAACAACCCTAGAGTCCTCTTCTTTGAAAGGAGCCTAGACAGTAGATTTAAGGAATCTCCCTTACTGGAAACCTCCCCCCACTACTACCTTCCTCCCCAGTACACACACACCCAAAGTCCAGCCCCAGGGTCAGCTTCAACTTCCTCAAATGAGCCTGAGAAAACATGAGATCCTGGGCAGAGAATTCCTCACCAATGACCAGGAAGAGTTGCATACTGTTTTCTCCTACAATGCGCCAAACGACTCAAGAAAAATGGGGAAGGAGAGGAATTAAAATCCCATTTGTGCTAAGGAAATTTAAATATAGTTGGGACTAGGCCCCTGTACTATCCGGCCTCTGTGTGCAATGCTCTTTAAGACCTGGCAGGCTAGAAGAAATTTCTTCCTCCTTTCCCCTACAACTACCCCCTACCACCGAACCCCTGCACTCCAGGAAGCAAAGGACACAAAAGAGAAACTTCAAAAATGCAAAGCCAGGCCCTGTCTCTCCTAGGGGCTAACCCCACAGCCCTAGTCACTCAACCAGAACCTGGAGGTGGGGGAGGCTCTTCCCCTGTTAATCAGCTCACTGAGGGATTGGAGGGTTTTCCAAGGGGAATGGGGGATCAACAAAATAGAAACAGTAATATAAAGGGAAACCCAAATAACTGAGAGGCAAAAATGAACTTAAATCCCAGAAGGACACAGAGAGACAAGTAGGCAGAAACAAATCCAAAACCCCAATCCCATTGGCCCAACCAGGGGCCTTGCAGGCCTTAGACCCAAGTCAGAGCATCACTTAATGGTCTGGAAGACACCCCCCAGACACCTTGCGAGTATCAGGGTCAGGCTGAAAATCAGGTCCCGAAGGTCTCAGGTTGGGGTGACATCGCCAACGCCCCCAGGCTTCTCCAACTTCTCTAAACTGGCAGGGCTCACAAGAGGGACAGAGCTCTCAAGGCCTCAGACTTGGGAAGAGACCCTGTTTCCCAGGGGGGTGCCCCAAGTCCTCACCTCCAACTGCCAGGAGGAAGCCTGAAGCCGGAGTGGGGATAACCCTTTTACCTGCAGTCCCCACTTCAAAGCATCAGGGCTGCAGGACTAGAGGCCTTGGGCTTCACTGGGGGCCAGCCAACAACTCCGGGCTCACCCACCCTGCTCCAGTCTGGCAAAGCCCACGAGGTGATGGGGTTCAGTAGACCCCAGGCCTGAGGAGGTGCAGTAAGTGATCCGGGGCGTCCCCAGCTCCAGAGCCCAACTGGCAGGGTCCGAAATGGCACGGGGTTAGGGAGGCTTCAGGCCTGGGGGGCCCTCACCCCAATGCCCCTGGGGTGACCCTGGCCCGCTGCAGCCCATCAGCCGTACTTCGTGCAGTGCAAGGAGCTGAGCCGGCTCCGGGAGGGGTAGAACGCGGCGCACCCGCCCTCCCTAGGTCCACCCGTCGGTCCCCAGGTCCCTCTGTCCGCCGGGCCCCTGGCTCTGCCCACCCTGGGGCTGGTGGTGGGCGCGGGCCGGGCCTAGGCCCACGGCCGGCCCCGTCTCCCGCCTGCCCTCCTCCCTCGCCACCCCACCCCACCCCCCCCAGTGCTCGGCCTCGTTTCGTCACCGGATCCCCTGGAATGGGGGACGCGGGCGCGAAATACGAACCCAGCCACCGGCAGCTCCCTCCCCACGTGCGCTCGGGCCTCGCCGCGGAGGACGGCCCGAGGAGGGGGCGCCTCACCTTTGCCCTCCATGGCGTGCACGAAATCCCCCTGGTACAGCTGGCTGCGCAGCTTTTCCTCCAGGCTGAAGCCGCGGGCGCTGACGATCTCCTCCACGTCCGACAAGTCCTCGTTCTCGTCGTATCTTTGGCGGTCAATCGGGCGCTGCGGGGACCCAAACCGGAGAGCCCGGGACATTATTGGGGGAACTGGGGGTCGCCTCTCACCCTGGGCCCAGCTCGAACAGGTGCAGGAGCCGCGCGCCCCCGTGCACCCCACCTTTGGGACCGGAGCAACTTTGCGCAGAAGCCAAAGATGCTGAAAATCGGGATAAGGAGAGGGACCCGCACCCCCCAGGGTCAGGCGGCGCCCTATACAGGGCACTCCCCTCCTACATCTTTGGAGGCCGTGGAAGGGATTTCTGGAGGACTCTCCCTTGCTTCCAGCCCCCCACCCCCGAGAGGTGTTGAGTTTTGCCCACTCGACCGGGAGCCTGGTTATGTAACCCGCGAGGGGGGCTCCGCACACGGGCTGGCGGGGCATTTGTAGGCCCCGGGAGGAGCCGCCGCAGCGCCCGGCTCGGCGGTAACAGCAGCCCTGGCGGCCGCGGCGGCAGAGCCGGGAAGCCGGAACCGGGGGCCGGCGGCATTTCTAAGCCTGGAGCCGCCCCCGAGCTACCGGGTAAGCTGGAAAGCTGAAATGGAAGGGCTGAGACCCCAGCCGCCCCAGCCGCCCGACCGCTAGTGCGAGAAGAAGGTGGGGGGGAGGTTCGCGGCTTGGGAGGGGGAGAGGCAGACGGCCCGCCACAAAGCTCCCATCGGAGACCCCAAAACGCACCAGCAGCTGCCTCATCTCCCCACAAGCGCGCGCGCACACTCACTTCTTTAGGAGAATCCCCCACCACTCCCCGCATCCCCTGCCTCCTCCCTCCACCGCCGAGCGCCCGGCCCCGCAGCCCCCCAGATTCCGGGCGAACCCCGAGCCCGCTGAGCGCCCCCCCCCCTACGCCTTTCCCCGCTACCACCTCCCCACGTAAGTGTCTGAGACTCAGTCTCACAAGGGACTGGAGGAGTAAGCTGCTTGCTTCCTTTTGCATGCAATTTATTATATTTTTTTCCGGTCCTCTTGCAAAATACAGAAAAGGAAAGAAAAGGCAGCAAGAAACAACGACCAAAAAAAAATAGATCTATCATAAACCAGATACAGATTTGGAAAAAAAAAAAAAAAAGCTACACACCAATCTTCTTCCAGAGTCTTTCTCTGCCTCCATTTTTTTAGGAGAGTTCACCAATTAATTGTCAACACTCCTGCCCCCTGCATTTTGGCGGAGGGGGGAAGGAGGGAAGACCAAAGAAAACAAACCAGAAAATAAATAAATAAAGCAAGCCAGAGCCGAGATCTACAAAGTTTTGCACCAACACTTAAGCAGATCCGTTTGCAAAGTCCTAGGAAACCATTTTCAGCAGTTGTGGGGGGGGAGGCGTCGACGTCATAATCCCCGGAACGTAAACATTGTTGCCGATCGCGCTCGGAGCCCGCGGCCGGGCTAGTAGAGGGAGGGGGCACTCGGCCCGGGATGGGGGCGGGAGGGGGCGGCGGCCCGAGGAGGTGTGGGGCGGGGAGGGCGCCCGGGAGGCACCGGGCGCCGTTAGCGCCCTGGCATCGCTGTTTTGTTGTTGGGTCACGAGTGCGCCTCTGCACGCAGGCGCCGCCGCCGCCCGGGAGTTGTGTGCAGAGCTGACTTTTGGAAGGGCTGAGTTGCAGGCGGCGGGCGCATCCCGGAGATGGCGGGGCAGGGAGGAAGGGAAGGAGGGAGGGGGTGGGGAGGGAGGTGCAGATTTGCACGGCTGGCCTCAGCGGGAGGCGCGGAAATGCAAGCCGAGCCTGCTGGAGTGAAAGCCCCCGGGGCCTGGCACCCCCGAAAACGACCTCCCACCTTAATCCCTGCCCCCATCGCCCACGGCCCCCATGGGCGACCCCTCTTCTTCCTCTTCCTTCATTTACCCCACCTCGTTACCTACGTGGCTGACCCAAATTCAAAGCATTTTGTGTATATATAATTTTTTTTTTCTTTTCTGCTATGTCTTTTTTTTGGGGGGTGGCGGGGGTGGGGGGAGAAATCCTCTCTAGAGCCGTAAGCGGATCGGCCACACGGAGGAAGCATTTGGGGGCTCAGGAAGAAATTAGCGCAGCTCCATACCTGTACGGACTACATAACTTTTAAACTACTGGACTCAAAGGATCCACATACACACAGGTACAGGAAATACAGTCAGACCAAAGCCTTTTCAGACCCAAGCTGACCGGAAGACGTTGCCTTTCATTCATTCATTCTGCCCGCGTCTGTGGAGTCCTTTACTAGGCGAGAAGCCCTAGAAGAGAAGTTGGACATTTTTTAAAGGTCCCTGCGCTCTCCAAGAAGAGGAAATAGATGCTCAGGAGTGAACTACCGAGAGAATCGGATCTGGCGCCTCCTAACGCAGCTGGCAAACATGCGAAGGGTAAGCCCCTATTGGCGGGTTACAGGAGAAATGTCGGTGGAAAGGTGCAAGGCGCTGGGATGGGGCCCGGGGAACTTTGGGTGCGCCTTGATTAATCCTACAGTGCTTCTTGGCGGAGGTATGGGCACCCTCTGTATATATATATGGAGTGTCATTAGATCTGGGAATACTTACCTGTCGACATACCCACCTCCCAAAACTAGAATGGTAAAGGTGTTGTCCTGTAAGTTCATCATGTACAACAGTCGGGTCGACTTTGTGAGAAAAAACTGGCCCTGACATTCTTCCAGCCCAACTAGGCCCGATCTTGAAGGTAAAGATCGTGATGAGATAAGGAGGCACCAGGGCTACAAGAAAGGAACCTTATACCTATTCATAGGTGGCTTTGCAAAAAGAAGAACTTCCCATCCTTTTTTAATTTTACTTCTTTCCTGAACCCTGTGGGATAGTTGGAGCAGATCATTTTGCAGATGGGAAACTGAGGCTCAGAGAAGTTTTGAATCTGGTTGATTGCTCTACCCTCATATCCTCCTCATGTCAACACAATGATCAGACAGATAAGTGGAGAGGAAGTGGCTTCTCCATCAGCGATCAGATGTGAACCATCAGCTCAGTGTTGGTCACCCTATGAGACAGCTCCCCCCTCACTCACCTTGAAGTTTCCTCTCCTATCTTGTATCTTTTTCCGCCCACCCTCCAAAGACTACTGGTTGAAGTTTGTTTTAATCCAAGTCCATTTAACTGGCAAACATCAAAATTTTTTCCAAACTGAAATCGCCCACCTTGTCTTAATGGGGGTGGGAAGGTTTTTGCCTTTAGCCTGTGTCAAGAACCAGGGACTATTTTATTTGCTTCTTTCACTCAAGAACCCTTTAAGGTAAATAGTTTTGCAAATAAGGCAAGTGTGATTCAGAAAGGGAAAGCCAGTCCCCCAAGGTCACACAACTTATAAATGGGATTGCTGAGGCTCAGACTGGAGCCTGCCTCTGCCATCACATCCACTTTTGGATACTGACCCTCTTAACTGCTCCCACATAATGAAATGAAGAAGTGAAGTGAAGTCGCTGAGTCGTGTCCAACTGTTTTCGACCCCACAGCCTGTAACCTGCCAGTCTCCTCCGTCCATGGGGATTTTCCAGGCAAGAGTACTGGAGTGGGTTTGCCATTCCATCTCCAGGGGGATATTCCCTGACCATGCAGTGGGCTGGAAGGTCATGAGTTAAGTGCAGTAAAGCAAAAGTGTGAAGCAAAACACTTGGTCTTAATTCTCCTTTCCTCCCCAAGACCCTTCTGTCTCTCCATGTGGTCGGTCTCATGGTATCCCCAAAAGCTGGTGTCAAGAGAAGACCCGATGGCAGACACCTTAGTGTAAAAACAGTTAAGTCCATATATCACCTGGATGGGGAGTTCTGGCCTGTCAGAGTGGGAAGGGGTTGGGTAGTCACCTAATTTAATCCTGTCCCTTTACAAACCGCCAGGAAACCACAGACCAGAGAAAAGAATGGGCCAACCAGGGGTTTGTTCCCCTTTGATGCCCCCAGAGTGCCTACCCTGCCGCCTGGTCCTAAGTGGTCACTCCATAAATGTTGGGCCCTTGATGGATCACCTTCCTTAGCAATATTTGCATTTTCCCTTTATCAGTAATTGGCAGATGAAAGGCTTTGTCCTCCTGTTGAAAGAATTCCAGGCATTTGCTCAAAGTGGGGGAGGAGGTTATGTTGGGCCAAAGGGGGAAGGGCCAAGAGCCTTGAGCTCCTTCCCTGGCTAATTGTCCCAGAGGAGTGGACTGTAGGTGAGAGAGGGAAGGGAAGCATAAGGTGATTCCCCAGGAGACAGTTTTTTGTTTTGTTTTGTTTTTATCTTGCAGGAAAAAAAAGACCAGGCCAGTTGTATCTGAAACAAAATAATAATGACTTTTGGACCTTCTTGCTCATTCTTACAAAAGGCCCAGTCAGATCCTGGCTGTGTTGGCCCCATTCATTCATTTCTTCATTCATCAAAGGTTGATTGAGCAGCTCTGTGCTCTAAAGACTTCGAGGATGGAAAAATCAGCTCCGATTGTAGCCTCTTCCTCCAGACGGGGCAAGAAGTGGGCTGCCAGCTTCCCAAACAAGTCAGGAAGGACTGATACTGGATGGAACCCCCAGAATCTAGGATTTTTCACACTGTTAGAAACTGAAGCTGTCATATTCATGTATCATTATAATAGCTCCTGATTTTTGAGAGCTTACTCTGTCTTTGAGCAAAAGCTCTCACATTTTGCTATCTCTTGAAATCCTCATCAAAGTTCTCTGAGAGAGGGTCTGTAATTGCCCATTTTTACAGCTGAGGTTCAAAAAGAGGTCAAGTCACTTGCCCACAATTTAGGGCTGCGAAATAGCAAAGACGGGTTTTGAATCCTGGGCTGGTAGGAATCCAGAGCCCAGAGGCTTCTGTCTGTCTAGTCTTTCCTGCAGGGCAGTCCCACAGAACACGAAGATGGAAATGTTCTATGTCTGTGCTAACAGAGGAGCCTCTAGCCACATGTGGCTGTTGAGCACTGTCCAAGAATTATTTAATCAGTTCCCCAAATTTCAGAATGAAATGTGAATAGTGGGATTAAGGAACTAAATGCTGAATTTTATTTAATTTTAATTAAATTTAAATACCTATATATAGTATCTCCCTTACTGGACAGTGCAACCTTAGAGTACAATCCAGAATTTGTCTTGAGGGGAGGTGATCAGGGATATCTACAAAGGTTTTCTAGAAGGAGCCATCTGTGCAACATGAATGGAGTGTTAGCACTTAAACCACCCACTCTGTGTGCCTGCTAAGAGCATGGCACCATAGGCCGCTGGGGATGCCAGCATGATATAAAATTGTCCCACCTGCCCAGATCTGACAAATAAACTTCTCAGGTACAGATGATTGGTGACAGCAGGAAGCCTTAGAAATGGATGACTACTTCCTGATATATATCCGACAGTCAGACTCAAACACAAAGATGCGATGCATTGTAGCCCTATGCAAAATAGATTTGGGAGAAGATTAAAAATGATCTGAAAGCTGGGGAACTGATTAAATAATTCTTGTATAGTTTGTATGCCCAAGGAAATGCTATCAAATCATTAAAAAGAACAAGGTAGCTATATATATATATATATGTATATATATATGCATACATATATATTATGTATATAGGGCTTCCTGGCTCAGTGATTAAGAATGCAAGAGATGAGGGTTCTATCCCTGTGTTGGGAAGATCCCCTGGAGAAGGAAATGACAACCAACTTCAGTATTTTTGCCTGGGAAATCTCATGGACAGAGGAGCCTGGCGGGCTATAGTCCATGGGGTCCCAAAAAGAGCTGGACATGATTTAGCAACCAAACAATAACAAACTATAGATACTGATGTAAAATGATTTCATGATATCCTTACATTAAAACAAAACAAGGTGCAGAATAATACCAAACTGTGATGACCGCTTATGTAAACCAAAGAGAATATATCTATATCTACAGTTTTTTATATGTGCAAAATTTTCTTTGGAAAGAAATACAACTTTTAAATGGGGGAAAGAACTGGAAAAGACAAAAATACTTTTTCTTTGGTACAGTGTGATATCTTTACCATATATAAGTGTTAGTGTTGCCTGATTTTGAACCTTATAGATTTCATTTTATATGTTGTGTTATCTTTTGAATTTTATACTATGCATAGTATAAAATTGTATTACCTACTCAAAATTGAATTTCATTTTATTTGTGATTTTTGAGCCTATGAGTTTCAAAATCAGGCAAATCTAAACCAAATAAATATTATTTAGTTATACATACATAAGTGGTAAAGCATAAATAAAAGCAAAGGCATGATTAACAGAAAAAGCCGGAAGAAAGTCGCTCTGGGCTAGGGAATGTGAAGAGTGAAAGGTACTAGTGATTTTCTGTTTCTTAATCTAGGTGGAGGACACCTGATAAATTCTACTGTGTTTATGAAAGGTTCCACTCTTTAAAAATTGTTTTAAAATTGCTTTCTTCCTCTCCCACTCCTAGTTTCTCCTCTCCACACTCCCATCCCCAGAAAACTTAGCAAGTCTCTTGGGCATCCTCCTAGAAATGGTTTATGCTGTTACAAAACCTCTACATATATTTTCTTTTATTATTGTGTCACACACATATACACCCTGTCCTTCCCCTTCCTTTTTCATTTAATATAATCTTGGAGTTCTTTCCATATACTATCTGTAGAACTGCCTCATTCTAAAATATTACTTTAAGGATGAGATAAATCTGAATCACATGATACAGAAAAATTCAAGATTGGTTAAGAAACATAATAAGTCACAGAATAACCTGTAATGATCCCATTTATGTTAAAACAAACTATAATGTATAGACATGCAAGAGAAAGAAAGAAAAAGGCTTGAATAGAACAACAAACCATTCATTGTTTGATCACTTCTGAGGAGAGGACAAAGTTTTGAGCGGGTTATATAGAGTCTATACTTAATTATTTGCGTTTTTAACAACCATTGTGCCCTGTTAAATTTATCAGATATTTCGAACATAAAGGCATAGAAAATAAATGTAAATAAATATAGGAAGAACTTGTGTATCTAGCATCTCTGTTTGCCAATCCAAACCCTAGAGTTTTGTCATATTTTGGGTCACTTTTGCAATTTAATAAATACTCTGGGACAACAGACCACACTATTACAGTTAAAGTGATTGTAGTTCCCAGAGACTTGTGTGTGTTTGGGTTTTTGTTTGTCTCCTCAGTCCTTGTAGATTGCAATATCTGAGTAAGAAAAACCATGGCCAAATTACACATGGCCTGAGTGTCAGGCTTTGATCCTTTGAGGAAAACAGGTTTGTGCCTAGAGTTCTACATATTATAATATGTCTTCCTTCCTGAAGGTTGGAAGGAAACTTGGAAATAACAGGTGAGTTAATCAAGGGGTTAACTCCAGGAAGAGAGTCATAAAAGTTCAAAGATGCTTTCAAAACTTGCATCTTTGGATTTATGGACAAGCATGTTAACCAATGGAAATCAAAATTCTGGCATTACTTCATCATGCTAAATTGTCATTGGCTGCCAATCGCTGAGGGCTGGACCGCCGGGCTGGCAGTTAACCCTTTCAGGGACAATCATGCCCTTTACATTCATTTTATTTTGAAAGATGAAGCAGGGACAGATGAAAAGCTTAGAAAGGTCCCCAGGCCTCCGAGCTCCACCAGAAGAAAGAGTTTCACCCTGCAGAGGAACACCCGGGGACAAATTTCCTGGAGAAAAGTTTTGAACTTTTAAAGTGTGGAATCAGCTGACCTTGCTTAGTAAGAGGAGAGGGGACGAGAGAGGAGTTTGATTCACTTTTTGTGCTGTCAGAACAGAAACCAGAGTTGGAGAGATTCCATCAATCTTACAGAGCAATCAGTCATTGAGAGGATTGAATTGCATTTCCTGCCCAAAGATGTAGAGACAGATGACCTTTGCAGCAGCTCTCAGACCCCCAGTTCACAGCTGGAGAGAGGATGTGTCAAGCATTTACTTAGGGTCTCACCCTGCCCTTTGTTCAAAATTCAAACTCTTTTTGTGTTCAAGCTGCTGCTGCGTGGTTTTTTGTAGTTGTTGATGCTGCTGATTTTTTTTTTTTTTTTTAACCTCCCACGTCTTGTAACTTATGAGAAACAAACTCTGGCTGATGATAACAACTGGAGGTGCCCCAGAGAGGAAACCAGAATAGAAGAGGGGGAATTTTAAGAGAGACCACTGGGCCTTTTGGTTTTCATTTACTGCCCCTTCCTGGGCTCTTTGAATGCTGCAGGCTGAACTGGATGGAGCCAGAAATCCAGCAAAACTAATAATAATGCTTCATGTTTACATGGCTCTATTACCAAAAAAAGCTTTTACATACGTAACTTCATGTGGGGGGGTGGGGGGAAGAAACTTCTAGAATGGAAGCATTTACATAAAGGAACATTCTAAATTCCCAAATGTCATGAGCTACATGACTTGGACCAAGGACCCAAACTGAGCCTCAGTTATCCCATCTGTAAAGTGGGGGTTGGAGGGGAATCATGATACCAAATGTTGAAGAATTCGTATGATGATTGAATGAGCCAGTGTTCTGGAACAGAGTGGTCAGTAAACCTTGTGTCTTCATTAAAATGAAAGCAGCCACCCGGACTTCATAACTCTAACTAGTTGTGGAATCAAGAGATTTAGTTTGGGGACTTCCCTAGTGGTCCAGTGGCTAAGACTCTGTGCTACCATTGTAGGGGGCCAGGATTCCATCCCTGGTCAGGGAACTAGACCTTGCCTGCTACAACTGAAAGGATTCCGCAGGCCCCAGTGAAGATCCTGTGTGCCGCAACTAAGACCCAATGCAGCCAAATAAAGATTTTTTTAAAAAAGAAGAAATTTAGTTTTCCCCCAAGAGGAAGGCAGCCTGAGATGAAGGCATCAGCCCTGGTTTTCTCTCCAACATACTTTCTCTCCCCAGTAGGTCTCCTTCAAAGTCTGAACACACCAAACTACTTTGAATTCTTTGAATAAACCTGCTTTCTCTCCTCCTGACCTTTGCCTATGCCGCTTCCTCTGCTCAGAGCTCTCTCTCCTGACAGCACTCCTCCTCTTATTTGTAATATAATAGTTCTTATTTATTCTCCTGGAATCAGACTAGATGGCTTCTCTTCCCTCATTCATTGATGTATCTTAAAGGCACAGTGCCAGCACCTACTCTCAAATAGTGTTTAATGGAAGTCCATCATCCCTTACACGCCTCTCCAAGTCCCCAAATTCTTCGTCTTCCAGAAAGCTAGGAATGAAAGTGCCAAGATCTTCTCTTTTCCTAGCGATCCATAGTATACCACTCTTTGCAGATGGAATCAGTGGCTTTTTAACTGTCCTTGAAATGGCATTCAGTAATTCACCAGTTCTTCACTGAGTGCCTCCTACATTCATCCACAGGGTGGACTTTATAGGAAACACTCCTCCTCACCCAGCAACACCTATTTATTGCTCCTGTGCTGTGGTCAGTCTTGTCCAACTCGTTTGCAATTCCATGGATTGTGGCCCTGCCAGGCTCCTCTGTCCATGGAATTTTCAAGAGAATACTGGAGCGGGTTGCCATTTCCTACTTCAGGGGTTTTTCCCCACCCAGGGATTTTGAACCCTCGTCTCTTAAGTCTTCTGCATTGGCAAGCACGTTCTTTACCACTAGCGCCACCAGGGAAGTCCTACTCATGGCTGAAAGCAGATCTTTCATGCCAGTGACGTTAGGATGGTCTGAAACAAGATGGACCGTTGGCTCTTAGCCTCAGCCTGAAGAGAGAGATCTCACCAGTTGCAAACCGAGAGCAGGTGAGTTGGCCCAGCTTACCTTAACACAAAGCCTTTCTCATCCAGAACACTTCTCACGATTATAGTATTCTGCTCATGTATTAATGGTCTACTGTCTGTCTCACTGAAAGAAGTCTCTTCTTTCAGAAATCTCTTGAATGAGAACCTTCTGTAATAGCACAAGGAACTCTACTCAGTGCTCTGCGGTGACCTAAATGGGAAGGAAATCCAAAAGAGTGTGGATATATGTATGTGTATGGGCTTCCCTGGTGCCTCAATGGTAAAGACTCAGCCTGCCAATGCAGCAGACATGGGTTCGAGTCCCGGGTCAGGAAGATCCCCCGGAGAAGAAGATGGCAACCCATTCCAGTATTCTTGCCTGGAGAATCCCAGGGACAGAGGAACCTGGTGGGCTACAGTCTATAGGGTTGCAAAGAGTAGGACATGACTAAAGCGACTGAGCACCCATGCATATGTATATATATATATATATAACTGATTCACTTTGCTGTATAGCAGAAACTAACTATACTCCAATAAAAAAATAAAGAAATGCAAATAATGTCTGTCTAGTGGAACCCAAAGGTTATGGGTTTATGACCCTGTTTTACAGTCACCAGTTTTTTATCTAATTTAGCAGTCTAATAAATTGTAATAAATTTAATAACCCACCTCCACCCCCCCAAAAAGAAGGAAGTCGCTGCAACTGACCTTGGTATTACTCACTGCTTATCCTCAGCCCTTATGGCTTGGCTCATAAAATATACCTACCAAACATTTGTTGAACGAATGAATTCAGCAAACTCCACAATATGTCTATTTTCAGCTTGAGCAACTAAACCTTAAAGTGTACCTCTTTGAAGAAGATGCAAGGGCTCTAAGAGATCCTATGCTGTGCTATGCTAAGTCACTTCAGTCGTGTCCGACTCTGCGACCCCATAGACGGCAGCCACCAGGCTCCCCCGTCCCTGGGATTCTCCAGGCAAGAACCTTGGAGTGAGTTGCCATTTCCTTCTCCAATGCATGGAAGTGAAAAGTGAAAGTGAAGTCACTCAGTCGTATCCAACTCTTAGCGACCCCACGGACTGCAGCCTACCAGGCAGCTCTGTCCCTGGGATTTTCCAGGCAAGAGTACTGGAGTTGGTCGCCATTGCCTTCTGAGCGACTTCACTTTCACTTTTGTGCATTGGAGAAGGAAATGGCAACCCACTCCAGTGTTCTTGCCTGGAGAATCCCAGGGACAGCGGGGCCTGGTGGGCTGCCGTCTATGGGGTCGCACAGAGTCGGACACAACTGAAGCGACTTAGCAGCAGCAGCAGCAGATGGCAAATAATGTTAAAACATGCTGAAAATTTTACACACTGAGCTCCAACATGAGTGAGAACAAAGAATATCTATTAGAATAATAATCGGAACTTACCTGGTGGTCCAGTGGCTAAGACTCAGCCCTCCCAATGCAGGGAGCCCAGGTTCGATCCCTGCTCAGGGAACTAGATCCCACATGCCACAGCTAAAGATCTCAAGTGCTGCAACTAAGACCCAGCGAAGCCAAATAAGTACATAAATATTCAAGAAAGGAAAAAAAACAGTAATATCAATTGCCTAGTGTGTGCCAGGTATGGGGTTGGGTGCTGGAGCTCGAGTAGTGAGCTGAAATAAACATGGTGGTCATGACTTTCAGACTAGTGAAACTTAGCAAAAGGGAGATTGTAGCAACAGTTGCACAGACAGAGGGAACATCACAACTGATAAGTGGGTCACAGCAGAGCAGTATATGAGGCTTGAGATGTATAATATATGTTGGGGGAGAAGGGGGTTGACCTGGCTTGGGGTTGGGAAGGAAGTTAGGGAGCTGTTCCAAGAAAGTGAGGCACAGAACTGAGCTCTGAGGCAAGAGTTAGGCTGAGTGTGGGGGAAGTGTTCTCAGCAGAGAAAAATAGCAGATGCAAAGTCCTCGTGATGGGGGAGTACATATGGTAAAGGAACTGAAAAAAGGCCCGTATGACCCAAATGTAGTGAGCTGAGGATGGGGGTTAGGGATGAAATAAACTGGAAAAATAAGTAGGCACTTCAAGAACGAATTGAGGGGCTTTCCTGGTGGTCCAGTGGCTAAGACTCTGAGCTCCCATTGCACGGGGCCCGGGTTTGATCCCTGGTAAGGAAACTAAAATGTCACATGCCTCAACTAAGACCCGGCACAGCCAAATAAATAAAAATCTTTGAAAAAAAAAAAAAAGAACTGGGCAATATCCGACAAAACTGAAGGATTGGGTAGCCTATGATCCTGCAGTTCCATGCTGGGAAGATTCTAGAGAAACAGACACAAGTGCACCAGGAAGTATGATCAAGGATGGTAACCTCAGCTGCATTGTATGCAATCTTGGAGAACTTGGAACATCTCATGTTCATCGACAGGGGAGTGGACACATTGCAGGTATGTCTTTCTTGGGTTCCTCAATAAACAGAGTCTGAATCAAAAGTCTACTTTGTTGGGGAGCGCATTCCCAAGGAGAAAGAGTGCAGAAAAGAAGTGAGACAGGGAAAGAGTCAAATGAGGGTACCAAGGAGAGGCCATAGTTACCGTGGCAACTCAGGACAGTTCTGGGGAAAGAAGGGAGAGGAATTATCTCCTAGCTCCTGATCAAAGGTTTGCCCCACTGGGGTGTAAACACCCTCCTTCTTCAAGATTACCTATGTGTGAGCACCTAGGAGGCCCTCAGTATCACACAGGAAAGCCCCAGATAGAGGCTGTTTGGCCCGAGCCCCACAAAATCAGTCAATATGGTAATCAGTGGTTAGGATGAAAAAAATGGCAAAAGGAAATCACCCAAGATAGGCGGTTAAGGGCTCTGAAGAAGCCTATGGCGGGCACCTTGTAAGGTGGAATCTACGCAGCAGTGAAAAAAAATTGGCCTAGAGCGCTCCTTGTGTCTACAAGATGACTCTGACCAGAAAATATTGAATCACATGACAAGTTGCGTAAGTAGGCACAAGCTAAAGTTCTGAACTTTGTATAAATTTCAGAAATGGGCCAAAGTAACAATGTATATAAAAAGCAATGGAACACATAAAGGATAAAGGCCAAACTGAGAAAAGTAGTTACTTCGGGAAGGAGGAGGAGACTGGGTTGGGCAGATGAGAATTTCAAAGAGAAATGCTGGTAATGTTAGGGTTCTTTTTGCTGGTGTTTTTCCTTTCTCTCCTTTTTTAATGGTACACTTCACAGATACGCATGTTATCATCCTTGTGTAGGCGCCATGCCAATCTTTGTATTGTTCCAGTTGTAGTAGACTGCACAGTTTTTTTAAAAAAGTATTTATTTGGCTGTGCTGATTCTTATTTGCAGCACCTGGGATCTAGTTCCCTGACAAGGGATTGAACCCAGGCCCTCTGCATAGAGAGTCTTAACCACTGGACCACCAGGCAATTCCCATATTAACTATTTCTTAACAAAATGGTACATTATAAAAGCTATCTTTGTACATTATAAATGTTCTAAATGAACCAATCATTAAATGTAAGATCCCAATTAAAAAAATTATGAGTAAAGAGTGACTTATTTTTAATAAAATTTTATTTATTTGGCTGTGCCAGATCTTATCTGTGACATGTGGGATCTTTATTTGCAGCATGGGTGATCTAGTCCGCTGATCAGGGATTGAACCCAGGCCCCCTTCATTAGGAGCTTGGAGTCTTAGCCACTGAACCACCAGGCAAGTCCCAATAGTGACATCTGAAATTATTATTTAAAAAGAAGAGAAGCATGTTGATGGGGGCATAAGTGTGAATGTACTTAATGCCACAGAACTGTATGCTTTAAAATGATTAAAATGGTAAATTATATATATATTTAACCCCTATTTTTTTAAAAGGGGGGAAAGAAGGAGGGATGGAAAGTGGCAGATCAGGCAAAGCCTTGTGACTATGGTGAGGATTTGAATCTTTAACAATTTCTACCCACTGCGTGAATTTTTATAAGTAGATTTATATAGAAGTCCATGCAAGGAGTTATACCAAGGAAGGAGACCAAATCCTTCACTGATAACTGGAAAAGTCAGGTCAAATAGGAGGGTGGGTAACCTGTCAGGGGCCTCCAGCTGCTGCCCTCTTGCTGAATAAAGGAACAACTGCCAGTAGAGGATCAGCAGTAATCAGACAAGAGGCGATGACTGAACACACAGGACAGGCAGAGTACTTCCTGGGTGCCCAGGAGATGGACAGGCGAGTGAGTGATGGGTGAGTCCACCTGACCTTCAAAAAGCTAGTTCCCAGGTGAGAAGGTAAGACTGGTAAAGGTACCCACAAGTACAAGGTGATAAGGGGCCCCTTTGCACTCTGAACACACCCACATAATAGCCTTATCTTTCCATGTTAGAGTTATTTATTTATAGGCATTTTAGCAGGAAGACTGGGGGTTTCTTGAGGGCATTCATTGATTCAGGCATTTATTGAACGACTGTCTACGCAGGCACTGATTTGGGGCAGCTGGTATACAGTAGATATTTGATAAACGTACATTGCCTTGCATTCCATCATCACTCAAATGCTCTTTTTTTTTTTTTTTCTTTGCTGCACAGATGTGGGATCTTAGTTCCCAAACCAGGAATTGAACCCCATAGCCCCTGCACTGGAAGGCAAAATCTTAACCACTGGACCACCAGAGAAGGCTCTCAGATTTGTTTTTAAAAAAATTTTGCTAGTTGCTGTTACAGAATGGCTTTAAAAGCAGAGACATCAGGGAGCAGTTTACTGCAGACCTCTCGGCAGGCAATGATGGTAGCCTGGTTAAGATGGAAGAGGCGATGCCGGCCACAAGAGCTGAGATTTTAAGAAAATGTGGGTTTCCTGATGAATTGTATGTGGTGGGAAAAAGGCAAGGGGAAGCAAGGACCCAGGGGTGACTCCTAGGATGATCAGCACCCCAATTTTCCCTTCTCCAGGGCCTCTGGAGAGAACCACAGAACCACATTGCACTTGACAGTCTGCTCCTGGGATGCTGGGCATTTTTATGTGATTAGGCTGGAATAGTTCTCTGGGAAATAAATGCCCTCAGTCTAAAAGGCTTTTACAAGCCAGGGCAGCGGATTAAAGGCGGCCAGGCTGAGGAGAAATTCCAAGGTCAGGAGACAGCTGGGCATGGAGACTTTTAATCTAAACCTTAAAGGTTTTTATTTTTCACTCCCTGAACCCAGGGTGTCACTTTAAATACGTGTTTGGCAACATCGGCTGTTCTATTTTTCTTTTTAATTATACAAAGAGAGATCCTGGAAACAGCTCAGCCCCCAGGCTGGGGGAGGCGAGGAAAGTCTGGCAACAGTTGGAGGAGGCAGACACCAGCTAAAAATTGAGTGGATTGAAGTCCGTCTGAAGGCTAGTGGAGACTCTACCCTGAACTCGGTGGGGGAGCCCTGACTCAGGGTTTCTAAAAGGAGACTGACAGTCACCAGCTTAGAATGGAGAGATGACAGATGGACAAATCTGCAAGATAAAAATATCACTAACACTAGCACGACTCTCGTACCTTGAGTTTCTTCCCAGACCTCTGTCCTCCTCCTTTCTTTCATCCTCTGAGCAGAAAACACTTAACTAGACAATTCATTCACATTTACAGGCTGCTCCCTACTCTATGCTGGGCTCCGGGTTCAACTGTTTGTATGTGTTGTCTTGGGATTTTTTTTTTTTTTAATATATATTTGTTTGTTTGCACCAGGTCTTAGTTGCAGCACGCAGGATCTTCCATCTTCATTGTGGCATGTGCGAACTTTTTTTTTTAAGGTTTTTGTTGTGGACCATTTGTTTTGTCTTTATCGAATTTATTACAATATTGCTTTTTCATTTTATTTTATTTTTGGCCCCAAGGCATGTGAGATTAGTTCTCTGACCAGGAATTGAACCCACACCCCTGCACTGGAAGGTAAAATCTTAATCACTGGACCTCCAGGGAAGTCCCAGCATGCAAACTCTTAGTTGCAGCAAGAGGGATCTAGTTCCCTGACCAGGGATCGAACCTGGGACCCTGAATTGGGAGCTCGGAGTTTTAGCCACTGGACCATCAGGAAACTGTTGATACCTTGTTTAATGCAGACAGCAATGTTGTGAGTAGATAATCATACATATTATTATCCCTATTTTCTAGATGGTGAATCTGAGACTTAGAGAGATTAAATATAACTCCAGCTCCCCAGTGTTGGGCCTGGGCTTGTTTGCCTTCAAATCCATTCCTTGCCCTTCCTCTGCTTAGCTCTGTATCACTCGGATGCCAACCTCTGCAGGCTGCCAAAAGAGCTGACTTCCTTTATAGATCGACCAATGGGAGGCAGTGATAGGAGCCTGGTAGGCGGGAAGAAGGGAGAAGCCAAGGTTTTTCTCCCTCTCTCTGTCTCCGGAAATAGTTCCAGGAGCAGCTGCATTTCCTGTGTCTCTACCTCCCACCAGACAGTGCCACTGTGGGTCCAGCTTCCACCTGGGGAGTCCAGTCCTTCCTGGGTACCAGAAACACCACCCCTGCCTCGGTCCATCCAACTCCAGGGGTGGTCCTGGCCTTCCTGCAGTTGCTAATCTGTAGGTTCTTCACCCTCCCCTGTTTGCCCGCTTCCATGGTTCTTCCATTACCTAGGAGGCAAATGCATACATTCTCCTAGTGTCTGCTTCTCCTGCTTGGATTCTCACTGATGTTCTACCTTTCGTGAATACTCACCATCTAGCCAATTCATCTGGTTTGGAATGACACAATCCTCTTTCCTTGAGCACAGGACATCCCACAAAACGAAAAATAGTAACCACTGTTTGTTGAGTCAAATGTTCTTTCGTGGAACACTCATAGCCAAATTTTCTTTCTGCCAAATTCCATTAATTACTATCCCCATTTGACAGGTGGGGCTCAGGTTGAGTTGCTTGCCCAAAGGGGTACAGTTATAAACTGACAAAGCTGGGATTCACATCAAGGGACTCCTAAACCCATGTGACTTTCTCTAATCTCTGCTGACATCTTTTTGTTGTTGTTTTTAATTTATTTGGCTGTGCTGGATCTTAGTTGCAGCATGTGAGATCTAGTTCCCTGACCAGGGATTGAACCTGGGTGCCCTGCACTGGGATCGTGGATTCCTAGCCACTGGACCAGCAGGGAAGTCCCTCTGCTGATATCTTGAACACACTTGCAGCCCCATGATAAACCCATTAGGACTCAAGTCCCTTGGGTGACTGAAGATCCCTCCTCATCTCAGTCCAGGGTACATATATGAGCTTTCCTAGTGTAGGGGCTTCCATGGTGGCTCAGATGGTAAAGAATCTGCCTCCAATGCGGGAGGCCCGGGTTCAGCCCCTAGGTCAGGAAGATCCCCTGGAAAAGGGAATGGCTACCCACTATAGTACTCTTGCCTGGAGAAACCCATGGACAGAGGAGCCTGGTGGGCTACAGTTCATGGGTTTGCAAAGAGTTGGACATAACTGAGTGACTAACACAGACACACAGGGCTGCTATAACAAACTATCACAAACTGGACAGCCAAGAACACAGAAATTTATCGCCTCACATTTTGGGAGGCCAGAAGTCTGAAATCAAGGTATCAGGAAGACCATGATCCCTCTGAAGTCTCCACGGAAAGATCTGACCCAAGCCTCTCTCCCAGCTTTTGGAAGTCTCAAACACTCCCTGGCTTGTAGATGGCCATCTTCACCCTGTGTCTCTTCATATCATTTTTTCTCTGAGACTCTGTGTGTCTAAATCTCCTCTTTTTATAAGCACACATCATACTGGATCAGGGCTTACTGTACTTAAATGATCTCATTTTAACTTGGTTGCCTCTATAAAGACCCTGTTTTTAAATAAGATAATGCTCGGACATACTGGGAGTTGGAACTTAAAACATCTCTTTTGTTGGGGGGAGGGACATAATTTAACTCATAACAGTCCTTGATGCAGGTGCTCTGTCTCTACAGTGTGGCCTCGGTCCATTTTCCTATTTTTGGTGGCTCTGAGAAGCTTGCAGGATCTTCTTTCCCAGGCCAGGGATTGAACCCAGGACCATGGCAGTGAAAGCACTGAGTCCTAACCACTGGGCCTCCAGGGAACTCCCACTCCTCTTTTTCTAATGGAGGATGCTAGATTTCTGGGAAGACCCCACCCCTTTAAGAGACTGCGGTAACTTCCAAGTCATGTTTGTATTCCAAACGTATCCCAACATTCTACCCCAAAATATACAGCAAGATGTAAAGCAACTAATATAGCCAAACCCATTTTGAAAAAGTAGGACAAAGTTGAAAGACTTAACCTATCTAACTTCAACACTTATTTTAAAGGTAATCAAGAGAGTGTATTCTGGCATATTAGAAAATAGAGCAATGGAATAGAATAGAGAATCCAGAAACAGACATTCACATATAATCGTTTGATTTTTGACAGAATGGTCCATGCGTTTCAATGGGGAACTTGCTTCTTATCTTTTAAAACTTTTAAAAAAAAAATTTATTTGGTTGTGGCTGACCTAATTGCAGCATGCAGGATCTTCAGTGTTGGCACGCAGGCTCTAGTTCCCCGACTATGGGTTGAACCTGGTCCCCCCTGCATTGCGAGCATGGAGTTAACCACTGAACCCCCAGGGAAGTTCCTCTAAGGCTTTTTTTTTTTTTTTTTTAATATTTATGTATTTGGCTGCACCGGATCTTGCTTGTGGTATGTGGGATCTAGTTCTCTGACCTGGGATCAAACTCAGGCCCTCTGCATTGGGAGCACAGAGTCTTAACCACTGGACCACCAGAGAAGTCCCAAGGCTTTTTTTTGTTTTAATAATTGTTATTTATTTATTTAGGCTACTCTGGGTCTTTGTTACTTTTGCCCTGGCTTTCTATAGTTGAGGTGAGCAGGGGCTACTCATTGTTGCTTTGCCCAGGCTTCTAATCATGGCTTGCTGGGGAGCACGAGCTCAAGAATCAGGGACTCCGTAGTTGTCGCGCACAGGCTTAGCTACTCTGTGGCATATGGGATCTTCCCGGACCAGGAATTGAACCTGTATCAACCCCTGCACTGCCAGGTGAATTCTTATCCAGTGTGCCATCAGGGAAGTCCCCTCTAAGATTTTTTAAAACTCTTGTGTTTTAAAGTTTTAAAACATAGGTGAATATCTTTATGAGCTTGGGACTGGCAAATATTTCTTAGCCAGGACACAAAAAGCACTAACCATAAAAGGCATGAGCACAAACACAGTCCCAGCGATGGCTTCTGACCAGGGAGGAGAGTGAGCCCTAAAAGGTCAGGGCCTGAGGGGCGGGAAAGTGGGGTAGCGGCTCCCCTGCACATGGTCTCTGAGCTTCGGGTGCCGAGGATCATTCTGAGATCAACACAAACCCTAAATCTGAATTTTGTATCCAGTCCCCTGCTTCCTTCCGTCACCCAGTTCTTTAACTCTCAAAGCCCCAGGATCACGCACTAATGCCGCCTTCCTGACGTCCTGTGGAGCTGGCACCAGGGGTGGGCAGCAGAGGGATTTCACACATTCTTTGTGACACCTAGAGGGAGTCACATGCATAGAAGGAAAACTTTTGAACTATTAAAAATAACTGTACAGGGAACCTCCCTGGTGGTACAGTGGTTAAGACTTCACCTTCCAATGCAGGGGGCATGGGTTCAATCCCTGGTGGGAGAACTAAGATCCCACATGCTGAGTGGCACATCCAAAAAATGAAAGAAAGAAAAAAAATGTACAGAAGGAGGGTACTTCCCATCACCAGAGGTATAGAAGCACTGGTCTATAAAGGCAGGAGCTCAAGAAATTATGGCTCTTTTATTATTATTGATTTAGGGCTTTCAAGCCTCAAGAGTAGTCAGAGGTAAGGCAGAGATAGGGGAAGGAAATAGAAGCAACCATCCATGATGGGCTCTGACAAAATGCTCTTATTTCAAACTGAAAGTGGGGAATTCTTTATGGCCTTATTGGGCAGGAAGGGGCAAGGGATTTCCTCTTCAGCTGGGCATCAGATTTACCCCTTCTAAAAATGTGCCTGGTGGTGGTGATTGGGTGTCCAGACTCGGGGTCCATGAATAGGTATTTGTAATCTTTCTTTTTGCTAAGAGTATTGTTTGCTCAGAGAGGTTAAGTAATTTGCACAAGGTCACACTGCAACTGACTGGCCAAGGGAACAGTCAACCTTAACCACCGCAGAAGACTAAAAGTATTTAAAACTGAAGCTTATCTAGTGTGGTGGTTCTCAAACTTTACCCAAAAAACTTGCTAAAAGGAAACTGCTTGGGTAGGTTTTAGTAACTTGCATTTAAAAAGAATACCTCTGGAGATTCTGATGCAGAAGCAGGGGTCACTTTGGTGGTCCTTAAATCCCAGATTCTAGAGACTTACCGACTCAGTTTAGTGTCCTGTACTACTACTTACTAGCTTTCTGTGCGTTTTTTTTTTTTCATCTACAAAGTGATGATATACACCTGAAACCAACACAATATGGTAAATAGACTATAATTTTTAAATGGTGATATTAATATGAAAATGTAAGGAATTTTTTAGTTCAATATAATATTTAATACATTCAATACACTAAATAATAACAAAATCATTAAACATATTTTTAAAACATTAAATAAGATAATATAGATATTTGTTGTTGTTCAGTCAGTAAGTTGTGACTCCGACTCTTAGTAACCCATGGACAGCAGCACACCAGGCTCCTTTCTTCTCCAGTATCTCCTGTATCCGTGTGTGAGTCACTCAGCCTTGACTCTTTGCAACCCCATGGATGCATGGGGTCCTCACCAGGCTCCTCTGTCCATGGAATTCTTCAGGCAAGAATACTGGAGTGGGTGCCATACCTTTCTCCAGGGGCGCTTCCCAACCCAGGAGTTGAACCTGGGTCTCCAGCATTGCAGGCAGATTCTTTACTGTCTGAGCCACCAGGGAAAGAAAGAAAGTTAAGTCGCTCAGTTGTGCCTGACTCTTTGTGACCCCATGGATAATAGCCTGCACGAAGCTCCTCCGTCCATGGGGTTTTCGAGGCAAGAGTACTGGAGTGGGTTGCCATTTCCTTCTCCAGGGAATCTTCCCAACCTAGGGATCGAACCCAGGTCTCTCACATTGTAGACAGGTGCTTTACCGTCTGAACCACCAGGGAAGCCCCCACTATCTCCTGGTGTTTGCTCAAATTGATGTCTATTGAGTCCGTGATGCTATTTAACCATCTCATCCTCTGCTGCCCTCTTCTCCTTTTGCCTTTAATCTTTCCCAGCATCAGGGTCTTTTCCAATGAGTTGGCTCTTCACATTAGGTGGCCAAAGTATTGGAGCCTCAGCTTCAGCAACAGTCCTTTCAATGGATATTCAGGGTTGATTTCCTTTGGGATTGACTGGTTTGATCTTGCAGTCCAAGGGACTTTCAAGAGTCTTCTCCAGCAGAATTCAAAAGCATCAATTCTGTGCTCAGCCTTCTTTATGGTCCAACTCTCACTGTTGGAAAAACCATAGCTTTGACTATACGGACCTTTGTTGGCAAAGTACTGTCTCTCCTTTCTAATACATTGTCTAGGTTTGTTATAGTGTTTCTTCCAAGGAGCAAGCATCTTTTAATTTCTTGGTTGCAGTTACCTTCCACAGTGATTCTGGGGCCCAAGAAAATAAACTCTGTCACTGCTTCCACTTTTTGCCCTTCTGTTTGTCGTGAAGTGATGGCACCCGATGTCATGATCTTAGTTTTTTGATACTGAGTTTTCACTCTCCTCTTTCACCTTCATCAAGAGGCTCTTTGCTTCCTCCTCACTTTCTGCCATTAGAGTGGTATCTGCTTGTCTGAGGTTGTTGATACTTAATATATTTAATAAATTATCAATTACTCTGTTATTTAAGTATATTTTATATTACATATTTATTTATAATATATAAACTATTTAATAATACATAATTTAGAATGGTGTCTGTCATTGGTTCAGTTCCGTTCAGTCACTCAGTCGTGTCCAACTCTTTGCGACCCCATGAACCACAGCACACCAGGCCTCCCTGTCCATCACCAACTCCTGGAGTTTACCCAAACTTATGTCCATTGAGTCGGTGATGCCATCCAACCATCTCATCTTCTGTCGTCCCCTTCTCCTCCACCCTCAATCTTTCCCAGCATCAGGATATTTTCAAATGAGTCAGTCCTTCGCATCAGGTGGCCAAAGTATTAGAGTTTCAGTTTCAACATCAGTCCTTCCAATGAACACCCAGGACTGATCTCCTTTAGGATGGACTGCTTGGATCTCCTTGCAGTCGAGGGACTCTCAAGAGTCTTTTCCAACACCACAGTTCAAAAGCATCAATTCTTCAGCACTCAGCTTTATTGATAGTCCAACTCTCACATCCATACATCACTACTGGAAAAACCATACCTTGACTAGATGGACCTTTGTTGGCAAAGTAATGTCTCTGCTTTTGAATATGCTATCTAAGTTGGTCATAACTTTCCTTCCAAGGAGCAAGTGTCTTTTAATTTCATGGCTGCAGTCACCATCTGCAGTGATTTTGGAGCCCAAGAAAATAAAGTCTCTCACTGTTTCCACTGTTTCCCCATCTATTTCCCATGAAGTGATGGGACCGGATGCCATGATCTTAGTTTTCTGAATGTTGAGCTTTAAGCCAACTTTTTCACTCTCCTCTTTCACTTTCATCAAGAGGCTCTTTAGTTCTTCTTCACTTTCTGCCATAAGGGTGGTGTCATCTGCATATCTGAGGTTATTGATATGTCTCCTGGAAATCTTGATTCCAGCTTGTACTTCATCCAGCATTTCTCATGATGTACTCTGCATATAAGTTAAATAAGCAGAGTGACAATATACAGCCTTGACGTACTCCTTTTCCTATTTGGAACCAGTCTGTTGTTCCCTGTCATTGGTAAGTACTGTTTAAGTGCTATTTTATTTTTTACCCCATGCCATGTGGGAGTTTGCTGCCTCCCAAGGTAGCTCATACCATCTTTGGCCAGCCCTGGGCTGTATCCATCCATTGGCCACAGTGGTGAAGCAGGTTCCAGTAGTCCCTTGGATCTCTATACCTACATATACAGAGTTGATTGAAAAATTCTGTTTGGCTATTTCAGATAAAAGTCCAAAAGGCTGAGAACACACCCACACACCCTAGCCACTAGATGGAGCCACACATAGTCCTTGGAGGCACTGCTGGGATGGGCAGCCCAGGTTCCAAGTTGGATTCTCCACTGGCTTCTTTGGTATACTTTGGTAAGGTGCTTTCTCTCTGGGGCAGCAGTTGCTATTAAGGAGGGGTTTGGAATGGGGTGCATCTTATGGCCCCAACTAGCTCTAATGTGCTGTGAGCTCAGTCGCTTCAGTCATGTCTGACTGTTTGTGATCCCATGGACTGAAGCCTGCTGGCTCCTCTGTCCATGGCAAGAATACTGGAGTGGGTCGCCATTTCCTTCTCCAGGGGATCTTCCCAACCTAGGGATCGAATCTGCATCTCTTATGTCTCCAGCATTGGCAGGTGGGTTCTTTACCACCAGCCCACTTGGGAGAAAATTGATTAACCACTGACCCTTGAGGGCTCTAAGATTCTAAAACAGGAAGCAGGGTTTGCCCAGATGCCCACCCCATCCACCCACCAACCCAAGTCTTGATAGTATTTTTTTTCTTCTCTTTTGCACTGTGCATGTGGCGCTGGGATTCAAACTCCATAGAATTAGAGTGGGAGACCTGGCCCCATCCCTACCCCAAAGCCCCCGGCCGACCTGCCACTGACAAGTCCTTTGGTTCCTTCTTAGTCAGCAAATCTTCCCTCCCTGCTTCAAGGTTCTTCTCTTCCAGACCTGCTGGCCCCACTCAGGCCCCAGGGGGCCTGTAAAACTGAGGGGGGCCTCTTAGAACCAAGACCATCTCATTATCTTTTTCATTAAACCTGTTCCTCTTGGGAATCTCTGTTGTGCCAGTTCCTGTGAGAGGCCATGGGTGATAAGGAAGTAATTTAAAGAGAGGAGAACTTTGCTCTCAGATAGCTTCCCAGATGGTTCAGTTCAGTTCAGTCGCTCAGTCGTGTCCGACTCTTTGCGACCCCATGGATTGCAGCACCCCAGGCTTCCCTGTGCATCAGCAACTCCTGAAGCTTACTCAATGTCCATTGAGTCAGTGATGCCACCCAAACATCTCATCCTCTGTCTTCCCCTTCTCCTGCCTTCAATCTTTCCCAGCATCAGGGTCTTTTCAAATGAGTCAGTTCTTCGCATCAGGTGGCCAAAATATTGGAGTTTCAGCTTCAGCATCAGTCCTTCCAATGAATATTCAGGACTGATTTCCTTTAGGATGAACTGGTTGGATCTCCTTGCTGTCCAAGGGAGTCTTAAGAGTCTTCTCCAACACCACAGTCCAAAAGCATCAATTCTTTTGTGCTCAGCTTTCATTATAGTCCAAAGCTCACATCCATACATGACTACTGGAAAAACCATAGCTTTGACTAGACGGACCTTTGTTGGCAAAGTAATGTCTCTGCTTTTTAATATGCTGTCTAGGTTGGTCATAGTTTTTCTTCCAAGGAGCAAGCATCTTTTAATTTCATGGCTGCAATCACCATCTGCAGTGATTTTGGAGCCCAAGAAAATAAAGTCTCTCACTGTTTCCCCATCTCTCATTGTTTCCCCATCTATTTCCCATGAAGTGATGGGACTGGATGCCATGATCTTAGTTTTCTGACTGTTGAGTTTTAAGCAGACTTTTTCACTCTCCTCTTTCACTTTCATCAAGAGGCTTTTTAGTTCTTCTCCATTTTCTGCCATAAGGGTGGTGTCATCTGCATATCTGAGGTTATTGATATTTCTCCCGGCAGTCTTGATTCCAGCTTGTGCTTCATCCAGTCCAGCATTTTTCATGATGTACTCTGCATATAAGTTAAATAAGCAGGGTGACAATATACAGCCTTGACATACTCCTTCCCCAATTTGGAACCAGTACCCACCTGCCAATGCAGGAGACACAAGAAACGCAGGTTTGATCCCTGGGTTGGGAAGATCCCCTGGAGGAGGGCATGGCAACCCACTCCAGTATTCTTGCCTGGAAAATTTCATGGACAGAGGAGTCTATAATTCATGGTGTCACAAAGAGTCAGATACAACTGAGCAACTGAACGCACACTCATTTGTTGAGGGGGGCGGGGGTACAAACAGGTCAGTACATAAATAAACTAGGTGATTTCAGATACTGTGGTGATCAGAACTATCAGGGAAATAAAACAGGGTGAGGTGACATAACATGAAACGGGGCCTACTTTAGAAAAGGAAGGGCCCTCTTTGGAGGTGATATTTGAGCTGAGACACAGATGGTAAGTGAAAGAAGTGACAAGTACAAAGGCCAGCAAAGAAACAAGCCCAGTGGGATGAGATTTCAAATTCCAAGTTCCCTGGTCTTCATAAAAAACAGAGAAAGGACTCTGGAAGAATTCCAGAGGCTTTTGGGAGGGGGCCTTCAGGTCTATCCCATAATGTGGCTGAATGGAGGGGTGCCCTCTAGTGGTGACAAGAGTTAAATTTCACATAGCTGACCTGGAATGCTGCATGCTTGTGACTTGACTCTGGGATAATTATAAGTTTCACTCATTCTTGTCTCTCCCACACTTATTCATTCAACAGATATTTACTGAGCAGTGTGCCAAGCAACCCTCTAGATGCTAGAGTTGTGAAACCGACAGCGACGGTACCTGCCCTCCTGGAGCTGATACCCTAGGGAACAGTTCTTACCTCAGTACTCTAGCCTCACTTCACCTCTCCCCTCTATTATTCTGTAGCTAAATTGGCCTCCTAATGTTCCAACAGGCAGATATTGTTGCTTCAGAGTCTTTGTATCTGCTATTCCCTTCCGCCCCAGGAAAGTAGGTCCCTGCTTCTTTGCATTGCTGGTTCAGGTCTCAGCTCAAAAGTGACCAAGTCAGAAAAATGTGAACTTATTTTGTTCGTTGACTGCCTATTCTCTTCACTAATTTGTAAGATTCCGTGAAAGTTACTATTTTCTTGGAATCCCTCAGCCTAACGCTTAATCCGTGCACAGTAAACTTACTGAAGGGGCTTCTTATCCTGTATCCCAGCTTGTTTCAGAGGATAGTGAACTGTAAGTGAACGAACTGGACAAAACATACCACAAATCTCAGCCCTGAAAAAAAAAAAAAAAGCCATTGCACACTACCTGTGCCCCCTTTCTCTGCTTTACTTTCTTTTCTTTCTTTTTGATCTGCTTTACTATTCTATACACTTATCACCTTCTAAACTATTATAACTTACTCCTTGGTGTTTGCGTGTCCCTGCTACTAGACTAGAATGTAAGCTTCACGAAGGCAGGGGATTTTGTCCATTTGATTCACCACCCGACCCTCAGTGCCCAGAACAGTGATGGCACCCAGTAGTCGCTCACTTTGGCCACCTGATGCGAAGAACGGGCTCATCTGAAAAGACCCTGATGCTGGGAAGGATTGAAGGCGGGAGGAGAAGGGGACGACAGCGGATAAGATGGTTGGATGGCATCACCGACTCAATGGGCATGAGTTTGAGTAAACTCCAGGAGTTGGTGATGGACAGGGCTGGCGTGCTGCAGTTCATGGGGTCGCAAAGAGTCGGACACGACTGAGCGACTGAACTGAACTGAGGCGCTCAATACACAGAATGAATGAACTCTATCCACATCACAGTTTGCTATTTCCTGCAGATCCTAAGTCACCTTATTGCAAGGAGGAAACGGGCTTCAGGAGGCGACCAGAGGTGAATTCAGGTGGCCCGACCCAGGAGTCCGAGCTCTGGGAGAAGGGCCATAAAAGCAGCTGCGGAGATGGGAGGTGCCGGCAGCAGGAACAGAGAGAGGCCCGGGGGCTGAAGCGCTTCCAGGAAGAGGCGCGGGCGCTGACGGCGCCTGGCCAGGGACTGTAGGCGGTACGGTCCGATGAGACGAATCACATGACTTACGATGACCACGCCCACCTCAGATGGGCGGGGCGCATGCAAATTAGTCCGGACGGCGGCCAATCGTGTCGCTCGCCGAGGGTCCGGGCCCGAGGGATCCGGGACGCTTGCTTGAGAGCAGGCTCTTGTCTCTGCTGCCCCGGGCTTTTGCAAGCGCCACGGCTGGCCTGTAAGTTTGTGCTGTAGTCGCTTCTTCGAGCTACTTGCTTTTGGCGGCCGGCCGGCTGAGGCCGGACCCGCGCTGGGGCCAGGCGGCGGCTTCCTCAAGCGGAGGCGGAGGTGCGGCGCGGGGTGGGGGCCGCTGCCCTAGCAGGCGCCCGGGCCGGCCCGCGCCCTTGCAGCGTGCTCCATGCATCCGGAGCCCGCCCCGCCCCCGAGCAGCAACAGCCCCGAGCTTCCCCTCAGCGGCGGCAACAGCACCAGCGGCAGCCGCCGGAGCCGCCGCCGCAGCGGGGACGGGGAGCCCCCGGGGTCGCCGCCGCCGCCGCCGCCGCCCACCGTCACCTACCCGGACTGGATCGGCCAAAGTTACTCCGAGGTGATGAGCCTCAACGAACACTCGATGCAGGCGCTGTCCTGGCGCAAACTCTACTTGAGCCGCGCCAAGCTCAAAGCCTCCAGCCGGACTTCGGCTCTGCTCTCCGGCTTCGCCATGGTGAGCTCGGGCCGCCCTGCCCTGCCCCCTCTCAGGTCCTGGCCGCTGCCTCCCACAGCCCCGACGGGGCGCACAGGGGAGCTGGCTGGGAGGGCTAGAGGGTCGGGGGGTGAAGGGAAGAGCTGGGAGAAAGCTGTCGTGGACGCTGGGAGGACCAGAGATGCTGGACATAAGAGGTGGACAAGTGACACCCGTAGTGGGAGGTTGGGTATCATACAAATGTCCAGGGTTGGGGGGCTCAGATGGGCAAGCTTGATGTGGCGAGGAGGGAGAAACAGCAGGATGCTCGACGTAGATGTAAGAGTCCCAGGCATGCTGAAGTGGAAGGGAAACTGACGTAAGTAGTCTGATCTCTTTGGGAGCAGGTGTCAGGAGGTTGGGAGGAGAAGGACCCCTGAGCCATCTCCTAGTGCCCCCACACTTGAGGCCAGAAGAAATTGGCCAGCTTCCTTTATTATCTAGTAGAGGGGATTTCCTGATACGCTTTCTCCTATTGTATTTTCCGAGGGCCTCAGCCTGGGGGTTTGACAACCACTCCCCACCCTCAGTTTCTGCTCCAGAAACTTGTCACTGAGTCACTGGGTGTGGGGGAGGAGGGTGGGACATGTTCCCGTTGAATGGGCTCTTTCTTGATGTTGGGGGTAGGCTTAGTTTCCCCCCTCCGCCCCCACCCCACCCCCACCTCCTTGTGTGCTGGATCGGAGTGAGAACCAGCCTCTGGGGGGTGGGGTAGGTGAGGCTGCATGTTGGGCTGAGAAGTGGCTGAGAGGATGCCTTCAGGCTGGGAATCCTGGAGTCTCCCAAGACAGCTACAGAACAGTAGCTTCCTGACCTCAGCCTGGAAGGATGGGGTCTGCCCCCACTCCCCCAAGGTTTTTAGTGCAGAGCACTCTTGCCTCACTGGTGAGTGAGCTAAGCTCTTGACCTTGGGGGAGGGAGTGGCTGCACCCTTTGAGTTTTCTTGGGAAGGGAGTGTGTCTGGGACTCTCCCTGGGCTCCACAAACTCGTGGGTGGTGCAAGGAGTGAGAACTTTTTAGAAGCCCTAAGCAGGCCCAGAGCACCCGGGGCCACGGTGGCAAGACCAGCTGTCTGAGGTCGGGGACGCACTTTCCTGAGTCTGTCCCTGCCGCCTGTGCAGCCTGGGACAAATCCCTCTGTAGGCCTTGATTGAGTCCTCAATTGGTGAATGAAGGCTGCTTCTCAGGAGCTTCTCTGAATTTAAGCATTTAATCGAGGACTTTCCTGGTGGTCCAGTGGCTAAGACTCCACTCTCCCTATGCAGGGTCCCCAGGTTTGATCCCTGGTCAGGGATCTCACATGCTGCAACTAAGAGTTCATGTGCCACAACTAAGATGTGGCGCAGCCAAATAAATAAATAATTTTTTCTTTGAAAAAATTTAATCAAGAAAGCCTTTGAGAGGGAAGGATAAAATGTGTGTGTCTGTAAGAAGTGTCACTCTAGTTTTTAGTTTAGGTCTACAGGAAAGGATTCTCTTCCATCAGCCCCAAATCCTAGGAACAGCTGACACTTAGCCAAGCACCCACCAGGTACTTTGCACTGTGTAGATGCCCTAACTGACACACTAAGTCCTCCACTGCGCTTGGAGGTAATTTTGGAGTGGACCTTCCCAAGGCCACACAGCTCTCTTGCTGGAGCAGGATTTGAACCCAGGTTGGCTGATATGCAGAACTCTCTTGGACACTTATGCAGTTTGTGGTGTATGGAGCTCTGAGCCCCATGCTGCCAGGGACCTCTTAGGACCAGGCCTTGTAGGGAATGAGAAATAGAGCAGAAAAACTTCTCTTGAGCAAAATAAAATGTTACAGTTAGGGGGAAGGGAGTGACACCAGCAGCTGTCAGCTCGTCACAGCAGTGAATTGTTTCAGATGGTGGGGTACCTGTTCCCGTTTTTCTTGGGGTGGTAAATTCATAGCTGCCTAGGCCTCTTCCCATGCCAGGAGCAGTGAGGAGGCAACGGGTGAAGCTTTTCTGCCTTCTTGAGTAGTCTCTTAGAAGCCGGGCCTTCTGATCAGATGTCACCTCCCTCTTCCTCTTGCTAAAAACAGTGTGGGGAAGTCAGGCTGCAGGGGCAGCCGGCGGCACTTGGTGGGCCTTGACTCAACCAGACTGTCTCTTGGGGACCTTTATGCTACCCAACTGGGGTGGAGAAGTCTTCCTGGCTCCAGTGATGAAATCCCCCAAGTTCTGCCAGCAGGGAAGGCTGAATCCCGTGCCCACTTCCATTCTGGGAAGGCACTTAACAAGAGAGTAACTGCATTTGCCGTGAGTCTGCAAACAACGGGGAGAAACGGGGTTGGGGTGGAGAGAAGGGCTCAACAGGGCAGGTCCGCCTGCACCCCGCCCCCACCACAGGCATCCAGCCTTGTGAATGAGCCTCAGAGAGGAAGGGGTGCCATGCAGCCAGGTGCCATGGAAACGGAGTGAGCAGGTTTCCTGGACTACTCTCCCTTGGCCTGTGAGTCAGCACAACCAACTTCCTGCCCCCAGAGGGCTTCCTTCTGAGAGACTGGGAAACCCAGAAGAAGTGATATGATGTGACCTTTGATTTCCAAGGGTCAGAGAGTTGGTGAGGTTGCCAGACTCAGCCGCACACAAGGTGAAATTGAGGGAAGGTCTCCGAGGAGCCTGGAGGGCATGGAGAGACTCCCCTTTCCTGGGCAGAAAGGCCTGAACAGCTGCCCTGATGTGCTGGGGAGATAGGCAGTGGGACCTCAGGCAAGTGCCTTTACTCTTTGGGGGCAGTTTTCTCGTGTGTACAAAGGAAACACATATCCTGCTCCTCCATGGACTTGCATGAAGAGTCGTTACAAGGTTCGCTTGGACCCACAAAGGGTTGAGGAATTGTCAGGATCTGATGATGGACCCTTAGGTGGGCCCTCTCTGGTCTACAGACAAGCATCCCACTACTGATGGAGCTTCTGGAAATAGCACACCTTGTCTGGGTTCAGCATCCAGACTCCAAAACCAAGGGCCCAGGATGTAGCAGAGGATCAGCAGCCTGCAGGTGCTTCTTGAGCCGAGGGTGCTGTGATTCAGGCCACCCCTGCCTCAGTTTACCTCTCAGCAAGAGGCAGCCAGCCTCCGCCTGACCCTGTCCCCTGGGAGCTATGGGGAGCGCACATGCGCACACACAGCAATCTTGGTTTCCTGGGGAGGGCAGCCTGTAACGTTAGCCTAAGCAGAAGATAATTGGGAAGGGCAGCCTGTTGCCATAAACAAAATGCTTTCCATGACCTGGGATCAATTATTTTTGGATTATCTGCCTCCTCAAGTTCTCTGCTTGCCAGCACCCTTTTGTTCCCAGGTTCCAGAGCGGGTTCAGAAGCAGCTTGGCATTTCTCTGAAAATGAGTTGGAAGGAAGGGCTCACTCAAATCATAAGATGTTATTGAGCCTCTGTGACATGTTGGGAGTTCAGGGGGCATGGAGATGAGTAAGAAATTAGTATTATTGCTCATGGTGCTAAGTACTAGTGGTAAATATTACCACTGTTGATTGGGATCTTGGAATAGGTTGACACCTGCTAAGTACTCTCCTTGAACCGTTTCTTGTGAGCTTCAGAATGGGGAGCGAGAGTAAGTGCCCAGTGAATGACTTGTCTGAGGTTACCTGGCTGGGAAGCTTCCAGACCCTGTGACTGGTGTGGCCCCACTGCTGCGGGAGAGGAAGCACCAGAGAACGATGGAAGGCCTGAGTTGGGAGGCTCGAGTATTGTAGAGTGAAGTAAAGAATAGGGACCCTGGAGCCAGACTGCTTGAGTGGGATCCAGGTCCCCGCTCTGCCACTTAGAACTGTGAGATGCTGGGGAAGTTGCTTAATGTCCCCGGGCCTGTTTCCTCAGCTGTGAAATGGGAGTAATAGCAATAACCAACCTCAATGGGTCAGTGTGACGGTTCATTTGTATCTGCAAAGCACTTAAAATACACGTGGTACAGGTGTGACAGAAACTCACTCACCCTTGTTCCCATAACGTTGAGACTACTATTTTTTGGCCAAGCAGTATGCAGGATCCTAGTTTCCTGACCAGGGATTGAACTCCAGGCCCACGGCACTGAAACTGCTAGGCAATTCCTAGGACTGCTTTTATGAGAGTTAACTGGTTTAGAAGAATGTGATTCCAGCTAAGCCTTAAGGGTGGTGGAGTAGAGCTGAGAAAGAACCCTCTATCAGAGGAGGCATCAGGAGCAAAGTTACAAGGATGAGAAATGATAAGGTCTTAGGGAAGGAAAGGCAGAGAGTCTGGTGTGGCTGGAGTTGAAGCCATGTCCGGGGATAGTAGAGGAAGGTGACTCTTTCCAAACTAGACAGTGCAAGGCCTTCTGATACAGGCAGTGGGGAGCCAGGGAAGATTTTGGAGCAAAAGAGTTCCATGATGAATTTTTTTTAATATGTTTATTCATTTATTTATTTTTGGCTGAGTTGGGTCTTAGTTGCAGTACACCATGTGGGGTCTCAGTTCCCTGACCAGGGATTAAACCCAAATCTCCTGCATTGGAAGGCTGATTCTTAACCGCTAGACCACCAGGGAAGTCCCATGATGAATTCTTGAATAATGTTGATGATGTTACTATTTACTGAACACCAGGCATGAGCCTGGACCTTTTTTTTTTCCATTCATTTTTTAATCCTCAGAACAGTCCTTAAAGGTATGTACTGTAGGTGAGGAAACTAAAAGGCTCGCTGAGGTTGCGATCATCCAGCTAGTAGATTTCAAGCCATGGTCTGTCTGACTTGGAGCCTTTTCCACTCAATCACCCTCTCGCCATGTCCCATGTAGCTGGCTGAAAACTGGGTCTTCAAAGTCTTACAGATGGATCCTTCTGTACGCTGAGTCGGTATAAATGGAATTTTGTTAAATGCCCCAAGGGAAAGGCACTCCCTGCCTAGCTGAGAAGCCTTTTGGAAAACTTCACAAGTGCCTGTGCACGTGTCTGGGGTTTTCAGCCAGGGTTTGTGTTAAGCTCTGCTGGTTTCTGGGTCCAGGGCTGGTGAAGGAGAGTTCTAGGGTTTCCCAAGATGACACTGTGGTAATCAGTGTTGGGAAGCAGTTCCCTTGGAAAAATAAAACTGTGACAGTTTATGGAGCGTCCCTGGTGGATAAGACTCCACCCTTCTACTGCTGGGGACGCAGTTTCGATCCCTGGCCAGGGAACTAAGGTCCCACATGCCATGTTCAGTTCAATCGCTCAGTCGTGTCCGACTCTTTGTGACCCTATGGACTGCAGCACTCCAGGCTTCCCTGTCCATCACCAGCTCCTGGAGCTTACTCAAACTCATGTCCATCAGGTCGGTGATGCCATCCAACCATCTCATCCTCTGTCGTCCCCTTCTCCTCCCACCTTCAGCCTTTCCCAGCATCAGGGTCTTTTCCAGTGAGTCAGCTCTTCACATCAGGTGGCCAAAATATTAGAGTTTCAGCTTCAGCATCAGTCCTTCCAGTGAATATTCAGGACTGATTTCCTTTAGAATGGACTGGTTGGATCTCCTTGCAGTCCAAGGACATAGTGCTGCCAATGAATAAATTAATTAATTAATAATATTAATAAAAACTGTGACAGTTTGCACTTTTTAAATTTCTTGGCCAGGCTGTGCAGCATGGGGGATCTTAGTCCCCCAACCTGGGATTGAACCCACGTCCCCTGCAGTGGAAGCACAGAGGCTTACCCACTGGACCACTAGGGAAGCCCTAAAACTTCTGAGAAAATTTAACCAAGAGCAAGTTTCTCTCTGGTGGAAATTCTTCTCAGGGGGCCTTTAATATGCTTCCCAGAAGGGAATGCCCCAAACTGATAGAACCACAAACTCTTCAGAGGAGAATCCTCTGGGACTGTGGTTTGACATTCCTTTTTAGGAGCGTTGATCTAACCCAATAATGGCCCACCTTTTTCTGTGAAGTAAATGTTTTCAGCTTTGCTGGCCACATGGTCTCAGTGGTAACTACAGGTGTCCCCCCCCCCCCCACTTTTCACAAGTTCACTTTACACCTCCTCGATTTTACAGAAGACCTGCATTTGTACCTGTTTTCACTAGCCCGAAAGAAACCCAAAGATAATTTTTACTTTTACCAAAAAATGGTGAAAGTTGAAAATAGCACGCAGCATTTGGTTTGCAGCTAGCGGTTATAGAGGCAGCATGCGCCCTGAGGGGTAAGACTGATACCACCAAGCTCCTTTCCCGGGAATCACACTCAGCATCTCAGCATCAAGCTGTCAGAGCTCTGAGCTATGTCTGAGCACCCCAGTGCCTTAATCTCAGTTTATTTGTGCATATGTTAGCAAAATATCTCCTAAAGTAATTGCTCCGTCCCTTTAGGCCATTTCAGCTCGTGAATGGTTTCAGAGATACATTACAGAGGGAAACCTGTCCTCAGTTCTGTTCTAGCTTGAAAGCAGCCACCGACCTTAGGTGAGTGAGTGGGCGTGGCTGTGTGCTAGTAGAACTTCGTTTGCAGAAAGTACATTGCAGGCCAGTTTGGCGACCCCTGGTCTAGGCGGTGGTCTCCAACATTTTGAGTGCACACCCCACTCAAAGTATTGTCAACATTAGACTTAGAATCCATACATAGATATATGGTAATGTATGATATGAGTGCTAATAAAGCCTGAGTATTAAAAGGTACGTAGGCAATCCAGTGGTTAAGACCCTGCGCTTCCACTGCAGGGGTTGCGGGTTTGAGCCCTGGTTGGGGAGCTAAGATCCCTCAAGTCACACAGCGTGGCCAAAAAATAAAAATTTTAAAAATAAACGAATTATTTTAAGGTACATAGGAACTTCCCTGGTGGTCTAGTGGTTAGGACTCAGCACTTTCACTGCCAGGGCCCAGGTTCAATCCCTGGTTGGGGAACTGAAGTAAGTAAAGACACAGTATTGAAAAGTTTAAAGGATGAGCTAAAAAAAGGAATGTCATGAGAGTTCTCCTATGGCCTTCTGGTTTCCAGTGGATCACATAGGATTATCTTCAGGCACTTTAGAGACGCTGGGTCAAGTCTGACCTTCATTTATTCCTTTAACATTCATGAGGCCCCTAGAGGGACAAGGGAAGTGCAGGGAAGCTAGAGAAGCAGGAAAGTAGAGTGGAGGAAACCGGACGTGTCGTTACATCTTCAGAACGTGTTTGGCAAGTGCAGTGGTGGAGGAGCGTTAGTGGATGGACGCTTATCACCGTCTGAAAATACCTGCCTACACCTTCAGTGCCTGTCATCCTCCCTGAGGCAGGGATTCTTCCGTCTGTCTTCCTGCTTTCTTTGTCTCCAGCAGAGCCACGAGATCCTCCAGGCACATAGTAAGTTCTCAGAAAAAGTTCATAAGGGCAATTCCCTGGCAGTCCAGTCGTTAGGACTTGGCTCTTGAACTACTCAGGGTGCAGGTTCCATCCCCAATCAGTGAACTGAGGTCCCATAAGCCTCGCAGCACTGCCAAAGGAAAAAAAAAAAAATGTCCATGATTGAATGAATGGCCCCATCCTCACTTGGAGGGCCCTGGAACAGAGGTTACTTGAGAGATAGAGACCGGAGGTGCTCAAAATTAGCCGGATGAACAGGAAGACTAGGCCTGTTCTCTGCGCCCTCCTGCAGCTTCAGCCTGTTAGTGACTCGTGACAAAAAGTGAGTCGCAACCAGCATTTTAATTTTTATTGGAAGAAGAGTGGAATGAAATAGAAAGCAGCCACATGTGTCATGTGTTGTAAGAGTAGACTGGATTAGCATGCTTTAAAGATAATTATTGTTTGGGGAAACTTGTTTCTGTTATAAGTGGGTATGTGTCTATTTATGGAAACCTTTGGAATACTGTGCTGTAGTGGTCAGAAAAGTTTGTAAACTCTTAGAGGAGCGCTCGATCCTCTCTTAGTAGATGGTTTGCATCTGAGGTGGGGGCCGCAGGCTCAGATGGCCCTGGGTGACCCGGGGTGACTGTGGCTTGGCGGCCTGAGTGATCAGGAGAAGCGCAGGCTGGGGAAGGCAGAGTTATGTCTCCCAGCTGTTGGGCACCCGGGTGGAGCCAGGCATGGGAGGGCTGCCTCCAAGGGGCCCAGCCTTCTAGGCACCAGGTGGCAGGGGGTCTCCAGGGAGCCCAGCAAGAGTGAGGAGAGGTAGTTGGCATCCGGGCGTGGTAGGCAGACACCTGGCAAAGCCAGCCAGGCCCTACCCTTCTTGGGATCACAGGTGCCTCTTAGCCCATGGGTGAGGTTTGATGTCCCTGTGGGGGGCGGGGGAGGGAGGTATCGGAGGTCCACGGACCAGGGTGATGTGGGGCCGGGGGTCCCTTACCCCTCCTCACCCTTTAGAACCCATGTGTCCAGGTTTAAGCAGGCCCGTGGCTGGCTGGGAGCTGTTTATTTTGGGTTAACGGCCCAGCACTCTGGCTATATTTACCTTTCGAAGCTGCTTGCAATCTGATCTGATTTGATCTCTCTGGGACTCAGCTGGGGCCCTGGGAGTCGCCTGCCAGATTCCACGAGGCCCTCCTGGCTTTACCCTCCCTATTCTTGGGGAGATTTCCCAAGTGGGACACATTCTGAAAAAAGCAGTCGTTTTTCTGCTTATGAACAGTTCTCATCAGGAGACCTGATCTGTGTCAGCCATTCCTTCCCACAGCGCCAGGACATGGAGCTTGGTCCCCCAGGTGGGGACAGTACCTAGAGCCAGCCAGTGTGGTCAAGTTCCAGGAACTGTGGGGCCCAGCACAGTTGATGGGGTTTCTTCTGGAGCCCATCCTCCTCCTTGAAGGAGCTCAGTTCGCACGCTGAGCTGCCCAGCCTACCTAACCCCCTCCTCCCAGCTTAGGACCTCAGGGGAAGTTCTAGCGTCCCCTGGCCAGGTGTGTCCCAACAGCTGCAGTGTTCTGGCTCTGGGGTGTGACAGATGGTGTGGCAAGGGTGGTTCCTGTCCCGCTGTGGTGGTCAGCTGTGCTTGGGGGCACACATTCTCCTTCTACCCAGGGTTTCTAGCAGGGACAGCCTTAGAAAGAGGCAGACTGGGTCCAGAGTAGGGCGTCTGAGCCCCTCCCCCTCCCTAGGGGACAGAATGTGGGGTCAGCTCTCACCAGCCTCAGCTGAGGGCGTCCAGGAGCTATTCGTCTTCCACTTTAAGCCCTGTGTTTTTCTTTTTAACTGAGATTTATTGAGTACCTTCTGTGGGCTGGCCCTTTGTTAAAAACATGTCAAGACCTCATTTAATCTCCTTGGTGATTGTCTTTGTCTGGGCTGCTAAAACAGAATACCACAACCTGGGTGGCTTATAAACAACAGATATTTATTTCTCACCATTCAGGAGGCTAGAAGTCTAAGATCAAGGTGCCAACAAATGCAGCATCTGGTAAGGGACTGACTTGCTAGTTCATAGACACTGTCTTACTACTTGCTGTGTTCTCACAGGGCAAGAGTGGTGAGGGGGTCCCTGGGGGTTCTCTTTTATAAGGGCACTAATCCTATTGCAAGGGTGCCACCCTCATGACCTAATCACCCCAAAAGCCCTGCCTCCTAACGCCATCACCTTGGGGGTTAGGATTTCAAATATGAATTTAGAGTGTCCACAGACATTCAGTCTGTAGTAGCAGGTGTGAGGAAAATGCTGTTAACCCCTTTGCACACGGGCTTTAGAGCTAAGTGGACTTAAGTATAGATCCTCCACTCAGCAGCAGAATAACACTTGGGACTGCTGACTTCACCTCTCTGAGCTTCAGTTTCCTCATTTGTGAAAACATAATAATAGTGTTGCTAATAATCATTGATGGGCTTCCCAGGTGACTCAGTGGTAAAGAATCTGCCTGCCAATGCAGGAGACACAGGAGACGTGAGTTCAGTCCATGGGTCGGGAAGATCCCCCAGAGGAGGAAATGGCAACCCACTCCAGTATTCTTGCCTGGGAAATCCCATGGACAAAGGAGCCTGGCGGGTTACAGTACATGGGGTCGCAGAGTCGGTCATGACTGAGCAACTAACACACGCACACACACACATATACACACATAGCCAATTAACAATGTTGTGATAGTTTTGGGTGTATAGCGGAGTGACTCAGCCATACATATACATGTATCCATCACTGACGCTTTATTAAGTGTAATATAGATGTATATATGCATGCCAGGTCTTATGCTAAGGGCTTTATTCATTAATCTGTTGAATCCTTGTAACAACCCCTGTGGCACTGAGAGCTTACCAGTGGAGGACTCAGTTTACTCTTAATGGCTCTCTAGAGGTAGAGATACCAGGTTTAAGGGAACAGATTGGTTACTGTATATGTTGGCATGTTCCCCCTCCCCTCCCCATATAGGCACCCAGCTCTGGGCCCCATGTACCTGATGGGTCTGGACATTTCCAGTGAGTGAAACAACAGCCCGTGGGCCTAGAGCAGCTAAGCAGCTGGCTCTCCTGTTTGTCCTTTCTCTAGTTTCAGCTTCCGGGGCAGCAGGCCAAAACAGGAAGAGGAAGTGCCAGGGGTGGGGAGGAGGCAGGAGGTATGCCCTGCTGGGGGTGCCCCCCTTTTCCAGCATGGTCAGGCCTGAGGACAGAGACCAGGGAGCCTGGGTACAGCCCTTAACCTGCTGTGCCCTGATGCCCTAAGTGCTAAGAAATCTCAGCATTGGCCTTAGGCCACCAGTGATCCTAAAAATGGCCCAAATCCTCATGGCGCACTGCCCCAGATTTATGTGAACTTAAAACATTTTACAAACTCCTGGGCTGAGAAGTTTATACAACCATCAATTGTGGGAATTCCAAGACAAAAGTCTGCGAATCCTGTTGAAATTGTCTGAAAAGTCCTATGACTATATATACCTGGGTGTCTTAAGAAATATCCAGTATTTTCACCAGATTCTCAAAGTATCTGACCCCATATCAGCTCTAGATGGTGACCTTAATCTTGCCACATCCCCTCCTTTGTCAGAGACAAAGGGAAGATTCTTGACCAAGGTCACCCAGGGGGAAGCAGTGGTGATTCTGGAGCCCAAACTCAGGCTTGCCAATTTGGCTTTGGTGTCCTCAGCTCAGGTTGGGGGATAGAAACCCAGCCCAGGCAGGGGGGGTTCATATAGAGATGCTGGGATTGGGAGTGAAGTTTTTAAACTGAATTACAACAATACTAATAAAGCTCCTTTTATTGAGGGTTTACTCTAGGCCAGGCACTAAGGATTTGAAGTGAAGTGAAAGTCACGCAGTCGGTTCGACTCTTTGAGACCCCATGGACTGAATAGTCCATGGAATTCTCCAGGCCAGAATACTGGAGTGGGTAGCCTTTCCCTCCTCCAGGGGATCTTCCCAACCCAGGGGTCGAACCCAGATCTCCCACATTGCAGGCAAATTCTTTACCAGCTGAGTCACAAGGGAAGCCCAAGAATACTGGAGTGGGTATCCCTTCTTCAGCAGATCTTCCCAACCCAGGAATCAAACCAGGGTCTCCTGCATTGCAGGCAGATTCTTTACCAATTGAGCTGTCAGGGAAGCCCAAGGATTTGATGTGGGATTAATTCCGTCCTCACAACTCTCTGAGTTATGTCCTAGTATTCTGTTTTGGGATTTGGCTGCACTGGGTCTTGGTTGTGGTGCTCGAGATCTTCAGTCTTCATTGCAACACATGGAATCTTTAGTAGCAGCATGCAGACTGTTGGCATGTGGCACTCGGAATCTAGTTCCCCGACCAGGGATCAAACCCAGTGCCCCTGCATTGTGAGTGTGGAGTCTTAGCCACTGGACCACCAGGGAAGTCCCTGGGTTTTTTGTTTGTTCAGCCATGCTGTGCAGCGTGCAGGATCTTTGTTCCCTGACCAGGGATCAAACCTTGACAGTGAAATTGCTGAGTCCTAACCCTGGAGTGCCAGGGAATTGCCCCTATAGTCCCTTTTTTTTTCTTTTTTCTTTTTTTTACAGATGAGGAAACTGAGGCTCAAAAAGTTGAAGGAACTTGCCAGAGTCACACAGCCTAATAAAGGGCAGAGGAGTCAGGGCTTGAAGCAAGCAGCCTGGCTCCAGAGCCCATGCTCCTAACCACTGCCCCACACTGCCTTTCCAGGCCTCAGAAGGCTGAGGAGGTACAAGAAATGAAAGCAGACGGGGCCAGGTATTACAGACAAGAAAGCTGGAAGGAAGGAGCCCATTCCCTCCCCAGGAATAAGGAGGGATCAGGGCAGGAGCTTGTGGGTACATTTTAGCCTCAGACCTCCCCCTTCTGAGCTTGGCACATACACAGCAAACCCTTTATAAAGGGTCATTCTCCTTAATGGTATTGCCATTGGCACTTGCGCCCCAGTCTCTGGCCTCGGCAGGCAGCCCCTGGCAGTGTGCCCACCACCCGCTTCTCCCAGCCCAGATCTGATGAGCTGGCTTCTTTACATGGGGGTGATTTGCAAGGCCCAGGTGAGAGGGGGTGGGTGGCAGGGCCTGGAGCATGCCCCTGGTAACCCCGGATCCACAGGTCTCCAGGAACTGGGGAGCAGCTAGTACGTCAGCCGTGGGGCTCTGAGCCCAGCGCTGGGGCTGGAGGAGGAGATGGCCTCAGGGCTTGCAGTCTGCACCGCAGCACCCTGTCACAGCCCGTCTCTTCTGGGAAGCCTGTCTTGATTCCTTTGTGGTTGGTGCTCTGTGTTCTCAGAAAGGGCCTGGTATGACCTGGGAGGGCCTTCATCCCTTCACCCCACGCCTCTTCTTATGCCCAGAAGCAAGGCAAGAAGAAACCTCTCTTTGGGAATGGGAGTGTGGCTCCAATAGGGAGGGTGCCTTTTTTCATTAATGTTAACTTTTTTTTTTAGTCATAGTGAAATTTACATATAACTTACCATTTTAACCATTTGTGGTGACTACTATTTGGAGGGTATTTGTCATGTACTGAAAGTGTTAGTTGCTCAGTTGTGTCCATCTCACTGGGACTCTCTGGACTGTCGCCTGCCAGACTTCTCTGTCCATGAAATTCTCCAGGCAAGATACTGGAGTGGGTTGCCATTTCCTCCTCCAGGGGATCTTCCTGACTCGGGGATCAAATCTAGGTCTCCTGTGTTGCAGGCAGATTCTTTACCGTCTGAACCACCAGGGAAGCCCAGTACTAGGAACTCTCACTTAATTGTTAAAATGAGCCTATGAACTGATATGATGTCCCTGTTTTACAAATAAAAATGCTGAGGCTCAGAGAGGTTCAGTGACTTTCCCAAGGATCAACAGCTCAAGAGTAGCAGAACTGGGATTCAAATCCAGGCAGCCTGGCCTTGAGCCTTTTCTGTTTATCAGTACTTTCTGCCATTTCTCAACCCTAAGTGGGTGAGTCTATCATCCCCGTTATAACAGAAGCTGAGGCTCAGAGAGGCCTCACAGTGACTTACCCAGGGTCCCAGAGCCTGACGGGAGGAGAGCCTCTGAGCTGTGACGGTCCTCATCACTCAGCCCCCCTCTCCCCGCTCTTCCCCGCAGGTGGCAATGGTGGAGGTACAACTGGACGCTGACCACGACTACCCTCCGGGGCTGCTCATCGCCTTCAGCGCCTGCACCACGGTGCTGGTGGCCGTGCACCTGTTTGCGCTCATGATCAGCACCTGCATCCTGCCCAACATCGAGGCCGTGAGCAACGTGCACAACCTCAACTCAGTCAAGGAGTCGCCCCACGAGCGCATGCACCGCCACATCGAGCTGGCCTGGGCCTTCTCCACCGTCATCGGCACGCTGCTCTTCCTGGCCGAGGTCGTGCTGCTCTGCTGGGTCAAGTTCTTGCCCCTCAAGAAGCAGCCAGGCCAGCTGCGGCCCACCAGCAAACCCCCGGCCGGCGGGGCGGCCGCCAACGTCAGCAGCACCGGCGGCATCACCCCAGGCCAGGCCGCCGCCATCGCCTCCACCACCATCATGGTCCCCTTCGGCCTGATCTTTATCGTCTTTGCCGTCCACTTCTACCGCTCACTGGTCAGCCATAAGACAGACCGACAGTTCCAGGAACTCAACGAACTGGCCGAGTTTGCCCGCCTGCAGGACCAGCTAGACCACAGAGGGGACCACCCCCTGACCCCGGGTAGCCACTATGCCTAAGCCTCCCTGGGCTGGGCAGTTCAGAGCTTTGGCCTTACGCCTTTCCCCACGACCTTGTCCTGCCCCAGCCTCAAGGACAGCGTGTGCAGGGGGCTGGGCTTTCGTCAGGGAGGGGCAGAAAGTGGAGGAAAGAGGCTTTTTTTTTTAAAAGAGAAGTTACTGCACTTTGAAACTTTCCTCTAAGAGAATAAGTACTTCCTGTTCTTCCAGCTCCAGGGTCACCTCCTGCTCAGAGGCCACCACCGAGAGCCAGAGTGGGGACAAACGCTCCCTTTGTCCCTTCTCCTCCCCCGAGCAGGTACCACCTGGATGCCTCCTGTTCTTTCCGTCTTGACCCTCCCTCTCCGTTCAGCGTCAGTTGTGTGCGTGTGCGCGTGTGTGAACACAGAAATATACTCATAAGGGACACCTCCTCTTGTGTCTGTATTTGTTGGGTCTGAACTGCCTGGCCTTTCTCCCGGTGGACCAGTCAGGTGAGCCTCTAAGCGAAAAAAAAAATTCAACATTTTGGGATATTTCCAACCTATCTGAAAAAGTTGCATGAGCAGTAACTGAAATGTCTATGTAGGCAGCTCTTATCATTCACAGTTGTTCTGTTTTATAGTTACAGGACACTGAATTGATTGAATGCTGAACCACTGCTCCTAAGAGAAAGGGGTTAGGTTCCTGCGAGCATCTGGTCACTTTTTTTTTTTTTTTTAGTTTTTTTGTTGCTGTTGATATGGACCATTTTTTAAGTCTTTATTGAATTTGTTACAGTACTGCTTCTGTTTTGGTGTTTTGGCCAGGCAGTATGTGGGATCTTAGCTCCCCACCAGGGATCATACCTGCATCCCCTGTGGGCATTGAAAGGCAAAGTCCTAACTACTGGACCACCAGGGAACTCGCTGCCTGTTTCTTTCTAAAGACACCTTACTTAAAAGATATTTTTTAAAGATACCTTAATAACATTGAACTTATGCATTACCACAACAGCATGTCACTTATTTGTAACACACACGTATGTTCCCCGTAAGGCATGTCACTCTTCCTGTGTTCCGAACACTATAGACAGTGCTTCGTTGCTACCCTTGGGGGTCATTTTAAATAGTGAAATCGAGTGTCCCGCCTCCTTCAGCGCGACCCACCGCCTCCACAGGTGGGGTGCGCCCTCCACAGGTGGTGGGGACAGGGCTGTGGAGCCCCGGGCAAATCTCTTAGTAATGAAGAAAACTTGAAATTATTTGGGAAGTGCAACAACCCAAATGGCCATGGGCACAATTACAAAGTTGTGGTGACAGTACATGGAGAGGTTGATCCTGTTACAGGAATGGTCATGAATTTGACTGACCTCAAAAAGTATATGGAGGAGGCAATCATGAAGCCCCTTGATCATAAGAATCTGGATCTAGATGTGCCATATTTTGCAGACATTGTAAGCACAACAGAAAATGTAGCTGTATATATCTGGGAAAACCTCCAGAAATTTCTTCCTGTGGGAGTTCTTTATAAAGTAAAAGTATATGAAACCGACAGTAATATTGTAGTCTATAAAGGAGAATAACTCTTAGAGATTAATTTCCATCCATATTTGAAGAAGACCTTTATCCCCTTGAACAATTAAGAAGTCATCACCTTACTGTTGCACTTCCACATTGTGTTCTGGAGTCATTGTGAGTGAGTCCTGTTCTAGACTCAAATCTAATTTAAAACCAAGTTTGTAATGTATTCTGAGTATCATTTAAAGAGTCTTTCATCTGTAGATTAAAATCACTTCAGCAAAAAAAAATAAATAGTGAAATCACCAACTTTTAAAAGCCCCCAAAATATGAGGGCTTTTAAAACCCTCTGCCCCTCGTCTCTCTCTCCTCTCCAAGTGGAGGTGGGTGGTGGCAGGGGGGATGTGTCGGCAGCCCCCCGACAGGTGACCAGGCGCCACTGGGCGCATTTCTACCATGGCTATGCGCCACTACTGACTCTGGGACAACTGGGAAGGCCTGTGGGGAAGGTGGCTCAGGGGGCCCCATCGTCCCCTCATCCCCAGTCGCTAAATAGGCTATGAAAAGGATAGATGTTTACATCATGAGCTGAAACTAAGGCAGAGGGTCACCTTGTTTGACCTCAGCAAGCAGACAGATTTGCAGATACCAAAACTGAATAGTGAGGATGACAATATGTGTTTCCCTCTGAACCATATGCGTTAGTTGCAGATTTCCTTCTAAAATCAAGCACATTCCTCTACATAAGCATAGTTCAGTGCTCAAATTCAGGAAATTTGACATTGATGCGATACTGTTATCTGATACAACATTGTCAATTTTGCTCTTATCGCCATCATGTCCTTTCTTGCAGTGATTTTTCCGTCCGGGATCATGCGTTGCAATGAGTTGTCATATCCCTTTGGTCGCCTTTACAACATTGCTTCTGTTTTATGTTTTGGTTTTTCGTCCCTGAGGCATGTGGGATCTTAGCTCCCCGACCAGGTGTTGAACCTGCACCCCCTGCAGTAGAAGGTGAAGTCTCAACCACTGGATGGTCAAGGAAGTCCCTCTTTAGTCATCTTTAATTTGGAACAGCCTTTCTTTGTCCTCTTTAATAACATTTTTGAAGAGTTTAAGCCAGTGGTTTTGTAGAATGCAACCTCCATCTAGTTTCTCTGGTATTTACTCATTTTTATGATCAGGTTGTGCATTTTGGCAGGAATTTTATCTCCATTTTGCAGATGACAAGAAATTGCTGTCTAAAGAGGGTAAGTAATGGGCAGAATTCAAACCTGGAAGTAAGTCTGGCTTGGAGCCTAGACACTCCCAGAAATCTTACATCGGCTGATTCTGACATTGCTGAAGAAACTGGAAGACCCAGCAGTGGCATTACTGGCCTGCCTTCTTGCAGAGCCTCAATGAACAGGAGCTGAGTTGCAGCTCCTTCTTCCCAGGAAATGAATTTGCCACAGCCTCCACCACTCCCTATTGTATAACTCCAGCCCAGCTTCCTATGTTATTTGTCTGGCCCCAGAGGGCCTTTGAGTTTGAGAGCCCTGTTCTGTCCCATAACCCTGACATAGAAAGTGGTTTTACAAAAACAAAGTGCTCTGACCGAATGAAGTGAGAGTTCTTGGAGGAAAGCATGGGCTTCCAAGCTGACTCAGTAGGTAAAGAATCTGCAAGAGGAGGGCATGACAGCCCACTCCAGTATCCTTTCCTGGAGAATCCTATGGACAGAGGAGCCCGGCCGGCTACAGTCCATGGGGTTGCAACGAGTCGGACACGACTGAAGCAACTTAGCACGCGTGCACATGTGTGGCCTTCCTTAAGCTCTTGTCCTTCTGAATAAACTTGGACGTGGCCAACAGCAACTTGGTGGGCTGAGTGGGGAAGGGAGCCCTTCTTTTTGCTATTGCAGCTTCTAGCCTCCGTCCTGTATCACATGTACCAAGACCCACCCCCTGTTCTGTCCCCAGATGGCCCTCTGACTGGGACTGAGGAGGGTGGAGCAGATACCCCTGTGTGAAAAATCACTGGCTCCCCAGAGAAAACCTGGGCATCTTCTTCCATCCTTCTCTGAGATTCTTACCTCCCTGCTTCTGCAGAGACCTGTGGTCTGGGTGGAGTTTTTCCTGAGTGTTTGGTTTTCTTTTCTTAACTTGGCTGAACTCAGGAATCATCAGATTGGCTTGTAAAAGGAGGATTTCCAATCTATTGGAATCTGCCCTACTGTGGATTCCATTTTAAGTTGGTCTGGGTATGTCTCTGCAATCTTTTTGCCTTGAAAATGCCAATTCCTAACCACTGGACCTGCAGGGAATTCCCTGGAATCTCTCTGTAACTAACACTCCAGGTACTCAAATGCAGGCAACTTGTGAGGGAAACATGGACGGTTAAAAGAACAGTCTTTAATTTCAATTTGATGTTTTGAATAGGTAATATGTTCATAGGTTCCAAATAACAGCAATGAAAAATTGCTGCTGCTCCCCTGTTTCCAGGTTCCCAATTCTCCACAAAGATAATCACAGTTACCAGTATATTTTGATCCCATCTAGAGATTTTATACATAAACAAGAACACACCCTACTTCTTCTTAAAAAAGTCTATACACATTGCTACTGTTCTCACCGCCACTTCTCAACTGAGCAGACAGGCCTAAGTTTAAGCACAGGCACTTTCTAATTTGGTGACTTGTGAGCCTCCCTGAACTTCAGTTTCTTCTAAAATGACATGAATAATAGCAGGACATCTCATAGGTCATTGAGGGATCACGAGAGAGCACTCGTGTAAAGCTGTCAGCACTGGGCCTGGCAGTGAGTGGCTCTGTATCTGGTTAATGGGGTGCCCAGAGGCAACCAGGCTCAGCTTCCCAGCCTCAGAGGTACCGACTGAGAACCCTGCTGTGGATTAGGCCACCTGGTTAGGGTTCTGATGGCAGAGAGAATCTCAATAACATCAGTGAACGCTTTTGTGAGCCCTTTACTATGTGGTGGGCATTTGCCAAGGGCTTTATGAACACTGATATTTCAGGGTTCTTTCATGGTTTTATACCAGTGAGGTTGGGTTGAATTCTGTGGAATGTTTATATTATAACATGTTCAGCAGGTTCCCAACCTCTACCCACTGGGTACCAGTAAGACTCTCCCTGCCAGTTGTGAAAACCAAAAGCGTCTCTAGACTTGGCCAGATGTCCCAGGGAAGGAAGGGGAGCAGAATCACCCTCAGATTAGAACCACACCTTATTCTATTCTTCCAGTACCATATTAACTCTGGATGGTAAGTACTATTATTGTCCCAGACTACGAGAGGAAACCTGGAGAACAGAGAGGGTGGGTGACATACACAAGAACACACAGCTAAGAAATCAGTGCTGGGATTCACATTCTGCAGCAGTCTGAGTGCAGAACTCCTATTCATAAACATTATGTAAGAGTTGCTCTTATCTTGCAGGAATGTTGTGCAAAATTTTGCAAAGCCTTTCGTGGATATCTGTTTACAACTCACCTCAATAACCTCATGTTATCTGTTGTTTTTATATCTGCCAGAAGATCATCACAACACCCCCACCCCCACCCCCATGAGATCTCTGAGGTTCCCATTTTACAGACAGGGCAACTGAGGTCACTTGCTTAGGTTCACAAAGCCAATAAGTCAGAGGTTCTGTGCCCCAGCTGCACACTAGAGTCAAGCTGGGGAACTTCCGGAAGGCCCAGGCCTCATCCTAGACAGATGAGGCTCTCTGGGTGTGGAATCTGGGCGTTCTTAGCTTTTACATCTCCCACGGGATTCCAAGGTTGGGAGCTCCTATGTTAGGGTGAGAAGCCAGGTCACGTTTCAATGCCGAATCTAAGTGACGAGTGGAGCCTGATGCAGGCTCTGTCTCATTTCTGGAATGAGACAGAGATCAGTTATCTCACCAGAGACCTGGCAGCACCACCCCACTTTGCCCCAAGGGAAGTCCATGTGGCCCATGCGGACATTTCACTTCTCCACCTGAAATCCTTCCCGAGGGACCCTGCACACACACCGCCCCCCCCCCCGCCCCGCCACCGCCACCCACCTTAGGCACCCGGCTCTTGCCACCAGGGTCCTCCTTTATTCTGGTGCACTCAGAGATGAGGTCCAAGAAAAAAGGCAGTAACAAGAGGGTCCCCAAGGCCAGCAGGGGAGAGAAGCACTGGCCTCCTCCTGGGAAGGAATGAGCCAGTGCTGGAAGGAGTAAGGTGCCTTCTGAAGGTGCCAAGGGTGTGTCCCCACTTGCTCCTCACACAGGAGCTGCACCGGTCCGAGCAGTTGGGTGACTCCGGTTTGAATTCCTCCTGAAGCGCTGGTGTTCTCTCTGCAAGGGCGAGGAGTGCTGGGAGCTGGCGTTTCAAAGATGCTGTACCAGTGCTCTCTCCTCGACCCCACTTATACCCACCAGGAGGGACTGCATGGAACAAGGCCCCACAGGACAGATGGGCAAGTAGAGGGCCGGGGCAAACATCGGTACTCAAGGGCACTCGGGTGAGCAGACCACTGAGTCCAATCCCATAAGGCCACAGTGGGAGGATCTGGGCAGGACGTCTATAGGGAAAAGAGGGTGGGTGTGTGCTTGTTCGTTGGCCACACCAGGTAGCATGCGGGATCTTAGCTCCCCAACCAGGAATTGAACCTGTGCCCCCTGCATTGGGAGCACAGGTTCTTATTTACGCACAGAACCACCACAGAGGTCCCAAGGAAAAGAGATTCCAAGAAAAGGAAGCAAAAACGACCAGCAGGACTTTGGAGGCAAAGTCCTGTGTGGTCCTGCCCCTGATCCCTCCTGGTCAGAGAAGAGCCCAGGAGCTGCCCAGACCACATCAGAGGGTGGCTGGTATGCCCGCCTCTCACCTGGCATCAATCTCCTTCTTCTTTTGTCTTCTTGAACATGGCCAAGGCTTCCTCCAACACACCGTCGGGATCTAGAATTTTGACCTGGACGGAAGTAACAGGGGTTGGTCTGGGGAGTGTGGAGAAGACCCAGGCTGTCAGCCTTTGAGACACTGCCTGCCCTGTGGGGGTGCTGCCAGCCTTGGGGGTGCTGCCTGCTTTGTGGGGGTACTGCCAGTCTCCCTGGGGATGCCCTGACTGAAAACAAAACCTTGTAGGTTTCCTGACTGGGCTGGGCTCAGTTAGGTTGGGTGTGGCTGGCAGGGGGCTGCTGTTTCCTGTCTGTAGGTTGGGTGTAGTCCCAGGATCCTGCAGAGAGCTGCCCACCTCAGGAATGGGGAACTGGGTGGGCTGGGGGGCCTCGTCGCGGCCGAAGTCAATCATTGTGCCACACTTGGCCACGTCGTCCACCCAGAAGCCTTCAAACAGCTGACCATGGTCCAGGTGGAAGAAACGCCCCGACCCATTCTTCACACCTCTCTGCCAATTGCCTTCATAGCGGTTCCCATTCTCTGGGGGGAAAGACAGAGGGTCATGGGTGCTGGCCCACCACATTCCCCCCCTGGCTGGACTTTCTGCCACTCGGCAAGCTAGACATCATGCCCACCAGAAAGCCATAGAGCCCCGGGGTGCCAGTGGTTTCAGACCTGGTTCACATATCACCTCACCTCAACTACCTACTTGAACTTAGATAAGCGACACCGTTTCCTGCCTGTAAAAAAATATAGCTAATGATACTAACAGGCAGTGCTTTTCCAGCATTTACTCTGTGCCAATTCCATGCTGCTTCTGACCTCACTTCTCACAAAAACAGTTCTGTGAAGGATAAAGGATTCCACTTTATACATGAAACTTGAAAAGCTCCAGAAATTTGATTGATTTACTTAAGGTCACAGAACTAGGAAGGGTTTCAAACCAAATCCTGTTCATCCCAGGAGACCCTGCTCTTAACTGGGAATCAATTCCACTTCCTATCGGATGGTGGTGATGCTGTAAAAATAATAATGATAAATCTAACATGTCTCAGCTCAGACACTTATGAGCTGTGTGACCCTGAGCAAGTCATGCAGCCATTTTGTCTCGTTTCCTCATTTGTAAAATGACCAGAGTAGCACCTCCCTCATTAAATTATTGTAAAGATTAAATGAATCTGTACACATAAAGGACTTAGAAAAGTACTGGATAAACTCCAGATCAGAGATCAACAAACCTTTTCTGCAAAGTAGCAGATAGGATTTTCGGCACTGTGGGTCTCTGCCACAGATGGTCACCTCTGCCACTGGACAATACATAAGTGAATGAGCACATCTGTGTGCCAACAAAACTTTATTTACAAAAACATGTTCGGGACTGGATTTGGCCCATAGTTTGCTGAGCTCTGCTATACAAGTATGTACTGATACTGAGCGCCTACTATTTATTCTATGTCATGCTAAGCATTTTACAAATATAAACCTCACTTAATCTTCACAATAACTTTGGGTAAGCTTTATTTTCCCCTTACTTTACAGTTGAGAAAACTGAAGCATAGGGAGTTTAAAGAGGTTAATTGCCCAAGGTCCCACAACTAGTAAGAGCTGGTTCCAAACTCCAAGCCTTAGAAAGCCTGCGCTGGGCCACAGCGGGCGCTCACTAAATGCCTGCTATTAGTAGGAGGTACGCACTAAAATCAGGAATGGGAGCAGGGTGCAGGGAGGATTAAGAATGACAGAGTGGCTGCCTTAACCCTCCCCAGTTTTCAGGAGCCTAGGTTCTGGTTTGTGTCCTCACCAAGAGTATCTATTGCACAGCAGGCACTGGGGAAACAGTGGGGAACAAAACAGACACAGTCCCAGTCCTTCTGCAGGTCACAGTCTGGAGGGACAATGATGCTAAATTTATGGATTCTAGGTGAGTGATAATACCATCATGGTTATCTGGGTCATGAAGATCTTTTCTGTATAGTTCTTCTGTGTAGTCTTGCCATCTATTCTTAATCTCTTCTGCTTCTGTTAGATGCATACCATTTCTGTCCTTTATTGAGCCCATCTTTGCATGAAATGTTCCCTTGGTATTTCTAATTTTCTTGAAGAGATCGCTAGTCTTTCCCATTCTATTGTTTTCCTCTATTTCTTTGCACTGTTCACTTAGGAAGGCTTTCTTTTCTCTCCTTGCTATTCTTTCAAACTCTGCATTCAGATGAGTGTATCTTTCCTTTTCTCCTTTGCCTTTTGCTTCTCTTCTTTTCTCAGCTATTTGTAAGGCCTTATCAGACAACCATTTTGCCTTTTTGCATTTCTTTTTCTTGGGGATGGTTTTAATCACCGCCTTCTATACAATGTTACCAACCACCGTCCATAGTTGTTCAGGCACTCTGTCTTTCAAATCTAATTCCTTGAAACTATTTGTCACTTTCACTGTATAATCGTAAGTGGTTTTCCCTACTTTCTTCAATTTAAGTCTGAATTTTGCATGAAGGGGTTCATGATCTGAGCCACAGTCAGCTTCCGGTACAGAATTGTAGTGTGGATATAATGAGCTCAGGGCTGCCTAAGTGTGGGCTATGATTGGGGCACCCCACTCCACTACTCTTGCCTGGAAAATCCCATGGATGGAGGAGCCTGGTAGGCTGCAGTCCATGGGGTCGCTAAGAGTCGGACATGACTGAGCGACTTCACTTTCACTTTTCACTTTCATGCATTGGAGAAGGAAATGGCAACCACTCCAGTGTTCTTGCCTGGAGAATCCCAGGGACGGGGGAGCCTGGTGGGCTGCCGTCTATGGGGGTCGCATAGAGTGGGACACGACTGAAGCGACTTAGCAGTAGCAGTATGATTACTATGGACCAAAAGACAAAGTCTTAATTCTTTATATTTATCGCTAGATACCCCTTTTAGAGTATAAACTCCCCGAGGGCAGGGACCAGGTCTTGTCTCCTGTCGTTCACCTTAACCCCCCATCCCCAGCAGCGCTATGCGGGGGCGTGGCCCGATGGGCGTGGCCAAGGCCCGGCCGTGCAGGGCCCCGGATGACTGTGCCTTGAGGGGGTGGCCGAGTGGGCGTGGCCAGCAGGCCTTTGGGACGGGGCTGGACACTCACTCAGGCGCAACATGCCCTCCCCTTCTGGCTTGTCATTACGCCACTGGCCCTCGTAGATGTCTCCGTTGCTGTAGTACATGCGGCCCCACCCGCTGCGCTGGTTGCCACACCAGTCACCCTCATAATACTCCTTGGGTCCGAAAAACTGGATCCCATAGCCCTGAAAGCACGAAGATGTCCTTGTTCACGGCGCCCCACAGCACTGGGAACACCCACCATCCTCCCTGGTACCCAAAACACCTAGGCTTCTTCCCTCCTTCCTCCGCAAGCCCTACATCCAAGCTGACGGTCCTGTTTTGTAAAATCTCCCAGGCCTTCCATTTTCCGCTACCCTGTGCTACTGCCTTCCTTCGGCCCACCATCATTTCGCCCCTTCTCACTGATCTTCCTCCTCCACTCTCCCGTTCTCCCTCTCATCCCATGCATCTGCCATATGACTGCTGGGAGGATCTTTTACATGGCCTGTCTGATCATGTTAATTCTGTCTTACCAACTCTGATTTGACCCTATTAAAAGTCGCAGATGCCTGGCAATGAGATCAAAGCTATGGACTTTCTCCCCAGAAAAATGAACATGAACACTTATCATGCGACCGCAGATAGTCACCATGGGGTCCCCACAGATCAAACCTGAAGGGGCTGGCTTATGCATCCCAAGGCTACTTCTCAAAAATCCTGATCCCCCACATAACCTTCAAGGCCCCCTCCTACCCCTCCTCTCTCTGCCATCCCTGTGGGTAGACACACCTTGCTGTTTAATATTTCCTTCCTTTAACAACTTCTGCAGCCTTTGCTACTTCCCCTCCTCCTTTTTTACTCCCTAACACCTTGCATCTTATGGTGTCACCTTCTACAGGAAGCCTGCCCTGAATTCTCAGTGAACTTCCATTGGACTTTCTGTGAAAACCTCAATCCTAGCACCGTATTATACAATGTAAATTATTTATTTGGGGATCTTTGTCTCCCACTGGCCAAGAAACATTTTGAGAGCAGAGATCATGAAATCCTGGGGCAATTAACTTGCCAGCAGTGTGACCCCAGGTGAGGCACTTCACCTGCTGCACCCTTCTGAGCATGTCTCCTCATCAGTGAGAGGAAAATAATAATGATGATGATGACGATGTTGATGTGGAGTTCTACAATATATCCTATTCCAGGGTCATAACAGCAGTTGTTCAATAGCAGTGCTGTATGATTATCTGTCTCCATGACCTGTGGTGAGGAGTCAGGTGTTTATGGGTTGGGGGCATGCCTCTGGCTGCCCTCTAGCCCTCAGGACCTTCTTCTCTTGGCAAAGGGTGTAGTGTCTGCTTTCTTTCTTGCTCTCACTTTTCCACCCGCCCCCCACCTCTTATCCAGTCCCAACAGAAGGGGTATTCTCAGAAAGGGATGCCAGGGGAAAAGAAAGCCAGGAAATGAGTTGGGGAGGTGGGGGAGGAGATTTTGCCCCTCAGAGGCTGGCTGGCTTCTTGTAGCCACAGGGTTTCATGGGCTCCTCCCTGGGCCCTCTCCTGCTTCCTGTTTCTGGTTTTTGTTCTGAGAAGTCTTGATGGTTCCCCCACCCCTTCCTTCTCCCACCCACGCAGAACCCTGTTCTCTTCCCCTAGATCCCCCTCCCTTTTTTCCCAGGCCTCTCTGACTGCTCCCCCTACACACACACACACACACACACACACACACACAGGCTTCTTTCAGCCTGGCCCACACCCCAGAGCATGATGGGAACCACTCACACATTTCTTATCGCCTTTCCACCAGCCTGAGTAGGCTCTCTTGTACTTTCCGGTCTCTTGGTCAGGAAGGCTGAGGGTGCCATAGCCATCTCGCTTCCCAGACTTCCAGTCCCCCTCATAGATGGCTCCATTCTTCTTCCAGACCTGTGTTCCTTTCCCTGGTGATACAAAGATGGGCCAACACTGCAAACATGGCCTTCATGGGGCCGGTGTGGGGAGACAGGTGCTCTGTCTGCCTGGGCCTCAGGCATCTGGACTGGACAGTTCTCAAGGACTGAGAGGGGTATCTACCTCGTACGTAGACCACCCTCTCCCTAGCATCCAGAGAAACTCCAAGAGAGGTCTATTTCTACCGTGCTTTGCCCTGACGCCAAACCCATAGAGCAAACACCAAGCAGAAATTTTCCCCTTTGGTGTTTGAGCTTCATCTTTTAATAATACTGAGTGTATATACCAGATGGTCAGGATTTCTGGAGAATGTTCTGCATATTTCTTCAGTTCTCCTGATTATACATGGAGACCCACCTCCTCCTATTATACTCCAACCCCTTCTGTGTCCTCCACTCCCATTTTCCATTCTGCCCTCCAGTTCCTGGTGGCCCTGTCGTTCCTGGAACCCACCAGATATGCTTCCGCTTCAAGGCTTTTGTACCTGCTTCTCCTCTGGCCTGGAAAACTCTTCCCCAAATATTCACTCACTCCCTACCTCCTGCAAGTCTTTACTCAAAAATCATTTTCTCATTGACCATCTCACTTAAAATTATTTAATATAAGCTTCTGGACTTCCCTGCTGGTCCAAAGGCTAAGACTCTTCGCTCCCAATGCTGGGGACCCAGGTTCCATCCCTGGTCAGGGACCTAGATCCCGCATATGCTGTAACAATGATTGAAGATCCTGCATGCTGCACCTAAGACCTAGCTCAGCCAAATAAATAAATATTGAAAAAAATTAATATAAGCTACTTTTAACCCCTTACCCTGTTCTATTTCTTTCCACATCCCTTGTCAACTCCTACTGCTACTGCTAAGTCGCTTCAGTCGTGTCTGACTCTCTGTGACCCCATAGACGGAAGCCCACTAGGCTCCCCCGCCCCTAGGATTCTCCAGGCAAGAACACTGGAGTGGGTTGCCATTTCCAACTCCTAACATAATAGATCATTCATTTATTTATCATGTATTGTCTACTGTCTGTGTCTTCCAGGAGAATGTACACTTCACAAGGGCACAGACTGGTCTGTTCTGTTCACTGCTCTATTTCCAGCACAGAAGAACAGTGCCTGGCATGTTGGAGGTGACCAATATTTGTTAAACAAAGGGATGAATACAATAAGTGGGAAGTACCTCTGTGTGCCAACTTGTGTCTCAGTCCTTGGTAGCTCAGGAACAAACCCAGCTTTTTGATCTAGTGCAAGTAACTTAACTCTCTGGGCCTCAGGTTCCTCATCTGTAAAATGGGTACAAGAAGATCTCATGGGGTTGTTCTGGACACTAAATTTATTAATATATGTATAATACTTAGGACAATGCCTGAAAATAGAAAAGATGCTATCATTGATGTTTGCCCTTGAGGCAGGATCCAGTTACACTGTAGGGGATGAATAGTTGTTTATACCAGCCTGCAAGGTCATATCACAGGTAGGGCAGCCAAGTTCAGACAATGGGAAATGACTTACCCAAAGTCACACAGCCTCTCAGTAATAGAGCCAGGTTTAGAACTCCAGCATCCTGACTCTTAGTCCAGGGCTCTGTCCACACCACAGGCTTCCCACAAAGACTGAAACACACAGGCAGTCATCCTTAACTACACAAAGAGCTCCAGGCAGCTGCGTAAAACCTGGTCTATAAGTCAGTGCTGAGGGTGGGTGTTGTGTTATGAGCAGGGTGGGTTCAACTTTTGGGGGTTTCTTGGACAAGGAAAGTCTGAATAATGTCCTGTGCTGTGCTCAGCCCTCAGAGAACATTCAAGAAGTTCCCCTTCTGCACAGATCCTTGGCTACATATTTGATAGATGGTATCTCTTATCTTAACAGATATGTATTATTCCAATTTTACAGATGAGGAGACTGAGGCTCAGAGTGGTGTAGTAGACCTCTCAAGGTCACAGTTGATGGAGCTGAGATTGACCCAGGTTTATGGACTCAAGCTTAACGCAGGAAGACAGGAGAGAAGAGTGGCCAAGAGCCAAGAATCTGGAATTGCAAGACTAGACGGAGAAGCCATAACACCTTTTTTTAATAAAAACTTTGTTTTTCTGTTTTTCTTTCTTCAGGACTCAGTTTGTGTCACAAGGAGTCCATACTCCACCCTGGGAGCCCCAGCTATTGAGGGGTGGAGATGTGGTGGGAGATATTCTATTTCGCCCCCTGCTGGTTTGAAGGACTGAGCTTAAAGACCAGAATCCCAGTTGCAAGGTGGTTTCTGGAGGCCACCTTTTCCTCCTGCTAGCCAGCTCCATGCTTAGTGCAGTTGCAGAGGGTAGAGAATGAGCTGATGTCCTGGGAGTCCCAGCTGAGGCTGTGGCTGGTGTCTAAAGACAGCTTTGTTCCCTGTTGGCCCCTCTGCTCACCTGAAGCCAGGGTTGAGTTGGATTTCAGAGCCCCAGCATGAGGATGCCCCTGGCTGGTCCTAGTCAGTATTCACCTCTCGGTGATATATCTTATGTCCCCAGTGAGCTCTGCAAGCTGCTTCCTTGGCCCCAGGGGTCCACCGTGGCCCAGACCCCACACTCACCCCTGAGCCCCCACTTACCGTGTTTCACGTTGTCCTTCCACTCGCCCACGTAGTGGTCGCCATTGACAGCGAACACCTGGTGCCTCAGTCCATTCTTCTGGGCCTTCTGGTCCCACTCCTTCCACAGGGGCTCCGACTTTTGCGGGCACTTGAAGATAGGCATGTTGGCTGCTTCTGTGGGGCCAAAGGGTTAGGAACATCAGGGGTTCAGTTTGCTCCAAGGAATGCTGGGACCCTGGGACTTCCTGGAAAGACACTTGTCTGAGGTCAGGTGGGGTGAGTCATGTGTGTTCTGAATGCCCGGGGCAGATGAGCAGCCCTTGCGGGGGATTCTTTTGTGCTGGACTGATGTTCGGATGTCTCCTCCCTTGCCTCCCTAAGGGCCTCTTGGGGCGGGGAACCTGATGGCACAATTGCTTGGGATGGAACCCAGGGAAACCAGTAGATCAGAGGGGTTTGTGATGACATCAGGAAGAAGCTGCCCTGGGGAGAGGGTGAAAGTCACATTAATAGCCAGTATGACCAATCAGGGGCTTCCCTGGTGGCTCAGATGGTAAAGAATGTGCCTGCAATGTGGGAGACCTGAGTTCCATCCCTGGGTTGGGAAGGTCCCCTGGAGAGGGGAATGGCAACACACCCTGGTGTTCTTGCCTGGTGAATTCCATGGACAGAGGAGCCTGATGAGCTACAGTCCATGGGGTTGCAAAGGACATAACTGAACAACTAACCTTCATTCACTCATGACCAATCAGAGTGGATGCTGGAGTGGTGAGCACTGGGACCCACTACAGGGGAGTTGGGACCTAGCCAGGCCACCCTTGTCTGGGTGGGCAGACAGCCCTGTGGCACAGCCCCCAGGGACATCCCATTACCACCACTGGTTCAGCATCTAGCACTTTAGGCCCCAGGTCCTGCCTCTGGTGGAAAAGCACAGGGGCTGGCTTTGCAGGGGTTTGTGAGCTGTCAGGAGAGCCCATCAACTAACGATACTGTCTCTAGGATGACCACATGTCCCGGTTTCCCTGGGACTGAGGGGTTTCCTAGGACATTGAACTTTCAGAGCTAGAACTGAGACAGCTCCAGACACACCAGGACGATTGATCATCCTGCTACCTCTGACCTCTGCCCTCTGCTTGGGTACTCTTCCTGTCTGCTTGGTTAGGTTTTTTCCATCAGACAAGGGCTCTCCTACCCTCCCTGCCCAGTGCAGAGAACTATTTAACCATCAGCAGGCAGAGTTATTGACCAATGAGTATGACCCCAAGGCTGAGCAGGTTTCAGGAGATCATGGTGTTCCAGGCATCCACCCATTCAGGGCCAGCATCACAGATGTTCAACCTGAATAGCTGCATAGGACCTAGTCCTTAGAAAGGTATGTGCTTGGTCTTGGCTCTGCTGTCACTTTTTAAAAATTCCTAATACTTCCTGAGCCAGGGCCTCATTTTCATTCTGTACTGGGCCCTGTCCATCAAGGAGTTCCCTGTAGGGACACAGCAGGGACCTTCAGGAATCTGACTAAGCTGGCCAACTGTACTGGCTAGTATGTATTTTGACAATCATGCCCAGGAATTGGGAAAGGCACTCAAAGCAAGGAAAACAGCCAGGGCATGAACTGGGCAGAGGGAAACAGTCTCAGGTCCTAAATTTAATGTTTTTCTTTTTTTTTTTCCTCCCATTGGCGTGTACCATGAGTACTGTGATTAATCTTATTTTTTTTTTTTTTAATATATATTTGGCCATGTGGGATCTTAATTCCCTGACCAGGATCGAACCCATGCTCTTTGCATTAGAAGCTTCGAGTCTTAACCACTGGACCATCAGGGCAGTCCATGATTAGTCTTTATATTGAAATTAATTCACTTTAAAAGTCAATACTTTTATCCAAGAAAGAGATTTTATGATCATTTCTTAAGCCTTAGCTAGATACTGGGGCTTACAGTTGAGACTGGAAAATGTTAAGAAAGGTGTTAATGTCACATTAGCCTCAAGCTGACACTTTCTCCTTGGCTTACTCAGAATTGTAAGAGAATCCAAAATCTAATAACTTCCTTACATCATTGGATGATTACCCTTCATCAGTGTAACATATCCTCTGTCCTAACTTTCAAGAACTTAGATTCTACCCTAGAGGAGGCTGTAGTCTTAATACATAGAGTTTCTGATTAGAAAAGAAAGCTTTGGGGAATTCCCCGGTAGTCCAATGGTTAGGAAATAGGCGCTTTCACTGCCGGGGCACTGGTGGGCTCCCTGGTCAGATTCCGCAAGCCGTGCAGCGTGGCCAGGAAAAAAGTTTTACAGCGCGGTATGCGGGCTCTGCTCGGGTTGTTTTGATACTAAGTAACAATAATTACCACCAGGAAAGGTGGAACGAGAGGGGCTCAGACGGCTGAAGGTTAGGCGCTCGCCCCCTCCCCGTCACACCTGCGACCGCTCACCTGCGCTCTCCTGGGGGGCGGAGTCTGGATCTGGAGTCCCTGGCAAACAGCGATGGGGTCGCCGCCCGCAGCCTCCAGCTTCTATCGCTGCCTGCGGTTCATGCTCTGGCGTCCAGAGCCCGGCCGGGGTCGTTATGGCAACGCGGGGCCTCTGCAAAGCCAACCGGCAGGGCCCGCCCCTTCCTGCTGAGACTGAACTCGCGGGCCCGCGGATGGGGAAGACTGCAAACCCTCCCGCGACGAGGAAGGACGTCTTTGGGCCCGTGGAGGTCGAGTGCCAGTTCGTGCACAGGCCTGGTGCCAAAGGCAGGTGGGCGAGCCCGGGAGACCTCATATCCCGGAGCTTGGGCACGGTGTGCCTGGGAGGTTCGCCTTTCCTCCTGCCCCGGGTTGCCCTTGGCAAATACCACGCCCGAACCTGGCAGAAAAGGATTACAAGCTTTTTTGCCTAATTGAAAAAACAAAGGGACAGATTTGAAGGACAGATCAACATTACACCTGCTCTTCGTTGTATGGTGGTCTACTAGACTCCTCTGAGCAGCAGAAGGAAACTATAAATAGCCCCTTCACCCTGCAAGATGCATCCGGTTTAGGTATACACAAGTCGGTCCAAGTCATTCCTTGCTCACTTCCTTATGGTGGCTCCCCTGGTCACTCAGAGTAAAAGCCATAGTGACTATAGTCGCTTCAACGCCCTGTGTCATCTGCCTGCCTCCCTCCCTTCTCTCTGAACTTGTCCCCTACTCTGTGTGCCCAAACCCACTCTGCTCTAACCTCACACTTACTTTTTTACTGTTCCTGGAAAATGCTAGGCATGTTCTTGTCTCAGGGCCTTTGCCTCTTCTGTCTCCTCTGCCAGGCAGGCCATATCTTCCTCCAGAAAGCAGCCTGGCTCACTCCCTGCTCTCCAGGGTTTTATTCAAACATCATCTCAGCGTGGCGGAGAAGGCAATGGCACCCCACTCCAGTACTCTTGCCTGGAAAATGCCATAGACGGAGGGGCCTGGTGGGCTGCAGTCCATGGGGTCGCTAGGAGTCGGACACGAGTGAGCAACTTCACTTTCACTTTTCACTTTCATGCATTGGAGAAGGAAATGGCAACCCACTCCAGTGTTCTTGCCTGGAGAATCCCAGGGACCGGGGAGCCTGGTGGGCTGCCGTCTATGGGGTCACACAGTCGGACACGACTGAAGCGACTTAGCAGCAGCAGCAACAGCAGCAGCATCTCAACGTGGAGTTTCTGGATCATCCTGTATTTATCTATCTATCTATATATTGTTGTGGTTGTTCAGTCACCAAGTTGTGTCTGACTCTTACATTTTGGCTGTGCTGAGTCTTCGTTATGGTTCTCAAACTTAGCTGCCCTACAAGTCGGATCTTAGTTCGTCCAGGAGTCAAACCTGAGTCCCCTTCACTGGAAGGTGGATTCTTAACAACTGGTCCACCAGAGAAGTCCCTGAACCACCCTATTTAAAACTGGAATCTCCATATATACTTTCTGACTTGTTTTCCTCCTTCCCACTCTCATCCTGTTTTATGTTCTCGTTAGCCACACGCATGAACACACACACACACACACGCACGCAAACACTACTTATTATCTGTCTCTTTGAAGGCAAATTTTCTTTCAATTTTTTTTTTAATTTATATATTTATTTATTGGCTGTGCTTGCTCTTTATTGCTGCAAAGGCTTTTCTTTAGTTGCAGTGATCATGGATTACTCTCTAGATGTGGTGCTCAGGCGTCTTATCGTGGTGACTTCTCTTGTTGAGGAGCACGGGCTCTAGGGGTGTAGACTTCAGTAGCTGCAGCACATGGGCTAAGTAGTTGCAGTTCCTGGGCTCTAGAGCACAGGCTCAATAGTTGTGGCACATAGGCTCAGTTGCTATGTGTCATGTGGGATTTTCCAGGACCAGGCATTGAACCCATGTCTCCTGCATTGGCAGGTGGATTCTTTACCACTAAGTCACCAGGGAAGCCCTCTTTCAACTTCTAAGTGAAAAATTTCAAAAACACAGAAAAACTTAATAGTTAACAGTAATAGTACAATGAATACCTGTTATACCCTCTGCCTGTACTGGACAGCTATTGTCATATTGCCATATTGAAACTGAGTTCCCCTAATAACCCAGTTTCCCAAGTTTGTGATTAATCTTTCTATCGGAAACTTTATTCCTTATCCTATCCTGGCCCTGTTCCCCTCAGGATTGGGGATCATCAAGAAAAGGGGGAATTGAAATCAAGCAGGAACTTGTGAGGTCTTCCCAGTACAAAAGCCCCTCCGTGCCCCTCTTTACTCATTTGCAGGAAAAAGGCTGTAGTCTCCTGGGCTTTCCCCCAGGGAGAATAGGCGTAAGCAGCTAATGATGAGAACAAAAGAGACACTGGACTCCTAGTTCCTTCTGAAGGGATATAGATAACATCTGACACATATCTTTGAATTGTTCAGCAGAAATTAAGACCTCCCACCCTCCTCCAGGTGAAGGCTGGTGATGACATGCTGTCCTCTGGCATGTAGAGCCAGACTGGTTGGAACCACCAGAAGGCTGATGATTGACATTCCTGAAACATCACTCTGTTAACTCCACACGTGAGCACTCATCTTAGGACCCCTTTTCCTAAAAGCTTTCCCCTGAAAACCATCAGAGAGTTTGAGTCTTTTGAACGTGAGCTGCCCGTTCTCCTTGCTTGTGTGCATGTATGCTCAATCGTGTCTGACTCTTTGCTGCCCCCATGGACTGCAGCCCACCAGGCTCCTCTGGTGAGCTACAGAATGGAGTGAGTTGTGCTCTTCTCCAGGGGATCTTCCTGACCCAGGGATTGAACCTGGGTCTCCTGCATTGGCAGGCAGATTCTTTACCATTGAGTTCCTTGATAGCTCAGTTGGTAAAGAATCCACCTGCAATGCAGGAGACCCTGGTTCGATTCCTAGGTTGGGAAGATCCACTGGAGAAGGGAAAGGCTACCCACTCCAGTATTCTGGCCTGGAGAATTCCATGGACTGTATAGTCCATGGGGTCGCAAAGTGTCTAACATGGCTGAGCAACTTTCACTTTCACCCTTGCAAATAAACTCTTGCTGCTGCTGCTGCTAAGTCGCTTCAATAAACTCTTACTTTGCTGCAAATTCCCACTGTGAGTTGGTTTGCTGTGCCCATGCTCGGTAACAATATGTGCAGGCAGAGAAGTTTTTGTATTTCTTCTCTGGTCTTCCTGGGACCTAGAGGAAATTCCTGACACCTAGTAGTTGCTTAATAATTTGTCGAATGAATGAATGATGTGCTTTTAGGGACTCCTGGTCTGGGAATCCTTGGTCCTTAGGTTGAAGATTCCTACTCAAGAGGAAACAGAAACTGCATGCAATGTTGGGGAAGTAGGATCCTGCTCAAGAATATGCTTGCCCCCGCTCCAGGGGATCTTCCCGACCCAGGGATCAAACCCTTGTCTATTGCATCTTCTGCATTGCAGGCGGATTCTTTACCCACTGAGCCACTGGGAAGCCTGGACATAGGTATACTTATGGCTGATTCATGTTGACATGGCAGAAACCAACACAACATTGTAAAGCAATTATCCTCCAATTAAAAACAAATTTTAAAAAATTTTGTAAATAATAAAAGAAAGAAAAGCTTAAAAATTTTTTTTCTTAAAAGAGAATGGTTCCATTTCATGGTTCCACCTCAGTTCCAATCACTCACAGAAATTAATTGGCTCTTTCCAAATTCCCATCCCAAATTCATGATTGGCTCATCTAAGATCCAGAGTCTGCCCAGGGCCAGTCAGGCTGTAGGTGTAGATGCTGTAGTTCTCTTTAAGACATTCTCTTCTCCTCCTCAGGTACTTGGCCAGCTGTCCCAGAGGTTCTCTCCTGGTGCAAACAACCCCTGTGCTGTGGCTTTGTCCAGGGCTGCCCCGCCATCAGCTGAGTGGTACCTCTGTGGTCTAGTTTTCTCTCTCCCAAGGTCAGGCCAAGACACAGCTTCAAGCCTCAGTCCCATCCCTGCAAGAAACCCTTTCACAACCGCTAATCACACCCTGGCTCAGGGGAAGCAAGGACTGTCCCCTAGAGAAGAAACTGGAGTAGGTTAATGTTGTTTCTTTCAATAATTTATTTATTTGGTTGGTTGGTTCTTGTTGTGGGGAGGAGTCCCTCTCACCTCCGACTACACAGGAGAACTCCCTTCACCTCAAGCTGTAAATAAGGCCCTTAAGAGGAGCCCAAGCTATTCAAGACTGACTACCTTTTTTGTTTGTTTTGGCCACGCCACACGTAGCATGTGGGATCTTATTTCCCTCAATAGGGATGGCACATGCGCCCTATGTCTTCGTAGCTGCACTGGGGTTTTACTCTAGTTGCAGCAAGCAGGGGCCACTCTTTGTTGATGTGCTAGGGGTTCTCACTGCAGTGGTTTCTTTTGTTGCGGAGCACAGGCTCTAGGTGCACGGGCTTCAGTAGTTGGAGCACACAGGCTCAGTACTTGTGACTCATGGGCTCTAGAGTATGGGCTCAGCAGCTGCAGCACACAGACTCAGTAGCTGCAGCTTTGGGCTCTAGACAGTAGGCTCAGTAGTTGTGGGGCACAGGCTTAGTTGCTCCATGGTATGTGGCATCTTCCCGGGCCGGGGATAGAACCTGTGTCCCCTGCATTGGCAGGTGGATTCTTATCCACTGTACCACTAGAGAAGCCCTGTAGGTTAACATTTATCTGCCTCTGAAGGCAATCTGGATCGGCAGGTTACAAATCTATAGCATTATTCTCCTTGTGGAGTCAGAATGTGGTAGCATTATTCACAAACTCCTAAGTGGATGCTACAGACCGGCCACTCCTTAATACTGAAGTGCCAGGAATGTCAAGCATGAGGGCTTCTGTCTCATACACCCTTCTGATAATTACTTGCCAGGTTTGAATGGCTAGAACTGGTACTTCCCTGCCAGTGCAGTGGTTCAGACTCCGTGCTTCCGCTGCAGAGGGCGCATGTGCCATCCCTATTGAGGGAAATAAGATCCCACATGCTACGTGTGGCGTGGCCAAAACAAACAAAAAAGGTAGTCAGTCTTGAATAGCTTGGGCTCCTCTTAAGGGCCTTATTTACAGCTTGAGGTGAAGGGAGTTCTCCTGTGTAGTCGGAGGTGAGAGGGACTCCTCCCCACACCCACAGATAAATACTCCCTTGGGGGGATATACTTTCCTGGGCACCGAGCTTTGGCTGGAAGCCAGGATGCTCCACTCTGGCAAGAAATCCAAAGTTTTTGTCCAATGCTTGCTGAGTTGTCAACTCCAGGACCTGACATTCACGCTATAGTCCATTCCTGAGAGCACTGTCTAAATAAAACGCAAATAGGGCCTTCTGGAGCTGAATAATCTGGGTCTAAATCTTCCCAGAAGTGGCAGGAAAGACCCACCTGGAGACAACTCAAATGACCAGCAAAAGATGAATGGATAGGGGAATTCTCTGGTGGTCCAGGGGTTACGACTTCATGCTTCCATGGCAGAGGGCCTAGGTTTGAGCTCTGATTGGGGAACTAAGGCACAAGCTGAGTTGCACAGCTTAAAAAAATAAAAAAAGATGAATGGATGAACAAAATGTCATCTATCCATACATAATAATAATGGAATATTATTCAGCCATAAAAAGGAATGAAGTACCAACACAGGCTACAACATGAATGAACCTTGAAAACATTGTGCTGAGAGAAGCCAGACACAAAAGGTTGTTTCCATTGATATGAAGTGTCCAGGATAGGCAAAACTATAAGACAGAAAGAATTTAAATTACTGGTTACCTGGAGAAGGGGAGGATGGGAAGATAGGAAGGTGATAGTTAAAAGGCAAGGTTTTTGTTTTTTTGTGGTGATAAAAATATTCTAAAACTGACTGTGATAACGGATGTATAACTCTGTGAATATACTAAGAACCATCAAATCGCACGTTTTAAATGGGTAAACTGTACAGCGTGTGAATTCTCTCTCAATAAAGATGTTTTAAAGTCAAACAGTGTTAGACTTTATTTTTGGGGGCTCCAAACTCACTGCAGATGGTGACTGCAGCCATGAAATTAAAAGACGCTTACTCCTTGGAAGGAAAGTTATGACCAACCTAGATAGCATATTCAAAAGCAGAGACATTACTTTGCCAACAAAGGTCCGTCTAGTCAAGGCTATGGTTTTTCCAGTGGTCATGTATGGATGTGAGAGTTGGACTGTGAAGACAGCTGAGCGCCGAAGAATTGATGCTTTTGAACTGTGGTGTTGGAGCAGACCCTTGAGAGTCCCTTGGACTGCAAGGAGATCCAACCAGTTCATTATGGAGGAGATCAGCCCTGGGATTTCTTTGGAAGGAATGATGCTAAAGGTGAAACTCCAGTACTTTGGCCACCTCATGCGAAGAGTTGACTCTTTGGAAAAGACTCTGATGCTGGGAAGGATTGGGGGCAGGAGGAGAAGGGGACGCCAGAGGATGAGATGGCTGGATGGCATCACCGACTCGATGGACGTGAGTCTGGGTGAACTCCGGGAGATGGTGGTGGACAGGGAGGCCTGAAGTGCTGCAATTCATGGGGTCTCAAAGAGTCAGACACGACTGAGTGACTGAACTGAACTGAACTGAACTGGAAGTCTCCAGTGCAAAATGAGCGCCCTCTAGGGGCTCTCATATGTCCGGAGCAAGTCACAGGCCTTTTTTTTTTTTTTGACTTCTACTAGATTAAAAATCAGAGAAATACCTAAAGAAGGTAACACAAAATGTAGAAATGTTGTTTAAATTTTTACTGAAGTATAATTCTATAGAAAAATGGAAATATCTTCGGTGTATAACCTGATAGACTTTTGCAAATTGAACACACCATTCTTGTTATCACTGATCCTCTGGGACTGTCTCTTTTGGAAACAATGCCAAAAGTCTAAATTTAAGTCCCTTGATATATATGATGCCATTTTTTTTTTAACTTTTGAGAGTTTATGGCAACTTTGGGAAATTAGTGGTAAACCATATGGTTTTAAAAAACAATATGTGGCTGCATTTAAATTCACATAAAAATAGCATTTTTAAAACCATAATGAAATTTAATCCTTTTACACAGGTTAACAAAACATATTACAGGAGAAACTAAACATTGTATTTAACAAGAGCAATACTTTAGAAAGTGGAACAATGAAAAAAATTCAAATATTTTACAAATGTTCACCTCTGAGTCCATTTATCACAGTAAGGGAACAAAGCTGTTAAAATACAGATGTGCTCAACTAGGCCATTTATCAGCACTATAGTAGTACTGGAAATCAATCCTAAGGTCACGACAGAAGACCATAAAAGACAAGACCCTAAATGTTTTACGGCCTCCTCAGTAAGAGGTGTTTTCCTTCCCAAAACAATATGAGGTCACTTTTGAGTGACTCTGCAGGACAGCTCTTTTATTCTCCTTTCTCTCTTTCTTTCTTAATCTCTAGAGTTATGCCATCAAAGAATTTTATTATATTTATTTTGGCCACGCCCCACCATGCGGGTTCTTAGTTCCCCATCCAGGGATCAAACCCAGGCCTCCTGCATTGGAAATGCGGAGTCAATCACTGAACCACCAGCGAAGTCCCAAAGAATTTTATAAAAATAAAAATCAATTCTTCAGTTGTACTAGACACATTCCAAGTATCCAGTAGGTACGTGTGGCAACTGGCTACCCCAGGGGACAGTGTAGATACAGGACATATCCTTTACCATAGAAAGGTCTGAACAGTGCTGTGTTCAGGGATGAGCTGTCATCTCTCGCTCTGCCCCCTCCTTGGAAAATTTCTTTTTACTGACCACAGCTCCCTATCCCTTTTTTTTTTTTTTCAGTTGGTCAGCAAAATGCTCTGTCAGAACCTAACATAATGTCTGCAAGGATACGCCAGTGGAAATTATGGTGTTTGAAAATAGTTGTTAGGCAAAGAAATACAGCTAATAAATCATCCCAAGGAAAAATCTGCAACCTCCCCAGCAATTAAAGAAGTGAAAGTTAAAATAAGCCTGCCATACCATTACATACTGTCTAGACTAGAAAAATGTGTAAAAAATGATGGACTGTGATATTGATAATATTGTGGGGAAAAAGACACCTTTACCTACTGCTAACCATCCTGGTGATTAGTTAAATCCTCTTGAAGAACCATCTGGAACCATGTTACAGAAACTATAAAACTATTTTCTGGCTAATTCCACTTAACTACTATTTATTTAATAGATAGCTGGTATGAGCCACAGTACTTGGTACTTTGTTGAGTTTTTAAAAAATGAAAAAAAAAATAAATAAAAATAAAAAATGTACTCGTGTTTTCACAACCATCCTATGAGGTAGGTAGCATTAACCTCACTTTTTTAAATCTGCAAACGCTTAAGTTCACAAAAATTAAGGATGATACCCAGACAGAGTAAAAGAGCAAATAAGTGGCTGAGCCAAGATTCAATCTTAGATCTTTTGACCTAAGACCTGCCCAGGACACCACATTGCCTCCCATTTCTGAAAATTGCCTCCAAGGGAATGGTATTACCAAAAATATACATAATGATGTAATTTTTACAAGTATTCCAAAGGAAAAATTGGAAAATGCACACAGAAGAAAATGTAAGTTGGGCCCAGTACACAGAAGGCTCTCAATAAATGACTGATTAATTAATTTAGGTGTGGGATCTTCCCACATCAGGGATAGAAATCGTTTCTCCTGGTATTGGCAGGACGATTCTTTACCACTGAGCCATCAGGAAAGCCCACCTAAATGCTTAATCTTAAAAAAAAGCAATTCGGTGAAAAAGAGCTCTAGCCCTTTAAAAGTCAGAGGCGGGTACAAAGAGAAAGGAGGCGGGTTAAGGAGCTGACAAGAGAAGCTCCTTGCCTTATTTAAATAAGCATGCGTAAAGACTCTCTTGTACCTTGTACCCTGTACCCAGCACTCGCTGCGCGTGCGCTGCCTGAACCTTGAGGAGGCTCTCGGCTCCTCCCTCCTACTTAGGTGGGCGGAGACAGTCGCGTGAGTTCTGCGGACCTACATTCTCCCGCCCAATTAAGCAGGCCCGCCCCGACCCTTGCACATGCGTATACTTCAGCACTAGACCCGGACGTCGGTAAAAAGGTCCAGGAGTTGCGCCTGCGCTGTGTACACCTCTGCCGGAAGTGGGCGGGATCGTGTTCCAAAGCCTGAAAGGAGGTGGGAGAAAGCGACAAAGACTAGTGTGTTTGAATGGAAAGCTGAATTTACGGGCTGTCCCAAATGCTCGGCTGCAGAAATGTAAAAGCCAGAATGTGATCACAGGGAACTTAATAATTTTCGATTTTTTAAAAGGTTTTATTATTTTTTTCATGTATATTTAAGAAAAGTTTTAGAGGGAAAGAGGATTTTCCCTGTTTTCTTTTTCCCCAAGAATTTTTTGTTTCTCAGCCCTGCCTCTGGGATTGCGGGATCTTCCCCCACCAGGGATCGAACCCAGGTTCCCTGCAGTGGAAACAGGAAGTTCTAACCACTGGACCGCCAAGAAATCTTCCCCACCCTTCCCCACCCCACCCCCCATCAATTCTTATATTCTGAAAGACTTAAGGACTCAATAAGGACACATTTCCAGGACTTCCTTGGTGGACCAGTGACTAAGATTCCGTGCTCTCAGTGCAAGAGCCCCAGGTTCAACCCCTGGTCAGGGAACTAGAGCCTACATATCACAACTAAGACCAGGTGCAGCCAAATAAATTTTAAAAAAGAAAAAAAGGCACATTTTAGTGCCTCCTGTGTGGCCAGGTTGAAAATGAGTGTTTAAAAAATGAAGAGCACTTATTCTCACCCATGTAAAGGTCCTAGTCAGGAATCCCAGTCAGGAAATTAATTGTCAGAAAGATATGCTGAATAGGAACCAGGAAAGAAGAAACAAATCTGCATAGAAGTAAGTGTGCTTTTGTGTCATAGAAGTTATAAATGTTTTGGAAGTCCCCAGTGTCAGTTCATCAGCTTGATTCCATAGATGTTTGTGGAAAACGTGTTTTTTCTATATATACGTTGTGCTGGATACTGGAGATTAAAAGATGAATATAATTCAGCCCCTGTCCTTGATGAATTCACACTCGGAAAGACAGGGTGGGCTTAAGCTATAGAAATAGCCTGGGCAAAATCTTGGAGGTAAGCATGACAGTGTAAAATGATTCCAGACACTGTCTTGATTAAAGACTAAAGTAGAAGGGAGGAAATGACATGGAAAGTTGTGTCCTTTGAACAGAGTGGGGTAGATTGGGAGTGACGAGGTCTAGATGCAAAGGCCAGGGAGGTTGGATCCAAATCCAGTGGCCAGGAACCATTGTGTTTTCATGAATTTGCTCTGTTGGCATGGGATGAGGCAGAAGGTGACTTTTTTAAAAAAAATTTAACTGTAATTTTTTTTTTCTTCATTATTTAATCTTCTGGCTGAGCCAAGGCATGTGAGATCTTAGTTCCCTGATCAGGGATCCAGCCCTCGACCCTGGCGGTGGAAGCGTAGAGTCTTAACCACTGGACCACCAGGGATATCTAGAAGGTGACTTTTAGACCACAGCAATTGACTGAACAGGGAGAACTCTTTGGGACCCCATGGACTGTAGCCTGCCAGACTCCTCTGTCTATGGGATTTTCCAGACAAGAATACTGGAGTGGGTTGCCATTTCCTCCTCCAGGGGAATCTTCCTGACCAGGATTGAACCCAAATCTCCTGTGTCTCCTGCACTGCAGGCAGATTCTTTACCACTGAGCCATTGGGGAAACCCTGTCCACAAGCCAGGGAACACTACAGATGCAGGCAGGGACTTCCCTTGTGGTCCAGGAGCTAAGACTTGGAGCTCCCAATCCAGGTTTGATCCCTGGTCAGAGAGCTAGATCCTGCATACCACAACCAAGACTTCACATGCAGTAACCAAAGGTCCTGATGGAACCAGAATGGAAGATTCAGAGTGTTGCAACTAAGACCTGGCACAGCAAAAAAAAAAAAAATGCAGACAAACCAGCAGAAGGTGGGATAAGGTCATGGGACAGACCTTCCCTCAGAGCCTCCAGGAGGAACCAGCCCTGCTGACACCTTGATTTCAGACATCTAGCCTCCAAAACTGTGAGACAATCAACTTCTGTTGTGTAAGCTACCTCAGTTGGTGGTTACTTTGTGATGGCAGCAGCCCTAGCAAATGAATACAGTTCCCAGGAGGTCCTTAATAAATACTTGTTGAATAAATGGATGGCTGAATAAAGGACAATTTTTATCATCCCTGGCTCTTCAAAAGATGACAAAAGAGGTATCAAGAGAATAACTTTATCCAGCCTTTCAAGTCTGGTGAATGGTTGAAAACCAGTCCCTTGCCCCAACCTACTTCGTTTTCTATGGTGATATTTTCATTGTGTTTGATTGATACTGTCTTTGTCCTGAGCCTCAGACAGTCCTGGGCCGTGATAATAGGGGCAGGTAGAATGGGGGCTGTGGTTCCCTGGTTGACACACTACTGGTTGCTACTGAAATTCAACACCCTGCCACCCCCTGCTTTCCTCCTTGATGGCAGATCTCCAAGTATGTTAGCTTCCCTTTTGTCTAGGGAAAGTGAACCCTCTTCCCCAGAGCCAGGGTGAATTGGGCAAACCTTTTCTGTAAAGCTAGTTAATATTTTTTGGCTTTGGAGTCCAAACATCCTACAGATATTATATATTATATACAGATATATATGTAATATATATCTGTATATATTATATATATATATGTATACATATATGTGGGGGCTTCCCTGGTGCCTGAGATGGTAAAAAATCTGCTTGCAACTCAGGAGACCCAGGTTAGATCCATGGGTCGCGGAAATTCCCTGGAGAAGGGAATGGCAACCCATTCCAATATTCTTGCCTGGAGGATTCCATGAACAGAGGAGCCTGGTGGGCTACAGCCTATCAGGTTGCAAAGAGACACAACTAAGCAACTAACACACACCTTCATACATATACATATACTGCACTTTTTAAAACATAAGCTCAGTTTATGTATTTACTTTTGGCTACGCCTTGCAGCATGTGGGATCTTAGTTCCCTGACCAGGGATGAAATCTGAGCCCCCTGGCAATGGAAGCATGGAGTCTTAACCACTGGACTGCCAGGGAATTCCCTCATTCAAGTGCTTTATAAACCTTTAATCATGTTGATCAAAATAAGCTACATGATCCAATCCCAAATGAAGAAGTAGGACATATGCTTTGCCTATGGTGTATGCAGTGCTCTGCGGATCTAGTTACAGTGAGTCCTTTACAACAAAATTTTCTCTACAACGTGCACTCTCAGATTCCCATGCTAAGGTGTGATGAAAAGAAATAACCTGAGCTACAACCCCCCGCACTGGAATTTACTGGACACTCTGAACAGCTATTACTCTGGCTCTCAGTTGCCTCATCTCTAAAATACACAGTTAAGAGCACCTACCTCTCAGGATTTTGTAAGGATTACTTGAAATACTGTTTGTGAAGGCATAGCTGCTATCACAGGTAACAACTGTTCCCATGGAAGGTGTGTGGAAGATGTATGAATGGTGATGTTTGCACTGTTGTCAAACAGAGCTGAGAGCTGAGAGGCGCTGAGCAGATGTTAAATTCTTTGAAGTGCTTTTTCTGGCAAGTGGCACTTGTCTCCCCATTTCAAACAGCCCAATAGCAGCTTTCATGAAAGCCCACTTAGAATCTTTTTAAGCTACCAGCCATATGAAATACACTTTTCAAAGGTATTTCAAAAAAAGCAGGAGAGTCTAAACACTTAGAGAGCGTGAACTATGTTGGCTGAGATCTAAAGTCATGAGTAATCTTGCTTCTAGCAATTAACTCCTGGCTAGGTACCAGGATAAATGTACCCAAATGCCCTTTCCAGCGTTGTTCTTCAAACCCCAAACAGGAAATGACCTGAATGTTTATCCGTGATAGCACAGGTATATCACTTGTGTACTACTTATTCCATAGAATGTCACAGCAGTGAAAATAAATTATAGTCCATGTAATACAGGTGACTCTTAAAAACATCATACTGAGCTCAAGAGGCATAAAAATGAATCAGAAACAAATCATTTCACTTATAAAAGTTCCAAACTAGGAAAAACAAAAGTATGTTATGTAGGGAGGCAAAGATACGTGGGAAAACCACAAGGGAAGGTAAAGAAATTACCGCAAAAAGTTAGGACTGTGGTTAGAAGTGGAACCTTCTCCTTCTGTGGAAAAGAAGGAGATTGCAATTGGAAATTAACACCCGAGAGCTGGTGATATTCTATTTCTTGACTTGGGTGGTAGTTACATGGATGTTCACCTCATAATTCTTTGTTAAACTATACAAAATGTTTTCTACTCTTTTCTTTTTAAAAAAATTTTGGCTGTGCTGGGTCTTCATTGCAGTGTGAGGCCTTCTCTAGTGGCTACAGACTTAGTTGCCCCCCCCCGAATGTGGAATCTTAGTTCCGCCACCAGGGATCGAACCCATGTCCCCAGCATTGATGGTGGGTTCTTGACTGATGGACCACCAGAGAAGTCCCTGCTCCTTTCTGTATGCATATTTCACAGAAAATGAAATTTCCTTTCCTTCCTTCCTCCTTTCCTTCTTTTGAAAAAATTTCCCCCAATAAAAAGCAGGAAAGAATTAAGCATATATGTACCTTGATGCTTTCGTATTTTCCATTCCATATTTGAGGTCTGTTACCCTTATGGTGGTGCAGCGGGGGCAGGCATCAGATTCCTTCAACGGAGAAATGAGATATAGAGGTTTTCTTAATCGTAACAAAATTCTACTAGGCATAAATAATTTGAAGTCTTGTGCTATGAATTGGCTATTGCCTTCCCTTTGAAGATCTTTGAATATCTTTCGTGTGATGTAATATTTAACACTATGTATACCGCATATGAATAGGACCCCTATCTAGCTTTGCTCATTATTGTCACCCCAGTACCTAGCATGGTGTTTGATATACAGTGGGTATGCAAAAATTTAGACTTTGGGCTTCCACTGCAGGGGGCATGGGTTTTGATCTAAGATCCCTCATGCCGCAAGGTGTGGCCAAACAAACAAACAACCCTTTCTAATAAAATATATGTTACTTGTGACAAATTAATTCAGGTGTGTCACCTGCCATAAAATTCACTCTTTATAAAATTCAGTGATTTGTAATGTGTCCAGAATATTTTCATCACTCCAAAAAACCTTGTCCCCATTAGCAGTCCATCTCTCTTTCCTCTACCCCTCTTCCCTGGAAACCACTAACCTAATTTCTGTTGCTGTGGATTTGCCTATTCTGGACATTTCATATAAATGGAATCACATGGTTGTGGCATTTTGTACTGACTCCTTTCATTCCATTTTATGGCTGAATAATATTCCGTTGTATAGCGTATCACATTTTATTATTTTTTATTCATTTGGCTGCGCTGGGTCTTAGTTGCAGCCCCTGGGATATTTGCTCTTCATTGAGGCATGCAGGATCTTTAGTTGCTGCACGTGGGATCTAGTTCCCTGACCAAGACTAGAACCCCAGCCCCCTGCGTTGGGATGATGAAGTCTTAGCCCCCGGTCCGCCGGGGAAGTCCTCCTTATTCATTTTTATTGTTATTGTTGTTGAAAACATCTTATTCTTGACTTGGATCTTATGCAGATTCTCTTTATGATTATTATTTAAACCATACATATACATTTTATGCACGTTTCTGTATATGTCATATGTCACAATAAAAACGTAATGTAGTCTCATTGTTGAAACTGTGGAAAGCAAAAGTTTGTTTCATTAAAGAACAACGCTGACATATTTCTACCACCCCAGCTCTGTGAGTAGTAGTTTTCCAGGCGGAAGAGAAAAAGACTGAATAAATCTTTGCTGATTTTTGCCTTTTGTTGGAAGAAAAAGAAATTCTGAAACATTGTCAGCAGGTGGCGCAATTAAATAAGATTTAATCTTCCTGGCTCAATGGCAAGCCAAAAGGGAAAACAAAAAGCAGCGAACACTTGCCCTGATGATGGGAAAATATTCTGGTGAATTTCCCACTACCTTCAATCTTCCTCCAATATCCACCATTACACAAAAGAACCTGGTAAATATGGTTTCACTGGGGGACTGTCAGACTTAATTCTTCAAATACGTCAAAGACAGTGGGTGTTTTCTTCCTGTTGCTTGATGAAGGGCCCTCAAAATAACAGACTTGGCTGGGCCCCAGGATGTAGGGCTTTCTGTGTCTGCAACAAATGAAGACAGCCAAGATGTCTAATAATAAATACACATCTCAAATATTCTTAGATGGCTTTTGAGGTGAATTAGGAAGTGTTTCAGCCCTGGGATTTCTTTGGAAGGAATGATACTAAAGCTGAAACTCCAATACTTTGGCCACCTCATGCGAAGAGTTGACTCATTGGAAAAGACTCTGATGCTGGGAGGGATTGGGGGTGGGAGGAGAAGGGGACGACAGAATATGAGATGGCTGGATGGCATCACTGACTCGATGGACGTGAGTCTGAGTGAATTCCGGGAGTTGGTGATGGACAGGGAGGCCTGGTGTGCTGCGATTCATGGGGTCGCAAAGAGTCGGACACGACTGAGCGACTGAACTGAACTGAGGAAGTGTTCAGTTTCTAAATCTTTACCAAGCACTTCCTTCCACACCCATCTTGTTAGTAATAGCCTTTGGAGTTTCTGTACAAAAAAAAAAAAGACATTTTAATCTGGACATCAAGTCAGAGAAAGAAATTAACGTGCTCATCATCTCTCTCATTAAGATAAACTTATTGGTCCAGTGGTTAAGACTCTGAACTCCCAATGCAGGGCATCTGGGTTCCACCCCTGGTCAGGGAACTAGATCCCACATGTCATAAATAAGACCTGGTGGAGCCAAATAAGTAAATCAATAAAGAGAATATTTCTAAAAATGACACACTTATTGGGACTTCCATACTGGTCTGGTGGTTAGGACTCTGCACTTCCAATGCAGGGGATGTGGGTTCCACCCCTGGTTGGGGACCTAGGATCCCATGTGCTGTGCGGTGCAGCCAAAAAAAAAAAGTGCAAAATCACTTATTTGGGGTAAGGTTGGCTTCAAGATGGGAGAGGATAGGTGGTGGAGATGGGAGATTGGTTACATATGAGGAGAAATGATCGAAAAAGTAAATATACTAAAAATGACAGGAGATAGATTTCCCACTGTTGGTGAGGGGAATAGCAGATCTGGACAAGAGAAAAACTGGAATGAACCCTGTAGACTAGAAGTGGATATTGGTGTGGAGTCATGGGGTTCAATACTTGCTGCTGCTTCTTAGTCACTTCAGTCGTGTCCCACTCTTTGCGACCCTATGGACCATAACCCACCAGGATCGTCTGTCTATGGAATTCTCCAGGCAAGAATACTGGAGTAGTGAGTTGCCATGCCCTCCTCCAGGGGATCTCCCAACCCAGGGATCAAACCTGGGCCTCTGCATTGCTGGTAGATTCTTTACCACTGAGCCACCAGGGAAGCCCTTTCAATACTTATAGAGTTAAAATTTATAAGTGCAGTCAGTCCCCAGATCTGTCAGCTGAGAGAGGAGAGTAGTGACATTCCATAGTGATGAACACATATCTAGTACCCAGAACTTGGTTTCTAGGGAATTTCCTGGAGGTCCAGTGGTTAGGATTCCATCCTTTCACTGCAAAAGGCCTGTGTTCAATCCCTGGTTGGGGAACTAAGATCCCTGAGTGGGGCACAGTGCAGCCTAAAAGTAAAAATAAAATGTAAAGACAACTCTTGCACTTGTCTTGAGGATCCCATTCCTTCTTTTAAAAATATAAACAAAGGATTAGAATAGGCATTTCTCGGAAAGAAGATATGCCTGCCAATGGAAATGAGCACATGAAAAGACACTCAACATTCTTAGCCATTCAGTTCAGTTCAGTTCAGTCATTCAGTCGTTTCCGACTCTTTGCGACCTCATGAATCGCAGCACACCAGGCCTCCTTATCCATCACTAACTCCCAGAGTTTACCCAAACACATGTCCATCGAGTCAGTCATGCCATCCAGCCATCTCATCCTCTGTCGTCCCCTTCTCCTCCCGCCTTTAATCTTTCCCAGCATCAGGGTCTCTTCCAATGAGTTAGTTCTTTGCATCAGGTGGCCAGAGTAGTGGAGTTTCAGCTTCAGCATCATTCCTTCCAATGAATATTCAGGACTGATTTCCTTTAGGATGGACTGATTGGATCTCTTTGCAGTCCAAGGGACTCTCAAGAGTCTTCTTCAACACCACAGTTCAAAAGCATCAATTTTTAGGCACTCAGTTTTCTTCACAGTCCAACTCTCACATCCATACATGACCACTGGAAAAACCATACGCTTGACTGGACGGACCTTTGTTGGCAAAGTAATGTCTCTGCTTTTTAATATGCTATTAGGTAAATGCAAAATTAAAGCCACAGTGAGATACACTTCACACAAAATCATAAGGATGGCTAAAATGAAAAACACAGACTCTTAATAACTGTGGACCAGGATGTGGAGAAATCCAAACCCTAATACTTTGCTTGGAGAAAGACATGGCAACCCACTCCAATATTCTTGCCTGGAAAATCCCATGGACAGAAGAGCCTGGTGGGCTACATAGCCCATAGAGTCACAAAGAGTCAGACATCCCTGAATGACTAAAAAACAAATACTTTGCTGGTGAGGCTGTAAAATGCAGCCACTGGGGAAAAGAGTTTGTTGCTTCCTCAAAATATTAAACAAAGTAACTATCTGACCCAGCCATTCCACTCCTAAGTGGAATACAAAGAGAAAACAGTGCTGCTGCTGCTAAGTCACTTCAGTCGTGTCCGACTCTGTGTGACCCCATAGACGGCAGCCCACCAGGCTCCCCGGTCCCTGGGATTCTCCAAGCAAGAACACTGGAGTGGGTTGCCATTTCCTTCTCCAATGCATGAAAGTGAAAAGTCAAAGTGAAGTTGCTCAGTCGTGGCCGACTCTTAGCGACCCCATGGACTGCAGCCTTCCAGGCTCCTCGGTCCATGGGATTTTCCAGGCAAGAGTACTGGAGTGGGGTGCCATTGCCTTCTCCGAAAGAAAACAGTAAGTCCACACAAAACCTTGTGCAGGAATGTTTATAGGAGCATTATTCATAATAATCAAAAAGTAGGGGAAAAATCAAATTTCCATCAACAGGTGAATTGACACGCAAAATGTGTAATTCCAGTCTGAACTGCAGATGGTGACTGCAGCCATGAAATTAAAAGATGCTTGCTCCTTGGAAGAAAAGTTATGACCAACCTAGACAGCATATTAAAAAAGCAGAGGCATTACTTTGCCAACAAAGGTCTGTCTAGTCAAAGCTATGGTTTTTCCAGTGGTCATGTATAGATGTGAGAGTTGGACTATAAAGAAAGCTGAGTGCCTAAGAATTTATGCTTTTGAACTGTGGTGTTGGAGAAGACTCTTGAGAGTCCCTTGGACTGCAAGGAGATCCAACCAGTCCATCCTAAAGGAGATCGGTCCTGGGTGTTCATTGGAAAGACTGATGCTGAAGCTGAAACTCCAGTACTTTGGCCACCTCATGCGAAGAGTTGACTCATTGGAAAAGACCCTGATGCTGGGAGGGATTAGGGGCAGGAGGAGAAGGGGACGACAGAGGATGAGATGGTTGGATGGCATCACTGATTCAATGGACATGAGTTTGAGTAAACTCTGGGAGTTGGTTATGGACAGGGAGGCCTGGTGTGCTGTGGTCCATGGGGTCGCAAAGAGTTGGACACGACTGAGCAACTGAACTGAACTGCACTGAGTCTGAACTAAAGGATTTATTTCTTTTTTAAAGTATTTATTTATTTTATTGTTATTTGGCTGTGTCGGATCTTAGTTGCCTCTTGTGGGATCTTTCGTTAAAAGCTCGTGGACTCTCTAGTTGTGGTGCTTGGGCTTCAGTGTTACTGAAGCACATGGATTTAGCTGCTCGTCAGTATGTGGGATCTTTGTTCAATCACCAGGGATCAAACCCGGGTTTCCTGAATTGGTAGGTGGATTCTTAACCACCAGACCACTAGGTAAGTCCCTTGAGCTGAAGGCTTTAGAACCAAGAGAACTGATAAGGTGTAAATCCTAGTCCCAGGGCAGGAGACTTAATGGATCAGGCAGAGGGAGAGAGAATGCTGTCTTCCCCTACCTTTTTGTTCTATTTAGACCTTCAGTGGATTGGCTGGGGCGCTCTTATATTGGGGAAGACAATCTGCTTTACTCAGTTTACTGATCCAAATAATCTCTTCTGGAGAGACCTTCGCAGACACACCCAAATGATGTTTAGCTGGATATCAGCCTATCTGGCTCAGTCAGTTGACACATAAAATTAATCATCATGACAGCTCAATAAAACTATTATTACTAAAAATATATAGTTTACTCTTCAAAACTGTCAAGACCATGAAAAAACAAGGAGAGACTGAGATACTATCACAGACCAGGAGACCATAGAGACATGATACTTAAATGTAGTGTCAGATTGAATTGCAGAACACAAAATGGACATCAGTGGAAAGACTGATAAAACCTGAATAAATTTTGGAATTTAGTTCATAGTCATATACCTACGTTCATTTCTTCGTTTTGATAAAGATGTCATGGTTATGTAAATTGTCAACATAAGGGGAAAAGGAGTGAAGAAGAGTAAATGGAAATTTTCTTTGCAGCTCTGTTGGTATATCTTAGTTCAGTTTAGTCGCTCAGTCGTGTCTGACTCTTCTTGACCCCATGAATTGCAGCACGCCAGGCCTCCCTGTCCATCACCAACTCCCAGAGTTCACTCAGACTCACGTCCATTGAGTCAGTGATGCCATCCAGCCATCTCATCCTCTGGTGTCCCCTTCTCCTCCTGCCACCAATCCCTCCCAGCATCAGAGTCTTTTCCAATGAGTCAACTCTTCGCATGAGGTGGCCAAAGTATTGGAGTTTCAGCTTTAGCATCATTCCCTCCAAAGAAATCCCAGGGCTGATCTCCTTCAGAATGGACTGGTTGGATCTCCTTGCAGTCCAAGGGACTCTCAAGTGTCTTCTCCAACACCACAGTTCAAAAGCATCAATTCTTCGGTGCTCAGCCTTCTTCACAGTCCAACTCTCACATCCATACATGACCACAGGAAAAACCATAGCCTTGACTAGACGGACCTTTGTTGGCAAAGTAATGTCTCTGCTTTTGAATATGCTATCTAGGTTGGTCATAACTTTCCTTCCAAGGAGTAAGCGTCTTTTAATTTCATGGCTGCAGTCACCATCTGCAATGATTTTGGAGCCCCCCAAAATAAAGTCTGACATTGTTTCCACTGTTTCCCCATCTATTTCCCATGAAGTGATGGGACCGGATGCCATGATCTTCGTTTTCTGAATGTTGAGCTTTAAGCCAACTTTTTCACTCTCCTCTTTCACTTTCATCTAGAGGCTTTTTAGTTCCTCTTCACTTTCTGCCATAAGGGTGGTGTCATCTGCATATCTGAGGTTATTGATATTTCTCCCTGAAATCTTGATTCCAGCTTGTATTTCCTCCAGTCCAGCATTTCTCATGATGTACTCTGCATATAAGTTAAACAATCAGGGTGATAATATACAGCCTTGACATACTCCTTTTCCTATTTGGCACCAGTCTGTTGTTCCATGTCCAGTTCTAACTGTTGCTTCCTGACCTGCATACAGGTTTCTCAAGAGGCAGGTCAGGTGGTCTGGTATTCCCATCTCTTTCAGAATTTTCCATAATTTATTGTGATGCACACAGTCAAAGGCTTTGGCTAGTCAAAAAAGTAGAAATAGATGTTTTTCTGGAACTCTCTTGCTTTTTCCATGATCTAGCGGTTGTTGGCAATTTGATCTCTGGTTCCTCTGCCTTTTCTGAATCCAGCTTGAACATCAGGAAGTTCGTGGTTCACGTATTGCTGAAGCCTGGCTTGGAGAATTTTGAGCATTACTTTACTAGCATGTGAGATGAGTGCAATTGTGCGGTAGTTTGAGCATTCTTTGGCATTGCCTTTCTTTGGGATTGGAATGAAAACGGACCTTTTCCAGTCCTGTAGCCACTGCTGAGTTTTCCAAATTTGCTGGCATATTGAGTGCAGCACTTTCACAGCATCATCTTTCAGGATTTGAACTAGCTCAACTGGAATTCCATCACCTCCACTAGCTTTGTTTGTAGTGATGTTTTCTAAGGCCCACTTGACTTCACATTCCAGGATGTCTGGCTCTAGGTCAGTGATCACACCATCGTGATTATCTGGGTCGTGAAGATCTTTTTTGTACAGTTCTTCTGTGTATTCTTGCCACCTCTTCTTAATATCTTCTGCTTCTGTTAGGTCCATACCATTCCTGTCCTTTATTGATCCCATCTTTGCATGAAATGTCCCCTTGTTATCTCTAATTTTCTTGAAGAGATCTCTAGTCTTTCCCATTCTGTTGTTTTCCTCTATTTCTTTGCAATGATCGCTGAGGAAGGCTTTCTTATCTCTTCTTGCTATTCTTTGGAACTCTGCATTCAGATGCTTATATCTTTCCTTTTCTCCTTTGCTTTTTGCTTCTCTTCTTTTCACAGCTATTTGTAAGGCCTCCCCAGACAGCCATTTTGCTTTTTTGCATTTCTTTTCCATGGGGATGGTCTTGATCCCTGTCTCCTGTACAATGTCATGAACCTCATTCCATAGTTCATCAGGCACTCTATCCATCAGATCTAGGCCTTTAAATCTATTTCTTACTTCCATTGTATAATCATAAAGGATTTGATTTAGGTCATACCTGAATGGTCTAGTGGTTTTCCCTACTTTCTTCCATTTCAGTCTGAATTTGGCAATAAGGAGTTCATGATCTGAGCCACAGTCAGCTCCTGGTCTTGCTTTTGTTGATTGTATAGAGCTTCTCCATCTTTGGCTGCAAAGAATATAATCAATCTGATTTCGGTGTTGACCATCTGGTGATGTCCATGTGTAGAGTCTTCTCTTGTGTTGTTGGAGGAGGGTATTTGTTATGACCAGTGCATTTTCTTGGCAAAACTCTATTAGTCTTTGCCCTGCTTCATTCCGTATTCCAAGGTCAAATTTGCCTGTTACTCCAGGTGTTTCTTGACTTCCTACTTTTGCATTCCAGTCCCCTATAATGAAAAGGACATCTTTTTTGGGTGTTAGTTCTAAAAGGTCTTATAGGTCTTCATAGAACGGTTCAACTTCAGCTTCTTCTAAAGTATCCCCCAATTTTTTTTTTTGGCTGCACCTCAAGGCATGTGATCTTTAGCTCTCCTGCCAAGGATGGAACATGTGCCCTCTGCAGTGGAAGCGCAGAGTCTTAACCACGGGACCACCAGGGAAGTCCGGTTAGTTTTTTAAGACCCAGCTTTATAAAGTTAGTGCTTTCGGGTACTTACATATCAGGCACTTCATCTACATATTACATTTAGTCCTCACAACAATCCTATGAGAGCAACCTTCAGTTTACAGAGAAGGCCAGTTATGTACTCGGGGTCACCTATCTGGCAAATGGCAAGAGATTTGAACTCAGGTTGACTAGTAAACCACACAGCCCCAGCCAGCCAGGACTTTACAGTCCCAGATAGGCCCAGAAATGCAAATAACTGAATAAAGACATAAACGGCATTTTGCTACCTGGATAGAAAATATTAAACAAATGAATTTTAATAGATAATACTGCTTACATTATAAACCCATGAACATAAAGATAGGGGTGTAAAATTTCTATCAAATACCTGAACATTTCAGGAAGAAAAGATGCCATCAGTTTATATTATGGACTATTTCTGTTATACTAAATTCACCCAGTCTTTTTTAGCATACATGAATGATCATATAACTTCAATCAGTATATACACAGTATTTTGGGGCTCCACTTTCTTACTTCACATGATTTAATATACCTGTTTAAAGGTATTCATTTAGTTCCAATAGCGATTTTTAACAGCCATGTAATATTATATGAAATAGAAAGACTATATCTTTTTTGTTTTGTTTTTGCACTTTTTAATTTTTTTGTGGCACTGCCTGCCTTGTGGGATCTTCATTCCCCAAACAGGAATTGGACCCCAGCCACCACAGTGAAAGTACTCAGTCCTAACCACTGCAAACTATAGCTTACTTAACCATTTCCCTGTTGTGGGGCACTTGGGATGCTTCCAGTGTGTGACTGATTTGAAAAATGCTGCTATAACCATCTTTGCACAAATTGCTTGTTACAATTTCAGGGACTATTTTCAGCAAGGGCATTTGTGGGAAGCAGATGAAGGAAAAGTCCCTAGAATTTTCACTTCTCATTGGGCAGCTGCTATTTCTGTAGAATAGGCTCTTGGCATCCTGCAATGCGTAAGTAACACCACCACCAGTAGCTGGATGATTCGGGGATAGTCTTTTCACCTCTATGCACCTTGGTCTCTTGCTATTGCAAGTGTGGTCCTTGGACCAGTAGTATTGGCTGGGAGCTTGTAGAATTACAGAATCTTGGGTCCTTCCTCAGTTCAGGTCAGTTCAGTTGCTCAGTCGTGTCCGACTCTTTGCAACCCCATGAATTGCAGCATGCCAGGCCTCCCTGTCCATCACCAACTCCCAGAGTTCACCCAGACCCACGTCCATTGAGTCGGTGATGCCATCCAGCCATCTCATCCTCTGGCATCCCCTTCTCCTCCTGCCACCAATCCCTCCCAGCATCAGAGTCTTTTCCAATGAGTCAACTCTTCGCATAAGGTGGCCAAAGTACTGGAGTTTCAGCTTTAGCATCATTCCTTCCAAAGAAATCCCAGGGCTGATCTCCTTCAGAATGGACTGGTTGGATCTCCTTGCAGTCCAAGGGACTCTCAAGAGTCTTCTCCAACGCCACAGTTCAAAAGCATCAATTCTTCGGTGCTCAGCCTTCTTCACAGTCCAACTCTCACATCCATACATGACCACAGGAAAAACCATAGCCTTGACTAAACGGACCTTTGTTGGCAAAGTAATGTCTCTGCTTTTGAATATGCTATCTAGGTTGGTCTTAACTTTCCTTCCAAGGAGTAAGCGTCTTTTAATTTCATGGCTGCAGTCACCATCTGCAGTGATTTTGGAGCCCCAAAAAATAAAGTCTGACATTGTTTCCACTGTTTCCCCATCTATTTCCCATGAAGTGATGGGACCAGATGCCATGATCTTTGTTTTCTGAATGTTGAGCTTTAGGCCAACTTTTTCACTCTCCACTTTCACTTTCATCAAGAGGCTTTTTAGTTCCTCTTCACTTTCTGCCATAAGGGTGGTGTCATCTGCATATCTGAGGTTATTGATATTTTTCCCAGCAATCTTGATTCCAGCTTGTGCTTCTTCCAGTCCAGCGTTTCTCATGATGTACTCTGCACTTTTCAGTCCAATCCCAAAGAAAGGCAATGCCAAAGAATGCTCAAACTACCGCACAATTGCACTCATCTCACACGCTAGTAAAGTAATGCTCAAAATTCTCCAAGCCAGGCTTCAGCAATACGTGAACCATGAACTTCCTGATGTTCAAGCTGGTTTTAGAAAAGGCAAAGGAACCAGAGATCAAATTGCCAACATCCTCTGGATCATGGAAAAAGCAAGAGAGTTCCGGGAAAACATCTATTTCTGCTTTATTGACTATGCCAAAGCCTTTGACTGTGTGCATCACAATAAACTGTGGAAAATTCTGAAGGAGATGGGAATACCAGACCACTTGATCTGCCTCTTGAGAAATTTGTATGCAGGTCAGGAAGCAACAGTTAGAACTGGACATGGAACAACAGACTGGTTCCAAATAGGAAAAGGAGTACGTCAAGGCTATATATTGTCACCCTGCTTATTTAACTTATATGCAGAGTACATCATGAGAGGGCAATGAACAAATAGAAGATATTTCCCCCTGGTGATGTGGGGAAGAAGTGGGGAGGATACTCTTGCAACACATGTTTTCATCTATCATGCTCAAAGTTCTTAAGAAGAGGCAGATCCAGCCCCAGGAAGCTGATGAGTGAGTTTGAAAGCTCTTTGGGCAGAAACTGGGACAGGGGGTTGGGGGCGGGGTGGGAGGTTGGCGATGGTGGGGACAGCCAGGTAAGATATGATACTTCTGGTACCTAAGGGGCTACACTGATGGGGTGAACAGCCTGCACCATCTACAGAGGGGCTTATGAATAATCATTTGGAGTCCTGACCCCATGGAGAACAGTTCCTAAGATTTGCAACCTGACCATGGCCAGCAAGTGGACAAGGTGTACTTGCCCAACTCTACCTGGGGGGGGCAGGGCCAGCCTCTTCCACCCAGAACTGAATGACTGCAAGCATAGGTAAAGCGGGATCTTCTTCCAAATTCCTCTGCTTGTTGTCATTGTTCTGTCGCTCAGTCTTGTCCAACTCTGCGATCCCATGGATTACAGCATGCCAGGCATCCCTGTCCTTCACTATCTCCCGGAGTTTGCTCAAACTTGTGTCCCTTGAGTCGTTGATGCCATCCAGCCGTCTCATCCTCTGTCGTCCCCTTCTCCTCTTGCTTGGTGACATTTAATTCATCCTTCAAGGCACTGGGTTTCCTTTTTTATCTACTAACCCCAATTAAATAAACTGTTTTCTGTTTTTTTTCCACCATGTGTGTGATTTATACAGGTTTCCAAGCTTCATGACACTTTATATCAGAATTCTCAAACTCAGCAGTCTCCAGTCCACATGAAATAAGCTGGGGCAGTACAATTGAGCATGGTGGGGACTGTGGTGACTGGCAAGCCCTTTGTGAAGGGGACATCTGTTCATCTGTTCCAGCCCATGGCCAAGTGTGAACATGAGTCCAGGGTACCCAGAGCCTTCCACTTTAAAAAAATTATTTTAATTGGAGGATAATTGCTTTAAGATATGTTGGTTTTTGCTGTACAACAACGTGAATCAGCCATAAGTATGCATATGTCCCTTCCCTTTTCAACCTCCCTCCCCCTCCATTTTTTTCATGTGGACCGTTTTTAAAGTCTTTGTTGAATTTGTTATAATATTCAGTTCAGTTCAGTCGCTCAGTCGTGTCCGACTCTTTGAGACCCCATGAATTGCAGCATGCCAGGCCTCCCTGTCCATCACCAACTCCCGGAGTTCACTCAAACGCACGTCCATCAAGTCGGTGATGCCATCCAGCCATCTCATCCTCTGTCGTCCCCTTCTCCTCCTGCCCCCAATCCCTCCCAGCATCAGAGTCTTTTCCAATGAGTCAACGCTTTGCATGAGGTGGCCAAAGTACTGGAGTTTCAGCTTTAGCATCATTCCTTCCAAAGAACTTCTGTTTCTGTTCTGTTTTTTTGGCCATGAGGCATGTGGGCCCTTAATCCAAGGAGGCCGGTGTCCTTGTAGGAGGAGAGGACATGCAGAGACAAGCATGCCGGGAAGGAGAGCCATATGTAACAACAGAACGCAGAGGCTGGAGGGGGTGAAGCTGCAAGCCAAGGAATGCTGAGGTTGGTGACCACCACAAGCTATGAAGAAGCAAGATTCCAAGGAGTATGAATTTGTTGTCTCCTTGATTTCTCAAGTCTAGCCTCCAGAACCATGAGAGAACACATTTCTGTTGTTTAAGTCACCCAGTTTGTGGTATATAACCCAGTTTGTAGTTAGGGCAGCCCTAGGAAACTAATACAGGTGTCATTTGAACTAAGTAGAGAATGATGAGAAAGAGGAAACCAAGTGAAGAGTTACAGGGAAGAATATTTCATGCAAAAGCAGGAATTAAAAAACAGTGGCTGAAGAGGGGTGAGTAGGAGCTACGCCTGGAAAGCTAGCCAGGGATAGTGCTTGTAGGACCAGGCGGGAGAGGGGATTCAATTAGCAATGAGGTGGTTGTGTCATTTGAATGACAGAAACAGCTGTCAAGCGAGTTACCCAGAGTCTTAGAGGGCAGGATCTAGGATATATTAGTTGCAATAAATAATGACAATATGAGATGACAGGGCCCTTTCTGAGCTTCCCCGCCCTGCCCGGCGACCTTGCTGGATGGTCAATGTCAGTTCTAGCATTTCAGGCCGTGGCTGGCTTCGGCTCCGTTAAGGCAACGCTCCTTCTCCGCAAACTCCTTCCTCCCTCCGACCCCAGACACCCCAAATACACACAATCTAGGTAAAATAAGCTCTACAAATGCGGTTTGCGGCCAACTTCCCCATCCCAGCTGGGCATGAGAGATTCCCTAAAGGCCGAAGCATTTCTAAAGAAACACTGAGAGACCCAGCCAACTCCCGCAAAGGTACAACAATCCCCGCCGCGGGCGCCTGGCGCGCGGGGGCGGGACCGGGGAGGCGCGTGCGCGTGCGCAGGGGGCTGCCTCCCGGCGAGGGGGTGGGGCGGGCGCCTGGGCCGGGGCTGTGACGTCAGGTGCGCGCGTGGCTCGGGCTGCGCAGGAACAGCTGGTCCCTGGGAAGGCGGCTGGCCGGCGGACACGCGTGGGGTGCGGGTGGCTTGCCGCGCCACGCTGCGGGATTAGCCGCCGCCTACCACCACTGCACCATGTCTGGCCAGCTGGAGCGTTGCGAGCGCGAGTGGCATGAGCTGGAGGGAGAATTTCAGGAACTGCAGGTAGGACCGGACCACCTGGTCCCGAAACTGCTACCTGAAGTGCCGGGTATTTCCTTTCCTGCTTCTCCCAGCCCCGGCCGTGGGAACCATCAAGGCCCGGGCCAGGCCCTGCGGCGGAGGCGAGGGGTTGTTGCCGGTGGTCTGCGTGGGCCAGCCCCCTCCCATCTCCCAGGACTTCACTTTTTCATCCACTTAGGGCGCTGGGTGGAAGCCCCCACAGCTACCCCAGCACCCCCCGCCTTCTCACCGGCTCTTTGCTGCGCGCGCCTCCTTCGCTGCAGAAAGTTGATCTGTGACCTCTGAGGGGAAGTTCCAGGCATGTCCATGTTGGGGAGGCCGGAGGGACCAGGTATGTTCTGGGACTCAAAAGAGAAAGCCCAGTCCCTACCTCCTCAGGGGTCTCCCCTAACCCCACCGCCGCCCACCAGGGTTTGGCGGCTCCACTCCCCTTTTGCTGTGGCGGATCAGCCCTCTCCTCTGACGCTCCATTTTGGGAGATGTGCTTGGGAGCCCTTCACCTTGAGCCCGCAGGCTTTGCTTAGGGGTTAGAGACCCCTGACCTCAGCCTTTGGGGCTCCTGTGTCCCGCCTCTGACGTTGCTGCAGGCCAAGTTTGGCGTCGTGGGTGACATCTGTCACTTCTGACAGCTGGGTTGCCTCCCAGTGATAGAGGCTGCTCCCAGCCCTCAAGCTTTGGCCCAGAGCCTTATGCTGGGTGGGGTGAGGTCGAGTATAAGAGAGGCCCCTTGAAAGAACAGCATTGGCATTGCCGCTGCGGGGTCCCTGGCAGGAGGAGTTGTTCCTGAGAGGAGGTTCGCAGAGGCCTCAGCTGCCTATCCTGGTGACTAGAGAGGTCTCTGAAAATCTTGGAGTTGGCTAAGAGAGATGCCTGGATCTTTTTTTGGGAGATGGGGCTGTTCCCTCCCCAACTACCGGATTGTGTTTGTTTTCTCCAGAGTTGGGCTCTGTTTGCCTGAAATCACATGGAACACCCCCAGCCCACTTCTGCCTAGTCTCAGCTGGGACCAGTGACATTTTGCTTGTCCATGGAGCTCTTGTCTGCAGTTTAATTAGCCGTTTACTGTGTCCAGAGTAGGGGAAGGAGGGGAGATGGGGAAGGGTGTCTGTGATGGGTCTTTCCAGAGCCATCTAGAGGGAAGATGGGTCATAGGTCCGGAAGAATAGAGAAGGGGTGCTGGAGAGACCAAGCAGGGAGAGGAGTGCTGTTTTAGCTGTGAGCAGAGAGTAAGGTACCAGAGCTGGTTCCCAGGGGACCTTTCTGGCTCTCCTGCCATGGAGAAGAGTCAGCTACTTTTTTTTTTTCTCAGTATTTATCTTTATTTTGGCTGTGCCAAGTCTTAGTTGCAGCACTCAGGATCTTCAATCTTCATTGCAATATGTGGGGGATCTTTAGTTGTGGCTCGTGGGATCTAATTCCCTGATCAGGAACTGAACCCCGGGCCTCTTGCATTGGGAGCGAGGAGTCTTAACCACTGGACCACCAGGGAAGTCCCCACTCAGCTGCTTCTTGCCGCTTTGTCCTGCTGGGCTCTCGGTTATGTCCAACTGTGGACCCATGGAGGGTATTAGGGTCGGGCGTGAGAGAAGAGTTTTGCTGTGTGGAGCTTTTGTTGTTCATAATGCCTTTCCCTGACCCTGCTTTCGGCTAGAAGGAAGAGTCTTAACTCTTCAGAGCTATACAATTAATGCAATTAACAGCAATTAGATAGCTAGTCTTGGCAGGCAGAGGTTGCAAAGGAGACGTTTGATTTGTTGTTATGTTCTTACTTGGTGTCTCTGGGGCTCAAGTGTGTGGGGGACAGAGAGGAATTGGAAATGAATCCTGGATTGTGTCCCCTGGTGCAAGGATTGTAGAAGAACTGACTGGGTAGAAACCATGATGTCCCTTGCTCAGGTCTTCAGCACTGGGGCAAGTGGAATGGACTAGGTCCGACTTCTTATCCCTCCCCCCACCCCCCATAATACACATGAGAACTCTGAACTCCTGAGATGAACATCTCTGGAAAAAGGCATGTAATAGGTAGAGTGTACGTTGTCATTATGTGTGTGTTGGGTGAACTTTCAAATATGAGACATTTGTCGGGGAGCAAGGAGGTCACAACAGGTATACGTTGGGTGGGGGTGCTGATTGGAACTAGAAAAGTTAATGGTAGGAAGGGTCTTTTTCTCCCACCAGAAAATCCCAGTCTATCTTACTTCACCTGTATCTGCTTCAGAATCTGGGATTTGTGGGTGTCATGCTCATATCTCTCTGATTCTGTCTTGCTTGGGATGATGTATAATATCTCTGTGTTTTATCTCTCCTTCCCTTTTGCCAGTGGAGGGAGGAAAGAGGAGATCTAATTTCAGACCCAAAAGGATTTGAAAGATTTCTGGAACTTCCCCCCTCCCCCAAACCCTAAAATGTCAAAATCTCTGGGACTTTCTAGAGGAAAGGATCTTTGTTCTTTTGTCTGTAATGTACATCTGCCAGGGCCTCCGTGGACTCAGGGGCAAGGCTGAGTTGCTATGAGGACTTTGGTTTTGGCTGGTTGGGGTTTTGGGTGTGCTGGCTGATTGAGCATTAGTCTGAGACTGGCGCATGTTTGGCCCTGTGGCCTGTGGTGTGACCACAGAAGGTCACTTACAGACGTGGTGGCAGGTGATTTAATGAGCATTTCTTGTCTTGCCTCTCTGGAAACCTGACCTCATCCCTCTGCACCCAGGAAGGAGGTGGCCCGGAGAGGCCTTTCCCTTACCCTGACCTCGCAGAAATGCAGGGGCCTGACAGGACATTACAGAGATTTTTGGCTTTTATTACCAATGAAACAGGTATTCCTTTGGCTGCTGTGTATAGAATAGACATGAGGGGGCCAGGCTGGAAGCAGGAAGATCAGTATTATTTAATTAAAACCCTCTGAAATAGAGCCTGTTATACCCATCTTACAGAGTGAAAAATATACCCCAAAGTATAAGTACTAGAGTCAGGATTCAAATCCAGGCAGGTGAACATCAACATCTATACTCTTAAAAAAAATTTTTTTTTATTTATTTAGGCCATGCCTTGCACTACACAGGATCGTAGTTCCCACATTAGGTACTGAACTGGTGCCTCCTGCATTGGCAGTGTGGAGTCTTAACCACTGGACTGCTGGGGAAGTCCCCAGAGTCTGTACTCTTAACCACGGCCCAAGGCAGGTCTGTGCCCTGGGTACTCTTGTTTCTCTCCCATCTTGCATTGTTTTCTAGGCCTCTTTTCCCCTAGAAGTGGGTTGTGTGGAAAGAACTCTGGACAAGGGAATCAGAATTCTTGGGTTCAGGTCTGAATTCTGCTGCTGTCTAGCATCTGACCTTTAGCAAGCTGCCTCTCTGAACTTGAGTTTCTTTGTCGACCAAACAAAGGCTGACAGTAATAGCAGCAACAATAAGAACTAATTGTATGATACATGGATTATTCCATTTAATCTAAACAACAACCTGGCTTTATAGATGAGACTGAGGCTGAGAGATGTTACGTAACTTGAAATTCGTGGAGCCAGAATTTGACCCCAGGCCCGCTGTTTCCATCAGGTATTTTTGGGGTTGAGCTCCAAAAGTATCCTGAGACCTTTGGCTTTAGAAGGAAAGTTTTGGACTTGTGGGGACTAATTTTATTTCTATGGTGCTTTAACATGAAGCATTAGTAAGGGTTCTTAGTTGTAAGTGGCAGAAATCCAATTCAACCAGCTTTAAGCCAAAAAACCGAAATAGTTTATTGGCTTCTGTATTGGGAAGTCCAGTGGCAAATGGCTTCAGGCAGGGCTGGATCCAGCTTCTCCAGTGATGTTACATGTGCACGTGTGTCTGTGTCCTCTGTCAGCTTTGTTCTCAACCATCTCTCCCATGTTGTGGCAAAGATGAGCTTTGACAGCCCCAGGCTGACATCTACCAGCTTAGCAAACCTCAGAAACAAGCATCTTTTCCCCTGTAATTCTAGCTGGAGTCCCAGGGCTGACTCTCATCGGCCCTACCTGGGTCATGTGATTATCCCTTAACCAGATCCTGTGGCACTGATTGGCTGGGTCTTGGTTAATATGTCCCCCCTGTTGCCCAGGACTGGGATGACTGCTGCTCAAACCACATGAAATAACAGTGGGAGAGGGGTGGTCCCATGAAGGAAAATCAAAGTACTGGTAGTGAAAAAACAAAAACAGAGAAGGATGCCAGACAGCTATCTTTTTAGGAGTAATATTGTAGAAACAGTCTATATCTGTGTTTCACCAACTGTGTTAAGGCACCTCCAAGGAGCTGCAGCAAGCTCATAGGGGCACTATGGGATAATTTAAATTTTCAAGAGAAAGACAATGACATCTGTCACGTACCACTTAAACTGCTAATGGAGTAGTTCACAGCTGCACATTAGATTATGCTACATTCTTTTTAATGACGTCATATCTTAGTGAAGTTGGGGTTTTGGTGCTGATTAAAATCAAGTACTATGTGAAAATCAATTTAGAACAAGAAATGAGGGTGACAGTGTCCAATCTATTCCTAAGCTTTGAGCCTGACAGGCATATACATCCATAAATAATTTTGGTTACTTCAAAATGAAATAAAAATACCCTTGGCAATTTCTGCATATTCTTTTTTATTTCTTCCAAGAGACTACTGAGTTGTTAGGACATGGATACTTTTCAATTATTTGGCTTCCTTAGTGGCTCAGAGGGTAAAGATTCTGCCTGCAATGTGGAAGACCCAGGTTCGATCCCTAGGTCGGGAAGGTCTCCTGGAGAAGGAAATGGCAACCCACTCCAGTATTCTTGCCTAGAGAATCCCCATGGGCAGAGGAGCCTGGCAGGCTACAGTCCATGGGGTCACAAAGAGTTGGAGACAGCTGAATGACTTCACTTTCACTTTTTCTTCCAATTATTTGGCCTAAGGACTCTGTGAAAAGTTCATTGAGACACTAAGGCAGTGGTAAACCAACAAAGTTAGGGAACCTTTATTTTATATCCTCATTGTGGTGGTGGTTACACAACTGTATATATTTGCCAAAATTCATTAAATTGTACACCTGAAAATTGGTGAATTGGTATGTAAATTATACCTATAAAGCTGATTTAAAAATACCAGTACATGGCCTGTTACCTATATCTCATGCCCTAGCTCTTTCACAACTGAGGAAACTAAGAAGTGGCAGATTCTAGACGTGAAGTCAGTCTGAGTGTCAAGCCTAATCACTTAATTTTTATGTTACCTGCCTCCCAAATGCCTGACATACTTGCCTATACCTCCACTTACTGTTCCTATAACAGACATTACTAATTGATCCTGGCACGTGACTCAGAATCTTTCCCAGTGTAGAACTGATACAGTTTAGGTGAAGTCAACTTGTCATCTTTGTAGTCTTTCCACTGCCAGTGAGTCTTCGTTCAGTATATTCAGCATTCAGAAATCTTTGTCTGAAGTCAGTTCCTTAGAACTATATAAATGCAATCTCGTGAAAACTTAGCACCAGCCCCAACTACCAGCCACCGTATTTTTGTGGTGGCCATGACTCTGGCAGTCTACTGGGCTATCCACCAGCTTGCAGTGCTCCTAGGCCAGAGCCCTGTCTGAAAATGGCACATGATTCCATTCTGGCACATTTAGTAAATTTTTTTGGCCATGCCATATGGGAGCTTAGTTCCCCGACCAGGTATTAAACCCATTCCCACTGTAGTGGCAGTACAGAGTCTTAACCACTGGCCCGCCAGGGAAGTCTCATTGCCATCAATTCTTGCAATGCATATTGACTCAGGTGTTGTGACTCAGTCAAGTTATGTTAAGAGGGCATCTCCAGGTGTGTCACAGCCGTGCTGGGACCTGGAATCATTAACCTCATCTTCCCACTGGGGCAGAGTTTGTGGCCTCAGAGGACAGGAGAGGTGGCAGATCTCCAAATCCTTCAATGGAAACTCAACTGTTTGTGTCTCCTGTACATGGTATAAAAGGAATGCCAATCAGATATGTGGGAAAGGAGCTATGGGCATCCTAGCTAATGGTGCCAATGTTAGCGTCTGTCTCTGATCTATCCTATATTTTTATAAGTAATACATAGCCACATAGTTAAAAAGTCAAATAGGAAATGTGTATAAGCATTCTATAACAGCTAAAATCTGGAAACCTAACTGTCCATCAGGATGGATAATTCCACCAAACATCCATAGAGTGTGGTATGAAGATGAGAATGAATAAACTAGAACCATATGTATCAACATGGGTAAATGTTTTAAAGAGAAAAGCAACATTGAGTGAAAAGTTGCTAAGCAGGTACGTATAGTATAACATGTATAATATAATTTAAAGCATTCAATACAACACTTATGTTCTGCTTACTGATACGTGTCTATACAGTACAAATACAGACTTTTGCAAGGGAGTGATATGGGTCAGATTCAGTAGAATGGAGATTTGGGCAGGGCCCTAGCAAGAGGCAAATGACTCTTCCGTATGGATCTCTCTGAAAAGAGTTTAAGGACGAGGCTATTTACAGGGGTTTAAAGGGGTTTCCCTGGTGGCTCAGGTAGTAAAGAATCTGCCTGCAATGAGAGAGACCCAGGTTCAATCCCTGAGTCAGAAAGATGCCCTAGAAAAGGGAATGGCTTCCCACTCCAGTATTCTTGCCTGGAGAATTCCATGGACAGAGGAGCCTGGCGGGCTACAGTCCATGGGGTCGTCAAGAGCTGGACACAACGAGGCCCCTGGAGTTGGGACCATCCCAATACTTAAGGGACAGACGGAAGGGGCAGTCACCGGAGCCTAGTGCAGGGTAAAGGAGAGCAGCAGGACTGCAGCTGTAGTGTCAAAAGCCTAGGAAAGTGAGGAGGAGGCAGGGGAACCAATACCCCAGTCTGCCTCTCCTCCTTCCCCCAGTCTTCTGTCCTGGCACCCCGTTGGCTAAGTAGGAGGCAGGGCAAGGGAGCCCAGGAGATGCAGTCCGTAGGGGTCAACCTCTCAGGGCACAGAGGAAGACAAGATTGATCTGGGGTGGGCTTGGGGGTGGAAATAACCAGCCTAGGGGTTCCTCTTGTTGAGGGTAGAGGATGGGAATGCTATGTAGAAAGAATATGTAGGGGCTTTCAACAATTTGTGTACTATTAGTTCTTAAACTGAGGGTGAGAAATGTGGGCATTAATGTTGTTTATTTTCTATTAATTATAGGATTTTCTGACTTTTTCAATATGCCTGAAATATTTCATAGTCAAATGAGCAGGAGACCAGAAAGTCACCTAACAGTACCAAAAGCCTTATTCATAAAAATAGGCTCAATGGGACTTCCCTGATGGTCCAGTGGTTAAGACTCAGCGCTTCCACTGCAGGGGCACGGGTTCAGCATCTGGTTGGGGAGCTAAGATCCCACATGCTGAGAGGTGTGGCTAAAAAAACAAACCCCCCAAAAAAGATTCAGTCATTTATGTGATTACGACCATGCAAATTTCATTTACTGAAGAACTGAGCAGTGTACAATGCTTGTACTTTCTCTTGGGGATTTTTATTACATTTATATAGTCAGCACTTGATTGTTTCCTGGCAGTGTTTGCCTTGTAACTATCTTCCCCGCCCCCCACCCCAAAGCTCTATCTTTAGGTATTTTATCAAGTGGGTCTTTCTTTCCTTTGCTTGGTCTTGAGTTAGACAGCTGGGGGTTGGGACTTGCTCTCAGCCGCAGAACAGAGTCCTTTCTTTCGCAGCTGCCTGTCTGCTCCGGTGCCCCCAGCACTCGGGGTTATTTTTGGAGGTAGCAACTTGAAGTGGGAGTCAGTCGTGTGCTTTATAAGCTGGTACTCCCTGCATTGTGTGCAGACACCAGACTCCCAGTTTTTGGTGAGTGTGCTCTTTTGCTTCAGTCCACTTCTGCCAAGTTTATTTTATTTTATTTACTTTATATTCTGTTTCTTATTGATTTATTTATATGTTTGGCTGCACGGAGTCTTCCTTGCAGCATGCAGGGTCTTTCAGTTGTAGCATGTGGTATCTAATTCCCCAACCAGGGATTGAACCGTGGGCCCCTTGCATTGGGAGTGCAGAGTCTTAGCCACTAGACCACCAGGAAAGTCCCACTGCTGCCAAGTTTAGAAATAAAAATAGTGGTTTGGTATTTTGGCATTTTCTTTGAGAGTTGGCAAACATACATGTACCATATGACCCAGCAGTTTATTCCTAGATATCTAACCAAGAGAAGTTGAAATATATATCTACTACCAAGACTTGTGCACAAATGTGCATAGCAGCCTTATTCGTAATAGCCAAAGACTGGAAATAACTTAAATGTCCAACAACTGGTAGATGAGTAAACAAAATATGGTATAAATGCTGTGGTGTGATAAAAAAGTGGATACATGCCACAACAGAAATACACCTCAAAAACACGATTCTTTGTGAAAGAACCAGACACAAAACTGCATCTTATATGATTCCTCTGATGTGAAATGCCCGGAAAAGACAAATCTATAGAGTCCGAAGGTGGGTTAGTGGTTGCCAGGAGCTGGGAGGAAGAAGAGTGGGGAGTGAGTGTGGATAAACACTAGAGATCTTATTGGGTGACGGAAAGTTCTGAAACTGGACGTGGTAATAGTTGCACCACTTGATAAATGTATAAAAATCACTTAATTGTACACTTAAAATGAGAATTTTATGACATGTAAGTTATACCCAATAAAGTTGTTAATAATGGTTTAGGTTCTTGCTTTGGCAGAAAAACACCCAATATGGTTGTTCAGAGATCTGCATTTTAAAGTGCCTGTTTAGTTACTGGCTTGATGAAGGATTTATTCATCAGGCTCCAAGTTTTTTGGCACCTTTACGATGACAGTGCCCAGGGCAAGAGCTTGGTAATGAGTCCAAGATTTATGGCTTCTCTTCTTACCTGGTATGGTTAACTTTTCCCAGAAGGGAGGCTCTGTTCTTTGGCATATTAATCTAGATTCTGACCCCTGCCTCATTTTTAAATTAGCTAATTTTATTTGACTGTACCGGGTCTTAGTTGGGGCATGTGGGATATTGTCTTCCTTTCTGCACGCGGGATCTTTAGTTGTGGCATGCGAACTCTTAATTGCAGCAAATGGGGTCTAGTTCCCTGCCTGGGGATCGAACCTGGACCCCCTGCATTGTTAGTGCAAAGTCTTAGTCACTGGACCACCAGGGAAGTCCCTGACACTGGCCTCTTAAATGGAGACACTCAACCCAAATTGGCAAAGCCAAACAGAATAAAATGGCATTTGTTCACTTATATTACTTAGGACCTCAAAGGTGTACCACCTTCAGATATAAGCTGATCCAGGAGCTTAAATGAAACCATCAGGGCTCAGTTTACCCCTCCATCCTGTTTTCCTCTCAATTGGGTTCATTCCCAGGCAGCTAATGGCAGCCCCATTAGCTCTGGGCTCATATCCTACTATCTTCAAAACGAGTGGCAAAAAAGTTTCTTTTTTTCCCCTTTTTTTCAACAGTTCTGATAAAAAAAGTCCCACAACTGAGTGTGATTGGTTTTGAATGCTCGTCCCTGAGTCAACCAGCTGGGTCAGGAGGGTGATGTTCTGATTGGCCAGGCCTGGGTCATTTGCCTTGGAACCTGGGGCAAGGTCCACTCTGTTCCTAGCCAGATCTCATGGACTCAGTGTCAGGGAGGGAGGATCTCCAAAGAAATTACAGGGAATTAACCAGAAAGGGAATAGCTGCCGAGCTGGCAAAAACAACAGAAGGCTTCCATCTGGTGACTAGTTGCGTTCAAGACCATAGGGGCTGGTTGGTTGAAAGGCAGGGTTGGCTTGCCTCCGTGTGGCTCACTCCTGGAAAAAGCATCTCAAAGCACAGGTCCAGCTGAGGGTCTTCTGGAGACATCCTCAGGAGTGGAGGACAGGGTCTCTGAGGGAAGACAGGAATTGTGTTCCTTCCCCCCGTCCCGCCCCCTCCCAGAAACACCACAAAGACAGTCCCATCAAGAGACAGCTGTTGTGAAATGTTTCAGCCTCTCTGGAAAATGATATGGCAGTTCTTTAAAAAAAAAAATTAAGCTGTGTGATTAATTACCATATGATCCAGAAATTCTGCTTCTGAATACACACATACACACACACACACACACACACACATATATACCCCAAAGAATTAAAAGCAAGGACTCGAACAAATATATATACATCCATGTTCATAGTAACATTATTCACAATATCCAAAAGATGGAAGCAACCCAGGTGTGCATCGACAGACGGGTGGATAAAATGTGCTATGTACATACTGTGGGGTATTGTTCAGCCTTAAAGAGGAAGGAACTTCTGATACGTTCTGCAGTGTGGATGGACCTTGAAGACATTATGCTGTGTTTAAATGTCAGGCACAAAAATATAAATACTGTATGAGTCAACTTGTATGAGGTACTTAGAGGAGTCATATTCATAGAGGTAGAAAGAATGGTAGAGGACTTCCCAGGTGGCACAGTGGGTACGCACCCGCTTGCCAATGCAGGAGACACGGGTTTGATCTCTGTTCTGGGAAGATCCCACGTGCCTCAGAGTAACTAAGCCCTCGAGTTGTAACTACTGAGCCCACGAGCTGCAACTGCGGAAGCCCACTTGCCTAGAACCTGCACGCCATAACGAGAGGCCATTGCAATGAGGAGCCTGAGCACTGCAACAGAGAGTGGCCCCTGCTCGCCACGATTAGAGAAAGCCTGTTCAAAACAGTGAAGACCCAGCGTAGCCAAAAATGAATAAGAAAAGAGAGTGGAGGTTGTCAGGGGCTGAGGGGAACAGGAAACTGAGTTATTGGGTGATGGGTTCAGAGTTTCAGTTGAGATGATGAAAAAGTTCTGGAGATGGATGGCAAATAATGTGAACATATTTGATGTCACTGAGTTGTACACATAAAATGGTTAAGGTGGTAAGTTTTGTGTGTATTTTATTGCAATTAGAAAAATTTTAATGATTAACATGGTAAGTTTTATATATATTTTACCACAGTTGAAAAAAGACTGAGAGACAACTGTCTGGGAAAAGGACAGAATCCACGAAGTGAGTTGATAATCTTTCCTGCTGCTGGTGTGACTACACAAGGTGGAATCAGCAGAGGCTGGGTGTGGGTGAGGAATGCCCTGGGAACAGAGAGCGTGTCACACTAAGGGCCTTGTTGCCACTTCACATTGTCCTCGAGGCTGACAAATCCTGAGCCTGGAGCCGAGGACAGGGTGGACAGGAAGTGTGGTATCCAGTATCAGATCTCCCTTAGGAAGTGGCCCTAGCCAATGACAGAGAACTGTTAGGAGTCAGGAATGACTGTATGTGCCTGCGGACACAATTATGAGAAGGGCCATGGACTCCAGTCTGATGTTTTAAGAGTGGGCAGAAAATACCACCAGTGGAGCGTTATTGTTGTTTAGTCGCTAAGTCGTGTCTGACTCTTTGCAAGTCCCCATGGACTACAGTACGCCAGGCTTCCCTGTCCTTCACTATCTCCCAGAGTTTGCTGAAACTCATATTCATTGAGTCGGTGATGCCATCCAACCATCTCATCCTCTGTTGCCCCCTTCTTCTCCTGCCTTCAGTCTTTCCCAGCATCAGGGTCTTTTCCAGTGAGACGGCTCTTCACATCAGGTGGCCAAAGTACTGGAGCTTCAGCATTAGGTGAAGTATGGAGCATTGCATGCACGTGTGCTAAGTAGCTTCAGCCGTGTCTGACTCTGTGCAACCCTATGGACTGTAGCCTGCCAGGCTCCTTTGTCCATGGGATGCTCCAGGCAAAAATACTGGAATGGGTTGCCATTTCCTTCTTCGGGGATCTTCCGGACCCAGGGATCGAAGCTGCATCTCTTACATCTACCTGCGTTGGCAGGTGGGTTCTTTTACCATTACACCACCTGGGAAGCCCATGGAGGCATTAGGAAGCGCCTTTAAGAAAGTCAGTGGGGATACGCTGAGTGTTGGTGAGTGTGGGCAGCTGTTGTATGCTGTGGGTGGGAGCATAAATTGGCACAGCCACTCTGTGGGCAGTTTGCCAAGACAGGTTAAAAGTAAAAACAAGCCTGTACGCCATGACCCAGCAATTCCACGTCTCTTCCCCAGAGACACTTGTGTGTGTGCCCAAGGAGACAGTGCAAGGATATTAATCATTGTTGCATTGTTGGTTATTGTCAGAGACTGGAAACAACCTAGTGATAGGAAAATGGCTAAATAAACTGTTGTCTGTTCATAGTATGAAGGACTGAACAGGACTAAAAATGAAGCACATCTGTATAGTCTTCTTTTTTTCTTCTTCTTTTCAATTAATTAATTTGGCTCTGCCAGTCTCAGTTGTGGCACGCGGGATCTTTGATCTTCGTTGCGGCATGTGAACTCTTAGTTGTGGCTTGTGGGATCTAGTTCCCTGACCCCGGATCAAACCTGGGCCCTCTGTGTTGAGGGTGTGGAGTCTTAGCCCCCGGACCACCAGGGAAGTCCCTATCTATGTATTCTTATGTGGATAGATCTATAAGACATATTATTGAGTGAGAAAAGAAGGTTGTGAAATCATATCTATATTCTGATACTGTTGATATATTAAAAAAAATCAAAAGTATGTGCTTTAGGGTATAAGCTATGCTGCTGTAGCAAAGAGATCCCCTAATAAAGTGGTTTAAATGAGATAGCTTCTTCCTTTCTCACATAGTAGTTCAGACGGGTGCTGAGTTATCCATTGGCCAGTTATCCATTGGCATAAAGCAACAGTAATTGCATTTTGCTCATGGATTCTGGGAGTCAGGAATTTAGGCAGGGCATGGTGGGAATGGCTTGACTGTGTTCCACAAGGTCAGAGGCCTTAGCTGGGAAGATGCAAATGATTGGAGCTGGAATTATCTGGAGGTTTCTTGACCCTCATATCTGCCTGAACTGAATGACAAGAAGATTTATCTTAGTTGTGGCTGTTGATGAGATCAGACTGCCGTCATGTGGCTTCTCTAAGTGGTTAGGGTTTCCATGCAGCATGGTGGCCTTAGAGTCATGGAACGTTTTGTTCCAGAAGCTAGTGTTCCAGCAAAGAAGGTGCAAACGCAATGGCCCTCTGTGATTTTTTCTCAGAAATGGTATAGTGTCAGTTCTGCCGTTTTTAAAAAATTGAGATAAAGTTGATATATTATATGTTTTAGGTGTATAATATAGTGATTCACATTGTTAAAGGGTAGACTTGACTTATGATAAAATGCTGGCTGTATTCCCTGTGCTGCACAGTGCATCCTGAGAGCTTGTTTATTTATTGCATAGTGGTTTGCATCTCAGTCCCCCTACCCCGGTATTGCCCCTCTCCCCTTTGCTCTCCCCACTGGTAACCACTAGTTTGTTCTCTGTGAGTCTGTTTCTTTTTTGTTATATTCACTAGTTTGTTGTATTTTTTATATTCCACATATAAGTGATATCATATAGCATTTCTCTTTCTCTGTCTGACATATTATTAAACATAATGCCCTCAAAGTCCATCCATGGCGAAAATGTCATTCTTTTTTTATGGGTGCATAGTATTCCTGTGTGTGTGTGTGTGTGTGTGTGTGTGTGTGTGTACCACATCTTTTTTATCCATTCTTCTGCTGATGGACATTTAGGTTACTTCCGTATCTTGGCTATTATAAATAATGCTGCTATGAACATTGAGGTGCATGTACCTTTTTGAATTAGTGTTTTCATTTCCTTCAGATACAGACCCAGGAGTGAAAGTGCTGGATCATATGGTAGGTCTATTTTTAGTTTTTTTGAGAAACCTCCATACTGTTCCCATAGTGGCTGCACCAATTTATATTCCCACCAACAGTGTGCAAAGGTTCCCTTTCCTCCACATCCTTGCCAGCATTTGTTATTTGAGGTCTTTTCAATGATAGCCATTCTGACAGGTGTGAGGTGATATCTCCCTGTGGTTTTAATTTGCATTTCCTTGATATTAGTGATGTTGAGCATCTTTTCATGTGCCTGTTGGCCATCTGTATGGCTTCTTTAGAAAAATGTCTATTCAGATCTTCTGTCCATTTTTTAATTGGGCTGTTTGTTTTTGGGGGTACTTCTGACATATTTGACAGAAGAACTGTACAAAAAAGGTCTTCATGACCCAGATAATCATGATGGTATGATCACTTACCTAGAGCCAGACATCCTGGAATGTGAAGTCAAGTGGGCCTTAGAAAGCATCACTACGAACAAAGCTAGTGGGGATGATGGAATTCCAGTTGAGCTATTTCAGATCCTGAAAGATGATGATGTGAAAGTGCTGCACTCAATATGCCAGCAAATTTGGAAAACTCAGCAATGGCCACAGGACTGGAAAAGGTCCTTTTTCATTCCAATCCCAAAGAAAGGCAATGCCAAAGAATGCTCAAACTACCACACAATTGCACTCATCTCACACGCTAGTAAAGTAATGCTCAAAATCCTCCAAGCCAGGCTTCAGCAATACGTGAACCATGAACTTCCTGATGTTCAAGCTGGTTTTAGAAAAGGCAGAGGAACCAGAGATCAAATTGCCAACATCCGCTGGATCATGGAAAAAGCAAGAGAGTTCCAGAAAAAACATCTATTTCTGCTTTATTGACTATGCCAAAGCCTTTGACTGTGTGCATCACAATAAACTGTGGAAAATTCTGAAGGAGATGGGAATACCAGACCACTTGACCAGCCTCTTGAGAAACCTATGTGCAGGTCAGGAAGCAACAGTTAGAACTGGACATGGAACAACAGACTGGTTCCAAATAGGAAAAGGAGTACGTCAAGGCTGTATATTGTCACCCTGCTTATTTAACTTATATGCAGAGTACATCATGAGAAACACTGGGCTGGAAGAAGCACAAGCTGGAATCAAGATTCCTAGGAGAAATATCAATAACCTCAAATATGCAGATGACACCACCCTTATGGCAGAAAGTGAAGAGGAACTGAAAAGCCTTTTGATGAAAGTGAAAGAGAATAGTGAAAAAGTTGGCTTAAAGCTCAACACTCAACATTCAGAAAACTAAGATCATGACATCTGGTCCCATCACTTCATGGGAAATAGATGGGGAAACAAGTGGAAACAGTGTCAGACTTTATTTTCGGGGGCTCCAAAATCACTGCGGATGGTGACTGCAGCCATGAAATTAGAAGACGCTTACTCCTTGGAAGGAAAGTTATGACCAACCTAGATAGCATATTCAAAAGCAGAGACATTACTTTGCCAACAAAGGTCCATCTAGTCAAGGCTATGGTTTTTCCAGTGGTCATGTATGGATGTGAGAGTTGGACTGTGAAGAAAGCTGAGTGCCAAAGAATTGATGCTTTTGAACTGTAGTGTTGGAGAATACTCTTGAGAGTCCCTTGGACTGCAAGGAAATCCAAGCAGTCCATCCTAAAGGAGATCAGTCCTGGGTGTTCTTTGGAAGGAATGATTCTAAAGCTGAAACTCCAGTACTTTGGCCACCTCATGAGAAGAGTTGACTCATTGGAAAAGACTCTGATGCTGGGAGGGATTGGGGGCAGGAAGAGAAGGGGACGCCAGAGGATGAGATGGCTGGATGGCATCACCGACTCGATGGACTTGAGTTTGGGTGAACTCCGGGAGTTGGTGATGGACAGGGAGGCCTGGCGTGCTGTGATTCATGGGGTCACAAAGAGTCGGACACGACTGAGCAACTGAACTGAACTGAACAGACATATTGTATTGGTCAGAGCAGCCACAAGCCTACTTGTATTTAAGGAGACTGAAGAGAGATACCACTTCTTTGTGTGAGGAGTGCTAAAGGACTGGTGGTCATGTTTTAAAAGAAGATCCAGGTTGGTGTGGCTGAGGAGGGCACTGTAGGCTTTGTCATTTGTACCATGTAGCTTCCATTTCCGATTTCAAGGTAACTGGATCCATTGTTGCCATATGCCGCCAGGGAAAGAAAGAGTGGAGGGTAAGTCGTTACTTAGAAAAATGTGGTTCAGTTATTCTTGGCAGAAAATGTTGCCTTGAAACTGCCTTGTCGCAGTGAAAACTGAACAGCTAGAAAGAGCAGGTGTAGTGGTTAAAAAAAAAATGTAGTTCAGAACTTACATCCCTTCTGCTTGCAACCCATTGGCTAACACTTGGTTGTATTCCTACACTTAGCTGCAAAGGAGGCTGGGCAATGTCTGTAGCTGGACAGCCATGTGCTGGCTATGTCTTGGTGGGGTCCTTTTATTAAAAGGAAGCCAAGGAGGGCTTCTCTGAGGGTCCAGTGGTTGAGTGTCTGCTCCCAATGTAGGGGATACAGGTTTGATCCCTGAATGGGGAGCTAAGATCCTACGTGCCTCATGTGCCACGTGGTGTGGGGCAAAAAAACAAAAAACTGAGATGTAATAAATACTCAAACTCTTTATTTAAAAAAAGGAAACAAAGGAGAATAAGTATTAGGGACAATTAGTTTTTGCAACAGTGAGCATTTTTCGTATGTATGTTAAGTGTGTATATATATATATATATATATATATACACACACATAAATAGGTCTATGTGGAACATAGAAATACACAGATACAGAGAATACAGTCTAGAAGAAACGTAACAGTGGTTACTTCTGGAGAAGTTGGAGAAGACAGGATAGGGGTCTATTCAAAGTCAACTCTAGCTGTAGCTGTAGTGTTTTAATTTTTAACGAGGATAATGTCCTTATGTTTACTTGTGAAATTAAATATTAATTCAAGCTGAAGAGGGCCCAGTGAGCATCTGTCTGTTGATGTTGTAGTCTGGTCTTATCTCACTGTCCGGGGGCCCGACACCCAAGAGTGCCGGGAGGTGGTGTGGTGTTTCACCTTCCGTTGCTGGGGACTCCAAATCCAAAGGCGTCACTTTCTCAAAGGCTGTGTAGTTGGGGGTCTCTCTGCACCCATCCTCCACGTCCAGTTCTGGAGAGTTGCCTTTCTTACCCGCAGACACTGGTTGAACACTGAGGACTGTTTTGGCGCTGAAGCCTCTTTCTGTACAGATTATTCGTTCATTACAGGTAGGAAGCTGGTCACTGTACAATGGAGAAGACAGATGGCCACCATCTCCCCCAAGCAATCAGAGTTAACATCACAGACTCCACATCCCTTCTCATGGGAGACACTGAGGACCCAGTGTCACTTGAGTGGCATGTCTGTCCCAGATGCATATTCAAAATTCAATCATGAGGAAATATCAGACAAACCAAGGCAGAGGGACATTCTCCAAAACAACTGGACTGAACACTTTAGAAGCGCTGATATTCCCAAGACAGAAGTTGAGGAGCTGGTCTAGACTAAAGGAGACCAAAGAGATATGAACAACAATACAAGGCATAAGATGGAATTGGGTCCAGGGTCTGGGGAGAAATTGCCATCCAGAGATAGTTCACAGGACTTCGCTGGTGGGCCAGTGGTTAAGAATCCACCTGCCAGTGCAGGGGATACAGGTTGATCCCTGGTGTGGGAAGATCCCACATGTGAGGAGCATCTAAGCCCACACGTCATAACTGTTGAGCCCGTGCTGTAGAACCCAGGCTCCACAACAAGAGAAGCCACCGCAGTGAGAAAGACGAGCGCTGCATCTAGAGAGTAGCTGCTGCTTGTAGCAACTAGAGAAAGCCTGCATGCAGCAACCAAGACCCCACACAGCCATAGAGAAATAGTAATTAAAAAAAGAAAGCGTTCACATCCAAACTTGAATTTGGATGGTATTTGAGGCCACAGTAGTGTATTGTATCAAAGTAACATTTTCTATATTTGATAGTTAGATGTATAAGAGAATGTCATGTCCTTAGGAAATATGCATTGAAGTATTTAGGAGTAAAGAAGCCTATTGTCTACAAGTAACTCCCAAATGATTTAGAACAGAAATAGTCAGACTCTCGACAAAAAGGTCAAGTAGTGAGGATTCTGGGCTTTGCAGGCCATGTGGTCTCTGTCACAACTACACTTGCTCCATTGCTGTGGTGCTGCAGACGATATATAAATGAATGGGCATGGCTGTGCTCCAGTGAAATGGATATTTATTCATGGATTCCAGAGTTTCAATTTCATATATGTTTTACATGTCACAAAATATTCTTCTTTTGATCTTTTGCAATGAGACAAAAATCATTTCTAGCTTACTGCCTGTACAAAATCAGGTGGCCAGATTTGGCCAGTGGGTTTATTGATGCCTGATACAGATAAAGACTACACGCACACACAAACACACACATGGGAAGAAAGCAAATATATCATAATGCTAATAGTTGGTGAATCTGGGCAAAAGGTGTAAGGGGAGTTCTTTGCACTCTTACAAATCTTTCAGAAGTGTGAGATTAGTTAAAAATTAAAAGCTAAATTTTAAAAAATGAGACACGGTTTTCCTCTCTGGGGGCTCAGGAAGGAGAGAATGAGGAAACTGTTTAAATCCAGGGGACTGAGCCCTCTGTCAACTGAGGGCCAAAGGAGATAGGCTCAGAGCATTCTTCCGTGTTGCTCCTAAGTGTTATCTATTCACTTCATTGCCTTCATTTTTTTCTTATTTTTGAGCTTAACTTTCATATCTAGGAACCTGCTTGGCAGACATGAGAGTTTAGGCTATGGGCCTCATTGCCCATCCCTTTTTCCTCTCTGCTAATACAGTTCTCTACCACCCAAGCAGACAGCCACTTTAAATATGGCCATTGGATTATTGTTTTTTATTTTATGGTCCCTGTACCCTCATATTGTTCTCTCCAGATTGTTGGTATTTGTCTTAGATTACCAGGACTCTGGAGGAGACTGGTTGTTTCCCTGCATAGGGCACTACCCAGGGGGAGGTGTGCTATGGCAGTAATGTCGAGAAGATCCTTTGTTCCATTCTCCCTGCCGTGGGGAGCACTGTCTTGTATTTCCTCTGGCCTTGTGGTCCCGAATGGTTATTTCCAGGAGTAAGATATTGAGTGTATTGGAGTGGCTGTGCCTGGGATAAGGAGGGTTGACTTAAAGGGAGGAGGTATGTCTTTTTCTTAATTGTCTTAGCAAGAACTGTCTTCATTGCCAAGATCAGAAACCCAACCCAAACTGGACTAACCAGAAAGGAATTTATTAATTCATATAACTAAGAGTATCAGTGTTGTATTCAGACTTGGTTGGATTCAAGCGCTGAAATGATGCTGTAAGAATGCTGTCTCTTACTGTGTCCCAATTCTGTTTTCCTGTTTGGCTTCATTCTTCTTTTTAAAAAATTATATTTATTTGGCTACATCAGGTCTTAGTTGTGGCACATGGGATCTTCAATCTTCTCTGTGACATGGGGATCTTTAGTTGTGGCAGTTGCAGCATGTGGGATCTAGTTTCCTGACCAGGGATCGAACCCTGGCCCCTGCATTGGGAGCATGAAGTTTTAGCTAATGGACCCCCAGGGAAGTTCCCAGCATTCTTAGGCAGGCTCTCCACACTCAACAGCCCCAGGTGTGCCTTCTACCAGAGTAACAAACCCAGGAGAAAGAGGGCATCTCTAAATCAATACTTGTAGGTGAAGTCCCAGAGCTGACTCTCATTGGCTCAGTTTGAGCCATGAATCCACCTATGAACCAGTCAGTTATTGGGGGGATTGGAGAATACTGATTGGCTAGGCCTGGGTCACATGACCACGCTTGGTTATGGGCACTGTTAGCTCTATTCAAACCACCTGGACCAAGAATTGACAAGAGGTGGCTGGCCCCTCAGAGGCATATTTGGTTTCTGTTCCCATCAGAAAAGACAGAACCTGCACAGAAAAAAACAGCAGTTCCTTATTTCACTAGTGCTGCCTTCCCCAAATCCAGTCCCAGTTTTATAAGTTAGATCTTTAATAGGTGTACTTGTATCATCTTAACTGTCAAACTGGATTCTATAGTCACAAAGAGCTGACTCATTGGAAAAGACCTTGATGCTGGGAAAGATTGAAGGCAGAAGGAGAAGGGGGCAGCAGAGGATGAGATGGTAGCATCACTGAATGAATTTGAGCAAACCCTGGGAGATCGTGAAGGGCAGGGAAGCCTGGTGTGCTACAGTTCCTGGGGTCAAAAAAACTCAAGTCAGACATGACTTAGTGACTGAACAATAATATACTCAGACACAAGCAGACTGAAAAATAACCTCTTTATGTTTTCCTGCACACCCTGCCCGGGCTCTTCTATCCCTCAGGAAACTCACAGGATCTACAAGCAGAAGCTGGAGGAACTGAATGCACTCCAGACTTCATGTAGCAGCTCCATCAACAAGCAGAAGACACGACTGAAGGACCTGAAACTCACACTCCAGAGGTAGGCAGGCTGCAACTCAGAGGCTCCCCTGGCTTTTAGGGACAGAATCTCAACTCAAAACTGGCTTGAGCCGAGAATGGAAATTTTAATGGAAAAAAACAGAAGTGGCTTCAAGCATCACTGGATCCAGGGGGTCAAAGGGTGTTTTCAGGAATTTGGTTTTTTCCCTTTCAGTTCTGCCTTCCTCTAGATTGGCTTCACTCTCTGGCTGAGATGGTCACTGAGATAGCCACCAGCAGTGCCAGGCTGTTATCTTCTTGGCCTTTCTTCCTACTGGCTTGGCCACCCCAGCAGAATGAGAATTGTCTTTCAGCCCAAGTGCTAGGTGTGAGTCTCATTGGCTGGAACTGGTCATGTGACCATCTGTGACCCAATCATTGAGACTCGGTTTATATAAGACTTGGGGGCTACCCTGGTGACTCAGAGGTAAAGAATCTTCCTGCAGTTCAGGAGACCTGGGTTGGGAAAATCTCCTGGAAAAGGAAATGGCAACCCATTCCAGTATTCTTGCCTGGAGAATTTCATGGACATCCGAGCCTGGCAGGCAAGCCCATGGGGTTGCAAAGAGTTGGATACGACTGAGTGATAACACTTTATAAGACTTGGTCCTATGCTCAGTTAGTTTATGGACCTGGGGGATGGGATAGCTCTACTTGAACTACTTGGGAGGGGGAAGAGGATGAGGCATAGTTCCCACAGGAAAGTTGTTATGAGAAGTCCTGTCAGGCAGGCAAATAGCCAGTATCCTTCTCTCAGGCAAAGGGAGTTCACCCCACCAGGTCTCTGGTGTAGGGGGTGAGAGGTCCGGCATGCCTGGTGGGGATATACTTGAACTTACGACCTAGTTCCTTTCCTAAGGCCAGGATCACCTGTTCAGTTCCTAGTCCCATGTCTTTATGGTTTGGAAAGTGCTGTCATTCCCTGCAAGTGCAGGAGTCCAGTGAATGCTGTGACCCCCTAGGAAGACAGGTAAACAGGCTCTGAGTGCCTTGTCCCTGGTCGCTTAGTTGGGCCTCCATTCCAGTTTATGATTCCTGGGCGATTCTTCCCTTCCCCAATGGAAAATTTGGGAGGATGGTTACTGATTATACCCCTAATCTTGACTGACCATTTCAGACATGGAGGCCCATTAGTCATGTGAAGAGTGTGGATGGTTCCACATAATGACATCACCACTCTTGGAAAAACATATCTCACTGATGGTAGGACTCCAGTCTTTTATCTGTCTAGGGTTTTTCATTCCTGTCACTCTTGATACTTCTTTGTTCCTGTGCATTGTAGGATGTTGGGCAGCATCCCTGGCCTCTACCCACGAGATGCCAGTAGAACTCTCTACTCCTGTCTTGACAACCCAGAATGTTCCCAGACAGTGTCTTCATGGTTTGGGAGAACTCCCATCCCAAGTTTCCCCAGTTGAGAACCATTGGGTTGGAAGGTTGACTCGTGAGCTAGGTTCCCAAGGACCCCTGCTATTCTTCTGAGTATCTATGACTTGTTTTTCTAGTTTTGAAATTAAATCTCACCAAAGAACAACAATCAGACCTTGGTTGGTTGACTGCTAATACTTTCAAAACTCTTCCTGTCTGCACTCTCGTAACCTTAAGGTTATTCCTATAGAATAGCGTAGAGGGTGGTATTGCCGGCCAATATCCCTGGAGCTGGTACTATGTGTCAAGTATTCTAAATGTTTACACTGCATTTACTTACTGTGTCCTTACAATGATATCGTTTGCAAGGTAGGTCTGATGTTATCCCTGTTTTTGAGGTATGGAAAAGAAAGCAGAGAGGTTGGTTAAAGGACGTTTCCCAAGGCATCAAACCCAGAGAGTACAGCTGGAGAGCTGAGGTTGCCAGAAGCATTGAGATGGAAAGATGGGGGACAGTGCCTAGAGCTTCTGGTTTCTTTATCCAGTCTGTATAACGCTTGTCTCACCCCCCACACCTCTGGCCTCAGGTACAAGCGCCATGCCAGTCGGGAGGAGGCGGAGCTCGTTCAGCAGATGGGCGCCAACATCAAGGAGCGGCAGAATGTCTTCTTTGACATGGAGGCCTACTTGCCCAAGAAGAATGGGTAGGCGCTGGGGACCTGCCCTCACACTCCCAACACCGTGTGCAGATGCCCAGGCCTGGAGCACCTGGTCTGCATGCCTCTGACCTCCCTGCTGGGGGTTGAGGAGGAAACAAGGGCAGGGAAGAGAAGGAAGCTTCCTTACATGACCCTCCATGAACCCAGGAGGGGACCTCAGCCCCTCCGTGTAGCAGTAACATTCCTGGAAGGGCTTTTTCAAGGAACCAGACAAAGGATCTGGTTCCCAGCCTCTGCCATCTGCCTGATGTCACCTGGGGTCAGGAGGAAACGTGTTCTTTCAAGAGAACAAACATCCATTGAGGGCCCCTGTATGCCTGGCATTGTGCAGGGGGGCTCTCTTGACGTCAGTCATTTCACCCTCTACAACCCGGTGAGTGAGATCCAGGAATCTCTGTTCTAAAGGTTCAGAGAAGTGGCTTTAGGAAGTATCTTGCCCAGGGGGCTCAGACTGGGTTAGGCTGAACCAGGATGTGAACACTGGACATTCTGACTCTAATGTTTGTGTTCTTTCCGTTTTCCTCCTTCAGAGAAGTCCCATCTCCTTCCTCAAGTGACATCTCTGCCACCTTGTAAAGAGGGATCCTTATAGCATTGTATCATGACTTGATGTGGGTGGCTAAATGCATGTCCCAGGAAGCACCCTGACTTTCTTCCTGGTTTGACCCAGCCCTGAGTCAGAGCCTTCTACCAGAGGCCTTCCTTTTGTCTTCTCCTTTTTGGCTGTGTTTGGTTAAAAACTCCATGCTTTGGGTGGTGATAACTTTCTACAGAATGAAACAGCGTGACCTTCTTTTAAAGTCAGATTCACTCTCCCAGCTCCAGTCTCCCTAGTCCTCTGTCCAGCTTACATTAGTTAGGAATCCTTGGAATACAAATAACAGAAAACCCAACTCAAAGTTGCTTAATTAATAATAGGGCATTTATTGACACATTTAACTAAAAAGTCCAGGTGTAGCTCTAGGTAGGACTGCTGCTGCTGCTGCTGCTGCTAAGTCGCTTCAGTCGTGGCCGACTCTGTGCGACCCCATAGACAGCAGCCCAACAGGCTCTGCCCTTCCTGGGATTCTCCAGGCAAGAACACTGGAGTGGGTTGCCATTTCCTTCTCTAATGCATGAAAAATGAAAAGTGAAAGTGAAGTCGCTCAGTCGTGTCTGACTTTATGCGACCCCATAGACAGCAGCCTGCCAGGCTCCTCTGTCCATGGGATTTTCCAGGCAAGAGTACTGGAGTGGGTTGCCATTGCCTTCTCTGTAGGTAGGACTGGATACTGTTAAACTGTGTCCCTATTTATTTATTTTTTTTTACTCTGTTTTGCAGTGTGTGAATTTTATTCTCAGGCAGGCTTCCTCCACAAGCTGGCCCCAGCAGCTCTGGGTTTGCTTTCTACCTGCTTAGCAAATCCAGTACAGAAAGCCTCTTTGTTCTGTAGGAGTTCTGGGAAAAGTCCTCTTATTGATTCTCATTGGCCTAGATTGTGTTCCATGATCATGATTGACCCAATCAGGAGGTTGCACCGCTTTGACTGGGGGAACCTGGGTCATGTGCCTTGCCCTAGAGCCTAGGGGGAAAGGTGATTCTCTGAAGGGAAATTATACTGCCCTTCCAGGAGGTAGGGACTATATGCTAGGTGAGAAAAATAGATGGTTTTCTGACACCTCTGCTCTAGATGCACAAGACTGGAAATCTACCTAGATTTTGCCCATAGCTGGAAGAAGGCTTTTCTGTTCCCTTTTCTCCTCTCAAACTTCTGTGTATCCTTCAAAGCCCAGTTCACATGTTACTACCTCAGTGAAGTCTTTCTAAACCCCTCTCTCCCTCTGTGGAATTAACTTGTCTTCCCCTGAGATCTCCTAACCCTTTATTTTCACCTTTGTTAATTAGCATGTTAGGGGCTTCCCAGGTGGCTCAGTGGTAAAGAATCCACCTGCTCAGTGGTAAAGAATCCTGCCAGTGCAGGACCAGCAGGAGACACTGGGTTGGAAGGATCCCCTGGAAAAGGAAATGGCTCCCTACTCCAGTATTCTTGCCTGGGAAACCCCACGGGCAGAGAAGCCTTGGGGGGCTACAGTCCATGGGGTTGCAAAGAGTCGGATGTGACTGAGCATGCATGTACATAACATGTTAGAGTACAGGCTGTTGTAACAGAAGCATCATGGCACAGTGGCTCAAACATGCGAGGCTTTTGTCTCTCACACACAACAGTTCAGAGGTGAGTGGGCCAAGAATGTTGGGCTCCTAAGGTCACCTAGGAACTTGGTCCTTGCTGCTTACTTACTACTCACCACTTCTTTAGGAGTTATTCTCATCTGCATGGCCAACGCTGGGTCACGCCATTGCATTCTCAGCAAGCAGGAAAGAGTCAGGCTGTGGAGGGCAATCAGATCCCTTTTTACAAAAATGTTTGCCATTTCCTCGTGAAGCCAAACACATACATACCATACAACCCAGAAATTCCACTCCTGGGTGTATATACACTCAGTGGAAATGAGTGCTGAACGTTCACAACAAGGAAGCCAGACATAAAAGGCCACATATCACAGGAGCCTGTTTACATAAAATGTCAAGAATAGACAAATCCACAGAAACAGAAAGTAGATTAGTGGTTGCCAGGGGCTGAAGGAGTGAATGCTAGTGGGTAAGGACTTTCTTCTTGGGGTGTTGAAATTTCATGTTCTGGGATTAGGTGACACTGATGTTTGCACACCGTTGTAAATATACTTGAAACCATTAAATTCTATAATTTGTTTTTAATGTAAACATTTTTTATGAGCTCACATTATTTTATTTATTTTTTAGATGAGGTAGACATAGCAATTTGATATTTCTGTACAGTACAAAATAATCACCACTAAGCTGTATGCTTATTTTTTATTTTATTTTTTAAAAATATTTAGCTGCAAGGGAGGCTGGGAAACATGGTTGTAAGCCAGCTAAAATGGGGAGAGATGGGTTAATCATGACAGTCCTGACAGTTGCCATGTTCTCTAGTTAATCATTTTCATTCTCATATGATGTGAGAACTTTACCGTTGAGCTTAGCACCTCGTTTTCTAATATCTGGTGCTCAGTGCCATGCTTATTGTGCGTGCGTGCGTGCTCAGTCACTCAGTCATGTCTGACTCTGTAGCCCAACACGCTCCTCTGTCCATGGGATTTCCCAGGCAAGAATACTGGAGTAGATGGCCATTGCCTCTTCCAGGGGATCTTCCTGACCCAGGGATTGAGCCCACATTTCCTGTATTGACATCGGGTTCTTGACCACTGGGCCACCTGGGAAGCCCTTGCCATGCTTATTAAGTTTGCATATTTTTGGCTGGGGCCCACTCCTGGGGTTGTTGGTGCGGTGGCCCTCACAGGTCTTTCCTTTCAGGCTCTACTTGAATCTGGTTCTCGGTAATGTGAATGTGACCCTTCTTAGCAACCAGGCCAAGTGAGTATCCCAGGCACCCCTCCACCTGACTTTATGGAATCCTGGCATTTTGCTCTTTCAGCTCAAGAGAGATGGGACCAAGCTAGTTTTTGCATTAAAAAAAAAATGTTCACAGCTGGGACGCTGGCTTTTGGTCTTTCCGACAGTCTCTTCCTTAGTATGTAGACCACCTGGGGGAGGTTTCCTTCCTTCCTTCACAGAGTCAGTATGTGGTGTGGACTGGACTGCCAGCTTCCCATGAGAAATGGGCCCCCTGTCGCATTCCATGCCTTATCACACACATTCCTCCTGGGACGTAGGCAGTCCTGGCTACCCCAAATGTAACCCATTTCCAGGGAAAATGGAGCTGTGGCTTTTCCACTACTGTAGGTAGTTGAGGAGGAGACCCTATCTCAGCTCCCTGCCCATCACGGGCTCAAAACCTTAAACCCAGGAGTCCAGGGACAAAGGAAGCTTTGCACACTGGCCCTCTTTCCCTATCGATCATCACCATTAATTCGAAATCTCTCCCTTAGTTTGATCTAGCAGGCCAGGGATCCGGTGGGGTGATGGATTATAGTGATGTGACCTTTCCTGGGGGTGTCTGTCACTACAGATTTGCCTACAAGGATGAGTATGAGAAGTTCAAGCTCTACCTGACCATCATCCTGCTCCTGGGTGCTGTGGCATGTCGATTTTTCCTTCACTACAGGTGATGGGGTGTGTTGGTGTGTGTGCAGGGGTGAGGGAGGAGGGCCATCAGAGAAGGATCCAGGGTTTCTGTTGCATCTCCTCGTTTGGTGTGATAAGGTATAGGGTAGAGAATGACCATTTCTTACAGGAATTAGTTCTGTCTGCCTTACAGCCATCCAACAAATATCTACTGAATGGTTGCTAAAGAGGCCTTATAACGTAGTAGTTAAGAAAGAGCCCAGTGTGGTCCATCCATACAATGGAATATTATTTGGCCACAAAAAGAACTGAAGTACTGACACGTGCTATAACATGGATGAAGCCTGAAAACATGGTGCTGAGTCAAAGAGCCCAGAGGCAGAAGGCCACTCACTGTGTGCTCCCATTCATATAAAATGTCCAGAACAGGCAGACTCTAGAGACAGAAAACAGATCAGTGGTTGCCAGGGGGTGGTGAGGAGGCAAATAGGGAGTGACTGCTAAGGGCCACAGGATTTTTTTTTTTTTTTTTGGAGTGGTGAGAATGTTCTGGAATTAGATAGTGATGATGGATGCACAACTCAGTGAATATACTGAAAACACACTGGCTTGTATCCTTGAAAAGGGTGAATTTTATGGTATGTGAATTGTATCTCAGTTACAGAAATAAAGGTGGTAGCGGGTAGGATGGGGAGCAAAAAAGAGGAAGGAAGGAAGGAAAGAAAAAGAGATAGACCACAGACTTCTTGGGTTTGAATCCTGCCTTCGAGACCTACTGGCTGTCAGATGGGCAGGTTGCCTCTGGGTGCCTCAGTCTCCCTCGCTGTAAAATGAGGGTGACACCAGACCCTGCCTCACTGGGTGGTTGTGACAGCTGAGTGCATTAACACTGCACGTGGCTGTGCCCAGCGCCTGACACCCAGTGGCACGGTCGAGAGGGTCAGCTGCTCCATTTGAGTGGGACAAGGGAGGTGAGCCAAAGCCACGATCCCCCAGGGGGTTTTGTTTCCCCCTGCTCTGGCCCCGGGTTTCCTGCCCTGAGGGGAGGCAGCCAAGTGTGGCTTGGGCATTTGGCCCACGTGTCAAGGGTTTATTTCCTGGCAGGAGCTTGGCTGGGAGTCCAGTTGCTGGGCTGCCCACTTGAGTGTCCAAACAAAGGTTCTTTCAGGCCCTGAGCCCGTGCCTGCCTGCTGCCGTGGGCCAGGGCAGCTTCCCTGGAGGGCAGAGGGTGCTCATGTCAGTCATACCCACTCACGTGCCCCCAGAAAGGGGGCAGAAGTTCTTGACGTGCAACCAGATTTCCTGGTGCTCGGACTTCTGGGGCCCTCAGAGGACAAACCTGTGGTGTGCGGTTGAGTGCTGAGGCTCACTGAGGGCCTGGCATCACCGTGTCTCCCATCCCTTTCTGTATTCATTCCCTGGGGCTGTCGTAACAAGGCACCACAAGCTGGGTGGCTTAGAACAACAGAAGTGTATTTTCTCATAGTTGTGGAGGCCAGAAATCTGAAATCAAGGTTGGAATCATGGTTGGCAGGACCACACTCACTCTAAAGACTAGAGGAGGAGCCTTCCTTGCCTCTCCCAGCTGCTGGTAGTGGCTGGCCATCCTTGGCATTCCCTTGGCTTAAGGCTGTTTCACTCTAGTCTGTCGTTATGGCCCTCTGCCCTGCGGCCCTGTATCTCTCTCCTGGTCTTCTTATAGGGAGACCCTAACCCATTATCTCCTCATCTTCACTAATTATATTTACAAAGACCCTGTTTCCAAATCAAGTTATATTCTGAGGTTCTGGATGGATTTGAATTTGAGCAGGGGGGAACACTGTTTAGCTGACTACACCTTCAATGGCTTAAAAAAGGCCGAGAGCGGGGAGCTGGATGGGCAGCACATCTCTGAACCTCAGTTTCCTTATCTGTAAAATGGGAAGTTGTTGTTCAGTCGCTAAGTCGTGTCCGACCCTTTGAGACCCTGTGGACTGCAGCACGCCAGGCTTCCTTGTCCTTTACTATCTCCTGGAGTTTGCTCAAACTCATGTCCGTTGCATCAGTGATGCCATCCAACCATCTCATCCTCTGATGCCCCCTTCTCCTTTTGCCCTCAGTCTTTCCCAGCTCCATTGCTCAAACTCATGTCCATTGAGTCAGTGATGGCATCCAACCATCTCATCCTCTGACACCCCCTTCTCCTCTTGCCCTCAATCTTTCCCAGCATCAGGATGTTTTCCAATGAGTCAGCTCTTCACATCAGGTGGCCAAAGTATTGGAGTTTCAGCATCAGTCCTTCCAATGAATATTCAGGGTTGGTTTCCTTTAGGAGTGACTGGTTTGATCTCAAGGGACTCTCAAGAGTCTTCACCAGCACCAAAATTCAAAAGCATCAATTCTTCGGTGCTCAGCCTTCTTTATGGTCCAACTCTCACATCTGAACATGACTACTGGAAAAACCATAGCTTTGACTAGACGGACTTTTGTTGGCAAAGTGACGTCTCTGCTTTTTAATACACTGTCTAGGTTTGTCATAGCTTTTCTTCCAAGGAGCAGGCGTCTTTGAATTTCAGAAATGGGAAATAATACTGTCTTTGTTTGGGTTTCCCCAGAAGAAATCCCCCAAGAAAAGCATTTGAGTGCCAATAATTTATTCAGGAGGTGATCCCAGGAAACACTGGTAGGGGAATGGAAGTGAGACAGGTAGGGTTATCCTGTGGGAACCTGGAGTTCAGTGCTGCTGGGGAGTAGGGGGCAGCAAAGGACGGGCTGCAGTTACTCCCCCTTGAGGGAGTGGGTGGCATTCATCCTCCAACTGCTGTCTGCTGTCAGTTAAGGGAGGCTTGACTCTCCGAGTATTGCAACCTTAGCATTTATGCTACAATTGTCTACAAAATGAAAAATGGAACAATGTAAGTGAGCATAATAGGTACAATTATCCATTTCCACAGCCAAATTTAGTTATTACCAGCACTCAGGAAGGCACATTTCCGTATATTGAACTTTCAAGGCCCTACTCAAGTGCCATCCCTTCTTTGGGGACTTCCTTGTCCTGGTTTGCTGTTCAGTTGTGCGTGTGCCGGGGGTGGAGGTGGGGCGGGGGGACAGCTGTCCCTGGTTTCTCATGTCTGTACCCCTCCCTGGGGCTGTTTCTCTATGCCAGGGTGACAGATGAAGTCTTTAACTTCCTGCTCGTATGGTATTACTGCACCCTGACAATTCGGGAGAGCATTCTTATCAGCAACGGCTCGAGGTAACAGGGGGCCCAGCTTTGCAGGGTGGTGCGGGGGAGCCAGAGGGAAATCTGTCATGGAGGTGAGAGCTATCACCCTCGCCTTGCACCCCCTTCCTCCATGTGGGGTGGGGGTATTCATGACTGTTGAGAACCAGGGAGGAGGAAAACGGTGTCTGCTGCTGCAGCTTCACTTGCAATGGTCAGTCTCTTGCTTACAAGAAACCCTAACTCAAATAAATGAGTTTAGCACAATAGGAAGTTTATTTTCTCACATTAAGGAGTGGGTCCATTAGTGCTGAGTTCAGGTAAGGCTTAATCCAGGCGTTCAGACAGTGTCATCAGGACCCAGTTTCTATCTCTCAACCATACCTTCTACTGTGTTCTTTTGGTCTCGGGTTCCAGGTAGGAGCACCCAGCAGCTCCAGGCTCACATCTTCATTTCTAGCATTCCCAGCAAAATAAGGCACATTCCTGTCTCCCAGGAGTCTCACTGGCTCCTGTTGGCACTCACTGATTATCTCTGAGCCAGTCGCTGTGGCCAGAGACTGCACTGCTGTGATTGGCTGGTTGTGAGCCTTGTGCCCACCCCCAGGGCTGTCAACCAGCACCTCAAAGCTGAGTGTCAGGAGAGGAATGATTCCCTGGAGGAAAGTGAATGGTCACCAGAAGGTTGAATGGATTCTGGTGAGAAAAGTGGAAGGTCCCCGAGAGAGAGATTAGAGTGTCAGGACTGAGTTAAGACCCACGACTTGCCACTTGTAGGACCCATTTCCCATAGGTCTGATGCCTTTTGAGGGTGTCCATTTGAACCCCTGCATACCATTCTTGGCCCTGTTTTTCCTGAAACAAAAAGTAACAACCTCTCGACCCTCCCCACTTCCTTCTTCCTGGAGGCTGGTAAGGAACGGCCAGGAGCTGTGTATTTAAGATTGGGGTGTTTGCCAAACCCCCAAATAATTTGCTACCTTCTCACTTCTCTGCCAGTGGTCTCTCATGGCATATCCCTGCCCCGCCGGGCCTTACCCTGACCATAGAGCTGAGAGGTAAGGACCAGGGGAAAACAGCTCTTCTTAGGTATGTAGCCCTGTAGCATGTAGCCCTTTAGAAAAGATCAGTGTTTCTCAAACTGCGCTCATCCTTTGCCATGTCCAGCATCACCTGGATGATAGTTTTTTCACAATTTAAATCCACCGTCTTTCTGTTTCTCTTTTTAATTAAATAAATGTGAATTTATTTTAAAAGGAAACTTTTATTTTACCACCATACGTGGAAAACCAGCATCAATTGCAGGAAAGAGGAAATAGTGTAAAAATAGAATTTCATTTTCATTGTCTAATTTATTGAAGTCAATGATTCCTGCTTCCTGAAGGCTCTGAGCCTGAGGCTTGCTATCTCTCTTACTTGTGTGTACATGTGTTAAAAGGGAGATGAGCAGATCTCTATGTATGTATTTATGTATGTGTTAATTGCTCGGTCGTGTCCAACTCTTTGTGACCCCATGGACTGCAGCCCACCAGGCTCCTCTGTCATGGCATTCTCCAGGCAAGAATACTGGAGTGGGTTGCCATTCCCTTCTCCAGGGAATCTTCCCAATCCAGGGATTGAACCTGGGTCTCCTGCATTACAGGCAGATTCTTTACCATCTGAGCCACCTGGGAAGCCCAAGAACAGGGGATTTTGTAAATTAAAGATGTCCTGGCATTTAACCTAGACTGTCTCCCTGACTTAATCGGGAGAATGGAAAGAACAGGACTGATGACTTCTCACCACATGATTCAGTATCATCTAGTGTTACACTCAGATACCATCTAAAACTTGATGGTACATGCCCCATGCTTTGGGAAACACTGAAGTTGAAAATCCTACCAAATCAATAACATTTGTAGTTTTCCTTAATTTTAGAGATTGTATCTTCCTGCTTTGGGGCATGGTTGGAGGGGACCCAGGGTAGTACATAGTGGAGAAATGGGCCCAGGGCAATGGGCCAAGCTTTCTTGTTACTAATTCTCTTCATGCTCCCCTGGGCTTGGTGTTGGGAGTTTCCTCCTCCTGATGGACTCATATTAAAAATGTTCAGGGGCATGCTACATCTCTAACAGTCACTAACACTTTAATAAGAGTTACTCTTGTCCCTTTTTTCTTGTATGACAGACTGTGGGTGGGGGGGTTCCCTGAGAGAAGGGAACAGGTCTGAGTCGAGGTCCCTGTAAGTGTGGAGCATACCCAGAAAACAGGGAGGAGGACTAAAGGGGGAAAGTAGGGTTCCAGAGCCACCTCACTTGCCTGACACCTTAATGGGGCCTTCTCTGGGGCCTCCCTAGGGCTTGTGCTCTGATGGGACAACAGGAAGGGCTGTCACTGAGCTGGTAATGCAAAGCTTTGTGTGTGGTCCAATCTGTCCCCGACCTGCCATTTATTACACATTTATTTTATGTATTTTACATTTTATTTTATTTTGCTGTGCCACGCAGCATGTGGGATCTTAGTTCCTTGACCAGGGATCAAACCTGTGCCCCCTGCAGTGAAAGTGCGGAGTCCTAACCACTGGACCACCAGGAAGTCCGCATTACACTTTCATGAGCAACTTCTAAGTACCAGACACTGAGTAGGGAGGGACTCCAAGATAGGTCCCACGTGGAGCCTTTTGGGAGCACTCATAGGGGTTCTTTAGAAGACCATTCATGGCAAATATGCTTCAGGAAGGTCAAGTTGCTTCAGGAATCACACTCCCCTAGGCCTGCCTCCCCAGTCTGGCCTTCGGCACAGATTCGGATGTGTTGGTGGTGGGGACCATGGGATGAGCGGGGTGGGCCTGTATGGATGTCTTATTTTCTGGAATGACTACGGGAGTTGTGGTCAACTTGTGGGAGAGGGAGGCATGGCAGGTGGACCAAAGTTGGGTGATTAAAACTTGTGACTCGTCCTCAACGTCTGTTGAATAGTTAGCCTCCATCCTCCGCCTCTCCTTCTCAGAGCGGATTTTTCTCCTGAGGGTGGGCACGGGAGATGCCTGTGAGGTTTCCCCTCACACTTGGCCCTTATTAGGGAATAGCTAAGAAACCAGTTCAAGAACGCTCAGTGAGGAGGAGGCAGGGGTCCAGTTTGGGATGAAGGCCGCCTTTCTCTGAAGTGTCCCACGGCCAGCTCTGGAGCTCACAGTGGGTACCCAGTGAGTGCCCCAGAGTCTGTGTAGAAATGAACTGAACCCAAGCTCTGTAGTGAAGGAAGTTCGTTGGGGTCATCTTGGTGTTGGAGAGACAGCTGAACCTGAGCCAGATAGACTTCCTGGAGGCTTGCTGCCCAGTTTTGGTCTGATTGAACCTCTTTTATCCTGTTTCCAGTTGCATCCAAGACCTGAATTAGGGGTGTGTTGGGGGGAAGCAAGCTTTGAGAGGTGGGTGTGTAGGGGAACGCCCGCATCATGGGATGGAGCCACCCGTGGTTTGTGTCTGATGTTTCCCATGTGAGATGTAGCTCCTTAGCTTAGAGCCATAAGTAAGTCAGCTTCCCTTCCAGATTTTGCAAATGATGGAAAACCACCTGATAGGAGTAAACATGAAAGGGTATTTATTGGAGCATATAAATAGTTCAGGGGGGTCCAGAGCGCTCAAACAATGTTAATTTAACCGGCCTCCTCCTCCTCCCTTTTCCTTTCCTGCTACCTCCTGCCCTGGCTCCCAGCAGCCCAGACCAGCACCCACAGGGATCAGCAATCCCAGAGGAAAGAGCATCTTTCCTCTACTGGTCCAGGGGCAGTAGGGTCTTGAGACAGACTTCTGATTGGCCAGACTCAGGTCACATGCTCATCCCTGAACCAATCACTGTGCTGGAGTGATTTAGCATCTCCATTGGCTGACTCTGGGTCATGTGCCCAGTTATCTTCGCTCCACCACCCAGACTGTGGCGGTGAGGTAGTTCCCCCAAGGAAAGACAAAGGGGAGAAGTGGAACAGGGAGTGATTAACAGACAGACAAAACAGCAGATGTCCTCTGCAGTAGTTCCGGGATAGAATGAATAATGAATCAGAAATCACGTTGCCTTTTCTGGCAAGCCAGCCCACCAGTGCCCAGAACGAATGGGTTTTTGTAAGGGCCTTTCCTAGGATACAGAGGGGTGGGGTGGCAGAGGAGAGAGGGAGCCTTGGTGTAGAAGCCATTCCCTGAGTCATGCCCAGATGACCTGAAGCTCAAAGCCAGAGAGAGCCAGGGGTTGACTAGTGACTGGTGCCTGGATCTTACGCTAAGGTGTCCTGAAGGGAGCTCTCCAGGCACAATCCCCAGATATCAGAACATGCTGTTCCTACTACATTCAGCTATGCAGTGTGCCGGCCTTCCTGGAGTACCTACTGTCTGCTCATTTAAAAGGCCACAAGCTCCTGCAGGCTTCGTTTCTGGGGCAAAACGGACCCTAGAGATAGACTGCTGAAGGGTGAAGGTGTCTTTCTGGAGCGGTACAAATGTCCTAAAACTGACTTTGGTCATGTTTGCACAACTTTGTGAGTACACTGACATGTATACTTTAAATGGGTGGATTGTACGGTATCTGACTGACATCACAATAAAACTTACATAAATACACACACACACACTGGTACGTGTGGAGCACCAGTTCAGAGCCCTGGGGTATGCAGACGGACAATGGGGCTGGCGAATGCACACTGGGAAAGAGGACATTTTTAGCCTCTCCCAGTGCCACTGAGCTGTGTTTATTGGTGGCGTCTGTCAGCGCTGGGCTGTGGGCACAGTGAACTGTGAAATTAGAAGCTGCTGCTCAGCCAGGCTTGCTGCTGAGAGCCTGTGTCTGGCTCCGGCCCTTCCTGGACAGGGAGCGGGTATTTCTCTGGGGACCTTTGGTAGGTAGGACAGAGAACGGGGGCTTGCCAGGCCTCCAGGGCTTGCAGAGATGTGTTGGTTGCTCTTCAAGATGAAGGTCTAAGGATGGGGCCAGTTATCTTTTCAGTCAGAAACCAAGGTTCTTCAGAGACACTGACAGGCAGGGCAGGGACACAGGGAAGGGAGATTGGGAACCAGGAAGTGGACAGATGTCCCATCCTGTCCTGTGAACTCATGTGGCACCTGCGTCAGTCTCCTGTCCAGTCTGTCCTGGTGGCATCTATACCAGCTGCACTTCTTGAACATCACTTTTTTCATTTCAGAATTTATTGAGTACCTACTGTTTACCAGGTGCTGTTAGTGCTAGGAATAAAAAGCCTCCTAAAACCTTGTTTCTCCTCATAACCACTCAAGCATCCACAGGCTGTTGCCCAAACACCTAGTTTATGACCAGACTTTTTTTGTGGCTGTATTGTGTGGCACATGGGATCTTAATTCCTGACCAGGGATTAAACCCGCAGTCCCTGCGTTGGAAGTGTGGAGTCTTAACCCCTAGGCTGCTAGGGAAGTCTCTTTCATTTATTTTCTTTCTTTCTCTTCCTTTCTCCTTTCTCCTTCCCTTCCTTCCTTCCTTCCCAGAACTACTGAAGGGCTTCCCAGATGGCTCAGTGGTAAAGAATCTGCCTGCCAGTGCAGGACACACAAGAGATAAGGATTCAGTCCCTGGGTCGGGAAGACCCCCTGGAGAAGGAAATGGCAACCCACTCCAGTACTCTTGCCTGGGAAATCCCATGGACAGAGGAGTCTGGTGGGCTACAGTTCATGGGGTCACAGAGATTCAGACGGGACCAAGTGACTGAGCACACACACACTCATTGAAGGGCTTCGAAGAGAAGAGAGGAGTAAGATGCTGTGCCTACCCTTACAATGTTTATGTCCAGGTTGGAAGGTCTTAAGACAACTCAAATCCACTTATTAGGACAGTGCAAACGAAAACCTCAACGACACACCGATTTTCACATAATAAGATTGGGAGAAATTTTAAAATTAGGTATTCCGTGTTGCTGAGGGTTTGGGGAACTCGATAGTCTCTACTGCTGATGGGAGGGTAAATTGGGAATTGCTGTTTTGGAAGGTAATTTGAGAAATTACCACGCACGCGCCCTCTGAGCTAGCCATCCTGCATACTTACTTCCTGGTAGCCGCCGTGGAGAAATGCCGTCAGGACACAGGGGACTTCCACAGGATGTATGGCAACATGAAGGGTGACTGTGACAATTCGGGAATGGCTGAGTAGACTACGGCAGAGCAGACACATCCTGAAATGCCGTGTCACATTTAAGAAGTCGGTGGCAGGTCTGTAGATACAGGCCTGGAGTCAAGACAAGGAAGCAAGTCGCAGGATGATTTTAGTTAAAGTCTAAAAAAAAAAAAATTTTTTTTTTAATTTAATAAAAGGGACTTCTTGGAACTTTCCTGACAAAGACAGCATACTCCCAATGCAGGGGGCCCAGGTTTGATCCTGGTCAGGGAACTAGATCCCACATGCCACAGCTAAGGTCCGATGCAGTGGAATAAATAAATAAATTTTAAAAGAGAGGGCTTCCTTGTGGTCCAGTGGTTAAGACTCTGAGCATGCAATATAGGGGAACAGGGATTTGATCCCTGGTCGGGGAACTAAGGTCCCACATGCTACACGGCTCGGCCCAAAACAATTTAAAGAAAGAAAAAAAAACATCTAATCCATCAGCTCATCCCCTAAACCAGCAGATCCTCGGGTGCCTCCATTTGGAGCCCATCTCCCCACTTGGCCCCCTCTCCAGTTATCTCCCAAGAGAGTGTTCTGGAAAGACGAAGGTTAACTTCTTCTCCCACATGGGTGCTTCCCGTGTCCCAGTCCCTGGTATCCCAGGGTGCATTTGGCAAAGCAGATTGCTGCCTCCTCATGTTCTGATCACTGAGCTCCTGGAGGAGGCCTGGGGAGGCCAGCAGAGGCCTGAGACGCACTCTGGGACCTTGAAGAATAAAGACTGCCTGTGACACTGGAGAGGGGGTGACAGCCAGGCTCCCTGCCCCTCTTTGGAGTGATAGCCCTGAGCCAGGGGAGCGCTGGGTTCTTCTTATTTATTTGGCTGCCCTGGGTCTTAGTTGCAGCCCGTGGGATCTTCAGTCTTCATTTTGCCATGGGGCATCTTTAGTTGCAGCAGGCAAGCTCAGCTGCACCACGTGGGATCTAGTTCCCCGACCAAGGATCCAACAGGAGCCCCCGGCTTTGGGAGCGAGGAATCGGCCATGGGACCACTAGGGAAGTCCCAGGGCTGGGTTCTGACTGCGGGGTCCCGGCAGCTTGTGGACTGGATGAGTGAAGTCCAGGGCTGGGCGAGGGCCTGCTGTAGACAGAGGAGCAGATGAGCCTGGGGCCTGGGGCCCCCGGAGAGCAGCTGTGTCTGGGATGGAGTGAGGCACTTTGTGTACAGTCTGTTGTTCCTCTGCGAATGTGGGGTTAACAGCTAGCTACAGCTCTGTGTAAACGTGTGCGAGTGTTCTGTGTTTATTCAGCATGCTCGTTGAGCACCTGCTCTAAGCCAGGTGTCACGATACAGATGAACAGACAGTATCTCTGCTCTTTTGAGTGGGGAAGGGGGTTCAGAAACAAATGAGGAAAGAATGATAATTTTAGGTAGTGATAAGCACCGTGAAGAAAATGAAGCAGGGTAACTTGATCCAGAGTGGGGCTGTCTAGCTGTTGCAGATAAGGGGGTCAGGGAAGGCCTCTTGGAGGAGGTGACAGTTGGTCCGCAAACTTGAATTTGGACCAGGAGCCAGGCCGGCCAAGATCTTGGAGCAGAGAGAATGGCAAGTTTGAAGACCCCGTTAGTCTGCTCAGGCTGCCATGACAAAGTATCACAGACTATGGGACCTAAACAACAGAATGTATTGGTTCTGGAGGCTAGAAGTTCAGGATCAGGGTGCTGGCAGGTTTCCCCTGGGACCACGCCTTGGCGTGCAGAGGGCCACTGCATCCTCACAGGGCCTATTCTCCGTGTGCATGCACTCCGCTCCAGTCTCTTCCTCTGCTTGTAAGGACACCGAGCCTATCGTATTAGGGCCCCACCCTTGTGACCTAATTTAACCTTAATTATCTCTTTAAAAGTCCTCTCTCCAAATATAGTCACATTTTAAGGTACTGGGGTTAGAGGTCTTCAACATAGGAATTTGAGGGGAACATCATTCAGCCCATCACAGGCCCTGAGGTAGCCATGGGCTTGGTGGGTTCAAAGAAAAGGCTACCTGGAGCTCCTGAGAGTAGGGGTGAGGAGGGGCAGAGAGGCGGGTCTTGGAGTGCTGGGGAGGTTAGGGAGGTGCCCGAGTGCCTCTCTGGGTCTCTGTGTGATTGTATATCTCATAGGACAGAGGGCAAAAGTCCTGGCTTGGGTTCATTTCTTGCTCCAAGAAGCTGTCTCTGGGTTGTAGACCACTCTTCTCCCTCAACACAGGCTGGGAAGCTTGCCTTTCTCTCCCCTCCTGAGCTCTTTTCCTTCTCTTCTCTCAAGAATTAAAGGCTGGTGGGTGTCTCACCACTACGTGTCCACGTTCCTGTCCGGAGTGATGCTGACCTGGTAAGTGTCTCCTGCTTGAGCCCAGGACCTCTGCTCACTCTCCTCAGGGAGCCGGTGGATGGGAACTGGCAGTGGGCCCAAGATGCAGGGGATTTGGGGGCTGACTTTTGGGCCGAGAAGTAAAAGTGTGAGCTTACGAAGGGGCTGCAGGGCCACCCCAAGCCAACTGGGGACTTTTCCAAGGGCCACTGACTGTGGTGACAGGGAGCAAGTCTGGACAGAACAAGCACAGGGACAAGACCGTGACTGATGGAGGGAGGAGGAATGGGTGGGCATTTGGTCTTCGAGATGCCTACCCCCGCTCCCTTGGTTCTAGAATGTATTAAAGCAATGATGGAAATTACCTGGTCCAGCCCCAGGGACATGGTGATAAGGTAGAAACTGGGTTTAAAATCTTTTCTCTCTCTCTCTTGGTTGGAACAGAGATAGGATGGGGATGAACAAATGATTTCAGATTGGGGCTTCATCTTTGCTTTTCCTCCACTTCTCTGCAGGCCTAACGGACTAATTTATCAGAAGTTTCGCAATCAGTTTTTAGCGTTCTCCATTTTTCAGAGTGAGTGTCTCTTGCTCAGATTCTGGGGACGGGCACGGTGTGGCTTTCACTGGTGGAGGTTGTGTGAAGAGTGGAGGTTATGTTTTTCTTGTGTGAAAGGAGTGGAAGGACTGGGGGAGGTCCCTGGTCGGGCAGGGAAGGGTCCCAGAAATCCAGAAGGAGCTGCCCACCATCTCTCCCCACCACTCCATCAGCTCCATCCTGCCGTCCAGCCCCCTGCCCCTGGAGAGGAATGTCTACCCCCTGGAGCTCCAGTTGCTGCCTTTTTTTCCCCTGGTTCAGAATCTGACCAGTTGTGCCCCTCAGGAGCTGCGTGGTGTTGGGAGCATCAACTCTGTTTCCCTTAAAATGGACATTTATGTTCTTTTTCTTATTTAAGAATAGCTCCGGATTTGTACACAATGAGGGGTTAACTCTGAGGAACAGAGATTGGATGGTTAAAGACAGGGAGAGAGTTTTACTTTTTGCCAAGTACCTGTTTGTTCCCCTTGAGTTTTATGCTGAATACATCTTACCTATTCAAAAAAATACAATTTAATTTTTAAATAAAACCCTGCGTACAAACATAAGCCAAGAAGGAAAATTATGTATAATTCCATCCTTAGGGTGTTAATAGACATATGTCCTTTTAAATATTTTCATTCATAAACACACATACACACCTATAATACTGTATTATGTATAATCTACAAACAGGATTCTTCTACACAGCTTTTTTTTATAACCTAGTTTCTATTCTTTTAACAGTTATGATGGGTATTTTTCCATGTCGACACGCAGAATTCTGCTTCCTCGTTTTTTGGGTTCAGACGTGTGTGTGTGTGTGTGTGTGGTGTGGTGTGGTGTGGCGTGGCATGGCGTGGTCTGCCTCCTCGTTTTTTGGGTTCAGACGTGTGTGTGGGTGTGGGTGGGTGTGTGGGTGTGGTGTGGTGCGGTGTGGTGTGCTACGGTGCAGTGTGTGTTGGGGGTGGGAGGAGGTTGTACCCAGGCGCCCCTGGTGTCTGGGCAGTGGAGACCTGCCGGCCTGCCGTGGAGGTGTTGCTGGGTCCCCTAGTCCCTGAGCTGGGCGCTGTGCTCCCCCTACAGGCTGTGTCCAGTTCCTGCAATATTATTACCAGAGAGGCTGCCTCTACCGACTGCGGGCCCTGGGGGAGAGGAATCACCTGGACCTCACTGTGGGTGAGTAGCCTGGCCTGGTCAGCGAGGTGACAAGCACTGACCCTTTCTGTTCCCCCAGACTTTGCCCCGTGTCCGTCAGGGGGCCAGGTGCCGGTAAGAGCCTGACAGGATTTGCCACATGCAAAGCCAGGGCTTGCTGGCCTCATCCTAATTGCTTTTTGTAATTCATGGTGGATTCCATTGCAGTTGACAAATGCAAGGCCAGCTGTGTGCCAGGCCCTGGAGGCTAAGTGCCTGTAGCCTATCCTTTTTAAATGTCTATATTTTTTTCCTATGTTTTATGACATACATAATGCTAGTCTAGTCTAGTGTTTTTACACTTGTGCAATTTATGTGTTCTTAACTTTAACTCATTGGGGTGGGTGCTGCATCAGGAAAACTCAGAGACCCTTCCTTTAAACTTTCAGGGGAAAGTGTTGTTAATAAAAAATCTGTTTTTTGAAGTGGTCATTTCCATCGAATTACTCTGCGCAGTAGGCCCTATTTTGTCAAGACTCGATTGAAATGAAGCATGCCATAGCCAGTTACGAAATGTAAAATCCCGTGCAAATTATGAAAAACCAAAAACCATACTAGTGCTGGCATGTCAGCGTCCTGTAAGAGTGGTCAGCCCACTTGGGTCACAGGGACGTGAGGTGCGAGGGCCACCAGGCCTGGCGGCAGGTAGTCCACGTGTTCCCTGGGTTATTTTCCAAGTTAGCACTCACCCACCTGATGGAGGTCAACCCGCCTGATCGCAGAGTGATGGGCAGGGCCAGGCCACCTCACCCAGGCCCTTCACTCCCTCCTTCCTCTCCACAGAAGGATTTCAGTCCTGGATGTGGCGAGGCCTCACCTTCCTTCTGCCCTTCCTGTTCTGTGGCCATGTGAGTCCCCCTGGAGTTTGTGGGTACCCCCTTCCAGGAATAGAAGGTCCTAAGGCCACTCCCTCTCTCACCAACCATCTGTGAGCTGGGGCCCTCGGGGTCCTGTGGCTGGGACGGCCCCTGGGTCCAGGGAGGCCAAAGGCAGGAGCGGGAATTGGCCTTGGGCACCCGCATGCCCCACCCCAGGCTGGGTGCCCCAGTTTCATTTGAAGGGGGTTGTCAGTGTCTCAAGGGCAGTTTACAGCAGAAGCTGGGGGGCTTGCCCCTGCCCCCTGGGCTTTCCCACCTGGGTCTCAAGGGGACTCAGGTGAGCTGAGCAGTTCCTGCTTCCCCTCTCTAGTTCTGGCAGCTCTACAATGCCGTCACATTGTTTGAGCTCTCCAGCCATGAGGAATGCAGAGAATGGCAGGTATGGTGCTCGCACGTGTGTGTGTGTGTGTGTGTGTGTGTGTGTATGTGTGTCCTGGGGCCACTTGGAAAGAATTCCTTCCCCGCCCCACCCCCTGCTCTGTGGGGACCTGCAGTAGAGAGCTCACTGCTCTGGGGGCCTAGGAGACTGGGGCAGGAAATCTGGGGGTCCCTTGGAGCCCCTCAGAGGTCTGAGAAACACCAAGGAAGGCTCTGGGGATAGGAGGCAAGGGGGGAGCCCCCTAGGACACTGCCTGACCCCGAGGACTCATACCTCTCACCCAGCTGGCTCAGATCCCTGCCTTCCGCTGGCAAACCTTGAAGTTCTCAGGGAGCTTGTGCTTAGGGGTTCTGAGGTCCCTGGGGGCGCTGATGTGTGTGTGGGGTTTGGGGGGGCCAGTCACTTCAACAAGGAGAGCTGACCTGAGTGGGCCTCTGCCTTCTCTCCCTTCTGTTCTCTGCCTGCCTCCCCCACCCCGGGGCGCCCCCTCCTATGCACCACCCCCCCAGGTGTTCGTGTTGGCGCTGACGTTCCTCGTCCTCTTCCTCGGCAACTTCCTGACCACACTCAAAGTCGTGCACACCAAACTCCAGCAGAACAGAAGCAAGGCCAAGAAGCCGTGAGCCACGGGGCCAGCGCCCCTCAAGACCCCGGACTTTGAGACTGCAGGGGATCCCAGGCGGCATCCTTGCTGCCCATCTCCTCCCCAACAGCGCCAGTGACCACTGGCAGCGGTGACCTCAGGGGCCAGTGCATCACTGGGAGCAGAGCCAAGGCCCAGTCCCTGGCTGGACAAGAGGAATGTGACCCCAGCCTGTTGGCACAGTATTAGCCGGCCCCAGCCTCCCTATTTATGACATATTTAATATTGCCTGCCCCCTTCCCTAGAATCTGCTGCCCTCCTTCCCCTGCTGCTCTCTCGAGACTGGGTCAGTCTTCCTGGGAGGGGGCGGGGGGAACTAAGCCTCAGGGACCCCCTCTGTTCCCCATCCTGTCACTGAGCCCCTCAGGTTTGGGCTTCAGATGTGCCTCACTGGGGGTGGGTTTCGGCTGATCTGCTAGTTCCTGAGTTCTAGGTGGGTGGAAGGAAGCCTCTTGATGTCCTGCGGAGTCTCCCTCCCCGGGCGCTGCTTCTGCTGTAAGCTCCCCGCGGCCTCCGGGGTGTTTCAGCTCTCAGAGAACCACTGTCCCTCTGTGCCTCCTGCTCCTTGTGCTTCCTGAGGCTCCCTGCTTGCTGGCCGCCAGGGCTTGGCCTGAGGCAGGGGAGTTTTCTGAGGGTCACCACCAGAGGGCACCCCTGCATTGTTTGGTTGGTTTGAGGGCATGTTTCCCTCCCACCCACCCTGCCCCCCACAAAGTTTGGGTCCACTCTTGTGGGAGGGGTGCTTCCTGACCACCACTCCTCAGCCCACCTTCCCAGATTCATGCAGTAACTCAGGGAGTGGGGACAAGACTCAGCCCTGGTTGGGACTTCAGCCAGCATGGAGGTCACCCGTGCTCCGGACTTCTCCCCTTCACCTCAGAGGTTCTGGAATGTGGAGGGAGGAGGGGCGAGTTTGAGCAGGCTCGCTTTGTGGAGGTCACCCTCTGGAGGTCATGGCAGGTCTGCTGGTCACCTCACATTAGGTTCTCTATCTATGAAGAAGCCAAAAGGTTTGGTTGCATTTTCTGCATCTTCTCGTATGGGCTTCAGCCGCCCTTAACAACTTACCTAGAAATCTCTGTTGGCCAGAATTCACAGATGGTGTCTGTAGTCATGCTCTGGCCCTCGAAGGAGTTTAAGTTTTCAAAATATGGTATTTCCCCTCCCTCCAGTAAGATCCCACATGAAAAATCCAGATTTCTACTTTCCCTAGAGAGATGGAAAGACCTAGAAACATTCCCATAGAGCAGCATTTGGCTGGGCTGAGCTGCCTTGTCTAGGGTGGGGGCTTGCTTTCTAGTTTGCCCCACCACTTCCTTTCATCCCTACCCTACTTCACTCATTTGGGTCTCCCATCTGGCCCTTTAGGAACTTGGGTTTGCCCCAGACTAGGAGTTGGCAAACTTTTTCTGTAAAGAGCCAGATGGCAAATATTTTAGACTTTGAGGGCCAGATGGTCTGTGTCACACGAGTCTGCCGTTGGAGGGCAAAGGCAGCCAATGTATAAATGAATGGGAGTGGCTGTGTTTCAATAAAAGTTTATTTACAAAAATAGGCAGTGGCCAGATTTGGCCCATAGACTGTAGTTTGTGGACCTCCTCTGTCCTAGACCATCCTTTCTTTGTCCACGAAGCTCTGGACTGAATGCTCTGTTGACTCTCCCTAGGCATGTCAGGGCCTTGGGGAACCTAGGTGGGGTAGGGTAGGTTTTATGTCTCTTTCTCAGGCCCAGTGGAGGCCAGAGCACTAGGCAAGGGAGGGGGCAGAGGCAGAAGATACCAGGGAGGGCCGGAACCACCTAACGCCATGATCTCATATTAGGTAAAGCTGATTCCCCGGCTTATTCAGGAACCACCAGCTCACAATCTCTGGGGCATTAGAATCACCTGGGACTCTGACCCCAGACCTTTCAGGAGGTTCCGGGAAGCTGTGCTGGGGGTTAATCAGGAAGTCTCCCAGGAGGCCAGGATGGCCTTGGTGTGTAGTCTCCACACCTCAGCAGCAGGGGGCGCTGTTTGGGACAGAGGGGAGCCTGGTGACAAGCCAGTGCCATCCTTCTGCAGGTAAAAGAAATCTGTAGAGAGACCTGACTTGCCCAAGATCACTCAAGAGCCTCTGTTACTTTTCATCTCCGGTTTCTGGCAAGTCGTGGCCAGGGTAGGGTCACAGACGCTGAGCAGGGATCAAATAGATGGTCCAGGGAATACTTCCTGCTTTTAGAGAGAGATCCCTCTCTGTCCCCTGTGCGTCCAGCTCTGGAAAGATGGTGGCCAAGCTGAAGGCTGAGACTGAAGTCCTCTGTATGAGGTGGAGGAAGGAGGCCCTAATGTCCAGGGCTGAGGCCTGTGTTCTTCTGATAGGCCCCAGGCCCACCACGGTGCCTGAGTTCCTGGGCGGAGGAAGCGAGAAGCTGGAAGATGTGACCATGCCTATTTCGGGGGCCCAGGGAGGTGGGTGACTTGGGAGAGCAGGCTTGGGAGCCCTGTGGAAGGCTGCCAAGTCCACATGTATCCATGTACCAGACGTTTCTCGTTTCAGGCATGGGCTTGGAGGACCTGTTGGGTGTGCAGAGAGGAAACACACAGCTGGGAGCTGGATGTGACAAGGGCACTCCTGAGTGCCGGGGACAAGTGCTGGTTCCAGGATAACAGAGGGACCGAGTTCAGCACCCCCACCCTCACCACCACTATGGCCACACAGGCTGGAGGGGAGTGTGTGGTCAGAGCTCCAGCTGGGAAAGGAGAGAGTTCCAGAATGTTCCAAGAGCCTGGCCACAGGCTCCAGACACTAGGTCCTGGAGGTGCCTGACGCCAAGTGCCCTTCGAGAGCTGGGGCAGGGGTGGGGTCTGGGCAGCAGCATGGGCCTGGGGGCCTGGGCCCTGTCAGTTCTGTCGTGAGGGCCGCATGCCCTGCTGGGAGCTGTCAGAGCAGCAGGCAAAGCCGGTGTTGTTTCTGCCGCTGTGCTTTCTTCAGAGCACTGAGGGCAACCTTGGCAGCCTCCCGGAAGACGTCTTCCACATTCTCCCGAAACTTGGCAGAACATTCCAGGTAGAGGGCAGCTCGGATCTGCTCGCAGGCGCTCTGGCCCTGGTCGGGGGAGGGGTTGGGATTAGACCAGGGGCTTTGGGCACCTCCTGTGCGACCCCACTCATGAATTTGGGGGCTTCCTGGGGCCAGGGTCCTCCCCAGGGTGTGCAGATGGGCCGTAAGGGCTTGTTTGGTGTGGCCCACAGGCTGTAGCTGCTGGGAACTCCATCCTGGCCTCCACCCCATACTCTCCCCAAACTCAGGCAGAGAGGGGCTGACTTCAGCCAGGAACTGTGGTGGTCTGTTGTGTCTGCCAGGCCTGTGAGAAGCATTGAAGGCCTCAAGACATAAGGGCTTCCTGCATGCCTCTCTCCCTGCTCGTCTCAGAAGCACAATTTAGGCAACTGAGCTGGCTATAGAGTAGAAAGAAAAATACTTCTAACACAAATTTATTAATGCCTATTCCTTTTGATTAAACTTTATTAGTTTTCGTTTGTGTTCCTTTTATTCTGCCACGCCTCACCCAGAAGGCTGCAGGGTTTAGTCAGGTTCCTGAAAGGAGCCCTGCTTTCCAACACAGGCCTGCCCCTCCAGGCCTCTGGGGTGATGGGACAGGACGGTGGTCAAAGGCTCAGGCTCTGGGGCCAGAGTGACTAGGGTGGGATTTTGGCTCCAATTCAGGTTATCTGTGTGACCCTGGACTAGCTACTTAACCTCTCTGAGTCTCAATCTCTACTCTGTAAAAGGGAGGGGGGCAGTAACAGTGCCTGCCTCAAGGTAATAAGGATTAAATGAGGTAAGTAATGTGCTCAGATAAATGTCTATTAATATCTAAAAATTATTCTTAGGGAATTTCCTGGTGGTCCAGTGGTTAGAACTCAGTGCTTTCACTGCTGTGGCCCCAGGTCTAATCCCTGGTTGGGGAACTAAGAGCCCACAAGCTGCTGGGATGGCATTTACACATAGTCACTTCAGTCATGTCCGACTCTGCGAACCCATGGACTGTAGCCTGCCAGGCTCCTCTGTCTATGGTATTCCCCAGGCAAGAATCCTGGAGTGGGTTGCCATTTCCTTCTCCAGGGGATCTTCCCTACCCAGGGATTGAACATCTGAATCTCTTATATCTCCTGCACTGGCAGGCAGGTTCTTTACCACTAACACCACTTGGGTATACGATTCTTAGAATTCTGTTGCCTTCAGCTTCTGAAAGGTCACTGAGGCACACCAGATGCTGAGGCCAAAGGCCTGGGAGGCTTTTGGCCATGGCTGTGCACGTGGACCCAGGCTCCTCGGGGTGGGGTCGGGGAGGGCCCCTGGTCACCTGTGTGTAGGTGATGGGCTCCAGCTGGGCTGCCCGGAGCTTGCGCAGCTGCTCCTTGTCCTTCCTCAGGTCTGTCTTGCAGCCGATGAGCACCATGGGGATCCCACGACAGAAATGTGTGACCTCGGGGAACCACTGTGGAAGGGGAGGGCAGGCATCAGGGGTAGGGCCCCATCTGGCCCCACTTCCAGAGGCAGGCGGGGCTGGGAGACGGGGCCTCACCTTGATGAGAACGTTGTCGTAGCTAGTGGGGTTCATGACGTCATAGCAGATGAGCACGAGGTGGGTGTTCTGGTAGGACAGGGGCCGCAGCCGATCGTAATCTTCCTGTCCTGAAACCAGACAGCAGGTGGGGGTCAGGGAGGTGCCCCTTACTTCTCCACCCAAGTCCCCTGCCTGGGCTCAGATAGGGTAGGGGTTGGGGTCTCCTGGGCAGTTGACTCTGTGTCTCTGGGCCTCGATTTCTTCAACTATAAAACAGAGGAGACAGCCCACAGTCCTGGACCGTAGGGAAGATTACACAAGATAAAAGCAGCGGGGCTTCCCTGGTGGCTCAATGGTAAAGAATCCACCTGCTAATGCAGGAGACAAAGGTTTGATACCTGATCCGGGAAGATCCCACATGCATCAGAACAACTGAGCCCATGCACTGCAACTATTGAGCCTGTGCTCTAGAGCTTGGGAGCTGCAACTACAAAGCCCACACGGCCTAGACCTGTGCTCCCCAACAACAGAAGCAACCGCAGTGAAAAGCCCACATGCTGGAACAAAGAGTTGCCCCGTGCAGCAACAAAAACACTCAAAAATAAAAGCCGTGCGGTGCTCTTGTGGTGCTCAGAGATGGGCCTGGCTGAAGGGTCAGTGCTGGGAAACAGCTAGCACTCATGTTGATAATGATCACCACCCCTCGCTTCCGTCTTCATCCCTGATGCTCAGGTTTAAGGCTCAGACTCTGAAGAAACCGAACCCTTCCTCTCCCGAGGTTTCAGACCAGTGGGGTTGGGTGGGCCCAGAACACTGCAGTTAACTGTGGAGGGTGCCCCTGCCACCAGCAAGCTGAGAGGGGCATGGTCTCTGGTTATACTCCTCTTGCCATTCTGGCCTATGCTAATAGGAGGGTGGGGGGACTGCTGGAGATGATGGGCATTTGCCTGCCTGGGCCCACCTGGCACTGGTTGTCAACCCTGCACCACATGACTCACCAGGGGAACTGATGGCTTCTGATACATCAGCCCCTCCCAGCACCAAGTGAATCAGGACCCAAGCTTGGGCTTGGGCAACAGTGGGCTTGGTTTTTTTCAAAAAAAGACCTCATTTAGTATTTTTTGTCGACAGTTTCAAGCTTACAGAAAAATTGCAAAAGAGTGCAAAGAATTCCCTTACTCCCTTATTCACTGGGGCCTCACGTTTTGTCCACTTGCTTTATCTGTATATAAACACTTTAAACCATGTGAGAAGACCTTTGGCTGGCTGCTGCTTCTCCCCACCCCCGCCCCAAACTCCTGGAGATTTACCGTGTGGTTTTTCTAAGAACAAGGACGTCTTCTCACTTACCTCAGTACAAGTATGAAACTAACCAACACTGAGACTGTATTCTAACCCAATCTACTAGCTGTGTTCAGATCTCACCAACAACGTCCTGCAGAATTTTTTTCTGTTTCAGAAGCAGGCCTGGGATTACACACTGCATGTGGTCCCCACGGCTCAGTAGTCTTTTTTTTTTTTTAATTGAAGGATAATGGCTTTACAGAACTGTGTTGGTTTCTGTCAAACATCAACATGAACCAGCCATAGGTATACATATGTCCCCTCCCTCTTGAACCTCCCTCCCTGGCTCAGGGATTTTTAAAAACTCCCAGAGTGAGAAGTGAGAGTCTTTCAAGCCCATGGGCGACCCCCAGCCACCTCTGCAGAAAGACTCAGGCAGTGACTTCCCTTCCAGGGAACGCAGAACACTGAGCCCAGGAATCCCCACCCTGGCCTTTAGCCTGTGGGTGCCAGGGTGACACCAGCTTGCCCTCTGACCCCTGCCTGCCCAAGGCCTCTCAGGACAAGTGGCCTCTCCGGAGAGCACGGACAGGCCATGTCCTGCTGGTGATGGCACAGCTGCCATCTTTCCCACTGGCTCCCCATCAACCCAGGGACCCCTGACAGTGTGCAGTGGCCGGGAACCCAGCTCTAACGATGGCTGGTCCGGGAGGACTGTCTAGGCTGTCATTCAGCCCACGTCCCCTCAACACCGGAGAAGGGATTAGGGATAGTCTGCACCTGGCAGACTCGGGCCCTCCTGCCCTTGTCGCCAAAAGCAGGAGAAATCCTTGTAAGATGGTGGAAAACAGGCCAATACGCTACTCTAGCCAATCTCCTCCCCTTTCCACACACATCCCCAAACTATCCCCTCTCCTGACCTCTGTGAACATCTTTCTAGACCTGCACTGTCTGGGAGGGTAGCCACTAGCCCCACCTGGCTACTTTAATTAACGTTAAAAATTCAGGTTCTCCAAATGTAGCATTGGCTACATTTCAAGTGATTAACTCATCCAAGACAGTCTCCTGCGTCGCCTCCTCCCGTGCCGCCGCCTCAACCCATTCTCCACCCAGCGGCTGAATGGAGTGGGTGGGGTGGGGTGTGTGTCTGTCTGTGTGTATGTGCATGCACTAAGTCGCTCAGTCGTTGTCCAACTCTTTTTGACCTCATGGACTGTAACCTGCCAGATTTCTCTGTCCATGGAATTTTCCAGGCAAGAATACTGGAGTGGGTTGCCATTTCCTATTCCAGGGGATCTTCTCAACCCAAGGATTGAAGCCAAGTCTCTCGCCACCTTCTGCACTGGCAGATGCATTCTTTACCACTGCGCCACTTGGGAAGCCCCTGAATAGATGGTAACAAAACTAAAATCATGCCCCTCCCCTCATCTCAAACACCTTCAGTGGCTCCCTATTGCTCTTTGTGGAAAATCCAAGACTCTCCTGGTTATTGACATGACCTCCATGCCTACCAACCTTGGCTTCACCCTCCTCCCACCTGTGCCCCTAACCCTCACTCGCTGCGGTCCAGTCTTGCTGTTTCTTGAACTCATCAAGCTCTCATGTCACACCTGGAATGCTTTTTCCTCCTTTCCCCATTGTTTGCTTCCAAACATTTTAAACATTCAGACTCACTATCCATAGTTATTTCCTTTATCAAGATAATCATCTTCTCTGTACCTCTACTTATTGATAATGCCACGTTATGCATTACAGTATTTTTTTTTTGTCCGCAACCCATGGCTTGTGGAATCTCAGTTCCCAGACCAGAAATTGAATCTGGGCCATGGCAGCCCAGAATCCTAACCACTAAGCCACTGAGGACGTCACCTCACATACTTCTTACAGGGCCTCTGCCTCTAAATGATTAAGAAATCTTTACAACATGGACTTCCCTGGTGGTCCAGTGGTTAAGAATCTGCCTGCCAATGCAGGGGACACAGGTTCAACCCCTGGTCCAGGAAGATTCCATGTGCCTCAGGGCCACTAAGCCCGTGTGCCACACCTACTAAGCCAGAGCGCCTAGAACCTGTGCTCCACAACGAGCCCCAAGAAGCCTGCACACCCCAACTAGCGAGTAGCCCCTGCTCACCACAACTAGAGAAAGTCTGTGCCAGCGATGAAGACCCAGCGCAGCCAGAAAATTAATTAAATTTAAAAATTAAAAAAAAATTTTTTTAAAAGAAATCTTTACAACAAACACCTGATGTGCTAGTCAGGGAACTCCTGAATCCTATTTACATATAAAGAAACCATGAGCCATGAAGTGACCACCCCCACTTCCACCACGAGGTCACCGAACCAGAGCCAGGCCTGACTCTAGGTTCATTCCGTTCCAAAGCCAGCCTTCCTTCTGCTGAAACACAGCAGTGCTCTCTTCTGCTCGGTAGTACGCACAGACCGGTGCCAGGCCTAACACACACTCTGATGCCCTTTTAGAAACACGGCAGGAGAAGACAAGCAGTTACGAGACAGGACTGCTGCGTGCCGAAGTCTGTGCCGACGTCTTCCCCACCTTGCCCGGCTGACTCTTCAGAGAGGCCTTCTCTCACCACACAAAGTCTGTCCCTGCCCTGTCTGGCCACAGTCTGTTCTCCCACGTTTATTCGTTTACTGCCTGTCCCCTGGGAGACTGTAGGCACCCGGAGGGCAGGGACCATGTCTGTCCTTAAACATCGTTCCTGGCACCGGGCAGGTGTCCAGTCACTGCTGGCTAGTGGGCTGTCTCGAAGTCGTTCAACTCTTGTCAGATGAGGCAGGGACCAGGGAGGTGAAAGGGTGCCACTGGGCTGAGCAAACTGGGGCCTGAGCTGACTGCAGCAGGCTCGATGGGGGCCGAAGTCAGGCTGGTAGAAAGAGGAAGTCAGACCAAGCCTGCTCCTGGTGAGGGCCTCTCCGTTGCTGTTCCCTCTTCTAGAATGCTCTTCCCAGGTAACAGCATGGCTCACTCTCTCCTTTCCTTCAGGCTTCTGCAGAGATGTCACCTCTTCCTAGAGAACTTTCCAGACTGCTTTGAAATAAGAGCGTCCTTTGCCATCTGTCCCATGACCAACTATGGCTTTAATTTTCTTCCTAGAAAGGACATCACTACCCAACATCATGATTTTTCCATGAGTACATAAGACCCTGAGATGCCGGCCATCTCTGTACACATCACTGTTACATCAATGGGTACACACACAAGCTCAGTAATCATTTGGGGGTATGAAACAACAAATGAGCGGGTGAATAAAGTGTAATGATAATTTCTATGGCTTTCAGGCTTGCAAGGGCACTTCATTTCTATCACCTGTGTTAAAAATTTTTTTGGCTGCATTGCTCGGCTTGCAGGATCTTAGTTCCCCAACCAGGGATCAAACTTGTGCCCTCCTATCCCACCCCACTTCAGTGGAAGGATGGATTCTTAATCACTGGACTATCAGGGAAGTCCCACCTGTGTTAATTTAAGCAGTCACCCCAGGAGGGAAGCTGGGTGGGGCAAATTCTTCCTGTTAGGAGCCCATGTGGCTGGGGGTGATTTCAAGGTCATAGACAGGTTTCCTGTGAGCTGAAGCACCAACTCAGTCCCCAGTTCCAAGGTCAGCTGCCAGCCCAGCCACTCTAAAAATTCCAATCCTCCTAGGAAGCCTTTCAATTGGGAATTCACCTCTGGACCTCAGTTTTCTCAACTGTGAAATGGACATGTGAGGAATAGGTGGGCCTGTGATAATGGTAGTGAAAATGGTCAACAGTATTTATCGGCAGTGCTCACTCATCACATGCCAAGCCCCATTCAAAGGCTTTTGTATGCACAGACTCATCAATCTTCACTATGATTCCTCACTACTGGCTATTGGGTTTTGGGGGCTTTTTTCTTTCTTTCTTTTTTTTTTTTTGGTCTTATCACGTGGCTTTGTGGAATCTTGGTCCCTCAACCAGGAATCGAACTCAGGCCATTGGCAAGTGAAAGCTCGGAGTCCTAACCAATGGATCGACAGGGAATTCCCACCACTGGCGATTGTTTTCTTCAATTTACAAATGCAGAAACTGAAGCAGAGAGATGAAGTGACTTGCCCAATATCACACAGCCAAAAGGAAGGTTCATAAATGATAGAGGATCATAGGGAGGGCTACTGGGGTGCTTTTCTCTCAGGGCACCCCAGAGGATAGGAAGCTGTCCTTATTCTACAAGCCCCAGCCCCGACCAGGTGAGGAAAAGGCTGCCAACAAGGGATGAACTCTGGGAGAGGATGGGTAGCCAGCCCAGATCTCAGCGCCTCCTCTGGGTTGCCTTCTTGGCTTGACTGTGTCTGGCTCAGCTTCCCCAGGGGTCAGTATGCAGGGACCACGCCTGCAGAGGATGGACTTGCAGGCGCTGCTGACCTCGTTTCTTTGGGAGTGGAGTATCCTGGACACCACTCCCCTGTGAGTCAGGGGAACCAATATCCATCATGTTCCACATGACTCATGTTCCACGATCTTGGCACCTTCCCTACCTGGGCCTCAGTTTCCTTATCTGGAAAAGGGGGTGATAATCCTGTCCTTGATCTTGGAAGTAGAGAACTTGCAGGCTCGCAATGCTGGCCAAAGGTGTGGTTACTACTGAAATTGAAACTCACAAGGGACAGGGGCCTGGGTAGAGGATTCTAACCCCTGATCTTTGGACCCACAAACTCTAGGGGGCCTCCCAGCCACAGGTGATACAATGACCTTTCCCATTTACCCACAGTGATTCACAGGCTTAGAGGGGCAAGTCATCTGTCCAGAAGAGATGAACAGGGTTCCACTCTGGCCTCTGCAGATGGGCTTGCAAGGTTAAAAAAAAAAAAAGCCCCCGAAGGCCTTCCCTGGTGGTCCAGTAGCTAAGACTCTGTGCTCCCAATGCAGGGGCCCTGGGTTTGATCCCTGGTCAGGGAACTGGATCCCACATACCACAACTAAGAGTTCTCATGCTACAACTAAGACCCAGCACAGCCATATGAATTTCAGAAACAAATAAAAGGCCCCGAGTTATGTGCAGAAGGATGCATTTGCTTCTAGAGGGAATGTTTTCTGGGCCACAGTGCCCCTTGAAGCTGCCTGTCTTCCTGAAGCTGGGGTGCTGTGGGGCAGAGGAAGTGAGGCGAAACTCGCCTCATGCAGGGCATTTCCTTTGCGGGAAGCTCGGCCGTGGCAGGCATCGTGTCGGGGGCATGGTCTCTAAGGTCTGGTGCTGGATTGAGGAGAGGGTATCCTTGGAGCCACAGCAGTCCCCAAATCTGCCAGAGGACACCCACTGGGCACATAATTCCCAGCTCTGGCTGGGGTGTTGGTCAGGGTAGGGGTGTAGGCAGTGTGAGAAGCGGAAGCTGCCAGAAGAGGAACCCACTTCTGTACTAGTGCTGCTGGGGCCTCCCCAACCTGTGTTTCCTCCCCCGGAGAAAGGAGCGGCTGGTGCTCGGGTGGCCTGGGCCTGGAACTCAGACCACGCTGCTCTGACGGATCTGCAGGGTCAGCTCCCCCGCCTCTGGGGCTCCTGGGTCCGTAATTCCTGTCTTAGCAACTTGCTTTACCCCCGATTTGTCCTACTGTTCCCATCTCAGGTTGGGAAGGGGCCCGCAGCTCCCCACCTCCCAGGGCAACTCCACCCTGCCCCACCCCTGGGCCCCACCCCAAAGCCCAGATAACTGTCTCTGGTTGGTGTCTTAACATCCCACCTCGCCCCACATCTCCCCTCTCTCTGCCCAGGAAACTTCAGACTTCACCGCAGTTTCCGGCCTCTGAGGTGGCAGATGAGCCGCTAAAGCGATGGGTGCTCACAGCTCCCGCCCCTCTTCACCTTTGAGCACTGAGAGCTCCATCCCCCTCAGTACCCCTCCATTGGCTACAGCGGTGTCTGTAACTGCTTCCGCCGGATGGAGACAAGCAACCAGACTGTCCTCCCACACAGACCCCTGTGGGCAGGGTCCTGGGTATGGAGAAATTTTGCCTCCTAGGGGCCACCCCATCCCACAGCTCTGGGTACCACTGATTGGTTGGAAAGATGCTTTCTCCTGTCCTCCACCCCTCACCTTGGGGTCTGGCCCGTCCGGTTCTAGAACCTTCTACAACAACCTTTACTGGACTCATCTCCACCTTGGCCACTCCCTTCACTCTCTCAGTCTCTATCTTCCTCTAGTTGGTCACCTGGCCGTCTTTTCTGCCACTTTCTCCTGATATCTGTCGACCCCAAAGGCAGAGACCAATCTCACCATCTTTATCACAAAGGACCTTCTCCAGAGATCTCTATGTGCCCAAGATTTTTCTTCATTCATTCGTTCCACAAGCCTTGCTCTGTGACAAGTGCTGTGCTGGGCACCGGCATGTGGAAAAGGAATGACCCAGCCTTTCCTTCACGTTCCTCTAGATAACGGGGCTTTCCAAGACACAGCAGGATACTCTTGAGGGAGCAGCCACATCTCTCTGCACCAGAATCTCTCTACTGGGCTGTCCCACTGATTGTAAGGCCAGCCTACTTCCCCAGAACACTAATGAGAGGTTCAAAGCCCGGCTCTGCTCTTCTGCTGCCTGTAACAGTCCTGCTGGGAAAGCATGGGTGGGGGCTGGCACAGAGCTCTGCAGGCCACTGGTTCAAAAGAACAGGCTTGGGCTCAGGCCTGGGCCTGAGCGGCAGGAGGTTAGAAAACTCCCAGTAACACTCAGTGAGCTCTTTGGAAGAGGCAGGCCCTGTGCTAAGCGCTGTACATCACATGACTCTGTCATCCTCATAGCTATTTTAGCCCTGCTCACAGAGGAGGAAGGGGCTTCCCAGGTGGTGCAGTGGTAAAGAATTCACCTGCCAATGCAGAAGACACAAAGACACATGTTCGATCCCTGTGTTAAGAAGATCCCCTGGAGAAGGGTATGGCAACCCACTCCAGTATTCTTGCCTGGGAAATCCCATGAACAGAGGAGCCTGGCGGGCTACAGACCCTGGGGTCGCAAAGAGTCAGACACAACTGAGCATGCACACACACACAGAGGAGGAAACTGAGGCCCAGGTGTCCCCAGGGACATACAGCCATGAGAGCTGGCATCAAAGCCCAGGTCAGACTCCAGAGCATGCGGCAGGACGCTGCGGGCAGGTCCTCATTGCCCTGGGTGGTCACGCCTTCTGACAATTGAGAAAGCGCTCTCCCCACCCCTCCGGCACGAGCTCTTAGTGAAAACCCTGCCTTATACCAAGCAGAAGCTTGCCAGAACCTCTTCGTGACAATGTACTCTGATAAGTCTTTTGAGCATCTTCTTCCAGGTTAAGCAAGAAAGACCAGAAGTGGTCCCAGCACTGGGTCTGCTGGGGGAGGCTGTGGTGAACAGTGAGCCCCAGGGATCTAAGTGGAGAAGGCCTGAGAGGAGAGGAAGGAGGAGCTGGTTCAATCCTTGCTCTGACCCTCCCTCCCCCACCAGCCCTCCACCCAGAGCAGAGTTAATGAACCTCCCCCTACCTGGGTCCGTGTGAAACTGAAAGAGCCCCAGACACACCACTTGGGGCCCCGCCTTTGGGAATTCCTCAGACGACTTTGGCTTTTCCAGTTCAAGGGGCTGGCCCTGTTCTGGGGGCGGCTCTGCACGGTGTTCATCCAACAAGAGAGGGTCCTTAGGGGCCACTCGAGGGGGGACACACCCACAAAGTCAGGAATACAGAAGGACCTGGGTCTGGGAGAGACCCTTTCCTGAACCTTTCCAGGGTGGAATGACAGATGCTACTGGTTGCCTTATGGAGAGGTGCACAGTGGGGTGGGGAGCTGGGGATGGGGGTGGGGGATTTTGGTCTCATCCAAGGGCAGTTGGAAGACTCCACTTTATACATACAAGGCTTGGCTGACAGGGCACCTGATGACATGGTTCCACACAAGTCATTAAACATAAGAGTCACAAAGGCTGGGTGAGGCCCCAACTGGGGATCCTAACCTTTGCTCCCCAATGTTGATTCAGCCCAGAGGGGAGTCGGGGCATGAGGTAAGCTCCTCAAGGGTACCAGCAGCAGCAGCAGTGTTACTGGAATCTTCCCATTGGCTGTGCTCCTCCTACCATCCCCCAACAATAGGAACGCTGAAGATTGCGAGGGGATCAGCATAAATACACTTGCCTTGGGAGCTGCAGGTGGCAGAAAGAACCTTATTTTGGACCTACATCCCCTAGAGCTCTACTCCTTCTTCAGTGCCAGGAAAAAACAGAAGTGTAGCCACAGAGTCCGAGAACCACAGGCTCAGAATGACAGACCACAGAATTCCAGAGCCAGGCACCACAGTCCATGGAATCCCAGAAACACGGGACTCAGAATTTATAGCTACAGGGCCCTAGAGTCTCAGGACTGTCAGCCACAGAATCCTGGCGTTCACAGGATCTGATCTGAAGCCCAGAGTATTCTACAAAATAGGACCCAGAAATGCAGCCTACGAATCCTTAGCAGCAGGGGACTCAGATCAGCAGCCCACGGAATCTTAAGAGACCACAGCATGTAACACACGACATCCTGGAACCATGGTAAACAGAAGCAAAACCCACGGTTTTCTAGAACCACAGGAGAGGAACGAAGCTGTGAGCCCTCAGAACATCAGCACTAGGAGGGCGGCCCAGAAGCTCACCTCTTCCAAATACCCTCCTTTTACAGATGGGGCGACTCTGTCGGGCTTCCAGCACCACCCAGCCAGGCGGTGGTTAACGGGCTCCCAGACAGCGCCTCTCCAGGAGTGACGGGATGTCGAGGTCCGGAGAGGCAGGAGGGCGGGCGGGATGGCCCGGTGGGGGGATTCCCCTCAGGGGAAAACCCTGCAGGCGGACCCTAGGACCCTCGCCGCGCAGACGCACTCACCGGCGGTGTCGTAGAGGTTCAGGATCACCTCCTTGCTGCCCACAGTCACGCTGGCTGTGTACTTCTCGAACACGGATGGGGCGTAGTGCTGTCGGAGAAGGGGTTATGTCGGTTCTTAAGGGGTGCAGCGGGTGTCCAGGTTCCAGCTGGACACCCACCCCTACCTTCCATCTTCAGCCCATCTGGCTCAGCCTCACACCCCCACTCTGCTGGGCTCTGGAATTCCCGAGGGGGCGCCCCCGGGTGACGGCCGCCTCTTCGTGATCAGGATGCCAGGGACCCGGGGTCCGGGCTCGAGGCGCAGGCTGAGGTCCGCCCGTCGCCCCTCGTGGCCCCAAGTCCTTTCCCCCATCCCACCCCCAGCCTACCTGTTTGCAGCCCCCCGGCGAGCCTCACCTCGGGGAAGGAGCCCTGGCTGTACACCATGAGCAGCGAAGTCTTGCCGCAGCCGCCGTCGCCCACGATCACAATCTTCAGCTCCTTCCGGCCGGAGCCCGGGGCGGCGGGTCGGGCCGGGGCCGGGGCCGGGGCCGGGGCCGGGGCCCCAGCAGCGTCCATAGCCAGGAGCCGGCAGCACTGGCAGCGGCTCGCCGGGTAGAGCGCTGGGGTTGAGCGATCGGAGGCGGGGTGGGAACTGGCCCGGGGGCGGGACTAAGAGAAGCCCCGCCCTCGGCACCTCCTCCGCCAGGCAGCCAACCGGGCTGACTTCAGTCTCATTCCCAAGGAAACTGAGGCAACTGAGAAATGGAGAGCTCGGCGGCGATGGCAACTCCCATCTCCTCCCCTGTGCATCACTGCGCGCCCCTCACCGGCAAGGTCCGATCGTTTCCGCCTCTTCCCGCCCGGCATTGGCAGGCTGTCTTCAGGCAGAGACCCTTTGATTGGCCGATTTGGCCTCCCATCGGATCGCATCCTTTTGATTGGCAGGATGCCCCCAACACGCCGGTTTGAGGAGCCTTGGTCTCAAGCGCTAGGAAAATGCCCCCATCTGCGCCCCGTCCCAATTATATGGCCTTGGGGAAGTCCGCTTTGACTGCAATTTCCCCCAGAAGGTAGCATCGGTGGTGCCCAATATCCTAGCATGAGGGTCAAGTCGGCCCACCTGATCCGGCCGTCTGAGTCTGTGTGCGGGCTGGGGAATAGCAGTTCCGCTTACCTATCACCCCACCTCCCAAAGGTGGAGGTCTGGCGCCCTCTGCTGGGCGATGGCATCTGCGCGGGGACTTTGGGAACAGGTGAGCTGACTCATAACAATGCCCTTTCGAGAGCTGGCCCCAAACCACGCGGGCGGGAGCCTCTTTCTAGCAAGACCCAGAGGCGTGAGCAGAGAGACTCCGTCGAGGAGAGGACAGGGAAGGCCAGGGTAGATGTAGTTGCCTTCAGCTGGGCCCCCTTCCGTCCACTTTATTTGTATTCTCCAGACAGCAGAAATACCTATCCTTCTCAAGCTGTCTCCCTACCCTCCTTACCCCATGACCAAAACGGCTATTTCTTGAGCATTTACTCTGGATGAGTACTATCAGGAAGGCTGGCTGAAACCATCCTGCCCCCATCCCTCCCTGCACTTTGGGCTGTGCTTTGCACAAATTAGGCCAGTGGTTGCAGAGGGATCCTCAGGAGCAAGCGTGTACCAGGCAGGCACCAGGGCATGGCTAGGTGAGAAAGCAGGGTCTTTCCCAGCTAGGATAAGATCTCTGATAACTTCCTCAGAGAAGAGCTGGCAGGACTCAGGATCTTCTTGCCTTCACCCCAAAGGTTCCCCATTTTCAAGCACTCAGCAAAGATCAGGTAAACTTTATTTCCAGAGGAAGTTGCCAGCCTGGCAGTTCCATAAATGCCAGGTCAACGTTTTCGGCGGCTGCAAGGCATAACCTGACCACCAGATGGCAGCAGAGACTGCCCCTGGAAACTTTCAAAGCGCACAGACCTGGGAAGAGAGAAGCCCAGCTCTAGGCTGTTCAGTGGAGAGCCCTCAAGATCCCCTAGACAAATTTACAGCAATTCATTCATTTTTTGCAGCACAAGTTTATTGAGAGGCAACTGTGTTCCTGTTTTTGAGGAACTCAGTCTTGGGGGAAGCAGTCTAAATGCAAGATGTGAACTATTTAGACACCAGAGCCCCTGTGGGATTGAGAGAGACCTGGGTAGTACATGAACTAAGCTTGGCAGTGCTGGCAGGAAGGGCCAATGGAAGGAGGATGGGCGTCCAGCTTGAGTAAATGCACAGTGGCTGGAAAACCCCATCAAGTTTGGCAATGGCTGGGGCGTGAGAAGGGTGAGACATGGCTGTCAAGGAAACCAAGGCTTAGACCATGGAGGCCTGGCTGCCAGGCTGAAGACAGGAGTCAGACACAGGCTCTGAACAGAAGAGCCAAGCCAAAGCTCTCTCCGGTGACTGAGGAGGAGCTGTGATTGGTTGGTGAGGCCGTGGCTGGGGCCATCTCTGCATAGGGGCAGCCTGGCGCTGGCAGGAGGGGAAGAGCATCACTCAGGGACAGGGAGGATGGAAGAAGGTTTTGAGAGAGAGGGGAGGACCACTTACCTTTGAGCCAACTGTAGGACTGACCTTGTGTCAGGGATCCTGAAGCTCAGGGAGTGACTAGGAGAGTAAGACTGCCTCATCTGGGAGGGTCACTGGGAGAATTCACTTAGAAGGGTCACCCTACTCTGAGCAAACTGTGGTAACTGCTCCAGCCTGGAGGGGGAGTCCACTTGACTTTTCTCAAAGTCCTCAGACCTGAGTTTCTACCTTTTCTATGAAATGAATTTCAACTTACAACAAATGACATAACACAGAGCCAAGAGGAGGGAAAGTGGGTCTTCCCAACCTGGCCTAGGCCCAGGCAAGACAGCTGACACTGGCCCCAGCCTGCCCACCCACCCTGCCTGGCCAAGAGGTTGGCGGAGCCCCAACCCCACCCTGCAGGGAGCATGTTTGATTTGGACCTCGCTCCAGTGGTGGTGCAGGGGCTGGCTTTGTAGCTAAAAATACCCAGTGGCCAGGCCAGCTGCTCAGAGCTTCCTCAGAGGCAGTAGGCCAGTGCAGGCCAGCTGAGGCACTGGAAATGCCCACAGGCCGGCAGACTCCCTTACCTGCAAGACAATCTGAGGACCCAGATCCATTCTTCTCTTCACTAGGAATTCCTGGAGAGATTTGGGAGAAGAAAAAAATTCCTTAACCCGGTTCTTGCTACAGAACTGTTGGTACACAGAAGCCTAGGGGAGTTGGCAGGTGACATTTGTGGGGGTGAAGCGACTTGTGTTCACACTTAGGCCTAGGGGCTCTCCCAGTGTTAAATCGTTCAGCCATGTCTGACTCTTTGTAACCCTATGGACTGTAGCCTGCTAGGTTCCTTTATCCATGCGATTCTCCAGGCAAGAATACTGGAGTGGGTAGCCATTCCCTTCTCCAGATCTTCCCAACCCAAGGACTGAACCCGGGTCTCCTGCATTGCAGGCAGATTCTTTACCGTCTGGGCCACCTGGGAAGCCCTGGGTGTCTAGTGAGGCCAACTGACCCCAGGAGAGAAGTAGGGCCAGATACACTTCTGTCTTATGAGGTCAAGGTCTGGCCAGCACAGATCAGGACAGGGAAGTGAACAGCAATGCTATGGCTTCCACTTCCCTAGTGCCTCAGGAACACTGTCGGAGGTCACTGCACACCTGAGGGGTCATCCACCCTATGTGGGACAGAAGTTAATGGAGCCATCCTCTGAGGTCCCAGAGATGGGAGGTGGCCCAGGGTGGCCTGGGGGATCAAAGCTGTCTCTTCCTGTGCTAGGGCTCTCCTCCAGGCTCGACATTTGGTAACAGGGTTGGGGGAGTGACCGCCAGAGTAAAAAAGCGGCCTTCATAAAGCCAGACTCAGAAACAGCTCAAGAGGTTATCCGCCACCTTCCTCCTCCTGGTTCACAAGGGGAGACTATGAGTCCTGGAGGGGCGGGATTTTGTCGAGGTCACTGGCCAGAAGGAGACAGACAGCACTGGACCCAGGCGGCCTCTGAGATGGCCGGGTGCCCTCCACAGTCCAGGCAGACGCTGAGTTTCCACCCAGAGGGTCTGTCCGAAAGGTCGTACTCCACACCGCGCCCGTTGGCCGACAAGCCGGAAGGGGCGGGGCCCTGGCGTCCAGTAGTAAGGCAGGTCCGGCCACCTCCCAGCCGCCCTTCCGCCCTTCCGCTGGCGTGGCCCTCTCCAGGCAGGCTCCACCGGCTGGGCGCCAGGAACGCCCCGCCCCGAGCTCGCTGGGTGACCGGTGGGCGGGGCCACCCTCCCGCGCAGGAACCACCGTCTGAGGACGATAGGCTGCCCCGCTCCTCCCTTCACCTAGGAGGTGATACCAGCATGCGGACAAACAAATTCAAGAGGTAGAAAAAAAGACTAAGAAGCGAGAAGGGGGTACAATCCTTCCAGGTCTTCCGGACACCCCTCCATTTCCAAGAATCACACCCCGAACCCAGGGGAGAGCCTCATTGTTCCCTAATTGGTCCGAGGGCGGGTGTGGAGGAACTGGAACTGGCTGTAGCCCTTCAGGCTGCTGCTGAGAGGGAAAGATTTCAATTATTTAACCATCCAGTGCCCACGGGAGGTAAAGACCACTGGTCCGCGGAGCCCCAAGGACTCCATCAGAAAAGGATGGAGGACACTCTTAGGTGGCAGAAACGTCACATGAGAATCGAAGGGAGTTGAATGAACACATCAATGGCAGAGCAGAATCTAAACCTTAGGACTGGGACAAGTGTGTACGTGGGAAGAGGCTCATAGTATAGGGTATTAATAATCTGAGCCTCACCAGCTTTTACAAAGTGCTCACTCTGGGTAGGGGAAAGGGAGTCTAGTGCCCAGTGTAGTCAGCTGCACCCCCTTCACCCGAGCAAAGGACAGGATGGACCAAATCCAGCTTATCTGGGATAAGATCCTCATGTGGTCAAGACTCGGCAGCCAGAAGGAACTACGAGTACCATGCTGGCTACTTTCAACCAGACAGCTTTGCCGGCTCCTGGGCAGTGATGCCAGCAGACAGCTGGCATGGGCAGGAGACCAAAATAACCCAGACAGCTGGGGCGAGGGGGTGCCACGGACACAGGCGCTGGGCTGGAAGTCAAGACACCTGGAACCTCATTCTGACTGCCCGTGGTGGCCTCCTGACCTTGAATGAGTCACTTCTACTCTCCCAGTTGCCGGGGGGGGGGGGGCACACCCCTAAATCAGGACCCATTATGGAACAGCCTGTGGACTTGAGGAAGGGCCACAACCCCAACTCACACACTGGAGGAAAAACAGTGCTGGCTCCCAGCCGGCAGAAAGTCAGTCTTCCCCTTTGCCCAGAGGCTTCGCCACATGCTGTGGGGTGGGCAAGTGGGGGAGGAGCCTACAGATGGCCCAGCCACCTAGGAATGAAGGCCAACTAATGTGAAGCCAGAACGTGAGGCCGACACCCCTTAATCGCACTTAATCTGCCCTCCACCCTTTACAGCAGGCTTCATTATCATCACTTTACACAGGAGACTCGCCCAAGGTCACTAGCACCCTGGAGAGTCAAGCCCACAGCTGCCTGACCTACAGCTTCCCTTGATGAAACACCAACACTGCCCCAACAGAATCTCTGGGTCAAGCCCTAAGGCTCCTCCAATCCTCAATCCAGCCCCCACACTGAGGGATGGGATAAAAGTGAACAGAGCCGATCAGACTGGGAAGCCTGAAGCCAAAAGGGGGGAGGCTGTGCAATCAGCAGGGACCCAAATGGTTCATCAAAGTAATCACAAACTAGAGCTCACATGGGGGAGGGGTCAGAGATCAAGGGTCACACTATCACCAGCTGTGGAGCTTCCTGGAGATCAAGAGGACAGGAGACCCCTCACAATCAGCCTGTCTTAGGAAAATGAGAGTTGCCATTACTACAAAGCCCTTGACTCTGCACCAAGAAATGAGGTCGGGGCTTCAAGTGCACAAGTTCAGGTCCTTTCAACACCCCAAGGTGTTACCCGGCACAAAGGTTCTCAGAATGTGTCTCCACCAGGCAGCCATGAGCAAAACCTGGGAATTTTATTAGAAATGCGAGTTCTCAGGCCCCACCAACTGAATCAGAAACTCAAGGATGGGGTCTCGGAGTATTTTAATGAGCCACCCGTGTGATCGGATGCACACTTTGACAATCACTGACCCATTTGTTCGGATGCGGAAACTGGGGCTGAGAGACTGCGCTGCTTACACAAGGTCACAGCAGGTAAAACGGCTAGCCAGGTTTCAAATTCGGGTTTGTCCAATTCTAGAAACAGGGCTTTGAGGGGGAGGGGGCTGGGTGAGATGGAATCGTGGGAATTTCCTGGAAGGAGACGAGTCAAGAAACCTCTTTCTTAAAGAAAACTGGCCCAGATCTCAAGTCCTTCTGTTCTTCACCTCCCTAGCAGCCAGACATTAGAAAGGAAGGGGCCAGCTTCATACAATCACCCCACACACCCCCAGTGCGGGCCGGAAGGGAGGGCCAGCGCCGGGTCCGGTTTCCTGGCAGCCGACTGTGCCTTTCAGAAGAGGCATCCAGGGCCCTCCCCCACCACAAAACACACGACTGGGAAATACTTTCGTAAGTGCAGCCTCTCCTATGCTGCTAAATACGGCAGAGAATTGCACGCCCCAAACTCCTGACAACAGAAGCTGACAGGCGGGGATGGATGGACCAAGCAGGCCCAGCAGGCAGCCGATTTCACACAGTCCCACACATCTGTGTGGGGGAGGGGCCGAAGAACCAGACTAGCGGGTTTGGGGTGCCCGCCCTCCCTGGGCGCCAGGCCAAAGCCCCCCAAATCGCCCTCGCAGGCTGGGAAAGGGCTCACACCTACCTTAATGCGGGGACTGGCAGAGTCAGACTATACCTGCTTCTGCTATCCAAAGGAGGGCGGTCCACTCTGAGGGTACCGGGCCCCTTCTCCAGTCACGAGCCTAAAGGGAAAAACGGGAGGGTTTTTTTAGGGCGTCGATGGCCACAAACCAGACATGATCTCCTAGAGGAAGAAGAGCCTTACAAATGCTGAACCCCCTTCCCAGCTGCCAAGGCGTCCGTCACTCTAAAATGGATGAGGCGGGGGGGGGGGGGGGGTGGCGCACGGGAGTCACGAAGGTTCTGCCGGAGCGCTGAGCTGCAGGAGGCGACTCATCTGCATTTCCAAAGGCCCGCCCAGTCTGCATCCCCTCCCCCAGGAATGGCCGGAGGTGCGAGGGTTTACCCCACAGCCCTCCGCCTAGGGGGATCCCGGGGAAGGCCCGCTCGGCTTTCCCAGGCCCCAACCCCCCACCCTACCCTCCCGAGCGCCGGTGGCCAGCACTGCCTTCATGGCCACTTCGGAACATCGGTGGCCTGCGTGAGGGCCTCGTGCCCAAAGCAGGGGACAAAAGGGGCCCACCCGCCCCTCGGGCTCGGCTATCAAAAAGGGCGGTTAGGGGGCCAAACGTGGGCGCCATGGCTCGAGTGGGCAGCAGGGAGGGCCTGGGGTCAGAGCAGGGCCACGGGGGGGTAAAAAAAACTCCGCAGCCTCTAGAGCAGCCCTTCGGGGTCAGGGGGCGACCTCGAGCGGCCCCGTGGCCCTTTGCTACTGGCTCCCGGACGGGAGGAAAGAAGAAAGGCCCCGCCCGGGAGCGAGGCCTCGTGCCCGCGGGGGCTCCTGAGTAGGGCGCGGGGTTTACGGAGGCTGCAGAGCGCGCTCTCTTCGTCTAAGCTTCCCCGGGCCGGGGGCATACCCCCAGGCGGCGGCCTGGAACGCGGGCGGCGGCCTCCCCTCCTCTTCCCCCCGCTCCGGCCCCGCCGCCTCCTTCCCTCCTCCCGCCTGGCGCGCTGCGGCCGCCACCGCCCGAGCCGCGGGCGGCGCGCGCGAAATGGCGCCTGTCTGGCCGCCTCGCCCCGCGGATGCGAGCGCGGGAGCCTCGGCGCGCGACGCCCCCCAAGGCCCGCGGCCCCCGAAACGGCCTCGGAGACCAATCCCCGACCCGGGGCACTGGCCCCGCAGGTTCTCAGGGCTCCGCCCGGCCGACGGACCGCCGCCTGCTCCGGGGTCCCAACGACAACCGGGGAAGGAGGGAGGAAGAAAGAGAGCGGCCGCCATTAGCCACCCCGCAGCCCGGCCCTGGCTCCGGCCCCAGCCTCGGCCCCAGCCCAGCCGGCGGCTCTGCTCTGAACCTGAAAATAAAACTCGTGTTTGCGAGGGAGGAGCGAGCGCGGACGGGAGCACAAGCAGCGCTGGGGCTGCAAAGCGGGAGAGATGCTGCGTCATGGTGCCAACATGGACGCCGGCCTTTTGTCCTTTTTTGCTTAGGAAGCGCAGGCGCGCCCAGGAGCCCCGAAAAGCCGGCTTCGGAGGGCGAGACCCCAACCACCAAAAGGAAAAGAGGCCTCAGGCCCGGAAGGAGAGGCTTCCTCAGCTTTTGTGACCCCCTTCCCCAAAGCACTTCAATTTCTTCTCCCTATCAAGGCTCAAACGTAGAAAAGAGAGGGGAACTAGCGCAGGCGGCTCCATGGATGCCCCAAATCGCTGGGGAGACCTTCCTCTTGCCTCCTGGGCAAAAGGGGCAAAGGGTCTGAAGAGCCCTCCTCGTGCCCCCACCCTCCCCGATCCGGCTGCCAAACGTGAAGCTCCAGAAACCTCCTTCTCCCCTCAGCTCCTAAACATTTGCAGCGCTTGGCCTTCTCGAAAAAACATTTCCTCGAAGGGGCAAATACACTTTTTTTTTTTTTTACTTACCGCTCAGCCCGGTGCCATGGAGTCTGGAAGATCAAGCTGGGCGGAGGTTTTGGAGGTGTTATTGTGGGGGGGAAAAAAAATCTTTTAGGGAGATTGTTTAGTTGGAAATATTTGGGGTAATGGTAGTGTCTTTTTTGTTGTTACCTTTTTAAAGTTACACTCTCATGGCATTTTCTGCTCCTTCCACTTCTGCAAACTTTCCAGGGTTGGGTTGGCAAAAGGCGGCTTCGCTGAGGACTGTTTACTGCTCTGGATATAGCAATGGTGTGACCGTCATTAAGAGACAAAAGGCGAAAATACACAGTCAAATCAAACAAAAGGCAAAAGACGCACCGGCCATCCCAACCACCATAGAAACTACCCCCGTTAACGATGGTGTTTGGCTCGAACCAGCTAGGACTTGTTTTCCAGTTTTAATCTAGTTTCCTGTGACGGCTTTAGTCTCTTTACACAAAGAGGTCTTCCTTTCCCTCACAACCCCCCTTCCCCAACAAAGACGTCTGTTTTTCTTCAAATAGATCGATTTTCAAAGAAAGTGTACCTGTTACGGGGAAGAAAGCTGACTAGCATTTATTGCTGTAAACATTTTCAAAAGCTTAACTCTAAAACCTAGCTTTATAAAAGCAAAATCGTCTAAAAGCATTTTAACTGGCTTATGCTAGACAAGAGCGACAAAGACATACATGCAGATGAAGGTTCAGAAAATTAAGGACATCTCAGCAACATTAACATGAAAACTGCACTGCGTAAGGACAGAATGGATTGGGTACTTACAATGTAAAAGGTTTTTAAACACTTAAGAGTAACGACTGCTTACAGTTTTTTGTTGCTGCCATTTCGCTAATCCTAAAACTATACATTTAAAACATTACCTTGTTAAAAAGAGCAGAAGGAGTTAATAAGATGGCCAGTTTTAAGTGTTTAATAGAGGAAACTATATATATAAAAATTTATTGTTCAGTTAAGAGAATACAGATTAAGACAGCTCCAAGCTCCCCCACCCACCCAAGAAAAAAAAAAAGGAAAAAAAATTAAATATGTCATTTACTTAGGTTTTTTGTAATTCAAAATTGTTAACTGCTGACATTAATGGTGTGCTATGACCTAGTTATACAAGACAAAGATGGATTCCAAGTCATAAGGAAAAATCCAGATCTTTTTAAAGTCTTCTTCATTCTTCCAATTTTGAGTCCTTTAGCTTGTTGACAAATGTTAAACACAACACTGAGGCGTCCTGAACGGGATGGTGGAGTCAAAGGAAAAACATTCCCCATTTGCAACAAAGGAAAAACCCACTTGGCCATTTAATTCCATTGCAGAAAAATGGCTCCCCTCATCTGTTGGCCTCTCCTTGGTGTCTGATGAAGGATGTTTTGAGATCAGCGTCTAATAACTCAAGCCCTATAGAAGCCGCGCGCTGATTGGCTGCCGCGCCCGGCCGCCCTGCTCCAGCCAATTACCTACCCACGGCCAAATTACAAACCCCGAAAAGAGCCCCAATATGAAATACACTACCACGAAGCCCCAGCGAGGCGGCTCCCTCTCCTCGGTCGCCAGACAGGAGAGGCAGAGGGGGCTGCAAACGCGTCCTCGCGAAGCCCGAGAGCCTCGGAGTTGAACTCACAAAATGGAAGCCGCGCGCTGATTGGCCGCCGCCACTCCCGGACCTTTAATAAAGAAAGGGGAAGGAAAGATAAATGCAAAAAAGGGGGAATCGTTCCTCCGCCGGTGGCTGGAGGAAAGGGGGGGGGAGGGGTGCGGAGGGAGAAGCATGTGTTCACGACAATTACAAGGGCACTCCTCTCCAAAAATAAAAACAGAAAGAAGCTTCTATCACTCAGGTCCAGGCCCGGGCTGCTTCCTCCCAGGAATGTAAATGCTAATTTGGTTAAAATCCTGGTTTCCCCTCCTCAGCTCAGCTCAGGGGGGAGGGGGTCGCGGGGCAGAAGAAGAAGCCGTAGCCGAGATACCTCGATTGCAACTCGTCTGGGGGCCGCCTTGCCGCCCCTCACGGCTCCGGGCGTCCAAACACACAATCATACACCCCAAAACCAGCCCTTTCCCTTGGGTCCCCACGCGCCCACCTCGGGTCTTGGCAGTTTGGAAACAGTTTTGGAGGCCTGAGGCGCAAGCCGCGGCGGCCGCGGCTCGGAGGGTAGCCCCAGCCGCGGGAGGTAGAGCCCGGGGAGACCACCCCCCCTCCCCCGCCGCCAAGCCCCCCATCTAAGTCCCAGCAGAATAAATAAATTAAAAGGCCTTCCCCCGGGGAGGGGGGAGGCAGTGTGGGAGCGCGCGAGTGAGGGGTGGGGGGCCGCTGGGGCCCGGGGCTTTGGCGGCGCAGCTGCCGCCGCCGGGAGAGTGCCTGGGGAAGCGGCGAGGAAGGAGAGGGGAGGAGGAAGAGGAGGAGGAGGAGGAAGAGGAGGAGGGTGAGCGCTCGGGTCGGGCTCCTTAGCGGTGTATTGTGGGATGTGCGGCTACTGGGAGCCGAGCCTCCGCCGCCAGCCGCCTCCCGGGCAGCAGCAGCAGCAGCAGCAGCAGCGGCGGCGGCGGCAGCAGCTCCGGGCCCGGCAGCCGCGGCGGCGGCGGCGCTCCCCCCTCCTGGCCCCCCGTCCGGCCGCTCCGGCCTCGGCTCCCGCGGGGGACACCATGTACTGGCTGGCGGCGCAGGGAGGCCGGCGCCCGGCGGGGATGTAAGCGCGGCTCGGGGAGGGAGAGGCCGCGGCCGGCAGCCGGGCGTCCCGAGCCCCCAGCCCCGGCCCCCGCTCCGGCCGACCGAGCGAGCGGGCGGGCGGCGCCAGGCCTGCCGGGAGCCCCGCGCCCGAGCCGGGCCGAGCGAGCGAGCGAGCTAGCGCCACGCCGGGCGGCCGGGCGGCCGGGCGGGCACCATGGGCCGGAGCCCGCGTCCTCCGGGTGCCCCGGGCCCCGCCAGTCCGCACCAGGGGCCCCCGGGAGCCCCTCGCAGCCGCTCCGAGACGGTGGCCGAGCGGGCGGGCGCCTAATTCTCCGGAAGGGTTATTCTCTCGCTCCATTCTTATTTTGGGGGGGAGCCAGCTCCTTTTGGGGCGCGCTGGTAAGGTGGGAGGGGGTGGGGGGCTGGACGATTTGATTCTTTAGCGTGTGTGTAGAAGCGGCCGCCGCCGCCGCCGCGGCGGAGACGACAACAACTTGCTCGTTTTCAGGTTGGGTTAACGGCATGGAGAACAGTCACCCCCCCCACCACCACCACCAGCAGCCCCCGCCGCAGCCCGGCCCTTCGGGCGAGAGGAGGAACCACCATTGGAGAAGTTACAAGTTGATGATTGACCCGGCTTTGAAAAAGGGGCATCATAAACTGTACCGCTACGATGGGCAGCATTTCAGCCTTGCGGTGAGTAGCCGGCGCGCCTCCCTGTCGGCTCCCCCGCCCCCCCCCCCCCCCCCCGAGCCGTGCCGAAGAGATTGGGGGCTGAGTGGTCCGAGCGGCCCGGGGACCCCCCCTTCCTGACCACCCGGCCAACTGTCAGCCAGGTCCCTAGTCCTGGAGTTTGACAAGTGCCTGGAGAAGGGGGGGGTTCCTGTCCCTGACCCTGGGGAGTGGGACCAGCCCACCCACTCCGCCTCTCTTTCCTATCCACAGATGTCCAGCAACCGCCCGGTGGAAATTGTCGAAGATCCCCGGGTGGTCGGCATCTGGACAAAAAACAAGGAGCTGGAGCTGTCGGTCCCCAAATTCAAGGTAGGACCCCCTCCCCCGTATCCCGCGCCCCTCCCCCCGCCCCCCCTCCCCGAGTTCGAAAATAACGCCAGTCCTGACCTAGCCCAGCCGGATTCTGAGTTCCCGCCGTCCGGGGGCTGGGGAAGTTTTGGCGGGGAGGGGGAGGTTGCACAGAGAGGGGGTGTCCCCTCTCGGCTACAGTAAACAGAATAACACTCGGTGAAACTGTAATCAAGGAGCTGATACAGTGTCCTGCCCGCCCAGCTGGGGGCTCCGAGTACCCACCTGGCTCCTGCCAGCCCAGGAACTCGGCCCTGGGACCCGCCCCCCTTCCCGGCTTTGTGGTTTTAGGGGGACAGCTTCCTAGCCCGAGGGGTCGTCCCTGCCCTGGCAGCAGGAAGAAGAGGTCAGAGTTGGGGGCGGGGGGTGGGGAAAGAGAAACTGTTTCTTTTTCCCCTTTCCTTTCGAACCCAGAGAACTTCCACGTTCCAAACGATTTAATCCTCCGCTTCCCGGGCCCGCCCGCGTGCTTTCCCCCTCCCCCCCAATTTTTTTTTTTTTTTTTAATTTTTTACCCTTCATTGTTTTCAAAGAGCGGGCGAGTGGCAAATGTTCTGCTTTCCCTTCGGTTTCAATGTTCTCCAAACTCCCTTCCCCCTCGTCCCCTGCCAGATCGATGAGTTCTATGTGGGCCCGGTGCCTCCGAAGCAGGTGACATTTGCCAAGCTGAATGATAACATCCGTGAAAACTTCCTAAGGGACATGTGCAAGAAGTATGGGGAGGTGGAGGAGGTGGAGATTTTGTACAACCCCAAGACCAAGAAGCACTTGGGCATTGCCAAAGTGGTCTTTGCCACGGTCAGGGGAGCCAAGGAGGCCGTTCAGCACTTGCATAGCACTTCGGTCATGGGTAATATCATCCACGTGGAGCTGGACACCAAAGGTGAGTGGAGGCCCGCTCAGGACAGCCACCGCCGAGGAGCCCCAAGACTTGTCAGTGTGACCCCCTTCTCTCCCAGGGCCCGTCTTGCAGTGTTGGGGAGCCCCTCAGTTTTCCTTGGGTACCTCCCTACAACCTTATTTTTCTTTTGCCCCCCTCTTGAGGGTAGAGTCACGTGGAGCTAAATGTGTTGTCTGTTGCTAGGAGACGGAACTGTAATTTACCAAATGTGCCGGTCCTTGGCCACTGCACCCCTAGGGACCACCTGGAGGCTTCCCCACTGCTGACACCCCCGTGGGCCCCTCTCGGAGCCCTGGTGGCCTGGGTTTAGGCAGTCCCCAGTGTTGCTGTCTGTGTTAGGAGAGGAGACAGGGTTTGTTTATTAGGGTGGGGGGGGCCGCTGAGGGAAGAGCCAAGAAGCCGCTTTTAAATGTGCGAAGAGTAGGTCTCTCCACTAAAAAAGTCCTCCTAAGGGGTTAGGGAGTGCTCCTCCCCCTCTTGCCGCCCCCTCCCCCTGGAAGTGGGAACCAATCTGGGCCCGGAGTGTGGTTTCATTGATAATGTTCCCGATAGAGCTGGGCGGGCTGCTCTGGGTGTTCAAGGGTTGACACTGTGTCTTCCCTCCTCTCTCTTAAAGAGACAGCATCACCTCCCAGGCAGCAGAATCCCACTCTGCGCTCGCTCTGAGCCTCTGAGCGGCTGCTGGGAGAGCTGGGCTCTGGAAGCCATACCTCCCACCCTCAGGGTCCTGGGAGGCTTCTCCTCCGTGCTGACTGGGGGGCTTCCGGACCTCCAGGGCATCCCCTAAAGTTTGTCTGTGGCCGCTTAGAGTTCCTATAGAATATAGAAGAAAGTGTCAGGTGCTCTAAGGTCCAACCAGAGGTGACTGGGCAGACATTGTTGGGGTCTTTCCCACCTTCCCCCGCTGTGGGGGGGGTTCCCGGGGGACCCTGCCTGGGAGGGTTTAGGTGGGTAACTTCCAGGGGTTCTGTGAGCATGGGGTTTAGGGGCAACTGGGGTATACCAAACCTAAGACCTGAAAATCTAAATCTTCTTTTTTGCCTTTAATACATGTCAACTGAGTTTCTTAGTCTTTGCTGGGGGGTGTGGAGGGACGCTGCTCCTGGTTGGGCACAGTTACCCTATAAACTTTTGCCAAACCTGTCCCAGGCCTGAGCCTCCTCAGGGCACAGGCCACAGCCCCCTTCACCTCCCCTCCTTTTGTCTCTGTCAAGGGAGACCCCTTGGGTGGTGGCAGGCTTATCTTAAGGAACAGTCAGCCCTCACCAAAGTTGTAAAAAAAAAAAAAAAAAAGGCCCTTAGAGACTGCCACTAAGTTTGTATTTCAAGAAAGAGACCGGTAAAGAGTAGCTCAAGGAATGTGTCTCCTTTGCATATGTAAGCAGCTGCCTCAGAGGGCTCTATAAATATCGATAATCTGGCCCCCTGGTCTGTCAGAGGCCTTTCTCTGCTGGTGGGGGGCTGGGAATGGGGAGGAGCTAGGGTGGAGGGTTATCCAACAGGGGGACTGGGGACTGGGAGGAGGCTGTCAGTCCTAGAGTGCTTTTACAAACTCTGTCAGTCACCCAAGAGGGTTCACAACAAACTGTCACTTCTGTGTCACTGGGTCTCCTTTTCACTTGCTACTGGGCTCTGGCTGGTAGATGGGAAGGCAGAAGAACGGGGATTACCTGACTGTGGTAATGGCTGGCATGGCACAGGTGACAGGAAGGGGCTTTGTGGTGGGGGTGGCATGTCTATATTTGGGGGAGTCCCGGTGTCATGAGACATTAAATTCTTGAATCTCAGGATGAGAGAATCATACAGTTTAGCCGCTTCATTGAACAGATTGTACCTCCCGAATGAGGTACAAAGAGAGAAGTGGGAACTTGGTCAGGGTCACTCAGCTTCCCAAGGTGTGGGGTCCCAGGTACAAGGGGACCCACAAGGATGCCCACCTGTGGGGGCTGCCCCATCCTGGAGCCTCACTGAGGCTTCCCTCCCTTGCCTTTTCTACAGGGGAAACCCGCATGCGGTTCTACGAACTGTTGGTCACGGGCCGATACACACCCCAAACCCTGCCAGTGGGTGAGCTGGACGCTGTCTCTCCAATCGTGAATGAGACCCTGCAGGTGGGTGTGTGACCCCACCCCATCACCAGTTTCCCAGTGTGCACCCCCCACCCCACTTCACCAGCTCCAGCATGGGACACCAGGACCCAGGAGGGAAAGAAGCCTGGCTGTGCCCACCACAGCTTTCAGTGGGGTGCAGGGGAGGGTCCTGAAAGCCCTGTCTGCTGAAGCACCCTCTGGCTTGGCCCCTCACCCTTTCCCTGCACACGCTGGGATTACCACTGATCAGAGCCCACGTGCTTTCCACGCTGATCCTGAAACACTGCTGTGTTCAGGATCCTGTTGTCTGGTGTCCCATGGACCCCTCCGTTCCACGCCCCCACCCCCGCCAACGAAAGCCTGGTTCAGGGCTCTCCTTCCAGAGCAAGAATGACTCTTCCCTCCTTCCCCAACCACTGCCCCCCAGAACACCCACCTGGACCACCCTCTCGCAAGTGGACCACTCTCAGGAGTAGCTTTTACCAAGTGAAGAGTCTTTGCTTACTTGCTGATCCGCTGGGATGTCTATCAGGCACTTTACCATGTTACACTATTTAAAGCCTAAAATATCAAGAGGCTGGGGGAACAAGGTAGCCACCCCTCACTTCCATCGTTGGCCTCGGCTACCTCTGCCTGGAAGGTCTTTGATTTCTGACGGCCTGAGGCAGGAAGGAAATCCCAGTGTAAACCAAGACATCAGGGTCTTATCTTTACCCTGCTTCAGGGATTAGGAAAAACCCTCAAGGTTCTCTGAGGATAATTGGCTACCCCAAGATTAGAGAAGGTGAGGCCCATCCAGCTATTCTTCTTTAATCTCCCCTCCCCTCTCCGTTCACCATGCTGAGTGACCAGTTTGGCTCCGAGCTCCCCGGAAGATGGAGTGAGAGGGGAAAACAGTCCCATTCTAGTGCATGATTTCCCCCCCAGCGATCTCAGACCTTTCTCCCTCTTTTTCTCTTTCCAGCTGTCAGATGCCCTGAAGCGCCTCAAAGATGGTGGCCTGTCTGCAGGCTGTGGCTCCAGCTCGTCCTCTGTCACCCCCAATAGTGGTGGGACACCCTTCTCCCAGGACACAGCTTATTCCAGCTGCCGCTTGGACACACCCAACTCATACGGCCAGGGCACGCCGCTCACGCCACGCCTGGGCACCCCCTTCTCGCAGGACTCGAGCTATTCCAGCCGCCAGCCCACGCCCTCCTACCTCTTCAGCCAGGATCCCACAACGACCTTCAAGGCTCGGCGCCACGAGAGCAAGTTCACAGATGCCTACAACCGCCGCCACGAGCACCATTATGTCCACAACTCGTCTGCTGTCACTGCAGTGGCAGGGGCCACAGCTGCCTTCCGGGGTGCGGTGGACCTCCCATTCGGGGCAGTTGGCGGCAGTGGGGGCAGCAGTGGGCCCCCATTCAAGGCCCAACCACAGGATTCTGCCACGTTTGCCCACACTCCTCCGCCCACCCAAGCAACCCCTGCGCCCGGAGTCGCCTTCAAGTCAGCTTTCTCTCCGTATCAGACTCCTGTGCCCCCTTTTCCCCCGCCCCCTGAGGAGCCCACCACCACAGCCCCCTTTGGGGCCCGTGACAGTGGCGAGTTCCGAAGAGCACCTGCGCCCCCACCCCTGCCACCCGCGGAGCCCCTGACAAAGGAGAAGCCTGGCACACCGCCGGGACCCCCGCCCCCTGAGGCTAACAGCATAGAGCTGGGTGGTCGGCCAACCTTCGGCTGGAGTCCTGAGCCTTGTGACAGTCCCGGCACGCCTACGCTGGAGTCCTCGCCCGCAGGGCCAGAGAAGCCCCATGACAGCTTGGACTCTCGGATCGAGATGCTGCTGAAGGAGCAGCGCACCAAGCTGCCCTTCCTTCGGGAGCAGGACTCAGACACAGAGCTGCAGATGGAGGGCAGCCCCATCTCCTCCTCCTCCTCCCAGCTCTCCCCACTGGCCCCCTTTGGCGCTAACTCTCAGCCAGGCTTTCGAGGCCCTACACCACCCTCTTCGCGCCCCTCCAGCACTGGCCTGGAAGATATCAGCCCCACACCACTGCCTGACTCAGATGAGGATGGTGAGCTTGATCTGGGCCTGGGGCCTCGGCCCCCACCCGAGCCGGGTCCCCCAGACCCTACTGGTCTTCTGGGTCAGACAAGTGAGGCGGCCTTGGACCTGGCTGGAGACAGGACCCCAACCTCAGAGAAGATGGATGAGGTACCACATAATGTTTGTCTGTCTGTCTGGGCTTGGTTTTGTCTGTCTTGTGACACCCTCTTTCCTCCCTGAGGATAACTACAACACACAAGCAACAGGGCCAGGAGAGCCAAAATAACAGGTCAAAAATAAAAAGAACGTGCAGAAAGCATCAGGGGCCGTGACTGAGCAGTTGGTTTGCCTCTGAGCTCCCTAGCAGCTTTGGCGAAAAGGGAAACTTGACCTAGATCTGTTGCTCTCCATGTTAGGTTATGGGAAGTTGAGACTTTTCTGGGGGATAAAGTCTGAATTGAGCTTCTTTGGTTGAAGTCTGAGATCCCAGAGAGTGTGGACAAGTGATGGTTTTGGGTCCCTTCCTCTGTTGGGTAGCTAAGGGCCTGGTCAAGACTAGTCCTGACACTCAGACAGTTACGGGGAAAGGGAGTAACCAGAGTGTTCTGCTGAGCTGGGTCAGGTGGGAACTCTGGAGCTCTGTCTCCTAGTACCTGGTGCCCTCTGAAGAGACTGGAAACCATGTGGGGCAAGGAGGGCATTGAAATTTACCTTCTCCCTCTCCTCTGACTCCAAGAGTTTCAGCAGGAGGGCCACAGCCAGAAGCAGGCAAAGCTGACCCCCCACCCACCCACCCTCTGCCTACCCACAGAGCTTCATTTGGGGTCTCTCTGCCCAAGCTCCATCCTCAGGGTTAGCATGAGGGATGCTGCCTGCCACATTCTCTTGTGGGGAGGATTAAGTCATCTTCCTTGGCTCTGTTCCTACCCTCTCCTGGTCCAGGCACCTGCCCTGGCCCTCCTGGAGACCTGCTTTGGAACTTGTGATCCTGAAAGGCATGAGCAGCCAGGAGCTTAGAGGGAGCTCTGTGCCCCTGTGGGTGGCGGGAGGAAGGGCCCTCCCTCCTTCCCAGGTCCTTTGATTAGGCCGATTTGGCTGCCTCAGGGAGGAACAGAGAGGACCTTGGCTTGCCTGGGAGGGGACTGCAGGTGGCCAGGGCCCCTGGGGGCCTCTAGGCTGATCTGGCAAGTGGTTTCTGGCGCTAAGGAGTTCAGGCAGGGAGAGTTGACAGGTGTTCAGAGGTGGGGGCGCTACTGGCTCTGCCATCCTCCTTTCTTCCCGAGGTTAGGGGATGTTTGTTTACCATGCTCACTTGCTGATTCAGGGCTAGGAAGCCTAGAGTAGCTGGAGAGAACGGGCTCTCCCGCCGGGTCACTGGAGGAAAGGAGAGACTGAGGCCCAGAAAGCTGTGGTCCGGGAAGCCCCGGGAGTACGGACAACCTCCAAGGTGGCCCTCGGGAGCCCCCTGCCGGCAGTCGGGAGAATGGCTCCCGGGCCCCGCCGGACCAAACCTAAGGGAATCCCAGCCTAGGCTGACCAGGCGGGAGAGCAGCGCGAGGGGGCACTCCCTATCTTCACAGAAGCTGGTGGTTAGAAGTTCTGGTTCCAGGCCTTAAGCCTTGAGCCTCGAGTCCCACCTCTGTCACTTACTGGTTATGTGACCTTAGGGAAGTCACTTTCCCTCTCTGAGTCTCAGTTTCATCATCTGTGAAATGGTGGGATAGTCAGAGTATCCGCCTCACGCCGTCTCGGCTTAAGTGAGGTGCTGCACGAGAAACTCCAGGAACAGCTCAAACTGATGCCCAAGGCTCAGCGGCTAGTTCCCACAGGTTCTCGCCCCCCGGACGTGGGAGGGGCGGAGGGAGGGGCAGGGCCTCGAGCTGGAGCGTGGACCCCGGTCTCCTTGTGATTGGCTGGCAGTGGGGCTGGGGTTAACCCTCTGCGTGCTGCGCCTGTCTCGCAGGGCGCTGTCCAGGACTGATCTGGCGCTGTCCCTGAGTATCAGGCTGCAAGCCTGCCAGTGCCTCCCTCTCAGCACGAATGTGGGACCCTGAGAGGCAGCGAGAGTGTGTGTGTCTGTAGAGGGGACAGAGTAACAGCCCGAGCGTCCTTCTGCTGCCGGAGATTTCGTTTTCCTTTTTTCCCAGTCCCTCCATATCCCTTTTCTCCCTCCCTCGCCTGTAGGTCTGACCTTTGACCTTCTAGCCTGCGTAGACCCCCCACCTCCTTAACCTTCAAATGCACTCCCTGTCTCTGGCAACCTACAAAGGCTCTGTCTCCCCAGATGGCACCTGAGCTACCTTTTCGCCTCTGGTCCTGACACAGGAGCCTGGGGGCAGTCCATTCCTCCTCTCCCAGCCCCTGTTCTGCCTTCTTGCTCCACCTCTACCCTGTGGACACCATGGCCTGCTCCAGTTCCAGGCCTGTGCACCCAGCTCCCCAAAGCCCCAAGTGTGAATGTAAAGAGGACCTCGCTATTTCACAGCCAAGTCACACTTGGCTCCCCCATTGACCTGGTACCGCTGTCCTGGATTCCCACGGCAGCCCCGACCCCTCACTCAGCAGGCACCCTGGGCTCCAATCTCAGCTGTTTCTGACCAGCGCCTCTTGGGCCAGTGATTTACGTGTGTCTCTCTGAGGGTGTTTTCTCACCTGTCAAAAGATTGGAATAGAGCCCTTCCTCATGAGATGATGGTACAGATAAGAAACATGAGACATTGTGCTCACAACACTCAACCCAACCACAGCCTGTACAAAAACTATGTGAACGGAATAATTAAGGAAAACATACAGACTTATCTCCTTTTCATGCACCCTGACTCCTGCTAAAGCTTCTCCTTCCCTTGCTTCTGTCACCTCTGCCAGGCCCTCTCTGCCACAGTGAAGACTGCAGGCCAACTGGGAATAAAGGCTGGTGAGCCACTTCCTGGTTGGAATCCAGGCTCCTTCTCAGTGGCCATGTAGCCTTGGGCAAGTTAAGCTCTCAGTGTTCAATTTTCTCATCAGTAAAATGTGATAAACACCTACGTTGCAGGTTTTCTGAAGGTTAGCTGAATGAACATACATAAAATGCTTAGAAAGGTGCCTGCCAATAGGACAGGCTACGTGCTGTGATAAGTTGTTTCAGTCATGTTTGACTTTTTACAGCCCCATAGACTGTAGCCCACCATACTCCTCTGTCCATGGGATTCTCCCAGCAAGAATATTGGAGCAGGTTGCCATTTCCTCCTCCAGCAGGGAAGGGCTATAGAAATGTTATTAACTATTAGTATTATCTTCTCTGAATACAAGTTGAAACAATCTTTCAAATTGAAACAGAATCTTTTTCCTTCTTCATGTCTCACTGCCCCCTTCTCTGCTTTCGTTTTCTTTGCAAAGGACTATATATTTCACATTCATCCTAGTCAGCCTTTGCCTTATCCCTCTAGAAGTTCAGCTCCAAGAGAGCAAGTTTGTCTGTCTTGTTCATCACCGTGTCCTCAGCACCTGGGACAATACCTGGTATACAGCAGGTGCTGAGCAAATGTTTGTTGAATGAACGAATGCATGAAGCTGCATGATAACCCCATGAGGCAAGTACTATGATGCCCAAGATACAGATGGGAAGACTGAGGCTTAAAGAGGTTAAATGACTTGCTCAAGGCCACACAGCTGGGATGGGAAGGGATGAGGATCAGGACTGCGGAAGCCATGTTGCTCACTAGTCTTGCAGAAGGCTGCTTCTCTGACCTTCTGGTGTTGGGAAGGGGAATCTGGGAGCCTGGCTTCCCAGGCTCCCCCTCACTTCTCTCCGCTTGCTCTCCCTGCAGGGGCAGCAGTCCTCAGGGGAGGACATGGAGATCTCAGACGACGAGATGCCCTCGGCCCCCATCACCAGCGCTGACTGCCCCAAGCCCATGGTGGTGACCCCAGGGGCCGGGGCCGTGGCAGCTCCCTCTGTGCTGGCCCCAACCTTGCCACTGCCCCCGCCCCCTGGCTTCCCACCACTGCCCCCGCCCCCACCCCCACCCCCACCCCAGCCCGGCTTCCCCATGCCCCCACCTCTGCCACCACCACCGCCCCCGCCACCCCCGGCCCATCCAGCTGTGACAGTGCCCCCACCACCCCTGCCAGCCCCGCCGCCTGGTGTCCCACCCCCACCCATTCTGCCGCCACTGCCGCCCTTCCCACCAGGGCTGTTTCCTGTGATGCAGGTGGACATGAGCCACGTGCTGGGGGGCCAGTGGGGCAGCATGCCCATGTCCTTCCAGATGCAAACGCAGATGCTGAGCCGTCTGATGACGGGCCAGGGCACATGCCCCTACCCCCCCTTCATGGCTGCCGCAGCTGCAGCCGCCTCCGCCGGACTGCAGTTTGTCAACCTGCCGCCGTACCGGGGCCCCTTCTCCCTTGGTAACACTGGCCCAGGCCGCGGGCAGCCCTGGCCACCCCTGCCCAAGTTTGACCCATCAGTGCCACCACCAGGCTATGTGCCCCGCCAGGAGGACCCGCATAAGGCCACTGTGGACGGCGTCCTGCTGGTGGTGCTCAAAGAGCTCAAGGCCATCATGAAGCGGGACCTGAACCGCAAGATGGTGGAGGTGGTGGCCTTCAGGGCCTTCGATGAGTGGTGGGACAAGAAGGAACGGATGGCTAAGGTGAGTGGGCAGCATGTCCCCTCGGTGGGGGGCGGGCAGGCCAGAGGCAGAGACCTGGCCAGGCAGCCTCTGTTGTCCCCAGGCACCTTAGTGGAAACACCACCACCCAGATCCCCCAAACAGAATAGTGTGTGTTATTTTGTGAAGCCAGTGTGTCGATGACACGTGTGTACTCACTGTGTGTTTCTCTTGGATTCCAATCTCCAAAACTCCAGTGCCCCTGCCATGTGTGGGCAGCCATAGTAACAGCTTCTCAGGTGAGGAAGTTGAGGGTCAGGGAAGCGGAGTGTGGCGCTGGGGGTGTCCTGAGTAGTGACATGAAATGCGGTAGGTTCCAGGAAAGGAAGTGCCCAGTTCGGGCATGACTGTCACTGTGGAAAGGATGGCAGGCTACTCGAGGGACAGGGTTGGTGGCCGTACTCTAACCACACTGACCTTCCCCTCCTCTCTCGCACCCCAGGCCTCGCTGACCCCAGTGAAGTCGGGTGAGCACAAAGATGAGGACAGGCCGAAGCCCAAGGACCGCATCGCCTCTTGCCTGCTGGAGTCCTGGGGCAAGGGCGAGGGCCTGAGCTACGAGGGGCTGGGCCTGGGCATCGGGCTGCGCGGGGCCATTCGACTGCCCTCCTTCAAGGTCAAGAGGAAGGAACCGCCAGACACAGCCTCGTCTGGTGACCAGAAGCGGCTGCGCCCCTCCACCTCCGTGGATGAGGAGGACGAAGGTGGGGCCTTGCCGGGTGCTGGGACTTCCTCCTTCCCTACGCGCCCCCACCTGGCTCTGACCGCCCGCCCTCCCTCCCTGCAGAGTCTGAGCGTGAGCGGGACCGGGACATGGCCGACGCCCCCTGTGAGCTCGCCAAGCGGGACCCCAAGGGCATGGGCGTGCGGCGGCGGCCAGCCCGGCCCCTGGAGCTGGACAGCGGCGGGGAGGAGGACGAGAAGGAGTCGCTGTCGGTGTCGTCTTCCTCGTCAGCATCCTCGTCCTCGGGCTCCTCGACCACCTCACCCTCGTCCTCAGCCTCTGATAAGGAGGAGCGAGAAAGCACGGAGGAGGAAGAGGAAGGGGAGGGGGAGGAGGAGGGGGAGGAGGGCCCCAGGAGCCAGATCTCCTCCTCCTCAACCTCATCCATGTCAGATAAGGTATTGTTTGGGCTTGGGGAGGCCTGGGGAGCCGGGCCAGGCGAGGGAGCCCTTCGGCTCACCTGTCCAGCATCCGTCTCCCCTAGGATGATGATGATGAAGACAGCGACGACCGGGATGAGTCTGAGAATGATGACGAGGACACAGCCCTGTCAGAGGCGAGTGAGAAGGAAGAAGGGGACTCAGATGGAGGTGAGTGTGGCTTCTGGCCCAGCCCAGGGTCCCTCTGCAGAAAGCAGAGCCTGCACAACAGTCAGCAGTACTGAAGGGGTAGGATTTCTTGACTATGAAGTGTGAAGTCATTAAAACACAAACACAGCCTGCCGTGTAATTCCTTTTTAATGAAATGTCCAGGATAGGTCAGTCCACAGAGATAGAGAATGAGATGGTTGGATGGCATAACAGACTCCATGGACATGAGTTTGAGCAAACTCCAGGAGATTGTGAAGGACAGGGAAGCCTGGTGTGCTCCAGTCCATGGGGTCGCAAAGAGCAGACACGACTGAGCGACTGAACAACAGTAGAGACAAAGAGTAGACTAGTGGTTGCTGAGGTCAAGTGGTGGGGATAGAGGGGTGATAGCTGAAAGGAACGGGCTGCTTCTTGAGCTTGTGAAATTTCTATCTTTGGGACACGATAGAAATGTCAGTTGTCCACATTGTGAAGGTGCTAAATACCACCGTGTCATCTACCCTAAGATGGTTAGGTTTATGTTATGTGGATTTCACCTCTGTTGGAAAAAAACAGATGATGGTGAGTTAATACACACACACACACACACACACACACACACCCCTCCACACACACACACACCCCTCCACACACACCCCTCCACCTACCTGAGGGACACGTTCACCCCAGTGCCTCCTGTTTTGAGCCCTTTGGTGACGCCTCTGGCTGGGGCACAGCAGATAATAACAGGGCCCTTGCCCGTGTCCCCCATGCAGAGGAGACGGTGAGCATCACCACCTCCAAGCCTGGAGCTGAGTCCTCCAGTGAGAGTTCTGAGTCATCTGACTTCGCATCAAGCTCCGAGTCCTCTTCATCATCATCCTCAGAAGATGAAGAAGAGCTGCCAGCTGGGGAGGATGAGGAAGAGGAGGAGGAGGAAGGGGAGGCAGCTGCAGACGAGAGCATGGCTCCCACTGCTCCTGATGAGGACTTTGAGAATGAAGTGGTCACAGGAGCACCCACAACGGAGTCACAGGGCCCAGAAGAGGAGGTGGACATTGAGGCTGAGGACGAGGCCCCTAAGGAGCGGACCCCGATGCTGGAAGAGCCCCCCTTGCCTGTGAGTGTCGAGGAGCTGGCTGGCTGCAAGGAGCCCCCCGGGGAACCAGGCCTGAACCAGGAAGGGGCCAGGTTGCTGTCTCCAGAACCCCCTGCAGGAGAGATGGAGGCCCGGCCCCTGCCATCCCCAGAGCCTACCCCAGGTAATACTTGCAGCCCATGGGAAGGCGGTGGGAATAGAAACAAGATGTCTTTAACCATCAGAATGAACCAGGGCTCCTTTGTGCCATCACTTAAAGTTACCAAGTAATTTCCTTATCTGTAAAACGGGATCAATGGATGGTGCTTCCCCCGTAAGGTCATATGGGAGGATGGAGCGAGATGACTTGCCACTACGAAGCTGGGTACCTGTTAGACCCCAAAGGCAGGTCTGCTGCTGTCACCATTCCTCACTGTATTTCCCTGGGGTCTAGTCCTTGGACTGCTAGTCCCATGAGATGCTCCCAAAAGAGGTGTGGATGTGTATGGTCTTTTAGTGATAGGCAGGCAGAGAAGGCTTCTGGGCCCTGGGCACCTATCACCAGAAGGGTGCTGGGTGGGTTAAAAGGGGCTGTGGGCACTGCCCCCTCCATCATCTTGGTGGAGCTGCACAAAGCATGTGAAAGGCTCTGGCAGTGCCGTCCAAGAGAACTTTGTACAGCAATCAGCATGTTCTCTCTGCCCTGTCCAGCCCCATAGCCACTAGACACAGCATTGTTAAGAGCTTGAGAAAGGGGGAGAGTGCCGCTGTGGGACAGAATTTGTAATGTTGATTAATTAAGTTAACATAAACTACTATATGGGGTCACACAGAGTCGGACACGACTGAAGCGACCTAGCAGCAGCAGCAGCAGAAACTACTATAGCCACACGTGGTTAGTTGGTACCTCTAATAGTCCTTAAGGAGAGCAACCCGTTGTATTTTGTTTAAGTTTTTTATTTGGCTCTAGAACCACAGATTTTTGCAAATTGTTAAACGTATTTATAAAGCCTCTATTTTTATCTCCTTTATAGTTTTAGGAACTGATAATAACAACAGTGGACCAAAATGGGCAAAAATATCATCCCTCCTGGAGCTTACGCTCAGGGCAGGTTGATAGATGACAGCTGATAATTTAGAAAACATACTAGGTGACAGTGGAGAGAAACGCTAGGAGAAAACCTTAAAGGCTCTGACAAGTCGTGTAGAAAAGGGACTTGTTTAATTTTATTCAATAGCAGAGGTCATTTTCTTGGTCCATGGTATGTTCCTTGCTCACCGGAACACCATTCTAAAGACAGTGTCAAGGGCGCCAGCTGGGTCTCCTGCATCTTTGATTGATTCCCACCAACATTTCTCAAATCCTGCTGTGTATCTAGGAATCTAGAGGGTGCGAGTGCATACCCAGAGAGGTGTCCAGGGTACAGTAGGGTAGCATGAGGAGGGGCCGTTTGAGTCAATAACTAAGGTCTGCTTTCTGCCTGCTGCTCTGCAGAGGACAACCTGGAAGCGGAGCCTGAGGCCCCGGCACTGCTTTCTTTACCGCTGCAGCCACCATTGCCGCCGCCTCGACCGCCCCGGCCACCCAGCCCACCACCAGAGCCCAAGACCCCAGACCCCCCACTCCCATCCGTCCCTCTGGAGCCTCCCCCCCATGAGGAGCAGCCCCCACGTACTCCGAGCCTCTGTGGCAGCCTGGGCAAGTCCCAGAGCGCCGAGGCGGTGCCGGCCACGCCGAGTGGGGAGCCCTTACCGACGGCGGGCAGTGGCGGCCTGGCCCTGAGCTCCCCGCAGCTGCCCGGTAGCCCCTTCTCCTACCCATCCCCATCCCCCAGCTTGAGCAGCGGGGGCCTCCCAAGGACACCTGGCCGGGACTTCAGCTTCACACCCACCTTCCCCGAGCCTGGGGGCCCCCTACTTCTGCCTGTCTGCCCCCTCCCAGCTGGCCGGCGTGACGATCGGTCTGGCCCCCTGGCCTCCCCGGTGCTCCTGGAGACAGGCTTGCCGCTTCCTTTGCCCTTGCCCTTGCCCCTGCCCCTGGCGTTGCCCGTACCTGTCCTGCGGGCCCAGTCGCGGGCCCCCACCCAGCTGCCCCCTCTGCTGCCTGCTCCACTGGCCCCTTGCCCACCCCCCATCAAGAGGAAGCCGGGCCGGCCCCGGCGATCCCCGCCAGCTGTGCTCACCTTGGATGGGCCTTTGGTCCGACCGCCAGGAGGGGCCGCCCTGGGCAGGGACCTCCTGCTTCTGCCAGGCCAGCCACAGACCCCTGTCTTCCCCAGCACCCATGATCCCCGGACCGTGACCCTGGACTTCCGGAACGCGGGGATCCCAGCCCCCCCACCACCCTTGCCCCCCCAGCCCCCTCCACCCCCACCTCCACCACCTGTTGAGCCCACCAAGCTGCCCTTTAAGGAGCTAGAGAACCAGTGGCCTTCTGAGGCCATACCTCCGGGTCCCCGTGGGCGTGACGAGATCTCCGACGAGTTCATGGCCAAGGTGCGGGGGTCCTGGCGCCGGCCACCGAAGAAGCGCCATGAGGACCTGGTGGTCTCAGCCTCGCCCGAGCTCTCGCCACCGCAGCCTCTCTTCCGGCCCCGCTCAGAGTTTGAGGAGATGACCATCCTCTATGACATCTGGAATGGTGGCATTGACGAGGAGGACATCCGCTTCCTGTGTGTTACCTACGAGCGGCTGCTGCAGCAGGACAACGGCATGGACTGGCTCAACGACACGCTCTGGGTCTACCATCCCTATATCCTGCCAGGTGGGGCGGGGGCCACACCTCCCTCTCTGGGCGGCATCTCCTACGAGGGCGCATGTCACCACCACTTGTGGATGGTGTCTGTGTGTTGGTGCCACACCAGGCTCTGTATGGAGTCATCTCTGCCTTGTGCACCAGAATTAAGAGATCTTGGGGCCAAACGTAACAACGTGATTGTACAACATAACAGAAGCAGGGGCTGACAGAGGGCTCACTCTTCCTGGCTCCCCCTCATCAGCTAATTTAATTTTTCCAACAGCCTAGGGAGGTGGGGGCTGTTATTATTCCCATTTTACATAGGAAGAAACTGAAATTCAGAGAGGTTAAGTTACCTGCCCAAAGTCATGCAGCTATAAAGTAACTGAGTGGAGATTTGAACCCAGGTAAACCTGGCTCCAGAATCTGGGCTATTAATCACAATGCCCCCATAGTCAGTTGTTAGCACAACCCAGTGAAGTTGGTGCTATCTTTATCCCTGCTGTACCAAACTAATATACTGAACATTTATTCTGTGTCAGGAGCTCTACTCAGCATCTGTAATCATTCCGAGGGTGTCATAATTATCCCATTTTGCATATGGGGAAACTGAGGCAGAAGGTGGATAAGAAACACACTCAGGACCATGCAGCTAGGTACCTGACAGAGTTCTAACCACAGTGGAGTTGGGCAGTGGGCAGCTTTAGGGAGGTGGCCTAAGTGTGGGTGGTAGAGCTGGGTGTCATCAGCGTCCTGGAGATGGGTCTGAGGGTAAGGCCAGGTCTGGGAAGATGGGGCTCTCCAAGAATGTCCATGTGGCCCTTGACCCACACCCACCCACCAGCCTCTCTTCAGCTAAGAAGAAGAAACGGGACGACGGCATCCGGGAGCACATGACGGGCTGTGCCCGCAGTGAGGGCTTCTATACCATCGACAAGAAGGACAAGCTCAGATACCTCAACAGCAGTCGTGCTAGCACCGACGAGCCCCCCACGGACACCCAGGTAGGGCCATCAGGTGCCCACCCACCCAGGAGCCTCCCAGGCTGGGCAATGGGTAGGGGCCCTCCTGGAAAGGGTGCCAGGCAGCCAGGGCAGTTGTGGAACCAGAGGCCTGGCTCACGGTGCCATCCCCCTGGGTGCTCAGGTGTGAGATGTGAGGCGAGGTGAGCGGCGGGCAGGGAAGCGATTGTGAAGGGTCTTTGTCAGGGATGTGAACAGTGTTGAATTGCATCTCCAGAAGTTAGCTTCATCTTTGTTTTAATTCAGCAAATAAATTGGGTAGGTTGGGTGTGGGGGGCTGTGTGGGGAAAAGTGAATGCCTTTGAAAAACTTAGCAGGATCATTAGAACATTAGAAAGTCTAATGAATGGGACTGGGGGCTGACTGGAGGCAGAATGGCATGACGCTGCTGGGTCCGGCCTGGGGCACTGGGTAACTGGATGCCAATCACAGAGGTGAGAGGGAAAGTGAGACCGTTGTGTTGGGACAGCTTCAGTTCTGGGGTTTATGGAACATCCAGGTAGTGAGGTCAGGTAGACAGTTAGATGTATGGGTACAGTATAGAGCCTGGGAGGGGTACTTCCGGTTCGAGGATTTAAATTTAGGCATTATCAGGATGGAAGCGTTAACCAAAGCCCGCAGCAGGGATGAGCTGACCCAGGGAGAGCACCTGGAGGGGAATGAAACTCCCAGGTATTAATGACGGGGACAGGACCAGGAAAGCCAAGAGAGGGAAGGGATGCAAGGGTGTTGGGAGGAGTTGTGATTTCAAATGAAAGCCATGGGTTATTAGGGTAGGTAAGTACTCAACAGCTTTACTTTTTAAAAAATCATGTATTTATTTATTATGTTTGACTGTGCTGGGTCTTTGTTGCTATGAAGGCTTTTTTGTAGTTGTGAGCAGGGTGAGCGCTCTAGTTGTATGCTCAGGCTTATTGCTGTGGTGGCTCGTTGCAGAGCACAGGCTCTAGGGTGTGTGGGCTTCAGTAGTTGTGGCACATGAGCTCAGTAGTTGCGGGTCCTTGGCTCAGGCTCAGCAGCTGTGGCACAAGGCCTTAGTTGCTCCATGGCATGTGTGATTGAACTGTGTCCCCTGCATTGGCAGGGGAACTCTTTACCACTGAGTCACCAGGGAAGTCCCTGATCACCATCGTCTGTCCAAGAAGCAGAGATGCTTCAGATCTGTAATTGAGAAGAGAAAAGATGACAGGAGTGAAGTGGATGCTGTTTTGTTACATTTAAGATTAGAGGAACTTGAGCACGTTCAGATTCTGACAGGAAGGAACCAGGTGGAGGAGAGGTGGCGATTAGGACAGGACAGGCATAGGTGTGCCCAGAGCAAGGAAGCTGGGGCCACAGAGCTTAGAGTAGGGTCGCCAAGGACAGCGGGACACAGGTACCGTGGTCTGTGAGGCCAGGTCCCCCAGACGGCCACACTCCTCTCTGATCTGTCACCCGCCGCCCCACCCTCGCAGGGCATGAGCATTCCCGCGCAGCCGCACGCCTCCACACGGGCAGGCTCCGAGCGGCGATCTGAGCAGCGGCGCCTGTTGTCCTCCTTCACTGGCAGTTGTGACAGCGACCTGCTCAAGTTCAACCAGCTCAAGGTGAGGCCAGACCCCACCTGGGGAAGCCGGGGTAGCCCTGGGACCGAAGGCCATGACTCTCACCCGCATCTCCGTCCCTCCCCTAGTTCCGGAAGAAAAAGCTCAAATTCTGCAAGAGTCACATTCACGACTGGGGCCTGTTCGCCATGGAGCCCATCGCGGCCGACGAGATGGTTATCGAGTATGTGGGCCAGAACATCCGCCAGGTAAACACTGCCGGGCAGGACAGGTGTGGGAGCCAGGCCATGGCTAGCCCCGCCCCACCCAGACTGAGGCCTCTTCCTGGCCAGGTGATCGCGGACATGCGGGAGAAACGTTACGAGGACGAGGGCATCGGTAGCAGCTACATGTTCCGGGTGGACCACGACACCATTATCGACGCCACCAAGTGCGGCAACTTCGCGCGTTTCATCAACCACAGCTGCAACGTGAGTGTGCGGCTCGGGGCCACGCCCCCGGGGGCGTGCCGCGAGGACCTGGAAGCCGCTGGCACAGGAGCCAGCATGGCCTCCTTTCCAAGCATGGGGCCGAGGACGGGGGGCTCAGGAGGGAGGACGCAGTGTGATGCCTTGTCTGAGGAGCCCTTCTCCTCTGACCTTCAGTTTTCCCGTCTGTCAAATGGCCCTAATGAGACCAGAGGTGTACCTGACACGGTCCATATAGTTGATAATTGCAGAGTTCCTTCTCCCTGCTGGGTTTTTTCTATGCCTCTGCGGTTAGTGCTGGCCAGTAGAAGTTTCTACAGTGAAGGAAGTACTCTGCATCTTTGCTGTCTGCTCCTGTACACATGAGGTACTGAGCACTAGAAATGTGGCCAGTGTGGCTGAGAAACTGAGTCTTAAATTAACTTAAAGAGACACACAGGGCTAGTAACAGCTGACATGGCATGTCTGGGGTGTTGGAGTGGATGTTGATATCAAGGTTGGTTGTCTCATGGAGACAAGCACAGGGAGCTTCAGATGGGAGGTCAGGTACTGCTGATTGTGGGTCAAGTCTTGTTTGGCATTGCTATTTAGTGAGTGACCATGGACAGGTTACTACTTGTCCAGCAATAGTTACAAGTTGCTACTTCAGTTTCCCAAGCTATAAAACTGGGATGATCACAGTCCCTTCTCATAGGTTGTTGGGAGGACCAAGAGGGTTACTGAGCACAGGCCTGTGCAGACACAGTGGGCTCCCAGCACATGCCAGCTCACAGCATGGTGACTTGTCATTCCCTGGGGCCGGTGGGGACTTTGCTGAGAGTCTCCTGTGAAAGCCTGAGGGATGAGAGGGAATTACCTGGGTGTAGGAGTGATTGAAGTGAAGCCTGGGGCAGGGAGGGAGGGAGAACACCTCTCCAAGGGGCAGAGAAAAGGAGGTTGGCAGGGTGGCTGGTGGCTGGGTCACTCAACCTTATAGGCAGAGCTGAAAACTTTCTCTAAAAACTGAGGCAGGCTACTGACTGGGGGGTGACAGGATTTGCTGTCCTTTTGGAAAGACTTCCCTGGCAGTTGGGGCAGGAGTGGAATTATTCAGAGCAGAGACAGGCAGCGGGGACTTACTGGAGTCCAGGCCCATGGTGGCAGAAGTGAGAGCCCCTGTAGATGGAACCTGCTGAGTGTGGTAGGCCAGATCCAGCCTGCTGGAGGGGAGGTGAGGCAGGGGAGGGATGCTTGGGGGACTGGGTGAGTGGAATGGCCACTCCCTCAGTTTGAATTCACTGAGCCAAAGATGTCTCCTTGAGCTGTCAAAGGTGGATATCAAGCAGGAAGTTGGATCTGGGGTTCTGCAGCACAGGCCAACCTTTTTGTAAAGGGCCAGGGAGTAAACGTTTTTGGCTTTATGACCCAGACCATCTCACAGCTGCTAAACTATCATTGTAACAAAGGCAGCCACAGGCAGTATGTAATAAATGAGGGCAACTGTGCCAATAAAACTTTATTTGCAAGAGCAGGCAGCTGGGGGGTGGAGTTTGCTGATCCCTTCTCTAGAGCTGTGAAGTAGGGCCTGGGCTAGAAATATAAATTTGGGGTCATCTACGGTATAAAAGAAAATTGAATATTTCCCTAGGAAATAATTCGTTTTTATTGCAATCATCATGCTCATTTAACCTCAGAGGCTAGGGGTCTTTCTCTGCCCGATGTGGGAGCCGAGGCTGAGAGCAGGTGACCAGTGGGCACTGGGGTTGTGGGGCCAGGGCGTCAGGCCTTGAGCATGGGGTTCGGTTGAGTTTCAGGGTATGCAGTCCGCGAGGGCCTGGTTGGGGGCCCAGGTAGGTCAGCTCACCCTCCCCTACTCCCATCCCACCCACAGCCCAACTGCTACGCCAAGGTGATCACGGTGGAGTCACAGAAAAAGATCGTCATCTATTCCAAGCAGCACATCAACGTCAATGAGGAGATCACCTATGACTACAAGTTCCCCATCGAGGACGTCAAGATCCCCTGCCTCTGTGGCTCTGAGAACTGCCGGGGGACCCTCAACTAGGCCGGCACCCGGGGTTGTCAGCCACCCCGGCTCCCAAGTGTGGACCCCGGCTCTCTGGGGCCGGGTCCCACCCCCCACCCCCATTTCAGGTGCTGTCCCTCTACCCAGTGGCCGTGCCAGGGCCTGGCGCCCCCAACACTACCCCCCAGGTCCCACCGCAGCTCCGGCCCCTCAGTGGGAAAGGGCTTCTCTGTCTCAGCCCGTGTCTCCTTCATTTTTTTTTTAAATGCTCCTTTTGGGACTTTGGTTTAGCTCTGGTGTAAATGTCTTCCCCCACCTTCTCCCCTTCATCCACCTCTTTCCCTCTGTGTTTTCTCATCCTGTCCTGCCCCGTCAGCCTCTTCCCATGAATGCTGCTATGTTGTTCTGTCTTCTCCTTTTCTTTTCTTCCTCTTCATAAGAAAAGACATTTTTAACCGTTGAAATGTGAAAGCAGAATCAGAGAGTGGGGACCCCCAGCGGGGGCTGCAGAGGCCTCGTTTGATTGTGCGTCGGCCCAGGCCCACGTTCTGGAACCCTCCAGGCCTGGGCGCCAGGCCAGGTGCTGCAGAGGAGGGGGTCAAGCCAGGCGGCTCTGACCTCAGAACACTACGGAAGGCCCCCTCTCTGCTGGCGGACTCAGTGAGAAGAAGACCCCCCTCTTTCCCATCCCCTCCTCAGTCTGTTCCTTCCCCAGCAGCCTGGGGGTGCCTTCCCCCCGCCACACACGCCCTCCAGCAGACCCTGGTGGAGCCAAGCTGGCCCCAGGCAGGAGTTTCCCCTCTGGGGCTCTCCATGCTACCCCACACCTGCCATCCCCAAAATCTTGGGTTCAATGTTTACTTTCTCATTCAAATGCCAGCAACGAGGGAGCCTCCAGGAGGCCCCAGTGTGGGCAAGGGGTGCTGGAAGTGGGGTATTTACTCTCTCCGGCTCTCACCTTCACCCAGGGGGAGAGATACACCTCCCAGGGAAGGCGGGTCCCCCAGTCCCGCCACTACGGGTGTCTGACCGAATGCGTGTGGCATTTTTTTTTTAATTTGCTTATAAGCTTCACCTGCTCGCCCCCAGCCCATAGAGCCTGACTCACCCTGCCAGCAAGCCCTCACCCCAGGAAGCCAAGAGCATATTTATTTTCGGAGTGAGAAGGTGTATTTCTCCCAGAGAAAGGAAAATCTTGGAAAAGATTTAAAAACTCACAACTAAGTCTGATAGTTTTTTTTTTTAACCCTTTACATCATTCTCTTCCAAGTTCCTTTCCATGGATTTTTTTTTTTTTTCTTGTGCGTGTATAAAATCAAAACGAAGGGAAAAAAAAAATAGGTTTTTGAAGTTTAGAACCGACTTCTGTACATAGGCTGCCATAAAGGACTTTTTCTCGGGAACATTGTTTCTTGTAGAAACACGTGGGAAGACTTTTTTGCTTATTTCTTTGTACTTCCAAAAAAACCCACACACACACACACACACACACACACACACACACAAAACAAGTCCCCCGCACCCCAGAAAGCAAAGCAGGCGTGTAAATAATTTATGGAAAGTGACTGCTGTGACCAAGAGTCATCCTCAGCAAGACGGGAGCGCTCCCGGTGGGGCCGCACCACCCTGCGGATGCAGGCCCGGAGCCTCTGGTATCTCAGCTTGTGTCAAGCTTGTTATCATGTAAATTCTGTACAAAGAATTGTTATTTTTTTCTCTCTCTCTTTTTTTTTTGTCGTTGGTGGTTTTGTTGTGTTTTTCTTTTTTTTTTTTAAATTTCTTCACCCCAACCCCTCTCTGAGACTATGCCCACTGGTTTCAAGGTCGATGAAATTGGTGGCATGAAGACACAGAAAGGGACCTGGGTACAGCGGCAACCTTCTCTTCCTTTTGCGGTTTTCTGCCTCATTGTGCAACTGAGGAAATATTTATTTTTCATATGAGGAAATGTGTAGTTTGTAGAGATGGCTGATTTAAGTTACTTCTGCAGTCCCCAAGGGGCTGGCTTCAGTCTATCCCCTCCTCCCATAAAAGAAGTGGAGGTGGGGGATGTGAGGAAACCAGGGTCCGGGGTCCTGCCTCACCCCTCACCCTGGCCTCACCTTGCCCAACCAGCCTTCCCTAAGGGCAAGTAAGGGCCTGGGCCCTCCCTGTCCGCAGGAACCCCTGTCCCGCCCCTGAAGTGGCTTGCGATAGCCAGAAATGTGTCAGGTCATTTTTCTTTCAATGCCTTCATTTTCACTGAACAAACTTGCTTTTCAAGAGTTGGGGGTTTCTGCTTTTTCTTTTTCTTATCCCTCCCTCCCTCTTTCCTCCAGCCAAGAAGAGAATCCATAAGTTTTAGGGATGTTTGTGCATATAGACTCTCATCGTATGTAACTTGTTTTGAAGAGAAGTGTTTCCGTTGTGGGTGTGTCTTGCTGTAAATATTTGTTCATATTTTTGTGAATTCAATACTATGTACCATTGTATTATAGTAACTTTTATAAAGCAAACCATAAATATACTGACTTTTCTTACAGATACGCCGTCTCTCTTGCTCTCCTGTCTGTCTGTCCTCCTCCTTTCTGTAGGGGGCATACCACGCTCACAAGGAGTGGGTGCTTACTGGGCTGGGGGTTAGGGTTTGATCCCTGGTCCAGGGAACCAAAGTTTGCATGTTACAACTAAGAGTTCACGTGCCAAAACTAACACCCAGCATGAAAGTCGCTCAGTCGTGTCCAACTCTTTGTGACCCCAGGGTCCATGGAATTCTCCAGTCCAGAATACTGGAGTGGGTAGCCTTTCCCTTCTCAAGGGGATCTTCCCAAGCATCCCCCCCTTCCCAAAAACAACTTCCTTAAAAAAAGAATAAAGGTTATGATAAAGAAAAAATAGCTAGGAGAAGGGGGAGTCAGGGGGAAGGAAATTAAATTTTAAATAGGATGGTCAGGGAAGCCCACTTACCTGACGTGAACAAAGCACAAAGGAGATAAGGGAGTCAGCCCTGTGGAGATCTCGGGGAAAGGTGTCTGAGGCGGAAGGAACAGTGAGTGCAAAGTCCTGCGGCAGGAGCCTGCCTGGTGTGTTTGAGGACCAACACGGAGGCTTGCATAGCTGCAGCTGAGTGACAGGAAGGGTGAGGCAAGGAAATGAGGTCTGAAAGGTACCTCATGGGGGAGGCAGATGCTGTAAGGCCTCACAGGGCGGCACAGGAACATGCCAGGGCGTCCAGTTCAAGGCTCAACAAAAGACACTTCCAAATCTCAGTTTCCTTCATGTTCCCTCTTCAACCTGCTGCTATATTTTCCACCTTGATCAATGACACTTCTATTCATGCCTCCACCCACCTACCACTGCTGCTGCTGGTTACCTAAGCTCAAAGGCTGGAAACCCTAGACTTCTTTTCCCTCAGCTCCCAAGGCTGATGGTTCTCCTTCTACCATGTTCTTCAAATTCATCCACCCCTCCCTCTGCCCCTTAGTCCCACAGGCTAAGTCCTCTCTTCACTTCATTTGCTGTGGGGGCCGAAAATGGAGGCTCAGCTCCATACATCTGCATGCACAGGGCACATGGGGTTGTGCTAGAGGGGAGGAAGTGCCAGGTAGACTCAGGCGAGAGCACCTCACCCAGACCCCTCTCTAAAAATAAAAAGAGCAAGCACATAGCACTGATGCTGTGCCAGCCACAGTCTGAAATGTCTTTGACATTAAGCTCATAGTAGTGCAAGCGCTAGGAGGTAAGTGTTATCCCCATTTAACAAGTGAGGGAAACTGAGGCATTGAGGGACCAAGTAGCTTGCCCAAGGTCACACAGCTAGCAAGCAGCTGATGTAGGTGTGAACCCAGGTAGTCAGGCTCCCCTAGTCTATGCTGGTTCCTGTGGGTCTGCTCTGCCCACACCCCATCTAAAGAGGCAACAACTGCTTTGCACCAGCTGATTGTTGCTGCATAAGAAGGCAAGTTCAGAACTGCCTGACTGGACTTCACTGATGGCGCAGTGAATAAGAATCCGCCTACCCACCTGAAACTATCACATTATTTGTTAATTGGCCTTACCCCAATACAAAATAAAAAGTTTTAAAAACTTCAACTTAATTGGATTTTTTCAAATGGATAAATACAACTGTATTAAAAAAAAAAAAAAATCTGCCTGCCAATGCAGGGCACATGGGTTCCATCCCTGGTTCAAAAAGATTCTACCTGCCTCAGAGCAATTAAGCTCATGCACCGCATTACTGAGTCCAAGTACTGCAACTGCTGAAGCCCGAACGCACCTACAGCCTGTGCTCCGCAACTAGAGAAGCCACCGAAATGAGAAGCCCACCCACTGCAATGAAGAGTAGCCCCTGCTTGCTGCAACTAGAGAAAACCCTCACAAAGTAACAAGGACCCAGTACAGAAAAAAAAAAAAAAAAAAAACTGCCTGGTTGTCCAAGTAGAACCAGAATCCTAGAATTTGTATGTGAAATATCCCGATCTTCTGAAATGTTGACTTGAATTTGTTGAAACCAGGCAGATGACATAAAATACATCTGTGAGCCAGCTTTGGCCCATGAGCCACCAGTTGGTGACCTCCTGTGTCACAGAATTTTCCTTCTTTGCATAAACCATGGGGAAACGGGGAGGGATTTTTAACCAGCAGCACGGGCCTGGGACCTGCCATTGTTCCTTGGGTTTCTCACTGCTCTTCTTTTCATTTCTGAATTCATAATCCTAGAAGCCTGATTTTCTATAACCTGACCCTCCCCCCCAAAAAAAAGTCATCCCAACTCCTTCATTATACCAACTCCAATGTTTTTTCTTACACAAGCTTGTAGTTTTGATCTGACTCCTCCTCAGGGAGGGCTGTCAAGCATCAGAAGCAGAAGAGATCCTATTTGCCCCCATCTCTTCTCTGGTTTTGAAGAAAAATTTCCTTCCAAGTGTTTTAGGATTCAGTAGCTCCTTTCCCAACTGTATCATTATTTTGCAAGGGCCATTCATTCACACTTGTGTATGAACCAGCCTCTTTCCAAATGGAATCCACACTAGGAGCAGGGCTCGGGGGAATGGGGCTGCATTTGGGAGTGGGGTTGGGGACACTAGAGTCTGCCTTACCGAGTGTGTGGTCAGTTGCTGTGCTGAGTCTAACTCTTTGAGATCCCATGGACTGTAGCCGGCCAAGCTTCTCTGTCCATGGGATTTTCCTGGCAAGAATACTGGAGTGGGTTGCCATTTCCTCCTCTAAGGGATCCTCCTGACCCAGGGATCAAACCCTCATCTCTTGCATCAGCAGGTGGGTTCTTTATCACTGAGGGTAGAGGGCAGAAGCTGAAGGGCTCAGATCCCTTCTACCGGCTCTCACATCAGGAACCAAGTCCCGTGGTTGAGCAAGTATGATGCCCCCAAGTCCTTTAGCTAACACCTCTCTGTCCAGAAGTTTGGGCTTAGGGCAGCAAATTTGAGGACAGTTCATCCTTAGAGATCATAACGCCATCGGACAGGATACTGTCAAGCAATGTCGAACCTTAGGGCCTTTACCCTTGCTGTACCTGAACCGTGAACTTCCTGATGTTCAAGCTGGTTTTAGAAAAGGCAGAGGAACCAGAGATCAAATTGCCAACAACCGCTGGATCATGGAAAAAGCAAGAGAGTTCCAGATAAACATCTATTTCTGCTTTATTGACTATGCCAAAGCCTTTGACTGTGTGCATCACAATAAACTGTGGAAAATTCTGAAAGAGATGGGAATACCAGACCACCTGATCTGCCTCTTGAGAAATCTGTATGCAGGTCAGGAAGCAACAGTTAGAACTGGACATGGAACAACAGACTGGTTCCAAATAGGAAAAGGAGTACGTCAAGGTTGTATATTGTCACCCTGCTTATTTAACTTATATTCAGAGTACATCATGAGAAACGCTGGACTGGGGGAAACACAAGCTGGAATCAAGATTGCTGGGAGAAATATCAATAACCTCAGATATGCAGATTACACCACCCTTATGGCAGAAAGTGAAGAGGAACTAAAGAGCCTCTTGATGAAAGTGAAAGTGGAGAGTGAAAAAGTTGGCTTAAAGCTCAACATTCAGAAAACGAAGATCATGGCATCAGGTCCCATCACTTCATGGGAAATAGATGGGGAAACAGTGGAAACAGTGTCAGACTTTATTTTTGGGGGCTCCAAAATCACTGCAGATGGTGACTGCAGCCATGAAATTAAAAGACGCTTACTCCTTGGAAGGAAAGTTATGACCAAGCTAGATAGCATATTCAAAAGCAGAGACATTACTTTGCCAACAAAGGTCTGTCTAGTCCAGGCTATGGTTTTTCCTGTGGTCATGTATGGATGTGAGAGTTGGACTGTGAAGAAGGCTGAGTGCCGAAGAATTGATGCTTTTGAACTGTGGTGTTGGAGAAGACTCTTGAGAGTCCCTTGGACTGCAAAGAGTTCCAACCAGTCCATTCTGAAGGAGATCAGCCCTGGGATTTCTTTGGAAGGAATGATGCTGAAGCTGAAACTCCAGTACTTTGGCCACCTCATGCGAAGAGCTGGCTCATTGGAAAAGACCCTGATGCTGGGAGGGATTGGGGGCAGGAGGAGAAGGGGACGCCAGAGGATGAGATGGCTGGATGGCATCACTGACTCGATGGACGTGAGTCTGAGTGAACTCCGGGAGTTGGTGATGGACAGGGAGGCCTTGCGTGCTGTGATTCATGGGGTCGCAAAGAGTCGGATAGGGCTGAGCGACTGAACTGACTGACCTTTCTCCTAGGATGCTCTTTCCCCAGATTTTTTCATGGCTGCTTCACAAATATCATCTCCCAGAGAGCCCTTCCCTCGATCGAAATTGGCCCTCCCTCCGACCCTTACCTCTACACAAGCTCATCACTCGCTTCATTTTCTTAATAGTATTTACCACAAAAAGATATTGTCTGTGTTTTCCTTTAGAGTGTAAGTCCTCTTCACCCTTTGGTTCCATAACTCCCCTCCAACCTACTTGGACCTACTTAGCACAGGGTTGCACCAGGCGCCTCCGAAGCTTCCCCAGCCTCTGAGCTTCCCCAGCATCCGTAAAGCGGACGCCTCCTACAGGGCTGCCGCCTGGAGCTCCCCCTGGCGGCCGAAGAACGTCACTGATCCAGCCCGACACAAACGCGTGGACACTGCCTTGGACTCTGCTTTGCTTTATACCCAAGGGCAGGAGAGGTAGAGGCCCCAAAGAGGGGCATGGTAAGTAGTGGGCGGAGCCTTTAGTGTGTGTGGGAGGGGTCCCGGAGTCGGATGGTGGGCGGGGCAAGGAGGGCTCCCTTCAGCTCCAGTGGAGTGGGCGGGTCACAGGGCGAGGGGGCGTGATCCACCGTGCGCCCCGCTCCCGAAGGTGGGCGGGGCCTCGATGGCTCTTGCTGGACCTGCGGCGCCTACATGCCGGACACAACCCCATTGGGCTCCATGTCGGTGAGGTTGCCTCGCAGGTCCTGCTCCTCCTCGAAGGCCTTGAACAGTGAGTTGAAGTTGCCGGCTCCAAAACCCTGGGGCGGGAGAAAGGAGATGAGCTGCGAGGCCCAGAAAGCCACCCGCCGAGGACAGGCGGTCCTTAGTGATACCTGGTGATTGTGGCGCTGAATGACTTCCAGGAAGAGCGTGGGCCGGTCCTGCATGGGTTTGGTGAAAATCTGCAGGAGGTAGCCTTTCTCGTCGTAGTCCACCAGGATCTTCAGCTCCTAGGTAGGAGGCAGGGGAGTAGGTAAGGGGCAGGCTGGCCCGCCCCCCTAGCCTGAAATGGTGGGATTCTTAGAAAGGCCATGGGGGTTTCTGCACCCCCAAAGCCAAGAAAAGACCATTTTCTGCAGCAGTTCCAGACACTTCCAAACAGATCCCCCAACTGTCCTCTTAGCACCTCCCCACTTCAGCCCCTGTATCAGCCACCTAAGGCTGGTGTGGACCACACAAGTACCACCCAAGTACCACCCACACAGCTCTCCAGTGCTTCTGCTTTTGTCTCCTTACCATCCATCTTCCACACAGACAGAGATCTTTTAGAAATCACATCATCTCATTCCCCTGTTTCCATTCTGCAATGGAAACTAGAACTCTCCTATGTGGCTGCTGGGAATGTAAAATGGTACAGCTGCTGTGGAAAACAGTCTTGAGAGTTCTTCCAAGAGTTAATAGTCGAGTTACCATATGACCCAGCAATTTGACTCCTGGGTATCTACCCAAGAGAATTAAAACTTGTCCACACAAAAACTCATACCCAAAGGATCATAGCAACATTATTCCTAAGAGCCAAAAAGTAGAAACAAATATCTATCAGTGGATGAATGGATAAGCAAAATGTGGTCTCTTCATCCAATGGAATATTATTCAGTTTTATAAAAAGGAACACAGTACTGACACAGGTTTCATGGATGAACCTTGAAAACTTTATGTTGAGTGAAAGCAGTCACAAAAGATTACATATTATATGATTCTATTTATATACATGTTTAGAAGAAAGCAACTCTGCTGCTGCTGCTAAATCGCTTCAGTCGTGTCCGACTCTGTGCGACCCCATAGACGGCAGCCCACCAGGCTCCCCCATCCCTGGGATTCTCCAGGCAAGAACACTGGAGTGGGTTGCCATTTCCTTCTCCAATGCATGGAGGTGAAAAGTGAAAGTGAAGTTGCTCAGTCGTGTCCAACTCTTAGCGACCCCATGGACTGCAGCCTACCAGGCTCCTCTGTCCATGGGATTTTCCAGGCAAGAGTACTGGAGTGGGATGCCATTGCCTTCTCTGAAAGCAACTCTATAGAGACAGAAATCAGTGATTGCCTAGGGCTAGGAGTGAGGAGAAGGTAGATGGAGAGATTGGGAGGTGGTGGCTAAGAAGTCTGATGTCTCTTTTGAAAGTGATGAAAATGTTCCAAAATTGATTTTGATGATTGTTGCATAATATAGTGAATAGCCAAAAACCACTGAATTGTGTTTTTTTTTTAAATAACATGTTCTGTGACTTATATATCAATAAAGTTGTTAAAAATAAAGCCAAGAAAACCTCCAAAAAAAAAACCAAAAAACCCAAACCCAAACCTCCAGTGGTTTCTGACCACAGAAGAAAAAAATCCAGACTCCTGAATAGCCTACCAGAGGAATTGGCTCCTGCCTCCCTCTGTGACCTGGGCCACTCCTCAAACATTTCCCTTCATACACTCTGGCCCTCTTTCTGTTCTTAGATACTCAGAGCTTGCTGCTGCCTCAGGGCCTTTGCACTTGCTATTTCCTCTGCCAGGACTGCTCTTTCTTTAGACCTTCATGCAGCCAACCGCCTCTCATCATCTCGATCAGGGTTCCCAACCTCTGGGATCTATGCCTGATGATCTGAGATGGAGGTGATATAAGGACAATAGAACAAAGTGCACAATAAATATGATGTGCCTGAATCATTCCCAAATCATCTCCTCCCATCCCTGGTCTGTGGAAAGATCATCTTCCGTGAAACTAGTCTCTGATGCCAAAAAGGTTGGGGGCCATTGAATTAGATTTCACTGAAATGTCACCTCCTCAGAGAGGCCTTCCCTGACTGCCTCCTATGTAGTAGCCCCAGGTCACTCTCTGTCATAGCCAGTTTAATCACCAACTTTCTCTCTCTCTCTCTCTAATGGTGTTTGTATTACTTATTTATTTGTTTGTTGTCTGTCTCCTCACTAGAATGCAAGTTCAGGATGGCAGGGCCCTGGTCTGCTCTCCTTCCTCTCCCCCACATCGCAGAGCCTGATGCCAGGGTTAGACGACATTTGTGAGGTAAGATGGAGCTCAGGGCTTGTTCTTCTTGGCTGACCCAGGATCAGGCTTTAAACCTCACCTCTAGGATATCAATATTCTCCTTCACCCGGATCTTGGCCATCTTGAGCTTCTCCCGCAGTTGTTTGTAGTATGTGGATGGAACAGCCAAAAACTCCACGCCTCTCTCTCTCAAGTGGCGAATCTGTCTCAGAGCAGGGTCAAGGTCAGTCCTTTTCTCTCCATGCTCAACACCCCCAGCCAGGTAGAAGTGCTGAGCCAGGGTCCCTTTCCAAGCCCCATCAACTGCAACGATGCAATGTCACCTCATCCCCTTCCACCTCTGGGCCTTGTGGGTCTCATGAGAAGAACTGCAATCACTAACACTTAATGGAACCTCACGATGTGCCTGTCTCGGCTTCCCCAGTGGCTCAGTGACAAGGAATCCGCCTGCAATGCAGGAGACCTGGGTTTGATGCCTAGGTTGGGAAGATCCCCTGGAGGAGGGCACAGCAACCCACTCCAGTATTCTTGCCTGGAGAATCCCGTGGACAGAGGAGCCTCGTGGGCTAAAGCCCATGAGTCACGAAGAGTCAGACACGACTAAAGCGACTGAGCACACACACATGCATGTGCCTGTCTCGAGCACTTTCTATGTACTGTCTCCTTATATTGACGCAGCGATCTTCTGAGACATTTGGATGATTATTCTCCCCACTTCATAGCTGGGAGAACTGAGGCCTTGAAAGATTAAGTATCTATTCTCAACATAGTAGCCAGGGGGGGTTATTAAAATACTAGTCAAATTATGTCACTCCTCTTCTTACCCTACCCTGGTGTCTCAGAGTCAAAGTTCTCACCATCTGCCCTGACTCCTACATTCTGACCTCATTCCTGGCCCCGCTCTCCTTTGTTCATTCTGTTCCAGCTGTTCCTTTTTTCTTTTTAATCTTTATGTCACACCAAATGGCGTGTGGGATCTTAGTTCCTCAACTGGGAATCGAACCCATGGCCCCTGTGCACAGAGTCTTAACCACTGGATCACCAGGGAGTTCCCTCAATAAGCATCTATTGAGCAAATGAAAAAATGAATGAAATGAAGTTGCCATGGTCATGCAGTGAATTCTTGGTTGCTCTGGGACTGAATGGTACAGGCCAGGCTCCTGTCCACTTGGTCACCCAACCTCCCCAGAGGCTGGGGCCATAGACTCAGGACACTTAATTTGACTGAAAGGACCTACTGGATCCTGTGACTTAATAGATTCATTTTCAAGTTGAGACAACTGAAGCCCAGAGAGGAAGTTGAATCCCTGGAGACACACAGCAAGTCACAGGTAGAACTGGGTCTAGATCCAGGCTTCCTGTTACTCTGGCACTTGCTTCTTCTGTAGCAGAGAGACAGAACTTTCTGGGGGTGGCAGTGTGCCTGCACATGAGTGGCAGGAGCCTGCAAGAGAACCCCGTCAGCTATCTGGGCCAATGAAGGGGACCCAGGACTTCCACTTGCCACTCCCACCCCTGGCCCCTGACTCAGTTTGCAAAGTTTGGCTCTGGAGCTGAATGGGAGGTGAATTAGGACCAGGAATGGGCTTCTCACTGCTGTGATGATGTCTTTGGTCTTGAGAGCAATGTGCTGGACCCCAGCGCCCCCGTTATAGTCCACATATTCCTGCAGAAGGGAAGCAAGGAAACCATTGTCAGTGGCTCCAGCCAAGAGCCTCAGCTGCAAGAGCCCTCATGCCTCTTCCCCGCTTCCCTCTTTCCCAGCCAAGGTCCCCGGGGCAGGAGACAGAACTCACCTGGATCTGGGACTTCTTCTTGCCCGGTGCTGGCTCATTAATGGGCATCTTGATGGATTCCTCATAATTGGCCACCACGACGGACCGCAGAGAGCTGTACTCCGTGTGCACCTGCGTGTCATCCACGGACCAGAAACGGTGGAACTGCAAGTTCTTCAGGTACCTGCGGGGTTGCCGGAAGGGCCCGCCGGCTCTGAGTGCCGGCCTAGGACTGGCCCTCTGCCCCCACTCCACCTTCCAGAATTTGCTCCCTGAGCAGGCATCAAAAAGGGAACTGCCTTTCACATCAGACACATCGTGAATTTTAGGACAGTGTTCCTTTGGGTGGAAGTAAAGCATCTGGTAACAAGACCTGTATACATGATGACACACCAACAGATGCAGAACCTTTTTTTTTTTTTAAAGCATCATTTATTTTATTTAAAAAATCATTTTTATTTTTTAAAAGAAATGATTTTTATTTTTAAAAAATGATTTTTTAATAATTCTTATTTTTTAGGCTACTTTGTGCACGTGTGGGATCTTAGTTCTCTGCGTGCGTGTGTGTGTGTTCAGTTGCTTCAGTCGTGTCTGACTCTTTGTGACCCCATGGACTGTAGCCTGCCAGGCTCCTCTGTCCATGGGATTTCCCAGGCAAGAATACTGGAGTGAGTTGCCATGCCCTCCTTCAGGGGGTCTTCCTGACCCAGGGATCAAGCTCCCATCTCCTGTAGCTCCTGCCTTACAGGTGGATTCTTTACTGCTGAGCCACTGGGGAAGCCCCTTAGTTTCCCGTCTGTCAAACCCGTGCCCACTTGTGCAGTGGAAGCGTGGAATCTTAAGCACTGAACCGCCAGGGAAGTCCCTGGAGGTGCTTTTGAGAAGGGCTATTTGCTTCTGACTTGCACCCACGAGCTCTTTGACGAGCTTTTGAGTAGTGGTAGCCTTCCTCCACTGATTTATTGGAAAAGATGCTGATGCTGGGAAAGATTGAAGGCAGATGGAGAAGAGGGCAACAAAGGATGAGATGTTTGGATGGCATCACGGATTCATTGGACATGAAATAGTGCAAGCTTCGGGGGATGGTGAGGGACAGAGAAGCCTGGTGTGGTGCAGTCCATGGGGTTGCGAAGAGTGGACACGACTTGGTGACTGAGCAACAACAACAAAACCTTCCTTCAAGCCTCCCTGAACTATGACACCCCCAGTGCTGATTCTCCAAGGTTTCCTGGAGGGGCTTGGTTGGTCAATTTGGGCCTTAAATCATCAGATCTCCATGGTGACAATTTTACAGAGAACAGATGAACTGGTGACCTCAGGCTAACCTCCCCTGCCTTGTGCTCTATTTCCTGATAAGACTGGGGAGCGGTCCTGTCACAGGTGTGGGAAGGGCTTGGGCCAGGAACTCACCATTCAGAGGCAGACACCATCTCTTGATCAGGCTGGTTTCCCACAATGTGATCGATTATCTCGAGACTGCAGCTGGGCCTGGAGAGGGAAACAGTGGGTGAGGAGAAGGCTACTCCCTAAATCTCCTTCTCCCTACCCCTCAATAACAATAACTGCTCACTATTCCATAGCACTTACTATAGACACTTTATTTGCCTTCACTCACATACTATTACTAGCCCCATTTTACAGATAAAGAGACTGAGGCTTAGAAAAATAACTTGGGACTCCTGGTGGTCCAGTGGTTAATAATTTGCCTGCCAACGAAAGGGATGCAGATTCGATCCCTGTTGGGAAACTAGGATCCCACATGCAGCCGGGCAGCTAAGCCTGTGTGCCACAACTACTGAGCCTGCATGATCTGGAGCCTGCGAGCCACAACTAGAGAAGCCCACTTGCTGCAGTGAAGACCCAGCACAGCCAAACAAAGGAAAAAGAAAAGTAATTTGCCAAGGTTAAATAGCTAGGAAGTAACAGAGCTGAGATTTGAACCAAGGCAGTTGTGTTCCAGAGCCTATGCTCTTCACCTCTATGCTGCCTCTTCAAGCCAATCCTGGGGGACCCTCAGGGGCTCCCCCAGCAGGTCCCGAGATGCTCTGCCTGCCCTGCATGGATGAAAGGGCCTTGCTTTCCACCCTCCCCTGTTCCAAGGGGCACTCACAGCTTGGAAAGTTGGGGGTCCATGAATGGTGGTGCCTCGAATCCAGGCAGGAACCGGCCAGTATAGTTCATCTTCTCCACCAGGGTGTGTGTCGTGTCCCCATACTGTGGGTGGCAAACAGCCTGAGGTCCCATCCCGGCTGAACCCAGGCCACACTGCATGGGGCCAACACAGCCCTGGGTTCCAGCCCAGATCTGGTCCTAACTCCAAGTGTGATCTTGGGCAAGTCACTTCCCCTTTCCGAAATGAACTGCAATTTGACATTTGGGAATTTGACAGTCTCCCCATAGGACCAGAAGCTCTGTGGGGGTTGTGATGACGTCTTGCTCATGATACCATCCTAGCTCATCATAGGTGCTCGATACAAATATGTTGTCTGCATGAAGAATGATGAGGGCATTGGATCTAATTATATGGAAGGATCCTTTCAATCACTCTAACAATCTTTGCATGTATGTGTCCTGTGTCGCTTTAGTCGTGTCCGACTCTTCACGACCCTATGGACTGTAGCCTCCCAGGCTCTTCTGTCCACGGGATTCTCCAGGCAAGAATACTGGAGTGGGTTGCCATGCCGTCTTCCAGGGGATCTTCCCCACCCAGGGATCAAACCTACATCTCTTACATCTCCTGCATTGGCAGGCAGATTCTTTACCACTAGCACCATCTGGGAAGACCCTAAGAATCCTTGAAAGTGAAAGTGAAGTCGCTGAGTCATATTTGACTCTTAGCAACCCCATGGACCGAAGCCTACCAGGCTCCTCCGCCCATGGGATTTTCTAGGCAGGAGTACTGGAGTGGGGTGCCATTGCCTTCTCCAAGTTGTAGTAAATCTTGAGGAGGGGGACTTCCCTGGTGGTCCAGTGATTAAGACTTCACCTTCCAATGCAGGTGGTGTGGGTTGGATCCCTGGTTGGGGAGCTAAGATCCCCTATACCTTGCAGCCAAAAGCCAAAATATAAAACAGAAGCAATATTGTAACAAATTCGATAAAGACTTTAAAAATGTTCCACATCAAAAAAAAAAATTTTTTTTAACATAAATCATGAGGAGGAAGGACCTATGATGGTCTCAGGTGCTAAACAGGCTTTGTTGGGTTATCTACGATATGCCAGTGCTGTTGTTCTAAGTACTATGTATGAATCATCTCATTTGATCCTTAAAATGACCGGAGGGAGGGATCACAGCTAAAGGAACAGGCCCAGAACTGTTAAGTAGTGTTTGGCAGGTCACACAGGTGGTCCTTGCTCATTTAAATGGACTTGCAGAGAGGTGAAGTGATTTGTCTAAAGTCACACAGCTTGAGTGGGGAGGGGCTTCCATCCCATCTCCTTCCCCAGACCCACCCATCTCCTTCCTTCGGAGCCCCTGCCTGCCGCTTGCAGTCCCATGCTCTCACCTCGACTGGGGAGGAAGGGAAGCCCAGAGATGGGTGACTGGGAGCCCCCCTCAGCCTCTGCACACCAGCCAAGAATACAGGCGATCGGGGTCGAGGGAGAATGTTTGTGCTTTGAGGCACAAGGATGGGATGGTATAATGGAGTCAGGGGTTGGGAAAGAAGGGTCCTGGCATCTCTGTGGGTGTAGGCAAGGTGGAGGCTCCAAAGTTAACTCACCGTCTGTAGCACAGCAAACTTCACCTTCCCAAGCTTATCTTGCTCTACCCAAGGCTCCCGCACAATCTTGGCGCCTCGTTCCCGGGCTTTCTGCAGAGGAGACGGGGTGGGGAGGCGGTCCGTGCTGGATCCTCAGGGAGCCCTTTGGCTGTCCCTGCTGGATCCTCTCTGTGTGGTCCTGCCACAGCCTCTTCCAGTGTTTCCAGCCCCAGGCAGGAACTCCAACCAACTTTAACTGTTGCCCTTGACACTCATGCCTCATGCCCATTTGGCAGATTGGAAAACTGAGGCCTGGGGCTGTGGGGGACAAACCAGGTGAGAGTGGGGGTCTGTCCTGCCTGTCCTGTGCACACTCACTCTGTGGCCCTGCCCCCGCTCTAGGCTTCAGTTTCTTCATTAGTGAAAAACGGTGGTTGGATAAGTCGAATACCAGCTGGCATTTATTTATTTATTTTTAAAAACATTTATTTATTTGGCTGCATTGGGTCATAGTTGCAACATACAGGATCTTCTTTGTAATAGGCGGGCTCTGGAGCATGTAGGTTGCCCCATAACATGTGGGATCTGAGTTCCTAGACCGGGGATTGAACCCACGTCTGCTGCATTAGAAGGCAGATTCTTAACCCCTGGACCACCAAGGAAGTCCCCATGCTGGCACTTATTGAGCACCTACTATGTGTCAGACCCTCTGCCAGTTGCCTTACATGCATGATTCGTGTATTTATTTAGCAAAACCTCATTACTGGATGTCTATGCTTATCACATGTCAGGCATTGTTGTAAGTATTAACCTCTTAAATCCTCATTACGTGAAAGGCACTATTATTGTCTCTTTTATGAATAGAGTCATTCACTTAAAGATGAGGACATTGAAACACAAAGAAAGTAAGTCATTCACCTAAAGTCACACAGCAATTAAGATTCAGACGCAGTAGTCTGCCCCTGGAATCTACACTTTAAACCTCTAAACTGCCTCTTTTAAAAAAAGAATTAATTACTTTATTTGACTTCACTGGGTCTTACTTGTGGCATGTGGGAGCTAGTTCCTTGACCAGGGATCAAACCCAGGCCCCCTGCATTGGGAGCTTGGAATCTTAGCCACTGGAACACCAGGGAAGTCCCTAAACTGTCTCTTGAATACTTGCTTGGTACAGAATCATGCCTATGAAATGATCATTATGATCTCGTTTCCTCTTTGTAACAACTCAAGTGAGATAGGTGGTTATTCCCATTTTACAGATGCAGAAACTGAGGCCTGGAGAGAGATTGCTTGGCTACCAAGGGGCAGATGTCACTGGAATTCAGGTATATGTCAACCAGCGTCTGGGCACATCACTCCAGCGTGGCAGTGCCCTCCAGCCCTGACCGATGGGAGGTCCCTCTGGCAGACAGAGGGCAGGCTGAGGCTCCCTGCTTTGTCTCCACGCCAGCCCATGTGCGGTCTCACCTGCACAATGTAGTCACAGTCCTCCACCTCGAACGCAATGTCCTTCACTCCATCGCCGTGTTTCACCAGGTGATCGCCCATCTCTGTGGTCAGCAGGGGAGGCAGGTGATGCTGGAATCACAGCCCCTCCCCCATACTCTCAGCCTTCTGAGCTCCATCTCCTTCTGGGCTCAGGCCCCCTCCCTCAACCCTAACCCACCTCTGTGTCCCTGACCCCTACCCACAATACCATGTCTCCACTCCTTGGCACCTTGAACCCTCCAAGGCCCCCTCACCTTTGTTCCAGGGGTTGAGGGCAGAGGAGAAGACGAACACGATCTAAGATGTAGAGAAGAGGGATGTTGCTGGTGGGTCAGGTGAACTTGTGGAGGTACACCCCCAGCCCCTCTCCCTGCCCACCAGCAAGATACCCCTGGTGGGGCATTAGGACCACCTCCTCTCTGCCAGGCAGAACTCTTTTTTTTTTTTTGGCTATGCCGTGTGGCATATGGGATCTTAGTACCCTGACCAGGCTTCCAACCCATGCCCTCTGCAGTGGAAACACAGAATCTTAACCACTGGACTGCCAGGGAATTCCCAAGGACTCTTGATCCTGGGTTCCTGCCCCTTCTCTGCCTTAGTTTCCCCTCTGGTCCTGAGGGATGGGGGCTTCCCCCATGCCAGAGCTGCCTGGAGTCCCGGGATGAGCTGGTGGTCAGGCCTGCCTATGGGGAGAGCTCCAGGGACCTACAGACCAGGGCACGGCTCAGAGTTAAAGCTCTGATGCTGGAGGCCTTTGCCCACTTTTCCCGAACATCCATGAGACCAGCATTGGGCCAGGCTGAGAAGGAGACCAAACCAAAAAGGTCCCTGTTGCGCGTTGTACAAAGGTGCCCATGGGGGCTGACCTCAGCACAGGCTCCGCTAACCACACCAGGCAGCCTGGAAGAGCACCCAGCCGCCTGGAGGAAGGGCCTCATGGTCTGCTGCACCCAGAGGTGCCAGAGCCACCAGGGAGCCCAGAGACCAGCAGGGGAGAGACGGCCCTCCTGGAGGAGTGGGGGCCCGGTGCAGAGACTCACCTGCCCTTGCTTGACCACATGGCTCACCACTTCCCGGGAACCGGTCTCCAGGCCCTTGTAGGCTAGGGGCTCAAAGCCCAGCTTACTGCAGTAATATGACGCAGCCTGAATCACAGAGTTGCAGGCAGGCCTGTGAGGGGTGAGGCGCTGGCCCACACCCCCACAGCATGTCTGCCCCATTGCCCCAGGTACTGTTCCTCCTGGGAAAAACGCCTGGCTCCCTGGCCCATGCTGATCTCCCTTAAGGTCCCCGCTGGGATCTGCAGCCTGGATTGTGTAATTAGGATCCAAAGAGTGACTGTCCTTCCAGGACACTCCTGACACTGGCCAGGATCCTCCCTCCCAGCAGCCAATCACAGACCTGGCCAGAGGCCTGCCCCTGTCCTAGAGGCCTCCTTGCCTGCCCTCTGCCCAATCCCAACACCTCGCCCCGGCTTCTACCTGCTTGGCATTGCCAACCCAGAAGGTCACAGAGTGAAAGTGGAGGAATCGGCCTCTTTCAGGCTGCAGAAGGAGAGAAGGGGTGAGACTGAGTCCCTAGAAGTGGGTCTAGAAAAGTGTCAGTGGAGAGGAGTCCCCTAGCCCTCTCCCTTGTGCCACCCTCAATCCCAGAAGTGAGGACAAGTCACCTCACCCCACCCCTCTGCCCTGAAGCCTTGCCAAGCCTCGAAAGAGGGTTCTCATGTAGAAACTGAATTCCTGTGGGTTTAGGATTGGTAAGCCCCACCCACTGAGGAGGTCTGCCCAGGTTTCACAGTGTGAACAGCCTTATGTTACAGGAGCAAGGATTTAAATTAGACCTTAGAAAGAACTTCCAAACACGATTAAGCAATTGGCAGGAATTTAAAAAGAGGTAAAAATTTTTCTTAGGAAGGCAAGGTTGAAGTGAGTCCAGTCGCAATGAGGTCAGGGGAGTGCAGAGATGAACCTGAGCCTGTATCCAGAATGTCACGTACCCACTGAAGCTCTTCCTCTTCTGCCCTTTGCTGACATCCCAGGCTCCCAGGGCCCTGACCCCACATTTCCCCTCCTGCTTACCTTCTCTCCTTTGTCGCTGTAAGTCGTCTAGGAAGAAAGAAAAGAACAGTAAGACACAGACACTCGGACACAATGTGCTTATGGAAATCTCACCACAGATCCCTACCATCAGGTAAGGCCGCCATGGGTCCAGGCAGGCTCTTTTTTTTTTTTTTTAAGCTTAGGCTTTTTTTTCTTTTCTTTCTTTTTTTTTTTTTCTTTCTTTTCTGTCTTAATTCATGTATTTTTAATCTAAGGATAATTACAATCTTGTGTTGGTTTCTGCCATACATCGCCATGGATCAGGCATATGTCCCCTCCCTCTTGAGCCTTTCTCCCACCTCTCACCTCCCACCCCATCCCACCCCTCTAGGTTGTCACCCCAGGCAGGCTCTTACCATGATTGATCGTGGTCACACTTCCTGCTGAGAAGACTGGGACTAGAGGCCAGCGGAGTGCTGGACAGAAATATTTAACATGTAGCTGGCCCCGCCCCCGGCCTCCTGGCCTTCCTGGGGGTGGGAGCTGATCCTGGAGGCTCCTGTGCCTGGAGACCTCTAATCCAGCCACAGCCTCATTGGACAGGGTGACGCTGTGAGGCCTGGAAAGGGGGACTGACATGCCCAAGGCCACTAGCCAGTGGGGCACAGAGGCAGGCACAGACGCCAGGGGCACGACGTTCTTTCCAGGACCCTGTGCTGGGATTTCGATCTTTGCCCTCCAGAATTCAAAGCCCAGAAGCCAAGGCCAGCTTGCATGCAGAGGTGACTCCAGAATTCATAATTAAGGGGAATTTGAGCTATTTCAAATCCTGAAAGATGATGCTGTGAAAGTGTTGCACTCAATATGCCAGCAAATTTGGAAAACTCAGCAGTGGCTACAGGACTGGAAAAGGTCCGTTTTCATTCCAATCCCAAAGAAAGGCAATGCCAAAGAATGCTCAAACTACCACACAATTGAACTCATTTCACATGCTAGTAAAGTAATGCTCAAAATTCTCCAAGCCAGGCTTCAGCAATACGGGAACCGTGAACTTCCTGATGTTCAAGCTGGATTTAGAAAAGGCAGAGGAACCAGAGATCAAATTGCCAACATCCACTGGATCATGGAAAAAGCAAGAGAGTTCCAGAAAAACATCTATTTCTGCTTTATTGACTATGCCAAAGCCTTTGACTGTGTGGATCACAAAAAACTGTGGAAAATTCTGAAAGAGATGGGAATACCAGACCACCTGACCTGCCTCTTGAGAAACCTACGTGCAGGCCAGGAAGCAACAGTTAGAACTGGACATGGAACAACAGACTGGTTCCAAATAGGAAAAGGAGTACATCAAGGCTGTATATTGTCACCCTGCTTATTTAACTTATATGCAGAGTACATCATGAGAAACGCTGGGCTGGAAGAAGCACAAACTGGAATCAAGATTGCTGGGAGAAATATCAATAACCTCAGATATGCAGATGACACCACCCTTATGGCAGAAAGTGAAGAGGAACTAAAAAGCCTCTTGATGAAAGTGAAAGTGGAGAGTGAAAAAGTTGGCTTAAAGCTCAACATGCAGAAAACGAAGATCATGGCATCAGGTCCCATCACTTCATGGGAAATAGATGGGGAAACAGTGGAAACAGTGTCAGACTTTATTTTTGGGGGCTCCAAAATCACTGCAGATGGTGATTGCAGCCATGAAATTAAAAGATGCTTACTCCTTGGAAGGAAAGTTATGACCAACCTAGATAGCATATTCAAAAGCAGAGAGATTTCTTTGCCAACAAAGGTCCATCTAGTCAAGGCTATGGTTTTTCCTGTGGTCATGTATGGATGTGAGAGTTGGACTGTGAAGAAGGCTGAGCGCCGAAGAATTGATGCTTTTGAACTGTGGCGTTGGAGAAGACTCTTGAGAGTGCCTTGGACTGCAAGGAGATCCAATCAGTCCGTGCTAAAGGAGATCAGTCCTGGGTGTTCTTTGGAAGGACTGATGTTGAAGCTGAAACTCCAATACTTTGGCCACCTCATGTGAAGAGTTGACTCATTGGAAAAGACCCTGATGCTGGGAGGGATTGGGGGCAGGAGGAGAAGGGTACGACAGAGGATGAGATGGCTGACTTGATGGACATGAGTTTGGGTAAACTCCGGGAGTTGGTGATGGATAGGGAGGCCTGGCATGCTGAGATTCATGGGGTCGCAAAGAGTCGGACACGACTGAGCAACTGCACTGAACTGATGTTGCCCCAGCCTGTTTTTTTTTTTTTTTTTTAATGAAAGTCCATTAATTATTTATTAATGTTTATTTATTTATTGGCTGCATTAGGTCTTCATTGCTGCATGGGCTTTTCTCTAGTTGTGGCAAGCAGGGGCTACTCTTGGTTGTGGTGCTTGGCTTCTCTCTCCTTTTTTTTAACTTAGTTGATTTATTTATTTATTCATTTTTGGTCGCACTGGGTCTTTGTCGCTGCACGTGGGCTTTCTCTAGTTGCGGTGCTCGGGCTTCCCACTGCGGCGGCTTCTCCTGTTGCCGAGCACAGGCTCTAGGCACATGGGCTTCAGTAGTTGTAGCACTGGGGCTCCGTAGCTGCGGCTCATGGGCTTTCATTGCTCTTCGGCATGTGGAATCTTTCTGCACCAGCGATTGAACCTGTGTCCCTTACACTGGACCACCAGGGCAGTCCCAGCCTGGGTACTGGGGAAGAGGTTGTGGCCCCACCCCTGGCCCGGAGTGGGTGGGATGTGGGAGCTATCGCCCTGGGAGGAGGAAGGCCTGGATTCTTCCCCAGAATCCCCCCACACCTGAATCTTCAAGGCTCAGTTTCCTGGAACATGGTGTGGTGACTGCTGGCCAGCTGTGGCATTTACCTGAGGGCTCCAGGACAGCTCCCCCACCCTCGTCTAACTCCACCTCGGTCCCCAGAAACCCCATTGCTGAGCTGTCTTCCTAGGGAACTGATTTCATCAACTATCCTCATTGCCTGAAAAAACATTCTTTCCAGTCCCTGATGCTGGCAGTCTCAGCCTGTGACTATACCCCTCACTCCCTGTCTTGCATTTTGGATTTCCAAACGTCCTGCATTAGCCTTTGTTGTTGTCTTTTGAAAGTAATGTTTATTTTACCCCAGTGGCAAATCATTCATAGTTTTTTCCAATGTATTTAAACTAAAAAAACAGTTCACTAATTTCTCCTACTCCCTGCCCCATCCCCCACCCCGCCCCTGACAGTCACAGGCCAGGTCTCTGTGTCTGTGAACCTGGTGTCTGATGTGTTTTGCTTTCTTTGTTTGTTTTTCTTTGTTTTTTTTTTTTTTTTTTTTAACACATTCTTGACCAGAGGCGTATTAATACATCTTTTGTCATCTGAACATTATTGACCGGAGACCTAGCAGTATCACTTACATAGCAAATCACCAGTCACAGGTGTTAGTTTCTGCAAAAATTCTACTATCAATAATGAGTTAAGATACTGCATATAAGAGAGATCATAGGAGGTCTACCCTGTTGGTTCATTGGTTAAGACCCATGCTTCCACTGTAGGGGGTGCAGGTTCAATCCCTGGTCGGGGAACTAAGATCCATATGCCAAAAAAAAAAAAGGAAATTTCAAGAGAAGGGAGGATAAGCACACTAGTCAGGTAAAGAAAACTTAGGTGTGAAATCCAGAACATTCACACCCAGGTTTTCTTTACCTTTTCACATTCACCATATGAGTATTCCACTGGCTTTAACACTAATCCTAATTATAACACTGGATGTAGCCCTACCTCCGCCCTATGGCTCTCTTTGTCCTAAAGTTAATAAATACCCTAAACCAACACCAATAACCCTATTAAAAAAAAAATAATCACTGGGGACACCCTAGTGGTTCAGTGGTTAGGACTGTGTGCTTTCACTGCTGAGGATCCAATCCCTGGTTAGAGAGCTAAGGTATTGCAAGCCTCATGGTACGGCCAAAAAAAAAAGAGAGAGAGAGAAAGAGCAATCATATAGTGTTTGTCTTTCTCTGACTTATTTCATTTGGAATAATGCTCTTGCGACCCATGCCTGTTGTTGCAAATGATAAAATTTTTATTCCCTTTTACGGCTCATTGTTTTAAAAATATTTTGAAGATTTATTTATTTATTTTGGGGGGCTGTGATGGGTCTCCATTGCTGCACGTGGGCTTTCTCTAGTTGCAGTGAGCAGAAGCTACTCTCTAATTGTAGTGCGTGGACTCTCATTGAGGAGGCTTCTCTTGCTTTGGAGGACGGGCTCTAGGGCCCTCAGGCGTCAGGAGCTGCGGCTTCCAGGCTCTAGAGCACAGACTCAGCAGTTGTGGCGCAAGGGCTTAGTTGTTTCCCAGCATGTGGGAACTTCTCAGACCAGGGATTGAACCAGTGCCCCTTGCATTGCAAGGCAGATTCCTAACCACTGGACCACCAGGGAAGCCCTATAATTTTTTTTTTTTTTTTGGCTAGTGAGTTGTGAGGTCTTCCTGTATGTTCGATATTAGCCCTTTATCAAATATGTGATTTGCAAATATTTCCTCCCACTCAATAGGTTGCCTTTTCATTTTGTTGATGGTTTCCTTTGCTGTACAGAAGTGTTTTAGTTTGATGTGGTCCTATTTGTTTATTTTTGCTTTTGCTTTTGGTGTCAGATGCCTTAAATTTTTTTTGTTGTTTGTTTCTTCTTCTATTTTTTTTTTTTTTGGCTTGCAGGATCTTAGTTTCCTGACCAGGGACTGAACCCAGGCCCCAGCAATGAAAGCACTAAGTCCTAACCACTGGACCACCAGGGAATTCCCTGCCTTTTTTCTTTTCTTTTTTTAATACTGAAAAACAGATAATCCTGGTAGGTTATAACCTTGAGGATCATTCAGTCCAACATTCAATCCAATGTTCCCATTTCTCAGATAAGAAAAATGAACTAACAGCAAGAAGGTGCCTGACATTACTCCCCTCATTCTTTCCTGCCCCCCTCCTCCCTCCTTGCCTCTCTTGTCTTCCCCTCCCAACCAGAGAGCAAAGAGAGGCTTGTACCGGGGAGGAGCACCCCTTCCCACCTTCCTCAGCAAGACCTGCTAGGTCCTCCTGGTCCACTCTCAAATTTCCACCTCCTCCAGGAAGCCCTCTCAGAACTAGGTCAGAGGTTCAGCTGCTTAGCTGCCATGGGTCAGCCTTAGTCAGCAAACCCCTGGGAGGTGGGACCTGGGACAATCAGAGAACTTTCCTAAGCCAGTCAGAATAGAACTGGAATGTGAACCAGATTATTCTAAGTCCAGAGCCTACACTTTTTATTTTTGGCTGCACCACTGCATGGCATGTAGTTCCCCAACCAGGAATCGAACTGGAGAACCCTTGTAGTAGGAGTGCAGAATCTTAACCTCTGGACTGCCAGGGAAGTCCCCAGAACCCCATCGCCGTAGGCATCACCTTCTAAGCAAGTGGGAGATATTGATCCCCCCCGCCACCAGACAGATGGGAAGACTGAGGCTCAGAGAGTGAATATATGCCCCTAGGGTTGTAGAGCTGTAAGAACAGAGATCCTAGCTCCGGCCTATTTGCTTCTATTTGCTTCCCACCAGTCCAGACATCTTTTCCCTTTTCTCTGCTTCCTGGGCAAATATGAAGGTAGGCAAGGTGGCCCCACCTCCTTATTCTGCCCCCACTGGGCCAGTCTGCCTCTGGGTCCACCTTGGTGCCCTGAGTCTAGGTTTCCATCTGAAAACAGAAGTGGGTGGAGCCCAGAGTGGCACTCATGGGCCAGGAGTTTCCACGTGGGAGAATGTCTCAGTGCACCCTCCCATCCCAGGTGCAGAAGAACATTGTGAAGTTGGCCCTTGCTTGCGGCGGCCAACTCAAATCCTTTCTCCTGGAACCTGACCTGCCCTGTGCCCTCGGCACAAAGTTAATGTTTGCTGAATCAAGGAAACATGTCAGCAGCAGCCTCGGGTGCCAAAGGTAAGTGACCGGCTCTGCTGACCAGGGCTGGTATCTTCGTCCCTCCTACACCCTGGACTTTGCTTCCATAAACACTGTGGGGTCTCGGTCACGTGTTGGAAGCACCCCTACATGCCTCTCCCATCTGTGGGAGAGGTGGGGGAGGGGAACCTACAGGACCCAGTCTTTGGAGCCCCCCGGGCCCCCTTCCTGGGGCTCCATCTCAGGCTGGGCCCAGTTGGAGAAGGTTAGCGGTGGATGGGTACGGCTGCCTTGGCTCTTTGTTCCTGAGTGGCCAGTCCATGCCCATCCTGTGCTAGGAGCTAGGTGCCAGATGGCTTGCTCAAGGAGCCCACAACCTAGATGTCCTCATGTGACTCACCCTCCACTGTGCCCTGGTGTGTAGACGACAGGGAACCCGCAGGCTTGAGGCTGATTTTCTTTCTTTCATTTTGTAAAAAATAATTTTTAAAATTTATTTTTGGCTCGGCTGGTTCTTCACTGCCGTGCAGGCTTTGCTCTAGTTTTGGGGAGCCGGGGGCCCACTTTCTAGTTGTGGTGCCAGGGCTTCTCACTGCGGTGGCTTCCCTTGTTGCAGAGCACTGGCTCTAGGGTGCTTGGGCTTCAGTAGTTGTGGGATGTGGGCTCTAGAGCACAGGCTCAGTAGTTGTGCAAGAGCTTTAGTTGCTCCACAGCCTGTGGGATCTTCCTGGCCTAAGGATCGAACCTGTGTCTCCTGCACTGGCAGGCAGATTCTTTACCACTGAGCCATGAGGGAAGCCCCTGATTTGATATATTTTTTTTTCTTTTAACATAGTTGAGCCAGCCATTATCCTGAAGATTTGATAATCATCTATTTAGAATCTTGGCCTTTTTTTTTTCTTTTTAGGATGCACTAGGAGGCCGGTGGAATATTAGTTCCCAGATCACCTGACCTCCCTCTTGAGAAATCTGTATGCAGGTCAGGAAGCAACAGTTAGATCTGGACATGAAACAACAGACTGGTTCCAAATAGGAAAAGGAGTACGTCAAGGCTGTATATTGTCGCCCTGCTTATTTAACTTATATGCAGAGTACATCATGAGAAACGCTGGACTGGAAGAAACACAAGTTGGAATCAAGACTGATGGGAGAAATATCAATAACCTCAGATATGCAGATGACACCACCCTTATGGCAGAAAGTGAAGAGGAACTAAAAAGCCTCTTGATGGAAGTGAAAGAGGAGAGTGAAAAAGTTGGCTTAAAGCTCAACATTCAGAAAATGAAGATCATGGCATCCAGTCCCATCACTTCATGGCAAATAGATGGGGAAACAGTGGAAACAGTGTCAGACTTTATTTTGGGGGGCTCTAAAATCACTGCAGATGGTGATTGCAGCCATGAAATTAAAAGACGCTTACTCCTTGGAAGGAAAGTTATGACCAAGCTAGATAGCATATTCAAAAGCAGACATTACTTTGCCAACAAAGGTCCATCTAGTCCAGGCTATGGTTTTTCCTGTGGTCATATATGGATGTGAGAGTTGGACTGTGAAGAAGGCTGAGTGCCGAAGAATTGATGCTTTTGAACTGTGGTGTTGGAGAAGACTCTTGAGAGTCCCTTGGACTGCAAAGAGTTCCAACCAGTCCATTCTGAAGGAGATCAGCCCTGGGATTTCTTTGGAAGGAATGATGCTAAAGCTGAAATTCCAGTACTTTGGCCACCTCATGCGAAGAGTTGACTCATTGGAAAAGACTCTGATGCTGGGAGGGATTGGGGGCAGGAGGAGAAGGGGACGACAGAGGATGAGATGGCTGGATGGCATCACTGACTCAATGGACGTGAGTCTGAGTGAACTCCGGAAGTTGGTGATGGACAGGGAGGCCTTGCGTGCTGCGATTCATGGGGTCTCAAAGAGTCGGACACGACTGAGCAACTGATCTGATCTGATATAATTAAAGCTGATATAAAGTGTTATATGATTGTAATTTCACAAATAGGAGAGGAATGGTCACAGTTAGGGAGAGCTGCAAGGAAAAAAACCATCACTGGGACACAACTTTCTTGCATTTCACCATATGGGCAGCTTGGAATTAGAGTTCTTTGAGTATCAAAAACAGAACAGTTCATACTATGAGTCCTTGCCTATTGGCTCCTTCTGGGAAAAAAAAAAAAAAAGACAATGTGGAACTTCTCTGGTGATCCAGTGGCTAAGACTCGGAGCACTCAATGCAGGGCGCCTGGGTTTGATTTCTGGTCAGGAAGCTGGATCACACGTGCTGCAAATAAGACCCAGTGCATCAAAATAAATAAATATATATTTTTAATGGACACAATGTGAAAAAGAGGCAGTCTCTAAATGAAGATGCCCTTTTGAGGTTTGGAAACACAGTCTTTGGTTGCTAATGAGCTCCTGTGAAATCATATGCCTTATCTTTAGACATAACGTGCCATGAGTTGCATATCTTTGGGCGAGTCGGCTTGTATTCTAAGACCAACGTGACAAAAGGGTGTGGGAAAGCCTTGGCTGTCTTTTGAACTTGGAATGTGGCTGTCTGGCTTGGCTGCAGCAGAAAAGATGCTGATACTCCCTCTTTCTACCCCCAACTTTATTGAGGAATAATTGACAAATTACTGATAAGAGAAACTCATCAGGTCTAACTAAACTGGACAATGTGATTTATGCAGATCACCTGCATGCTTCTGAGAGTCTGGAATTTTGGCACATCATACCATGCAGAGGTTTCACAAGACATCCAAAGACGTCCATGGCAAAAAAAGGGAGGGAAAAAAAAGGCATAAGATCTCGTACTCTAGATAATATCCACATGAATCCCTACCCTCATTTATAAGGCTGTTCACTTGTCTTAGTTCATCTACCATGGTGGAAAATATTGTAAACAACCTAAATGTCCTTGTATTGGTTAAATACAAGGAAACATTAAGTAACTATAAAAACAGATCAAGAGGGATTTCTCTGGCAATCCGGTGGTTAAGACTGCATGCTTCCACTGCAAGGGATACAGATTCGATCTCTGGTCAGGGAACTAAGATCCCACATGCTGGCAGTTCCCACAGTGCAAAACATACCAATGACTGTCAGCCATTGAATGGACTTTATTAATTTATTTTTTCAAGTTTAATTGGAGTACAGTTGACTTACAACGTTGTGTTAGTTTCAGGTGTACAGCAACGTTAATCCATTCTGAATTGGATAAAGAGAACCTGCATTTAAGTAAAGAGAACCAGTTCAACAATTTCCATTTGGAATCTTCTTTTGGGATCACCCCAGGCTATTGTGACCAAAAAGTTTATTTCCTTCTCTTCAGGTCTAATTGCCATTCTGATTCTGCCGCAAATAATATTTGCATGATTTATACGATTTTAGGAGTTGTAAATATGGCTTTTTGAGAGTCATAGTTCTTGAAATGTAATTTATAAAGAATGACATTCACCCTTTTCAGCATATAGTTCTGTGAGTTTTGAAAACATATACAGTCACGTAACTATAACCACAATCAAGATCTAAAACAATTTCATTACTCAAAATCAGACCCACCAACCCATTCACCACTGTATACCTTTGTAGTTAAACCCTCCCCCACCCAGTCACTGACAGCCAGGGATCTATTTTCTGTTATGTGGACAGATTGTGGGTTTTGCCTTTTCCAGCATTTTGTATAAATGAATCAGACAGTAAGCAGCCTTGTGAGTCTGGCTTCTTGCATTCAACATAATGCATTTGAGAGTCTTCCATATTGGTGCCTCTACGTGGATTGTGTGTCTTTTTGTTGCCGAGCGGAGTTTCATAGAACTGGTCTCCCAGAGTTTTGCTGTTGTTGTTTTTGTTTTTTGTTTTGGCCCTGTCTCATTGTGATTTTGATTTGCGTTTCCCTAGTGGCTAATGATGTTGACATTTTTATGTGTTTATTGTTAATTTCATACATTCTTTGGAGAAATATCTCATATCCTTTTCCTACTTTTTCATTGTATTATTTGTCTTTTTATTTCTGAGTTGTTGTTGTTCAGTTGCTCACTTGTGTCTGACTCTTTGCAACCCCATGGGCTGCAGCACGCCAGGCTTCCCTGTCCTTCACCGTCTCCCGGGGCTACTCTAACTCATGTCCATTCAGTCGGTGATGCCATCCGACCATCTCGTCCTCTGTCACTTAGTTGTAATGGTTCCTTATGTGGTCCCTTATCAGGAATCAAGTCCCTTATCAAATATATGATTTACAAATATCATAAATTTACAAATATCATTTTTCCCACTCTGTGGGTTGTGTTTTCACTTGATGGAATGACAGGCAGCACAGATTGTTTAAAATTTGATAACGTCTGACTTACTATTTTTTTCTTTGGTCACCTGTGCTTTTGTTATTGTATGTAAGAAGGGGAGCTGATTTTTTAACTTAAAATATCTTCAGCTGAAGGAGTGTGATCTGTCTCAAGTTGTCACCTTTGGAGGCAGAGCACTTTTTCAAAATAATAATAAAATAGCAGCAACAACAAAAACTTAGATTTTCTGGTCATTTGGTTTTATAAGCCAGATACTGTGCTAAACACACTAGATGCTGTGACCTTTCTTTTTTCTTTTTTTAAATTAATTTTTATTGGAGTGTAGTTGCTTTTATGCCCTTTAATTATTAAATCCTCTAACAACCCTAGGAGGTAGGTGCCGTCATCCCCATTTTACAGATTGGAAAATGGAGGTTTAGAGAGGTATCCAAGGAACACAGCTAAAAAGTGACAGAACTGAGAATTGAGCCCAAGCCTGACTCTGTCAGGCTTCCCTGGTAGATCAGCGGTAAATAATCCGCCTGCAATGCAGGAGACTCAGGTTCAATACCTGGGTCAGGGAAATTCCCTGAAGAAGGAAATGGCAACCCATTCCAGTATTCTTACCAGAAAAGTCCCATGGGCAGAGGAACCTGGTGAGCTACATGAGGTCGTATGAGTCAGACATGATTTAGCGGCTAAATTGCCACAACCGCCTGACTCTCTCCAAAGTCTGTATGCTAGCCACGTCCTGCCATGCTGTCATTGCTTTTGGAAAATGCTTTGGAAATGACCCCTGAGCCCGTTTTCAAGCAGCAGGAGGAAACCAGCCTCCTGGACCCTGGAGAAGCTTCCTCTTCCTTTGGCTTGTGGCTAAGTGGGAAGGGCTGGCTTGGCAGGGGTGAAGGAGGGGAAAAGAGGGGGAAGGTAGGAGCGCTGCAAGTCTGCAGGGGGCCTTCGTGGACAGGCTAGAGAGGAGCAAAGCCTTTGTGTTGGCAGAGGTGGGGGCTCCTGCTGAGCAACCTTGGGCAAACCACTTCGTCTCTCTGAGCCTCATCTGTAAAATGGTAATTATAGTAGCACCTCCCTCATAGGGTTGTTATGAGAATCATCTGAGCTAATGCACGTAGAGCGCTTTGCTTGATGCCTGGCATGACTCAATTAATGCCTACTGATATAGATAATTAATAGTTACCAATTATGCTTATAAGGAATGTATGTGCTTAGTCGCTCAGTCATGTCCGACCCTTTGTAACCCCATAGACTGTAGCCCACCAGGCTTCTCTGTAGTGGGGTTTCTCAGGCAAGAATACTGGAGTGGGGTGCCATGTCCTTCTCCAGGGGATCTTCCCGACCCAGGGGTGGAACCTGCGTCTCTTGTGTCTCCTGTGTTGGCAGGTGGATTCTTTACCACTAGCTCTACCTCAGAAGCCTATGAGGAATGTGGGAGGGTTGCAAATGTCAGATTAGGGGGTTTGGGCTTTATCTTTGAGGCAATGGGGGAGCTTTTGAAGGTTTTGTAGCAGAGTTGCAACATCGTCAGGACTTCAAAGGCTTCACTGCTCAAGGTCAACGTGGGGAAAAGCTGTGGATAACTGCTGTGCTTGAACTGGAGTGGCCTATTTATGATTCTTTATTGTATCTGGGGGCTTCCCTGGTGGCTCAGTGGTAAAGATTCTGCCTGCCAATGGAGATGCAAGAGACCTGTGTTTGATTCCCTGGGTTGGAAAGATCTCCTGGAGAAAGAAATGGCAACCCACTCCAATATTCTTGCCTGGGAAATCCCACGGACAGAGGAGGCTGGTGGGCTATGGTCCATGGAGGTCATGAAAGAGTTGGACATGACTTCGTGACTAAACAACATTATATCTGGGGAATGTAAATAAACTAAAAAGACTTTAGTTTCATTTGAAAATTGGACTGCCAAAACAGTCAAACAGTCCTGTATTCTGTTTTCTGGGATCTACAGCTGTAGGCCTCCAAACAGAATTAAATGAGGATTCAAGGGCAAAAGCCTGTGGATAGAACCACCCCATCCCCTGCCAGGCTCCACAGACTCCCCAACAAGGGCTGAAATAACGGTTGGGGAACAGAGGGCATGTGGGCTGGCCAGTGTGCCCAGCTATTATCAGGGCTGGTGCAGCTGGGATGGGCCAGCTGGGTGGGGCTGGTCTCTATCTCTTGGGGCACAGAGCCCACATGCTTGAACTTTAGAGTGATGGGCAGCTGTAGCACCAGGCATCAGGGATGGCCTGGAAGGTCCAGAGTTCCGAGTGGGGACTTCTCTCCAGTTGCAGTGCACAGGCTTCCGATTGTGGTGGCTTCTCTTGTTGCAGGACATGGTCTTCAGTAGTAGTTCCAGCAGATGGGCTCAGTAGCTGTGGCTCATGTGTTTAGTTGCTACGAGGCTTGTGGAATCTTCCCAGACCAGGGATGGAACCCAGGTCCTCTGTACTGGCAGGTGGATTTTTATCTACTCCAGGGAAGTCCTGGAGACTTCTGTGATCTTGGGCCACTTCCAGCTCCTCCCTGAGTCTCAGTGTCCCAAACCATGGGTGCCCAGGATCTGAGGTGCCCAGGACAGAAGACTGTCCTCTGTGCTCGGCTTTGGAGCGTTGAGTGCTGTCCTGGATTTTGTTGGTTTGGCCTGTCCAGCATCCATTCCTCCTCTAGCCACAGCATCTCAGTCTTCCTTTGAGGAACCATCCCTTCTCCCTTTCTGCCCATGTGGTTTGGGAACATGTTGGGGGGCTTCCCAGGTGGTGCTAGTGGGAACCTGCCTGCCAATGCAGGAGACGTAAGAGACACAGGTTCAATCCCTGGGTGGGGAAGATCCTTTTGGAGGAGGGCATGGCAATCCATGCCAGTATTCTGGCCTGGAGAGTCCCATGGACAGAGGAGCCTGGCGGGCTACAGTCCATAGGGTCGTGAAGAGTTGGACACAACTGAAGCAACTGAGCACGCACGAGCCAGGACTGGCCAATGAGAATCTCTGTGATTGGTTCAGGTTTGGGTGCCTGACCAGAGCTGGCTAGTGTGGGTTTGCCCTGGGACTTTTGCTTGAGAAAGAGACTCTCTCTGGGGTCTGACTTTGCTGAGCCAATGGAACACTACTGCGGTGCCCATGTCTGACTCCATGGAGGGAAAACGTGCCTGTGTGTGGAGCTGGCACAGAGAAAGCTATGATGAGAGAAGGAGACAGATTCCTGATATCTGAGTGACCTAAGTTAAGAATTTTTCCTCCTTTGCTTAAGCTCCTTTGAGTTGGGTTTCTGGCATTTACAAACACATTTACAAACACTAATCCTGGCACTAAGAGAATATAGCAACAACAATAACTGTCTATGAGCACTTATTCAATATCAAGCACCAAAGTTGGTTGGCAGCTGTCGGTTCAGCAACTGGCATTGATATTGATTAGCTTTGCTGGCACTGGAGTTCCCTGGTGGTTTGGTAGTTAAGAATCCACCTGCCAAATGCAGAGGTCCAATCCCTGGTCCAAGAAGATCCCACATGTCACGGGGCATCTAAGCCCGTGTTCCACAACTACTGAGCCTGTGCTCTAGAACCCATGCTCCCCAACAAGAGAAGCCACCACAATGAGAGGCCTGCACCCCACAACTAGAAAGTAGCCCTCGTTCACTGGCAACTAGAGAAAGCCCACGCACAGCAACAAAGACCCAGCACAGCCAAAAAAAAAAAAATTGTAGATGTAGATTTGCTGGCACAAAATGATAAAGTCAACAGACTTATGGCAGTTTTGATTATTATTTTAAAATTCTCTATGGACGATGTACCTCTGTGGTGGGCATGGAAGGTGCTTTCAAGGAAGGACTTGGGGGGATGGGGGAAGTAGCTGGCTGTCAGCTCCTATGGGATCTCCTGCCATTGCACGGACTTTGCCCCAGGCTGCCTCTGCCCAGAGCAGCTTCCATGTGGTAGCTGAACACGGCAGGAGTAAAGGTGGCCATTTCAGCCCAGTGGGGGACAACTCTGACCAGCAAGTCTGTCTCCAGAGTCCCAGTTTGGGACAGATCAAGTCCTCTTGGGCCTCCACCACTGACTTCTCCTTCTCCCCAGTCTGGCTTCTCCGTGTTCATTTCACTGGTGTGAATCCTTAAAAACATCTTGTACCCCAAGCTCTGTCTCAGTCTCTGCTTCTGAAGAACCTATTCTGTGACCAGCTTTACTACCTGCACCTGGAGTGGGCAGGACTCCTTGCCTCTCCCCACTGGGTGTGCCGCTCCCAAGCACTGGGCCTGTTTATCCTCTCAGCTCACTGTTTTCCCATTTTACAGATGAGGAAACTGAGACTCAGAAAGTTGAAGACTTGCCTAAGTGATCAGTTGTCCGCTGTGATTAGAAAATGCTGAATCAGAAGGTGGAGCCAGGTCACCTTTATATCACTATGTTTGCTACTGTCAAAACCAAACCAAACCCTTTATTTCAAGGTGTCAAGAAGTTCAGCAACCATTGGAGGAACATGTATGTGAAGGCTGTGATCCGAACTTAATCATTTTTAAAGTCAAAAGCAGGTTCTGGCCAGCATTTTCTATAAAGAGTTAGGTAATACATATTTCAGGCTTTGAGGGCTATATGGCCTCTGCTGAAACTATTCAACTCTGCAATTGTTATCTTAAAAGCAGCCAGAGGCAGTATGTAAATGAATTGGCATTATGGTATGCCAATAAAACTTTATTTACAAAAACTATTTGCAAAAACAGGCAATGAGCAGAAAGAGACAAGCATCCATATTTGGACTGAGAGTTAATATAGTTTGCTTGCTCCAGCCCTAGACAATCAATAAAACAATTAAGCTTTAGTTTGTAGCAGGGTTGAATTCTGTGATAAAAGGACTCCTTATGGCCAGTTACAAACTGCTAACAGAAGGTAGTTTGAACTTGGAGTTGAGAACCATATGTGCAGTAATATATCACACAGAAAAATAGACAAAAGTCTAGGTAGTATTAAAATGTAATAAAATCGGGAATTCCCTGATGGTTCAGTGGTTAAGGCTTTGTGATGTTACTGCTGAGGGCCCTGGTTCAGTCCCTGGTTGGGCAACTAAAATCCCATAAGCTGTGTGGCAAGAAAAAAAAGATGGAAATGTAGTAAAATGAGTAATTAGAAAGTAATGAGATTTGAACATTTTTTACCTTTGTTTTCATGAGAGTTTAGTTGTAAGTGTATATTAAACTTTTTTCTGCTTTTTAATGTAATTTTTAATGTACATAATTTAATTTTAAGTAATCTGGTGTCTTAAAAAAAAGTCTCCCAAACTTCCTGAAGAATTCACAATGGGCTCTCCTGAGCCAGTAGGAACTGCTGTGCGAGATGTAGGAAGCAGGAGGCCCCCATGGCGAGGGAAAGGGCAGAGGCCATCAGTGGCCCTGGAGGAGGAGAAGCTGTTATAACATCAAGGCCCAGGGCACATCAAAGAGATTTTCTATTTCCTTTCTGGGCAAACAACTATGACGTCAGTCGCTTCATTATTTGCATAAACTGAGGGTGAAGTTACTCAAGATCAACCACTGATCCCTTCCAGACTGAACCTGTGACCCCATTATCCAGAGTCCCTAAACTTTTGAACATCTGCCATCCTTCAGTTCGGAAAGCTGACTTTCATTCTTCACAAGGATAACCGAAGAGTTAGCTTTGGCCTTCGATTTGCTGTGTTGCCTTCAGTGTATTGCTTAACCTCTCTGAACCACCTTTCTCTATATCTGAATGTCAGGGAGAGCTGTGGTGAGTCTCTGGTACCTACAGGGATAGGAGTGACTATGTGTCCAATGCTTGGCATTTAATATAACAGCCTTATGAGATAGGTATTATTGTTATACCCATTTTACAGTTAAGGAAACTGAGGCTTAGAGAAGCTAAGTGGTTCATACTAGTAAGTGGTTGAGCTGGGATTCATTCTGTCTACTCCAAGTCCAAATTTCTCATTTATTTTTTTCTGGTGTGTCTCCCTACATCTGGAGATCTCCAAGATTTTACAGTGATAGGAGTCTGAGAAATCATTAGTTCTGAAACTTGAAACCCAAATGCCCTAGAAGCCAGGAGAGTGACAGAGAAGAGAGAAGAGCCGGGTGGGATTGTGGAGTCATAGGCTCATGCCTTGGCAACAAGGACAATGATTATTCAGCTCCAGCCGTTTATCCCTGGCGGGAATGTGGGCCCAGTTTCGCCAGATTTTGTTCAAGAGCAGCTGAAAATGTGAATTTTTATGTGAAATCCATTGATTTAAAAATTGTTTTATTTTTGGGAACTCCCTGGCAGTCCAGTGGTTAGGACTCCATGCTTTCACTGCCGAGGGCCTGGGTTCAATCCCTGGTCTGGGAACTAAGATCCCATAAGCCTTGCAGTACAGCCAAAAAACAAAAACGAAAAAACCAAAACACCTTAGAGTTCAGCCTGTTGGTTTACAGATGCAGGAACTGAGGGTAATTGACTTCTGGTTCCCAGTAGGCCAGGGCAGATGGAAAATATGGAAGATTTGCAGAGTCCTGGAGGCTGGCAGTATGATTGTGACCACCCAGGTATTGTAGGTAGCTCTTAGGTCTTTATCTCAATTCCATTTCTCCTGGCCTCCTCCTGAAATGAAAATGAGAAAGACATGGATGTCTGGAAGAGGCTGACAATTTAAGTTCCCCTAGATCTTGGCAGCTTTGTAAAGCAAAGGCTCTCTTGTTTGCCTATGGCCACCGCAGGTAAGCTTAACCTGTAGAACAATCGGAATGGGGAAGGAGCAGATTATTCTCCCTGTTGGTTCCCTTAGAATCCTTGATTCAACACTGACTTGGACTTCCCTGCCAGTCCAGTGGTTAAGGCTCCAAGCTTCCAATAAAGGGGTGCGGGTTTGATCCCTGGTCAGGAAACTAAGATCCCATGTACTGTGCGGTGCGGGTGGCCCCCAAGTCCCCCCTCAAACAAAACCCCCCAAATGAACAAAAACCCCACTCACTTAGTCAAACAACTGAGGCTAAGCCTCAGTCCACATCCTCTGAGTCCTAAGTAGGTGGAACACACAGGTAAACATGCATTAAGGATAGCAGATGGAAACGCACTGAACAGTCCAGCTCTGAGGTAGGTCAGAGAATAATTTTCAGGAGAGGTGATATTTGAGCTGGATGGATCTCGAAGGAGAAGCTGAAACCAGCCTGGCCTGAGACAATGTCTTAGAGAAGGAATCTGCAGGTGCTAAGACCCAGTGCTAAGAGAGACTGAGCAATAGATAAATGGGCCAGAAACTGCTATCAGTTTAGGGTGGCTGGAAATAACTTTGTGTGTTGGAGGTGGGCTAGGGGTCAAAAGGCAAGCAGGGATCAGAAGGGTCTTGAAAGATAAGAGAAGGTGCTGGAAAGCCATTAAAAGCTTTTAAGCATCAGAGTGACAGTGTTGTTCTTTGGGTTGGTTATTCTGGCTGCTGTGTAGAGAATGGATGAAAGGGACAGCGAGAAGCTGAGACAAAATTCAGAGCCCTCAGAAATCTGGGGTGATGGCATGAGAGCAGAGGAGGAGGTGATGGAATGGCTTTGAGAGTTATGGAGGCAGTAGAAGGGACAGGATCTACGTCATTATAATAATAACATTGACAATAACAATATAATATAGGGACTTAAACAATAGCTCTGGTTTCTGACTGTAAAGGCGAGAATCTTTTCCCCTCCCTTTTTTTGGGAAAAATTTCAAACCTTAGAAAAGTTGCAAGATAGTTTCCGTGAACACCCAATATTTACCTACTGTCACCGAGATTTACCTACTGTCACATTTTGTCCCTCTTTTTCTCCATGTCTCTGTTTTCATACATACAGAGATGTATACATACATGTTTGTATGCATAGCTTTTTTTCCTGAACCACTTGCAGATTTGTTTCAGAAACCATGATACTGCACCTCTAAACACTTCAGCATTCCTCTCTTTTGAATAAGATTTTTCTAACACATTCACAATACCATTAACTTCCTGAGGAAATTTAATATCCATATACTGTAATGGAGAAGGAAATGGCAACCCACTCCAGTGTTTTGCCTGGGACATCTCATAGAGGAGCCTGGTGGGCGACATACAGGCCATGGGGTTGCAAAGAGTCAGACATGACTGAGCACACACACACACATATACACCTTAATATAAAGTCCATATTCAAATTTCACCAATTGTCCCAGAAATGTCTTCTAAAGCTGCTGTGTTTTTAATTTTATTTTTAAAAATTCAAAGATTATATGTTGCAGTTATTGTGTTTCTTTTGTCTTTTCCTTTGTTTCCTTTCTTTTTTTTTTTTTCTTGCATCCGTGTTAGAAATGTTTATTTAAAAGTGGTACCTGAGGTGAGAGTTCCCTGGTGGATGAGGGGTTTAGGATTTGGCACTTTCATTGCCGTCTGGTGCACAAAAAAGAAAAATGGTGATTAGGTAATTGAACAAAATGTAGGAGGCCTAATGTAACTGGTTCTAGTTTTTTCTATGTAGAGATTATTTTAGCAACGTTTTATTTTGAAATAATTTCAAAAGTTACAGAAACATTGCAACAATAATACAAAGAATGTTCCTATATGTTTTACCCAGAGTCACCAATTATTTATACTTTATCACATTTTTTTCATTTTCTTATCTACAAATATATATACAGATTTTTTTCTGAACCATTTGAAAATAAGTTACTTCTCTTGCCCCTAAATATTACAGAGTGTATTTTCTAAGGACATTGTCTTATATAGCCCAATGCAAGTATCAAAACCAGGAAATTGAACTATATTTGGTACTAATATAGTTATATTAATATATACTACTATATATATTAATATATATGCTAATATAATAACTAAATTTGGTACTATATTACCCATATTCAAATTTCCCCAACTGTGCCAAGGATGTCTTATAGTCTTTTTTTTTTTTTTTTAGAGAACCAGGATCTAACTAGGGTTCACATATTGCATTTAATTGTGTCTATTCAGTCTTTAAATATATTTATTTATTTGGCATTGCCAGGTCTTAGTTGCAGCATGTGAACTGTTAGTTACAGCATGTGGCATCTAGTTCCCTGACCAAGGATTGAACCTGGGGTCCCTGCACTGGGAGTGTGGAGTCTTAGCCACTGGACCCCCAGGGAAGTCCCTTTAGTCTTTAATCTAGGTGATTGCCCAGCTTCTGTGTGGATATTTCACAATAATGACATTTTTTAAGAGTTCAGCCAAGTTGTTTTGAAGAACGTCCCTCAATTTGGTTTGTCTGTTTGTTTTTCATGACTAGATTCAGAGCAAACATGTTTGACTACTAGGTACGTGATGGTGTGTCTTTTTCAGTGCAAAATGTCAGCGGGAACATGTTAAGAGGTTGTGTCACCTTTTGCTTAAGCTGGGTTCAAATTGGGGCTGCTTATTTTGCTAGCTGGGCAAGTGAGTCATTGAGATGATTTTTCTCAGCTGTCAAATGAGGGTAATAATAATCCTGGTTTATGAGTTTGTTGAATTAAAAAAAGAATTATTTGGCTGTGCTGGGTTTCAAATCTTCTTTGGGGCATGCAGGATCTTTTCTTCAGTTGCCACATGTAAACTCTTGGTTGAGGCATGTGGGATTTAGTTCCCTGACCAGGGATCAAACCCTGGCCCCCTGCATTAGGAGCCCACAGTCTTAGCCACTGGACCACTAGGGGAGTCCCAAACTTGTTGAATTAATACATATAGGGCCCTTAGAACAGTGCAATGTGTTGTGTTTGATAAATTATTAGTATTGATATTATTGTTGTCATCAGTACTATTTTTACTGATATTTATAGAGACCTTAATATGAGACGCACTGAGTCCAGTGCTCACTTCTTTGCCCTTCCAGCACCTAGGACCGTGTATGACACAAAGGAGGCATTTAATAAATATTTGTTTGCAAAATGTCAACACTATGAGATAGATTGCTATCAATAGCCAACCAACTCACGGATGAGGAAACAGAGGCTCAGTGAAGTGATTTATCTAGGTCACTACTGGCAGTAAGAGGCAAGAGCCGGGATTCGAACCTACGCTTATAGGCTTTGTAAAACCAGGGATAAGGAATCTGAATATTTTGTAAACCCTCAAGGACTGTGTAGATGTAGAGCTGAAATGGAGCGTCACGCACAGTGCGCTGCCTCATGCATACAGAAGGCGCTCAATACATAGCTGAATGAATGAGAAAAGAAAGTGAGTTAACTAGGGAGAGTTCTTCATGCCCTGGTCTGGGCCAGCGCTTGGGTGGGACTGGGAATCCACCCGTCTTCATACCTCCCCGCCAAGAGTTACCACAGGACCACGTGTTCCAGCAGGGTGTGGCTTCTGGTGACCACGCCCCACAGACAAAACCACACCTTTTTGCTTTTCCGGGCGCCAGCTAACAGCCGAGGTGTTTTGGCCCGCGCGGGAAGCCGTAGCTACAGTTTCCTCGGGCGTCCGCGGCCTGGAAACCAGCTATTCCAGATCCCGGGCAGACGTGCACAATGTCGGAGAAGGCAGGGAGTCAGAGCGGGGGCTCCCCGGAGGCCAGTGGCGTAACTGTCAGCGACGTTCAGGAACTGATACGGCGCAAGGAGGAGATCGAGGCCCAGATCAAAGCCAATTATGAAGTGCTGGAGAGCGTGAGTGTGGGACCTGGGCTCCCGGGCGGCCTGGGAGGCGCCGCAACGCATTCCTGACCCGGCCCCAGGCCGGGCAGTGAGGCAAATAACGTGAATAACTAGGAACGATTCGAATAGATGTTCTAGCAAGCATTTATGGAGCCCTCACTGGGAGCTGTGTTAAACGCTCGACATTGGTTAACGCATTTAATCCTCCCAACAATCTTTTGAGGTGCGTTCTATTATTTCCCCCATTTTAGGGATGGAGAAACAGACATTACTTAAACCTGCCTGAAATCACAGGACTAATACATTTGCAGAGGCAGGGTGATAATCATCTCTGTCATCAGTCGTTGTTGTACAGTTACCAGATGTCCTGTAACCACTTTACCTTAGAGCTTCTTAAACTTTAATGTGTATGCGAATCACCTGGCGATCTTGTTAAAATTCAGATTCTGGTGATGCACGGGTGTATGGGAACAGCTACTGCATTTCTGCAAATTCCCAGCGATGCTGATGCCACTGGTGTAAGAACGTAACAGGAAAGGCATATTATCCTTATTGTATAAGGAGGAAACTGGGGCCAAGAGTGGGGCAAACCCTTGCCTAGGGTCATGTACGTCGGAAGTGGCTGTGAGGGGGTTAGTTCTCAGGTCTCTCTGGCTCCGAAATGGATAGTTTTTCTTAAGCCATCTAGCATAAAACCACAAATCAATTTGCCGAGGAAGAGTAAATGAAATTACATTCTATATAGGGTGGATGAAGTGCAATGTAGGTGATGGTTATAAGATGAAGTATCATGTGGAGGCCAGGGTACCCTTTTACTGGGTGCTGACTGTGTGCCTGAAGGGAGCTGGTTTATGTGTATGCTATATCCTGGAATCCTCTTAACTGCTCTATGAAATTGGTATGTTACTCTGGGGTCAGAAAGCGGAAGTCACAAGGTGAAATTTAGATCTTATGACTAGGGAATCCAGAACCTGTGCTTTCAAGTGGTTTATGCCAGCTATTTCTCACACCTTAGTTATTTTTCTACTGCAGGCAGGATGCTGTGTCTGTATACCTCTTGTACTGTTCAATTCAGTTCAGTTCAGTCGCTCGGTTGTGTCCGACTCTTTGCAACCCCATGAATTGCAGCACGCCAGGCCTCCCTGCGGAGAAGGCAATGGAACCCCACTCCAGTACTCTTGCTTGGAAAATCCCATGGACGGAGGAGCCTGGTAGGCTGCAGTCCATGGGGTCGCTAAGAGTCAGACATGACTGAGCGACTTCACTCTCACTTTCATGCTTTGGAGAAGGAAATGGCAACCCACTGCAGTGTTCTTGCCTGGAGAATCCCAGGGACAAGGGAGCCTGATGGGCTGCCGTCTGTAGCGTCACATAGAGTCGGACATGACTGAAGCGACTTAGCAGCAGCAGCAGACTGCCAGGGAAGTTCAGAGTTGTACACTTTAAATGGGTGGATTGCATGGTGTATGAATTATATCTGAATAAAGCTGTTAAAAAAAATGGAGAGGCCCAGATATAACAAGTGATCTGGAGATAATATGAAGACCAACACCAGTTGGAGACTTTTTCCTTGACTACTGGAGGGTTGATGATAATTGGAAAGGGAATAAGTATTTTAGATTCAGGGTTATTAAATGCCTTGTATATGAGTTGCCAGTGGCCTGGGTCCCAACTTTGGAAACCAGTCTCTGATGCGGTATTGCCTTACTGCAATCAGGAAGGCCAGTCAACTCTTAATCATTGTGAGCAGACAGGAGGCAGATACAGATATTTAGCCCCTGGCACATTTATACCGTATCTATAAAGAGTCCTGGGTTAAGGGAGTATACAAGACCCCCTTCCCCATGAACAGAAACAGTAAGTGTAACCCAGAGGCTTTCAGAAAGAGAGGGAGAGACGTGAATGGAATCTCTCCTCTTGGAACCTGTGTACACTCAGCAGTTGGTTTCTGTGCTGATCATTACAGCCCTCATTTATTACTTTCTGTGTGTATTAGTTTCCTGGGGTCATCATAACAAATGATCACAAACTTGGTGGCTTAAAACAGCAGAAGTTTATCCTCTCTCAGTTGTGGAGACCAGCAGTGTGAAATGAGGAGTTGGTAGGTTTGATTCCTTCTGGAGCTCTTAGGGAGAAGCCATTCCCTACCTCTCTCCTAAATTCTGGTGGCTCTTGGCCATCCTTGGCTGGTGGCAGTGTCACTCTAATCCCTGCCTCTGTCTTCATGGCCTACTCTCTGCATCTCTCTGTCCCATCTTTCCCTCTCCTTTCTTTTATCAGGATACCCATCATTGGATGTAGGGGCCACCTGAAATCCAGGAAGATCTCTTGCGATCCTTCACTTAATTATATCTGCAAAGATCATTTTTCCAAATAAGGTCATGTTCACGTTCTCGGGGCTAGGACTGGGACATATCTTTTGGGGGCTGCTATTCAACACTCTGTGATTGTGTCTGGCACCGTGCTAAGCACCCTATGTAGGTCAATTAGTTAATTCTCAGAACAGGTGTGAAGTGAGGTGAGTGTCATTGTTCCCATTTTATAATTGAGGAAGCTGAGGCCCAGAGAGGTGGACATATTAACCAAGGACACCCAGCTTGTGTGTAGCCGAATTGAACTTGAAATCAAAGTCTGCAAAAACCCAGCTGTATGTCATATAATATGATTCATTGCTGTTGTGCACCATGCTCTGATTTAGGTAGGAAAAGACTTTAAAAATATGAAAATGGCAATTCCTTGGTGATGCAGTGGTTAGGACTCTGTGCTTTCACTGCCGAGGGCGTGAGTTTAGCCCCTCATTGGGGACTAAGATCCCACAAGCCATGCAGCACAGCTGAAAGAAACAAAACATGATAACAAATGTATTGTTTTCAATAGGGAATACATTGCCATGGTCAAAATTCAACATTTACAATAAGATATACGATGGAAAGTCTCTCTCCCTTCCCTGTCCCCAGCCACCCCTTTCCTCTACCCCAGATGGCAACTGGTAATATCAGTGTATCCTTCCAGGGATGAAAGGCCTGTTTGAAGGTCCCTTCAGATCTCTCTTTATTTTCAGGAGAACCAAAGTCCTGCCTCAGCTGGGTGCTCTTGGGGGTTTTTACCCACTTCTAACCTCCAAGGTCACCAGCCAGGTGTCAGCTGCCCATAGTAAGGAGGGTCTGGAGGAGTTGAGGTAGCAACTGGCCTTGAGGGTGATGCTCAAAGGAGTCGTTAGTTTTATCTGTACTGCTCTAATGTCAGAAAAGAGAGTGGGTCCACGCATTACTGGTGTTGTTAAAAGTCAGTTAAAAAATAGTGCCCACCTGCAAGGGCAGTGGTGGGAGGGCCTGGGAGAAGGCCTGGTCTGTGCGAAGTGATCAGTACATGGCCGCCGTGGTCACTGGCACCTTTATCACGACTGCAGAGGAGCAGTCAGGGGAAAGAGGGCTCGAGGACTTCATACCTGTAAAATCTTTCTGACCTTGTTTCTTCCCTCCAGCAAAAAGGCATCGGGATGAATGAGCCACTGGTGGACTGCGAGGGCTACCCCCGGGCAGATGTGGACCTGTACCAAGTCCGAACTGCAAGGCACAACATTGTCTGTGAGTGACCCTGGCTGGGGATGTTTCCCTACCTTGCAGCAGGAGGTGTATAGGGCACAAAGAAGTCACCAGTATTCCATATTACCTGCTTTCCTCTCTCTCCCTTGATGGGATCATCTCCTTGTCCCCATGGAGGGACTGAGAACTATGGGAATGGGATAGAGTCTAGGGGTATATAGTTATAGTCTCATTTTTCTTTTTTTTTTAAATCCTTTTTTTTTTTTTAATTTGTTTTATTTTTTGGCCTCACTATGTGGCATGTGGGATCTTAGTTCCCTGACCAGGGATCAAACCCATGCTCCCTGCATTGGAAGCATGGAGTCTTAACAACACTGGACCTCCAGGGAAGTCCTGTGGTTTCATTTTTCATTTACTTTTAGGAATCTTGCTTAATTGTGGAAACTTTTATTGCAGTAACAACAGAAACCCAAGGCAGATATGGCTTACAATCCCAATCAAATCAGTTACATGTAAGGAAGTATGTTTTGCTGTTAATTATAGTGACCCGACTATGGACACTCAAGCAGAAAATTGCTGAGTCCCTCAGTAAAGACATTTGGAGGTAGGCCATGCAGGGCTGGTCTTCAGAAACCCAGGCTCTGCCATCCTTAGGAAATCTTGTTCATCTTCAGGGTCACCATATCCATGTGGCAGGCAGGAAGAAAGGGAAGGAAGAAGGTAGGAAGGACACAAGCTCCTATGCCAGCTGGTACACCTCCTGTTAAAGATCTGTCCTGCAAGTCCCATGCCCACGTCCTGCATCAATTTCTGCTTTTCTCTTATAGGCTCCCCTGCCTGCAAGAAATGTACCCCACAATGGGCGTATTGCTATCTTAAATAAAATGTCTTATGTATATAGGTGTATATAGTGTGTCCCTGGAGAAGGAAATAGCAACCCACTCCAGTATTCTTGCCTGAGAGATCCCATGGACAGAGGAGGCTGGCAGGTTACAGTCCATGGGATTGTAAAGAGTTGAGCATGACTTAGCACCTAAACAACAGTATAGTATGTATGTGTGTATTTATTATCAAAGAACTAAGAGAGTGAATAGAGGTTGGGTAGTTTATTTGACTTCTGTTTCTGCTGTAACAAATCATCACATACGTAGTGGTTTAAAATGTCACACAAATTGGGACTTCCCTAGTGGTCCAGTGGTTAAGACTTTGCCTTCCAGTGCAGGGGGTGTGGGTTTGATCCCTGGTCGGGGAACTAAAATCTCACATGCCTTGTGGCCAAAAAAACCAAAACATAAAACATAAGCAATATTGTAACAAATTCAGTAAAGACTTTAAAAATGGCCCACATCAAAAAAAAAAAAATCTTAAAAAAGTCACAAATGTATTATCTTAAATTTCTAGAAGTGAGATGTCCACGTGGGTCTCACTATACTAAAATCAAGGTGTCAGCAGAGCTGTGTTCCCTCCGGAGAATTCATTTCTTTGTCTTTTCCAGCTTCTAAAAGCTGCCCACCTTCCTTGACTTGTAGCCCCTTCCATCTTCAAAGCCATTGGTCACTTCTCTCCAATTACTGAGTCTGTCATCACGTCTTTCTCTCATTCTCCTGCCTCCCTCTTTCACTGATAAAGATCCCTGTGATCACACTGGGCTACCACTTGAGTAATCCAGGATAGCCTCCCATCTCAGGACCCTTAACTTAATCCTACCTGTACAGCCTCCCTTGCCATGTCAAGTAGCAGATTCACAGGGTCTGGATTTAGGATGTGAACATTCTTCCTTGGGGCCACTTTTCATGCTCCTACAGCTAGGCAACCAATGATTTCTACAAGGGCCTATCAAATAGAAGGGAATTTATCATCTCATTACTCTTCCCACTTTTTAAAAAATTTAATTAGTTAACTTATTTTTGGCTGCAGTGTGTCTTTGTTGCTGCACTCGGGCTTTCTCTAGGGCTACTGTTCGTCGCAGTACACTGGCTTCTCACTGCAGTGGCTTCTCTTGTTGCCGAGCATGGGCTCTAGGGGCGTGGGCTTCAGTAGTTGTGGCAGACGGGCTCAATTGCCCCACGTCACGTGGAATCTTCCCAGACCAGGGATCAAACCCATGTCCCCAGCATTGGCAGGCGGGTTCTTAACCACTGGCCCACCAGGGAAGTCCTACTTTATCCCCTTGATGACTTCTGTTTTACCTATGTGAATCTTGACTCTATCTGCAGCATGCTTTGGTATAAGTTGTCTTTAGGTTAAAAAAAAAAGTTACCCAGATCCTAGCTACTCTGATGGACTGGCCTGCAGAGACAGCTTACTCGACTGTCGCGTTTGTTCCACACATTTTGAGTTAACTGGCAATACTGAAAAGAATCAGAGGACTTCATCCCCAAACTCCTGGTTTCCAGCTGTTCTCACTGTTGCCTCTCCCACGCTGAACACCACCAGTCACGTGTTGCTAGATGGGGCATCTTCTGGAAGCATTAAGAGAAAAGTGAGGTCCTCCTTGGCTCCAGCCTGCTTCACTTGGTCGCTTGCTCATGGCGCTGCTCGTTGTGTACGCTTGAGCTTGTGGCCATGGATTCGCTGGACGAGTCCCTCCTGCTCACCTTTCAGGCCTCCACTGAAATGGTGCTCCCTTTGGCAGGCCTTCCTTGATCTTCTAGACGAGCCAGGTCAGGGCCTGTGGGCGGGTCAGCCCACATCGTGGTCATCAGGTGTCACTGTAATCACTCATCCCTTGGCCGCTCTCTTTGCGGGACTGTAGGCTTCACGAGGGCAGCCCCTCTGTCTTGTTTGTAGATGAGTCCTCAGCGTCTGGCTCAACCTCTGGGATATAATAAGCACTCGTTAAATATTTAGTGAATGAATGTTGGGGGCACGTCTCATGTCCTCTGCTGTCTTTTCTTGGCCCCTGATATGATACTCTCCTTCAGGCCTGCAGAATGACCACAAGGCGGTGATGAAGCAGGTAGAAGACGCCCTGCACCAGCTGCATGCTCGCGACAAGGAGAAGCAGGCCCGGGACCTGGCGGAAGCCCACAGGGAGGCCCTGAGCCGCGACCAGAGCCAGGGCCTCAGCCCCGCTCAGGCCTTCGCCAAAGTGAACAGCATCAGCCCCGGCTCCCCCGCCAGCATCGCAGTAAGCCAGGGCTGACTCCTTGAGCCCACGCCCTGAGGGTGCCTTGAGGCTGGGGCACTGTGGACAGATAGACCCACACTGTCTCCAGGGCAGCAGACACCAGGGAGGGCCAGCAGGAGTGAGGCTGTGCTGCCCGCTCAAGGAGCCATGAGGGAAACCCTGGGCCACAAGGTGGAAGGCGATAGATGTCCCAAGAGAGGGAAGGAGGTGCTCTTCCTGGGCCTGATTCTCGCTGGGTGTTGAGTAACAGACGGGAGAGTGACAACAATAGCTGCCACGTACTGAGCCCTTGCTTTGCAACACGTGTCCTGCCAAGTGAGCTCGCCTGGTGTGTTTTGACAAGTTTTAACAGCTGTGATTGGGATATAGGTCACATGCCGTAACTTTTATCCATTTAAGGTACATATATGATTGAGTGGCTTTTGGTGTAGTAACAATTAGGAGTCAGATTTTAGAGTATTTTCATTATTCTGAAAAGAAACCAGTTAGGCATTACACCTCAACCCCCCATCTCCCTTAACCCCTGACACCCACCGGTCTGCTTTCTGTTTCTATGAATTTGCCTATTTTGGACACTTCATATACGAGTGAATGGAATCATACAATGTGTGGTCCTCTGTGTCTGGCTTCTCCGTCTTAGTATCGTGTTTTCAGGGTCTGTCCGTGTTGGAGCATGTATGTCAACTTCATTCCTTCTTCGTTTTCTAGAGCTTTTTATTGGAGAATAGTTGATTTATGGTGTTGTGTTAGTTTCAGGTGTATAGCAAAGTGAAGAAGTTATACATATACGTACATCCACTCCTTTTTGGATTCTTTTCCCAGAGAGGCCATTACAGAGTACTGAGTAGAGGTCCCTGTGCTGTACAGCAGGTTCTTATTAGTTATCTATTTTATATATAGTTGTGTATAATCTCCCAGTTTATCCCTCTCTCACCTTCATTCCTTTTTCTGAGTAGAGTGTGGTGTCTATACTCAATATCTATAGTATAGATCACACTTTGTTTATGCATTCATCAATTCGTTTCCATTTTCTGGCTATTATGAATAATGCCTCTGTGAACGTGACATACGGATTTTTATGTAGAGCTGCAATTAATGCTGAATTCCACAGCCACCCTCTGGAGTAGGTACCATTTCACCCATGGGGAAAAGCCTCAACCCCTGAAGTACTTTTTGCCAGGACACATAGCTTCTAGAAGGTGAAATTGGGCCCTGCCAGTCATCTTTAGTGATCGTAAGACCGTGAGTTACATGTTTTATCCACCACTGTGCACACAGCATCTGGTACAGAGTTGTCGTCAGCCCGTGACGAGTATTTGCAGAAGGGATGGAGGAACTGTGATCTGTGTTCTAGAACCACAGGGTCACTCTTGTCCTGGGTCAGCGTTGTGCCCCTGGCTGCTCGAATGGGGCCTTCTAGGGCAAATGTGTCTAAATGTTGACTCCTGAACAAAGTAAGCCAGATTAGCCTGCCACTCCTTGCCCTCGCACCTGGGTCAGGACCCCCAGAGAGCTTTGCCCCATGTTCCTCAAGGCCTGCAGCTTTCATCAGGCACTGGGCAGCTTTCATCAGGCACTGGGCAGACCTGGCCGGCCACCTTTTGCTCACTCTGTGCCTGGAGGAACCCCTGGAGGAGCTGGCCCAGTTATGCGCTGCCCCTCCCTGCCCAGTGTATCTAAATCCTAACCTCTTTGCTTCCTGCCTGCCATTCTTCTCGGTGGAAAACATGCTCATTAAAAAAAAAAATCAGAGTATAATTGCTTTACAGCGTTGTGTTTCTGTTGTACAATGAAGTGAATCAGCCATACGTATAACATATGTCCCCTCCCTCTAAAGCCTCCCTCCCATCCCAACTCCCATCCCACCCCTCTCGGTCACCGCAGACCGCCGAGCTAAGCTCCCTGTGCTGTACAGCAGATTCCCACTGAAAATGCGTGCATTAAGTTAGGACTGTCTGAGAGGGTGAAGAGCACCAGAAGCACACTGAAGCGCTCTCCTGACTTCCTGTTTTCTCTTCTCTCTTTAGGGTCTGCAAGTGGATGATGAGATTCTAGAGTTCGGCTCTGTGAACACCCAGAACTTCCAGTCGCTGCAGAACATCGGCAGTGTGGTCCAGCACAGCGAGGGGGTGAGCTGGAGGCTATGTGGTGTCTGGCCAGCGACCCTGGAACTGTCGGGGCAGGAGCTGTGGCCAGGGTGCGGCCAGCTGCCCTCAGGGGCTGTTACTCAAGCACAGTCCTTCCCGCACGGGGCCTTTACATGGGCTGTTCCCTCTGCCTAGAATGCTTATCCCCCTGATTTCTGGCAGGCATCGGGCCAAGAAGCAGTCGGCTAGTGTCGGTGCCCTGCTAGAGGTCAGGCCTTCATTTCCACACTGACTGACCCCTTCATTCAGGCTGTGCTTAGGTGAAAGTTTATAATTTTGATTTTTGTCAAACTCATTAGTTTTGCACTTTATGGCTTATATCTGCTTAAAGAAATTCTTCTAGTGCTTTTATTTTTTTTTAGCTTTTCTTTAATCCATCTGGCATGTATCTTTTATTATTTTTTTTTTATAACAGTTTGAGGTGCAATTTACATACCTTCCAGGTCACCCATTTAAAATGCATAATTCACTCATTTTTAGTCTGTTCGTAGAGTTGGGCATCCATCACCACAATCAGTTTTATTTATTTTTTAAATTTTTATTTATTTATTATTTTTTACAATCAATTTTAGAACATTTTCATCACCTCAGAAAGAAGCCTCATTCCCATTAGCAGTCACTCCCATTTTCCCCATACATACCAACCCCTGGCAGCCACTAAACTACTCTTTGTCTGTACAGTCTTGCTTGTTCTGGATATTTCATGTAAATAGGATCCTACAGTATGTGATTTATACTGTATATATATACACACACATATATGGTGTGATATATCTTATATATATACTAAGTGATATATATATATCATTTAATGTAGTGTTTTCAAGATTCATCCATGTTGTAGCATATGTCAATACTTCATTCCTTTTTATGACCAAATAGTACCCCGTTGTATGGGTAGGCCATACTTTATTTATCCATTCATTAGTTGATGAATATTCAGGTTGTTTCCACTTTGGGGGCATTATTATAGAGTAATACCTCTGTGAACATTCTATAGAAGTTTGTGTGTGCACATATGTTTTCATTTCTGTTGGATTCATAGTTCATCTGAAATTAATTTTTGTCAATGGTATGAAGCAGGGTCCCAGACATATTTTTTTTCCCCAAATGGATAGTAGTTGTTCCAGTATTGTGTATTGAAAAGTTAGTACTTTACCCACTCTTTTATATTGCCACATCTGTTATATAATTCTTATACGTGGGATTCTTTGTTTCTTTGGTCTATTTGTTTGGAACCTTTCTGGGGTTCCCTAGAATAAATCCATTTGTCCTGCTCTGCTTCCCTTTAACCCTTTGCCAGAGAAGGTGTATTGGTGAGTGAAAAAAATCACCCCAAAACTTCAGCAACTTGAAGCTTCAAGCATCTATTAGCTCATACAGTTTGGGGGTCAGGCAGTGTCCAGGAGTCGTGTAGCTGGGTGGTTTCGGTTCAGGGTCTCTAATGAGGTTGTGATCAAGATGTAAGCAGAGGTTGCCGTCATCTGAGGGCTTGACTGAGGTTAGAAAATCTGTGTCCAAGGTGCCTCATTCACATGGCTGTTAGCAGGAGACTTCAGTTCCTTAGCACATGGGCCTCTCACAGTGCTGCTCGCGTGCCCCCACAGCCTGGCAGCTGGCTTCTCCAGAGTGGGCAGTCCAGGTGAGAGCAGAGAGCCGACAGCAGCACCTTCTCTGACTCGGTCTCTGAAGATTCACACTGTCAGTTCCACTGTCTTCTATTTGTTAGAAGCAGCTAAGTCCAGTCCTCACTCAAAAGGAAAGGAATTAGGCTTTAACTCTAGAAGGAAAGAATTTCGAAGCATTTATTTATCATTGTGGCATTATACCTTTGTCATCTCTTTACTGTCCCATCATCATCTTAGTGAGGTTTCTAGAGATGACACATTGTGTTATTTTTACCAAAGTCTATTTTTCACTCCTTCTTCCCCACCCCACCTCCCCAGCTTGCTAGGGTGTTAGAGTTTACTCATGTTTCTTGGGTACCTTGCTGCATGTGACAATACTTTTAAACTTTGTAGTTATCTGGGCTCATTGTTACTGCTTTGTGTTGTAAATGTGTCTCTTTTTTTTGCCTCCTGGAAGAGGTAATACTTACTAATGGCAAAAACAGAAGGAAAAAACAGTGAGAAACCTCCCTCTCCTCCAGGTTCATTTCCTTTCCTCCAAAGGCAGCTGCTTTCCAGCTGTGTGTCCTTCCAGGGACGGGTTCTTTGTGCATTGGTGTTCAGAGCTACTGGGTGCTTTGATTAAGTTAAGGCCTAATGTACCCACAGCAGAATTCACCCTTTTCAGTGTATAGTACTGTGAGTTTTGACAACTGTATGTGTATGTAAATATCACCAAATGAAGATACATCGCAGTTCCGCAACCCAAAACGGCCTCATCCTTTTGTAGTTAACTTCTCCCCATGCCTCATCCCCAGGAAACCACGGATCTCTGCTCCACTCCTGTGGCTTTACCTTTTCCAAAATGTATAAGTGAAACTGCATAGTGTAAAGCCCTTTAAGGGACTTCCCTGGCAGTCTAGTGGTTAAGACTCTGTGCGTCCATTGCACGGGGTGCAGGTTCAATCCCTGGTCAGGGAACTGAGACCCTGCGTGCCATGTGGCACGGCTGAAAAAAAGTCCTGTAAGTCTGGTACTTTCACGCAGCGTCCTGCATCTGCGGTTCTTCCAAGCTGGCATGTGCACTGTAGTTCATCCCTTTTCACCACTGAGTAGTAATCCGTTGCGTAATGACCCCCAGACTCTTCATCCATTTTCCCAGCGTGGGACATTTAGGTTGTTTCCACTTTTTGGTGGTTACTCATAATAGCTACTGGTTTCTAATCTGTCTCTTCTAGTTAGATATAGTCTTAGGCTATTTATAGCTAAAAGATCTGTTTTTGTTAACACTGAGGTGTAATTGACATATAACATTATATGAATATTATTTTCAGGTGTAAAACATAATAATCCAATGTTTGTATATATTGGGAAATGATTGCCACAATAAGTATAGTTAACATCTGTCACCATACATAGTAGTTACAGGGTTTTTTTGTGTGTGTGATGTGCACTTTTAAGATTTACTCTCTTAGCAACTTTCAGATATCCAAGAGAGTATTACTATATTCCATATTGCACAGCATGGTTACTCTAGTTAATAATACTGCATGAGTCCTTTTTTACAAAGGCAGTCATTGAACATTTTGTAAGAAATTTCATTCTTTAAAATGAAATTTCCTGGGGAATTCCAATATATCAAACAGATAAGTTGAACTGCTGGGATGGGCTAGAGGTGGGTGGGGGCAGTCTCACACTCTCAGGGCCCTGGGTCCTCCTAGAACCAGAGCTCAGAATCACGGATCTGGGTTTCCATGGTCTGCTCTGTGAATTGGAAAAAAAAATCTTTTTTTAACCCCATAGCATTTTATTGTTAGACATTTAGGGAGTTTCCAATTTTATGGAAACTTGGAAATTAACACCCTTGTAGACAAATCTCTGTTTCTGTAGATAAGTTTTTAAAGGTGAGTTTCTGGATCAAATGCATGTATTTTCAAAGGAAAAAAAATCTTAAAACAATATTTCTTTATAATAAAAATAGTGTGTATTCAACCATAAGAAAAGAATGGTGTACTGATAGGCTGTAACAGTAACAGTCCTTGAAGGGATTTGTGCTAAGTGGAAGAAGCCAGACACAAGGGCCACATATTTTAGAATTCCATTTATATGAAATGTTCAGAAGAGGCAAATCTATAGAGACAGAAAGTAGAGAGGTGGTTTCCAGGGGTTGGGGAGGAGGGACTGGAGAGTGGTTGCTAATGAGCACGGGGTACCTTTTTGGGTGATGGACATACTCTGAAATTAGGTGGTGATGGTTGGACAAATCTCTGAATATACTAAAACCCACTGAATTGTATACTTTATTATTTTTAAAAATATGTATTTATTTATTTGGCTGCACTGAGTCTTAGTTGCGGCCACCTGGGATCTTTGTTGCGGCATGCAGGATCTAGTTCCCTGCCAGGGATCGAACCCAAGCTCCCTGCATTGGGAATGAGGAGTCTTAACCACTGGACCACGAGGGAAGTCTCAAAATTTCTATTATTTTTAATTGAAGGAGAGGTGATTTTTTTTTTTTAATTAATTAATTTATTTAGCTGCCTGGGGTCTTAGTTGTGACACATGGGGACTTTGTTGCAGAGCACAGGCTCTGTAGTTTCAGCGAGCAGCCTTAGCTGCCACGCAGCATGTGGGAACTTGCTTCCCCAACCAGACATTGAACCCATGTCCCCTGCATTGTAAGGCAGATTCTTAACCACCGGACCCCCAGGGAAGTCCCTGAAGTATATAGTTGATTTATAACATATGGGACCTTTTAGGACATATATTCAGATGGATTCATGCTTCACTGGTTTTGTTTTATTTTTACTAAACCTACTTATTCACTGCACTATATTTAAACAATACCTTATTGAGGGGTATTTTGGGTGTTTTCAGTTTTTGAAATTTTTGAACAGTCCGGGATGAATGCTTTGTTTATTTATCATCTTGTCCTTTTGCAAAAGATATCTTTAAAAGATACCTTTTAAAGATTTTGCTGCTGTTGGGGAGGCATGTTTCTCCAGGAGGATGGTACCAAATCTGTAGCCCCATTGGCTCCCCCCAGAGTGCCATGTCCCCCACATTCTCGCCAGTTGCAGAAATTATGTCTAGAATAAGCATCCTGGGACTTCCCTGGTGGTCCAGTGGCTAAGACTCTGTACTCCCAATGCAGGGGGCCCAGGTTCCATCACTGGTCAGGCAACTAGATCCCACATCTTGGCACAGCCAAATAAATAAATAAAAGGAATTTTTTTTTTTTAAGCCTCTTTACCAATCTGGTGGGCAAAAACCAAAAAACCGTTCCTCCCACCCAACCCCAGTATCTCAGCCTTCTAGCCTGAATCTCTTTGAATGCTAAGGAGGCTGAACATAAAATGAGTTTATTTTCCTTTCAGAAGCCCCTGAATGTGACAGTGATGCGCAGAGGGGAGAAACACCAGCTTAGACTCGTGCCAACACGCTGGGCGGGAAAAGGACTGCTGGGGTAAAGTATCTGTGTCCATTCACACTGCAATGTCCGTCGCATGCTTGTTAGACATAAAGCTGTAGGCAGGAGGTGGGGTCTTTGGGGAAGGAGGGAATTTCCAGATTACCTGTAGCAACTCATGATGAATCTTTTTGGCAGGATTGAGATTGCAGGTGTGGAGATGAAGGGAGCCCTGGTCACTCTGGGTCTTTCATTAACTGGGTGTTTGTGTTGAATGAACGGGAAAGCACGTAGGTGAAGAGCTCAGAAGGGATCACTTCTGATCTTCCTGAATGGAGCCACCAAACTTACATACTGTTTTCTTTTCTTTTTTTTCTTCCAGCTGCAACATTATTCCATTGCAAAGATGACTGTCCCTGAGGAATGGAAACAGGAAAGCATCTTGCTTTGCCCCAGACCTGGGTCCAGTGGGCATTTCCTCCTCTTCTTCTCTGCCTGAAGCTCAAGGATCTCAAAGAGACTGGACGCCTGAACTTCGAGGTGGTGGAAACGCTGTGGCCTCTCAGTTCAATCTCTCGGGACTAAGGCATTGTTAAAAACTTGATTTGTGTTTAGCATCTCTTGCAGCTTAGGCTGTGACCCGAAATGAGACTCCTCTGGATGGTGAGGAAGTGGGCGGGAGTTATTCTGGCAGGTGCTAATGTGACTTTATTCTTCTAGAAATCTTTTGTTTTCCTCAAATAAACCCAGTTTTACAGTATTGATATGATCATGTTATCACCCCAGTTGAATTTCCTATGAACCTCTCAAACCAAAGCTCGGACAGGAGTTAGAGCCTCCTCATAGAAAGTTGGGCAGAACAAATCAACAGTTGTGCTGAGTTTGACTAACAATATCTCTGGAACATGATTCTTTAGTGAGTGAGGTTTCCAAACACTCAGGCTGCACCATCTGCTTTTGCATTGCAGCATTGCTGCTCTGGCTACAGAAATTGCATCCTCAGCATTTGGATCTCCAGGGCCACAGCTCCCTCTAACGGAAGCCAGGAAGCACGCCTGGTGCTTTCCGTAACCCACCTGAGAGCAGAAAGGTCCTTTTCTGGAATAAAAGACCCTGCAAATTAGCCTCTGATGACTTTCATAATTGAACCTCCTAAGGTGTGTTGACATTACTGTTGAGAATCAGCGGGGTGTGCAGACCTGGCTTCTTGAAAATGCTGATTCCTCCTGCCTGCCTTTTATTTTCTTTCTTGAACATGGCAACGTGAGTTTAAGTGATACTTAGTGACTCCCTGTTTACTTTCCTTCTCTCGTCATCGTATTACAATGCTGTGACTCCACAGTTTCTGCTAGACCACCTTCTGTTTCAGAGGGCATTGGCACATTCTGCTGAACACATGCTCCGGTTCCTCAGGGCTGGATTTGCTTGGCTTGGATACAGATACCAGGTCGTCCTGACAGGAGTCAGTACTGGGTGTGCTCCTATCCATGGGCTCTCATGCTCAGCTGGAAAGACCTCCGATTGAGTACGTGCCCCAAACCATGTACCCTAGCCAAACTTCCACTTGGATTTGCCCCCCTTGTAGTTACAGATGTGCTGTGTTTACCAGTGTTTGCTGTTTAAATTGTTTTTTTCTAATTCCATGTGTTTTCCAATCTCTTTTTATAAACCCTAGACTATAATAAACACGGTTTGTCCCATCCAGTAATCCCTTTTATTTTTTTGAGATGTGTGTATATGAAGATCCCCTGGAGTAGAAAAAATGGCAACCCACTCCAGTATTCTTGTTTGGAAAATTCCATGGGCCAGAGGATGGAGGCTACAGTCCATGGGGTTGCAAAGCGTTGGATAGGACTGAGCACACACGCAGGCACCCACATGCTTATCAGCCAGCCTTGTGAAAAGAGGGTGTGGTGGGGTCAGGAGAAGCATTCAACCCTCCTAAGAGTTTTTTTGCCTCAGTGCCTTTGGCTGGTTTCCTTCATGTCTTCCTTCAGAAACCTCAGGATGGACATGCAGTCCGGCTGTCTTTTGTGAAGGGCTAGTGGAGGGTCGCTGTGAGGTGGAATCATCCTAATGGATTTTACCACACTGGTTTGATAGAAACATTTTGTGATAAGAATCGCAAGATAATGTAACCTGTGTAATATTTAATCCCAGCCAGCTAAAATGATCTACACAACATGTAGTTCCCCGGGCGAGGAGCTTGGAGGACAGTTGTATGGTGCATCAACGAGATCGGAAAATTCAGTTTGCTTTTGACAAAGAGAATTTTATCAAACAGTTTGTACTTCTTCACTTAATTTTGTCAAGCCTTCAGAAAGTCAGAATTGCTAAGATTGGGCTCTGCAGCTTCTTAGTGGATGGCGGCAAGGGAAAAACTGGGGGACAGGAAGATGAGGAAAGCCAAATTTCAGCTCGCCAAGTCGCGGCGGCGCCTCTCCCCACCGACCGCCAGGGGGCGTGCTCGGCCCGCTCCCGCCTCTTTCTGGGCACGTGATCTCGGTCCGGCCTTCTCGCTTTACGGCCCGTCGCCTGCAGCGGCAGCGGTTACCATGGAGACGGAGCTTGGTTGGCAACCGTAACTAGGGAGCCTGTGGAGAAAGCGGCCGCAGCTGGAGGCCGGGAGGTGGGAAGAGGGCTTCACGCAGCGGGACGACCCCGGCCTTTGAGGACCAGGGTGGGTGCGCTCTGTGAGTCAGGAGCGGCGTCCCCGGCAAGGCGGGGCCTGGTGCCTCTCGGGGGGCGGGGGGCGCTCACCCCACCTGGGCCCGGCCTGAGGTAGGTCCAGGGAGACCTCCACCGCGCCTGAGCTTTGTGACCCCAAGGGCCCAGACACCTGCTCCCCGCACTCCACCCCTCCCTCCCGCACCTTGCTGCTTACTTGCTGTTTTACCTTGAATAAGTCACTACACCTCTCAGCGCCTCTTAAGTTTGCTATGAAGAATAAACGAGAGAATACGTAAAAAGGCTTTTAAACTTTCTAAACGACTGCTGCCATTTCTCAAGCACTCTGTGCTGCAACTCTGTTGAGCATTTTACAATCTTGTCATCTTCACAAGACCCCCAGAATGTAGGGTTATCATTTTCATTTTGCCAGTGAGCAAATTTAGACTCTGAGGGGTAAAGTGACTTGCCCGAGGTCACAGAGCTACTGAGTGGTAGAACTGGGGTTCAGTGCCAGCACAGGCTGACTGAAAAGACAACACTTTTAACCACTACCTGCTTCTTCCTTGATTCATGTGATTAGAATTGTCCCAAATACCTGGGTTATCATTTTGCTGCCTGTGGGAATATGAGTATATTTAAAGTGAGTTAGAGGGCTCTAAAATTATTCCTAGAAAGCAATGAATCCCCGGGGGTAGGGGGAGAAGGGGTGTTGGGCATCAGTATTTTTAAAGATTTAGGACAAGCTTTCCCAGAAGTCTGGTGTTCTTATTCTCATGGAAAGGGACCGAGCTGGCATTGCCCATTTCATTGATATGTTTGTGGACCAGGAAATCCAAGTGGGACAGAAAGGGCCCTGCTGACTATTATGTTCAAAATTTCTTTAGAGAAAACTCCAAAGAGAATAATGTCAGATGCAGAGGAAAACCCACTAGAAGAAACAGAAGAATATGGAGAAATAGAAATGCAAGAAGAGGATGATGAAGAAGAAGAATATCCAAAGTTTGAAGGGCTAGAAAATGTGCAAAAGGAATTAAAAGAAGTTAACACATTAGCATGGATAGAGTCTCCAGAGGAGGAGGAGGAGGAGGAAGGAGAAGAAGAAGGGAGGGAGTTTGGGGAGGAGGTGGAAGCAGAGAATGGGGAGGAAGGAGAGGTGGAGATAAGAGAAGAGGAGGAGGACAGGGAAGGGAAGGAGGAGGGAGAGGAAGAGGAGGAGGAAGAAGGGGAAGGGGAGGAGAGAGTGGAGGAGCATGAGGAGGAAGAAGGAGGGAAGGGAGAGGAAGTGGTAGAAGGATTTGGGAAGGAGGCTGTCAAAGAAGAAGTGGGGGAAGAGACTGCGGAAGCACTGGAGGAGGAAGAGGAGGCCTCAGGAGCACAGGAAGAAAGCACAGTGGAGCCCGAAGAAATCACCACGTCCATTATCAGTTTGGAGAGATTTACGCAGCCTGATTCCCAGACAGTCTTGTCAGAAATATCCCTAGTAAGTAGGAATTGTCATTCGTTCATTCATTCCTAATCATAATTGCATGCTTGTTACCCACTTACCTGCCCAGCTGTGGGAATATAAAACCAAATAAGACACAATCCATTCTCTTAAGGAGCTCTAGGGTGTGTAGGGAGGCAGACCCATAACCAAAGAGCAAGTGTTAGAAAACTAAGTGGAGTGAAGGGACTTCCCTGGTGGTCCAGTGGCTAAGATTCTGAGCTCCCAAAGCAGGGGGCCTGGGTTGGATCCCTGGTCAGGGAATTAGATCCCATATACTGCAACTAAGACCTGGCACAGTCAAATAAATATTAAAACAAACAAACAACTGAACTAAGTGGAGTGATTGAGAGATGCATAAGAGATATGTATCTATATTAAGGCTGACAACCCAGCTTAGAGGATGATCAGGGAAATCTTCCTGGAGGAAGTGTGTACCAGACCTGACTTAAAGGACAGTGGTTAGCTGGAGTGTGCTTATCTAAACAGAGTCAGCCTGTAAAACTCAGCTGTGATCCAAGAAGTGTGCGCCTGGGTGCTCAGTTGCTTCAGTCGTGTCTGACTCTCTGGGACCCTGTGGACTGTAGCTCACCAGGCTCCTCTGTCCATGGACTTTCCCACCAAGAATACTGGAGTGGGTTGCCATGCCTTACTCCATGGGATCTTCCCAACTTAGGGATCAAACCTGAGTCTCCTGCATCTCCTGCATTGCAGGTGGATTCTTTACCCACTAAGCCACTTGGGAAGCCCCAAGGAGAAGTGACTCTCTGTGACTTTGTGGTGGTTTTGGAGGCCACTTAGAAGAATCATTTTGCTGTTGTGGGTCTGCTAGTAAGCTGAGAATAAATTTGACACACCCACGATTCCTGTTATTTGAATACAAAACATCCCAGGCTCTCTTTTAAAGCAGTTCATAGTTCTGATGTGAGGCTAACACTAAGACTGGCTGCTGATTAGGAAAAGAAAGGAGACTAAATGAGGGCGAGTAGCGGCGTGTACTGGATTTGGCATCACAGTCTCCTTTTTATTTCTTTTTTTTTAAAGAAAAGTGGTAGCGAGTCAAAGCTTTCATTACAATCAGAGTTTTTGGAAACGTTCGAGCTTCCAAGAAGCCCTGGCTCACAATTAGAGTTTCTGGATTTGGATGTAACCACTTCTGGGGAACCACTGATTAGTTTCCCGGAAAGGCAGCCTTCAGGCGAGCTCGACCAGAGGCCCCAAGATGAATTGGAAGAAGAAGAAGGGAGAGACTTGGAACCAGAAAGGGGAGACTTGGAGCAGGAAAAGAGGGAAAGGAGAAAAGAAAAGAGTGTATCATATATCAGCAAGAAAAGCGAAAAAGAGTCACAGCCCAAAGCAAGGATCACCAAGGCATCGCTGGTCTCCACTGCCACTGAGGACATTTTGTTCCAAAGGAGGGAGAGTGCCAACATGTACCCCTTGGTAAGTGTGGCGTCCATTTATGTGTTTACTTTTTAAAACTTTTTATTTTTGTATTGGGGTATAGCTGATTAACAATGTGGTGAAAGTTTCAGGTGGACAGCGAAGGGACTCAGCCATACACATGCGTGTATCCATTCTTCCTCAAACCCTCCTCCCATCCAAGCTGCCAAATGGCCCCCAGTGCTTTGAGAGTATTTTGCCTATGGAAAAAATGCCACCAGAAAGATCCATTTTAAGCTAATCATAGACTTGGTCTTTTTAAAGTTCGGTTCAGAGCTCTGGCTGGACGTGTGTGACAGAATGCGCTGCATCTGGATTCAATAGCGGTGCTGTTCTGCAGGCAAAGAAATTCCCCAAGCGGTTTGTCTGTTGCATAGGGTGTTATTTTCTTTCTTTCTTTCTTTTTTTTGGGGGGGGCACACCTTGAGGCATGTGGGGAGTTCCTCGACCAGGGATGGAACCCATGCCCTCTGCAGTGGAAGCACGCAATCTTAACCACTGGACCGCCAGGGAAGCCCAGGGTGTCGTTTTCTTGCGGGAGACTCAAAATCTCTCTCTCCCCTCTCTCCTCTCCCCTCTCTCTGTTTCTCTCCCTTCCCACTCTCTCTCTTTGATATTCTAGTACTTCTCATCCAGCCACCAATTCTTCTTTTTCTCCTCCTCTCCTCACCTCTTCTCCTGTAACTGGCTTGATCCTTTTAGCAGCTCCCCAAACCATGGCAGTTTCCTAAAAACTAGCCACCCCAAGATGGATCAATAAGCGAAAGGTCTGGAAGAAGTGAAAGCCACCAGGAAAAGCACCATTCGATCCAATGGAGTCTGCCTTTGCTGCCACTGACAGCATTGCAGGGAGGCGCCATCTGCGAGGAATAAAAATATTATCATTTGCCAAGAGAAGGAAGAGGAGGTTTCTTTTCCCCCTTCTTCCTCCATCTGCTACTTTCTGAAAATTGTTTTCTGGGATTCATCCTCCCCCTGCCTCTCCACTGTAGATCCGTGCCTTTGGAAGATTTGTAAGTGATGGAGTGTGTATACTTAATGCAGTTCCTAACACAGAGTGAGCACTTGACAAGTGTTAACAACCAGATGATGAATGGGTGGTGGTGGTGGTGGTAATGGAAGGATGCCGAGGGGAAGTGCGGAGAAATTGACAGCCTCCTTTCTGTAGATGTGGCTGGCTTTGAGCAGTGGAGTTAAAGCTTCAAGCTTGCAGTTGCTTGGTCTGAAAGAAAGAATAACTTTGAGTTTTTTAGAGCCCATGAGGACATTGGTCTTATTTAGCCGACTAACCAGAAATCAGGTGATATCACTGATGAGAGCAAGTGATCTTTGTGCCAGGGCCCCCGCTCCCTGGACTTGACAAAAGCCACCATGCAGGTCTGGGCCCCTGTTAGCCTTGGGCTTGCTGTGGAACCAGACTTGCAGAGGCTGTCCCCCTTTGCAAGTTTGCTTAGCTCTCTGAGGGCGCTTTCTTTTTCCTTTCCTTTTGCTTTTATTGTTTCTTCTTTTTGTTAAAATGAATAAGTGCTCTTTATTAAAATTTTATATATATATATATATACACACACACACACACACACACACACACAGAGGTTCAGTGGCTAAGACTTTGTGCTCCTAATTCAAGGTGTCTGGGTTCGATCCCTGGTCAGGGAACTAGATCCCACATGCTGCAACTGAAGATCCTAAGCTCAAAGATCTTGTGTGCCACAACTAAGACCTGGTGCAGCCAAATAAATAAATAAGTAGTCTGTATTTATCTTTCTTAAAAAAAAATTCACCCTTTATTTCTTTTTTCTTTAAAAAAGGTGAAGATTCCTATTCTTTAACACACTCTCACCCAAAACCATTTTCCTGAGATGATTACTGTTGCAGTTTGGTATAACCATGTATCTTTCCAGACTTTTTCTGGTACATATACAAATATGTATCTATACACACAGAAACGCGTGCGCACACGTGTACAGTGTACACACACACACACACACACACGTTTGTGTTTCAGTTTTTGTTTTTACCAGTGAGATATTCTGCATCTCTGTAAAATGTTTTTGCACTTAGTATCTCTTAGAGGATTTTTTTTGTATCAGTGCATGTGTATCCACTTCCTCATTTTAAATTCAGCTATTTCCCTGTTGATGGCCATTTACGCTGTTTCTAATTTCTTGCTCTCACCAAAGGTGCTTCTGTTGCAGGCAGTGGGGCCTCCTCCAGGGCTCGAAAGTGGGCTCTTGTCTAACACTCGGAAATGAATTGTCTGAGGAGGTGCACGTGCTGACAAAGCAAGAGGCTTTATTGGGAAGGGGGCCCAGGTGGAGAGCAGGAGGGTAAGAGAACCCAGGACAACTGCTGTGCCAATGGGTCGCAGTCTCAGGTTTTATGGTGGTGGAATTAGTGTTCAGGTTGTCTCTGGCCAATCAGGGTCCTTCCTGATGGCACTTGCTCAGCCAAGATGGATGCCAGCAAGGAGGGTCGTGTTCCTTATTGGGACCTCCTGTTGTGAAATAATTCATGCAGTGGTTGCTTATGCTGCCTGGCCAGGGTGGGTGGCTTCAGTCAGTGTGTCTCCCCTAACTCTTCAGTGCGTATACTTCTCCATCTGTGTGCCACAGCACCCTCATTTTCCTTTGGGGTCCCCTGCCTTATCCCAGAGGCCTGTCATAAGTTGAAATGCTCATTGGTAAATAGGCATAGCTGTGGATACCATCTCCACCCAAAATACTAAGTATCATGAGTTTATGAGAAGGAATCATATGACTATCGAATATAGTGAAATCTGGCTTTGACAATCAAGTTTTGTTTTCCAGATCACCACGTTTTAGAAGATTAATATGAGAGGTGACTGTCCCCATGATCATCTATCATAAACGTCAAAACTAGTGCAAAACGCAATGAGTATGAGTCCTGTGTGATTTTGGTTAATGGTAAGGCTGCTCAAGGAAGTTCTGTGACTACTGAGTGAGGTCCATCTAGTTTTGATCTTGGAAGAGTTGTTTTACCTGGAGGCAGGAGTCTAGTTAAGAATGTGTTCTTTTTATAACTAATTTGTTAAATTGGAACATAAATTTCCAGGATGACTATAAGGCCTTTTAGAATTACTAGGTTTCCAAAAGAACCCTCTCACATGAAGAAATCAGCTTTTAAGAAGCAGCTAGGGGGGACTTCCCTGATGGTCCAGTGGTTAAGATTCCACACTCCCAATGCAGGGGTCGCTGGTTTGATCCCTGGTCAGGGAACTAGACCCCACAGGCTACAGTGAAGATCCTGTGTGCTGCAACTAAGACCCAGCACAGCCAAATAAATTAATTTTAAAAAAGATCCAGCTAGATATGGAATATTTCCATTCCTAAAAGGTGCAGCTTGAGACAATTATGATTCCATAATTCTACCACTCACACCCATGCAATAAAAGATCTAAATATAAGTTACAGCAAATGAGCAGATGGAATGAGGAGACAATGGAGAATGAAGTGTGTAGGAGAGAAATTGGCCACGTTGCCCACTCTGTCTGTCCTGGGAGAAATATATGGTCCATCATTTAACCTTAAGTATCATTCAAATATCAGAAAGGAAATACACCAGACTTCATCTCTGTGCTCCAATATAATTCACTGATTTTTGGTAACTAATTACATAACCATTATTTTAAACACTCTACCACATCAGCCTTGGTTAATTTTTAAAATAGACTGTATGGGGGGGGGGGTGGCAGTTTTAGGTTATAGAAAAATGGAGTGAAAAACAGAGAATCCCGTGTAGTCCCTGTGCCTTCTCCCCACCCCGGTCTCCTCTGTTATTCTTGCATTTGTGCGGTGCGCCTGTCACAGTGGATGAGCCAATAGGGAAGCGTAAGTATTGCCTGAAGTCCATAGTGTACCTTTGGGTTCACTGTGTGCTGTGTAGTCTCTGGCTTTGACAAATACGTAATGGTACATATCTACCACTGCTGTTTCATGCAGAGTAGTCTCACTGCCCTAAAAATCTCCTGTGTCCCACCTGTTCATCTCCCCCTCTCCCCTAGCACCCCAGCCACTGGCAACCATTAATTTCTTCAAATTGTCTCCATAGTTTTGCCTTTTCCAGAATGTCATGTAGTTGGACTCATACACCATATAGCCTTTTCAGATTGGCTTCTTTCACTTAGTTAGCATGCCTTTAAGTTTCCTCTGTGTCTTTTCTGGCTTATTAGCCAATTTCTTTTTAATTTTTAAAATTTTAATTTTATTTAATTTTTTAACCATGTCTTGTGGCTTGTGGGATCCTCGTTCCCTGACCAAGGATCAAACCTGGGCCCTTGGCAGCGAGAGTGGGAAGTCCTAACCATTGGACTGCCAGAGAATTCCTTCATCGATTTCTTTTTTTTTTTTGATGTGAACCATTTTTAAAGTCTTTACTGAGTTTGTTACAGTATTGTTTCTGTTTTGCGTTTTGGTTTTTTGGCCATGAGGGTCCAGGGATCAAACCCACACCCACTGTATTGGAAGGTGAAGTCTTAACTACTAGACCACCAGGGAAATCCCCCCTCATTTATTTTTTATCACTGAATGATACTCCATTGTATGAATGTACCACAGTTGATCTGTAATTTTTGTAAGAGACATTGAAAACAAAAATATACATAAACAAACTGCTATTGAATTGAAAACAATAGTCAGATTTATAGTACCTGTTATTTTTCATTTCAGGAAATTTTAACTTTGTTTTATTTTACTTGTTACTAGAAACATGGGGTTTTTAATCCTCCTAAGGGGATTTTATCTCTTTATATTGAATACTTTGTCCTTCCAGGGAGAATCATGAATAAGGAACAAATACTCAGGCTAAATAATTGCCTTTCTTAAGAAGTTACTTAGTGACTTTATTATAACTTATCCATTCTACATACTCTCAGTAAATTGAATTTCACAACAGTCAGTGCTCACTTTATGACTGATTACTGAACTGGGTTCTAGGTTCTGGGGAGTAGGTAAATAGGAAGTTGTTTCTATTTACTGTTGAAGGCTTTCCCTTATTTTTAAAGGAAACATTTTTATTGAAATATACAAAGAGAAAGTGCACACACAAGTGTAGAACTCACTGAATTCTTACACAGTAAACATACCTGTGTAAGCCCCTTGCATCTTTGCTTTTCTTTCTAAATGGAGTTATTATCAATCACATACCATAAAATCCACCCTCTTAACTGTTTCTTAAAAGATTATGGTAAGGTACTTCCCTGGTGGGCCAGTGGCTAAGACTCCCAATGCAGGGGGCCCGAGTTCTATTCCTAGTTGGGGAGCTAGTTCCCACATGTCACAACTGAGTTCTCATGCCACAACTAAAGATACCACGTGCTGCAGCTAAGACCTGGTGCAGCCAAATAAATAAATACATAGTTTTAATCAGATTGTGTTAAAAGGTACATAATATAAAACTTATCATCATAACCATTTTTACATGTAAAATGATTTTGTTAGGTTGGCCAAAAAGTTTGTTCTAGTTTTTCTGTAAGGAAAAACCATGTTAGGTGGCGGTGGTTTAGTTGCTGTCGTGTCTGACTCTTTGTGACCCCATGGACTGTAGCCCACAGGTTCTTCTGTTCATGGGGTTTTCCAGGCTAGAATACTGCAGTGGGTTGCCATTTCCTCCTCCAGGGGATCTTCCTGACCCAGGGATCGAACGTGGGTCTCCTGCATTGCAGGTGAATTGTTTACCAACTGAGCCACCAGGGAAAACCTCATAAGCTGTTATGGAAAAACCCAACAGAACTTTTTGGCCAACCCAGTAAATACATTCATAGAGTTGTGGAACTGTCATCATCGCCATCCCCATAACTCTCTTCATCTAGTGAAACACACGCTGTACCTACAGCTGCCAACTCCCCACCCCCCACCCAGTTCCTGCCAACATCCTTCTACTTTCTGTCTCTATGAATTTGACTATTCTCGGTACCTCAGACAAGTGGAACCATTCAGTTCATATTTGTCTTTCTGTGACTGGCATATTTTACTTACATTATGTCCTGAAGGCTCATCCATGTTGGAGCATGTGTCAGAATCTCTGTCCCTTTGGAGGCTGAATAATATTCACACATTGTTTATCCGTTCATATGTCCATGGACCCTGGGGTTGCCTCTGCCTTTTGACTATTGCAAAACGTGCCGCTCTGAACATGGGTGTACACGTATCTTTTTGAGACTCTGATTGATGTTCTTTTGGGAATCTACCCAGAAGTGTAATGGCTGGATCACATGGGGATTGTATTTTCAGTTTTTTTGTGGAATTTCCACACTGTTTTCCACAACAGCTTCACCGTTTCACACTCCCACCCATGATGCATAAAGGTCCCAGTTTCTTCGCATCCCTGTAAAGTGTACCCTTTAAGTTTTTTTAATTTTTAAAGTTATTTTTGTTGAAATGCAATTGATTTGCAATGTTAGTTTCAGGTGTACAGCAAAGTGATTCAGTTATATATAATATATATTTGTATGTATATATATGTGTGTGTGTGTATATCTTTTTCAGATTCTTTTCCCTTATAGATTATTATAAGATATTGAGCATAGTTCCCTGTGCTATACAGTAGGTCCTTGTTAGTTATCTGTTTTATATATAGTAGTGTGTATATTTTAATCTCAAATTCCTAGTTTATCCCTCCTTCCCAACCCACTTTCCCCTCGTGTAACCATAAGTTTGTTTTCTATGTCTATGAAAATTTACCCTTTTAAAATGTACAATTGGGTCTTCCCTGGTGATCCGGTAGTTAAGAATCCACCTGCCAATGCAGGGGTCACGGGTTTTAATCCCTGGTTGGGGAACTAGGATCCCACATGTCTCAGAGCAGCTAGGTCCTCATTGCTACAACTAGAGAGTTTGTGTGCTGCAATGAATGATCCTTCATGACCCAACGAAGATCCCTGCATGCCGCAACTTAGAACTGATGCAGCCAAAAAAAAAAAGAAAGTACAATTGTTTGGTTTCTTAGCCCATTCACAAGGTTATGCAACGTTTGCCACTATCTAATTTCAGAACATTTCTGTCACCCCAAAAGGAACCCATACACAGTAAGCAGTCACTCCCCACTTCCTCCCCCAGCCCCTGGAAACCATTGACCTACTTTCCATCTCTATGGATTTGCCTATTCTGGACATTTCCATATAGATGGGGTCATACACTATGTGGTCCTTCGCATCTGACTGCTTTCACTTAGCATCACATTCTTAGGGGTCATCCACGTAGTAGCATGTTCTTGACTTCTCAAGGTGATGTTTCTCTCTTTAAAAAAATTGTTATTTGATGGCAGTTTTATATTTTTGGCAGTTTTGGATCTGAGTTGCAGCCTGAGGGCTTAGTTGCCCCACGCACACGGGATCTTAGTTCTTGGACCTGGGATAGAACCCACATAGCCTGTGTTGAAAGGTGTATTCTTAGCCACTGAACCCCCAGGAAAGTCCCAAGGTGGTGTCTCTTTATTGGCTGATGATGTTGTTGCAGGAAGGGGAACCCTTTCCAGGGCCTGAAACTGGGCTCTTGTCTAACACTCGGAAATGAATTGTCCGAGGGGACACATGTGCTGACAAAGCAAGAGATTTTATTGGGAAAGGGCACCTGGGTGGAGAGCAGTAGGGTAAGGGAACCCAGGAGAACTGCTCTGCTGCGTGGCTCGCAGTCTCAGGTTTTATGGTGATGGGATTAGTTTCCAGGTGGTCTTTGGCCAATCACTCTAATTCAGTCTTTCCTGGTGGTGCACGCATCGCTCAGCCAAGATGGATGCTAGCGAGAGGGATTCTGGGAAGTGGACGGACACGCGGTGTCTCCTTTAGACCTTTCCCGAACTCTTCCGGTTGGTGGTGGCTTATTAGTTCTGTATTCCTTATCAGGATCTCCTGTCATAAAACAACTCATGCAGATGGTTACTATGGTGCCTGGCCAGGGTGGGCGGTTTCAATCAGTGTGCTTCCCCTAACAATGTGAACCCTTTTCCTCCAGGACTCGTGCTAGGATCGCCCTGCAGCCCAGCTCTGGGCTCACACACCATAGTGTCCTGCTGGTTTACCTTTGTCTTACAGACCATGACCTGGTCATTCGGGTGGAACAGTTCCCTTCCTGTTTACTACCTTCGAGAAAACCAGAGAGTCCTTCTCTACGCCAGTGGTCACACTGGGGTCATCTACAACGTCCTCAAGAATAACCAGTACCATCTTCAGGTTTGGAGGCCCCTCTTCTGGTGAAAGAGGTTGTCGTTAACTTGAATGCAGCACTTTGTTTTTTATTTCTAAGACCAACCTCATTCTATCTCAGTCACGTGTTCCTTCCTCCCTTCTGAATCAGAGCGAATTCTGTTTGCAAACAACTTTTGCTGTTTGTTGTCTTTCTGATTCTAATCAGAATCAATTTACAAATAGCAGTTGACTTTAATTTTATAGTAACTAGAGTCTAAAGCATCTGTATTTTTTTACATTTCTGTAAAAATGGGGTCAGGAGAGACCATGTTGTCTCCACGGGACAATGATGAACGCAAAGGGAAGCTCTTCAGCGGGGATTCAGACCTCGTTAATCCTTAGCCTCCTTTCCAGGGCTCTCAGGGCTTTGATCCTCCTACTCATGTTGAAAAGTGGGTGTTAATATCCCCATTTCACAGGAGAGGAAACTGAGGCTTAGGTCAATTTAGCTGACTGGCCCAAGGCTGCTCTAGCAGGTGGTGAAGCTGGGTTTTAGGCTCAGGTCTCCTAACTTGAAAGTATTAAGTAGGTCAGTTGTCCTCCTCCCTGTCCTCCCTCCAGCATCTGTTTTTATTTACACCCCCTAAGTGCCTCCTTAAATGCCCCACACACCTTCTGTCCCCACACTGCTCTGCTTCCTCTGTTCCGGATGTTTTTTTTTTACCCCTTTCGTTTTCATTTACCTGTCCAAATGTTTTTCCAGTGTCTGAATTTCTACTAGTTAACCTGGTAAACAGTTCCACTTCACCCCTTTCAGTTGACCTATATTTTAATAAGGACCTTCCTCAGTCAATGCCTAGAAGCTTCACCAGGTATTCTTCCAAGAGGTCAGCCAGTACTCAGCATCCTGCCAGGGATCCAAGACACGTGGGTGTAACTTCAGGAATTTGCTTCCTAGAAGTCCTGAAATACACACAGTCAGCACGCCCTTCTTGGCGCTTAGTTGAATGTGCAGCGCCGAGCGCAGCAGAGGGAGAAGGGACAGTGTGATGGTAGGGATGTGGAGGAGGGGCAGATGGGCTGAGAAGCAGGGAGCAGCCAGGCAGGCGTCCAGCCTCCCCAGAGGGGATGGCTGGGCGGGGCCTTGGCCATTCATTCATTTCCATATGTATTTGTCATAACCACTACGTTTCAAATGAGGTCATGAACAAAACAGACCTAGTTCCCCCCACCATGGAGAGGCAGACATTAACCAAGTGAACACATAAATATATAACTAAAGATTAGGGACTTCCCCTGGTGGTCTGGTGGCTAAGACTCTTGTGCTCCCAAAGCTGGGGGCCTGGGTTCGATCCCTGGTCAGGGAATTAGTTCCCGCATGCCACAACTGAAGATCCTGTGTGCTGCAACTAAGAGTTCCCATGCCACAACTAAAAGGTCCAGCATACCACCCTGAAGACCTAGGGTCCCACGAGCGGCAACTAGAGACCTGGCACAGGCAAAGAAATACATAAAAAATAAAATTGCATAAAAATAAAGATTATAATAATCGCTGGAATGGGTATGTGAAATTGCTCTAAAGGAGAAAAATCAAGGTCTGAGAAGACTTCCTCTGAACTGGTAGGCAGGGAATGGAAAAGTGCTATTTTTGCTGAGACCCGAAGGCTGAGCATGAGCCAACAAGGGGCAGTTTTGCGAGGAAGAGCATCCCCGACAGAGAGAGCTCCAGATTTTCAGGCCTTTTGTGTAGGGCCCAGAGAAGAGGCCAGAGTGAGCGAGGGGGTGACATGGAAAGAGGGCAATAGGGATTGTTTCCTGGCTGCCATCTCTCGTTTGTGTTTCCAGAAGATTCCTTTTTGTGTGGGGAGGATTGTAGGAGGATACAAGTGAAAGCAGAGGCCAGCAAGGAGGCTTTGGCTCCAGAGCTGCTCAGGGACCCGAGTGAGCAGTTTTAAGGGAGATGAGGCCAGCAGGGGGGTCCAAGGAGGTGGGACCTGGGAGGACCCAGACATTTATTCTCAACCAGGGTTCAGAGTCAGGTACATACCTCGACCCCTAGGAAGCCACTGTTCTTGTGGGGCGTGTAGCTTGTCCTGTGAGTGTTTTGTTTTTTTTTAATACTTTTTTTTTACTTTTAATGTGGGCCATTTTAAAAGTCTTTGTTGAATTTGTTGCAATATTGCTTCTGTTTTATGTTTTGGTTTCTTAGCCCTGAGGCATGTAGGATCTTAGCTCCTTGACCAGGGATGGAACCCACATCCCCGGAATTAGAAGGGGATTAGATGGTCCAGCTCCTGGACCATCAGGGAAGTCCCTCCCACAAGCGTTTCAAGGGAAAGTTTGAAAACCTCTGGCTGTAGAGTAACACTGGGAAAGTGGGCAGGAGTTGGATGTTCAGAGGTGGAGACTGGACAGGGAGCTAACGTCTCTCTCTGGGGTCCCGCCTTTCCTGCTGGTACCAGGGCTGGGCCGCACCCTCCATGTCTCAGAGCATCTTCTCTCCATGTCCACAGGGCCACCCCAACGTCATTTCCTGCCTCTGCATCAGCGAAGACAGACGCTGGGTTGCCACGGCCGACAAAGGGCCTGACTGCCTGATCATCATATGGGACTCTTTCACAGGGTAGGCATGCCAGAGTCACCTCCTCCTCATTTATGTACAGTAATGGGCTGCTGTAACCCACAAAAAATGGGGCATGCTGGTCTGGGGATACAGAAGCTGGTGCTGGAATGTAGGGCAAGGTGCAAGGGTCCCAGGAGAGCTTGTCTTCCTGCCTCAAGGCCCATGGGAGTGACATGACTTTGGTGAATTTCCCATGGACAATTCTTGGCTCTTTAAGCCAGAAACCTTGTTGCTTAGATGGTAAAGAATCTGCCTGCAATGCAGGAGACCTGGGTCCGATCCCTCGGTTGGAAAGACCCTCTGGAGAAGGGAATGGCTATCCACTCCAGTATTCTTGCCTGGAGAATTCCATGGATAAGCTGGCGGGCTACAGTCCATGGGGTCGCAAAGAGTTGGGGACACGACTGAGCAACTGACGCTACCAGGCACACTGGCCTGAGGGGAGGCCAACTCACACTCACCCAGCTGGGGGACACAGAGAAGTTGTGTGACTTTCACCATCTGCAAAAAAAAAAAAATGCTAATCATACCGTCTTTGTTTCCCTGGGATGCTGTAAGGAACTACCTCCAGGGACTTTCCTGGTGATCCAGTGACTAAGACTCTGTGCTCCCAATGCGGGGGGCCTGGGATTTGATTCCTGGTCAGGGAACTAGATCCCACATGCTGCAGCTAAAAGATTCAGCACAGTAAAATAAATAAATATATATACAAAAAAATTACCCCCCAACTAGGTGGCATAAATTACAGAAATTTTTCTCTCATTGTTCTCAAGGCCAGACATCTGAAGTCAGGGTGTCTGCAGGGAGCTCCTCGGGGCCCTGAGAGAGAATCTGTCCCATGCTCCCCTCCTGACTTCAAGTAGTCACTGGCATCCTTGGTGGCCCTTGACCTGTAGATATGTCCCTCCAGCCTCTGCTTCACGTGGTGTTTTCCCCTCCATATCTTTCTGTAAGGTATTTTCTCCTCTAAAGACACCAGTCGTTGGGTTTAGGGTCCTCCCTAAGCCAGTATGACCTCATCTTAACTAATTAGACCTGCAGAGACTCTGATTCCATGTAAGGTCACATTCTGAGGTTCTGGGTGGAGTGAATTTTGAGGGGCGCACCATCTGACCTACGCTACTCACCTTACGAGATTGTTATGAAGATCCAGAGCACAGTCCCCAGCCCAGGGCAGATGCTCGCAGATGTGTGTCCTTTTGTAATTCCTGGTCCTAGAGACAGAGGGCAGTGTCAGTTTCATCCACAAGATTGTAAGGGCTTGACTGGGTGTGGGGGGTGGGGTGGGGAGAGGTGAGGTGGGTTGGACGAGTCCAGGTGGAGAGGAAGGTTAGGAAGAAGTTACATTGAATTTCTGGACACAGGAACTTCCCTCCTCCGGGTGGCCCGTGGCATCCACAGGGCTGTGTTAGCTAGCCGCAGTCCTTACCTCGCTTGGCCGCCCAGTGGCTTCCAACACCCTTCACTCCCCTTGGCTCCTCTGACACCATGTGCCCCTGGTTCTCCACCCCGTGCTGTCTGTTCCCGCTCAGATTCTTCTCAGCCTTATCCTCCTCTGGCCGTTCCTTAGCTGCGGCATGAGGGGATGCAGGTGCTGTTGGTGATGTTCTCCAGCCGGGCAGGAGCACACCCAGCGCTTGAAGCCAGACCATCTTACTCTCAGTGTTTGCTGTGTTTGCTGAGGGGGCACTGCTGGAGGGGGTTCCACCTGCTGGTCCCATGGGCCTCCCCTGCCAAACTGTCCAAAAGTCCAGTGCCTTTGCCCCCAGATAACCGCTGCCTCTGCCCTTCCTCTCCTGCTTGAGCCACTGCAATAGCCTCCTGTTGGATCTCTCCTGCCCCACCTGCAGTTTTGCTCTTCAACCCACCCTTCATGGCACCGAACTACTTTTTCTTTTAGTTATTTATTTTTGGCCACACTGCGCGGCATGTGGAACTTCTCCAACCACGAATCACACCCTCGCCCCCTGCAGTGGAAGCATGGAATCTTAACCACTGGACCACCAGAGAAGCTCCTGAACTACTTTTACACATACAATTTCCTGGCATTAATTACATTCACAATGTTAAGCAATCATCACCACCATTTGCAGAACACTTGCATCGCCCAACCAGAAAACCTGAAGTAATGAACTCCTCACTCTCCCTCCCCTCAACCTCTGGTAGCCTCTCATCTACTTTCTATCTTTGTAGATTTGCCTGTTCTGGACATCTCATGTCAATGGAGTCATACAATATGTGGCTTTTGTGTCTGGCTTCTTTCACTTAGCATAATATTTTCCAAATTCTTCCATGTTGTAGCATGAATCAGTATTCCATTCCTTTTTATATCTGTTTAAGATTCCATTGCATGAATATACATTCTGTTTATCCACGCATCTGTTGATTTTTTTAAACTGCTTTAATACATTTTAATTGGAAGCTAGTCTCCTTTGGCCACCATTTCCAATCCTAGTCTTCTAGTCAATTTGGAGCATTTCGTTCCAGAATATTTGCTGTTGTATTAAATACACATGTGTGGCCAACAGCATCATATGGTTTTCCTCCACAACTTTTTTTTTTTAAGATCTTTTTTAATTTATTTTTTTGGCCATGTGACATGTGGGATCTTAGTTCCCTGACCAGGGATCACTCCCTGCTTTGGAAGTGCAGAGTCTTAACCACTATCACCAAGGCAGTCCCTCTCCACAGCATTTTGAGCTTGATCTTTGAGCCAAATGCAAAATCCGATTGTGTTGCTCCCCTGCTGAGAACCCACCAGGGACTGCTCATTGCCAGTTCAGCCCCTGCTGCAGGGGATTCGCATCTCACGCACTAGCCACGCAAACACTTCTGCCACGATCCCCGTCTGTGTGCCTAGCGGTTATCTGTAGCAATGACATGCTTTTCAGCTGCGAGTAATGACACAGCCGCCTGAGGCAGGAAGGGCAGGCCTCTCTCTCGTGTCTCTTTTCTCGACCCTTTGCCGACAGCTCCCCTGGCCCAGGCAGAGCTGGCCTCCTTTCAAACTGTGTTTGTCCTTTGCTTTTTATTTGCTTATAGAACTGTCTCCCCCATTAGACTGGGGGTGACTCTGTAGTAATTTTTTTTCTTTAACTGTGAAGTAAAGTGTGTCTCTGGTTAACAATGCAAATGATTCATCGATAATGAGTTTTATGATATTGCAAATGATGACTTGGCGAACCCAGAAAGGATATTTGGTGTTAAAATTAATATTCATTTATTAAAGTGATAAACCGTATTTCTTCTTTTGAGATATCAGTTCACCTGAATCCTAACTCTGAAAATCTAGCATGTTTTTGCAATTGCCTATAAGAGGGGCTCTGATTAGTGTTTGGTCTCACAAATTTTGTTATTATCTCCTTTTAAGCCTTGTAAACTGCATTTAGAATTGGAATATATTCAGTTTCATCTTTAAGTTCTTTAGTAGTCTGATTAACAAATAAATCCTTCATCAGTACTTAAGTAATTCTCATAAATCTAATAAACTAGACATAAATATGGCAATAAGCCACACATAAATGTGGCAAGTCTTAAGTTCTCTTAAGTGTTCTAATATTGTTTATGAACCTAATACAATTTGAATTTGAAATCACAAGTCTAAATCAACTACAGACTGTAAATTAGAATCACAAATTAATCTGTTTGTTAACATATCAGAGACTCTGATATGTTAAATTCTCATAAACATGACTCAGTCCTTTAAAAAAAAAATCTTTTATCACAAACGTTAACAGCACAGGTCCAGCTGACTTCATCTTCTCTACATTTAATTCTATCTCCAGAGATGAGAGACATTTCCCCACAAAGGACATCAGTATGGCATTCCTAACAACTTTAGAACTCCCTTCTCAAGGGAATTTTGGGGGCTGCTTCTCAGTGGCATAAGATTTCTCAAGTGACAGAGAACCAGACAGGCCCTCAGCCAGCACGTGGACTTGGTTCCAGCCAATTGGTACACCAATGTGACATCCTGAGGCCTGTTTACATTAAGGTCTCCATTATGAAAAACCAACTGCAGGAGCTTCTCCGGTGTCCAGTGGCTAAGACTCCCAAAGCCGGGGGCCTGAGTTCAGTTCCTGGTCAGGAAACTATATCTAGCATGCTGAGATTTAAGAATTCATGTGCTGTAACTAGAGATCCCCCATGCCACAATGAATATCAAAGATCCCACGTGCTGCAGATAAGACCCGGTGCAGCCAAATAAGTAAGTAATAAAAAAGAAACCCTGGATCCACACAGCCCATGTACCTGGATTAAGCCTTCCTACCACCCACTCTTCCAGTGGAGGTCAGTGCCTCCCCCACCTCACAACTCACTTCCATCATGTCTTCAACTGTTTCTTTTGTTACTTTGACTCTCTCAGATATTCATATATTGTCTAATTAAATTGTGCATGTGTTAAGGCTTTGTCTGCTTCATAGAGTTCTAAAGTGTTGTCAGTGACATAATACAAACATGTAGAAATAGAAAAAAAATGAAAGTCCCCCTTCACCCAAGCCTATATCTGGAGTCACCATGTGGTTTGCAGTTCATTCCTCCAAATTTTTTTTTACTTATAAACACACACACACATACACTCACTCACACACACTCAGGATGATGCTACGTATACCGCTTTGCAATTTGCTTTTTCCACAAAATTTTAGTCATTTTCTCAAATCTACCTCATTCTTTTTGAAGGTGACATTTTTTTCTTTATATGGTTTTACCGTGCTATTTGTTAAATAAACCCCATACGCAATGGATATATGTGGTGTTTCCAAATTTTTGCTGTGAGAGCCGTGCCGCAAGGAATATGAATTGGCATTTATCTGTTTGCTTTTGCTGTTATTTCTCTAGGGAAAAAACAAGTTGTAGAAGTGAAACTGGTGGCCCTTAGGATCTGTGCATTGAAGACTTTGACACGTGCAGTTAAGCTGCTGTGGAGAAAGCCTATGCTTGTTTATTCTCCCCCTTCTGGAGGAGGTTGCGGCTTTCCTGTGAGCTGGGATGGTGTCTGAGGCAGCTTGTTTCATGTTCTCATCCTTCACTCCTGGCCCAGAATTGGCCCTTGATAACCAAGGAGAGACTCGAGCTCAGACAGGGAACAAATAGCACATTTATATGCTGCCCTGAGCTTTTTCTAAAAATTAATTTATTTTTAATTGAAGAATAATTGCTTTACAGTATTGTGTTGGTTTCTGCTGTATATCAGTATATGAATCAGCCATAAATATACATATGCCCCCTTCCTCTTGAACCTCCCTCCCACCTCCTACCCCGTCCCACCCCTCTAGGTTGTCACTGGGCCCTGGTTTGAGTTCCCTGAGTCATACGTCAAATTCCCACCAGCTCTCTATTTTATATATGGTAGTGTATATGTTTCCATTTCAGTCTCTCCATTCATCCCCCTTCCCCTTCCCATCCTCTGTGTCCACTAGCCTGTTCTCCTTGTCTGTCTCCACTGCTGCCCTGCAAGTAGGTTCATCAGTACCATCTTTCTAGGTTCCATGTATATGTGTTAATACATGATATTTGGTTTTCTTTTTCCTGACTTACTTCACTCTGTATAATAGGCTCTAGGTTCATTCACCTCATTAGAACTGACTCAAAAGCATTCATTTTTATGCCTGAGGACTGTTAAGGGCCAGATTAGAGGGTTTTTTTTCTTTTTAATTAAGGCAAAATTCATGTATGGCTCAGTCAGTGTAAGACTCTGCCTGCAACGCAGGAGATGGGGGTTTGATCCCTAAGCTGAGAAGATCCCCTGGAGAAAGGCATGGCAACCCACTCGAGTATTCCTGCCTGGAGAATCCCATGGGCAGAGGAGCCTGGCAGACTACAAGTCCATGGGGTTGCAAAGAGTTGGATACAACTTGGTGACTAAACCACTACCACCAAAATTCACGTAGAATAAAAGTAACCACTTTATTTTTTATTTATTTTTTGCCCCACCATGCAACATATGAGATCTTAGTTCCCCAACTAGGGATTGAACCTGGGCCCCCTGCAGTGGACGTGCAGAGTTTTAGCCCCTGGACCCCCAGGGAAGTCTAAAGGGTAACCATTTAAAGTGAACAATTCAGTGGCATTGCATGTAATCACAGTGAGGGGCAGCCATCGCCTCTATCTGGTTCCCAAACATTTCCGTCTCCCTGAAAAGAAACCCTGAAACCATCAGCAGTCACAACCCACTCCCCCACCCTCCATCCACAACCACCTGGAACAAGCATACATCTGCTATCGGTCTCCATGCATTTGCCTATTCTGGAGATTTGATGTAAATGGAATCATACAACGCATAGCCTTTGGTGTCTGGCTCCTTTCCTTCAGCACCAAGGTTCATCCGTGTTGTCACCTGGGTCAGTGCTTCACTCCTTTTTGTGACGGAGTGACATTCCATAGTGTGGATGGACCACAGTTGTCCTGTTCCTGGAGTGGATGTCCCTCATCGTGTTTTGCAGCATTCCTGTGCATACAATATTCGACAGCTGCCCAAGAGATAACGGCATCAGGGCCATGGCCATGACCCGCGACGCTAAGTATCTGGCAACCATCTCAGATGCCGAAATCCAGGTACGGGGCCCATTGGGGCAGCCAGCCTGTCAAATGTTTCCCTGTGAGCATCTCTGCCTCAGGCCGTGTGGAATCTGTGGTTCCCTGGGTGGATGGATGAGCAGATTCCCATCAGGGGCTCCCTGCCTGAGGCTGAGCTCACTGTGCATTGCTCAGTTAGCAGAAGTCACTGCATTACCATGAGAGGTGTAGGTGACTTCAGCAGCGTTTGGGAACCTTCTCTCTCTCCTCTGTCTGCTTTCACTCACAGAAAGTTTGCATCTGGAAGTGGACGTTAGCGGTAGAAACGCCAGCGTGCACTCTTGACCTCCCCAAGGAGTATGGTTTTCAGGTGAGTTCAATTTGAACCTGTAAAGATCCACCTGAAGTTACCCTGAAGCCAGGTCAAAACTCCTTTTTGTTTTGCTGGAGCTTAGTTATGGTGTACTAGAGCTTTTTAAAAACTCCTGTTCGTGTTCTTGGGCTTCCCTGGTGGCTCAGTGGTAAAGATTTTGCCTGCAATGAAGGAGACACAGGAGATCCAGGTTCAATCCCTAGGTCAGGAAGATCCTCTGGAAGAGAAGTGGCAACCCACCCCCGTATTCTTGCCTGGAGAATCCCATGGACAGAGGAACCTGACCGGCTAAAGTCCATGGGGGTTGTGAAGAGTCGGACACTGACTGGAGCAACTTATGCATGCATCCATGTCCTTAGTTTATTTTTGATGATAATAGATATTATTTTAAATCTTTAATGTGCAAGTTCTGCTAAGTTCTTTGCATGCAGTATCTCACATAATCTATGCAACATGCTGGAAAGAGGTTCAGTTCAGTTCAGTCGCTCAGTCGTGTCCGACTCTTTGCAACCCCATGAATCGCAGCACGCCAGGCCTCTCTGTCCATCACCAACTCCCCATCGAGTCAGTGATGCCATCCAGCCATCTCATCCTCTGGCGTCCCCTTCTCCTCCTGCCCCTAATCCCTCCCAGCATCAGAGTCTTTTCCAATGAGTCAACTCTTCGCATGAGGTGGCCAAAGTACTGGAGTTTCAGCTTTAGCATCATTCCTTCCAAAGAAATCCCAGGGCTGATCTCCTTCAGAATGGACTGGTTGGATCTCCTTGCAGTCCAAGGGACTCTCAAGAGTCTTCTCCAACACCACAGTTCAAAGGCATCAATTCTTCGGCGCTCAGCCTTCTTCACAGTCCAACTCTCACATCCATACATGACCACTGGAAAAACCATAGCCTTGACTAGACAGACCTTTGTTGGCAAAGTAATGTCTCTGCTTTTGAATATGCTATCTAGGTTGGTCATAACTTTCCTTCCAAGGATGAGGTTACTGTGGAATTAATATTAGTGCTATTAATTATCAAATAATTGGTCTACAGTCACCTAGCTTTTCTTATTCTAGAAGCATGCTCTGAACTGCTCTTCATATAGGGCAATTATCAGTATTCTTGATTTGCATGAGGCGACTTGCCAAGGGCACCAAGAGCGATGACTCTGCTGCTCTGTATTGTCTCAGTCAACCTCGTAGCCTTTGTTCCCCTGCACTTATTGCACTGTGTCCCAGGCGCTGTGGTAAGGACGTGTGCTGCTTGTGTGAACTAGAACCCAAGCTAGGGTCTGGGTGACTGGACTCAGCCAGACACACATCATTATCAGTTTTATATTCATTTTCTCTCTTTCTCCCCCTCCACCAACATTCTTCCTGCTCCCAGAAAAAAATAATTTCTTACTTAAAAAAAAATTTATTTGGCTGTGTTAGGTCTTACTTGTAGCAAGCAGGATCTAGTTCCCTGATGAGGGATTGAACCCAGACTCCCTGGATTGTGAGCTGGAGTCTTAACCACTGGACCACCAGGGAGGTCCCAAATTTCCTTACTTCTTAGAGTTACCAGTCATACTTGGATATTTAGGATGAGATACCAAAAATATTTTGGGGATTTTGATAGACATTGCACTGAATCTGTAGATCCCTTTGGGTAGTATTGTCATCTTAATAGTATTTCCTTCCAACCCAGGAGCACAATATGTTTTTCTATTTATTTATATAATCTTTAATTTCTTTCAGCAGTGTTTTTTTTTTTTTAATCTCACCAGGTTTTTAGTTGTATTTTATTTTTAATTGGATAATTACAGTATTGTGATGGTTTCTGCCATACATCAACCCGAATCCACTATAGATATGTATATGTATGGCCCCCACTCTTGAACCCCCCACTGCCTCCCCACCCCACCCCTCTAGGTTGTCACAGAGCACCAGCTTCAGGGTCCCTAAGTCATACAGCAAATGCCCACTGGCTAACTATTTTACATATGGTAGTATATGTGTTTCAATGGTACTTTCTCAAATCATTCCACCTTCTCTCACTCCTACTGTGTCAAAAAGTCTGTCTCAGCAGTGTTTTGTAATTTTCAATGTACAAATCTTTCACTTCCTTGGCTAAATTTATTCCTGAGTATTTTTTATGCTTATGTTTTTATGCTTTTCATGTGGAATTGTTTTCTTAACTTTTTTCTCAGAATGTTCATCGCTAGCGTATAGAAATGCAGCTGACTTCTATACTGCAGCTTTGCTAAATACACATGGCTATTTCAGTTTAAATTGGTTAAAATAAAAGCGCACATTCATTTCCTTGGTCTCACTAGCCACATTTCAACCACTCATCATCCACGTGGAGCCGGTGGTTACCCTTGTTGACAACACACGAGATAGAATATCTCCATCCCCTCAGAAAGTACTGTGGACAGCACTGCGCAAACTCTCGGCCCCCTCCCCCCAAGCCCTGGGCGCGTCCCACAGGCAGCGTCCTCTGGATCCAGGCCCCAGAGGGCTGAATGTCGCTGATGAGAACCACCCAACTGAGCAGATTCATCTTACTTAAAATTCAGTCACGACTTTCAAGAGGGCTCTCAGCCTGGCCTGGCTGCTCTGGTAGGCTGTCGTTTTCATTTCTAGAGACAACAGTTTCATACCTGCTCCTCCCATCTCCCACTGCCCTGCCTCCCATACTCAGCTGATGACCCCTACCCCTCCTGTTTCACTGAGAAAAATGGAAGCCGTCAGATACAAACACCAGCCTGTTCTCCCTCCCAAACCTGCCGTGTGTGTGTGTGTGTGTGTGTGTGTGTGTGTGAAGTTCTTTTAGTCATGTCCGACTCTTTGCAACCCTGTGGAATGTAGCCTGCCAGGCTCCTCCGTCCATGGGATTCTCTAGGCAAGAATACTGGAGTGGGTTGCCATGCCCTCCTCCAGGGGATCTTCCTGACCCAGGGATCGAACCAGTGTCTCCTGCATTGTAGGTGGATCCTTTACCCACTGAGCCACCTGGGAAGCCCTGTAAATCTGCCACACACCTTCAACCTCACCATCTTCTCTTTTCCCCTCTGACTGCAGTGAAGGGCCAGGGCACTAGTTCCTGGCTGCCTGAGGCCCTTCTGCAGCTCTCATCTCTCCCTCTACTACGCATAAACATGCTTTTGGACCACTGATCCTGAGAGAATGCTCTGACCCACATCTTCCAGCTACGCCCCCTGCTCCTCTTTACAGGCAAACTTCTCAGAAGCGCCGTCCACACTTGCTTTCTCTACTTCCTCGTCTCATTTCCTTTTTATTTTTTTGCAGGAAATATTTGACCTCTTTGTGTTTTGTTGCTAAATAAGGCATACGTGCAAAATGTGTACATTGTAGAGGAGAAAATAAAATGTACCTGTGTGCTCATCACAGGATCATGGAATAGAACGTTACCTTAACCCTAGGGGGCCCCTGTGTTCCCCTTCCTGATCTCATCCTCAGTCTTGCTCCCAGAAGTTAACCATTATCCCAAATTTTGTATTATTCATGCCTGTGCTTTCCTTTATACTTTTCTCCAGTGACTTATGTATCTCTTAATACTATATGTTTTCATTTTGCCTGTTTTTGACCTTTCTATATTTGTGATTGGGTCTTCCCTGGTGGCTCAGTGGTAAAGAATCCACCTGCCAGTGCAGGAGCTGCAGGAGCCGTGGGTTCAACGCCTGGGGTCAGGAAGATCCCCTGAAGTAGGAAATGGCAACCCGCTCCGTATTCTTGCCTGGAGAATCCCATGGACAGAGGAGCCTGGCAGGCTACAGTCCATGGGGCTGCAAAGAGTCAGACATGACTGAAATGACCAAGCATTCACATGTTTGGAATCAGAATAATTGTTTGATCTGCTCATCGTTGTTTCTGAGAATCGCTCATGTCAATCTTTGAGCTGTAATTCCTATTCACCTTCACTGCTGTTTTGTTTTTTGCTCTTTGAGTGTTGCAGGACTTATTTATCCATCCTCTGTGGATGGACATTTCCCTCGTCCCATCTGTCCTCCACCCACCCACCGCTCTAACAGAGCTGTGCTGCTCACGGTCACTGGTATCCCTAATCAAATGGACATTGTTTTTTTTTTTTTTAATAGCTTCCCAATGGGTCTCCCCATTTTTAGTTTTTAATTTTATAGAATTTTATTTTAAAAAATTACAAAAAATGTTTTTGGCTATACTGGATCTTTGTTGCTGCGTACGAGCTTTCTCTAGTTGTGAGCAGGGACTCTTCTCTAGTTGTGGTGTGAGAGCTTCTCATTGAGGTGGCTTCTCTTATGGCAGAGCATGGACTCTAGGGCTTAGTTGCTGCTTAGCATGTGGAATCTTCCTGGACCAGGGATTGAACCCATGACCCCTGCATTGACGGGTGGATTCTTAACTACTGGACCATCAGGGAAGTCCCACAACTGTCAACCTTACTGCTAAATTTTTTTTAAAGTTGTGTCTTTTCCCCCACCTCTAGCTGCTTTTAAGATTTTCTCTTGGTTTTCAGCAGTTTTTCAATGGATGGTGTATATATGTGTGTATGGACATGTTGTTGGTTTTTGTTTTTTTTTTTTAAACTTTATCCTTTGGGTTTTTTGAACTTGAGATGCCATGTTTCTTCAGTTTTGGAAAACTCTGGCCATTGTCTCTTCAAACATTATTTCTGCCACATTCTTTCTTTCCTTTCCTTCCAGGACTCCAGCTATATGTAAGTTAGACCTTTTCAGCCTGTCCCAAAGGTCTTTTATTCTCTTTTCTGTTCTTCTGTGTCTTTATGCTTCATTCTGGATCTTTTCTCCTGTAATTTGTCTTCCTTTTTTACTGTTAATTGGGCTTCCCTGGTAGCTCCTTTTCTACTAACGAATTATTTATTTGGCTATATTTAATTTTCTGTTAAACCATATTTTGAGTTTTTAAAGCTATTTTTTTTTCAGATCTAAAAGTTCCATTTGATTCTTTTTAAAAATAGAGTTATCTTGTGGCTAATCATCAGGGAAATGCCAATCAAAACCACAATGAGCTATCTCCTCACACATATCAGAATGGCTATCATCAAAAAGGCCACATATAGCAAATATTGGTGAGGGTGTGGAGCAAAGGGAACCCTTGTACACCTGGGAATGTAAATTGGTTCAGCCATTGGAAAACAATATAGAGGTTTTTCAAAAAGCTAATAATAGAACTTCCATATGACTCAGAAATTCCACTCCTGGGCATATATCTGGAAAAAATTACTGGTTCACAAAGATACACGCACCTCAATGTTCAAAGTAGCATTATTTACAATTACCAAGATGTGGAAGCCACCTAAGTGTCCATCAACAGATGAATGGATAAAGAAGATGTGGTACATACATTCAGTGGAACACTCAGCCATAAAAATTATCTGGTGTTCTCTTTCTGTAGATCACTCATCTCCCTCCTTTTCAGTCATATGACTCTTTCATATGCCTGGTTATTTTTCATTGAATGCCTGATGTTGTACTTTAAAAAGAATAGGAATAATTTGAGGCTCAGGATGATAATAACTTCCTCCAAGGAAGACTTAGTTTTGCTTCTTTGGGGCCTTTGGCAAAGCAGTCACCTCCATCTAATCAGAGACTGAGGTGACTTGAGGCTGATTTTCAGTCTTTGTGAAGCCTCATCCATGTACTTCCTTTCACTAGGTCTTCACCCCACCCAGACCTTTGTGCTGTCCTGAAATTGATCCTCAGACATTAGCCATGGTAGCTTACATTCCTGAAGTGATGCAGCAAGCAAGGGGCAAGGAGTCGGTGATGGGGTGGAAGGGGCAGGAACGGAACTTAAAAAGCATTTCTTGAACCTGTCTCTCAAAGCTGCCTCCTGCGCACCCCTTCCTGTCAGATTGCAGCCACCTGCCTCCTGCACACATATCATTTCAAGACTTGCACTTAAGTGTCCGCAGGGATTCCTCATTTGTTGTAGTTGTTCTGCATTTCAGGTTTCCTTCACTTCTATAGTATCCACAGGGTTGGTTTTTGGGAAGGGAGCCAGGCAACCCATGCTATTCACCATCTTGGCAGGAATCAGAAAATCTTTCCAATATTTTGCATTCATTCCAAGTTCCCTTGTGGCCCCGTCAAATTTAGAAATCAGTACACAGCAGCCTTTGTCCAAAAGGACACAGAATAAAGGTTATTGGTGAATACTGGTTTACTTTTGCTTGTTCCAATTTACAGATGATGAATTACAGTAAATAAGACTAAATAAGAAAGGAAACTCGAGTTTATTAATTTTCACACTCAGTATTTCAGTTATATTCCTATTGCTTCTAAAATGCCATGTGTTTTCTGTTTTATATTCATACTCGGTTATTTATTTTAATTAAAAATATTATTTAATTTAATTTAATTTTTTGGCCACACCACCTGGCTTGTGGGATCTTAGTTCCTCCACCAGGGATTGAACCTATGCCCCCTGCAGTGGAAGTATAGAGACCTAACCATTGGACCACCAGGGAAGTCCCCAAAATATTATTTATTTTGCCTGGCAAATCCCATGGACGGAGGACCCTGGTAGGCTGCAGTCCATGGGGTCACTAGGAGTCAGACACTACTGAGTGACTTCACTTTCACTTTTCACTTTCATGCATTGGAGAAGGAAATGGCAACCCATTCCAGTGTTCTTGCCTGGAGAATCCCAGGGACAGGGGACCGTGGTGGGCTGCTGTCTATGGGGTCGCACAGAGTCGGACACGACTGAAGCGACTTAGCAACAGCAGCAGCAGCAGCAACATTCAATTTAACCAGAGAGAAACAGAAAATTTTTTATTATAACATATTTTAATATTTTATATTTCAGAACTACCTAATTTTTAATCCAACAAATAATAAAGAATTGGTGAGCAATAGTAAAACACAAGTAATATATTATACGTGGGTAAGTAAAACTGTTTTCATTTGTTTTAAATATATGGACAAGTATCTGTTTATTCTTTGAGTACAGATGTTTTGGTAATGTAACAATATAGTATCTACTTAAAAAGCAATAAACATATTAAAGTGTTTTGATTTAATTATAGCATTTATTTTAGTCCCACTGAAAATTAGCATATTAAGTCAGAAGCACATAATTTAAATTCTATTTAATTTTTTAAATTAATGAATATTTTTTTGAATGTATTTAAGGCCTAAGATATAGGAGTTTTCAAATCTTGGACTCTTTTCCCTTTTTTAAAAAATTAATTAATTTATTTTAATTGGAAGCTAATTACTTTACAATATTGTAGTGGTTTTTGCCACACATTGAGATGAATCAGCCATGGGTGTACATGTGTCCCCCATCCTGAACCCCCAATTAGCAAACAGATTGGTGATAATGTATACTGACACAGGGCAAAATCATGATATTAAAAAGACATAAAAATGTAAACATAAAATTACCATATGACCCACCAGTTTTCAGGTATATACCCAAAAGAATTGAAAACAGGCATTCAAACAGATACTTATATACAGATATTCACAGCAACAGCATTATACACAATACCCAAAAGATAGGAGCAAATGTCCATCAACTCATGAATGGATAAACCCAGTGTGGTCTATCCACATATGGAACATAACCTAGTCTTTAAAAGGAATGAAGTGCTGACACCTACTGCAACTGTGGATGAACCTTGGGAACATTAGGCTGAATGAAAGAAGCCAGACACAAAAAGCCAAACACCATATGATCCCATTCATAGGAAGTTTTCAGAATACCTGAATCCATAGAGACAGGAAGAAGAATGGTGGCTGTCAGGGAATGGAGGAGTAGGGGATGGGGGGTGATTGCTTGATGATAGGGGGGGTTCCTTTTGGGGTGATGGAAGTGTCCTGGAACCAAAGAGAATAACAGTTGCATAGCACTGGTTATGTACTAGATGCCACTCAGGTGTACACTTTAAAATGGTTAAAGATTAACTTTATGTTATGTGAATTTTCCCTCAATAAAAAATGCAAGACAATTGAGTTGCTGATTTACAGTGATAACTCATTACTTCAGGTATTAATGATAGCTTAAAACCTTATAAATGCAGAAGTCAGATCTGCATTAACAACGACTTAAAATCACAGTCATTTGTGGCATTATTTATTTTCTTTCAGCATGTTTTCAGATGTTCCTGGAGACAGCAGGTTCTCCTCCCTGTAGAAATTGAAAAGCTCTGACCCCGTTTTGATGCATTTGTTTTGATTTTGCTGTTATGTTGCTTTTCTTTTGGAAATGTCTGTTTTTAAAGTAGTGATTTTTTTTTTCTGTGCTTATCAGTATCCAGAGGGAGGCATTCTTGTTCACAGTGCCCCACTTTTAACAGAAAAAGTGAGTATGCCTGTTGTGCTTTTATATGCCTGACTTTGTAGGAAATAAGCATGTGTGTGTCAGCCTAGTCACTTTGGGGTGCTCTGTGTGTGTCCTGATATTGGGAAATAATTTGAAATTTTTACTTAGGTCCTTTACCATACTGAATGGTCAATTTAAAATAATGGAAGGGTTTTTCAAAATAATATAGAATACAAATAAATGGCAAAGAGGTACATGTATACGTATGGCTTAGTCCCTTAGCTATTCACCTGAAACGGCCACAATATTGTTAATTGACTATACCCCAATACAAAATTAAAAGTTTGAAAAAATTATAAATTTATCCTGCAATATTGAAAATAAATGGCAAAGGAAATTTACTACCACAAGCAAATACCCAAGAAAGTGGTGGCTTTTATAATGTATGTGTGCCTGTGACAAAGGATGAAAGTTAATTTGGGGTGATGTAAGTAAAGACTTCCCTGGTGGCTCAGATGGTAAAAGCGTCCGCTTACAATGCGGGAGACCCGGGTTCAGTCCCTGTGTTGGGAAGATCCCCTGGAGAAGGAAATGGCAACCCACTCCAGTACTCTTGCCTGGAAAACCCCATGGACAGAGGAGCCTGGTAGGCTACAGTCCATGGGGTCGCAAAGAGTCGGACACGACTGAGTGACTTCACTAGTCACTAAGTAAAGTCATTGGACATGAGTGGATCCTTAAGCTTCTTAGTTTTCAGAACAATTAAAAAATGATATGGAGGGACTTTCCTGGTGGTCCAGTGGTTAAGAATCCACCTTCCAATGCAGGGGACGTGGGTTCGTTCCCTGGTCATGGAATTAAGATCCCACATGCCTTGGAGCAACCAAGCCCACGCACCACAACTGAAGTGAGCCCATGTGCCATAACTAGAGAAGCCCGCGAGCCACAACGTAAGATCCTGTGTGCCACAACTGAGACCCAGCGCAGCCAAAACCAAATTTTAAAAACAGATATTGGGTGTTTAGCTGTTTAAGGTCCAGTAGGAGGGTGGTGAGCCAGGTGTTAGCAGAAGCATTTTATCCGGCCGGCTCTCCTTGAGCGATTGCACCGGGGGTGGACCTTGAGTCCTGTCTCCTGCATCAGGTTCTGTTTCTGATACTCGTGTAACCTGCTCTCAGTGTGCACCTTATGATGGTTTTTCTGTTTCCTTTCTTCTTTTTTGATTCAGTCTATAAAACTTTACTTTTCAAGCAAGCATGCAGGAAGAAAAAATAGAGAGAGACAGTGGACACAAGGCAAGAAGATGATTCTGTCTGCAAACTCAGCTTTTTATAACTCGAAGTATCAAAAACTAAATAGTCGATTCTCGTTATTTGCCATAGTTAAATTCTGTAAGGTCTCTTTAGACCTGAATTAGTGGATGCTGAATCGTTGCTCCTAGGAGAGTTGTAAGAACAGGTTCCTGCCAGCTTAGGGTCACCACCATACTTTCATCGACTGACAGATCCATGACCTTGTTTCATGTATATTTCTGTTTAAAGACACCGTATTTAATTTATAACGTTAGTTCCTTAACATTAGACTCAAGGTTGACAGCACCAGGTAGAACTCATGCCTGAATGAGGCTTATCTAACACAGGTGAATTCTCTGGAAGGCATGTCACAGCCTTCTCGTGTTCCAAGAGCACCATATGGTATTTTAATACTATGTTCAGGAGCCAATTTAAATACCAAAATCACCAATAATCGCCCCCCCCCAAAAAGAGCAAATATCATGGCAGTAAAGACCAGGCTAAGGACACTTGCTTCCTGAGAGCTGAAACCAGACAGAGAATTGCCTTGCTTGACCTCAGCTGGGAATGTCAAGTTTTTTGCCACTCGGCACACGCACACATCTGCAAATGATTGTGAGGTGCCACGAGGATTGCTTTGGAGGTTACACATACATTTCAGCATGTAGGTAAATTCACGAAAATGGAATCCACAAAGAATGAAAATCGGCTGCAGTTTGAAATGATAAAAACGCCTCGTGTTGAACAGAGCTGCTTTTAGACAGAATGTGCTGTTGTTCGTGCTTGACCAGTTGTACTTCTACTGACCTCACAGAGGTCTACCCTAGGATTTTCTCTGCCTAAGTAGAGCCAGACAGCAGACTTGCTGTATCATAAGACAGATCACTGACTTCCTTCGTGTATTCATTCAGTAAACATTCACCAAGGGTTCACTCGCTGCTCTGCGTTCTTTCTATACTTCATCTCTAGGACACTGTCAGAGAAAGATGGCCTGGTGCCTTATCCTACGTAGCATACATTTACTAAGGAATCTTAGGGGCATTTCTGTGTAAAGCACTTACTTTCCACTGATGGGAAGATGATTTATGATCAGAAGAAGACTGGAGAATTGTTTTATGATTTTTTACAGCTGGAGCATGCTTTTGTTCATGACAGACATTAGTTTCCTTATCAGTCTCTGAAAACTCTGAAAGAGAAGTTGTGCAGGTATAAACAATGATTAACCACTCTTTCTTTTGCTTTAAGCAAACCATTTAAGCCCGTACGTAGCCCTTCACTTGCTCTTAGCAAACCCTCAGAGGTTCAGAACTGCCTGGATCATGGCAATCCTCAGGGAAGTGTTTTTTAAGTTATTTTTTTAACTTTATTTTTTTCCTACTATATTTAGGTAAAACATTATAAAACGTTGTGCTGATAAATGTTTTGTTTTATATTTACCATCAACGATAACTTGTACATATAACGTGTAACCTGTCTTTTGAAATACAGACATTCAACAAGCTCGTGGGAAAATTTAGCCAGTCTGTCTTTCATTTGAATTTAACCCAAATACTGTCCGCGACGATGGAAGGGAAGCTGGTTGTCTGGGACATTTACCGCCCACCGCCATCTGCCTCCTCCTCCATGGGCTTTCCCCATATCAAACCTTGCAAACTGGTTCATTTGCAGAAGGAGGGTATCACTGTGCTCACTACAGTTGACAGGTAATTAGTGAATGAAAAAGTAGCTGTAGATGATTATAAACTTATCTAAAAACCCTTTTGGAGGTAGATACATATTTTGTATATGCAAAGATTGTTTCTGGGGAGAACCAATTTAACTGGGAACACTGGCTGCCTCTGAGGAAAAGAACTGAGAACCAAGATTAAGGACAGGGGTGGATTTACTTCTTTTTATAGTCTCATTTGTACTAATTGGGTTGCTTTTATTTAAAAAAAAATTGCATGGGCATGCATTACTTTTAAACGCAACCCTTTGGGGTTGGTGAAACAAAAAGTAACTGTTTTGTTTTTTTCTTCTGCTCTAATTAGACTTATTTCACACCCTAAATTTTACATTCTTTCAGTGGAAGAAAATGGCATAAAGAGCTATTTTTTTTTCTGATGACAAAATAACATTTGCCAATCATGAAAAGATGAAATACAACAAACCTTTATAGAGTTCCTTAACGCTTTGATTTTGAGGGGCTGTGGGGATCCACAACTGATCCCAGCCTTATGCCTTAGCCTCAGACATAAAGGGGTTCACATGCCAAATACATTCCTTCCTTGCTGAATGATTTGGGACAAGGGACTTAAATGTGCCAAACCTCCATCCTTCCATCTGTAAAGTGGGCACCGTAACACTGTCCCTCTCTGAGTGATTTTGTGAGGATGGCTTGCTGGATCTTAGTTTCCTGACCAGGGACTGAACCCATGTCTCCTGCAGTGGAAGCACTGAGTCCTAACCACTGGGCTACAAGGGAACGTCCCAAGGATTGTAAAACTCTTAGCATGCTCTCTGGCACAGGGGAGCTCTAGGTACAACAGCCCTTGTCAGGGTGCTAGGGAAGTTCCCCAAAGTGCTAGAGACAGTTGCCTCATGACGAGGACCCTGCCCACGTAGTGGGAGTCACTGTGCCCTCTGCTCTCCAAAGGCCCGTTGCTCTCCTTCTCCTTTCTTTAAGTTAGGGTCTATATTAAAGGTCTTCCCCTTTCTTTAATAACAGTGAGGCCCTGATGTGGCTTGCATAGAGAAATGCAGATCGTCATCTTCACCCAGTTGGTGGGAAAAGATAGCAGTAGAATCACACTTGATGAAGCAGTCAACTTTAATCATTGAGAGATAGGACCCAGGGAAGACCATGCCGGGGTTCCCCTCTCTCCATGTTAAGTAAAACACAGCCAGGGGACTTCCTCTGCAGTCCAGTGGTTGACTCTGCACTTCCAAGGGAGAGAATGAGGGTTCAGTCCCTCGTTGGGGAAGTAAGATCCTGCATGCTGAGTGATGCGGCCAAAACAACAAGAAAACAAACAAACAAAAAACCCCAGCCAGGACCAGGGAGCCCTTGCAGGAAAAAGTCTTAAGAAACACAGGAGAAAAAAAAAAAAAAATTCTCCTTGTTTTGCTGTTTCTGTCCAGCAGAGGGCAGTGAATGCCGTTCTAGCCAATTACTCTGCCCACTTGCCTTGCTTATTAATCAGAAACCTCATTTAATCGCTTTTCATATATAAATATATATATATGAGAAAATTCATCCCCCACCTACCCCCGTGATTAGAATTATGTCAGAGGCTTAAAAAAAAGCAAGCTCATTGGGATGGCTCTGAGGAAATAAAAACCATTTTGTCACGCAGCACTGCCTTTGGCTGTGATGACTGGACAGGGTTTTACGATCCCTCTCACAGCAGTTGTCTCCCTGTGTCCCATTGCCAGCCTGTGTGACTTCAGAGGGATGGTAGCTGGACTCTTGTCATCTGTAGTCTGTGGTAGAGAATGGAAATCATTGCCCACAGCCGTTGCACAGGACTGACCTTGGAGGGCAAGGCAGAGGAAAGCAGAAAGCATGGACTTTGTGTTCCATACACTTGGACCCCTGCATAGTCTAGCCATGTGGCCCTGAAAGGGTTGCCAGGTTTAAGTGTGTTCCGGGACTTCCCTGGTTGTCCAGTGGCTAAGACTCTGATCTTCCAATGCTGGGGACTCTGGGTTCAATCCCTGGTCAGGAAACTAGATCCCACATTGCACAATGAAGGATTTGAGTGTGGAACTCAAGATCCCTCATGCTGCAACTAAGACCTGATGCAGAAAATAAATTTTATATATATATATATATATATATATATGTCCCAAATACTGCATGAAGCAGTTGCATTTGGGAGCATACACTATTTGGGACATACTTATCCTAGAAATTTACTCGTGGTTCATCTGAAATTCAAATTTAACTGAGTATCCTGCATTTTTACTTGCTAAATCTGGCAATCCCAGGCCTTAAACCTTAGTTTCCCAAACGTGAACTGGGAATGACAGTAAAATCAGCCACATGGGGCCATATTCAGTGAAAGTTTTTAACAACGCCTGGAGTCCAGAGGCTGGCATATGTGTTCAATAGATGATACTCAGTATCATTATTTAACCTACAATGCAGGAGACCTGGCTTCGATCCCTGGGTCGGGAAGATCCCCTGGAGAAGGAAATGGCAACCCACTCCAGTATTCTTGCCTGGGAAATCCCATGGACAGAGGAGCCTGGCGGGCTACAATCCATGGGATCACAAAGAGTTGGACACATCTTAGCGACTAAACCACCACCACCACCACCATCATTTAACAAACTGACTTCATCCTCTGTTTTCAGCTATATTGTCACAGGTGACATTCGGGGCAACATCAAGTTCTATGATCACACCCTCTCCATTGTGAACTGGTACAGCCACTTCAAACTCAGCTCCATAAGATCCCTGTCCTTTTCAAAGACCCCAGCAGCCCCTCCAGCCGAAAATACAAACTATCCTCCAGACTGCACTCTAAAAAGTGACGATTTTGTTGTAAGGTGAGTTGTTAACTGTTGTTGTTGTTCAGTCACTGAGTGTCCGAGTCTTTGCGACCCCATGGACCACAGGCAGCATGCCAGGCTTCCCTGTCCTTCACTATCTTTCGGAGCTTGCTCAAACTCATGTCCAGTGAGTTGGTGATGCCATCCAACCATCTCATCCTGTGTCATCCCCTTCTCCTCCTGCCCTCAGTCTTTCCTGGCATCAGGCTCTTTACCAGTGAGTCGGCTCTTCACATCAGGTGGCCAAAGCATTGGAGCTTCAGCTTCAGTATCAGTTTTTCCAATGAATATTCAGAGTTATTTCCTTTAGGATTGACTGGTTTGATCTCCTTGGGACTCTCAAGAGTCTTCTCCAGCACACAGCTCGAAAGCATCATTTCTTCAGCGCTCAGTTGAAGTCGTTCATGAACCTCATCATTGGAACAGTCAGAAAGCTGTGTCTTTTAGTTTGTGTGCCGTGGTATATTCTTCCTGTTCCTGGGTTGTGAAATACAGGGAACCTGGCCTTTCTAGTTAGGCCTTTCCCTGGGTCAGAGATGGATCTCCTTGGCTGATTATGATCACTGTTTAATCTTTTTTTTCTAAGTGAAACATCATTCTCCTATTAAGAATGTTTAGTGATAGGAAGCTGGAAATGGCTCTGATCTCAGTGACCTCTGGAGTCCTTCATTGTAGGTTGGTCTCCTTTCTCTGAGCTGAGTTTGTCCTAGCTCTATGGTTAAAGGGATTTGATAGTGAATAGCCATAACATTTCAAGACAGAATTATCTGTGAGCCTGCTTAATTACCCTTGCCGTATTTGCAGGCACATCTGTATGTGTGCACCCAGCACCATATTTGCATACACAAATGAATATTTGCATGTGCAGATTAGCTAATTGTACAACTGACTGTCCATCTGCATACTTAATGACTCAATTTACATGTAGAAATGTGGGCTTTTTCACTTGCAAATGGAGGCTGTTGGGTTTTGGTGGCGTATTTTTGGAGATGCTGGGTTAATAATGTCACTAAATTATAGACGACAGAGGCGTTTCGTGTGCAATTAGAAGCAGAATTGCTGGCATGCCCTGTTCCCTGCAAGTGCTGATACGGGTTGGTCTCTCCTTGGCAAACAGGAATTTTATCATCGGAACATCAGACGCGTCAGTGTACCACCTGACAGTAGATGGGACTAAACTTGAGAAGTTATTTGTCGAGCCCAGGGATGCCATTTGTGCCATCTCCTGCCACCCATACCAGCCCCTCATCGCCATCGGAAGTTTTTGCGGGATGATCAAAGTGTGGGATTATGAACAGAAAAAATACCTCTTCAGCAGGGTCTTTGAGAAGGGGCTTGGAGTTCAGAGTCTGACCTACAACCCTGAAGGTATTTTCATCTTATCCACCTGTCTTAGGTTCTAAACCAAAAGCAGACCCAAATGGCTCTGCCTTCGGCTGTAGCAGCTCCAGGAGGGTGACCTTGACCCACTCCCCGCACCAGGGCAGATGGGATGTCTGGTCCCCCTGGATGCTGCAGAACTCTGCACCGCCTGGTCTCATCCCATGGTGCCATGTTTTCCAGTTTACTTCTTCCTCTCAGGACCTTGTCTCTCCTGTTCGTTGCTGTCTCCTTGGCACCTAGGACAAGGCTCAGCACAGAGTTGATATTTCTTGAGTCAATGTAGTCCTTTTCTTTCCTTTTTTTTTTTTTTTTTAAATGTATTTATTTATTTAGCTGTGTGGTTCTTAGTTTCGGCATGCCGAGTCTTTAGTTGCAGCATGTGAACTCTTAGCTGCAAGTGCTGATACGGATTGGTATCTAGTTCCCTAACCAGAGACTGAACCCAGGCCCCCTGCACTGGGAACTCAGTCTTAGCCCCTGGGCCACCAGGAAAGTACCAGTGAAAGCCTTTTTCAACCCTTGTTCTCCGACTTGTGATTTTAGGAGCTCTGCTGGGAGCTGGCTTCACAGAGGGGACAGTTTACATTCTTGATGCAATGTCCTTAGAAAGTGCAATCTCAGAGCCTTTCAGATACTCCAGAAGCAGCGTGACTCACATCAGTTTCTCCCATGACTCCCAGTACATGGCGACTGCTGTGAGTATCCTCACTGAGTGTGGTCCAGTGGATCCGCAACCTCCTTTAAAGCCGCAAGAGGGAGGAGTTGGGACGTGCAGGGGGGTGGGGGGGTTTGGGGAGCAGGGGCTCCAGGGTATGGGTTTCTTTGGGAGGTGGGCCATGAAAACGCTCTAAAACCGTGATGATGGACACACAACTCTGTGAATAAACTAAAGTCCATTGAATTGTACATTTCTGGGGGGTGAATTGTGTGTGGTGTGAATTACATCTCAATAAAGCTGTTATAAAAAGAGAAAGGGATGGGGGAAATGGGGCAGTGGGTGGGTGGGGGCACTTCTGCCTGAAAACAAGACAGGGGCCTCAGAACTCCCCAACTCCGGACTCTGCCACTCCGACAGCTCATGTTAGTTTGTGAGTTTTTTGGAACCCTCTCTCTGCATCCTGGCTTTCATCTTTCCCTTTGATTTCTGACGAGATGACATTCTCATTTATCTCAAGGCAAAGTCTGCCGCCAAGCATTTTGGATTCTGTTCCTTCCCTCTGTGAATAGGGCTCTTAATCTCAGTAAAGATTTTTTTCGGGACCCCCGACCTCTCCCTTCCCCCCACTTCTCCTGGGAGAGGGGGTGGGGATGCAGGGAAGTAGCTGCTGACATCCTTGACTCCAACTCGCTTTCCATCAGCACAGCGACTCAGGTGTCCCCTGTCCCTTCAGGCTGTTCCCATCTGCTCTCCGTTGAGCTCTCAGCCATCATGTATGTATTTTTTAATCATACCTTTTAAAATTTTGTGTAGCTGGATAAAGAGAAGGGATGACAAAGGCATAAAGGGTAAGGATTTCAGTTTCCAACAGAGAATGACACGGGGACCAGCAAGGAGAGTAAGACCATAATGTTAGACAAATACCATCTCTGCCCACCCACCACCTCCCTCCCCGCCCCACTGCCTCCCACTACCTACTTTGAACTCTGATTTTTCTCATCTGCAAAAATGGGTATTATTTTACCACTTGTTCCAATAGACAGAGGTTTTCTTTTTGGATAAAATACTCTAAAAGCAAAGTTAGTATGAAAAAACACAGTGATAACTCTTAACTTACAAAATCGAAAATGGAGTAACTTCGACTCTTTCCCTCATACTCAGGATGTAAGTTTCACTGTGGCTGTTTATGTGGTGAGAGTCAAACATAGACGAAGGGTCTGGGAATACTTGGCAAGGCTGCGCTCTCACCGCAAGAGCATTCGAAGTATCCTGTTTGGGGTTCATCTGGACAGCAACGAGCCCCGACTGCTGAGCCTCGGCAGAGACAGACTCCTGGTGAGCTCCTTTGCTTTCCTTTGTCTGGTCCTCAGGACTGTGTCTCATTCTTGTTATTTCCCAGGAGTCTGGCATAAAACCAGTATGTGTGTGTGTTGGAGAAGACGAATATATGGGGACTTCCCTGCTGGTCCAGTGGCTAAGACTCCACGTTCCCAATGCCCAGATTCTATCCATGGTCTGGGAACTGGATCCCACATGCCACAACTCAGAGTTCGAGTTGGCAGGTGAAGATCTTGTATGCTGCAACTAAGACCCAGCACAGCCAAATGAATAAATTTAAAAAATAAATGTCTTTTAAAAAAGAAAGTGAATGTATGACAAAATAGCAAAAACCATTCTGAGTTGGCACTTGGCTTTCATGCAGCTCTGACACTGCGCAGGGACTCGTGTCCTGAGTGAGGAGGGCCTGGGAAATGGCATGTTGGTGGAGCGGAGGTGGTCCTCCCCACAGCATGGACAGCTCAGCCACCCTTGCCTCTCAGTGGACATTTGGAAGCCAACACTCACAATTCCCAGGTCTCGGGGTCAGGCCCAGGCTGTTACCTCCATGTGACAACCCAGAGAGGATCGAGAAGGAAAGGCAGTGACAGTGGCAGATGTGATATTACATGATTGAGCCCAAAGGATTCAAAATGAATTGGTTTATCTGTGTATCCGTCTTAACTTCCTTTCTTTTGTCCCCTTACTTCCTTTATTCTATCCATTCTTTTTTTAAAAATATATTTAAAATTTTATTTATTTATTTGACTGCGCCAGGCCTTAGTTGCAGCACATGAGATCTTCAGTCTTCATTGTGGCACATGGGATCTAGTCCCACAGCCAGAGATGAAAGCCGGGCCCCCTGCATTAGGACTTCAGAGCCTTAGCCAGAGGACCACCAGCGAAGTCTGTCCATTCTTCCATCCACCCATCATCTATCCATCCTTCCTTCCATCCATCCCGGTCTGTCCACCAAAACCTACCTATGGGTGAAATTCAGCAGGCTGCGAATGTATGACTTTCAAGAGCTGAGATCTAGCTATGAATTGGTTCGTACTCACAGAAAGTTCCCAAGATAATGCTAAGTGAAGCAGGACAACAGAGTTGTAAGAGTTCAGGTCCTGGAGTTAGTTGGACCTAGATTTGAATTCTCACTCTACCGCTCCTTGGCTGTGTGACCTTGGGAAAACCACAGAATCTCTCTGAACATCTGTTTTCTCATCTGCAAAATGGGCATAGCAGGACTGCACTGCTGGGGAGCTGTATTAAATGGCATCAGCTTGCTCATAACGGATACTCCATATTGGTAGTTTGTTAGGTGTAGAAGTTCAGGCAATTCTCCTCTTAAAAGGCCTGATACTGTCTCCCCGGACAAAAGGATTGTTGACTGACTTCATTCACCTCAGTCCTCATGTGTGTTCATCTGGGCTTCCCTGTAGATTGAGTATAACCTACTCAAGAGCTACAAAGACCACCTGGCAGTCCTGGACATTCACCGAACCGACCAGGGCAGCTATCCCACCTGTATGGTCTGGTACCCGCCACTCACCAAGGAGCTCTTCCTGCTCATTTGCAACAGTGGCTACAAAGTGAAGCTTTTTAATTCTACCACAAAAATGTGCAGGTAAGCCAGGGAGCTTCCCACAAATGGTGCATAAATCAATTTCTCAGTCCCCAGGTTATTTCAAGTCCCACCTTAAGGACCTGCAAACAGCTTGCCTACCATTACAACCCTTCTTACTTTGCAAAGTAGGAAACTGAGGCACAGATAAGGTTAGTTGTCCTTGCTCAAGTTCACATGGTTAGAAAGTGCCAGAGGCAGGGACTTCACTGGCAGTCCAGTGGTTAAGAATCCGCCTTCCAATGCAGGGGGTGCGCCGCGTTCAATCCCTGGTCGGGGGACTAAGATCCTACATCTGTGGGACAACTAAGCCTGTGCACTGCAACGACTGAGCCCAACGCTCTAGAGCCTGTGTGCTGCGGCTAGAGAAGCCCACATACCACGGCCAGCAGTCCCTGTGCAGCAATGAAGAGCCAGTGCAGCCAAAAATAATTTTAATAAGTAAATAATAAACTGCATTGGTAACATCTAAAAACATTTTAAAAAGGAAGTGCCAGAGGCAGGATTCAAACCCAGAAACGTTGTTTCTGAGCCCAGCACTTCACAGGGATAAGGTACTCAGGCCTCGGAGATGGAGATTCAGCAAAGGCATCAGACCCCACAGCCCCAGAAAAGCTGCTCATGTGCAATGGAATCTCCTGTTCTTCTCTCCTGGAAAAAAGTGGATTCACCTGAATACTACCAGCTGTTTGATTTTTCTTATTCTTGGTTCTTAAAGAAGTTATAAGTTCAACTTGATAGCATTCTTTCTTCTCTCAAGCCCACTATATGGACTATAGCCCACCCTATGAACTGTAGCCCTCCAGACTCCTCTGTCCAAAGGGTTTTCCAGGCAAGAATACTGGAATGGGTTGCCATTTCCTCCTCCAGGGGATCTTCCCGACCCAGGGATTTCCCGCATTGGCAGGTGGGTTCTTTACCACTAGCACCACCTGGGAAGCCCCCTTTGTTCTCTCAGTAAGTGTTTACTGAGCCCCCTACCAGAGCCAGGTGCTGTTCTAGGTGCTGAAGATGGGAATGAAGACAAAACAATGTTGTTGTCACCATGAGATTTGCATTTTATTGGGGGAAGTGGCGTTCAAATTAGAGGTTGGGCTGGAGATCCATATTTGAGGTCAGCACACTTGGTGGTTTAAAGCATAAGACAAGAGAAGGTTCAGGAGGGGAAAGGTGGATAGAGAAGAGGTTAAAGGACCAAGCCCAGGGTATCCAAAGCTTAGCATCTTAGAGCAGTGGTGCCTCCATCCTGAAATACGTCTACACCTGTGGTTGCCTTCTTGCACTGCTAGGCTTGTGAGTCCAGGGTTTGCTCCTCCTGATCAGTGCATCACCCCTTCGTCAGGGCCCTGCATTCATCATCCCATTTCACCTGCAACAGTCCTGCAAAAAGATCGTGCCACTGTGGATCAGACAGGTAACAAAACCTGCCCAAGGTCACGGAGCTGGTCAGGGCAGGACTTGCCCCTTGAACCCACGTGTGACTCTGTCCTCTCTTTGGGATCGCTGGTCCCCGATGCAGCCCTCACAGAGGTGAGGATGCTGTGGTGACCCCAGCTGGGAGGAGGAAGTCAGAAAACACCACAGCAGCTGGCCCCATGCTTGAGGAAGACTATCCTTTGGAAATGTATCTCAAATAAGATAGGTCCTCAAAAGGCCAAGATCACTCAGGGTCTTTTTTTTTTTTTTTTGATTGCCCTTTTTAGAAGGGCCCATGGGAAAATGACTGAGACATGCCATGTCATTGTGGCAGGGACAGGAAAGAAATACAGCACAATTTTTTTTTAAAGCTATTAAAACACTGGGAAGGAGACATTTGAAAGAAATATGTAAAATGGAGTTTTGGGAAGATTTCAGAATCTTTATACATCATCTTTAATGGACACAGGCTTTTTGGATAAAAACTATCTCATAGGGACTTCCCTGGTGGTCCAGTGGCTAAGACTCCGTGCTCCCAATGCAGTGGCCCAAGTTCGATCCCTAGTCAGGGAACTAGATCGCACATGCTGCAACGAGGAGCTTGCATGCTGTAACTGAAGATTCCCCCGTGCCACAATTAAGAACCAGCACAGCCAAATAAATAAACATTAAAAAAAAGAATATCCCATAGATGTGCCCAGTTCTGAGAAGCTCCGAGTTGGCTGAGCAGGTGGCTGGGGGATGGAGCTGCCCAGACTTGGAGTTCCTCCTCACAGTTAGTAATGAGAACTCAAAGCTGAGCGGTTAGGAGGTTCTGCCATTGAAGATCAATGGGAAATTGGTATAGAGCATCTTTCTTGTTTTAAAAAATGTTTCCACCTGTTGCCTTTATTGTTGCTGTTATTTTTTATTCCAGTTTAATTGCGATATAATTGACATACAGCACTATATAAGTTTAAGGTGTACAGCGTAATGATTTGACTTACATACATCATGAAGTGCTATTACAGGAAGTTTAGTGAACATCCGTCCTCTCCTGTAGCTACAAGATTAAAGAAATAGTAAAACATTTTTTCCTTGTTATGAGAACTCTTAGGATTTATTCTCTTAACAATTCTCATCTGTAACATGCAGTAGTCTTAACTATATTTATCGTGTTATATGTTACACCCCTAGTGCTTATTTTTCTTACAACTGGAAGTTCGTGGCTTTTGCCTGCCTAAATCCAACTCCCCTTCCCCCCAACCCCTGCCCTCTGATAACCACAAATCTGGTCCCTTTTTCTAAGAGTTTCTTTGTTTTTGAAGTATAACTGACCTATGACACTGTATTATTTCTTGTTACACAACATAGTGCTTCTGTGCATTTATTCCTATTTCTATATATTTCAAGATGATCACAACAATATGTTGTCATACAAGGATATTACATAGTTATTGACTGTATTCTCTGCATTGTACGTTTCATAACTGGGACTCATTTATTTTGTAACTGGAAGTTTGAACCACTTTATTTCCCTCTCCTATTTCTTTCCTCCCCCACAACCCTCCTCCCCTCTGGCAACCACCTGTTTGTTCTCTGTATCTATAACTCTGTTCCTATTTTGTTATATTTGTTCACTTGTTTTTTTTTAGCTTCCATATATAACTCAAATCATACAGTATTTACCTTTCTCTGTCTGACTTATTTCACTAAGTGTAATACCCTTCAGGTCCACCCATGTTATCACAAATGACAAGATTTATATTCCATCGGATATATGCACTACATCTTCTTTATCCATTCATCTATTGATGGACATGTAGGTTTCTTCCTCATCTTAGCTATTGTAAATAATGCTGCAGTGAATATAGGGGTGTGTATATCTTTTCGAATTAATGTTTTCATTTAGAGCTATGAAATCAGGCATTTCTGCCATTGAAGAGCAATTGGAAATTAGTATAAAGCATCTTTCTTAAAAAATAGTTTATTAAGGCAAAATTCACATGATGTAAAACCAACCATTGTAAAGTGGTATTCAGTCCTTTCACCACCTACCTCCATCTAGTTTTAAAACATTCTCATCATTCCAAAGTAAAACCCCTGGCATAAAGCATCTTTTAAGCTGTAGGAATAATAAAGCCCTGTAACCACAACTTAATTGGGAAGGAATTGCCTTTTGATGATAAATCCAAAAGAATTTTAAAATGCATTTAAAAATATTTGAAAGAACACGAAGAGGCAGTTCAGAGAAAAAGGCCAATAAACCTATGAGCAGATGCTTACCAGTACATCAAAGATGCAAATGAAAAGAAGACATCATTTTTCACAAATCAGATTAGCAAAGATAAAAATGATCGATAGCATCAAGTGTTGGCAAAGTCGTCAGATGCTGTAATGGGCTGCTAGCGGCTGGGCTGGGGGGTGTAGTGTAAAGGGGGACAACCTTTTGGGAGAGCAATTTGTTACCCTCTATTAAATTACAGCCTGTCTTCTGACTTCTAGGAATGTAGCCCGCAGAAATACTCGCACAGGATGCCAAGGCATAAGTAAAAGGATGTCTTGTTTGAAAATATTTTTAAAAATGGAAACACTCCAAATGTCCATTAATAGGGGATTAGTTAAATGATGGCTTGTCAGTACGCTGAAACATGATGCTGCTTTTAGAAAAAGGAAAAAAAAAAGAGAAGATAGCTCTCTGCATAGTAACATGGAAATATCTGTAAGACATAAATGAGATAAACTGCCAAAGAAGCATGAATATATTTTCATATAAAATTATATTTATATAACTTATATATTTTAATCTAAAATTGTAATTAGGTGGGCTAGAATATATATATAAAGTTGTATACAGCAAATTATTACCCATGATTATCTTGGAATAAAGGGTGTAGCCATGTAGAGTTATGGGTAGATTTTTCTACTTTCTGTCTAAATATTTGAAAATTTTCACAATGAATATGTAAAATGTTTTCCATCAGAAGAAAAAGACATTAATTTTATGAAATTGTTAGAAATTCAGCAGTACTATGTAGCAGTTACATAGCTCCTACTATGTGCTGAGTATCCTACTATCTCCTGAACTGTACTGAGTGCTTTATATATATATTAACTTATTTAATGCTGACTATAGTCTTATGGAAGAGAGGGCAATGGCACCCCACTCCAGTACTCTTGCCTGGAAAATCCCTGGACAGAGGAGCCTGGTAGGCTACAGTCCATGGGATTGCTAAGGGTCGGACACGACTGAGCGAATTCACTTTCACTTTTCACTTTCATGCATTGCAGAAGGAAATGGCATCCCACTCCAGTGTTCTTGCCTGGAGAATCCCAGGGACGGGGGAGCCTGGTGGGCTGCCATCTATGGGGTCGCACAGAGTCGGACACGACTGAAGCGACTTAGCAGCAGCAGCAGCAGCAGCAGCATAGTCTTATGGAGAAAATACTGTCATGATCCCTTTTTTACCAGTAAGGAACCTGAGGCCCAGAGGGGTTGAATAGCTGAACTCTTTTCCTTTTGCTTATTTGTAATTTCAGCTGGAATTCATATACTGTGATATCTACCATTTTCAGTGGCTTCTTACTATGTTCACAAGGTTGTGTAACCATCATCACTATTCCATGCAAGAGCATTGTCATTACCCGCTAAGGAGATATCCCAAACCCACTAGCCATCATTCCCCATTCCCTTTCTTTCCCTCCGGCCACCCCCCGCCCCACCACAACTATCCATCCCTGGCAATTACTAGTCTACTTTCTGTCTCTATGGATTTTTCTGTTCTGGATACCTCATGTAAATAGAATCATATGATATGTGACTTTTGATGTCTGGCTTCTTAGCATCATGTTTTCAAAGTTCAACCATGTTGTAGTCTGTGTCAGTGCTTCATCCCTTTTAACGGCTAAGTAGTATTCCATTGTATAGCCAGACCACGTTTTGTCTCTCCATCCATAGCTGTCAATTGGGTTGTCTCTATTCTTCAGCTCCTACAAACCTTTGTACACAGGTTTCTGTGTAGACATCTGTTTCATTTCTCTTGGATACAGAGTTGGCAGTGGAATTGCTGAATCATATGGTAACTATGTTGAACCATTTGAGGAACCGCCCGACTGTTTTCCACAGCAGCTGCACCACTTCACATTCCTGCCAGCCATATACGAAGGTTCTAGTTTCTTTACAACTTGCCCCTAATTTTTAAGGGTCAGAGCTGGGATTCTTACCAGCGTCTGTGCTCTTAACCATCCTCTTCCCTGCATCTACCCGTTGAATAATACTGGTTTTTATTTTGTTTGGTCATACCGTATGGCATGCAGGATCCTAGTTCCCTGACCAGGGACTGAACTGGGCCCCCTGCATTAGAAGCATGGATTCCTTACTACTGGACCACCAGGGAAGTCCTACTCAATGATATCTGAGGAAGGTCTTTAAACATTTCTACTCAAATGATTAGATAAAGATGACTTAAAATTAGCTGATGCATTGTCTCTCATCTGGTTATTTTAGTATTTTTGACACTTCACCTAATTCTCTGCGTATATGAGCCTGATCATGGATCATCCAGCCTGGCCCCCCCTGCATCCTGCAGCCCAGCAGTCACAGTCAAGTCTGCCTTCATAGTTTGCCCATGCTCACCATCTCGGTTTTACCTTCCTTCACCCTCCTCCCCCAACTCCTTTCCCCTTTACCATTTCTGCAGGTTTCAAGCAGTAGTCCACATCCCATATGTTTGAGCTCCTGTTCCCACTGCCTGTTTTTCTGTTACTGCCCTGTTTTTCCTGCCTTTGCAAACTCGGATGTCTGCTGCTAGATGTCATCTCTCCTTCCCCAGTGCAGGCTCCATGCCACGTGTTTGCTTGTCACCTCACTTCTCCCCTCGTGGTGCTTCCACAGCTGTTGTCCCTGCAAGGCTATGAGCTCAATGGCAGTAACTACCTCTCACTCATTTCTGAGTCCCGAGCCCCTCACGGTGCCTGGCACAGAGAGGTGCTCAAGAAAGTCATACAAACAGTGTCTCCTGTCCCCGCCAGATACGGGCTGGGTACAGGAGATACAGGGAGAAAACATATCCAAACAACAAGGGGTTTAAAATATAAGATGAAAAAGCTACTGGCCTTACTCAGGGGCAGACTCAGGTTTTGTAGGATGTGAAGTGTATTTGAATTTGTGGGTCCTCTTTTTTTTATTATTATTAAAAAAGAGATGTAAAGACTTCTCTGGTGGTCCAGTGGTTAAGAATCTGCCTTCCAATGCAGGGATGCAGGTTGGATCCCTGGTTGGGAAACTAAGATCCCACATGCTTCAGTTTAGTTCAGTTCAGCCGCTCAGTCGTGTCCGACCCTTTGCGACCCCATGAACCACAGCACACCAGGCCTCCCTGTCCATCACCAACTCCCAGAGTTTACCCAGACTTATGTCCATTGAGGCAGTGATGCCATCCAACCATCTCATCCTCTGTCATCCCCTTCTCCTCCTGCCCTCAATCTTTGCCAGCATCAGGGTCTTTTCAAATGAGTCAGCTCTTCACATCCGGTGGCCAAAGTATTGGAGTTTCAGCTTCAACATCAGTCCTTCCAATGAACACCCAGGACCGATCTCCTTTAGGATGGACTGGTTGGATCTCCTTGCAGTCCAAGGGACTCTCAAGAGTCTTCTCCAACACCACAGTTCAAAAGCATCAATTCTTCTGCACTCAGCTTTCTTTATAGTCCAACTCTCACATCCATACATGACCACTGGAAAAACCATAGCCTTGACTAGACGGACCTTTGTTGACAGAGTAATGTCTCTGCTTTTTAATATGCTGTTTAGGTTGGTCATAACTTTCCTTCCAAGGAGTAAGCGTCTTTTAATTTCATGCAATCACCATCTGCAGTGATTTTGGAGCCCCCCCAAAATAAAGTCAGCCACTGTTTCCACTGTATCCTCATCTATTTCCCATGAAGTGATGGAACCGGATGCCATGATCTTAGTTTACTGAATGTTGAGCTTTAAGCCAACTTTTTCACTCTCTTCTTTCACTTCCACGTGCTTGGGAGGGACTAAATACTCATTGGAACTACTGAGTCTGCATACCACAATTAGAGAGTCCATGCGCTGCAACAAAAATCCCATGAGCTGAGACCTGATGCAGCCAAATAAATTAACTGGTTAATAAACAAATATATATAATTTTTTAAATTAAAAAGATATATAATTAGGAATAAATTAAAAATGGCAAGGGCCCCTCCCAGGCCTCAGAAGGTACGTGTGTGAGGGAGGGGTCCTGCAGCTCAGGTTTTGCCAGCTGCAGAGCAAATGCAGCTCCAGGCTTGAGGTCACTTATGGCAGCCTCACCTCGGATCAGGTTCCTAATTACTGTAAGAGAATCTGAAATCAGAAATCTGACCATGATAGGGGTGCAATTCATTAGAGTGTGATGCACAGAGTTTTGGGGGGACCCTTGAGTTGCTCTCAGACCTGCTGTCAGATTTCTGGACACCAGAGGGGGTCTCCCTCTAAGATCCTGGGCAACCTTGGGAGGATGGGGCTGTTTCCTCACATCCTGTCCATGCTCGTCTCATCCTTGCAGCATTTTCTACATCCCTTGTTTGTGTACGCATTCTCGAGGCATAATGTTCCCTTCATTCAGCTGTCAAGGGGAAAGTCAGAGCCTCGGCCAGGAAGAGCATCCTTCACAAGCGAAATTTCCCTGAAACATCTGGAGCTGCTGCCTCTGATTTGCAGCCACCATTAGCGGTTGAGAGAGAGGTCTTTACAACAGTGGGCTTAGTTAAGCGACAAGAAACTCAAAATTTAAAACATATAGGGTAGACTTCCCTGATGGTCCAGGGGTTAAGACTTTGCCTTCCATTGCAGAGGATGTGGGTTCAATCCCTCGTGAGGGAGTGAAAATCCCACGTCTCGCTGCCAAAACGCCAAAACATAAAGCAGAAACAATAGTGTAACAAATTCAATAACGACTTTTAAAATGATACAAAAAAAAAAAACAAGATCTTTAAAACGTATGAGGCGTTGTGAAAGGGAACAAGTCATAAAACCTGCGTTCAGATTTGTGGAATTTAGAACGCGTTTCTTTTTTTTCTCTTGCAGGAAGACACTCCTCGGGCCGGTGTACGGATCTCCCATCGAGCAGATACAAATCCTCCCAGTGAAGTCCACTCTGGAACTGCAGAAGCGCTACGTGGTGTTTATTAACAGAGACAAGGTGCCAGCGGTTTGCCCTCTGCCCCACTAAGGTGACCGCGTGTCTGCACTGGGAAGTAGCCACAGGTGTTACCAGACTTAAGAACACTGGCTTTCCCCAAGCCCGAGACTCTTATCCTGCTCCACACTGCAAACTGCCATAATTGAGTGAGGACGACTCTTAGGAGACTTCCCTTGTTTTCTTTACTCCCCAAAGTACACCGAAGGATTTTTCCTTTCCTTTCCTTTTCTTATGAAGACAAGTTAGTTACACTTAGTTGTACATTTAATAACTAATCTAGGGACTTCCCTGGTGGTCCAGTGGCTAAGACTGTGAGCTCCCAACTCAGGGACCCTGGGTTCGATCCCTGGTGAGGGAACTAGATCCCACTTGCAGTGACTAAGAGTTCACATGCAGCAACTAAAGATCCTGCATGCTGAAACTAAGACGTGGCACAGCCAAATAAATAAATTAACTAAAATTTAAAAAAAAACTACAAATCCATATGGAAAAGTATAAGATCATAAAATGCCATAATTATCCTGGAAAAGCCTGGACATCTGACCATGAAGGTAAGAGGGAAGTTTCCTTTCTGTGTCCCTGGTAGAACCAGGCATCTCTCTCCCAAGGGGCCACCCTGCAGGGCGCAGTGTATGTGAAGCCCCAGCCATGTAAAATGCTTGAAATGCAGCCCTCACACACTGAGAAGGCAGTTCCAGACCGGCAGGTCCTTCGCATAAACAGATCTGGAGCTGACAGGTGACTGTGCCAAGTCTGGCCTTTGGCCTGGGTATCTTAGTCTGAATATCTAGTTACTTCTTCCTTTCTAGTCTTCCCTGGTGGCTCAGAGGTTAAAGTGTCTGCCTGCAATGCGGGAGACCCGGGTTCGATTCCTGGATCAGGAAGATCCCCTGGAGAAGGAAATTGCAAACCACTCCAGTATTCTTGCCTGGAGAGTCGCATGGACAGAGGAGCCTGGTGGGCTACAGTCCCTGGGGTCGCAAAGAGTCGAACACGACTGAGCAACTTCACTTTTCTTCCTTTGTAGGTTGGACTTCAGATCTTACCAGTTGATGGCAATCCACATAAAACCTCTGCCCTCATATGCCACCCGAATGGGGTGGCCGGCATGGCCCTTTCCTATGACGGCTGCTGTGCCTTCACAGCAGGAGGGCAGGATCGGTCAGTGGTGCAGTGGGAAATCAACTTAAGGTGTGTGTTGCGGTGCAAAGCTTGGCCCCCTAAGGAGGGTGTCACGTGTACACCCCTTCTTTTCACTCAGCAACAGCAGACAGGTATTAAACCCCTATGACAGGACTTCCCTGGTGGTCCAGTGGCTGAGACTCCATGCTCTCAATGCAGGGGGCCTGGGTTCTATCCCTGGTCAGGGAACTAGATCCCACATGCTACAGCTAAAAGTTCATATGCTGCAACTGAAGATCCCAAATGCTGCAACTAAAAAAAATAAGAGATGCCGCATCCTGGTTCAGACAAATAAATAAATATTAGAAAAAATAAAAACAAAAATACCCTACAACATCCTGGGCACTGTGGTAGGCCTGCAGGTTTAAAGACAGCCAAGACTCAGGCATGGCCTTCAGGGTGCTCCCTGAGACACTTGTTCATATTAACGGGCTGACAGGTTACTCTTCTGTCTCAGAGACCCATGGTATTTGCAGGCGAGACCGTGTAATCCTACCTCATGAACCCACGCCCCTTTCCCCCAAAATACTTCTCACTGTGTTGCCTGAAAATCCACACGAGCTAGAGAGATCAAGCCTGAATCTCCAAAATGTGTGTTACAGAAATAGTAAGAGTATTATCTGAAATGTGTATTTTCAGTCTTCTCTTTTCACCACCCTGCCCTGAGCTGCGAATTTCTGCCTAGGGCGAGGCTGAAGAGTTCCATGATCGGGCATAGGAGAGACATAGACTTTGAGGTCAGAGAGACATGGGTTTGAATCTGAAGACTGCTGTCTGCTGGCTGTGGGACCTAGGCTGCCCTAGGTCCCAGAGATTAGCATCTCTGATCTTTAGATTCCTTGTCTGTGTAATGGAGGGGTGGGGAAGGGGACAACAATAGGGACTTTTATAGGATCCTTATGGAAAGCACACAGCACTGAGCTCAAGACTCAGTAAATTAATGATTTCCTTTCATCTCTTCTTCCTTATAAAGGCATTTGCTTAGGAGTGCAGGATCTTATTAAAAAAGGTTAGGGACTCCCCTGGCGGCCCAGTGGTTAGGACTGCATGCTTCCATCGCAGGGGCTGTAGGTTCGATCCCTGGCTGAGGAACGAAGATCCTACATGATGAACAGTGTGGCCAAAAAATAATAATTTTTTTTTTAAAAAGAAGGTTTACCACTATAGTAATCTTCTCATCTCTCCAAATTCATTGAATAGCCACAGGGCGGAGCCAGTTCCTTTCCTGACCACCTTTTCTATGCCCCTCTTCCTGGCAGGGTCCCATGAGGAGCTGGGTAAAAACAGCCCAGAGAAAGGTACCTTCCTAAAAGAACAAACCCAGTTTGTTTGTTGGGTAAAAGAATACCCCCAGGAAAAGAATACCCCCTAGGCTTCCCTGGTGGCACAGTGGATAAGAATCTACCCACCAACGCAGGGGACACAGTTTTGATCCCTGGTCCGGGAAGATTCCACATGCCATGGAGCAACTAAGCCCCATGTGCCACAACTGCTGAGCCTGTGTGCTGCAACCACTGAAGCCATAGAGCCGGTGCTCCACAAGAAGAGAAGCCAACTCGCCGCAACTAGAGAAAGCCCACGTGACAGCAACAAAGACCCACTGCAGCCAAAACTAAATAAAACATAAAGTATACCCCCCACCGTCTGCCAAGTGCACATCCCTCTTCAGTGGCATTCACGTGAATAGAAGCAAGACCAGCCAGGTAAATCCGCTTTGGAACTTCGAGGGGGTTTCAGATCACAGTTGCAACTCTGACCTTCACCTCTGTTCTCACCCAGGAGGGCAGATTTGGGGGATTTAGAAGCTGAAGGTGAACTCTCCCCTTGAAAAGAACTTACTCATCACGTCTCCAGCATGAGGTGCTTAATCCTTTGACACCTATAGCCTGTCACCTGGATGGGTGGGATCAAGTGACGTCCTGGTGGGAAGACAGAATCTTCCTTTTTTTTCATTTTTGTCCTTGTCTCAATCATCTTGAGATCTGGAATGGCAGAGATTTAAGAAAAAAAAAGAGCACTCGCTTTCCAGTAGCTTTCCTGAACATGGCCAGAATCCAGGCTTGCGAGAATTTCAATTTAATCTGTTGTGGGGACAAAGGATCATTATAAACTAATTAGCACTTCATCACTGCTTCTGGTGTTTTAATATGTTCAGTGCTTCACTAATGGGAAGAAATGTAAAAACCCGAAACAAGTAAACCGGTGAAATTTCCTACTAGGTCTATTGATGGCAAGTTGTAGGGTAAAATGAAGGTGATAAATCCTGTCACGTTCACATCGTCTTAATCAGCAAACTCCTAGGCCCCCGAATTATCATTGCAGCGTCTCAGACTTCCCCTGGGAGACCCCTTCCCTTCATCTTTCCCCCAGAGCCCCCCATTCTTACTTTCCCTTCCCCTATCTTGGGTGGCAGGCCACCCTTTTTCTCTCCTTGTCGGGCATCTGTTTTTAAATCCCCCATTTTTGTGCTCAACCTCACGCCCACCTGGCATCCTGCAGTCTTGCTCAGACAAGTGCCAGAAAGACCCAGATGCAAATCCCATCTCCCCTGCTACTTGGTGACCTGAGGCAAGTTCCTTCCCTTCCTTGAGCCTCAGTTTCTCCATCTGTTAAAATGGGAATATTACCACTGTGTTCAGAGCTGATTTATTTGTTTTTGATGTCTCTCTCTTAAGATGCGGTGAAAGTGCCAAGCCCTAATCAATGGACAGCCAGAGAATTCTCCCTCCACGATATCTTTATACAAATATATATATTCATATTGCATGCTATATGCACCCATCTGCACCTGCGTTTTGCACTTGGCAGTATATTTATTTGGCTGCACCTCAAGGCATGTGGGATCTTAGTTCCCCTACTAGGGATTGAACCTGAGCCCCCTGTGGGGGAAGCTGGAAGTCTTAAACACTGGACAGCCAGGGAGGACCCCAGAGCTGTTTTGAGGATAGTGATGTCTACAATTGCTATCCCCCCCCTCCCCCCCCTCCCCCTCTCCTCCCCCTCCTCTCCGCCTCCCCTCCCCTTCCCCTAGGGAAGCTTTACTGAGCACCTGCTCTATGTTGGTTGCTGTCTCACAGCTTCTCCAGCTTTGGATCATTCCCCGAGTACTGACTATATTCTTAGGCACAGTAGAAAGAGCATTCTCAGTAAATGCGCCTCCCTCTTGTTCCCCAATGACCCCTTGTTTCGTGGCAAGTGTTAGAAACCCAACTTAGGGAGAAAGGGGACGTTAGGACCAGTCCCGTCCTGGGATCTCAGGTCACCGCTCCCGCAGCCAGAACTGCCCACCCTCTGCATTTGCTCTCTGCTCACCTCTGCCGTAACCCGCTGTCACTCTGCAGAGGCGGGTTTCATCACTCGGTGGAAACATGGCCTCTGATGGTTCCTGGATTTCACACCAGAGTTGAGGCAAGGCTCATCCCCCAGCTCTGGTGGAACAAGCCCAGTCAGTCCCTCTGGCTCTCCCATCAGCTGACGGTGGCTGGGGAGCCAGGGATGTATTGCAGCTCTGACCAGCGGAGGGCTGCTCCCATAGGATCCAGAGCTCAGTGGTCCTGTTCCCTGGGGCTTTCCTGGTGGTGACAGACTCCTCCGTGTCACATTGGGCCTTTAATCTGGCCCTGCTTCAGAACCATGCCTGTTGGGATTGGGCCTGAGGCTGGCCTCGGAGCCTCAGAGCAGGCGCCCTCTTAGCCAGACTCCTGCCTCGATGGCTAATATCAGAGCCAAGACTTGGGTGAAGGCTGGGCCCAACTGGAGACGGGCCTCAGGCCCACCTGGAGCCCAGGCCCACCTGGAGAGTACAGCAGCTCCACAGACCACCAGCATCCTACTTGGGTGGGGCTTGTGCGGGGTCCGGACTGAGGACTGAGGACTGTTTGGTGGCTGACTCCTGCAGGAACGGTGGAGGTTGACCCAGGTCAACAGTACTAATAACCCTGGGCCAGGCCCTGGGTCCCGTGCTTTCCAAGCATCGCCTGATTTATCCTCACAGCTATCTGGCGACATAGGGACTGTTGACAACCCCGTTGTACAGGTCTGGAAACTCGCTCCGAGGGGCTCAGGGACTGCCCCAGGCATGGAGTGAGGTGGTGAGGCTGTGGATTCATATGCTATCTTCCTAATTCAATTCCACACCTCAACAAAGATTCATCACAGGAGAAAAACAAAGGGCTTCGTGTCCAATCCTTTATGTGCATTCACTTTAATTTTCACAACTGTCTCGTGAGGCAGACCCTGTAATTACTGAGGCCCCGAGTAGTAAAGTCACTTGCCCATGATCACCCTGCTCTCTGTAGGCAGAGCCAGGGGGTCACAGGCATGTCCCTTTCACTCCAGATTCGGTATACTTAACCACTTCCCCACCATAGTCTCTACAAAGTGTGTCTTAATCATCCTCCAAAGAAGTTAGTGGTCTGATGAGCAGAAATCCAGTCAGTGGATTATTAAAATGATTTTGTATTATTAGCATTTTGTATGAGACAGAGTCAGCCTCACATAAAAAGTAGGTTTTCTTACCACTTAAAGGGCCTATTTTTGGAAAAATCTGACCCTGTGTTAGAGAGCAGAGGGCTATTTTTATCTGACCAATGTGGGCCCCTTGTGGCCTCCTGAGTTTTTATGGAAGCAATTAGTGCTGGCCATCCACCTGTGCCACATCCCATTCCCCTGGCTCTGGTCACACGCAGATCTAAGGTTACAGCACGGCCGCTCTGCTGGGGGTGGTCCGTGGGCTCAGCACATGGGGACCCTCCTCTTCCTCTAGAAGATTTCCCCAAAGATTGCAGACAGATTGCCAGGCGCCTGCCCTGTCATCCGAGAGAGTATCACCATCTTTAAGACAGGGGCCCCAAGCCACCGGGTACCACACTTGAAATTGAATTTTCCATTTGCAGCTTCATTTTGGAGGGAATTTGCTTAGCAAATTTACAGAGACCCTAGTTGTATCCGCACTGTAATGCCCTTCAGAGGTCTGCAGCCTGCAGGACTTGTGGGCCACCTCGTTCCCGCCTGAGTGCTCTCTAATAACGATGTTTCTTTTATTGTTCTAGTGCCCTGGAGGCAGCGGTTTCTCTCGGGGGCGAAGACCTGACCCCGTTCTATGGTCTGGTGTCTGGTGGCAGGGAAGGAAAATTCTACAGGGTAATTGTCCTCAGAATAAACACTTCCCCGAAACATCTAGTTAAGTTTGTAAAACAAATGTGCCCGGGGTTAACCTTCTTGCTTTTTTTTATTTTTCCCAAAGCTCTTTTCCCCACTGAGCTCAAAATGTACTTTCTAGAAAATGTCCTTGAAGTCTTAATGGCTGCTTCAGACTAAAGCCAAAAATGCATGTTGTGTTTCCACTTTATTTCCACGTAGGAGCTGGAAGACTATTTTTACTATTCTCAGCTCCGTAGTCAAGGTATCGATACAATGGAGACCAGAAAGGTGTCGGAACACATCTGCCTGTCGGAGCTTCCTTTTGTCATGAGAGCAATTGGCTTTTACCCATCGGAAGGGGAGGTAGGTAGAAGGAAAACAAGCGCAGGCAGGACGTGTTATTTATAAAAAAACGACCTCAGGGAGCCGTCATCATAGGCCAAAGTAAAAATCTAACACCATTCTTACATAAATGGGTCAGAAAGGAGGTTCTGGGCATAGCTGAGGCACTGCTTAGAAACAGACTTACCGTAAAGATACCCCTGTCAGGCGGATTCTTTGCCAGAGTTTGATGTGGTTGGTGAGAGCATGCGTGCCTGCTAAGTCGCTTCAGTCGCGTCCGACTCTCTGCAACCCCATGGACTGTAGTCCGCCAGGCTTCTCTGTCCATGGGGATTCTCCAGGCAAGAATACTGGAGTGGGTTGCCATGCCCTCCCCCAGGGGATCTTACGGATCCAGGGATCCAGCCTGTGTCTCTTACCTACTCCTGCACTGGCAGGCAGGTTCTTTACAACTAGCGCCACCTTTCCGGAATTAGACAGAAGGGCCCTCGATGCATGAGGACCAGCCTCATGGGGTTCAGGGAGGTGATGCCTGCACAGCGCTTGGCACAGTGTAGGCTGCATAGAAAGATCTCAGTGGATGCTCACTATTGTGATCATTTCCCTGTGTAGCTACAGTTCACCTGGCCTGTGTGAATGGGCTGCCCTTGAGGTGGCTGCTCATCCCAGGCTGGGGATGGAGCTCGGGAGACATGGCCCTTCCTTGGCACCTCACAGCTCACCACCAAATGCAAGGGGCTCCCAACAAGGACCAGAGGAAGTGGTCCTCATGGAAACTGTGGCTTAAAATGCAACTGATTGGAATATCCCTGGCAGTCCAGTGGTTAAGACTCCACACTGCCACTGCAGGGGGCTTGAGTTCCATCACCCGGGGAACTAAGATCCTGCATGCCACAAGGAACAACCAAAAAAAAAAGCAACTGACTGTTTTTCTTTCTGACTTAAAATGCTAGCACATTCTCATTGTAGAAAGTTTGGAAAAGATACACAAGTGAAATGAAGAACATAATTACTTGTAATTCCACTACACGGAGACTTCAGTTATTGGTATCTTCCTAGATTGATTTATATATAATGCATGTATATATAATGTTTAAAAATGAATGAGTACCATATTGGATATATATGTTCATCCTATATTTTCGCTTAGTATTGTCATACACATTTCCCATTTCATTAACAGTTCTCTGAAAACTTGATTTTTAAAGGATATAGCTTAATTTTATAACTTTGATTTAGAAAATAGAACTGTAAAGAAGAAGAGAAATGACTCAGAGGTAGTCATTATTAACATTTTGGTGGACTTCTATCTATTGTTTTCTGTTTGGATATAGATATATAAATTTTTAAAAAGAATTGTTGTTATGTGGTGTATGTAGGTATAGATCAGCAAATGCATGCATGCTTAGTCACTCAGTCGTGTCTGACTCTTTTCGACCCCATGGATTGCAGCCCACCAGGCTCCTCTGTCCATGGGGATTCTCCAGGCAAGAATACTGGAGTAGGTGGCCATGCCCTCCTCCAGGGGATCTTGTGATTCAACCCAGGGATTGAACCCAGGTCTCCCGTATTGCAGGCGGATTCTTTACCATCTGAGCCACCAGGGAAGCCATATCTCAACATTTTACAGAGTATGTGTATACGTGTATGTATACAGCAGGATTCTCAGTAACTCTTGTTTTGTGAGCATGTGGTGAAAATTACTTGATAATGTGTTTTTTTACCCCTGGCTTTATGAAGATCTGATTGACATAACATTGTGTTCATTTAAGTATTCAGTATAGTGATTTTGTATACATATATATTATAAAATGATCACCACGACTTAGTTAATTAACGTATCACATCCATCACCTTGCAGAGTTACAATTTTTTGTGTATGGTAAGAACTTTAAAATTTACTATTTTAGCAGCTTTCAAATATACAGTACTGTGTTTTTATTTGGCTTCTCTGGGTCTTAGTGGCATGTGGGGTCTTCAGATGCAGCGTGTGGGATCTGGCTCCCTTACCAGGGTTGAAATCGTGTCCTCTGCATTGAAGGTGGATTCTTAACCACTGGACCACCAGGGAAGTCCTTTGTGTTGTTAACTGGAGTCCTTATGTTGTACCTTCTAACCCCAGGACTTGTTTATACCTGGGAGTTTATATCCTTTAACCACTTTTCACCCATTTCTCCGACTCTCCACCTTCTTCCCCTGGCAACTGCCAATCTGTCTTCTGTTTGTATGAGTTTAATTTTTTTTTTTCAGATTTCACATACAATTTGAGATCATACAGTGTTTGTCTTCCTCTGTTTGACATTTCACTCAGCATAATGCCCTAAAGGTCCATCCACATTGTCATAAATGGCAAGAACTCCCTCTTCTTTATGGCTGGATAATATTCCAGTAATGTTCCATCATGCACACAGACACAGCGCATATTTTATTTATGCATTCCCACCAACAATGCACAAGAATTCCCATTTAACTTCACATCCTTGTGAGCACTGGTTTTCTCTGTCTTTGATAAAAGCCGTTCTGACAGATACAAGGTGATAACTCATTGTGCTTCTGATTTGCATTTTCCTAATGGTTAATGATGTGAGCATCTTTTCATGTACTTGTTGATCATTTGAATATCTTCTTTAGAAAGATATCCCCTTGGGTCTTCTGCCTATTTTTAAAATGGGTTATTTGGGTTTTTTGCTATTGGTTGTGAGTTCCTTATGTATTTTAGGTGTCAAACCCTTATCAGATGTGTGGTTTGGAAATATTCTCTCCTGTTCCATAGGTTGTTTTTTCATTTTGTCAGTCATCTCTTCTCCTGTGCATAAGCTTTTTGGTCTGCTATCGACAACATGCTTTCTTAAGTCCATATATTCAGTTGATCCATTCCTTAGTTGATGACACAGAGGTTGTGTGAAGTATTTAGGCTGTCAGAGACATGGCTATGATGAACATCTCTGCATACGGTTTCTGTACTTCTCTGATTGTTTTCCTCGGTCAAAGTCCTAGAAATAGAATTACCAGATCAGATAATATTACCAGAATTACCAGATCAGAACTTTAAGGCCCAGTTGCCAAATAGTTTTCCAGAAATGTAGCCTTTTACGGCTCACCCTCAATCACACATAACTCCTGAAACTCAGCTGAGACTTGATGTTCGTCTTAGGTGTCTGAGCATAGTTTAGTGATGTGAGCTATGACCCTGGTCATTTCCCTTGGCCTCAGTGGCCTCCCCAGAGTCACCTCTTTTTTTAATTCTCCAAGTGTGACTAGAAGATGACTTTTATTCTCCACATAGAGTCTGGAGAAATGAACTTTCAGAGCCCGCAAACCCAAGTTGGGTCTTGAATGAGCACCTTAAAAACACCTGAGACTCTTTTAAGCTCCTTTAAAGTCTTTTGACCAGTGTGCATTTTGTAAAAGTATGTGGCCAGAAATGGAAACTATCCAGAAAGTTTGTGCAACCCACATGAAAGTGTTTTTTAAGAGCTGTGTTCCTAAAGCGTATTGCCTAGAACCCTATTTCTCAAGCTGGCAAGTTCAATAGAATCACCTGGAACATTTACTAAGAAATCAGAGTCCCTGGCCCCATCCCAGATCTAGCCATTCAGAATCTCCATGGAATCTAAGGGTCTGCATTTTCCTTTTAAAAAAAATTTTTTTTCTCCTCCTTCTTCTGTTTGCTTATTATTATTTTTTAAAAACATTTATTTATGTATTTGACTGCATAGGATCTTAGTGGTGGCATAAGGGATCTTTATGTGCTTCATGAGAACTCTTAGTTGCAGCATGTGGGATCTAGTTCCCTGACCAGGGATCAAACCTGCAAGGTGGATTCTTTTTATATATATATAAAATTAAATTTATTAACTTAGTTTTGACTGTGCTGGGTCTTTGTGGCTGTGTGCAGGCTTTTTTCTAGTTGCGGTGCATACGCTTCTCTTATTGAGGAGCACGGGCCCTATGGTACATGGGCTTCAGTAGCTACTCCACGTAGGCTCAGTATTTGCAGCTCTCAGGTTCTACAGCACTGGTGCAGTACTTGTGACATGCATGGGCTCAGTTGCTCCACGGCACGTGGGATCCTCCTAGATCAGGGATCAAACCCATGTCCTCTGCGTTGGCAGGTGGACTCTTTTAACTACTGGACCACCAAGGAAGTCCTTGTCACTCAGGATTCTTGGTTTTAAACCCTGGGCTCAAGTAAATGTGTCCTCTGCAGTACTGTTTTGTCAAGAAGTGAATTCTGGATGTTTAACCTCTGTGCCTGTCACCCACCTGCCACGCAAAGTGCTCGAGGGTGGCACAGAGTGACTGGTTTTTCTGCTTTCTCTGGAAGTAAGAGGTGTAATCACTGAAGGCTCACTCCATTGTCGTATCTTTGGGCAAAAATAATAAAACTTAATCACCTATTGAAGTTCTTGCTGATGAGTAATAAGTACCCAGAGGGAATTCCCGGGTGGCCCAGTTATGTTAGTACTCCGCACTTTCGCTGATGACAGCCCAGGCTTCTATCCGTGGTCAAGGAACTAAGTTCCCACAAGCTTCCTGGTGTTCCCCCCCACAAAAAAAATACCAGGAAAAAAAGGTTAGCCTGCCACAAATGTTTTAAAGTGATACTGAATATTATTTACCCACATAGAAACAAAAATAATGAAAATGGTCACTGCCGGGTTATCACTGGCTCTTGCATGAGTCCCCCACCCCAGCTGCCACAAAAGGGGTTCCGGTGCCCCAGTGTCTTCATAAATCCCCTGGATTCCAGGGTTTTTCATCCACTTAAAAAACATGTTTACTCTTTGGAGACGTTCTCTGAAGGCCCCCGATCCAGATGTGTTCATTGAGGAGCGCGTTTATTGCTGAAGCTCCTCGGGGAGAACTTTTTGATCTCTTGTTCTCATCAGATTTATACCGATTTTAATAAAAAATGTTTTGGGGGCTTTGAAACTTTCAGACCCAGGCTTTGCCCTGGTTCATGAAACATTTCCTACTGAGATGCAGCTGCTCCCCCTGCCCCGAGAAGTTCTATGAAGAAGTAGGCCCAGCTCATAGAGTATTTTAGCATTTGGTTACATGAAAGACTTAGAGATTCAAACCAACCACCCCCGACCTCCCCCAAGGCTAGACATTATTTATATTTTTCTTTATGTCATTTAAACTGACTTGGGAATTTGTATCTAGTCAGTGTGGCAAACTGAAGCCAAATTATACAAGAATATAACCCTCCCTAAAGGATCCCTAACCCCACCCATCTTCTGCAGAACACAGCCAAAGAGGTCGGGGTGGGTTGCTCCTACAAATCTTCATTTTTCAAAAGAAAGGTCTGCAGTGTTTATGATGTTGTATAAGGAGCTCAAACTTAGGTTTGGGTTCCTAAGTTAGGGTTCCTTCACTAGTCTGTATAGCTGATTTCACATACAAGAAAGTGTTTTTTTGGCTGCATTGGCTTCTCTCTAGTTGAGGCACGTGGGCTCAGTGGTCGTGGCGTGCAGGCTTAGTTTGCCCCGAGGACTACCAGGGAAGTCCCATGAGAAAGTTTTGTCTTCCATCTTTATAGGTGTATTCTTTCCTCTTCCGGGTCTTTGGACTATCTTGTTGGGCTTGGCCTACGCTTCATGCCACGTGTGTTCCCTGGTCCCTTGTGGCTATGTTCCTATTTAGCTTTCCGAGTGTTATACATTCTTGATGTTTTCACAGTGAATTCACAGCAGTGCGACCTCTTAGGCCAATTAAGGCCAATCCTGGCAGAGAGGCATGGGCCCAACAAGAGCTCACATGGTGGATGCTCAGCAAATCTTGGTTGAATTAATAAATGAATAATTGAATGATGCTCACCAGTCATGTTTGACTGCAAAGACAATGAGGAAGATAGAATCCCTGACTTCATGATTTGATCTCAGAGTAATTAATAAGTATTTGGTATATTCTGCAACTTTAGCCTTGTTTAGGAGAGTTTGGAGAAGGCAATGGCAACCCACTCCAGTACTCTTGCCTGGAGAATCCCGGGGACGGAGGAGCCTGGTGGGCTGCTGTCTATGGGGTTGCACAGGGTCAGACACGACTGAAGTGACTTAGCAGCAGGAGAATTTGGAGACAAAATAAATAATCGCTTAGCTTTTTAAATATGCTCATTTTGGATCCAGCAATTCTACTTTGAGGAATGTATCTTACAGAAAAACTCAGGCAAGGGTAACAGTGACATATAACTATTGCAATGAGTTAGTCACTCAGTCGTGTCCGACTCTTTGCAGCCCCACGAACTGTAGCCTGTCAGGCTCTTCTATCCATGGGATTCTCCAGGCAAGAATACTGGAGTGGATTGCCATTCCCTTCTCCAGGAGATCTTCCTGACCCAGGGATCAAACCCAGGTCTCCTGCATCGCAGGCAGATTCTTTACCGTCTGAGCTACAGGGAAGATCTTACAACTACTGCAGGATAGTTTATGCTGCTGCTGCTAAGTTGCTTCAGTCGTGTCCGACTCTGTGCGACCCGATAGACGGCAGCCCACCAGGCTCCCCCGTCCCTGGGATTCTCCAGGCAAGAACACTGGAGTGGATTGCCATTTCCTTCTCCAATGCATGAAAGTGAAAAGTGAAAGTGAAGTCGCTCAGTCATGTCCGACTCTTCGCGACCCCAAGGACTGCAGCCCACCAGGCTCCTCCATCCATGGGATTTTCCAGGCAAGAGTACTAGAGTGGGGTGCCATTGCCTTCTCCGAGGATAGTTTATATAATAATGAAAAATTAAAACAATCTTAACGTCCGTTGACAGGAGATTGGATAAATCAAGCCAGACACACCTACATTTAGTAGTTACTGAACAGTGAAATTGACCTATGATTCTTTTTTTTTTAATTTATTTATTTTTGGCTGTGCTGGGTCTTCATTGCTGCGTGCGGGCTTTCTCTCGTTGAGGTGAGCAGGGGCTGCTCTCTAGTTGCGGTGAGCAGGCTTCTGCCTTTCGTGGCTTCTCTTGTTGCAGAGCACAGGCTCAGTAGTTGTGGTGCATGGGATCTTCCCAGAGCAAGGATAGAACCCTGGTCCCCTGCATTGGCAGGCAGATTATTAACCACTGGACCGCCAGGGAAGCCGACCTGTGATTCTCAACTCAGAAAGAATGTGCTGGTTTTGTTACTGAAGGACAAAAGGCAAGTTGCAAAACAGTATGTAAAGCATGGCCTCCCTTCATTAACAATAATACGTAGATCTAGAAGAACTGAAAGAACTTGTTCCAGACGCTTAGCAATACTGACTTCTGAGGCATGGAACTCATAAGAGCTTCTAAACCCTAATTTCTGTGCATCACTTCCTGTCAGCTGGGGCCTCCAGTACCAGCTGGAACCTGGCCCTGGTCCATCAGAGTTTGGGGCTGCCCTGGGGACTCTTGCTCTCCTGGGCTCGCAGCCCCTCCCCCATGTGCGTGTGCAGACTCCAGGTCATTCCAGACCCGACACTCAGCTCCTTCCTCCGTTTCCACAAAAGCAGAAAGCCCAATCCATGCAAGACAACTTTCCTGAAAAACTGGGAATCACCAGAAAGTTTCAAGCGTAACCACATTTCACAGCAGTTTCCCTAAAACTGCTTATTAGTACTTCCCTGGCACTCCAGTGGTTAAGACTCTGTGCTTCCAATTCCGGGGGTGGGGAGTGGTGCAAGGGTTCAATCCTTGGTCAGGGAACTAAGATCCCACATGCTGAGTGGAGCGGCCAAAAAGTAAAAAACAAACCATGCCCCCTTCCAAAACCTCTGCTAATTAGACCTCCTTCCCAGTCCTGATGACCACCCCAGGGGGCTTCCTAGCTCCCCCTCTTCCCTCCCCCAGCAGCACCCCTCCTCTCCCTCTACTGGCCACGCCAACTCAGCTTTTAGCTTGTATTTCCGAATCTGCAGCATAAGCCCATATCCAGGGTCTACAAACGACAAAACTTCCCATTTAGTTGCATCCATCCTCCTTAATAGATGGTTTGGTTGTAAATTGCCAGGGAGAGGGGAGCATCTTACATACATTCCTGAAGAATTTAATTTTTCTTAACTACAGGCAGTAGCTTGTATTGCTTTTGTATTCAGAACAAAACCCAGAAAGATAAACGAACAAATCCTCCCAAAGCCTTGTGCGCTGATCTTTGTGGCTAAACCGTGGTCCCAGCTGGGGTGGAGGGAGCAGAGCCAAGTGGTACAGCGGCCCCTCTACAGGGAGGAGAAATCCGAGCGAGGGGTCATGGGTAGTTTCTGCTCTGACGAAGACCCCAGGGGAGTTTGGAAACGCGCCCTTTGAAGAGAGGTCCCTGGTGTGCTGGATTTGCTCTGAGACATAAATACCAGGAGGCGTTTCCATCCTGAAGGCGAGAGGAACGATGCACTATCATTCCTCATCCCGCAGCAATAACCAGTGTTGTGGGGAGGCCTTCCTGGTCCACTGAGAACCCCACACCAGGGAGCGCTGTGCCTGCCCACAGAGATCAGGACAGGACTTCTGCCTGCCGCACTCACAGCATCTAAAGAAAGAAATCCTGAAGTGCGGAGCGGCTACTGAAAGAGAGCACAGCTGGTCATAGTGTCATAACACCGACAGTGGCAGCAGCCGACCAGCTCTTCTCGCTTGAGCGCTCGCTGGGCGCCAAGCGCCACGCCAGCCTCCCTGGCGTCCAGTCCTCACAGCAAGGAATGCTTTCATCATCTCCATTCACCACCAGGGAAAGTAAGGCCTCGGGGGAGGAGGAAGCCCGCACAGCCACTGAGCTACTGAGGGCAGGGCCGGGATCTGCACCCCAGCAGGCTGGCCTCGGACCCCACATTCTGTTTTGACATGTGCCTCTTACTGCAAACGAGGAAGAAATCCTGTAAGTCAGGACATGGAACACTGGTTATTGCTGCGGGATGAGGAATGATAGGGCACTTTACTTCCATCCTTTGCATCTCCAGTGTTTGAATTTTTTTTACAAGCATGTTGTCATCTTGACTGGTTTAATGATGATTAAAGAATAGATCATAGTCATAGTGAAAAATGTATTTTCAAAAATACTGATATTATTTGCCTTGTTACTTGTCTTTGCCGTTGCTTCACCTCTGTATTAGTTTTCTTCCTTTTATTTTTCTTTTTAAAAAAATGTTTATTTTTTTATTTGGTTGCATCAGGTCTTTGTTGTGGCCCGTGTACTCAGTAGTTGCGGCACAGGCTTAGTTATCCCAAGGCATGTGGGATCTTAGTTCCCCAACCCACATCAGTGCAGGGATCGAACCCACATTCCCTACATTGGAAGGTGGATTCTTACTGGACCACCAGGGAGGTCCCTCCTTTTATCATTATTACTATTTTTCGCCATGCCACGTGGCTTGCGTGATCTCCTGTGACCATGCAGTGGAAACACAGACTCCTAACCGCTAGACCACCAGGGAACTCTGTATTTTTCCTCCTTTTAAACAACTTTATTGAGCTATATCACAGATCACATAATTCGACCTTTTAAAGTATGCAAGTCAATGGCTTTTAGTATGTTCACAGAGTCACGCAACCATCACCACTTTAGGTTCCTCTCAGGTGGGTGACTTCAGGACAAGACCCCCACAGGCCCTAGGAATGGGCCTGGGTTATCTAGGGAGGGGATCCTGGGGTTCAGCATTCCCAGAGTGTTGCCTAGAATGGGGAGGCATAGAATATAGGGGGGTAACTCCCTGTGAACATGCTACCTTACCTAGCAAAAGGGATTTCACTTGTATGATTATATCAAGGGTCTGGAGATGAGGAGATTATCCTGGATCACCCAGTGGGCCCAGTGTAACTACAAGGGTCTTTATAAGAGGGAGGCCCGGGACTTTTCTGGGGGTCCAGTGGCTAAGACTCCACACACCCAATGCGGGGGGCCAGGGTTTGATCCCTGGTGGGGGAACTAGATCTTGCATGACATAACTAAGGCCCAGAGCAGCCAAATAAATAAGAGGGAAGCAGGAGGGCCAGAGTTTAAGGAGAAGCCATGATGACAGAAGAAGAGGTTCAAAAGGGTGATGGGCTTGCAGGCTTTGAAGGTGGGAGGGGGCCATAAGCCAAAAAATGCTGGTTGTCTCCAGAAGCTGGAAAAGGAAAGAAGGAAGAAGGGATGCTGCCCTACCAACAACACCTTGGTTCTGGCCCTTCACACCCATTCCAGACTTGTGGCCTTGAGAACTGTGAGGTCAGTCTGTGTGCTTCAAGCCGCTATGGGTGTAATCGTTTGTTACAGCAGCAATGGGAGACACACAGAGGGTGCTTTGGAAGGGTTTCGTGGGCACCCTTCCCTTGCTTCCCCCCTCCTCACACTTGTTTCCCAGCCTAGAGTGCCTTCCCCTCCCCTCCCACTGCCTGGATCCTCAGTGGCCCACCTCTTCTGAGGCAGTCTTCCTAAGTCCCCCTTACTGAACACTCCTCCAGCCCTGGATGTCAACCTCCTGCATTCAGGCACTGAAATCTTTTAGAGCCACGGAGTCCAACCGTGTTAAAATCACTTGGGGGCACTTAAAAAGTACTGATACCTGGGCTCAGCCTCCAATCTGTTGAACTTTGGGGTGGCGCCTGGGCCTGGATAGTTTTGAAAAGCCCCCAGGTGTAGGCACAAGGCTAAGCAGCCAGTGATGGAGCCTTCCTGTTAGTTCACTGTAGCAGGAGTGAGTGTGTGTGTGTGTGTGTGTGTGTGTGTGTGTGGTCTCCTAAGTGTTTCTTCACAGGACCCAGACCAGTGCCTGGCACTTTGTAGGTGCTTAATCTTTGCTGACTGATTGGCTAAGTGTATACTAGAATGCAGGGCCGCCTAGTAATAATTAAACGACTAGTCTTCCATTTGCCAATGCCAATCCAAATGCTCAGTAACTTCTAGTAAATTGAACTAAATTAACTAGGGCAGTAAGCAGTTATTCGAAATACACCTTTTGTGAGGTTTTTTTATTTTTATGTTTATTTTTTTGGTCACGCCACGCGGCATGTGGAATCTTAGTTCCCTGACCAGGGATTGAACCTTGCATCCCCTGCAGTGAAGCTCGGAGTCTTAACCACTGGACCACCAGGGAAGTCCCAGGCCTTTTGTAAGTTTTAACAGAACTTTTTACATTGTGCCCACAGTGAATTCATTCATTCAGTAAACATTTCTCTGGGCCTTCTGAATGAGGAAGCTGCAGTGGAAATAGAGATGAATGCCATTGCTACAGCTTAATGGAGGAGACAGATGTAGGCCTGAAGAATTAGACCATGCATCACAGCTGCCACCCATCATTACCCTCAGTGAAAATCACAAGAGCTGGTGCTGCTTCTTTTCGGCACAAGTATCACCTCCATCAAGCACCGCGGTGTAAGAACCGATTCTCAAAGCTGTGGCCCCCAACACCAGCAGCACAGTCCTCACAGGGGGATTTGTAAGCAAAGCAGATTCTCGGCCCCCATCCCAGACCTGCAGAATCAGAAACCCTGGGGATGTGACCAACAGTCCGTGTTTTAACAGGGCCTCCTAGTCATCTTTATACCTGATATAGTTTGAGTTCCCCTGCCCTAAAGCCATAACTTCTCAACCTTAGCCACACATTCATATCCCCTGGGGAGCTTTGTTAAGCTATGACTGCTCATACTCCACCCCTGACCAATTAAATCAGGATCTCTGGGAATGGGGCCTGGGCCTCAGAATGTTTAAAGCTCCCTGCCTTAGCAGATGACGGGCCAGCATGAGAATGCCAATAAAAGACCGGGTTGAAGCCAGCCAGAGCATTTTGGGTGGCCTTGGGGGCTCCCGCTCCTCCCCGCCTCTGCCCGCCCACAGGGGCCCTTGGAAGGCTGTGGTGTTTCATTCTAGCTCCAGGGTTCCTCTCCCAAGCGTGAACCTTGTTCAGACACGTAGCAGAACCTGCCTCTTCAACCAACACTTGCAAACTAGGCTTGGGAAAGAAAGTCGTGATGCCAAAGCTGCCAGCTCTCTGCTTGTTGGGCAGTGAGTTTTGATCAGTCATTTAAGGAAAGAGAGTCAGAGGTGAATCACCTACAGAGTGATTTGTGCCAAGCATGTTCCCTGAGATCTTTGGAATGCTCTGGGTATGAATAACTCCAGGCACTTTGGGATTTCTTTCTGTCATCTTTGAGTTACTGTCCTATTTCTGAATTGAATTTAAATCGTATGTTGTGTTTAGAATGTACACATATCATTTACATTATAGTTTCTATATTTATAAATGATATAATTGCGTGCATTGTAATCAGCAAGGGCGTAGAAAGTATCATAATCACAAGAACTCTTAATGGCTGTTGAGTTGTTGACTGTGTTTTAATCATTATGTCCATGCTTAGATACACTGTCACAGTAAGCTGCAGATCAGCTCTATTGCAAATCGTTCACCATATTACCTGCCTTTTCAAAAAGGGAAACTGAAGATAAGGAACATCACATTACTCACCCAAAGTCACATGGAAAATGGCAGAGCCAGGGTTCGAATAGAGGTCTGTCATCAAAGATTGTAGTTTTAGCCCCAGTCTCCTCTGGCTCATAGTAAGCGGTAGCACATGCATATACTCATACTATTAAAATCATATGGTGCAGGGAATTCCCTGGTGGTCCAGTGGTTAAAAAGTCACCTTGCCATGAAGGGGACTCCTTATCGATCCCTGGTCAGGGAACTAAGATCCAATGGCCTGTGAGGCCAGTAAGCCTGTGCTCTGCGACTACTGAGCCTGCATGCTCTGGAGCCCGTGTGCCACAACTAGAGGCCCGCATGCCTAAGGTACTGAGGCCCATGCCCACTCTGGAGCCCGTGTGCCATGACTAGAGGCCCGCGTGCCTAAGGTACTAAGGCCCGTGCTCACTCTGCAGACTCTGGGGCATAGCTAGAGAGAACCCCACACACTGAAATGAAAGCTCAGATCCCGCATGCTGCAACTAACACCCAAGGCAGCCAAATAAATAATAGTAAAAAAAAAAAAAATCTGTATAGTACAATCTGTAAATAATATGCTACCATATAGTTTTACTTATACAGAAAATTATACATAGTTTAACATCAGTTACTGGAGAAGGCAATGGCACCCCACTCCAGTATTCTTACCTGGAAAATCCCATAGACGGAGGAGCCTGGTGGGCTGCAGTCCATGGGGTCGCTAAGAGTCGGACACGACTTCACTTTCACTTTCACTTTTCACTTTCATGCATTGGAGAAGGAAATGGCAACCCACTCCAGTATTCTTGCCTGGAGAATTCCAGGGACGGGGGAGCCTGGTGGGCTGCCGTCTATGGGGTCGCACAGGGTCGAACACGACTGAAGCAACTTAGCAGCAGCAGTAGCAGCAACATCAGTTACACATAATATAACTCAATAAATGCTATACATGAAAATGTTACCAGTTAGAGCTGTGACATAGTAATGATTAAGGTTCATTTGTATCCATAACCAATGATGTTATGTCTAAAGACCATTCCTGGGAGTGTTACATTGAGAATATGTAGCTTCTTTGAAAATATTAGGTGATTACTAAGATACAGTGTAAAAAGCAGGATACAAAAAGAATATATACACAAACCAGATTTGCAAAAAAAGACACATGTATTTTGTATGCATGGGAAAAAGTGAAAAGAAAGTGCCCCAGATCTTTCACAGTAATTATGATCAGACGGTTGGACTGTAAGAGGTTTGTATTTTCTTCCTGATACTTGGGACAAGACCAAGACGCTGGGATGCTCCAGACTGGCTGATATTTGACACTGCTTCAAACTGGTGCTTCTTTCAGTTTTTGCTCTACATTATTTAGTGGACAGGAAGAAATTGGTTATCTACCAGTAAATATTGTGTACAAATACAGATTATCTTCCAAATTCATTCCTACAGACCAAGTTAGAGTTATGTTCTGGGGGAAAACATTATTTCCCACTTTTCTATGGTTCTTATTCTCTCTCTCTCTCCTTGTCTTTCTCTATAAAATTCAAAACCCCTCAATTTGGAGGAAGACATATTCACCAATGAAGTCATTTGGTCCTTGGCTTTTCTTCACGGAAGTTGTAAAGTTACTAATTCCATCTATTTACTTGTTATAGGTCTGTTCAGATTTTCCATTTGTTCTTGAGTCAGTTTTGGTCATTTGTATCTTCCTAGGAATTTGTTCATTTTCCCTAAGTTATCTAATTTATTGGCACACAGTTGCTCATACTCCTTTTAATTTCTGTAAGATTGGTGTCAATACTTGCCTTCCCTCTTTCATTCATGATTTTAAAAATTTGGGTCTTTTTTTTCATGGTTAGTCTCCCTTAATATTTGTCAACTGTGTTGATATTTTCAATGAATGATGGCTTCCTAGGTCTTCATTTTAAAAAATATATCACATAAGTCGTGTGTATGTTACAAAATATCTTTGTGTGTATAAAACATTGCAGGATAAACATGGAAAAGAAAGAAAGGAAAAAAGAACTACAATGCAGTTGTCATAAGAAACTTACCATAGTGATAGGTCCTGTATTTGAGTTTCACACTGAATTATTTGCTTATTTTTATAAACTAATTTCTAAATTCTTCAGGATTCTGTGAGCTTCCCTGATGGCTCAGTAGGTAAAGAATCCACCCGCAATGCAGGAGACACATATGAGACATGGGTTTGATCCCTGGGTCGGGAAGATCCCCTTGAAGAGGAAATGGCAACCCACTCCAGTATCCTTGCTTGAAAATTCCATGGACAGAGGAACCTGGCAGGCTACAGTCCATGGGGTCACAAAGAGTGGGACACGACTGAGCACATGGCATAAAACAGCTTCTTCACAAAGCAGGGACATAGCAAATACAGTGCAAGACTTGTTCAGTCGCTCAGTCGTGTCTGACTCTTTGCAGCCCCAAGGACTGCAACACACCATGTTTCTCTGTTCTTTACCATTTCCTGGGGCCAGTCGGTGATGCCATCTAATCATCTCGTCCACGGCCATCCCCTTCTCCTCCTGCCTTCAGTCTTTCCCAGAATCAGGGTCTTTTCCAATGAGTCGGTTCTTCATATCAAGTGGACAAAGTATTGAAGCTTCAGCTTCAGCATCAGTCCTTCCAGTGAATATTCAGGGTTGATTTCCTTTAGGATTGACTGGTTTGGTCTCCTTGCAGTCCAAGGGACTCTCAAGAGTCTTCTCCAATACCTCAGTTCGAAGGCATCAATTCTTTGGTGCTCAGCCTTTTTTTACTGTCCAGCTCTCACATCGGCACATGACTACTAGAAAAACCATAGCTTTGACTATACAGACCTTTGATACTTAGGTGAAAAGTGATAAAATGAAACACTGTTCATGCCAGTGCTAATAGTATTGGCCAGTTGGACAGTGGATCAGAGCTGCTGTAAAAAGTACCAAAAACTGGGTGGCTTCACACAATGGAAATTTATTCTCTCATGGAAATCCAAAATCAGGGTGTCAGCAGGGTCAGGCTCTCTGTGAAACACATAGGGGATAAACCGTCCCTGCCTCTTCTAGTTTCTGTGGTTACCAGCAGTCCTTGTCTTTCCTTGGCTTAAGCTGTATCACTCCAACCTCTGCCTCCACCATCATATTGTCCATCTTGGCCCTGAGTGTCTTTCTCCTCTTTTAATGAGAATGTGACTGAGCCAAGCTTATTCTGCTTGCCACACGACAGGCCAATACATTAGGAGATGAGTTGTTGGAACATGGAATAACGATTTTAATAGGAAAGCTAGCAGACCAAGAAGATGGCAGACTAGCATCTCAAAAAATCATCTCCGCTCAGTCCCAATTCGAGCTCCTTTTATACACAAGAGGGGGCGGGGCCACTGTAGCACCAACCAATCGCTGAGCAGGGCCACTAATGGTGTCTCGTTGACAGTTGCTCACTAATGGTCGCTTGCTTGGGGAGGGGCCCACTGTGGCACCGATCAATGGCTGAGCAGGCCCACTACCAGCTTGCACCTGCCCCACTGCTATTACAAGGACACCGGTCATATTGGATTAAAGGCCCACTTTATTCCAGTATTGACTTCGTCATACTAGTTACATCTGCCATGACCCTGTTTTTAAATAAAGTCACATTCTGAGAGATGAGGAGTTAGGACTTCAACCTGTCTTTCTTGGTTGGGGTGGCGGGAGGCTACAGTCAACCCATAGCAGACATGTTCTAAGCTAACTACGAACATTTGTCTGTTATGCTCCAATTCTTAGAAATCTATCTGCTTACCATGGTCTTTCCCCCCGCCACCCCACCACCAAACCTCTTTTCTAGATTGAAGATATGTTTAATGAAATCAGATTTAGTGAGTATGTGGACACTGGAAAGCTCACCGACAAAATCAACTTACCAGATTTCTTCAAAGTCTACCTCAATCATAGGCCACCCTTCGGTAACACCATGAGCGGCATCCAGCAGAGCTTTGACATTCTTGGTTTCACCAATTCAAAGGGAGAGAAGGCTATTCAAAGAGAGGATTTTCTGAATCTGCTTCACACTAAAGGTAAATACACAAATAGGTAGATCTTGTAACACCCTTGGGCCCATCCCCCTGGAGAGAACTGAGCTGGGAAGGCAGCCCCCAGACACCCGCATCTTTGATTTCACAGAGTTTCAGCCCTGAGGATGCTGCTTACTGACCCACATGGCTGGTGAACAAGGGATAAAGGGAAGGATGGCGGGGACCTGAAGGATGGAGTATGTGTTCCAACTTCCTGGGACTGCGAAATTCAGGGCCCTGGATGCCTTCCTCTTACCTTGGGTTTCTCAGGTGGCGCTAGTGGTAAAGAACCTGCCTGCCAGTGCAGAAGACATAAGAGACATGGGTTCAGTCCCTGGGTTGGGAAGATCCCCTGGAAAAGGGAAAGGCAGCTGACTCCAGTATTCTTGCCTGGAGAATCTCATAGACAGAGGAGCCTGGCAGGCTATAGTCATGGGTTTGCAAAGAGTGGGACACAACTGAAGCAATTTAGCACAGCACTCATAAAGCAGGAATACAAGTGCCAGCCATTGACCTCACGATGAGGTACCATGAGATTGGGTTACATTTGTGAGATAAAACCACACCAAAGTAAAAAAAAAAAAAAAATCATTTTTAGGGACTTCCCGGGCAGTCCAGTGGCTGAGACTTCAAACTTCCAATGTGAGGGGCACGAGTTCAATTCCTGGTCAGAGAAATAAGATGCCACATGCTGTGTGGCACAGCCAAAAGACAAAAAAAACAAAAATTTTTTTTTCCTTTTTCTCTGGGTGATCATTTCATCTCAGCGAAACTGGTGTTTCTAACATGAGGGAAACTGAAATGAAGCCAAGTGAAGTCTTTATCAGAAAGCTGTTCCCCATCTGCACAAGCCCCAACACAGTCCCCCAGGTTGAAGCCCCACTTTTAGCACCATATAGGGAAGTCTATGTGACGGTAACACGGGACTTCCTAGGTGGCTTTTGCATCTTAAGAAAAAGAAACCCATGGAATAATTCTCTTGAAGACTTTAGAAAGATGATGCTAAGCTCTGATGTGAAGCTCAGTCCCACAAGCCGAACCGCCTCCTTTTCCCTTTTCGATGCCCAGGTGAGCACATGACGGAAGAGGAGATGACGGACTGCTTTGCCACACTGTTTGGACTGAATCCCGAGGGCTGGAAATCCGAGCCTGCAGCCTCCTCTGTCAAAGGTACTACTAGCGAGTGGGCTCTGTCTGGGCACGTAACCAGGGCACGCTAATTTGTTGTTGACTTGAGTGCATTTATGTCTCCTGACTGGTGCCAGCCACTCTCCTTCATGCTGCGCACACGACAAAGCAGGTCTGTGGGGAACCCAACATGAATAAGTTATGAAAGGACCAGGGAGCGGTGGTCACGTTGAAGAGATAAAAGGCTTTGTTCCCGGGCTCTGACATCCCCTGTGTCTTCTGGCCTTGTTTTTCCCTTTATTCCCCCGACCCAGTCCTCATCTTTCCAGCTAGGGTAGGCAAACACTGGCCACTAATTGAGAGTACGGTTTGGAAGTCGTTTCAGGGGAGGTATAGTCAGGAGAGGCTTGAAGGACAAGAGGGTCAGTGACTCAGGGGCAGGCAGGAGCCCCAACCCAAGTTGCCAGAACTTGAACGTCTTTAGAGATCCTCCTGGGGACTTCCCTAGTGGACCAGTGGTTAGGACTTGGCACTTCCACTGCAGGGCTCACAGGTTCAATCCCTGGTCGGGGAACTAAGATCCCACATGCAGTACAGTGTGGCCAAAAAAAGATCATCCTCTTCTTCTTCCCTATATGAGGATTTCCCACCTCCTTCTTTTAGTCCATTGGCCTGAGTGTGCTGGAACATGTCTATGAACAAACCCCGAGGAATACCCCACTGCCCCACCAAGAAGTCAGGAGCAAAGACCCCTCACCGGGCTTCCTTCTTCCTCTCCTTCTGTTGTCTGTTCCCAGTTTCAAATTGAACAGGGTTCCTAATCAGACAATTCTAGACTCCAGAATCTGATCTGTCATTTCCAACCTGCAAGCTCCCCCACCCCATTCCTTGTGTACTTGGTATCTCAGAATGTAATTTTCACACACACACACACATATGCACAATACATGGATACAGTGTTCCTAAGTGTCTCAAAACAGTAAAATCAATGATGCCATATACTTGAGGTTTTCCAATAACGTGTGCAGAGATTTGGGTAAGAGTGCTCCAAACCCAAACCATAAAGGAGGGATTTTGACCGATTTCCACCCCAGGACTTCTCAAGGAGCCAGAGCCAAATCCCGGCACAGAGCGCCTCTCACTTCTCTTTTGTGTCAGTTCCTTATATTTTTTGGAAAATGCTTCTGACTTAGAAACCTAATCATTATGAAGGCATTTGCTTTCTTCTCTTGTTTGTTAGGTTCTGAAATTTGCTTAGAAGAAGAACTTCCAGACGAAATCACAGCAGAAATATTCACGACTGAAATTCTTGGCTTAACCATTTCCCAAGATTCTGGACAAGATCCTAGGATCAGTGAAGCCGAGCAGAGTTTCTGAAGCACAAAGGACTTTGTGTGTGTATGTGTGGTTTTTCTCCCCTCCAGAGGTACCGCTATTCTGGCATTTCCCTACCCCTGTTCTAATCTTCAGAATGTTTAGACATTAAAAGCATATTTCTGTTAAGCAACAGATTTCACAGAGTTGGACATTCCACTCTGTCTGAAATAGAAAAGTGGGTGGAAGCAAGAAAAACACTGGGGGTTGGATGGACGTGGTGGCTGGAAACCCCGACTGCCATCCCCATGCTTGATCCATGGCAGTGCTTCCTGGAGCAGGGTTGCCAGGATGAGGAGGTGGCATGGTCCCCGGGGGCAGAGAGGGCCTCAGCCAGCAGTTGTCCTTCCTTGTGACACATGTGGCCTGATTTCCATCGTCTCGAGTGGCACCTGGACCCTTAGCCTAACATGGCCAGATACAGATCATCCCAGTCAGCTGTTAGACTGGGGCAGGAGGTGTTGGGCTCTCGGTGCTGCTGAGAGCCCTGGCTTGTGGCTTCTTATCAGTAAACCCCCCCGAGCAGTTGTGTGCGGCCGTTATGAAGAGCATCATCAGCCAAGCTTAACCCCGGTAGCAGCTGCCAGAGAGAATGCAGAAAAAGCCCGCCTCCCCACCCCCCTGGAGCCCTGTGGGTGCGCACCTGGACTAGAACCACACAGCCAGCCTTCCCAGGGCAGAGCCCGGCCCGTGTCAGCCACCCTCTCCCGTGACACACACCCTGCACGGGCCCATCTGGTTGGCTCACAACCTTGAACTCCGCTGGGCTGCAGAACACCTAGCAGGCAAAAACAGATCCCCGCTCAGGGGTTGTTTCAGGAACGTGGCTAAGGCTGCAGCGCCGTTTTGACCTTGAAAAGACGGTATCCCTCGCCTAAAAACAGATGAAAGTTATAGTCCGATTTCGTCCTCGGTTATGAAGCCTCTCTCAGGCCAGTGGGCCAAAGGTTATCCTTCACGTGTGTTCAGTCCAACACCCCCGCCCACCCGAACCAGTGCCTTTCCCAGAGAAAGCAGCCTTTGAGATGACGTCGCTGACCTCTGTAAAGGTCCTTCCTCCCCAGGGGCAGAGTTCCATGTGAGAGAAACAGGACGGCTTCAGCATCCTTCTCCTGGCACAGAGCCCCCTGTGTGGCGGCCATTCGGAAACCTGGGTCCTGGTGAGTCCTCAGAACACCCCGGAACGCAGGACAGAGCCAGCTCCCCAGCCAGGCCGTGTCACCGTGACCTTGGGACAGCCGGCGTGGGCCATGGTCCAGCAGGCGCCCCACTGGTCAGATTTTACCTTCAGGGCTTCGCAAGCTGGTTTACATTGCATTCTTTTTGAAAAACCCAAAAAGGAAAACAAGCTTTATGAATCAACTTTGCAGCCGCTGAGGGCTTAGGAGAGATAGATTATCAAGCTGGTTAAAAGGTTCCTGGGGATGCTTTAGGGAACAGAAAACTCTCCAATGACTTGTTTCCTTCCAAAAAAAATAGCTCAGAGTTGGATGTCCTCTGGACACCCACAGGGAGCTTCTCTCATTGGATCTGGCTCCTCTTTTTTGGTTCTTATCAACGATATATATATTGGAGTCATTGTGTGGAGCAGAATAGGCCTGTGACCAGTTGGACCTGCTCTGACTGGGCCAGTAGCAGCAACCACCTTCAGGCCCAGGCTGAGCCTCAGTCCCTCTGTGCTGAGTCAGTATGTGGAGGGGAGGTCCTGGTGACGACCGGGAAGGGTTAGGGGCAGGGGTGGGCATCCCAGGTGACTCTAGTGGTGAAGAATCTGCTTGCCAGTGCAAGAGACATGGGTCAATCCCAGCATTGGGAAGATCCCCTGGAGTAGGAAATGGAAACCGGCTCCAGTATTCTTTCCTGAGAAATCCCATGGACAGAGGAGCCTGGTGGGCTGTACTCCATGAGGTCACAAAGAGTCAGACACGACTGAGCACACACACATATAGAGTAAGGGTTAGGGTCAGGGCGGCTGTTCACCCAGGAAGGCCCAAGTGGCCAGGGGCAGCAGGATCCGTGTCAACAGCCTGGCCAGAGGAGCTCCTGCTGGTGCTTTTCTTGGGGTGTCTCTCAGCCTGTCTGACCAGGAAGAAGAGCAGCACGTGTACCTTCTGGCCCCCAGAGGGCATCTGCACCTCCATCCCCCTCAGGCCCACCAGCTGGCCACACAGGCAATGGAGAAGCCGGGCCCCAGTGCCCCAGGCCAGGGGAGGAAGCGGGGGACACCTTCCTACCAAGTGAACAGAGAACCCAGACTCTCCCAACCAGGTGGCTGGCAGAGCAGGGACACCAGGAAAGGAGGAAGGAGAGATGGCAAACAGTTTCACTGGGCTTGTACCTCAAGACGTGGGGACACACGCTGGACACCAGAAAGCACCATGTGATGCTCTGAAAGCACCATGTGATGCTCTTTTGAAAAGATAATAGCATATCACATGGGCCTCTGGCTGCTGGCCTCTGCATCCTGGCCTGTTGCTTCCAGAGTTCTGGAGGTGGAAAAGGCATAGTCGTCCAGGAACCACTCAGAGCCTCCTCCACCCCCCAGCCTCTCCTCCAGAACCCCCGGCCCCTCCGGTGCGGGGTGAGCGTTCTGTTTACACAGCACTAGCCCCGCAGGCTGGCTGGGCTGAGTCCTGCCTCTGCCACTGAGTAGCACCCTGTGTGCCCTCGGGTGTGGCTAATCTCTTAAACCTCAGTTTCCTCCTGGAACAATTCCTGGGGTGATGGTGAGGATTAAAAGAGATATTGCAAATAAAGTGTTCCTGGCATAAGGTAGTGCTCAAAATAGGACGGCAGCTATTATTACTGCTGGCAGAAATTGTGCCTGAGACTCGGGAAGATGTCTGATGAGAATTAATCTCTTCCAACTCCAGGGTTTTAGCACCAGTTAACACTTGCTCAAATAAGGGTCTCTGCAAGCTTTGACAAAGGGCCCTCAATAAATATTTGCAGAACGATTGAATGAATGAGCATGAAGCTTCAGTGCTCTTTTAATAGCTGACTTAGTTTCTGAATCAAAGTGAATCCGGCCCCTACAGGCCATCCGCATCAGGGTCAGCAGACTCTCTGGAAAGGGCCAGAGAGTAAACAGTGGGGATCTGTGGACCCAGTGGGCTGTCGGACACCTCAGCTCGGCTGCTGGAACACAAACGCAGCCACACAGAACTTTGGTCCAGAGAAGAATGAGCGTGGCCCCATTCCAATCAAACTTTACTTATGGATGCTGAAATTAATGTGGATTTCATGAGAACTTCCACATATCATGAAATCATCTTCTTTTGATATTATTTTCAACCACTTAAAAATGTGAAAACTGGGACTTCCCTGGTGGTCCAGTGGTTAAGACTCTGTGCTTCCACTGCAGCAGGGTTGTGGTTCCATTCCTGATTGGGGCACTAAGATCCCACTTGCCTGGTGGCCCAAACAAACAAACAAACCAAAAACAAACAAATAACTGTGAAAACTATTCTTAGCTTGCAGACCACACAGACACGGCAGCCCAGATCCATCCCACAGGCTGGAGTTTGGTACACCTCATTGGCCAGGATGAATCCAACAGATTTTTACAAATATGACGAATCTATACAAAACACCTGACTAGTACTCGTCAAAAATGCCCAGGTCATGGCACTTCCCATGGTGGTCCAGTGGTTAAGAATCTGCCTTCTGACACAGGGGATGCGGGTTTGATCCCCGGTTGGGGAACTAAGATGCCTTGTGCCATGGGGCAGCTAAGCCTGCACACCACAACTAGAGAGTCTACGTGCTGCAACAAAGACCCAGCACAGCCAAAAAAAAGAAAAAGAAAGCCCGGGTCATGACAAACATGAAAAGACTCAGAAACTGTCACAGGTCAAAGGAGACTAAAGGGAGACGATGGCGAAATGTGAAGCAGGATCCTGGTTTTCTGGATCAGGAAAAACAAAAGGACGTTAGGAAGAACCAGTGAAACCCAGAGGAAGTCTGTGGTTTAGTTGATATTGTTTGCTCCAAACTTAATTTCTTAGTTTCAATAAGCGTATCTTAGTTGCCTTAAACGTGCACACAAGGGAAGCTGGGCCAGCAGTCTCGTGGGACCCTCTGACACACCAAGGCCAGACGCATTCAGTGAGCCAAAGGTTTGTATGGTCAGACCCTAGAAAGGGACATAGGCTCAAGGTGAGGTACACGGAAGTCTAGAACCATCTCTCCCGTTCCTTCAGTACCACTGTGGCGTGGTCCTTCCTCCCAAGTCCGAATAGGGATGTTTTCATGTGGGCTATGGGCAGGAGGGAGGGAGGGAGGGAGGGAGGCCGCATATTCAAGAGGATGGTCTGGCCATTCTCACTCCTTCACTTTCAGAGTCTTGATATAGGATAGGCTGCCCCTCAGAGGAGCCCAGGAAAGACCGTAGAGAAGTCACAGGTGGAGCCGCCCTGAAGCTGGTATGTCGTCTCATGTGACAGGAGACACGCGTGCAGAAGTTCACAGTGGGTTTCAGCCCCATAAACCTTAAGCCCTCAGTCAGCATCAATTCATCCTTCATGGTTTTCCCCCAGGAATTTCAACATTTTAAAAAGACACAGTTTTCTCCACTATCTCGTTGTCCATTCTCGCAGTCAGGTCTAACTCCACGTTCCCCAGAGTCGTGTTCCCCCGAGTCACTGGTGGTATCCCAAAGGCAGCCCAGCATACAGTGAAGCTTCACCAGACCCTGGCCACTTACCTCTCCCTCAGTGTGCTGTGGATCCCCTCCACCTTTTCACTGTTCTAGGAGAGAGGACAGAATAGCAGTAACTGGTGCCAGATCCTCTAACAGCGACCTCAGTTTAACTGTGTGTGCCCTGCAGCATGCTAAGCCCAGAGATAAAATGTGGCAGGAAGCACTGGCTCTTCCCCTTTGGAAGGTTACATCATAGTGAGGGAAACAGATATGTCAATAATAATTACAGTGTTTTGTGATATGACATAGGGGCATCCAGAGCAGATAGGGTGGGAAGGAGGAGGAGCAGGAGGAGGCGACCAGGGAGAGGTGGAGAAGTTACATAAATGTGGTACTCGCTCTAAGCCTATCTGAGTGGTGCCTGGGGGAAGTGGCAGGAGAGCAACTCAGGGAAGACAGTGGTCACATTATGGATGGCCTTGTGTGCTAAAGCAAGGAGGTTAAACTTAAAGGGAAGGGAGAGAAGTAGATCAAACTTGCATCTCAGGGGCCTAGGGTGATGGGCCTCAGGTGATGGGCAAGAGGAGTTGTCTGGGGAAAGGGACCACAGCAAGGAGACTGTTACAGTACTCTGGGGAGAAGTGAAGAACTGCAACGAGAGAAAAGGCACTCAGGAAGGAGAAGTAAGTATAAAGACTAAGTTAAATGTTATCAAAGATAGTATCAATTATGACCCTTGGTTTGCAGCAATAGAAATTGGCTCTGGTTAGCCTCAAGAGATGGGAATACCAGACCACCTGATCTGCCTCTTGAGAGATCTGTATGCAGGTCAGGAAGCAACAGTTAGAACTGGACATGGAACAACAGACTGGTTCCAAATAGGAAAAGGAGTACATCAAGGCTGTATATTGTCACCCTGTTTATTTAACTTATATGCACAGTACATCATGAGAAACGCTGGACTGGAAGAAACACAAGCTGGAATCAAGATTGCCAGGAGAAATATCAATAACCTCAGATATGCAGATGACACCACCCTTATGGCAGAAAGTGAAGAGGAACTAAAAAGCCTCTTGATGAAAGTGAAAGTGGAGAGTGAAAAAGTTGGCTTAAAGCTCAACATTCAGAAAACGAAGATCATGGCATCCGGTCCCATCACTTCATGGGAAATAGATGGGGAAACAGTGGAAACAGTGTCAGACTTTATTTTTCTGGGCTCCAAAATCACTGCAGATGGTGACTGCAGCCATGAAATTAAAAGTTGCTTACTCCTTGGAAGGAAAGTTATGACCAACCTAGATAGCATATTCAAAAGCAGAGACATTACTTTGCCAACAAAGGTTCGTCTAGTCAAGGCTATGATTTTTCCTGTGGTCAGGTATGGATGTGAGAGTTGGACTGTGAAGAAGGCTGAGCGCCGAAGAATTGATGCTTTTGAACTGTGGTGTTGGAGAAGACTCTTGAGAGTCCCTTGGACTGCAAGGAGATCCAACCAGTCCATTCTGAAGGAGATCAGCCCTAGGATTTCTTTGGAAGGAATGATGCTAAAGCTGAAACTCCAGTACTTTGGCCCCCTCATGCGAAGAGTTGACTCACTGGAGAAGACTCTCATGCTGGGAGGGATTGGGTGCAGGAGGAGAAGGGGACGCCAGAGGATGAGATGGCTGGATGGCATCACTGACTCGATGGGGAGTTGGTGATGGACAGGGAGGCCTGGCGTGCTGCAATTCATGGGGTCGCAAAGAGTTGGACACAACTGAGCGACTGATCTGATCTGATCTGAGCCTCAGTGGAAAGTGACGTTATTTGAGGACCATAGGCTCAGTGGGAAGACTGGAGCAGCCAGCTCAGTAAATGACCAGGAAGCAACCACAGCCAGGATGCCAGTGGCGCTACTGGGAGCTCAGTGCCTCCAATACCTCAGGCTCTCCAATGGCATTTCTGCTGTAAGTCATTTCTCCACTGCCCCATATGCCCTCAAAATTCCAAATCAAAACCACAATGAGATACCCTTTTACCTCCACAAGACTAAAATGAAAAAGAAATGAAAACACAGTAACAAGTGTTGGTGAGGATGTGGATAAACTGGAACCCTCCTATACTGCTGGTGGGAGTGTGAAATGGTGCTTTGGAAAACAGGCTGGCAGTGTCTCAGCATTTTAAACATAGAGTTACCATATGACCCAGCAATTCCCCTCTGGTGAACTGGTATGTAGCTGGGAGAAATGAAAATACACATCTGCACAAAAACTTGTATACTAACCATCATCACAGCATTATTCATAGTAGCCGAAAAGTGGAAACAACCCAATGTCCATCAATGAATGTGGTAAATCCACATAATGGAATATTACTCAGCCGTAAGAAGAATGAAGTATTAATACATGCTACCACATGGATGTAAAATATGCTGAGAAAAAGAAGTCAGACCCAAAATGACACATATTATATGATTCCACTTACATGAAATGTCCAGTGGAGGCAAATCCATAGAAATAGGAAATAAACTCTCAGTCACCTAAGGCTAGGGGTAGAAAGAATGACAGCGAATGGGTAGAGGGTTTCTTTTTTGGATGACAAGAATGTTCTAAAATTGATTGTGGTGATGGTTTCACAACTCTGTGACTATACTAAAAAAAACTTTAAAGGGTGAATTTTATGGTATGTTAATTATGTCTCAATAAAGCTATTATATAAAAAAATCAACAGGCAACCCACTTGAAAAATGGGCAGAAGACCCGAATAGATATTTTTCTAAAGAAGACATACAGATGGTCAACAGGCACATAAAAAGATGCTCGACATCACTGATCATCAGGGAAATGCAAATCAAAACCACAAAGAGCTATATCACCTCACACCTGTCAGAATGGCTGTCATCAAAAAGACCATAAGTAACAAATGGTGGTGAAGGTGGGGAGAAAAGGGAACCAATGTCTACATTGTACCCCTGAAACTTACATAATACTGTAATAAATCAACTATATGTCAGTAAAAAAGAAAAAAATCAACTGACTGGACCATCCACCTACTAGATCAAGGTTAGGTCCCATGCCCAGGACCTAGAACTTCCAGGTAGAAGAAAGAGTGAAATGGCCCCCATTCCCCAGCTTCTGTAGTAGGGGGCAGCCTCCATCCCTAAAGGCTCACCCAGAGCTAGGAAAGGTTTTCAGAGGCAGCCAAAATGACACATGTGTGGGAGCAAGAGAGAAGACATTTGGGCAGCCATCTGGATTCCTGACCTAAGAGCTTACCAAGCGCATCGGTAGACGGATTCCAACTCTGCTCCGGGTCACTGGGTCATGACCAGACGTTCCGTGTTTAATCATTCATTGTTAGAAGAGCGGCTGTGTTACACCATCTCACCTTTGAACACATCCGTCTTCTGAAGCACTTTATATCTACTATCTCTCTGTTTGAATATATCCTCAAGTGGCCTAACTTTTAGTCTGGCAGCTTGCCGGTCTATTAGTATTTGAGCTGGGAACCATTTTTAGAGTTGTAGTTACAGGCAAGAAAAAGTAGGCATAGAAGCAATTTGGAATATTTGGTTTATCAAAAAAAAATTTTTAATATTTATTCGGCTGCTCTGGGTCTTAGTTGTAGCATGCAGGATATTTAGTTGCAGCATGTAAATTCTTAGCTGTGGCATGTGGGATCTAGTTCCCTGACCAGTGATCAAATCTAGGCCCCCTGTTGGAAGTGCAGAGTCTGAGCCACTGGACCATCAGGGAAGTGCCCCTCCCCCGCAAATTTTTACTGACCCAGTCTCTGAAAGTTATCATCAGGCCCACATTGTGGGGGAGACCTTCCCTACAATGAACTGGGACCACATAGGGCTCCAGCAATGGCGTGCTGGTGAATGTTTGCCAATCCTCTCTGGGTGGGGAGGGACAGGAGGGTCCCGAGAGCACTCACAGGGGGCTGATTTACAACTGTCCACATTCTGATGACTATGAAGTGGGGAGCACACTCCAGAGGCACAGGAGAGAGGGGCTCTGGCTGGAACTCTGCAGACTGTGACTGAGGGATGGTAGCATCCTTTTCTGCACAAGGAGGGAGGCTTCCAACTCTGCAGCTCATCCTTTCTGTCTCTGTCTCTGAGGAAGGAACTGTATTTCATCCTGTGGTTAGAGTGTTCCCTTCAAACCTCACCCCTTGGCTGGGCCTTGCTAATGATGTTCCCCAAACATCAAAGCTCCTCTGTTTATGAAAACAGTATTCAGTTGCAAGTTGCTAGGCGAGGACCAAGTCTACCCAGAAACGCCAGGGCTGGGTCTGCATCTTCCTCAAGTCACATGTCTCCATCTGTGTTCTTATCCTTCTCCCACCCCAAACTCCCACCCCCTGGTGAATGGGCCTTCATCTCAGGGGGAGGAGTGAAGTAAGACTTGAATTCACCAGTCCTAGGGTTGCAAAGAGTCAGACAAGACTGAAGTGACTTAGCATGCATTTTGGTATCTAGCACTTACAATGTGCCAAGCACTGTTCTAAATTCTTGACAAATACTGGGTTTTTTTTTTTTGTATGTTTTTCAGTTGAAGTATAGTTGGCTAACAGTGTCATGTTAGTTTCAGGTGTACACGCGAAATGATTCAGTTATACGTGTGTATGTGTATATTTGTGCGTATATTCTTTTTCAGGTTCTCTTTCCTTATAGATTATTACAAACTATCGAGTATAGTTCCCTGTGCTACACAGTAGGAACTCATTGGTTATCGATTTTATATATAGCAATGTGTATATGTTGCGCTTCCCAGGTGACACAGTGGTAAAGAATCCATCTGCCAGTTCAGGTGACACAGGTTCGATCCCTGGGTCAGGAAGATCCCCTGTAGTAGGAGATGGCAACCCATCTCAGTATTCTTGCCTGGAAAATTCCATAGACAGAGGAGCCTGGCAGGCTACAGTCCATGGGGTCACAAAGGGTCAGACACAAGTGAGCAGGCACGAACGCACGTGTATAATCCCAAACTCCTAATTTTATTTTATTTAATTTTATTAATCCCAAACTCCTAATTTATCCCACCCTCCTTCCTTGACAAATACTGTTTTTAATTCACATAACTCTATGAGGCAAGTCTTATTTTCATCCCCATTTTACAGATGAGGCACAGAGAGGTCAAAACACAAGTCATGGCTAAATAACTCACTTCTGGAACCTCACAGTCACTCTTTCAATGTGTCTGAAATAATCACAAACATTCAGTGAGAGCTTGACTTCCAGCCCTGATACTTAGTTATTCAGACTCATACGCAAGCTGAAAGCAACTAAAATGCTAGAAAACATATTTTAAAACATCCTAAAAGCCACCACATGCTGACAAGATAGTAAGGACTAGGAGAAACTCAAGGAAAAAAAGAATCCTGAAACATAATCCAGCAAGGAGCCCACTTGAAGCCTGTAGATATTTGCCAAGCGTAGCATATTTGAACTTTAGTGTGAATGGTTTTTTGAGGCAAGAGATCAGAAATCGAAGCCCAAGATCCACATAGTGGGGAGATGAGACCTTGCCCACAATAATGCAGATTTATTAGAATGCCCACAATAACGGGTTTCACCAGTGGTGTGCTGGCAGATGTTTATCACCAGCTCTTGGCTTGCCGGGGAAAGGTCCTGATATATTATTTTGTTGTTCAGTCGTTCACTTGTGTCTGACACTTTGCAACCCAATGGACTGCAGCAAGCCAGGCCTCCCTGTCCTTCACTGTCTCCTGGAGTTTGCTCAAATCATGTCCATTGAGTCAGTGATGCCATCCAACCATCTTATCTTCTGTCTCCGCCTTCTGCTCCGGCCCTCAATCTTTCCCAGCTTCAGAGTTTTTTCCAGTGAGTCGGCTCTTCGAGTCAGGTAAACCAAAGTATTGGAGCTTCGGCTTCAGCATCAGTCCTTCCAGTGTATATTCAGGGTTAATTTCCTTTAGGATTGACTGGTTTGATCTTCTTGCAGTCCAAGGGAGTCTCAAGAGTCTTCTCCAACACCACAGCTCAAAAGAATCAATTCTTTGGCGCTCAGCTTTCTTTATGGTCCAACTCTCATATCCATACATGACTATTGGAAAAACCATAGCTTTGACTAGATGGACCTTTGTTGGCAAAGTAATGTCTCTGCTTTTTAATATGCTGTCTAGGTGGGTCATAACTTTTCTTCCAAGGAGCAAGCGGCTTTTAATTTCATGGCTGCAGTCACCATCTGCCGTGATTTTGGAGCCCCAAAAATAAAGTCTGTCACTGTTTCCATTCTTTCCCCATCTATTTGCCATGAAGTGATGGGACCACATGCCATGATCTTTGTTTTTTGAATGCTGAGTTTTAAGCCAGCTTTTTCACTCTCCTCTTTCACTTTCATCAAGAGGCTCTTCAGTTCCTCTTTGCTTTCTGCCATAAGGGTGGTGCCATCTGCATATCTGAGGTTATTGATATTTCTCACAGCAGTCTTGATTCCAGCTTGTGCTTCATGTAGCCCAGCATTTCTCATGATGTACTCTGCATATAAGTTAAATAAGCAGGGTGACAACATACAGCCTTGACATAATCCTTTCCCGATTTGGAACCAGTCCATTGTTCCAGGTCTGGTTCTGTTGCTTCTTGATCTGCATACAGATTTCTCAAGAGGCAGGTCAGGTAGTCTGGTATTCGAATCTCTTGAAGAATTTTCAACAGTTTGTTGTGATCCACACAGTCAAAGGCTTTGGCATAGTCAATACAGTAGAAGTAGACGTTTTTCTGGCACTCTCTCACTTTTTCGATGATCCAGCGGATGTTGGCAATTTGATCTCTGATTCCTCTGCCTTTTCTAACTCAAGCTTGCACATCTGGAAGTTCACAGTTCACATACTGATGAAGCCTAGCTTGGATAATTTTCAGCATTACTTTGCTAGCGTGAGATGAATGCAATTGTGTGGTAGTTTGAACATTCTTTGGCATTGCCTTTCCTTGGGATTGGAATGAAAACTGACCTTTTCTGATCCTGTGGCCACTGCTGAGTTTTCCAAATTTGCTGGCATATTGAGTGCAGCACTTTCACACCATCATCTTTTAGGATTTGAAATAGCTCAGCTGGAATTCCATCACCTCCACTAGCTTTGTTCATAGTGATGCTTCCTAAGGCCCACTTGACACTCCAGGATGTCTGGCTCTAGGTGAGTGATCACACCATCCTGATTATCTGGGTCTTAAAGATCTTTTTTTGTACAGTTCTTCTGTGTATTCTTGCCACTTTTTCTTAATATCTTTTGCTTCTTTTAGGTCCATACCATTTCTGTCCTTTGAGCCCACTTTGCATGAAATGTTCCCTCAGTATCTCTAATTTTCTTGAAGAGATCTCTAGTCTTTCCCATTCTGTTGTTTTCCTCTATTTCTTTGCATTGATCACTGAGGAAGGCTTTCTTATCTCTCCTTGCTATTCTTTAGAATTCTGCATTCAAATGGGTATATATTTCCTTTTCTCCTTTGTCTTTCGCTTCTCTTCTTTTCACAGCTATTTTTGAGGTCTCCTCAGACAAGCATTTTGCCTTTTTGCATTTCTTTTTCTTGGGGATGGTCTTGATCCCTGTCTCCTGTACAGTGTCACAAACCTCCGTCCATAGTCCTTCAGGCAGTCTGTCTATCAGATCTAATCCCGTGAATCTATCTCTCACTTTCATTGTATAATCGTAAGGGATTTGATTTAGGTCATACCTGAATGGTCTAGTGGTTTTCCCCACTTTCTTCAATTTAAGTCTGAATTTGGCAATAAGGAGTTCATGATCTGAGCCACGATCAACTCCTGGTCTTGTTTTTGCTGACTGTACAGAGCTTCTCCATCTTTGTTTGCAAAGAATATAATCAATCTGATTTTGGTGTTGACCATCTGGTGATGTCCATGTCTAGAGTCTTCTCTTGTGTTGTTGGAAGAGGGTGTTTGCTATGACCAGTGCATTCTCTTGGCAAAACTCTCTCAGTCTTTGCCCTGCTTCATTGTGTACTCCAAGGCCAAATTTGTCTGTTACCCCAGGTATTTCTTGACTTCATACTTTTGCATTTCAGTCCCCTATAATGAAAAGGACATCTTTTTTGGGTGTTAGTTCTAGAAGGTCTTGTAGGTCTTCATAGAACCATTCAACTTTGGCTTCTTCAGCATTACTGGTTGGGGCATAGATTTGGATTACTGTGATATTGAATGGTTTGCTTTGGAAATGAACAGAGATCATTCTGTCGTTTTTGAGGCTGCATCCAAGTACTGCCTTTCGGACTCTTTTGTTGACCATGATGCCATCATAGTCAACGCTGTCTATAGCACTTGCCAATTTCTGTAGTGTAAACGTGATCTCAAACTATTGACATGAGGTCACTGAACACAGAGTTGGGACGTGTAGGCCTGTCAGCACTCACTGACCCCACCCTGGGTACAATAAGCAAATCAGTCTCATCACTTAGGCAACCTGTATTGGTATCACCTGCAGGTCCAGGGACCCACCAGCCCTGAACTTGGATGTCAAATATTTATTTGGCCGCACGAGGTCTTAGTTGAGACACATGCAATCTTCAATCTTTGTTGCAGCATGGGGGATCTTTTTTGTTAGTGGCGGCATGCTAACTCTTACTTGCGGCATGTGGGATCTAGTTCCTTTGGAGTCCTTAGCCACTGGGCCACCAGGGAAGCCCCCTGAACTTGGACGTTGGTCATTGTGCACTAGCACTGCCCTCAGGAGCCTGGCAGAAGCAAATGTAAAGTATCTGGAGACGAAGGTAGCTTCATTCTAGGCCTCCAATTATCCCTATAAATAAATTTGGAAATACAGTGTCCAGCAAGGTTAAGGAAAATCAGGCAGATCACAAGGAAATAGGACACCATGAGTAAGAACTAGCAGAAACCGACTCTCAGAAACTTCAACTATCAATGGTCAGACAGACTATTAAACAACTGTGCTTTGTTGAAAGGAAGAAGTGTAAAAATATCTGCAGGAGACAGGAAACTATAAAAAGTGCCACACTAGATTTATAAAGAACATTTGTAGAGAGCTTTGTAGTTTAATCGGAGATGAAAAACATACATGCCTTCAGGGGCCATGTGGTAACACAAATGAGTACAGTGACTAGGTGACACATTGGTGACCTGGGGAGCTGTATCCAAAGGGTACAGGGCTCCTCAGCTGCAGCTGATTGTTGCCATGTGGCACACAGTGCCCAGTTTGCAGATCTGACATGTCTATAGAAGCTGGATGTTTGGATTTCTTTTTATTGTGGTCAAATACACATAACATAAAACGGACCACTGTGGGACCTCCTTGGCAGTCCAGTGGTTATGGCTCAGCGCTTTCACTGCCAAGGGCCTAGGTTTGATCCTTGGTTGGGGAATTAAGATCCTGCAAGTTGAGCGGCACAGCAAAAAAAAAAAAAACAACTCACCAAACACTGTAACAATTTAAAGGTATACAATTCAGTGGCATAAAGCACATTCACAGTCACCATTATCTTCTTTCAGAACTTTTTTTCATCACCCCTCCACCCCCAGAAAGGAAACTCCATACGCATTTGAAGTCACTTCCCATTCCCTACTCCCCACAGTCCCTGGCAACCACCAATCTGGTTTCTGTATCTATGGATTTGCCTAGCTTAGATAACTCGTGTAAGTGGAATCATATGATATTTGTCCTTTTGTGACTGGCTTCTTTCACTTAGGATGTTTTCAAAGTTCATCCATGCTGTGGCATGTATCAGTACTTCATTCCTTTTTAATGACTGACTAATATCCCACTGTATTAAATATGCACATTTGTCCATTCATCATTCAGTATTTGGATTTTAAAATATATCTTCTACTTTTGATTCAAATGTATGTTTTTAAATGTTATGTGTAACTTTAAGCATGTATCTGCTGGCCAGGTAAGTCAGAGCACCAGTGATATGGACCTGTGTTTTATGACCTGCTGTGACATGCTTTCCCATGTAGTCCTCACATTAGGAACGTGGGGTTCAGGATGGTAAAAGGACATGCCTAGGAAAAGGCCTTCAGTGGAGCTTCCACTCCATAGCGCCAGAAAATTCTCTACCCCACACCAAAACCTTGGGGCAAAGGGCTTGGTTTAAGAATGAGTGGTAGTCACACACCGAGCTCACAGCTTGTTGGGCTAGTTGATCTCCAAGGCACTGGGTTTACTGGCAGGGGTCATTCTCTTTCCGGAACATCCATCTGGGCACGAACCCGCTCTGTTCAATACCAGTTTAGCTGCAGCTGAACACAAGGATGGCTTATCCCGGTAATTGTAGATTGGTGCAGAGCTGTCTTGAGGCACCGCGGGGAAGACACCAGCCCAGAAGTCCTCCTCGTAGCCGGCCAGTCTACTTTACCTGCCAGGGTCATTTGTGCGGTAGCAGCAGCTGGGCTGAGCCCGGAACTTACATCAGGTGTGGCTTAAGCTCAAATGTGGTTCTAGGACAGAAACTCCAGCGTGGGTCCGCTTCCCTTATTTATGGCGAGGGCAACTTATCACTAGAGGCAATGTCTAAGAGCCCCTCTTGAAATGCTAATAATCATCCAGGTTCTCCTGCGCCGAAAGCTATTTAAGAAGCAAGGTCGAATGTCTCTCGTGGTCACCCCAAGCTCATTTCCTCCCACCCTACTTTTCCAAAAGGACGAAAGACAGGGAAGCGACGTCCTAGCTCGCGTATTTAAACCGGGCATAAGGCCAGCAGAGGTCCGCGTTTCTCAACTCTTTCCAAGAGCACCTCCCGTCCCGAATCGGCGCCTTCAACTCTGAGAAGTCGGGAGCCCCACAGGAAACTTGCATTATTGCAGCCGCTGCCACACACTCGGGGCCGCGGAGCGGCGGCCGCGCCGGCTCCCCAGGAATGCGTCCGCTCCACGGCGGGCCGGCCAGCCGGCCCGCTGTCCACGGGGGACCCCTCGGCACCTGCGGCCTCCGAGTAAGTGTCCGTGCGCACCTCCGCCCGCCAGCCCGCCTCCCCCACTACCCCGCGTGCCCGGAGCCGGGGGTAGCCAGGAGCCCCTCGCCACCTCCCCGGGGAGCGGGGGTCGCGGGCGCCTCCCCCGGGTGGGCGGAGAGGCTGCCGGCGCTGCTCCGCGGCGGCGGCGCCCGGAGGCCGCACTAGCGGCGGCCGCGGCGGCGCTGCTCCCCCTGCTTGGTGCAGCTGCCGCCCGGCGCTTGCGCACTGGGCCCTGGGCGCGCGGCGGCACCAGGCTTTGTGTGTGTGTGTATGTGTGCGAGTGTGTGTGTGTCCGTGTGTGAGTGAGTGAGCGGGCGGGCGGGCGCGAGTGTGGCCGCCGCGGAGCGCGAGCAGGACCCGGCGGGCGCGCTCCCCCAGCCTCTCTCTCCCCGCCAGAACCATGTCGGGCAGGTCGGTTCGAGCCGAGACCAGGAGCCGGGCCAAAGATGATATCAAGAGGGTCATGGCGGCTATCGAGAAAGTGCGCAAATGGTAAGCGGAGGCGCCGGCTCGTTCGCTCGCCGGCTCGGCGCCGCGGCCGCCCCGAACCCCGAAACCAGATACAAAAAGCCGGCGGGGCGCAGCGCCCCGGGCCGCCCGCGGGCCCGGGAGTTGGAGAGGGCGGGCGGCGCGCGAGCCGGGTCACCTGTGCGCGGCGGGGGCCGCGGCCGCTGCCCAGGTGCGCTCGCGCCTGTCGCCCACCTGGCGCGGCGGCGGCAGCCTGGAGGCGACAGGCGCCCCGGGCCGGGCGGTGGAGCAGCGGGCAGTCCCCGGCGCAGCGCTTGGCTCCCGGGAGGGGGACTCGGGGCCGGCCCCAGAAGCCATTTCGTTTTGTGCAAGTCACATGAAAGCGGCTTCCCGCGCGCCGGGGCCGCGATGCCGGCGGCGGAGGGGAGAGCGCGAGCTCCATTGTGCAGGCACCGAGCGGGCCGCCGCCGTCTCCGTCTCCTCCCCGCGCGCCCCGGGCGGCGCAGCGCCGGCCCCCGCGCCCTTGCCCGCGCCGGGCCTCCCTCTCTCCCTCCCTCCCCGGCTGGCTCGCTTGCTCGCTCCCCGCCTCCCAGGCTCGGCGCCCTCGAGTCTGCGGAGTTTGTAGAGCGCGAGCCGTTTAAATTTAGCGCTTTGGGCTGCCTGGAGAGAGGGCTCTTGGCGACGAAGAAAGATGGGGGCGAGCGCGAGGAGGAAACGCTGGCTGCGGCCGCGGGGCCCGGGGCTCCTGGCGCCCCCCACCCCCCTTCCCGCCCAGCTCTGCCGGGACCCGGGCTCGGGGGCTCGGGCGAGCTAACGTTTGGGGCCAGACCCCGGTCCTGGGCCGCGTGTGCTGCTCCAAACCCGGCGGTTCGTGTTTGTTTTGCAGAGAGAGCTGTTGTTTTTGTTCTCTGCGCGGGGGGCGAGGGGGACTCGGGTGTCGGGCCGTGCGGTTTCTCCAGCTCACGTTAGATTCCGTCCGGCGTGGCCTGGTTGTAATTAATACGACTGAACGTTTCCCCGGCCTCGTCCGGGTCTGTCTCGGAATCGGCCCGAGGGCCAGGCCCGAGACGGCAGCCGATCGTCAGGTTGGGGCAGACTTGTTGAAAACTCCCGGCTCCTGGATTTCAACTTTATTATTTTTTTCCCACGGCTTCACCAGGGTCAGGGAGGGAGAAGAGCCGCCGCGACGTTCGAGTGTCAGTGCCCGCGGGCTCATTCTGACCCTTTATTTAAAGCCTGAAAACCCGGCAAGGCCCCGTGGCGGGCTCTGTTTATGTTTAGGGGTGTCATTTCTCAAGTAACGCCTGGGTCTCTCAAAACCACTGGGGGCGAGCCTCCAGTCTAGCCGTGTCACAAGTTAGCTGTCCTTTCTGAGTCAAACCCAACAAAAAAGGCAAGAGGAAAATCAATAAAGTCCACGTGCTCCCGGGCCTCCTATGGAAAGGGCTGTCTGCAGATGGCCGGATGCCCAGCCGAGGGCTGGGTTTGGCTCCAATGGGACAAAGAATTTTCAGAACCGTGAGAAGGGGAGGCCTTCCAAAGTTGAGATCCAAGTCTTCCCTGCCGTGGGAGCTCCCCTGACGCGCAGGGCGCCGAGTGCCGGGACTGGAGCCATTTAAAAATGGCAGAAACAGCTGCAGGCCAAAACACACACAGGAAAAACAAGCCCACCACCCCCTCTCCAGCGGGATTCTCAGAGGCAAGGCTGGAGTTGTCCCCTGCCTGAGCGCCTAGGCAAAGAAAGAGCTGTTGTCTGGGCCTGAGTTCCTTCTGTTACCAGCCTAGAGGTGAGAAAGGGGTGGGGGCACGCTGCCTTTCTGTGCTTCGGGAGGCCTGGTGGGGCCTTCTGCCCCAGGTTCCCAGCCTGGCAGAGGCCCCTGCACCCTGACAGCTGCTCCTGGAGGGCCCACCCGCCAGCTGCTCTGCTGGGAGGGCAGATGGAGCTGTGGGGTTTTCCACCCTGGGGGCCCCAGAGCAGCCAGCCTGGAAGCCTTCAGTGCTGCTGAGCAGGCTCTGGTTTGAGGGGGGAGGGGAGGAGAACCTGTCTCCCTCCCTTTTTGTGTTTTGGGAAACTAGGAGTCAAGTACATTAAACACCTCAGACTTTGGGATCTTATGACTGGACTTCCAGTTCACTTCCTTGCTGTGACTTTGGGCTAACCACATAACTTCTCTAACCATGACAGCAAAGGGTCCCTGTGTGCCTTCTCCCCTCCTGGAATAATACCATGTCTCCAAAAGCACTTAATCCTTCACACGGGGAGGGGTGTATGTGTGAATCTCTCAGGGGTGTGTGTGTATGTGTGTGTGTGTGTGAGTGAATCTCTCAGTCGTGTCCGACTCTTTGCGACCCCATGAACTATAGCCCGCCAGGCTCCTCTGTCCATGGAATTCTCCAGGCAAGAATACTGGAGTGGGGAGCCATTTCCCTGGCTATTAAATGCTGCCTTTATTGTCAGGTAGAAGCTTGGTTTTGCTGATTTTTTTTTCCCTCCTGCCCATTCTAAGCAAAAGGGACTTTACCTTATTTCATAGGTTTCCCCAGCACCAAGAAGCCAAATCCTACCCTCGCTCTGCCTTTAGAATGTGTCTTCCAGTCAGCCCTTGTGGTTTGGGGTTGTTTATTAACTCTGTGGCCACCAACCGTGTCTGGGACGTCCTACTGGCTGGGACACTGGGTTGCCAGATTTAGCAAATAAAATTACAGGACACCCAGTTAAATTTGAATTTCAGATAAACAACAAAATAATATTTTTAAATATATATATATATATAGTGTGTAAGTGTGTCCCATGCACTGTTTGGGACATACTTATACTAAAAAATATTATTCACTGTTTATCTGAAATTAACTCAACATCCCCTTTCTCTCTTTTTTTAAAAAATTCAGAATGGAGGTGCCTAGCATACCACTCAGCCTGTAAGCCTAGGGTGGTGTTTCTCAGTCCCGGTGACCCCTAAAAATCCCTCCTTCTGCCAAGCCCGACCCTTCCCCTCCTCTGGAAAAAGCCAGCAGCCAGCTTGTGGCCGCCCTGTCCATAGCTACCGGCTATTTCTCCTCTCCTTTCTGTTTGATACCCCAGCGAGGCCAGCTGGTGGAGTGCAAGGCAGCCAGATCATGGCTGAAGGAAGAACAAAATGGTGGGCTCCTCTGGGGGGAAACTGGGGCAGGGTTAGGAGGCCTGGTGCGGGTGGAGAAGAGAGGGAAGTGGGAGTCATTGGCAGGCGGTAAAAGGCTTGAGCCTTGAAGTAGGCTTAGGCCCAGGGACCCCTGGGACTGCGGTCTGAAGGGTCCCTCAGTGACTTGTGGAGCCGCAGAGAGGCCTGTTCCCCGAGCCCTCCCACGGTCCCTAGGGGCGGGGGGTTTGACTGTGCCTAGACTCTCCTCAGTACCTGCAGGGGACCCTCCTGCCAGGCACAGGGCGGGTCAAGCGGGCCTGGGCCTAGTTAGGATGAAGCCAGCCATAGCTAGACCTTCTCTGGCATCAAGGACTACTCCTGGGAAGTGGAGAGGAAGTGATGGCTTCAGAGCTGTCTTTGCGGGAGTCAGGTCTCCCTGGCTGGCCAGCGCTCGGAGCTGACCCTGAGGGAACATTAGGAATTGGCCTCAGCTTGGAGGATCTAGGGAGAGGGGTGCTCGTAGTTTACACAGGAGCTTGTGCTGGGATGGGGCGTTTGGGGCTGTATTCCTCCAGCTGACTCCTTTTGTTCAGAAACCCACCTGGCGGGGCAGAGACAGGCACTTCAGCCTGGCTGGTTACAGGAGGGCTCCGGGCGTGCCCGTCAAAGGCCATGTCGGGCTGCAGCCTGGAGGTTGTGGTGAATCCAGTCCTGTGCCTAGAGGTGGTGAGACTCAGGGGTCTGAGAGAGCCAAGGGCCCCATCTTGAGAGAGGCACTGCTCCTCAGGGCGTGCGGGTCCCTCATGGCCATCTTGTGTTTTTGAGAATGGCCAGCAATCTGGATTTGAATGTGGGGTTTGACTTGTTTGTTGGTTTTATTTTTCCAAGTCTGGCAATGGATTCTTATTTTTTAAAGCACCATATAGACCAGACAAAATGTGCCTCTTGGCTGCTCGTCTACCACCACAAATGTAAGGGGATAAGTACAGTGTAATACACTCCTTGGGGGTTGAGGGGGCTGCGAGTCCTAGGGTGATGGGTTTGGAGCTGGTGGTAGGAACGCTTCGCTGCTCCTCTAGGTTCGTATGTCGTTTCCTAAGGCGCTGCCGAGCCGCTGGCTTGATGACACACCCAACACTCCCTGGACATGCCTACAAAGTACCGGGTTCTCACTCAGCATCTTGCCCCTGAACTCCAGGGCCTGTCTCTCCCTGGGAGGCTGCCGGCTGGACTGCAGACTGTGATCAGAGTCTCAGCGCTCTTCCCTCTGACCCCTGGCCCCTCAGTGCCTACACCTAGGACTGGAACTGAAGAGCAGTTTCTAATGCTTGGAGCGAGTTGGGACCTGGGGCCAAGGGAGGCAACCAGAACCCGGCCATGTTCCGCTCAGAACCTGCGGGGCCCGTAACCTCCCTGGAAAGTACCTGCGACTTGCCACGTTCATCTCAGCTCACGTGTGGCCTGCGAAGCCCAGGTCTGGCACCCTTTATACCCTGAGAGGTGTCCTGTGTATTGCAAGTCAGTTACTTTTTTTTCTGTTTTAAACACAATCAAGCCTTGGATCTGACCTACCGGGGCCTGGGCAGAAGAAACCAGCTTGTGAGGAGTGAGTGCCTGTGGCCCTTTGGGTGGGATTGGAGCAGTTTGTGCCTCTTTGTCCAGCTTCTGTGGCTGATGAGCTCTATGGAGTCATTTCTTAGTGTTTTTCACGGGAGACAGAATACCAGGGGTCACAGCCCACGTCCAACCGCGGTTCTGCCGTTGCGGTAGCTGCGTGACCGTGAACTAGTGGTATAACTTCTCTGGGCCTCCCGTTTCCTCATCTGTAAAGCAGGATGACAATAGTTCCCCTCTGATAGGCCTGTGTAAATAAAGCATTTGGCATGAAGTAAGCTCTCAGCACACAAAGGCTATTGTGATGGCTGCCTTGTCACCGAGGTTGTTTCTTGGAATGTCTCTGTCCCTTCCAGGCACCTTCTGGTTATTCAGAATGGAGATGGGGAAAGACTGGGGTTGTGGGTCATCCATCCTGCCTCCAGGAGGTTGGGGACAGGTGGATGGTGACTTAGGTACCTGCCTTTATTTAATTCTCTCAAGGCTTAAAGGGACAGGGCTGGGGGCTGGGGGAGCTACTCCAGAAAGCAGCGTGGCAGGGAGGTGTGAACACTGGTGAGAATGACTCCACCTCCCCCTACCTCAGTTTCTTTAACAAACAGGAAAGGTGACTATTTACTGTCACCAGAGATTATGGGAAAATTAAAGCAAGTGTGTGTAGTGCTTATCACACAGAAGGCACTAGAAACGGTCACAGTAGAATTGTTGTTGTTGTTTTGTCGCCCAGTTGTGTCCAACTCTTTGCGACCTCATGGACTGCAGCAGGCCAGGCCTCCCCGTCCCTCACCATCTCCCAAAGTTTGCCCAAGTTCATGTCCATTGCATCGGTGAGGTCATCCAGCCATCTCATCCTTTGACGCCCTCTTCTCCCTCTGCCCTCAGTCTTTCCCAGCATCAGGGCCATTTCCAGTGAGTTGGCTGTTTGCATCAGATGACCAAACCAAAATACTGGAGCTTCAGCTTCAGAATCAGTCCTTCCAATGAGTATTCAGAGTTGATCTCCCTTAAGGTTGACTGGTGTGATCTCCTTGCAGTCCAAGGGACTTTCAGAAGTCTTCTGCATAGTAGGATAAATGTTGATAAAAGCCAGGCCCTAGGGACTTCCCAGGCAGTCCAGTGGTAAGGACTCAGTGCTTCCACTGCAGGGGGTTAGGATTCGATTCCTGGTTGGGGAACTGAAAAAAAAAGCCAGGCCTTAGCTTCTTCCAGCAGAGGACTTTGGGAACCATGCAGGCACAGTTTGGGGCGTGGAAGTGTCTGTGGTTTTGGTTAGCTGGGTCCCCAGAAGTCCCGGTGGTGGGTTGGTGCCAGCTGGTGGGAATGTGTCCCTTTAGCTCGGTCTACTTTCCCATGGAGGGGAGGACCCAAGGCCAAGGTCTTGGCGGGGAGGCTGGACAAGGTGTCCGCAGCCGCTCGTAATTCTCGGCTCTGGTGCAACCCCTGTTGCTAAAATTGCTGAGGTCTCCTGGCTGCCATGCCACCTGCAGCAGGTGTGTGTCTGGCCCCGACATCATCTCATGGGGCCCTTGAATCAGCTGATTTCCTTAGCATGACCTCCCACGTCTCTGAGACGGCAGAGTCTGGTGCTGGGAATGTGGACTCCAGAGCCCCAGCGACCTGGTTGGAATCCCAGCCTTTCTTCTGGGGGAGCTTTCCCTGAGCCTCTGTTTCCTCAGGCATGTGGTCTCTGGTTGTCACCCCTAGTGCTAGGGGCAGGAAGCTACAGGACCTGATTTTTAGGCTGTGAGAGGTCGGGACTGAACTTGGGAGGCTGGGGTGATTACTAGAGGAGGAAGATGATGCTTGGAGTAGAGAGGTGGGAGGAGAGAGTGGTCATTATCATTACCTTTGGTGAAAACTAGTCACTCGCTTTCCTTCCCACGGCTTGTGGCTTACTTCTCACTGTCAACCTGCCTTTGACAACTGTGCCCCAGGCGTTCAGGATGCAGCTGAGGGTGGGTCAGGGGCAGCGGTGCAGATATTAGAAGCTGAGACCCTGAACTCAAGCCCATCTCTGAGTGTAGGGTCTCGGAGCAACCTCCCACCTGGCTGCTGCCCTCCGCCCGGGCCGAGCTTCCTGTCGCCATCCCTGAGCATCAGTGTCTGGGGGCCGAGGCCACTGGGCATCCAGGTTTGCCCCCGTGCTGATCAAACTGGCACTTGCCCGGAAGAGCCTGGGGAACTGGCACTCATGCTGTCTGCTCCCGCCTCCCTTCCCAGGACCTCAGAGGACTTGCCAGGAGGGCGGGGCGAGCCCCTGGATGCCCTTGTTGAAGACCCTCCCACCCCACCCTAGCCCCACTGGAGGAAATGCCCTGTTGGTCTGACGATCTCTCTGCTGCCCAGAGGGCTCAGGTGGCCCAGTTTTCTGGTTCCCTTCATCCAGAGGAATCATCCCAGTGGCAGTGACCTGCCCCCACTCCCATCTTACCAAGCACTTCTACCCAAATACAAGAAAGTGTCCACATGCTTTGTCTCCCGTAATTCTTGTGGCCACCTGGAGAGGTTGACAACCCCATGTGGTCCAAAAGATAGGGAAACTGAGGCTCTGGCTGGTGAAGTGACTTACTCTCGGCGGCGGGGGGCAGGATGGGGGGAATCCCAGCCAGTGCTGGGATTCACACCTGCGTCTGCATGATCCAGAGACGTTCTCTCAGCCCCACCTGGGGTAGTTGCTGTGTCACAGCTGCTCCAAGGGCATGTGGCCCACACCCCCCACCAGCGTGAGCAGGGGTCCACCCCAGAAGCCCCCTGGTAACGGGTTCTTCCTCGTCCTCTGCAGGGAGAAGAAGTGGGTGACTGTGGGTGACACATCCCTGCGAATCTACAAGTGGGTCCCCGTGACGGAGCCAAAGGTTGACGATGTGAGTATGGGAGCTGGTCCCTGGAGTGGGGCTGCCCGTCCACGCTCCCCACCATGGCGACAGGGGACTGGCTGTCCACTGCCACCCTCCATGTGGGGACCTGGGGGCAGAACACTTGGAAAGCAGAAGGATCCAGCTTGGGGCTGGAGAGGCTGCTGGATCTACCCCTCCCCCAGTAGTCTACCTCTCCCCCATAGTCCAGCCTGAGTTTGGCCCTCAGAGAAGGGGGGAGTGTCCCCTGCAAGTCGCCTCTTCCGACAGGAGCCCTACGATTTGCCCCACACTTTAGCGCCAAGGTGTCCTCTCTCATAGACTGAGCACCATGGTTTTGGGGTGGGCATGGTGGTACCTGCAGACAGGCAGGCCCTCCGCCATCATCGTAGGGCCATTCCTGGCCCCTGACCATCTGTCAGACATTACTTTGTGGAGTTGAGCTCTGTATCCACCCTGTACAAAGGAAGACACGAACTCAGAGAGGCAAAGCCATTTCCCCAGAGTCACACAGCAACTGTCAGATCTGTCTGACTCCAAAGCACATATTCTCTACTCTTGGAGAGCCTTCTGGGGGTTGGAGCTGCTGGTGAAGGGTGACCCCAGAGAGTGGCGCAGAGAAGCCTGGGCACTTAGTTGTTAAGGGGAGGGTTCCAGGCGGAGCGATGACTATGACCACTAGGGGGAGCCCTGGTGTCTGTGCCTAATCTTAAATTTAGTCCAATTGCTCAGTCCTGTCCCACTCTTGGCAACCCCATGTACTGCAGCATGCCAAGCTTCCCTGTCCATCACCAACTCCCGAACCCTACTCAAATTCATGTCTATCACATCGGTGATGCCATCCAACCATCTCATCCTCTGTCATCCCCTTTTCCCACCTTCATTCTTTCCCCGCATCAGGGTCTTTTCCAATGAGTCGGTTCTTCGCATCAAGTGGCCAAAGTATTATAGTTTCAGCTTCAGCACCAGTCCTTCCAATGAATATTCAGGACTGATTTCCTTCAGGATTGACTGCTTGGATCTCCTCGCAGTCCAAGAGACTCTCAAGAATCTTCTCCAACACTGCAGTTCAAAAGCATCAATTCTTTGGCACTCAGCTTTCTTTATGGTCCAACTCTCACATCCATACATGACTGCTGGAAAAACCATAGCTCTGACTAGACAGATCTTTGTTGCCAAAGTAATGTCTTTGCTTTTTAATATGCTGTCCTAATTTTAGGGATTGATGGCTGGCAGCTGCCCCACATCACAGATAGTTTTGTAGCTCTTTGGCTCCCAGGCAGGTTACCCTCAAAGACCCCCGGGTCAGCTACTATCATTTCCAGTCAAAATCCAGAATGGTCCGACCAACTAGCCTCCCCGTGGGCTGTTCCTTCTGCCTGGAGTGCCGTCCCTGCTCATGCGAGGGTGGCTCACACTGACATACGTGCTTCCAGTCGTGACAGTATGCATGATTGGTAGGTTACTAGGGACCTAAGGAGGGGCAGGGAATTCCCTGGCGGTCCAGTGGTTAGGACTCGGTGCTTCCACTACCGAGGACCCAGGTTCGATCCTTTGGTCAGGAAACTAAGATCCCACATGCCACGTGGCTTGGCCAAAAAAATAAAAAAGGCAGGGCAAAGCCTCCCTCCGCCATTTCCAATGACCTACCCCACAAGTCTGGGGTCTCCAGACAGGGCTGAGGCACTGTTCTTGACCCTTTGATCACGTTAGCCCCTAGGTGAGTCGACACTGGGCTGAGATGGCGGTGGCGTGTCGTCCCCTCTGGTCCTGGCCTGGCTCATGGAGCCACCAGGGCTGCTTTACCCCAGAGGCACCAACACAGACCATCACGGCCTTCAGTGTGGGCCATTCCGGAGGGAGAGCAGAGTGCGGCCAGCCTCCTGGAAGGCAGCTTCTGGCTCCTGCCCATGTCTGCGCCTTTCACATCATTAGGTGTTGTATAAACGCCGGTTGCATTTGAGAAGATGTGGTCCCTGCTCTCAAGGAATTTATAATCTCGTTGGGGGAAGATAATTATAGAATAGCATGAAACAGACATCAGGGAAGCGCCAAATGGATTGTGATCAAGGAGAAAACGTAATCGATGGGGTTTGGGGAAGGACAGGGCAGCCCAGGGCTGGACAGAGACCTCTAGCTGTGGAGTTGGACAGGATAGCCTTAATTAACCTGTGATTCCAGACAGGTGACCCCACCTTGCTGGGTCTTAGTCCCCTCTTTTGTGCACTGGAGCATTACTATCTGGCTCCTGGGGTTTTCTGCAACAGAGCAAAGGCAGTATATCATATGGGAAGAACTTAGCTCAGCGTGGCTGTGCAGACGGCGCTTAGATGCTAATTCGTTGTCGTCTCTGAGCTGAGATGTACAATATTCCTGCCTGCTCCCTCTCAGGCGATGGGTCCCACTCCTGGCTGAGCACTTGATCCCTTGGGAGTCTCGACAAAATGCAGGTTCCCAGGTGCCACCCCAGACAGCTGAATCTGCATCTCTGATGGTGGTGGCTGGGAATCTGCATTGGAAAAGGACAGCTTTTCATGTTTTTAAATGCCCATTAATGGCATGGTTACATCATTTTTTTTCTTCAGAATTTTCTTGAAATTTTTATTCTCTTAAATAGGTAAAACATGTTACAAGATTCAAATGTTACTTAAAAACCCTTTAAAAAAAAAAAAACTATGACAATTCACCTGCATAAAATTCACGCTTTTAAATTGTGCCAGCCAATGTTGGTATGTTCACAGTGCTGCAACCATCATCACTGTAATTCCAGAATGTTTTCATTAACCCATAAAGAATAAGGAAAACTCATACTGTCCTGAAGATCCTAGAGTCAACTATCTGTCTGTGTATATTTGCATATTCTTTAAATGTTACTTTATTTTTTTAATAGCCTTATCTTTTTAAAAAAATATATTTTCTATTTATTTGGCTGTAGTGGCTCTTAGTTGCAGCATGTGGGACCTAGTTCCTTGACCAGGGATCGAACCCTGGCCCGCCGACTTGGGGGCTCAGAATCCCAGCCACTGGCCCACCAGGGAAGTCCGCAGTATTATCTTTTTGTAAATCTACATCCCATTCCCATGAGTACCTCCGACCCCCCCCAGCTCTCTTCCTTGGAGACAACCGATGTTCATGTATCCTTCCAGGGAGCGTGTGCATGTGCACACCCACACCCACCCACCCACCCACCCACCCACACACACACACACACACATTCCTTTATGCTCTTCCTTTACCACCAATGGCAGCATCCTGTTCATGTGTTCTGCGTCTTTTATACATCTCGGGGATACTAAAATATTTTAATATGTGGATATTTCTGTGGATCTTTCTGCATTTGTATGGAAGAGCTTCCCTGGCGTCTGTAATTGGTGCATACCGTTGCAGTGAATGAATGTACTGAACTTTGTTTAACAAGACTTTTTCCAATGGAGGCAGTTAGGTTGTTTCCAACACAATCCCACATGGGACTTCCCTGGTGGTCCGGTGGCTAAGACTCCATGCTCCCAATGCAGGGGACCCAAGTTCAATCCCTGGTCAGGGAACTAGATCCCACATGATACAACTAAAGATCCCGAATGTTATAACTAAGACCTGGTGCAGCCAAATAAATAAGTTAAAAAAAATGGAACCACATGTAAAGAGCATCCCCTTCACCCCTCCTCACCTAGTCTCCAGAGTTGGGTCAGAAGTCAGCTGACTGTCTTTAAGGAAGGCAGTGTCTGGGGCCTAGTAGAAGTGCATGAGCTGGCTTTTCCATCCCTCACCTGGCATTCCTGTACCAGCTTCGGGCTGAGTGACCACGGCCTTTTCACCAGGGGAAATTCCCACCAGCCAGGGTGTTTGCAGGCCTGCGGGGTAGCCCCTACAAGCAAGGTGGTGTTACCCCCAGCATCGCCAGCCCACCCCCCAGAAACTTCCCCTCCACAGGGCTCCTTGATCCCAAAGCAAGGGGACCCCCCTCATGGGACATGTTCAAAGGCAGGCCGGTGGAGCCCTCCAGAGATGTGGGGGCTCCAAGATGCGTCCTCGGAATAAAATACTCATCCCGTTCCCCAGGGTCTCACTTGTGTGTGCAGACATGGACAATTCAGTGACTCGGTTTCTGCATCACTTTTCTCCTCCAGAAAAACAAGAACAAGAAGAAGGGCAAAGATGAGAAGTGTGGCTCAGAGGTGACCACGCCGGAGAACAGCTCCTCCCCGGGAATGATGGACATGCATGGTGAGCTTCGCGCGGCCGCCGGCTGGGCCCGTCTCCTGCCCGGAGCGCTCGGCTGTGTTTTTGTTTTGCCAGCAGGTTTGTTCACATTCCAGGCCAGGGGTAGGAGGGCTGGGCAGGCTGGGCAGGACCGGGAGGCCCCAGTGCCAAGGAAGAGGCTCATCGGAGGAGAAGAAGCTTCTTTTCCCAGAGCAACGAGCCAAGAATCATAAAATGAGCCAGAGTGGGTCTTCCTGGAGATCCAGGGACACCACACTTCCAGTGTAGGGGGCCCAGGTTCAATCCCCGGTCAGGGAACTCTATCCCACATGCCACAGCTAAGACCTGGTGCAGCTAAAGAAGTAAATATTTTCAAAACCTGAGCCAGAAATATTAAATAAGACCTCCTTCTCACCCAGTGACACAAACCTCACAGGAGATGTTCTGTGAGTCCCATGTGCCCAGGAAGTTTTTTGGAGTAACTATCTCTTTTTCTCCTGGGCCTGACATATCATGTAAATGACTCTTGTTTCCCATTTCCTGTTTTGCTTGGGCTACTGGGAAGCTCTAACTGGATTTCTGACTTCACGTGACTCATTCTGGGACCCTGGGACTTGCCCTTCTACATTGATGGCTTAATTTCCTTTGCTGTCATATTTCAAAAGTTGTAACCAATGTCCTATTGATCAGATCCAGGCTGGAGCATGCTTTAGCCCAGCGGTCCCCAGCATTTTTGGCACCAGGGACTGGTTTCGTGGAAGACAGTTTTTCCACGGACCAGGGGGAAGTCAAGCAGTGGGGAGTGGTTGTAAATACAGAATGAAGTTTTGCTCATTCGTCTGCTACTCCTCCCCTGCTGTGCGGCCACGGACGGGTATCGGCTCACGGCCCGGGAGTTGGGGGCCCGTGCTTTAACCAGTCTGCAAGTGTTTTGACACTGCTGGCGTTTTTTTTTTTTTCTTTTAACCTTTTTATCTTAGGAAAAGCACACATCATAAGTGTATGGCTCCATGAAATGTTCACAGACTACACACCCTTTTGTAACCGGCCCAAATCAAGACAGAAGGTTGGGACTTCCCCGGTGGCCCAGTGGTTAAGACTTTGTGCTCCCAGTGTAAGGGACCCAGGTTCGATCCCCAGTCAGGGAACTAGATCCCACATGCTACAGCTATAAGATCTAAGGAGATCTGAGTGCCACCACAGATCTATTTGCCAAGCACAGCCAAATAAATATGAATATTTTTTTTTTTTTTTTAAAAAGAAGGTTCCCAGCAATCCACAGGGTATCCGCTCCTGGCCGTCCCCACCCCATCAAGGAGAACCACCACCTGACCTCTAACTGCAGAGATTTGAACTGGAAGTGGCTAAAAAATTGAGTTTCTGATATTTATAAACTATCAGAGATCTGCTTTTCTGCCTTCCTCTGAGGAATCAGATCTGCCAGTCCTTGGGCGTGTGAATCCTTGAGGCCACAGCCCGTTGGAGCAGAAGCAGCCATCCCTGCGGGGAGAGCCGGCCTCACGAGGCCCACCAGGCTCACCTCCCGTTTTGTCCCGTGCCTGCCCCACTGGCCTCAGAGCTCCCAGCGCTTGCCATTCTCCGTCTCGATCCCAGTTGCTGTGTCTTTTGTCCTTCTGACCACCTGAGTTTTCTTTTTGCACAGCATAGTGGTATTAGATAAATCAACAAATAATCAAAAGGGAACCTTGGCTGGATCTAGTTCCTAATCCTCCGGGCCCAGGGCTGTCTTAACTGGGGGAAGGGAGCCCAGCAGACTTCCCCGTTCGCACAAACTGACTAGTCTGGAAAACAGTCACAAGCTCTGAGGGCAAGGATTCTTGCTGGTTGCCAAACTGGCTTCAGAAAAAAGCAGAGGCGGGTGTTTGCTGACGGTTAACATGTCAAGAAAGTCACACACACTCACACAACACACACCCGGACCCCAACTAGCCATACAGTCATAATCAAGATGCATTTCATTTTCAAAAACAGCTTTTTGGGGACTTCTCTGGTGGTCCAGTGGCTAAGACTCTGCACTCCCAAAGCAGGAGGCCCAGGTTCGATCCCTGGTCAGGGAACTAGATCTCATATGACACAAGACCCGGCACAGCCAAATAAATATGAAAAAACAAAGAAATAGGTATTTGAGTTGGGGCATACCCTGTCTCCCTGGGGCTGGTCAGCATCCCTACCCTCTGGGTACCAAGGAGAGCCCTGGCCTGGCTTGGTTTCAGTTCATTCATAGAATTACAGGTGAGAACCTTTAGAGCAGAGAGCCAGATTCCACCTGGATTCTAATGTGACTCTGCTAGGATCGCCTCTAGATGATCATGAGCTAGTTATTGAACATGTAGCCTTGGGTTTGTCTGTTTTTAACCTGTCACACAGGGATGGTAATACCTACTTCACAAGGTTGTTATGAGTATTAAATAAGACAGTCCCTTAAAGGCCTGGGTGTGTCAGTCACTAACGTTTAAGAAGCCATCCCAGTGTGCCAAGCAAGCATCTTGCTAAGCCCATTTGAGGCATCACCTCATTCAGTCCTGGTAGTGAGCCCCTTTTGTACAGAAACCAGGGCTGAAGAAGGTGAAGTACCTTGCCTAGAGTTAGGAAGTTCGTCAGTGTCAGTGCTGGCGTCCGAGGTCCTTTGGAGAGTTCAAGTTTATGTCCACTAGCCCAGACTTAACTCCCAAGGAAAATCCAGAATGCCGAGCAACCCGGGTCCCTGACTCAGGAACCGTGCTCACTTTCCATTTTATTTTAGTACCTGTGCAGCCAAGAAAGACCCAAGTCTGACCACGGGTCGTGGAAGCCTGAAAGCTCAGGGAAAGTTGTGGGCCTGGTTACAATTACCTGGAATGCTCCAGGCAGATGGATGGACCTGGGACGAAGTGAGGGGACAGAGCTTCTGCATCCAGCTGTTTATAAGTCTCCAGGATCCACCTGGGGTCAGCCCGAGCATCAGGGTCATGCTGTTACCAGGTTACCAGGCTAGGTTCAGGGCAGCTGATCGTTAAACGTTAGTGCTTACTGTCCTTAATCAGCATGACCCCGTGCAAGCACCCACAGGTTGTGGCTTTGCGTTCTGTGTTTCTCACACACACTCCCGTATGTATATCTTGGCATAGAGAGGAACTTTAGATTTTTCTCGAAAGATAAACCAGGGGGAGTTTACATCTTTATTATTATTTTTTTTTAAGTCCTAGAATTCACAAGAGGGTGCTTTTGTGTAATGAGTGCCCCAGAGTACACTTAAAATAAGGTGCAATTTACCAAGTCAGGGCTGCGGGGCTGCCTGGTGCTGCCTCGCCAGGTGGAAGCAGAGGAAAGGCTTGGCGTTGGGGGCTGGGCAGACCAGCATGAGCGCGGGCTCTGCTGCTGAGACTCAGTTTCCCCACCTGGGAGGCTTCTGAGATTAAACAAGGTGACTGTAGATGCCCCGGCCTGGTGCCCAGCACGTAGTCGGTGCCCCGGACATGTTGATGTGGTTGCTTCTCCTCTCCCCTCTCCCTCTCCCTCTCTCTGTGTCTCTGTTTCTCTCTCTCTCGTTTTTACAAAAATGGCTTTGGTCCCAGGTGCACAGCATGGCCCAGAAAAGCAGGGTAAAGCTGTAGTAATATTTTTGAAATGATCATGTGGGTATCTGTAGGTTAAAATGACTCTGATCGCTTCTCGGCCTGTTGGCTAAAACGAAGTGTGGTATCTGTTCTTATCAGTTTAATATCTCTATCCGAGGACAGTGTAGTACATGGATCTTTGGAGGAAGGCACTGGGCTAGCAGCTTGCGCTGTCCGCTCCACACATCAACCTGGCATTGCAGTACCTCCAGGAACGGTGCTCCCCCTCGGGGAATAACTCAGTATGAAAAGACAGATTGTAGGGAATTCCCTACAGACCAGTGACTAGGACTCTGAGCTTTCGCTGCCGAGGGCCCAGGTTCAATCCCTGGTCAGGGAACTAAGATCCCACAAGCCATGTGGTGCAGCAAAATACAGAAAGAAAGAAAAGAAAATGACTCTTTGTGCCCAAGAGAGGATCCAGGGCAAGCAGGTATGTACCCCCAGGACCCCCAGCTCCACCCCTAGTGCCCTTTTTGCCCAATGAACTTTCTTCCCCTTTTCCTTTTTAGTATGAAAAAAATGTCATAATAGAGAACATTAGAGAGAATTGTTTGATGAAATCCATATGCCCACCCACCTAGATTTTCATAATATGATGCCACATTTGCCTCACCTATTTTTTAAATGTGTTAGGTTTTTTTTTAATTGAAATACAATTTACAAATTCAAAATTGCACAGCTCTTGAGTATGAAATTCCGGGAATTGTGACAGTTGCATGCAACCTAGATTTTAAAGTACATTTCCCCCACACCATGATACTTAAGTCTGTACCTAAACACTTCAGCATGTGTCAGTGATAAATGACATTTCTATCTACCCACTGTACCATTATCACTCCTAACAAAATTAATTCCTTACTTTGAAACTCCAGACTGTATTCAATTCCCCAGTTGTCCCCAAATGTCTCTCGGAGCTGGTGCATTCAAAACAGGACCCAGATAAATCCCACACGTCATGTTTAGTTGTTAGGTCTCTTAAATTTCTTTAATCTGTAATATGACAATGATCTTTCCCATTTCTCTTTTTTAAAAAATATTGATTGATTGATTTGGCTGTGTCCGTTGCAGCATTCAGGATCTCTCAATACAGTGGGGGGGCTTAGTTGCTCCGAGCCATGTGGGGTCTTCTCCAACCAGGGATTGAACCCGATCCCCTACATTGCAAGGCAAATTCTTAACCACTGGACCACCAGGGAAGTACCCTCCTCCTTTTTTTTAATGGCATTGACTTGTTAGTGAGCCTGGGACCTTGTCCTGTAAAATATTCACTTTCTGTTGTGAACTTGTTTCTCTTTCTGTCTCTCCTTTAATTTTGTATCAAGTGCAGTTGGCCCAGGGCTGGATCAGATCCCATGAAACAGTTTGGCGATGCTGCCTCCTGGGACCGTGCTCCAGCCTCTGCATTGCTTCAGAGCCAGGCCCACGAGATACCTGGTTTCTTCACCCAAATAGAGACTCATGACCTCCTACCCCTCTTTTCTCAGCAGCTGCAGCATTTCACGCTGTGATTCTGTTCCCTTGCCATGCAGATGATAACAGCAACCAGAGCTCCATCGCAGATGCCTCCCCCATCAAACAGGAGAACAGCAGCAACTCCAGCCCTGCTCCTGAGCCCAACTCAGCCGCGCCTGGCGATGGCACTGACGCCAAGGTGGACGAGGCCCAGGTCGATGGGAAGGAGCTCCCCGGGGCCGAAGGTATGTGCCCTCGAGGGTGGGGCTCAAGAGAGACCTCTCTATAGCCAGCTTTCAGCCAGGCAGCTGGAAGGGACTTTAAGGAGGTCCTGCCAAGTTCTGGCCCCCAGAAGGTAACGGTAGAGACAGGTAATGCCTAGAGCTCATATTCTTGTTGTTTAGAAGCTGTCTTGTCCAACTCTTTTCAACCCCATGGGCTGTAGCCCGCTAGGCTCCTCTGTCCATGGGATTTCCCAGTTAAGAATACTGGAGTGGATTGCTATTTCCTTCTCCAAGGGATCTTCCCAACCCAGAGATTGAACTTGAATTGGCAGGCAAATTCTTTACCACTGAGCCACCAGGGAAGCCCTATTCATATGTATAGGTTTGTTTATTTTTAGATTTCTGGGTTCTCTGTTTATTTCTTTATTTTTGGGGCCATGCTGCATGGCTTGTGGGATCTTAGTTCCCCGACCGGGGATCAAACCCATGCCCCCTGCGTCAGAAACATGGAGTCTTAACCACTGGACCACCAGGGAAGTCCCTAGGTTCTCTTTAAATGGAAAATTTCCAATATTCCAAAAAAATGAAAGAATAGTGTAATACTTTACTGTATACCCACCAGTCGATTTCGTCAATTGTTGATATTTAATGTTTGGGGTCTTTTGTTTTTTTGTTGGAGGCTGTTGTTATTTGAGGGGTTTTTTTGTTTTGTTTTTGCTTTGCCTAAAAATATTTTTTTCTGGGGCCACTTGACGTTAAGTTGTAGACTTTATGATGTCTTATCTCTAAACACTTCACTGTGCCTCTTTTAAAAATAAGGACATTCCCTTACATAATCACAGTGACTATTATTGGACCTCAGAAAATGAACAATAGTTTCCGATTGTCTAATACTGGTGTGTTTCAGAGCGTGTTGATGGATGGTGCATGGGCCGTGAGAGAGGGGGCTTGAGAGTGACTCCTGGTGCCTGGAGAAATGGCCTTGCCGTCATCTGTGATGGGAGAGAGGTGGAGGGGCAGGGCCAGTGGGTCTGGGGTGCCGGCAGATGCCCGAGCACAGTCTGGGTTTCCAGGAAGAGGCTCGGGGTGATGTGCTCTTACCCGGTGGGGCAAGGCTGTTGGCTTCTCGGTGCTTGGGGAGGGCGTGCATTTCCTGGGGAGAAGGCCGTCCTGTGCTGGAGAGCTCCTTCACATCTGGTTCTAGTCTCTTCCACACACTTCACTTGTTAGCCCCCTGAGAGGCTCCCTACTCATCCCGGGTGACAGGCAGGGCCCAGTCCCACTCCAGACTCCCAAGAGCTCATGGGCAAGACAGGCATTGAAGCTGAGAATTACAGTCCACAGAGGTCGCAGACAAACTAGATCCAGCATGTGGTGTGCGGATGTGGCCCCAAAGCCCAGTGTTGTTTTTATTTTTAATTGGAACTTGATGGCAAAATTTAAAAATTGAGCAATCTCACTTAAAATAAGATCGATCTCCAGCTTCTCTTGAAAAGAGAAGCCTGCATTCCCATAGAGCTGCAACCAGCTAGAGCAGAGATGTGGCTGCGTCTCCAGGGAGGGCCCAAAGGACCTACATACTCCAGTTACCACACTCCCCACCACTCCCTATCATCTCCCCACCACCGAGGCCAAAGGCAGTTATGTTTTACCCTGTGATCACTGCTGTTTTTCTTGTTACTGATTTAAAAAAAAAGTTAATATGTTTCTTGAACCTTTTTTTTCTACTAAGAGTAGAGAGCCTGGGGGGAAATGCACATGTCTTTGAGGAAGAAGAGAATGTTCCTTTAGATTTTCTGTGCAAAGGTTATCTGAGTCTGAATTAAACAGCCCTCCTGACTCATTCTGGCACTGCCTGGAACATAAGGGGTCTTGACTTTGTGGTCAGATGCAATAGGGAAATGGAGCCTGGGGGCCTCTGGGAAGCCTTCCTGGAGGAGGTGCTGTCTGACTTGGGCTTAAAGGATGAGCAGAAATAGGAGGGAACCAAGCAAAATCCAGGCAGAAGGGACCATAGGGCAGTACCTGGGGAGGTCAGGGCAATGTGCCCATGTGCCAGGAGGATCTGAATTAGGATGCAGATTAAGGTCCCCTAACAGACCACCACTGCTGGATCTGTTGTGGGGCCTTCTAGAGGTAGTCTGCACCTAGAAACATCTATGTGAGATGATTACCTCCCGTTTTAGAACACTCTCACTTAACAGTCACCATGGAGATAGTTCCACGTTAAGACATACGGGTCTTTCTTATTCTCTTTACCAGCTTATCATTCAGAGCTGTGACTGTACCATGATGTATTTAAATAGTCCCCGTGTTGGTGGGTCAATTGAGTTGTTTTTTTCCCCTGCACCGACGGTGCTGAAAGGCGTCTTGTACTCACGTCCCTTGGCATCTTTGCTCAGATGTGAATGAGTCTGGAGGATGCGGCCCTGGAGAGGGGCTATGGGGACAAAGGGCAGTGGACATCTACAGTGTCTGTAGTGGTCTTCCCCTTTTCCACCCGTGCCATGGGCAGGATGGCTTCCCCCAGAGCAGGGCCTTTCCACCTGGGCTCTGTAGGTTTGTGGGGCCTCGTGATTCTTTGCTGTGTATGGTGGAGCACTGAGAAACATCCCTATCGCTAAATGCCAGTAGCATCCACCTCCATTTTAGTGACACCAAAAATGTTTCCAGGTGGGGCAGATGTCCCCTGGGGGAACAGGGAAAAACACCAACACCCGTTGAGAATCCTGTCCCAGCGGCTTTGGTGCAGCCTTCTCCCGTGTACAGCACATGGGCATCCCCTCTCCTCCCCATGGGGCCCCTGCTGGGCCTGGGGAGAGGTGCTGGGACGGGGCCATGAACGCAAGACAGGCTGGTCACATCTGGGCCGACCCGTGCTGGCCGTGTGGCCTCAGGCTGGCAGCATGACCTCGGGTGCACCTTCCTGTTTCCTCGAGACAAATGAAAGTTGCCTGTCACGTCAGGTCTCTGGGAAAGGGGGTGGAGCTTGTGGGTGGGGCGGGGCAGAGGAAGGGCGGAGCGGTGAGGGGCGGGGCCAGTGTGGCATATTCCGGCTTTCTGGGCCTGCCCTCGGTTTTCCCGTGTTTGGGGTCTGCATCTCCTTTGCCCTGAAGGGTCGCTTAAAGCTCGGCTGCAGGAATTCTGTCTGGGTCTGTGCTTTCATGGCTGCTGTGTTTGGACCCTGTCACTCCTACCCGCTGCCACAGGTCCACGGGAACCACACCAGCGTCCTTTCCCCGCCAGGCCAGGCCTCTGGGCCGGCACAGTTGCCCAGCTTTGCCCAGGGGACACACCCCCGGGGCCAGGCCCACCTACACACTGTCAGGGGCCTTCCCCAGGTGGGGGTCCGCTTCCTGCAGGACAGGGCAGGTTGGTCGCCAGCTGTTGACCTTGCTTTGAACTTGTTTACTGCTAAGTGAGTTCAGGGAATGACATAATGTCCAAAGTCCCTGGACTAAATTTAGGCCCTTGGAAAATAATTTCCCCTGGGTGAGTTCCAGTGCCTTGGGCTGAGAGAACCAGGCTGCAGCAGCGGGGCCTGCCTGGAACGCTTGGCCAGCTCCAAGGCCAGTTCCCGCTGTGTTCTTGGGCCAGGCAAGGGGTCAGCATGACTCTGTGGACCCACTCTGTGGGTGACTCACCACCTTCATGATTTCTAAGCCTGCATCCTGGCCCCACCTCCCTCTCCTCTCTGCAAAGCCCACCATGTAGGGCAGAAAGGGCTCTGTCGGGACTTCCCTCCTGGGCCGGTGGCTAAAACTCTGTGCTCCCAGTGCAGGGGGCTGGGGTTTGATCCCTGCTCAGGGAACTAGATCCCATGCCACAGCTAAGACCTACACCAGGCAAAAAAGTAAGTGCTTTTTTTTTTTTTTTTTTTAAAAAAGGTCTGTATTCAAGAGAGAAGGAGGACAATAACAACTGCAAAGGTTTGTTAAAGCAAACTTATAATATGAACTAGAATATAAGGTTAACGTGGATTTATTTTTCTTTTATTTAAATTGAGGTGAAATTCCCATAGCATGCAAGGCACCATTTTAAAGTGAGCAATTCAATACCATTTAGCACATTCATAATGTTGCGCAGTCACCACCTCTGTCTATTCCAAACTGTTCTCGTCACTCTGACAGGAAGCTCTGTACCCTTCAGCTGCCACTTCCCATTCCTCCATCCCTGGCCTCCACCAATCTGTGTTTTCTGTCTCTGTGGATTTGTCTTTCCTGGTCCTTTCATAGAAATGGAGTCATGTAACCTGTGTCTTTTGTTGACTGACATCTGTCACTCAGCATCATGGTTTCAAGGTTCATCAGTGCTTTGGGTCAGTGCTTTGTTCCTTTTCGTGGCTGAATAATACTCCGTTGTGTGGGTGGACCACGTTGTGTTTATCTGCATATCTGTTAATGGACATTTGGGCCATCATGAGTGATGCTCCTGTGAATGTTTGTTTGCAAACATCAGTTTGAAGACTTGTTTTCAGTTCCTGTGGGGCTACACCTAGAAGTAGAATTGCTGGGTCATATAGAAATTGTGTGTTTTTGAGGAACTGCTGTTAACGTGGTCTTTAAAGGTAAAACTAGAGATACCAAAGAAATGTCAGGTTTATGGGGAGTTTGGTTCCCTGCCCTCGATGATCCCTCATTTACTCCCACGTGGGATTATTTTGCCACTTGGGTCCTTTTTCCATCTTTCCATTTAATCTTCACAGCAACTCAACAGGACAGCTGTTGTCAACCTCAACTTTATGGAGGGTGGGGGGGTCTGACACAGGGAGCCCGGCTTCATAGGAACAAGCGGCAGAGGCAGCATTAGGAACCAGGTCTGGGACTTCCCTGCTGGTCTGGTGGCTAAGACTCCATGCTCCCAATGCTGGGTGCCCCGGGTTTGATCCCTGGTCAGGGAACTAGACCCCTCATGCCGCAACTAAAGATCCTGTGCACTGCAACCCTGACCTGGCGCAGCCAAATAAAATATATATATATTAAATAATTTTAAAAACCCAGTCTGTGTCTAGACCCTGTGTCCCCCCCACCCAGACACCAGCTGGTAGGAAGAGCCCAGGGGTCCTGGTGTGGTGGACCCCCTGACCCTCCTGATAGCGTTAGGAGAACCCAGCTCAGACCGTGGCAGGGTGTTGGGTCTCCTGGTACTGCCCTGAGCACTCAGGGCTGCTGGTTTCGGGGGAGCAGCTGGTTTGGGGGAGCAGAGTCTGTGTTAACGGCACCTTCGCTGGGAGGGATATACTAGGGCTCAGCCTCTGGAAGGAGGGCTGCAGCTCCTTCCTGCCGCCCTGCTCCCCATCCTTCTGTGCCCTGCCGGCCTCAAGCTCTGGAATATTGCCTGCTTTTCCCCGCTCCTTCCTCTTAATTGCTTGCTTGCTTTAAAAATTAAGCCTGGGGACTTTCCTGGTGGTTCAGTGGCTAAGACTCTGTGTTTCCAATGCAAGGGGTGCAGGTTCGATCCCCTGTCGGGGAGCTAAGATCCCACAGGCTGCACAGCATAGCCAAAAAAAAAAAAGAAAGAGAAAACTTAGACCTGGGAAATTTTTTCCCTCTGCTGTGCTTCTATCTCAGAAACCCCAGAACGTAAAACATTCTTGAATATTTTAGTGTGTTTCTTTTCTTTTTTTTTAACAAATCAGGGTGACATATGTTGTTGGTATCTTGAATGCAAGCAGAGCAGGGCCCTGGGCGGGATGCGGCTGCTCCTTCCATGCGCTCTGTGCCTAAGATAAGCTTCAGGTGCAACGGCTGCTCCCTCTTTCCAAAGCTGCACCACCTCCCACAGCCTGCTAAGACCTGCACCTTCCTTCTGCTAACGGAACGTGGTAGGGGGAGCAGGGAGACCGGTGCATGAGACAGAGCCCAAATGACCAGCAAAACAGGGACTCATTAAATGTAAATGACAGCCTGATAGAATGCTGTGCAGCCATCTTGTAGGCGCTCATGTTTATAGACTTTTTAAAGACGTGCAGAATTCTTCCCAAATATTGTGAGATCCCTATTTGGGGAGAATGCAGAACTAGAAGTGCATGTAGGGAGAAACATCTGGAAAAATAGGGCTAGATCCCCTAAAATGTTAGTGGCGTGGCGGCCGTGGGTGACATGAGGTAGTTGCTGATTTCATTCCCTCCCCCCTGTATTTTTTGGTTCTTGCAATGGCAATCAGAAAAATATCCGTATTACCAAGAGAAATGTTTACAAAGTAGAAGTTCCCTCTGTGAATTCCCCCACACTCGCTAATGGAGGAGGGAGGGGCCTGCAGCCATGATGGTTGAAGCAGGCTGTGTCCACTAGAGGGCACCAGATGCACGCAGCATAAAGCCTGTAGCATCCTTTACATGGCTTCTCCTGGCACTTGGCAGGTAATAGGTGTGCAAGGGAAAGGGTCAGAGTCCCCAGTGGCAGAGTGTGGCCTGGCTGCTTAAAATGACATCCTTAAAAAATAAGAGGCTTCCCAAGCCCCCCAGCTCCTTGCAGTCCTGACAAACTGCCTGGCCTCCCAACTTACCCAGTTCCAGGTATTTTTAGTAAGTGGTTCATCTGGCTCCGTATCGCCTGTGTCTGAAAACAGCTTCTGTCATCTTGCTTTTCCCTCAGATGCTTCCGACGAGCAGAATTCACAGTCTTCAATGGAAAACTCGATGAACAGTTCAGAGCAAGTTGAACGGCAGCCGTCTGGAGATGCGGGCCTGGCTGCAGAGACATCCACAATCTCTCAGGTACCTCGATCAAGGTCTCAGAGGGGCAGCCAGCTCGGCCAGGAGCCTGCTGGGGTGTCGGGGGTACGTTGAAAGGTGTCTTCTTGTTTTTGTTTTCTCCTTTGCTCTCTAGATGGTTGGAACTCTCTGGTATTCATTGAGCAGGATCCATGAGCATCCTGTAGCCGGTCTGGTCACTGGGCCCACGGTAGAGGAGACACACAGGACCCCCTTGGGGTCAGTCCTTTATCCCAGCCTTAGCTTCATCACTTTGTTTATTCGGGTCCACAAAAGCACTGCCCAGTCTCAGTGACCCAAAGTCAACTTCACTTAGAGCTGGGAAGATAGGTCTTCAGACTCCTGAATGCTAGACGAACCATCCTTTGGAATTTTGCATCTGACCACACTCCCCGCTACTTGGTCCCCTTTCCAGGTTATCACTGTTTGCCAGAATCTCGTCTCAATCAGACAGTGCAGATGTAGGTGGCCTTGCTGATGGGAGCAAATGTCCCTGGTTCGAATCCCAGATCCCCCACTTGACACACACACGAGCCTCAGTGTCTCTTGCTGCCACAGTGAGATCACAGGACTATCTTGGGGCCAGAACACGGACAAGAGGAGAGAAAATATGGGTAGCACTTAACACAGAGCTGGACACACAGCAGAGGCCCCAGCGTTGCCTTGGCTTCTGTTGTGAATTTTTTTACTGTCCGTCGTCTGTGCTCATCAAAGAGGTCTGGGGACTCGGGTATCAAAACTGCAGCTAATAAGACTATTTCCACTTGAGTATTTTCACACCTGGGGAGAAACTGAAAACAAGTAGCTGCAGAGAAAGGGGACCAGCTTGATCTGTACTCTAGGGAGCCTTCAACCAGGCCTTCCTCAAGGGGAAGAGACTCTCAGACCCTCACATCCTGGCACCCTTGGCTCCGAAACCCCCTGCCAGCTTACCCAAGACTCCTCCAGGGGCCCAAAGACAGGAGGACAGTGATGATGAAAGACGAGTTTGCCATGGCAGAAAACCGGCCAAAACCTGAGTGTCTCGAAAGGGTTTAATAAATCCGGAGTGGCAGATGCACAGCCTGGTATGCAGCTGTTAAAGTGCATTGGCCAGGTACAGATAGAAAATAAAGAAACATTCTCACAGTGTGAGATGCAAGGCTGGGCCTCCAGCGGAGTGTGAGCCCATTTGATTACAATACAAATCCAACCCTCAGAATTGACAAAAGCCAGGATGGCAGCTGGCATCTCCTGGCCTCTCGAGATGCTGATCCACACCCCGGGGGTATCTGGTGCTCCCCGCCGGCATCTGGAAAGTCCAGGGGTCTTCCATTCTGACACACCCCCACCTCCACTCCCATGTTCAGGGACCCAGACCTGAGATGGGGCCCCTTCCGCAGGCGTCACACTCACACAGACATGCCCTTGTCTCCAGAGCCGCTCGGCTTGTGAGCAAGACAGTGGGTGCGCGCCCTGAAGCGGAGAGCTCAGCATTGACGTTCAGCCTTGCCCATTTAAAAAAGAAAAAGGTTCCTCGTCCCCCTCTTCAGCCACTCCCTGCTGCTCCCTCTCTTTCACGGCACAGTTGTTCTCTTTCCAGTGTCCACTGCCAAGTTCATATACTGTCCACCCCCCATGCAGATGCTCTGTGGACACTTGGCCTGAATGGTATCCCCCTTCCTCAGAAGGCACAGCAACCCACTTGGTCCTGTTACGTTGAGACCGAGCTTTTATCACTTTCACGAGGAAAAGCCAGGGGAAAGACAGGGGCAGTTATTCCTGCCTTCCTGTCATATCAACTCTCAGGAAACTCACTCACCTCGTCCATCAAGACCCAGGGGTCTCTGTTTAGCACCTTTTGGGCCTCCACTGTGTACTGGGCAGTAAGCTGGGTCCTAGGGAGGCAGTGTGAGCCAACTGACATGGTCCCTGTCCTCACGGGGACAGGGAGGATGGGTTCAGGGAGGCGGAGACACAGCCAGGAGCCAGCAAGTGGATTGCAGTTCGAGCTGTAGGAGAATGGGAGCAGGGTGATGCAAAGAAGCCCTCCTAGATGCTGTGGGCGGGAAGGAGTGAGATGAGAGCAGGAGAGAAAAGGTTACACAGGCCAAGAGGCAGAAGCCAGCCTGAGGAACGGCAGGGGAGGCCAGGGAGGCTGGAGCCAGGCGGACGAGGAGGAGGGGACGGAGAGGGGCCTTCTCGGCCTGATGAGGAGTTGGGATTTTGCTCCGAGATCAGTGTTATGCTCTGTATGATCTCTGTTTTGAAACTATCTCTTGAGCTCTGCTGAAGGCTGGGCGGGGCGGCTGCGGAGCAAGGTGCTGCTCCAGCCAGACGAGGGACGGAGGGCTCAGGTGTGGATGGGGCGGCTGGCAAGGGCAGCCGTGGGTGGGCCGAGGGTCTCTGGAGATGGAGTTAGGCGTGGCGAGAAGGGAGGACTCCAGGGTGCTGTCCAGCTGTATCCCAGGCAGATTTCAGGGCCATCGCCAGCCGTGGGAGCGCCGGTTAGGATGGGCGACGTTAGGAGCTGAACTTGGGGGATGGGTTAGTTTGGAGCTGTCTGGGATGATAGAGCGAGAAAGTCGAGGGAGAAGTAGGTGAGTGAGTGTCGAACTTGTGTGTGTGTGTGAGTGCTGGAATTTCTTGGGAATTTGGTGGCACTACAGACCCTTCCCCCAGAATAACCAACGTGTATGCATTCCATAAATGTCTGCCCCAGGCCAGGCACCTGTGCTGAGCCCTGGATGAGCGGTTGTCAACACAGCCAGGTTGGTCTAACCTTCGATCTTGGAGAGTAAACTTAAAACTGCGTATATAATTACCCTGCAGTTAGTGAGCAATTGGAAGACACAGGTGACTTGGTGGACATAGGAGTAGCTCAGGTGTGTGGCTCCCGGTGGGTCCATGAACCCTTTCGAGTCCATGCCAGGGCCATGGGGTCAGAACCTCAGATGTCCACCCTCAACTTGTAACCTCCCAGCTGACCTGAGTTGCTCTCCCGGGGTGTCAACCTGCATTTCTCTTTTCTTCCTCTTCCCCCACCTCCCAACCCCAAGGATCTGGAAGGAGTGCCACCCTCCAAAAAGATGAAACTGGAGGCTTCGCAACAGAACTCCGAGGAGATGTAGACGCTGAGTTCAGTCCTCTGATCCACGTCTCACGGGAGATCCATCCGCAGGCTTAGTTGTTGAACAACCTCACCCGAGCAGATCCCTGTCGGGTGCAAAGGGAACTACTAACTTAACAAGTTTGCCAAGTGCAAATCCAAGAAAACCTAGAACGGCGTAACTTCTCAGACACTGAAGAACTTTCTGCTGTGAAGCAAAACACTCGAATCTTGAAGTGACTGTCCTGGGGAAGGCGGGGTCGACAGCTCAGGAGCGTCTGGACACTGTCTCTGAAGCCAAGATTACATTTGTGTTGCTGCTGTATTTTTTTTTTTTCCTCCCCACTCCTCTATTTAATGATATAAGCTATTTGAGGCTGGTACTGATCAGGAATTCGCTTTTTCATCGGGGCTTTTCACTGTTCAACCGATATTCCTTCCGCTTTCTTTTTTTGTGCCTTGTGCCCTTGAGGTGACCTCTGGCATGTTTTCCTGGTTGTTTTGCATCTCCCCTTACAAGTGCCCTCTTGGTTCAGTTCAGGCAGCCATTGCTCCGGTCCTCGAGTCTTTCTCCTCCCTGCCTCAGGACTTCAGCTGGAGTGGACCAGGCAGGGAGAAGGAGAGCTTGAGGCCACAGAAGAGCAGGACCTCCCCGGCCATCTGGTTTCTAGGTGCAGCTGGGAGGCTGCAGGACACACCCTGAGCCCTGGTTGGGGACAGTGCTAGCCTCCAGGGTCCGAGGAGTCTCAGATGTCTGGGCATTGTCCCCAGGGCTTACTTGAGGCATCTGAACTGGTGTTTCCAAGCCCACAGCTGCCCAGAGGGACATACAGAGCCCTTGGATTGTTCTGGCACTTCCCGCCTCAGCCCCTCTCCCCCATATGGCAACCTCCCACACCTCCGAAGACAGACTGGCTTCTGCGGCTGATGGCAGGACAGTCTCCTTAAGACGATAAAGGGCCAGAGGAGGCTGGGAGCAGACGTCAGGAATAGCTGGTGCTGAACTTTTTCTCACAGGACGTCGCTTGGATTTCAAATCCACAGTCACCTGCTGCCCTAGTCTACCTCCCCAGCTCCACCTGGCCCCATCCGCGGGGGAGGTGAGGTTGCAGTTGGCTGAAATCCAGAGTCCACTGGCTTCTTTCTGCACACTGTTCCGACTCCTGGAGCCATCAGTTGGATCGTGTCTCTTTCCCAGGATGCTCCGAGGGTCCCCACGGGGGAGCAGGCCTCAAGGGTTGGAACTTGAAGGCCGGAAATGAGGCCCCCGAGAAACTGGAGAGCTTTGCGCTCCTCCAGAAAGGGGGCCCTGGGGTCCCTCCCCCGCCTCCATCCCCTGCCTGCACTGGGACAGCTTCCTGTCACTAAAACGGAGAAGCACCTCTTCTCCCCACGCCCCCCACCTTGGATGAACTGCCTCACTGTTTGGTTCTGAGGCCTGGTTTGCTCTTAATTCCTCTATGGACTCCTCAGACCCTTACCCCTTCTCCTGAGCTTTCTTTACTGCACTGGAGTTCCAACTCCCTTTGGGTTGTGTGAGGGGGGAGGGGGGGCTCCGGGTTTTGTTGGTTGGTTGTTGTTTTTTTTTTTTCTGTTTGTTCGTTTGTTTTTGTTTCTGTTCGGCCAATTGGTGCATATATTCAAGTCCCACCTTTCACGTGTGGATCTCTCTCCTGACCACCATGGGGAGTGTCTGCCAGACTCCATTTTCTAAGTGTTTCTGAGGGTGAGGCTCTTCTTTGTTTCTGAAGGGAGCCAATCTATTTCCTGCACTTCAAGAAGAATCAAAATGTTCCTGAATTTCAAATACCTCATGCAAACATGTCTCCTGAAGCAAGGGAAGGGAAACACACACACACACACACACACACACACACACACAAACTTTGAAAATGGTCATGTTGAAGTTAGGATGCCGGAAGGTTTCTGTCTTAAAAAATCCTTGTCAATTTTGCCCCTCAGGCAGTCAGTTCTAGGAGAACTGTGTTCTGAGTTACCTCTCAGCGTATCTCAAGGCGGCTTTACCTCCAGATCCTATAGAGTGAGAATTAACTTCCTTTCTTTGCAGCAAAACTCCATTTGGATGAAAGATGAATCTGAATATCTATTTCCTCCTTTTTATTTTTTTTGGGAAACGAGAGGTGACAAGCAAGACAGCCGAAGACGAATCACAACACAGGCATCCGTGGAAATAGCAGGGTCCCCTCGACAGGCAAGGGGAGCGGACACGGTTGAGGGTGAACACAAGATGACGCCCAGGATACGAGGCTGTCATTAGTTTTTCTCTGAAGTGCCTGAAGGTAGGAAATGGGCCGGGGGTCCGGACCGACTGGGCCCCACCACGGCCACGCCAGGCAGAGTGGCCAGCGGCCCTGCGCCCCCATCCACGCCGGCCAGGAAGGCCTTCCACGCGGGATGGCGAGACTGCAAAAACCCACATGTGCTTCCTCCCCCAACACGGCCCGCTCTTCAGGGCCACCGCCCTGCCCCACGCCATCCTGCGCCCCTCACCCCTTCTCCCACCACGGAATCTGAGACCTTTCAGCCGGCCGAGCCAGAGGCGGGGGTCCTAAGCGAATGCCTTCCGCCAACACCAGGCCCCGCAGCCTAAAGGGCTCCCAGGGCGAACTTAACTCCCCGCAAAACTTGAAGTTGGGGATGCTGCGGTTACACATTCCACAAAGTGCTGGCACTTACACCCATAACCCGAAGGCGGAAGACCGACTCACAGGTGGTGACCTCCCATTACCAACGATGTCATGGTTTGGAATGTTCCATTATCAGCCAAGGACCTGGTTAGAGATACAAAGACCTTTTTATTCACCGTTACCTAATTGTTTTTTTTCTTACGATTTTTTTTTTTTTGGTGTGTTGTACAGCAGTATAATTTTTCACTTATTTATTCCATCAGTAGATATGGTTTGTACAATGTACAATGGTTCCATTTCAGAAAATAAAAGAAAAATTCAAATCATGAACACCATGTGATTTTGGAGTAAAGAGTAAGATCCTGTGAGATTTTACTCACAGAGTGGGCTGCTCTGGTGTCTCCAGTGTGGCCCTGACTTTGTGTACAACTTGAACGCCAGGACTGTGGGCTCCCACATGGTGTGGGTGGGTGTTGTCGACCACCTTGTTGGAAGGCTGAGTTGGTAGCCAATTAGAACCCTGATATAAATTACAGCCAGGCCATCTGCCCCCCATCTTGCGTCCTGGCAGTGTCCCTCATTTCAGGAGTCTCTGGCCCATGGCTCAGGGGTCGATTCTTTGGTGACTTGCAACTCTGTCTTGACTCGCCTTAACAGCTAGTGACTCGTGGTCAGGCTGGATCCAGGACTGCCCCAGGGCCTCTCCCCCCACAACTCAGGCTCTTTCTTGCTCTCCAGCTCGGCCTCCCTCCCCCAGTGGACTTTCTCCTTTCTTCTCTGTCCAGTCTCTGTTTCTCCTCTCGCGCCTGAAACCTGGCCCTAGGTGAACCACCAGCTAGGGGCAGAAGGGGTGGGACAATTGTTCTAGCAGCCCTGTGCTAAGTCACCGTGTTGCCCGACCTGGAGGCAAACGTTCTCCTTTTTGTTTTGTCTGACTTTCCTCCCCACCCCGTTCCTTTTTAAGGTGTTCCAGTGTTTTTACCAGGATTGGTTGCTCAGTGAAATAAACTCCTGATATGGAAAGTTCATCCTGACAAAACATAAATCATAGGGACCTTGTTTGCTTAACCAAAAAGTGCCTTAGCGGGCACACTTTCACCCTCTCTGGTGTCCCTGAGATCTGTTCCCTGGGTCTCCAATTCTAGCTGAAGGTCCCTTCCTTCCAGACTCATCCTCATCACTGGATCTCTCCCCTTCCTTCTGCCATTCTTGTCTCCCGGCCCCTGGGTCTCGTCTCAGACATTCTGCTTTATCTTCTCCGTCTCTCTCAGCTTCCCTGTCTCTGTGGAGCTTTCTGACTTCCTCTCATCTCCCTTCATCAAGGACCAGTCATGCCCAAGGGCTGGAAATTTGGACTCTACAGGCATCACTTGAGCACCATCTGTGTACTGAGCCCTGGGCAGCATTGACTCCAACTTGACCCTTTCTTTCTAAGCAGATAAGCTGGTACGTTAGGATGCTGGGGACAGTTTGGAACTGGGGAGAGGTGCATTTTGATGGCAGGGGTCAGGGAGGCGCCTAGGATGGTGGAGGAAGCCCAGGCATGGGCCTAAGGAGTTCATTTTGCCTCGTGGATGCTAAGAAGTGGCTGGAGGTTTCTGAGCCAAGGCTCTGCTGGACTGGGGGTGGTGTTGCTAGTGAATGGCATGGACTGGAAAAAGCCAGACAGGAGGTGGGGGCAGGGCAGCTATGGAAGTAGACTGCAGGTGAAGCAGGAGGCGAGGAGTTGGCAAGAAGGCCCGTGTGCCCCCAGGTGATGTGAAGGTAACAGGCACTGCAGCCAGGCGAGGTGGGAGCAAGTTTGAGAAGGCAAAGGCAGGCAGACAAAGCTCTGGTCCAGGTCCAAGTCTGGACCACAACAAATGTCACAGAAGTCCGCGGTTGGGCTGAGGAGGGATGTGAATTCCTAATGCCCAAGTTTATCCCTCACCTGCTTGAGGAATGCATATTTTCCTCCGGAGACTCAGAAGACACTGGCTGCCTTTGCCAGTTGCATTCCCCTCTTCTTCCGGTAGGGGGCCCCCTCACCCACTCAGCCGCAAGCGTGGCTGGAGAATCTGGGTCCCTCTCCATGGTAACAGCAATTGGCTCAAGGATGATCACGTGTCCCAATGAGAGTCAGCCCTGGAATTTTTGTGGGACCTGTTGGGAAACACTTCCCCTAGAGTGTTGGCTGGAGTTGTTAAGTGGAGCTGCTGGGGCCACCTTCACTCCAAGGCGGGGAGAAGCCTGCCTGAGAATGAAGCTGAGACAGGAGAGAGTTGAAAGATGGTGAGTGTGAGCCTCCTGAGAGCACCACTTGGACCCAAAGTGTTAGTCACTCAGTCGTGTCCAACTCTGTGACCTCATGGACTGTCGCCCACCAGGCTCCTCTGTCCATGGAATTCTCCAGGGGATCTTCCCAACCCAGGGCTTGAACCCAGGTCTCCCACATTGCAGGCAGACTCTTTACCGACTGAACCACCAGGGAAGCCAACAGCTGGCCTTGAAACTGGCCCTCCTGAACTTTTCAAGTTCTTGAGCCAATAAATGCCTATGATCGTTTAGGTTAGCTTTCCCTTGGTCTTTCCCCACCTGAGCCCCCACCCCTCCAACCAAGGGCTTGGAGGGTCTCCTGGACAAATCCAGAAGGAGGGATGGTTGTTGAGATGGTAGCTCTGACCCTGACTGTTTTTCTCTTGGAAGGACTGTCTCTTTCCTCCAGACTTTGTTTTTTCAATGCTCCCATGTGACAGGAACTTGGAAGTTTCACAGCTGAGCACAAGGAAATAGAGGCTAACATAGACCTGATTTGGACTTTGGAAGCAGGCTTTTCTAGAATCCTCAGAGCTCCAGCACTTCAGAGCTGTGTGACCTCAAGTAAGTATCTTAACCTCTCTGGGCCCAGCGTCCTCATCTGTAAAATGGAAAGAATAACGGTGCTTCCTCAGGTTGTTGTGAGGATTAATACATGTAAATTACTAAATACATGTAAAGTGCTCCAGACAAGCCCTGAAAGTGAACGTGTTAGTTACTCAGTGGTGTCTGACTCTGTGACCTCATGAACTGTAGCCTGCCAGGCTCCTCTGTCCATGGGATTCTCCAGGCCAGAATACTGGAGTGGGTTGCCATTCCCTTCTCCAGGGTATCTTCCTGACCAAGGGATCAAACCCAGGTTTCCCATGTTGAAGGCAGATTCATTACCGTCTGAGCCACCAGGGAAGCCCATGGCACATAGTAAATCTCAATAAATATCAACTGCTGTTGTTGCTGCTATTATTATTGTAGTTATTCTCCAGCATGTCTAGACCCCAGAGCTCCAGCTGCTAGACCATGAAGCTCCAGGAGAGGCAGAATTGCCCAGCCCCAGCTGCTTTCGGCTTGTCCTCTGAGTTACACTTTGCTCCCTGAAGACTCGCCTCTCCCCCAAACGAGACAGACACTGGAGTTATCCACCCAGCTCAGCCCAGATGATCTAGAGCCTAAGTGGTGCCTTGTGGAATGACTGGAACCCCACCAGGAAACAGGCAAAGGGAAGACATTCCTGGCCAAGGCAAGGGCTTGAGTAAAGGGCTGGAGGTGTGACGATGCATCCCCACTGTGAGCGTTGGTGGCTCACAGCGTCAGGCCCAAGAGGGACCTTCAAGCAGAGGAATGGCTCACTGGAGGCTCATTTTTCCAGCATCTCTCCTTCATTATTGCTCTACCTCTACAGGCCTGGGGGAAAAGGCCTCTAGGAGGCAAGCACCAGGATGTGGTACCAGGCCTGTTGTTCCTATCTCCTTCTAGGGTACCCCTGGGACAGACACTTGTGCCCATGGATGCCCTGGGTGACTTGGAGTCAGTGGCTTTCTCTCGTTAGACTTGACCGGAGATAACAATCTGCTTTGCATCAAAGAATCTCAAGAGACTCTTAAACTCAGCTTTTCTCCCTCAGGGCTCTCTCAAAGTATGAGCTCATTTGACCTCTTTGTCACCCTAAATGGTAGTTAGAGCAGGGATCAGCCTCCCCATCATAACAGATGAGAAAACTGATGCCAGGGAAGTGACTGAACAGGGTCCCGCAGGTACTCAGTGAAGAAGGCTGTGGAATGCAGCCTGTCTCCCACTAGACCCAGGGTCAGCAGATCCAGCCTGCCAGCTATTATTGTAAATAAAGTTTTACTGGCACACAGCCATGCTCATTCACTTACATATTGTCCCTGACTGCTTTCACAATTGGGAGAAGGCAATGGCAACCCACTCCAGTACTCTTGCCTGGAATATCCCATGTACAGAGGAGCCTGGTAGGCTGCAGTCCATGAGGTCGCTAAGAGTCAGACACGACTGAGCGACTTCACTTTCACTTTTCACTTCCATGCATTGGAGAAGGAAATGGCAACCCACTCCAGTGTTCTTGCTTGGAGAGTCCCAGGGACAGGGGAGCCTGTGGGCTGCCGTCTGTGGGGTTGCAGAGAGTCAGACACGACTGAAGCGACTTAGCAGCAGCAGCAGCAGCAGCAGCAGCAGCTTTCACAATACAACAGCAGAATTGAGTAGTTGCTATAGAGACTGACTTGCAAAGTTGAAACTATTTACCACCTGGCCAACTGCTGCACTTGACTACACTTCCCTGTTGAAACTCTGTGGTTGAAAGAATATGATAAAAAATAATGACATTAATGGTAATAATAATAATAATTACCTACTATGTGCCACAGGCTTCCCAGGTGGCACTAGTGTTAAAGAACTTGACTATGGAATGCAGGTAGATGTAAGAGATGAGGGTTCGATCCCTGGGTCGGGAAGATCCCCTGGAGGAGGGCATGGCAACCCACTCCAGTATTCTTGCCTGGAGAATCCGATGGACAGAGGAGCCTGGTGGGCTACATTCCTTAGGGTCGCAAAGAGTCAGACAGTACTGAAGCGACTTTGCACACATGCTCAATGTGCTAGATAACCATGCAAGACTTTCCTGAATTTTTTATTGATTTGAAATGGTGTTGCTCAATGAATTTTCACTGAGTGTACCTGAAAAACCCACACCTGGATCAAGAAACAGAATATTACTTACTCTGGATGCCCCCTGCCCACTCCTTGCAGTCACTACCCTCTGAAGGGTAATTACTATCCTGACGTCTCTCTGCACAGATGTTTTCTAAATGTTTGAACATTTTCTGAACTTTCTATTCATGAAATCATACAGAATGTGCTCTTTTGTGTCTGGCTTCTTTCACTCAGTAAGATGTTTCTGAGATTCATCCATATTGCATGTCATTGGCGTCACAACACGCTTCTGCTGGTGGGCGTTTGGTCTGTTTCCAGTCTCCATGGAGTATTATAAATATGCAAGATATTGGACGTCATTTCACCCCGGCTCCAATGTGAGAGGGGGACCAATTAGCCCCACTGTACAGATGTGAAGACTGAGGTTAGATACTGTGGTGCCCATGAGGTGGCAGAGCAGGTGGGAAGAGCCATGAGCGCAGGTGTCCCTGCCGTCCTGGCTCTCTGACTTCATTAGGTTCTGGCTTGACATACCATTGTGACTAATGACTGTTATGGCCCCATTTATAGGAAGAAATTTCTAGAAAATGCAAAAGTATGGAGACAACGTAGAGACCGATTTGTCTAGGGCTGGGAGCAAAAGATTGACCAGAAGGAGGTCGGAGGGAATGATTTGAGGCAACTGGATTGTGGGGATAATTATACAACTGTGTGTGAACTTATTTGACTAGTTGTTTAGTCGCTAAAGTTGCAAAGTCATTTTAGTCATATCCAACTCTTTTGCAACCCTATGAACTGTAGCCCACCAGGCTCCTCTGTCCATGGGATTTCCCAGGCACTTGCTCGGTGGTAAAGAATTCGCCTACCAGTGCAGGAGATGTGGGTTCCATCCCTGGGTCCGGAAGATCCCCTGGAGAAGGAAATGGCAGTCCATCCAGTATTCTTGTCTGGGAAATTGCATGGACAGAGGAGCCTGGTGGGCTGCAGTCCATGGGGTCGCCAAGAGTCGGACACGACTGAGCAACTAAACAAGAATAACAGTAAACTTACTAAAGTTCATTGAATTGTAAACTTAAAATTGGCGAATTTTATGGGGAGTAGATTACACCTCAATAAAGCTTAAAAATAAAAAAACCCAAACCCACAGGCATTTATTTCTCCACCCTCTATCCACACACACCCCCATCCCCACTCTGCCTCCCCCTGTGCCTGAATTTCCCTTAGAGGTGTGAAGCTGGCTGTGCAAACTGCCCAGAGCTGTTGAGCCATGGAACTGGCAGCTCCCCACCAGCCTGCCTCTCCCTGCAAAGACACGGGGGTCTCCTTGGCCAGAGGTGACATCTGAAGCAATCACAATCCTGTTTGGCTTTACTATATCCGACCTGCCGCCTGCCAGGGGCCAGAGAGCCACGCGCAGCGGATGCACCGGCCCCAAACTGTTTCTCCAAGTAGTCCCCAGAGAAGGTCGCTGCCTTTCAGTTTCTGCACTTGTTTATTTTCAAAGGGACGTTGCCAGACCGCTAGGCCACCCCTGCCCTTTCATGGTTTGTTTTATGCAAAAGATTTCAGGAAGAAAGAGGAGGTAAAGCGACCTGCAACCAATTACTCTGCTGGCAAAGAACAGCCACAGGCCCCAGCTGGGAGGTTTGAGGGATGTGTGTGAGGCTGAGATGCCCCTTTGTTACCCTGCCACCCCAAGAACAGGAATCCTGAGAGTGTTAATAATCATTGCAGGGGATTTTCTGGCAGTCCAGGGGTTAGGGCTCTGCCTTTCCACTGCAGTGGGCAGGGATTCGATCCCTGGTCAGGGAACTAAGATCCCGCATGCCATGCAGCCATAAAAAAAAAAAAAAAAAAGAAGAAGAAAGAAAGAAAAGGAAAAAATAATAATCATTGCAAATATTCAAGAAGAAGAAGGAAAAGAAAATAATAATCATTGCAAATATTCAAAGTGGACATTGGAATAGTTAGACATCCATGTGCAAAAAGGAATGACCCTCAGCCCATACCTCACATCTTATAACAAAATTCTCCAAATGACTCACAGACCAAAATGTCACTCTAAAGATTCTAGGAAAACACAGAAGATCTTTGTGACCTTGGGTTAGGCAATGATTTTTTAAACGTGACATCACAGCACTAACTATAGAAAAAAGAATTGGTAAATTGGATTTCATCAATATTTAAAAATCAGGCTCTGCTAAAGACACTGTTAAAAGAATGAAAAAAAAAAGGATGAGCAAATGATCTTTGCAAAACACTTACCTGATAAAGGACTTCTATCTAGAATATATGAAGAACTCTCAAAACTCAGTGATAAAGCAATCCCACCCCAACCCCCGCCAAAAAAGAACTAGCCAAATATTTGCATAGACGTTTCATCAAAGAAAATATGTGGAAGGCAAATGAGCACATGAAAGATGCGGCACATCATTAATTACTAGGGAAATGCAAGTTAAAACTACAGCAAGATACCATTACACTCCCACTAGAATAGATGAAAAGGCCAGAATGCCAAATGCTAGTGAAGATGCAGAGCAACATAGCCCTCCTCCACTGCAGGTGGGAAGGCAAAACAAATACAGTCATTTGGAAAAGAGTTTGGCAGATCTTTATATGGTTAAGCCTGAACTTACCCTGCAACCTGGTCATCCCACTCCTAGGTACTTACCTAAGAAAAAATGTACAAAAGTCTATTGTGAATGTTTATAGTGGCCTTATTTGTAATCACCAAAAGCTGGAAACAATTAAATTGGCCCTAAATTGTGGTACAGTCATGAGATGAATGCAGCAATAAAAGAGGAATGAACTACAGACACCCAGGGTAATAAGGAAGCCTCTCGGATGCGTCATGCTAAGTGAAAGAAGCCAGACCCAAGGCTGTTCACTGAATGACTCCATTTATTAATATGTGACATTCTGAAAAGGGCAAAACCATAGGCACATGAAGCAGATCAGTGGTTGCCAGGGGCTGGGGCGGAAAGAGGGATTGATTGCAAGCGGTTGAGAAGGAATCTGTGTTGTGAGAGAGTGTTGGGACTATTCCACATCTTTTATTTTTTTTCAGTTTGGCCGAGCAGCATGTGGGATCTTAGTTCCCCAACCAGGGATTGAACTGGTGCCCCCTGCATTGGAAGCATGGAATCTTAACCCCTGGACAACCAGGGAAGTCCCACCACATTTGTTTGTGGTGGTGACTACATGATGGAGTATGTTCATCCAAAATCATGAAACAATACACTAAAAGGAGAGAACTTTAGGTAAGTTATTCCCCAACACAACAAAGCAAAAATAATAATAATAGCCAACCAAGCATCACATACTATGTGCGAGGCACTCTTGAAGCACTTTCCATATAGTAACTCAGGGAGCCCTCACGACAACCCAGAGAAGCAAGTATTAATCATCCCCAGGTTGTGAAAGTTTTGTGGCCGGAGATCTCTCACCTTCTTAATTTTCTCCCCTTCCTCAGTCAGGTCCGTAGGGCCTTCCTGCTTCTGTAACCTTCATTTTATCCTGTGGCTGTCTTTCTCCCATATCTATACAGGAAAGATTTCCATCTCACCGGTTCCACTGAGAGAGACACAACCAGCGGAGCAGAGACTTCAAACTTGAATGCCTACAGGAACCAGGCAGGTCATGGAATTAACAAAGCATGCTGCGAACAGTAGGGTGTGGTGGGGACTGGGGAAAACTGGAGAGCCAGGCTGGGTCTAAAGGGCATTGTCCCTCCTCAGCTCCAGCTTCTACCGTTATGGAACTGGAAAGAGCCCAGTATTGCCAGATCTTCTGATAGTTCAGGAAGATTCTAACACCCTCACATTTATATGAAATGTCATGATTTTTTCAATGTTAGCAAGTAAGTCAAAATTAAAAAAAACTTGTTTAGATATTAGTTTTTACTGTGGTAAAGGCATGTTCATCCTTTTCTTTTCACCCCAAGTACAAGACACAGAAGCAGAAAAGCTGTATTTAGTGAAATAAGGCAACATCTGAAGCCTCAAACCACCATATACAGAGTAGACAGGAGAGGTCTTCCCTGGTGGTCCAGTGGTTAAGAATTCCTTGGGAGGTGGGGGGCGAGGTGGGGGCCGGGCAGGAAGAATCCGCCTGCCAGTGCAGGGGACACAGGTTTGATCCCTGGTCCCCGAAGATCCCACTGCCATGGATCAAGTAAGCCGGTGCACAAGAGAAGCCGCTGCAACCAGAAGTCCGGGCACCACAACTAGAGAGGAGCCCCCGCACCCTGCAACTAGAGAAAGCCTGCACACAGCTTCGAGGACCCAGTGCAAACAAAAATAAAATAAATCCATTTTTTTTAATTAAAAAAAAAGAATTAATCAAGTATGATCAGACCCGTAGGTAGGTATTTTAATAAGAAAAGATAATGGGGTTTGGTTAAAAAAGTTTATGAGATAGTTGGACCTCTACACCCCTGAATTCTGCACACACCCCGATCCTGCATAATCTCTGCTGACTGCCCCTCTCTCCCTTCTGCTGCAGACAGGAGATTTAGCAGTTGGAGAAATTAAATCAGAAATTGGACCAGAGAAGCTCGAGAATCAGAGGCAGTAGGCATGGAGGCATGCAGGGAGTGAGAGGCTGGCAGAGAGTTTTTAATAAGCTATCTAACATGGTTTAACTTTCAAAACTTTATATTTTATGTTTATAAAAATCTTCAAAAATCATAATTTCAAAATTCAATTTTAAGTTTGATTTCATTTCTTTGCTCTAAGCTGTTTCTTGTGTCTCATATCTTTCTTTTCTGCACTGTGCTAAGTTGCTTCCATCGTGTCTGACTCTTTGGGACCCTATCGACTGTATAGCCCACCAGGCTCCTCTGTCTATGGGATTCTCTAGGCATGAATACTGGAGCGGGTTGCCACACCCTCCTCCAGGCGATCTTTGTGACCCAGGAATTGAACAGCATCTCTTATGTCTCTTGCATTGGCAGGTGGGTTCTTTACCACTAGCACCACCTGGGAAGCCCATCTTTCTCTTACTTGAATTTAATTTTTCTTTTGCTGGAGAATAACCTCTAGTAATTCTTTCAAACATAGCCTACGCAGGAAAAGGACTTTTAACCTGTATCCTCCAAGATTTGAGGTATAATTTACATAAAGTGAAATTCACCCTTTTTAGGTATACATCTATGCTGCTGCTGCTGCCAAGTCGCTTCAGTTGTGTCCGACTCTGTACATCTATATTGATTTTTAAAAATAAATATTTATTTATTTTTGGCTGTGCTGGGTCTTCATTGCTTTTTGGTCTTTCTCTAGTTGTGGTGCCCGGGCTTCTCATTGTGGTGGCTTGTCTTATTGCAGAGCATGGGCTCTTGGGCATGAAGACTTCAGTAGTTGTGGTTCAGTTCAGTTGAGTTGCTTAGTCATGTCCAATTCTTTGCAACCCCATGGACTGCAGCACACCAGGCTTCCCTGTCCATCACCAACTCCTGGAGCTTACTCAAACTCATGTCAATCAAGTCGGTGATGCCATTCAACCATCTCATCCTTTGTTGTCCCCTTCTCCTCCCACCTTCAGTCTTTCCCAGCATCAGGGTCTTTTTCAATGAGTCAGTTCTTCGAATCAGGTGGCCAAAGTGTTGGAGTTTCAGCTTCAGCATCAGTCCTTCCAATGAATATATTCAGGACTGATGTCCTTTAGGATGGACTGATTGGATCTTCTTGCAGTCCAAGGGACTCTCAAGAGTCTTCTCCAACACCACAGTTCAACAGCATCAATTCTTCAGCACTCAGCTTTCTTTATGGTCCAACTCTTACATCCATACATGACTACTGGAAAGACCATAGCTTTGACCAGATGGACCTTTGTTGGAAAAGTAATGTCTCTGCTTTTTAATATGCTGTCTAGGTTGGTCATAGCTTTTCTTCCAAGGAGCGAGCGTCTTTTAATTTCATGGCTGCAGTCACCATCTGCAGTGATTTTGGAGCCCAAGAAAATAAGTCTGTCACTGTTTCCATAGTTTCCCCATCTATTTGCCATGAAGTGATGGGAGTGGATGCCATGATCTTAGTTTTCTGAATGTTGAGTTTTAAGCCAGCTTTTTCACTCTCTTTCACTTTCATCAAGAGGCTCTTTAGTTCTTTGCTTTGTGCCATAAGGGTGGTGTCATCTGTAGTTTGGGCACGTGGGCTTAATTGCCCCATGGTATATGGGATCTTCCCGAGCCAGGGATCAAACCAGTGTCCCCTGCTCAGCAAAGGCAGATTCTTACCGCTGGACCACCAGGGAAGCCTTCTATGGATTTTGAGAAACTTACACAGTCATGTAACCACCACCCATAATCAAGAGATATTTTCATCACTCCAGATAGTACCCCTGTTCCTCATTGTAGTTAGTTCCTGACCCTCTAACTCTTGGCAAGCTCTAATCTGGTTTTTGTTCATATCATCTTGCCTTTTCCCAGATATCATATAAATCAAATCAAACAATATATGGCTTTTAAAGTCCAACTTCTCTGACTCAGCATAATGCTTCCAAAAGTCATCTATAGTATTGCATTTTTGGAAACCTTTGAAATCCAGAGCTATAGTCCTCAGTGGTCACCAGTGTATGTGTATGTTTTCAGTTGGGGGGTGTGTGTGCGTGTGTCTTTGTGCTCATTTGGTCACCAGTGCTATTCACCAAATATTTCTGGCTGGCTGGTTTCTGGTCTTATGATCGTGTTGTACTTCCTAATTCCCTTGTGCTTGGGTGGGGCCATGTGATTAGTTCTGGCCGGTGAGTTGCGAGTACACATCCCTTCTGGGAAGCATTTGCCATAGTAGCTGCTCTGTGGCTCGAGTCTGGGAGCAACTCTGACCAGCAGAGCACACTGTCAGCCTATAATGGATGTGTAGTCAATAGACAGGTAGCTTTCAGTAGAAGCACACCTTTGTGGTTTTAGTTAGTTCAGTCGCTCAGTTGTGTCCGACTCTTCGCGACCCCATGAATCGCAGCACGCCAGGCCTCCCTGTCCATCACCAACTCCCGGAGTTCACTCAGACTCACGTCCATCAAGTCAGTGATGCCATCCAGCCATCTCATCCTCTGTCGTCCCCTTCTCCTCCTGCCCCCAATCCCTCCCAGCATCAGAATCTTTTCCAATGAGTCAATTCTTCGCGTGAGGTGGCCAAAGTACTGGAGTTTCAGCTTTAGCATCATTCCTTCCAAAGAAATCCCAGGGCTGATCTCCTTCAGAATGGACTGGTTGGATCTCCTTGCAGTCCAAGGGACTCTCAAGAGTCTTCTCCAACACCACAGTTCAAAAGCATCAATTCTTCGGCACTCAGCTTTCTTCACAGTCCAACTCTCACATCCATACATGACCACAGGAAAAACCATAGCCTTGACTAGACGAACCTTTGTTGGCAAAGTAATGTCTCTGCTTTTGAATATGCTATCTAGGTTGGTCGTAACTTTCCTTCCAAGGAGTAAGCATCTTTTAATTTCATGGCTGCAGTCACCATCTGCAGTGATTTTGGAGCCCCCCAAAATAAAGTCTGACACTGTTTCCACTGTTTCCTTATCTATTTCCCATGAAGTGATGGGAGCAGATGCCATGATCTTCGTTTTCTGAACGTTGAGCTTTAAGCCAACTTTTTCACTTTCCTCTTTCACTTTGATCAAGAGGCTTTTTAATTCCTCTTCACTTTCTGCCATAAGGGTGGTGTCATCTGCATATCTGAGGTGATTGATATTTCTCATGGCAATCTTGATTCCAGCTTGTGCTTCTTCCAGCCCAGCGTTTCTCATGATGTACTCTGCATATAAGTTAAATAAGCAGGGTGATAATATACAGCCTTGACGGACTCCTTTTCCTATTTGGAACCAGTCTGTTGTTCCATGTCCAGTTCTAACTGTTGCTTCCTGACCTGCATACAGATTTCTCAAGAGGCAGGTCAGGTGGTCTGTATTCCCATCTCTTTCAGAATTTTCCACAGTTTTTTGTGATCCACACAGTCAAAGGCTTTGGCATAGTCAATAAAGCAGAAATAGATGTTTTTCTGGAACTCTTTTGCTTTTTCGATGATCCAGCGGATGTTGGCAATTTGATCTCTGGTTCCTCTGCCTTTTCTAAAACCAGCTTGAACATCTGGAAGTTCATGGTTCACGTACTGCTGAAGCCTGGCTTGGAGAATTTTGAGCATTACTTTACTAGCGTGTGAGATGAGTGCAATTGTGTGGTAGTTTGAGCATTCTTTGGCATTGCCTTTCTTTGGGATTGGAATGAAAACGGACCTTTTCCAGTCCTGTGGCCACTGCTGAGTTTTCCAAATTTGCTGGCATATTGAGTGCAGCACTTTCACTCCATCACCAAAACCACTTTTGGGTATTTAAGCCTTTGCAATTATGGGTGTGGTTTATCACAGCACTGTCAGCCTGTTTGACCCGTATGGAATGTTTGCTTCTTTAGCACTGGGAAATTTTCTTTTACTGCTGCTTTATTTCCTCTCTCCAATTTTTCCTCTCTCTTTTACTTTCTTCTTCTTCCTTTCTGGAACCATCAGGCAGGTGCTGGAACTTTCGCTGGAAGAATCCTCCACGTCACTTAATTTCCCTTTGTCCTTTTGTCAGTCTTTGGGAATAAATTCTCAGATTAGTCTTTCAGTTTACAACTGTGTTTTCCAGACAGTCATTTTGCTATTCAACTTGACTTTTCTACAAAATCATAATTTTATATTCATATTTTTTTCCCAGGACCTCTGTTTGCTTCTTTTGCATATTGGTTGTTGCTCAATGTGTTCAGAATCTTCTGTATTCTTTCCAGGGCTATTTATTTTTTAAAGTCTTATGTTTGTTCTGTTAAAGTTTCCCTTTCACTTTTTAGTTCTCAGGTAGCTTTCTTCCAGACTGCTGACTTTCCTTAATTGTTTGCTGAGCTTTGCTGGTCTGTAACATTTCGTATTTGGGTTTTTTTTTTTTTGGCTGTGCTGCAAGGCTTGTGGGATCTTGTTTCCCTGACTGGGGATTGAATCCGAGACCTCGGCAGTGAAAGTGTGGAGACCTGACCACTGACTGCCAGGGAATTCCCTGTATTTGGGAATTCTTATCTGCCTGTTTGCTGATTTGATTACCATGGAATGCTGCTTCTTATTTTTGGTTGAAGATGGTTATCCTATGAGGTTCTGGTAGAAGATGGTTATCCAGTGAGACTGTGTGGTCTTGTGGCTTGCTGGGTGTGGAAGCTCTTTGTCCCTCATGGAGTTGCTGGCTCCCCTGGGACACTGCCCTGCGTGTCCCCCTGTGCACTTGCTGTCGCTGTCCACTACTCGGTAGGAGGGAGGGGGCAGTCATCAGCCTAGATCCTTGGCAAATATTTCCACATTTTCCCCAAAACTGCCCTTGAGACTTTCTTCTAGCCAATGATTGGGAGCTTGGAGCAAGCTGCAGCTCTCATTCTTGGTGGTCCTCTGCTTTTAACTGCATTTTAAACTGCTTTTCCTCAAGTCTTGCTTCTTTTCTAATGTGATCTTTAGGAAATTATGGGGAGGATTAAACAAGCATGTTTGTGTACCGAGTAAGGCCTATATGTTGCCAGTTTTCAACTTCAGCCTTAAGAGTGTATCTCCTCCCAGGAAATTGATGGGGTTTGTTTTTTGTTTGTTTGCTTTTGTTTTTTAAAGTATATATCCTTGGGACCTCCCTGGTGATCCAGTGGTCAAGATTCTGTGCTTCCACTGAAGGGAGCATGGGTTCAGTCCCTGGTCAGGGAACAATTAATGAGATCCTACACCCCACATGGCAGGGCCTTAAAAAAATTTTTTTTTTTTAAAGTAGAGACTTCACTGGCAGTCTTCACTGGCAGTCCAGTGGTTAAGACTTCACTTTCCAATGCCGGGGGTGTAGGGTTTAAACCCTGGTTGGGGAGCTAAGATCTCACATGCCTCATGGCCAAAAAATCAGAACATAAACAACAGAAGCAATATTGTAACACATTCAGTCAAGACTTTTAAAAGATGGTCAACATAAAAAAAAAACTATACATATATATATATATATCTCCTTTCACATAGATACCTTTTGTGTTAAGAAACCAAAGAGAAATAAAGAGTACACTGCAAAGAAAAAAAGTATACAAGTAATAATTGTCTCTTTTGGTAATTAGAAAATAGTTGCCCCACCCAGAGATAACCAGTGTTAACATTATGGTGCACTTCTGACATACACACATAAATATATGAATTTTTAAAAATTGACATCAAACTACTGATAACTTTTTTTTTTGGCTGTGCCGATGTGGCTTGTAGGATCCTAGTTCCCCAACCAGGGATTGAACCCCTGCCCCTTGGAGTGAAAGTTTGGAGTCCTCCCCACCACTGAGCCACCAAAGAATTCCGCTAATAACTTTAAAAAAATTTATTTATTTTTAATTGGAGGATAATTGCTTTACAATATTGTGTTGGTTTCCACCACATATCAACATGAATCATCCATAGGTATATGTCCCCTCCCTCTTGAACTTCCCTCCCACCTCCCACCCCTTGATAACTTTTTAAAAATTGTCTTTCCACCCAACAATATATGATATTTTCCAATGTCAATAAATATACATTTGCATCATTTAAAATTTAGTCTTTCATTGTATTAGGGACTATAATGCTAATGCTAATGCTAAGTCACTTCAGTCATGTCCGACTCTGCGCGACCCCATAGACGGCAGCCCACCAGGCTCCCCCGTCCCTGGGATTCTCCAGGCAAGAACACTGGAGTGGGTTGCCATTTCCTTCTCCAATGCATGAAAGTGAAAAGTGAAAGTGAAGTCGCTCAGTCGTGTCTGACTCTTAGTGACCCCAGGGACTGCAGCCTACCAGGCTCCTCCATCCATGGGATTTTCCAGGCAAGAGTACTGGAGTGGGGTGCCACTGCCTTCTCCGATTAGGGACTATAGTATATTCAATGTATGCCCTCTTGTTAGACATCACGTTGTTTATAAATGATGCACACACACACTTTAGGATAAAATTATAGAAGTGGAATTGCCATATCAAAAGAGGCTGGGCATTTAAGTGTTTAGGATGTTTGCAACCAGAGTTGGGAGTGGTAGTTTGGGCAAGGGAGGAGACTTCAAACTCACACCAGCTGCCAGTCAGTCTGGCCTTTCCCTCCTTGAAGACATCCGGGGATGGAGTTTGCACAGTTGCTTTGATAAGAGCCATTTGTCCCTTTCACTCCCAACAGGCTCCCTCATCAGGAGGAAGGTGTGGTAACAAGCTGAGACCCCACCCAAATCTGGAAATTAAACTGGCTTCAAAGCAGAGCACAGGAGCAGCTGTAGAGGACCCTGGAGGCCCTACAGAGACTAGGATGGGAGCGCCTGCCCCAGGGGCCCCACTGGCCCTCTAGTTGCCCTGCCCTCCCTACGTGGCCCCTGCCAGCTGGCTTTGAGCCCCTTGACCGCTTTCTATACATGTCAACTATTATGTTGGGCCATATGAAATCGCTGTTTCTATAGTCAAAAGTGGCTGAGTATTGGCAATTTCTAGATGCCTTTGGTCTGGCTGGTTCAGTCCCTTCAGTCTGTAGTCTATTTAGTGCTCATTCTTTGCTTGGCACTGTGCAAAGCACTTTATAGTCATTTTTAAATTGTCACAACTTTCTGAGCATAGGAATCCCCATTTGACAGAGAAGAAAATTACGGCTCAGAATTTCCCCTTTTGGAAGGGTTTCAGAGAAGGCAATGGCACCCCACTCCAGTACTTTTGCCTAGATAATCCCATGGACGGAGGAGCCTGGTGGGCTGCAGTCCATGGGGTCGCTAGCGACTTCACTTTCACTTTTCACTTTCATGTACTGGAGAAGGAAATGGCAACCCACTCCAGTGTTCTTGCCTGGAGAATCCCAGGGACGGGGAAGCCTGGTGGGCTGCCGTCTATGGGGTCGCACAGAGTCGGACACGACTGAAGTGACTTAGCAGTTAGCAGGGGCTGGTTCGCCTTCCAAGTTTAAGATCTTAACAACAATGACAGTATTTTGAGTTGTAGTTAAAGGAGCTGGTGGCTGTGTCTGCCACTGACAGATTGCGATGTCCTGGGAAAGTGCCTTAACTAAAGAGCTAGTTTTTACCTCTGCGGAGGTGAGAAGTGTTAGTGATCTTGCTTTCGCGTTAGAAAATCCCGTTGGTATTCAGCGACTCTGTCTTCTCATCGATAAAATGGGGACGAAACCCTCAGGGCCCAGCAATATCTCGGAAGAGCCGTTAGGACACAGTTCCGGGCCCTGCAGGAGAAAGCGGGGCCTGGGAGGGGGAAGGAGCGCCACCCCCACCCACCACGTGGAGCGCCCGTCCGGCCGCGGCGAGGCGGCAGAACCATTCCCGGGAGTGTGAGGCGGGATCTGCACGACCTGCTTGGCCAACGCCTCTCTTAGGCCAAGACACTGGCGAGTGACACCACCTGGCCACCATGTCCCGCAGCACCCCGAAGGGAAAGGGATGGCTAGGGGCGGGGCCGGGAGGCGTGGCCTCCGGTTCCCCCTCCCCCCCGCCTTTTTTTGTCCGCCCAGCTACGGAAAGGACCCCTGCGCCTTTAAGAGACCGACGCGGGCGCCCGATTGGCCGAGACGCTCCAGTGACGTCACGCCAGGGCCGGCGCCGAGGCGGCCCTGTCGGCCCGCGCCCTCCCCCTCCCGCCCCGCCGCGCGCTCGCGGACAGTCGGCGTGCGGGCCGGCCCGGGCCGGCGCCCCGTCTCGCTCGCTCCCCTGTGTCGCCCCGCGCCCCGGGGGATGCCCCCGGCCGGGCACCCCCCATGGCCGCCGACGTCTTCATGTGCTCCCAGAGCCGGCCCCGCAGTCGGGGCCGCGCCGTGCTGCTGAAGCCCCAGGTGCCCGAGGACGACGACGACTCTGACACGGATGAACCGTCCCCGCCGCCCGCCTCCGGCGCAGCCACCCCGGCCAGGGGCCAGGCGAGCGCCGTGCTACCGCCGCCCAAGGCCGGGTCGGGCCGCGAGGAGCCTCCGCGCCGCCAGCAGATCATCCACAGCGGTCACTTCATGGTGTCGTCGCCGCACCGGGAGCACCCGCCCAAGAAGGGCTACGATTTCGACACGGTCAACAAGCAGACGTGCCAGACCTACAGCTTCGGCAAGACCAGCTCCTGCCACTTGTCCATCGACGCCTCGCTCACCAAGCTCTTCGAGTGCATGACCCTGGCCTACAGGTAGGAACCCGGCCGGCCCCACCTCTCGAGCGGGGTTCCTTTGACAAAACAAGCGTGGAGGGCTGCCGCCGGGGGACCTCTTAGCTTCAGGCATTCCCTTTGGGTCTTCCCCCATCCGGTGGGTTTATGGGTCTGGGGTCCCGAGTGGAAACGAGACGGGTGGAGGTCCTGGCCTCTTCCCTGTCTGCAAGGGCTTAAGTTCTTCCGGCTTCACGTTCCCCAGCTAGCCACCGCCCCCCCCCCCCCGCCCCCCGCCACCAATGTCCCGAGGCCACTGATTTCAGACTAGAAAAAGGTGTAAATACAGGCTATATCTCGTGTTATTAGACTTTATCCACCCTTCCCCCCAAAGCTTTGTGTGTTTCCGGCAATAGGGAGTAGTGGGACCACCTGTCCAGGGTGGTTAAGCGCTGGTTTACTGATTGTGTAAAATCTGCGAGCCCGTTTCCTTCTTTATAGAGGGTGACAGTATTACCTGCCTCCGTTGGCTGCTGTGGGGATGGAATGAGATAGGTAAAGTGCTTATTTCAGCGCCTGGCACATATTTAGTTGCTCCTGAAGTGTGAGCTAGTTTTCTTGTGAGGGAGGCTGGGTTCCCTCACACCCTCTTGATTGGGAAGCCCTCCCCCCACCCACATTTGGGAGGGGCCCTGAGTGCCTCCTAGGAAAACTTGAAGCCCTAGCCCTTGATGGTGGAGGCTGTCCCCCTGGCAAGTTGGAGGCTCCTTGGGCTGGCCCTGAAACATAATTTGGAGATGTTTAGGGCAGGTATCCCAGACACCATCCTCACCTATGGCTCTGGCTCTAGGCGGAGATCTCTTTTTTACCCCAAGTCACAGAAATGCCTGGGTTTAACCTCAGGGCTTAAAATGCCCTTCCACTCTCCCTTTCTCAGTATTTGTCAGGTATTTGCTTCAGATAACTTCTGCCTCGGAAACAGAACTTCTTTGGAGGAGCTGCAGTGCGGAGCAGCCCAGCCCTGCACAAAGCTCACGATAGGATCTCGGCAGAGTGGAGATTACTGCATTAGTAACTGGACTGGCTGGGGTTGTCTTAGGTGTCTGCCGCAGGCAGCGCAGACAAAGTTTCCTTGGAGACTCCAGAAGCAGTATCACGAGGAGTATGAACGTTTCCCTCCACCGCCCCCACCTTTTTTTGGAAAGCAGTGAGCCCCGAATATACCCAAGTTATACATTTACCTGAAGCTGAAACGCTAGATATACATAGCTCCTGGTGGCATTTTCCCCCTCTGGAATAAATGATTAGTCAACTTGTTCCTTTGTTATGTTCCTGAAACGCACCCCGACTCTGCCCGCCCCCATTTCCTCTCTTGAAGGCTTCCCTGATGGTTTGTTTGCCACATGGCTGCAGTACGTTACCCAGAGCTCTCCTCCCACCCCCTTTGCGTGGCACATTGGTTAGGCTCTGCTCTGATTCTCTGGTCTTGCCAGTTTGAGCTGGCACCAAGCCTGTGAAGATTTTTTTTTTTTTAAACCCAAATTGTATTGAGGTCTCAGCCCTCTGCCCGCTTTTAGCCCTGCTTCGTGCGTGCGTGCATGCTTGCTCGTGTCTGACTCTTGGCGACCCCATGGACTGTAACCCGCCGGGATCCTCTGTCTGTGGGATTTTCCAGGCAAGAATATGGGAGCGGGTTGCCATTTCCTCCTCCAGGGTTAGCCCTGCTTACTCGGTCTCAAATTTTGAGCTCTTCATTGGAATCAAACTCGACTCGACTGTAGCATACGGTGCAGTGAGAAAGAGAGGGCTTCCAAACAAACCTGGAGGTGAAAGACAGGAATGTGTTCTATAAAGCAAACTTAATCCTCGCCTTTATTTTAATATCAACTTCTCCGCATACAGAGAATGGGCGATGGAGTGCAGGAGGCAAGGGCCGAAGAGCTCACCTAAGCTCTGCTAAAGGGTAAATAAACCAGTCTGCCCTCTGTCCTCAGTTTGGATAACCTGAAGGCGTATTATTAAATGACACCAAAGAATTTTAGTAATGGTATTTTTTTTTCCATTTCTTTTGAAAATATTTTGGCAGCCAGCCGTTGCTCATTTAACTTTCTTGGTTGCAAAATACATGCTTAGTTTGGTTTGAGGCTTACCTTGTTCTTTGAGACATCCAGCCCTGCTAGTTGTCTGTCCGGCTTTGCTGTCATTCCCCATGCAGAGTCTCCTGCCACTGCGGGTCCCCCATTGGGCATCCGCCTAGTAATTTCTCATGAAGATGCTCATCGTGTCCCTCTCTGCGTGAGGCTAATCTGGGTGGCCCCAGAATTTAGTTGGCAGCGTGGAACGTGGGTACAGATTGACAGGAGGAGGACTCAAAACCAGTTATCTGGGCTGCAGCCTCTGGCCCAGAAAGCAGCATAAGAACAAATGTTTCTGACCTCAGCTATCCTGCGAAGACTGCTCACTGGCTTTCAGAGAAGGAGGGTTGCGATATGGGGGGCAGAGGGGAAAGAAAACAACCCCAGAGGTGGCCTCACTCCCCTTTCAGGGCCATGTTGAGCCTTCACCCCTGTTTTCCAGGTTTTCTCCCTCTCCTGGCCGCTGGGCCTCCTCCTCTTCTGTCTGTTTCTGGCCTGGGCTCTTTCTGACTTCAGCTTCCTGTCGGTCCCCCGGCCTCTTCGTTCTAGCCGCCTAACTCTCCCTGGTACACTCTGTGCTTTTTTTTTTTTTGGGTTTGGTTTCCTGTTAACTGCTACCTCCCAGCTGTTTCCAGATGAGGTTCAGCAGCTCTTTGGGGGGAGGAACTAAGGGCAGGGGAAGTTGTGGTGGTTTTTTCCCCAGTCGTGTGAAGTGGACTAGGGACTCTGATATGATCTGTCCCTGAACTTGCAAAGTCATGAACTGCTAAAGGGTCTTTGGCAAGACTGACTTTGGCTGGGAAAAATGTGGGGTGCCCCATGGTCCACCTGGACAGGTAACAGTGTGGACGGATTCCAGCTTCCTGTAGCTGGCCGTAAAATCCACATCCTTCCCACACCATGATGCTAAGAAAAGCCCCCTGTAGTGAAACATCTTGATTTGGTCCTGCAGTGTGAGGTCAATTGTTGGAATGTTTGGAAGAGGAAGAAGTTGCCTCTCCCCAAGGCAGAGCTTAGAAATTCATGGCTTGCCTTCTCTAAAGCTTCCTATCCGCCACTGGGGACGTGGGGAGAGTACGGTGTCCCTGCAGGATGGAAGTGAGGATAAGTATAACTTATAATTATACTTATAACTTATAAATATAACTTATAACTAAGATAATGTCTATAAATGGGTCTGCCTGCCTTCTCAGTCATGTCCGATTCTTTGCGGCCCCATGGACTGTAGCCTGCCAGGGTCCTCTGTCTATGGGATTTTCCAGGCAAGAATACTGGAGTGGGTTGCCATTTCCTCCTCCATGGGATCTTCCTGGCCCAGGGACTGAAGCCACGTCTCCTGTGTCTCCTGCATTGCAGGCGGATTTTTACCGCTGAGCCATCAGGGAAACCCCACGAATGGGTCTGCTGCTGCTGCTGCTGCTGCTAAGTCGCTTCTGTCGTGTCCGACTCTGTGCGACCCCATAGATGGCAGCCCACCAGGCTCCCCCGTCCCTGGGATTAGAATGGGTCTAGTACCTGGCAAATAAGAAGCAACAGGAGGTTTAATGGGCTGAATCCCTTCTGCATCATCATTCAGCTGACATTTTTTAGGAGCCCAAGTTACTCATCCATAAACTAAGGGAAGTAACATATCTAACTGGGGTCTTTAATGTGGCTTTTAAATGCCGGCTTGACAGATGCTAAATGGATGCATTCTTGGCTTGTCCATACTCTCTGAAGCCCCACAGTGGAGCTATGTCCTCTAGAACATAGTTCATGGCTCTTTCCCTCTTAACATTGTGAGGAAAGTCACACATGTAAATCACCCACGCAGATTCTGAACACATCTAGTAGACAGCTTTCTGGGTTTGGTTTTGGTTTCGCTTCTCTACCTTTTTATGTAACTTTATTAGGGACCTTTGGTGTAAATATCTGTGGGGTGAGGGGAGAGACGATTCTTTTATGTATTTAGAGATAAACAGTAGCTTTCTGGACAGTAGATTTCTTTCTTTTTTTAAAATTATTTTTCTTTCTTTCTTTTTAAAAATTTATTTTGGCTACACCAGCTCTTAGTTACAAATATGAACTCTTAGTTGCTAGATCATGTGGGATCTAGTTCCCTGACCAGGGATCGAACCTGGGCCCCCTGCATTGGGAGTGTGGCGTATTAGCCTCTGGACCCCCAGGGAAGTCCCTGGACAGTGGATCTCTGCTCCAGTGGATAATCGAGGAAACCTTTAAATTTGGATCTGTAAGATACAAGTTTCCAAACTGTAGCCCTGTATATGTATGTATCAGTTCAGTTCAGTCGCTCAGTTGTGTCCAACTCTTTGCGACTCCATGGACTGCAGTACACCAGGCCATCACCAACTCCCGGAGCTTGCTCAAACTCATGTCTGTCAAGTCGGTGATGCCATCCAACCATCTCATCCTCTGTCATCCCCTTCTCCTTGTGCTTTCAGTCTTTCCCAGCACCAGGGTCTTTGCTAATGAGTCGGTTCTTTGCATCAGGTGGCCATAGTGTTGGAGCTTCAGCTTCAGCATCAGTCCTTCCAATGAATATTCAGGACTGATTTCCTTTAGGATGGACTATATATATGAATAGTTACCCACTGTTCCTGACAGACAAGGATTCAAGGTTTATAGCAATTGTCCTCTAAATGTTAAGTTTTCCAAGGAAGAACTTTCTAGTCCTGGGCATGGTAACTAGTTGTAAATGAGAACCATTCACACAGATGACTAAATTGGTTTTACTCTTCTGCAACCATGCCGAAGAGAAGCAGTTTCTCTCCTCTTGGGCTTTCTTTGGTCTTGAGTCATTATATAGTGTCTATTAAAGGGCCATGCTGGGTTGGAGTGAGGGCTCCAGAGATGAGAAAGAATAGTCTCTGTCCTCCAGGAGCTCACAGATTTGGAGTGGGGGACAGATAAACAGGCAATTGTAGAACAGTTAGCAAGGGCTGTGATGAACAACGTGAACCAGGTCTAACAGCAGCAGTGAGGACGGTCCCGAAACCAGAAGAGTGTGTGTCTGTGTGTGTGTGTGTTTGCATAATCGGGATCAGTGTGGACAGTTTCCCATGTCATAGGGGTTTCATACGTATCTCCCCTTCCCTGTGTTACCTATCAGAAGTTACGATCCACCTTCCCAGGAAGTCCAAGAATTCCTTTTACCTGTGCTCTTTTCATTGGTGGTCCAGGACAAATTTCCTGTTTATGTAGAGGCTGGCTGGCTGATTGCCATCCTGATGGAAGGGCAAAGAAGGGTAATCAGATTGGGAAGAGCCTGGGGAAAGGAGGTGGAAGAGAGGATGGAGGGAAGTCATTTGCTAGACGGAAGGAAATTCATACTAACTGAGCAATTACTGTGTCCTAGAGTCTCTATGTTATCCTAAGTCGCAGTAGCCCTCTCAGGCAGGTGCTGGTGGAATTCATATTTTTCAAACCAAAAAAAAAAAGGCACAAAGTTAATTTGCCTTGTTGCTGGGAGGTGAGGCAGCTCATCCAAGGTGGTGTCTCTTGCTGAAAAGTCTCCTCCTTGTCTGCTCACAGAAGCTTGCAACTCTGTAAGAGAGAAGGTAGAAGTGCTAGTTCCTGTAGGATTGGAAGAGGGGAACCAAGACGGGGAAGACAAGTGCCTTTAGGCCACCCCATGCCCTTCCTCGTGCCGCCCTGCCCCACTGGTGAGATCCTGCCCTTCCCTCAAGCCTCGGCTCAAGTGCCCGTGGCCTGGTGGTCCCTCTCAAAGGGAGTGAACCCCTCGATGCCAGGCAAATCCACGACCTTATTGATTGTGCCTCGTATCTTTATTTACATAGACGTGATTTTCCTGCTCTCTTCACCTTTGACTTTCTCATGGAGTCTCACAGTGTCTGGAATATACTAGGCGGCTAAGATAAATATATGGAATTGAACAGGGAAACTCAGGGGCCTAGTGGCCCACATCATAAACTCTCCTCTGGTGGACCTTGTTTCTCTTCAGATGCACAAAGAAAAACCCCCTCCGTGGAACGCTTGTCTAGGGGTGCTGGTGTAGAGTGGGACAACGGGGTGGTGTTTGTATTGGGGGGCCCACACAACCTGAGATGGGAGGTAGATGAGTGGTGTCCCAGGACGTCTACGTGCTCATTCCCAGGACCTGCGAATACGGTAGGTCACATGGCAGAGAGGAAGTAGGGTTGCTAATCAGCTGCCTCTAAAATGGAGAGATGATTTTGGATTGCCTGGGTGGGCCCAATGTAGTCACAAGGGTCCTTAAAAGAAGAAGAGGAAAGCAGAAGAGAGAACTAGCAGGAGGAGTTGGCCTGAAGTCGCTGAGTTTGAAGATGAGGAAGGGGCCACAAGCTAAGGAACACGGGCAGCCTCTAGGAGCTAGAAAAGGCAGGGAGCCAGATTCTCCCCTGGAATCCTGGAAGCCAGCACTGCGCATATCTTGCTTTTAGCCCCAGTTCTGGAGACCCCTTCCAGAACTGTGAGACAGTAACTTTGCATTGTTCTAAGCCACTAATTTTGTGGCCATTTGTTACAGCAGCAGTTGGAAACTAGTACAGACTGGTTTCAATAATTTTTTGTTTTTAATTAATTAATTACTTTTATTTTTGGCTGCACTGGGTCTTCGTTACTTTGCATGGGCCTTCTCTAGTCTTCATGGGCTTCTCATTGCAGAGGCTGCTCTTGTTGCAGAGCACGGGCTCTAGGCGAGCGGGCTTCAGTAGTTATGGCCCACAGACTTCGTTGCTCTGCAGCATGTGGAATCTTCCCGGAGCAGGGATTGAACCCATGTCGCCTGCGTTGGCAGGTGAGTTCCTAACCACTCTGCCACCTGGGGACGTCCTCAACAGTTTCTCCAGTTGATGTTTTTAAGCCCATAACCCAGGTCTAAAAGTCTTTCGTCAGACTCCTTCCCCCACAGAAGAGCTGAGCACACTCTGCCGTCGTGTCAAACTGTGCAAAGTGTATTAGCGAAGTGCCTGCTTCAGGCGATCTAATGATAGGAGGGCCCTTGTTGTAAAAGGGAGTCTGTAAAGTGGTCTTATTCTGTTGCCCCAGCACAGTTCCTAGAATAAGGGTACTGTAGAAAGTTAACAGCACATATCTTTAAGGATTCATATATGGCTGATGAAAAATTCAGAGTGTGAGCTCCTGTTGCCCATAATTGAGTTACTTCTTGGGTCTAATATGTTCAGTTCAGACAGCAGATATCTTAGGTGGTATTTTCTGTCTTGTTGGAGTTCTGTCTGTGGTTAGAATTCGAGCCACAGGGCTTGAGTTTAGGCAGAGCCCTTTTGGCCATGGGAATCAGGGCCTGTCTCAAGCTGGCCCTTGCAATGGGGATTTACTGCAGGGATCAGGAAGTGTGTTCATGAACCTCCAGGATTCCCAGGACTTCCAGACCTCTGGATTCTGGAGGGGTCCCGGGCTGTGGTGGGTCCTCAGCAGAGGGAGCTTGCCCTTTCCTTAAGGCTTACCCACATAAGTGACTCAGCTCCTGTCTCAGACCCTGCTTTGCTTTGGGATCTTACTTCTGCTGCTGCCAGCTGGCGCTCTCACCTGCCTCTGCTGTCCTCTGCTTCAAAGCCCCTGACTATGGGGGTTTCTGCATCTGCCTGACAGGAGCTTGTGGGTGGCCTGAGTTTCGCACACAGACCTGCTCAGAGCTTCCTGTTACCATCAGTGCTCTATGCCAGTTGTCTAATTGAATTAGCCCGTGTCTAGCCCCAGAGCATCCAGTGATGCCCTTTCCTTTCAAAAGTATTAATCAGGCCTCCGATGGGTGCCAGGCCTTGTTCTCGCCCTTGGGGATGCAGCAGTAAACAAGACATGGCGTGCGCATTCTTTTTGTTGTTTGAGTTTTATTGAGAATGGCAACCCACTCCAGTATTCTTGCCTGGGAAGTCCCATGGACGGGGGAGCCTGGTGGGCTGTAGTCCATGGGGTCACTGAGAGTCAGACACGACTGAGCAACTTCACTTTCACTTTTCGCTTTCACACATTGGAGAGGGAAATGGCAACCCACTCCAGTGTTCTTGCCTGGAGAATCTCAGGGACGGGGGAGCCTGGTGGGCTGCCGTCTATGGGGTCGCACAGAGTTGGACACGACTGAAGCGACTTAGCAGTAGCAGCAGCAGGTGGCGCACAGCTATGTGCATGTTTAAGACGTCCGGCACAATAACTGACTTACAGGTATTGTAAAGTCATGGAGTCTATAGTCAGTTGAGGGAATCAGTAAGCAAATCAGATTTAAATCGTTCCTGCCGCAAAGAACATCAACCACACCAGAAGATGGAAAGTGATAGCGGGTAGGGGAGGGCAGGTGGACACTGTATCTCGGCAGGTCAGAGAAGTCTTCCGAGGGGCTGACATTTCAGGTTGAACTGAAACCTGAGTGGTGAGTGGGAGCCAGCCGAGGGCAGTCATTCCAGGCGGTGGACGAGCCCGAGGCAGAGGCCCAAGGTGGAAGGATCAGGCACATTCCGGGGCTGGGAAGGCCAGGGTGGCCAGCAGGTTGAGGGCAGGGCGAGTGTTGGGGAGGAGAGGGGGAGATGGGTTTGGTTGGGAGGTGGGAGGTTAGGATACTCCATTCATTGCTTTGGAGATCTGGCTTGTTGAGTCTGTGCAGTGGGGACCAGGGGACAGGAGGGCTGGGGGAACTGATACCAGAATGGTGGCTGGGAGGTGGTGAGACGTGCATGGATGCAGGGCGGGTTTGGGCTTGCCAGTGGAAAGGATGTCGGGGTGTAAGCAAGGAATCAGCAGTGGCCCTGAGGGTTTTGGTCTGAGCCGTGGGGGCTGTGACTGAAATGAGGAAGCCAGGGAGCCCCATCAGCTGTGTGACTAATGTGAGCTGTGTTGAGGACCTGCGCTGTGCGCTTGACTTGGCTGCATGGGCTATGGGTGGGGCAGCTCCCTAAGAAGGGGCTGCGAGGGGCTGTCAGTGTTGGGAGCTCTGCAGTCCAGGGAGGTCATCACTGTCACCAGAGTACCGGGATTCTTTCTTCTGTCCTGGCTGCTCCATCTCATCTCCCTAACCTTTCTTGTGCCTTGTAAGGGACCAGTTGGCCATGGGAGGTTTTGGCGTTTTGAGCTTGTATTTGGGATGGCAATGGTTTTTGTTTTCTGTGAAATAGATACTCTCATATCCCGAATGATATTTTTACTCCCTTGGGTTTGGTTGTGGTAGAAGAGTACTACCTGGTCTTGAATGCCCTACGAGGAAACATCTCCAAATCGAGCATCCCTAGTGTGTTTAGTTAGGGTTGGACTGCACCATCAGAAAAGCCTTCTAGAAGGAGGCAGGGTGGAAAGGGTTATCTGGTAGCTCTAGAAGGACGTCCAAGATCTGGAGGAATAATTCCAGAAACAGAATTCCTTGTCAATAGCTTTTGAGTCTCAGAAGTGATAGTGTAAAAATTAAAAAGAAAAGAAAACAAAGAAGAATCCAGTTGAAGAACAGTGAAGAGTGAGGCCAGGAAGTAAAGAGCTCAGAAAGGGATGTCAGGGAGAACCAGGCTGCTGGTGGGAACGGCACTGGAGAGGGGACCCACGGGGACTTGGTTCACTCTGCTTCACTGTGAGGACTATTGTGTGCGTAGGAGGGTCTGTTCTGAAAGCTAGTCACCACTTCTTTCCTCTGTGGCTTATGGGCACAGGCCATCAGGGAAGATGATGGCCTCTTGTGTTCCATCACCATGGGGCAGACAGTCATCAAACAAAAAACAGCTGCTTCGGTAGAAAGTAGGAGAATTAAACTAGTTTCCAGATATTTCCCCAATATTCTGGCTTTTAAAAAACAACCTAAAGAACCCCTTTTTGTGCTCAGGTGGTCACTGGCCCATTTGCAAATGGACTGCCTCATCTTCTGGGACCAGCCCAGAGAGCTAGACACTATGCTTTCTAGAGAAAGTGAATTTATAAATCTCTCTTATTTATTAGAATGAAACCCTTTCAACGAGTTCTTAAAACAGTGCATGATCATATTAGCTTGCTGTTTGAAACAGTGATTTTCCAGCTGAGTAGCAGGGCCTTTTACCCAGGCTCCTCTGTTCTTTAAATAATTATTATTTTGTTGTTGTTGTTCTTCACATTATTAAACGGATCTTTCTCTGCCTTGGAGCAGGACTTTCTTCCACTTGTGCAGACGAGTTTATGTTATCGTTGGTGTTAACAGCTTAATCAAGATGGGATTCATGTACCTTAAGATGTGGTCGCTATACGTGTGCTGGTCATTGATTTCCTTTTTGTTGTGTAGCCATAATTGGAATCCAGTTTTAGAACATCCCGTCACCCCACCAAGATCCCTCATGCTCTTTTATGTTTAATCCCAGGTCCTGCCTTCGCCCCAGACAACCGTTAATCTGCTTTCTGTGTCTGTAATCTGCTTGTCTTGCCTTTTCTGGACGTTTCATGTAAATGGAATCATACTGTATGTGGCCTTTTGCCTCTGTCTTTTTTCACTTGGCATGAAGTTGGTGAGGTTCATCTATGTTTACAGTGCACATACATGTCTTGTTCCTTTCGATTCCTGGACAGTATTCCACTGTGTCATTGTACCGCATTTTGTTTATCTGTTCATTGACAGGCATGTTTCGGGGGGAAGCCTAGTAGCTTCGTTGTTTGGATGTTGGTATTCCATTTTCTGTAGTAAAGTTCTCGTACAGATTCAGCAGGGACTTCCTTACAGGGTGAAACTGGGAACCGCAGTGACTATGTTGGAAAGATGATGGGTCAAACACCACTAGACATGGTGCCGCTGGTGGGTAGCATTTCGCTCAGCCCTGTAAGTCCTGAGGTCTTTAATTGTAAAGGAAGGAAAAAAGTGAGAGGAGACGTTGGGGTTAGACTAGAATGACCAATCTTATTCTTATTTACCAATTTTATTTTTCTTCCATGGACCTTGTGTATTTGAGAGATACAGCCTTAGGAGTAAATTGTATTGAGCAATAAAAAGGAACAAGCTTCTGGTATGTGTCAGAAACATTACGTCGAGTGACGCAAGTCTTACTCAAGAGATTAGATATTGATTCCATTTATGTGACATTCTAGAAAAGGCAGAGCTAATCTACAGTGGAAAAAAATCAGATCAGTACTTGGCCTGTGAGGGAGGTTGAAGAGGGGAATACTGGGGAAAAGCAGGAATCTTTTAGGATGATGGTCATGTTTTATAGTATTGTGACTATACTAGAAACCAGTGAACACTTTTAAAAGGCGAATGTTTTGGTGTGTAAATCATGTCTCAATAAACCTGTTATAAAAAAAAAAAAACCCACGTCATTAGGACTGACCCGGATGCATTCTTCTTTTTGTAGCTGAATAGAATCCCTTGAGAGCCTATTATACAAAGTGAGGTAAGTGAGAAAGAGAAGGACAGATACTGGACACTAACGCACGAATGCGGAACCCAGAAAGATGGTACTGATGAGCCTGTTTGCAGGGCCGCAGTGGGCGCAGACACAGAGCGCAGGCTTGTGGATGCAGCGGCGGAAGGAGCGGAGGCGTGAATTGAGAGAAGAGCACGGAAGCACACACATTACCATATGTGAAACAGAGAGCAACTGGGCATTTGCTGTGTGACACAGGGAGCTCAACCCAGTGCTCTGTGACAGCCCTAGAGGGATGGGATGGGGAGGGAGATAGGGGCGGTTCAGAAGGGAGGAGACATATGTATACTTGTGGCTGACTCATGTTGATGTATGGCAGAGGCCAGCACAATATTATAAAGCAGTTATCCTCCAATAAAAAACACCACCAACAGAAAACCCAAACCATTTAGGTTTTCAACATTATCTTTAGGGAGTCGTATTTGAGATCTTAAATGCTAAATATGTCAGTGTCTAGGAGTTCCAAGAGTCTCTGTCTTCCATCTCTTCTGTGTACAGTAAATGAGAGACTGCTTGGGAAGGTGACCTACCCTGAGCATTTCCCCTAGATTAAAATCGACTCAGGAATTTGGCTCTCCAGGTTACCTCAAAGCTCCACAAATCACCCTAAGGTTATCCTGTTAAGGCCTTTTTTCCTTTTAACATTGTCTGGGTCAGGGGGTCACCAAGTCAAATGCCCACAAGGGTCAGGAGATAAAAGTGTGGGTCATTGGTAAGGCAAAGAGGACGTTTGCTGTCTTTTATTTTCTGGCTTCTGATGGAGTCATGGTTACAGACAAGCACTTACTTATTATGAAAACCCTGCAACTATAAACTGCAGTTGACCAGGCCTGCCTGATGGAAGTGCAGCGGTGGCGGTGGAGGGTGCGGGGGGGATCTGTGGTGAATTGGTGGGCACCTGCCGGCTCTACAGGGGCAGCCATCACCCAGCTGCATGTGACTCTAGCTGTTTGGGAACGTGAGCTCAGTCTTACGAGGTCTGGCGTGTTTGAAAACTGGAAGAAGCCTGAATCTGTATGTGAACTCTGCCTTTCCATTTCTACCTTGGATCTGAGTTCAAGTATTAGGAATTCTAGGGAAATGAGTTTAATCTCGGTTGCATCTGTTTATCTATTGGCCTTTCTTTTTATTTTTTAATTTATTCTCAAAATCTGTTTTGGCTGTGCCGCATGGTATGTGGGATCTTAGTTCTCCAACCAGGGATCGAACCCGCCCCCCTTGCATCGGAAGGGCAGTCTTAACCACCGGACCACCAGGAAGTCCCACGGTTGCGTCTCGTTTAGAACTGAGTCCTGGCCTAAAGGATGAAGGAGTGTGTGGTGCTCTTTGCCACAAGGGCAGCCCTGGCACAGGGGATATCTTGTGAGGTGTTCTCACTCTGAGGTGTACCTTCCTGAAATGTTCATGTTCATACAGTCACAGGACCGTCATCTTCTGAAAACAAAATCCAAGACTGTCCTCCTGGTAAACCCCAGAGGTGTGTGTGCGCCTGGTAGACAGTTACTCGTAGAGTTATGAGGAACCAGGGCAGTTATTTTAAATGATCGTGATTTGGGGGTGGAGAGTTGACTTCACTTCACTTCTCCACGTGAAGTTCTTGGACAGTGGGTTACTCATCGTTTTACATTCCATTTCTAACTGTTATCCCTTAACTTCACCACCAGACCTGCCTGGGGCAGGGCTGTTTTCATAGGGTGATTCCAGGGTGGAAGAAAGGGATAATCATTTGACTTAACTCCAGACAGTTGATTTGGTTGTCGCTGAAACAAAATTATAGCTTGAAGTTAGACAGAAGAGGCCTCTCACTTGGCTCTTGTTCAAAGTTTCTAACCGGCACATTGGACGTTGTGTTACAGGCCCCTGGCTTGCTTTGCAGTTAACTACGTGTGTGTGTGTGTGTGTGTGTGTGTGTGTGTGTGTGGGGTAGTAAAGAAGGGATGTGCTTGCTTTGAACCCTTCCCCCAGCGCGCGCGGGCACGCGCACACACACACACACACAAACACACGTTCTCGCACAGCCACCTTCCTCATGATCTGAGGCTTTTCACCTCTTGAAGTTTCTGTCCATATTTGATCTGATCTACAGAGGTGTTGGCAAGTAGCTTTATGGTTCTTAAAGGCCACGACTTTGCTCCTGAGCCAGATTGAAATAGTTTGTACTTCTCAGAGCAACAGCAACCACGCTCACTAAGAAGTTGGGGGTATTACTCTTCTAAGCTTCGGACCTTACGTTTTGGATTTTGACTGTATTTCTGGGCCCCCTTCCAGGAAAAAAAAAAACCCAAACTCAATACCCACAGATAACCACCATCATTTCCCTGGTGTTTATTCTCTCAGACCTGGTGGGGTTTTTATTTTTCGAGTGGAGTAAGTGTGTTTTGTGTTTGTATTTAACAGATCATGAATGCCTTTCCCAAATACTCGTCTGCAGTATTTTTAGTGGCTGAGTAGTATTTCTGTGTGGGTATACTGTCACTCACGGAACCCCTCTCTGGTGGACCTTAAGACCATTTCACATGAGTTTTGTGTTCCTGAGCCCCTGTTCCATTTCTCTTATCCCTACTTTCTCTGAAAACATCCTTCTGCCTCCTCCTCCTTCCTCACTGGATGAACTCTCTCCCTGAGAACCTTTCAGCAGGACCCTTGAAGAAAAGGGTCAGGGTTCCCCGGCCTGTCCCCTGCCCCTGCCTGCTTGGCTGAGGTATGTGTGGAGGGTGGAGGTGAGCAGGTTGCAGCCCAGGAGCAGCCTTTGCTCTGCGCCTCGGGCTGGAGAGAGGAAGGCTGGCTGCAGTGCCAGCCTGCAGAGGGGCAGGGGACGCAGGGGAGGGGGTCTGACACACCCCACAGCAGCGTGCGTGCCGAGCTCGCACGTCCCCACCCCGAGGCCAGGGCTCCTCACTCCTGCCAGCAGGAGGATGCCGGCGCTCGGCCTCTGTTGTTCCAGAGGCAGGGAGAGAGCGTTGAGCTTCAGGAAAGCTGGTGGTTCCAGCTGCAAGCCCGCCCAGCTGGGGCACGCTCACCTGAGACCGGGAGCCATGTGGATGCATGTCCCTGCGAGTCACAGAACAGATGCCAGTATGACTTGGTACATGGAAAGAAGAGCTCACTCAACTCTCTGGAAAAGTTTAAGTACTTTCCAGCCCATCAAGTCCAGAGATGCTGATCTCTGGCTCTCTGGCAGCCTTACTTGTCAGCCTGATCCGTTGTGGGGTTTCTGTGGTTCTGTCTGTCTGCCCACCCACACTGATGGCAAGAGTGTGTGGCGGCGGGGTCTGATATAAGGCAAAGGACTTGGGTGATGTTTTAAATGCTGGATGAGGTTGTTACAACTCCCTAGGCTCAGTGGCAAGGCTCGGCTGCCCTCAGGGCATCCAGGTTCACTGGCTGCGTCCTAGCCCAGAGCTCCTCACTGTGACCCCCATCTCCTAGCCCAGCAGAGCCTGCTCTAGCCTCCCGGCTCTCTCCCAGCCTGGCTCCCTAGTGACTGGACCAGTTTTCAATTCCTCTTAGTTTTGAATTTCATGATTTTTTTCCCCCACAAGAAACCTTGGCAGAAGACTTTGTTCCCTGGGAAAAAAGCTCTCAGAAAAGCAGAGAACCCAGCTATCAGCTCAGCCCCTGGCTTGTCCTTGACGATGTCCCGGCACAGTACTTGTGAGCCGGCAGGCAGGTGGTGCTGAGGAAACTTACCTGGTGGGCACGGCCTTCGGGTGCTTCCCACAGCAGCCAATCAGAGACCTACTGATTACAGTCAGTAGCCAGCTGCTTTTTTGCCCGATAAGTTTGTTTGCTTATCTCTATTTTCCTGCCAATTGCTGGCTCCCTGGAGCCATGGGTGTGTTTGTGGTCATTTGAGGTGATTGGTAAAGTATGGATTAAGTGAGCAGGGCGGGGCGGGGTGTGAGAAATACGGGTGTCATCTTCTGGTCTCTCTCACCCCCTGGCTCTTACCTGCAGAGAGAATTTTCTCTGGTTCCTGCCCTAGAGGGTAGCAGCTTTCAGGCTTCTGGAAAGCTGGGAGCAGCCACCTCGGCTCAGTGGCTCTAGCTGAGGTCTTGAGTGTGCTGATGCTCTTGAGTGCTAAGTTGCTTCAGTCGTGTCTGACTCTTTGCGACCCCATGGACTGTAGCCCGCCAGGCTCCTCTGTCCGTGGGGTTCTCCAGGCAAGAATACAGGAGTGGGTTGCCATCTCCCTCTCCAGGGGATCTTCCCCACCCAGGGATCAAACGTGTGTCTCTTACATCTCCTGCACTGGCAGGCGGGTTCTTTACCGCTAGTGCCACCTGGGAAGCCAGAGTCCTTACAGCAGTGTCCATCTAAGGGCAAGTGAGTTTCCTTGGCTAGGGCAAACCAAGAGAGAAATAACAGGGTAGTCCAGACTGAACGCAAAAGCTATCGCGAGCAAGCTGCCCAGCCAATGGACTGAAACAGTGACCCAGCAGCACTGTAAACAAGCTTGACGCTCAGCCCTGTGTTCTCTGTTGGCCAGGATCCCTGGAAGCGCATCAGTATGTGAGACTCAGATATGTCCCGGGAGCAGTAGGAGCCCCACGACTGCAGAACGCCAGCCTGGGTGATGTGTCATCGCTGAATGGCAGTTGGCCTGCCTCTGTTGCGTCACACGCTGTTAGTTTCTGAGTATAACTTTCTTCCCTTTTTAGCCTGGTGTCTCCAAGTCCTGGGGACCAGAGATAGAAATGAAGAGGGGCGTGCAGGGTTTGTTGGGCTGTTGCAATCTGCCGACAAAGCCATCATTGTCTGGGATAAAACACCAGTTGGGTCACTTTGAATTGCTCCATCGCTCCAGTGCTCAGTAACGGCTGTTTTTCTTCCACCTCAGCGGCGTTCCTGGGGAGAGGTGAAAGATGGACTGCCTGATCCAGAGCGGAGAAACTGCTCTCCCTTGCCCTGTCTGTGCAGCAGCATCTCCGGTGATCAGTTAAGCATCCAGAGCAGACAGTCTGCCCCTGGTCAGCCGGCGTCCCAGGCTGCTGCTGGACCCCAGCTGCAATTTTGCTGTCTTGGCCTCTTGCAGGAAGGGAGCTTTTAAGAACCAGGCTGCTGCTCGTGGCCTCAACCTCCCGTGGCACTCACCTCTCCCGGCCAGGTGCCCCACCCACAGCCTTGTTGCTGAGCTGACCTCCCCTGTGACCTTTTAGCCTACCGTCTCCCCCGTTGTGTACGATACCTCAAGCTGCCAGGTTAATCTGGAGAGCGAATCTTTCCTCTGGCTGGCTGGACTCCCGGATGCTGTCCCTCGAGCCTGGGACAGACACCCAGAGTTTTGATCCTTTCTGGTACCTCTGCCCCTCATTCAGTTCCACATTTGTGTGGTCAGATTAGTCCAATCCGGCTGTCTTTGTGGAAATCCCAGCAGCTGGGGTGAGGCCACCAGGGACTCCTGAGGGAATGAGGGAGCTCACACAGGAAAGCCTGGGCCTCCATTTGCTTCCAGTGCCAGGAATTTCATTTCCCTGCATCTGGATAGCTCTCCAAGTCCTGTGTGGTCACGAAATGACGTTTGAAGAGCTTAGGAGAAACGCAGAGTATGAGAAACATTTTTTTTTTAATGACCCTGATCCCAGACAGACAAGTTCAAGTGCTTGTTTTCTCAAAGATGGAGCTGCAGAGGCCAGAGAGTCTGTGAGGTGGACAAAGCTGGATGGACAGGAGGGGGTGATGTAAAATGCCCTTGTCCACATCGTTAGTTCTCCCTTAGATATAGTCTTGGGAACTGCCTCCATGAGGGGCTTGGGGAGAACAGAAGAACCTATCAATGGAACTGAACTGCTTCTTTAGTTCAGTCCTTTGAATTTTGTGGTATTAAAGTTGGGTGGGTAGCTATTAAAATATGTTTGCAAAAATGACTCATTTGTTTGCCCTTCTTTTAAGGATTAGAGCTTCCTTTGATACAAGCCAGTTTTCCAGATCACCGTTGTTTATTTCATTAATCATCTCTTTTATAAAATCAGCCATTCTTAATGGGAAGTGGAAATCCCTCTCAAATTGGTAATAATCTTCAATGCTTTCTTTTAAAAATATACATATATATTTATTTATTTGGCTGTGCTGGGTCTTAGTTTTGGCACCCAGGATCTTCAATCTTCTTTGCAGTGTGCGAGGTTTTTAGTTGCCATATGAGAACTCTTAGTTGTGGTGTGGGATCTGGTTCCCCGACCAGGGATCGAATCCAGGCCCCCTGCATTGGGAGCTAGAGTCTTAGCCTCTGGACCACCACGGAGATCCCTGCACTGCTTCCTTGATTATTTAGAAACCTATTTCTGAGTGTTATTTCCTGTGTAGTCCTAGCACCATAGTGGCTTCTTGATAAAGTTGCACCGAGGCACTGTGTTCACTTCTCTATTCAACCCTCTCAATCTCAAGTGAGCCGAGTTTTCAAATCTTCAGTGACCCGTCTCCTCCGGGCTGTTGGCTGCCACCCGTTCTGCAGTGAGTTTGCCATTTCCGTTCCCTTTTTGTCCCGGGCCGCCCATTTTCCATTGGTTTGCATAACTTGTTAAATTGAGTGTAAAATGAGAGTAATTAGTGAGGGCTTAGAGACTCTCCTCTGAGTCAAGTGCACAGACCTTTACTATCTGCTTTGAATTATTTTCACTTTCTTCGGTGTACCTAAATTAAGCTCCAGCTAGTTGTGAGATAATGCTATACTTCTCAACTTCTTTTACAGAGTAATTTTAAGCCATTGTTATCCAGTTACATCAATGAAATTTGTTGGATGGGTTAACTTGTATGTATGAAAGAAATTATTTGCAGATCTTAAGACTACTGAGCTCTTAAGAAAATGCCAGTGTGTTCTCATTTCTGAAATGTGGCAAATTAAAAAAAAATAAAAAACTCCAAATCAACATGATAAACCAAGTCCCCTGGCTAATTAAGTATTCCTTTCTAATAATTATGAGAAGGAAATTCACTTTTTCCCCTTTTCAAAGTGGAAATAGTTTTATGAAGGTTCCTTTCCAGCTCTCCTCCTTGTTGTATAGAAATGCGTACTCATTGTCAAATGGAGTATTCAGGCATTTCAGGAAGACAGAATTAGAAGAACAGAATCCTCTGAAACATTCTTCTTGGGTTTATTTATTTTGTCACGGTGCCCTTTTTACTCTTTTTCTATGCCTGAATAGGTAAAAATAAACCTGTACCATCATTAAAGAGCCAAAGTTTTTACTTTTGATAAAGGCCAATGCTTGTTGTTTTTAAATGGTTCATGCTTTTTTGTGTTCTGTTTAATAAATCTTGCCAAACCCAGGACCTCTAAGATTTTTTTCCTAGGTTTTGTTCCGGAAGTTTTGTAGTTTTAGCTCTTACGTTTAGGATTGTGCTCCATTTTGAGTCAGTTTTTACATATGGTGTGAGGTAAGGGTTAAGATTCAGTTGAAGAAGTACTTTGATGAGTGTTCTTATTTATATCTCTTCTCATTCTGCTTCTTTAGTTGTTTTCGTAAGATACACTCCTAAAAGTAAAACTGTAAGATCAAAGATTCACACTGAAGTCTTTGATATATGTTGCCAGACTGGTTTTCAGAAGTTGTATCAATTAGAAAAGACAACCCACAGGGAGCTCAAACCTTTGCTCACCCTGACAACCAAGAGGGGTTGGTGGGACGGGAGGGAGGGTCAAGAGGGGGAGCCTGTACCTGCAGCTGGTTCATGTTGATGTACGGCAGAAACCAACACAGTATTGTAAAGCAGTTATCCTCCAATTAAAAATAAATTTTAAAAAAATGACAGCCTCTATAATGGGAGAAAGAAAGTGTTAGTCGCTCAGTTGTATCTGACTCTTTGCGATCCCACGGACTGACTGTATGTAGCCCACCAGGCTCCTCTGTCCATGGGATTCTCCAGGCAAGAATACTGGAGTGGGTAGCCATTCCCCTCTCCAGGGGATCATCCTGAACCAGGAATCGAACCTGGGTCTACAGCACTGCAGGCAGATTCTTTACCATCTGAGCCGCCAGGGAAGCCCATAATGGGAGAAAGTATTTGCAAATCATATATCCAATAAGGGCTATGCATCTGGAGTATATAAAGAACTCTGCAACTCAAAAATAAAAAGACAAACAGCCCAGTTAAAAACAGGCAAAGGAGTTGAATAGTTGTTTTTCCAAAGATATTATAGATATATGGGCTTCCCTGGTGTAGACGGTAAAAAAATCTGCCTGCAATGTGGAAGAACTGGGTTCGATCCCTGAGTCAGGAAGATACCCTGGAGAAGAAAATAGCAACCCACTCCAGTATTCTTGCCTGGAAGATTCCATGGACAGAGGAGCCTGGTGGGCTGTAGTCCATGGGGTTGCAATGAGTCAGACACAACTGAGCAGCTAGCACTTTCACAATAAGCATGTGAAAAGATGTTCAACACTACTAATCATTAGAGAAATGAAAGTCAAACCCACATTGCAATCCTGCTTTATACCCACTGCTAAGTCACTTCAGTCGTGTCCAACTCTGTGCGACCCCATAGACGTCAGCCCACCCGGCTCTCCCGCCCCTGGGATACTCCAGGCAAGAACACTGGAGTGGGTTGCCATTTCCTTCTCCAGTGCATGAAAGAGAAAAGTGAAAGTGAAGTCGCTCAGTCGTGTCCGACTCTTAGCGACCCCATGGACTGAAGCCTACCAGACTCCTCCATCCATGGGGTTTTCCAGGCAAGAGTACTGGAGTAGGCTGCCATTGCCTTCTCCTACTAGATTGTGATAAATGTTGGCGAGCATGTAGACAGATTGGGACCTTCCTATAGTGCTGGTGGAAATGTAAAATAGTGTAGCTGTTGTAGAAAGCAGCGTAGTAGTTCCTAAAAAACTTAAGCATAGAGGTGACATTTGCCCCAGCAATTGCACTCATAGGTATGTGTCTGAGAGAAAGGAAAACACTGCACACAAACGTTCTTAGCAGCAGTGTTCCTGGTAGCCGAAAGGTAGAAACAGTTCAAATGCCCATCAGCTAATGAATAAATAAACAAAATGTTATCTATCCGTTCAATGGAATATTAGTCAGCCACGAAGTGGAATGATATACTTGCTCCAACATGGATAAGCCTTGCAGACATGCTAAGGAAGAAGCCAGTCACAAAAACCCACACATTGTGATTCCAATTCTATGAATCCTGCAGGATGAGCACATGTAGAGAAAGTGGATTAGTAGTTGTTCAGGATTGGGAAGTGATGACTAAGGGTACAGAATGTTGTTTTGAGGTTGTGAAAATATTCTACATTTGCTTGTGGTGATAGTTGCACAACTCTATGAGCACACTAAAACCATTGAATTGTGTACTTCAATAAAGTGAATTATGTCACAATAAAGCTTTTACCCCCCCCCCCCAAAAAAAAAGGTTGTACTGACTAGTATTCCCACTAGCAGTGTGTAAGAGCCCATTTGCCTATATCCTCCCCAGCTCTGGGTTGTTCATAACCGTAATTTTAAATTCTAAATCAGCTCTGTTGAGGTTTAATATGTAAACAATAAAATGCATGCTTTTAGATGTGCCGTTACATGTGTGTGCTCAGTCAATTGCTCGGTCGTGTCTTGTTTGTGACCCCATGGACTGAAGCCCACCAGGCTCTTCTGTCCGTGGAATTTTCCAGGCAAGGATACTGGAGTAGGTTGCTTTTTCCTTCTCCAGGGAATCTTCCCAACCCAGGGATTGAACCCAAGTCATTCTAAATCAGCTCAATTGAGGTTTAGTATGTAAACAATAAAATTCACCCTTTTAGATGTGCAGCTGTATAATTTTGACAAATATACACACGTGTACACGTGTATTACCACTGCGGCCCAGACACAGGGCATATCCACCCCCCGAGAAGGTTCCCCCGGACCCTCCCTGGGCATTCTGCCCCATCTCTGTCTCTCTCACTGTAGCTTAAGTTTGTCCAGTGTTTTGTGTAAATGGAATCATACAGGATAATACTCTTTTATCTGACTTCTTTTGTTCAGCATATATTTAACTCATCTGTCATACGTGTTGCTCCATGTATTAGTATTGTTACCTGGATAGACCACAACCTGCTTATCTGTTCACCTGTTGGTAGATATTTGGCTTGTCTTCCTTTCATTGTTTTCAGCTTTATCATGAATAAAGCTGCTACGAATGTTTATGTATAAGCCTTGGTGTGGACGTATATTTTTATTTCTCTTGGGGAAATGTTTGGTGATGTGTAAAGTGTGTGTTTAACTTCATAAAAAACTGTCAAATGATTTCCGAAAATGGCTATACCTTTACAAAAATATCAGGTACCATTATTACTGTGCATTCAAAACTCTGTTAATCTGATAGCCAAAAAATGGCGTCTCTGGTGTTTTAATTTGCATCTCTTTTATCTATAGTGTATCATTTGTTCCCTGAATTTGACCATTTATTTTATTTTATTTTTTTTGTTTCGATTGTTTATTAACCAGATTACAATAATAATCCCGGTAGATACCTTAGTTCATCCTTCTAATAAGCCTGTTGATCTGGTCTTCCCTGTTGCCAGCATCTCCACCTTCTACAAAATGGGTGGTCTTTTTCTTCATTCCACCTCGTGGAGAAGACAATTTAAAGGGCCACAGGAAGTTGTTTGCTTCTTTGAAACGTTTTCAAGCGGTATAGATCTCATGAATCAGATCCTCCATGCAGATGATTCCATATTTCCCAAGAGATCAAGCAATCAATGCGTTGTCTGTCAGGGCAATTCGCTTTTTGTTGATTTTGCCAAACCACGCTTGTAAATCAATTAATTTACAGACTTCAGATTTGGGTACCCCATGCAATGTATGGCTCCACAATTCTCAGCATGTTAATTGAGGCCTTGTTGAGCTTCACAGAGGTGCCGCTGAAGATCTGCCGGAGGCGAAGGAGCCGCAGCACCTTTCGAGCCTTTGGGCTCACACCATTGATTCCTCTGATCCTGATGACAAACGCCAATTTGGGTTCCGCGGGTACATAGAAGTTACCGGCTTTTCGTGCCATCCTAGCCATTCAAATTTCAGTTCTGTACATCTGCCTGTATTCCTTGTGGTAATGCTTAGCTTTTTCATAGATAAGCTTCCTCCTTGCCTTTCGAAGCATCTTTTGGGCAAACTTCTTTCTCAGTCGCTTGATCTTAAGCTCTGCGAAATTCTTCCGCTTTTTCTTAAGGGTTTCTGGCACAGCAGGAACCTTCTTTTTCTTCTCTTCTGCACCCTCCATGGTTCCAGCCGGGAAAGAGCTGACCATTTATTTTATATTTGTGAGTTTCCTTTTAATTCTTTGGATTTGTTCTTTTTTTTTTTTTTTTTTTAAGTTGGGATGTGGGTCTTTCCTTCTCCAGTTTTTTTTTTTTTCATCTTTCTGTTATAAAAAATGATAACAGAAAAGTTGAAGTAACGGTGCAGCCATCATGTTTATAATCACTGCCCATACAGTTCACATTTGTTAACTTTTGCTATACTTGCTTAATGTGTCTGTATCTCTTACTTTCTAAACCCCTAATAATACAAGAGATTTCTTTCTAAAACTTCCCTTTCCTAAACCCTACCCTCTCTTCTTTCCTTCCTCTCTCTTTCCCCTCTTTCTCATTCTGCTTTAAAAAAAAATTTTTTTTTTAATGTGGACCATTTTTAAAGTCTTTATTGACCTTGTTAGAACATTGCTTCTGTTTTACGTTTGGTGTTTTGGCTCTGAGGCGTGTGAGATCTAGTTCCCCGACCAGGGATTGAACCTGCGCCCCTTGCACTGGAAGGCAAAGTCCTAACCGTTGGACCCCCAGGGAGGTACCCTCATTCTGCTTTATTTAAATAACTGGTATGAGAAGCTAGCTCTTCCTCCTGCCCTATCGTCTTTTTGGATTATCAGTTCAGTCAGTTCCATCACTCTTCATGTCCGACTCTTTGTGACCCCGTGAATCAGAAAATAACACTGAACCTGAGCGTGAGACAGAGAGACGCTGACTTTCCACGGCTCTCTTCTTTTCCCAAGAGTATAACCACTGTAGCGGACCCCAGCCCACCAGAAAAGGGGAGGCAGCAGTGAGGTGGAGAACTTAAGGCTCCAGAGAGTCAACACTCTTAACTCCCGTCATCAAAGCCAAGAATGAAGGAGGCAGGGCACCAGAAGCCATAACTGCCGATACTTTGAGAAAGACCTCTTTATTCCTCCTGCCGGAAACCGTTTTCTCTACACCCCCTCTCCCGGGTTAAGTCCCGCCTGTCTTGGAGACTCAGCTCAGGCATCCTGCTTGAGGAAGCCATCCTGAATCCACCACTGGGCGCCCTGCTGTTTCCATGCCCTGCACACATGCCCTCGCTCCCTTGAAGCAAGACGTTTCTGACTTTCCCATTAGCTTGCGAGGTCCGAGGGCCAGAGCCTGGCTTTTGCGCCTGGTCCTCCACACAGGGTCTGATGCGTCCCACGCAGGCTCTTGGCAAGTGTTGCTGGGAGGCTTCACTTCCTGGCCGGCTGACGATTTCTCCAGTTATGGCTGCGTTTGCTTTCCTGGTCGTGAAAGCATGGTGGACTCGCAGGCTCTTCTTTATCAAAACTCGTATTTGTCTGAGCCTTATAAAAAGCTGAGAAATGAAAACTGTGGCCTTTCCCTTTTTATTTGTTCCAGCAGCTGCCTTCTCATCATTTTAGGGCAGTCGTTTCTCACTTGGTACTTTTCACTTTTCTTTATTCTTTTAGATTCTTAGAATTATGGGCTTTGAACCTAAAGAGGCTTAGCCATCAGCTGCACAACCTAAAGGGCTTCCAGGTGGCTCAGTGGTAAAGAATCCACCTGCCAATGCAAGAGATGCGAGTTTGATTTTTGGGTCGGGAAGATTCCCCGGAGAGGGAAATGGCAACCCACTCCAGTATTCTTGCCAGGAAAACCCTATGGACAGAGGAGCCTGGCAGGGGTCCATGGGATCGCAAAAGAGTTGGACACAACTGAGCGACTAAACAACAGCAACAACACAACTTAAAATGTGAACCCAACTGGCCTGTCCACTTTCTCCTGGAGTACCTGCAGCGTTTAGAACTGCACCCTCAGCATTCCTGCCTGGGTTTTCCCTCTCTCCCTCCCGCTGTCTCCCAGGTTTCCCCTCGCTGGCCTGCCTGAGTGGTGCTTGATACAGGGCCTTGCTGTGAAGCGTGCCTGAGAGCTGAGGTGAGGGTGAGTGATGGGTCCCTGGCGGCGTTTTCTTGCTCGGGAGGCTGGGAGCATGGGGAACGGCAGGCTTCAGTTCCTGTTAAAGAGCTCTTAGGCTTTTCTCCTATGTAGATACTTGTCTGGGCTGGGAGAGTGAAATGGTGCTAATAAAAAAAGGGAGAGAGTTGTGTTTGTGCTGCTAATACTGGTGGGATTCAATCTGCCTTTTCATTGAAGAACCGCGTATCTAATCTCTAAGTGGTAGTTCTCTTTGGCTCTCAAGGACCTTTGCTCATCACCCACCCCTAACAGTCATTCTCTCCTTGTCCCTTGAGTCGAGTCGCTGGGAGGCTTGGCTGAGGCGGCCAAGAGTCCTTCAACTGTGCTTTCTCACAGCCTAGGGTCAGAACTGTTCCGAATGTTGTGGGAAATGTCAGCCGGATGCGTTCATCCGTTTATCAAGAACCTCCTGTGTTCCACACCCTGTTAGTCCATTCTGAATACCTTTCTTCACTTCATTCTTGCCACAGCTCTGTGAAACAAGACTGTCTTTTCCCCAAAAAAAGCGAAGTTATGGAAGGCCAGCTGTCTGCCTGAGGCCGCATGGTCGGCAGGTGGGGACGCGGATGGGAGAGTCGCAGGTGGTTAGGAAAGCGTCCTTCTGAGTAAAAGCTTCTGCTGTACTTTAGAGTCAGCCCTAACCGTGAGGCACGTGGCGTTTCTACCCATGAAGGTAGGCCGGCCTGAGATTCTGTCGATGGATTTTTCTGTCATCAGGACAGCACAGTGGACAGGATCAGATTTCCTCAGTAAAACCTGGAATTTCGACATGAGAGGAATCAGATGTTATCCTTCTTTCTTATGCCAAGAAAGTGGAGCCAGCCCTTGCAATAATAGAAAGACTCTGAAACTTAACAGTTAAAAAGTCCCCGTAGAGCTTTCTTGGCAGCTCAGTAGTGAAGCATCTGCCTGCCAATGCAGGGGACACAAGTTCGATCCCTGGTACGAGAAGATCCCACATGCCTCAGAGCAACTAAGCCCATGTGCCATAACTCCTCAACTCACATGCCGCGACTACTGAAGCCCACATGGCTAGAGCCTGCACTCTGCAGCAGAAGCCATTGCATTGAAGAGTAGCCCCCGCTCGCGGCAGCTGGAGAAAGCCCACCCTGTGTGCAACAATGAAGACCCAGCCCAGCCAAAAATAAATAAAATTATTATTATTTTTTTAATCCCTGTAAATGGCTGGCTTCAGGTCTTGTTCACAAGTACCCCTCCCCCAGCTCCTCTTCCCTGCAAATGCACACTGGTCCCCAAAGATCTGTAGGATAAATAGCACAAAATCTTGCCGTTTGGTTCAGTCTGTCATTGCCCCACAAACTCCTGCCCGGCCCATTTGTTGCTTTTGTGTGTGATTGTGGAGCATAGTCCTCAGCATAGCAGGGACTTCAATTTTGAGAAAATAAAATGTTCGTCAGTTTTTGGGTGGACTTTACCCTCAGCCCTTCTGTTTGTTGGATTATTTGTGCCTTAGATATTCCCATTTTATTTTCGTCTGCTCTCCCAGGAGGCCTTGAAGCAGGGGGAAATGAAAGAGATAAGTCACCCTGACCTTGATTTTTATAGCACTGTAGTAGCTAAAGGTGTGTTTACCCTCTCAGGGAGCCATAAAAAAAACACTTTTCTTTTTAAGCATTTGCAACAGCACTTAAGATGGCAAGTAGCTCTGCAGCTGGGTTTATAACACATAAAGATCAGAGGTTAAAATTCGGGTATGGTAATAAATCAAAACCTCTTTTCATCTTTCACCCCTGTTTTTAAGTTTGGTTTTATGAGTAACAAATTGTTGCTTCTGACCAAGAGGGCATGGTGCAAATGAGTATATCAGAAAGGGAAAATGTAGGTATTTTGAAGGCGAGAAAGTATGTGTCGGGAGACAGTGTCAGCAGATGTCAGTGTCGTCTCAGCTGGCCAGGGCGGAGACGGATGGCGTTTCTGAAGCAGAGACCAAGCAGAGATTATCCAGCTTGCCTTCGATTTAGGGTGTTAATCTCCACCTCTACTGCTCATCCCCAAAGCCTCTGCCACTTAGAAGGTTAATGAGTTGATTAAAAAGCATGCCTGGGAGGAGGATGAAAAGAGGGAGAGACGTAGGGTGACAACCGATTCTCAGCAGCAGATGAAAGGGACAGTCTCTGTATAGGCAAAAGTAGAATAGATTTTATTTTGAAATATCTTTTATGGGAAGAGGGCTGTGGAGAGTTCTTCATCTGTTTGGATGCTTTTTAAAGGGGCCATCCCCTGTGGCTCAGACAGTAAAGAGTCTGCCCACAGTGCAGGAGGCCTGGGTTCAATCCCTGGGCTGGGAAAATCTCCTGGAGAAGGGAATGGCTACCCACTCCAGTTTTCTTGCCTGGGAAATCCCGTGGACAGAGGAGCCTGGCAGATTGCAGTCCATGAGACAAAGAGTAGGACACGACTGAGCGACCAACACTTTCAGTTTTCTTGCCTTTTATAGTCCCTCTCCTCGACAAGAGATTAGAGGTCTGGGGTTGTGGTGGGGGTGCTCTAGACCTTGCTCATCCCTCTTTTGCTCAATGGTAGCTGGTGTTACCCCATCACCTCCTACTGTGGGTGCCTCTCAGTTGTATTCTTAGGGCCAGCCTCTGGGGAGGGGTACAGTTCAGACCCTATGAACTGGAAAGGACATTGGGAGAAGCTAGTTCAGTTCTCCCCCATCGAGAAAAGGGAAACTGAGGCCGGGGTAAAGGAATGACTTGTGGGGCAGAGATGGTGTCCCTTTGCGGTTTAGCATCCAGAACTGGGACCAGGGGGCTGGAGCGAGCCTCCTGGTTTCGTCTTCTGCAGTTTGCAATAAACCCTTCTCTTTCATCTAGGCATCTTCTCCAAAGTGAAGCAATCCTGGAAAAAGTAGCAGTCAGTTAATTCACAAAGCCCTGTGGCCTGATTTTAAATGGTGAGGGGAGGAGATGGGAGGTGGAATGGGGAGAGGGGGACATAAAACGAGAACAAAGGGACAGTAACACATCCTGTGAGAGCCTGGACTTGAGGCCAAGGAGGACTTCAGTGTGGGAGGGAGCAGGTATTGAGAGGGGGAGGGCTGCTGGAAGGGTAGGGAGGTGTGGGTTGGGCGAAGGCAGGAATGAGGCCGGTGGGAGGTGGGGGAAAATTAGAGAAAATCAGAGATACCAAGGGAACATTTCATGCAAAGATGGGCACAATAAAGGACAGAAATGGTATGGACCTAATAGAAACAGAAGATACTAAGAAGAGGTGGCAAGAATACACAGAACTTTACAAAAAAGATCTTGATGACCCTGATAACCATGATGATGTAATCACTCACCTAGAGCCAGATATCCTGGAATGTGAAGTCAAGTGGCTTTAGGAAGCATCACTGTGAACAAAGCTAGTGGAGGTGATGGAATTCCAATTGAGCTATTTCAAATCCTAAAAGACGGTGGTTTTAAAGTGTTGCACTCAATATGCCAACAAATTTGGAAAACTCAGCAGTGGCCACAGGACTGGAAAATGTCAGTTTTCATTGCAATCCCAAAGAAAGGCAATGCCAGAGAATGTTCAGACTACCACACAATTGCACTCATCTCACATGCTAGCAAAGTAATGCTCAAAATTCTCCAAGCTAGGCTTCAACAGTATGTGAACCAAGAACTTTCAGATGTTCAGGTTGAGTTCAGAAAAGGCAGAGGAACCAGAGATCAAATTACCAACATCTGTTGGATCATAGAAAAAACAAGAGAGTTCGAGAAAAACTTCTGCTTCATTGACGACGCTAAAGCCTTTGACTGTGTGGATCACAAAAAACTGGAAAATTCTTAAAGAGATGGGAATACCAGACCACCTAACCTGCCTCCTGAGAAGTCTGTATCCAGGTCAAGAAGCAACAGTTAGAACTGGACACGACAATGGACTGGTTCCAAATCGGGAAAGGAGTACGTCAAGGCTGTATGTTGTCACCCTGCTTATTTAACTTATATGCAGAGCACATCATGGGAAATACCAGGCTGGATGAAGCACAAGCTGGAATCAAGATTGCCAGGAGAAATATCGATAACCTCAGATTATGCAGATGACACCACCTTTATGGCAGAAAGCAAAGAGGAACTAAAGAGCCTCTTGATGAAAGTGAAAGAGGAGGGTGAAGAAGCTGGCTTAAAACTCAACATTCAAAAAACTAAGATCATGGCATCTGGTCCAGTCTCTTCATGGCGAATAGATGGGGAAACAATGGAAACAGTGACAGACTTTATTTTCTTGGGCTCCAGAATCACTGCAGATAGTGACTGCAGCCATGAAATTAAAAGATGCCTGCTCCTTGGAAGAAAAGTTATGACCAACCTAGACAGCATATTAAAAAGCAGAGACATTTCTTTGCCAACAAAGGTCCGTCTGGTCAAAGCTATGGTCTTTCCAGTAGTCATGTATGGATATGAGATTTGGACTATAAAGAAAGCTGAGCGCCAAAGAATTGATGCTTTTGAACTGTGGTGTTGGAGAAGATTCTTGAGAGTCCCTTGGACCGCGAGGAGATCCAACCAGTCCTTCCTAAAGGAGATCAGTCCTGAATATTCATTGGAAGGACTGATGCTGAAGCTGAAACTCTAATACTTTGTCCACCTGATGCGAAGAGCTGACTCATTGAAAAAGACCCTGATGCTGGGAAAGATTGAAGACGGGAGGAGAAGGGGATGACAGAGGATGAGATGGTTGGATGGCATCACCGACTCAATGGACGTGAGTTTGGGTAGACTCCGGGAGTTGGTGATGGACAGGGAGGTCTGGCGTGCTGCAGTCCGTGGGGTTGCAAAGAGTCGGACTCGACTGAGTGGCTAAACTGATCTGAACTGGGAGGTAGGAAGACCATTTTCCCTCTGGTGGGGGAAGTACTAGTGAGCAAAACAGACGAGTCACTATGTGCCTCATGGAAAATGCAATTGGTTGTGAAGGCACACCGTCAGTCCACACACACACACACACACACACACACACACACAGGCTGTCGCAGGTTATGGTCGGTACAGGGGTAGACAACAAAGTCATTTACACTGAGAAGTCATTTACTCTGGGAGGGAGACAAGGAAGGTGAATAAGGTTCTTGTTTAACCCAGATGTGTAGCTGTGGGGACCTGGACCTGGGTGAATATGTAGGGATTCTCTCTAGCAAGCAGGGCAACCCCTGAAGGAGTCTCACTGGGGGAGAAATGTGAACAGACACGTATTGTCCTGGTCCAGGTTGTTCTGGCCTCCTGGGTGGGAGGGAGGCAGGCGGGGCGGAGCCCGGAGAGGAAGCCTGGGGACCTTGGCGGGGGCCCTGTGTCAACCCTGCCTCCCCGTGCCCCCTCCCCTGGCCTTTGCCGTGCACCACTGAGGGACCCCTGCACAGCACACACGTGGTCTCCGCCTGTCTGTCAGCTCCACGAGGCTAGGGACTTGGTTCTGTCTGCTCCTCTGTCCTTGCACCTAGAACTGCCCTAAATAACAGATCTGGGTGAGTGGATCAGGATTGTGTCCTGAAGAGAGTGATGTTTCAGCTGGATTAATCTGCCCACAGTAGGAGTGCTGTATATGGCCCATATGTAACCCGAAGAGATTCCGTCTCTTGCCATCAACCCGTTGCTGGTGTTAAGCACCATTTTACACAGGGCGTTATGCTGTGATAGGTACAACATAGAATTAACTACTGGCTCCAGCTTCGGGCCCCATAAAGGTTAGAACTTGATAGATGTACCCAGAGCAACTTTAGTTAACTTACTGTAGTGTCACTGTGACCCTAGTCACATTGCCAAAGGTTTGGAGCCTTGAATGCAATAGAGAACAGATCCATCTTTTTTTTTTCTTAATAGTCAATGTTGACTTTTAAAAACGTAGCAAACACAGGACCTAATAAAAATGTAGCACATATTTGCACACTTTATTAGGAGCTTTAGCAGAAATAAACACTAACAAATTCCCCCCCCCCAAAAAAAAAACGTAGCCAATGCTTTTTAAAGCCTATTTATAGGTCTTGGCTACCTGAAGCGTGTCACCTTATCCTTTGAAATGCATCAGACAGCTTCAGATTTCTGTGCCTGTTAAGTAGGTTACGTAGCTGGCGGTACCTCAAAGATGGCTGATGATGGTGATAATAACAAATTCGTTTCTTGCCAGCCTTCATAGGAACTCAGAAACATTTGCAAGATGACCTATCCCGACTCTGTCTCTGCCAGCCAGTCCCGTGTCTCCAGGTGCGCTCTGGCTGGAGACCTCTGCCGATTTACGTCCCCTCTCTGCCAGGTGTCCGCAACCGGTGGTTTTTCCATTCTTCACACAGAAATCTTAACCTTGGTGAATACTTGAACCTGCTAATTACCTTTTCCCGTAGGCGAATGAAAGTGCTAGGGAAATGCCGTATTCTTTGAGGCTGGTACTGAATATAATCGAAACCCCTTACTTGTACCTGTGAGTTGGCCACTTTGATCAGGGTGAAGGCGGCAGTTACCGTATCAGCGAGGTGGGGCTGTGCCGTAGACAATAAAATGGGAATAGCGCTTGTGTTTGGGTGTGTAACCATGCGACTTTGTTTTGTTTTGCTGGCTTCACCTTCTAAACTTCCTTTTGACGTTAAGTGTTACGGTTAGAAATGAAAGGGACATGTGTGAAGAAAATTAAAGAGGGCAGTTTCAGATTTCTCTTTTTAAATAGGTTAAGTTGTTCGAATAAGTAGAGAAACAGACTCCATTCTAAGGCGGAAGTGACCCAGCCGAAATGGTTAGTGCTGTCCACAGTGGTGTATTTGTTAAGGGCAACTCCAATCAAAATGCCAGAATAGTTTTCTTTTGAGATTGGACACCACGACTATAAAGTTGGAACATGGAGGAATAAACAGGCAAGGATTAAAAAAAAAAATGATGGGGACTAACTCTACTTAGTAACGTGTATCACAAACTTCCAATTATTAAATCACTGTAGTACTAAGACAGGTAGACACGAATCAGTGATAGGAGGCCCCCTCAGAACAGACCTTAGCGTATATTATGACCAACCTAGATAGCATACTCAAAAGCAGAGACATTACTTAGCCAACAAAGGTCTGTCTAGTCAAGGCTATGGTTTTTCCTGTGGTCATGTATGGATGTGAGAGTTGGCCTGTGAAGAAGGCTGAGCGCCAAAGAATTGATGCTTTTGAACTGTGGTGTTGGAGAAGACTCTTGAGAGTCCCTTAGACTGCAAGGAGATCCAACCAGTCCATTCTGAAGGAGATCAGCCCTGGGATTTCTTTGGAAGGAATGATGCTAAAGCTGAAACTCCAGTACTTTGGCCACCTCATGCAAAGAGTTGACTCATTGGAAAAGACTCTGATGCTGGGAGGGATTGGGGGCAGGAGGAAAAGGGGATGACAGAGGATGAGATGGCTGGATGGCATCACTGACTTGATGGACATGAGTCTGGGTGAACTCTGGGAGTTGGTGATGGACAGGGAGGCCTGGCGTGCTGCAATTCATTGGGTCGCAAAGAGTCGGACATGACTGAGCAACTGAACTGAACTGAACTGAATGGAAGTGTCATCAACTAGTGAGGGAAGATGAGATAATCAGATAACCAGTCGGAGTTTATTTTGGTGAGCTGTGTAAAGAGCGCAATGAGTTAAATATAAAAATGGAAACCGTTTAAAACATAGGCACAAAACACCAAAAGAACTGGGGCGCTCAGAAGTGGTCCCAGGTGTTACATGTGAGAATGTGGCGTATGATGATGACAGTATTTTACTCCAAGGGGAAAGGTGGGTAATTGAGTGAACGGGTAGGAACCACTGACTGAAGCAGGATCCCAGTATCTTCATGACACCAACACAACTTCCAGATGAAGGAAATAACTGATAAAAATGTGAAGCTGTGAAAGAAGACATAGATATGTGTTTTCACCGTCTTGGGATAGAAAAGCCCTTTTAATTATGACACAAAAGATGGAAACATAAAAGACAGGACTTTACATTTTTGATTGTGTTAATGAACAATTCCAACTGAAAACAATAACAACCCAAAGCTCATCTTGTATGAAAAAGTTAAGTAGAGTGAAAAAGCAAAACAAAGCACCCTGAAAATAGTCAAGACGACATACTAACTCTGCCGTGTGTGCTGCGGACATTTCTGCCAAATTCAGAGCTCTCACACAACAGGAAAGGAACAGAAGACGTGCAGACAGTTAACATGAGAAACCCAAAGACCAATAAACATGAAAAGATACTAATAAGTCGGAACTGAAAAATGAGTGATCTGAATTTTTTTTGTTTGTAAGATTAGCAAACATCAATAATGACTAATATAAGCAAGGGTTTGGGAAGTAGGCAGTGTTCACTGCTATTAAGAGTGTAAATTAGTATAACCCTTGAAAGTCTTTGACTAAAACCAAGTTATAAATGTACACATACCCTCTGATTCAGGTTTCCAATTTCTAGAAATTTATCTCACAGAAACAGTCATGCCATTGCACAGAAATATAAGTAGCAATACGGTCATCTCAGCACTAATAGTGAAAAACAGAAGCAATGTATGTCCATTAATATAAATGAATGCCTGTTTATGGAAAAGTGGTTAGGTAGATTGTTTTAAATGTACACAATGGAATATTCTGTAACCAATAAATCTATACCCAACTATAATAAGATGTTCATGACCTGTAAGTGAAAAAAAGTAGACTATAAAACAAGATAATCCCATATATTTAATATTTTTTCATAGGTTTTAATCTGAATGTATGCATACATATACATAATCAAATATATATACATTACAGGGACTTCAGGCCAACTGCAAAGTGAGAGAGAACAGTCCACAAGACTTCCCCCACTTCTGACACCAACTGCAAGTTCCCAGAACCATCCTCGGGTCCTGTAATTGCTAGAAAGACACGCAGGACTCACTGAGCGCTGCTAGACTCATGGTTACAGTTCATCACAGGGACAAGATGAAATCAGCCAAGGGAAGCCGTGCGCAGGGCCGGGGCTGAGAGGGTCCAGGTGTGGTGCTTCTGTCCGCCCTCTGCCACTGGACCGCGTGACCTCCCCCCACCACAGTGTGTGACACTGCTCACCCGGGACGCGCACCTGAGTCTTTGGTCTTCAGAGTTTCTCCTGGGCTGGGTCACTGCCTGTGTGACTGACCTCTAGTCTCCAGCCCCTCCCAGAGACTGCCGATACTTCTTAGTCATCACTTCCTCTGGAGATTGGAACCACACGCCCTGCTCCCTGCTCCACGGTCCCCATCCTCATCACAAAGTGAGGTTGTCCTGAGCCCCAGGCACACTCAGATCCAACTGTTAAGCAGGACATTCCAGCGGCCTGGAGGTCACCTCCAACCCCCACGAGGCGAGGGCAAGGGCTAGACTTCTCTTTGGATAAGGTTATTTCTCAGTACACAGTGTTATCACCAAAATTTAAACAAGGGTGATTACTAGGTGGTGGAATTGCAGTTGACTTTGCTTTCATTCTTGGTACTATTCTGTGTTGTTTGAATTTTCTTTCAGTATGAGTATATAATTTATTTAAAAGTTAAATAAGACTAACAAAGCTTAAAAAGAGGTTAAAATGAAAAGTAAGTCTCTGGGTAAGGTGGGGGTGGACAGGCATGCATGCACGCTTAGTCGTGTCCCACTCTTCACGACCCCATGGGCTGTAGCCTGTCAGGCTCCTCTGTCCATGGGATTTCCCAGGCAAGAATACTGGAGTGGGTGGCCGTTTCCTTCTCCACGGGATCTTCCCCACCCAGGGACTGACCCTCTGTCTCCTGCATTGGCAGGCGGATTCTTTACAGCTGCGCCACTTATTCAGAGACATGCTATAAAAAGAAGTAAAGACCCAAACCTAGGGGAAACATTAGCAGAGGAGTATCACAGAGTGTTAATGTCATTAATGTTACAGTATTACGGATATAAAATAGCAAGAAGAAAACAACTAACATTTCAACACATGTTGAAAAGTGAGTTAAGATTTGTCGTCTAGGTAACAAGAGTGTCCCAAAGCTGGCTTCCTGCTTTTGAGGTCACGCTCCAGCTGCAGAAGATACCACGACTGGGGAAGGTGGGCGAAGAGTACATGGGATGCTTTATACCTTTTTTTTTTTTTTAACCTTCTGTGAGTCTATGTAATTATTTCAAAATAATAAGTTTTTTTAAAAACAAAAGGCACAGATAGCTCATCAAAGAGACGCATAGCTAGTACACAGATTTTTAAAAGCGTTTTACTGACAGGTTATACAGTTGAAGTCAGGCACCACTTTTTCCTGTTGTTAAGTCCAGTCCCATCCTCAGTCCAGAGGAGCCGGGTACACCTGGGTTCTGGGTTCAAGTTTACGCCCCTGGCAAATAGACATGTGGTTATAGTTTTAACTGGTGCCCTGCCTAGCATCACTGCTCCCGCCTAAAAGGCCAGTCGTGGCTCGAGGCGGACAGGAAACACCAGGCTTTCACACCCAGAAACGCACCTAAGACTGAAGTTCGGTGCTCAGCAACGTGCCCCAGACTTGGGCATCGCCTGCTCTGCGCAACCCGTGGTCCCAGGCTCCCCTAAAGAGGAGGGGCATCGGCATCCGTTTACCAAAGGTGGGACTCTGACAGCTCATGCCAGCAGTCCAGAAAGGGAAACCATCCTTTGCTCATTTGCTTGGCAATGGTGTAAGCGTGGTGGCGTCTGTGCCCAGGTGGGCGGCCTGGACACAGAGGGAGCGCTCAGGCAAGGACTTGAACCACTGTCCTTCACGTTCAGGGCCAGGGGAGTCACTGCTGCGGCCAGCCCGATTCTACCCGTTTCAGCTCCATCAGGGTGCTCTAGGTTTTGATTGTCACGGAAATGGTCACTCCCGGCTAAGTACACAAAACAGACAACCACAGTTCTCACAAACGTGCTCATACACGTGAGCAGACAACACCTAGACACAGGGGCACACCCGCACACGCAGGCACACTTACACACTCACACACACCATGCACACCACGCACACCACACCCATACCCATGCACCACACACTCATGCGTACACCGCACACATGCCCCCGAGACACACCTGCTCACCGCACACCACAGTAAAGACACACACACACCCATTCACCTTGTCAGTAGGACAGGCCTGGAATGAAGCGCTCAGAAGCCCATATGCCTGCCTTGCTGCCTCCTCCCTCTGAGCCTGCTTCGCCAGTAGGACTTTCTTTGAGTCTTAAAAAAGATGCTAAGTGCCCCAGGAGGGGGATGAGTTTGGGGTGCAGGAGATAGGACCCACGCCTGGGCGTGGGAGCAGGCCCTGGAAACCTCACAGGCGCTCCCTGGGCGGTGGCTCTGCTTGGGCAGGTGGCCCAGGGCGGAGGGCCCATGGCTCCAGGGCGATTCCCCTGAACACAGCGCCCTCCGCCTGCCGTGCCTCACGCGGGGCCGCTCCCCACGCCTCGGCTCCTCAATGAACCTTTGTCCGTCTGGAGCCTGTTAGTTTTGGCTCCTAGCAGCCCGTGGAACCAGGCCCAGATCCCAGGAAAAGCCAATGGAGACCGCTCTTTTGAAGAAAAAGAGTCAGAGTCCTGGAAGAGAGACCAGTCTAGCATTATTCACTCATTCGCTCATGTAAGAAACCACTTATTCACCATTATCCTCGTATTTGGATCTAGGGCACAAAACCGACTTGTGCACAAGTTTCGTATCTGCTCATGTGATGAATTGCCTTCTGTAATTAACTGGAAGCCCTGTAAGGCTTTGGACTGTACCTGGTCTTGTTCCCTTGTTTATTTTGAAGAAAAAAAAAATATATATATATATATATAAAATACATTCCTATGTTATATTTGAGCAGTAGAAAACAACAGTAAACAGTGAAAACTTAACTCACCGACTGAGGCTCCTTAATTCTTGATTCAGCTCTCCAAAGGAAATCACTGTTTCCTGTTACCTGTTTTCTTGTGTGTCTTCCCTGAGATTGACTGGACATTTTCTTCCCTCCTTTCCTGTGTGTGTGTCTGTGTGCACGTGTCTTTTGAAAATACAAATGGTGGCCACGCTGTGTATCTTCCACCTTTTTTTTTTTCTTTCCCACTTAATACATCTTGCAGATCTTGCTGTTTGTTAGGTACTTAGTGTTAGTCACTCAGTCGTGTCTGACTCTGGAACCCATGGTCTGTAACCCGCCAGGCTCCTCTTTCCATGGAATTCTCCAGTTAAGAAGATTGGAGTGGGTTGCCATTTCCTCCTCCAGGGGATCTTCCCGACCCAGGGATCAAACCTGGGGCTCCTGCGTTGCAGGCAGATTTTTTACTGTCTGAGCCATCAGCACATGTAAATGTTTGTTGTTCCCAGCCTTTTCCTCCCACCGACAGGGCTGTAGTTTAATGTCTTCTATTTATGTCTTTGTGTCCGTGTGCAGATGGGTCTGGAGTAGAGTCTACTCCTAACCGTGGGATTGGGAGTTGGGGGGATGCGCGTTTGAAATGTTGATACACAGTTGGCCACTTGCCCTCCGAAGGTCACAGTTGTTTTTGCCCCTCATCACATCCCGTCCCTGGTGCCAGTGTAACCATCACTCTTCGCTTACCAGAATTCTGAGCTGACTGGGAAATCAAAAGTGGAGTCAGTTCACAGCAGCACTGTTCACAATGGCCAGAACATGAAACAACCCAAATGTCCGTCAGCAGATGAAGGAGTAAACAAACTGTGGTCTCTCCATCCAGTGGCACGTGATTCAGCCATGAGAAGGGAGGAAGCACTGACACATGCTGCAGTGTGGGTGAGCCTCGAAACTATTGCGCAAGGTGAAAGAGCCAGAGTCACAAGGCCGCGTATTTTATCATTTGGTTTATGTGAAATGTCCAGAAGAAACAAATTCACAGAAACAGAAAGTAGATCATAGTTGCCAGAGGCCAGGGGAGGAAGTAACAGGGAGTGACTGCTATGGGTACAGGGCTTCCTTTTGGGGTGAGGAAAACAGCACTGAAACCAGCAGTGATGGTTACATAGCATTCTGGACAGACTTCATGCCAGTGAACTGTGCATTTTAAATGGTCAAAGTGGTAACTTTTATTCTACATATATTGTCAGTTCAGTTCAGTCACTCACTCGTGTCCGACTCTCTGTGACCCCATGAACCGCAGCACGCCAGGCCTCCCTGTCCATCACCAACTCCCGGAGTTTACCCAAACTCATGTCCATCGAGTCAGTGATGCCATCCAGCCATCTCATCCTCTGTTGTCCCCTTCTTCTCCTGCCCCCAATCCCTCCCAGCATCAGGGTCTTTTCCAGTGAGTCAACTCTTCGCATGAGGTGGCCAAAGTACTGGAGTTTCAGCTTCAGCATCAGTCCTTCCAATGACCACCACAAAAAAAGGTTCAGCAGATGTTGGCCAAATTATCCCCTGTATCGTTGATCAAGCTGCAGACGTGACTTGTCAGGGAACCCCAGACTGTCTTTCTAAGCAGCCCCAGGCAGCCCAGAACTAGGAGAGGCCTCCCCCACCCCAGGCTCGCTCTCTAGGCGTGGAATGGGAGGGACATGGGCCCTCAGGAGACAGCTTGTCCCCAAGAGGAAAGAAGGGGCTGCAACCCCCATGCCAGTCCCTTCTTCTACAGTCTTTAGCACACCAACTCACCCTCCCTGAGGAGGAGACAGATCTAGGAATGTGTTTTTGTTTTTTAATAAAAATTTTTTGAAGTACAGTTGACTTACAATGTTACATTTAATTTCTGCTGTATAGCAAAGCGACTCAGTTATACACACACACACACACACACACACATATATGTATTCTTTTTCGTATTCTCTTCCATTATGGTTTATCTCAGGATATTGAATATAGTTCCCTGTGCTATGCAGTAGGATCTTGTTTATCCATCCTGTCTATGCTAGTTTGCGTCTGTTAATCCCAGACTCCCAGTCCTTCTCTCCTCCACTCTTACTTCCCCGATGGCAACCACACATCTGTTCTCTGTGAGTCTGTTTTTCTTTCATTCGTGGATACGTTCATTTGTGTTGTATTTTAGATTCCACATGTAAGTGATGTCATATGGTATTTGTCTTTCTGACTTACCTTCGCTTAGTATGATGATCTCTATTTGCATCCATGTTGCTGAAAATGACATTTTAATGGCTGAATAACATTCCACTGTGTGTATGCAGCACGTCTCCTTTATCCATTCATCTGTTGATGGACATCTAGGTTGTCTCTGTGTCTTGGCTATAATAGATAGCGCTGCTGTGAACACTGGTGTGCGTGTCTTTTCAAATACTAGTTTTCTATCGGGGTATGCCCGGGAGCGGGATTGCCACGTCACGTGGGCCTCTGTTTTTAGTTTGTTTCCTGAGGAACCTCCATGCTGTTTTACATAGTGGCGGTGCCGATTTACACCCCACCAACGGTGTACGCAGGTCCCCTTTCTCCACATCCTCTCCACGTTTATTATTTGCAGACTTTTTAATGATGGGCATTCTGACTGGTGTGGGGTGATACCTTATTGTAGTTTTGATTCGCATTTCTCTAATAATTAATGGTGATGAGCATCTTTTCATGTGCCTAGTGGCCATCTGTATGTCTTTTTTTGAGCAGTATCTATTTAGATCTTCTGCCCATTTTTTGATTAGGTTGTTTGGTTTCATTTTTTGTTGTTATTAAATTGTAGGAGCTATTTGTGTATTTTGGAAGTTAAGCCCTTATCAGTTACATCATTTGCAGATATTTTCTCCCAGTCCTTAAGTTGTCTTTTTGTTTTGTTTATGGTTTCCTTTACTGTGCAAAAGCTTGTAAGTTTGATTAGGTCCCATTTATTTATTTTTGCTTTTATTTCTATTGCCTTGGGAGACTGACCTCAGAAAACATTGGTACGATTTTTGTCAGAGAATGTTCTACCTATGTGCTTTTTTAAGAATTTTATGATGTCTTATATTTAAGTCTTTAAGCCATTTTTGAATTAATTTTTGTGTGTGATGTGAGGGAGTGTTGTATTTTCATTGATTTATATGCGACTGACTTTCCCAGCACCACTTGCTGAAGAGGCTGGCTTTTCCCCCTTGTGTATTCTTGCCTCCTTTGTTGAAGATTAATTGCCCTTGGGTGTATGGGTTTATTTCTGGGCTCTGTTCTGTTCCATTGATCCATATGTCTCTTTTTGTGCCAATACCATGCTGTTTTGATTACTGTAGCTTTGAGGTATTATCTGAAGTCTGGGAGGGTTATGCTTCCTGCTTTGTTCTTATTCCTCAAGCTTGCTTTGGCAGAACTGGGTCTGTTATGGTTCCATTAAAATTTTTAAGATTATTCTAGTTCTGTGAAAAATGTCATGGGTATTTTGATAGGTAATGCTTTAAGTCTGTAGATTACTTTGGGTAGTATAGGCCTGGGAACATTTTGCCAGTGGGATTCCAGGAAGCATGAGGAATGGTGAAGAAGTAATACCTTACAAGCAAATATGGTTGCATGACCAAATGAATGGACTCCACCACTGTCTGGGCCCTACCTTGGAGCCTGTGCCTGCTTTCTTTTGCAGAGAATGCTCTGACCAGGAGTTCAGAGCTCATCTTCCCTGGAACCAGCAGAACCCCAAATCCCCACCTCAGTTTCATCCTTACCCGTTCTTAATGCCAGCTCCTGTCTGTGCAAGGCTTGTATTTTAATTTTCATTCCAAAGCAGTCTCTTGCCAGCCTGCCAGAGAATTCAGTTTGCCATTCCACTCAGCAGCAGTTTCGAGAGAGAGTTTGTTGTGCTGTAGACTTCCTGCCTGGTGTCATGAACCTGTCTTCTAGGAAGGACGGCCGTGGTAGGGGGTGTGTGAAGACTTTTCTTTATGGAAAAGTTTAGCTTTCACTTAGTCATTCCATATTTAATCACACCTCCCACCTGCCGGGCACTGTGCTCGGATGAGTCAGACCCAGACCCTGGCCTTCGCAGAGTCAGATTGGGAGAGTAAGGGGTGAATCCAGGGTCCCTGTTCTAACCAGGAAGCCCTGGTGTTGGTGTGGGGGGTGATGTTTAAGAAGGCAGGGTTGGGAGGTAAGGCCAGAGGAGGTCTTTTGTTTATGGAGGGCGAAACCAGTAGTCTCGGAAATTTTTTTTCTTTTTTACATTTTAAAATTTTATTTGTTTGTACCAGGTATTAGTTGTGGCACGTGGGATCTTTGATCTTCATTGTGGGCATGTGGGATCTAGTTCCCTGACCAGGGATGGAACCTGGGGCCCCTGTATTGGGAGAACAAAGTCTTAGCCACTGGACTACCAGAGAACACCTCAGAAATTTTAATAATGTGTTTCTGGTTACACTTTAAAGAAGGAATATAGCAGAACCCTGAGTTAGGCGCAGAAGCATCCCAGCCAACCATGTCTGGAAGCCGAGTTAAGCTAGGGTGGGGTTTTGAGGGGAGCAGAAGTCTGCCCATGGGTGCTTTGTGGGAATCCTGCTCTAGGGATCCCTGCCAAGGAACTGCCCATTAGAACTCCGTAGAGCAGCCTGTCTTATACATTCCATGGGAAACTAGACTTGGGGTGCCTCCACAGGAAGGGTCCCCGCCCTTGTCTGTGGGTGCCTGCGTGGGGAATGTCTCCTGTCCTCATCGAGGGTTAGCAGTGACGTCACATCAAAGGCGGGAGAAGCCCTTTCCATAAGGAAACGTCTAGATGTGTGTCCCGCATTTTTCTAACACTTTGCATGTGCAGTTGAGTTGCCGTGTGTGGGTGAGTGTCCATCAGCCATCGCCTCTGCTTTCACCCTCTCCACCTCTCTGGGCGGTTTAGGTTTTAGTTTTGGTTTCAGACTTAGCTTGTTTGTGTCAGCTGAGCGCCGCCTGTCGGCTGTTGAGGTATTACAGAAGCCTAGGGTGATGGGTGATAGCCGTTGGACATAAGGAGTGAACATCCCTAGGGTAGAAAGAGGCAGACGTCTAGCAGTTTGGGGGGAAGAAGATGAGAACCCGAGAGTTACTTTATCAGAGTGGGTTTCTAGCCTCCAGGGTCTGACCTCTCTCTGAATCTTCCCACCCGTTTCATGGTCAGTAATTGAAGATGTCGGTGTCATCTGACTTCTCTAAGACGCTCTTATGCTCTCATCAGCCACTACGTAAAGTAAGGGTGGGTTTATATTTAAGCCTGCTGGTTTGTTTTGTGGGTTTTTAAAAAAATATTCTTTCGAGGTTACCTCTGCTGTGTGTCTTAAGAATGTGGCTGCGCATGTGTGCATTTAATCCTTCTTAAAACGCTCTGGAGGCAATGGTATTACTGTGATTTTACCCAGGCAACTGGCATGTCAGAGGAGTTTCGTGGCTATAATAGTTCACTTCTAGTATGCAGTTGCACCACAGAGACTCAGAAACACCAGGCTGCTGGCTGTTGAATGTGGGTGACAGCTGAGGTCGAAGTGCCTTTGGACTGGGGGAACAAGGGCAGAAAGGCATGTGACTGGCTTAAAGCCCCTGACCCTTTGCACTGAGGCTGCTGCTGTCTGTCTGACCCTCCAGTTCTCAGAGGACTTGCTGTGATGTTTTCTCTGTGGGGTTCTCAGCCTTCTCTCCGACAATCCACAGCCTGGCCTGGTGCTGGGTTGGAAGATGGGGCATGAGATTTGCCAAGAGCTTCTGATGAAGAAACCAGGTGTTCAGGGTTGGGGAGCGTTTATTACTTAGGCGCTCTCTTTGAAGACCCCAGCTGTTGTGACTGCTGGCACATCTCTGCTTGTCACATGGCCTCTGAGTGGCTTTGGAGAAGGGGGCAGGGCTGTGGCCTGCAGTGATGTAGAACTTACAGAACCCCTTTTGGTATGGACCAGAAAGAGTGCCTTGCCCATCTCAGCCATCTGGAGAGGGGAAGCCCTATGCCAGCGGCTCAGAGGTGGCTCCTGGCACAGCCCGTGGAAAACCAAACCATCTGAGCAGGCTGTGCCACCAGGGAGTGTCCCTTGCCTGCCACCAGCTTTGTTGGCAAAGGCTCTTTAACTCAGTCAGTGAAGGATTATTGCGCGAGCCCCTGTGTTGTGCTGAGTTCGGTGCTGGGTGGTTAGGGTGGGGATACTAGAAGGGCCCTCCCCTGAGAAGCTGCAGTTTGGCGGCCGGAGGTGTGGAGACACATTGCTGTACGGGGAGTGGATGATTGTGTCCTTGAGGTGTGAACAGCGCTCAGAGATCCTAAAGGGGCTGGCAGCAGCCTGGGAGAGGCCACTGCCGGCTTGGAGGAGATGGTGTTTGAGCATCACTTGGAAGGATGAGCAGCTGGCCAGGGGCAGAGTGAGGTCCGTGAAGAATGGGGACTGCCAGTGCAGGGGCCTGGAGGCAGGAGAGGGCCCTGCGGGTTCTAGGGCCAGTGGGACATTTGTGTGCCTGGATCGTCAGTGCCTCCTGGGGACTGGTGGTCGAGACCAGGTTCAAGGAGCCTGGCTTTCCTTCAGTGGTCAGCAGATTTCTTTTTTCTTCCCCCCAGCTTTGTTGAAATAAAATTGACATGTAACATTAAGTTTAAGGTATACAGCATGGTGATTTGATACACGTATAAGGTAAAATCCACAGAATTTTAGCTTTTAATTATGGAAAAATTTGAAGATATGCAAAAGTCAACAAAATGAGATAGTGAAAGTGACTTTATATCCTATTGAGCCTAGCCTGTGGCTTGTATGGATTAATCCAGAATCTTGAGGCCTGGAGTGATGGGGTGGCACATTTCATTGTCAGAGAAACCACTGAGTGTCCCCCTCCTCATTTTACCTTTCAGTGGGAAGTTGGTGTCTCCGAAGTGGAAGAATTTCAAAGGCCTGAAGCTCCAATGGAGAGACAAGATCCGGCTCAACAACGCCATCTGGCGGGCCTGGTACATGCAGTGTAAGTGCTGAGTGGCTGGACCCACGACCCTGTAGGTTCTGCCACCGAGAGGCCTGTGCACCTTGGGGCCTGGAGCCGGGTCTTGGAACCCTGTGTGTCAAACAAAAGTCTCTCTCGGGCAATCTGCGGAGACAGGAGAACCAAGCCAAATCCAAGTGTCCGCAGGAGGCTCAGTGTTGTAAGGCAGAGGGGAAGGGATGGGTGTACAGCTGAGGGATGACATTTGGAGAGTCAAGGAACAGTCCCCGTTTTCAGCGGGCCTGAGAAGGTGCAGGCCCAGGCCATGGCCTGTGTCCGGCTGGCGTGGGTGCTGGGGGGTCTGGTGATTCCTGCAGGAGACCGGCGTGCCGGGGGTCCCCTAGGCTCAGGCTGGTGTTTCCTCTTGATCGGGCAGACTCCCTTTCTCGCCCCCACATCACTGAGAGAGTCTTTCCCTTTGACCTGGACCCTTTATTTCCCCAAATCTCATTTTCCAAGAGGAGAGCACTTCAGGGTCCCCCCCAGGGGTGGGGTGTAGACAGCAGGGCAGGGCTCCTCAGTGACAGCGTCTCACCCCGCCCCGCCCAGATTTGGAGAAGCGCAAGAACCCCGTGTGCCACTTTGTTACTCCACTGGACGGCTCTGTGGAAGTGGACGAGCACCGCCGGCCCGAGGTACTTGGCAGTGATGGGCCCTCACTCGGGAGAAGGAGGTGACTCACGAGGGCGGGGCCGAGGGCTGGATCCCCACAGAGGAAGGCTGCAGGGCAGAGCACTTGCGTCCTGGCAGCTGTTATCCCGTGAGATGCGACGGCGATGTGGGGGCACGTGGCCCCTGATACCCCGCAGAGGCTCCCCCTTCTCAGGCCAGGCTGATCCAAGGACTTGGGGCTTCCTCCAAACAAGACTTAACCCTCTGCTTTCCTTTAATGTCGGCGCGTCTCTGGAAGTCAGCTGGGGAGGCGGTGGGGGGACAAGGCAGACATCTTTAACCACTGAAGAGTGACCTCCAGATCTTTATATACTGAGAGGGAAAGATGGTGAAGACATAGTAAATGAAAAGAAGCAAGTTGCCCAACAGGGTTTTAGTATCTTCAGGTTAATTTTTGGAAGCATGTATCTGTGTGATTATACATGCATAGGAAATGTCTCAAAGGATATTCAGAATTCTCACTTGTGGGATTAGTGTGAGGAGGAGAGAAGACTCCACTTTCACTTTTTTCTCTTCTGTATTGTTTTAGTTTCATCCAAGCTTGTCTTACTGTTATGATGAAAAGGGGGAAACTTGGAAAGTAACCTAACACAAGACAGCTTGGAGCCAAGGGACACGATCTGGTATCAGACGGTGGTAAAGAATCTCATCACTTTTTAGGTCTGGTAATAGTATTGTATTATTCACTGTGGAGATTCTTCACTGTCTAAGACACATAGTGAAGTATTTTAGGTGAAATTATATGACATTTATGATAGGATGTCTGGGACTTGCTTTAATATTCTGCAGCCATCAAAAGAAACGAATGTGAAAGTGAGGTGGTCTCGCTGAGGCTGTCGTGATTCCTGGTCACCAGAATTCAGAGATAACTGTGGAAGGGGCTCCCGCCCTGCATGGTGGGGAGGTTGAGCTGGACCTTGGAGGTCCCTTTCTGCCGGAACCTTCTGTGACTGGCTGTTTCTTTTCACCCTTTGGCAATGTGGTGGAGCCTCAGGGCATTTGAGAGCTAGCCCGAGTCTCTGGCAATTCCTCCAGCTCCCGGATCTCTGTGCTCCTCCCCTGCCGAGCACTTTATCTGAGCCCTACTCCAGTCCAAGCTCTGGACCCTGGGCCCCCAAAGTCCCCTAGGTTATCTTGGGGGGTAAGATAACCTAGTGAAAGCTCACCTTCACTCAGAGGCTGGGCATGGCCCAGCAGAGGCCGACACACTCTGTGGATGAAGCCGCAGGCAAGCAGCCGGCGACTCAGAGCTGGATTGCCCGGGCCTGACGTCTGGAGTCAGACGCTTGTTCGCTGGCAAGGTGAGCTCTGAGAATAAAACCCAACACCGCCTCTTCCCTCTGCCCTGCATCTCTCCCACAGGCCATCACCACAGAAGGAAAGTACTGGAAAAGCCGCATAGAGATCGTGATCCGGGAGTATCACAAGTGGAGAACCTACTTCAAGAAAAGGGTATCTGGAGACTTCCCTGGTAGTCCAGTGGCTAAGACGCAGTGCTCCCCAGGCAGGGGACCCGGGTTCGATCCCTGGTCAGGGAGCTATATAGATCCTACATGCCACAACTGAGACTCGGTGCAGCCAAATACATTTGAAAAGGACTTCCAGCCCATATTTACTCAGTACACTGACCCCTGACGCTCTGGCTCAGAGCTGTCAACCCATTGCCCCCCGCCCCCCACCATGGCCCCTGCAGCCCATCGTTCTATCCCAGCCCAAGTGGTGACCTGCTTTGGTTGTGTGAGCTTTGTTCTCAGTCTGTCCAGCTTGGGGCTGGGGCTGTTTATTCCGCAAACGCTGGTCGGGAATCTCTGAGCCCAGCTTCAGCCTGGGGATGGCAGGGGCAGGATCCTTCTCGCCACCTTCCTCCCAGAGAGAGAAGGCCTAGATGCTCTGAAAGTGATCCTCTTCTGGGGAGGAGAGGCTGAGGGCCTTGTCCCCTCTCTGGGCCTTGGGGGACCACCTTGTCCCTCTCTCCTTTCTCCGCAGCTCCAGCAGCACAAGGATGAGGATCTTTCCAGCCTGGCCCAGGTGAGCAAGTGTGGGGGCCGTGAGGACCCTCACGGGACCTGCCCCTTTACAAGAAACAGCAGTGGTGTGGGTGGCCCAGCACCGCAGCAGAAGGTGGTGGGGACATGGACTCTCCCTGGGGCCAGAAGAGGGACATAAAGGAAAGAAGCCAGTTCTCTGCAGGTCCCGTCCCCTGGCCTCATCTCTTACCTGGCAGCCCTTGCTGCTCTGAGAAACTGGGCCACGTATCTCCCCAGCGTGACTTGACTGAGAACTTGCAAGTCACCGGTGCCTGTTTGGCTTTTCCTTCCCCTGTTGGTGGTAGGACGATGACATGCTTTACTGGCACAAGCACCGGGACGGCTGGAAGACGCCAGTCCCCATGGAGGAGGACACGCTGCTGGACACGGACATGCTCATGTCGGAGTTCAGCGACACCCTCTTCTCCACACTCTCCTCCCACCCGCCCGTGGCCTGGCCCAACCCCCGTGAAATAGGTAACCCGCCCCCAGACCCTTGATGGAAAAGGGTACCATCTCCACCCCAGGAGGAGTCCCCAGGGCAGGCTACTCTTTGGGTCCATCCCTGAGCCTCTGTCGCTTGTTTGGGGGGAGTGCTGAGGAGAAGGCGTGGCCGACCTTGCTGTGTGGGGGCCCCATCGAGCCTATGGTGCCGCTGCCAGGGAACAGTGGGGGGTTTGGTCTGAACGACTTCACATTTCTGATCCTGTCCCCTCACCTGAGGACATGGGCCTGGGGCCAGTGACAGGGCCTGAGACTCACTCTCGAGAAAATCACATGCACTCCAGTTGTTTGGCCTCTCACCTCAGAGCTTGCAGCCATCCAGTTAACCCTCCGGGAGGAGCCCACAGATGAAGTCAGCACCGAGGGGTCTCTGCAGAGCTGTTCACAGCACAGCGTCTGCTCCCAGATACTCACTCAGTTTACCTTTCCCCTCTGAGGGTGGAGAATGCCCATGAACCCCCCCCGAGAAATCCTAGCCCAGGAGAATGCGAGTAGGGCCAGGGAGATCCAATCTGGTCCCCTCATACATTCCCACAACATGGACTGAGAAGGTCAAACAATCCCTCTGTCTCCTTTTTATTCTAACAGCGCACCTGGGAAACGCAGACATGATTCAACCTGGGCTGATTCCTTTGCAGCCCAACCTGGACTTCATGGACACCTTTGAGCCCTTCCAGGGTGAGGACTTGGGGCAGAGAGAGAGCTTGCGTCTCCCTTTGCCCAGGACAGAGTGGGCCGGGCTTCCCTTTCATAGAGGGGAACTGTTAGAATGGGCCAGGAAGCGGTCTTAGAATTCGTCCAAAGCTTGCTTTTTTTTGGTAGTAGCTGCAAGGCAATGGCACCCCACTCCAGTACTTTTGCCTGGAAAATCCCATGAACGGAGAAGCCTGGTAGGCTGCAGTCCATGGGGTTGCTAGAGTCGGACACGACTGAGCGACTTCACTTTCACTTTTCACTTTCATGCATTGGAGAAGGAAATGGCAACCCACTCCAGTGTTCTTGCCTGGAGAATCCCAAGGACAGGGGAGCCTGGTGGGCTGCCGTCTATGGGGTCGCACAGAGTCGGACACGACTGAAGCGACTTAGCAGCAGCAGCAGCAGCAAGGCCTGCAAGTGTTTCTCAGCCTGCGCGTCCCAGAGCCCCAGGTTCAGCCTTGACTGCAAGCAGTTCCCCCTCTGGGCAACAGGGGGCGCTGGCGACACAGCTGCCGCCTTGCGGTTCCCTGCAGTTATAAATGATCCTCGAACTCCCGCAATCCTTAAACACCGAGGCCTGGGGCTGTTTCAGAGCCCACACTGGTTGCCAGCATGTACAACTCCAATCAGAGGGCCTGTTTCAGCAGAGTTACCTCGGTGCGGGGGGAGGGGTGCCCTCTGGCCATGGCATTCCTCTGGGTAAGGTGGGGTTCAGTGCCCAGTTTGTTTGGATCTTAATTCAGTCAAATGGCAGGCACAGAGCTCACAGGCCCCCGATGTTGTCTTTCAGACCTTTTCTCTTCCAGCCGCTCCATTTTTGGCTCCATGCTGCCTGCACCCACCTCAACGCCTGCACCAGATCCCAACAGCCCACCTGCTCAGGTAGAGGGAACTTGGGGAAAGGGAAAGGGCACCGGGCTTCCAGTCATTAGACCTCTGCAGCAAAGTGCTAGGGGTTGCTCGATCCGGTGTTGGACTCACACATAATGTGTAGAGAAGTTATTCTAGCCCTCCTAGAGAGCGTCTGTAGGTGTCCACAAGGTGGGAGACAGTCTCAGTAAATGCATGCTCCCCCCTAAGGCCCCAGATAACCTGTGTTTGGCGAGCTTCGTCTTGACCAGTTAAGAAAGGACCAGTGAAATTATCTTTCAATTAAAAATAAATAACTTTTTTTTTGAAAAAGAAAGGACCAGTGAGATAGCAAAGAAAAATGTGGTTGCTAAGAAGTTCCTCGTATTTCTTTTCCTTTTTGCTACGCACTCAGCACAAGTTGGCTACCAGGAGCTGGGGCTGCTGAGCTGAGGGAGGCCCGGCTGGTTGCCCTTAAGAGGCTCTCAGTTAGTATCCAGTTAGTGTGCCCTGGCCCCCGCTTCTTCCATCTGGCTCAGGGAAGAGCTTCTTCTATGGTGACCGACAGCCGAACAATTGATTCCTTATAGCATTTCCCTTTTAGGAAGACGTGACCTCCCTAGAAGGTGATACGAGACAGTGTCCTGGGGGAGCCTCCTGAGCAGCTGCTAGCCAGGCTGCCCCTGCTCTGTAACAGAAGATAGCAGGGACTTTGGGGGGACCCCGCCGGACTCCAGGAACAGGATATCCCCAGGCTGTGAGCCAAGTGTGTGCAGTCACTGTGTCTGAGCCCTGTGTTATCACTGAGTCCCCAAAGGAAACAAGACCCCTGCTGGCATCCGGGGAGACCCAGCTCCATGTCCCCCAGATTAGGAGTCCCGGGCCTGGGAGATGTCGCCTCTGTCCCTTCTGCCCGGGGCTGGGTCCCAGGCACACGGTGTACGTGTCGGGCTCCGTGGCGTGTAGCGCTGGAGAGTGGCGGCGAGCTGTGTGACTGTAGCATTCGTTGCTCACTTCTTCTCTTCCTTCCTCAGGAGAGCATCCTGCCAACCACTGCTCTCCCTACCGATCTCCCTACCGCAAGCCTCCCCGACAGCTTCATCGCACCCCCCGCAGCCGCTGCCCTGGACCCCACGAGTGGGCAGGGCTGTGAACACCCGCCCCAGCCTGGGGACCCTTTCATGCAGCCGGCAGACCTGGGTCCCTCAGCACCGCCCCTGAGTGGCCCCCAGCCGTACCTGCCCGTGTTCACCTTGCCTTTGCTCTCGCCCAGCCCTGCCCCGCCACCTCCTTCCCCCGTCTTGCCATTAGGGCCCCCTCACGCCACTGCCCTGAACCCCCCAACTCCCCCCACCTTCCTGCAGCCCCAGAAGTTTGCCGAAGCTGGCAAGTCGCCCTCCGTCATCACCCACACGGCCTCCGCCACCCTCACCCACGACGCCTCTGCCACCACCTTCAGCCAGAGCCAGGGCCTCATTATCACCACGCGCTATCCGCCCCCCTCCGGGTCCCCCTACGGCCTGGCGCTGTCTCCCGTCACCCGGCCGCCAACCGTCGGGCCTCCCCAACCCCGTTTGACTTTTGTGCATCCCAAGCCTGTCTCCTTGCCTGGGGGGAGGCACAAGCAGCCCCCCAAAATAGTGCCTGCTCCCAAACCAGAGCCGGTGTCTGTGGTGTTGAAGAACGCTTGCCTCACCCCAGGTGAGTCAGGTGGGGGAAGGCAAGTGTGACCCCCCCACCCACCCCCAGGACATTTCCTGTCCCTGAGGCTGACAAACTCGTGACACACACATGTCATGATCTTGGAAGCAGAAGGTTATAAAAGACGATGTGTGTAGATCGAGTCTGTTTTCTATTCTGTGGTGTTCTTCCAGTCTCAACCCAGTGTGGGAAAAAACGTGGCCCTGGTCATCTCTTGCCTGGGTCTGTAATCTGTCCCCACCAAGGAGAAGTTGCAAAAATCTAGCATTGTCTCTCCATGCCCTACAGTGAGGGGTGGCGTCTCAGTGGCAGCAGAGGGGTCGTGTGCTGCTCCTGAGGCTCCCCCCGCCCAGCCCCCATGCGGCCTGGCTGGCCCAGGTTCAGTACCCGTGTCAGGAGCAGGCGCACAGCTGGGCCTCCACCCTCACCTCCCCTTGTTCCAGCAGCTGCCTTCCCAGGCCAGCCGCAGGCAGTGATCATGACAGGCCCTCTGAAGAGAGAAGGGATGCTGGCTTCCACCGTGTCCCAGTCCAACGTGGTCCTCACGCCTGCTGCCCTCACCAGGGTGAGTGGCCGAGACAGGCCCTCAACATCTTATGATCCCAGGTGGCCCTCATGCAGCCTAGCTGTGCTCGGAGTGACCTCCCTCCTCCACGTCCCCTTAGGCTCCTGGAGTCGCAGAGTTCCCCAGCAGCATCCTGGTGACCGACCTCGGCCCTGGCCCGGGTAGCCAGCATGCCCCCGTGTCCCGGCTTTTCCCTCCCGACTCCCTGGTGAAGGGCGAGCAGGGCCCGCTGCACGGGGGCATTGCCCAGGTCCCTGCCACAGGCGCCGGTGACTCAGCTCTCCGCTTGGACCGCTTGGGACCGCGTGAGTGGAGTAGGGGGCCCACTGCTGGACCGGGGAGGCTGCCGCGGGTACCTGGGTGGAGCCTGGGCTGCCAGGCCGGGCGGTGAGGGATCCAAAACTGCCGGTGGCCTAGGCTAAGTGCAGGATCAACGAGGGATAGCCGCTAGCACCTTGTGGTGCCAGCAGCTCGTGTGCTCATGGGGACACCACTCAGCCTCCTTCAGAAGAGCCTGGCTCTGATGGGGACGTCCCTGTTGGTCTGGGGGTCGAGACTCTGTGCTGCCACTGCAGAGAGTGCAGGTTAGATACCTGGTCAGAGAACTAAGATTCCACATGCCATGCCAAGAAAGATTTAAAAAATTTTTTTAAAAGACCAGGCTCTGAGCTGCCAGTCCTGATCCACAAGAGGGCCTGGGTGGTCCTCGTTGACAGTTTTCAGAAACTGCAAGCCTGTGGTTGCTGTGGCCTCGGGAGCCCCCAGCCTGTCTGGGTTTGGCTGGTTGTCCCTGGCCTGTGTGCTGGCAGCGTACCTCGGGAGCCCCCTTCCTGCCTCCCCGGCTTGGACTTCGGTTGGTGAGACGGCCGGGGTAGGACTGATGTTGCCCAGGGAGGTCTGAGAGGTCTGGGAAATGATGTTCCCAAGACTCTGCTGCTGGTGGGGGCAGGCAGGGGGCGTTGGGGAAGGGTGGAGCCAGATGCCACCTCAGAGAGGGAGACCAGAGTGTCTTCCTGTCTTAGATACAACCAGCGTGGCTAAGCCCTCTGCCGAAGCATCTTTCTGAAGTGGAGAGGAGAACATGATGAGCGGGGAGCTAGCTCTCTGCTTACAGGGATCAGACAGGGACTCGTCCGAGGACAGGTTTTAAAGAATGAGGACCCTTGTCCGGGAAAATACAGACGCGGACTGGCTGTGGGTTGGGCCTGAAATGCCATGTGGGGGCTCGGGAAAACGTCACCTTGTCCACTGAGGCGGATCACCAGAGGTTAGAGCCGTGCTGGAGGCTTGAGAGCAGGGTAGGGAGGAGAGCAGCGTCAAGGGGACAGAGCCTCAGGCATCCGCGTCAGTGCTGTGAGGTGGGGCTGGGAAGGGCTTCCTGGGCGCAGCTCCTGAGCTGGGGCCACAGGCTTCCTCCACGGAGTTATTTGTGGATACAAGAGCTCATTTGTTTTCCTAATTAAAAGATTTCTGGGGTGGGTAAAATTGAAAAAAGTATAAGAAAACACACACGTAGAGTTCAAAGAACAGGTAGCTTAAGTACTTGCCACCCAGGGTGAGCACCAGAGCCTTGCAGACGTGGAGGGGCCCCTGGTGCTCTGGGAGGTGGGCCTCTCTCTTTTCCTAGACCTGTGACCGCTGCACCAGGCAGGCCTAGCCAGAACCACCCCGCTGCCCCCCGCCCCCAGATGCTGGCAAGGATTTGCCTAGTTTTTGCTCTGGGCTGTCATGAGAGGTTGAGGGTGGGTTTCCCTTTGTGGGTGAGTCCCCATGCGGCTGGCACAGCCTGGTCCCTAAGGGGAATCTCTGCTCTTCCCAGGTCGGGACTGCCCGAACTCAGGGCAGGCCTCCCCGTGCGCGTCCGAGCAGAGCCCTAGTCCTCAGTCCCCCCAGAACAACTGCTCAGGGAAATCGCCTGCAGACCCCAAAAACGTGGCTGTTTTAAAGGTACCTCTTGGGTCTTGATCCCCTCGGAAGGCTGGGGAAGCAGGGAGAAGCGTATCCAGGGGCCATGGGGACAGCTGCGTCCCTGCTGGAGACATACTGGGAAGCCCCATGGGCTTGACAGGGGTCCCACACCTGAAATGGGGACATTCACCGCTTTGCCCTTGAGCATGTTGGCTCCTCCCCGCCCCACCTGCCCCCAGCCTTGAGGTGACAGTGGCCCCGAGCTCTGTGGAGCAGGGGCTGGCAGCTGCCACAACCGGGTCTGAGGTGTGGGGGTGGCCAGGAAGGGCCGGATCTGCAGCACCAGGCCCTCGCTGTGCTCTGTTCTGTAGGGATGGTTTTCTAGCCCCATCTTGTCCCCTCCTGGCTCCTCCTGGAGCCTCTTAGCTCCCTGTCACCCCCTCCTTCCACATAGCTCTCTATAGAGAATCTGAGCAGCAGGTGGGGATGGGGGGCGGGGGGGCCTGTGGCCAGTGACGGGCCAATTCCCTAGCAGAACCGGCAGATGAAGCACATCTCAGCCGAGCAGAAGAGGCGCTTCAACATCAAGATGGGCTTCGACACCCTGAACAGCTTAATTTCCAACAACACCAAGCTGGTGAGTGGCTGTGGGGGTCGGGGGAGAGGGTGGGCAGGGCGGGGACCGACAGGACCGGCACGTGGGGGCGCCTGGTGTGCTGCGCGCTCTGACCCGGCCCCCTCGCAGACCAGCCACGCCATCACGCTGCAGAAGACCGTGGAGTACATCACCAAGCTGCAGCAGGAGCGCAGTCAGATGCAGGAGGAGGCCCGGCGGCTGCGAGAGGAGATCGAGGAGCTCAACGCCACCATCCTGTGAGGCTGGGCCTGGGGAGGGGGTGGGGTGGAGGGGGCTCGTCCTCCCCTCGCTCTCTTGGGCCTGCCCGCTGGATCCCCAGCCCCGAAGAGCTCCCCTGACTCTTGCTGTTATTTCAGCTCCTGCCAGCAGCTGCTCCCTGCCACGGGTGTCCCTGTCACCCGGCGCCAGTTTGATCACATGCGAGACATGTTTGACGAATATGTGAAAAGCCGGACCCTGCAGAATTGGAAGTTCTGGATTGTATCTTTGAGTTTTCTTTGCTCATTCCCCCCATCCCCACAACCCGTGACCTGAAACGGTGACACTGACCCTTCGGTTCCTTTAGAAAGAGGCTCTCTAAATAGTTGTCATTGAGTTTGTCAAGACAGGTAATGCTAGTTTCTGTCTCAAGAGAGACAGGGGCCCGGCCAGGCCTGCAGTGTTGGAGGGGGCTGTCCTTGGTGAGTGTACTGGCTGAGGGCTTCCCAGGGACACAGAACAGGCCTGCTTTGCACTGCCGAGTCCTTGAGAAGGGAAGAGGAGGCTGGAGCCGCTGGTGGGAGCAAGGAGGTGGGATCTGCTCTGACACGTTCCCGGCATCAGCTCTGCCCTGCCACCTGATACGGGCTCACAGAGTGACTGTGTGGCAGAGCCTGGATTTGAAGCTGGTTCCCTCTGGGCTGTTCTTTGGGTTTGTACCGCATGCCCTTGACAGCTGTTAATGAGGCAGGGATGCCTGAGTGCTGGGCTCTGTCCCTGGGGCCCAGGCCTCCCAGCACTTGGCCTTCCAGATGGCAGCATGGCCCTTACGGGGGATGGCTCTGGCCCTGTCAGTCTTCACCCAGCCTCCGCTGTGCCCCTGAGTGCACAGTGGGGACACACGCGGGGTCGGCCGCCACACCCCCGGCCGTGGGACTGACAGGCTGAGGAGGGGTTCACAGGAGAGGAGGGCTGCGGGGGCAGGGGTATCTATGTGTGCGCTCCTGGGCGGGTTCTACAGGAAGAGATGACCGACAGCAGCTCCAGTCCCCGCTTTGCTCTGGTCCCTGAGTGGAGCTGGGACAAGTCAGAACCTCTGTGGTCAGTGGCAGGTTCGTCGGCATCAGGCTGAGAGTGGGGACTGAGGTCACAGCCTGAGCGCAGGGATGATTAGGGACATCTCTCCCCACCCTTCCATCCCCCTCCCCAGCTGTGCACAACACCCTGCCAGTCCCGAGGGGTGTCGGTCACGGGCACACCTGTGACTGGACTCCGTTCTCTCTGCGCTGGCTTATGGTTTCTTTAACCCAAGCGCCGTGCAGTTCAGCGTCATCATCAAGCCGCTGTTTGAGTCCTTCAAGGGCGTGGTGTCCACCAGCAGCCTGGATGAGCTGCACCGGACGGCGCTGTCCTGGCTGGACGAGCACTGCTCCCTGCCCATCCTCAGGCCAAGTGAGTGGGGGCTGCATGGGGGGCGTTGTGGGGCCGTGGGGGGCTTAGCCATGGAAGCGGCTGCAGAAATCCCAGGCTCCACCATAGTTGGTCTGCACGCACCTGGGGCAGGAAGGTGAGGCCCTGCAGGTGAGGGGGTGCCTCCCAGCGCCTCGCTCGGCTTTCTGCCGTCTCCGTGTGTCCGTCTGATGATCAGACCCAGCTTGTGTTTGTTGAGCAGCTGCTCTTCCCCTGGCCTTGTGTCAGGTGTTTTCAGGCACACTTTCATGTTCAGCTCTTTTCATAAGGACCAAGGCTGTGTGTCAGGTCACAGGGACAAGCAGGAACGGCTCAGGGTGTTCCCCACTCTCCTGCAGGGTGGCAGATAGGATCGGGCATCATCTTAAAGGCAGAGGTGTGAGTGTCCAGACCGCAGCAGAGGCTCCCCTGGGGTTTGTGCCTCTCCTGGTTTGGGGGGCCCTAAGGATCACCCCTCGGGGTGTACACGTGTAACTGCATGTTCTGTCTCTCGGGCTCAGAGCTGGCTCCCCCAGGCCACATCTGCAGGCTCCCCCTTCTATCTTGCAGCCGTGCTGAACACCCTCCGGCACCTGAGCACCACCACGTCCATCCTGACAGACCCGTCCCAGCTGCCCGAGCAGGCAGCAGAGGCCGTCAGCAGAATCAGCCAGAGAGCCGGGGAGTCCTAGCAGCGCTTAGCAGGCACGCGGCCACGTGGGATGCCAAGGAGACCCTTCCCCGCCTGTGGAGAGGAGGCTGCGCCCCTCACCTCTCCCGCTTCAGGGCCTCCTAGCCTCCCTGCGACTGTGGCCCTGGCCGCTCCAAATGCTGCGCTCAGGTCTGAAGCAGGTTTGGGTCCTGCCAACAGCAATAGCCCAGCTCTGGGAACCCCTTGCTGTGAACTCTGACTCAGCGACCTCAGTCACTGACCTCCCCTCACCTCAGAGAAGCCCAGATGAAGGGAAACGAGGGGACGCCGCCCCTCCCTGTCCTGTCCTGCTGGTGGGTGTCGGGGGGACGGGGGGGGGCTGGCAGCAGTGCAGGGAGCCAACGGGCAGGAGGAGACCTCGCCCATTCCCCCAAGTTAGGACGCGTGAGGGTCCTTCCCAGCTGCTGTCTGGGATGCACCCTCCTGTCACGTCTCTTGCACCCCTGGGCTGTTGGAAGGTCTCCTCCTTCCTCCCCCAACTCTGACCTAATAGAGCGGATGTTGGCTCGGGCTTCGCAGGGCCGGGAAACCCTACAGCACATGTGTGCAAAGCAGTGGGTATGTGTGCCCCAGAGGATAACGGACGTGCCAGTGATGCGGAGCTGCTTCAGTCCTGGAGGTCCCCCGGGCGGTGCTGTGGTCTGTTTCACAAGTGGATTTGGTTCCACTTCATGTCGCGGCAGCCACGATGGCACCAGCCCGGATTTCACATGGTGGGGGCTCAGCCAGGCCCTGCCCGCTCATGCCCCACCTACTTCCAAGCCAGGAACAGCCGTGCTCGATGGACACCGCTAGCCCTGTGGGTGCAGCACGTGAAACACCAGGCTCCGCAGTGCTGCCATCGACCGGGTCTCCTCAGCTGGATTGTCCAGCCGGGAGCCCCAGCCCGTCCATCCCAGTTCCTGGACCAAAGACGCCAGCACCCCCGGCATCTGCCCTGTCTTGTGTTTGGAGGCAGAAATTGGTCGACGCAGAGCTCCGAGGTGGCTGCCTCGGAGCTGTCTCCAGGCGGCTCCGGATCAGTCAGGAGTTGAAGTCCGCTTTGGTCCAGGTGGAGGACTGTGGGGCCCGCAGGCCGTTTCCGAAGGTGGGAGTTACGCCTGGAAGGGTTCGGAGGAGGGGCCCGTGCCAGTCCTCCTCTCGCCGCGTCTGCGGGAGCAGTTCCAGGCAGAAGGATGCTCTCTAACACTCAGGAAGCCCAGCCAGGGCTACCTCCTCATTGAAAGAATGTGCTTTTCACGTCCTGCTGTGAAGTTCAGAGGCCGGCAGGCTTCCCCGTCAAACTCTGTCCTCCCTGCCCGAGATGGAGACCTGCCCGAGCAAGGGCCAGGCCAGGAGTCCTGCTGGGCTGGGCAGAGCTGTGGTGGGGGCTGCTGCGGGCCGCCCGCTGAAGCTTGGATCCTTTCGGAGGCTCCCACTGGCTCCTGGAGGCCTGTGGAAGGTGCCCTGGGGGCAGCCCCACCTCAGCCTCCGCTGGTGGAGGACGGAGGAGGGTCCTCCCCGGGTGGCCGGCCATGCCACTGCCTCCGCTCCCTCATCTGTGCGCCGGCCCCATCAGGAGTGCCCCGGCGGCCCCCTCTGCCTCCCCAGAACACGTGTTTACAGGCCTTCGGATGGCTCTCCTGAGGGGCGGGCACAAGACAGGCTGGGCCAGCCCTGCGTGTCCCTTGGGAGGCGGGATGAGAGCCCAGCCTCCCCCCGAGTGGACACGAGGTCTCCCTCCAAGGGGGAAGAGCACTGCGAGGCTCGAAAGGAAAACAAAGGAAAATCAGAGACGTTCCCGGCCACGAGGGGCTGCAGAGGGTCCTGCGCTCAGCCGCGTCCCTGTTCCTGTGCCTTCGTCAACCGCGTGGGCGGCCGTGGAGCTCGGCCCAGCCACGACCTCTCTGAGATCAATAGCTTTCTCCCCACTCCATGTTGGGAGTCTTTTTATTTTTATTTTTTTTTAGCTCCATGGGATATAAAATTGGCCTCTTGCTTCTTTGGCCTACCTCTCCTGCCCTTTGGCTGATTTAATGTTCACGATTCTGTTTTTTAAATATTTAAAGCTGTTAGGTTGTATGAAGCATTGAAGGGCGCGTGTGCGTGTGCGTGTGTCTGTGTGTGGGCACGTGCGGGTGTGTGTGTGCGGTGTGTCCCAGCAGATGGTTAACTCGATGCATGTTTTGTTTTGAGATATTTACTTAAATCCATTTTTCTTGGTGCTCACCAGTATCACGGCTATAGGGCCACAAAGCTGTATTTTTTAACACAGACACAATTGTTTCTTGCTCTGGAAGTTTTCTTGTTTCAGAGTCTTGCCCACTGAGTCTGGCCGGACGGGGGGTGGCCCTAGCTTTGACCCTTGTCCTGGGGTCCCCAGCCGGGGTGCGGGAACCCCCAGGGCTGCTCTGCCAGCTGCCTCCAGTGAACGCTCTGATTTGTTTACACTCCCTTTCACCCCACCTCCTATTTCTTCTCCCATAAAAGAGACTTAAAAACGCTGATTTTGGAGGATACAAAAATCAGTCTGAAAGAAAAAAAAAAGCGTGCCTGGCACAGTCTCTGAAAGTGTTTCTGTGAAATCTTTCTGTGCCATCAGCTCCCTTCCTACCCCTGGTTGCCCTTTGACGACAAGTGGGAAATGCAGGGAAAGAGCGGGGCTTTCTGAGGTCCGCCGGCCCGTCCCTGCCTCCGTCTCAGGCAGGTTACACATCAACCGGTCACCCCACACGCACACCCAGGAGGCCCCAGACCAGCAGGCGTGTGCTTTCCGGGGTCTTCAGGGCACAAGGGAAGGGTCCTGTCATCAGGAGTCGGTGCTGATGTGAGCGCCGGGTCTCGTTGGGGAGGGGGTGGCGGGCACCACAGGTGACCCCACGCACTCGGCTCCCTCCACTGTGTCCTGGCGACCCAACCCCACCTTCCCGGCCAGACAGAGGTCTGCTCTCTAGGTTCTCTCGCTCCGGGTAGTAGGAAGAGAAACTTGGATTCTGGGGATACGTGGCACTGCAGGGTGTGGCTGACCCCCTTGTCGCTCCCCAGGTGAAGGGATGCAGTGATCTTACAGGCCCCCCTACCAGGAGGGTGTGGCCCCAGACAGCACCCCTGCGTCCTCTCAGCTCGGGCCTCCCCTCTGCGCTCCTGGAAGAATCCTGAGTGGCAGGCTCGCTGTTATTGTCAAGGTGGTCACCGGTTTTCACGGTGCAGCTAAACGAGGGCTTGTCGGGGTGGAGCCGGGGTGGTGGGGGTTCCTGGGGGGCTGTCTGCATGGGGCCTCCTGCACACTTGTGCAGCATGGACCTGGCCCAGCGCTGGCTGAGCTGCCCACCTGGGTTCTTTTATCTCGTCTGGTAGGCGGGCTTAGAACAGCGCCCACCGGAGCAGCTCTGCAAAGTGCCTCCCAAGTTGTGAGCCTGCCCAGAAAGGGGGCCGAGGCGCCCCGATGTGGGCGAGGGAGCAGCAGTGGGCCGTGGTGTTTGGCTCTGTGCTCCAACGCCTCATATCTTAAAAGAGGATTTTCACCTCGCCTGAACATGAGGCAGGAGAGCAAGGGTGGAGGAGCTTCAGCCTTAGATACGTCATACGTGTCAGTGGTTGCCATGGCCTTAACCCACCTAGCAGACGGGTTTGGGTATCGGAGGGGCTCCAGGAACAGAGAGAAGCCTTACAACCCCCCAGGTGCCTCCACACAGATCACCTGCCCAATTTTCTTTTCCTTCTAAGGGACTTGGCCTTCCCCACTCACCACTCGGCAGGGGGTTTGCTGTTTTCTGTTGAGGCTTATGAGAAATCAGGCTTTGAGAAAGAAAAGGGAACTTTTCCTGTTGATTGTTGGCTTTGTGTGTGTGTCTACACACGTGTGCTTGCACAAGCCTGTGTGTGTGTGTTTACTCAATGGAATTCTATTTTTGTGAAATTTCTTTACGATTATGTAGCAAAATTCACCTCCATCCCTCAGTCAAACTTTTGGTTCCAGAATCAACCCTGGGCATCGCTCTTTTGAAGAATTCTCTCCTGGGTTTCTAAAATAGAGATGGGCCTCCCTCAAGGGCCGAGGTGGGGGAAAGGGTTGGGAGAAACTGAAGTCTGATGGTGTTCCATTGAGTCGACATCCGGAAGCTACAAGTAGGAAGGGCTCCACCCGGGAGCCCCGAAGCCCAGGCTGTTTCTTATGAGGGAGGCGGGCCACGGCACCCGGCGCCGCTTTATCTGAATCTGTTCACACCACTTGTTTTGCTTGTGTAACGCCATGGCTGAAACAGCACCTTCTTTTCCTTTCTCGGGTTTCATCTCACGGTGTAAATGGTTCATTTTTTTTTTCCCCTGTTGTGCTCTCCGGTGACTGTGTCAGAGCTCCCCACCCAGGAGACAAGTCACCCCTCGTGGGCAGAAAAAGCAAAACCCAAGAAGAGTGTTGTTCATCGCAGCCTCCCTCAGGCCTGCGCCACGCTGAGCTCGGTTGTTGATGCTCTGCTGTCGAGAAGCACGGTTCCACCAGCTGTATCCAACACTACAATGCAGCTCCAAAACTATATTTGCATCCAAGACAATAAAAAGCCGTATTTTTGGAAAAGCCTGTGACGTGTGGTCTTTGCTAACCCGGTTGGAGCAGTGGAGGAGGTGATAAAATGAGATGCGGGCAGAGGGGTGCCCGCGCCTGGCTCGCTCGTGCTGGCTTTCCCAGGTGGACAGAGCCCAGAGGTGCTTGAACAAAGTGCCCGTTTCCTCACATGGCGCTTCGGCGAACGGCAGCCACCCTGGAGTCTTCACAGGGTGGTCGTCAGGGTCACATGAAATCACGAATGTCCAGCTCCCAGAAAGCGCAGATTGCCACCAGCATGGCCAGCCCCAGGCCAGCACCCAGCGGGGATCTACGTCATCGTCACACCCCAAGGGGCAGGGGCCTCCCTGCTGACTGTCGACCCAATACCATACACAGAAGATGCTGGAAAGTTGACCAGCAGAGATGTCCCTTTGTTGTGCTGAGAACTTTGATGATTTCTGCTTAATCTAAAAGCCCTTCTTTTTGCCCTCCCATCTTCCTCTGCCCATGCCCAACCCCGCCCTCCCCCCCCCCCCAGTTCCTTGTGCTTGGGCAGCATGACTCTTAAGGTAAGCCGTGCCGGCCTCTTGGGCTGCCGGCCCCTCTCCAGAGCCGCTGTCTTGTTTCACTGAACAACTGTACAGATCCGTATCTCTTGACTAAAATGCAGTGGGTTGATACGCAGGCTCTTGTCTGATCAAACCCCCACGCCTTCCCCGAGGAAAAACACCTTCATGACACAAAGCAAGATCTGAGGCCTTGAGAATCAGGGGCCCCTGACAAATCGGTGAGTGGTTCATGGATTCCTTGGGGCGAGAAGGAACTTGGTTTCCACTGAGATAATCAGTGGGTTCTTCTAGCTTTTTGAGTCTGGCCACATGTTAGGTCTGGAATCTCAAAAGATAACTTGGGGCATAATTAGGAGAAGAAGGGAGGGTTTGAGTGTGGGGAAAGGGGGAACAGAGTGTCTGGAGGGAAGAGGCCAGGGCGCTGGAGCCTGCTTGCCTCAGCATCAGGCACTGGGCCACCTCTGGACAGTTCTTGAGTCAGTGGCGTGGGTTTCCTCATTTCATAGAGGAAGACATCAGTCGTTTCTGAGATGGCGAGGCCACATGGGTCAGACCAGAAGGCTGGAGTTTTCATTTTTCATCCTCTAAAAATGTATTTTATCCTCCATCCACCGAATCCAGAGGCTTATCTGTGCCATCCCCTCTCCCACACCGAGTTCTGTCTCACGTGCCCTCTGGAAGTCTTCCAAACACACCATCTACTTCTCTCCAGCCCCACTGTCATCACCACCCAAGTCCAAGTTGCCGTCGCCCCTCAAGTTCACACGATTATGTCCTCTATCCCTTCTGTCTTGTAGCCTTGGCCTTACAGTCCATGGGAGCTTGAAGTGGTCCAGGTCCAGTCATGGCACTGACTCCTTCAAGGGCTTCCAGGGAAAGGTCCGTCCGCCCCTCTGCGTTGAGCCCGTCCTTCCTCTGCTTGCCTTTCCAATCACATTTTTGCTCTTTTCTGTGCCTTGAGCGGGCCTGCTTGGCTTGGTTTGGTTTGGTTTCTCTCTTCAGGTTTTCCCAAAGCCTCCTCCCTCTGCCCAAGACTTTGCCCATCTCCACCCCTCTTCTTGAATAACTCCTGTTGTTTCTTCCAGTTTACTTACTTATTTTGGCTGTGCTGAGTCTTCATCGTGGCATACAACCTTCTCCAGTTGTAGCATGCAGGCTTGATTGAGGCATGTGGGATCTTAGTTCCCCGACCAGGACTCAAACCCAGGCTTCCTGCGTTGGGCGCTCAGAGCCTTAACCCCTGGGCCACCAGGGAAGTCCCTCTTTCTTCCCAATATAATCCTTAAATGTCTGTTCTTCAGAAACCAGCCCTAATGTTCCTGCCCCACCCCGCGACACACAGGTACCCATGTGCTTTCACACATGTGAACACACGTGAGCTTTGACACATGTGTACACACACACATGCACACACCAAGTCAGACCTCAGACAACTGTATTTCCTCAGGATGCTGGTCATTACCGTGCATGTTCCCCACCGGGCTTTGAGACCCCTCAGGACAAGGGGCCCACAGCCGCCAGTGTGCCCAGCTCAGAACCAGCACAGCAGGTACCCAGGGAACCCGCCCAGTGACCCTCAGGCCCTCGCCCTTCCACCAACCCAGCTACCCCTTCCCCAACTCTGTGCCAGACAGGCGGAGGGTGTGGGGAGCCTGAAGAGCTGGGGCGGGGAGGGGGGTGCAACCAGCAGGTGCAGACGTGTAGGTGTCCTGCAGGGTTTAGAGGTTGGCTACTATGAGTGTATACTTAATATGAAGCATCAACTTTAGTCATTTGGATTGTAAATGTGGTAAGAATAGTTTCCAAATGGCATCTGCGAGCACTTCATCTTGGATTTGGACCCGATTCTATAGAACGCAGTTTACCTTCTCAGTCGCTCTTATCTGTATGTCAGATTCTGAAGTTAGCCTTGCTAGGCTGGTGTGGTTATACTCAATGTGTGCTTTTACCTTTTTATTTCAGAAACTCTCCAGCAAACACAGAAGTCAGTACAGTACAGAGAGGACAGTACAATGAACCCCCATGTACCCAACCATCCACTTTAAAAGATGACCGACTCAGGGCCGCTTTTCTTTGGTATCTACCTCACCCCGCCCCCGTTATTTTGAAGCACATCCCAGACGCCATATGGGTTTCATCTGTTAATAGTAAATGTGCTTTTGAGTACCATTTCCTAGAACTGCATCTATGCCTGCAGTGTCCGTCGTTTGAAAACCCACAAAGGCTTTGTGTTAGACTACAGTCAGAGTTAATGAGAACCCTGGGGAATGGGGAGACCTGATTGATCTGATTTTCTGTTTCACTGAATCATTAGCTAGAAAACCCTTATTGTTTAGGGAGTCGGCGGAGGGGGTGGTAGGGGGGGAAGCTTTGTCTACTTTCCTGCCTTAATGGGTTTGTATAGCAAACAGTCTAATCTCTTGGTCTAGCCTATCTGATCGTCTCTCCCACTGGTGTGACTAAGCAGGGCAGGTTGATACCATACAGGTCGGTGGAGGGGATGGGGCCATTTCCACCTGCCCCCTCACCTGTCGTCTCACAGCCTGGATGCCAACCTATTGGTGTCTCCTGAGTCCCTAGCCTAATTGAGCACCCCCGACACACACCCTGATAGACAAAGCATCAATTTTGCACCTCCTCCCACCCCCAAAATTGCCAGAGGCTCACCCAACTTGCTCTCTTTCCTCCAGACTTTGATCAAGACACATGTGCTGAAGGCTGAATTTGGACTCAGCTCAGAGGTCACACAGTGAGTTTATTGGAGACACGACAAAACCCATCTTGATGTGTAGGGATGGGGAGGAGCATGGGGTGCCCTAGAGGAGCAGCAGGAACCACCCCTGGGGTCGAAGGAGGGGGTCAGGGAGTGGCCCCTACCCCCCGAACCAGGACCCAGCAGGACAAGAGTCAGCCAAGCAGAGGGGGCAAGACCCACAGGGAAGAGCATGTTTCATGGGAAGAGACACTGATCAGATGTAACACCTCCCTTCGGGTCAACCCTGCCCTCCCTCTCCACTGGGGCTTTTGCTCGGCTCTTAGCCTCTTCTGTCTCGAGCAGTTTTCTCTTTGTCCAGCTGACTCCTTCCTCTCTCCCCACAAGCATCTCAAGTCTCTCCCCTTGTAACCAGCCTGCCTTTTATATCTCACCCTCCCCAGCCTAGAGCGTGTGTACCCCCAGATACTCAGCATCTCCTCACATGACGCCACCACCTGCCCAGTTGCTCACGCTGGAAATTCACACGGCCCCCTCGTTCTGTCCTTTTCCCTCACTTCCCATCTCCCATCTACCAGGGAGTCCTGTCAGTGGGTTCCCCCAAATGATCAAGAATCCAACAACCTCTCCCCACCCTCAGCTCCCACCCCAACAGTGTGACATTCCTGGGTTCCTCCTCTCGCTGCTCCCACCTCAGTTCCCCACATGGCTGGCAGGATCCTTTTAAAGATGCCTACCAACACTGGTCTTCCCGTGGTCAACCATCCAGTGGCTTCCTGCAGCATTTAGAGAAAAAGCCAGACTCTTTACCCTCTGGTTCCCCACTGCCTTGGACAAGTGACAGCCCCTCTGGGCCCCCAAATCTTTCAACTATAAAATGTGGACACTAATTACACCAGCCCCACCGGATCGTTGTAAGGGTTCAACGTGCCAGTTTATAGGCAGCTCTTTTCGCTCTTCTTTCCTTCCTTCTTTCCCACCTTCTCCCCCAGCCCCTCTTCCCACGATCCCTGTCTTTATTAACGCGTAGCTGAGACCATCCTCCTTTTTAATATCCTGCAGTCCTTCTGGTCCTTCGTTCCCCACATCATCCTGCCTGTCTCCTTTTCATCCGTCACATCCTTGTGCTGTGAATTCTTTCTCCACAAAGTCGCTGACTGTGGTCCCAGGCCACACTGCAGGCACAGCTGGTATGGGTCAGAGTTGAGCTACTTCCCAACCAACCTCTCCAGCCCTGACCTGAAAATAGCAGGGAGATTTCCACCACCATCCCTTTTTCCAAAATCTTGAGGCCCCCCCCCCAGCCCTTGAGAACTTATTCTTCAGGAACAAAGCCCTGCCCTCAGCCTGGCCTTCTGTTCGGCGTTGACACTGTCTCCCACAACAGGTTCCAGGCAAGCTGCACCCGCTGTGGCTATGCAGCTTCTTCGTTGTGTGCCATCCTCCCCACCCCCACCCCGGAAGGCCCAGTGCTTCCGCCTGTCTGTAGCCTGCCCTGGCCTGGGCCACCCCACTTTGGACCCTGAACTACCACCGGGGCTCCATTTCTGTCGCTGGCATCACATGCCCCCTTCCACCTGGTACTGTGAATGTCAAGACCGCATTCACAACATCACCTCTTCCTAAGGACAGGAGCCACATCTCATTTTATCACTCATCTCCCTGAGCACAGAGATTTAGTGTCCTGAGCTTATGATCTAAGTTACATCTACCACGACCTGCCAGGGACGATGAAACAACCCCACAAAACAGGTCCTCCGATTATCCCTGCTGTAGAGATAAGGAAGTTGAGGCTTAGAGAGTCGCAGAACTTGCCCACAGCATCACTGATTGATGCCTGCGAAGCGGGGCTGCAGCCCCAAGTGAGTCTGACTCTGGGGCTTCCTGCAAATGATAACAGCCGATGGGTGCCAGGCCCCGTGCTAGACATCATTATGTTACCCCTTGTTATCCTCAAAAGACCCCATAAGGTGGGGATTATGACCCTCATCCTACACTGGAGATAGCAAAGGCTTACCTGCCATGATGAGAGCATCCAGGGACTGGCAGTGGAAGGGGAGTTCCTCCACCTGATAAAGGCACCTACGAAAAGCCCCCAGTGAACATATGGGATGATGACAGCCTGAATGCTTTCCATCCATGAAGAGGAAGACAGAGATGTCCGCTGTCTCCAGGACTGGACAACACTGTCCTGGAGAGTGCAGTCAGGGCAGATCAGCAGGACATAGAAACCCAAGGCATTCCTATGAGGAAGGAGGGAGAAAAACACTCCCTTTGTGCAGATGACAAGATGCTTTGTATAGAAAGCCCTGAGGGACACACACACATACCGCTAAGAGCTAGTCAATGAGTTCAGCAAGGCCCCAGGACACAAAACTAATACACAAAAATCAGCTGTATTTCTGGACACTAACAGTGAACACTCCAAAAACGAAATGAAGGAAACAAGTCCCTGTAGGATAGTGTCAAAGAGAATAAAATACCTAGGAATAAATTTCATCAGAGAAGGGCAAGACTCTGACACTGAAAACTGTAAAGCGTTGTTGAGGTTGAGGAATATTATTCAGCCATAAAAAAGAACGAAGTACTGACAGAGGCTGCAATGTAGATGAACCTCAAAAATATGATGCTATGTGAAGGGAACCAGACACAAAAGGCCACATATTGTGTGAGCCCACATAAATGGATTATCCAGAGTAGGCAAATCCTTAGAGACAGAAAGTAGATTGGTGTTGGCAGGGGGAGAAGAATAGGGGTGTACTTAATGGATATGGGATATTCTTTTGGGGTAACGACACTGTTTTGGGACTTAATGTACATGGTGGTTACATGACATTGTGACTATACTAAATGCCACTGAATTTACATGTTAAGATGGTTCATCTCATGTAAATGTCACCTCTCAGTTTTTTTTAATGTTGAAAAAAATGTAGAGCAGACCTAAATGGAAAGACATCCTGTGTTCATGGATTAGAAGACAATATTGCCAAGATGGTAACACTCCCTAAAGTGACCTACGGATTCAGTGCAATCCCTATCAGAATCACAACTGTGTTTATTGCAGAAATGAACAAGTTGATCCTGAACTTCATATGGAAATATTTGCAAGGGGCCAGAACAGCCAAAACGATCTTGAAAAAGAAGTACAAAGTGGAAGGGCTCACACTTGTCAATTCAAAACTTACTGTAAAGCTACAGTCATCAAGACAGGGTGGTACCAGCGTTAAACAGACATGGAGGGACTTCCTGGTGGTCTGGTGGCTAAGACTTTGCCTTCCAGTCCAGAGGGGGTGTGGGTACAATCCCTGGGCAGGGAGCTAAAATCCCACATGCTGCAAGGCCAATAAACCAAAACATAAAACAGAAACAGTATTGTTACAAATTCAATAAAGACTTTTAAAAAATGGTCCACATCAAAAAAAAAATTTAAAAAGATAAATTTACAAAAACAGACATGTAGATCAATGGACTTTTATTCTACTGAGAGTCCAGAAATAAACCTATAAATCCACTGTCAAATGGTTTTTTATAGGGATGCCAAGACTCTTGTGGGGAAAGAATAATATTTTCAGCAGATGGTGTTGGGACTTAGTGACGGGAAAAGATAGATGTAAATCTTCATCACCATGGACAGGGCAACAGTTTCTTAGACTGATATCAAAAGCACAAGCAACCAAAGGAAAAATAGAGTACAGTTTATCAAAAATAAAAATTGTGTGGGTCAAGGATGCTATCAAGAAAGTGATAAGACAACCCACAGAATGGGGAAAACAATATTTGCAAATCATGTATTAGGCGATGGGCTGGTATTCAGAACATATAGAAAAACTCTTACAACTCAATAATAAAAAGACGACGATTTGAATGGACCTTTACAGACAATTTTAAAATAGACAAAGGACTTGAATGGTATGTGAATGGCTAACAATCACAAGAAAAGATGCTCAACATCACAAGTTAGTCATTAGGGAGATGCCTGGGCTTCCTGGGTGGCTCAGTGGTTAAGAATCTGCCTGCCAATGTGGGAGCCTCAGGAGACTCAGGTTCAATCCCTGGGTCGGGAAAATCCCCTGGACTAGAAAATGGCAACCCACTCCAGTATTCTTGCCTGGAGAATTCCATGGACAGAGGAGCCTGGCAAGCCACAGTCCACAGGGTTGCGAAGAGTTGGACACGTCTGAGCGACCGAGCACAGGGAGATGCGTGTTAAAAATCGCCGTGAGCGGTCACTTCACACCTACCAAAATGGTGATAATAAAAACAAAATAAATGGAAAATAAGTGTTCTTGAGATGTGGTGACATTAGAACCTTGCACAAGGCTGGTAGGAATGTAAAAAGGTGCGGCCGTTGTGGATGAGTTTGGTAGTTCCTCCAAAAGTTAGAGTTTCTGTGGGGGTTCCGCAGTTCCATTCCTTGGCATGAGCCCCAAAGAAATGGAAACTGACTCCAGCAGACAGTTGTGTGCAAATATCCATAGCAGCATTACTCACACCACCCAAGTGTGAAAATAGCCCAAATGCCCTTGAACTGATGAACATATAAATCAAATGTGGCATAGCCATACAATGGAATATTATTCAGCCATAAAAAGGGATAAAGTACTGACATGTAAAGTAACTACAACATGAATGGATCTTGAAAACACTATGCTGTGTAAAACAAGCCAGACTAAAAAGGCCACGTATTGTATGATTCCATTTACGTGAAGTGTCCAGAATAAGCAAATCCATAAACAAAAAGTAAGTTAGTGGTTGCCAGGAGCTGAAGAAAAGGGAGAATGAGAAGTGACTGCAATGGGGTACAAAGTTTCTTTGAGGGTGATAAAAATGTTCTGGAACGAGGTGGTGGTGATGGTTACACAACTCTAAATATACATATATGCACATATACACCACACACACAACTAAATTGCATACTTTAGAAAAACTGAAGTAGCTTATTGAAGGTTATATCTGGTCCTAAGTAGAGAAGAGACCAGAAACTAAAACCCAGGAATATCTGCTTTTACACCAAAGCTTTTGGAGGAAGAATTGTTCCAGGGCCCTCAAATAAGTAAATTCATAAAGTTGGGATCTCACAGAACCTCAGAATTGTCATTTTGAATAGTCCTCATGATAAAGTACTACAGTTTTGGATAGCCCATAGAAAGGCTGAGAGAAGCAATATTGGATACACTGAGAAATCAGTTATACTATGCAAGGAATGATTGGCCCTGATGTTCTGCTTTGCTTGTGCCATTCAGCTGGGAGTCTGAAGAGCTGCGAACAGGGGACTCTAGCCTAATTTCAAAGTTCAGAGAGAAGAAACTACAAATTTCACAACCCACTACTATGGTGAACTGCCTTGGAACAGCCAAAGAATTTTACCTTTTTACCGATATGTGTAAAACCCTTCAAACCTCTCCATTCTTCATCCTTTTTTCTCTGACAGCTATTTCTTTCAAAATCTGAAGTGTGTTTAATTTACTGACTTCTAAAATAATACACACACATCCCTCTGAAAAGAGACTGGGAGGATTTCCTGACAGGTGAGAAGCTACTCCCTACCCTCCTTCCTTCTCTGGTCCCTTCTGCAGGGGCCAGACCCGCCTCTTCCTCCTCTGTTTCCTCCTTTCCTTCCTCCTCCCCTTCCCTCACAGCCTGGTCTGCAGAGCAACCTTTTTTCCACAGCGAATCCCATCTAGGTATACGCACCTCGGGTGGCCTGGACTAACACAGGTTGCTTCCACTCTTGTTTCTCTATTCATTTTCTTTTTTAATAGATTTTATTTAAAAAATTTTTGAGGGTTTTTTTTAATGTGGACCATGTGTTACAAGGTTGCTTCTGTTTTATGTTTTGTTTTCTTTGGCCACAAGGCCTGTGGGATCTTAGCTCACCAACCAGGGATAGAACCCATGGCCCTATGGAAGGCAAAGTCATTTTTTTTTTTAATTCATTATTGGCTGTGCTGAGTCTTTGTTGCTGCACGTGGGCTTTCTCTAGTGGGGAGCGGGGGCTACTCTTTGTTGCAGAGCACGTGCTCTAGGCACAAGGACTTAGTTGCTCCATGGTATGTGGGATCTTCCCAGATCAGGGATCAAACCGTGTCCCCTGCATTGGCAGGCAGATTCTTAACCACTGGACCACCAGGGAAGTCCCTCCCCGTTTATTTCGGATATTCTCATTAATGCTGTTATGGACATGTCACTGTGTATATCCTGTCCCAGCTATGATCATCTCCTTAGGAAGTTCCATGAGGATAGGATGCCAAGGTGGGGTTCCCGGTGAGGGGTAGAATCCTTTTATAAGATGGATACCTGTTTCCTGAAGTGGCTGAGGAGGCCTTTCACAGCCTCCAGGCCGAGCTGATTGGACGGGCAGGAAAGAGAGCCTTCTGTTTATTTGCCTTTCTCAATTACTTGGTGGGGTTCCCCCAAGTTTCACATTTACTGGACATTTGTTTTCTTGTTTTCACATTTACGCATTTCTTTCTCCTGTTCTCTCTGCTTCCCTCCTCCTCTCTTCATTTTCTTATTATCTGATTGCCTTTTCTATTTCCTTTTGATTTTTCTTCTCACATCTCGAACCTCCAGAATAAGAAAATGACATTGCTTAAAAGTGTTTTTCTTACAGCTTCATATTCTTGACTCTTCTCTTATAAGCTGAGCGAGTTTAAGCCTTTATGTTTAAGCTCAGTCCAAAAAATTCCCTCTGAAAAAACTGAGTCCTATGACCATATTAGTGTTTTCTTCTCTGTGACCCGTGATGGCGTGTTTGTTTTCCTTTCCTCTGTAAATCAGCGGCACTTGATTTTTAAATGTTTTCACTTTGGAGTGTAACAACAGAATCAGACAATATGTCTCCACTTTTGTCCGGCTTCTTTCATTCAGCATCACGTTTTCAAGGTTAATCCATGTGGAATCCTGATTCACAAGACGGACCCTGGAAATCATTTGGTGGAGGAGATATTAAATTTGTCACCAGAATGTTAAAATCTGATCATCTTTTGGCCTCTTTCTAGGTTTTGGCAGGTTATCACCAAAAGAAATTCTAATTATTTGAGAGTTCTTGTTAGCTGAGTTCCAGGTAACTTAGGATTCATCATTCTTATCACCGTGGTCATCTCTGTCCTAGATCGGTGTTATCAGGAAAGACAAAGCTGAATTGGACTTTTTTTCCCTCTTGCGTAGTGTTGTGGTAGGTGGTCTTGATTTAGTGACAAATTTCTACCCCTAATCTCCTCCCTCATCTCCCCTCCAAATTTTTCTTGTTTCTGTGAAATGGGGAAAGCAGGCTTCAAGGCAAACGTCTCCGTACAGGTGAACCAACTACCTCAGACCTTGACGGCTTGTGTAAAACATGCTGATCCCATAATGTTCAAGAGTAAAAAGCAATAAACACTGGCACACCCTACCACATGGATTAACCTTGAAAACATGATGCTGAATGAAAGAAGCCGGGCAAAAATGGAGACATATTGTCTGATTCTGAAACGTACAGAAAAGACAAGCACAGAGCGGCAGAGATCAAGACTTCCTGGAGGCTGCGGGGAGGGGAAACGGGGGGTTTTTGGGGGGCACGAGAATTTTCTGGAATGAGATAGTGGTGATGATTGCAGAACTCTGACTATACTTAAAATACATTGAATTAAACACTTGAAACGGGTGAACTTCAAGGCAGGTAAGTTACATATCAATGAAGCTGTTAATAATACCGAGTCTAAGGCCCAGACCAGACCCGCTCAGTCAGAATCTTGGCGTAAAACCCAGAAATCTACAAACACCCCAGCAGGACCAACTATATAATTTGTAGGCTCAGTGCAAAATGAAAGCGTGAGGCCCCTTGTTAAAAAAAAAATCCTTCAGAATTTCAAGACAGTGGCCACACAGTATTGAAAACAGCGTGTGGCCCTTCTAAGAGGGCCCTGGGCCGCCACTCAGGTTGCAGGCCTCCAAATCCAGCCCTGCAGCCCAGACTCACGTTAAGGATGGTCCACCCAAAGGCAAGAGGGACTTCAGTGAGCAGATCCTCTGCCTCTCGGTCAGAGAAGCTGTAGGTGGAGGGGCTGGAAGTCCGAGAGGAGACATCACAAAATTCAAGAGCACCTTTCTTCTCCTTCCAAGAGCCACAAGTTGGTTTTAGTTAGAAGACCACGGTGGAGTCCCCAGCCCATGGCTGAGTCATTCCCCCAAACTGCGGGCTTTCAGTGAAAAAAAGGGAGAAAGACTGGGGTTGTTGGCAGATCTCTCGGAGGTCCTGGGTTCCCCACCAACTGAGCATTGACTGGTTCAAGCAGAACAGCAAGGAGACAGGCGAGAGGCCTGACTGGGGCAGGGTCGGGGGCTTGGTAGCCACTAACGTCTCAGCCCCCATGGCCCCTAGTCCGGATCTTATTGCATCTGCCTCCTCGCCTCGAGACCATCAACCTTCCAGCAGTTGGGAATCCCACCGAGTGCCCTCCTGCCTTTGAGTAGAGCATCCCCCCTGCCTCCTGATCCAAAATCTGATGGAACTGGAACTTCCCTGTGGTTAGGACTTCACCTTCCAATGCAGGGGATGCGGGTTCAATCCCCAGTCGGGACACTAAGATCCCACATGCCTCATGGCCGAAAAAGCAGAACATAAAACAACAGAAGGGATATTGTAACAGATTCTATGAAGACTTTAAAAATGGTCCACTTCTGTGGGGTGGGAGGGCAGTTCCAAAGGGAGGGGACATAGGTACACTTATGGCTGATTTACGCTGTTGTATGGCAGAAACAAACACAACATTGCAAAGCAATTATCCTCCAATTAAAAATAAATTTAAAAAAGAGCAAAAAAAGGTCCACATTAAAAAAAAATCTAAGAAACAACAATAAAAAAAAGCAAAGTCTGAACTGCCTTGATCACCTGCGGAGACAGAGTAGAAATATATATTCAGTCTCTGCCCCCAATTCCTCTTGTAATTTCCTGAGTTTATGGAGATGCTGGGAGTATCTGACACAGAGCTCCTAAATCCCTGGGGATTTCCTCTGTTGTAGGAGGTCTTGGTTCTAATGAAGGGACTCTGGATGGGTCCCTGGACACCTTCAGGATGCTTGTCAGAAAGACCAAACCATGATTACAAGTCACTTCTTGGCATGAGGTGGCCAAAGTAGTAGAATTTCAGCTTCAGCATCAGTCCTTCCAATGAATACTCAGGGCTGATTTCCTTTAGGATGGACTGGTTGGATCTTCTGGCAGTCCAAGGGACTCTCAAGAGTCTTCTCCAACACCACAGTTCAAAAGCATCAATTCTTCAGGGCTCAGCTTTCTTTATAGTCCAACTCTCACATCCATACATGACTACTAGAAAAACCACAGCTTTGACTAGACAGACCTTTGTTGGCAAAGTAATGTTTCTGCTTTTTAATATGCTGTCTAGATGGGTCATAGCTTTTCTTCCAAGGAGTAAGTGTCTTTTAATTTCATGGCTGCAGTCAACATTTGCAGTGATTTTGGAGCCCAAGAAAATAAAGTCTCACACTGTTTCCATTGTTTCCCCATCTATTTGCCACAAAGTGATGGGACCGGATGCCATGATCTTCGTTTTTTGAATGTTGATTTTTAAGCCAGCTTTTTCACTGTCCTCTTTAACTTTCATCAAGAGGCTCTTTAGTTCTTTGCTTTCTGCCATAATGATGGTGTCATCTGCATATCTGAGGTAATTGATGTCTCTCCCGGCAACCTTGATTCCAGCTTGTGCTTCATACAGCCCAGAATTTCGCAGGATAAAACCTCTGTGTAGATCTGAATTGCAGGGGTTGGTGAACACATCCATGTGCCAGAGGAGGACAAACTCCAGCTCCACGGGGACAGAAGCGCCTGTGCTCAGGACCCTTGTTTATTTCACCCTTTGTACCTCTCCCTCTGGCTGTTCGTTCCTATCCTTTACAGCATCCTTTATATAAACCAATAAACATAGGCAAAGGTTCCCTGAGTTCTGGGAGCCATTCTAGCAAATCACTGAGCCTCATCAGGGGGTTGTGGGAACCCCTGGTTTGTAGCTGAGACAGACAAAAATGTGAGTAACTTGGGACCCACTCTCTGTGATTGGTATCTGAAGTAGAGAGAAGCTGTCTTGTGGGACTGAGCTTTTGACGGTAGGGTCTGTGCTAACCCCACAAAGTTAGTGTCAGAATTGAATTGACTTGTAGGACACCCAGATGGTGCCCATGGAGTACTGAAGACTTGCCTGGAGGGGAAAATACACACCTTTCAGGGAGAATTATTCTAGGAGGGGGAAGCAGTTTTCCATGATGCACCCACACCTCAGCTGCCAATCTCTTCCCCTTCCAGCTTCAGCAGCAGGAGGCAGGCTCCAATTTCCACCAAACATAAGTTTCAGGCTGTTTAAACTTAATTCTTACACAGAGAGTGAGCACACGCCAAGATTTTCCTTACCTCGTCCATGAACGAGTCAATGAGTACAGCACAACTGACTCCACGGCCAGTACAAGAAGGACTGACCCTCTGTTTATCCACCATCCGTGAAGAAAATGAAAATTGGAAGACGATGCACAGGTAGATGTCCACCTCATTAGTGCTCTGTAGTCAATAAAGCCGTCACCCAGCAGTTGTCTTCTCTACTGGACAGAAATCGTCTTAGCAACTTTCTCCACATTCACAGACTTGGGAACCTAATCAATAATAAATTGTGCCAGAGTCCCGTTTTCTGAGACCAGTGCTGTACAGAACTTTCTGTGGTGGTGGAGATGTTCTGAGCTGTCCCATATAGGATGAGCCTCAGCCACGCGTAGCTATTGAGCACTTAAAATGCAGCTAGCATTACTGAGGAACTGGATTTTATTTTTAATGTTTTATTTTGAAATACATTCAGACATACAGCAAAGTTATAGATAGTACAGAGTTCTCATACACCTTCTCCAGTTTCTTCTAAATACAAACGTCTTATGTAACCATGGCGCACATCTATCAAAAGTAAGAAATTGGGATTTCCCCATGGTCCAGTGGTTAAAATTCCACACTACCACTGCAAGGGGCGCAGGTTCGATCCCTGGTCAGGGAACTAAGAGCCCACATGCTGTGCAGCACGACTGAAAAACAAAACAAAACTAAGAAATTAATACCAGAACAGGCTTAATTTGGGTATCCACTAGCTTTTTTTTTCACTACTGCCTTTTTCAAATCCCTTCCAAGACTGTATCCAGTGATCATCCCCTCTTGGTCTCTGCTCTGTGACAATTTCTTAGTCTTCCTCGATTTTCCTGATTCTCACGCTTTTGAAGCGGTCGGGGAACCTGCAGAACAGCCCACAGTTTGCAGATATGGGTGTGTCTGATATTTTTTCAGGAGGAGACTGGGCTTGTGGACTTGGTGGAAGAGTCCCCCAAAAGTGAGGAGGTGCCCTTCCCATCATGATACATCTGGGGCATCCAAGACCCCTGCCTGGAGGTGTCTCTGCCGCTACAGGTGGTATTGACCTTCTTCCCCCTTGGCTCAGGAAGGTGTCCGCCATGTTTATCGTCCAGTGGGTTTCTGTCTTTCCCATCCCTACTCTGAGACTTATTTTTTATTTTTTTAAAGATTTTTTTTTTGGATGTGGACTATTTTTAAAGTCTTTATTGATTTGTTACAATATTGTTTCTGTTTTAGGTTGTTGTTTTTTTTTTTAACCACTGGACCAGCAGGGAAGTTACTACTCTGCTTTAGAAGCAAGTCACTGTCCGCCCTACTGTCAAGGAGAGGGGAGTCCAGCTGGAGCACCTCCTGGAGACTCCGTGGATGCAAGGTAAAATCACCACAATGATTAGTGAAAACTGGGAGACAGTTGCTGGAAGCCTGTGCACATTTCGTGTTTCTCCTCCATTTCCCCCATTAATTTCAGCCTTCATCTCTTGATATTATCTTCAGCAGTTACTACTGTGGTGCTTAATGGTGATTTTCTATTTTCTTCTTTTATGTTAACTAGAATTATGCAAGGAACATTTATCCTTTTCCTCCTTTTTATTTATTTATGTCTCCACAGAGTACTACACATTAATTTTATTCTTTGAAAGGACATATGGTCATCTTTCTGCCTTATGTCCCCGTTTTGGATGGTTTTTCTAACAATAGTAAGAATGTTCCAATATAGGACAGTCAAAAGGAGCAATAGATGTCCAAGCACATGGGTGTTTCTGGAAGGACTGATCAAAACATTGTCACTGGAGGCTAGGATATTTGGGGACTTTAAAAGACTGGTGTGGGACTGGAGTAGAAATACCCACCAGAAGGAATCCCCTGGAGGTCCAGTGGTTAGGACTCAGTGCTTACACTGTGGTGGCCTAGATTCAATCTCTGGTTGGGGAACTAAGATCCTGCAAGGTGAGCAACAGAACCAAAAAAGAAGAAGAAGAAGAAAACACCCACAAAAATAAGGATGAGAAGCCGAGGCTGGACTGTGTATCTCAGAGTCCTAACCTCGTTCCTTTTACACGAGAACTTGGGCAAATTATACTGTCTCTCTGGGCTTCAGTTTCCCCCCGGTTAAGGTGAAGATGAAGGTGCTGATCAACAGTGGTTCTCAGGCTGGAGCACACATGTGGAGGTTTTTTTTCAAACACAGGGTGCTGGCTGCACCCCCAGAGTGTCAGATTCAGTAGGCCTAGCTAGGTCTCGGGTAGGGCTCAGGGCTTTGCATTTATAACACATTGTCAGCCGATGCCAAGGCTGTTGATCCAGAGACCACACTTGGAGAACCATTCGTCCAGATGATAGCTGAGTACTGTGGACAGCTATGGATGTATCTCTTAACATGAGGAAATCCTTGGCCCTGGCTACGTCACTGCTGAAATGATGGAACAGACCTTTGTAGGAACAGGGGAGCAGGGTCACTGAGGATCCAGTGGGGAGCTAGGCAGTAGGCATGTGAATGATTGCTCTGTGCCAGGCATGGCATTAAATGCCTCAAAGACCCAGTTGCTGCCCAGAGAGGAACAAAGATAGGCAGAGTGGTAAAGAGTAGGCTTGAGGGTCTTCCCTGGTGGTCCAGTGGTTAAGAATCCACCTGCCAATGCAGGGCACACTGGTTTGATCCCTGATTCAGGAAGATCCCACATGTCATGGAGCAACTAAGCCTGTGCACCACAGCTTACTGAGCCCTCGTGCCTAGAGCCTGTGCCCCGAAACAAGAGAAGCCCCACAGCAAGAAACCTGTGCATCACTGAAAGGAAGAGAAGCCCCACTCGCCAAAACTAGAGAGAGCCCGAGGGCGGCAGTGGAGACTCAGCGCAGCAAAAAATGAATACATTTTTAAAAAAGGCTTGAATCTGTCCCCCAGCCGCACACACTTAACAATCTTGGGCAAATGACTACGTGACTTCTTGCTTAAGTTTCCCCACCTATACAGAGAGGAGAGAGTGAGACTTTCAGTGTCTGGCAGGAAGATGCCCAATAAACGCTTACTACTGCTAAAATTATCATCCTTTGCCACTAAGCCTTTCCAATGAGGAGAAACAGCAGTGACAGATATTATTTATTTCTACAGCACGTCTCAGTCACCCTAAGCCCTAACACCACCAAGCCTGGATACCCCGTCTACCCTCTCAGTCACCACTGTTCACCCATGCACAAAATCCAAAACAGGTTATGAGAAAAATTCAGCATAATTTATTAAATAGTTTCCAAGGGCTCCTCCAAGGAGCATTAACAATCTCAGTATGATAAATATCAATAAATTAAAATAGCTATAACCTCCTGCCCTCACAAGGGTGTAATACAATTTAAGTCTTCCAAAGAAAAACATTCTATAAATAACAAGACAAAGAACAATGACATAACTTGAAATCATTTTCAAGTTAGCTCAGACATTTATATCTCAGTCTTCCCAGGACTTGCAATTTTGAGGCTTCATTGAGAGGATAACTAGAATGATTTACTTAACTCACAGCCGAATTCTCATACACAGCTGTTACTCATCTTTTTTTTTTAAGGCTCCTTGCATTCCTGCCAGTCAAGAGGAACAGGGTCAACCAGATGGTCTTCAGTGACCTTCGGGGGTTCAGTGCCCACTAATTTCAGGCACTTTGAAAACGTTTCTAAAACACACTTGACGAACATTTTACTTGGATAGGTGGCTGTAGGAACAGCAATGTCTGGAGCACGTTGCAATTCAAGTTTTTTGAGATGGTCCATGACATCAGAAAAATTATTTGTGTCCTTGAAAAATGGTTTGATCGCTCTGAAATAAGGCAGGATGGCTGAGCTGTTGATGTTGTGTGGCGGTTGAGGGCTCACAGAAAAACACTGCATGCGGCACGTGCAGGATTCTGCCACTCCCTTCTCTTTCTGCTCCTGTGGAAGGAGGAGGGGAAATGGGTGAGCATTAGTGTTGCAAAGCAGCCAGAAATCCTGATAGCTCCTGGGTCAGGAAGATCTCCTGGAGAAGGAAATGACAACCCACTCCAGTATTCTGGCCTAGAGAATCCCATAGACTACAGTCTGAATCCCTGGCGGGTGACAGTCCAAGGGGTTGCGAAGAGTCAGACACGAATGAGCAACTAAACATCAATAATAAGTCGAGGGGCCTGGGCAGTGCTTTCTCTTCAGTGGCTCATCTAACCGGTGCCACAAGCCTGTGATGGGCAGTGTCCCCTCTCCCAGAAGAAACTAATGCTCAGCTGGTTTGTGGAGCTCGTGCAAGATCAGGTGATGGAGTGGGATTCCAACCCACATCAGGCAGCACTCCCAAAGCCTGTGCCACTAACCGCGGCTCCGTCCTGCCTCTTCTGCACGTCTCTACCTCCTCTCCTCTGAGGATTGCGCAACCTTCTGGAATCCACTCTTAGCTGCTCAGGGGCCCAGAGAGGTGGGGAAGGGGAGGGCGTCTGCATTTCTATGCTGCTCCTGGTTCTCTGTGACTCTATGTAAAGTCGATATATCCCCTTCTCAAAAGCACTGAAACATGTATATTACCACATGTGAAATAGATCACCAGTCCATGTTCGGTGTACGAAACAGGGCACTCAGAGCAAGTGTACTGGGGCCAACCCTGAAGGGTGGGATGGGGAGGGAGGTGGGAGGGGGAGTTCAGGATGGGGGACACAGGGACACCCATGGCTGATTTATGTCAAGGTATGGCCAAAACCACCACAATATTGTAAAGTCATTAGCCTCCAATTAAAATAAATTAATTAAAAAAGATATCCCCCTCTCCTAGCCAGGGTGGGAGGTGGTGGTTATTTTTGGCTGGAGAGGTCTCCAAGATGCCAGAGAGGTTTTACTCCAACACACCCTGGACTCCAGACCACGCCCTCTCCCATCTCTCTTCCTGGGGACTAGAAGCATCTCATCAACCTCAAGCTGCCTGATCACCAGAGCCAACAGCCTCCGCCTTTGCATCTGTAGAAGGAAGCCAAGGCAGGGGTGTCCCTGGTGGCTCAGTGGTTAAGAATCTGCCTGCCAATACAGGGAACACAGCTTCCATCCCTGGTCCGGGAAGATCCCACAAGCCACGGAGCAAATATGCGCTGATGCCACAACTTCTGAACCTTTGCTCTAGATCCTGTGCCCACAAGAGAAGCCACTGCCGTGAGAAGCCTGCACACCGCAACTAGAGCGTAGCCCCCACTCTTCGCAGCTGGAGAAAGCCCATGTGCAGCAATGAAGACCCAGTCCAGACAAAGTTAAATAAATAAATTAAGCAAACAAACAAAAAAAGCCAAGGCTAAAGTTTAAATGCCAGGATGGAAGGGAAGATCAAGGCCAATCTTACGACTCACTTCCACGTGTTGCTTTCTGTTTACTCAAAGCTGTGTAAGAGCTCCTGTCTTGACCACAAACCTGAGAAACTGAAAGAGCATTTTCATGTACTCAGCCTCCCACTTTCCCTGCCGTGGGTCAGGCTCAGCTGGGCCTCTACTAGAAGCTGATGGAGCCCTAATTCATAAGTAACACACACACATGTGTTAACCGTCCTTGTTTGCCATAAGAGACGCTCCTTGTGACCCACAGGAGGATTTTAGCATCCTGTATTTTCTGGGCTATCATGTACAGCTTAGGCTGAGATTGGCTGCTCTTTGAAGAGCAGGGAGGGAGGAAAACGAATTTACCTGTGAACCGAATATGTCGGGGATGAACAAGCCCACAAAAGTAGGGGTGCGTGAGAAATTGTTGAGCTTGGGGGTCTCTGGGCTAATCTCTGTCTCTGACCCCCACCACCAACCTCACAAAAATTCCATCCTAGCCTGTCTGTGATGAAACTGGAGATCCAATACTCTGGCCACCTGATGTGAAGAGCCGACTTGTTGGAAAAGAGCCTGATGCTTGGAAAGATTGAAGGCAGGAGGAGAAGAGGGCGATAGAGGATGAGATGGTTAGATTGTATCACTCACTCAATAGACATGAATTTGAGCAAACTCCAGGAGATAGTGGAGGACAGAGGAGCCTGATGTGCTATAGTCCATGGAGTCACAGAGTCGGACACGACTGAGTGACTGAACAACAAGAACGACAAAAGCCTGTCTAGTTGTTCCCATCCCTTCCAGGTATGTCCACAGCCCTAGCTTCTGGTCTGAAAAAGAGTAGGCTTCTTCTGGGGGCCCAGGAAGGCATTTTAAAGAAATGGCTTAGAAAAGAAATCTGGTGGGCACTTACATATTCTTCCATGAGTTTCGAAAATGAGAACTTCAATTCTGTGATTACAGCTGATTGTACGTCTTGTGGTAGTGGATGGCTATGGGAGGAGAGCAAAGCTCCCGAACAGCAGAGCAGGAACAGGGCAAGCCCGGAGGATCCTGGAAAAAGACAGTGATGCTGTGAGGTACACGGACCGCACACCCCCACCCGCCCCAGCTTCCTCCACCGGAGCTGTGCTGGGTTGGGCCCCTCCAGTCTTCTTCTCCGTCTGGGGAGACCCGACCGTGCCCCCCAGCATCCGTGGCCGCAGGACCCAGTGATACCTGAGAGGGAGACCATGGCAGGAGAGAGCAAGGCTGCTTCGGCAACAGCTGCTGGAGTGAGATGTGCTCGCCATAGTCTTAGGGAGGTATATATATAAAGGGCCAGTTGCAAGGAAGAGGGACACTGAAAGTCCCACCCATGGCAAAGTCATTACTCAGCTTTTCTACAGAAGGCACTTTCAAACTTCTGCCATCCGAGCCTGGGTGAAAGCAGGGCTGGAAGGAAATGCTGAGGTTACCCTCAAGGTGGGCAGATGCCTGACTCAGTCCAGATGCACACACGGAGCCCACAGGAAGGCATACACGTCTTTGCCATTTCTTCTTGGAAAGAGCTTGGTGATTTGACTAGAAGAAATTTCAAAGCCCCCGGGGTTGACAGGCAGAACCCCCAAGGAACGTATGACTAACCGGAGTTGAGGGTCAGTGCCCCACAAGAAATTTCTGGGGAGGGTCATGGTGAATGTGTGTAGGTGTAAAGCCGGCACAAAGCTTATAAAATGTATTATCTCTGGAAGTTTCTGAAGCATGCCCATGCCAGAGCTCGGGGACAGCCCTGATAACCACTGTGAACTTGAGTGAGTCAAAGATGTTGACTCCCCGATGCTTGGCCTTAAACATCGTTGGATCCTCCACAGCATCTTTGTAACCACAGGCCTCAAGCCAGAATCCATGCTCCAGAGTTACCTGGTTCTTGTCAACTAGTTTTTTAATTTTTAGTTGTTATATATTTTGGCCAGGCTGCTCGCAGCATGTGGGATCTTAGTTCCATAACCAGGCCCAGTGCAAGGGAAGCGCAAAGTCTTAACCACCACACCACCCGGGAAGTCCCGGAGTTATTTGTTGAAATCACTTACTCGTATTTTGAGTGCCAACTCTAACTTGATGTTATTCTCAGCTCTCAGAAATGATGGCCAAAAAGTTAGATGAGGTCTCTGACTTCAGGAAACTAGTGTTCTCGTGGGCAAGGAGCTGACAACAAACACCATTAATAAACAAGAGTGGATCAGAGATAGAGATAGGCAGAGAGTGATAGATGACATATGTAGTCAGGGGAGCAGGAAATGTCTCTCTAATGAGATATCACTGAAGCGGAGACCTAAAAGATGAGTAGGAGTCTGCTGTGGGAAGATCTGGCAAATGGGTGCTCCAAGCAGGGGGTCCCATGGTGCAAAAATGATCTTGATGTCACAGGTCATGGTAGCTGGAATGAACTGAGAGAAGGAGAGGGTGGTGGAGAGCTGGGCGGAGGCCAGGTCACAGAGGGCTTTAAGGAACTTAGGTTTAGGATTTCCCTGGTGGTTCAGTGGTTAAGACTCCGAGCTTCTGGTTCCTCTACTGCAGGGGGCATGCGTTCGATCCCTGGTTGGGAATTAAGATCCCACATGTCACGTGTGGTGCAACCAAAGGAAAAAAAAAAAAAGAATTTGGGTTTAATTCTAAGTATGATGAGGCACTGCTGCATGGCTATAGGTGGGGAAACATAGGCTCTGGTGTCCTTTAGAGAATGAAAAAGAGATAGGCCGCTGAGTGCACAATGGATTGTGTGATCCGGGGTGGAAGCAGAGGGTCCAGTTGGGTTATGCAGCCATACAGGTGAGAGGTGATGGTGACTTGGACCAGGATGGAGTAGTTGAAGATCTACAGGATGGCTGCTGGACTGGTGTGGGGATGAACTGAAGAGAGGAATCAAGGGTGACTCCAAGGTTTAAATACAGCCATTGAATGGTTAATGCGCCATGGGGGGATAAAGTCTAGAGATGAGAAATCAAGAGTCCTATTTGGAGTCAGTTAAGTTTGAGATGCCCTCTGGGCATCTATTTAATGTCAGGTCAGCCACTGGATAAAAGTCACAAGCTCAGGGATGAGGTCAGACCTGGGTGGTTCATAGAACCCAGTGTACACCAGAAGAGACAGTTGGCAACCCCCTCCACCCTTAAGCCCAAGTCCTCCTCTAGTCATTGCTGTCTCTTTCCTATTCTTTTAAAAAGTATTTATTTTTATTTATTTATTTGGCTGCACTGGATCTTAGCTGCAAATTGTGGGATCCAGTTCCCTGACCAGGGATCACACCCAGGCCAACTGCATCGGGAGCACAGAGTCTTAGCCACTGGACCACCAGGGAAGTCCCCCCTTTTCGCCTCTTATCCAAGCTTCTTCAGAGAGATCTAGACTTACTTTTACCTCACAGTATGGTTTTCACTCCAATGATTTATTCAAAACCCTCTAGAAAAGTCCACACTAGGTAACATTTTGCCCCCATGACTTACAGCCTCTGGTGTTTACTCCCACAGTGCTGTTACATTACATGGCAGAGGGGACTTTGCAGATGTGATTCAGGTTACTAATCAATTGACCCTAAGGCAGGTTGATTACCAGGTGGGCCCAGTGTCATCACAGGAGACTTAAGGAAGAAGTGAGAGAGACTCAAAGCATGAGAACGACCCAGCTCCCATTGCTAGCTTGAAGGTGGAGGGTCCAGGTGGAAAGCATGAGAAGAAAATTAGTTTGACCAACAACCAGTAAGTTGGGAAGAGGCACCTGGGCCCTAGGTGAGACCTGCAGCCCCAGCTGATACCTTGACTTTAGCTGGTAAAGAACTAAAGAGAGAACACAGAACAAGCAGAGAACAGAATCCAGTTACACCATACTGGATTCCTGACCTGCAGAAACATCACTTTGTCAATAGAGGTCTGTATAGTCAAAGCTACGGTTTTTCCAGTAGTCAAGTACAGATGTGAGAGTTCAACCATAAAGAAGCTGAGTACAAAAGAATTGATGTTTTCGAACTGTGGCCCTGGAGAAGACTCTTGAGAGTCCCTTGGAGACTCTCAAGGAGATCAAACCAGTCCACCCTAAAGGGAATCAACCCTGAATATTCATTGGAAGGACTGATGCTGAAGATGAAGCTCCAATACTTTGGCTGCCTGATGCGAAGAGCTGACTCATTTGAAAAGACCCTGATGCTGGGAAAGATTGAGGGCAGGAGGAGAAGGGGACGACACAGCATGAGATGGTTGGATGGCATCACTGACTCAATGGACATGGGTTTGAGCAAACTCTGGGAGACAGTGAAGGACAGGAAAGCCTGGCATGCTGCAGTCCATGGGGTTGCAAAGCGTCAGACATGACTTAGGGACTGAACAACAATAGCAATCTTTGTGGTTTTAAGGTGTTAAGTTTATAACTTTTGTGAGAACCCACATAGTCTCTAGTGACCTCATATTGCCAAGCTTACTGGGTTCTTTTCAGCTATCATTTGACTTCATCCTTTCATGGCATGCAATAATATCAACTAGTTCCTCTTCTTGAGAACATTTTTTCCCCCTGAAAATGTTATCCTGATATGTTTTGGATATCAGCTTCTCACAGTGCATTCTGAGGCTGAATCATCTTCCTGCTTTGCTCTTTAATGGACATGCCTCAAAGGGCCCAGTGCTCGGTCTATGTTCTCACACTTTAATGTTTCTCTCCTTTTATCTAAATGTCCAGCTGCCCTATGGACATCTCCACCTGAATGGCCCACCTGGACTTCATGTTCAACATAGCCAGAATGGAGGTGCATACCCTGCGAACCAGGGTGATAGTGAGAAAGGCAATGAAGACCTGTGGATGGATTGGCAAAATCTGCAGGAGATAGAATCCCATCTTCAGGAGGTGATTGATTGAATCTGGGGATAATGGAAAGGGAGGAATGGAGGATGACTTCCAGATGTCTTGTTTGGGCAACTGGATAGATGGTGTTGGTCCCTACTGGGAGAGGATTACAGGGCTCAGGTGACATAAAGAATTTGTTTATTGATGTGGTAAGGTGGGAGTGCACAGAAGGCCACTGGGCATTTGCACTTGGAGCTTGAAGGAAGGAACTGGAGACATACATTGGGTACCACCTGTATATCGTGTTGATGAAACTGGACGTCTAAGAGAGAGGACCAATGTGAGTTGTGAATCAAGGGTGGAGCCCTGGCACACACCTCCATTAATGGAACAGGTACAGGAAGAGGATTTAGTCTAAAGCACTGAAAAGACATCCTCAAGAGGGAAAGAAATGTACTTGAAAACATGTGGTCATGGAACAAGATAAGAAGCGGTTTCAAGAAGGCGGAAATGATTGGCACCACCAAAAGGCACAGAGAGGTCAAATAAGATAAAGGCTGAAGAGATACAGTAGGTTTGAGAACATGAGGTCACTGGGAAATTTGCTAGTGGGGGTTGGATAAACTGTCGGGCAAGGGGAAGCCATACTGTGGTTTTGGAATGGAGGAAAAAGTAAAACCACAAACTCAGTCGTGTCCCTGGAATCCCAGGTATCCTCCCTGGTTCATCTCTTTGATATATATCACTGATCACTGTAGACTCTTGGATATTTGTTTTATTCTTTAAAAAGATGCATGGCTCCTTTTTTGTCTTATTTCCAAGTTCTGGGAAATTTTTCTCACAGCAGTAAAGGTGTTCTAATACAGGACAATCAAAAAGAATGACAGATGTCCAGGTGTTTGGGGATCACAGTCAGTAAATCAGACTTCCTCAAAATTAAAAAAAAATAATAATTCTTTTCTAAAAACCTTGTTGAGAGGATGAAAAGATAAACCAAGACTAGGGAAAAAAATGTTAACCAAATGCAAATCCAACAAAGGAATTCTGAGCAGAATATAGAAAGAATGCTCAAAACTCAGTTTTATGGTTTAGGCAGTGGTTTCTTAAAATGACACCAAAGGCACAAACAACCAAAGGGGAAAAAAAACAGATAAATTACATCTCAGCAAAATTAAAACATTTTGCTTGTCAAGGGACACTACCACGAAAGTGAAAGCCAACCCCGAGAATGGGAGAAAATCATGAACAAGACGGGGGGGCTAGCATCCAGAACATATAAAAGCTCTTACAACTCAATGATAACAAACAAACAAACCCAATTTTAAAATGACCAAAGTATTTGAATAGACATTTCTCCAAAGAAAATACAAATAATCGCATGAAAAGATGTTCAGCATCATTAGTCAGGCATTGTTGTTGTTGTTATTTAGTCAGTCAGTCGTGTCCCATTCTTTTGGGACCCCATGGACTGTAGCCTGCCAGGCTCCTCTGTCCATGGAATTCTCCAGGCAAGATACCGGAGTAGGTTGCCACTTCCTTCTCCAAGAGATCTTCCCAACTCAGGGATCAAACCCATGTCTCCTGCACTGACAGGTGTATTCTTTACCACTGAGCCACCAGGGGAGCCCAGTCAGGCATTCAGTTCAGTTCAGTCCCTCGGTCATGTCAGACTGAACTGAACTGTACTCCTTTCCCGATTTGGAACCAGTCTGTTGTTCCATCTCCAGTTCTAACTGTTGCGTCTTGACTTGCATACACATTTCTCAGGAGGCAGGACAGGTGGTCTGGTATTCCCATCTCTTTGTCAGGCATTGCTGCTAAGTCGCTTCAGTCGTGTCTGACTCTGTGTGACCCCATAGACAGCAGCCCGCCAGGCTCCCCCGTCCCTGGGATTCTCCAGGCAAGAACACTGGAGTGGGTTGCCATTTCCTTCTCCAATGCATGAAAGTGAAAAGTGAAAGTGAAGTCACTCAGTCATGTCCAACTCTTAGCGACCCCATGGACTGCAGCCCACCAGGCTCCTCCGTCCATGGGATTTTCCAGGCAAGAGTACTGGAGTGGGTCGCCAGTCCCTTCTTGACAGGCATTAGGAAAATGCAAATGAAAACCACAATGAGATATCACTTCATACCTATTAAGGTGGCTATAGGTTTTGTAAATGTAAAATAATTGGTGTTGGTGAGGATATGAAAAAAGTGGAACTCTCATATATTGCTGGTAGAAATGTAAAATGAATGGTGCAGCTTCTGTGTAAAATAGTTTAGCGGGTCCTCAAAATGTGAAACGTTGAGTTACCATATGACCCAATAATTTCATTCCTAAGTATCCACCCAAGAGAAATGAAAACTTATGTTCATACAAAACTTGTACATGAATGTTCATAGCTGCATTATTCATCAGAACCAAAAAGTAGAAACAACTCAGATGTCCTTCAACTGGTGAATGGATAAACAAAAATGCCTTCTACCCATATATAGAATATTATTCAGCCATAAGAAGGAATGAAGTACTGACGTGCTGCAACATATCTGAACCTTGAAACTATTATGCTGTGTGTCCTTTTGGGATGAAGTGCTGGGGTCCAGCCCCGGCTGATCCAGGGTATTCGAAGGGGAGACGGCTTCGGCGGCTATTTAAATATTTATCAAAGATATAAAGAGTAATAGAATGAGGATAGCTCAGTAGGAAAATTCAGTGGAGAAAAGAGGCTGAGTAGCTTGGTTTACGCGGGGGACCAATAAAACTTCAAGACAAGAAGCTTGCACCACTTACGTAGGCCGCAGGCATCCTTCCGTTCTCCCGAAGGAGAGGAGACACTGAGGCCTCCCCGGTCGGATCTTAGAAGCCCAGGCAAAATTAGTAAGCTTGGTGGGTTCCGCGCTCCAGATGGAGACTCAACCAGAGTGAGAGAGAGAGAGCGACATGGGGAGACCAGTATTTCGAGGAACTGATCCCAATTCTTTATTTTCCAGAGTCTGTTTTTATACACTGAGATGTTATACAAAAGTCACGCGGGGTCAGCAGTCCTGACTTTAATTAAAGTCAGGTGCTTCACACAAATGTATACAGAGGTCTTAGGGGTGTTACATCATCTTCTGGCCAGGGGGGCCTGCTGACAATTTATGACCCTCTCCTTGTGACAACGGTCAGTCAACCAGGACACTTATTTCTCCAGGGGTGATTATTCTTAAAACAGACACTACCCAAATAAAGTTACATTCCTATAGGGTGAGGATGTAGTGGGTTTTAGTTAAGGAAAGAATTTACTTAGCCTAAGGTCTAACGTGATTAATATCAAAGGTTAATACTTATTTCTTCTATATATTCATTAATGTGTGTAAGGGCAGGGGATATGGAGACTTAGCAACAAACATTGGCTCAACAAATGAAAAACCCTTCACCAATACAATTTCTAATCAGCCCATTATACTTATACTAATAGTTTTCTAACTTTTCTAAGGAACCTGTTTTTAGAAGGTTTAAAGCATCTCATGTCTCTCACGTTTGGGAGGCTGTGAGCAATCACATGTGGCCGGACAAGCCTGTCAGGCAGGCTAGAGAACCTTCAGAGGAGTTTGTAGGTTGAAACACTCCTATCACGCCCAGGAATTATTATTAACTGGAGCTCTAAGTTAATTCCTTCTCCAAAAGAGGTGGTGGGGGACAGCCCCCCGTAAAGTCAGAGGTGTAGGTGAGCACAAAGTAGTAAAGTAGGCAGGCTCTGGTTATGGGGATTTCCAGGGGGACTCCTGAGGCTTGATCCCACCTTTGCGTATGTCAAGCCTCCTTCCTCATGACCTTTGCCATGGGCGGAGTACCTCACTCTGGCCCCCAACAATGAAGAAAAAGTTTAAAATTAGATTACAGTGGGAGCTGCACTATGGATATAGTGGCACTATAAACTAAGATCATGGCATCCGGTCCCATCACTTCATGGGAAATAGATGGGGAAACAGTGGAAACAGTGTCAGACTTTATTTTGGGGGGCTCCAAAATCACTGCAGATGGTGATTGCAGCCATGAAATTAAAAGATGCTTACTCCTTGGAAGGAAAGTTATGACCAACCTAGATAGCATATTCAAAAGCAGAGATGTTACTTTGCCAACAAAGGTCCGTCTAGTCAAGGCTATGGTTTTTCCAGTGGTCATGTATGGATGTGAGAGTTGGACTGTGAAGAAGGCTGAGCACCGAACAATTGATGCTTTTGAACTGTGGTGTTGGAGAAGACTCTTGAGTTCCTTGGACTGCAAGGAGATCCAACCAGTCCATTCTAAAGGAGATCAGTCCTGGGTGTTCTTTGGAAGGAATGATGCTAAAGCTGAAACTTCAGTACTTTGGCCACCTCATGCAAAGAGTTGACTCATTGGAAAAGACTCTGATGCTGGGAGGGATTGGGGGCAGGAGGAGAAGGGGATGACAGAGGATGAGATGGCTGGATGGCATCACCGACTCGATGGACGTGAGTTTGAATGAACCCCGGGAGTTGGTGATGGACAAGGAGGCCTGGCATGCTGCAATTCATGGGGTTGCAAAGAGTCGGACACGACTGAGCGACTGAACTGAATGAATACTGATGAATATACTTAAGAATTGTGCACTTTAAACAGGTGAATTTTAGTTACATACATTAGATCTCAGTCAAGATGTTGCATTTTCAAATTATAGGAATCAGAACCATCTCTTTTTATATATTTATTTTTATTTATTTGGCTGCACCAGGTCTTAGTTGCAGCATGTAGGATCTTTTGAGTTGCAGCATGTGAACTCTTAGCTGCAGCATATGGCCTGTGGGCATTGACCCAGGGTGGAGGGCAGGGATCTAGTTCCCTGATCTGGAATGGAACATAGGCCCCCTGCATTAGGACTGTGGAATCTTAGCCACTGGACCACCAGGTAAGGCCCCACTCCCATCATCTTATCCTGTTAATTTCACAAACCGGTGCCCAGGAGTCTGTTGCCAGCCGGGCAGTGGGCTAGATACTGAGGATGGAAAGATGAATGAGATTGGACCCGTCTAAAACGGGGCCTTGGTGATAAATCTGTTGTTTGGGTGGACAGTGGTTAAAACTTCTGACGCAGGGATTAAACAGATCCACCTTGGAATCCACTGATTAGAGAGGACTGTTTGTCCTTGGATTCATTTCTCCTCCCCAGTTTTGCCAAAGGGGGATAAGAATTCATACTTTATTCCGAGGTGCTCCAGAGAAGAAACAGATTAGCAGCTGGGAAGCGCTCAATACCTGCAGGGGCCACCACAGTAATCACCCCCAGGCGGTGGTGGGAAGAGTATTGCTAACCCGGTGCAGTTGGGTCTCTGATTTCTGGCTGAGGGAAAAGTGTCCGCAAGCGAGAGTAGTGGGTTCCAGGAGCGCCTGCGCAACCGCGCCTCCGCCGCCTGGAGCGTCCCGGCGGGTGCCTAGCAACCAGCTGGCTCGGCGAACGCGCGAGCATGGAGCCGGAGACCCGGACCTTGAGCGCCGCGGTCCGGGAGCACCTGCGACAATTGTGTCTGCACGAGTTCCCGTGCGGCACCGGCAGCTGGGTGCGGGCGCTGGCGGGGCGGCCGGGGGAGGTGCTCGGGGGTCTGGGAAACGGAGGGGACCGACCAGGGGCCAGGCCAGGGCCCAGGGATGCAGAGCGGGGCTGGGGAAGGGCTGGCTCTGGGTGCTGAGGGCGCCACCAGCCCCAGGAGTTGGTCGATAAGGAGAAGCCTGGAGAGGATGTTTGGATCGGGGCGTTTAGGGAGCGTCCTGACCTGGGGGTGGTGATGGGGTGGACTGTGGGAACAGGGACGCTGCAGGAGAGGACGAGATAGGCCCCCACCTGTGGGCACTGACCCGGTAGAAGGCAGGGACCCCGCCTCTAGCAGAGCGGGACCCCGGGGCAGGCTCTCTTAAAGACACCAGCCTCCTTTAGGGGTGAAATATCGTCCTGAGAGCAGGTGTACAGTTAGGACCCTGCTGCGATGTGGCCAAAGGGGCTGTCCTCACCAGCTAAGTGCAGGAGGAGCATGACCTTCAGAACCAGGGGCTTCTCAAGTGTGCCAGGAAGTCCTGAGTCCTGAATGGTTCCCATGGGCTTGGTGGGAGGCCTTTTGGTGTTCCTGTCCAACTCTTTGAGACCCCATGGACTGCAGCACACCAGGCTTCCCTGTCCTTCACTCTCTCCCAGAGTTTGCTCACACTCATGTCCAATAAGTCGGTGATGCCATCCAACCATCTCATCTTGTCATCCCCTTCTTCTCCTGCCCTCAGTCTTTCTCAGCATCAGGGTCTTTTCCAATGAGTCAGCTCTTTGCATTAGGTGGCCAAAGTACTGGAGCTTCAGCTTCAGCATCAGTCCTTCCAGTGAATATTCAGGGCTGATTTCCTTTAGGATTGACTAGTGGGAAGCTGGGACCCCACATTCCCTTGTCGGGCTGGTCCCCATTTTCACAGAAGAGAAAACCGAGATGCTAATCAAGGAACTAATTAACTTGTTTGATGAACATTGACTGGGCCCCTACTGTGTGCCTGGCATTGTGCTGTGCTTTGGGGCTTCATAGACAGACGCCTTTCAAGACGAAGGGGTGGAAGACAGTAAACTCAAGGACCAAAACATTTCATCCTCCACTTATGGCATCTAAAGGGCCAAATGTTCAGCCTTTGCCACCTCTGCTTCGGAAACCTTTCCTTGGCTAAGTACCTCCCACAGATTGCCTTTCACACCTCCTGGTTTCTAAGCTCACCCTGCTCGTCCTGTCTTATAGTCTATTCCATTTTGGGAGTTTTGAATCCTTGAGAGGGGGTGAGTCATAAAGAGAGAAATTCTGTTCCTCCCCTCCCCCACCCCTTACTGCAGAATAAGTCACGATTTCTTCCTCAAACTAGCCGAGTATGGCGGGAGCTGATCCCCAGAGAGGAGAAGTCCCTGAGCCCTGGGGAGGAGACTGTAGAGGATCTGCTGGGCTTAGTCCGCAGCGCCCACTCACCCTGGGCTCTGGTGGAGGGCTCAAGTGCAGAGGACCTTTTCCTGAAAGAGCTGGCCATCCAGAATCCACTGATGCTCAAAGACAGCTTCTTCTACACCTACTTCAGGTCGCTCCGGGTGGTGGACAAGGATGTGAGTGCTGGGAGTGAGCCTCAAGTACAGGGATGATGAGAGGGGAGCCATTTCCCTTACGGGACCGGGTGGTAAGACCTAGCTCTGCCCTCCTCCTGGTTAATCTCACCAGCTTGTCCACAGAGCAGGGCTACCAAGCCCAGCAAACTTGCCTAGTTTGTTGCCCCAGAGAAGGGAGGCCCAGCCAGGGTGGCCCGTAATGTCCTTGGAGCCAAAGTCAACTGAGGATTCACAGACAGGCCCCTGAAGTTTCTGGCCTGACCCTGTGGGATGTAAACTAGAGTGGTCCTTTAAGACCACAGGGTTCACCATGGCTCTGATTCCTGCCCTCGGGAGCTGACAGTCCAGCAAGGGACACAAGACAGGGAAGCTGGAAGGGTGTCAGAGGAAGGGTGAGGCTTGAGAGGTGAGAGGCCTCTGCAGGCCCTGGCAGAAAGCTGCAGGAAAGGCGCACAGGAGAGGAAGGGGGTTGGGGTGTGGGGTGGTCACTCTCTGAGGCTGGACCCACCGTTGCTGTCCTCTAGTAGATTCCAGGGCCACCCCGGCCACTGCAGCTCCAATATCCCTTTCCTCCTTTCCAGGTAAGCCTGGTGGACAAAGAGCTCCTGAAATTTGTGAAGCTTGAAGAGTTGGTGCTGAGTGCTAATCAAATCAAGGAGATTGACACCACCAACCTGCCCCCAACTCTCAAGGTAAAGGAGCCCAGGTTCCATTCTGGGTCTTGGAGCCAGAGCTGCCCAGAGACCCTGCACTTCCTTGCCCACTCCCCAAGAGATTTGACCATCATGTCTTATGCTAAGGGTGGGTCCAAGGCTTTTGAAAGGTTGGCCAGATCCCTTAAAAAGTGAAACACAGGATTTCCATGTGGCCCAGAAATTCCCTTCCTAGGTATACACCCCAAAGCCTCAAAGGCAGGGACTCAGATTCTTGTACGCTAGTGTTCACTGTTCACAGTTGCCAAACGGTGAAGACAGCCTGTGTGTTATCAGCAGATGAATGGAGCAGCAAAATGTGGTCTGTCTACACAGTCATGAAAAGGCATGACAGGGACTTCCCTGGCAGTCCAGTGTGTAAGACTCCTTGCTTCCACCCACCTAAGGGGGCATGGGATCTATCCCTGGTTGGGGAACTAAGATCCCTCATGCCACACAGTGTGGCAAGAAAAAAAAAATGAAATGAACAACGTGGATGATCTTGAAAACGTGATGCTGAATAAAGGGGTCGGACACAAAAAGCCACGTATTAGATGATTACATGAAATCCGTAGAAGAGGCAAATCCAGAGAGACAGAAAGTACATTAGAGGATACAGGGGGAGCAGGGGAGTGACTGGGGAGACGTTCAGTGGGTCGAGTTTCTGTGTGGGGCGATGAAATGGACAGTGATGATGACGGATGTACCCTGAGTGAGTGTACTTAAAGCTGCTAAATTGTCCACTTAAAAAGGGTTGAAATCACAAATTATGTTTTAATATATACAAAACCACAATGAAAAAATGGTAGGCCAGACAATATTATGAGTCTTCAGCTGAGTGTATCAAAATGGTCTCAATTTTAAATTAAATGCCGGGACTAGTAAATTTGATGGCAGAAGAGGCTCCGCTGTATGTCTCAGTGCCGGGCTCAAGAAGAAAATGAGGAAGGCCTGGGAGGAGAAACACAAGAATCTGTTATCTTTGGGCTTATTTCTTTGGTCCAGGGGCACTTTGGCTTTCCCAGGGACAACTGCCATGGATTGGGAAGTTGCCAAAATATTACAGATGTTCCCTCTCACCCTCTCCGACATCAGCTCCACTCCATATTTTAAAGTTTCCTTTGCAAAAGGAAAAGAAGCTTTCTGACAGCTACTGCAGGAATATTTTCTTCCCGAACCCTTTTTTAAAAATCACCAACCCAAAGGCTGTATTTACTTTATTTTATTATTATTTTTTTTACTTTATTTTTAAATATTTATTTACTTGGCTGCACTGGGTCTTAGCAGCAGCATATGGGATCTAGTTCCCTGACCAGGAATTGAACCTGGACCCCCTGCACTGAGAGTGTGGAGTCTTAGCCACTGGACCACCAGGGAAGTCCTTCTTCCTGGATCCTTAGGAGAGAGTCCAGGTGGGCAGAGAGAGACAAGGCCTGAGTACTTCGCAGCTCCCCTCCTAAGTTGCCCAGGGCTGAAGGAGGGGGCGGACTCTGTTCTACCTGGGCTCCCGGGCTGTCTGTCCGCTCGTCTCAGGTCCTGGAGCTGTACGGCAACAAGATAGCCAGCATGGAGTGTCTGTGCCACCACCCACCCCCGCGCCTCCAGCACTTGGGGCTGGGCCACAACAAGCTCCTGGGCCCCCTGGAGAGTCTGCACGTCACCAGCGACCACTGGTAACTCGGGAGCCCCCCGGGGGAAGAGGGAGGAGGGGGCTGAGCTTTGGGGCCCCTCTAAGCTGGAGACTTGGAGAACTCAGCTTTGCTCTTTTCTGTAATAACTCCTGGTTGGCTGCTAAGTCCAGACCTAGGGTTTTTTCCTCTGACGTCATAAACCAGAAATCCCACTGAGGCCCAGGGGAGGGCACCAAGAGCCAATGAGAGTGAGCGGACCTTTTGCTTTGAGGACGTGCTTCCAATTCAGGATTCCTCTTGCTGTTGTTCGGGCCAGTGAATTCTTGGTTCCGAGGGCCGTCCTGCATCTCCCTGGCCTCCACCCATCAGAGGCCAGGAGCATCCACCCCAGACCCGCTGTGACAACCCAAAGTGCCACATGGCCACTGGGGGGCAAAGCTACCCCCACCTGAGAACCACTGCCCTATAGACAAGTCTGCTTTGGCTTTGTCTCCTTGGTGGGTGAGCAGTGGTCAGTCTGAGTCATCTGAGGGCAGCAGACACCACCCATGAAAGCCTATCAGAGGAGGGACTTCCCCAGCAGTCCAGTGGTTAGAACTTTGCCTTCCAGTGCAGGGCGTCGTAGGTTCGATTCCTGGTCAGGGAGCTAAGATTCCACATGCCTTGGGGCTGATAACCCCTAAAACATGAAACAGAAATAACATTGTAACATATTCAATAAAGACTTTAAAAATGATCCACATTAAAAAAGAAAAAAAGACCCTCCCTCAGAGGAAGCTGGGCCAGAGAGGCCTGTCAAAGCCCCTGTGAGGATTCCCGGGGCTCAGCATCCCGGGCAGACCTCCCTGGGCTGAGGTTCATGACAGTTCTTTCCTCACAGCCCAGGAAGGCCTCGAGGAGCAGGGCAGCTTTCCCAGGTGGCCTGGGAACGTGCTCATGGAAGGCCTGTCTCTGACCCTAATTTCCTCCTTCCTCCTCTTTATCTTGGCAAAGCTGCCTCTGCAGAACCTCAACCATGCACAATTCCAATCCCTGACTTCCACTTCCTCTGTCGTCAGGGAAGCTGCCGAGGCACAGGAAGAGAACACACGCTTTGGGCTGTGTGTGACAGCTGAGTTCAGAACTCTGCCAGAGTTCTAAGCGTTCTGGTTATTTTTTATTAATTTATTCATTTAAAATTTTTGGCCACATGGCATGTAGGATCTTAGTTCCCCAACCAGGGACCAAACCCACACTCCCTGCTGTGGAAGCGCGGAGTCTTAACCACTGGACCTCCAGGGACCTCCTTAAGTGTTCTGGTCTTTGATTTGGAAAACAGGCTTATGATAACGTCGCCTGCTTGATGCTGAGTGTGGATTTCATAGAAACATGTATGTGTGAAAGCTCCATCTTTTGCTGTTTTGAATTTAAAAGGAGGGTACTTGTCCTGCGAATCCATCTTTCTGATGCTTCCACCAGTTCTCCTGAAGGAGGCTGGTACTGGGCAAAATCTGTGTGCCGGTCCAAACGAAGTGTTCTTCTCGGGTATTTCTGTGACTGGCTGGTCAACATTAGGGCAGGATGAGAGGAGGGAAGAAGGGCAGGTGCGGCTGGGAGATGGTCACGTGTGATGGCGGGATTGTGCTGATGAGGTGTCCCCTTGTGAACTGTATTTGTTGCCTCTGCTCTCAGAGCTGGAATCCGTTCACTTTCTGGTTTGCACAGTAGGGAGGCCCGCCACCGGGTGGGATGTGCGGGCGCCGCCTCTGTCCCTAGTGGCTGGCTCTTCTTCACCTACGTGCCCCAAGAAACAAACCAGGGACTTCCCTGGCAGTCCAGTGGCTGAGACTCCGTGCTCCCAAAGCAGGGGGCCTGGGTTTGATTCCTGGTCAGGGAACTAGATTCCACATCCAGGACCGAGACCTGGTGCAGTCAAATAAATAAGTAAATATTTAAATAAAATAAAAGGAACAAATCAGACTGCTTCCCACAGTCGTGGCCTGGTCTGACCCTGGGGCACTTCTTCCAGCTTCCAGACCCTTCAAGGCTCACACCCCCTCTTCCCAGGCCCCCCTGTTTGTCGGGCTCTCCTACCCCACCCCCACGGCCCCTCCATACAGAGGCCTGCCTCCACCTTCCTCACCAGTCTCTCTGTCTCTGCTGAGAACCTTCTAGATGTATGGGAGATAGCCAGATGGTTAGCTGAGAAGAGGTCTATACACATACAAGTTGAGTGGAAGCAGGATGTGACGGCCACCTCTGTGCACAGCAAGAGCCAGAGGGTCGGGGGAAACGGGGGCTCCATCCAGACAGGGGGCTAACTCGGGTCAACAGCAGCCTGAGGCCTGAGTGTCAGGGAGGCCACAGTCTCCCATCCCGCCCTCAGCACCGGGCCTTGTCCAGCCGGGACTCGGGGTGCCGGGGGTGCTGGCAGATGCAGGCACAGTGACACGACCACGGCTGCCTGTCCCCACCGCTCTGCTCACCTGGCCTTGTGCTCCTGGGCCGTGCCGCTCGCCTTTCAGGCCCAACCTCGTCTCCCTGGACCTGAGCTTCAACAACCTGACGGACCTACAGAACATGGTGGCCGGCCTGCAGACACTGAAGCACCTGAGGCTGCTGCTCCTCCAGGGCAATCCACTGGCCCTGGTGCCCCACTACCGGGGCTTCACCATCGACAGCCTGGCCAGGCTCTGCGTGCTGGACGACATCACCGTGGCATCCAGCGAGAAGCATCTCTTCCGGGGGCTCAGCCGCAGCGAGGGTGAGGGGGCCAAGGCGCAGGGCTTGGGGGAACTGTTGAGGGCCCCCCCGGCCTACCCACCACCCTACTGGGTGTACATGTCTTGTTTGTCACCCAACTCGGCTGACTCAGACCTTGGTCAGGTGTAACTCACTTTCTTGGGCAGAGTTCTCGCCCAGATTTTGATCCACGTGATTGAGATTTGGGGACAGAAATGGTAGGGGGTTGGGACCATTGCGGTCCCCTCCCTTCCTTGCGAGACAAATGGGAAACATTCTTTAAATCAGCTTCTTGGCTTGCTGGTGACTTGAGATCACCCCTTGTGGCTGTACCAGAGTCTCCTCAAGGTCAGGGTGATGAAACAGGGTAGTAATAGCTCCGCCCTCTGCGTGTCAGGCACCGGCTAAAGTCACATAGCCTCCACCTGCAAGCATCCTGCAAAGCAGCTCCTGCCATTTCCATTATACGGATCAGGAAAACAAGGCTGAAGAGGGGTGTCTTGCCCGAAGGAAAGTGAAAGTGTCAGTCACTCAGTCGTGTCTTGACTCTTTGTGACCCCATGGACTGTAACATCTGTCCTTGGACTTATCCAGGCAAGGATACTGGAGTGGGTAGCCATTCCCGTCTCCAGGGGATCTTCCTGACTCAGGGATTGAACCCGGGTCTCCCACATTGCAGGTGGATGTTTTACTGTCCGAGCCACCAGGGAAGCCCCTGAGACTTACCCCAGTTCCCTGCGTGTTGAACTTGGCAGAGCTGGGACATGAACCCAAGTCTGCAAAGTGAGGCTCAGCCCGGCTCAGAGCAGGAGGCAGGAGGCGTGCTCACCCGCCCTCCTTTGCTCTCTGTCTGTCCATCTCATCCCTCAGTTCCCCTCACCCCTGCCTGTTCCCTCCTGCAGATCTCCTGGCGCCCGAGGCACAGTTATTGGTGACTGTTGGAAACCTCCGAGGGGTGCTGGACTCCTCGGTCTTGGACCCAGAACCAGGGCCCCAAGGCCCTTTCATCACTTACAATTACTATGTGACGTACGATTTTGTAGAAGATGAAGAAGGCGAAGGAAGCCAATACGGTGGCGTCCTGGCCGAGGTGGGTGCCTGGGCAGCTCTGCCCTTGGGTTCTCAGGATCCCCTGTGCAGACAGGATGGCTTTAGGGAAACCAGGAAACCCCTTGACATGGGCCTTTCCAATTCATACCCTCCTCTGAACAGGAAGGCAGCTTCTGCTCAGCCCCTTTCTTGAAGCTGGTGTTGCTGGTGTGCTCAGTCACTTCAGTCGTGTCCAACTCTTTGCGATCCCCTGGACTGTAGCCTCCGGGCTCCTCCATCCCTGGGATTGTCCAAGCAAGGATACTGGAGTGGGTTGCTGTCTCCTCCTCCAGGGGATCTTCCTGACCCAGGGATCGAAGCCACATCTCTTAAGTCTCCTGTATTGGCAAGTGGGTTCTTTACCACTAGCACCACCTGGGAAGCCCCTTGAAGCTGGAGTGACTCTCAGTCCTGCTCACCCCTTCCTAATCCCCCCTGAAACAGAAGCAAAGGACCTAACAAGGGAGCAGCCCAGATTCTCGGGACTAGGCTGCTGGCCTCCCGACCCTGCTCTCCAACTCCCCCTGTACCTCCCCTCTCCCTTCCCATCACAAGAAAACTCAACAGCGTCATCTGACTAGGAGAAATGCGAGGGTTTCCTAACGTGTGAAGAAATTGTTACTATTTTGACTCTTTATTATTATTACTCATTTATTTGTTTGTCTGTGCCGGGTCTTAGTTGCAGAATGTTGGATCTTCCGTCTTTGTTGTGGCATGCAGGATCTTTAGTTGTGGCATGTGGGATCTAGTCCCCTGACCAGGCATTGAAGCCAGGCCCTCTGTGTTGGGAGCTTGGAGTCTTAGCCACTGAACATCCAGGAAAGTCCCTGTCTTTACTCCTAACACAGAACTTTCGGAAGAATCAAGACTGGCTGTTCAGTTTGTTTGCTTGGCTGGTTTTTAACTTCCTGCCCTCTAAGGCCATGCGTTTCTTTGCTTCACATCCATCAAGCACAGGCGCCCATTCGCACCGTATGCGTGTCGTGTCGGGCGTGCGCTCTGAGGCTGGCAGTCTTGAATGTATTTTCACATCTTTGACAGATCATCAAGCCCCCTTCCAGCTTGGAACAGCTGGGTGAGGACATTCTGGAAGAAATCATCGAAGACGTAGAAGAGTCCTTGGAATCAGGGCTGGCCTCCCTGTCCGAGTTGGGGGAGATGGAGGAGTCCATTGTCTCTGGTGCTTCTGAGCCGTTGCCACGGTCCACAGACTCTGCAGAAGAGCTGGCCAAACTGCGGCCACTCCTGGATCCCCGGCTCTGCCCATCCCCGGGGTAAGGATGCTCACGTGGCTGGGGACCTGGCCCAGACCACACCGGATGTTTACCGTTCTCTGTGCCCCCATCCCTCCTGGCCTCTGTCCCTGGCTGTGCCCATGTGTTGCTGATCTTCTCAAAGCCCTCCCCGGATGGCACAGCCCCCCACCATGTGGCCTCTCTGCTCCCAAGGACCGTGCTCTTCAGCACAGTCCCCAAGCCCTGGTCTGACGTCATCCCCTGCAACTACGAGATGCAGCACACGCTGAAGGACCTGGTGCCGCTCAAGGCCTTCCTGCTCTCAGGGACCGTGGTCACCGTCGTGGAGGAGAAGGTGGGCGCCAGCGTTCTCCAGGCTTCATACTCTGCCCCTGTCTCCTGTGCTCTGCTTCTCTGTCGGGCATCTGTAGCCCTACTCCCCCATTGGCAGGGTCTCTGTGCTTTTCCAGAAAGATCCTGGCTAGCCCCCTCCCCGCCTCCACCCCCTAGATTCTCTCCTGGCCTGTGGAGCAGCCGTCTTCCTCAGACAGTCCCTTGGCTGCTAAGAAGGGCAAAGGAGAGAAGGACAAGAAGGAGAAGGAGAAAGACAAGAAAGACAAGAAGGGCAAAGACAAGGCAGGCAAAGGGGAGAAAGAACCCCCCAAGGTACCTCCAGGTGGGGCGGTGGCCTGGGTGGTGGGAGGATGCTCCCGGCCCCCTGCCCACCCCGTCCACCCACCTGGCCTCTCCCCACAGGCACAAAAGGGGAGCAAGAAGCAGAAGGAGCTTCCTAAGGAGCTGCGCCAGGACCCGCCCATCCTGCGGGTGCTGGGCAGCAGCCCGGTGGTGCTAGAGCCCCTGCTGGCGGGGGAGCCGTTCGTGTCTACCGTGTGCAACTTTGGGGTGATCCGGACCTTGGAAGCTGACCGGCTGACACTTAACAGGGTATAATGCCCCCCCCCCACCCCTCCCCTGCCCACAGATGCCTGGTCATGGTGGGGAGGGGATGGAGGGGGAGGGGGGATGGGGAAGAGCAGCAGAACCACAAGAGGGTGGGGGTCAGGGCATGCAACAAGGGTCACCTGCCTGATGGGTGGCCTTCTCGAGTCCGAAGGGCCAGGCAAGCAGGCAGGCCGGGAAGCTCCTCCGGAGGAGACCCCCGCCTCACCTCCCTGGTCTAAGAGGGACCCTGACCAGGGAGCTCTCACCCGCTAGCGTCTGGACCCATCCCTCCCCCAGTACCCCCCCACTCCAGTGAGGAACTTACTCTGTGGTTCTCTCTCTCAGGATGCAAAGAAGAATAAGAAAGGTAAAAAAGGTAGGTGCTGATGAGGGGCAGAGGGCAGGGAGGGTTTGCCGAGGACGAGTCTGTTAGGGTTGCTGTAAGTTGCCCCAGGGCGGGTGGCGAGTGAACACCAGACATTGCTTTCCAGCTGCTCTGGAGGTGAAGTCCAAGACCAAGATGCCAGCAGCACCAGGTGACGGCCCTCGGCCTGGTTGGCACCTTCCCCCTGGGTCCTCACCTGGTGGGAGAGGGGCCAGCACCAACCACCCCCCGCCCTCATGACATAATCACCTTCCGAAGGCCCTACCTCCCAACAGCATCACCATGGGGGGCTGGGATTTCCACACAGGAGTTTGGGGAAGGGCACAAATATAGCAGGACTCCCTGAGGGGTCAGCCTGACTGGGGACTGAAGGGATGGGAGGATGGAGAGTTGTATCTTCCAGCTGATGGGAGGGCCACACCTACCCTGAGGACCAAGCCCTGAGTCTTCTGTGTGGCCCTGTGCATGGGGGCCTGCCTCGGTCAGGACCCGGGCAGGACAGGCGTCCCGGGGCGGGGCAGGACGGAATGGGGAGGGGAGGCTCGGGTTCGGGGGGTCCAGTGTCCTTCCAGCTCAGCGGTAGTCTTGCTCCTGCATGGCATGCTAAGTCGCTCAGTCGTCTCTGACTCTTTGCCATCCCAAGGCAGGCTCCTCTGTCCATGGGGATTCTCCAGGAAAGAATACTTGTCCCTCCTCCAAGGGATCTTCCCTATCCAGGGTTTGAACTGGTGTCTTATGTCTCCTGCATTGGCAGGCAGGTTCTTTTACCATGTGAGCCCTACCTGGGAAGCTCCTGCAGGGCATTAGCTCTTCTTTGCTGTATGAGGATCTCAGGCTTGTTGTGTGGGCAGTGGCAGCATTGAAATAGTTAAGTTTTAGATTTAATTTTTAGAACTGTTTGGCTTACGGGGAGAGATGGAAGACATTGCTCAGTTGGGAGAGTGCTGCAAAAGTCTAGGTAAGATCACAGCAGTGCTGTGAGCAGCAGGCAGTGTGGAAACAGCCCAGATGACCATCAGTGGATGAACTGGATAAGCCAAATGTGACCGACCCATACAGTGGGACTTTTTAAAGAAAAAAATTATTTGCTGTGCTCGGTCTTAGTTGTGGCAAGCCAGTTCTTTAGTTGTAGCATGCATGATCTTTAGCTGTGGGACTTGAGACCTTTTAGTTGTGGCATGTGGGATCCAGTTCCCTGACCAGGGATCGAACCTGGGGCCCCTGCATTGAGAGCTCAGACTTGTCTTAGCCACTGGACGACCAGGGAAGTCCCCATATAATTATTCCATCATGAAAAGGAATGAAGCCCTGACACATCCAACTCCATGGGTAAAGCTTGAAAACTCAGTGCTAAGGGAAAGAAGCCAGACACAAAAGACTGCGTAGTGTATGATTCCATTTTACATGAAATGTTGAGATGAGTCAAACCCATAGAGACAGAGAGTAGATCAGTGGTTGCCTGGAAGTGGGGAGGGGAAAGGGGTGTGACTGCTTAATGGGTTTCCATTTAGGGTGATGAAAATGTTCTGGAATTAGTGGTGATGGTTGCACACCATTGTAAATTTACTAAAAGTCACCGAACTGTATGCTTTTAAATGGTTTAAATGTTCTGAATTTTATGAGAATTTTCTCTCGCTGGAAAAAAAAAAGTCACCTTAAAAAAAAAAAAGAAGCACTTAAGGCAAGAATCAGAGCCTGGGCTTAGGAATGGGTGGTGGGGATGGTGCGGAGAAGACAGAGCAGAGAGCCATGAGGAAGAAGAAACAGGCCAACCTGGTGACTGGGGAGCAGGAGCAGGCAGGACTTCTGCCTGGCAGTGATTGGGGCCCGGTGCGGTGGGGGGAGAAGATGAGCTCAGCTTTGGGGACGTGAAGTTGAGAAGTTGAGTTGGGTGTGCATCCAGAGTCCCCATGGTCGACAGTGTGCTGAGCTGCCTCCTCTTCTCTGACTCCATCTCCTCTGCCCTGGTCAGAACACCTAGCGGTCTTCACTCAGAACGACTGCAGTTTCCTTAGCCTGCACGGGGGAAGTCTACTCAGAGTACTTTTACTCTTCCCACTCACTCCACTGCTGCTTCCTGGGTCAGTCAGCTTCAGTGACCCTTCTCCAGGGAAGCTGATCGTCTGGTTGGGGTTAGGCCCTTTATCTTCTTCACAGCATCCTGTGTTTTCCTTTACAGGAAATCACAATGATCACAGGTATCACAATGATACCTACATAGATGTGAATCTGTGTAGGTGCTTAATTTTTTTTAAATTTATTTATTTATGGCTGCACTGGGTCTTCGTGCGGCACGCAGGCTTTCTCTAGGGGCGGTGAATGGGGGCTGCTCTCTAGTTGCAGTGCGAGGGCTTCTCACTGCAGTGGCTTCTCGCTGCAGAGCACGGGTTCTAGGGTGCGGGCTCAGCATTTACAGCACATGGGCTTAGTTGTCCCACAGCGTGTGAGATCTTGGGCTTCCCTGGTGGATCAGATGGTAAAGAATCTGCCTGCAGTGTGGGAGACCTGGGTTCGATCCCTGGGTTAGGAAGATTCCTTGGAGGAGGGCATGGCAACTCACTCCCCTATTCTTGCCTGGAGAACCCAGGGATAGAGGAGCCAGGTGGACGCAAAGAGTCCATGGGGTCGCAAAGAGTTGGACACGACTGAGTGACTAACACACACACACACACACACGTATGTACACACAAGTAAGCTCTATTAGGGCAGGAGCTATGCTTGTATTCTTTAAAGCCAAACAATCTCCAGCTCCCAGCACATCGATTGAATGAATGAATCAGCTTATAGATGGTGTTTAAAGCCATGAAGATATGAGTTTGTTGATAGAAAAGGGTTGAGCCCAGTACTCTGGGAAACACTACAGATTCTGAGCATGAAGGGAAAGCAAGACCTGAAAGGGTCAGACTTAACTGTGTCCTAAAACAAAACCTAAGGATATTGATAGGAATACAGAAATAGCCAAGCCAAGGTGAGGTAGCCAGCCACTCAAGGTAAGTTCACAATGTCTGCCACCCAGTGAGAAATTACCAGGCATGTAAAAAAGCAAGACAATTCAGTATATAATGAAATTGAATCAATTGTAATTGACTCAGCAATGACATATATGATAGAATTCATAGACAAGGACATTAAATCCATCTTTATCATTATATTCCATATAGCCAAGAAGCTAGAGGAAAGATTGACCATGTTACATAGTGACATGGAAGATAAATCAGAATTGTAGAGATGAAAACCACAGTATCACTTGAAAAATGTACTCGGAGGGATTAATGGCAGATTAGACAATGCAGAAGGAAGACTGAGGAAACTAACTGGAAGCAGGAGAAACTACCCAGACTTAAACTCAGAGAGAAAAATGGCTGGAAAAAAAATGAACAGAGCATTAGTGATCAGTGACATAAACTCAAAGGAAATCATATCCACAGAGTGGGAGCCCCCAAAGGAGAGTGGGGAGGGAAGAGAGAAATTTAAGTTGATAGTTTTCAAATTTGAGTGTTTAATGTCCACTGTTCTGCTACTGTCCTCTGGTTTGCATTTTTTTTTTCTGATGATAAATCTGATGTCATCTTCATATTTGTTCCTCTTATATAATGTGTCCTTTTTTCGCCCTCTCTCTTTAAGCTTTAAAAGTTTTCTCTTTATCACTGATTTTAAGCAATTTTATCATTAAGCCCTGGGATTAAAATGAGCTCAAAGAAAGCTTTTACTTTTTACATTTTTGCTAATTTCTTTAATGTCTGGCTTAACTGAGGAAGCCACATATGCAGAGGTGCTTCTGCAGTGAGTCTGTGTGATGTTTGCTGTAGTTAAAGTATATGAAGAAAATCTATTCTCACATGGACATGCAACTGGAAAAGATGGAAATAACTTAATAGACTTTAAAATAATTGTGGATATTCTTTGACATTACATCAGGCTTGACAACCAGTAGTTTTTAAAAGAAGGTTGTTACAACATGGAAACAATCTATATGAATGAAGTTTTTCATAATAAGTTATGTTAAATTCATTAGTCTACATTGCCTTTTTAAAAAAAAAACAAACGCTGCATTTTGAACATCTGTCTTACTCATGGACAATTGCTAACATCTGGTCATTGTTTTTTGTGAAATACTGGTTCACTGAGTTACGCATATTTTCCAGCTGTTCACGTGTTTCTTTATCCATTATCTCCAAATCGCCTTCTTTATCCTCAAACCTATCACTGGAAAAGTCTTCCAGTATTGGAAAACTGTTAAGTTCATGGTGGCAGATACAATGTTACAAAGTATTTGCACTTTCTACTTGAAAGTGCAAATGTTACAAATGTATTTATCCAAATGCTTTCAGATGTTTTGCCTGGAGTGCCAGGCTTGCTTCATTCGTTTTTAAGAAAATATTTGCCAAATATTCACGCTGAAATAACCATATTTAAAATATATATATATTTATTTATTTGGCTGCTCCCGGTCATGTGGGATTTAGTTCCCTGACCAGGAATGGACCCGGCCCCTTGCATTGGGAGTGTGGGGTCCTAGCCACTGGGCCCACCAAAAAGTGCAGAAATAACCATATTTTGTCAGCCTTCTTTCAAGTGAAAAAGATGTCTGAAGAAAAAGCAGCTAGTTCATCTTGTAACTCAAATTGAAGCTTGTTGAATGACTTAATTAGAAGTGATTTATGCCTTATTACGGTTAAGACCCCAGGGCGATTCTGAAACCGTGCTGGCCTGGGGACCCAGGTCAGGTTTGCATTTTGGGGACGGAATCGCCCGGGTCGGCCGTGCACCGCCAACCCACTCATCTCTCCGGATTCACATTTTCATATTCCCTCAGAAGTAAAATCTTTTGGTTTCAGTGTACGAAAATGACTATCAGCCTGAGCCCCTGACGGTGGAGATCCAGATCCAGCTGATCCAGTGGCGGTCGACCGAGGAGGCGCTCCGGGGGCTCGTCATGTAGGGCGGGATTAAAGGTGGTTCTGACACCGTGGATGTCCGGCCGGTCCAGTTCTGACCCCGCGACAGTCCGGCCGCCGCCGTGCGTCTGGGAGGGGGGTGCTGGCCAGGAGGAGCGCCGAATGCCTGGCTAGGGAGGAGCAGGAGGCTAGCAGCGGGGTTGCGGGGGCTGGCCAGGGAGGAACGGCGTCGGGGGGTAGGGGTTGTCCTCGGGGAGGGGAGGAGGGGGTTGCTGGCCGGGGGAGCTGGGGTGGGGAGGAGCCGGGAACTGGAAGAGGGTCCCTGGCCGGGGAGAACCTCTTGGCCTGCAGGTGCGTGGGGTGGGAGGGGCCCCGCCCTCCAGAAGCCTCGCCCCCAAGCCCGACGTCCGCGGCTGGGGAGGCAGCCGTGCGCGGGCGTGGCCAGCGCTGGCGGGCGCCGCGAAGCCCCGCCCTCCGCACGAGCCCAGAAGAGCAAACTGTGCTCACCTGGTGCCGCTGCGCGAGCTCCTCGCCTGTGCCCAGGCGGCGTCACGGCTCAGGTAGGTCGGCGAGGGGCGGGCGGACGGGTGTCGGGTCTGGGTCGCCTGGAGCCCCTCTACTGGGAGGGGCCTGTCCCAGTGTGAGCAGAGGGGTGCCGGGCCCATGCCCGGGAGGGGCAATGCACCGACCTGGTTGCATTGAGGTCGTGGTCGCCCTGCCCGGCGGGAGCCGCTTCCTGCCCCCAGTGAACCGTCGGGGCCGGAGCCGGGGCCGGGGGTGGGGTGAGGGGTGTCTCCTGATACCTCTCGGCTTCTGTTCGCCCCACTGGGGCAAGAATGCCGAATGGCCGGACCTGGGGGTTTGGCCGGGGGCAGCCTGGGGGCGCTTGCTCCGGATTCCCCGTCGTGCAGCGCTGCTGACTGTGCTCCAGCCGGGAGAGGGGTGCCCACCGCGGGGCTCTGGTTCCTGTTCTGGCGACCCCGCGGGACTTTGCGCCCCCACAACAGTCCTTTACGGACTGTCGTGTGGAGAATGAACCAGCCCTTGACCCTTGCCCTCATCGAAGCATACCAGGTTACCGAGACCAGTGAGGATCCCAGAAGCAATATCAGACCCTTAGGGCTCAGCACCCACTTGAGGGTAAGGCGTGCACTCACCGAAGGACCAGGCTTGGGGAGGGGGAGGGGGCGGGTCACAGAATGGAGGGAGGCTTGTGTTTAGCAGGTACTGAATTGGATTCACAGTAAGTGCAGTGGAGTGGGGAGCAGAGGAACGGCCCCTCCTTGCGGTGGGGAGTTGGGGGTTAGCTCCTGCAGTGGAGCGCCGAGGAATTGGGCGCACTGGGAGCGCTGTGGGCAAAGGGGCAATCGGGTCCACAGCGCCTCTGAAACGCACAAGTCAAAACCAAACTGCTGGCTTTGCGCCCTTCTCGGTAAATGGCGCCACCAATCTGCCCCCACTCTCCCCTTCCCCCGGCGTCCTCTCCCGCAGCCAGTGTATCTCCCACACCTGAAAGCCATTTTCTATGCCTGCAATCCATCTGGCCCTCAGGCGCCCCACAGCCTCCACCCTAGTCTCAGCTGCGCTCCCTTAATGACTAATGCAAGAGTTTGCTAGCTACTTTCGTGTTTCCATTCTTGCCCCTCCATAAACCATCATCTAAGCATCAGCAGTAGTGACCTTCTCTGCTAAATCCTCTAAGGGATCTCCGCAGTGCTTACAATAAAACCCTAGATCTTTCCCGGGAACTTCACTATGGATCTTGTATGTGACCTTCCTCAGGCTTTTGCTTCTGCTTCACTACCTACCACTTTCCTCCTTGTCCTTTACACTCCAACCACACTGCACACCTCCTGTCCTCTGTCAGGAGCTCTGCACTCAACTGTTCCCTCCGGCCCAGGCCATGCTCTCCCCTCCTCTCCCCACTCCTCCTCCCCAGATCTTTAATAAAAAAATTATTTCTGGCTGCACTGGGTCTTCGTTGCTGCCCGCTTGCTTTCTCTGGTTGCAGTGAGCAGGGGCCACTCTAGTTGTGGTGCTCCGGCTTCTCATTGCAGTGACTTCTCTTGTTGTGGGTCACAGGCTCTAGGCATATGGGTGTAGCTGCCCCACGGCAGGTGGAATCTTCCCGGACCAGGAATGGAACCCATGTCCCCTGCATTGGCAGGTGGATTCTTAACCACTGAATCACAAGGGAAGTCTCCCCCTCCCCCCACACCTTTATGTGGTTTGGATCCTTACTTTGTTCAGTTCTTGCTCAGGTGTTCTTTTTCAGGGAGGTCCTTCTAAACTACTGTTGGCTAAGACAGCCTTCTGGGTCACTGTATTCCCTCACACTGCTTTAATTTCTTTTCAACACTTTGAGGTTTGTACTGGCTTCTTGGACTGTGAGAGCTGTGACCCTGCCAGTTTTGCCTGCTACAGCAGCCCTGGCAGCTGTCAGTTCAGTTCAGTCCCTCAGTCGTGTCTGACTCTTTGTGACCCCATGGACTGCAGCACACCAGGCCTCCCTGTCCATCACCAGCTCCTGGAGCTTGCTTAAACTCATGTCCATCGAGTCAGTGATGCCATCCAACCATCGCATCCTCTGTCATCCCCTTCTCTTCCTGCCTTCAATTTTTCCCAGCATCCGGGTCTTTTCCAGTGAGTTAGTTCTTTGCATCAGGTGGCCAAAGTATTGGAGTTTCAGCTTCAGCCTTCCAATGAATATTCAGGACTGATTTCCTTTAGGATTGACTGGTTTGATCTCCTTGCAGTCCAAGGGACTCTCAAGAGTCTTCTCCCACACCACAGTTCAAAAGCACAGTTCTGGCAGCTGTGAGATGCTTTTGGGGGAGTGGCAGCAGAGACAACAGGGATGAGCTTAATGCAGGTAGACTGGATCGAAGTGATGGCTAGCTGGTCCAGGACATAGCAGGGAGGTGACGAGGAGGGAGACTGAGGCCTGGCTTTGCTGCTGTGAGCTGTGGGTAGGTTACTGTGCTAAGTTACCATTTCTCAGCCTTCTCTTTGGATCACCAGGAGACTTGCTAAGAGAAAACCGGAACTCAGTAAGCAGTAGGAACTGGTGAGAGGTGTCTGCAGGGGAGCCTGATACAAGTCTATGGCTTCCCTATTTGTTTCACGCTCTTCCTGTGCATGTTTTTGTGTTTTTCCTAAAGCCCCATTTCACTGACTCCCCAGGAAACCCAAGCTACCTGGGGCAGGTGTGAAGGGTGCGTTCTGTGGCCTCTGTCACCTGCTGCTGCCCTACAGTGGTTCTCCCCAGTGGACCAGACTCCCTAAGGACAGTGTCTGGGGCTGTCATCTCTGAGACTGCGTCTTCCATCAACAGAGCACTCTCGAGTTTCTTTCTGGAAATAAGCTGTGTCATTTTCACTGAAACTCATTAGGTACTTGAGTTTCTTGGGAAATACTGAAAACACTTGTGGTGTCTCATATATCTAAAGTGGCTGCAAGTCTTTTTGGAGAAAAAGTTGAGCCAAGTTCTCTAATGACAGCAGAAGGGAAGCAAGCGCTGGCACGGCTGGTGTGCTTGGTCTGTTCTATGGGAGGGGCTGTGGAAAGAGCCAGAGGACACACTGAAAAAAACAGAAGGACCTAGTTGCTGGAGGCTCAGTGGTTGTGGTGCACAGGCTTAGCTGCTCTGAAGTATGAGGGATCTTCCTGGATCAGGGATCAAACCCGTATCTCCTGCACTGGCAGGCGGATTCTCTACCATTGAGCCACCAGGGAAGCAGGGATGCAAGAGACATAGGTTCGATCCCTGGGTTGGGAAGATCCCGTGGAGGAGGAAATGGCAACCCACTCCAGTATTCTTGCCTGGAGAATCCCATGGACAGAGCCTGGTGGGCTACAGTCCATGGGGTCACAGAGAATCGGACATGAGTGAGCGACTTAGCACGCACGCAGGATGGTGGGTTGCTCTTGGATGGACGAGGTGGAGGCCGGGCCAGGACTGCGTCCGCTCACCAGCGCTCTCCTTGCAGGACCACCATGTTCCGCAAGGTGGGGTGGCTGGTCCTGTACAGCCTTGCAGTGTTGCTGCTCAGCTGCCTGTTCTTACTGAAGAAGGAGGCCCAGCCAGCAGGGGGGCCCGTGGCCCGACAGCCCTTCTGGGCTCCCCCAGGGCTCCGGCGCAGCCCATGTCTACCCAACCACACGGTGGCTAATGCCTCCCTGTTCCTGCCCACCCGTCACCGCCTCTTCTTGACCTACCGCCACTGCCGCAACTTCTCCATCCTGCTGGAGCCTTCGGGCTGTGCCGAGGACACCTTTCTGCTCCTGGCCATCAAGTCGCAGCCCGGCCATGTGGAGCGGCGCGCGGCCATCCGCAGCACGTGGGGCCGGGCGGGAAGCTGGGCTAAGGGCCGGCAGCTGAAGCTGGTGTTCCTTCTGGGGTTGGCAGGGCCTGCTCCCCCAGCCCAGCTGCTGGCCTACGAGAGCCGCGAGTTTGATGACATCCTGCAGTGGGACTTTGCTGAGGACTTCTTCAACCTGACACTCAAAGAGCTGCACCTGCAGCGCTGGGTGGCTGCTGCCTGTCCCCAGGCCAATTTCATACTAAAAGGAGATGATGACGTCTTTGTCCATATCCCCAATGTGCTGGAGTTCCTGGATGGCTGGGACCCAGCCCAGGACCTCCTGGTGGGGGACGTCATCCGTCAGGCCCTGCCCAACAGGAACACCAAGGTCAAATATTTCATCCCACCATCCATGTACAGGGCCCGCCACTACCCGCCCTATGCTGGGGGTGGGGGGTATGTCATGTCCAGAGCCACCGTGCAGCGCCTCCAGTTGGCTGTGGAAGAGGCTGAACTCTTCCCCATTGATGACGTCTTTGTGGGGATGTGCTTGAGAAAGCTGGGGGTGAGCCCCATGCACCACGCTGGCTTCAAGACTTTCGGAATCCGGCGGCCCCTGAACCCTCTAGATCCCTGTCTGTACAGAGGGCTCCTTCTGGTCCACCGCCTCAATCCCCTGGAGATGTGGACCATGTGGTCACTGGTAATAGACGAGGGGCTCAAGTGTGCAGCTGCCCCCTTGTCCCAGCTTCCTGGGGTGGGCTGAGCGAGTGGACTGTTTAATTTTTCAATCATGATGAGAAATCAAGAACCCTGCAACCTGGCCCTTGACAGGCTACAGGGAACACTGACTTTGTTTTTGTAAACCCCTCCCACACCTTGCTACCTTTGATTAAAATACTGAAATCTGGCTAACTTGTACCAGTATGTGTTAAAGGGGCAAAACATGGCAAATGCTGCCAGAACGCCATGAGGTGCCGGGGCACTCCTGGAGCCCTTAGGGCTCCTCTAGTTGGGGCAGGGGGAGGGCGGCGGGCAAAGGAGGGCCACTGCACAGGACTCCAGAAGACACACAGAAACATTTTCTTTTTTAAATGCAAAAAAAATTATCTTCCTTCAGATACAATAGAGAAACTCCAAGCAAAAAAGGAAATGAGAAGCGTGTGTTGGAGTAAGTCCTGTTGTGAGCACCAGGTAAACACTCCATATTCAGTCCCTTAAGAACAATGGATTTTTGGCTCCTTTGCCTGAGATATCCTTACAGGGCACTGGGGCCAGGTCACAGAAGGCATTAGAAACACTCAACACAAAGAAATCTCATAAACAGGACAGTCTACCCTTCTCCCCTAAACTCATGCCCCTATGGAGGGAGCAAATACTGAATCACATTAGAAAATGTAAATAAGATGGGAAAACTGAGGTTAAACAGCTATTGAACTTGTGGACATGACAGAGAAGGCCCCCTCTCTCTGGCCAGGTTGGTGAAATGCTCTGGGTGAGAGGTAAAAAGATCCATGGGTGGGCGAGAGGGCAACCCTGCTGAGTGGGGTGCAGTGCCCACAGGCTAAGAGCCAGGTCCAGTACAGGCCTGAGACGGTGGGGACAGGGGTCAGGCACTCACAGCTCCCAACGACCTCTGGTCTGACGGGCCCGGGCAGGCCCTGCCACTGCCTCTCTGTGCGGAGGAAGCTGTGCTAAGCCAGGGCCGGGTGGCGCCTGCCCTGCCTTCTGCAGGCTGAGCGGCAGCACTGTCAATCCTCACGCAGGTAGGCCTCCTGCTCCTCCGGCTCGGCCCTCTCGCTCCCGTCCTCCTGGGTTTTCTGTCGGAGTTCCTCTGTCTGTGCTTCCGCCAACTTGGTTTCCGCCTTCTGGGAAAGCTGGCGTACCTCCTGCACCTGCGATTTCACCAGCTGGATGTGACTCCTGGCCGTTATGGAGGCCTGGTCCGCGCCTGCCGGAAGATGGGCCATTTATGCTGAGTGGACACAAGGAAAGCCTAGGGGCTCTTTGTGGTTGTACCTGAGCCTCCCTGCAGAGTAGAGAACCTTCTACCTCCATATTCAGGTCTGTTTTCCTCTCTATTGTCAAAACCCTGGCATTTTCCTCCAGCTGTCAGCAGTCGTCATAATTATCAAATGCAATTCCCACAATCATCTTTATGGCTGCACAGCTCTTAGTATAGGCGTTTTAAGATTTTAATTTTTTAAACTACATTCAAGTAATACATTTCTACTTGACAATGAAGAGATCATTCACAAATTTGTCAAAGCTCTATCTTTTGGAAGTTTAAACAGCATCTTTCTCATCCTTTAAAATGTTACTGTAAAGCAACATTTCATCTACTAATTAATACTAGATGGGCTACTGTTCAATTCATGAACCACTAAGGCCGATTAATCTTTTTTAAAAGTTACTGTATTCACATGGAATACTCAGGAAAAAATTGACTCTAAATTGACATAATGGCACAAACGGTATTTACTGAACATATTTTGCAGTTTTATTTTTGAATGATATCATTTTATTGATACCTGTTGCTAGTGTATTTCATCATATGAAAGTCACTCAGTTGTGTCTGACTCTTTGTGACCACATGGACTGCACAGTCCATGGAATTCTCCAGGCCAGAATCCTAGAGTGGGTAGCCATTCCCTTCTCCAGGGGATCTTCCCAACTCAGGGATAGAATCCAGGGCTCCTGAATTGCAGATGGATTCTTTACCAGCTGAGCCACCAGGGAAGCCCATATAGATGCGCATATTTAATTCATCTACAGAACACTCGAGCAGTTCTTTTCTAGCTTACTGCATTAAAGAGAACCTTTAGTAGAATGTTGAAAGGTAGTGGAGAACAGCAGGCACCCTTATTTCTGACATTGATGGAAATGTTTCTCATATTTCACTATGATGTACAGCTACTTTTATGATGTTAGGAAAACTATAATTGTACTTAATTTAGGTTTAAATCATAAACGGACACTACATTTTACTGAAGCTTCTTGGGGCATACATTGATATGATTACAGAGGTGGCTTTTCTCCTTAAATCTACTGTAGATAACCTTAAGTAGTGAATTAAATGTTGATAGGTTTTGGGGTTTTTTCACTGTATGTACACAAGATCTTTTAAAATTTATTTTTATTGAAGTACAGTTGATCTACAATGTCTTAATTACTGCTGCACAGCAACGTGATTCAGTAATACATATATTCTTTTTGCAAATATTCTTTTCCATTATGGTTTATCATAGGATACTGCATAGAGTTCTCTATGTAATACAGTAGGACTTTGTTGTTTATCCGTTCTATATATAAAAGCTTACATCTGCTAATCCCAACCTCCCAGTCCATCGCTCCCCAACCTCTCGGCAACTACCAGTCTGTCCTGTGTCCATGCTTGTTTCACAGATAGGTTCACTTGTGTCCTAGTTTACATTCCACAGTTACGTGATATAGTATGTATGTTTTTCTCCTCCTCAGTATGATATCTCTAGTTGCATCCATGTTGCTGCAAATGGCATTCTTTCCTTTTTATGGCCGAGTAGTAGTCCGTTGTGTACATGAACCCCCATCTTCTTTCTCCAGTCATCTGCTGATGGATATTTAGGTTGTTTCCATGTTTTGGCTATTGTAAATAGTGTTGCTATGAACACAGGGTTGCACATATCTTTTTGAATTATAGTCTTGTCTGGGTACACGCCCAGGAGCGGGGTTGCTCCACCATATGGCAGTTCTTACTTTTCTGAGTAATCTCCATTTTCTATAGCGGCTACACCAACTTACATGCCCACCAACAGTATACGAGGGTTCCCTTTCCTCCACACCCCCTCCAGCATTTGTTATTTGTAGACTCTTTAATGATGGCCATTCTGACTGGTGTGAGGTGGTACCTCATTATAGTTCTGATTTAAATTTCTCTAATAATTAGTGACGGTGAGCATCTTTTCATGTGCCTGTTGGCCATATGTATTTCTTTGGAGAAATATCTTACATGTTTTGCCCATTTTCTGATTGGGTTTTCTTTTTGTTGCTGTTGTTGCACTGTATGAGCTGTCTGTGTATTTTGGAAATTAAGTATTGTCGGTTCACACTGTTTGCAATTATTTGCTACCATTCTGTAGGCTCTTTTTTGTTTGCTTCCTTTGTTGTGCAAAGGCTTGTAAGTTTGACTATGTCCCATTTATTTACTTTTGTTTTTATTTGTATTGCCTTGGGAGGCTGATCTAAGTAAACATTGGTATGATTTATGTCAGAGAATGTTTTGCCTATGTTCTCTTGATAAGTTTTTCCCCCCAGTGTTGAATTAAAATTGTATTTTGAAGGTATATGGCTATTTTTAATTTATATCTATCCACAGGTGACACTGAGCTGTAGGTTTTTTGTTCTAGTGCTAGTCTAGTCCAGTTTGGGTTCAGGCCTACGGTGGCTTTGGTGGTGGTGGTTTAGTAACTAAGTTGTGACTGACTCTTTGCAACCCCATGGACTGTAGCCCACCAGGCTCCTCTGTCCACAGGATTTCTCAGGCAAGGATATCGATGCTCAACATCACATAATTATTAGAGAAATGCAAATCAAAACTATAATGAGGTACCACTTCACACCAGTGGGTTGCCATTTCCTTCTCCAGGGGATCTTCCCAACCCAGGGATCAAACCCATGTCTCCTGCATTGGCAAGCGTATTCTTTATACCATGGAAGCCCACGGTGGCTTTAGACAGTTATAATAGTTGGGAGGCTTGTCATCATTTTCTGGTACACTTTCTGTAACACAGGATTTATGTTTCTTGAAGATTTGATAAAATTCTCACACAAAACTGCGTGGACTTAGTGTCTAATTTGGGGGCACAGATTTTTTATGAATATTGTTTCAACTTTTGTGGTTACTCCTCTTGCTTTGATTCTTCCTGGGCCAACTCAGGATTTACATAAATATCATAATATTCTATGATTTAAAAAAATTCCCTAATAGCTCTTTCTGGGCTTTGCCAAAGCAGGGGACATAGGTTTGATCCTTGGTCGGGGAAGAGTCCACATGCTGAGGGGCGACTAAGCCTGTGTGCTACAGCTACTGAGCCTGTGCTCTAGAACCTGTGCTCTGCAACGAGAAGCCATCACAACAAGAATCTTGAGCGCCAAAGATTGTGCACCAAAGACCCAGTGCAGCCAAAAATAGATAAACTATAATAGCTCTTTCTGATGTTACTTCTGCACTCTAAAAGTTATACTTCAGTTCAGTTCAGTCGCTCAGTCGTGTCCGACTCTTTGTGACCCCACGAATCACAGCACACCAGGCCTCCCTGTCCATCACCAACTCCCGGAGTTCACTCAAACTCACGTCCATTGAGTCAGTGATGCCATCCAGCCATCTCATCCTGTCGTCCCTTCTCCTCCTGCCCCCAATCTAAACCTTATTTTCCTTATTCTTTACAAGGAACCAGGTTTTTTGCCTTTTTGACTATTTTTTCGTCGTCTTATACCTTTTATTTGGCACTGTCTGAATTTATTTGCTTTTCCTAACTTACTGGGCTAAAAGTTTATTTTCAGTACCTCCTGGTACAGGGAACATTACCTGTCATTTATGGTTGCTGTGTTTTGTATTTATGACATTCATCTTTAAATAAGGGGTCCATTTCTATTTAAGAGCTACTTTGTCTACAACGCTCTAGGTGTCTGCTATTAATGAGACTTGTCATGAGAGTTCTGAGTACTTTCAAATTTCCATTTTTCTTTATTGAGGTATAGCTGATTTACAACAGTATAGAAGTTTTAGGTGTACAACATAACTATTCACAACTTTTAAAGGTTCTAAACCACTTAGTTGTTATAATAATATATTATGTGCAGCTCTATTTCTCATGCTGTACATCTCTGTAGTTTATTTTATACACTACCTCTTCATCCCCTTCCCACTCCCCATTTGTAACCACTGGTTTGTTCTCTATACCCATGAGTCTGTTTTGTTATATTCACTAGTTTTCTTTTTTAGATTCCACACCTAAGTGATATACAGTACTTATTGGTGTCTGACATTTTACTAAGCCTAAACCCTGCAAGTACATCCATACTGTTGCAAATGGCAAAATTTCATTCTTTTGTGGCAGAGCAGTATACACACACACTACATCTTTATCAATTCATCTGCTGATGGACACTTAGGTTGCTTCCGAATCTTGGCTATTGTAAATAATGCTATGAACATAGAAGCACATACATCTTTTCAAATTCATAATCAGCAGAACCTGTAGGATCTTATTTGCAATTGACATTCTCTATTGTAATTTTGTTCCTGTTTATTTTAAAATTTTTCTTTTTGTTTCACTGGAAAGGAAAGATGATGCTCAGTTTTAAACCTTAAAAGTGTACAAGTTGCTTTGTTAGAATAAAACTAAATGTGTACACACAAAAAAACAACAAACAAAAAAAAACCAAATTCATAGTTTAGATTTCTTCAGATATATACCCAGGAGTAGAAAGTAATTAGGGCTTCCCAAGTGGTGCTAGTGGTTAAGAATCCACCTGCCAATGCAAGAGATATAAGAGAAATGGATTTGGTCCCTGGGTTGGGAAGATCCCCTAGAGGAGGAAATGGCAACCCATGCCAGTAGTCTTGCCTGGAGAATCCTTAGGGACAGAGGAGCCTGGCAGGCTACAATCCATAGGGTTGCACAGAGTTTGACATGACTGAAGCAACTTAACACACATGCACACAGCACAGAAAGGAACTGCTGGATCATATAGTAGTGGTTTTTTTTTTTTTGGATGTGCTGCACACAGCAAAAAGAAAAGGAAAAAAAAAAAGATTGTAGGATTTTAGTTCCCTCACCAGGGACTGAACCTGTGCCCTTGGCAGTGAAAGCATGGAGTCCTAACCACTGGGCAGCCACAGAATTCCCAGTTTTCAGTTTTATTATTTATTTTTACAATTCTTTAAAAAGAAGGTTTTGAGTAGTTGATTTACAATGGTGTGCTTCAGGTGTACAATAAAGTGAATCAGCTATACATATACATCTATCTGCTCTTCTTTAGATTCTTTTCCCATATAGGTCACTACAGACTGTTGAGTTCCCTGTGCTATACAGTAGGGCCTTAATAGTTACCTGTTTTATATATATAGTATCTATGTGTCAATCCTAAGCTTCCAATTTATTCCCACCCTCAACCTTTCCCTCTGGAAACCGTAAGTTTGTTTTCTATATTTGTGACTCTATTTATCTAAGTTATTTTGCCTTTTTTGGTTCCATATATAAGTGATGTCATATACGGCTTTCTCTGACTTTGCTAAGTATGACCCTCTCTAGGTCCATCCATGTAGTTGCAGTATTATTTCATTCTTTATATGGCTGAGTTATATCCCACTGTATATATGTGCCACATCTTTCTCATTGCTGTGGCTGCTCCTAGGGCATGTGGGCTCAATGGTTGCAGTTCCCAAGCTCTAGAGCACAGGCTAGGTTGCTCCTTGACATGTGGGATCTTCCTAGACCAGGGCACAAACCTACGTGTCCTGAATCGGCAAGCAGATCCTCTACCACTGAGCCACCAGGGAAGCCCAGTATGTACTACATCTTCTTTATCCACTCCTGTTGATGGATAGTTTGGTTGCTGCCACATCTTACCTATTATAAGTGTTGCTGTAGTCAATATTGGTGTGCCTTTATTTTTTTTGAACTATGCTTTCCTCTGGATATATACCCAAGAGTGGGACTGCTGGATCATATGGTAGTCCTACTTTTACTTTTTTAAGGAACCGCCACACTATTCTCCATAGTGGTTGTACCAATTTTTCATTCCCACCAACAGTGTAGGAGGGTTCCCTTTACCTTTCAGCATTTATTGCTTGTACTTTTTGGTGATGGCCAGTGTGAAGTGACATCTCATTGCAGTTTTGATTTGTATTTCTCTAATTAGTGAAGCTGCGCATGTTTTCATGTGCTGTTGGCCATAGGTATTTCTTCTTTGGAGAAATATCTACTTGACTGTTCTGCCCATTTTTTGATTTTTTTTGTTGTTGCGTTGTACGAGCTGTTTGTGTATTTTGTAGATTAATCCTTTGTGGGTTGCTTCATTTTCAAGTATTTTCTTCCACACTGAGGGTTTTCTTTTTATGAGTTCCTTTGCTATGCAAAAGCTTTTATGTCTAATTAGGTCCCATTTGTTTTTTTCATTATTCTAGCAGGTGGATCAAAAAAGACATTGCTGCAATTTATGTCAGAGAGTGTTCTGTGTTTTCCTCTAAGAGTTTTATCATATCCAGCCTTACATTTAGGTCTTTAAATCCATTTTGATGTTATTTTTGAGTATGGTGTTAGGGATCATTCTAATTTCATTCATTTACTTGTAGATGTCGTTTCCCCAGCACCACTTTTTGAAGAGACTGTCTTTTCTCCACTGTATATTCTTGCCTCCTTTGTCATAGATTAGTTGACCATAGGTGTGTAGGTTTATTTTTGAGGAACCACAATACTGTTTACCACAGTTGGCTACACCGTTTTACATCATCACCAACAGTGTACTAGGGTTACCTTTTTTCCACATTCTCACCAACATTTGTTATTTATGATCCTCTTTGATAATAGCCATGCTGACAGGTGTGAGGTGATATTTCATCGTGGTTTTGACTTGCATTTCCCTGATGCTTAGCAACACTGTGTATCATTTCATGCACCTGTTTGGCCATCTATATGTCTTTGGAAAATCGTTCAGGTCTTCTGTCCATTTTAAAATCAGGGTTTTTTTTTTAATATACTTGAGTTGTGCAAGTTAAATTTCCATTTTTATTTTTGGTGAGGAAGGGGATATCAAGTAATTTTCTGAGTCTTTGTCACTTGGCATAAAAATCAATTTTTGTACATGTTTATATACTATTTGTATTTGAAGAGTTTTTTTTTTTTGGTGGGGGCAACATTTTGTATTCAGTGTATATATTTGGTTAGGCTTAAAAAAAAAAAAATTATCCTGTTCCAACACCTAATCGCTTTTTTCATGTTTTGACCTATGAGCCTGAGATATGTGTAAAGCTCAATTTCTCCTTGTAAATCTATCAGATTTTGGCTTATTAGGCACACATTTCGAGTGGTGTCTTGGTAAACTGTTCTGTCCCTTTTAATGTTTTCTGTCTTGAATCCCTCTTCTAACACTGCTGTCACCTTTTTGCTCAGCTTTTTGATAATATTTCAGTTTATCTTAAAATACCCAATCTTCCTATCTGTTATTTTAGATGTGCCTCTGTAAACAGTTTTAGCTAGAATTATTTTTTAATACGAAGTATCATTTAGTAAGTAAATTTATTCTTTATTGTGATTACTGATGGTTGAACATGTTCCTTTACTTTGCATTTTCTAATTAACAGGCTTTATTTCTTCAACCTGTAGCCTTAACTGAATTTATTAAGTTTTCTTTGTCCCTTCCCCCAGCACTTCTTCTTGAAGTGTTTAACAATGTCTATGTTAAGCCAACGTCTCCCTTCTCAAACAACAAAGCTTAGCATGCTTTCACTGCTTTCCCAAACTGATTTGATTACTTAAAAATTTAACATTCAGAGCTTCTGACAAGTTGTACTAAGTTTTGTTCATTATTTCTGTATCTCAGGTGCTTCTAATTTTTTTTTTAAACACTTTTCCAGAAAGTACATGCAACTGGTAAACCTTGAGTCTCTGTAGGAAGGTCTTTCACTCTTACATTTTAATGATATTTGAATGATTACTGATTTGTCACCTTGTATCTTAGGGTTGCAGATATCCTTCCTCTGGGGTTTATCTTATGGCTCAGAAGGTAAAGAATCTGCCTGCAATGCAAGAGACCAACGGGTTTGATCCCTGGATTGGGAAAATCCCCTGGAGAAGAATGGCTTCCCACTCCTGCATTCTTGCTTGGAGAATTCCGTGAACAGAAGAGCCTGGTGGATTACAGTCCACGGGGTTGCAAAGAGTTGGACACAACTGAAAAACTAACACACTCACGCATATACTTCCTTTGTAAGTATTCTATTTTTTCTTATAGTTTTTAGGATTTTTCTTTGTATATTTTACATTCTGAATATTTTCTTGCCATGTGAGACAGACTTATATTTTAAATTCTGTTCAGAACCTTTGTGAGCCCCTTCAGTCAGTTCTGGGAAAACGTCTTTTTCTTAGATAATGCTTGTAGTTTACCTTCCCTCTTTGTTCCTGCTAGACCTTAAGCTGGCCTAGTGAGTGGTGAAGGCTGCCTGGCGATGTTCTCAGCAAGGCTCCCTCTTCACTGTGCTGGAGACCCTGCCCCCATCTTTGGTGTGCCACTAATGCTAGTTCACGCTTCTGTTGTTTTGGCCTTCATTCCAGTCCTGTTTGCAGAATCTCTTGATTCCTTGGGCATTAGTTAACTAAGAATTCCTTCTGTATCTACTTAAAACATCTTTTACATCTTTAAGATTTCAGAAAACAAACATTTTAACAAACCAGTTTCTTAAGAATTTTTATGTTGACATAGTTTGGGACCATTCAGGTAAGATGTTAAATGAGGATTTCCCTCAAAATACACTGGAAAATCATTCAACCTCAAGCCTACTGGATGGATAGTGATGGTTAGAAAACCCCTGGTGAATGGGGCACCATTCTATACTGGGAGGCACTAAGGTAGAGAGGATGCTGCCCTGGCTACCAGGGACAAAGGCTTTAGGATTTGACCTAACTTGTTGAATCCCAGTTTGGCTGCTCACTTACTGGGTACCACAGCATGTTCGGTGAATTATGTAACCCCCTCTATCTGCCAGTTTCTTCATCTGTAAAGTGGGAATGATAATAATAACTCCTACTTTAAAAAGAACTGCAGGGATTAAAAGTATCTATAAAATGTTTACCACAAAGCCTGAGATACAGATAGATTATCTAGGTTACTAAAAAAGTAAAATCCTTAACTATTTGCAAGCAATCAAAATTTCCAACTGACAGTTTTATCATTTTTCATTTTCTATACCATCTAGCTTCTACTGGTCTGGTCTACAAGGGCATTAATTTTTTCTTTGTGTAAATGAAAACAATATGCTGGAAATGGGAACATCTTCTCACAAAGAGCCACAGTATCCCTCATTTTTTGGCTGGATGTAAACTCCAACAGCACCTCTACAGTACAAACTTTAACCTACCTGTTTGGTAGGCAGCTTCTGCTGCCATCTCTGAAAGACTAACTGCAGTCATCCAGGTGGTTTCCAGCTTCAGGTACTCTTGTTGTTTTGAAGTCATCTATAAATTAAACAAAAGCGCTTCAGACAACATGACTCTTCATTAGTATTAAGCACATTTAAATGGACTTCTTCAGTTCAATACCAGTTTGAGAGGACAGTTACTGGTAAAACACCTTCATTTAATAATTTAGATACCACAATGAGGTAGGAGCACTAACAGAATAATCCAAGTAACTCTTTGCTTACCTCAACTCTGGCTCCTATGATCACCTGCCACACTTCATCTTCCTCCTGTGAATTCATTTTCCCAAGTAAACTTGTGTATTGTCGGTACAGAGAAATTAAGGTATAAACAGCCTACAAATACAGAAGACATTAGTAAAATAAGTGAGATGTATTAGGGTGAGACTTACATCTCAATGGGATAGAAGTCCCATTGCTGCAAACTGGCTATTCATTGAACTTCACCACTGTGAGGGATGGATTGGGAGTTTGGGATTAGCAGAAGCAAACCATTATATAGAGAATGGATAAGCAACAGAGTCCTACTGTATAGCACAGGGAACTAAATTCGCTATCCTGTGATGAGCCATACGGAAAGGAATATGAAAAATGTATGTGTGTGTATATATATGTGTGTGTGTGTATATATATATATATAAAACCAATCCCATTTACCACTGCAACAAAAAGAATAAAATATCTAGCAATAAACTTAAGACAAAAGACCTGTACTCAGAAAATGTAAGATACTGACGAAAGAACTCAAAGGTGATACAAACAGATAAGAGACATACACCATGTTCCTGGATTGGAAAAATCAGTATTGTGGAAATGACCATACTATCCAAAGCAACCTACAGATTCAATGCAATCCCAATCAAATTGCCAAGGGCATTTTCACAGAATTAGAACAAAATTTTACATTTTATATGGAAACACAAAAGACCCCAAATAGTGAAAGCAATCTTGAGAAACAAGAATGGGGCTGGAGGAACCAGGCTCCCTGACCTCAGACTGTACTACAGTTAGAGTAATCAAAATAATATGGTACAGAAATACAGATAATGGAATAGTATTAGAAAGTTCAGAGATAAACCCACAAAACTATGACCACCTAATCTATGACAAGGCAAGAATATACAATGGAACAAAGACAGTCTCTTTAATAACTGGTGCTGGGAAAACAGGACAGCTACATGCAAAAGAATGAGAACACTCCCTAACACCATACACAAAAAATAAAATGGATTAAAGACCTAAATGTAAAGCCAAATACTATAAATTGCTCAGAGGAAAACATAGGCAGAACGGTCTTTGACATACATCACAGCAAGATCTTTTTCGATCCACTGCCTAGAATAATGAAAATAAACAAATAGGGTCTAATTAAAGCTTCTGCACAGCAAAGGAAACCATAAACAAAACTAAAAGACAACCCTCAGCATGGAGAAAATATGTGCAAATGAAGCAACTGACAAGAGATTAATCTCCAAAGTATACAAATGGCTCATGCAGCTCAATATCAAAAAAACAACCCAATCAAAACACGGACATCAGACGTAAACAGACGTTTCTCCCCAAAAGACATACAGACGGCCAAAAAGCACATGAAAAGACGCTCCACAGTACCAGTCAGAGAAAGGCAAACTGCAATGAGGTATCACCTCACACTGTCAGAATGGCCAGCATTAAAAAATCTATGAACAAACTCTGGAGAGGGCATGGAGAAAAGGGGACCCTCCTGCACTGATGGTGGGAACGTAAACTGGTACAACCACTATGGAGACCAATACGGAGGTTCCTTAAAAAACTAAAAATAGAACTACCGTATGACCCAACAATCCCACTCTTAGGCATATATCCAGAGAAAACCATCATTTAAAAGAAGGCATATACCTTAATGTTCACTGCAGCACTATTTACAATAGCCAGGACATGAAAGCAATCTAAATGTCCATCAACAGAGAAACAGATTAAAAAGATGTGGTACATATATACAACAGAATATTATTCAGTCATAAAAGGGAATGAAATAAATAGTAACATTTGCAGGGATATGGATGGATCTAGAGGGTGTCATACAGAATGAAGTAAGTCAGAAGGAGAAAAAAAAATCGCCTAATATTGCTTATATGTGCAATCTAGAAAAATGGTACAGGTAAACTGATTTGCAAAGCAACTTTTTTTGGTCAAGGGCCAGAGAGTGGTCTGTTTGCAACTATTCAACTAATGAAAGCTGTCATAGACAACACACAAATGAAACTGGCCATGTTCCAATCAAACTACAAACACAGGCAAGACTGGATTTGATCCGTGAGCCATAGTTTGCTAATGATGGATTTAGATGATCAAGACTTAACGAGGAGACACTTACCTTAGTATATTCAGTGATTGCTTCAATCAATGCATATGTGGTCTGGGAGAGAAAGGTAGAGGTGCTATCTGTTACCAAAGACACAGCCCTCCTCATTAATGTATCGTTACTAAGAGAATGAGGCTCCGGTTTCTGAAAGACACAAACATTTTTACTTAACTTTTAACCTAAAACTCAAGCTGAGATCACAGCCAAGGAAAAAATGTAATTCCCACACTACAACTACATTCTGCTGCTTCTGTGTTAACTTTTTCTTTTAAAGCTTTATTTGTGCTATTAAAGACAACATATGAAAATGATTCTACAGTATGGTTTCTACCTACTTTTTTTTATTTGTCATTCTCTGCTCCGAAGAGCAAAGTATTCCTTTTTATAAAAGACTTAGTACTTATAATCACAAATTTCACAAAGGTATGATTCTTCATTACCACAGTGCTAGATGCTTGGGATATAAAGATAAGAATCTTAAAGATTTCAGATGGAGGAGGAGGAGTCGGAGCTAAGAGTGAACTAGAGAATTAATACAATCAAGTACCATGGGTGCTATGGAAGAAGTCTGGAGGGGTGCACATAAGGGAGCAATCACATCTGTGTTAAATGACAATAGCTTAGAAAAGGTTTCACAGAGTTGATAAGGAGTTCAGCTGAGCGTAAGAAAGTAAACGGCTGGTGGAGAGGGTGAATCCCTCTTGATTGAGCTGTACAGTCTTGGTTGGGGGGAGCAGGGAGACTCTTTCCTCTGACCTCAGCTGTTTTATTTGAAAAAAACAAAAACCAGTATAACCAGCTCATGAGTTAAGGGGGCTGTGACCACCTTGATGAAATACTAGAAACTGTGATGACTCTCCCCTTTTTCTCCCTCAGCAGAGGACTTACTGTATCAGAACTAACAAACCAACCCCTCTATCATCTGTTATCTCTTTTTTGCTATTTAGAGCATAAACACATGGAGGGGGCCTGGGTTTGATCCCTGATCTGGGAATTAGATCTGACATGTGGCAACTAAGAGTTCAAATGCCACCATAAAGATCAAAGATCTCATGTGCTGCAACTAAGACCTGGTACAGCCAAAAAAAGATACATGAATAAATCATGAATTATATTTATCACACTTTTCATTTGATCAAATAAATAAGAATTTATTAAGTACCTTGCATTGAAGAGCTAGAGAGCAAAGAATGATATCCTCTCTGCTCATGAAAAGCTAATTTTGACTTATTCTGGTAAGTTAAGTCTTGCTAATACCCTCCATTAAAAAAATATAAATTTATTTATTTTTATACCATGCTCAGTTGTGTCTGACTCTTTGCAACCCTATGGACTGCAGCCCACCAGACTCTTCTGCCCATGGGATTTCCTAGGCAAGAATACTGGAGTGTGTTGCCATTTCCTCCTCCAGGGGACCTTCCCAACCCAGGGATCAAACCCCGGATCTCCTGTGTCTCCTGCATTGCAGGCGACTCTTCACCTGCTGAGCCTTTTGGCTTCATAAAATGCCTTCCATTTTACAGTGCTTATTTACTTGTCTCTCACAACAGTCCACGTATTATTATGTCTTTTTTTAAGATGAGAAAATGGAAGCTCAGAATAGTTATGTAACTCTTTCCAAACCAAACCTCCTCACTCCAAAGTTTCCTTTGTATTCTGCTGACTCAGAGTCAAATGTATTATCACCAAATATCAAAATATACAACATAAGTGGTCAGAAAAGGGAGCTCATTGCTGGCAAGTAACTAGGAAGGCTTTAAAAAGAGGTGGGGGAGTTCCCTTGTGGTCCAGTGGTTAAGAATCAGCCGGCCAATGGAAGGGACTCAAGTTCAGTCTCTGGTTGGGGAAGATTCCACATGCCCGTGAGGCAACTAAGCCCGTGTGTCACAACTACTGAGCCTGCGCTCCATGAGAAGCCACTGCAGTGAGAAGCCTACACACAACTAGAGAGTAGTCCCTGCTCACTGAAACTAGAGAAACCCTGAGTGCAGCAATGAAGACCAGCACAGCCAAAACGAATAAATACGCTAAAAACGACAACAAACACACACGGGGGTGGGACTTGTGTCTGAAGACAAGTAGGATTAGAATGGACAGGTATCCTGGGTTAGATGAAACGAGGAGAATACATATGATGCAAGCAGGGGCTATTTGGGAATCTAGCCTGGTTGCTGAACTGTGAGGAAGTTCTCTGAATTTTAGTTTTTTGACACAAAATGGAGAGCCACTGTAGGCTCTGAAGAACGGAAGTGGCAATGCTTTTCCTGCAGGAGAGTGAGTTGAGGCTCCCGTCAACCAAAGGGTCCTGGCATCTGACCCAGAACTGAGTGAGGTAACTAGGGCTTAAGAACAATATACAAACTACAAAGGACAAACAAAAAATCTTTTGGAGGAAGAAAGAAAAGGCTGTCCTAATTATGACTGAAAATAACTTGGTGTCCAAGTAAGCATTTTTAGGTTAAAGATTCATCAGTCTGCAGAGACGAGGGCCGAGTACGGCACAGAAAGGAAAGGGCTCATGAGAGAGCCTCAGAAGATGCTGAAAATACTTGTGAAAAAGGGAATTAATCTTGCTGTCATGATTAACCACACATTTAAGTATCAAGTACATTTTGCCAAAATGTTTGCTGGTTTCCTATTTAGTTCTTCCTGATAAGGCATATAACCAATGGTTTTAAAATAAGATGTCACTTCCCTATCAGCTGTCTAGTTGACAGCTCTACCTAGACATCATTTGCAAAACCAAACTCTTAAATTTCCTCCTCTCAAAACCCACTCCTCTCCATCCCAGTATCTGGCAACACCATTCTTTCAGTTGCTGAGGCCTTTTAAAACCACTGGAAATAAGTTATATACTTTACATCTAACCCAACAGCAACACCTGCTGACCGTCAACCCACTTCTCCCCACCTGATTCAGGCCCACGATCATCTCATGCCTGGACCCCAACTGGTCTTTTTAGTTCCACACAACAACCTTTAAAAACTTATGTCAGGGGTGGGAGGGAGGCTGAAGAAGCAAAGTATATACGTATACTTATTATTATATTTACTTGGCCAACAAAGGTTCGTCTAGTCAAGGCTATGGTTTTTCCTGTGGTCATGTATGGATGTGAGAGTTGGACTGTGAAGAAGGCTGAGCGCCAAAGAATTGATGCCTTTGAACTGTGGTGTTGGAGAAGACTCTTGAGAGTCCCTTGGACTGCAAGGAGATCCAACCAGTCCATTCTGAAGGAAATCAGCCCTGGGATTTCTTTGGAAGGAATGATGCTAAAGCTGAAACTCCAGTACTTTGGCCACCTCATGCAAAGAGTTGACTCATTGGAAAAGACTCTGATGCTGGGAGGGATTGGGGGCAGGAGGAGAAGGGGACGACAGAGGATGAGATGGCTGGATGGCATCACTGACTCGATGGACATGAGTCTGAGTAAACTCCGGGAGTTGGTGATGGACAGGGAGGCCTGGCGTGCTGTGATTCATGGGGTTGCAAAGAGTCGGACATGACTGAGCGACTGAACTGAACTGGTAGCTGATTCACACTGTTGTATAGGAGAAACCAACACAACAGTTTAAAGCAACTATCCTACAATTAAACATAAATTAAAAAAAAATTTATGTCAGACCATAATAATCTTATGTTAAAATCCCCAGTGGCTTCTTTATCATAATAAATTCCAATGCTTACAACGGCCCACAAAGTACAAACATCTAAGTACATTTTGACCTTCCGCTATCTGTGAGCTCATCTTTTTTCTCTCATTCCACTTTTTCTTCCTCCTCCTCTCCAGAATGTGAGATTTACAAAAGCAGAAATCTTGATTTACTTAGTCTCTTGTGTATGACACATAAAAGTTGCCCCATAAAGTTTTGTTCAATGAAAAGATTATTGTTCTGTAATACATTATTTTCTTTCTTCCCTTTTTATACAATTTGACCAAACTGACATACCAGTTTCTACCAAATGACCAAAATGAGGATATTAATATATCTGCTCAGCTATGAAACAATGCTGATACAGCATACCATCACCTGGGGCTGGGGAGAGCGCTGGGTGAAAACCATTAGAGCTTGTCAGATGCTTCATCGCCTATTTGAGACTTCAGAGGACACAGTACACAAAGACCAAAAACACTGAGTGACAAGATGGTACTTCACCTGGGCAATAGGAACTGCACACAGAGTGACCCCAAATCCCACAGCCACCGTTTTGTGCCATGGTCTTATCAATTCCGAGAAACAGCGCTTCTTAAAGTTAGCCACGACTGGAACACACTGTCTGTACCTAGAAACAGAGTTTAATAAGTTTAATAAGGCACAACCACCCATCTGGAAGAACCTCTTCAATTTACGTGGAGGGGGTGGAGACTCAAAGTGGGGCCAGGCTGGAACCCAAATGACGACGTAGGGTGCCTTTTCACAGGACGGGACTAGAGAGGCCTGGACTCGCACAAACAGGCAATCGCTACTTGGCTCCCCCCGCGCGGGAATGAGGGCGGATGGTGGTGGAGTTTGAGAGGTACCAGGTGTAGACGTGTAAATAGTGGTCTCAAAGCTTTTTAAAAACTAAGGCCCAAATAAAAACGCTTCTGCAGGCAGGATTTAGCGCTGGTCCTCCGGCCTAGGCTGCAAAGGGTCTGATGGTCCTTGCGACACGACGTGGAGCCCGCAGGCGCTGCGAGGGGAACCAGGCCTGCTTGGAAGCCGAACACTTCCGGAACTCCTCCCCCCTCAGGGAAAATTCCCTCCGGCAAGCCACCGCCAGCCCAGGCCTTTCCCCTTAATTCTCCCCTGTGACTTCAAGAGGCCAACCGAAGTCATTTCGCGGGCAGACCGAGACGCCCCCAAAAGACAGCCCGAAGTGGGGGAATGCTCTTTCGGCAGGTGAACAACGGAAAAAGCGTCAGTGGGACGTAAAGTCCGGGCTTGTCCCGGGGGTAGAGGCCTCAGACCTGGAGTAGGGGCGGGGCGTCCTCAAACCTCCGGGAGGGGCGGGACGCCGTGACCCGCTCGGCCGAGAAGCGAAGCGCGAGCCCGCAACGCCGGGGCTGCAGTCTGGTTACGGCGCTCTCAGAGTTCCCACTCTCCGTCCGACCCTGACCTCCTACACGACCGCAGCGGTACCTGAAAAGCGAGGATACGCTCCGAGAAAGCCAACTCCGTAGAGCCGCCATTCCGCGGCGGCAGGACGCCAGGCGCACACGCCGGAAGTGATGGCACTTCACGAGCAGGGGGCGGGGAGCGGCCGCCACTTGAGAGGGCTTAGTCCCATAACCACGCCCCAGCCCGAGAGCGCAGTCGGGATTGGACAGACCATGAAAGGGGCGGGGCTGAAGGTAACGGCAGAAACCGCGTTGCCAGACACCTAACCGCCAGAGCTTCCGCGTGGGGCGCGGCGGGGCGGAGCCGACCCTGGGGTAGAGGGAGCCGAGCGAAGTCGGCCGTCGCCAAGGGTGTTTGGACAGGGTCTCGGGTCCTCGCCCCTGGAGAGTTCTCTGGTTGGCTGGCCGGCCGTGCGGGTCCGTCAGGACAGAGGTCGGAGGCGGAGCAGAGAGGGCAGGTGGTTGGGGCCGGGTGCGGGGCGGGAGGTGGGAGGGGCAGGGAGCCGGGCAGGCGGCGCTGTCACTTCAGCACCAGGAAGTAGGTGGTCCAACCGGCCAGCAGCAGCGCCCCGATGAGCACCGTGTAGCTGAGGAGCACGAAGGCCAAAAGCTCTCGCAGAAGCTGCAGCACGTGGATGGTGGACGAGGTCGGCATCGCCCTATGCGGGAGGCCCGAGAACCTGCAGGGTGGGGGCACCCAGGAGACCTTGAGCACGCCAAGAGGACGGTTCTTTCGCTAGACCAACCTCCGCTGGACACTAAGCAGGCGCAACCGAGTCCCGCACCGTTAGAGGCAGTGTGGACACGGGGCTAGACTAGGACCTCTAAAAAGTATAAACACACCTTCCTAAGGCTGCTGCTGCTAAGTCACGTCAGTCGTGTCCGACTCTGTGCGACCCCATAGACGGCAGCCCACCAGGCTCCCATTCCTGGGATTCTCCAGGCAAGAATATGGAGTGGGTTGCCATTTCCTTCTCTAGTGCATGAAAGTGAAAAGTGAAGTTGCTCAGTCGTGTCCGACTCTTCGCGACCCCATGGACTGCAGCCTACCAGGCTCCTCCGTCCATGGGATTTCCCAGGCAAGAGTACTGGAGTAGGTTGCCATTGCCCTCTCCGAGGCTAAGGAAGCCCAAAGGGCTGATTTTCTCCCTAACAACCCACGTGGACACTGTCTGCATTTACATCATATAGTTCTTTTAAACTGAACGTTCTCATTCTTTGGCTCCTGATCTGGATCTGAGCTCGGAGCAGGGAAGCCTGGAGAGGAGAGTTCCCAGCTCCCGCTGCTGCACTGGTCTTCATCTCCAGCCCTCTCCTCCCATCCACCTCCTGCATTTTTAATGTTGTGAGTGTTGTTAATGGGCTAATGGAGTAAAGCTTGCTTTTTGCCATCATTCAAGCCGCAGCCCCAGCTGTCAGCGCTGCTTAGGAGAGGAAAAGAGATCGTTTTGAGTAGGGGGAAAGCAGCGGGCCCTCACTGCAGCCCTTCTGCAATTTTTCTGGCCCCAAGGCTTATCAATTTACAAGAGTCTGAGGACCACTGCTTTATGGCCAGCCAGGATCGCAGGAGTGCCAAGAGGTGGGTATCAGTTTGACTCTGGGCTTATCTCTTTGCCCATTGTGCTCTTGGCATCCGCTCCAGCCCTCTATCTTCCACCTCGGATGGAATCAGATGGTAACAATTACAAACCAATTCTTTACCTCCACTGCTGCCCTGCCCAGCAACACCCCTCAGTGCCAGCCACCAACTTCCCTGTCTCCCCATTTCACTCACTCAACAAAGTTTCCACGAATCCTCCACTGTGGCAGCTCTGCGGTCCCTCTCCGGTCTGCTGTCCGAAGGTAGGCTTGTGTGCGCTCCAGTGATGTAGGCAAAGCTGAGGGACTTTCAGGCAGCAGCTGCACTCACCAACTAGGTGTGGTCTAGAGACCAATCACAATCTCCACGTGGTCCCTGAGCTCTCACGGAGCTGCGCACAGGCAAGTCTAGACCAGGCGGGGCGCTGGCAGGTTTGCCCACCCTCTGCCTGTGTCACCATCACAGCCCACACGGCTCTGAGGTTGCCTGCAAAAGCTCCTGTCTTAGAGGCGCTGAGCAAGTGGTACACAGGGGGGATTTCATGGCCCTTCTGCCTGGCTTTTCTAAACACTGTGGATGGGATACAGTCCAGATTCTTTTCTAACAAACTTCCACAAACAGCAGTCCCATCCTTGAGTCTCAGACAAGAAGAACCACTGTACATACAACATTCACTTATGACTGTCCAACTAAAGCAAAAACTTTAGTTTTTTTGTCTTAAAACATGCAATTACAAGCATTTGTGTGAGAACTAGCTCAGAAAACCAAGAGCTCTCAAGTGCTAGATTCTAATTCAGAGTTGCAGTTTAGAGACTTATTATATAGACACCTTCGCAATGTACCTACTTCCAATTTCAACTCCTCCAAATGTTAAGGTTAAAAGAACCAGTCAGGATTCCAGCCAATAAAGAACAGACCCTTTCCCAGATGTAATGAAGGGAAAAGAAAGCACAAACTTTATGCTGCTCCCCATTCCTGTTTTTTGTAGTAGTTTGTAGTTAAGACTATGTTTTGACCTTTAAAAAAAACAGGCAGCATGGACATCAACACTTTTATCAACATCTTCATCCAGAAGCCAAATGGCTCTCTAATTTGATCAGGATCTCTTATTATCAAATCATTGCCCCGCTGCAGCCGGGTTGAAAACAGGAGCGGAACATTATCAAGCTGCGTGCAGGAAGCCAGTGAGTAATTACTCCCCACAGAGACCTGGTCATCTGGAGGGCTGTGTCCTGCCGAGTCACAGGCAAGTATGGCTGAAATTTATATTCTAATCCCACACCAAAGTAACATGCAAAAGGCTACTAAAATAGACCTGATTCTGTTACCCTTTAACTCTCACATCCTTCATACGGATATCTTAAGGCAGTTTTGTGTTCCAGCCTTTGTAGACTCTAATCACCACCCAATTTGGGGTATTTTATACCAACGGAGTGGCCTTCTCAGGTGGCTCAGTGGTACAGAATCCACTTGCCACTGCAGAAGACGTGGGTTTGATCTCTGGGTTGGGAAGAACCCCTGGAGAAGGAAATGGCTGCCCACTTCAGTATTCTTGCCTGGGAAAAGCCCATGGATAGAAGAGCTTAGTGGGCTACAGTCCATGGGGTCGTAAAGAGTCAGACCTGACTTAGCAACTAAATAATGTCGCAGTGGAGTAACTGAAGCTGAGACACATTATGTAGCTTGAAGTTCACATGCATCCATTTAGAAATAAGAGAGTCTGAGAAATTTTACAGTACAGTCTTTGATTGCTGGATGACAAAAAACATCCTCTATTTTCTACACTATGTCATTGTTAAACCATAGGACTGAAATATATACAAGGTTCTCAAGTATAATTCATTCTGTTTATCATTCATAGTCTTATGCGGTGTCTGTATTTCTCTGCCTTGCCATCCTTAGCACAGCCCCTCTTACTGGCTGCTTTAGGCACTCAGTTTGTTCTGGGTTTTTTTTTTTAAAGAAGTATTTCTTTTTTTTGAGTTCAGCTCTGCTGAATATAAACAGTTCAACTGAAAACAAGAGACAGACTACATGTCAGATTAATCATAATCCACTTGTCATGAGGACAGAGCTACAGTGGCTGAACACATGGAAATCTCCCTTCCCAGTTCTCTTCAAGAATTAAATGTGCTGTTACCTGGATTTGGGGAGAATGGATACATGTATGGCTGAGTCCCTTTGCTGTCCACCTGAAACTATCACAACATTGTTAATCAGCTGTACTCCAATATACAAGAAAAACTTTACAGTGCGCTGTTTTAAACCTCCTTTAACCATTAGTCTCTTGCTCCACAGTTAAACTAGGGTTCAAATACTTATTTCTCTTTTGGCTACAATTCAAAAGTATACAGAAGGACACAAAATAGCGCCTGTGTAGGCTTCTTTATCTAGGGAGACTTCTTTTTGTAGGACTGCTGGTGTTGCAGAACCGTCTATCCAACTAGACAAAAAGTCCAGACATGATGTAAACAATCCACCCTTTCCAAGAATAAATGTACCATTCACGTACCCGTTTTCTCAGTAAGGGCACACTTCTTTGGGACAAAGACTGCTTCAAGTATTAAGTGAACTTACACAAAGGCGTATAATATATAATTATCCCCCACTTTCTATTTGCATACAAATGGAGCAATTGAGGTTTTGAAGTCTTATGCTGAATGCATTTTTAGGAGCTGACCTAACTATGCTCAGAGCAAGAGAGTGGAGAGTCATGAGTGAATGCAGACACATGAGACACAACTGAGCATCTGTTCACAGGACAAAACCCCAGCCAAGGGCACTTGCCTGGACTGGAATTGAATCCCAGGAGCCAAAAACACTGATGGACAAGGTGCATTTTATTCTCTACAGCAGCTAAGACTGAGAGCCACTGGGGCTGGAAGGTATAAACTAATCTCCCTGGGCTAACAAGAAGTTGAGAAAGGATTCCTAAAACAGGGATTGCTTTCTTTAAGACCTTTCCAAATACTGAATGTTAAAGCCAAGTCAAATTCACAAGAAGCTTATCTTTTAAATATTCCCTCTTCTACCCCTCATTTTTACATTAAAGAAATTTTTTTTGAATGCAGGATTTCTCCTTCACTCATAACATGGCATGTGCTAACAGAATTTCACTAGAGACGAAAACATGTACAGGTACTAATTAACAACAGAAATGACACCTCAGGGGACTTCCCTGGTGATCCACTGGCTAAGACTCTGTGCTCTCAATGCAGAGGGCCTGGGTTTGATCCCTTGTCAGGGAACTAGATCCCACATGCTGCAGCAAAGAAGATCCCAAGTGCTGCAACTGAGACCCAGTGGAGCCAAATAAATAATTTAAAAAAAAAAAGAAAAGAAATGACACCTGGGGAGGGACACTGACTTTGGACCCCAGCAAAGAAGGGGGAGGGGTCAACTAATTTTGCTGGAGACTTGGGCAAGGGCTATAAAACCATTAATTTAGTCCCCTTCTCGGCCTTAACTCTTTCGGATGCTGGGACAGTGCAGGAGGGAGATTTCCAACTTCTCTGCCAGCACCTTCCCTCTTCCCTTCTACAGCCTAGCAGTCTCCCCCAGGAAAGGTAGCAGCTGGATGCCTGGATCACCAACAAGCTGCACCAGAGGGGGATGACATCACCAGACCAGGGAGCTGGGTGTTTCCTAGCATAACAAACACCGGAGGCTGTGTAAGGAGTGGCTGCAGACTGCTGGGGCAGCAGGTGTGGCACTTACCTGGGAGGGGGAGCTGCCACATGCTGAAGCAAAGCTGTCACTGCTTACGGGGGGGAACCAGCTGGATGGTGGGGCTCACGATGAGCAGGGAAGAAAACTGAAGGCATCTACCACTGAAATTTCTTAATAACATGCGCTAAGAACACATCTTCAAATACATTCTCAGAAAGCTGAGTTTTACAAAGCCCTTGATAAGTTGGGGACCCACACCAATTCAGCTGATCACAGCATAAAATCTGTTCTTCGGCAAGAAGCTCTTCCAAACCTTTTGCTTTTTTAGAAGCACTGGAATCAAAAACAGAAGGAGCCAAAACTTGCCCTGACGACCAGGTAACATAGAGACTGGTGACACTGGATGTATGGTGCCATGTTCGACAGGAAAAAACAGTCTCAAACTCAGGTATTTGAGATACCAGCCCCAGGTCCCTAACACTTGGCCACTGCCCTAGGCATGATGCACCTCCAAGAAATTCAGCACTGTTTATTAGGGGTTGGACTTCCACTTTTATTTTCATTTTTACCTGGTTGGTCCCTGCGTTCTTAAGAACTGGCCCCATTTATGGCTGAACAGATTATCCATCCCCACCACGCTTCATGTATTTCCAGAGGTCTCTAATGAAGATCCTGGGCTCAGAACATGAAAAACTGGGATTTCTTTTACACAGGCTGAGTCTCTTCCATTCTTCTTTAAAAAATTTAAGAACACAAAAGAGAAACTGAACGGAGAAAACAGCCTAATTTAAGAAGCTGACCCCAAAGTAAATTCTGCATTCCTGTTGTTATTCCTCCATGGAACTGCACTGCCGTTCCCGTAACTTCTTCAAAGGAGCAGTTTATTCTGTAGTTCATTGGTAAGTCTACTTGGAACGCCCTAGAAAGGTTTTTCCATTAGTGACTCTAACCAGCTGGCCCCGTTGATTAGTTTAGTGGTGGCGATGACATATTCTGTACCTCCATCTTCCAGCTGGGAGAGAAATCGCAGGGCAGCAATTTCAGCAAAGGTTACACCCCCGAGGAAAAAGATCAGAGTGACTCGGTTTTCTCCTGGTTGACCTAAAATTTGAACATTTCAGAATGAAGAATCATTATCATTATTTTTGAAAATTATGTATTTATTTTTGGCTGTGCAGCATGTGGGATCATAGTTTCCTGACCAGGGATCAAACCCTCACCCCCAGCATTGGAATGCACAGAGTCTTAACCCCTGGACTGCCACGGAAGAACTATTTATTATCGATGCTTCTTTTCCCACCTCTTAAAAAAACTGCATCATTCCTAAGAAAAGTCGTATATGTCTTGGTACAGACAGTTCACTTGAAACTCAGGAACCATGATTTTGATCTCAATGTTTTTTCTAACTTAGGAGATCCTCAACTCACAGGTTGAAATCTGCTACTCCTAAGGGAGTAATGAGCTCCAGTGCTTACAATGTAATTCACAACTAACAGCAGCAGTATATTGGACTCTGACTCCTAAGTCCTTTACAAATGTATAAAGCAAGTGCGTTAATATGCGAAAACCACAGAAACAGCGCATGAGTATCTGTAGATACGGGCCCTGGACTTACGTTTCTTTTGCAGTCCTGTGGGCAACGGCTGCCGTTCCTCAAAGTGGGGCCCTGGGAGGATGCGCAGAACTTCCTCAATACTCCGCCAGCCAGGCCGGGAAAGCAGCTGGGCCAGTCGCACACTGAGCGGAGCGTAACCACTGTATACGTACGATATGTCTGTGGGATTCTGTTAAATAATTGAAGAGAAAAAAGCTTGTACAGCAAGAGACAGAGAAGTGGAGCCACCTAACTGCGGCTTTTGGGGTAATGCAAAATTATTTGATTTGGCTTTGAAGTAGAAACACAAAGCCCTAAAAATAGCTTGCTCCAATGCTGAAATATCTGGCAGCAATATTGAAATATCTTTCTCTAATATCAAAATATTCTTCTCCAGTCTACTCATGCTTGGCTCTGTTCTTAGCAGCCAAGGGGTCACCTTCTTCTTTTTTGTAATTTACTTTTTTTTTTCAAATCAAGAGTTTTTATTGTCTCTTTAAAACATCACAACTGAGTCCACAGAACCATCTGCTATCTTGTTTCTGCAGCAGGATCACTGAGATCTTATTCATCAGCCTGCTGAACTGTTCCTTTTTCAGAAACATAGATACCATCCAAAAATTTTCTGATATCCTTGTTTTTAACTGTGGTGGCTTGCTGAATCAAAGCAGCTGAATTTGACACAAGTTCAATGTCATTTCCTTCAAGAATCAACTCATCTTTCTGGGTTTGAGATACTGAACAGGCAACCCCTGGCCTCATTCAAACCCTGCGTATATATTTTTTACCCCCAAAATTTCGGATTTCCACAAGAGAACCATTCTCCTGAATAACAACGTTGATGGGGAAGTGGGCATACACCGACCTCATCTTGTAACGGAAACCCGGTGTAACACCCTTGATCATATTCTGTACGTGACTACAGACTGTGCGAACAGTGGCCAGTTCCTTTCTGTTTCCCCACCATTTGTCAACACGGAGCCTCTTCTTTTTCTTTCCAAGGAGACTGAGTTCTACATTGATGTGATTGAAGTCCCTCCGCAGGGTGCCTCTGGGGCCCTTCACAATAACTGTCCGTCCCTTCAAGTTAATGTCGACATTTTCTGGGATGTCGACAGTCTGGTTGCTCAGAATGGTCTTCATTCTCACAGTAGATGCGGCAAAGAGAGCTGTAATTTACTTTTAATTGGAGGATAATTACTTTACAATATTGTGTTTCTGCCATACATCAACACGAATCAGCCATGTGTGCATGTGTGCAGTCGAGTCTGACTCTCTGCGACCTCATGGACTGGAGCCCACCAGGCTCCTCTGTCCATGGAATTTTCCAGGCAAAAATACTGGAGTGCGTTACCATTTCTTCCTCCAGGGGATCTTCCTGACCTAGGGATCAAACCCAAGTCTCCTGCATCTGCAGACGGGTTCTACCACTAGCACCACCTGGATAGGTATGCATACATCCCCTCCCTCTTGAGCCTCCCTCCTACCCCATCCCACCCCTCTAGTTTGTCACAGAGCATTGGATTTGAGCTCCGTGCGTCACACAGCAAATTCCCACTGCCTATGTATTTAACACGTGGTAATGTACACCTTTCCATACTATTCCATCCAAAGGTGCACTTTCGACGCAAACCTTCAAAAGCCACTCAAAGCATCTCTAGGAACTGAAGATGGAAAGTTGTTACTTGGTTTGGCAAGAAACTTCTTGGCAAGTAAAGTGGAACTCTCTAGCCGAGAAACAGAACCCTTGGACCTGTCAATTCTACTTTCAGGCATTTATCCCACAAAGGGGCTGGTGCTCCAGAGGAGAAAAGACCAAAGCACAAACATATTAATGCAACACTGAATGAACTAGTGAAAGACTGCAAATGACTTGAATTTCTAATAAATCATAAAACAGGATATAACTGAAAACCACTATGGTGCAATTAAAAATAAGTTAAAAGAATGAAGGACGGGGGACTTCTCTGGTGGTCCAGTGGTTAGGAATCCACCTCCCAATGCAGCGGATACAGGTTCGATTTCCTAGTTGGGGAACTAAGATCTCACACACTGCAGGGCAACTAAACCCACACGTCATAGTAAAAGATCCCACAGGCAGCAACTGAGGCCTAATGCAGTCAAATACATATATAAATGAATGAAGGAGGGGACCTCCCTGGTGATCCATGGATTAAGACTCTGTACTTGCACTGCAGGAAGCACAGGTTTCGTCCCTTCTCCGGGAAGTAAGAACCTGAGTGCTGAGAGGGTAAGAGGTGGGTGGGTGAGGTAGGTACAGGCTGGTCAGGGCAGTGAAGAGCCAAACTAATACATCATTTACACTGTACAACACGGGAATTACGGCTGTCATTCCAATCCCAAAGAAAGGTAATGCCAAAGAATGTTCAAACTACTGCACAACTGCACTCATCTCACACGCTAGTAAAGCTCAAAATTCTCCAAGCCAGGCTTCAGCAATATGTGAACCGTGAACTTCCAGATGTTCAAGCTGGTTTTAGAAAAGGCAGAGGAACCAGAGATCAAATTGTCAACATCTGCTGGATCATGGAAAAAGCAAGAGAGTTCCAGAAAAACATCTATTTCTCCTTTATTGACTACGCCAAAGCCTTTGACTGTGTGGATCACAATAAACTGTGGAAAATTCTGAAAGAGATGGGAATACCAGACCACCTGACCTGCCTCTTGAGAAACCTATATACAGGTCCAGAAGCAACAGTTAGAACTGGACATGGAATAACAGACTGGTTCCAAATAGGGACAGGAATACGTCAAGGCTGTGTATTGTCACCCTGCTTATTTAACTTATATGCAGAGTACATCATGAGAAACGCTGGGCTGGATGAAGCACAAGCTGGAATCAAGATTTCTGGGAGAAATATCAATAACTTCAGATATGCAAATGACACCACCCTTATGGCAGAAAGTGAAGAAGAACTAAAGAGCCTCTTGATGAAAGTGAAAGAGGAGTGAAAAAGGTGGCTTAAAGCTTAACATTCAGAAAACAAAGATCATGGCATCTGGTCCCATCACTTCATGGCAAATAGATGGGGAAACAGTGACAGACTTTATTTTTCTGGGCTCCAAAATCACTGCAGATGGTGACTGCAGCCATGAAATTAAAAGATGCTTACTCCTTGGAAGGAAAGTTATGACCAACCTAGATAGCATATTCAAAAGCAGAGACATTACTTTGCCAACAAAGGTTCGTCTAGTCAAGGCTATGGTTTTTCCAGTGGTCATGTATGGATGTGAGAGTTGGACTGTGAAGAAGGCTGAGCGCCGAACAATTGATGCTTTTGAACTGTGGTGTTGGAGAAGACTCTTGAGAGTCCCTTGGACTGCAAGGAGATCCAACCAGTCCATCCTAAAGGAGATAGGTCCTGGGTTCATTGGAGGGACTGATATTGAAGCTGAAACTCCAGTACTCTGGCCACCTGATGTGGAGAGCTGACTCATTTGAAAAGACCCTGATGCTGAGAAAGATTGAGGACAGGAGGAGAAGGGGACGACAGAGGATGCAATGCTTGGATGGCATCACCGACACAATGGACATAGGTTTGGGTGGACTCTGGGAGTTGGTGATGGACAGGGAGGCCTGGCATGCTGCAGTTCATGGGGTCGCAACGAGTTGGACATGACTGAGCGACTGAACTGAACTGAACTGATATTCCCACTGGGGAGAAACAATCCAATTTTAGTACTGAGAGAAGAGATTGTTTAATTGTTAGCTTTTGTGCCAAGAGGCAGCCTAATAAAGCCCCTTATGAAAAACCAAAAAAAGAATATAAGAAAAATGAAATTTAGAAAGATGGGAATACATAACAAATATAAAGCAAAGTGCACCCTACTTTGAAGACCCAAGGTATAGAATATGCACCATTTATGTAAAAATGTTTGTCTAGGATTGCCTGGTGGTCCAGCGGGTAATACTCTGTACTCCCAATGCAGAGGGCCCGGGTTCGATCTCTGTTCAGGGAACTAGATCCCACATGCCACAATTAAGACCCCAGAGCGGCCAAATCAATAAGTAAATATTTTAAAAAATGTTTGTCTATATACAGAATCTTTCTGGGAAGATGCGTAACAAACTGGTTATAGTGATCAATTCTGAGTGGAGACGGGTTGGCTGTGGGAGGAACCTTGCTTCTCACCATCTGCTTTCCTTTTGTACTGGATCCTTGCCTGACCCTCCCCACCTTCTACCTGGTGCTGTGTGCCCAGGAGGCAGCCCTGTGGGCTCCACACCAGCTCGAAAATGGAGAGGACAGGACTGTGCGGTCACGTTTTGTTGCCCGAATCCCTCTCTGTAATGCTGCCAGAGGCTGGTTGAGTCCCTTGGCTTGTCACCACACAGCTCTGCTCTCTTGGTTCTGGAACTCCTGCCCTCAGACCTCAGATGGGAGGGGGTAAGTGGTTCTCTACTGCACTGCCTGTCCCACCCCATCTTTATAAAACTCCATCAAACTTCTCAGTACAAGAGCACTGCTTTCTGCCAGGATCCACACATTAAAAAAAAAAAATTAGAAAACTGTCTTTAGAAAGCAAAGCAGGTGAATAGATCAAGTAGCGTATGTCATGGCAATACACCAGCAATGGGAACTCAAATGAGCTGAAGTATGCACAGGGGTGTCTGACTCTGCGACCCCGTGGACTGTAGCCCACCGGGCTCCGTTGGCCATGGGATTTTTCAGGCAAGAATACTGGAGTGAGTTGCCATTTCCTCCTCCAGGGGATCCTCCCGACCCAGGGATAGAACCCGAGTCTCCTATTATTATTATCTTCTGCATTGCCAGGCGGTCTCTTTACCACTGAGCCACCTGGGAAGCTCTCAGTGAGTTGAAGAGGAGCATCTTACTTGCTCATTTACATCATCCATCCAAAGGCGTAACGTTTTCCGGATAGTGGGGTAATTGTTTCTGCCCCCTGTCTGTGGCTTCAGCAGACCAGCCTTCTCGAGGTTGTGCAAGGTCAGGATGTGCTCATAGCCGTAGGTCTGCAAGAGAAATCAAATCAGGAAAATGGTTTCTGTGACTTTCAAAAAGGAGCACTTCCAACAAATTCACTGGTGAGCACTCTGGGGCACGTTACCAAAATCCAGGTGATGACTGTCCGCGGGCGCAGGCAGGGCAGGACGGAAGCCTGTCCTAAAGCTGCTTGCCCATGACAATAAATCCAGCTCACTGGATTACTCAAAGGATTTAAACTTTTCACTTTAAAGTTCCGAGAATTTATGGGCCCAACTTAAGTGAGCATCAAATAAATTATAGTATTCTGGACTTCCCTGGCAATCCAGTGGTTAAGATCCCATGTTTCCACCCCAGGAGGTGGGGGTCTGATCCCTGGTCAGGCAACTGAGATCCCCCACAGCATGGCCAAAAAAAAAAATTATAGTATATTTTCATATGGAATATAACTAGCTGTTAAAAGCAGAATGAGGCAGACCTACACATCCTGATTAAGAACAAGTTTCTGGATTTATTCTTAAGGACAAAAAAATAGAATATAGTTAAGTCCTCTAGATACGAAAAAGTTCTGTTCTGAGAGTGTGTTTTTAAGTCCAGCAAAGTTAGCCTGAGTACCCAACTAACACAATTGGAGGGCAAGCTGAAGTTTCTCTTAAGTCTCACATTGACGGAATGCACATTCACATCTTTGAAAGTTTTTAATTTTTGAAGGTTTGTGTGTAGGGGACTTACTGTACTTCACATAATAGGATTTTATCTCTATTAAAAGAGACCTAATGAGTAATAAAAGCTGATGCTTATATGATACTTTCCATGTTTTAAGTGCTTTATATATGTTAACTTAATCATTCTTACTATAACCCCATGAGGTAGATACTATTATCTCCATTTTACAGAGAACTTTAAATAACTTGCCCAAGGTCACACAGCTAATGAGTAACAGAGCTGGGACTCAGATCCAGTTGGTCTCGCCCCATGGTCTGTGTATGTAAACATTTTTTGTACACACACGCAAAGAAGGGGATCTGGAAGCACTCCAACCAAACTGCTCATGTAAGTCCCCTCCAGGGAGGGGAATGGTGGGCAGGGGAGGCGAGGCGGGGCGTCACAGTTTGTACGGTGTGTGTGTGTATGTGTGTGTGTGTGTGTTAGATGCTCAGTTGTGTCCGACTCTTTGCAACTCCATGGACTGTAGCCTGCCAGGCTCCTCTGTCCATGAAATTCTCCAGGCAATAATAATACTGGAATGGGTTGCCATTCCCTTCTCCAGGGGATTTCCCAGACCTAGGGGGTGAACTCGGGTCTCCTGCATTGCAGGCAGATTCTTTACCTTCTGAGCTACCTACCTGGGAAGCCCTTGCACCATATACTTCTGCTTCATTTGAATGTTATATGATGAGAATGCACATGTAATTTTTTAAAGGAGAAGCAAACAAAAAACCCAAACTAAGTGAGTATTTAGTTTTGACAATAATGTACTTAACTGTAAATAGTAACAGCAAATACATACAGCTGAAACATTTTTAACCAGAGAGGAGAATTTTAAAAACAATGGTGGGCTTTTCCTTACTATAAAGTAACAGGCTTGATTTAAGTAAGTCGGCTAAGGAATCATCATCAGAAAGTTCCCTTCCTCTGTGGAACTGTCGGTTAAAGAGCAGGGGCACTAGTCCCTGGCTGTCTGGGGTTGGTCCTGGCTCCGGTACATACTATCCATGGGATTCTCTGGGAAAGAACACAACAACTGCAGATATGCAGATGATTCCACTCTTACAGCAGAAAGTGAAGAGGAACTGAAGACTCTCTTGATGAGGGTGAAAGAGGAGAGTGGAAGAACTGGCTTAAAACTAAGTATTAAAAAAACTAAGTTCATGGCATCTGGTCCCATTACTTCATGGCAGATAGGAGAAAGTGGAAGCAGTGACAGACGTTACTTTCTTGGGCTCCAGAATCACTGTGGACAGTGACTACAGCTGTGAAATCAAAAGATGCTTGTTCCTTGGAAGAAAAGCTATGACAAACGTAGACAAGTATTAAAATGCAGAGACATCACTTTACCAAGAAAGGTCCACATAGTCAAAGCTATGGTTTTTCCAGTATCATGTACGGATGTGAGTTGGATCATAAAGGCGGAGCACCAAAGAATTGATGCTTTTGAACTGTGGTGCTGGAAGACTCTTGAGAGTCCCTTAGACTGCAAGGAGATCAAGCCACTCAATTTTAAACGAAATCAACCTGAATATTCATTGGAAGGACTGATGGTGAAGCTAAAGCTTCAATACCCTGGCCAGCTGATGCAAACAGCCAACTCATTGGAAAAGATCCTCATGCTGGGAAAGATTGAAGGCAAAAGGATAAGGGGATGACAGAGGATGAGACAGTCAGATGGCATCACAAACTCAACGGACATGAATTTAAGCAAACTCCAGGAGATAGTGGAGGACAGAGAAGCCTGGAGTGCTGCAGTCCATGGCATCTCAAAGAGACACAACTTAGGGAATGAAAAACAACAACTGGCACACACTAGCTGCTGACCTTGGGCAAGTTACAGCACTACTCTGTGCCTTGGTTTTCTCATCCATAAAATGGGGATAAGACTATCTCGCTCATCACCTTTGTAAGGATTAAACAAATGAACACACATAACGCTCTTCTAACTAAGCCTGGCATGTAGTAAAAGCTCAATAAACATTAACTATCGTTATTATTATGCAAACACAGCAGACAAATACCAAGGACAATCCCTCCAGGTATTAAAACATTTAAAAGATAATGGAAACCCTACACCCAAATAGCAGCTTTGGGAAGTATTTTTTTAGAAAGACGCTTTCACCCCTGGCAAATCAGTCATTTAAAAACATACTGACCTGTAGAATTTCTCTTTTGTAATAATCCAGAACTTTCTGTTTGAGTCCACTATTGCACACAGACTGGAGGCAAACTAGTCTTAACACCTTGATCAAGGGATGTTTTTGGGCAATACAATCCTCAATGTAGCTGTTGACCTGAAAACAAAGTGTAGATGGGCACCAGCATCTGGTCTGGGGACTGACAGAACTGGATATTTACTATTATTTTTCAAAGTCAAATAAAGGAGATGAGTGGAAGAAGGGCTCATTCTTTTTGCACTTTCCCTCAGCTCCCTCCAGAGTAGCTCCTTCGGCCCTTGCTACACACACCCCCTCCACCACGCAGACACGCCAGCGATCGGGGAGCACAGGCTGGTGAGGGCAGACTCGAGGGACCCAGCAGCCTGTCTGGACTCATCTGTCTCCATGGATGGACAACCTCCAGAGGCTGCTGCATGTCCCGGGTGTGTGATCCTGGCTATCCCAGCAGCAATTTATCAGCATAAAGTAACAAGAATCTTTCTAGAAGATGGGAATTTTCACAAATTCAATCATTTCAAATTTAGTAATAGAGGTGGATATGTAAAGGAACTATCAGACCAATTTGCTGGGACCTCCCTGGTGGTCCAGTGGCTAAGACTCAGCAATCCCAATGCAGGGGGCCTGGGATCGATCCCTAGTCAGGGGACTGGATCCCACATGCCACAGCGAAAAGATCCCACATGCCTCAACTAAGACCCGGTGCAGCCAAATAAATTAATTAATTAAAAAAAAAAAGATCAATTCATTTAGGAAGTAAATCTATTCATTTAGAGATCTTTGATTTTAGGGGCAGGGCCTCACCTCTCTGTGCACTGAAGAAAGTGCCTTCAATACAATAATCTTAAATACTTGATTAAGATCTCTGTTTTCACATTTTGCATCTGCTCTTCAAAATATTTAGATAAGGCATGGGAATCAAAGCAATTGCTTTTCTAGCTGTAATCTTAGTTTTTATAAGGTATCAATTATTTGTTAGAACAGTTTCATTTTCACATACTTTATCAGTGTCTATTCCAGACATAAACTCCTGCTCCACTGTCAATTTATCAAAGAAGTCTTCAGAAGCTAAAATGGAAACAGCAAATTTGTAAGTAAGAAATTCAATAAATGTTAATGCTTTTATACACAGAGCATGACTAGGAAACATGATATGCAAAAAAGAAAGCAAACAAAAATTCAAACTGCCACCTGAGGAGAATCTAAGAAACATGGAAAACTATAACTCTGACCTCCTAAGTTACATCCAGGAATAGTCAACCACTGTACCCTTTCGCTATTCTTAGGACTCTCATGAAATCTCAATATCCTTAGGATTCTAATAAGATCTTAGGAATTTTTCTTCAGTATCTGCTGCTACTGCTAAGTCACTTCAGTCGTGTCCGATTCTGTGCGACCCCATAGATGGCAGCCCACCAGGCTCTGCCGTCCCTGGGATTCTCCAGGCAAGAACACTGGAGCGGGCTGCCATTTCCTTCTCCAGTGCATGAAAGTGAAAAGTAAAAGTGAAGTCGCTCAATCATGTCTGACTCCTCACGACCCCATGGACTGAAGCCTACCAGGCTCCTCCGTCCATGGGATTTTCCAGGCAAGAGTACTGGAGTGGGTTGCCATTGCCTTCTCCTTTTCTTCAGTATCAATGAAAGCTAATTTGCCAAGAGCCTTTTACTTGCATCATCAGATCTAACCCAGTTTCACCTGATCTCCACTTCCATCAATATGAAAACAAAGGACTGATTTTCTAACACTTTTATGTAAGATTCAAAGCATACTTTATAAAACAGGGCATTGAACAATCTCTAACTCAGCTTTTACAGCCTGTGTTTTAACAAGTAAATTCATCTTTGGTGTAATAGACATTTCCCAAGCTCTTTCAAAATACTTAACATACACTCTCCACCTAGGGAGTCTTCAAGGGAAAAACAAAAACTAAAACAGAAACTGGATTCTGCTCTAAGTAATCCTTAATGACACGATAAAAACCAGACCGAAACAATTAACTGCCTCATGTTAGGGGAAGAATTTTTTTCTCTTTTTGACATTCCAAATATTGTATCACATGATTACATTATCTTATTAATGAAAGAAAACTGAGTTAACCACAAAGGGAACATTTTTGACTCTAAACATGGGAACATTTAATTAACACTGAGGATAACATACGGTATTAAAACAGAGCTAACCCTCCCAAGGGAGCATGGCGGTGCCAATGGCCATGGTGTCAGTCATGGTTCGTGCTAGTCAGCCCCAGGCAAGCTCCATCACTTCCCAAGGATACTCACTAGTTACATCTTTGATCAGCTCTGCAATCGAGGTGTGATTTGCGAGGGAGCCTCGCGCTGCCTGCATGTGGGGCAGCTGTGAAACGAACTGCTTGATCTCCCCAACTGTCTTGGCATTGTGCCTTTCCTGAAATGCATAAAACAGCAGGAGCAGGAAGTGGGGAAGATATTTTAAGCGCTCTGTTCTTTGTATTGCTTAGGGGACATTCAATTTATACTAATGCAAAAGAAAGAAGGGAATACAAATAAATCAGGCCAGACCCATCTTCAACATGACACAGAAAAACAGAAAAGACAGGCTCACTGTTCCTGTTCACTACATTAGTACTTTTTTAGGGAGCAAATGCCTAAGGTTTTTTCCCTTCCCAGGGACCAGATAATATTGTGATTAGTATTTGTGGGGGACGATATTAGGTTATCCAGAAACATTTCTGAGTAAAAAATTAAAATGAAGACATTATATTAAGAGGGGAACATAAATAGCAAAAAGTTTCCTCTGTAACAGAAAGAAAATCCATTCTTACTGCTGAACCTCAATCTTGAATATTATCCACGGATAAAAAGAACCTTACTTCGTGGTGAGAAATTTTTCTTTTTTTTTGCAAAGTTTAGTAATTGTAAAGCAAGTAACTCAGAAAATTGAAGAAAATCAATTAACAAATCCTAACAAAGATGAACCTAGGGACCTCCCAGGTATGTCCAGCGTTTTAAGACTTCACCTTCCCATGCAGGGGGTGTGGGTTTGATCCCTGGTCGAATCACACATGCCTCATGGCCAAAAAACCAGAACATAAACAACAGAAGCAAAAACGGTAATAAGTTCAATAAAGATTTTTTAAATGGTCCACGTTAAAAAAAAAAAACAAAAAAACACTAAAAAAAATAAAGATGAAACCTGGAAATACACACTCAGTGCAAAAAATCAGTCTTCAAAGTTCTCCTAATACATGTTTCCAAAGACTAAACACGCAGAGTTCAGCATCTTACTGAATTCCCATTTCAAAAATGAGCTTAACCAAGAATAAACCAGTGGCTGGGCAAGAGGAGGCAGGAAGGTGATAATGAAGCCGTCCAATTAAAAGCTCTGGGCTCCTGGGATTTCGCTCTTATTATCACCTCCTGCATCTGCAGAGTTCCCTTGCCATTGGCATGTTGGCTAAACTGGGAGCTATTGGCCCAAATTGCAAGTTCTATTATAGAGGATCTTAAATTTAGAGTACAGCTGGCTTCCTCTTAAGAGAGATGGGAAATAATTACAAAGAAGGTAAAACAAATATTTATGGTGAACGCTTGTAAACTCAAAATACTACCCCTTTCTCTCCCTGAAAGAGAAAAACACCTTTTCTCATAGGTGTGGGGAGAAGTTTAAAAAGAAAACCTTGGCAGGGATTTCCCTGGTGGTCCAGAGGTTAGAACTCCTTGCTTCCAATGCAGGGGCAGGGGTTCCAGCCCTGATTGGGGAACTAAGATCCTGCATGCTACGAAGTGCAGAATGAATGAATGAAGGTGCATATATTTAAAAAAAAAAGAAAGAAAACCTTGGGTTCTCCAGTGGCTGAGCCCACAGTTGCTCAGAACTGCAGCCCTGCTCAGTGGCTGCACTTTGGCAGTCCTTGCTCGCTAGGAGGGGTGGGCAGTCTAGCCTGTGACCTACAGAAGCTGGGTAACAACCAAACCATCTCACCTCGAATGCTGCAGAGATCACCTTTGCTTTCTTGCTAAGCACGGAGCCCACAGCATTGAAGTTTTTATCTCTGATCTCAGCGTACAGCTCCTCTGCAGAATTCAGCTGAAGCTTCTTTGCTTCCGTAGGAAGGTCCTTACCACCATCGCCCTGTTTTTTAGGTGCGAATTTCTCCGGAGGTAATTTCACATAACCTGAAAAACAGCGGAAGGGAACAAGGCCCTGAGTGCGTTTAATGGAAGAACCAGTTTAGCTCAGGCACTAAATAGAATTTTCCAACTCAGAAGAGGGTGGAAGCCGGCTTTATAAAAAATGGTGCATGGCACTGAGGCTCTGATTTTTCCACAATCACAGTACAGAATGCAGTCACTCTTCAATATTAATCTCATGGTTCCACTTTTCTTTGGAGTCACCTATCTAAATCACTGCAGCAATGTTTAGTTACTTTCTAAACTTATTCAGGGATGGGTTATGTTTTCACTTAAAACAATTTTACAAGGATCTCTCCCATTATCTTATGGTGTTTTTCAAACTGTACGTCATGTCCTGTTAGTGGATCATGAAATCAAGTTGGTGGGTTGCGATGAGCATTATAAACAAACATGCAAAACACAGCATCCAGCCCCTCCACTAAGCAGCCTTAATCCACTTCTTCCACCTGTGCTCCCTCCAAACCAACTTAGTCATTTCCAGAAACACCCTACATGCTCTTACGAGTTGCCTTAGCATATAAACTGGTTTAACTCTAAGAAGCCTGGCAGTATGAATCAAGGACCTTATAACATTAATACTTCTGACCCCTAAATCCTGCATCAGAGAATGCAGAGGAAGAAATACAGTATATGAAAAAAAATTATGTACACAGATGCCTTTATAACCACTAAAAAAAAAGAAACCCAAACATAAATTGCCCACCATTAGGGGAATGGTTGTACAAACCATGGTATAATATATACTATGGACTTTAATTAAGCTATTAAAATTATACATATGTTGAGAAAATGCTCATCTTATACCAAATCAAAAACGAGGTTCAGGGAATCCCTGTACCTAGTCCAGTGGTTAGGACTCAGCGCTTTCTCTGTGAAGACCTGGGTTCAATCCAGGTTCAATCAAAATCTGGTCAAGGAACTAAGATACCCCACAAGCTGCATGGGCTCCCACAACCCACCCCCCCAAAATTTTTCAGAATAATTTGTACAAGCTGATTCTGCTGCTGCTGCTGCTAAGTCACTTCACTCGTGTCCAACTCTGTGCGACCCCACAGACGGCAGCCCATCAGGCTTCCCCGTCCCTGGGATTCTCCAGGCAAGAACACTAGAGTGGGTTGCCATTTCCTTCTCCAATGCATGAAAGTGAAAAGTGAAAGTGAAGTTGCTCAGTCGTTTTGTTAACTGAAAACAAACTCTTAATAGAAAAAACGACTATGAGGAAATACACCAAAATATTAACATTGTCCCAAAGTTTAGGGGCAGGATTTCAGGCATCATGGAAGATGTATGTTTTCCTTCTTTATTTTTTCAATTTTCCCTTAATCAACATTTGACTTATATTATAAAAAAAAAAAACACAAAAAAACAAAAAACAAACCTTGCTGCCAAGATACTGAATTTACACATATTCCTTCTCTTCTTGGAGAATCCCTTCCTACCTCTCACCTATCTTACATGGCCTCCCCTCACTCCCCAGGCCACCTCCCTGCCCTAAACCCTAGCTCCTTCTAAAGGTCTCTTAGGTGTTTGCTCTCTGCAACCATGAGAGGAGGGGCTCCCTCATTTCTTTGATTCCCACCTACTATCTAGCATAGAACTCCTCTGTCCATGAAATGGAGTTTTTAGAAGTATTCAAGATGCCATCTCTTGGTGACTTCCCCGGGTGGTCCAGTGGTTAGGAATCTGCCTTCCAATGCAGGGATCTTGGGTTTGATCCCTGGACGGGGAACTGGGATCCCACATGCTGCAGGGCAACTAACCCCATGTACTGCAACTACTGAGCCCCTGCACCACAAAAAAGACTCAACACAGCCAAAAAAAAAAAGCCTAATTTTGGAACAAATAATTTAAAAATAAGACTTTTTACAGCCTTATCATTAAAGACTCTGCTTTGTGGAAACCCCTCTTCATGGCTGTGTCTTCATCTACTCCCTTGGCCATCCATCTATCCATCTGCTCTCCATGCATTCTTATGGTAGAATACACCTAACATAAAACTTACCATTTTAACCATTTTACAAAAGCATTTATTACATACACAACTTTCTACAACCACAGCTGGTCTCTAGTTCCAGAGCTTTTTTTATCCCAAAAGAAAACCCTGGGACTTCCCTGGCAGTCCAATGGTTAAGACTCCATGCTTCCACTTCAGGGGGTGCGGGTTCAATTCCTACTTGCTAAACTAAGATACTGCATGCCTTGTGGTGCAACCAAAAAATTAAAAAACAAAAAACCCAAAGGAAATCCCGTACCCAACAGGAGTTGACTCCCCACCCTTTTCCTGAGCCCTGGCCACCACCAGCTGGCTTTCTGCCTCCATGCTTTCCTCCAAGGCTCTTCCTTGGCTCCCTGTGATATAATTCAGGATGCCAAAAGAGACTGGGGCTCATGTAAATGAGGGAAGGAGGCCTGGATGGGACAGGAGTGGTGGAGTCTGTGGTATTCTAGAGAGAAGGGCCTGTCTAAAGAAGGGATATTCACTGGGCACCAGCTGCCACATAGGAATGTGGTCATGGGGTTGCCAGAGCCTCATAGGTTTTTAAAGATATGGAATACATCAAGATCATTATTACAGTCTTCTCCAATTTTAAACAGTGACAGAAACAGGCACAAATCATGCGGTCAAAACCAAATAAAACACACTTGTGATCTCTGACCCCAACTGTCTGTTAAGCCTAACTCTAGTAGGCCTTCAAGTCTATCATCAAGTGTCTCCAACCTCCTGTTATCTATCACCTTTCTCCCAGAATGTACCCGGCTGTGCCCCCTGCCTCAGCAAGCTATTTGCCCCATGGTTCCCCACAGGTATTATGCTGACTGCCCCTCACCAGCAACACCCCCCTATATTCTACCCATCTTTCCAAATCCAGTACAAAAGCCACCTCGTCCATAAGCTTTCCTGAATGACTGCCCACCTTGGAATCTATGTTCTCCAACTGCAGGGCCACCTGCATTTAGCCCTGGGCCTCTGCTCACAGGGGGCACACACAGTCCTGTGCAGTAAATACTCGCCAGCCTATGTGTGACCAACAAGGACAGTGTGCTCAGATGTCACTGAATCCTAGTGTCTAAAGTCAGCATTTTAATTTTTCCAAATACTGAGTTATTTAGAAAGGAAGTGTCTCCTGAAAAAAAAATGGTCTTTTGAATTACAATTTCGGCATATTTTTTCTTCTCTGTCCACTATAATAAATACTGCTTAGAATATGGGTTTTTCTTTGAAAAAAAATTTCAACTGGTCTTTTGGATATTCCTATCAGATTACCTATTGGTAAAAGGCAGGGTTACTTTACTCACTGTTCTGAATGCCATAAATTTCATCAATGAGTCCTTCGTATGTAAGCTGAGTGGCGAGAGGCGATAACAAATCCACGTTCCGATCAAGCAACAAGAGATTATCAAACACGGGGAATATTGAATTCTGGCTTCCTGTAAACTCTCTCTTCATCCTGATCATCATATTGGCCACTTGCTGGAAACAAAACATGGGGTCAGGTGGGACTCTCCTGGGCATAAGCAGATTTAAAAATCTGGCTAGGACTAAAAAAAAAAAAAAAAAAATTGGCTAGAACTTCCCTAGTGATCCAATAGTTAAGACTGCACTTCCACTGCAAGGGGCCCAGGTTTGATCCCTGATCAGGGAACTAATATCCATGTGCCACATGGCACAGCCAAAAAAAAAAAACAGCTAAAAATGGAAAGTATCAAAAAAGTAAAAACTGGAGAAAAATCGTGGAAGAGTGAGATAGACAAGAAATAAACAGTGACAGAAAACCACTCCATGTTGGATGCCCATTCCAGTGCTTACACTTTACCAGCTATTTCTCAACGAGGCATAAAATCAGAGTCTATTTCTATTATTCACGGAAGTTCTATTCTATAAAGTCACCATGAATGCTGAATCAGTGAATACTGAACCACCGCTCTGCAGGGCCATTAGGGTGAGGGCTCCCTGAGTCTCTGATTACAACACTTTCATCATCTGATCAATATATAATCTTGTTTTATGTGTGTTCTATTTAAAGACATTAAATATATGCTGTTGATTCTCCAACACTATCATTTACACTAAATGAAGCTCATCTAATATGAGTTTTCTCCCTAAAGGCCCATCATAGCCTTCCTACATTCTGAAAACTGGATAGCACTTCCGCACCACCGCTGGGGGCCATTTTAACAGTGAAATCACAAACTGAAAAAAAAAAAGGCACAAAAATGCACACACACACACAAAAGTGGCAATGAGTACTGCACAGCAGTATAGTGGCAAAAATCACACTTGTTCATGGTATGAGTTGAAGGCAGAGCGTTGCTTGCTGTGATCTCAGCTGAGAACATGCGCAACTTCAATTACTGGATGATACAAATTACTGCTTCCCTGAGCGTATCTGCAGAGCACTGTGCCAATTTGGGAGCTATAAAGAAATTTTAGCAAGTATGCGAATTTTCAAATCAAAACAGATTCCCACTCCTCCCCCTCCCAGGCACCAGGGGGCCCTTGGTCCACCACCAGAAGCATCTCCCGTTTCTCACCCGGGCGCACTCTCCTTTCCCAAAGATCTGGGGGATAGTCCCGTACAGAGCTTGCAGGGTCATCAGCCCCTTGGCTGCGTGGTACAGGCTGGTCTGGTCACTTTCCAGATAGCACTCCTGTGGAGAGGAAGGGCTAGTTACAGTCACGGTCACCTGGGTGCCTTGTGGTGCCTGCCTCCGTCTGGTGTTGGGACTTGGCAGCCACTGGGTAAGATGGGTTCCACTTCCCCACTTTGCCAGGAAGCTGCAAACTGGGGTCCAGTTTACGAAGCTGCTGTTTGGCAGCCCAGGCCAGGAGCCCAAGAGCTCTGCCATCAGGGGACAGCTACGGAAGCAATTCTCCCAGGGCAGAGCCTTCTGGAAGGCACTCCTCCTAGTTTACCAGCTCTTGAATAAGCTACTGATTAGAAAAGATTTTACGGGCTTTCCATATGGCTCAGTGGTAAAGAATCTGCCTGGCAAGCAGGATCAGGAAGACCCCCTGGAGGAGGAAATGGCAACCCACTCCAGTGTTCTTGCCTGGAGAATCCCATGGATGAGGAGCCTGGTGGGCTACAGTCCAAGGGGTAACAAAGAGTTGGACATGACTTATTGACTAGACCACTACTACCAAGAAAGACTGAGAAGGGAACCAGGCTCCCTCACTCACAGTGGCGAGTGCAGAGGCTAGGAGGGCACTGCGGGAGGCCATGTGGCGATGCCCACGAGTGCACGAGTCCCAGAATCCCAGGGGACATCACAATGGGATATGCAGCAGTCTTTACAAACATGACACAGATTTTCACACAATGATGCCGACTGAAGGCCATAACATCTTGAGAAATGAAAAAGGGGCAGCTGAACATCTTTAGAGTGATCCCATTTTCAGAAAATATATTTTGCCTTATGAAGTATACAGGGTAAATTTTGTAAAGCAGGCAAAATTATGCTTCTTTGGCATAGAAAAAGGGACACAAAAATACACACCAAACCAGCTGGGGGAGGTGGGAGGGAGGCTCAAGAGGGAGGGACATACGTATCCTTATGGCTGATTCACGTTGTTGTATGGCAGAAACCAACACAACATTGTAAAGCAATTATTCTCTAATTGAAAATAAAACATAGAAATAAAAATAAACATAATACACAAAAGTGGCACAAAAGTGACAACTCAAGGGAAGAAAACCTAAAAAGTCAATAAATTATGAAAATTATAATAAAGTGAAAAAACCACATTGTTAATTGGCTATATTCCAATACAAAATAAAAAGTTAAAAATAAAAAAAACAGCTAGGAAGTGAACAGCTAGGAAGTGACAGGAGAGACTCCAGAAGTTTTGACACTGGTAGGAGCACAGGTTCCTGACTCTGGTTGTCTTGTTCCGAACCTCAGCTGTGTCACTTCCCAGCTGGTGCCCTGGGGCAATTAGATAATTTCTCTATGCCTTATTGTCTGCAGAAGGAGTATATTCAACACAGTATATGGATTAAATGAGGAAAACACACGTAAAACATTTCATCCCAGGACCTGAAACATACAAGTGCTTATGTTAGCTTTTGTCATTATTTACAATATTAATATTTAACATTATTAATATAATAATAAAATATAAATAAAATTATTAGCTTTTCTAGTGATATTCACATATAGCTCTTATTAACAATAATTTTATTATTTTATTTTTCTATTATTTTATTATATAACAATTAGAAATCATTTGGATTTTTCCTTTTCATAATCATCATCCACTCATAAGTCAGAATGGAACACTGGACCAGACACCTGTCACTGACCCTCCTGACATGTCTGTAGCCTCCAAAGCCAGGAGGGAGGGGACGCTGGAGGGATTCAGGATGAGAGGGCGGAATTCATCTGTTCTGCCCCAGGGAGGAAGGGGGGCTGTGCCTGGAAGGAGCCTGTGAGGATGCTTGGTCTTCACTGAAAGTAATGCCTGGTGGCTCTTCCAAGCCTGGCAATGCTAACATTTCACCGCATACGACACAGCCAAATCAAGAATGTCCAGAGACATACTTTATGGAAAAATTACTTAAAACTCCCTATCGGAGCAGAGCCAAGACAAAATTAAAAAAAAAAAAAAATTAGAGAACATCTCTCAAAGTAGTATTAATTGTTTAAATTTAGAAAGCTGCATTACTATAAAGATATTCCTTTTATAATTCTATCTCTTAAAAAAGATTTAAAAGTTGAGGATACACATTTATCTTGAATTTTTTGCTGTCATATGACTGGTGGTAGGTGATTATTTGTCCTAATATCCCTCTATTCTGTGCTTGTGGAATTTCACCTGGTATTTCAGCCATGAGGACATTTTTGGAGGGGACAAATGCTAATACCTATTAACATTTAAATATACATGTTTTTTTGACCCCAAAGTCCCACATGCCTATACAGTAGAGTATCTTGCAATGTTTAAAAAGGAGGTAGGCAGATTTTCTATGTATTCATTCCTACATGTACTAGTGAAGGCCAAAACAGTTTAAGCCCTGTGACTGAGCATTCAACTGAACTGAACTCTAATTCCCACATTCTGTACAGTACAACGTTCAAGACGATCAAAATCATATCCCCAAAGCACAGAAAGATCCACATGTGTCTCCTGATGCCGAAAAAAAAAGAAACCAAAAACCTAATTATGCTCACTGTTTAAAATCCAATAAATAAGTATAATTACTTCACCTCTATTAGAAATCGGACTTGAATTTAACATTCAAGTAGAATTCTTAGCTTTATTATCCAGGCAAAATCCTTGATTTCTAAAATAGAATCTTCAGTGAACATATACAGCCAAGGGCTTGAAATTCTTGGCAAAAAAGAATTCTGTCCTTTCTTGCAAACCAGCGGTTAAATAAACAGGAAATCTCTCCTCTGGGCAGGTTTTGTCATGCTGGGGCAAGTTTTCCTCAGCTGCTACCAAGTCACATTAATTACACAGATGTGAATTGATTACACCAGGGTACATCATTATAGGTATGTGATTTAAAGTTAATACAGCAAAATGTTAATTCCAGAATCTAGGTGATGAGTATACAGGTGTTCACTGTACCATTCTGTCAAGCTTCAACTCTTCTGTATGTTTCATATAAAACATTAGGTTGGGGGCGGGGGGCAGGTGGAGAAATCTGTACTACCACTGGAAGAGGTTTGTTGTAAGCAAAACAATGGGGAACATGACTTTAAAAAAAAGAGCCAAGAAACTCTCTTGGTTATAAAATTCATCAGGGGTGCCACTGAGTTCTTCCTCAGGTTAACTCTTTGAAGATGGTGATCACAGTAACAACATAATACAGAAGAAAAAGTTTCAAATAACTTTGGGCACACCACCAGTGCTTCTCAAAAGTTCTAGTCTCCAGACCAGGAGGATCACTGTCACATACGCAAAATTCAAAGAAGGAAACACAGATAAACATGACTACATTAAGAAGACACACATAGGGTGGGGAGTCACTAGAGTGGCAAAAGGAGGCATTCTGGAATACTGGTAGCATTGTTGTTGTTTTCTTTTTAAGCAGAGTCCCAGGTGTTTTCACTTTGTGAAAATCCATCAAACTTTATACTCATGATTTGTGCACTCATCTGAGTACAGAATATACTTAGAAAGACGTACACATAGCAAAAACTATCACAAACTAAGTCAAGAGACAACTAGAGAGTAGCCCGTGCTTGTGGCAACTAGCCCCCTAGCGCAGCAACAAAGACCCACTGCAGCCAAAAATATAAATCAACCAAGAAAATTTGTTTAAAAAGTGCCATGTTTACTTAAATATAAGATGTGATACCATAAAACTCCTAGAAGAGAATGTAGGCAAAACATTCTGACATAAATCATACCAATGTTTTCTTAGGTCAGTCTCCCAAGGCAATAGAAATAAAAGCAAAGATAAACAAATTGGACCTAATCAAATTTATAAGCTTTTGCAAAGCAAGGGAAACTATACACAAAATGAAGACAACATACGAACTGGGAGAAGTTATTTTCAAACAAGGCGATGGACAAGGGCTTAATTTCCAAAATATACAAACAGCTCATACAACTTAACGAAAAAATAAACACTCCAATAAAAAAATAAGCATATGGTATAAACGGACATTTCTACAAAAAAGATATACTGATGGCCAGTGTCCTTGCCTGGAGAATCCCAGGGACGGGGAAGCCTGGTGGGCTGCCGTCTATGGGGTCGCACAGAGTCGGACATGACTGAAGTGACTTAGCAGCAGCAGCAGCAGCAGTAGGTACATGAAAAGATGCTCAATGTCACTAATTATTAGAAAAATGCAAATCAAAACTACATTGAGGTACCACCTTACACCAGTGAAAATGGCCATCATTAAAAAGGCTACAAATAATAAATGCTGGAGGGGGTATGGAGCAAAGGGAAAAGGGAACCCTCCCACGCTACTGGTGGGAATATAAATTGGTGCAGCCACTATGGAAAACAGTATGAAGGTTCCTTAAAAAACTAGAATTGCCATGTGAAATAGCAATCCCACTCCCGGATATATATCTGGAAAAAATAAAAACACTAATTGAAAAGATACTGTATGTACCCCAACATTCATGAGAGTTCTAATTACAACAGACATGGAAGCGACCCAAGTGCTCATTAACAGATGAATGGATGATGAAGACATGGGGGGGGGGTGGCGGGTGTGTGTGTGTGTGTGTATATATATAAATGTATGTGACTGTATACACACACACACAATGGAATATTGGGCTTCCCAAATGGCACTAGTGGTAAAGAACCCACCTGCCAATGCAGGAGACATGGGTTCAATCCCCTGGAGGAGGGCATGGCAACCCACTCCAGTATTCTCATCTGGAGAATCCCATGGACAGAGGAGCCTGCAGACCTACAGTCCATGGGCTCACACAGAGTTGGATATAACTGAAGCAACTTAGCAAGTGTACAATGGAATACTACTCATCCATTAAAAAAGAATGAAATAGTGCCATTTGTAGCAACATGGATGGACCTAGAGAATATTATGCTTAGCGAAATAAGACAGAAAAAGACAAACACTACGTGATACCACTCATGTGAAATCTGCAAAGACAATACCATGAATGTATACACAGAACAGAAACAGACTTACAGACAGAAAACCAACTAGCGGTGGCAGAGCCCCCACCTGCCGGCCTGCACCTCTTACAAGTGTCCCATGTTAATAACTCTGCTTCTTGCCTAACCCTTTGCCTCTCACTGAATCCCTTCTGCGCTGAGACACAAAGAACCTGAGCCTTAGTAAGCCCAGACACCAGCTACTGACACCCCCACCAGGTGGCAGAAGTTAACTGTATGCTGCTCATTAAGCATGCAGACTCCAGACCCATTGGAATCAGAAGGTTGATGATGCTGACCTCCACGCATCTCACCACTGACCAATCAGAAGCGTGTCCACAAGCTGCTCACGCTCTCTTTGGACCATTGCTATAAAACTCCTCACTACTCCCTCCAGGAGGGGACACACAGTTTTGAGGGCATTAGCCCACTGTGGCCCCCTTTGCCTGGCAAAGCAATAAAGCTATTCTTTTCTACTTCACAGCCCCCCATCCAAAAAAAAGACAAGAAACCAGTGGGGCATGGAAGAGGGGAGGGACAAATTAGGGGTATGGGACTAACGGATACCAACTAGTACAAAAAAAAAAAGCTACAAGGATATACGTACAGCACATGAAACTATACCTAATATAATAACCCATAATAGAATATAATCTGCAAAAATACTGAAGCATTCTGCTGTACATCTGAGATGAAAATGACCATCAAGCTCATAAATTGGGCAAAAATCACAGCCTGACATTAAAACAGAAAATGCCAAACTTACTTTGAACGCACCCTCCGATTCCATGGATAGGAGATCCCCATCAAAAGGAATAAGATCTAGGCTATACTCCTCCCTATGAATAAAGGATCCCAAAACACCCAGATCCTTCAACCGCTGTTCGCACAATAAGCTACGTCGTGGCACGAACAAAATGTGGAAATCTCTTGCTGGGCCACGTCTGTCTTCGCTGCAAAAGAAGGAACATTTGTTAGCTTATGAGCTCCCTAGAGTCTTCGACTATTTCACTTACTCTATCCCCATTGCCGTGCACACAGAAAGCACTAAATAAATGCTGGTGAGATAAATGTATGACATTGACTTTCAGACCCAAACAGTTACAGTCACTTTCTTGCTCTCTTTTTTTTTCCCCGACAGGAAACCAGCATTGATGCATAGCCAATATGTACATTTTCTAGCTTTCTCTTTAACTATTTTCAGGGGCATTAAAGCTCTGAGGTTTACTGAAATGGTGTATCTGTGTCTTATTGAAAACAAATGGTTCTTTAACCAAACCAATGCAGCCACAGAGACTCCTTTTCAAATGAAAGCTCAGTATTGACTCTTCTTTCTCCTCTCCTTGACAGTGAACTTCTCAAAATAGCCCATATGGCTTTTAAGATTTTAAAATCTTAAAATCAATCGATTATATCACAGAGTGCAGATGGAGCTGGCAGAACTTCCTCTCTAGACTGGATGCTATATTAAATTTTAATCAGCTCTTACTTTGCTTATGAAATGCAAGCACCTTGTCATCAGTATAACCATTAGAAGTAGGCTTTTTTGTTGTTGTTGTTCATTTTTAAAACCAGGCTCCTTTCTACTGATACATATCCAAACTTTTAGCTGTCCTAAAAGAATGCGGTTTTATAATAACTGCCCTCTCAGACTGCTTGAACAATGCCACAAGTTTCCTATTTCCATTTTTGTATTTTTCCATGTTTGTCCTAGTTTTTCTAAAAGACCACTTGCTGGGGTGTCTTTGGTGATCCAGGGTCTAAGACTCTGTTTTCCCAGTGCAGGGGGCTCGGGTTGGATCCCTGGTCAGGAATCTAGATCCCAACGAAGGGTTTGCATGGGCTTCCCTGATGGTCCAGTGGTTAAGGAACTGCCTGGCAATGCAGGAAACACTGGTTCAATTCCTAGTCTGGGAATATCCCACGTGTCATGGAGCAGCTAAGCCCGTGCACCACAGCTACAGAGCCTGCACTCTGGAGCCCATGAGCGGCAGCACCCGAGGCCCACATGCCCTTGAGTCCGTGCTCCACAAGAGCAGCCACTGCAAAGAGAAGCCCACACATCACAACTAGAGAGTAGAACTCACTCTCTGAAACTAGAAAAAGCCCATGTGCAGCAACAAAGACCCAGCACAGCCAATAAATAAATATTTAAAAAAAAAAAAAAGTTTGCATGCTGCAACTGAAGACCCCACATGCCATAACGAAGATCAAAGGTCCCGAGTGCTGCAACTAAGACACAGCATGGCCAGATAAATAAATAAGAACAAACAAACAAGAAGCAAAAGACCACTATCCAAAGCACTGGCAAGAGAAGGGGTTACAATGAAAAGCTCAGGACATTAAAAACATTAGAAGGATTAACTCCTACTGGCACAAACATAAGTTCTGCAATACCTGAGCACATTTTCAGCAATGATATCCATCAATTCTAGCCTGGGTCTGACAAAAAAAATTATATTCTTGACATCGGCTGCTGGCAAACGACTTCCTTTAAGCGTAAACATTTTTTCCACTTCATGTTCCTAAGAAAACACATACACAAAAGGTTAACAAAATCACTCAACTTTAAGTATCATAGTCAGACTCAGACATCAGAAACACTTGCAGTCAATGCACATCAATGCTTTGTTCTCAAAATTTAGATTTCCCAAAGCCAGCTGTATTAACAATAAGGTTTCAGGATGAAGTCACTGTGACAGTCTTTGAGTGTAAATGACTCTAATGCAATAAACTATCAAAAATACCAGGTAACAGTCATATAATGCTGGACTTCTGTGGTGGCTCAGTGGTAAAAGAGTACACCTCCTGATGCAGGAAATGCAGGTTTGATCCCTGGATCAGGAAGATCCCCTGAAGAAGGACATGGCAACCCATTCCAGTATCCTGGCCAGGGAAATCCCATGGACAGAGGAGCCTGGTAGGCTACAGTCTAAAGGGTCACAGAAAAGTCAGACACGACTTAGCGACTAAATGACAACAAGGAGAGCAAACAGGATCAATACAGAATCATTAACCAAAGGATCACTGTACACAAAATGTTAGCCATACATTAGCAGCTGTTTTATAAAGACCAAACAGCCCTGCAAGCCATTTACTATTGCTGAAGTACAGAGTTATTAATTCCTGAACAAAACCTGAACAATTCACTTACCTTCAACAGTGAATACTGTGCAATCAGGCCAAAGGGTCCAGTGAGATACTCATCCCAAACTATTGCCTACAAGAGGGGAGAAATGAACATTACAGTTAATGTCAAGAATTTCAACAATATCAACAGAAAATGGCAGTCATACATAGTAGAACTACTGCCCCCAAAGTCTGAATAAACAGACTGTAACTGGCTCTGGTCACATTTATATCATGTGGATCTTAAAAAAAAAAAAAAAAAACCCAGCATCAAGGCAAGTAATGTTACTGGCAGTCCTAGGAAACTTAAGATTTAATCACTGTCCTTCAAAGCCAAGTGGGCGTTAGGAAGCATCACTAGGAACAAAGCTAGTGGAGGTGATGGAATTCCAGCTAAGCTATTTCAAATCCTAAAAGAGGATGCTGTTAAAGTGCTGCACTCAATATGCCAGCAAATATGGAAAACTCAGCAGTGGCCACAGGACTGGGAAAGGTCAGTTTTCATTTCAATCCCAAAGAAAGGCAATGCCAAAGAATGCTCAAACTACTGCACAATTGCACTCATTTGACATGCTAGCAAAGTAATGCTCAAAATTCTCCAAGGGAGGCTTCAACAATATGTGAACCAAGAACTTCCAGATATTTAAGCTGGATTTAGAAAAGGCAGAGGAACCAGAGATCACATTGCCAACTTCTGCTGGATCATAAAAAAAGTGAGAATTCCAGAAAAACATCTACTTCTGCTTTATTGACCATGCTAAAGCCTTTGTGTGGATTCTAACAAACTGGAAAATTCTTCAAGAGATGGGAATGCCAGACCACCTGACTTGCCTATTGAGAAAGCTGTGTACAGGTCAAGAAGCAACAGTTAGAACCAGACATGGAACAACAGACTGGTTCAAAATTGGGAAAGGAGTATGTCAAGGTTGTATATTGTCACCCTGCTTATTTAACTTATATGCAGAGCACATCATGTGAAATGCCGGACTGGATGTAGCACTAGGTGGAATCAAGATTGCTGGGAGAAATATCAATAACCTCAAATATGCAGATGACACCACCCTTATGGCAGAAAGTAAAGAGGAACTAAAGAGCCTCTTGATGAAGATGAAAGAGAGTGAAAAAGCTGGCTTAAAACTCAACATTCAAAAGACAAAAATCATGGCATCTAGTTCCATCACTTCATGGATAATACATGGGCAAACAATGAAAACAGTGACAGACTTTATTTTCTTGGGCTCCAAAATCACTGCAGGCAAGAAATTAAAAGACACTTGCTCCTTGGAAGAAAAGCTATGACCAAACTAGACAGCATATTAAAAAAGCAGAGACACTACTTTGTCAACAAAGGTCAGGCTAGTCAAAGCTATGGTTTTTCCAGTAGTCACGTATAGGTGCAAGAATTGGACTATAAAGAAGGCTGAACACTGAAGAACTGAGGCTTTTGAACTGTGGTGCTGAAGAAGACTCTTGAGTCCCTTGGACTGCAAGGAGATCAAACCAGTCAGTCCTAAAGGAAATAAACCCTGAATATTCATTGGAAGGACTGATGCTGAAGCTGAAGCTCCAAGACTTTGGCCATCTGATGTGAAGAGCTGAAAAGACCCTGATGCTGGGAAAGATTGAAGGCAGGAGGAAAAGGGGACGACAGAGGACGAGATGGTTGAATGGGAACACTGACTTAATGAACATGAGTTTGAGCAAGCCCCAGAAGATGGTGAAGGACAGGGAAGCCTGGAGTGCTAAAGTCCATGGGGTTGCAAAGAGTTGGACACGACTGAGCAACTGAACAATTAGAGGAAACAAGGAACTGTAGTTTGCTGTGTATCTGTGTCACGGTATTATTATTAGACTGAACCACATGGAAACTGTCAAATGCAACAGTTCAACCTACTATTTTATAAGTAGCATACAATTCAATTATAAAAACTAAAACCTCTGATATAGGTATTACAAAGTTTATTTTGAGAAAAAAAAATTTTTTTTAAGGTTTCAATATTTTATTCAAGTTTTATTTTAAGTGATGTTAATTACAGCATTTGAAGGGGAGAATCTAATTCCACACAAAATGGAACTCTAAAATGTACCCATTAAACTGCTAAAAAATAAACTTTAGTGGCGAGAATACAACAGAAGTCCAATTTAGATTCTGAGTGTTGTCACCATGTGATTACAGTCACAGAGACTCTTCCCAGCTTGCAGCTGGGGCTCTTAGAAGCTATTTCATACTCTGGTGCAAGGGCAAAAAAACCACAACGTGAGAGGGAATTAAGTCCTGAATTATTGGCTTCATCACAACTTCTCCACCCCAAAATGGCACAAAAGAAACAGCTACCACACCCTGCAGACTACTTTTTGTGTAAAAGAGGTGATGGATGGAGGTGGAAAAAGTCCCTGCCTAAAAAAGTCCCTTTCAGATAAGTTTGTACACACCATCAAACAAAGAGCCTCTCCTCAATCAATTAGGGGAGGAAACCAAGGTTCAATTCTCAGGAAGTTACAATTTCATTCAGTTACTCAATAGGAATTTACAAAGTGCCTGCAAATTATCAGCTTCCACTTGCCGCCATTTCTAGGTAAAAAAGAAACCTGACATCTCTAATGGGGCCAGCAAGCTCCCCACCAAGTCTACAGCTGAAAGGACCTTTTTTGAAATTGGGTTTCTTCTGTACCTCTGAGAGGGTAACACTCTAAAGCTGAATCATCTTTAACCTGGAAGTCTAACATGATATTTAGCAATACTTGCATCCCAGACATACAACATTAAAAGGTACACTAAATTCTGAAGGTAGCTATGCTGCAAAATAGTTTAAAATTAAACGATTGTACAATAGTCATTTATGCTTGAAACTCCAGTCCTAGACCAAGCTTGTGGCCACCAGCATTGACGTTCTTGCCATCCAGCAGAGCCGAGAGTGTCAGTTTGATACCTGGCTTTAGGGTCTGAGTATATCCTAATCCTATCAGGCTGGAGTTGTTCACTTTAGCCGAGAAGCAGGCATCAGGGTCAATCTGGTACTTGGCTGCTATTCCAAAGCGAGTGTTGCTGTTTCCTGCGGTCCAGGCCAGATTAACAGCGGTCTCCAACTTCTTGTTCACCTTCTGATAAATGGAGCCACCAAACTCTGTTCCATCATTTACATTAGTGTGAAGCTGGAACTCATCGGTCTTGTAGCCAACTGCAAAGTTGCTCTGAGTCACTCGAGACTTTGCAGTCTCAAAATTCATCTGGTAGCCAGCCAGCCAACCTTCATAACCCAGCACCAGAGCGCCCCGGATGGAAGGACCAGCTATGTCAAAATCCACATCGCAGCCCAGGTTGATATGTTCCCGCTTGTACCCTGTCTTGATTTTAGCATTTTTTTTCCCAGTGTTTGGTGAGAAGGATGAATCGAAGGTCAGCTTCAGGCCACGTGCAAGCTGATCTTCCACAGTAATCTCCGTGCCCAGCGTGTTGTCAGTGTTCCATTTCTCTGTAAACGTCAGACCATATTCAGTCCATCTGTACTTGGTTTCCAGGCTGCCCGTCACTTTGGTGGTCTCGGTGTTGGCTGAACCTGAGCTCGTAAATTCCAGTCCATTCTCAGATTTTGTTTTCAGATCAAGTTTTATTAAGCCAAATCCATAGCCCTTGGTGAAGACATCCCTGGCAGATTTGCCAAGATCAGCATACGTGGGAGGCACAGCCATCTTCTGCTCAGAAGCGTTGGCAGTGGGCTCCGCGGCGGCTACGGCGGAGGCTGCAGCGTGAGGAACGGAGCGAGCGGCGGGGCCGAGGGCGGGGCGGCGCCGAGAAAAATTTTAAAGGCTCAGAAAGTTTAAGTAACATGTCCAGGACTCCCTGGTGGCACAGTGGATGGAAGTCCACTTGCCATGCACAGGACATGGGTTTGATCTCTGGTCTGGGAAGATTCTATATGCCTTGGAACAGCTAAGCCCATGCACCACAACCACTGAGCTCAAGTACTGCAACTACTGAAGTCTGCATGCTCAAGGGCCCTTGAACCACAACTAATGAGCCCCCGTGCTGCTACTGAAGCTCACGTGCCTTAGAGCCAGCAAGCCACAACTACCGAGCCTGCATGCTGCAACTAAAGAGCCTGTGCACCGAGAGCCCGTGCTCCACAAGGAGAGAAGCCACGGCAAGAAGAAGCCCGGACACCAAAACTAGAGAGTAGACCCAAACTCTGCAACTAGAGAAAGCTCACAGGCACAACGAAGACCCAACACAAGCAAAAATAAAAATAAATAGATTAATTAATTCTTAAAAAACGTCCAAGGCCATATTAGGACCTTGAATATAAACAGCATAAAGAAGTCAAGTCTCCAGCCTGGGACTGAACGACCTCACTGAGCACTGCTCTGGGATCCTCTTAGCATTTCTACTGCTAAACTCCAATGTCAGTTCCTTTTCTTTCTTTTTTAAATTGAATTTTTATTGAGACATCTGTAGAATTATAAATACTCAGTTGAAAAAACAATACAGGGAGACTCCCCAATATGCTTTGTCCAGTTTCCCCCAATGCAAACATTTCGCAAAACTATAGACAATTACAATACAATAGACTTTACAACCAGGGTATTGACACTGATACAATCCATGATCTCATTCAGATTTCAGAGTTATTTAATGAGCTGGAACTGGGCGCCTAGGACTTAGCCTGCTTTTGTTTTCTATCCATAGCTGCTAGCACTCACCCCACCTCTTGGGGTCCTATTTTTTCTAATACTGACTGCTGAATTTCCCCAATTTTCCTCTTCTCTTCAGAGTTATATTGCCAGTTACTTAGAAGACTGATAAATCCTAAAGGGAGAGGAGGGAGGTAATACCACTTAAAAGAAGTCCTATGAAGTTCCTGATCTACGGTTTCTGATTCCATTGTGAATTGGGTGCTAATAAACATCTAACAAGAAAAACAATACTATTTAAGTAAGCTGACGTTAAAAATCTCAGATAGTTACGACTTCTCACGATTCAAGTGAGCAGCAGATTGCAAGGTGTTGGTAGTTCATGTTAATTCTTTTGAGAATATGATCTATAACGACACGTATGATCTTTGTAATGAATGGACACTGGTGCAGCTACGTTCCTGGGCGTGGCCGCCTCCCCAGTTCCAATATTTCGGGTGGGAACTGGGCAGAGAGCACCGGATCCGCCTCTCTGGGCCGGAGGGGCACCTGACACAAGCTGGTTCACGAAGGGCTGAGACAACACGGTGGCTTATTCTGCAGCCACGAAACAACAGCGATGCCACGCGTACTTTGCGATGGAAGCCCCACCAAAAGGCCCCTCTCCCCGACTTATCGTTCCCGCCGGCTCTCCTCCCTGGAAGCCCTAGGAGACCTAGTACACCTGGAGCCCAGGCAGTTAGGGACCGAATGAGGCCAGGCCGGACGGCGGTGTCGCCGCGCACTGTCCCTCACCTTGCTTCCCGCGCACTTGTCCAGGAACTCGCGCAGCTCGCGACGCACTGCCTCGCGCAGCACATTGAGGTTCACTCGCCCGTAGGACAAGTGTGCCGCCATCTTGCCCCACCGCCCCCTTAACCCCCTACTCGAACCAGATCTGCATTCCCCTACGTGTGGCCCACCGACGCTATCACGTGACGACACGTTCACATGACCAGGGCCGCTGACAGCACGCCAAACCCGGAAAACCGGAATGGGAGGGCATCTGCCACTCTCCCTCCGGGTCCTAGTGCCCGCCTCTTTCCTCTACCGCGTGGGTTCCGAGGCATCCCAAGACCCCATCCAGACTACTCCACAGTCCAGAGCACCTGAGCTGGGTGCTGATTGAGTTTAAGGACAGAGACTAGATCCTGCACGTCCGGTTTAAAAATTGAGGGTTTCTTCTTAGCAGCAAGTATACTCTCTGTAAAATGATAATGAAGCTATATTTGAATGGAAATCTTTTCAGAGAGTCAGTTCAGTCTCTCAGTCGTGTCCAACTCTGCAAACCCATGGACTGCAGCGCGCCAGGCCTCCCTGTCCATCACCAACTCCCAGAGTTTACTCAAACTCATGTCCATTGAGTCGTTGAAGACATCCAACCATCTCATCCTCTGTCGTCCCCTTCTCCTCCAGCCTTCATTCTATCCCAGCATCAGGCGCTTTTTAAATGGGTCAATTCTTCGCATCAAGTGGCCAAAGTACTGGAGTTTCAGCTTCAGCATCGGTCCTTCCAGTGAATATTCAGGACTGATATCCTTTAGGATGGACTAGTTGGATTTCCTTGCTGTCCAAGGGACTCTCAAGAGTCTTCTCCAACACCACAGTTCAAAAACATCAATTCTTAGGCGCTCGGGCTTTCTTTATAGTCCAACTCTCACATCCATGTATGACTACTGGAAAAACCATAGCTTTGACTAGACGGACCTTTGTTGGCAAAGTAATGTCTCTGCTTTTTAATATGCTGTCTAGGTTGTTCATAACTTTTCTTCCAATTTTTAAGTTATAGCAATGTCTTAAATCTTTTAATAAATCTTTTAAATTATAGCAATCTAAAGGTCCTGTGCTTTGCTCTTTTGAGTTTGTAGGCTGAAATTACAAAAATGGCTAAGGGCTGAGGGAACCTTGAGTGACTTTTCTGTTTAGCTCTTCCTAGTAGACATTTATACGACATGGTATTTCACATAACTAGTATCCGAAGTAAAATTCAGGTAAAATTCGCATGTTACCTGGTGAGTTGCAAAGATGAAACAGGATGTAATCTACATCGTGTAATCTATGTAAAAGGCTTAGCAGGGTGCCCATAATTTAATAATTACTCAATAAATAGCTTAGTAGAAAGATATATGCTTTTCAATACTTTGAGTGTTTAACTGGCTATTTGGGATCTGGTGAAAGAGGCTTATTGCCAAACTCAGACAAATAGAAGAAAGTAGGGGAAACCACTAGACCATTCAGGTATGACCAAAATCAAATCCCTTACGATTATACAATGGAAGTGAGAAATAGATTCAAGGCATTAGATTTGATAGAGTGCCTGAAGAACTGTGGGCGGAGGCTCATGACATTGTACAGGAGGCAGGGATCAAGACCATCCCCAAGAAAAGGAAATGCAAAAAGGCAAAATGGTTGTCTGAGGAGGCCTTACAAATAGCTGTAAAAAGAAGAGAAGTGAAAGGCAAAGGAGAAAAGGAAAGATATACCCATCTGAATGCAGAGTTTCAAAAAATAGCAAGGAGAGGTAAGAAAGCCTTCCTCAGTGATCAGTGCAAAGAAACAGAGGAAAACAATAGAATGGGAAAGACCAGAGATCTCTTCAAGAAAATTAGATATACCAAGGGAACATTTCATACAAAGATGGGACATACAATACATACAATAAAGGACAGAAATGGTATGGATCTAACAAAAGTAGAATATATTAAGAAGAGGTGGCAAGAATACACAGAACTATACAAAAAAGATCTTCATGACCCAGATGATCATGATGGTATGATCACTCACCTAGAGCCAGACATTCTGGAATGAGAAGTCAAGTGGGCCTTAGGAACATTACTACGAACAAAGCTAGTGGAGGTGATGGAATTCCAGTTGAGCTATTTCAAATCTTAAAATATGATGCTGTGAAAGTGCGGCACTCAATATGCCAGCAAATTTGGAAAACTCAGCAATGGCCACAGGACTGGAAAAGGTCAGTTTTCATTCCAATCCCAAAGAAAAGCAATGCCAAAGAATGTTCAAACTACTGCACAATTGCACTCATCTCATATGCTACTAAAGTAATGCTCAAAACTCTCCAAGCCAGGCTTCAACAGTATGTGAACCGGGAACTTCCAGATGTTCAAGCGGAATTTAGAAAAGGCAGAGGAATCAGAGATTAAATTGCTAACATCCATTGGATCATCAAAAAAGCAAGAGAGTTCCAGAAAACATCTGCTTTATTGACTACACCAAATCCTTTGACTGTGTGGATCACAACAAACTGGAAAATTCTCCAAGAGATGGGAATATCCAGACCACCTGACCTGCCTCTTGAGAAACCTGTATGCAGGTCAGGAAGCAACAGTTAGAACTGGACATGGAACAACAGACTGGTTTCAAATTGGGAAAGGAGTACATCAAGGTTGTATATTGTCACCCTGCTTATTTAACTTATATGCAGAGTACATCATGAGAAACGCTGGGCTGGATGAAGCACAAGCTGGAATCAAGATTGCCAGGAGAAATACCAATAACCTCAGATATGCAGATGACACCACCCTTATGGCGGAAACTGAAGAAGAACTAAAGAGCCTCTTGATGAAAGTGAAAAAGGAGAGTGAAAAAGTTGGCTTAAAATTCAACATTCAGAAAACTAAGATCATGGCATCTGGTCCCATCACTTCATGGCAAATAGATGGGAAAACAGTGGAAACAGTGACAGACTTTATTTTGGGGGGCTCTAAAACCCATCACTTCATAGGAAGTAGATTGGGAAACAGTGGAAACAGTGTCAGACTTTATTTTTCTGGGCTCCAAAATCACTATAGATGGTGATTGCAGCCATGAAATTAAAAGACGCTTACTCCTTGGAAGGAAAGTTATGACCAACCTAGATAGCATATTCAAAAGCAGAGACATTACTTTGCCAACAAAGGTCCGTCTAGTCAAGGCTATGGTTTTTCCAGTGGTCATGTATGGATGTGAGAGTTGGACTGTGAAGAAGGCTGAGTGCCGAAGAATTGATGCTTTTGAACTGTGGTGTTGGAGAAGACTCTTGAGAGTCCCTTGGACTGCAAGGAGATCCAACCAGTCCATTCTGAAGATCAGCCCTGGGATTTCTTTGGAAGAAGAAAGACACGACTGAGCGACTGATCTGATCTGATCTGAAAATCACTGCAGATGGTGATTGCAGCCATGAAATTAAAAGACACTTGCTCCTTGGAAGAAAAGTTATGAACAACCTAGACAGCATATTAAAAAGCAGAGACATTACCAACAAAGATCTGTCTAGTCAAAGATATTGCTTTTTCAGTAGTCATATATGGTTGTGAGAGTTAGACTATAAAGAAAGCTGAGCGCTGAAGAATTGATGCTTTTGAACTGTGGTGTTGGAGAAGACTCTTGAGAGTCCCTTGGACTGCAAGGAAATCCAGCCAATCCATCCTAAAGGAAATCAGTCCTGAATATATTCATTGGAAGGACTGATGCTGAAGCTGAAACTCCAATATTTTGGCCACCTGATGTGAAGAATTGACTCATTTGAAAAGACCCTGATGCTGGGAAAGATTGAAGGCTGGAGGAGAAGGGGACAACAGAGGATGAGATGGTTGGATGTCATCAGTGACTCAACGGACGTGAGTTTGAGTAAACTCTGGGAGTTGGTAATGGACAGGGAGGCTTGGTGTGCTGTAGTCCATGGGGTCACAGAGTCGGACAAAAGTGAGCGACTGAACTGAATGAGGCTTGAAGTTTTGGTCTTGCCTGGTTCCCTTCAATCCTCTATACACTGTTATGAAGAAAGGATGCACTAAGCAATTACCTTGGTGGTGCTAATGCTAAAGCATCCACTTGCTAATACAGGAGACTTAAGAGGTTTCAGTCCCTGGGTGGGGAAGATCCCCTGGAGAAGGGAATAGCAGCTATATACCCAGTCCATCCTAAAGGAAATCAGTCCTGAATAGTCACTGGAAGGACTGGAAGGATGCTGAAACTGAAACTCCCAATACTTTGGCCACTTGATGCAAAGAACTGACTCATTTGAAAAGACCTGATGCTGGGAATGATTGAAGGTAGGAGGAAAAGGGGACGACAGAGGATGAGATGGTTGGATGGCATCACCAACTCAATGGACATGAGTTTGAGTAAGCTTCGGGAGTTGGTGATGGACAGGGAAGCCTGGTGTACTGCTGTCCATGGGGTCACAAAGAGTTGGACACGACTGAGCGACTGATCTGCAATATGCTTGCCTAGAGAATCCCATGGACAAAGGCACCTGGTGGGCTACATTCCAGGCGTCACAAAGCGTCAACCACCACTGAGCGACTAACACTTTCACTTTTTTTTTTCACATATGAATAAGCAGAGTGGAATTTGGAGGTAATAATCAGTTCAACATATTTACATACTTCCACTCTCAACTTGACTCTATCAAAAATACTTGACTCTATCAAAAATTTTCAGACTCACAATGCATCATCAGGATCCAACCAGGGATGGAACCTGTGCCACCTGAATTGAAAGCACTGGGCCTCAACCACTGGGCAACCAGTGAAGTCCCAAACATATTTAATTTTAAAATAATTTGTTCAGTGTTAGAAACTTTTCTTTTTAAAATGTTATTTTTTATTGAGATATAATTGACATTTAACATTCATTTTGGGTGTACAACATGATTTGTTATGTGTGTGTAATATATATATAGAGAGAGAGAGAGAGAGAAATGATCTCAATAAGTGTAGATTAATAATTTGAGTCTTTTCATTAGTTCTGTCAATGCTAAGTCAAGGACTACTGTCAGGACACTTTTTTGGTCATGTTCAACTGGTACCTCTGCTTTGGAAATATCTACCTGCGGGGGGATCAGAGCTCATAAAACCAGACTGCTTGGTTCAGTCATCATTTTGGTAAATATCACAGCAGCTTTCACAGAGTTTCTTTCCAAACTTCATTCTTTAGTAGGTAGTTGGTACTGCACAGTGCCACTTACATTTCTGTGAGTAATACAGTGAGACAATGCAATGGATAACCACCTTGGGTATTTATTTTATGCTGAGTGGGTCACAGAATGCTTTGAGATCATTTCTTAAAAGCAGTTTCTCAACAGACTGCAGTAGAAATTGCTATTTGGACCTCTGGTGCTTGCTCATTTAAAGAAAAACCATTAGGACAAATAAACCTGAGAATAATACCAGTCTACTACACTGGCAAAAAAGAATAACCATTTATTAAAGTAGTTACAGAACACTTGTTTGCTTGGATTTTAATACTGCTTTACATTTTGTGTTTGTGAAACAGTTCCTATTATGATATGTTTGTTTATAATCCCAAATTTCAACTGATTACATATTTATTTTTCACTTGTCAAACACATAGTTGATAATCTGGAGGGGAAAATACATCAAAGGCATATGTACAATTATAGAAGTTTTTATTATACATGTCTCCTGGAAGATACATTTATTTATTACTTTTTACATATTCTAAAAGACATTCAAATAAAGATAAATAGATTCAAACTGGTTACTAAACTTGTGGTTGAGGTCCTTCATTTTATTTTTTGTGATAAGAAAATCCAAAACTATTAATGTTGAATTTCTCATAGTACATTCATCTAAAAACACAGTAAAAAAAAAAAAGTTGTAAAGATTGTAGATTGGTTCATTTAGGTGTTTTAGAGTGGCTTATTATCTAATTAACCGACTGCTGGGGATATTTGTTGGAGAAGAAAAACAAAACCTGGAGAAAATTCTCCCACTTATTCCTGATAAAGAAAGAAAATGAAAACAGAGAACACACAGCTGCGAAGCCACGTGATGCTGATCCTGGCCTAGTGCGTCACGTCCTGATGAACATTTTAAGTGTTTCCTTTTTCATTAAGATAAAAATCTGAAAAGAAAGACATACTGTATAGGTTTTTTCCCCAAAATATAGATTTTACAAAAATATATACATATAATATATAGAAGCTGAAATTATGCAAAACGGATAAACAAAACACCACAGTAGAGTACAGTGGGTGCAGCATCGAGATTATAATAAAACGTCCCCACAGCAGTTTGGGGGCTTCCCCCTCCCTTTACCTGTTTCATGATTTTATAATCACACCTAAAAGTATCATCAAGCCTGAAATAAAGGCACTACTGACATTGGGTAGTGCAAAGAACTCAGCTATTTCTTTGACTAAAAATAAACGAGTAGATGAAAATGCAAAGTGGCATACTTTTTTTTCAACTCATTCCAGTGTCAAAGCTTAACCCAAACATCTAAATATACAAATGCAGCCTGGAAATATTTTAGTGCAAATATGAAGAGGAACGGCATAATTTAAAGTTAACTTAAATAAGGTACTGAAAGGCTAGGAGTTGTTCTGTGAGGTCTCCCTCATAGGGACGATTCGTGTAATGGCATCTGGTGCAATGGAATACTTTTTAAAAATCAAGAAGACAAAAATCAGAGGTGAAAACCCCCCCTTATTTATTATTCTAACTTATAAACTTATACGGGGAGACTAAAAGGGTGATTTTGTGGAAGATCAAAATATTTTCTTAGATCTGTTGATGGGGGTCAAAAATAACGTGAGTTCTCCTGAAGTCTGCACGCATAATGCTGGTGGTCAGTTGCCTACACGCTAGTGCATCTGAGAGAGCCCAGTTCTGGGTGGAAGGCTTCATCAGAAGGTCTCGTCGTCATTGCAGTTGGTAGCCCAGTGCCCAAACATCTCACAGATGTCACAGTAGGGGCGTTCCTCGCTCCGACTGCCGTGGTGTGTGGAGTGGGGCGGGTCCTCGGACATCTGGGCCTGGGTGGGACAATCCTCTGTGTCGTGGAGATCGAAGCAGTCACATATGTCACAGAAGAGGCGGGGTTTCTTCTTGGACTGTTTCTCCTGGTCATCACTGCAAATGTTATCAATGTGTATGATCAGAAACTCATCTCCCTCAGAAGAAATTCAAGAGACAGTACCATTTGTAAGGAATAAAACACAAGCAAGGATTCTGCGAAACCTCAAGTACAAGTACTAGGGTACGCATTTAAAATCTTCAGATCAAACCATTTCTACTCTTGCCAGATTTGTGGAAGTCAGTTTATGGCCAAATAATCACAAAGCAATTGTTTCTCCAGTCCGGAGAACCTAACTTTTAAAAAAAATATTGAAGTACAGTTGATTTATAATGTTTCATCAATTTTCTACTGCATAGCAAAGTGACTCAGTTATATGTATATTTTCCCTTCTTTTTTAGTTTTGGATTATATTTGATTTACAGTGTTGTGAAACCTTCTGCTGTACAGCAAAGTGAACCAGCCATACACATACATAAAGCCCCCTTTTTATAGATTCTTTTCCCATATAGTTCACCACAGAGTACTGAGTAGAGTTCCCTGTGCTATAACAGTAGATCATTATTAGTTATCTATTTTATATATAGTAGTGTGTATATGGCAATCCCAGTCTCCCAATTTATCCCTCCTCCCCTTACTCCTTGGTGACCATAAGTCAGGACTGTTTTCTATATCTGTGACTCTATTTCTGTTTTGCAAATAAGTTCATTTGTATCACTTTTTTTTTTTTAGATTCCACATAGAAGCCATATTTGTCCTTTTCTGTCTGGAGAACCTAACTTTAAAAACACACACGTATTTAGATGGAACTAAGGTTCCACTCAGCATCGCTGAACTTGAAATACCTGTCGTAGTTGTTCAGGTCGTCCCCGTTCCCATTCAGGGCTGCTTCTGACATCATCTCCACCTTCATCTTGAGGTCCTGATTCTTCCTCTGAAGGTCCACTATTACTGAATTGAGGAAGTCAATCTAATTTGTTTGGGAGAAAAACGTGTAAAATGCCTGAAATATGTACCCTGGAGCATAAAGAAGTCAGCAATTATACTCAGGCTGTGGATGCAGAGTGTGCTGAAGTCACAGGGGCCAGCAATGGCCGTGACTCAACCCTTTTTAAACATGTTTATACACACACACACACAATTGTACAAAAAGCACAACTAGTTACTTGTTCAGCTAAACTGTAGAACCAATCCAGGACTTTCACGTTCTGTAGATTTGAATAAGCTTATGTAAATTCTCCTCAGACCACAATTTAACATTCACTTATTATGGTGGGATGGTAAGTGGGTCTTCAGAGAAAAAGGAAGGAGCTTTTTTGGAGTTTTTCTGTTTGGGGCCACACCCCATGGCATGTGGGATCTTAGTTCCCTGACCAGGGATTGAACTCATGCCTCCTGCAATGGAAGAGAGGAGTCTTAACCACTGGACTGCCCGGGAAGCCCCAAAAGAAGGATTTTAAAGAGAAGACTTAAGCTGCCTTTCAACTGATGCAGGCACACACCGAGAGGGCAGCGTTCAGGGGACCGGGGCCCAGACTCGGAGCAGTGGGGTAAGGAGGTGACTGACCACCAGGAGGAAACACTTCTGTTCGACGTTTCAAAGCAAGGGCACTTTAATTTAAAAATGGTTTCTCCTCTCTTCTACAAATAATGAAAAGGTCTCATTTCTCTAAATGTCCATCAGGAAAAAAAAATCCTACTTTACAATTTAAAAAAATATTGTGTGTGTGTGTGTGTGTGTGTGTACACTCATACATACATATTGGGTTGGCCAAAAAGTTCATTTGGGGCTTTTCTGTAAGATGAAAAATCTGAACAAACTTTTTGGCCCGTCCAGTATTTATTTTTCAAAGAAATATTTGGCCTTTTTCTCCCACTGGGGCAGTTACAAAACAAAGCTAGAAATCACTAGCTTTGTTATTCTCTGCAGAATATCCCTTCTGACATTGAAGGCAGACCCACTGACTCTTATCTCACTTCTCAAACTGTATTTTATAAGACTATATCCTGTGGGGAGCTACGTATCATATCAGGAAGGGAAAAAAAAGCCATAAAATGGGAAGTACAGTGGGAAGCCACACATATACACACACTCACATACATGCTCACAAATTAGGAAACATAAAACAAACCATTTGCTGATGGGAAGAAAAGTGTTGGCAGTGGCAGATGAAACAAACGGAAGCAGAAAGGAAGAGGGGGGAGAGAAAACATTGTTAATTTTGTGCTCATTAGACATATAAACTAAGCAGAGACAATGCTAGCCAGGGTTAAAGTCAGGCTGTTGGTTGAATTCTTACATGCCTTTCAAAGGAGATGTCATAACAAACAAATCACCAAGTCACTGAGTTCTCTTTTATTTAAAAGTGAAAGATGGCTTTTGTACCTTTGAATTTTGAATGGGATAAATATGTCCAAAATATTAATTAAAACTGAAAATACATGTTTATTACTTCTGGGTATCAGTTCAGATCAGTCGCTCAGTAGTGCCCAACTCTTTGCGACCCATGGACTACAGTACGCCAGGCCTCCCTGTCCATCACCAACTCCCGGAGTTTACTCAAACTCATGTCCATTGAGTCGGTGATGCCATCCATTTCCAAAAATAGAATAGTTTACCTCCATGTAATCCCACTTTTACAACTAAAGCTATTTTGATAATTTTGGCTTTAGGAGACAGTTTTCAAGAACTGTCTTTTTAAGGTAAAGATGAGGAAGGAACCTTTAACAGAGTAATTCTACTTCTAGGAATTAATCCTAAAGAAACATTATTATAGCTGTAATATGATAGATGTGCAAGACCGTACACTATAGCATTGTTTATAATGCACCTAAAAGATCAGAAACGTCCCAAAAGTCATGTCAACCAATAAGGACTGATTAAATTATGGTATATATATCTCTCTCTCCATATAATGGAATACTATACATGTGTAAAAAATAAGAGATCAGTTTCTATGCCATTTGTGTAACAAAAGAGGGGAAAGACTGTGTTAGTCTTGGTTTGTATACACATTTTTTAAAAATCTCCGAAAAAATTTAAAAAGACAGTAATAACCCTGATTATCTGTTTAGGGGGTTGGAAACTAAGCAGGAGAGGGATGGTGTTTGGAGGGAGAGTTTTTTTTTAAACAGTGTATATATTTTTAATACTGTTCAATGTTCAGACCATATGAATACATTATCTAGTCAAAACATTAAATGATTAAAAAAAAAAAAAGAAAACAAGTAAGCAAAGCAAAAGGAAGGCATATTACCTGACTCTCCTGGGCTCTTTCATCCTCTTCTGCCTGAGTATCAGTATTACCTTATGTTAAAAAAAAAAAAAAAAAACAGTGGAGGGGGGATATTTTAAAAAATTGCCATTCCATCTTGTTTCCTTGTTCTTACAACGAAAGGGCCAGTGGGAGAAACTCATTCTGGTGTGGAATCCCCACAGGCGCCTCTGAGCACATCTGGAGTTCCAGTCCCGTATCTGGCCCCCTAAGGCACGGCGGCGCTCCCCTGGGCTGGCCCACTGCTGGTGGGTGGCCTATCATGTTCTCCTCCCGGCAGTGCACTTTCAGAACCCACGGTCGCCCCCGACATGGCAGCGTTATATAAATTTCTGCAGCTCAGGACCGCGGGAAGGTCCGGAAGTGCGGAGAGGCAGCCACTCCCCCTTTGAGTGGGGTCTCCCTGGATGAAAGCGCGGGAGAGCCCAGGCCAGGGGGGGCCCCCCTCGGAGGGCGGCGCAGGTGCCTCCTTCCAAGGGCAGCTCTACCCCGGGAAGAGCTCCTCTCCGGAGGCGGTGGTGGTCACGTTACCTGAGGAGCTGCTGAGCTGCCTCTTGTTTTCTTTGAGTTGAAGCTCCAAGTTCTTTACCTTGAGCTCAAGCTTCACCTTATCAGACTCTAGAGACTGAACAACTGAATGCAAGGACTTGGCGGACGCGTTCTCTCCCCTGAGCGCCGTGACCTGAAATACATGGGCTGGCTTAGGCTCGGGTTCCGGGCACGGACAGGCGCGGGAAGGCTCCCTGAGGAGGGTACCCTACCTCATTTCTCAGTTTTTCCAGCTCGGCATCCTTTTCTGTGAGTAAGGCACTAGTGATACTGATGGATTTCTGCAAGGAAGCTTTTTCTTCATCTGCGTCTTTTATTAACTTGGATTCTCTAAAAGACCAAAGAGTTCAAAAAAAATTCCAGAAATCAACCGAGAGGGTGGTCAGTGTACAAGGATGGGAGAAAAACACTCAATTAACTTTAGCTTAATGTAAGGGGAGAAAGTATCACAGGGAAGTTTTACAGGGGGTTTAAGGCTATTATGCTGGCGAAATTTTACTTGAAGTTTTACTTACTGTGAGGGGAGAAAAAGTTTACCTATGCAGAGATATACCAGAATCTGCATATCATTGTATCCGTTTGAATTTAAAGAAACAAGTTAATAACTTCGGAAGACGAATTAAAAAAACAAGACTGTTGCACCCCGCAAAGAATTATTAAAAACAAAAAAAATCTAACCCCCCTCCCAGATGAATTCTGCTATTTCTTACCAGGCAATAACAACAATTAAAATACACACATGCAAAGCGATTATACAGACATCATGCAGAGCAGTTTTATGCTGGAAGTATCGATTGGTTCTCACTAATTTCAGTAACTTTGAGCAAGTTCCCAGAGTGTGTTTTGGAGATCTTATGGGCCAAAACAGTAGTAGAGATTATGACCACTATTCAAACTGAAGGATCATTACTTTTCATCCATAAAGACTCTGAAGACGACTTTTGCTTGCTCATAGAAATGAAAGGTAAATTACAAAAAAAGGCTAGGACACAAACGTGAAGATGGATTTCCAGCTGCAGAATGGAAGCTGGGGGGACACCTGGAGGGAGCAGGTCAGTGCTCGGGGAGTCTGTTCTCAGGCCGACCCAGCATCTGGTTGTCAGCACAGGGAGGGGCACCAGGCTTTCCAGGAGAGGAAGATGTTTCTTGGAGTCAGGGGAGTGAGAAAAGAAAGGGAGAGATGAAAGGAAGACAGGGAAGGAGGGACACAACAGAGACGACCCCAAAGGGCAGGAAGCTACTGTGTGATTATAAACATGTGTGCTTTTATTTACATTTTTGTGGTGAAAATTCAAAAGTGCCAGCGTCACGAAAGCCAAGGGAAGACTGAGAGGGTGTCACAGGTTGGAGGAGACTAAGGAGATGTGACAAGTAAAGGTGATGGGGTGTCCTAGACGGGCCCTGGGAGAGGAAAAAGGACATGGTGTGGAAAAACTGGGGGAGTCTTAACAACGTCTAGAGTTTGGCTAAGAGGTCTGGACCAGTGTTACTCTCTCGGTTTGGATCAAAGGACCAGGGGTGCTAAGATGGGCATGTGAGGGGAAGACTAGAGAAGGGAACGCAGGACTCTCTGTACTGTATTTGCGGCTCCTGGAAACCTCAAATTTTGAAATGTTTTTTTTTTTTTTTTTTTAATTACATGCAGTGTGAAACAGAGGAAAAAAGACCCCGTATCACAAAAATATTGGGGGAAAAACATTACTGGGGGAAAATTTCCTAGCTAGCCCTCGGGTCTTACAACCTAAGGCACTGCCTTCACGTGGATAATCATCATTGAGAGTTCACGGTGCAAAGAGAAAAATCGCTCCCGGTTCTGTTGGGAGGAGCTGGGTGAACATGGAGCGCGTAGTGGTTTGGTCTGTCTTAGAACTGACAGGAGGGATCAGAAACTGAGGCCCAGGTTAGAAATGGCAGAATGTATGTCTGGTTAGTGAGACCCAAGATATCCGGCACACGAATTACAGAATTCTCATGGTTTATGGTAAATTGAAGTTCTATACAAAGATGGAAAATATAAGTGTTGTATTTATCTCAGTGTGTGGCTTACACTTATACCCCAGAATAAGTAGTAAGAAAAGAATCTGAGACTTACAGAAAATGTCTTGAATTCAACACCCAAGTGTTATACGAACACTTGGTGATGTTAAATTACTAACTGCATGACACCTCACTAGGAAAGAGGATCGTGCTTACGTGAAACAAAAAACAAAAGAACCCCAAAGATTTAAATGAAAGAAATGTATAGGCATCTTTTTCTATCTGGAAAGTAAGTATCTATTTTTATCTGAAGATTCAATAAATCTTCTGCTCCTTATGTTTCTATTAAAGGATATTTGGTAGTTCATTCTATTGTAAAATCTATTTCAATTTCTTGCTATATACAGCACATTAGGTAAAGTTAATAAGGCCATTAAAAGTAAGAGCTTGTATTTCCATGATTTGGCCATTTTTACTTTCTGCTTCTTTGTAAAATAATAAAGGAATTATTTCAAAGCAAACAATTTCAAGAGATTCACTTGTAAATTCAACTCAAATTTGAACAATGTGATTTTAAATATTTTTACTGAGAAATACCAGGGTTGGGGTATTAGCAGATTTAGATTCTTCTAAATCTTTGTGTTAGGGAGGATGAGGACGCCATCAGCTGGCAGAAGAAAAAGGCACAGGTGTCTTTGCTTATCTCCACATACAAATGGCCTCTAAGTGAGGCTGCCTTCTAAGAAGACAGCAAACCGTTATTTCTTGGACAAAACTCATCAAAAGGTGGGTGGTTAAGAAAGGGATCTGACTTGTGATTTGTATACCAAATTCTGAAGGGACAAATAGACCTTGGCAGCTCCTCTTGGTGACAGGTCTTCACTGTCAGCATCTCAGGCAATTCCTGAGCCCAAACCAAGATGATGCAAACCAAGATGGTCTAAACTAGTTCTGCCAATATTACTGACACCTGAGTCACACATCACATTGACAAGAGGGCCTGTGTTACTTTAAGGCCACTCTGGCTCAAGTGACTTGGCCTTACTAAAAATATCAAGGAGGGAAGATAAACAACATGAAAGAAGGGCTTCAGGGGCCAGAAATCTTTCCCCCAAGAGAACGTATAACCCAGATTCTTTCCTTACCACTTACATAAGAAATAAATTCCGGTAATGAAGGAAATACCTTAAAGTGTTACGGGGCAAGCTTTAAAAACGCAAGATAACAAGAACCAAATATTAGGAACATGAAGAGAACTGCAAATACAGCAAGGAGAACTAAATTTGCACTGAAGTTCTGTGCTGTATGTAGAGAGATAAAAAAGATATGTGCGTGTGTGTGTATGTGTGTGTGTGTACTGCTGAGGATATTTTTCAAAACAAAAGCAAGACACAGAGGGACAAAGGCAGCCAAAAAATATATATGACAACTTGGTTTACTAAAAAATATATGAAATTTATTTATTATAACGTGGATAGACTTTCTTTAGTCTTACCATTAAAGACACACAGATAGAGCAAAGGAAGCAAGTGTAGGAAAGGGAAAAGAGAGGGGGTGAGATGAGCATTGGTAAGTAGCGCAAGCTCGAGACAGTCAGACACTTAGCAACCCACAGTGAGCTGAGCGAGCTGGAGGGGCAGTGACCTCTTCAGAACTGGCAGGCGGGCCGCCCGCCAGTCTTCCTTCCTGACGGAAATCTTGCGGGGGTCGCCCGCAGAATTAATCCCGACTCTATAGTCCGCATCTAAGATTTTGGCTCTGGGCTCCCTTCTCTGACATCAAAAAGCCTCCAGAAGGGAGGGAAGCCAAACTGGTTCCCGAATCTGCCACAGGCTTTCTGGCCAGAGGAACGTGTTTCTCTCCTTCTGTTAGGTAAAGCAAGTTGAGGTTAGCTCTGCTTCATCTACTGGAGGCCTTGGAAACTGCTTTGAAAGAGGTCTGCCTAACTCGGAGTCTGGTTTTCCAAAGAAACGATTACATTTTCAGGCTAAGAGAAAAAATTTCACTGCATGTTGCCTGCGATTCAACATTAGATAGCAAAAAGCCCATAGTTTTTTGGGTTAATAAGTCTTAACTTATTAAGTATGTCTTAATAAGTACTTTGTTTCACCCCATGTCAGGAGTAAGTACTGCACTTCAAAATAATGAACAATATAGTCTGAATGAAGCAATTATATTCTTTCTTGGCTATGTATGTTGACTAAGATCTCAGTTCTTGCTTGAACAACCACATTTCAAATATCTTTTGTGATTTTTAAGTACTTTCCAGATTTTTTTTCCAGGTTTTTTTTTTTTTTTTTGATGTGGACCATATTTAAAGTCTTTATTGAGCTTTCTACAATATTGCTTTTTTTTTTTTTTTGAATGTTTTGGTTTTTTGACCACAAGGCATATGAGTGGGATCTTAGCTCTCCAACAAGGGACAGAAGGCCCACCCTCTACACTGGAAGACGAAGATCTAACCACAGGACTGCCAGAGAAGTCACTCCAGACTTTTAAATTAAGGAAGTATCCAAATTTTTTTTAGTACTCTATGCTACATGTACTTAACTGTTACACACTTAGATCTACATACAAATCCTTTACAAAACTGACTTTCAGAATGCATTCATGGTCCCCCCAAATTAGCTAAAATATATTTGCATCCCGACTTCTCAAATAGACCTAATTTTCCATAAGGGTTAATTAACAATTTGAACCCCTCCTCCACCAAAGCTCTAAATATAAGAAACCATGTTTAAAATTTTTTCACTCCCAGAAAAAATTATCTTTATCTGCATTTTTCAATTAAAAGAATAATTTTCAAGAGAGATTCTCTTAAACATACCCAGGACCTAACACGGGAGCAGAATGAAATAAGGAGAGAGGGACAGACAAGTATCCAAATTTGTTCTATCTTCTAAAGCCGGGAAAAAAAAGTCCCATGTCTAATCACACTTGGAGAGGCATGTGATTTAGTCAAAGTCACAAGGAAAAGAGTAACAAAGCCTCTCATCTTTCTTTTTAAAAAATATTAAAAAGTAAAAATAAACAAACATTAAATGTACAGTGAGAAAAGACCCCGTGTAAAAAGATTTGAAGTCCTGGGTCTTGTGCCTGCATCTGAGTTCTTAGCCAAGTTGCCCAAGTTTGGGGGTTTGGATTTCATCATTTTTAAGTGCAAGCCCCAATATACATTTCAATGGTTTGTTTAGAGGTATGAGAAATCTGTGAATTACAAGTGCTACATAAATGCAAAGGGATTAATTCCATCAGTACTCTCATCTGCTGATTTTTATACATTCCCTTACCAGAATGCCTCAGGAGTAAGTGCTATTACGTTTTCACATACCCTTGATAACTGCATATACAGGGTTCTTTTTAAAGAAACAAAGCCTTTTTCATATAAAATTAAATATCCCAAGGCCCCCATGGGCAGAGCCGTGCTTGTACCCAGGCCCCAGGGGGAGTCATAGCAGGCCAGTCACCACAGCTCACGAGGGGCACTTGGTGGACACCTGGCTGGACCAGGGGTGTGGCGGTCGTGGAACACACATGCCATCTGATGTGAAACTTTCAAGAAGGAAGAGTTTAAGGGTGTCTTAAAAAAAAAAAAGGAGGAAGGCACCCCTGGACTGAGGCCAAATTTCCTTTAGAATGTAGCTTATGGAACCCGAATATCTTTGTGGGCTAAATAAGGCCCTAGGTCCTGCAGCAACTGCCATGCTGGCAGGAGGAAGACTGTCAGTGTAAACACCTGTGTCAGCGGTCAGTAAGGGAAGCTTCCTCTGCCCTGACAATCGAGAATAAGGTGCTCTGCAAGACTGTGAAGGAATTTTTCTTCCCTATTTTATTTTCTTATGTTTTTTAAATTGAGGTATACAGGAATTCTTTTCAAAAAACTTATTTCTCTATTTTTGGCCGTGCTGCACAAGCACCACGTGGAATTCGAACTCGTGCCCCCTGCAGCGGAAGCGAGGAGTTGTAATCACTGGACTGTCAGGGAAGCCCCAGGAATTCTTGATTGTACTATTTCTAAAGGTTTATTTTTCTTTTCACATTTAATAAGACAGAAAAGCACATCACTTTTGTGATGTACTCTACAGCAAACCGCTGTACAGGCTGTGGGTCTTAGCAACAATGCACGCTAAACCTGCTTGGCATGCAGAGTAAAGCAGAGAGTTTCTCTAAACACAAACTGCACATTGTAAAAGAGCAGACAGAGACCATCAGAAAGCATAAGCATCAGGCTGATTATTCCTGGGGGACCATTTATCCTTACTCAAAAGTCCTGGCAACTTCCATTTGAATAGCATTTGATTATCATCAAAGAATAACAAATAACAAAGCTCTTTTTCAGAAAATAAATAGAAATGTTTAAAATGGTGCTTCCCATTATTGTGAAAAAATTAAACTTTTTATGTAACTGAAATCAGTACTTATATGCAGATCAATTACTCTAGGTAAAACGGCAGTATTTTTAGTTACTGAAACTAGGAGGTACAGCAGTATGTAATATGAGACAATCTGACTTTAGGATACTTCTGAATAAATGCAACTGAACATGACTTAAAATCAAAAATCTTCTGTTAGTAATTCATACTGAAACTTTCCAAATTTGTCAATTATAAGTACCAAACTAACACGATGCAATTTTCTGAGTATAAGAAGGTCGTATGTTTTCTACAAGTCACTTCACACAGCATGTTCCAACATTTTCCTTATTAAACATGCACGCGCACACACACACAAAATAATATACACAAAAAGAAAAGCCTACCTCTTTTTCATTTCTAACAACTGATTATTGAGCACCGATCTCTCTTCTTCCAGCTGGAAAAAAACACACACAGAAAAAAAAGTTCAGTTCATAACAAGCCCTCAGAGAGGCTGATTTCTCATCCTGCAGGTCACATTCCCACGCTCCAGTGAAGCTAAAGCAACTGGCTTTCCTGAGAGGCAGTGAGAAAAGACCAAGTGTACATCACCATATGGACTGAACCCGTCCCCCTTGCATTCGAAGGGTGGAGTCTCAACCACTGGGCCACCAGGGAAGTCCCACAGTTACTAATTTACAAATCACGTATGACCTCTTCCTCAGGCACCTGAGAGCTGAAGTATTAAACAACACCATGTACATGCCATATCTTAAACATTCAATAAATGTTTCCTTCACTTGTTAGATGCATGAGGGGAAGCTTCACTATTAGCATTCTGGTTCCTTTCCTGAAATAACAGAAGGCAAATGTCACCAACTTGGGTAGGGCTAAGAATCGGTAATTTATTCTACAAGGGCGTCATCTTAGGCCTCTTATATTCCACTCATTTCTTTCTCACCTATAAAATAAAGTTACAAAAGAATTTCCAGTGGCCCATTAGTTCTAACGTTTTGTTCTTCTATGAAGGATGAAAAAACAAAAGATTCAGCTAGTCAATCTTGTGAGGGAAGACACACCTCTACTCCCAAACTATACCACAGAGTTTAGCCAAATACAGTCACACTGTTAATAACACAAAAAGGTGAACAAACTCTTACAGTTAAAAAAATCATTTCTTTTTTGGCTGTACTGGGTCTTGTGGCCATGGGCTTACTTGCCCCACAGCATGTGGAATCTTCCCAGATCAGGGATTAAACCCAGGTCCCCTGCATTGCAGGGCAGATTCTTTACCACTGGGTCACCAGGGAAGTCCTTTTTTTTTGTTTGTTTTTTAATCAAAGGATAACAGCAAAGACTCTGTAATGGTTTTCATTTATTTAAGAATTTATGGATTCTAGAATTTAAGATTCTAGGTTCCTAGAATTTAAGCTGCTACTCACAGTAAGTAGTTGTGGTCTTATTTCTGATTACGTGTCAGTTATGTATGTGCTTTGCTATAAAGGTCTTTATACTTTAAAAATTCTTCAATAGAAACATATATGTTTTGAACATGAGTCTATCAAGAAATCTACAGAGGTTAACATACAGGTTTTTTTCCCACTATAGACGTTCCTTTCCTAGTCCATTAAGATAAATCCTTCTGCTGCATGAGTAATTCACTTCACGGAAATATTTAGAAATTTTTAAAGAGTAAAAGGAAGGAAAAAGAGTGGGAGGCAAACTTTAAAAAATGAAATGAGAGAGGGAGAAGAACATCTGGAGAGTGGGATATGGAGATAAGAGGGGCTCTCATTCTCTCTGCATCCTTGTATGTGGTTTGTATTTATTTTTAAAACAAGGAAGACTGTTTTATAGTTATAAAAACTGAAACACAAGAAAAAAATTAACAAATTAACAAAGCTGCACCAATCAGCTTGCAGGATTTTAGTTCCCCAGCCAGGGACTGAACAAAAAAAATTAACAAAAAATTAACAAATACATAAGTGACATGGCAGGTAATTCACAGCAGAGAAAATACAAGCAATCAATAAACACTTGGAAAATCATTCAACACTGCAAAGAACAGCATGCAGAGATTCTCCCTGTTTCTTGGAGGATGAAGTTCTTGTGCCTGAATTTCCATGAAACAGAAATTTAGGGTACTTATTGTACTGCCTGTTATTTATTTTTTGGCTGCGCTGGGTCATCGTTGCCATGTGGGCTTTCTCTAGTTGTGGCAGGTTGGCTGGCATTACTAAACTCAATGGCCATGAATTTGAGCAAACTCCAGGAGATAGTGAAGGCAGTGCTGGAGAAGACTCTTGAGAGTCCCTTGGACAGCAAGGAGATTAAACCAGTCAATCCTAAAGAAAATCACAATGGTTCTTATCGCAGTTCTTTGTCGTGGTATGTGGGTTTCTCACTGCAGTGGCTTCTCTAGGTTCAGAGGACGGGCTCTAGGGCTCGTGGGCTCAGTAGTTGTGGTGTACAGGCTTAGTTGCTCCTCGGCATGTGAGATCATCCCAGACCAGGGATCAAACCCCTGTTCCCTGTATTGGAGGGGGGGATTCTTAACCACTGGACCACGAGGGAAGTTCTGTACCAATTCTTCATCAGAAATGGTGGGTATTTTTTATTTTTTTCCTTCTTCTGGTCCAGGATCGAATCCAGGATAACAAGTTTCATTTAGTAATCATATTCCTTTAGTCCAGCTGGTTCCTCATTCTTTCCTTGTCTTTTGTGACCCTGACTTTTGTTTTTTGGCTGCACCAATCAGCTTGCAGGATTTTAGTTCCCCAACCAGGGACTGAACCGGGTTGATAACACAAATGAACTTCTTTGCCAACCCAAAAGAGAGGCAAAACTATAGCACCATAGAAGAGAGAAATGGTGTTTAGGAATTGGGAAGTGACTGACTATAAAAAGAATATGAAAGAACTTCTTGGGGAGAAGAAAATCTTGATTGTAAGGGTATATTATATGACTGTATATATATGTCAAACTCACTGAACCATGTATCTATGAAAGGTGAATTTGTATATTTTATCTTAATAAATATAACTTTGGGTGGGGGGAGGCAAACCTAGACAGTACATTAAAAATCAGAGACATTACTTTGCCGACAAAGGTCCATATAGTCAAAGCTATGGTTTTTCCAGCAGTCATGTATGGATGTGAGAGTTGGACCATAAAGAAGGCTGAGCCTGAAGAATTGATGCTTTCGAACTGTGGTGCTGGAGAAGACTCTTGAGAGTCCCTTGGACTGCAAGATCAAATCAGTCAATCCTAAAGGAAATCAACCCTGAATATTCATCAGTGGGAATGATGCTGAAGCTCCAATACTTTGGCCACCTGATGCAAAGAGCCGACTCACTGGAAAAGACCCTGATGCTGGGAAAGACTGAGGGCAGGAGGAGAAGGGGGCAACAGAGGATGAGATGATTGGATGGCATCACTGACTCAATGGCCATGAATTTGAGCAAACTCCAGGAGATAGAGGACAGGGAAGCCCGGTGTGCCATGGGGTCACAAAGAGGAGACGACTTAGCGACTGAACAAGAACAGGCAAATTTGAGTAATATATACAATATAGGTTTTGTGAAAAACAAAAACTATTATTATATAGAGAGAGACTGTTACACAAATGAAGAGCACTATGGAAAGAAACACTCAACCATTTATAATGTTGCCTCAATGAAACAACAATAGGAGGAATGGTAACTTTGAAATGGTATGTATTTGTATTGTTTCATGTTACAAACAGTTCAGTTCAGTAGCTCAGTGGTGTCTGACTCTTTGCGACCCCATGGACTGTAGCACGCCAGGCCTCCCTGTCCATCACCAACTCCTGGAGCTTGCTCAAACTCATGTCCAATTATTTCTAATTGTAAAATAACATTACAATTTAAAAGAAATGAATAATTTTATTTTTTAGAGGTATTAAGTTGTTCACAGATAAAATGATAGTATGTCTAGGATTTACTTCAAATTAATCCATGAAAGAGTAGAAGGTCAATGAGAGTAAAATTGAAACAAGAGTGACCAACAGGGACTTTCCTGGTGGTTCATTGGTTAAGACTTCACCTTCCAATGTAGGGGGCATCGGTTCTATCCCTGGTCAGGGAATTAAGATCCCACATGCCTCAAGACCAAAAAACCAAAACATAAAACAGACGCCAATATTGTAACGAAGATTCAATAAAGATTTTTTAAATTTCTTTAAATTTAAAAATCATAAAAAAAACTTTACCAAAAAAAGAATGACCAAGAGCTGATTGCCTTTGGAGTTGGATATCTGGGAGTATCACTGAACTTGTTTGTAATAAAAGGTTAAATAAAAGGAAGGGTTATTTTACAGAAAACTATTAAGAATACAATGTTGCAGGGAAAATAGTATACAAATGATCACGATTGAAGGGAACACTGGATCAGAAAACCTCAAAGAGTTCATCTGTCCACAAAACTGTTCTATAATGTGATAAACATGGTGAGTAATTTGTTTTAAATGTTGTCATTTAAGAAAATACTAGCTTGTGTGACGTGAAGGATGTGCTGAAGTTCAGAATCAAGACACACACTTCTGCTTCTGCAGGTCCAGTCGAACTACTTTGTAATTTGCCTTATATGTAATTATTCTTTTCTTTTGAATTTCATTTCAAAATGTGTATTTTCTGATTAGTATCACAAGCTCTAAAACAAAGGATCAATATCTGAAATTCTCCCAAATAATAAATTTTCAGGATTCAAAAAACAAACAAACAAACAAAAAACCCAAAAAGCTACTTGAATAAAAATTTTCCTGGAGGGACTTCCCTGGTAGTCCAGTAGCTAAAACTCTGGGATCCCAATACAGGGGCCAGGGTTCAATCCATGGTCAGGGAACTAGATCTCACATGCCGCAACTAAGAGTTTGCATTCCTTAACTAAAGATTCTTCGTGCTGCAACTAAGACCCAGTGTAGCCAAATAAATAAACAAATGTTTTTTAAAAACCTTTAGATCAGATCAGATCAGATCAGTCGCTCAGTCGTGTCCAACTGACTCTATGCGACCCCATGAATCGCAGCACGCCAGGGCTCCCTGTCCATCACCAATTCCTGGAGTTCACTCAGACTCACGTCCATCGAGTCAGTGATGCCATCCAGCCATCTCATCCTCTGTCGTCCCCTTCTCCTCTTGCCCCCAATCCCTCCCAGCATCAGAGTCTTTTCCAATGAGTCAACTCTTCGCATGAGGTGGCCAAAGTACTGGAGTTTCAGCTTTAGCATCATTCCTTCCAAAGAACACCCAGGGCTGATCTCCTTTAGAATGGACTGGTTGGATCTCCTTGCAGTCCAAGGGACTCTCAAGAGTCTTCTCCAACACCACAGTTCAAAGGCATCAATTCTTCGGCGCTCAGCCTTCTTCACAGTCCAACTCTCACATCCATACATGACCACAGGGAAAACCACAGCCTCAAGGAGGAGAAGCAATGTTCTGTTTTGTTACTGGCAGGCATACAGTAGGCATTCAATAACTTCCCAGGTGGCGCAGTTGCTAAAGAATCCATCTCCCAGTCCAGGAAAGGTGGGTTAGATCCCTGGATTGGGAAGATTCCCCAGAGAAGCAAAGGGCAACCTACACCAGTACTCCTGCCTGAAGAAGTCCATGGACAGAGGAGCCTGGCGGGCTGCAGTCCATGGGGTCACAAAAGTCAGACACGACTGAGCACACACGCATGGGCACATGGTAGGCACTCGATAACTATGTGGCACGTGAACAACTGTGTCAGATAGTCAGTGAGCTGGTGCTGTGCTCGGGTGTGAGTGGCAGTGGCACTGAGGAGCCTGGGTCCCCTCAGAGGAACTCTGCTCAGCTAGTCCAAGGGAGCCAGCGCTCAGTAGCTGCGATTATCACTGAATTCCTCAGGGAAGTGGTTCATGCGTGGGCGACTTCAGCCTCTTCTCTAAGCTAGTGTTCTGAGGTCTAAAATAGCGGCTCTACCTTGACAGCGCAAGTCAGGGCCCCAGCCCCAGCGTCTGAAGAGTTCTAGTCTGGCCTCCCACACAGACAGACTCCTGCTCTCAGAAGTGGAGAAGGTTAAGGTGGTGGGGGAGCGCGGAAAGGAAGAGGAGGATCTGGCAATTTCTGGGAACAGCCCTTTCAGAGAAGAAACAATTAATATTAGCTGTCTTGCCACACACACACACACACACATTTCTCTTTGTATACAGAACAAGAAGGACAGAAAGGAGAGAAAAAAGCAAATTTAATTTTATATGAATTTAACAGAAGAAATAAAAAAGCAAGTAAATATAAAAAATGATTGAGGGCAGAAAAATGTCCTTTTTTAAAATAAAAAAAAGTTGTGGCTGCGACACATGGCACGTGGGGATCCTAGTTCCCAGACCAGGGATTGAACCCCACCCTCTGCACTGGGAGCTTGGAGTCTTTTAACCACTGGACCACCGTGGAAGTCCTAGAAAAATGTTCTTTACCACAAAGACATATTCGTTTCTAAGAACTCTTACTAGGTTTATACTATACATTTATTTTGTAAAATTTTAAAGTAGAATATATATTTTTTTAAAAAACCTAAGATGTTAATATCATTTTCTTACATTTAAGCAAATTTTAATTGAAAATAATATCAAACATCATCCTGATGTAAAAGATGAGGAAGTCTGCATACTTCCACTTGCTTTCAAGTGTATCACCTCAAATTTTGTTAGTCATATTCTCTGTATGTTTTTCTTATTTCTCCTTTGTCTTTGATCTTTTTTTCTTTTTGTCTTGCGAATATTTTGACGTTACCTCCACTAAATGATCAAAACTGACATCGCCAATAATGGGATAAAGCAATAATGGGTATCACTTATGCTATTTTTCTGCTAAAAATGAGTGATCCAAATATCATCATGAGGAAACACTTGAGAAAACCAAAATGAAAAATTTTATATGTACAGGCCTGTTTTTATTTAGTCATAAAAGACAAAGGCAGAGAATCATTGCAGATAAAGATGACTGAAGAGACCTGAGTCAACTGGATCCTGAATCAGGTAAAGAAAAAACCCACAAAAACTATAAAGGACACCACCACCAACTGCCGAAGCAGGAGTAGGGCCTGTACCTTAGATAACAGTGTTCCATTTCCTGAATTTGACAATCGCACTGTGGTTAGGTATTCTGTGTTTTATTTTCACAACTTTCCACAAAGCATAAAATGATTTCCAAATAAAAAGTTGGAATCACAACTCTATTCCCTCATCTGTAGTTCCCTAAACTGTCAGCTTAGCTGTCTATTTACCTGGATTTAGTACTCACCTCTAGTCCCTTTGCCCAGCTTCCCTCGATCTAGTAAGTCTTTGGTTTGTTTTTTTTTTCCCCTTTAATGTTTTGGCTGCATGACATGTGGGATCTTAGGTCCCCAACCAGGGATTGAACCCACATCCCCTGCATTGGAAAGTAGGTTAACCAGTGGACCACCTGGGAAGTCCCAAGTCCTGTATTTTAAATCATGTCTTGCTTGGCTAAATTTTATCAGCAAGTAGCTACTTTGCAGGACTCACAGATGCTGCAGCTTCCAAGTTCTTTCATGTTCAGAAAAAGCTGTCTTCCTACCTGAATAATAACTGCCTGGATACAAGGCTCGTGATCATATTTTCTGTCCATTAGAACTTGGGAAACAATGTAGTACGTTGTTTTTCCTTTTTTCTGGCATTGAATGCAGCTGCAGTCGGCTGTTTTTTCTTTTTTAGGGAATCTGCTTTTTCTGCCTGGGGACCTGAAGAATTCTCTGTATATTTTCAGAAACACCTGTTAGGTCCCTGTCTATTTCTACATATTTAGCAGTTCTGATACTGTATGGCTTTGGTCCTCAGTTTGTTTCCTTAACTCTTCCTTATCTCCACTCAGCTTGTATTATTTCATCTTTGTCTCTTTAAACAGTTGTTTTATTTACATCACTAAAGTTTTTTTTAATATGTATTTATTTGGCTGCACCAGGTCTTAGTTGAAGCATGCAGGGTCTTTAGTGGTGGCATGCGAACACTTAGTTGTTGCATGTGGGAATCTAGTTCCCTGACCAGGGATCAAACCCTGGCCCCCTGCATGGGGAGTGCCCAGTCTTAGCCACTGGACCATCAGGGAAGTCCCTACATCATTTAAATTTTTATATAACACACAGCCATATTTTACTCTGGGTAATGCTTTCTCATGGCCTGAATTCCCCATCACTCTTTGGATTCCTAGGTTCCTTTCTTTACTTTTTTCCTCTTTTGGTACAGCATGTTTTCAGTTGCTCATCCTACCATGGGCAGCTCTGCTTAGACCTTCTATTTGCTCACATGTAATGTCAATGAATTGTCCTTTATGTCCTTCCTACTTTATCTGAGCCCTTTCATCTTCATGTTCAAGCTACAACTGAAAATTGGGTGCTGTGGGCTATACTTTCTGTAGTCAGAGGGCCCGGGGCAAGGATGGAGAGACTGCAATTCAAGTGATGAATAGAGTCTACTATAGGTCTCTCTCTGAGCTTTCTCCTCTAGATCCTGCATCTCACCCAGTGTGTCGGGATAGAGGTAACTCTATTACCTGGCAGGTATTACAAGTTGGAAGGACTGATGCTGAAGCTGAAGCTTCAATACTTTGGCCACCTGATGTGAAGAGCTGACTCATTGGAAAAGACCCTGATGCTGGGAAAGACTGAGGGCAGGAGGAAAAGGGGGCAATAGAGGATGAGATGGTTGGGTGGCATCACTGACTCAATGGACATGAGTTTGAGCAAGCTCTGGGAGAGGACAGGGAAGCCTGGTGGGCTATAGTCCAAGGGGTTGCAAACAGTCAGGCACAACTGAGCAACTGAGCAGCATCATAAGTTGGCTCTTTCAACATCTACTCTCATTTCCTCTGTGTTTCCTTCCCTTTCTGCAGGAATCCAGACTCATCTCTGCAACTGGTGACACTATTACAGAGATCTGGAGGGTCTCCAAATGAAGAGATAAATGCCGTGAAGAGGAGCCCTCTGCTTGGCCTTCCCCCTGCTTCCTTCCAGAAAGTTCTGCAAGGTCTGCATGTTTAAGTCATTGAGAAAAAAAAAAAAAGACTCATTGAGATTGAGAAGATGAAACCTCCATGCTTAAGGACAGCAGCAGAGCCAAGAGGGAGGGTAGGCTTCCCTGAGGAAGTTCTGGAGTGGCTGGACCCACTGGTACTACCTACCTGTGCATTTATCATCATTTGAAGTAGGGGTGGGGGGGAAACCCACCCATTCCCACCCATTCCCACCCAACCCTCATTTACTTAAGCCATTCTGTTGGCTGGACTAGCTGTGGAAAATGACAGCTAGCACTTTCTTCCAGGTCTGGTAGAATCCTGAGTGGTAGCAGAGGGCTCCTTAGCCTCAAAGCTCTTTCCTTGGCTGCCTACTTACTCCCTTTAGTCTAGTTTTCTCCAAACTGGGGGTGAGGGGAGTTAGAGTGAAATTCTGGGAATTTTGCTATCTGTTTTCCTTTCTCTTACCACCATGAACACAGAGTCAGGCCACTGTCAATTTCAGCGTTTACAATAGAAAACTGGTTGGCTTTGCTGGATTTTCCTGGAGCTCTTGTTATTTATTTATTCTTTATCATTTAAAAAAATTATTTAATTTGTTTGTTTACTTATGGCTGAGCTGGGTCTTTGCTGCTGCTTGTGGGCTTTCTCTGGCTGTGGAGCATGGGCTCTAGGCACTTACGGGCTTAGTCAGCCTGTCGCATGAGGGATCTTCTCAGACCAGGGATCAAACCCGTGTCCCTTGTATTGGCAAGTGACTTCTTAACCAGGGAAGCCCCTGGAGCCCCTTTTAATAGCTGAATAAGTGTGTGTCTTTCATTAGGTATTGAGGGAGAGAGATTCTGGGATCAACCTTCACTCGCCCCCTACTTGCCCATGAGCACCCCCACTTCAGCCCAGATTAAAATTTGATGGCTGATGATCACTACTTTTCCAAAATGAAACATGACAAGCTAAAAATAGTGCTTCCTTTCTAAACATTCAGGTCTGGGAATGCAGACTTATGTAAAAGGCAGGTGATTATTCATGGATCAATTGAGATGATAACTCCTAGTCTTTTGTTTACTGCATCTGTCATATCCTCTGGGAGGAGGAACTGTTGATGAAACACCGTGACTGAGTCATCTAATATCTGTCTCGTTTCCATAAGCCAACTGTGACCTCATTTTGCGAATAACCAGGGGGAAAAAAATCAGCACTGTTCCCATAGTGACAGTTCAGTGTCTCTGCAGCCCTCCCGGGGGAGAAAACACGTGCAGTTTGGGAATGATAAATCAGACATTCCGAAAGTGACTCCCTAAGGTGACTGCCTCTATAGAAGAACTCACATCACTCGGATTATTTTTAGTATTTTCTCTATGAAAAGAATAATGCACTGCATGGTTTTCTTAATCCTGAAACCACGTGACCCTGCCTGAATCCACTGTACGAATCTACCATCCACATGGGGCGCATGGCCCGCTTATGTTGCGGTTGGATTTTGGCAACCACGACCTCTCTGAAACAAAGTCAGGAGACTGGAAGTGAGTGGACTCATGTGAGAGAAGTGGAAGGGGCAAGTCTCACAGTCTCTGCATCGTATTCTGCAAAAAAGGACTGAAGGGCCTGGCTGAAAATGAGGAACTTATTTCATCACCCGTTCACTCCTTCATTCACTCAACCTGCATGTCTTGCTCTAGGAGTCCTACTGTCTCAGTGCCAGGTGGGGAGAGAGCCTGAGTTCCGAGTGTCACACACAGAGAGCCAAGAAGGAGATTGTGACCCAAACCAGGGAAGGCAGCGGCCACCTGGAGAGGAAAGATGACGACCAGCAGAGAGGCCAAGTGCACCGAGTGGGGGACGAGGAAGAAGACCTGGAAAAGCAGACACACAAATAGCAAGTGATGCGGTGTGGTGGGAGAGGCAAGAGAAACATGAGCAAACGGTGTGGAGGAAGCTGAAGGAGGAGAGTCAGAACGTCCACAGAGGGCGGAAGGAGCCACGCAAGTGTGCAGACACCACAGGGAAGCCATCCTTCACGCCAGAGTGCACTGGGAACGGCAGGAAGCAGACTGGAGGGGGCGGGGAAGCAGAGGGGGAGGTGAGAAACAGGGCACAAAGCAGACTATTCAAAGTTTGGAAGTAAAGATGAGGAGAAGATAGGGCTGCGAGTGTCAACAGTGTGGCTAGGCTGAGCACTGCTTTTAGGAAAACAAGGAGGCTTTCCCAACCCTCAGAAGACCCGAAGGGGCGATGAGAGGTAGCAGCTCCTGTCACGGATGGAGGCTTCAGGAGGGATGCGAGGCAGTCTGAACGGTGGAGGAGCCTAAGACACCTGAAGCAGACAAGCAAAATGCGGTCTATCCCTTCGGTAAAATACAACTCGGCCACGGAAAGAAATGAAATCCTGACACAGGCTACAGCATGGATGCGCCTCAATATGCTATGAAAACCCAGATGCAAATGGACACGTACTGTCTATTGCCACTTATGTGAAATGTAGAGAATAAGCAAATATGCAGGGATTAAAAATGGATTAGTGGTTGGCAGGGCTGGGAGGATGGAGGAATGGGGAGTGGCTGCTTACTGGAGTTTTCTTTGTGGGGGGCTGGTGATGATGTTCTAGATAGAGGTGATGGTCACACAGCGCTGTAAATGACCTAAGTGCAACTGAGTTGCACACTGTAAATTGGTTAAAACAGTACATTTATGCAGTGTGTATTTGAACACGTGCACACACCCAAAACCTGAAGCAGCACAAAACCAGTCGGCCATCAGGTGGGAAACAATGTGAGCGCAAACCGTCCACAGCAATTATAATGACAATCCTCAAAACCGTCCGTCATGAGAAAGGGTAAATTACGTTATCTAGTTGGTTGAGTCATATGAAATTGCAAAACAATAGCAATTCCATATGTCCAATCTAACATAGCCTCTTTGAAAAGAGGAGGCACTCTGTAACATTTTGTAAGGATTTCTGTTACAGGTGATGCCAGCTAACGCCAACACTTCCGCCTCTCACAACCCTAACTGATCTTGGTTATCACTCCCCTCCCCTCTTAAAATGAAAATCCTGCTTGAGAAAGGGGACTTAAGAGACCCATTTTTCACTGCAAGGGACAATATCTGATGGAGCAGACCACAAAGAATGCGCACGTGTGGGTTCAGCGTCTGGCTTGGTCAGCTGGGTTCTCGAGGGCTACGAGCCAGAGCAGGTGAGCCTGCCAACTGTTCCAACACTTCTTCCAGGGGAAACATGGCACCCACGTGTCAATCAAGGCAGATGTGGGTTCTAATGAAGCACAGAGTGGATCGTCTCTCTACCTTCCATCAGCCAGTCCTGCTCTCTGTTAGCCCTCGTTATTTCAGAGCTTCCTACATCAGCTTTTAAGACGATAAAAGGAGAGGACATTCTACAAAACCAGTCACAGGGACACAGGGATTCCTTTATTGCAACAAATCATCTCACTTGCAAATAACACACAGGAAATGAAATAGTTCTCTTCACAAAAGGCTTCTTGAGGAAATCAAAACCCTTGGCCAATATTCCCAGTGAGAGCCTTAAGATGTAGAACAGATTCTGGGATCCCTTGGGTTTTCTAAGCAAAGTAAGTATTTGAGGCAGAAAAAAAACGTAATGGTAGGATTGAAAGTGCATTTTTATAGTACTATTTGACCCCACCTACTCCATTCCTGGTTCAGAGGGTTTTTCTTTTTTTCTTTTAATCTTAACACTTAATGATGAAGTACAAAGAAATAAGTTTTATTCTCAGCAAAGGATAGTAGCAGGCCAACAGACTTACGAGTTAGTCAGGCATGAGTTCTGATCTTGGCTCCTCCGCTGCCTGGCTGTGTGTCCTTGGTGAAGTGCTTCATGTTTGAGCCTCAGCTTCCTTCCTATAATGTAACCTCACTATTGCAGGTATGATGATTCTATGAAACAACGGCAGAACAATCTGCTCAGCGACTGAAACACAGTCAGCGAACTTTTGCGCCGCTGAGCAAAGGGAACAGGAAGGAACTCAGGTCCAGGTCAGTGTTTATCTGTCCCACATTCAGTCTTTACTGTCTTCACTTTAGCATGAAACACTGGATATTTCTACAGCACTACAATTAAAATTCTTTTTTTTTTTTTAATTTATTTGGCTGCACTAGGTGTCAGTTGCCGCATGCAGGATCTAGTTCCCTGACCAGGGATTGAACCCAGGCCCCCTGCATTGGGAGCATGGAATCTTAACCACTGCCCACCAGGGAAGTCCCCCCTCCGCTTCAGCTCTTTTTCTGAAATAGGGTTTCTGCCCAACTCTGTAGTATATTTCTGAACAAAGCTTATGGATAGTTTGGCTCAACCATAGCAAGCAACAAAGTGGAAATTCGTGATTTTACACAAGTAAACGGCTTGTGTAGACTGCTTGGAGTCTAGATCTCTGGACTCTTGGAGATTATGTAGTAAGAGTAATAAGAGCCGATGAATGAATCAATCTTCTTTAGCCTAAGTTACTTTCAATGGGGAGATTCTCTCCACTCTTTTGAGACGTACGCACGTCAAGTGAAGCGTTATCTGCGGTCTTCCTTGGTGCTCACCATGGACATTCTCTCACGTCACAGCCTATCGTGGTTTGGTTCCCAGCCGCCTGCTTCTCTCTCCAGAGTAAAACTCAAAGGACAAAACCACCCCCTGTTTAAACGGAAGCCACTGCCCTAGCTGCTGCTTGCAGGTGCTGTTTCCTAACACTCTTCAAAGTCTCTGCGTTTCAAATTTCTAGTCACAAAACCTTTTCAAAAGGAAGGTAAATTTGAATCCCAAGGCAAAAGAGGAAGAGCTGGCAGATGGAGAGGAGCCCTGAAAACCCCTGCCTGAGGAACCGTGAGGCGTCACTCCTAAGTCTTGCCGGTTCTGAGTGACAGACAAGAGAAATGTAATCAACGGTCCAGTCAAGGTCACAACGTAAGACGAGAAGCTGACCTCTGTGTGTTCCTCCCACTGGTGGGATCCACGCTCTCCACCAAAGATGTTCCGTGAGATGAGATAAAAGGAGACAGACAGACTCAGCACTTGGCTGAGATCCTTCCCTTGCGAGTCCTTACAGACATGCTGATGTCAGAGGTGCCCAGTGTTTCACACACTGGTTTGAGCCAGGAAGAAAAGAACCTCGTCTGGTCCAAGGGCTTCTGTTTTTCATGAACCCCACTCTCTCACATACTGACCAAAGCAGAGTGCAGTGACCCCGTTTAAGTCAACCCACTCTGATTCTTTCCCTGACCCAAATCAGAATCTGACACGCGTCTCCGACACTACCGGCTGAGTGAGGCTGAGCACGTGACTACCTTCTGGTGCTTCCGCTTCCTCTTTAACACATGGAGTGATGACAGGGCCGGCTCACGGGAGGATGGCTGTCAGGTATTTGTGCCTGTCTCACAGTAAGGTAAGAGCCACTGAGCGTGAGCTATAGTCACCAAGAGCGTCGCTTGTCATCCTGGGGTCTGGAGAGATGGGCCATTTCTCCCACGAAGGAGGGTCATTGTGGAGAGCTCTAATGAAGACTTACAAGTCTGAAATCAATTCTCCAAAGAGTGCTTTCACCACAAACGACGCCACATTGATGGACAGTCAGTACAAATTACTCCAGAATACTCCATCCAAATGAGAAATAATGTTTGCAAAATATACTTGGGGAAAAAAAATTTCCCCTTGACATGCAAAGCAAAGAATAATGACCACGTGGTAAAATTCTCTTTAAAATGTCTTTTTTTTTTTTTGAGTTTCTGCTCTGAGGCCAGATGTGGCTAACAGTCTAGCATTTTGATTCAAGAATTAAAAAAAAAAGAATAGGGCATTCTTTAAAATCAGTTTTCCTTCACTGTTTAATGAGCTTATCAGAAACCTTTATAATTTAAATACGGAAACAAGTGGGTTGTGGTTAGCTTCTAGTTCATTCCAGGTATAACACACATTTCATAAACCAATGCATCAGTGCACAGGTATACACAGTTCCCTTAGGAGCTGTTTAAACATTGTTTTTTACTTAAAAGCAGAGTTCTATTTAAAAACAGCTTCCAACCTTCACACCAAATCTGTATTCTTGGAACCTTCTTCTTAAAATCAATTTTGATGAAAGAAAAAAAACATCTTAGAGAAAAAAAACAAAACTGAAACCAAGGCAGGAGGCAAAACATACTGTCCCTTTCCATTTATGCATTGCCATAAGATCATCTGATAAAAAATCTTATTTTCTCCTTGCTTGCAAGTTCCCGGTGTTTTTTTTTTTTTTTTAAAGGACTTGTCAGCTCACTCCTACCTAAGTGCTATAGCAGCATGCTTGAAAATGAGGGGACATAAAACACAGGTGACTTGAGATCCCACTGGAATGACCCAACCACATCAAGCACAGTCTCCGAGGAGCCTCCGCGAGCCCTGCCCAAGGCAGCAGCAGATGCTGGCCTGGCAGGGCCAGGGGTGCCCACCCCGAAGGACGCCCACTGACCTTTTGGTGACTGGTGACTTCGTCCCTGCTCCTCCCCAGCTCCTCGTTAAGTTTCACGTTCTCTTCTTGCAGCGCTGAGAGCTGCTGGGACTTCTGAGCTGCTGCCTGCTTTAGGGTTTCTCTGCAAGGACAGCGAGTGTGGGGTTACCATAGAAACAAGACAGGCAAGGAAACTGTGGGAGACAACCAACTCCACTGCACCGGGGAAAATATATCTGGGTCACGTGCCTGATAGGATCTGTAATAACAGGAGGCAGTATTGTCTACCTGCAGGAGGGGCCAAACGGCTTTAACCTCTCAGGGGGAGGACTGCTGCCTGCAATTATTACTTTTTTTTTTTTTCCCCCAAACCTAATCAACACTACATCTACTCTCTCACCACCCACACTTACCCCACTTCTAAATACTCCCCACACAAAAAAGCAATGTTACTCTCTAAAATACATGACAGATGAAATGGCCGGTATTCCCTTTGTTTCCCTTAGAAAATTAAATACACTACATTGATAGTGATTTCCATCATTGCCACAGTATTCTGCTCTAACTGTACAAATCTGTAATCTTTTTTTTTTAGGAAGAAATGTAAAGCTGATAGTTCCATTTGCTAGCATTTGTCAGAATCAAGTGTTGCCGTGAATCTGGGTATATTTTCAGGATGACTAAAGGTGAAATGCCCAAAGGAAATGCAGTTTTCTAATTACAGAACAAGTGTTTAATTTTGATTATATTCTTTCCATACTGTTGACTTGTAATTAAAAGAAGCAAATAAAAATACAGCTTGCTGACCATACATATTATGAATATCAGCATATAAAATGTGAGCAGGGTAAACACATGTATTAAACATCTTCCTATTATTAAGCTTGACTAAAATATATATATCCCAAATTATTCTTTACATGTGGATATTCAAAATAGTTTATTGGATTGTTGGATTTTAGTTTTAAACCATAGAAGGTGGTTTTGATGCAATTATGAATTTTAAGTCTGGGCTGGCCACACTCCATTTAGTGAGCTGTCATAACGTGGCTGAATTCTGAATCAAGTCATCTGGGTATGATTCCATCTGCTGATGCATGAACACGTCTATTTTTAACCTCAGTTGTCTAATGGGTGGCAGTATTTGGTACCTGCAGTTTTCTTGATTTTTAACTCTCCATGTACCTATAACATACCTATAGGGCTAACCTTGTGAAGATATAGGGGAATATGTCAACACGAAAATTCTCTTAGCATATTAAAATTGGCATTTGATAGAGATGTTTATTTAGCAAGTGAAGAAAAACTAAGAAGGAATTTTAGACTCAAAAGCTGGGAGGCTTGATTTCAATTATGGATCAACACACACATACATACACATACACACACTACAAGTAAAGTTTATCTTCTGGCTAAAGTCTATCAATTCTTGATAAATTAGAGGATTTTACTTATGATGAAATCATCATAAGCCAAACCTTTTATTCCCAAGTGATCACAACCTTCATTAGGAGCTATTTGGGCTCAGCATTTGTGTGGCCTGTCAGTGGTAAGTTCTTGATCCTGTTCTTTCTCTCTTACACATTTTCATCCTTAAAAAAATTTTAAAACCTTGGTTTCCATTAAGAGCCCCCAGTAAGGAAAATTAAAACAAGGAGTCAGGAAATATCAAGATGCCCTAAGATTTATACAAATGATATATGTTCAATGTTTTAAAATCTACAGTATGATTTCATGTACATTTTCTCATTTAATCCCCAAAGCCCAAGGAGGCTCATGTTGTTATTTATATTTTAAAGATGACAAAATTCAAGCTCAGGGAAGTGAAAAGATTTGCCCCAAGTAAGTTGTAGAATCAAGAGAGCTAGAGGTAGAACTGGCAGACAGACCTCAGTTGTGGTCTGAACATAGAAACATCTTTCAACTTTTCTTTAGACCAGAGGAGAGATATGTACATTTCATAGACAGAGGACGCTCCAACAGCCCAACTCCTGGACGTACTCTAAGGAATAATTCTGAAAATACCTACAAATATATTTCTCACAATTTTATAAGCTGCTTTTTCTTCCCTATGTATATAACGACATCTTGTAAAACAAAAGAAGACTCACGATTTTAAAACTGAGATGCAAAATAAACACTGCTGATATTGACTTGCAAACATTCTACTGAGGAATCTATCATAAATTTAATAATTACCGTGCTAAACATATTCTACTTTTAAAAAATACTTATTTATTTGGTTATACCAGGTCTTAGTTGTGGCATGTAGGATTTAGTTCCTTGACTAGGAATTGAACCTGGGCCCCATGCACTGAGGGCCTAGTCTTAGCCACTAGACCACCAGGGAAGTCCTAGTATATTCTAGTTTTACGACTGAGCCAGGTGAGTAATTAAAGGCAAAAATTAGATTGCTTATATCATTTTCCTTCAGAGTCAAAAACTACACACCAGAGATACACAATTTTGTTCTCTTTCCAACTAAAAATAGGACCTGGCTAGCCAAAATCAAGAGTTTTCCTAAAACCAGTTTAGGAAATGGCATAGAGGAAAAGGGACGTTTAGTTGCCAGGGCTGGCTGAGTTTCCAGGGCCAAGGGCAAGATTCCTACGGCTGGTTCCCATTAGAACTCCTGGGTTTGCAGAGGTGTCCCTTTTCCTCCAGGAACGCCAGTCCTGGCAGGCAATGAGAAACACCTGAAAAGCTCCAGCGCCCATGAAGATCCCGGGTATGTGGTAAACCACAAAACTCAAAGAGCTGCTCCTCCTCTAGCTCAGAGCACAGTAAAATGACTGCGGGTCTCTTTTTGAGCAGCACTGTTCTCATGACACAGTACATTTATATCAGCTGGTCCCTGAAATGTGGCCAAGGCTCAGGCAGGGAACAATGAGTCACTGGGGGTGTGTTTGGGGAGGGCGCTTTCAACCCACTCCTCACACCTCCCTCCCGCGGCTTCTCACAAACGTCACTGCTGTGTCTCCCGCTGCCCCTGTGTCCTGCTCTGAGTCTGGGCCATGCTGTGCCAAGCTACTGACACGGGGCAAGGTTCTTGTAGCCGTGGGGAGCCAGGAAAAACGGCAGACTGGCAGTAGCAGCTCCTCCTTGCATGAACTACTCCCCTCGGGGAAGGGAGATGTGGGAACCCAGCCCTGCGAGGAAGGCAGGCCCAGGTGAGGTGGGCGGCGGTATGGCTCATGGGTTTTTGCTCCCGTGGGCCTACAGGCGCGGCCTCAGCTTTTGTTATTCAACGGGGTCTTTCAGCAAGGGCACACAGAGTGAGCTTCTCTCTTGGCAGAAGTGAGACCACCCCATGCTGACTAGGGGTGGAGACAGAACAGAAAGACTTGAGTGAGGACGGGGACACATAAATCTAGACCAGTGTGACGACCCTTACAGGAGGCTCCTGCAGGGTGCTGCAGGACAGGGGATTTTATCTGACTCCCCGGGGCTGTGATACGTCCGCTCTGGCCCTGCCCCTCCATTACCTAGTACGGCCCAGGGAGCTCAGAGGTGGGATTATGGCACGGGGAGGTTGGTGAGGGAATCTTCTCCCGATGCTCAGATCCTCCCTCACCAGATGCCTGTGTGACACAGATGAACTGAAGTCAATGTAGTGCTCCAGACCCCCAGGCCGGCAGGGCTACTGTGTCACGGGGTCAGGGGAGATCCCTAACTGTAGCTGAACCTCCCCTCTCTGAACAGCTTCGAATTTTTTTCCCCATCATAGAAAAAGCAATGGCTGTTTCTATTTATGCTGTTTAGCCTTGGCAGACCAGGAGAGTCAAGCCTCTCCTGGAGGCCACCACCACAACTCTACACATATACATAGGTGTAAATGGAACTGTTGGGAGCTGTTTAAATACCGTCTAGAGCAATATCACTAAAACGAAGACTGACGAAAGGATCCATCGTCAGCGTTGTGAGCTGTCCATCCCAGGTAAGTAGCCCAGAGAAGACCTCTTCTAGGAGGATTTTAGGAACTCACAGAAGAACTACAGATAATATACTAATCTAACCCAAGCTTGATCAACAAGCAGTATTGAGGATGCCAACTTGGGAAGAGGAGTTTGGAATTGATGCTTTTGTTTCTGTTTGAATCTCATCTATTTGTTTGAGCAGAACTGGAAATAAATGCAAACCCTTGAAGGGCAGGGTCCACATACAATTCATTTTTGGATCCTTCCTAGCTCAACTGTACCTAGCAGAAGGGCCTTCCTCAAATGTTCACCAGATTAACTGGCTTTAAATGTTCGGTTCACACAGTTGATACCGAGTAGTTCTCAGAACAGATAAGCAAAATGAAATCTACTCTGTAACTACCACTTACAGTGCCAAATAAATAACCATCTGCAGCAGTTATAAGAACCAAACTCGAAAGGCGGTATTGACAAAGGAAACACAGGCAGCCTGTCTGCCTAAAATATAGGCAGCAGACTGATGAGTAAACTCGGATTAGAAAAAGGCTTTCAAAGTTCTGCTCATTTAATGTCCACACCAGAAGATTAGATTACTCTTAAAATCAAGACTATTTGATACTCTTCAAAGTGCATGCTTTCCCCCACCCCCTATTGAAAGTATTTTAAGGGATTAATTAATAGAAGGTCTGATGTTTCCTAATGTTGAGATTAGCTACCACATAAGCATACTATTTTTTTTAAATGTTATTATTGGGGTATAGTTGCTTTATAATGTTGTATTAGTTTCTGCTGTACTACAACGTGAATCATATATATGATCTATACATATATCCCTTCCTTTTGAGCTTCCCTCCCGCCCCACCCCCATCGCACTCCCCTAGGCCATCACAGAGCACCAGGCTGAGCTCCCTGTGCTACACAGCAGCCTCCCACCAGCTGTCTGCTTTACACGTGGTGGTGAATATAAGTCAGTCCCAATGTCCCGATTTGTCCCACCTTCCCCTTCCTTCTGTGTCCATGTGTCCATTCTGTCTCTATTCCTGCCCTTGCAAATAGGTTCATCTACCATTTTTTTAGATTCCACATATATATAAACATACTACCCGAAAAAGTTCTAATTCCCCTTGTATTTGCAAAAGGTTTTATCAAGTCACATTTGAATTCCAAGTGTTATAACTCACTCACCATATTTCATTTTGACCCTGTAACTGAGCTATAGTTCCAACTTCACAGTGGTTATAGGGGTGAATTCTCAAGGTTTGCAATGGCATTTAGTGGGGGCAGGACGGAGACCATTACTTTGACTTTATATACACTTGTCAAGTACTTGAAAAACGTAACTAGCACTGTTTCTACTTTTGCAATTTTAAATAAGTTCCATAATTTCTTTCATAACAGGTAAACTTACATTTCTTTCTTGAATTCTTCTATTTTTTGGTTCTCTACCGTCAGAAGCTCCTTTGATTTGTTCAGCTCTTCCACGTTTTTCAAGTTGTTTTCTTTAAGTGTATCCAACTTAAAGACCAAGAGAAAAAAACTTAATGAAATTATTTCATTTTCCAGTCACATGAGTGGATAGACAAATCATTCACAAAAATGTGCTTTAGACAGGTAAAATTAAAATCCTTTGCAAAAAAACAAATAAAAAGATCATCTGGGTGAAGAGATTACAAATGATCAGGTCTATTATAAACTGCAGCCTCCCCCATAGGTTAAGTCAGACATTCCCTATACGCCTGGCCAAAAGGTCAAACTAAATTGCAACATAAAGCAAAAGGTCTCTTTCACTTTTATACAATTCCTAAAATTTATCACTGAGCTTGCTACTCATGTACGATGCATCTTAAAACATGCATTAGAAAATAAAAACATTAGAAATAAATTGCAAAGACATGACATGAAGGACTAATTTTTTGTAATGAAAACACATTCCTTCCCACAAGACTAGTAATTTAGGATATGATATTTTTCAATGTCAGTGCCAAATTTCAATTTATATAATCCTCATTATAAAAATTCCTGGGGTATTTGTAGATGGGAAAAATTTAATTATTCACCTGAACTTCAGTCTGAAAAGGGAAAGACCACATAGCGAGACTGAAAAGCACTTACTCACATTCAGTCCCATCACCTGCCCACGTGGGATGTGGCCAGCCTACGGCCTGGCCTCTGGTGGGAAAAGCAGACACATTACTGGAATCACTGGGGACATGACCAACCTCAGGCTCTGGAAGGTGGCTGGAGTTCTAGTGCGCAGCCCCCAAGGACGGGGAGCTTGTCATGGGTGACCCATCATACAGTGTGCGCTCCTGGTGCCATGCTGGCTTTCTAGGACTCGTATCGTTATCTCCTTCAGCCAGAGGTCATTCTGTCCTACCACATGCTACCGGTCAGGAGCCCTGGAAGTCAGCAGCCCTGGAAAGTGTCCTGCAAATTTTAACACCACCATCTTCCTTTTAATGCTCCCTAACATTCCAGATTCACGGAATGTTCAGTGGGACCAGAAAGTGATTCATCCAGTCTGTATTCTGGCTGTAGCGAGACACCAAGGGGTAAGTTATGGAAACAAGGGATTCTCCCTGAATCTACTTTCAAAGGTTAGGGACATTCCTTAAAATCCTATTTACTTTAGCTTCCAATCGATTACCATCTAAAATTTTTAATGCTTTTATGTTTTCAGCTTAAGTCTTGTTCTCTTAGGACCGTCAATTCAATCATAAATGTACTCTTTTCTACGTCAAGCTTTATTTCCCGTCTAATTATTTCAAAATGTTTATGCCATTATGGATTTCATTCCTTGCTCTGCTTCCCATGAGGAGGCCTGATCTTTACGACAGCTATTCAGTGTGCCTGTCTGGATCTTCCCTGGCTTTAACTTCTTAACATCTCACCTGACTGTCACTTTAAAAAGCATCTGAAGTTCTATAGAACTTCACATAACTATTTCGGCGAAGCAATCTGCTTTGGATTTACGTAACAGCTTTCCAAAGAAAGAAAGGGCTGGTATGGGGTGTGGGGAGGAGGGCGGGCAGGAATCAAAAGAGAGGTGCAAGGATGAGAGATGCTACTTTTGGACAGAATCAAAATTACCCTGATGCCACAAATCTGTCTGAGACCCAGAAGTGACTGATTCAAAATGAGATATAAGGGGAGGCAGTACCAAAACAGGCCAAGAAAAAGGCCTATGTCAAACTCAGGGCTGAGGGATGGAATCCGGTGGCTCAAAGTTGGGAGGCAGTTGGGAGAAAAAAAAATGCATGTGATTTAAGATAAAAAACACAAAAGCTAGAGAATGCCAGTGGTACCTCCTCTCAGTAGTTGTATCAGTAAACAAACTATCGCAGAAACCCACACTACCAGGGTTTTCCCCTCCTTTTTTAAAGGTTGATCTTACTAAATAGGTAATGAAGTAATACACTTTATTTCATAGGATCATCATCCTGGTGTACATGTGACTCCACTAACATAGATCAAACCTGTGTAAGGCCACACTTCAAAAAAAATAAGTAAATAAACCATCCTGAGTTAGTCATCAAGAATTCCATGAAGTCGATAGGCTGTCCTTTGTACAAAAAGCCATTTAAATCTGATTACTTCATTCTGCAGTTTTTCATTTGTTTGCTTGGAATCTTCCAAGGAGGCCAGTGTTTCAGTCTTCTCTTTGGTCATCTGTTCCATTATCTGCATGGCATCTTCAGCGGTTTGAGCAGCCTAAGTGTGAGAAAGCAGTGTGAGAAATGAGAGCACCCCTTATCAACCTGGGAGGGGGTGACTAACGCTCAGGCCACGAGGCTCAGGATCTGTGTGGTGAAGGGAATCACACAGAGATGGTGAGCCGGTAACCAACCCCATGCCAAGACAGACAGACCAAGACGAACAAGCAGAACAAAGTTATAGACACTTTCTGTGCCATTTTTCAACAAGCCAAACTCAAATATGCAATTTATGTATCTTCAGATCCCTATAAACCTGCGCCTTCTAAGTTCTGAATTCTACTGACAATGGTGCTCATCACTCTGACTTCTGTTTGAGAGAAATGTTCACTGATAAGAAAGCCTTACATCCTTCTGTGGCCAAATTTTTTCTCTTAATCATAGTTGAGAGATTGAAATATGGAATCTCAGTTGGAACTTTTCAAACAAAAATGGAAATTATTTGGGCGGTTACAGTGTTTAAGGCTCAAGTGTTTAATGAGAAGCACTGAATGACCAAGTCTATGAGAAGCTGTAGGCAATGAATACAAGCATGGCTGTGAATAAAAAAGATAATATACACATGGAAACAAATCCTTAGTTGATACAGTATTGAAAATAAAATCACAGAAGTGAATTAAAATCTTTTAAGGCATTAGATCACAATTTCATGTGATCTAATCCAGCTTCTGAGAATTTTGCCTCTACACCTTCCCAGTAGCTGGAGGGAAGATTTATGAAACAATTAAAGCCACATAGAAGATGCTAAGTTTTAACATGTGACCATTTTATCATTGTTCTTAAGCCTTTAAGAACTATGGTTGCCTTTCTCAGAAAAAATCTCCCTAAATTAAAAAACATTTATCCTTTTTATTCACAGTTTGCAATCTTTTCTAATAGAGAGAAATGACAACAATTAGACATTTGGTGAACACTTGCCCTTTCAGGTGGTAACAAACAGCTTGAGATACCTGACCAAGTGGTTAAATGGGGTGCATTTCCTTCTTTGGAAATGAAGGCACGTTCCCTCAGCCACTACAGGGTTAGTGAACAGGGTGAAGGCCAGGGGCCCAATCCCTGAACCTCCCACTTTACCGTAAAGGACTGCAGGGTCTCGAGCTCTCTGATTTTTAGAGCGAGCTTGCTCTTGTCTTTCCTCAAAATACGGTTTTCGTTTTGAGACTCCAGGAGGTTGGCTGAGATGTGGCTGTTGGTTTTGGCCAGCTGGCTGATCTCTTTCTGGAGGAGGAAGTAGCTTTCGGCCAGCTTCTCCTTCTCCTTCAGGAGCTCGTCCTTTTTCAGCATCATCTCTCTTTTCTCGGCCAGGAGGTTCCTGTTGTCCTGCATCGCCTTGGCCTGCTCAGCCAGGGTCACCTCGTGGTTCAGCTGCAGGTCGTCCAGCATCTTGGTGAGGTAGCCATGCAGTTCCTGCAGTTCCAACTTGGACTTGGACAAGGCAGCAAAGTCACTCTTCAGAGTCTCTATGTTGGTGGCCAAACGCGCCGTCTCTGCACTCAGGAGTTCCTTCTCCTTGATGATGTCAGCCACTTTCTGCTCCGAGTTGGTCTTATCTTGGACAAGCGTGTAGTTTTCAGACTGGAGCTCCTGGGTGCAGGTTCTCAGCTTCTCCACCTCCTGTTCCAGGAGCGCCACCTTCCCATGGAGTTTGTTGCTCTCGTACAAGGACGACTCTTTGTCCTGCGTCCTGGCTTCTTTCTCCAGCACGAGGGACTGTTGCATTGTGTGAATCTTCTCGTTTAACTTCTGACATTCTTCTTGCAGATTCAACCCGTCCCTTAACAAGATGTTCTTTTCAGAACAGCAGGCCTTGAGTTCAGCATTTAAACTCTCCTTGGCTTGCAATACGTCAGTGTGTTCTTTTTCTAGCATCTTTTTGGCGTTTTGGGCCTCTTTTAGCATCAGAGAGAGATCACACTTGGTGGCTGTGAGCTCTTGGTTTTCCTTTTCTCTCTCTTGAAGCTCTTTCTTCAGAGCATCGAGATTGCTGAGCAGTTTCATCTTCTCGTGCACAACGATTCTTCTGTTGGCTGACTCTTGATCATATTTCTTTTTAAGGTCTTCCATGGCCTTCATGGAGTTCTCTCTTTCTACCAGTAAATCCCCATTCCGCATCTCCAGTACCGATTTTTCTTTCAAGAGGTTATCCTGCTGCTTTTTGAGCTTAGTGATTTTCTGACAAACCAGCTCCTTCTCAGAAGTGAGGTATGTGATCTTCTCATTCAGGTTCATCTCGATGTGGGCGGACTCTTCCGAGTATTTGCTGAGTTTTTCAGTGATGAGCCTATTTTCATTTAGCAGTTCTTCTTTCTCGGCCAAGAGCCTTCTCTCGGAAGAGGTTAAGGTCTCTTTTTCGTGCAGAAGCTGGATGCACTCGGAGTCTGTGATCTCCCGGCTGGTCTTAATTTCTTCCAGCAGGTTTGTGAGGCTTGTGTTCGTGGCCTGCAGTTGCAGAATCTCCAGCTCAGCCTTCCTCAGTGCCTTGCTGGCCTCCTCCAGCTGTGTGCGGAGCTCACTGGCTTCCGTGCTGAGCAGATGTTTGACCTGAAGGGCAGTCTCCAGACTGGTGTTCAGCTTTTCCTGATCTTGAAGCAGCATGTCCTTCTCGAACTGCAGGTCTTTGCTGCTCTGAAGAAGACGATCTCTTTCGACCTTTAGGGCTATACACATGTTGTCAAGACCTGATTGTTTCTCCAAAGTTGACTTTTTCTCTATTGTGAGATCCTCGATCTCCTGCACCAAGCTCTTCTGATCTTTGACCAGCTCCTCATAGGAGCTCTGAAGCTTCTGAATAATTTCATCTTTATCTTTAGCCAATGCGAGGTTTTCAGTGACCAGCTTCTTGATACGATTCTCCAGGCGATCTTTTTCTTCCTGATACTTCTGAGACTCGGCCATTAGAATATCTTTGCTGAACTGCAGTTCCTCTGCGAGTGCCTGCAAGCTTGCTTCAGAAGCCTGCAAAGACTCGTTTTCCGTATTTATCTTCAAGAGTTCCTCCTGCGCGATATTGATCTCTTTTAGTAATTTCTCTCTCTCCACAGCCAAAGCTGCTCTATCGAGTTGTTCTTGCTGATAAAGCTTTTCAGCGTCTTGCTTTTCTTCCCAGACTTTCTCCTTTTCTAAATTAAGGGTTTCATTTACTGACCAGAGCTTCTGTTGGTCCTCCTGAAGTAAAGTTATTTTGGCCTCCAACTCTACAAGTTTGGACAGAAGTGAACCTTTTTCTAACTTTAAAGCATTCCCCTCCTGGGCAAGAAGCTGCTTCTCTGATTTCAGACCCCTCAGCTCTTCTGACATTAGTTCAATTTCTCTTTTGGCTGATGTTAATAAGTAAGTTAGCGACTACAGAGACAAAAGATGGAAAGAATGGAAACAAAATGAAATCAAGCAGACAAATGCAAGCCCGAGTAACTTAACATAACCTAAGTCATAGAAGTTAAAAAAAAAAGTTTATAATAAATGTCATAGAAACTATCTGGATAACAGGGGAAAGAAACTAGATGAACAGAGCCCATAAAAGGATAATGCAAAGCAACTGTAGCTTTGCAAAACACTGATAACTCTATTGGTTCATCTTTGAAACAACCTCTGAAGTACTCCTGACAGTTAACTAGAAGATACAAACAGTAGTTTGACATCAGGGCATGGGATTCTTTTCCTGCCGTTCCCAATTATCCAGTAATTTCTATTGTAGGAGAGATTCATAGAAGAATTTTTAAAAACACAATCCAAAGAACTACAAAAAGTATATTTTAACCAAAAAAGGGAAGAGGGAGGAGGTGTTATAAACTGTTGCCTTTCAAACTAACAGACCCTTACTAAAGAACCTGGTCTGAAACTGATTTAGTCCCAATGATACATGTAACTAAAATGCAGACTAATTTGCTAGGCTTTGATGACCAAAATAAATGGGCTTTTAAAAAAAGTACTGGTTTATAAAATAAACTGACCACAGTGTCTACCAGTGCTGTCCAGAACTTTCTGCCATGATGTAAAAGGATTTGATCTGCACTGTCCATTGTGGTAGCCACTAGCCACATGAGTGGCACGTGCGACTGAGAAGGGGAATTTATAACTTGAACTAGTTAAAATTTAAATGGCCACATGCGTCCAGGGCCTACTGTACTGGATGGCATGGCATAGTTTGGCAATTAAATTAGGGAACATGGGAGCATCGTGGGCTCCATGAACTTCCTGAGATTTCACCCAAAACGGCTTGAGTGTGTATATCAATTTTCCTGGGGAAAACATCTGAAGGATTCATCAGCTCTCAAAAGTGTTTGCTGAGCCCTTGCTGCTGACAAACACCGAGGTTCACAGAAATCAGATATTCAGACTACTTTGGAAGGGAAACAATTCTGGCATTTTAACCAAATGATCCTGACGAAAACAACAACAAACAAAATTAATGGGGCTTTACACAAACCTCTAGAATGCTGTGGTTTGGTCAGGCTACAGCATTTTAAGGGAAACATTAGAAAACTGGTGTCTACCAAGATAAAGGGAGCCTCAAAGTCCAAAATTCCGGAAATTATATCCAGTGTTAAATGTTTCATAAAACTGGAGATATTTCACAGGGGAAAGAGAAAGCCTTGATGGGCAGCATATAGCTTCCCTGGTAGCTGAGCTGGTAAAGAATCTGCCTGCAATGCAGGAGACCTGGGTTCGATCTCTGGGTTGGGAAGATCCCCTGGAGAAGGGAAAGGCTACCCACTCTAGTATTCTGGCCTGGAGAATTCCATGGACTGTATAGTCCATGGGGTTGCAAAGAATCGGACATGAATGAGCATCTTTCACTTTCACACATGACGTATATTATGATGTGTTCCATTTAATTTAAAAGGGATCTGTTTTGCTGTTGTTCAGTCGCTGAGTCATGTCTGACTCTTGGTGACCCCATGAACTGTAGCACGCCAGGCTTCCCTGTCCTTCACTATCTCCTGGAGCTTGCTCAAACTCATGTCCATTGAGTTGGTGATGCCATCCAATCATCTCATCCTCTGTCACCCCCTTTTCCTTCTGCCCACAGTCATTCCCAGTATCAGGGATCTGTTTTAAGTCCTACATGTATTCTTCTGTATTTTATTCTACTCAACTCCTACATGTATATAAACATTTCTCTGATACATTAAAAACAATTAAAGACAATAATTTACTTTTCTTTGAGCAATTTAAATAGCAGTAAGAGGGTCAGAAAACATATTGGGACACTGACACGATCCTGATACCATAGAATAACATTCAATGTATCGAGTTCTACTCTACTCAGTAGTAGGATATTTTCTCACAGCCCTTCAGTCCAACCTCCTTGTTAATAAGCTTTCAGTGCTTTCCTGGGGACATACGAAAGCCGTCTCCAGAGGTCTCCCTTCTGATTTTTTCCTCTGTTCTTCCAACCGGGCTCCATTCCCTGCCCACCTGCCTCATGCATGGCCTCTGTCTCTTGCTTTTCTGCACGATGTCTCTCCTAACCCTGGTGCAAGGTGGCAGCAAGATGGCCAAGACTAGAGGGACATGCTTTTCTGCGACAGAGAGTCTATTACGAGCAGACGGACAGAGCTCAGGCAACAGAAGGCTCTTTGTGAAGCAGCGTAGGGGGTGATGGCTACACAGTGCATTCAGGGTGGAAAGACCTGTAGCCACCACCAACCCTGAGAAGGAAGAGCGCCTGGTACAAAACACTTGAAGCCACAGGAGACGTCATTCACCCTCCTGCCATGCGCTCTGAAGGCCACTGAACCCATTCCATGTGCTGCTGCTTTCTAAGCACCCTTACAACCTTGACACGGGATGCAGAGCTCACTATACTGGGGCACACAGTCCTCCCCACCACATACTCTGGCTCTGTCGGCTTGCTTCCCCAGCTCCTCCAGCTTCTGCAGCAGCTCGCGGTTCTCCTCCTGTGCGGCCTTCAGCCGCTCCTCTGTGTCCCGTAGCAGCTTGTGGAGGTTCTGCAGGACATCTTCGTGCTTGGCTCTGCTCTCTGAACTGGCTTCCTCGTACCTGGCTTTCAGATCTTGACACTCGTTCCGGCTCATTTCCATCTTCTTTTCCTGCAGATACCCCATGTCAGGAGGAATTCACCTGGCCACAGCTGTCCTGCCAGCCACCCACTCTGCCCCTGCTGGCCACCAGTCCCACTGACTCTCTCTCTCCTTACCAGGTCTGACAGTTTTCTCAGCAGTTCTTTCTTTTCTTCCTCATGCTTTTTAGCTGCTTCTTTCTGACTCTGTTCAGCTTTGAGAGTTACTTCCCCAATACTTTTCTGCAGAAGGCTTGCGTTTTCATTAGCCTTGGTTAGTTTCAGCTGTAATTCTTCTACATTTCTAGAAGGAATTTCAAAACGAAGCGTCAGATTTTTCCAAGAGTACTTTAAATCCTGAGTTATACTTTAAAAGATAATATTGATAATAATTGGCTTAATGATGATAAATGTTATGAGCAATAACATCTAGAATAAAAAAAAAAAAAAAAAAACCTTGACTTGTCCAGAAGCATACTTTTTAACGACTGTGATGGTTATAAATACCTTAGAGTAACAACTACTCTTAGTGTGAACGTTTATTATTTTATGTCCAGCTCAGACGGTAACGAATCTGCCTCTAATGGAGGAGACCTGGGTTCGATCCCTGGGTCGACAAGATCCTCTGGAGGAGGGCACGGCAACCCACTCCAGTATTCTTGTCTAGAGAATCCCATGGACAGAGGAGCCTGGCGGGCTACAGTCCATAGGGTCGCAAAGAGTCAAACACGACTGAGCACAGCACAGCACATAGATCAATGCAGAGAGATGAGCGAAAAGGAAACGTATTAAGTACTTAGAGGTTTCCAAATTTTAGCAGACTAGAATATTCAAGACTCATTTGGGTGCCGCTTCAGAATGCAGATATGAAAATAACAATAAATAATTTGAAGTTCTAGCTTAAAGATAACCTTGTGGTCCACTGAAGATGTATGAGGGCCATCAGCTGTCTCATAGATCAGAGGAGGGAAACTTGGATGGAAACCCTGGATAAAACACCGACAGAAACGGAACTTCTCCAAGGCTCTGCGCCACAACCCCCTGGCAGCTGTGACTGCCTCGCGGCAAGTCTGACCAGAGCCAGGCAACCCAGGTCCAGTGCCCGTCACCCCCCACCGCTGAGCCGGGTGGGAGTGCTCGGCCGAATGCTTTTGTTGTTATTTTTTGGCCACACCTCACGCCATGTGGGATCTTAGGTCCTGGACCAGGGATCGAGCCTGTGCCCCCTGCGATGGAAGCGCATTAATGGAACAGTCTTAACCATTGGACCACCAGGGAAGCCCTCGCATGGCTGGATGTAAACATAACTGCCAGGTGTTACCACTTTCAGAATCAGAAGTCTAATGGTGCTAACATGTCTTCTAAAAAATGTGCCTTATAAAATAAACATTTGATTTTTATACAGCAGCCATTAACACAAATCAAAGCAACAAGACCCTCAGAATAAAGACAAGAACAGAGAGTTAGATGAAAGAAGCTTTAGCCCTGAAGAAGTACGGTGTAGTGATCAAGGGCAGCAAGGGCGCTGGGACCAGAACTTGCCTAGACTTGAAACCTCAGGGAAGTTGCCTAACCTCATTATGCCTCGATTTCTTTTTCTTTAATATGGGAACAATAATACACTCAGCTCGTGGGATTATCAGAAAAATATACTCTATACAAAGTGGTCAGCATACCATGTGGCATACGGTCAGCCCTTCATAATTGTTATCTATCGTTACACTGCAATAAGTTAAAAATATTTTAAACTGCCTGTAAAAGATGTTACTGCCTGGGACTTCCCTGGTGGTCCTGGTGTGAGCTAAGACTCCACGCTCACAATGCAGGGGGTCTGGGTTCGATCCTTGGTCAGGGAACTAGATCCCACAAGCTACAACTAAGAGTCCACACGTCGCAATTAAGACCCAGCACAGCCAAATTAATAAATTAAAAAAAAATTTTTTTTTAAAGATGTTATTGCCATTGGTAAACTACTACCTTCCCCTTAGAAGGTTAAATAATTGATTCAAGGATACACTGAGACAATAAAGGATGAGAGACAGGCAACTTTTAAAACATAACTATCCTGAAGAGTTTGGCTCTCCTCCCATCTAGACCTTCCTTGAGAGCCTAACCTAAAGCAGGCGCTCTTATTAATACTCATACATACCTTTCTTTCAGACGTAGTTCGTCATTCATTTTTGTCAGCTGAGAAGAATTGTCTCCAGACATTTTCATTATTGCTGCAATGTCATTTTCCAGTTTTTCTTTCGCCTTTATCAGCTGCTCTTCCCTTTCATCTCTCTCTCTAAATTTTGCCTCCATATCTGAATATATATATATATATAGAAAAAAAATAGAGCTGTTGTGTTATAATCAACAACAACATATTAACTACATTCTGTATGCCAAAACTTGCTCTGGGAATATCTGTACATAGCAATCCCTGCTCTCATGAAAATTATATTCTAGCAAAGAAGAGAGACAATGAACAAGAAAGAGAACAAATCATATATTAGAGAGTGGTAAGTGCTAAGAGGGGGAAAAGAATACAAGCAGAGACAGGAGCCAGGAAGGAAGCTGGGGAGTGTGAAATCTTAGAAAGAGCCTCTCTGAGATAGTGACATTTAAGTAAAACCCTAGGGGAAATGAGGGAAGAGAAATGCAGACAGAAGAAAAGCAGGTGCAAAGGCCCTGACGCAGGAACATGCTTCACAATCGAGTATCACCAAGGAGGCAGATACGGCTGCAGTGGAAGGAACCTGGGGAAAAACAGCACAGGAGGAAATCAGAAAGGCAACAGGACCTGACGGGAGCTGAGGACCACAGCCTTTACTCTGAGCGAGATGGGTGCCACTGGGCCACCTTGAGCAGAGATGTGACATGAGCTGACTTAAAGTTGAAAGCATCTCTTTGGCTGCTATGCTAAGAGAAGACTGAAGGGGGCAAGAGCAGAAGTGGGCAGCCCAGGTGGCCAGCTGTTACTACAGCTCAGATTAAAGATGCTGGCTAGCTGGGATGAAGGGCAGCACTGGGAGTGGTGAGGTGTGGTGGATTCTGACTTGTTTGAAAGCAAGGCAGAGAGGATTTGCTGCGGTTTACAGACCTCCAACAAGATTTCATCGCAAGAGAACACAATGAGCAAAGACTTTATGCTTGAACAGTAGATACATTGTAACCACACACTAAAACAATCTCAAATCCTAGGAAGCCTACTATATTTAACGTTTATAATAACCAGAGATGTGTTCTTACCTGTTAAATTTTCTCTCAACTTCTCCAGTTCGGAAGACAGTGCGTTAAACTGTTCCTCTTTTTGATGTAATTTATTTACAGTTTCTATTTGGGATTAAGTTAAAAGTTTAATACATCTCAGAGTTAATAGGCCACCTAAAGCTTGATTGTCTTATAATCAAATCAAATCAAAAGTTTGAGATTTGGGGTCACGGGAATACTTAAGAATCCCATTAGAAACCAAACCACTATATAAAAGAAGCAAGCAAGCAAGCAATTTTCTGTCTCCCCAGATCTGAAGATTAGGTAGGCACTGAACATCCATTCTCCAGGGATCTCTTGCCTCCTTCCACTTAAAACTCAATAGAGCTGCCAATGACTGAAGCTTAAGTAAGATGATACTTTACCCAAGTACATCTACATTTTAACATGCATCAAGCTTTAGGTCAAAAAGAAGAAAGAATTAATGGGAGTCACCCAGAGTTCATTACTAGAAATATCGTGGACATGATCCATTCAAACATCTGTGTTGGGGGTTAGTGCTGAATATATGTGCATATAGTTCTGTATGAGCTTTCCTGGTGGTGCTAGTCATAAAGAATCTACCTGCCAAGGGGATGTAATTAATGAAAGTTCAACCCCTGAGTCAGGAAGATCCCGTGGAGTAGGAAATGGCACCCATAGGTTTGTATAAATGGAACCATGGAGTATATACTATTGTGTAACCTCCTGTTCTTACTCAATGTGTCTTGGGTATATTTGACAGGGGTGAGTTTTTTAATACAACTGGACTGTATATTTCTAGAAGGCAGGATAGATTCCAGGTGAAATGATTAGGCTGCAGAAGTGACAGCAGTTTGGGAAGGTAAGCTGTGTCTGGATGGTGATGTTGGCTCTTTCCAGTACTAAGAACATGTTGGGACTTCAGGATGGTGAGGAAAGGAGGCTGAAGGCATGGACTGAAGGCTGACACAGCTTGGTTGACTTGGTGATAGTATAAGAGAAGTGATGATGCCTTTCAATTTTTTTTTTATGTGGAAATATTTTAATGTGTTAGACATATTGGCATCTAATAGTAGGTATAATGTAGAAGGGGATAAACTGAAAATAAACCCGTATACATTTCATACTGCTCACAAAAAAATAAAACGAATTAATTGGAATTTGAGGCTTTAAGAAGCCAAGGGAATGTAGTGTTACTATGCACTGCAGGAACTTTATTTGAGCTGAAGACTGGCTCCCGCTTGAAGACATGACCTCCTCTAAAGTGCTCTTATGTTAGTGAGACGTACCTTGCATACTTCTCTGAAAAGAGACTGCCTCCTCTGAAGCATCAGCAAACTTTTCTTTCTAAAGAAAAACAATCAGACGTTCAGAATAGACAGATCTCAAATTATAAAAAGTTTCAATAACTGTAACATTATTTTTTGTTGCTAGTTTTGTTTCATTAAAGCTAACTTATGCTTAAAACATGTAGGTGTCAATTACTACCATATGCGTACCATGCATGTGTGCACACGAGTGAACGAGGTTTGTGTCTGTGTGCCTGCCTGGGCATGCACATATGTCTGTATATGTGTATGGATATGCACACTTATGTCAGTACATGCACGTGTGCGTATGTACATGTGGTGCCACGCGTATACTTTTTCTGCATGTTGCTACCCTCAAGTAGCAGAACTTCTCCAGAAATCTGCCTGAGACAGCAAACAGGGTTCAGAATTTTTTTTTAATATATTTTTTTGGAAGTTTAGTTGATTTATAATGCTATGTTAGTTTCAGGTGTACAGAAAAGTTATTCTGTTATATACACACAACTATCTATTCTTTTTCAAACTCTTTTATAGGTTATTACAAAACATTGAGTATAGCTCCCTGTGCTATACTAGGTCCTTGTTGGTTATCTATTTTTTATATAGTCATGTGTATACGACAATGATAAGCTCCTAACTTATCTCTTTCTCCCACCTTTCCACTTTGGTAACCGTAAGTTTGTTTTCTACGTCTGGGGATCTGAGTTCTTGCATGTTTTACATCTAAGAAAAATTAGAACCTAGTATCTGGAAACTAGATCTGTGTCAACTACTTTACATTAAAAAGTCCATCGCTCACTCACTATCTTTTCTAAATATGACAGGAGGGCAGGATAAAACCCCTCTCCTGATTCTCCTGAGATGAATTCTGAGCTAGAGACACCAAGTGAATTTTTAAATGAATATTTGATTTAAAAAATGGGCTCACAAACCACAAGCCCATCAAAGCCCACAGGTTGTCCACCTGCGTTATTCCCAAGGCCAGACTTCAGGAGGCATGTTTTCTCTTCAGAGGACACAGAGAAATACTCTAACTTGAAAAACAAACAGTAAGACATCCTGAAAGTTTGGGGAGGAGGGCAGAGAAATGGCACGACACCCCAAATGCATTTTCTTAAAGGACACTATATTAAAAAATGGTAATCTCCAGGCCAACTTTTCTCAAAATGTACCTGAAATACTATGCATCAAAACTGGGGGTTCGTCAGAACTCTCTACAATGATAGTGTTGGTCAGTTGGCAGCCACTGGCCACGTGGAGTTATCAAGCCCTTAAAATGTGACTGGCACAATGGAGGAACTGAATTTTCTGTATTTTTAAAAATATTTATTTGGCTGCACCAGGTCTTAGTCGCAGCATGCAAACTCTTAGTTGGAACACATGGGATCTAGTTCCCTGATCAGGGATCAAACCTGGGCCCTCTGCATTAGGAATGTGGAGTCTTAGCCACTGGACCACGAGGAAAGTCTCGAATTTTATATTTTATTAAATTTTAATTAATTCAAATTTATAGAGCCAAGTGGATGGTAGCTATCATAATGAATAGTGCAGTTAACTACGTATTAACATTTTAAAAAGTAGAAATATGTAATACTGGCATTTAAATCAAAAAAATATCAAAACACCTTTATCCCACCACTGCTATTAGCACAGAGGTATAAAAAGTGGAAAGCAAGAAGGCACATGAAGACCTCCCATTCCAGCATTCTTGCCTAGAGCATCCCATGGACAGAGGAGCCTGGTGGGCTACGGTCCATGGGGTCACAGAGAGTCGGACACGACCGAGCACACACAAACATCACTGCCTTGCTAACGGAGGATGCCTGTGACCCAGGGAGCTTGCCGGCTTTGCTGTCTCAGGGCAGGGAGGACAAGGCACAGGGCAAGAGCTACACATGAAACCTAACATAACTTGGAAGGCCCCCGTGTTTAGTGAAACTAAGTGGTCAGCAACATGTCAAAACGTCAATGCATTACCAGAGGCAAAGGACAGATTTTAAAAAAAGCAATACTTACCTTTATTGCTAGTTTGGGTTTGATCCAATTCCCCTGATTATCAGCCAATCAATACTTTGCAAAAGAAAGGAAATAGGTGCCATACTTCTTTCTTTATAGAAATTTTCGTGTGTTTTTTTAAAACAGGAATGATTCAAATTGGCCAGAAACCCTGAGATTCAGATTCCTGACAGGTACTTACCAAAGTCTGCAGTTCTTTTTCCAAAGCCTCTTTCACTCGACTGACTTCACTCAAGTTTTCCTGAAGGTTATTAAGCATTAGCTCTTTTCCCTGCAGCTCTTTGGTGATGCTACTAGCCTACCAGACAGAGTTACATGGTACAGAAGCCAATGGACCAAAGGAAACAAAAAGGAATGAGAAAGAAAACATAAGACAAATATGAAAAAAATGTATGAGAAACAAACACAACCAAACAAAACTGAAAGGAATAAAGGCATGGGTAAAAGTCATTTTAGTGTTGTTGCTTTTAGTTCTAAGAAGCCAATGACTTGTCACACAACCAGAGCTAGATAAGACTGTCCACGGCTATTTTTAAATAATCAAAATACAGTATTTTTCTATACCTAAATCTGGACTATCAGCACGATCTAAAACAGAAAATATAGATGTTTACTGTATTTTTTTTTTCTTTTTTGTGGCACACAGGCCTAGCTGCCCCGGAACATTTCGGATTCAAGTACCCAGATCAGGGATCGAACTCGTGTCTCCTGCATTGGCAGGTAGATTCTTAACCACTGGACCACCCAGGAAGTCCCAGCAGCTTACTTTCTAAATGAGACGGTTGAGCAGTTTCACTTTCTGGATTTTTAAAGACCGTAAGATAGGAATGGTAGTAGATTCATGTGACTGTATTTCATTTTCTGTATTTTGTACATGCTTGAAGTTTTTCAACACGTAAAACAAAACTTTAAACATGTACTAGACAACAGCCATCAGAAAAATTGGCTTTCACTGAATCTTCATGTAAAAAAGCAGACCAACCATTAGCTACATATTCTTTATTAATTTAATTTCTGTGTTTGGATTGGTAGTTTAAAACCAAATGAGGAGACTGGAGAAAAATTTTCTGGGCTTGTCATCCTTGGCTAAGGTTACTTAGCAATCTTTGCCATTCGTCTGTCCTCACCTCTCCCCATTTAACCATCACAACCCTTCCTTCTTTGCCAATAGAGCAGCTTCTCCCACAAAAAGCTCAGAACATTCAGCATCAGTGCCAGTGCCTGAGCTAGTGGCAGGAGGACTGGGAAAGAGGATTCCTTCCTTGAACAACAGTTAAAAATGACTATGACATTTAACAAGGCTAGTTAGTAAGAAATGTAGCTGGCAAAGGTTTCTTATCATTTCCTATGCCTTGGTCAAAAGCACACTTGTCCAGTGTATCCTCCAAAGAGCAAGGAATAGACCTTGCTCTCACTGGGACGTAGGAAAAAACCCCAATGAGAATAAGTAGCAATGTGGAGGGATCCGGGCTCTTAACCTTCATTTTGCTGTGACTCTTATTGATCATAGCATGTTAATTTACAAGAGTCAAGTGCACTCAGAGTTCACATTCTGTTTTACCTGTGACTCTTGTTATTTAGTCACTAAGTCAGGTCTGACTCTTTTGCGACCCCATGGACTATAGCCCACCAGGCTCCTCTGTCCATGGGATTTTCCAGGCAAGAATAAGGGGGTGGGTTGCCATTTCCTTCCACAGGGGATCTACCTGACCCAAGGACTGAACCCATGTCTCTTGTGTTGGGAGATGCATTCTTTACCACTGAGCCACCTGGGAAGCCTCCACATGACTCAACAGACAGGCAATGGGTAAGGATGAGATTATCTTTTAAGCTTCTTATATATTCAATTCATTTACCTCAACACCATCATTTTGGGGAGTTCTCTATTTTCAAAAGAGTTTATAGACTGGAATCAAGCTGAAACAAGAGATGACAGCAAGTCCAGAGATAAAGTATCAGGTTGGTCAAAAAGTTAGTTCAAGTTTTTCCGTAAGATGTTAATGGAAAGACAAGAATGAACTGTTTGGCCAACCCAATAATAAAGTATTCTGATACGAGGAAACCAGAATCTATCCCTGAGTCATTATTTTCTCTAATCTCCTCAGATGAAACCATACTCAAGATGCTCAGAAGATACTCCACTCATATGGGAAATTAGGTCAGCACCAGTTTTAACTAAGTCAGGAGTTTGAAGGATGAATGACCTCAACTGAAAAATAAGGTACAACGCAAGATAAGAAATGGAGGGAAAAAAAAAAGACAGAGGATGTTGCTACAAACCTTGCTGCTTTCAGCATCCTTTTCAATCTCTAAGTTTTTAATCTGTTTCTCAGCTGCCTCAAGCTGCTGTCTGAGGTTCTCGATTTCCAATTTACCTTCGGAGCTGGCTTTCTGAAGCGCATCAAGGTCTGAGAGCTTTTCTTCGGCAGCCTTGAGCTGTGATGTAAAATGATCAATAACCTTGGTTTGCTCATTGCATTTGGCTTGTAGCACCTCTAGCTCCTTTACCTTTAGCTCGGCTTCCTGCAGTTTGTTTAAGGTGTCCTCCATTTCTACTAGGTGCTGCTCTTCCGCTTTGTCCAACTTCGACTGGATGGCTTCCAGACTGTTCTCCTTCTCTTTAATGACCTGCATCAGCTTAGCCCTTAGGGCTTCGAGCTCTTTCATGTGAGCAGACCTTTCTGAGTCTTGCTTGTTCTGCAGATTTTCTATTTCCTGCTGGTAGTCCAGTCTCATTTTCTCTATCTGCGTTTTTAACTCGGCGAATTCGGCTGTCTCGGTGCCGACCCCCTTGCTGAAGGACACCTTCAGCTCCTCCATGGCCTGCTGGTGGGACGCGATGGCTGTCTCCAGCTTAGACTTCCACAGGGCGATCACGTCTGAATTCTCCTTGTTGGCATGGTCGAGTTTGCTTTTCAGGGACTCATTCTCTTTGGAAAGCTTCTCTGTGGCGGCCTGCAGAACCTTTAACTCCTTCTGATGCATTTCTTCCCGGGCTCCAAAATGCTCCTTCAGAGAAGCGACTTCTTTCTGGTGGTCACTATGGGTGGCTTCTAACTTCTCCTGCAAAGCGCTGATCTCTTGCAAGAGGGACAGTGACATGTCCACATCCCCAGCTGGCTTATTGGACTCCAGCCGCCTCCGCAGCTCAGCTACCTCCTGCACTCGCAATGCGAGGTCTTTTTCGAGTTCCATGATGCGGGACTTTTCTGACACCGTGGCCACCTAGTTAGCAGCAGTCAAGGAGAAAGAAGAGACCATTTAAAGGATGAATCACTGATGATTTTCTCTAACCTTGGAGATCTTTAGGGACTACCCCATCTCAGGCACCAGTCAAGCCACCGAGAATGTCTATGTGTCAATCCAGGCCTGACTGTGGCTTAAGCCTGGTTCTAGACACTCCAATTCAAAATATAGTCCAATTACAGTCTTTGGCAAACTTTTCACCATTTTGAGATGCTAAAGGAAAATAAAACTGAATTTTATTGAGCTTAACTCACCCCCCAAATAACTCTTTTCCCTCTAAAGAACCTTAAATCAAGAAGAGTACCCATTAACTATAGTTAGTTAATATAAACAGCACCTTTCAAAGTTCTTATATATTTGCCTTCTGGAAGGAGAATCTTTGTTTTGCCTACTCTACCCAAGGGGTATAAACGCTTCTCTATCTGTTGGCAGTGACTTTACGGAAGTGTGCTGTCCAGTTAGTGGCCATAAGCCACATACAGCTACTCAGCACTTGAAACGAGGCTGTGAGAGTCACATATACATCAAATAATGACTTGGGGAAAAACAGAACATATCTTGTTAACAATTTCTTATGCTGATTATATGATGAAATGATAATAGTTTGGATATATTGGTTTAAATAAAATGTTATTAATTTCACCTGTTCCTTTTAACCTACGCATGTTAATGTGGGTACCAGAAATTTTTAAATTATAAAACATCTGTGGCTCATGTCATAATTCTATTGGGTAGCACTGGCATAAAATTACCTAGGAAATGTTTCAGTGAATACCACAACAACTGGAGAAAAAAAGCCTCAAGTGGATAAAGAAGAACAAATTGACTAGACTTTTTTTTAAGAAAGGACAAGGAAAAAATGGTTACTTACCTGCAATGATACGTAAGAATCTTACACAGAATCCCTCCCCCTTTTAGAGTTTGTAATCGTTCACCGTCTTGCGTACATGTGTCGCTGCCCTAACCCAGTGGTTCTCTGACCTTAGTGTGTGCACGAGTCACCAGGGATATGCGTTCGCAGGCCCACACACGCTGATTCTACCTGAGCTTGGGGACAGAACCTAGGAATCTACTGTTATTTAAACTTGTACCCCAGGATGAGGAAAACCATCTTCCTAACCTGCGTCCTTTTATTCTTAGGAAGCTATTTCTCTCTGTTGTCTGATAGACAATCAGTTCGGTGCACAAAAAATGTGGGAAATGGTAGCTTCGGGCATAAAAAATATTTATTGGGCTAACCTGGGAAATAGAAGGGGATCTTGAATGATTTCAAGACATCAGTGAGTCCCAAATTCCACAGATCAAATGTCCTGCAGGGTGAAGGCTCGTTCCCTCACTGCCTTTAACAGGACAGGAGGCAATGGATGTATGCGTCCTTCAGCCCCTTGGCCCAAACACAGGCTGTGAGGTGGATAAAGACTAAAGGGTTGACCATGAACAAGAAAATAAAGCACTTGGGACTCCCAAGACTGCATGATCAAGTCACTGGACATTTCAGAGCTGGCTGTAATTGTGTTTCAGGATTGTAGGTATTTGAAAGATGGTAATTCATTGACTTAGCTTTTCCTGGGGTGGAGGTGGGGAGGTGAGGACTCGGAGAGCTTGTTACCACAAAATAAGGTACATTATTAAACTCCATTGCTACGATGTCTATAATACAAATAAATTGAACCCAACAGGGCACTAATTCTTAATCAGTCACAACAAAACAGTCAAACTAAGGAAATGCCAAGTAAAAAATGAGGGAAAATAATAATTTGATTGTGGAGCATTTTCACAGCACTTCTATTTTTTATTTCCCCAAATCTGCCCCGGGGCGAAACTATCTGTGTCTGCCTTTCCCACCATAAAAGTCAGGTTACTGTTTCTTATTCTTGCTAATGTCTCTACAGCACCAAGCACACTGTTTATAAACTGGGCTTACTGGCTTAGAGAAATTTTATAGCACTTCCCAAAAAGGAATGTGGGTGATGGGAAATTTATATGGGTCAGTAGTTAGTTCCATACTTGGCAGACCGAGAGTGAGGATCAACAGGACTGTTACAGAAAGGCAACAGTTTGAATCTGAAATACTTGAATAAATCGTGCTGTGAATGGATGCTTTCTTATCCACAGAAAATTAAAAAAAAAAAATTGTTTGCTGACAAAGCTGTATAGGAGAGCACTTCAGAAGTTAAAAAAAAAAAAACAACAAACCCTTGCTTCAGTAGCCAGCCACACCACAGGGGCTCAGTCTCCCTATCAGTCCCTTGTATTTCCCAGATCAAGTCTGACTCTCAGGTAACAAATGCCTGGCACCAAATTACCAGGATTTTTTTCCTTACCAAATACACAGAAGACATCTTTAGTTTTGAGGCCAACTAAGAACATTTTCTTTCTTCTTAAAAAATAAAAAACTTATGACTTAGAGAAGAAAAATGACTTGATTTTCTAGATTTTTTTAGATTAATGATTTCTTGAGAAGAGACTTTTTTACAAACACTAATAATTCAAAAGAAAAAAATCAGGATACCAAATTTGATTAGAGACAATAATTTTTGAAATTTTAAAATTAAGGATCTTGGTGATTTAGCTACTGACAGTCAAATTCAGGATTTAAAAGGTATACATACATACATGTTTTCTTATATGTGACTCAGATTAGTTCTTAAATCTTTTAGCACAAAACGACTTCTGTAATAGACAGACTCCATCCTGTAGTGGTTAAGAGCACAGACTTTGGGGTCAAATGGCCCAAATGCAAATCCTGGCCCCACTATCTCTATTAGCTGTGTGAGCTGGGAATATTAGTTAACCTCTCCGTGCCTCAGTGTCACTCATCTGTAAAATGGGGACAATGCTACTACCTCCCTCGTGGGACTGTGGTGAGACTAAGTTAACATTTGTAAAGTGCTGGGAATAGTGTATATATAAAGAAATGTCACTTTTTTCATTTTTCAGTGAACACATGACTAATGCACTGCCTCCTAGGGCCAAACACTGTGAGCTGGGGGTTGGCAGAAGTCATTCTGTTCCCAACACACTTTTCCCTCCTGACCACTGAGAATTTAACCTACTGGGTAACAGAAATACAAAGAGATCAGGTGCCAAGGGAAAAAAAAAATTGGGGTGAAAATCTTTAACTCTCTTTAAAAGGAGCCAATGTTTTCCATTCTCTTCACCCAAGAGGTCAGGGAAGAAGGCAGAAAAAGAGAGCTAAAGTAAAACAATAACAAAAAAATTACTTAGAAAACCCACTAGGAATATGAGAACAAGAGGACAATTGACTGCTGGTGGCAAACAGGAGAAAGGTTATTTCCTGGTATTCATACAAAGACCCGCAAATGCAGCTGTAGCTGTCCACGCAGTCTGCATAGCTGCAGACTTTAGATGATGATTTTGGCCAAATTAACCAAAGGAATGAATCTTCACCTTGGACAAAAGGTTCGACGTAAAGCACCTGGGCCCACCCATCAGCCTACACCCATGAGGACCTGGGCGGTACCAGGACCAGCAGACTCAAGTCGAACCACTGGGTCAGGGCTGTAGGCCAACTGCAGGGCCCGTCACCCGCGGGGTCCATCGTTCACAAACATGGATCGGCTTCGTTAAATAGTGAAAACCATTACCCTAGTGTCTTCTAACTCCCTCTGGAGTTTGTCAGCTTTGGTCTTTTCAAAGAGCAGGCTCTGTTCAAGCTCCTTAATGCGGGCATGCTCCAGTTTGGTCTGCGTCTGTTAGTAAAAAGGAAGAGGAAGAAACACAACGGTGCCACCGTGACATGCCAGCACAGGAGGAGAAGGGCGCGGCATGCAGGCTGAGCCACCAGTACCTTCCGCCAAAGGGTGAACAGAAAGGGTGATGGAGAAGGGTGAGGGTGGGCTGAGATGGAGAGGCGGGGGGTGACGATGAACACTATGGACGAGAGGATGAGGTGGGCAGGGGGCATGAGCTAGTCTACTGAGAAAGAAAACATGGAAAACACCTGAGGCAAGATGAAAAGTGTCAGATGCATGCAGCCAAATATAAGTTATATTGATAAGTGAAGTTTATCAGCACAAATTAGAATAGTTAATATTCCTCTAATCTATCATTTTCCCTCCTCCCCGCAACAGCTACTTGACATTAATGTGTATGTAACTGACTCAGTGACTTAAAAAAGTAGATTGGCCCTCAAACTGGACATCCATCACCCAAATATGGACAAGATTAATGTCATGAGTCTACATCTGGTTGGTAAGTTCCTAGCACAGATCTCTGTACTTCTGCATACAATTTGATGTGAGCAAGGGTCAAGTATTAAACCTAACGAAGGAAGTCTAGGAACTGGAGCTAAGGAAACCACACCACTGGTGCTGGCTGAGATGAGTGAGAAGGATCTGGGATTCTTAGCAACATTCCCATACATGACAGGTGAGGAGCCATTAAAGTGGGCTTTCCAAAGAGCGTCACAAGGGAAAAAAGAGGAAGGGGATTAGATTTAAAGGAGAAAATTCAGTGACAGTTATGCTTGAGAGCCTCCATCCCTGGAGCTCAAAGCAGGAGAAAAGTTTAGCTGGAACTGGGAAGGGGCTCATACTCTTAATCCTAAAACAATCATTTTGCCTCAGCTCAGACCTAAGAAACATGGTGACTCAACAGAAAGGCAAGAGTTTCAACTCCATGCAAAAAGAGCCAGTAAGATCCTCACATGTTTTAAAACCTCAGATTTTGATGGAACCTGATGCAGAACCCAGAGGGCCATCTCTTTCTAACAGTCTTAAGTGTGGCAGAATCTTAATCAACTTGAAATCATCTAGATCAGTCTGAATGGACCTCTTTTCCCACTCACCTCTCCAACTGAAGAGGTTAGCAATGTAATCAACTGATAAAACCTGTCGACAGACCTTCCCCCGGCAGTTTCTGGTTATTCTGTGGTTTTAACTAGTTGGATAGCTCTGTCTGGACAATATAAGGGAAAAGACAACAAACCCTAAAGTGACAGAAAGCAGGGCAAAGCTTAAGCAGAAAGTAGAATCTTTTATGCTATAAATATCTTTACTCACTCCAGGGGTACTCTAGGGATTTCAATGCATTCAAGGGGTCAGTTTGCTTATGAACCAGGTATAAAAAACCATCATAGAATATTTTCAAAGTAAACAAAAAAATTTCTGTAAAAATTCTTTGCTTCTTTCAGTCTATACACTCAACAAAATAATGAAATAAAAATAAGAAACTTAATTGTTTGGAGAGTCCCCTTCATCTATATGTGCCTTGTGTGTGTATGCTCAGTTGCTGAGTCACGTTCCAATGTTTGTGACCCTATGAATGTGTAGCCCACCAGGCTCCTCTGTCCATGGTATTTTCCAGGCAAGAATACTGGAGTGGGTTGCCACTGCCTCCTCCAGAGGATCTCCCCGATCCAGGGATCGAACCCGCATCTCCTGCATTGGCAGGTGGATTCTTTACCACTGTGCCACCTGGGAAGCCCCAGATGTGCCTTAGACAGAGGCTGTTCAATTTACCTGCTTTCACAAAAAAAGAATCTCATCTAGATCTACATTTTAATAATTGGGGTCACAGTTGCAAGAACAGAAGTGCAAAATTAACAGGAAGAAGCAAAGGCAACAGTACCTTTCTTCTCTTGACACAGAGTTCAGTGTCCTCTGGGTAAAAGGTCACTTCCCACCAGGGAAGCCCCAAGAACACCAGAGTGGGTACACGTTCCCTTCTCCAGGGGATCGTCCCGACTCAGGGATCGAACCCAGGTCTCCCGCATTGCAGGCAGGTTCTTTACTGTCTGAGCCACCAGGGGAGCCCAAAAAGTCGCTACTACTTCCAGATAAAAAGCAAATACCCACTGAACGTGATCTTCTCCCCATTCCAAGATCCTCTGGGTGTCTCCCGACTGGTGAGAGAGTGCCCACGGACGATCTGGGCTCTGCACTGCACTTGGCCAGCCATCAGCAAAAGGAACTAGCAAGCTGCCTCCCTGTCCTTCCCTGTATGTCACAGAAATGCTTGGCTGGATAGGCCCACCCTGCTTTTAGGATTATTACTTTCTTAGACCAGGATACAGTATCCCAAGAGGAGCGTCCTGGGGCCATGGAGGGTGGGGGAGTTGAGAGGGAAAGCCAAAGCTCTGCGAGAAGCGCACAGGAGAGGCAGGAGGGAGGCCTCATGCAGACTGACTCTGGATGCAGCAGAAGGAGCCTACTTTGGGAGCAGAGAAGAGACCCAGATCACTGAAGTAGCTGCACAAAAAGGAACCCTTTGGAACGGAGGCTTTAAAAAAAAATTCAGTCTTGAGTTGTCTATTTCAGCTGCTGGGAAGAAAAATCCTTTGTTTTAATCTCTTTCTCTTGTGGTGGTCAATCAGAAGAGGAAGAAGCTTTCAGGTTTTTTTCAATTGGCATCTTGGCCGGCAGGGTGCGCCATGAGGCCATGCTTTTAAGTACTCTGGTAAGATCGCTTCTGAGCCACTCTGTCTGGTAAGACCTGAATTGGGTGTTTGATAATAAAGAGAGGGAGGAAGAAAAAAAAAACAAAAATATCTCCATACCTTGTGGCACTGCTACTAGAAAAAAATCTCACTTCAAGAATAATAAATTTAGAGGGACGGGATATATGTACACTTACAGCTGATTCACTTTGTTGTACAGCAGAAACCAGCACAACATTGTGAAGCAATTATCCTCCAATTACACATTTAAGAATAATAAATTTAAAACACAGTGTCCTCACTGAAGAATGCTTGCCTCCAGCTTCACCAACTAGGGGAAACACTGACCCAACAAACTGGAAGTCGAATTTCTTGTCAGCCGCACTGGCAGCCATTGGCCAGCAGCAGGCGCTCACACAAAAGGCAATCAGTCTGGGACTCGTGTTCCTTTATTCTAATGGGAATAAATGAAACTTGGGGAAATTTTACCCCAGAATTTCTGTAACAACTTCATCTAATATGTTTTATGTTTCGGTCAGCTATCATATATTTTGGAAGAATTCTATTAAAACTAGAGGCCTTATGAATTAAATGAAGTAGGTTGGGCCCCCAGACATAATTCTTGTCTTTTTGCCAAAATTCTTTATAGAACAAACATGTGCCTGTGTGTTAGACAAATGGGTTTACAGAACTTAGTCATTACATACAATTTCTTCAGGATTCAAATGTAACTGCTTTGAAAGCCACATGCACAGAAATATTAAGAACAATATCTCAAGGTCAGATTATGCAGTTAGTATTTGAGTGTATCAATAAGCATTTTAATCTGTAATCAATCTGTGTTAACAAGGAAAGTATCCATACAGTTAAGTGCCCTCTTACATTCTCAGGATCTTCAGAAATCTGGCTCTTTTGCTATCAGTAAAAAAATAAAAAAATTAACAACAAAAGAGACATTCAACTAGAGTTTCAATATGTGTTAGGGTTTCAGCATAACTTTGATTAATTACATGTTTACCGGACATACTAGCCTATCTAGTGCTGACGTCAATATTTTAACTCGCTCCTCCTCAAAACATTGTAGGCTGTATTTGACATGAATTAGATGATGATATGAAACTTCTAATGAGATTTTGGGGTGTTTTTAAATGGATGAGAACAACACAGAAGTCAACTAAAGGAGTGTGACTCTATATGAAATGAGTGAGGAAGATAGCTGTCAAAATTACTCATAATCCATTACATTCTGGGCCTTATAACAGCAGACCTCAGAAAATGTTTCCCTTACTCTTTGTTGATTGTAAAGATACATTTACTTCAAAAGAAATCAGCCTTCTTATTTGGAAGGGCTTTGAAATTCAAGCATGGGGTGGGCATTCAGTAGACTCTAAAATCGCAATGGTAGCAAAAATGTGTATTCTGAGAACTGCACAGACAAGAAACTTCTATTAAGATATTACAGATTAAAGTACCAAAAATCTGCTAAATTTGAAATTTTTTAAATTTGCATTTGTCATACATCTAGCAGTGGTTTGAAAGCATCAAAGCCATTTAATTCTGGGGTCTTATTAAAAAATTCATATGAATCACTGTCGTCGTTTAGTCACAAAGTCATGTCTGACTCTTCGAGACCCCATGGACTGCAGCCCACCAGGCCCCTCTGTCCACGGGATTTCCCAGGCAAGGACACTGGAGTGGGTTCCCATGTCCTTCTCCAGGGGATCTTCCCGACTCAGGGATCGAACCCGGGTCTCCTGCACTGCAGGTGTGTTCCTTACTACTGGGCCTCCTGGGAAGTCCTGAATAACTGTTAAGAGATGAGAAAAGTTGATGCTAAAGGAAAATCTCTGAATTTAAAGTATGCCATGAAATAAAAATTGCTTTTTCTTTTCTGGTAATTACTAATACTTTAAAAAATCAGTTACCATAACATATATTTATTTTCTATAGGGTTATAAAGGATTTATCCTGCTCAATAGAAAAGGAAAGCTGAGAGTGTTCTGAACCATCATGATAAAATAAAAAATGCTCTTTAAAATGCCATTCTGATCAAGGGAAGAATAAGTAGAGTCTCACTTAGGACACACTGCCAGATTTATGACTTGATTGACTACAATGCAAGGTTTTAAATTTGGAAGCATGAGAAAAGGGTAGTGAAAATTTTACCCGGCTACCAGAGTTGAGATGCATAGTGACAGGCTGGAGGGCAGGCAGCCCCTCAGCCATAGCCCACAGCCCAGAGGTGGGGATTCCTGCCACCCTCTCTGCTGCCTGTTCTGGCCACAGTGGTTTTATCCAAATTTCTGAATACCGCACCCGCAGAAGCTTTAGATGGCTGGTGGGGTTTTACCTCAAGATCGCCCTTAGTAATCGATTCTTCTTCAACCCGGAACTGAAGGTCCTCAACCTTCCTGTGGAATAAAATCAAAACGAAATACTTAAGAAACTAACTAAGGAACACCTCTGCCTTATTCCCCAAATTATATATGTAAAATCAATGTCCTGATGAATTTAGCAGATGACGATGGAAAGAAATGCCTTAGAGATGTAGAAAATGAAGAAATGCATTTTAAAGCCTCTGGTTTATAAATCCACAAAGTGGAGAAGAGCTCTTCTCCATTTAGGAAATGCCAAAGTTTTAACCAGGTATGGATCCCAGAAAGGGAAGAGTTGAGAAAATCAACTGGTTCCCCAGGTCACAACCACCAGAAATGGATCTAATCAAGACAAGATCAACCTGGAAGGAAAAGGTCTGATCACCATAGAGACAGGTATGAGAAGGGAAGTCTATAATTTCTGCCTTCCAGTAACAGAACGTAGCGGGGAAAGTAGCACAAAAAACAAGTCTGTCTTTATACCACCCACATCAGATATTCCAGGGTGAGGTCAGCAGGCTCCCTATGCAAAGATTCCCAGGACAACATGAATACCTGTTCCAAGGCTGGGAGAAAAAGGCTGGGAATAATTTGGGAGAGAGGCGATCAAGGATTCTATTTCTTGCTTCTAAAAATGCAAGCTTTTTCCCCCCAACCATATCATAAAAATCTCTGATAAGGGCTGTGGGTTTTGATCAATGCCATCACAAAGTCAATGAAATATGATATTAGGAAGATTTACAAGACCTGGGTAACACCCACACTATGAATCTTTACAAAATTGGGTATACGAGAAGGAAGAAAAGGAGGACAAAGTCCATCATCACGCTAAGTCGCTTCAGTCATGTCCAACTCTTTGCAACCCTATGGATTGTGAAAAGAAGGACAAAGTCCATAAGCTACGTGCAAAAATAAATAAATAAAATTCACTAGCATTTCTAACAAAGTTTAGAATAAAAAAATTCTACTCAGTAGAATTTTGAGGTTGATGCCCTCAAGTTTACTGAAGAGCTGAGGGAACATTTCTACTGTCCAGAAGTCAGCTCAGCAAGAGCTGGTTTAAAAACCCAAGCAAAAAATAAATAAATAAATAAATAAATAATAAAATTAAAAATTTAAATAAAAAATAAAAACCCAAGCAAGTGGTACAGGGGCCTTGGCCTTCAGAGGGGCCTGGAAGGGTCTGTCAGTGTGTCCTGTCCACTTGTAGCCGTTTTTATGAATGAGATTCAAGGAGAACTTCCTCCCCAGTGGCTAGTCATCTCTTCAGTGAAGCACTGAATGTATGACCCCCCCATCTCATACCTCCCACCACAGCCAGCGCTTGTGATCTTCCTGAGCACTTGGTCATCCTAGAGACCCCTGAGTTACATCACTGTGATCAGAAATGACAGCAGATGGCATTAAGTGCAACTGAGGACAAATGTCCCATAACCCAGAGACAAGTCAATCGATTTCACGCAGACACCTTTCCCAGAGAGCTTGTTCGCTCATGGCCTCAAAAGTCCTTCTATGAAAAGCAAGCTTGCTCTCTTTGTCTCACACAGTTGAGCACTGGATTTCATCCTGCCCTGGATAGTTCTCTAACTGAGAGTTGTGTTTTCCTCTAAAGGCAGTGAGTTTCTCGAGGTCAAGACCCCTCTGTCACTACCCTGCTCCCCAACACACATAATTTCATCAGATACGTGGACAATGTTTCATAAATACCAGGTAACTGGGTCCAGAAAAAAAAAAAAAAAAATCCCCTCTCGAGGAATGGCTGAGGTGGGCCCCAGGGTTGAATGTACTGGCTCGGGCCATCCCCTAGAGGATGTCTGGTGCACAGTTGGTACTCAATACACAGCTGCTCAGTTCATCAGGGCACATCTATCTGGTTCCAAACTTCTCAAGAAAGCCAAGTCAAAGCAAACCCTCCTCACACAGCATGGGGAATCCCATCTCCACTGAACACACAGTCAGTCCTCTGGTTCCAAGGGTTTGACCCCAACAAGGCTGTGGATGGGAAAGCGCTCCCTAAGGTGGTTTAAAAAGGAGAGCAGGTTTTGGGATCACCTTTTCTCCTCTTCAAGTTGGTTGAGAAGTTCCACCTTCTCCCTGTCGGCAGCTTCCACCATCGTTCGCAGCTGGTCCATCTTGGCCTCCAATTCCAGGACGTGCTGGGAAAGGCAAGGGTGTCAGTGAGTGGCCTCCTCCTGACCCAGATGCTGGCCCAGACGTGCCTCCAAAGAGCTACAGCTAAGTGGTACAACTGTGGGTTGGCGTTAGTCAAAAACCTTGTCACGTTAAAGTGCTTTCTATGATCTCTTATAACAGGTTATTCTTGGCAGCACTTCTGGGAGCCGGATGATGAAAAACCACACCATTAAAGCAAAAGGGGGTAATGTTAAAACAACTCTCATCTCTTTTTAAAAGATTTTTTAAGGTGGACCATTTTTAAAGTCTTTATTGAATTTGTTAAAATACTAGTGTTATTGGTTTTATACTTTGGTGTTTTTTGGTTGTGTTTTGTTTTTTTTTTTGGTCACAAGTAGGATCTCAGCTCCCCAACAAAAGATAGAACCTGTACCCCCAGCATTGGAAGGCAAGGTCTTAACCACTGGGCCACCAGGGAAGTCTCCACTCTCATCTTTTTTGAAGCTGAAACTCATACAAAGCATAATCTACAAAACAGGAGTTGTAACCACTGCTAAGGTCCTGGTATATAAGCTCATCTGACAACAGACAGGCCAAGAGACCTGGATGTAAAGACCAAAGAGCGCAGCAAACTCAAGAAGAACAGAACTTCATCTTTATGATGATACAAACTGGGACCCAGGGCACAGCTTTCAAACAAGCCCAGCAAAGACATCTATGCTCACTTCAGCACACTCGAGATCAGCTCCCCGGCTCCGAGCACCAGGTATGCTGCCCAGCCTCCTCCCTCAATTTAGAAACCGTCACCGACGTCGCGACAAGATCAGCCTAGAACCCGTCACCATCTCCACCACAAGGTCAGGGCCAGACTTCACCTGGTCGTGTCCGTCCCGGGCCAGGGCGAGCTCCTGCTCTATCTCCCCCACGTGGCTTGTGGCCTTGGCCACCTCCGCCCTCTCTAGATCCCGTTCGGCCAGCAGCTGCTCAATGTGCTGCTGCTTCTCCTTCAGGGCCTCCTGGAGGGCGGTGGTGCCGGAGATCTTCCTGGCGTAACGGGAGGAGGTTTCGGTCAACTGCAAAGGAAAGTTAAAGACGTGAAGGGCAGCGATGCTATGAGGGATGTAGGGAGAGGGTGGTGCATGCAGGGCGGGCGTCTCCTCCGCAGAGTAAAAGCGCTGCCCTGGCTCGCAGGCTTGCCCAGGCTTAGGAAAGGTTTTCCATCGTGGAAACAAGATGGCGCATGCCTCGAGCCTGTCAATGTCACAAAGAACCCACCGATGTAAAGAGGCCACAGAAAAACCAGGAAGGTGTTCGTGGCTCAAAATCAAAGGTGCCCTGAGCTGGGCTGAGGGGGCCGGGTGGAAAAATCCCGCAGGACCCAGGTCACAAGCTTCTCAAGACTCCATTTCCACCTGGACTTCATGAATAGTTATCTTCTCATGAAGACAGTGTGGCCAATCTTCTGTTCCTTAGACTTCAGGATGAGACTTTTTTCAACTTCTTGAGCTTCTACACACCATTAAGTGACCATGATGTCACCCACGGAATCACAGACCTCCTTCAACTGATTACATAGTTTACACACTTGGAACTTTGTCAGATTTTCTTCACCTTTCTTCTAGAATGAAAGGCATAGGTGATTTCACCCAGGGATCCAGCTGTGAGGACCTGATTGCCAGTCCCCAGAAAGATTTACAAGGATAAGATGAAAAGGAAACTCATGTTGTGCTTTCAAAGCATGTGTGAATGGGTGAGTGTGCAAGTACACACATAAGAGAAAGGAAGAAAAAGGGCACGGGGGTGGGGGGGAGAAAAGGGGGAAAGGAGAAGTTCATGGAGAAAGAGAAGTAGGGGGAAGAAGGAGAGAGAAAAAGAGTGGATGAGAGGGGGAGAGGGGAGAAGAGCAGGAGTTAAGGGAGAGACAGCGGCAGGGGGAGGCGTGGAGAAAACCTGTTTCTGCTCTCATCTCTGCTGTTTCACACAGCAGACACCTCCTCAAGGTGCCTGTCATGTGAAAACACAGAGAACAGAACCTTCTGTTAAAGAGTTCAGAGGTCATTTGGACAAGCTGAATAACAATCTTGCAGGCTGGACTCTGGGGGGCTGGGAGGGGCTCCAGAAGAAGCTGCAAACCTTTGGCCAGCGTTTGTCCGAGGCCATTTACCAAGCGATCATTGGCATGAGGAGAATGCCACTGTTTCTACTGAGAGAAATTTCTTGAATTACTTAAACATATGAGGGGGAGGGGGATTTCCTGTTCTCTCTTTTAACCACCTGACCTTGACTTTCCAGTTTCACTATGTGGTTATACTTTCTCGTACTAATATTTCCTCCCTTTAACAAAAAAGAATTATTTATTTGGCCGTGTCAGGTCTACATTGCGGCATGCAGGATCTTCATTTGTTTCAGCACGTGGAATCTTTAGCGTGGCATTTCAACCCTCAGTTGTGGCATATGGGATCTAGTTCCCCAACCAGGGGTAGAACCCCAGGCCCCTTGCATTGGGAGCGTGGAGTCTTAGCCAACATTTCTTCCTGAATACGCGAAATCTGAGCTTCTCAAACCCTGCAGGGAGACACACCCCAGGGTGCTGCAGATAACTCGCAGGGTAACAGTGACACCTGTTGGACATTATGCAAACTACTAGCTTGGAGGCAATTCAGCTTCAACCTTGGATTGTATTTACAATGACACTACATTCCTTGTCACATCTCTCCAAAGCTGGGTTTTGGCCACTGCCAGGACAAAAAGCCCAAATCAATGCAGCACAGAAAATGAGGGTGGCAGTGTTCACTACAAGTCCAAGGTCTGATAGGATGTGCAATGCCCATGAGGAGCAACCTAATAGTAACTCACTGTGGTTATTTAAGAATGAATTACAAATACTATTTTTGCTTTCCGCTAATGAGTATCATTTTTTTTTTTGAACAGTTACTAAACCGTGAGGACATAAATATTAAGTTTTTTGGACTGAAATACTTAATAAACATAACTGTTAGCTATTTTTTTGGCCTACAGGCACTGTGAAAAAATAACAGAGACTCTAAAGGTTCTGTGGAACCGTGATAAATACTGTCAGAAGATCATTTTGCATTCAAGAATCTTTCAGCTTTTTTTACATATGTACAATGGATCATATTGCTGAGCTGTATTTTTAGGAAATCATGCATTTGATTATTCTATGTTTTCCACATATTCATTTATGGTGATTTCTGGTTTAGAAACTATAACCACTCAATATAAAAAGATATAAAAATAAGCTGCTTTAAAAGGCAAGGCAATGAGACTCATTTCTCTTTTGCTAGTTTTCTTCAAAGAGGAATCAGAACTGGTCTAAAAATTAAGAGGAGAGGTTGGGGGGACAGAAAGGGCTTGGGGAATCTCCAAAGAAATGGACACAATTATAACATAATAAAAATGTCTCATTAAAAAAAAAAAACACACTCAAGAAAGAATTTCGATTCTAGAGTAGACATGTCCACAGAATTGCTCCTGGATTAGTCCTGAAAATGTAAACTCATGTCCTGAAACATAAACTCGATGTCCACATTACAGCTGGCTGACTAACTCTCAACAAGGCTTCATCCAAAGAGAGGGTTTTCTTCACCTTCATTTCGCTCAGACTTTCTAAGAGTTCTTGTCAAGCTTTTCTTATCAAGTTCACTTGTAATTTTCATGTTCAAGATGCAGGCTTTTATATGCAGAATGACATAGTCCAAGCAGGTACCTGTATCACCTGACCGTAAGGGGAAGAAGTCCAATGGCTGAAGAGGAGGGTGGCCCTGCTATAAAGAAAGATGCCCCCAAAGGTCCCATCCCTGCTCAGTGTCAACGGAAAGAAAGCCAAGCGAGATCAGGGGCCAATAGCCTTACTCCCCAATCGCGCCACTTCACATTCTAATTCCTGTCTGCAGTTCATTGTCATGAACCAGAGACCCAGAATCCAGTCTGGAGTGTAATCTCACACAGTCATGTCAAATTTGAACAGTACCTACCTCACTTCAAGCGAATAAACTAAAGGGCAGGGGGTGGAGGTGGGGAAGCAAAGCCAAAAAGTCATTGCTTTGGCCCTAAGAAAGCATGACGTTAACAAACAGAACAAGATGCTGCCTATTTTGATTCTGATGATTTTATCTCACTGATCAAAGCAGGAAAAGGGGAGAAAGGGAGAGAGAGTGGGAAGGGGAGATGGAGAAAGGAGGCAACACAGGGCCTTTCAGGCATCTTTTCCAGTTGTCTAAGTTCTTCTCTGCATCCTTGGGCCTGAGGCAGGAACACTCCACACCCATTGAACTGCTTTCAGTGGGTGAGACTGCATGAACACAACATGAAAATTCTAAGAACATGCCTTTTCTCAAAATACTTTTAGCTCCTAGTCTGACAGCAAAGAGAAAGAGACCCAGGTCCTTGGGGAAAGGGATCCCTCCAATTTTCCTGTCTTCCTGATGCAAAAATAATATCAGAATGATCAACCATCCCATATGTTAGACTAGGGAGTCGTTACTATGGATTCACCAAACACTGTGGTATCTCCCAGTCTTAGAAGTCTGAAAGGAGCTGTTAAAAATTCTTTATTTCAAACTTGTAGTGGTGCTAGAGGTTTGGGTTCTCTTTTGTTGCAAAATGTGTAAGGACGTTCACAAGCCACAGTGAAGGAACAATTCATACAAGGACAAGGGGAGGTGTAACCTTTCCTAAAGCAAAGCAGGCGTGCTGATGGGGGTGGGGAGCATCTGATGTGCCTGGAATGCAGAGACACACAGACGGGGAGGCTCACCAGTCCTGTCCGGCTGGGCTTGCTGCTCACAGAGGAGGCCACGGAGCTCATGGAGCTGAGAGAGGAGGCGGACGGGCTGCGCTTCATGCTGGCGGGCGTGGTCGCCATCACTCGCCTCACCGCAGCCGCCTTGGCTTTGGCTGGCGTGGTGGAGGGGAAGCCAATCTTGGTGACTTTGTGGACCGGAGCAAACAGGCCATATTTGGGTTGACACTGAAAATACCTTGAGGGGACAACAATTAAGGACAGTAACAAAAAGCGGCTTAATGACAAGAAAGAAAAACTTATAACCAAAAGGCTCTCCTGACTCTTGTGACTGGCTTGCTGTGAATTCTACCAACTGGCTGAGGTGGTACACCCAGCCTGCAGCGTTCACTGGGTGTGCAGGCTGATAAATAACTTCAGTAATGTCTTCAAAGACACACGAGGAAACAACAATGTGATACGCAGAGACGGAATCACTTGTCTGTTGCTAAGATTCTATGTAAAAAGGAAGTCATTTCTACTATCTGATAAACACACAGCAGAAGAGTTCAGCAACCCAGTGATCCCACCTAATAAAACCTTGCTAAACAAAGGGAAAAAGAAATCAAACAAGCACCTAGTTGGCAAAGTCACTCAAGTAAAGGTGGAGAAGTATCAGGTGGTTAGTCAGTTATCAGACTGACACTTGGAGATGTTACGACTCTAGCAAATTTTAACATCTTAATATCAAGAATATGAACGCTATAGCTTCATAATCATCGCAGCACTAAGAGATTTTTGAAAATCTCAAGGCATTATTACTGTATTTGGTGCATAGCACCTATATACTTATAATCATCAGCTGTAATAAATACATCCCTCTGGATACTGACAATGGGGGGAGGCCTGTGCACGAGGTGGGGCAGGAGGTCGAGAAGGGCTATCTGCATCTTCCTCTCAATTCTTCTGTGAACTGAAAACTGCTCTAAAACAAAAATAAAATCTTAAAAATAAATAGATACATAAACCCAATGCTTGCTCAGAATCTACTCAGATGCACTGCACATATCACTAAAAGAGAGTCAGGGGACTTCCCCAGTGGTCCAACGGTTAAGACTCCGCCTTCCAATAGAGGGAGTGCGGATTTGATCCCTGGTCAAGGAATTAAGATCCCACATGCCACAGATCCCATGTGCTGCAGGGTGCAGCCAAAATTTTAAAAAATAAGTAATTTTCTTAAAAAGCTGACACACACACACAAAATTTTTTTAAAATAGAACAAGGGAAAAAAAAAAAAAAGACAGAGAAACCATCTAAGAGAGAACAACTAATCCTAGTGGAAGGGAAAATCAGTAGATGAGTCTTGGGAAATACAAGTGCAGCTCTTCAAAATGCTCATGTCCATTTTATTACACACACTGGGTGGGGCTGGCTTGAGCATCTTTACATGCAGGAGGGAGACGAAATTCCAACAGCAGACGCACCTTGTTCCAGCAACAGCCCCGTCGTTCTTCCCAAGAGGCTCATCCAACTCCACGCCACACCACTCCCCCTTGGCGAAGTCTGTCTCCCCAAGAAACCGGACTACACCGGCCTTCGTGCCACCAACCTGGAAGCAGAGAATAGTAAAAGGAAGAGGTGAACAAAATTCCACAGCTTAATCCTTTGCAGTTAGAGCCAATCATTAATACTTTGTTCCATCATTTCTGTAGGCAGCTCTTCTCTTAACCCCCTCTCCAACTGTTTAAAGACTTCTCTTCAAAGGTCAGCAAAGGTCACCTGGGTTCTGTTGCTAGAGTGATCCGATACCTGCTGCTGCTGCTAAGTGTCCGACTCTGTGTAACCCCATAGATGGCTGATACCCGGTACAGTCCAATAATGAATTCTTTAGAAAAAGGGAATAATTACTATTATTACTATTACTTCATGCCAATAGTAATAATTACTGTTACTCCAGAGGGAGTTTCCTGCTTCAAAATAAATATCAGCTAAAAAAAATACAACCCCTACATTACTAAAAGAAAAACAAAATTTGTGTATAATCCACTGTAACAATGGCTGTGTTCATTTTCTCAAACTTCCTTTACATCATTACCCATGTAAAGCAATAACATATACATATTAAGGACAAATATTCATACATCCACATATATGAAATATTAATTCTTCAAAATATTTAAAATATTGATATTTTCTACAGTGAGGCTCTTCATTGCTTCACAACTATTAAAACGACAGTTCTTCACATTTTATTTCACATGAACTGGTCAAAGCTTTGAATCTTTTTAAATGTCTCTTTGTCCCAGCTGCTGGCGATGTAACATGCAAACATTATTTCCAAAATTATCCCATCACCATTTACTAATCCTTCCTTTGCCACTATTTTTGTTTCAGGTACTCATTTTTATCATATTCTCTCTCATGTGCACAGAAAGAGAACAGATCTGAGTCTTTTTACAGTTTCAGAAATTCAGTATCTGTGCTACTACCATTACATTGTAATTACTGCTACTTTGCAACCTGTATCGTATTTGCTAGTGCTGGTTTTCCTTACTACTCTTCTTCAGAATATTGATCTTTCTTACTTTTAATTAAGCTTCTTTTTTTCTTCTTAAATTTTTTGGCTGAGCCTCGTGGCTTGCAGGATCTTAATTCCCCAACTAGGGATGGAACCTGGGCACCTTTTTCTCAATTAAAAAAAAAAAAATTCCCCAATTATAAAGGTGGTAAGTCACTGTAGGCCACTGAGAACATCACAAACAGAAAATACATGTTATTTGTGTATTCTCAACAGCCAGGGACAGTTGCTGTTGACATTTTGACATTTCACTTTCCCTGCCATATTATGGTAGCTGTTTAGTATCCATAATACAGATGTATCACAATACGGACTTCACTCAGTTTTTGTTTGGGATGTTCCCTTTTTTCTTATTGATTAAAAAAGTAACTCTTTATAATAAATTAATTCTTGAATAGACGATGCATTGTCACAGTTGAAAAGCTTTCAAATGTTAAGTATACATCAGGACTTCCCTGGAGCTCCAGTGGTTAAGACTGCCTTCCAATGCAGGGGGCGCAGGTTCAATCCCTGGTCAGGGAAATACGGTCCCACATGTTCAGGGCGCAGCCAAAAATAATTTTTTAAAAAGCATGTATCTAGAGAAGAGCCTCTCTTCCTAGACTTCTGTCCCTACCTGCCCCCTCTCCCCACCACAGGTAACCTCTGCTATTGATGTACAGTATTTCTTTCATGCCAGCATTTCTTCATGATCTAAAGGCAAATGTTAAATCGCATTTTCACTCCTCCCTTTCATTTTTACACTAAGGCCAGTGCACTACACGTGCTGTCCCGCACCTTGCTTTATTCCACATAAAGACACAGAACGTCCTGCTTGTGTTTACATTCGCATGTTGTTCCACTGCATGGATTCACTCCAGTTTATTAAATCAGCCCTTACTGGGAGACATTTAGGTTATGTAGGTTTATTTATTCAATAAATTTAAAAGTCATTTTAGTTAATTAAAAAAGAGTCCAGTGGGACTGTGTTAAATGTAGATTACCTTGGGAAGATAACTTATTTAATCAACCTTCACAAGGAACTGGCTTTTCAGTTTTTCCTTTTTGTTTTTAATGTTCTCTAGTTTATTTAATTCATTCTTTATCTCACTACTTCCTTTTTGTTACTTCCTTGGGGTTTATTACTCTCCCCTTCCTAATGTCTTAAGATCAATACTAATTTGCTTTTTTTTTAAAAAAATTAATTTTCTTTGGCTGTACTCCATGACTTGTGGGATCTCAGTTCCCCGACCAGGAGGATCAAACCCTTGGCAGTGAAAGTGCAGTGTCCTAACCACTGGACCACCAGAGAACTCCCTAATTTGCTTTTTAATACCGAAGTTATTTGTTTCCAGTTTTTCTCCAAACACAGCTTCCTGAGGGTTTGGGATGACACGTGTTTTTTTTCCAGCTCTATTTAACCTTTGTTGAGGATAGAAAATATTAAAGCCTCAAAGCTACTGTGTATACTTTTTCTCTGAAAACGAAATTCTTTGTGAGTCTGATTTGAGGACCCAAAGCAGTTATGGTTGAAGGTACGAAGGCAGGCAGGGAGTGTGAGGGTGACAGCGTGCAGGTGGCCGCTCAGAAACGCCCTGGGGTCGCGACAGGCGCCCCGAGGAAAGACAGAATTGGAGGCTGGAGAAGACTCCTCGCAGGAGCCGCTGTGTCCTGCGCTGCCACCCATGGCGCGCAGCAGAGTGGAGGAGCACCTGGCAAACGCCTGCTGAGGAGATGAAAGCAGACTTCTCCGTAGGGAACTTACAGCAAAGGCCACTTCCCCGCGTAAACCAATGAAAGGAAAAAGGTATGCAGTGGCTTGAGGTTGAATTTGATGGCTCAGAAGCGAGCAGAGGATGAGCTATGCTAACACAGGTTAAGTAAGCATGGGCTCCGAGTTGGACAGATTCACATGCCGGCTCCGTAGGGCTTCCCTGGTGGCTCAGAGGTTAAAGCGTCTGCCTGCAATGCGGGAGACCTGGGTTCAATCCCTGGGTCGGGAAGATCCCCTGCAGAAGGAAACAGCAACCCACTCCAGTATTCTTGCCTGGAGAATCCCATGGACGGAGGAGCTTGATGGGCTACGGCCCACAGGGTAGCAAAGAGTCAGACATGACTGAGCGACTTCACTTTCACTTTCTGTCTATGGATGAGACAAGTCGCTTAATTTCTAAATCTTAAGTTTCCTCATATGTAAAATGGAATAATTATAGGGCTGTTGTCAGGATTAAATAAAATAACCCACATAAAATTGCTTCGTGCAATGTCTGACATATATTAGCAGCAAGCGTGTCCATGCCTAAGAGAGTACTAGTTCCAGATCTGGCAAATCGGACTTTTTAACACACTTCTTGGTAACCATGGAACGTATGAATAGCAACCTGCATAGAACTGGCCTCTGTTTCATCCGTCCTCTGATTCCACACCTTCCTAAGCAGCAGACTAACCAACATCACATGAGCAGAACATAGCACATTAGTCAAAGATGAGGCAATCTCTCCAGATAATCTGCTGGATTCTTTGGGGGTGAGTCTAAGTTACTATCATGACCACTGTTTTTCCAAGAGGCGTCGGACAGGCTGTGGGCTTGTTAAACAAACCAGCAAACTCTCCAGACAAACCATGGCTTCACTCAGTTCAGAAGCTTTATAGCAAATTACCACAAACAATAGATCAGCAATGTTTCCTCTAAATGCAGGTAACAGACTATATGCCTACCCTGAATGCCACAAAGTTTGTTTCAAATGGATGATTACTGGTTCCTGCTGCTGCTGCTGCTAAGTCGCTTCAGTCGTGTCTGACTCTGTGCGACCCCATAGAATGCAGCCCACTAGGCTCCTCCGTCCCTGGGATTCTCCAGGCAAGAATACTGGAGTGGGTTGTCATTTCCTTCTCCAATGCAGGAAAGTGAAAAGTGAAAGTCAAGTCGCTCAGTCGTGTCCGACTCCTAGCGACCCCATGGACTGCAGCCTACCAGGCTCCTACGTCCATGGGATTTTCCAGGCAAGAGTACTGGCGTGGGGTGCCATTGCCTTCTCCTAGAATGAACAGTTTTCATATCCTTTTCCCTCTCCCCTAATCTGGAATTCTTGACTCATATAACAGATGAAATGCTTTCCTTTCCCCTATAAAAGATCCTCAGTGATTATTCAAAATATCCTCAACAGAGACAGAAAGTCACATGAAGTCCTAAATCACTTACTTTTCTACTTAATCATTTTACAATGTCTTTTCTAAGCATCTAAATATGATTTTCTAAAGCTAAGTTTTATTTCTTATGTATTGAAGAGAACTCAGAGTATTATAGTATGTGCATTTACATTAAGTATAAGCCACAATTTTCAAATCTATGTTTCAGGGGTAGATAACAAGATTATTAAAAAAATTTTTTTTTTAGAACATTGAAACGAAAAAATGGGCAAACACAAATAATTACCATTCATTCTCTTTATTTTTGGAATATATATATATATATGTGTGTGTGTGTCAGGAGTCATATATATATATATTCACACACACACAGACACATGTTAAGAGTCATATATATTGCATGTACACACATATATGACTCCTAACACTGTGGTCAACCTAAGTCAAAATTAGAGGTCACCACTGGAGACCTCTAATTAGTTCAAACTATACCTCTTAACTCAAACTAGAAACTTGGCTAAAGGAAAAGCTACCTGTGCTCATGCTTTAGCAAATGTCAGATTTTTAAATTCTCATTCATTCATTCAACATGTATTTCTTGCATGCTTGGGCCCTTGGATACAAAATAAACCAAAAGAAGTGTTGACCCTGATAGAGAGAAATCCAAACAATTCCAGCAAAAAGCGATAAGCACTTGAAGTTTCTAAAAAATGCTGTGGGACCAGAGATAGACAACCTCCTTGTAAACTCTTAGGAAAAATAAGAACTCTGATAAATTCTGCAGGGCTAATGAATGGGTCCAATAACAGGAAATGGGAAACCTTTAATCCTCTCTCAACCCTCCCATCTATTCATCATCATGTCCCAAACAAGCCATTTAACCTCACTGTGCCTCAGTTTATAAAGCTATAAAATGTCCAATGAGTGGCCACGAAGGACTGTTCCACAGGGCTCTCTGAGCAACAGAATTCTGTGAGGTGGCTGCTTAGCTGCCACGTGGTTAAGTTAAGCAGCTTAATTTAAAAAGGTAAACATGGCTAACCGGTATTTACCAATACAAATTTAGCCCTGACTTCACACTTAATCACCTGTGAGACGACCTGTCAGTAGTTTACGCCACCTCAGCTAGAGAACAGTCCAGCTCTGGGCAGCTCTACTGTGACAAACCCCTGCCAGAAAGGTAAGGTCCGCCTGGCCCAGTGTTCATCCGAGGGTCCTAACTGCATCTCCCATCATACTTCAGTGTTACTCCTGCCCTTTAAGGGTATCATGTGACAACAGTATTTAAAACACTCTTTTTTTCTTTTCTATTTTTTGGCCACATATGGGATCTTAGTTCCCCGGATCTAAGGATCAAACCCAGGGATCAAACCCATGCCCCCTAGCAGTGGGAGTATGGAGTCCTAAGCACTGGACTGCCAGGGAAGTCCCAACCCTCTGATTCTTTTGACAACATTTTATGAGTACCTACTGCGTGCCAGGCATTGTTCTAAGTGCTGGGCAGAAAGCAGTGAATGAGACAGAGAGTTTCCAGACTTTCACGAAGCCTAAATCCTGGTCTGGGGAACTAGACAATGAACAAATAAATTAAATGATGTCATTTTCAGTACATAGAGGGCTGTAAAAAGCACACAGCCAGGTGAGGTGATAGTGCTGTGAAGGGTCTTTAGTTGGGGTGACAGGGAAAGGCTCCTTAAGGAAGTGACATCTGAGTCAAGGCTCAAGGACTTTGAGACACCGGTCATGCAAAGACCTGGGGGCAGAACATTCCAAGCAGAAGAAAGGGCAAATCCTAAGGAGAGAATGAATCTGGGTGCTGAAGTGACTGCAAGGAGGCCAGTGTAGCTGGAGTGCAGTGAAAAAGGAGCCAAGCAGAGAGAGCCGAGCTTGGAAGTGTGGGCAGGGTCCACAGCATCAGACTCTGCGGGTCCCTGGAAGGAACGGAGATGTTTATTTTAATGCAGTGGGACATCCATTAGGGAACACTGGGCTGGTTTTGGTCACTGCCAAGTCTCCAGCACCTAGAACGCTGCCTGGCACACACACAGCAGACACTCGGTGTAATCACTGGATGAACTGCAGGGTGGTAAACACAGCTGTTGAGCCATCTTTTCTCTAGACCAAATAAACAGAACCTTTCTTTCACTATTCCCTTTTCATCATTTTGAGTCTCCCTATCTACAAAATTTGATGGTAAGTAAGTTCTCTTAAAAAACTAAAAGAGCAGATGACGGACATTCTCTTATACTTTAATTCTCCCTAGAACAAACAGGTAAACAAAAATGACATAATGAGGAAGACGCCACTTAGAAGTTATGCTTGACTTGCACTTCTATCTCTAGAAATTAATCTTTCCTTCTGAAAAACATATTAACTCCTTCAGGATTCAGGACCCCAAAAATATCAAGAAACAGGAAAAAAAAAAAGTTCAGGGGAAGAAGATTAACTTGTTACCACGGAGAGTGAGCATAAAACTGCTTTACAATATAAGATTATAAGCACCAAAAACGTGACATTTTAAACCATAAGCAAGAATGCGTTTAAGGGTATAGACAAATCTATTTGCAGGGCAGAAATAGATTCACAAACACAGAAAAAAGACTTGTGGACACAAAGGGGTTAGGGGAGGCAAGGGTGAACTGGGAGATTAGGACCGACACGTACACACTAACACGCGTGAGAGAGACAGCTCAGGAAACGGCAGCCCACTCCAGTGTTCTTGCCTGGAGAATCCCAGGGACGGGGGAGCCTGGTGGGCTGCCGCCTACGGGGTTGCAGAGTCGGACACGACTGAAGTGACTTAGCAGCAGCAGTGGGAAGCTGCTGTAGAGCACAGGGAGCTCAGCTGGGTGATGTGATGACCTAGAGGGGAGGGACAGGGGACGGGAGGGAGGCTCAAGAGGGAGGGGATGTATGTATACACATGGCTGAGTCACGCTGTTGTACAGCAGGAGCTAACATTACACTGGAAAGCAATTATACTCCAATAAAATTTTTTAATTAATTAAAACTAAATAACTAGGTGAGGAGATAAATAAGACGTGGTATAACCCTAAAATGGAGTATCATCAGTCATAAAAAGCAATGAACTACATGATGAACCGCAAACACTCTGCTGAGTAAAAGGAACCAGACATTACAAAACTATGGAAGATTTGGGGGCGTTTATAGGAAATATAGGCTTCTCTGGTAGCTCAGCTGGTAAAGAATCCACCTACAATCCAAGAGACCCTGGTTGGATGGGAAGATCCATTGGAGAAGGGATAGGTTACCCACTCCAGTATTCTTGGGCTTTTCTGGTGGCTTAGCTGGTAAAGAATCCGCCTGCAATGTGGGAGACCTGGGTTCGAACCCTGGGTTCGGAAGATCCCATGGAGAAGGGAACAGCTACCCACTTCAGTATTTTTGGCCTGGAGAATTCCATGGACTGTATAGTGCCAGAGAATTGATGCTTCTGAACTGTGGTGTTGAAGAAGACACTTGAGAGTCCCTTGGACTGCAAGGAGATCAAACCAGTCAATCCTAAAAGAAATCAATCCTGAATATTCATTAGAAGGACTGATGCTGAAGCTCCAATACTTTGGTCACCTGATGCCAAGAGCCGACTCATTAGAAAAGACCCTAATGCTGGGAAAGATAGAAGGCAGAAGGAAAAGGGGATGACAGGGGATGAGATGGTTGGATGGCATCACCGACTCAATGGACACTGAGTTTGAGCATGCTCCAGGAGATGGTGAAGGACAGGGAAGCCTGGCATGCTGCAGTCTGTGGGGGTCGCGAAGAGTTGGACACAATTGACTGACTGAACACCAAAAATAGGAAATATCTGTGAAAGGCCAATGTGCAGAGACAGAAAATGGATCATTGATTGTGCCTGGGGCTGGAGGTGCTGGTGGAGAATGACTTGCAGACTGGCAGGAGGAACTTTCCAGGGGATGCAAATATTCTAAAACTGGATTATAGTGACTGCATAACTGTGTACATTTATTAAAAATTATGGAATGTTTGGATGCATAAATTACACCTTCATACAGCTGCTTAAGGAACAAAACAGATACAAGTTAAATAAAAGGAAGGATTAGCTTAAAATTAAGATGGAGGTGATGGATACATGTTAGAGCAGCGAGAATGGGAGGGACTCCCCGAGGGGCTGACAATGCAGAAAACTGAAACACCATCTGGGTGTCCCACAGCATTTATTTATTTACTTTTTAAAACAAAAGACAGGGACTTCCCTGATGGTCCAGTGACTAGGACTCCACACTCCCAATCCAGGGGGCCCAGGTTTGATCCCTGGCCAGGGAACGAGATGCCACATGCCACAATTAAGACTTGGTGTGTTGGTGCAGCTAAATGAATAAATGCTTTTTTAAAAAAAAATAAAATCTATTTGTAACTGTTTAAACATTTAATAGGAACCGGAAAAAAAAAAAAAGAAGAAGAATCTGAGACTGATAAAAGTACAGAATATTTAATTGTAAGAGTCACTTTACATCTTTAGAGCACTAAGATCAAAAAAGTTTAGCAAAGACTCTGGTCTTGGGAGCAGACTCATCTTACTCATGACTATTTCTGAGACAGACTCCTTGACCAACTGCCCCAACTCTCATTTGCCCATGGGCTCAGCACATAACTAAAATTAAAAACATACAGATCGTGGCGCTCCACTCTTTTGAGCAGGGGAATTTGGGAAACTCGGAGCCAAATCCTCTTTTGCTAACAGCAGAGGGAGAACCCAGGGCTTCCCCGGTGGCTCAGATGGTAAAGAGTTCGCCTGCAATGCAGGAGACCTGGGTTTGATCCCTGAGTTGGGAAGATCCCCAGGAGAAGGAAACCGCAACCCACTCCAATATTCTTGCCTGGAAAAGTTTCATGGACAGAGCAGCCTGGTGAGCTACAGTTCATGGGGTCGCAGAGAGTTGGACACACTGATCAACTAAACACAAAAGCATCAAAAAACCTCCAGTGCAACAAAACTGCAGCTGGGACAGATTCAAAGTTGGTATAGAAGTGAACTGTAATTGTATTAGTCACTCAGTTGTGTCTGATTGTTTGTGACCCCATCCAGGCTCCTCTGTCCATAGGATTCTCCAGGCAAGCATACTGGAATGGGTTATCATGCCCTCCTCCAGGGGATCTTACAGACCCAGGGATCGAATCTGGGCCTCCTGTTTCACAGGCAGATTCTTCACCATCTGAGCCATCAGGGAGGCCCCCAAGAAGTGAGTACATGCCAGACAAACAAGTTACAGATTGAGCCTTGGTAAGCACTGATGTGCTGAAATGATGCTCTAAATTCTGAAACATCAACTGCTAAAACTCATGACTTTCATAACTGGAAGAAGGAACCACTAACCTTGAAACTAACAGATCCAGAAGGAACTCCTTGAAGGTAACAGGTATAAAGGGCCGCCACAAGTATGAGGGGACTCGTGAATTCACAGGCTGCTACTCATGGATGCTACAGGACCGGAAAGCAGAAGTCCTGAATTCTAAATCTAAAACCTGCCTTCAACACACTGTATGTCCTTGTCTGTAGGACAATATAATCACAAAAACTGCCTACTTCAGAATTACGCTACCGGTCATCAACTCTATATAACAGGTTCTACAGTAAAAACACCTAAACTTGAATTGCAGAAACATCACTCTTAAGGTTGTACAAACTTGGGCAAGTGACTATACTTCTTAAAGCCTATTTTCTCGTCAGTTCTGTGGTACTACTCCATTCACTGCTGATACAGAGTTCCCTGGTGGTCCAGTGGTTACGACTCCTCACCTGCTGAGGGTCCAGGTTCAATCCCTGGTCAGGGAACTAAGATCCCACAGGTTGTGCAGCCCAGCCAAAAATGAAAATTTTTAATTAAAAAAAAAAAAAATAAAGGATCCACTGCTAAAACATTAAATGAAATGCATGGGATACTCCAAAGACTAACAGCCATATTTCTTTTCCTTTTTTTTTTTTTTAAAGCAGTTGTACAGATATAAAGGATATTGAAAGAGCACAGGGTCAAAGACTTCAGACAAACGTTATGCCTTGAACTTAACAAAAGTGTTGAAAAAGTAAAAGAGTAAAGCTTTAAATTTTCAGTGAGAAAAAGAGCTACCATTTATTGAGTGTTGACTGCTAAGAATGATATATGCATCATCTAGTGATGAGATGTTTGGACAGCATCTCTGACTCAATGGACATGAACTTGGGCAAACACTGGGAAATAATCCGGGACTGGGAGGCCTGGCATGCTGCAGTCCACGGGGTCACCAAGAATCAGACATGATTTAGCAACTGAAGAACACCGACAACATCTACTTTAACCCTCACAACAATGCTAGAGGTGAGCACTATTACTCCACCTTGTTTTCACAGACAAGAAAACTAAGCAGTTAAATAACTTGCTCAGGCCATAACGGCAGTTAGACTCACCTTATGTTTTTAGCACTGCTATACTGCCTCTTAGGTAAAACAAACAAAAGAAGAATAAACCAATCTTCATGTCAAATTCGGGGATTCGTGAATGTACAGCATATAGACCTTCAACACTGTTTCCTGCCTTTTTAGCACAACAGGACCTAGTGTACATTTCCTTCCTTTTCCTAGACCTAAAGCTGATAGTTTAAAAGGCACAGAAGTTCTGAAATAACATCCTGTGATGTCTGAGTTTTCCAAGACACTCAAGGAGACAGGATCTCGTATTTATCCACATACTATCCGAAAGCAAAAATTAAAAACCAGAGAGGGGAAAAAAAAACCCTTTGTTAAAAAACATCTCAGTCTACCTCTCAGGTTGTTTTGTCAAATAAAGCTATCTTAGTATTTACAAGCTAAAAATTCAATATTCTTTTAGCTAAACTGGAAGACAAAACTAGGTTGATCACTGCAAACCTATGCTTAAACTATGTACAAACTACATAGCCAGTTTCTAATCTGTTGGATATTCACACAAACCAGAAAACCTGATTAATTTCTCTAGAAATGAGTGAACAGAACAGATTCTGAGCCCACACGTGTGTATTTCATCCCCTCGCCAGTGATTATCTCTCAAGTCAACACGACGACCTCGGAAGGTTTCTGCACTAACCAGTACTCGGTCTCCGATTTTGAGTTCTCTCTCTCCTTTCTTGATTGAGCCGGCCTCTGAAAGGTTGGAGATAGATTCGCTGGCGGTTTTCGTAAGGTTGCTGATCTGAGACGTAGCTGAAGGTTCCTTTGCGGTTGGTTGGGATGATTTGTGGGGAATATTTGAGGGGGTGGCTGGAGACGAGGACGCCATGCTGATTCCCGAAGTGGACAGAGACGAAGTCGCCCTGGAAGCGTGAGGCGTCTGCGGGCCATCAGCTTCATCCTCTGCCTGCACCTTCCTCGTCAACTTTGAAGGTCGGGTAAATATCCCCTTTAGAAGCTCACACTGGAAGTACCGAACTCCTGCTACTGAGCCATCATTCTTGCCTATGGGCTCATCCAAAACGATCCCGGCCCACTGGCCTGGTGCAAACTGTGTTTCTCCCAGGAACTGGATAAATCCAGGCTTATTCCCATTCACCCAAACTCGCTCCCCAACTCGAAAGTCATCCACAAACTCCTCTTGTGTCTCAGAGGACAGAGTGCTTGATGCTTTTTCACTGGATATTGTTTTTTCTATTGGAGCAGCAACTGCAAACAGAAGAAAGGATCAGAAAAGATTCAGTTTTATATTTAAGCAGACAACTCCTAAGTTAAGGAAAATAAACTGAGAAGAAGAGTCAAAAGCAACAGAAGTAGCCACAATACTTCAAGAGATACTCTGTTTATCTTTCTTCTTTTTTTTTTAGCAAGGAGGTAAAAAGACTCTTGAGAGTCCCTTGGACTGCAAGAAGATCCAACCAGTCCATTCTAAAGGAGATCAGCCCTGGGTGTTCTTTGGAAGGAATGATGCTAAAGCTGAAACTCCAGTACTTTGGCCACCTCATGCAAAGAGTTGACTCATTGTAAAAGACTCTGATGCTGGGAGGGACTGGGGGCAGGAGGAGAAGGGGACGACAGAGGATGAGATGGCTGGATGGCATCACCAACTCGATGGACGTGAGTTTGAGTGAACTCCGGGAGATGGTGATGGACAGGGAGGCCTGGCGTGCTGCCATTCATGGGGTCACAAAGAGTCGGACATGACTGAGCAACTGAACTGAACTGAACTGAACTGAAAAAGTATTAATACTTGATTCATTACTACTGTTTTCAATGCTATCAAAACTCAGTGAGCTGATAAGACTTAATCTTTATTTGAAATTTAGATTGCTGCTAAGTCACTTCAGTCATGTCCAACTCTGTGCGACCCCATAGACGGCAGCCCACCAGGCTCCCCCGTCCCTGGGATTCTCCAGGCAAGAACACTGGAGTGGGTTGCCATTTCCTTCTCCAATGCATGAAAGCGAAAAGTGAAAGTGAAGTTGCTCAGTTGTATCCGACTCTTAGCGACCCCATGGACTGCAGCCTACCAGGCTCCTCCGTCCATGGGATTTTCCAGGCTCAAGAGTACTGGAGAGGGGTGCCATTGCCTTCTCCTGAAATTTAGATTGGAAGAAGTCAAAAACAAGGGGGAAAAATGTAGTCCTTTTCCCAGAATTTATAACATAGGTCTGATTTTATTGTTTCCCCATATTCTGTACAACATGAGTGAACTCAGACCCATTGAAATGGACTCTATTCCCCCATTTGAAAGGTCACCTAAAATTGACAGGACTAGGCCAATAGTCACAACAGAGATTCTCAATTAACTTGACACAGGAGGAGATTTAGTGCTGGAGTCCCCACCGTCACTGTTTCAAGACCATTCTTTTGCTAGCAGAGGTGGAAGTCCCAGGAAGCAAGAAAAGAGAGCCAGACTCCCTGTGAAAGCAAGATGACTTTGCAAACTCTGCTGCTGCTAAGTCGCTTCAGTCATGTCCGACTCTGTGCGACCCCATAAACGGCAGCCCACCAGGCTCCCCCGTCCCTGGGATTCTCCAGGTAAGAACACTGGAGTGGGTTGCCATTTCCTTGAAAACTCTACCCAGTGGTAAAGACAGGGTTAAGATTTTGCCAGAAATGTGGTATTTCCACTAGGAATACATTCATGCATCCACCCAGCAACCACTGATTAAATATTTAGCGTGAACTGGCAAACAGAGCCTGAATTCTTAATGTCTGCCATTTACCGGGCATATCCTGATCTTAGGACGTTACATGACCCAAGTTTTTTTTAATCTGTAAAGGGGGAAAGTAGTGATATCTGTCTTGATGGTTTTTTTTTTTAACCCAAAATGAGAATTACATGGAATAATGTATTTATCCATGTTATACATCTTTTTTTAGTTCCAACCACTCCAGAACTAGTCCCAGGCACTGTTCTTCACTGGGAGACAAAGCAAAACAGTATAGTCCGTGCTTTCATAGAGCTCAGAGTCTAGAGGTAGAGAAGCAGACAGTTAAGAGACACACCAAGCCATTTCAGGTGGTCTAAGTGCTGTGGAAGAGATAACGCCTTTGGGTAGAACAGTCAGGGAAGGCCTCCTGGAGGAGGTGACATCTAGTCTGAGGTCTGATCAGCAGGAATGAATCACACAAAGCCTGGGGAGCAGAGTGGCCTGGCTGGCTGAGAGTGGGTACTGAGCATCTGAGCATCTCTTTACCCTACATAGAAAGGGAGACTGGAGTTTCCATTTGTGGAGGGTTTTTATTGTTGTTTTTTCTAGAAGACAGTGGGTGCTCTCAGATAGAACAGATAATAATCTGCCAAAGACAGGGGCTAGTTTATTTTTTTTTAAGAGTTAGTGCTAGCTTTGTACATCAACGTGTCCATGGAGCCTGGTACGCTAGAGTCCATGGGGTGCCAAAGTGTCGGACACAACTGAGCGACTTCACTTTGACTTTCACTTTGTACATCAACAATCATTCTTCAGAGTGTGGCAAGCATGAATTTCTGAAAAACCATCTTCATAAAAGTGTCTTGAATTCCTTGGCAATGACTTCCTTTCAAGCATATAAGTTTTAGTCTTAATAAGCTACTTTAATCTCATGTGTGCCAAGGAAGGCTGGGGAAACCAAGTTGAATTACATATGATCTGTGGACTCAAGGACTCTATATGCTAAAAGGTGTGCACAAAAAATATTAAAAGTGAAAAAGACAATTCTAACAGGGGTTAAGTATAACAGTGGATGGCTTCATAGAAGGTTTGGCATTTGAAGGGGTCTTAAAAGAGGAAAGATTTTGGGGAGAAGAAGGGGATGCCAAAATTAGAACTGATTTCCACAAGGCTAAATAGCCCTGAAATAAGTCCATTTCTTCATAATCCTTTGCCTTATTAGTAAAGCTTTCTTTTTATGGCCTCTCTGAAAAGAACCAGGTTTTATCCTGATACATACAATGTAAAGAACTCACCATCTCTAATTAGTCAATACTTACTGAGCTCCTGTTACATGCCAGGAAATTTTCTAGGTGTGTAGATGGAATACAGCAGTGGGGGGAAAAAAAAACAAACACAAAGATTCCTTTCCTCAAGGAAGCCCAATGAATGTCTTTATGAAAGAATTTGAAAAAACAATGTTGGACTTAATAGATTATGGTGGGCACCTGTCTAGAATGGCTGAAAACCTAAGATTTAGATTTAATAGTACATAAATCACATAAAAAGATGACAAAAGCAAGCATCAGATGTCCTCTCCTCCTGCCTCTCTGATCATTATGGGATATAAGTGGAAATGGTAGAGGAGGAGATGGAGAACAGATGAGAAACAGGTTTCTGCTGCTGCTAAGTCACTTCAGTCGTGTCCAACTCTGTGTGATCCCATAGATGGCAGCCCACCAGGCTTCCCTGTCCCTGGGATTCTCCAGGCAAGAACACTGGAGTGGGTTGCCATTTCCTTCTCCAATGCATGGAAGTGAAAAGTGAAAGTGAAGTCGCTCAGTTGTGTCTGACTCCTAGCGACCCCATGGACTGCAGCCTACCAGGCTCCTCCGTCCATGGGATTTGCCAGGCAAGAGTACTGGCATGGGGTGCCATTGCCTTCTCCAGGTTGCTAAAGATAATCAAAGGCGCAGGTTCATCTATAAACTGGCACAGGCCTCCCTCATGAGCCAGACTTGAGCCACTGTAGTACCTGCTCCCTGATGACAATGGCCAATTTCGGGTCAATGACTGTCATCGTATCTTTTAAGTCTGACTAGTCTTTGCTTTCTCTACATATCCCTAAACCCCGAGGAGAACGGTCCTGATGGGCTCAGGAAGATACATGGGGAAGAAAACTGAAGAAATACTTTAACACTGTCAGGATCAAATACTGAAGTTAGCTTGACAATTATTTCAGCACTGGTGTACCAGGGGTCCCTAACCTCTGGGCCCAAACGAGTGCCTCCTGTCAGATCAGCAGCAGCGTTAGATTAGGAATAAAGTGCACAATAAACATAATGCACTTGAATCATCCCCAAACCCACCTCCTCCACAAGTGTGTGAAAAAACTGTCTTCCATGAAATCAGTCTCTGGTGCCAAAAAGGTTGGGACCGCTGCCTTACACTGAAGAAATGAAATTAAGATAGACTCTTCATTGAATAAGACTTCTAGAGAGAAAGTTTGGAACTTCCCTGGTGCTCCAGTGGTTAAGACTCCATGCTCCCAATGCAGGGGCCAGGGTTCAATTCCTGGTCAGGGAACTAGATTCCACATGCCACAACTAAGACCCAGTACAACTAAACAATATATTTTTTAGAAGACTTCTAGATACAAAATTCTATGTCTTTTAACTGAAACTTTTTCAAGTATTTTCAAGAATACGAAGTTCTATAAAGACTGTCTTCTTACATTTTTCAAATCAAGACTTTCAATAGAAGTCTTCATATCGGATTAAAATGCACTTGCTGTTAAAGAGAAACATAAAGTATTACCAGCAGCAGGCGTCTTCAAGGCTGTGCTTCCAGGCTTCAGAATCTTGGTGGGGGCCTTAAGCCCGCTTGGTTTTAGCATACTCATTGTCTTCTGTGTGTCAGAGCTGCTTCTCCTCTGCCTGTTGCCACTATCTTTCCCCAGTCATGGATACAACTGTGGGTGATTCTATAGTGATGTCAGTCTCTGGGTTAAATCTGCAAAGAGATAAACAGAAAAAGAAGTTTAGAATCTAGAGAAAGAAAATAGAAACAATTATGGAAAGCAGCTTTCACAACCTAAACTCTCCCTTATGTCTCCACAATGAACGTAAGAACCTAGAAAACTCTAGATATCAAAAAGATTGAAGATGCTGGAACTTCCTGGTGGTCCAGTGGCTGAGACTCCACACCCTCAATGCAGAGGTTGGCGTGGGTTCAATCCTTGGTCAGGGAACTAGATCCCACATGTTGAAACTAGGAGTTCACAATCTACAACTAAAGATCCCTAAGCAAACAAAAATAAATATTTTTTAAAAGTCTTTTAGAAAAATGAAGATGCTGTTGAAATAGGTTTAAAAGCAATTTACTATCCTAAAGACAGGAAGCTAAGGCTGGCAATATGCTCACTTTTCTTTATAGCATCTAATAATACCAGTTCAGTACACTGCCCAAAATCCACATAACCCATAAAGAGGTTCAGAAAAATGCCCACCAGACTCAACAGAGTTAGCTTTCAGTTTTCACTTCATTCATTTCTATGTTGCTTAAGATTTATGATCACAAGCCTATATTAACTATATATATAGATTAATCCACAGAAATATATAATAACTCAATATAAAACCATATATATGTTAAATGAGAGAGAGGGTTCAACAGCAAACTCTGTAAGAAGAAAGCCGTATCTAGAAAGTACTAAAGGAAAATTATCTTTATTCTGTTTATAGAAACACAATCATCTGATTTAGTCAAGACCAAGTACGAATCTACAACTTTTGGGCTCATGCAAAACTGTAATTTGCTCTTTAAGAGTGAAGGAAGACCTTTGGATTTTGGAATAGGGAAAAATATTTCTAGACATAATACCTAAGAAAACAGAATTCAAAGAGAAAAATGCTATTTACTAACACTCTCTCAAATGTTTGCATTCCGTGCTTTTTTATTTTTTTTTTCCTGCTAGTCGAGTTTGGGTGACGAAGCACAGACCTCACTCTCTCTTTTACAAGCAATTCGGAGCATCAGTAAACAACATGGCCAGGGCTGACAGAGGTGCTGCTCTGGCCCCTTCGTCCCTGTGGTGGGTTGAATGGCAGCCTCCCCAAAAGATATATCCATCTGGGAATTCCCTGGTGGTTCAGTGGCACAAGCCTATATTAACTATAGGCTAACATTAACTATATTAGCCTATATTAATGGTGGGACTCCATGCTCTCACTGCCGAGGGCCCGGGTTTGATCCCTGGTTGGGGAACTAAGATCCCACAAGCCATGAGGCTAAAAAAAAGGAAAGGAAAATCTGTTGCTCAAAAGAGATATCCATCTGGAATCTGTGAACAGACCTTGAGGTGAGTGCCTCCTGGATGACCTGCATGCCCTAAACCTGAGGACCAGTGTCCTAATTAGAAGAGAAGAGCACAGAGGAGACAGCCAGGTGAAGATGGAGGCAGGGATTACAGCCGAGTGTCTACAAGCCAAGGGTGGCCAGCAGCCACAGAAAGCTAAGAGAAAAGCCTGAGATGGATTCCCTGAGATGGATTCTCCCTCAGAGCTCCAGAAGGAACCTACCCTGGCGACACCATGGTTTCAGACATTTGGCCTCCAGAGCTGTGACAGAACAGATTTAAGCCACCAGGTTGGTGGTTGCTTGCTATGGCAGACGGAAACTAATACAGCCATGTATGTTTTTCTGTTCAAAGCTAATCAGACTGAATGGAAATCAAGCCAAGACAGCAGCGTCATTAGGTTCACTCTGCAGATTTCCCATGGTTCTCAAGAGGGTTCAAAATGTCACAAAAGTGGCTTTTTTTTTTTAAAGTCAAAGGTAAATTGTGTGGTTTGGGAGAAGATTGTGATTAACAGATACAGAACTGCTGTGAATCTGAAGACAGTGATTGCCTATTCTGACTATTAATACAGAATTCCCAGGTTCCTTACTATCACCACCACCACCACCGCTGCCAGGACCATGGCAGTGGGCTGGGAGTCTCTGCACCAGGTCGGGTGGTTCTGACTCAGATTTGAAACCATGTGCTTTACTGCTAGATCCTCACCACCCACAGTCGGTCAGATGCAAGCAGAAGTACCTGCTCCTGCTCCTGCCTTAGACAGATGGAAGGGTTTGGCCGAGTCTCCTCTAGACCAGGGGTCTCCAACCCACCAGGACACAGACTGGTTCCTCTGAGGAACCAGGCTGCACAGGAGGTGAGCAGCGGGTGAGCAAGTGAAGCTTCATCTGTATTAACAGCCGCTCCCCGTTGCTCATATTACCTCCTGAGCTTAGGAAAACAAACTCAGGGTTCCCACTGATTCTGCATTATGGTGACTTAATTATTCAATTATATATCACAACGTCATAATAAGAAAGTGCACAATAAATGGAATGCACTTGAATCATCCTGAAACTATCTCCCACCCCAACCCGCTCCCTGGAAAAATTCTTCCATGATACTGGTCCCTGGTGCCAAAAAGCTTGTTTGCACGTGCAAAAATGTTTGAGGAGGATGGGGATAAGCTAAGTGCAGAGAGTACCAAGGGGTCTGCGTCTTGCCAACTCTTCACCCTGGTCCAACATCATAAAGTGATGACGATCAGGTAGGGAAGGACAGAACAGATGGAGGAGGCACAAAAGTCCTGGAAAAGCTATTATAGTGTTAAGAAGAGAGGATGAAGTACTCCTTAAAATATTTCACTCAGGCGCAACAGTGAATTCTTGAGCTCACATCAAGCGCTCCTCCCTAAAGAGAAATTCTGAAAACCGCCACAGTAAGTGACTAGGTCAACCTCAGCCAGTTTCAAACCTTGCAGCTCAACACTCTAAGCTCACAAAACGCTGCCCCCTAAAAGCCTTGGCCCAAGAAACAGAGGCGTGTTTTTATCAGGAACCTAAGAATGGTCATAAACTCGGGGTCTTTTAGTCTTCTGTTGTCTGATCTTTGTGCCTCTGGCTCTCAGTCCATCTGAGCCACTTGAATCCCAAAGCAGGGGAACTGTGACCAAGATTTAATGAAGGAGAAAAATCTATGTCTCAATAAGAGAATTAGGAGGAACATCACCAATGTTGGCTTTTAAATCTTCCAATTTAGGTTTCTTTTTCATGCATTATTAATGAATGCCATGTCAGGCTTGCTTTTGGGGAAAAAAAATCAATTCACTGAGAAAGAAAAGATCAAAGTTCTTGGTCATGGTACCCACAAAATGTAATGACCCAGAAACAATTGCTCTGCACAATGTTTCAAGGTCAGTCAATGTCATACTGAAATGAATCAATTCCAAAACACATGCAAAAAGAAGAGAGATGTACTTGCCTCACTAATACATTGAGAATATTTGAAATTCTGATGCTTATGGTCACTTAATCAAGAAATTTGGATCTAAGGTAAGACCCCCTCTACCCTCCCAACATGTGAAGACCACAACACCAGAATATTATCATTTAGCAATAAATGTTATCCTTATTATTGCAGTTGAGCCTTATAATACTATGACGTGTGTGTATGCGTGCTCAGTCATGTTCCACTCTTTTGAGACCCCATGGACGGCAAGCCCACGAGGCTCCTCTGTACACGGGATTTTCCAGGCATGAGTACTGGAGCAGGTTGCCATTTCCTACTCCAGGGGATCTTCCCGAACCAACAATGAAACCCTTGTCTCCTATATTGCCTGCATTGGCAGGAGGATCCCTTATTGCTGAGGCACCTGGGAAGCCCAGTTATTTTCTTTTTTTTTAAATTTATTTATTTTGGCTGCGCTGGGTCTTAGTTGCAGCTCGAGGGATCTTTGTTGCAGCACATGGGATCTAGTTCCCCAACTGGGAACTATGGTTACTCAGACTTTGTATCCTGCAGCTATTTCCTTAAAAATGAATCATGTGAGCCTGTCACTTCAAGGAAAACAACTATTTGTTGACAAATAAAATTCAAGTTATTCACACATCCTCTGTGAACCTGAGAGTGTCTCAATACTACAGGTTTTTCTCATGAGATAGACAATACTAACAAATATAATTATATTGTATAAATGAAATGTGCCAATATTTGCAAGATCTCATAACTCAGTGAGTCAATTTTTTTCCAACCAACAATGTATAATATTACAAAATCACATTCATTCAAAGCACAAATTAGACCAGTGGATTTTTATGTAATGATAGAAGTTCATTCATACAGTTTGAGATTTCACCTTTAAGAAACTACAACCTATCAAGTTTTTGGAGAAGTATTAAAAGAAAAAAATCCATACGTATCTGAAAATGCTTTGCCTTTCCTATAAATCTGGGTAAGGCCAATTTTCTTCATAGACTTCAACCAAAATAACGTTATCACTACAGTTCAAATGCAGGAGTTGTCTTTTACTAAGTTTGTCTTCTGTTAAAGCCAGTCATTTAGAGATTGGCAAGAATGTGAAACAATGCCATCTTGTCATTCATTCTTTTTTTACTTTAGAAAATAGTTATTTTTCATTAAAGACATATAACATGTTAGTGGGCTTATTATTATTATTTCTGCTGCTGCTGCTAAGTTGCTTCAGTCGTGTCCGACTCTGTGCGACCCCATTGACAGAAGCCCACCAGGCTCCCCCGTCCCTGGGATTCTCCAGGCAAGAACACTGGAGTGGGTTGCCACTTCCTTCTCCAATTATTTCTAATGATTAATAAATATTAATAAATATTTATTTAAAATATTTTCAGTTTTAATTTCTAATATGGGAAATATCAAAAGATAAAACCAATATAAATGAAAACTCTTTGGAGACCTCAATTATTTTTAAGGATGTACAGGGGTCCTGAGGAAAAAAACATTTGAGAACTGCTACTGTAAGCATTTTTGCTTTACATTTTGAGCCACAGAGGGCTTCCCAGTTCCAAAGGGCTTCCAGAAGCATGTGCTTCTCCTTCAGATCATTTTTAGATCTGGAAGTCAAGTTAACAAGTACAGGGTTTACTACTGTATTACCTGCATTATTACAGCACTGTGCTAGGGGCTGAGTGATGGAAGAAGCCTGAACCTGCAATCTATACAAGACCAGATGTAGGTACGGAAAGCAACGTGAACACAATGAAACACTGACATTGGGGTATCTGTATACATAAGACGGACATTTCTCTAAGGCAGACATCAGATGGAATGGAGCTATCAGCACTTTTCAAAATGTGCAGCGGCAGCAGCATCTCCTGGGAACTTGCTAGAAATGCAAATTATTTGGGATCTTCCCCAAACCTACTGAAACGAACTCTAGGGGTGGGGCCGGCTATCTGCATTCCAAGCCTTTCAGATAGTTCTGAGGCTAAGGTCTGAGAAACACTGCTGAACAACTGATAAGATCAGAGGTTCATTTTCTCAATTACACACACATGAATCACCCACGTGACCGATTTGGCAACTATCCCTACAGAAGTCTTGGTGCTTTCACTCTATGCTTTTGTTTCAGCTTTTTCACTCAGTCTTGAAAGCACTTTCCAAGCCTGGTGGTTTGGTGGTTCAGTTGCTAGGTGGTGTCCAACTCTGCAACAACCCCTTGGACTGTAGCCCACTAGGCTGCTCTGTCCATGGATTTCCCAGGCAAGAACACTGGAGAGGGCTGCCACTTCTTTCTCTATTTCCAAGCCTACTTATTTTCATCTGCTGAAACCCTACGCAAGGGCCAGTTAGGGATGCAGCTGCCCCACAAAACCTTTCACCAATGAAAATGTGTTCATCCTTCAGTCTCCCATAGAACTAAGTCTGTATCTCTTTCCTATCACCTGGCACACCGAGCTGGGTCTATATGACCATAGAGTCTGTGTGTGTATGTGTTTAGACATTAGACTCTCCGAGACCCCATGGACTACAGCCCGCCAGACTCTGTCCATAGAATTTTCTAGGCAAGAATACTGGAGCAGGTTGCCATTTCCTACTCCAGGGGATCTTTCCGACCAGGCAATGAACTTGTATCCCCAGCGTTTCCTTCACTGGCAGGCAGATGCTTTACCACTGAGCCACCTATGAAGCCCCCTAGAGATTCTACCAGATTAAACACACCCTGGGGGGGATGAAACCGTATTTTAGTCATCTTTATATCCCTAGTTGTACTTTATAAACAAAGCTGACTATACAAAAATGAGAAAAATACTCTGAATTGTTTAAATGAGTTAACAAACCAGTTGGGACGTACCCAATATTTTAAAAAGTTATTTTTGGTGCTTGCTACAGGTGACAGAACAACATAGAACACAGGCCTAAGCTCAAGAATTTATGATGCAGTTGGAGAGAAAAGACCCACAAATATATAATAATTAAAAATAAAATGCCACTCATGAGAAATACCAAACTATGGGATGTGATGGTCCTGAAAGTGTCTTAGAAGATGCAAAGGTGGAGTGGACTGAGGCAGAGAGAAAAGACTTCAGGGACAAGGCAGAATTTGAGGGGTGGCGGTCAGCAACAGTGTTGGACAGGTGTTGGCCGTCAGGATTTTTTTTTTTAAGGCAGAGAGAAAAAATTTCAGAAAAGAAACGAGGGAGGAAGAAAGGTATGGAGCGTGTGAATAAGATGCTCAGTATGGCAAACCTTAGAAGATTCTTGTAAGAAATCAATTTAGAGAGTTAAATAGGAAAGAGACTTGAAAGAGTTTTAGAGGAAATTCCTTGGTGATCCAGTGGTTAGGACTCAGATTTCACTGCTGTGGCCTGGGTTCAGTCCCTGGTTGGGGAACTAAGATCCCACGAGTCATGCAGTGTGGCGGGGTAGGGCAGGGGGATTCTCTTTTTTTAATCTACTGGTCCAAAGATTAAAGATCTTTGGGAAAGACTAGAGATCTCTTCAAGAAAATTAGAGATACCAAGGGAACATTTTATGCAAAGATGGGCTCGATAAAGGACAAAAATGGTATGGACCTAACAGAAGCAGAAGATATTAAGAAGAGGTGGCAAGAATACACAGAAGAACTGTACAAAAAAGAGCTTCACGACCCAGGTAATCACGATGGTGTGATCACTCACCTAGAGCCAGACATCCTGGAATGTGAAGTCAAGTGGGCCTTAGAAAGCATCACTACGAACAAAGCTAGTGGAGGTGATGGAATTCCAGTGGAGCTATTTCAAATCCTGAAAGATGATGCTGTGAAAGTGCTGCACTCAATATGCCAGCAAATTTGGAAAACTCAGCAGTGGCCACAGGACTGGAAAAGGTCCGTTTTCATTCCAATCCCAAAGAAAGGCAAAGCCAAAGAATGCTCAAACTACCACACAATTGCACTCATCTCACACACTAGTAAAGTAATGCTCAAAATTCTCCAAGCCAGGCTTCAGCAATACATGAACCGTGAACTTCCAGATGTTCAAGCTGGTTTTAGAAAAGGCAGAGGAACCAGAGATCAAATTGCCAACATCCGCTGGATCATCGAAAAAGAAAGAGAGTTCCAAAAAAACATCTGTTTCTGCTTTATTGACTATGCCAAAGCCTTTGACTGTGTGGATCACAATAAACTGTGGAAAATTCTTCAAGAGATGGGAATACCAGACCACCTGACCTGCCTCTTGAGAAATCTGTATGCAGGTCAGGAAGCAACAGTTAGAAGTGGACATGAAACAACAGACTGGTTCCAAATAGGAAAAGGAGTACATCAAGGTTGTATATTGTCACCCTGTTTATTTAACTTATGCAGAGTACATCATGAGAAACGTTGGGCTGGAAGAAGCACAAGCTGGAATCAAGATTGCCAGGAGAAATATCAATAACCTGAGATATGCAGATCATACCACCCTTATGGCAGAAAGTGAAGAGGAACTAAAAAGCCTCTTGATGAAAGTGAAAGAGGAGAGTGAAAAAGTTGGCTTAAAGCTCAACATTCAGAAAACTAAGATCATGGCATCTGGTCCCATCACTTCATGGGAAATAGACGGGGAAACAGTGGAAACAGTGTCAGACTTTATTTTGGGGGGCTCCAAAATCACTACAGATGGTGATTGCAGCCATGAAATTAAAAGACGCTTACTCCTTGGAAGGAAAGTTATGACCAACCTAGACAGCATATTAAAAAGCAGAGATATTACTTTGCCAACAAAGGTCCATCTAGTCAAGGCTATGGTTTTTCCAGTGGTCATGTATGGATGTTAGAGTTGGACTGTGAAGAAAGCTGAGTGCCGAAGAATTGATGCTTTTGAACTGTGGTGTTGGAGAAGACTCTTGAGAGTCCCTTGGACTGCAAGGAGATCCAACCAGTCCATCCTAAAGGAGATCAGTCCTGGGTGTTCATTGGAAGGACTGATGCTGAAGCTGAAACTGCAATACTTTGGCCACTTCATGCGAAGAGTTGACTCATTGGCCCTGATGCTGGGAGGGATTGGGGGCAGGAGGAGAAGGGGATAACAGAGGATGAGATGGCTGGATGGCATCACCGACTCGATGGACATGAGTTTGAGTGAACTCTGGGAGTTGGTGATGGACAGGCCTGGCGTGCTGCGATTCATGGGGTCGCAAAGAGTCGGACACTACTGAGCGACTGAACTGAAGTGAACTGACTGAACTGGTCCAAAACGAAAAGATGTCTACAGTTTCCCTTCAGGCCTTACATTTATTTCGTTTGTTCCTTTCATTATCTTAACCTAACCACCATTACCAAGCAAAGATTTTGACTGATAGTTGGCAACCTCTTTTCCAGGGACATGTCGAATTTTCATTCATTCCAGCCATGGGTGCTGGTAACAGATCGGGGCTGGCTGCTGAGACAGGTCTTAATTAGCAGGGAAGAACCATGAGCATCAAAAGACAATGATTAAACTGCAAACATAAAGAAAGCTTCTCATCTAAAACCCTTCGGATAATACCTTAGCCAGGATAAACTTGGGAGAGGCTATAAAGATTAGCATCACTGAATACAAATGACAAATTCCAGACTTTACTACTCTACACACTGCAGGAGGGGAGGGGGATCAGATATTTCACAAGCTACTGTGGCTTGAAAACTTTTGGTTTCTTACCATAAGCTGCTCACCCTAGTTTATAAGTCTAGCAGGAAGCTAAATGTTCTAGGTCTGTACTCTCCAATACAGTAGCCACTAGCCACCTGCACTGTTTAAATTCTTTTAAAATGAAATCAAGTTAAAAATTCAGTTCCTCCGTCACACCAGCCACATTTCAAGTGCTCGACAGCCTCAATGCAACATGCAGAATAATTTCCAGCGCCATTAAGTTCTATCGGCCCTGCTGTAGAACCACCTCCATCCAAGAACCATCTATGTGCCAAATAGTGTCCTTCAAAGTAACCACCTGAGGAAACACTAAGTTTATTTGAATAATACTGCTTTGGTCAAAAATATTTTTAACTCTTCATTTAGAAATAACTTTAGAGACAGTTTTTAAGTTGCACCTTAATAGTGACCCAAGGCAATAGCGACCAACCATCTCAATGGCTCAATACTCTTCGTTGGACTTGGCTCTTAAAATTACGACTAGCTGTTTCCAAAACTTGAACCCAAAAACCTCAAAAATACAATGATGTGCAATTACTGAACAGAGCAAAAATGTATCCAAGGCACATGGGCCAATTCCAAGAGTTCCAAAAAGGGTTTCTGAACGGCTTATCACTATAATTAGTGAACAATGCCTCCCTAGATGAAACAACTGAAGTTCTGGTGTATTTTTTTCATTTATTTTTAAGTCTGTCACATTATTTTATTATCCCACTTTCCAAACTATAATATTGCAACAGATACCACACACCAACCCCCAGAACCTTTTATTTATACCACTGAATGATGCCATGGTTCTAATATTTTTTCAAGCTAAAAACCATTTGTAAAATGTTTGTCTCTAGAACTTAACAGCTCACTTCTGAACAGTTAACAATAGCTACTATTTTGCTTGTATGCTTCTCAAACTCCAGACAGAGAAGAGAGATCTACTTCTGAGAACCAACTATGCAGCGGGGAGAAGGGCCCCAGGACACAGGCGGCTCAGCTGCAGAGTCCCTTGTGCCTCCCTCCTCACCGAAAGGTTTACATTTCCACCTAAAAACAGGAATCACTGTCGTCAAACATCAACACCAGAAGAACAGTTTTGTTTTGTTTCTGTGTAACCTACAGGTTTATTTTAAGAAGACAAAAAAGCCAGGCCTGAAATACACAAAAATTTTGAACTAGGTTAATAACCTGTGTTTGTGATTAACTCCAAGATCTGATCTAGATAATAAATACAAAAGGACAAGATATTTATTTCAGGGAAGCAAATAACCTTACAAGACCTAGCCTCTTTGGAATTTCTACAAAAGAATTGTAGTATTGTATTTCTTGAGAATGTCAGCTTTACCTAAAGGTGGGATTTCAGAAAGAAGGGCTATTCTTCCACCCAACAAAAAAGAAATGTCTTCTACCCTCTATGAAGTCAAGGATTCCTATCCATTTGTCTAGTGTGTTAGATACTGGAAAATATCAGCAACTGGGGAAGTTTCACGAGATGAAAACAATGCCAGGACATAGAAAGCATCTCAAATACCAGCTATTACTATTTCTAAGAATCCAAGCACCCCACTTTCCTCTCAAATAGAACCTCTCTCACTGCACATTACTGGACAGGAAATTACATACAAATCAGTCTCCCATTCTAAACAAGCAAGTTTTCAGAGGTTAAAGATACAGTTCAAGCTATAGCCTTCTCCAAACACAGAAAGAATTGCTGTAGTTCTTCCTTTTAGTAAGCAATTTAATAAGCAATCACCTATCACCTGCCTCGTAAATGTAAGAATATTGAAAACATCCAGATAAAAAAAATTTTTTTTACTATAGTAAGGACAGTGGGTTAGTTATCAGGACTTTGAAAGGGAAAGAAAAAAAAAAAAAAGACCCAGTAATGAAGCCCAAGTTTAAAGGTGACTCTACTGCCATCTAATACTTTATACAAGACACAGAGAGCTGGTACTGCTCCAACCGCCCCAGCAAACTGCCACAGTGCCATTTCAAGATGCCTCTGGGGACTTCTCTGGTGGCTCAGTGGTACAGAATCCACCTGTCAAGGCAGGGGACATGGGTTCGATCCCTGGTTTGGGAAGATCCCACATGTAGTGGGACAGCTGGGTCCATGCACCACAACTGCTGAGTCCACATGCCCCAGCTACCAAAGCCCATGTGCCTAGAGTCCATGCTCTGCAACAAGAGAAGCCACGGCAATGAGAAGCCCGCACACCAACGAGAGTAGCTCCTGCTTTCTGCAACTGGAGGAGGCCTGCACACAGAAATGAAGACCCAGCACAGCCATAAGTAAGTAAAAGTAAATAAATAAATCTTTTTAAAAAAGACCCTCTGGGATCACCCCCCTGTACCCATCTGCAAACACCCACTACCATTCGGACTCCATCCCGGTTAACCCTTCCACGAAAGAGGTCTTGCAAAGCAAACAAAAATTCAAAAGTTAAAGATTCAGTTCTCCCTACGTTAGAATACATGCTGAAAGCACAGAAATGTTTACAACCGTGAACAGTGACCTAAAGCAGTTAAACAGGGGTTCCATATTGTACCCATAGATAAAACTGACTTCAAACTGGTGATTTCGGGGGTCTACAACCTACATGTACAGGACGACTCATTTCAAAAAGTTGTCTTGGGACTTCCCTGGTGGTCCAGTGGTTGAGACTCTGTGTTTCCAATGCAGAAGGGCGGGGTTCGATCCCTGATTAGGGAACTAGATCCCACGTGCCACAACTAAGATTCAGCAGTCAAATAATTAAAAAATAAAAAGTTGTGTTAAAGACATCCCAGTCCAAGAGACTCATCCAGCACATTTGGAAGGGAACACACCAAGTGAAGCTAAGAAAGGGCTCCTAGTCTCAAAGAATAAGTGTTTTGAGACTCTAGGTCGTATGTGTTTAGGAAAATAGGGCCATGTGACCGTTACAGAGGGGAAAAAATAGAGAACACAGAGAACAATGCTTTAAAAAGAGGTCTAATCCAGAAACTGGGATGTTGAGTCTCTCGGATACTGACATGCTTTGCAGGGAGAAAAATGACAACAGCAACAGAATTTTGGCCACGTGATCTTTCAATTCAAACTCACGGAACCAAACTTAGAGAAAGGGTCCAATATCTACTTAAATAAAAAATAGCTGGGGGAGGGGCTTCCTTGGAGGTCCAGTGATTAAGACTCTGAGCTCCCACTGTAGAGGGCACAGGTTCGATTTCTGGGATGCAACAACAACAAAAAAAGACAATTTAAAAAAAATAGGAGGGGTTAATTTATCAAGTGCTTAACACCCAACACACAGGAACACAGTTTCCTGAAGTTTTTGTCTGTTTAAAGAAAGACATTCTTTAGAAAATTCTATTATGTATTAACCCTCAGAGACTAGATTTCTGGGTATCTATGTGGACCAACACCTTTTCTTCCAACTCCAACTAAAACATGTTCAAAGAGCAAAGCGATACATTCAAAACCAAATGATGACAACTTCTCGATGGTGATATATCAGAATTCAGGCCTCCGGGTCATAAATAATTCATACCACTAACAAACAAGTCTAATCATTTCAAACTATTACTTGGCTGGTGCTATAGATATATTTCCACAGAACAAAAATTGTTATGTTTATTTGCAGGGAATGGGAAAACAGACAGCAAATTTCATAGCAAACAGAGCCACTGGTGAACCACATACCCATCCACACAGTTAAAATATTTCTGCTCTTCTTTTGTGTTTTGTTTTCATATGTCCTGCCAGAAGTGCTTTTAAAACGGTGATCTTCTTAAACATTATACACTCTTTTTCAATAAAATAGAGAGGGCCCAATGTCAACGTCTTTACTTTTTAATCTACTGAAGTTGCAAAAAGTCAACACAAATCCAACAAAAAGAGACAAACCGATACCTCATGATGTCTGTAGAATCGGGCCAGGCCTCAGCTCATATCCTGGCAGGAGCTGGGCAAATATTTTGAGCAATCCTGGCTGTGAGGTCATGATGCTGACATCACAAACAGGAACTCTGACGCTGGTCAGCCTCTAGGATGCCACCTCACCACGTTAAAGGAAAACCAGAAGGTTCTGTAGCCCTGAATCTGGAGCTGATAATTCAAAAAAACCTAACTTCTCCCAAGAAATTATCATCCTGTGAAAATTAAGCAACTCGTTCTCCACTACAGACCAGCACAGGCAATGCAGGTGAGCAGAGAACAGCACATCCCCCTAAGTTAAGGATTTAGCTCACTACCAGGCACATATTTTTATATACTTCAAGTTTGCAAGTTGTTATTTTGGTTCAGTTTCAAACACTTTCTCTTATTATTCTCTCCTGGGAAATTAAGCTATGTTTAAGAATTCTGAAAACCGAGGAGGAAGTAAATCATGAACTTAAAATGTCATCTTGGTCTCGCCACTCCACTACATCACTAACTTCACCAAGTCCAATATTTATTTATACTGATGGAGGCTTCTGATGTGTAAGCTAGAGGTTGATTTCACCAGGGCTTCCCTGGTGGTGCAGTGAATAAGAATCCGCTTGTCAGTGCAGGGTGCATGGGTTTGATCCCTGGTCCAGGAAGATTCCATATGTCAAGATTCCACATGTCAATCCACATGTCAACTGAGCCCACATGCCACGACAACCAAGCCAGCGCACTAGAGCCTGCGCTCCGCAACAAGAGAAGCCACCACAGTAAGAAGCCCGTGAACCGCAAGGAAGGGTGGCTCACGCCTGCCGCAACTAGAGAAAGCTTGTAGGCAGCAGTGAAGACCCAGCTTAGCCAAAAATTTCTAAACAAATAAAATTATTTTAAAAAATAATTTCCCTAGGGTATTTTCCTGACCCAGGATTCGAACCCGGGTCTCCCACATTGCAGGCAGATTCTTTACCATCTGAGCCACCAGGGAAGCCCTTAATATAAACAAGACTTAAAAAAAAAAAAAGAAAAGAAAATGCCAGAAATACAAAGCCTCACCACAGTTCTGCACAGTGTCTCTTTGCTAAAAAAAGCCAAAATTGCCAGATTGTTGTCATTGTTGTGGTTCCCCACCACCCCAGGAGTTCTGGAATTTGCAACCCAGAACAAAGAAAGAACTAGTGACATTTTATTGTTATTTCTAAGTGGTTAAAGATTCTTAAATTGGAGGGAAATGTAACAAAGGATTAATAATCGTTATCTCCAGGTGATGGGATTACTGGTAGTTTTAATACCTTCTTTGTATTTTCTTGGGTTTCTCAAATTTTTATTTAATGAACAAATATAATTTTTTATACCTCCTTTGGATTTTCTTGGATTTCTCAAATTTTATTTAATGAACAGATATAATTACTTAAGCAGGAAAAACAATATTTTTTTGTTTTTTTGGCCAAGACACACAGCAAGTGGGATCTTAGTTCCTCAAACAGAGATTGAACCCACACCCTCTGCACTGGAAGTGCGGAGTCTTAACCACTGGACCACCAGGGAAGTTCCAGGAAAAAGATTTTTAACGACTTTTTTTGAGTCACAGTAAAATGGGCTGCTTTCTAAGGCCCACTTCCTAAGGCCCGCCTTGAAAGAAAAGTTATAACCAACCTAGACAGCATATTAAAAAGCACACACTACTTTGCCAACAAAGGTCCGTCTAGTCAAAGCTGTGGTTTTTCCAGTAGTCATGTATGAATGTGATAGCTGGACTATAAAGAAAGCTGAGCACTGAAGAACTGATGCTTTTGAACTATGCTGTTGGAGAAGACTCTTGAGAGTCCCTTGGACAGCAAGGAGATCCAACCAGTCCATCCTAAAGGAAATCAGTCCTGAATATTCATTGGAAGGACTGATGCTGAAGCTGAAACTCCAGTACTTTGGCCACCTGATTCGAAGAGCTGACTCATTGGGAAAGACCCTGATGCTGGGAAAGATTGAAGGCGGGAGGAGAAGGGGATGACAGAGGATAAAATGGTTGGATGGCATCACCACCTCAACGGACATGAGGTTGAATAAACTCTGGGAATTGGTGATAGACAGGGAAGCCTGGCGTGCTACAGTCCAAGGGGTCGCAAAGAGTCGGACACGATTGAGCAACTCAACTGAGCTGAAAATGGGTTGCAGCCAGGGAGTGAGGAAGCACACTCTAGTGTGCTGTGTGCACAGGAAAAAGAAATCAGCACAACAGGCCAGTGTAAGCAATACGAAGTGGGTACCCAGGCAGACAGGCTAGGTGTTTACCAAGCCTACTTCCTTCTCTTCCTGGAGTCACAGACCACATTTCCCAGCTCCCTCTGCAGCTCAGTGTGACCGCTGAGTCCCAGCCAATGCAAGGAGAGCAGGGCCTGCAACGTGTATACTTAAAAGGCCTAAAGGCCTTCCCCATAAAATCTTCCCACTCTTGGCCCTTCCAGTGGCTTGATGGAGATGAGCAGGGCGACTTCAAAAGCATCGATGGAGGACACCGAAGAAGCCTGAATCCCTGCATCACTTTTCTTCATTCCCCAGCCATGAAATACCTACCCCACTCTTCTATAACTGAAAATAAACTCCCATCCATTTAAGTCATTAAAATTAGTGGAGTATGTTACAGCAGCTAGCTTTTCTTACCAAGTGACAAAGAGATCAAAACTCTGCTGAGACCTTGGAAAACATCTCAGTAAGTAAACTCAAAATATATTTGAGGATAAGCTCCTGAGACAGAAATGCTTCACACTATAAAAAGCATGATTACATGAAAGACAAGTTAAAGTACTGTGTTTTTTTAAAAGCAAAAAGACATTTTACTGGCAAGAGCAGAAATATGTTTAAAGAACACAAGTGTGATTGTATGTAAGATAAGACTGATGGTGAGTTGATGAATGTTCAAGAGTTAGGTGGTGATGGGACTACTTGTCTACATATGTGAATGAAACTGTCCACAATAAAAAGTTTTTATTATAGAAGATATTTTAGTAAAATCCAAACTCCACATTCTTCTTCACCCCTTCATAACCTAAAGAAAAAAGCTTAAGCACTTTACAGAAACGAGAAGTTCCTCAAAACAAGCAGTCCCCCACAACAAGTGTAATGTAAATTATAAGTCCAAGTGAAAAGGAATAATCATCTTCATAATTCTTATCTGATTTCCTAAGGTCTTGTTTCCTCTTTTGCTGTTGCTTTGTGGGTTTTGTTTTTGTTTACTGTTATTCTTTTTTCAATGTGAAAAAAAAAATGTGGCTCTAAAAAAAGAAAAGTATGAGAAGAGGGTTAGATTGGGAAATGAGACAGCTGGATTCTGTCCCAGCTGGATGACCTTCAGCTAGCACTTAACCCCTTCCTGGAACTCAGCATCCTGAGGATAACTCATTAAATAATATCATTTTCTAAGTCTGTCCTTTTGTAGTTCTACTGTTTTGGATTCAAATACAAACTCCCTAAGTGAAAGGGCAAGGATTCAAAAGTGAAAGGAAAGCTACCGTGACTTCAATTTTGCCAGAGTTCAGAGTGCCCTGCCGTCGGGAAGAAAGAACCACACCTGATAAGATCAGCCTCCAAAAAGCACTGCCTCTCCTCTCGCTCTCCAGCATCCTCCGAGGCAAATCACATCTCCTGCACTTCCCTTCAGCCCCTTCACAGCCCATCAGCAAAGCAAAAATACTATATTTATGAAATTTGGAAATTCTACTGGGAGGCCAAGGAAGAGTTGAAGAATTTGCAATGAATTTAACCTGCCAGGAGAGGGAGTTTAAAGGGAGGTTTTGAGCCTCCAAAAACAAGGCACCCACAACAGCAGAGTGGGCACCTGGACACTTGGATTTCTGCTCAGTCCTGCTGGTGCCAGGGAAGAGATGGAGCATCAGGCAGGTTAAGTGTCTTAGCTGCAGGCAGCTGCCCGCTGAGACTTCTGAGCGCCCGTCTAATTCTAAAATGTTAAATGTCTATACACTTAGAAGGGAAGGGGAAAAGAAGTTCTGAGAATAAGGCAAAGTCTAGTCGAGAGAAAAGATGTTTCTGAAGCTGGTTTTCAAGTCAAGCTAGAGACAAAAACTCACAGGGCTGCATTCTAATATCCTGTTCCGGAGACTGGGAGCTTCATTCACAGCCTAATCCTGTCCCCTGAAGTCACGGTTATGTAAGTGTCTGCTGCCTGCTGTGTCACTTGCTGTCCCCCACCCCCCACCATGGGAGACGCTGTGTAACCTGAGCTCCCCTGCTTCACCCACTGAAAACACTTACACAACACTCTGGTCACTTTCCAAATTGACTCGTATTTATACCAAGGAAAGGCAAGTTACTCAATTTTTTTCATCTTTCAGTTTCATTCACACTGATATATCTGTACATACATAAAACACAATTACAGCTGAAGTTCATTTATATATTTTCTTCAATTTCTGAGTAAAACAAGGAAAGTCAAGTGTTTTCAACTTCACAGAAGGATATCAAAACCCAATCAGTAAGCTGATGGGCTTTGCCTGGGCCAAGTGAAACAGTTCTCATCTCCCAGCTGAAATGAGGTGAAAGTCCTCATATGGCAAATGCAGAGTCATGCCTGTTTATGCACCCAAGGCCCATATTCCACTGCTCCGCACAGCACATCCCCTCATGCCAGGACTTCCGGGGGACACAGGAAATGACTCTAGAAGAATAAAAGCAGACGCATCATCTCCTCTCGAGGTCTCTTCTGACTGTGAGGCCTGCCCTCTCTCCTTCTCTGGACTGCCCGAGCCACCGAGCAGTCTTCTATAACTGAATGATGAATCAGTTTGGTTTGTACACTGTGCGATGACTAAGATTCTCCTGGTCAGGGATGAAACTGGTCTCTGCATCCAAAGAGCCTAAAAAAGTCCTTGATACACAGTCAGAGTTTTTAAAAGTCCTGAACTGACTCAATGAAAGAAGAACCCCTGCTGCTGCTGCTGCTAAGTCGCTTCAGTCGTGTCCGACTCTGTGCGACCCCACAGACAGCAGCCGGCCAGGCTCCCCCGTCCCTGGGATTCTCTAGGCAAGAACACTGGAGTGGGCTGCCATTTCCTTCTCCAGTGCGTGAAAGTGAAAAGTGAAAGTGAAGTCGCTCAGTCGTGTCCGACTCTTAGTGACCCCATGGACTGCAGCCTACCAGGTTCCTCTGTCCATGGGATTTTCCAGGCAAGAGTACTGGAGTGGGGCGCCATTGCCTTCTCTGGAAGAACCCCTAAAATGATGCAATACTGACATTTTCAACCTGAAGCAACCTGTATCTCACCTTCTAAGCATTTGATGAAGACAACATTAGAGGGTTTCCCAACCCTGGGATCTCCTTCAAAAAGTAGGCCAGTGAGGCTTTGGGCAAACGATTCAATTACCACCCCCAGTGAATGCTGTGTAAGAGCTAGAAGTCTTAAAAAAAAAAAAAAAGAGCTAGAAGTCTTGAATTAGATTTCCTTTGTGGACACAGAGATACTCGCTCTTTGCAACGGAAATAAAATGTGAGGCAAATGTGTAACTTTGAACTTTCTAATCATTGTATTTAAAAATTTTAAATACCAGGTGAAATCATAACCTATTTTTGTTAACCAAATATATGCAAAGTATGACTTCAAATGTAATCAACATAAAACTTTTAATCAGTTATTTTACATTCTTTTTATATTAGGCCAAAATCCAATTGTGTTATTTTAAAATTTTATTATTGGAGGACAATTGCTTTACACTGAATCAGCTATATGCACACATATGTCCCCTCTCTGTCGAGCCTCCCTCCCCCTCCCACCCCAGCCCTCTAGGTCATCACAGGGCACCGAGCTGAGCTCCCTGTGCTGGACAGCGGCCTCCCACTAGCTGCCTACTTTACATGTTGTAATGTATATGTGTCAATGCCACTTTTCCAATTTGTCCCACCCTCCCCTTCCCCTCTGTGTCCACAAGTTCATTCTTATGTCTCTGTCTCTATTCCTGCCCTGCAAACAGGTTCATCTGTACCAGTTTTCTAGATTCCATATATACGTGATAATATACAGTATTTTTTTTTTCTTTCTGACTTATTATGAAGACTCTCGGTCCATCCACATCTCTACAAATGACAATTTTTTCCCTTTTTACAGCTGAGTAATATTCCATGGTCGAATTATGTATTTTTCTACTCAGATCTCAACTTGGACTTGCAACAGCCATACATGGCTTATGGCTACTGTACTGGGCAGTGAGGCTCTAGAACTATGTGTAAGGCAGACTATAAGGACACTCTCCCCTTGACATAGATAATGAACTTGCCAATCAGACATCCGAGTGCCCCTGGGTGTGCAGCATTCATCTTTCCTACCACATTACAGGCTTCCCTGGTAGATCACACAGTAAAGAGCCTGCCTGCAATATAGGAGACCTGGCTTCGATCCCTGGGTCCAGAAGATCCCCTGGAGAAGGGACTGGCAACCCACTCCAGTATTCTTGCCTGGAGAATCCCATGAATATAGGAGCCTGGCTACAGTCCATGGAGTCGCAAAGAGTCAGACACCACTAAGCAACTAACACAAAACAGCAACAACAATCACATTACAACACACTGTGAAAGGAAAAATGGATAAGCTCTTGAATGTAAAGCTGTGAATAATTTAGTTGTTCTTAAGATAAAGATGAAAAAAAAATAACATTTCCAGTAAGAGCACCTTTAAAATATCTATTTGACAGGGATACATGATGCATGAAGAAGCCCTGCTTACAGCACAAGGCACTGCCCAGTAAAATTGATGGCTCAACACAGTTTGAAAACACACCCACGCAATACTCAAAGCAAAGAACAGAGACTGAGTTACAGATGAAAATTTAATAAGTGTGTCTCAGGATACAAGAAGGGAACCTAAGAGGTAGCGCCTGGCAGATTTAAGGGCGACGGAGCAGGAGGCAGCGTTTCAAGTACAAAGAGGCGAGTGAACGCATCTTTCTACTGAGGCGGCTCCACGCTCAGCTGCTTCTGGCATTCTGACTGCAGGAAGCCGACACAGACTCGGGGAAGTGTGGAGTGAGAACACGCAGAAAGCAGGACCAGAGACTGGAGAGGAAAACTAATAGGAGAGAAAGAGGGACGAAGGATGAGACCTCACTGTTATTTCCTACTCATCTGTTGTTTCTTCCCCCGTGAACTTTAGTAAAGTTGGCTTTGATTTAGAGATAGTCCAGTGGCTAAAACGTAAGACTCAGAGAGGAAAAAGCACTGTCCCAAGTATCAACACTGGGGAAATGTGTCAGTCTACTGAATGAAGACACAGAACACATCTTGTGGGATGAAGAGAGGCGCATCTCCTCTGGGACAGAGTATCAGGCAAGTGTTCAATGTGCTGGAACAGTGATGAGTGACATGGAGCCACCTGCGGTCATCCTAAGGTTCAGGCCTCCTGGAAGCTTGCCCCGTGAACACAGAGAAAATGTGTGTGATGTCACCAGACACAGTTTAGGGCACAGGCCACCAAAGAGCCACTGCTTCACATCACTGCAATACCAAGTGAGATAAACTAGAATAAAGAGTGAGCAGGGAACTGGAGGCATCTGGTTTTAGCAGCAGCTAAGTGGTTGGCTTAGAGGGTAAAGCAAGAGGTAAGTCTGCTAAGGCTGGGTGATGACAGAGGCGGAGATCCAGATGGCCCCTCTGTTTCTTATTCCACCACCTCCAGCAGAGCATTCCAACCCTAGGGACTAGTGGGGAAGATCAGCCAGGGGAAAAGTCACACAACCCTCCCCAAAATAAACATACACAAGACATGAAAGATTGCCACTTTCCCTTGTAGAATGAGAGAAAACGAGAGAATCCATCTTCCAGAGAGCCGACTGTCCTGCCGTGCAACATGCCTAAAGGTGGGGGCAGTGGGGGTGGGGAGGCAGCGTCTGGTATTTGCTCAGGAGGCCAGAGCAGCTGGAAACACCTTAGAGAATTCCATGAAGGGACTTCCATGGTGGTCCAGTGGTTAAGACTCTGTGCTCCCGATGCAGGGGGCCCAGGTTTGATTTCTGGTCAAGGAACTAGATCCCACATGCCGCAACTAAGAGTTCGCAGGCCACAGCTGAAGATCCCGCCTGCCACAACAAAGATCAAAGATCCCAAATGCTGTAACTAAGACCCAGCATGGCCAAATAAATAATAAACAAAATAAGTATTAAAAGAAAGAGAATACCATGAAATACTGAGACACGGGACAGAGTCTGAAACATCTTAAGACATCCATAGCAGCAAGAGACCTAAGACTTAAACTAAGAAGCCCTATACAAGGTAAAAATTGAAATTGAGAAAACTACTATTCAGTATTTAATTTTTCATATAAATTAGAAAAAGCAGCATCTCAGTCTAGCCTGAAGATTACGAGCATTCTCCAAAGATCACCTGGCTAAAGACACAGAACCTTCTAAGGACTGAAAGTTGCCTGATGCCTTTCTCACAGTTCATCCAAGTTACTTTAGTACTGCTTTTGATAAGTTTATGGTTAATCCACAAGCTGAAGGTGGAGCTGGTAATAATTTATATTCATGGAGTGCTAAATTTATACTTTTCAGAAATCATTATAAAGCATGACACAAAACAATAATGCAAGTTAAAGGCAGAGAAAAGGAGACATGGGAGACAGGAGTGAAGTTAAAATGTAAAAAATACCAACTTAACTGTAATGCCGCTTTTCAGTACTTCCACTCAGTCCCACATCTCCCAACTTAACCACCTTGTTTTTATAGGGTTGACTTATACCAACTCCCAGGAGACATGTAACTGAGTAAATGCACTAGCAGCTATTCCTCAAAAACACGGTCCTCACAGGACTTCCCTGGCAACCCACGTTCCCACTGCAGGGGGCATGGGTTAGATCCCTGGTCAGAGGACTAAGATCCCACATGGGACGGGGAGGGGGTTTGTCAAAAAAAAAAAAAAACCATGATCCTCACTGTCTTCACTTACTGACTTCAGATCAATGTGCCTTTCACACGGTAGATTATTTAACAAATATTTATCCGGTATTAAAGACATGTCTTTTTTTTTAATTCCACTGTCAAAAGAATTATTCATAAACACCAGTATTTCCTCAAAGATTTCCAACCCCTGAGTAACCCTTGCTACCCAGAGTGACGACAGCTACAGGACCACCCAGATGTCAAAGAACTCTTGATGGGTTACTCTGGGGTGGAAATCCTTGAGGAAATACTGGTGTTTATGAAGAGTCCAGGAGGCATAATTCTGGGTCTTCTTTAGCCTTTTACCACCTTATTGTACTGGACGACCACAAAGATTCATTTTCACTGAAACTTATCTAGGTAAGTATTTATATACATATTTCACACACAATATATAACTTTTTAAACAGGCCAGACTCCAACAGCCTTAACATTAACACAAAGATTAAAAACACAAACTACACATCTCTAGCCAAGGATAAAGTACAGAAGATGAAAATAGTGTAGTAACTGTTTGCCTAAAAGGATCAATGTGAAAAACCCATTTAGACATTCAAGGGCAGACACAAGCAGGGAAGGATCAGAAAATTAATTGGCCTCTTAATTCAAATGGTGCTACAAGGAAGTTGTAATTTCAATTTCTAACTGGCAGAGCCCTTATCGAGCAATTTATAAAGTCAGTCTACCAATCTTAAGTGTTGGTTTGAGAATATCACACAGTAGGATGCTGAAGATAAACAGAAAGTTTTACATATTTCCATCAAAGTCAGAAGTAGAATGTTAAATGATTCAACACTCAGTTAAGGATGCTTGCCAAAAAAAGTCAGAAAAGGATGTCAATACAGAGACATAACCCCTTGAAAAATTATTCTGTGCTCGAAAATTACATGTTTTTAAATTTTGAAGCATATATGACATAGTACCAAATACAAGTTGTACCCAGAGTTTCAAAGTCTACAGCTGTTTTTGAAAGGAGGGGGAGGGTGCCAAAACCCAAGCAAAGCAAACAGAGCTGGAACATTCGATGACTTCTCTAAGACGGAACGCTGAGCCATGACGTGTCGGCCTGCAATTAGGAGTGTCTCTGCACGGCTCAGTTTGAACAAAGATTCATTTTCTGTTCCTGTTACTTAGATAAGCAGAAAATAAGCAGTCTCCCGAAGTTCCTCCATCTGCAAAGGACTTTTTTTTTTTCAAAGAGCTGAATAATTAGAGCTATTCTGCTCATTTATACAAGCTTTCACAAAATTCCTACAATTCTGTAACTCTAATACCGCCAGCTTAGAGACAGATCTTAAATAAGGAACTGAAATGACTAGGCCTGGTTAGTATCTCCCAGAAGAACTTACTTAATAGGTCGGCAGCAATTATACTAACGTGTAAAAAGGAGCAAATGTGCTTAATATAGCATCATAAAATTTTAGAATTAGAAGAGACCTGCAATCTAGTTCAACTTCCTCATTTTACCACGGAGAAAACTAATTCTAAAAAATGAAACCACTTGTCAAGGTCACAGTTACTTAAAGGTCCAGGACTTAAACCCCAGTCTCCAGTTTAAAGACTCCTGACCTTCATCTATGCAGATGAATAAAAGTTTTCTGGTCTGTTATAAACAGCAATGAGATGAGTAAGTCAATCTCAAGGCAGGTTAAAACTCATTTCCTTTTCCAGCCTTCACAAAGGAATCAAAATTGGCACACTTTTCACTTGCCCTTCAACAGTCACACGTGGCCCATTCCAAACGCAAACGCTCACCAACTGCTTGTTCTGAACAGGAAAAGGGCACACAGACAACAGAAGAATCAATGACTTCCTCACTGGTTTTTTTTCCCCCCCTCTTTATAAAAACCTTCTTGCTTTTACTTTCCAAATGAGCAACTTTAACAGTTGCAGGCTGGGAATTCCCAGGCGGTTCAGTGGTTACGAGTCAATGCTTTCCACTCATGGGGGCCCGGCTTCACTCCCTGGCCAGGGAACTAAGATCCTGCAAGCCAAAGGAAAAAAAAAAAATAGTTGTAGGTCTTTAGAGGGAATGGAGAAAATAACCAAATTTCAGTTTGCACAATCCTGAAGGATACTCGGCTATTTCAAATTTATTCAGATGTCCCTAAGACGGTTTTCCCGTACAACCACCGCTGATATTGTCAATAAAAACTAGGAATTGGTTTCATTTGGATCTTAATAACCTAACTTCATTGTTGGTTATTTTTTACCTTTGTAGGTAATCTTTCACACAGACACAGGCAAGTTCTATCAGATCTTACAAAGAAACTCCTTTGGAGTTAAACAGTGGGAAATCAAACTGACAAACATACAAAAGGGCCTGAGGTTTGGCAAGGCACAAGTTCTGACATGAGAAGCACGAGTTCCTACCCCATGCGAAATACTTAGCTCCTCATAAATTAAAGTTCATCAGTGCAAGCTGTTGTCTAAAAGTGTGCCCTTAGACAGTGGCAAGGCACTCCGACTCAAAGTAATTTTCTATACATGGCAGGAAATAAGGTTTTCATTTCCCAGACCAGTAGAAGTGGGTTTTCCCCCATTCAAGTTACATGAGAGAAGAAAACTGAGGTGCTGAACCCCGACTTCCTTTAGGAATGGGCATGCGGGAAGACACAAGGGATCAAAGGGGAGAGAAGAGTTCGGATACTGTTTTACAGATATTCATTTAATCGTCATGACGACTATCTGAAATTCCTTTGATCCCCAGTTCAGAGATGAGAAAATTAAGTTCTAGAGGTTATCAGTTTGAACCAGATCTTCCAGAAAGTATTAACATAAAGTGAATAAAGTAGCAAAGTAATAACAGAGTTGGGATTGGCTGCTGGAGAAGACTCCTGAGAGTCCCTAGGACTGAAAGGAGATCAAACCAGTCAATCCTAAGGGAAATCAACTCTGAATATTCATTGGGAGGACTGACGCAAAAGCCAAAACTCCAATACTTTGGCCACCTGATGGGAAGAATTGACATTGGAAAAGACCCTGATGCTGGGAAAGACTGAAGGCAGGAGAAGGGGATGATAGAGGATGAGATGGTTGGATGGCATCACAACTCAATGGACATGAGTTTGAGCAAGCTCCAGGAGTTGGTAAAGGACAGGGAAGCCTGGAGTGCTGCAGTTCATGGAGTCACAGAGTCAGACATGACTGAGTGACTGAACAACAACAAATAACCAGAAGTTTGCCTATTTACCACCTATAACCAGATAAGTTTTGAGCAATCATCATAAGAAAGACTTGCAAAAAAAAAAAACAAAACTGAAATGTTACAAAAATGCTGCTATGTTGTGCTCAGTCCTGTTTGCCTCATTTGGACCCCATGGACCTACAGACCAGTAAAAGGGACTCCTGCTCAGTGCAGGGAAGCCTCTCCTTGATGCAGACCCAAATGTCTTAGTTTTATTTCCTATTACCTGCCCTCAAAGTACAGAGCAGTAGATCTGCTACGATCTCAGCAGGCTACCCTTTATGCCTTTGCTCAATCCAGTCCAGCCTAGAAAGTCTTCTCTAACCCATCCCTGCCTAGAGACCCTCCATCTCCATCAACACCAAACGCAAGAGCTACTTCCCACTTCGTTGTTACTGTTCAGTCGTTCAGTCGTGTCTGACTCTTTGCAACCCCACGGACTGCAGCATGCCAGGCTTCCCTGTCCTCACTATCTCCCAGAGTTTGCTCAAACTCATGTCCATTGAGTCAGAGAAGCCATCTCAACCTGTTGCCCCCTTCTCCTCCTACCCTCAATATTTCCCAGCATCAGGGTCTCTTCCAATGAGTAAGTTCTTCACAGCAGGTGGTCAAAGTATTGGAGCTTCAGCATCAGTCCTTCCAATGAATATTCAGGGTTGATTTCCTCAAGGACTGACTGGTTGGAAGCTTCCTTAATCCTCTCTCACACACACACAGAAAAATCCTATGGACAGAGGAGCCTGGCAGGCTACAGTTCATGGAGTCACAAAAGAGTTGGACATGATTTAGGGACCAAACAACAACAAGCCGTGTGAAACGGACTGTCTTCCAGGGCCCCAGCACGCCTCCACTTTAGCCTCTAACTGGCTCACTGTTAGCTGCCTCACCTGGTGAGACAGCTGCTTAGACCCAGCACAGAGTCCTCACAGCTCTCAAGAGATTTTTGATAAATCAGTATTTCTGGGGTTTTCTCCTACCCCATAGGACACTTTTGATTGGTCACATTCATCTGAAAAGCTTTACTGTAATAAATCTGCTGCTGTTGCTGCTAAGTCACTTCAGTTGTGTCCGACTCTGTGCGACCCCAGAAATGGCAGCCTACCAGGCTCCCCTGTCCCTGGGATTCTCCAGGCAAGAACACTGGAGTGGGTTGCCATTTCCTTCTCCAGCCATTTGCAAAATATGCCAGGTGACTCACAGTCAATCAGTGGTACAGGACTGGTCTTTCCTCTGTCTTCCTGGGCCTCTTTGGTATTTGAAAGGGCCAGTGACTCCCTTAGCACTATCATCATGACCAAATCCCCACATTAAGACAGCAACCCCATCAGGTGAACAGGCAGGTGTTACCCCCACTTTACAGAATGAGAGACTAGAAGTCAAGCAACCGTCCAACTTCACAAGATTCACGGAGCTGGGGCTGAAACAAATTCAGGACCGCAAACTTTTTTTTTTTCCCCTTAAATCTTTATTCCCAAGGTTCAAACTTCACTGGAGAAAGCAAGTGCTTCACACCAATAAAAAAGCATGCATATAGCTAAGTAATTTAGCATTATGAGGCCTGTGGGATTTTAGTTCCCCAAACAGGGCCAGAATCCTCATCCCTTGCATTGGAAGGTGGATTCTTAACCACTGGACCACCAGGGACGTTCCTCAAACTTAAAAGTAGTCCTGATTCCCCTCATGTTGGTGCGCTGAGAATATTTCCTGTGACAATATTAGACTTTTAATTACGTCAAAACAGAAATACAAGGCTTCCCTGGTGGTTCAGTGGTAAAGAATCTGCCTGTCAATGCAGGAGACACGAGTTCAATCCCTGATCCAGGAAGATCCCACGTGCAGAGGAGCAATTAAGCCCCTGTGTCACAACTAACAAGCCTGTGCTCTAGAGCCCGGGGAGCTGCAACCACTGAGCCCACGGACCCTAGAGCCTGTGCTCCGCAACAAGAGAAGCCGCCAAAATGAGACGCCTGTGCACCGCAACTACAGAATAGCCCGCACAGCAACAAAGACCCAGCACAGCCAAAACTAAATACATAAAATATTAAAATCTATATAAAAATACAGATCCAGCCATAAAGACTTTTTTTTTTTTATACTAAGCAGGCCCGACCCTGCTTAGCTTCCGAGATCAGACGAGATCGGGCGCCTTCAGGCTGATATGGCCGGGGCCCATAAAGACATTTTTTAAGTATAAAGAAAAAGATTAGAAGGATATACTCTAAAACACTGAAATAATTTTCTCTGGGCAGTAGAATTATGGATAATTTGCTTTTTTCTCTGTCTTTTAATATGTGTGTTTATATCTTATACACTGAAATCACATATTATAGGATGGCTAGTATATGTTATTAAAATGCAAAGGTCCTTGTAAAACTGGTATGCAAGGCGAAAATAAACCCGAGAACCTCAAAAAAGTAATCACTTCACTAGAAAACGTTTTTTAAAAATCTAAATTTGACTGATTCTAGAATCTCAATGTTGAAACTCAAGCAAGCCACATATGCCTTACAACAGAAATTAGCAATACACTTTTTTCCAGTCACCCATGTGTGTGAAAAAACACTTAGTGATAAAAAGTTTTCTTTCACTTAAGCTGTAAAAAATATAAAATAAAATCACCCTGCCTATAAAGTTTATTTTTCTATAGTCTGGAAAAGTAGAGTCTATGTATCTTCCTTCCTGCCTTAAGTTACTAGAATGTAATATCTCCAGTAAGAAATCATTCTATGGGGGAAACCAGATAAACAAAGAAGGCAGGAGATCAAAAGATTTGATTGAAATATTTTAAAGAAAATTTCCCTAATATCTCATCTTTCCTAAAAAGACAGGGAAAAAAAGTATGCCAAATATTTTAGTGTTCTACTTGACTAGGGATCTGTAGAACCAGGGAGGGGGGAGAAATCTATTAAAGTTGCCTTCTGTTTTACATCAAACCCAAATTTTGGATGATCTGCACGTCCTGAACATCTGGATCTTCAGGCCTTTAACTTCAGAAAAGATACAGTAAAACAAGCACTTGGCAATTTTAAGTGTAAAAAATGGGCAGAGTTAAAACTGGGATCTAATCCAAGCTATACTTAGACATAAGTAAGCAAAAGAGAATACAAATACCAAAACACTTAATTCAAGTCAGAAGTATATTAGACCTTATGCTTATATAAAACATTAGGGCAGCGAAATGCCTGTCTGTAGTCTCATTAGGATTCCTAAGAAGAGGCAGATGAGAGTATACTTCCCCAGGGAAAGAGATATAGGAAAGGGTTCCCAATAGGGATTCTGTAATAGGACTACTACTTTTCTAAGATTTTGCAAAGACTACTTTTAAGATTGTGTTGCTGAACCCCCATAAGACAGACAATCAAAAAAACAGACCCACCCATTGAGTTAGCGCTCGTGGAATCTGTCTTTCTGTAAGTGCCAGATGGAGATCTGAAAAAAAAAAAGCTCTTTACTAAATGTGGCCAAGATTCCTTGGTACTTGGTGCCAGGGCCAGGATATTAACCCAGATGTCCTAGCCAAATTCAAGGTTGGTTAATTACAGTCTGCCAACCCACCGGGAAAAAAAAAAAAGGCTCTTCTGTTCCCGATTTGAAATCTGAAGAGGTCACTCTTGAAATTCTTACACAGTACCATCAGTCAATATGTTTTCCCTTAAAAGTGCATTGTAACTCAAGTGCTGATTTAAAGCATATGGATTCCTTGAGTTCCATTTACATGGGAAACATACATTATGTATATTAAAATACATATATAAGATGCTATATTAGTTTAGAACCTCCCTAAACAGTCATCTAAAAAATTCATATTGAGACTAATACCATCACTGCCTTCCAATTAAGATTGAAGACACTTAAAGGCTTATATCAAACACAGATTTTGAATCATGAATCTTTTAAGACTAAAAAGGAAGGCTTTGCTGCCAGGAGCATAATTCCAGGAAAACGCAATATATGCAAATGTCAGTTACAGGGTCTCCCAGGACTGAGCAAAAATCCTGCATACAAACAGGAAAGTATATTCTTAACAGCAAGTCTGAACATCAAGTACTGGTCTGGCCTTTCTGCCAGCCACTTACTTAAGGTTTCATTGCCAATATAGTCTGTGCATTGCTTAAAATAATATAAACTAAGGTTCAATTTCTAGCTCTCTATTCACTGGCTGTGTGGCCTTTAAGGCAAGTTAGTGAAATTCTTTAAGCTTTACTTCCCCCACATCTTCAACTTTTTCTTCAACAAAATCGCTAGTATCATGGCACAAAATTCTTTATCTTTCACTATTTTAAAATATTTTAGGGACTTCCTGAGTGGTCCAGTGGCTAAGACTCCAAAGCTTCCAATGGAGAGCAGGGGCCTGGTTCAATCCCTGGTCAACGAACTAGATCCCACATTCCATAACAAAGACCTAGCACAGACAAATATGTACATAAACAAAGATAAATATTAAAAATAAATTAATATTTTAATACATATGTATTTAATACATATTTAAGGACTACAACCTTAAATTATCTAGCCCCTCCCAAGCTCCTGCCTCGGGACCCTTGCAACTGATTCCCTGGTATGATCTTCCCTCGGGGATCAACATTCCCTCACTTCACCTAGATCTCTATTTAAAAGCCATTTTCTCAGCAAGGTCTCCTCTCATCACCCTATCTAGAATTTCCGTTACCCTACCTCTTGTCTCCAAAACTTGTAGTATTTAGTCTTAATATGTATCACTTTCCAACATACAATAAATTGTATTAACATGGTTACTGTCTGCCTCCCCTACCTGAAGGGAGTTCCAACAACAGGGCTTTCCCTTTTATTTACTGCTGTATCACCAGCACCCAGAACAGCAACCAGCACACAGTAGGTGCTCAATAAACACCTGCTGAGTGAATTCCAAATGAGACCTCAGTACAGCCCACATACAGGTGCACCACAGCCCCACGAACTCCCTCTGGGGAGACTACCACACACTACAAAAAAATGCTGAAAAAGAGAACTTACTGGTTTGCAGTGATTACAACAGTGTCCATTCTTTATATTAGAGAAAACAATCGACTTCCCACGTCATTTGTACAAGGAAGAGGAGAGAGAAGCTGATAATTCAGATAAAGTGGAAAAATAAACGAGGTGAAAGGCTCGTTTTAGTTAACATTGCATAAAGTTTTCTTTTAATGTTAACACGTAGTAAGCCATCTTCCTATGACTTTACTACACTACCTTCAGTTTTGTTTTGTTTTGCCTTTTTCTATAAAACCAGTCCTGGGACTTCCCTGGTGGTCCAGTGGCTAAAATTCTGTGCTCCCAATGGAGGGGACCCAGGTTCGACCCCTGGTCAGGGAACCAGATCACACATGCTGCAACTAAGACCTGGTACAGCCAAATAAATAAATATTAAAAAAATAAAAAACAATCCTCAAATTTATGCACCTCATATTTTCAATTAACTGAATAATAAATATTGACTGAACACACAGCACTCTGCAGAATTCTGTAGAGGGTACTATAAAGTGAAAGTCAAGGTCCTTGAAATATACATATAGATATGTATCATATACATATGTATACATACACACATACACACAAATAGCTTGAGATAGATACACACAAACTCTGGGAAGAACAGAAATACATCTGTAATAAATAATGAAGAACAGGCAGCCAATATATGACCAATTCAAAAGTGCCTACCTTTTGTGGAGCACAGGAGGACCAAGCCCCCTCTTACACACCATGATTTGGGTTTGGAATGCCAACAGAGACAGAACTTAAAAGCAAGAGTCAAACATTACTTGCTTAAGTTCATATGCATTCACGGATCACAAGGGATGGGGCAGACTCAATGTTTGACAATAGGTTAAAAAAATTTTTTTAAGGTCAATGAGAAAAGCACCAAATTCCAAACTTATAAAGAACAGAAACCAGATCTGCCTATGTCTCTCTCACTGAGGCACAAGTAAGTGCTTAAGCAATTGTTAGGGGAAAAAAAAGAGGGATGGGCGATCTTTATCTTTAGACAGAATACCTTCACAGGGTCCACCCAGTTTGTTGTTCACCCTTTTGAACTAGGCCTAGTGAGAAGCCTAAGCTGTACCTTACCACTTTCTCTGAACCTCAGAAACTCAGGACCAGCCCTTGGCCAAGTAATCACCCACTGTCTTTGCTTTAAGGAGGGCAGACTTGCTCCTTGCAGGAGAGTCACTATACCAATTACCAAGCACCAGGAGTCAGAATACCAGAGCTTAAATCCTGACACTACCACTTATCAGCTATGTGACCCTGAGCAAGGTTCCTGACCTTTCTATGCCTCTTCTGTAAAATGGGATAATAGCACTGAATAGCACCATCACTGGGCTAGGTTAATTGAGACAAAACACATAAAAGACCTGCCCAGAGCTTGACCACAGGAAGCCCTCAATAAATGTTAATATTTCCAGAGAAAAATGCCCCAAAACTGAGGAGCAACATAGACCTGAGGATTCTTGCAAAAGGTTATTATTACACCCCAAATCCTAACAGACCTGGTCTCTGGACTTGTACATATTATAGGTAACAGTAGTAATCAATGGGAAAAGAAAAAAACACCAGCCAGGACCACAACCATAAAAGCAGCAGCAGTAACACTAGTCCTGAGCTCTTACCGGCCAGGAACTGTCCTAACCTGAAACAGGAAGAAGGCAAGACTGCTGAATCCAACAACAACCAAAAAAGGCAGCATATATTTTCCTCCACCCTCCTTTTTAAACACGTTAATTGGCGCCCAGGTTTTGCTAAAAACAGGTAACTAAAGATTACAGACTTAACGTGTAATTTCTTCATACCAAAGAGGTGGGGCTGAGAAGGGAGGAAGGGGGTGGTGCTCGGTCCCTGCCAGATGGAAAAGTCACATGAAGTGGAGCAACAGCGGAGTTGAGGGTTTCTCCGCGGATCAAAAACCACAATTTCTGAAGCACAGGACCTCCAAAGGAGGGGAATCAGGAGGCTCTGCTTTGAAAATAACCTCTGAACAAGTGTCATCTGTCTCCGGAGCCAATCCCCTGACGAAGCAGAAGGTTCGGGTTACGGGGCAGCGGTGTTATTTCGGAAATCCCTGTCAATCTTGTCATCCACCTTCTCCAAGAATCACAGTCCCATTCGTGGGGGGTGGGGTGGGGGACAAAAGCCACGGCCGGCCGGGCCCCGGGCCAGCGAGGCCAGCCCGCCGGCCGGCGCCCGCCTCGGAGGCCACGGCCAGGGTGCCCTCCATGCCGGCTCGCGGGCACCGCTGCCGCGGGCCCGAGAAAGGCTAAGGTGACCGCCGGGGCAACAGGTCCAGCTGGGCCTCGGCACCCCGGGGGTCCGGCCCGCCGCCCCAGGACTGAGGGGAGCGAAGAGGGGCGCCAGGGAGGGAGCGGCGCCTGGGGCGGCGCAGGGGCAAGGAGTCCAAGCTCCATCTTGAGGCGGGCGGAGGAAGGGAAGGCCGGGCTCGGCGCTCACAGGGCCGGCCACTTTCCGGCTCCGGGGAGAGCACCCCCAGGGACCCCTGGCCTCCAGGGCCATCTCTCCAGGGCCGCCCGCGGCCCCACGGGGATGGCCCGGTGCGCGGAACTCGGTCCTCCCTCTTGGATGCCGGGCCCGGTCCCGCCGGCCCCGATCCGGGCGGGCAGGAGCCGGTCGGGCAGGGAGAGAAGGGAAAGGTGAGGAGGGGATGGGGAAGGGGAGAGGGCCCGCGCCGCGCCCCACTCACCGCCGCCTAGGTCGCCGCCAGTGGCCACCACCTGCCCCACTGCAGCAGCAGCAGCCGCGCGGCCGCCGCCTCCCGCCTCCCGGCTCGTCGGCTCCGGGCGGGGGAGAGCGTGACGCGCCGCCGCGGGGCCGGGAGGGCGCGCGCCGCCTGCAGAAGACGCCGCGGCAGCTCCTCCCAGCGCGCTCCGCCGCCGCGCCCACCGCGGCCAGCCCCGCGCCCCGAACCTCGCGGCAGGCACCCGGCAACCCGCGTCGGGCCCAAACTCCCCCCACCTCCCCCGCCACACACACCGCCTCCTCTTTGTCTGCACCCGCCGCGGCTGGAGGCGAACCCCCAAACTCCCGGCGCGCCCGCCGTCCCGCCCTCAGATCCCAAAAAGGACCGGGTCAGGGAGGAAGGTACCGGGGAAACCCATGAGGCCTGTGCCAAGGGGCTTCTCATCATCTCGCTTCACTCCCCATTTTCTGAAAGTGTGCCCAGAATTTGCAAGCCACACCCGATAGATCCATTCAGCCTGATCACACAGCCGGTTGGTTTAGAGCTGATTTTTTTCCCCCTCCTAGACCCCCAGGGTGAGAAACCCTTTGAAACAAGCTAGGAGGATCGGCCAACAGCTGGCTAAGTTTCAGGAGCACCCTCTTCTGCCCTCCTTGCCCTCCCGGGAAGACTCGGGATGAGGAATCCCTGGGGAAAACGCTGAAAGGCGCTGCCTACAGCAGGTGAAGCTTGGGAAGGACCGTCTCTACTCTCCCTTTCCCTCCAGGGAAAGACGGAAGCCCGACACTTGCTCCATTACTTTGAGAAAAGCCTTTTATTCGCCCTAGCCGTTTGCACTGAAGCCCTGGTTAAGGTCCTGGTCCTCCGCCCCCCCCCCGCCCCCCCCCCCGCCCCTCGAGGATCTCCTTTAAAAGCTTTTGAAAGGAACTGGAGGAAAGCATCAGCAGCCTGCTCCGGGCTGGTGCAGCGGAGGGCGGCCAGCATTTCGCTCCCATGGACCATGGCAACCCCAGAAGCTTGGCAGCTCCTGGGAGAGGAATTTGCAGCTGTCAGTGGAAGCCCAGGATTTTGCAGCGACTCAGTGGTGGACAGGGGGCCGGGGGCTTCCTCCTCCTCTCTGCTAGAAGGGAATAATCAGGAGGGTGACCCCTTTGCTGACCCTTATTCAAAGCACCGGTGCTGCCTGGACCAACAGGCCTGCACAGAGCAGGGGCAGGAAACTACATTGAAAATGCATGGAGTTCTGAACAAACAAGAAAATTCATCTGCTGGCCCCTCCCCTCCAGTCACCTTTAAAGACACAAAAATTCTGTCTCTTAATTCAACATGGCATTAGTTTGCAAGTCTTGAAGCCAAACTGTGGTAGCACCTTGATAGTATGCAGTGGCTTCCGTGGTGGCTCAGATGATAAAGAATCTGCCTGCAATGCAGGAGACCTGGATTTGATCCCTGGGTTGGGAAGATCCCCCGGAGACGATAATGGCAACCCACTCCAGTGCTGTTGCCTGGAAAATTCCATGGACAAAGGAGCCTGATGGGCTACAGTCCATGCGGTCACAAAGAATCACAACTGAATGACTAACACACACACACACACACATTCCTAATCTGGAAGGCACACCTTCCTCTCTCATCTGAACATTTTTCAGCTCTAATACACAACCTATGTAATCAGAGATGCTATAGAAAGAGGCACAGACCACCGTTAATTGTGGGGTACAAATATAAACATTTTGGGGGACTTCCCTGGCCATCCAGTGGTTAAGACTGCACTCCCTTTTCAGGGGGTGCAGGTTCAAACCCTGGTCAGGAAACTAGATCCCACATGCCGCATGGCACAGTGAAAGCAAAAAACAAAACATGTTTTTCTCTTTTTTCCTCTACTCATTCTCCTAAGCCTATCTTTATTTCTAAATGCCTTTATCTTCTTCATTCTGGACTGTTTTTTTTTTTTTTACATTAATTTTTTGTTTTTAAAGTATTATATCAAAATAGTAACTGTCTTGACTACTGAGTTTTTGGTGCCCCCTTAAATTTTGTGACCAAGGCCTAGTCCCAGCCCTGCAACCTAGGTATTGACTATGTTCAATCCCATGATTTGGCTGGTGTTAGGATAAAAGAAGTTTCTCAGTTCTGTTTCATAAAAAGCATTCACATTCCACTTTCAGAGATTTCAGAGCTTAGCCACTGAGTTTTATTTAATATATGTCTGCTGTAAAATTATTACAACTCAGTTGACTCTTGTCAATTGTTTGGAAGATGGAGGGAAATGGCAGAAGTTGAAAGCCAGTAGGAGCTCCCAGATCTTCATTTTACCAAGTGGGGAAATCATTAAATACTTTTTGGGGGTAAAAAAAATAAATAAAGTTTAACTCATAACATTAGGGCTTCCCTGGTGGCTCAGACAGTAAAGAATCCACCTCCTATGCTGGAGACCTGGGTTCAATTCCTGGGTTGGGAAGATCCCCTGGAGGAGGACATGGCAACCCACTCCAGTATTCCTGCCTGGAGACTCCCCATGGACAGAGGAGCCTGGCGGGCTACCATCCATGGCGTCAAAAAGAGTAGGACATGACTGAGTGACTAAGCACGTATCATTAAATTATCCCATAAGAATAACCACAAATAGTGGTAGACCTGTGTGAAGGGAAAGAGGTAGTAGCACTTTAGTCATATCACAAAGTCAATAGATAATGTCTATAGATGCTAAATAGATAGCAATAGAAGTATACTTTTACATACATGGAAGTTACTGCCTGAAGAACTGAGGACAAAAAAATTAATGGTGTCTGTGGAACAGGGTTGGGGGGGATTCGCAGAACAATGTTACCTTTCATTAAAAACTCTGATGTCCTTTATTTTTTAAAATGTGCATGCTGTACTTTCAGTTCACTTCAGTTCAGTCGCTCTGTCATGTCTGACTCTGCGACCCCATAAACCGCAGCATGCCAGGCCTCCCTGTCCATCACCAACTCCTGGAGTCCACCCAAACCCATGTCCACTGAGTCGGTGATACCATCCAACCATCTCATCCTCTGTCGTCCCCTTCTCCTCCTGCCCTCAATCTTTCCCAGCATCAGGGTCTTTTCAAATGAGTCAGCTCTTCGCATCAGGTGGCCAAAGTATTGGAGTTTCAGCTTCAACATCAGACCTACTAATGAATACCCAGGACTGATCTCCTTTAGGATGCACTGGTTGGATCTCCTTGCAGTCCAAGGGACTCTCAAGAGTCTTCTCCAACACCACAGTTCAAAAGCATCAATTAATTCTTAGGCGCTCAGCTTTCTTTATAGTCCAACTCTCACATCCATACATGACCACTGGAAAAACCATAGCCTTGACTAGATGGACCTTTGCTGACAAAGTAATGTCTCTGCTTTTTAATATGCAGTCTAGGTTGGTCATAACTTTCCTTCCAAGGAGTAAGCGTCTTTTAATTTCATGGCTGCAATCACCATCTGCAGTGATTTTGGAGCCCAGAAAAATAAAGTCAGCCACGGTTTCCACTGTTTCCCCATCTATTTGCCACAAAGTGATGGGACCAGATGCCATGATCTTCATTTTCTGAATGTTGAGCTTTAAGCCAACTTTTTCACTCTCCTCTTTCATTTTCATCAAGAGGCTCTTTAGTTCTTCTTCACTTTCTGCCATAAGAGTGGTGTCATCTGTATATCTGAGGTTATTGATATTTCTCCCGGCAATCTTGATTCCAGCTCAAAAATGACAGAATGATCTCTGTTCGTTTCCAAGGCAAACCATTCAATATCACGGTAATCCAGGTCTATGCCCCAACCAGTAACACTGAGGAAGCTGAAGTTGAACAGTTCTATGAAGACCTACAAGACCTAGAACTAACACCCAAAAAAGATGTCCTTTTCATTATAGGGGACTGGAATGCAAAAGTAGGAAATCAAGAAACACCTGGAGTAACAGGCAAATTTGGCCTTGGAGTACGGAATGAAGCAGGGCAAAGGCTAATAGAGTTCTGCCAAGAGAATGCACTGGTCATAGCAAACACTCTCTTCCAACAACACAAGAGAAGACTCTACACATGGACATCACCAGATGGTCGACACTGAAATTAGATTGATTATATTCTCTACAGCCAAAGGTGGAGAAGCTCTATACAGTCAGCAAAAACAAGACTGGGAGCTGACTGTAGCTCAGATCATGAACTCCTTATTGCCAAATTCAAACTGAAACTGAAGAAAGTAGGGAAAACCACTAGACCATTCAGGTATGACCTAAATCAAATCCCTTATGACTATACAGTGGAAGTGAGAAATAGATTTAAGGGATTAGATCTGATAGACAGAGTGCCTGATGAACTATGGACGGAGGTTTGTGACATTGTGCAGGAGACAGGGATCAAGACCATCCCCAAGAAAAAGAAATGCAAAAAAGCAAAAATGGCTGTCTGAGGAGGCCTTACACATAGCTGTGAAAAGAAGGGAAGCAAAAAGCAAAGGAGAAAAGGAAAGGTATACCCATTTGATGCAGAGTTCCAAATAATAGCAAGGAGAGATAAGAAAGCCTTCCTCAGCGATCAAGGCAAATAAATAGAGGAAAACAATAGAATGGGGAACACTAGAGATCTCTTCAAGAAAATTAGAGATACCAAGGGAACATTTCATGCAAAGATGGGCTCAATAAAGGACAGAAATGGTAGGGACCTAACAGAAGCAGAAGATATTAAGAAGAGGTGGCAAGGATACACAGAAGAACTGTACAAAAAGATCTTCACGACCCAGATAATCACGATGGTGTGATCACTCATACTCACCTAGAGCTGGACATCCTGGAATGTGAAGTCAGGTGGGCCTTAGGAAGCATCACTATGAACAAAGCTAGTGGAGGTGATGGAATTCCAGTTGAGCTATTTCAAATCCTGAAAGATGCTGCTGTGAAAGTGCTGCACTCGATGTGTCAGCAAATTTGGAAAACTCAGCAGTGGCCACAGGACTGGAAAAGGTCAGTTTTCATTACATTTCCAAAGAAAGATAATGCCAAAGAATGCTCAAACTACCACACAATTGCACTCATCTCACACACTAGTAAAGTAATACTCAAAATTCTCCAAGCCAGGCTTCAGCAATACGTGAACCGTAAACTTCCAGATGTTCAAGCTGGTTTTAGAAAAGGCAGAGGAACCAGAGATCAAATTGCCAACATCCGCTGGATCATCGAAAAAGCAAGAAAGTTCCAGAAAAACATCTATTTCTGCTTTATTGACTATGCCAAAGCCTTTGACTGTGTGGATCACAATAAACTGTGGAAAATTCTGAAAGAGATGGGAATACCAGACCACCTGACCTGCCTCTTGAGAAACCTGTATGCAGGTCAGGAAGCAACAGTTAGAACTGGACATGGAACAACAGACTGGTTCCAAATAGGAAAAGAAGTATTCAAGGCTGTATATTGTCACCCTGCTTATTTAACTTATATGCAGAGTACATCATGAGAAACGCTGGGCTGGATGAAGCACAAGCTGGAATCAAGATTGCCGGGAGAAATATCAATAACCTTAGATATGCATTACTTTAATTTTTTTTTTTTAAGTATTTAAGGTCCTCAAACAAATGAATTTAAGAGTGTAAGGTCTTCAAACAAATGAATAGAGAATATTCTCTGCAAAGTGATGCGTGTCAATAGTTTCTTTCTATACAGCTCTTTAGATTCACTCTTTCTCTGACAGCTTTCTGTTATTACCTGTTCTACTCCACCCCTCCTAGCATGTAACTTTCAAGAGAGCAAGGATGATTGGTTCATTGCTCTTAGCTGCATCCCCAGAATATACTTGGTTCATAGTAGTTTGGTTTCCTAAAGGATTTAGTGTAAGACTTCAAGTGCTACATAACTAGGGACATTTTTCCAGTATTTTGTCTTCATTTTTTAAAGAACAATAGGTGTTCATTATTTAAATTAAAACAAGCAAAATGAAGAAAACAAAACAATTATAATCCCATATATCCAGAGAAAATTACTATAAACAATGGTTCTAAATTCATTCATTACTGTTTATTTTGAATATTTCACTAAGGCACAAATAGTCCTTATCGCCATTCAGAAACAATACTCAATATAAAATAGTGGTTGAAGAGTAGTTTGTAAATTTCTGAAAGATGTGAGGATTTATATAGCTTTTAAAATGGAAAATGAAACAAAAGCTGTCAAAACAAGAATACTCTTTTGATTAAAAGTAAATTTTTTTCTTTCTTTTTTTTCTTTTTTTAAGTTCCTGAACTGTAACACATATCAATTAAAAATGTAGATTCTTCAGTTACAAAATAAATTAGTCATGAGGATATAACATACAATATGGTGACGACAGTTAGTAATACTATACTGCATATTTAGAAGTTGCTGAGAGAGTAAATCTTGAAAGTCTTCATCACAAGGAAAAAAAGCGTTTTTTGCAGCTGTGTCTGATGACAGATGTTAACTAGCCTTCTTATGGTGATCATTTCATAATATATACAAATATTGAATCATTTTTATACTTGAAATTAATATTATGTCACTTATACCTCAATAAAAATTTATAAGTGTAACTCCTAAGAGATAGTCCATAATTAAAACAATATTTATAAAGAAGACACAGGAATTCATTTTTACTCTGCTATTTTTTAAATCACATCTATTTTTATTAGCATTGTTTCAAAAACCAGAGTCAAATTAATTTCATTCACTCATCCATCAAATATTTACTGACCTCCTAGTGTGTCCAGGCACTGTTCCAGGTATTAGGGGAGCACAGCAGTGAAGATTAAGTCCCTACCCTTCAACCTTGACTTTTACTGCTCTGTGGTTTGCTAAATCAAGGTGGGATAATCACTGTTCCATGAATTTCACTGGTTTTATGTTCAGAGTGGATATAATGCACCAGACCATACTCCCTGTCACTTTCATTCAATTGCTAAAAATGTAAAGATTTACAATGTCGTATACAAAAAAAATGTTTAACCTTGGTGTTTAAAGAAATATTAATATTTCCTTGCAAAAGTATTACGTGCTAAGTAGCTTCAGTCGTGTTCAATTCTTTGCGACCCTATGGACTGTAGCCCTCCAGGCTCCTCTGTCCATGGGATTGTCCAGGCAAAAATACTGGAGTGGGTTGCCATTCCCTCCCCCAGGGGATCTTCCCGACCCAAGGATCAAACCTGCGGATCTTACCTCTCCTGCGTTGGCAGGTGGGCTCTTTATCACTAGCACCGCCTGGGAAGCCCCAGGGTGAAAGTCATTCACTTATGAACTACTCTTTGCGACCCCATTGACTGTGGCCCACCAGGCTCCTCTGTCCACGGAGTTCTCCAGGCAAGAATATTGAAGTGGGTAGCCATTCTCTTCTCCAGTGGATCTTCCTGACGTAAGGATTGATCCCAGGTCTCCTGAATTGCAGACAGATTCTTTACCATCTGAACCACCACAATTGCAGGCGGATTCTTTACCATCTGAGCCACCATGGAAGCCCAAGGTACTGGTTCATTTAATCAAAAAATAACTAATCCAGCATCTTCCTTGACTGTCCAGTGGTCAAGACGTCCCCTTTCAAGGCAGCCAAGTTCAATCCTTGGTTGGGGAGCTAAGATCCCACATGCCTTGTAGTCAGAAAACCAAAACATAAAACAGAAGTAATATTGTAACAAATTCAATAAAAACTTTAAAAATAGTTCATGTCAAAAAAAGAGAAAAAAGTCTTAAAAAAATAAAAACGACTAATCCAGAGCAAGACAGTGTCTTAAACCTCAAAGAAAAGAAACCAAAAAATAAATCTCACAACACAACGAAGCATTTGGACTATTTTGGACTGAAAATTAATTTTATCACTGAAACCAATTAAGACTGTCTGCCATATCTACTTTATACACAAAATGCTGATGATGGTGGTTTTTTGGAGTATTTTGTAAAGAAAAACAACGAAAGAATGACAAACCGCTAAATTTAAATTCAGAGATCACTTCTCAAGGAGAACCATCTGTGACTACAAAAGCCGTATTGTACCCATTCAGTTAACAAAGAACAATATCAGTAGGGCACCACGCATCATGATGTAAACTGTATTTAGGGCCTTCTAAATAGACTACTGCTTTGAGAGCATGTACTTTCATGATGAGGGGGTTGAAAAGATGACTTATAAAGTTCCTATCACAAACATTTTAAAAATTCTGTGACTTCTATCCAGTGAAGCAAAACATTTGTGAAATCAGTGGTTGATGCAGCAGTTTTAATCTAATGCAACAAATATTTGTTGAGTACATGAAAAGTTGATTCTGTCTGCAGCCAAAAAAAAAAAAAAAATCAAGTAGACTCAGACAAATACATGTACACATAGGTTCACAGAAACACTATTAACAATAGCCAACAGGTGGAAGCAAGTCAAATGTCCATCAGTAGATGAAAGGATAAACAAATTGTGATACATATGTACAATGCAGTATTACTCAGTCAAAAAAAAAATGAAGTACTGATGCATGCTACATGAAAGATGGAAGGCAAAAGGAGACCAGGGCAGCTGAGGATGAGATGGTTGGACAGCGTCACCAACTCAATGGACATGATCTTGGACAAACTCTGGGAGATAGTGAGAGATAGGGAAGCCAGGTGTGTACAAAGAGTCGGACATGGCTTAGCAACTGCATAACACGCTACAAGCTGGGTGAACATCGAAAACATTATGCTGGGAGAAAGAAGCCAGACACAAGACGTCACATATTGTCTGACTCCATTTATATGATATATGCAGAAAGGATATTTATATGAGATAGCCAGAAATATCTAAGGCCATAGAGACAGAAAATAGATTAGTGGGGATTAGTGGGGGAGAGGCAAGTTGGAATCAACTGTTTAATGGGTTTATGTCTCCTTTTGGGGTGAAAAAAAATGTCTGGGACTAGATAGAAGCAGTTGTGGCATACTAAATGCTACTGAATTTTATACTTTAAAATGATTAATTTGGGGGACTTTCCTGGTGGTCCAGGGGCTGAGACTCTGAGCTCCTAATGCAGGGGGTCTGGGTTCAATCCCTAGTCAGGGAACTAGATCTCACATGCTGAACTAAGACCCAGTGCAGCCAAATACGTAAATATTTTTAATGATTAATTTTATCTTATGTGAATAGTATCTCAATAAAAATACACATATAAATAAATGAAACTAATAAAGATTTAAAAAAAAGACAAATGGAGAATATATGAAAACCAGGTAGGTGAGAGATTTTAGAAAAGAGATTTTTTAATTGGAAGGATTAAAGTCCTTCCCCGGAGAAGGCAATGGCACCCCACTCCAGTACTCTTGCCTGAAAAATTCTATGGACGGAGGAGCCTGGAAGGCTGCAGTCCATGGGGTTGCTGAGGGTTGGACACAACTGAGCGACTTCACTTTCACTTTTCACTTTCATGCACTGGAGAAGGAAATGGCAACCCACTCCATTACTCTTGCCTGGAGAATCCCAGGGATGGGGGAGCCTGGTGAGCTGCCATCTATGGGGTCGCACAGAGTCAGACATGACTGAAGTGACTTAGCAGCAGCAGCAGCCAGGGCTTGTATTCCAATAAAATGACTAAATCTCATTTAGATACCTTGTAGAAGGAAAGACTCAAACCAAACAGCCAGATTTGGGCTTCCCTAGTGGTCCAGTGGTTGGGAATCTGCCTACCAATGCAGGGGACACGGGTTTGATCCCTGGTCCAGGAAGATTCCACATCCCTTGGAGCAACCAAGCCTGTGTGCCAGAACTAGTGAGCCTGTGTTCTAGAGTCCGTGCTGCCCGACAAGAGAAGCCACTCTAACTACAAAAAGCCCTCTCACAGCAACGAAGACCCAGTACAGCTAAAATTAAATAAATAAATAAATAGGCAGATTTAGTATGCTCCTCATTCTTACATCCCAGAAATACTAGTTTTTAATTGATTTCAAACAAAAAATACTAGATTAACTAGTTTATTTAACTCATGAGTACTAAATTAACTGATTTCTTGCCTCACCATCTGTGTGGGTATGTGTGTCTGAGTATTATTTTTATTACATGTGAAGAGATCAGGAAGAAAGAGAATATGGTATCAAAGAAATAGAGAATGCTATACTTCCATGCTTGGGAGTTGATGGGGGAAAAGATCAGGAGAACAGGTGAGGAGGCAGATCCACAGGCTGAGACCTGGAGGAGGGAGGTGGGGAGTGGCCTCCAGAACAAGGCTGTTTGTCTCTACTCCGCATTTGAGAGTCTGGAAGAAAACCCTCAGGCAAGGTGGTAGCTCTATGCCAACGTTGTTAAGAAGATGGGCAGCAGGGTCAGGCATAGCCAAGATCCAGTTTGCACTGCTGGGCCTCCCTTAGGCATGAATGGCTGGTTGGGAGCTTTCTGTGCCTGTTCTAGGACCCACTGTGGCAGAGACTCAGAGGTGCTAGTTGTGCCAGTAACAGGAGGGGTCTGCTGAGTCATCAGGAGAAGGTGCCGAGTCCTGACCGAGCCAAGAAAGAGCATATGTTAGGAACAGACTCTAAGCAAACACTCGGACACAGAGCTAGGACTGCTTCCCTCAAAGAGCTCAGCTGTGGCTGACGTCATTGATTGCCCGCCGGAGATCCTCTCCCCTCCTGTGACTTGACAAACCCCAGTCATATCTGACATGGCAACATGCCCAACAATTAATGTTCAGTTACACTTTTCCTAGCAAATTAGGCTAGAGGTGCTTCTGGGAAAGCTTTTGCTTCTCCAATAGATGGAGACAGACACAGATGTGCTATCTGGAGCCAAAGCAGCTATGTTGCCATCCTGAGGTAGTGAACATGGACAAAAGCCAGCAGGCCAAAGTGTCGGAGCAGAAAGATTAAAAGGACAGAATTCCTCTCCTAGAAAGAGCACTGTTTATCTGGGGCAAATATTTGAGAAGAACAAAAGTAGAGCTGCTTAGAACGAGAAAATAAATATTTGAGGGCTAACGGACTTGTTCGAAAACGAACTTTGTGAAGAAAACAGAAGTGGCTGGTGGGGATTTTTATTGTTACTATATGTTGTGTTTAACTGTGTTTTACTCCAATTTTTTAAGAAAATGTATATTTTTATGAATTTGAATTGGCTTTAAAGGGAAAGCCCTGTAGTCCTGAATCTGGCTGCAGTGTAGACATGGGCTGAGGGGAAACCAAAAGTTGATTATAGGAGTTTTTCCTTAGTGAAGAGTCCTCAGATGACACTTGCATGCTCTGTAATGTATAGTCCATATATAAATAATGTATGTAATCCACATGAATAATGTGTGTAATCCACATGAGTAATGTATGAATCCATGCGAGTAATGTACGTAATCCATATAAGTAATGTATGTTCCATATATGAATACAAGCACAAGTAGAATTTTCACATACAAGTCATCTCATTGTTCTGGACTTTGCCAGATAAGGTAGTTTATCATATTTTTATTTAACTTTTTGCATACCTAGAACGATCTCAGGCTGAACACTAATGCCAAGCATATAAATTATTCATTTTTTAAAAATTTATTTATTTTTTAATTGAAGGATAATTGCTTTATAGAGTTTTGTTGTTTTCTATCAAACTTCAACATGAATCAGCCAAAAATTATTCATTTTTAAAATAATTTTTTCTTTTTATACAATTTTAAAGGTTGCTTTCTATTTAAAGTTATTATAAAATATTGACTATATTCCCTGTAAGCCTGTTACATTCAATAGTTTGTACCTCCCACTCCCCCACCCCTAGATTGCCCTATGCCCCCCAAAGTATCCGCTTCATAATCACTCAGAATCTAGCCCCCCCCGTTTCCCCAAATTGGAATGTCATTTGGATCCTAGGCAGCAAGAAGTAATAAACGTCCACTTCTCCTTCTAGGACTTAAGTGTTCCAGTTCAAAGCTATCGTAAGAGCAACTGTTGTATTTGAATAATCATCTCACCAGTCAAAATGGTTAGAGTATTTCATCAACCTTCCCAAAATGTTAAGGATGATAATTGCATGGCGGTGATTCTCATGTTGTTATCTTCCAGAAAAGATTCCATAATTCAACAAGCTTATTAAAAACCTCTTTTCATTTCTTAAATTATTATTGTGTGCTAAATTGCTTCAGTCATGTCCAACTCTTTGTGACCCCATAGACTGTATAATGTTCTAGGCTCCTCTGTCCACGGGATTTCCCAGGCAATAATATTGGAGTGGGTTGCCATTTCCTTCTCCAGGGGATCTTCCCAACCCAGGGACCAAACCTGTGTCTCTTCTGTCTTCTGTAATGACAGATGGGTTCTTTACATGAGCACCATCTGGGAAGCTTGGGCTAAATTATCATTACTCTCTCAAAAACCATAAGCTGGTGTTACAGCTTATCACCTCGCATCCATTTCCCCCGTATGTCCACCAAGCCCTAAGCCTTATAGAATCTTTTTGGCGTCTGAAGTTAGTTTCCTATGCGTTGTACCACAGTGTGTTTTCACTTTGTAACTATGCGAAAACCATAAAAGCAAAAGTTGGCGTCTTTGGTGAGAAAGTTAATTTTAGTTTAGAATGTTCCTTTTGTCATTATGGAGCAAGGCTTCAAGCTGCTAATGTTAATTCTCCTCCCTGTGTTTATTTCAAGGAACTTAAGTGGGAAAGAAAATTAGTTTGTTTTTTTTCCCATTATATAATCTATATACAGTGCTTCTGGTCTGGCAGTAAAATTACAAACATTAGCAGCAGTAACAACAACAAAACACACAAAAGCGCGCATGCACGCGCACACACGCACACACACACACAGGCTTTAAACTTAAATGCACAGAGTCATAAGGCCGATTTTATCTAAGTGAATTTATTCACATATGATATCGCCTTCAGAAAACAGAGCCAAAAAAAAGAAAGAAAGAAAGAAAACAGAGCAAATGAAGATGTTCAAGTTGTATTGCTCAAGAGGAAAAGGTACAATGTCTTCCCAACAGACACCTTTTACTTTCCAGCTACTCATGCCTGTAAAAAGCTGCATTAGAAGGATTCCCTGGCAGTCCTGTGGTTAAGACATTACCTACCAATGCAGGGGGTGTGGGCTGGGTCCCTAGTTGGGGAACTAAGATCCCACATTCCTCCAGACCAAAAAATCCAAAACATAAACCAGAAATGATTTGTAACAAATTCAATAAAGACTTTAAAAATGGTCCACATCCAAAAAAAAAAAAAATCTTAAAAAAAAGCTGCATTAGAAAACTACCTCCCAAGAAAACCAGCCTGTTATATTTTCCATGTCTTCCAGCTATAAATACAACCAGCATAAAAACAAACAATAATGCCCTGCTTTAGATCTCTGCTTCTGAATAGCACAGGCTAATTACTTGCTATAATACTGTGTCCTTGTGAGAACAGGAGGTAGAGTATTATTATCCCCATTTCACAGATTAAAGAACCGAGACCATGTAAGTTAAAAGCTCAAGGCTACTGGAGTAACTGAAGGCTGAAACTCAAAGAGTTCATAGGCCTTCCTCTAAAATTGATGACTGTGCTTTTCAGCAGACTCTCGGCAACTGTCAGGTTGAACCAGGTGAAATTGCTGGCAATCTTTTCCTATGTGTTAGTAGCTTAGTCGTATCCGACTCTTTGCAACCCCACGACCTGCCAGACTCTGTCCATGGAATTCTCCAGGCAAGAATACTGGAATGGATTGCCATTCCTTCTCCAAATCTTTTCCTGTAGCCATTCAATGTATCTTCCTGTGTGGATTACTGCTTTATGTCTGTTACCATTATTCCATTGGATTGTCTTTAATTTTTTAATTTGATTACAGAGGTTCTTTATATATTCTGGAAATATATGTTTGTATATATGTATATATATACTCTTTACCCAATCTGTGGTCTATTTTTTTCACTTTTTGAAAATGCTGCTTTTCTTTTTTTTTTTAATATTTATTTATTTATATTAGTTACAGCATGAGGGTTCTTATTAAGTTGATAAAAAAGTAATTGCAGTTTCAGACCATAATTTTTAAATCATTATAACTAGGCTCAAACACATTTTTATTAATCAAAATAGGAACCATTACAATCAACATATTTTTGCCAACAAGAAATAAGTTTGTTTTTTTCTGAGGCATAAAAATCCATGCTTCAGGATTCGATGAACTCTTGGAAAGCTGCTTTCCAAGACCAAATTTCTGCATCCTGCTGGTTGTGGAAGTTATTTCCCCTGCTAAAAGTTGTCAAGATGCTTGAAGAAGTGGTAGTGTGTTGGGGAGAGGTCCGCTGAGTATGGCAAATGAGGCAAAAGTTGTAGCACAGTTTGTTCAACTGTTGAAGTGTTGGTTGCAGTTCAACACTCCACCAACAGTTGTGGAGAAAAATTGGCCTTATTCTGTTGCCCAGTGCTGGTTGCAGGTATTGCAGTTGTTGGTGAGCGCACTGATTTGCTGAGCACACTTCTCAGATGTAATGGTTTTGCCGGGATTCAGAACGCTGTAGTGGATCAAACAGGCAGGAGACCACCAAGCAGGGATTGTGACCTTTTTTTGGTGCAAGTTTGGCTTTGGGAAGTGCTTTGGAGCTTCTTCTCGGTCCAGCCACTGAGCTGGTCATTGCTGGCTTTCATATAAAATCCACTTTTCATCACACATCACAATTCAATCAAGAAATGGTTCATTGTTTCATAGAATAAGAGAAGATGACACTTCAAAGTGATGATTTTTTTGATTTGCAGTCAGCTCGTGAGGCACCCACTTATCAAGACTTTTCACCTTCCCAATTTGCTTCAAATGCCACGTGACCCTACATAGAATGGTCAATGTTGAGTTATTTTTTTCTCATGTAGTTGTAAGAGGATCAACTTTGAAGATTGCTCTCAAATGGTTGTTGTCAACTTCCAGTGGCTGGCCACTACCCTCCTCGTCTTCAAGGCTCTCGTCTCCTTTGCAAAACTTCTTAAACCACCACTGCACTGTTCATTCATTAGCAGTTCCTGGTCCAAATGCGTTGTTAATGTTGCAAGTTGTCTCCACTGCTTTATGACCCATTTTGAACTCAAAAAAATTGCTCAAATTTGCTTTTTGTCTAACATCATTTATATAGTCTAAAATAAATATGAAATAAACCATAAGTAATAAGTGATTAGCAAAAAAATAAAGTGAGAAATGCACATTAAAATGATATATAACATAGCCACATTTATTTAAGAATGTATTCCAATATCAAAGTTCAAGAATGTAAAACCGCAATTACTTTTGCACCAACCTAACCACTGGAGCATGTGAAATCTAGTTTCCTGATCAGGGATAGAACCTGGGACCCCTACTTTGGGAGCATGGAGTCTTAGCCACGGGACCACCAGGGAAGTCCCTGAAAACGCTGCTTTTCAATGAACAAATGTTTTTAAGACTCTTGTTCACAAAGTATTTTGCCATGCTCATGCTTAGTCACTCAGTCGTGTCCTACTCTTTGCAACCCCATGGACTGTAGCCTGTCATCTCCAGGGAATCTTCCGAACCCAGGGATTGAACCTGGGTATCCTGCATTGCAGGTGGATTCTCTATTGTCTGAACCAGAAAGCTATATTTTCTTATAAAAAAAAAATTTAAGGGCTTCCCTGATGGTTCAGTGGTAGAGAATCTGCTTGCCAGTGCAGGAGACATGGGTTTGATCCCTGACCCAGGAGAATCCCCCATACTTTGGAGCAACTAAGCCTGTGTGCCGCAGCCACAGAGCCCGTGCTCTAGAGCCTGGGAGCCACAAACACCAAGGCCATGTGCCCCAACTACTGAGCCCCCTAGGGCCTGTGCTCTGCAACGAGAGGCCACTGCGGTGAGAAGCCCTTGCCCCAGAACTAGAGAGTAGCCCCCACGCACCGCAACTAGAGAAAAAAATTTGCACAGCAACTAAGACCCCGTACAGCCAAAAATAAATAAATGAATTTAAGTTTTGCTTTTCACACTAAGACTTTATTCTCCTGGGATAGATTTTTAGGTATGATGTGAGGCAGGAAATCAAAATTGTTTAATCTAATTAACAATATAAAATTATATACATAAAAGTTAGTTAATGTTTATGGGTACTATATAAAAGTTAACATATATTACATAATACATGTTATATATATTAACTTACATATAAATACATATTAACATGCATATAGATTCACACATACTATTTAGCTAACACATATATTTGGGAGATAACTCTCTTTCCATGTCAGAAGATGCAGAATTCCTCATTTTTTTCAATTATTACAGGATCATGAGTGCGCTATGATTTAATGAGACTCCTATCAATAGATGTTTAGGTTATTTTTAGTATTAGCTACTATATTCGCTGCTTCATTAAACAATCTTGAACATTGTATATTTGGTATTATGGACATATATTTGCAGGATTAATTCTTAGATTATAACTATTTAATCTAAAGTATGTACATTTAAATTTCATTTTTAGTTTGCCCTCCAAAAAAGGATGGATCAATTTACAGCTCCACCAGCAATGTCTGAGAATGTCTGTGCTCCCATACTTGAACCTTTTCTGAATGCAAAATCAATATTACTCCATCAAAGACAGGCCATCAAAACTACCTGGAAATCACTGTGTATAGCTTCCTGTCAGATAAAGCTATTTGAGTCCCTGGTGAAATTCCCAAAGCTAAAAGAAGATAAGAGCACTTAAATCTGTAGTGGCCAGTCAGATGCAGAGGTTCCTATTCTGTTCAAAACTCTTACATTGTAACAGCGTTGATTTCAGCACCTAGTCTAACTCAACCTAGCTCAAACAATAATGAAATCCGTTTGCAAAATAGGAATTGTGGAGCAGGGTTGAATTTCAGGTCTGGTTGATTCAGCAACTCAACTTTTTCAAGAACCCACAAACTTTTCTTTTTCCCTGCCCTTGGCAGAAAGAGTCTCTTCCTAAGGCTGGTGGTAAGATGGTTACCAGAGCAATGGATAATACATATTTCCTTATTCATGTTTTCATGTGGCTTTCTAAGAACACACACACACACACACATATCCTCTGACTTGCATCTCCTTGCCTCTAATTTGGCCCAGACTAACATACATCTGTCCATTCTGAACATGCCATAATCAGGGTAAATTGAGTATTGCATTCATCACAGGTACTGCTTTGGTTTTCTAAGGCTATGCTGGAGACTATTAGATGCCTGCCCCCGCCAACTGGAAAAAAAAAAACAAACTTCTTTTTTTCTGCACCTGAATTTTCCAGCACATGGACATACAGAATGAAGGCTGTTTCTAAATGTGGCCCTGAGAGTAAGTCTGGCCAAGCTAAAGTAACATGTGCAACATCTGGGAAGTGTCCTTAAAGGTAGAAGGCAAACCCTTCCCTTTCTTTTTTCCTTCCTGCTAACTGGAATACAGATGTGATGGCTGGAGCTGGCATTGTTATGTTGACACCAAGGGGGAAAACCACTTGTTGTAACTGACACAGCACCAGGAAAAGAGTGTCTTGTGTCCCTGATAATGGAGGTACAGAAGCATGCTAATTAGCATTATGAATCTCATGAATTGAGATTATGAATCTTAAGAAAGTACTAGGAACTGAATGGCTTAAACAACTGTCATTGTCTCACATTTCTGGAGGAGGAAGTCAGCGAGGTTACTTCTTTCTGGGCACTCCAAAGGAAAACCTGTCACATGCCTCTCTCCTGCTTCTGGTATTTGCTGGCATTACTTGGCTTGTAGATTCATCATTCCAGTCTCTACCTCCATCTTCACCTAGAAGATGTGTCTCTTTGTGTCCAAATTTTCCTCTTTAAGGACATCAGTCATATTGTATGAAAGGCTCACCCTTCTCCAGAATGACCTCATCTTAACTAAATATAACTGCAACAACCCTATTTCCAGATAAGGTCACCTTCTGAGCTCCTGGATCACATTCAACTAGGTAATGCCAGTGGTAACATCTTCAAATATAAGCTAAACTGGCTCTAATTCTGGTACTAGCTGTGCGTCTTCCCCAGGAACATAGCCCAGCACCTCTAAGCTGTTATCTAAGAACCAAGTCTAATCATTAAAGTCATTAATTTCAATAAGCATCCCTTTCACTGTATTATAGATTCAAGAAATATAATCTTTTCTTGAAGTTACTCTTGGATTTCTCATCTCTATTTGACTAAAGTCTAATGCATTCTGATTAAATGGCAACCTTCTCGGCCACTCTGAACTTTCAGTCATACTTCATGGTCATCATCTGATTTTATCATGTTCTGCCGCATTGAGTAGTTAATCATGTGCTTTCTCTTTTCTCCCAGGACTAGAGGCCTTATTCCCCTCTGCATAAAGATGTCTCAGAAGGGACTACCCTGGTGGTCCAGAGGTTAAGACTTTGCCTTCCAATGCAGGGGATGTGGGTCTGACCTCTGGTTAGGGAGCTTACATCCCACATGCCTTCAGCCAAAACATAAAACAGAAGCAATATTGTAACAAATTCAATAAAGATTTTTAAAATGTTTCACATCAACAAAATATTTTTAAAAATGGAAAAAGAAGTCTCAGAAAAGTAGAATGCATAGGGTAGGTGCCACACAAATATTTATGCCATATACTATCTTTTTCATTTGAATAGGATTCAATTTGTGTCAACTTGAAATTTTATCAAACTAATGTCTCATATCAATCATGTGACACAAAATATATGAGTTTAAACTTGGATGTGGTATTTTGGGCCAATCATAAGACAAACAATTCCTTGAGTAATCTATTTTTGCTAGCCAAATGGATAAGGGTAGAGTGTTTTCAAAATTTAGTGTACTAAAATTAGGGTGGCCTGTTAGTATTACCATTTGACATTGTTATCCCAGTGGTTTCTGATTTTAAACACTATCTTATTCCACTTAATTTTTTTCCTATTCTGGAAGTTACTTGTTTTTAATCTCAATTTCCAAAATAGATGAGTTTCAAAACCATTTTAAAGCATATTATCATTCATACTTTCTAGACTGAACAGATTGCACTAAGTGTTAACGTGATACATGAGAATCCTCAGTTAAAGAACTGAAGTAACTTACAATACTTTGTTTGAAATATATATGGTAGTAGATTTTTAAAAATAGCCACAATGTTTTATGGATCATCTCCTCAAGAGGTGGATTTTTTTTACCTTTTAAAAATATTTTGGCCACATAGCATGTGGAATCTTAGTTCCTAGATTAGGGATTGAACCCACAACCACTGCAGTGGAAGTGCAGAGTCTTAACCACTGGACCACCACGGAAGTCCTAAGAGGTGGGGTCTTTTTTCCTATCCTTGAATCTGAGCTGGTCTTTTCAACTTGCAATAGAATTTGGTAAAAGTGACATTGTGTGACATCACAGTGTGGGCTCAAGAGACCTTGCCGCATCTGCCTCTGCCTTCCTGGAATGCTTCTGCTGTAAGTAAATTAACTTATTCCAGACAACTGAATGGAAAGAGGGGTCTAGCTGACAACAAATACCAAGTGCTCAGCAATGGGAGTGAAGTATCTCAGGCCCTCTGTCTCCAGTCAAGCCACCAACTGAACGCAGGACCTGAATGAACTTCATTGAAATGAGCCGAACCACCCACTCAACCTACAGAATCAGGAGGAATAATGAAATGCTGATGTTTTAAGTCACTCAGTTTTGAGATCATATTACACAGCAATAGGTCGCTTCAGTCGTGTCCAGCTCTGTGCGACCCCATAGACGGCAGCCCACGAGACTCCCCCATCCCTGGGATTCTCCAGGCAAGAACACTGGAGTGGGTTGCCATTCCCTTCTCCAAGGTAACTGGTACACAATCTTTAATATAATATTACTAAATTATTAGCCAAGTCTCAGTTTTACATATCAACAAAAGTCAGAGTTAGATGTAAAATGCCCAGAAAGCAGATGCTGGAGATAAAATCAGCAAAAGTTAAAGAATGTGTTGTTTGTTTATTATTAATTAATTAATTTATTTATTTTTGGCTGCACTGCATGGCTGTGGGATCTTAGTTCCCCAATCAGGGATTGAACCTGGGCCACCACAGTGAAATCACTAAGTCCTAACCATTGGACTGCCAGAGAACTCCTGAAAGTTAAGAATTTAAATTCAACTAAATTGGATAATAATTACATAACATTTATAAATAAATTTTATTTTGGGGGGCTTCAAAATCACTTCAGATGGTGACTGCAGCCATGAAATCAAAAGATGCTTGCTCCTTGGAAGAAAAGTTATGAACAATCTAGAGAACATATTAAAAAGCAGAGACATTACTTTGCCAACAAAAGTCTGTATAGTCAAAGCTATGGTTTTTCCAGTAGCTATGTATGGATGTGAGAGTTGGACTATAAAGAAAGCTGAGCACCGAAGAACTAATGCTTTTGAACTGTGGTGTTGGAGAAGACTCTTGAGAGTCCCTTGGACAGCAAGGAGATCCAACCAGTCCATCCTAAAGGAAGTCAGTCCTGAATATTCATTGGAAGGACTGATGCTGAAGCTGAAAAACCAATACTTTGGCCACCTGATTTGAAGAACTGACTCATTGGAAAAGACCCTGATGCTGGGAAAGATTGAAGGCAGGAGGAGAAGGGGATGACAGAGGATGAAATAGTTGGATGGCATCACCAACTTAATGGACATGAGCTTGAGTAAACTCAGGGAGTTGGTGATGGACAGGCGTGCTGCAGTCCATGGGGTTGCAAAGAGTTGGACATGACTGAGCAACTGAACTGAACTGAACTGACTGAGGTGCCCTTTGGCACATGTATATGAGGTCATAGAATGGAATATATCATTGCCCTTAAGGTTTATAATGAGATAACTTTCTCAATAACTGTTCAATAATAATAATGAATAACTTCCTTAATAGCTCATAAGAATGAAAGATGAAAGATTTTTTAAAAATAATTGCTCAAGGATGCAAGTTCTTAGACAATTGGATTACTATCCACAGACTCATTTATCTTCATTGCATTTTAAAAATCAATACAACAAAAAGAAAGTTACACACCAATATTTTTAATAAATATAGATGTAAAATTCTCAACAAAACACTAGCAAATTGAATCCACCAATATATAAAAAGGATTATACATTATGTTCAAGTGGGATTTATCCCAACAATGTAAAGTTGGCTTAACATCTGAAAATCAGTTAATGGGATACACTGTATCAATAGTGAAAGCCACTCAGTCATGTATGACTCTTTGTGGCCCCATGAACTATACAGTCCATGGAATTCTCTAGGCCAGAACACTGGAGTGGGTAGCCTTTCCCTTCTCCAGGGGATCTTCCCAACCCAGGGAGTGAACCCAGATCTCCCGCACTGCAGGCAGATTCTTTACCAGCTGAGCCACAAGGGAAGCCCTGTATCAATAGAATGAAGAACAAAAACCACATGATAGGGGCTTGCATGATGATGCTCAGTGGTGAAAAATTCTCCTGCCAACGCAGGAGACACAGATTCGATCCTTGGTCCGGGAAGATCCCACATGCCTCAGAGCAAATGAGCCCACGCACCACGACTGCTGAGCCTGTGCTCCAGAGCCCAGGAGCTGCAACTACTGAAGTCCGCATGCCCTAGAGCCTGTGCTCCACAAGCGAAACCACCACAACGGCAAGCTGGTGCACCGCAACTAGACAGTAGCCCCCGCTCGCAGCAACTAGAGAAAAGGCTGCACAGCAACGAAGACCTATGAAAGGTTGTTGTTGAATCACACGAAGACACCGGGATTCTTGGCCCCCGGAAGAGAAGAATTCAGTCCGGGGCCAGAGACGAGGCTTGATCGCTCAGAGCTTTTGTGTAATAAAGTTTTATTAAAGTATAAAGGAGATAGAGAAAGCTTCTGACTTAGGCATCAGAAGGGGGCAGAAAGAGTACCCACTTGCTAGTGTTAACAATGAAGTTATATACTCTCCAACGAATCCACAGAATGTCTGGAGGTTGTAAAGACCTCCCCAGACCTACTCCCATAATTTACATTTTAAGATAACAGAATTAGCCAGAAAGTTTAATCCAGAGACTGTCCTCAGGCAGGATACATCCTTGTAAAGACCAGGTCTACTCCCATAATTTACATTTTAAGATAACAGAATGTTTAATCCAGAGACTGTCCTTAATCCAGAGACTGTCCTCAGGCAGGATACATTATTGTTATATAATCCTAAGGAATGTAGAGAAGGAAAAAAAAGATTTGTCCTTTCTTCCTCCTTGAGAATTCCAGATCCCTCTCTCCTTGGGGACCCCTAGACTCCTTATCAACCTGCCTAGGAAATGACTCTCTCCCCTAGCACAGACAAAAAATTAAATAATAAATACAATTTTTAAAAAGAAAGTTTTTTTAAAAAAAAACAACACATGATAATCTCCATGCAGATAAGGTATTTGACAAACTTCAATACTGCTTCACGAGAAAAGGCTAAATGAACTAGGAAATCAACATGACCTATCCCATTGTAACTGAGGACTGTTCAATAGATCATGTTCTGTGTCTCCAGTTTTTCACTTTTGTGAAATACACTTGGCTACAACTTCTCCTTGAGAGCACAATATGATCTGTCTTTGCCTGCACACCCTACATACACCCAAGAGTGAATCATTCACACAAAGCATATTAAACATGAGGGCAATTTTGCTCAGAATAAAGAATGAGCTTAGGAAATGGCTTTGGTTCTTCAAAAATGAAATCCGGTTCATGGTGAAGGAAGCCTAAGTGAGGACAAAACCCAGAAATACATTAAATTGGGAGGGATCTTAGAGATCACAGAGTTTACACTCTTTCCTTGTGCATGAATACACTTCTCTGCCAAGATGCCAGCCCATCTTTAAAAGGTAATACACTAGTAGGATATTCCAACTTCTAATCTAGTCACTTAACCAACAAGGATTTATTGAGCATTTACTAATGCGCCAGGCACTGTTCTAGGTGCTTGGGATATATCACTGGACAAAAAAATTTCTGAGTCTGTGGAACTCAAATTCTGGTAGGGGACAAAAGTCAATAAGCAATAACCCAACTAATTCGATAATATGTTAGAGAGTGAAAAATCCTTACAGAGAAGAGTAAATCAATATTGGAAGTAATTGGGTGTGTGGAGGTTTATTTTTTTTTTTTTTAGTATTTATTTGGCTGTGCTGGGTCTTAGTTGTGGCACGTGGGAATCTTCATTGCAGCATGCAGAATCTTTCAGCTGTGGCATATGAACTCTTAGTTGCAGTATGTGGGATCTAGTTCCCTGACCAGGGATCAAACCTGAGCCCCTTGCATTGAGATTGCAGTGTCTTAGCCACTGGACTGCCAGGGAAGTTCCGAGTGTGTGGACTTTGGGCTGGTCTCAGTGAGATGAAATTTAAGCAGAGTTGAAGGAGCTGAGGGACTTAGCCAACTGGATTTCAGGGAAAAAGCAGTCATGGAAGAGGAGACAGTCAGAACAAAAGTCCTAAGGCAGGCCCTAGACAGCCCCTCCTCTCTGATTGCTCTAATGTGAGGTTCTTAACTGTGAGTCACCACAACTGCAGGATAGAATTCAGGGAAAACTCTTTCTTTCAATTATGAATGCTAGCAACCCTTTCTGCTCCTACCAATGCCTGCTGACTGTCCTAATCTTTGATTCTCTAAATTATGAAACCACATTATGTCATGAAAATTCATTGTTTCAACCACTCTAACACAGTAGAGCCTCAGGATTCCTCTGTATATTCTCATATAAAAGCATTAAAGCAGGATAAATAACAAGGTCCTACTGTATAGCACAGGTTTCCCAAGTGGCTCAGCTGTTAAGAATCCGCCTGCCAATGCAGGAGACTCGGGTTCGATTCCTGGGTCGGGAAGATCCCCCGGAGAAGGAAATGACAACCCACTCTAGTATTCTTGCCTTGGGAATCCCACAAAGGAACCTGCTGGGGTACAAGTCCAAGGGGTCACGAAGAGTGAGACACAACTTAGCAACTAAACAACAACAATACTGTATAGCACAGGGGAACTATATGCCATATCCTGTGATAAACCATAATGGAAAAGAATGTGAAAAAGAGTTATATATGTACAACTGAGTCACCTTGTTGTATAACAGCAATTAAACACAACACTGTCAATCAACTATGCTTCATTAATATTTTTTAAAAAATCAACAAAAACACCCACATGGAGATGTTGCTTATTAAATAATTGAAAAAATATCCTAGAATTCAAGAGGATTTTAGCAGCTAGTCATGTAGATTTGAAAATCATTTGTACCTAGTTGGTATTGAAAGCCATGGGGTTGAATGAGATCACAGAGGTTTGCAACAAGCAACTGTGCGAACCCTTTCTTTTGTTCATTGGATGTTACTGCCTGTCATTAATTAAATTCAATCCAATGTTAAAAAACATCAACAGAAAATTCAAAAGTCCATAACCAAAGCGAAAAACAAAACCAAAAAAAACCCCCAAATTTCCACTACCACCAATACCAAACATTAAAGTAAACTGGACCAATACAAGAAGCAGAACTGTAACTGGTCTAGAGTCAAAGATCAGGACAGGCATGGAAAGCACGAGGTAGGAACAGAAGGACACTTGTTGGAAGGCCGTGAGAAATCTGCCCCAGGTCTAATCCCACAACCTGTCCTAATCTTGTTTCATTTGTCATTCTTGCTGATGACTCATGAACTAGCTTCTGGCATGATGTCACCCCTCTGGAGGAGCAATCTAGCTGTCTACTGTGACAGAAAGCTGAGTCAGGGTTAGACTCTTGCTTTTTCAGTAATTCTTCATATTACAAAAATCCCAAATGTGGCCAGATTGTTGAATTTTATTTTATTTTAAAAAGTGCATTTCCAGGAAATTCCCTGGTGGTCCAGTGGTTAAAAGCTCACCTTGAAATGCAGGGGACATGGGTTTGACCCCTGGTTGGGGACATAAGATCCCATTTGCTTCAGGGCAGCAAAGCCCGTGCACCATATTCAGAGAACCCTGAGCACTGCAACTAAGACCCAATTCTGGAATAAATAAATAAATAAAAAAATTTTTTTTAAAAATGCACTCCTGATAAGCAGGATCTCCCCTTTACCATAGATATAATAAAAGAATTAAGTTCATAACATTTTTTTCTTTCCCCCAGCCTGATCTGTTTCTCTGGTTGGTTGGATTATAAGATGTTTTGAGTAGTTTTATTTTTTTTAATCCTATGTAAAAATAATCCAATAAAATGAAGGACAATGTCATTGTCTTTCCAGCTTATTCCAAAAGAAAATCCAAAAGAGAGTGATATATTAGGGTAGAGACAGAGGAGCCTGGTAGGCTGCAGTCCATGGGGTCGCTAAGAGTCAGGCATGACTGAGTGACTTCACTTTCACTTTTCACTTTCATGCATTGGAGAAGGAAATGGCAACCCATTCCAGTGTCCTTGCCTGGAGAATCCCAGGGACAGGGAAGCCTGGTGGGCTGCCATCTTTGGGGTCGCACAGAGTCGGACATGACTGAAGTGACTTAGCAGCAGCAGCAGCAGACCAAATCTAGACAGCAATTAGTCAAATCTATATGAAAATAAAACTGCAGAATTGCATAGTGGGATAGTCTTACTAATCACACAATTTAAATAGTAGGGCTGGACTTCCCTGGTGGTCCAGTGGTTAAGAATCCACCCGCCGATGCGGGGGACGAGGGTTCCCCCATGCCTCGGGCAACTAAGCCTGTGCCCTGCAACCACTGAAGCCTGTGCAGCCTAGAGCGCATGCTCCTCAACAAGAAAAGCCATCACTAGAAGTCCACACACCACAGCTGGACATGCAGCCCCCGCTTGCCACGGCTAGAGAAGGTCTGTGCTCAGCAGTGAAGACCCAGCACAGCCAAAAATAAATAGATATTTAACAAATAAATACACAAATACTAGAGGGGAAGTAATTTTTCAATAGCAGCTTCAGTCAATAGCTACATTATTGGAATATCAGCTGGTGAATATCCTATAAGAATGTGAAACTTCTGTACTTTAAAGGATATAATAAACAAGTTAAAATATACATGACAAATTAAGAACATAATTTTGCAGTACACCTGAAAACAGATAAGTTTTTTAATGAAAGGATTATATATCATTGAGTAAACTAGTATAAGAATGAGCAAAGGATATAAAGACATTGCATAGAAGAATAAAAATAGCCCATAAACCTAAGATATTGAATTAGACTTATAATCTAGAAATGATACATCACATGGACATATTTCCACAAATATTCAGATTTCATTGTATTATTATAAACAATATTTAATAAAATATGGTACACTACTGTGCAGCCATTAATAATAAACATTCAGATTTCAAATACCAACAAGGAAAGTACAGTATAACCTCGCTTTTGTTAAAAACCGCTTATACATACAACACATTAACAAAAAAAATTCTTAGTTACATGTATTTGCTCAGGAAGACAATATACCAAACTATGAACAAAATTTTCTCTGAAAGTTGTGGTTATAAAGGATGTTTATAGTATTCTATATCTCAATTTATAAAGCAAATGTGTTTATTACATTTATAAGCCACAACAAAATCAAGAATTTCCATTTTGGGAAAGAAAAAAAAGTTTGGGGTTTAGAAAATTATTTGGTGAGAAAATACATTTCTATACCTTATGAAGAAAAAAGGATGTAGGCTTTCTTTATGGGTTATTTTCCTTCAAATTTATGGCTTTGTTATTCTTTCTGCTTATAATTTTAAAAGTAAACATTTTAAACCAAGAGAAATCAAGCATCATATTTATTCTTTAAATGGTTATGAAAGGGTGTAACTTAATTGAAAATAAAAATGTCTTAGAAGTTGGATCCAACTCATAGACATTGAACATCAGCTAACAAAAGGGTATAGGAGGTGAATTTTAGAGATTTTGTGGATGACAGAGACAGGCTTAGCCATAGAGTGATAAAATACAATTTATATTTTAAGGTATAACAAGAAGTAGTTAACATAAAATTTTCTCTGCTGGTTTGGGTCTCCTCTCTCCCCTCTAATGTGTACTGTGCATCCACATTGTTAACCAGATATTCACAGCAAAAATAACTGCTTTAACCATAAAGGTCATTTTCCCTTCTGACACCAAACCTAACTCCTTAGAAGATAATTTACTTACTGATGACCTTATTAATGTCACAAGCTATATTATTCATATTCTGCCTATTTTACAATTTGCATTCTGCCTATTTTTTCTTACATTACCAGATGTGTGACTGAGCCTCTGATAAAAATTATTAGGTGACTTAATCAAAGTATAGTTCCATAAGATCCATGATTGTAATAGTATAGCTCTAGATATGGGAAGAAGCATAAGAAGGAACAATTTCCTGGACAATAACAGACCAGTAAGAGAGATTAACAGGGGCCTAATTCAGCAATGGCACATTGAGAGGCCTATCAACAAAATCCCCATCTGACCTCGGAATGAGCATTCCTAGTGTCGTGAGACAAATTGAACACAAAATGCCTCCCAAAACCTTAGTCAAAATTAAGATAAAAAGGGAGGGGATTGTAAAATAAAGAATGTTGCCCACCATCCAGTTCTACAGGAATCAAGTCACGAGCCACTGTAGTCGTCGTACAACACACCCTGAAAGGAATTCAGGGCAAAGACCAGGATGAGGCATTTTGTGCTCTGGGAAAACTGGTAGAACTGGCTCTTGGATAGATATTTTCAGGAGAAAATTTTATGAACCCAGTTTCTTGCAGTTTCCCATACTTAGAAAAGCACTCAAACCATTAACTGAGTGAGGTGTCTATTCCTTTCGAATAGCAGTCAGTTTCGAAGGTATGCACACATACCCCTTTGCCAAAATCACATCTTCCCTGACCTCCACCCTTACCTCTTTGGAATAGTCCCAAGATTTCTGCAAGACTGTCTCACAGGCTATAATCCTCTGGTTGGCTTGGATAAAATATTCCGTTTCTTTCTTAGACTGACTATGGATTACCTTTTTCATCAATACGAGGGAGGTATTTTAGCTTAATCTTATTTCATAGCCTCACTCCATTTCTCTCATCTCCCTCCCACAAGAGTTATTTTTTTAGGAGACAAATAAAAAAAGATATTTTTCTTTAAGACAGCTGTCACTTTCCCCCCTCTACTCCAATGTTTCAATATAAACATTCTAGCTAGAATGCTGGTGATTTTCAAAACATGCTTATTCAGAGATCTCCATGTTATTAATAGAAAGAGCTCTGTAATTAGGAACTATTTAGAAATGCTTTAACAAAATAATTTAACCCTAAACCTTTATAAGTGAATTTGTACCAGTAAGTCCAATGAATACATTGAAAAAAATTTTTTTTCCTAGAGGCTAAAGAAAAACACAAGTTCTTAGGAACTGAGTCCTACCTTATAAATTCACAATTGTTATAACACCCTTGTTGGTTTTATGTGCTAATGATAATCTACCAAGTATGAGGCAGAAGGGCAAAATGATTCCAACAGAGAAGCTGAAGAACAGAACCAACTAGGAGGAAGCTTCTTGTTGGCACAAAGTAGACTATACTTTTGCCCACGTAAGGACATGCAACCTTCTGAAAAAAGAAATCAGTCCTTTGGTATTTTGGAAAGCAAAGTGCCTTCTTACCTGCTCAAGGAGATGACAAACAGCTGGCCTTGTTTTAGCAGCCTGTGTGACAATTCACATTCCTTTTCACTGAAAGGCAAAGATTAGATACGGGTCCCCACCCTGGCTCCAAGTCCATCCTGAAGTACAAGTGTTTGGTTATGACCTCACCTCCCCACACCTGGAGACTTGTCACAACATGGCTAAGTCCAAACAATAACTTGCTCCTCCACCCAACACTCTTCCTAAGACTCCAATACATGGGACAGAATACATTTGAAAAATGGGGCACCTTCTTAAGGCAACTACTTCCTGCTTTTCTGAGTTCCCATCCATAAAATGTCTCCTCTCAAATTATTCTGAATTCTGCTTTAGGATTCTCTTCCTCAAAAACCATTTGGATGAGGTCAAGTCACATTGCAGGATCTTCAGTAGATCCTTAGTCTTAATAAAATTCCAACCCCATAGTAAAGCAACCAAGAGTCCTTAGCATCAATGACGTCTCTTAAGTCTTTTTTCCCACCCCTACCATCCTACATTTCTTGAGTGTTCCTCCTTGGTTTCCATCATGCCATTTCTTGTATATTCCAATGCTCATTCTGTCTATGGAAATCTGTAGTTCTACCTACCTTTTCTAAGGATTAGCTCAAAGGTTCTTTTTTCCAGAAGTTTTCAAACGCCCTCCAAATGAATACTGAAACTCCTGGCTCTGTGAATTTAAAGGCAGTCTTCCCTAGCTGCCTTTCCCACCACCCCAAAATAGCTGAGGTACCTTGCCCACTTCATATGGCCATGTGATGAATCTCCTAAGAGGAAACCATCCATTTTCTCCTACTAATATCCAAGCTCTTCTTAAAACAGATTCTATTTTACAGTTTTCCTCTTTTAATGCCCCAAAGCAGAGAGAACAACTCAAGTGTACCTTTAATACGTAACTGAATAAATGGAGAAATAGGAATCAACTGAGAAACTAGTGCTTTTCTAGAGCTTTTGACAGAGGTAGTACAATGGATATGGATATTGGGGGTCTGAGTGATCAAGATTTAGGTTCACCACATTACTCACCTGCTGTGTCTCAAGCATTTCCTCTAAAAATGAAGTTAACGATCCCTGCTTATTATGGTGATTGTGACAATGGGATCAGTTTAGTTCAGTCGCTCAGTCTTGTCCGACTCTTTGAGACCCCATGAATTGCAGCACTCCACGCCTCCCTGAGTACACTCAAACTCACTTCCATCGAGTCGGTGATGCCATCCAGCCATCTCATCTTCTGTCGTCCCCTTCTCCTCCTGCCCCCAATCCCTCCCAGCATCAGAGTCTTTTCCAATGAATCAACTCTTCACATGAGGTGGCCAAAGTACTGGAGTTTACCATGGGATAGTAATGCACAAAGAACCTCAACACGAACTGTCTGTGGGACATGCTAGAGAAATAACTGTTAGCTATCTCTGGTCACAGGAGACTGCAATGCTATGTTTAAGGGGGTAGTTAAACAACTGTGTGTATGATTTAGGGAATGGTCAAGTCTTTAGTTGGACTGGCCTCTCAACAACCACTTTTTTTTTTTTTGGCTGTGCCTTGTGGCATGTGAGATCTTAGTTCCCCAACCAGGGTTCAAACTTGTGTTCCCTGAAGTGGAAGCTAACCCGTGGACCGCCAGGGAAGTCCCAACAACCACTTCTTGAATGCTGACAAGTCCCCTTGACTTCTCCATGCTGCTGAAGTTTCCTCAGGTTATATACATAATGTGAAGAAGATGTTTACCTAACAGAAATGTTGAGTACGATAATGTATGTAAAAACACTATGTAAACTATGGTAAAAGATCAGTTTTATTATGGACTTTGACTCAGAGAAAAAAGCCAGAAGGATTAAACATTTTTATTCAATTTTTAGCATGTTCTATGAGGGCCTTGAAAATAATTTTTCCCTTTTCATATAATTTCCCTTCTCTTTACTGTTCATAGAACACTAAATTTGGATACTCAGGTTACCAAAATGAAAACTAAACCTGGAAGGGTTGTATTTTGCACCCTCTGCTGGCCTCTGAGGAGAATAACATTACCTAAGACTAATTCAAGATCATCTATATGTTTATTTTCATGGACTTGACTGTAAAGATGTCATGGCATTCCGCATAAAGACAAAAACATAGTTTCAGCTCTATATTATGTATCAGACAATTAAGCACAATATGTGTATGCCTACTTTTTGTTTGTAACAATTATCATTCAAATCTAGAAAATTATTTTTGTACAAAGGCTAGCTGCCCACCATTTATTTTTTCAAAATAATTACTTTAAAAGATTCTGCTGTTTCTATTGATATATTTAAGGCTGAAATCCACTGAAAATACCCAAACTTGTAATGTCTTAATTTCCTTTGCTACCACTAAGATTTGCAACCACATAATTTACTACCAAACTTACAAGGTTGTATATACTAATTTAACTGTGAGTCATTTTTTTATATTCAAAGTCTTAGATTATGTATATGAAAACTAATTTATTAAACCTTTGTACACAAAGATGAACATACCTGTATAGCAAGCTTATATGAAGAATGAAGTTACAAAAAAGTAAAAGTGTTATTAAAACGGATGCATGTAAATCATTTACAAAAATACCCCAAATGGTATAAAGCTGCTCATCCCTGATTTTTCTCATTTGGTTGTTAAGAGTTGAAATATGAATTTTAAATGGTTAGAATTTTTTCTTTTTAAAAAGTGATATATTAAACTTACGTACAGGATAATTAGCAAAATGTAGAAAGGGAAAACGATGTACAAAAGACAGATTAAAAACCATCACTCCTGACAGACATTCACAATCCAAAAATAGTATAAACCTTAACAAACTATCTCTAAACCGGCTCCTACTTACCTCCCCCCAAGTTTTTATCAATGAGAATAAAATATAGTAAACCAGCAAGCTCAGTCTTTCCGATCTTTAAAAGAGGCCTGACCTTAGACCACAATTAAGCCTTGGGTAGATTTTTTTTTTTCTTTCACATGGGAGGGGCCAATAGGAAAACAATTTAGTCCTAATTACCAGAACACAGTCATAATTAAATAGCACTGGGTGCTATGCCAAGCAGTCATTCAGAAGTCTTCTTGTTTTTTTGCTGGTTTCGGGGTGAATTCTTTAACAAGTTTCTTATCCTGAGGTACATTCCAGTAGATTCCGCCATGTTCTCGAATTCAAACGGCGTTATTCCGGTTGCAAACTTGCTCATGTCGGGGATAGCACTGTGGGCCTTCGTGGCTGCTGCAGGACTGCAGTCCGCATGAAGGAGCTGCTGGCTGCTCCCTCCATTCCTGACCTCACTGTTTGACTCGACCCTGCCGTGGTCATGAGCACCTTTAGGGTCTACCTGAGTGGACTCTTCCTTTTCCTTCTGGCCAAGCAAAGCAGTCTCAGAATCTGGGCTCAAGGCTTGTTCCTCTTCTGATTTCTTTGCAGCAGTGTCTAGTACCTCGGCCTCCCCTGGCACCTGCCTTTCGGGTGTTTTTCCCTCTGGGACAGGGAGGTCAGGTTCGTTTGGACAAGGTGAAGAGGCCACCGAATTCCCAGTTAAAGGTGTGTCTACAGGAATATCCGAATCACTGTTGACGCTCTCGGCCTGCTCCAGGGCCGCCCATATCTGCCTCTGCTGTTCTTCTAGTTCCTCCAGAGTCAGCGCGTCCTCGTCCATGGTCACGGATGCCGTTCTCATCCGGGGTGAGTCACTGGGAGTCAGCGGCGGGGTGCCCTTGGGGAGCGGAGGAGTGAAGATGGGTGGAGGGGTGCCCCGGGGGAGCGGAGGAGGCGTGCCAGGGGGCAGCGGGGGCTGAAACTGAAAAGCTTCGCTGCTTGGGGACCCATGAGGGACCTCGGCATCTGAAATGAGGATGTTGAGATACTGAGTTGTCATACAGCACTTGATTTTACTTTATTTATTATTTGAACTCAGGTGAACCCAGAGGATTGATGGCAAAATAAAAGGCTCAAGAGGGCAAAACTGGATCCTCAGATATCACATATGTAAGGTGTGCTCAACGGTATCTGACTCTTTGCAACCCCATGGACTGTAACCCACCAGGCTCTTCTGTCCATGGAATTCTCCAGGCAAGAACACTGGAGTGGGTTGCCATTTCCTTCTCCAGGGGATCTTCCCGATCCAGGAATCAAACCTGCATCTCCTGCATTGGCAGGTGGATTCTTTACCACTGAGACCCCTGGGAAGCATACGATCATCATTGCTTAATGGCCTCAATCCACCTGAAAAGAACATCTGCAGGGGGAGAGGTCAGGATCTCTGGTGCCAGGAACTCTAACCGAGAGTAACCTTTAACACAGTAGGAAATCTGGCTGGAAATGAGACTGCCTAGACTCTCAAGTGGGCAGAGGTGGAAGAAGCAGCGGAGGAGGTAACTGGAAACTCCCTGGCTTATTTCCCAGTTCTGTACCCCAGTCTAGATTGCTCAACCGAACTGTGGGTTCATGTGGTCAACTGGTCACTGGTCATCACTATCTGGGTGTCTCACAGACACAACAGATCTGACCTGTACAAAACAAGGAATCTTCTCCTAGAAATCAGATTCTTCCCCCGTTTGTTAACTCGTTCACTGGCACCACCAGTAGTATCTGGTTTAAGTCTCCAAAACCGAAACCTAGTCACCAGAGTCCTCCTCCTTTCCTTCAGCCCACACCCGGTCCTTAGCTCTCTGGGGTCCACCCCTTCCCACAGCCTGTCAGAGCTGCTACATTATTTTGGGACCACTACTGTTGGTCAGGAGTATCAGAGTCATTCCTGCCTCTCGACTCATCTTCCTTATACTCATCCAAACAGTTAGTCTTCCTAAAACACAAATCTGGTCCTATTAACCTTTCCATCTCATTAGAAACCCTTTAGTGCCTTGTCATGATCTAGAGGAAGAAGTTCAATCTCCTCTGTACCATATGAGGCTCTTACAACCAAAAACTTGCCTTTTTTGACTACGTCATTTCTTACAGCCGGGTCTGAACTCCAGCTATCACACTGTTGGTAGACAAACATGCTGTGATGCTTCATGCTTCTGTATTTGCATTTCTCACTGTCTCGAATGCCCTAACCCTGCTCATCTCACCCTGGTCACATCCCTCAGGACCATCACAACCCTGCTTGACCACAGGTTCCATGGTAAACCCAGAGGATTCAGAGAGCAAAAGACTAAGGGAGAACAGAGGGCAAGGTCTTTGTTCCCTTCCCTTGGCTTTCTGAAAGGATGGACTTTCCTCACGGTCTCTCTTTCCTGGGGGGAGACGGGATTTCGTGAATTTATATACTCAGGAAGAATAACTGAGAAAGCCTGCCTCAGTCCTGCCCTTCCTCCTCTTGGGTATGAGCTGCCAAAGGGGAGTATTTTCCACTGTGTGTCTCAAAGCCCTGCCCATCAGGAGGCCAGTCCAGATCCAGGGCCCTGGGACTGGGTGGAAAGGTCTGTCTAAGGAGCCCGGTTGGCGGGCCCATCCGGCTCTCACGCAAAGCTATAAGCCTTCCAAACTCAGCTCTGATCACCAATAGTGGAGGTGCTCTGATACCCAAGGATAAAAGGGAAGATTTACTCTTGAGTTACTGCTCATTAAGAGCTTCCTCTTTCTTAGGGAACTCATCAGCATACAAACTCGTCCTACTTTCTCAATGAAAGCAAAACCACGGGGTGGAACCTACCCGAGTCCAGTTCCATGTCGGCGGGTGAGGCTGCTGCGCTGTTTTCCTTCTTCTGCTTCTTTGGACTACTGGGGCTGGACCGAGACGAAGACCTTTTGCTGCTAGACTTCATGCTTGGCTAATGGAGAACCAAACCAAACACAAGTGAGTTGGGGGAGACAAAGAATTACACTCCATCCCTCCATTTAAACATGATACAGAGAACCAATCCAGGTAACTGGTGAATGTAGTTACCTTTTTCCTTTGGATTCATCAGAAAACATAGAGCGCTTTATATACAAAACAATAAAAGGCAACGAGATGCCTATGAGTTACAAAACCCCATGGATGAAAGCAAGACATTTTTCTAAACCACACTCTGAAAATCTGTTTACCGCTTGGAAGTTAGAAGTCAGGTAATTGGCAAACACGTCCTTCTGCTGACACGCCTGCATTGGTATTGACCCAAATATCCTCCATTCCTATCAATGAAAAGAGAAGGGAAAAAGAAGTGTGTATTTGGAAAATGTCATGCTCTGAAGTCTGCTTACAGTAGGTGAAGTGGAGATATCAAATTACATTCCTGCTTCATATGTGACTTTTCCTTTTTGCAGGGGGTGGGGGTTAAAAATAATAGTGCACTGAAAGGGAAAAAAAAACCAACTCGGCCTATCCAACAGTCAGGACAGAATACTAAAAGACTACTTGACAAAACCACTTGGGCCAAAAAGGTTCTGCCTACTATCAAGAAGTTACAGGCAGTGACGACAGCCTCTCAGCAGCGTGGCTGGTTCCCACCCGCCTCCTGATACTAACTAGTACTGCCCATAGACTGTTCTTGTCCCTTTCTCCTAACTTGCTCACTCATGCTGTTTTCCACCTTCTGTCTTCAAACTGAGTAGTTATCACTCCTTTCTCTCTTATTGCCAGTAACACATTTAACAGCGGCTCTCAACAGGAATCACTCTGGGCTCCTGTGAAACCAACAGACCCTAGGGACTAAGTTAAGTCTAAGGAGAGGGCATGCTCAGGAATGTGCACTTCTAATGCGTACCCCAAGGGGATTCTGATGTAGGCTGGGACTTGGACCCAACTTCCAGAGGCACCGATGGTTTGTACATGCAATTTAGCCAGCCCTTAACTAATTACACACATCTTCAGATCTGTTCACCAGACTCTAATTTAGACCTTTGGCTGCTTCTCTACTGCCCAGTCCCTAAGAATAGCTGGAATGAATTTTTTTTTAAGTCATTTACTTATTTGGCTGCACTGGGTCTTAGCTGCAGCATGTGGGATCTAGTTCCCTGAGCAGGGACTGAACCCAGGCCTCCTGTGTTGGGAGCTCAGAGGCGCTGCCACTGGACCATGAGGGAGTCCCTAGAACGCATTTTTACTAAAATACCCCCACCACCACCACCACCACCACAGTTAGTTGTTGAATCCTGAAACATAAGATAAAAGGTGCAAAAGATTAAGTATAGCAAACCTTTCTTGTATCGGAGAAATTTTACTTTGTGGGGGGAAAAGAAGGAAAAGTAGGAAAAAGTTACAGTACACATAGATTGATTAAAGGTAGAAAAATACTTCCCAAGCAATTCTGTAAAACTTACAATACTGCTTCAAACCACCCCATGTTGTTAAAAAAGAAATGATAATCTTTTAATTTTAGAACAGTTCCAGATTTACAGACTCTAATCATTCTATTTTAGTTCCTTAGGGCATAAAATCAGAAAAAACTGGGTTTTCTTTTTGACGAATTCAAGATTTCACTTAACATTCTAGTCAACACAAAAGAAATTAAAAAGTTAAACTCATAAGTAACACATTTAGTTGTCGCTGTTCAGTTGATAAATCATGTCCGACTCTTTGTGACCCCATGGACTGTAGCATGCCAGGCTCCTCTGTCTCCACTATCTCCCAGAGTTTGCCCAAATTCATGTCACATTTACTGTTTTTTTCTGGTCACACTGCATGGCTTATGGGAGCTTAGTTTCCCAACCCAGGATTGAGCTCCCACCCTCAGCACTGAAAGTGTAGAGTCCTAACCACTGGACAGCGAGGGAATTCTCAACTTTAACTTCTTTATGAGACAGTAATTGCTATATAAGGTAACATTTTGAACAATCTACACAAATACTTTTATATCCCAGAAGAATATAAAACCAATATACTTACATCTGGAATTCCTCTGGGAGTAGATATATTAAAACCTGGATAGTTTACCAATTTCGAGAGATCGTAAGTGACACTTTTATTTTGCTGTACTTCTCCAGCTTCTGTCTCTCCATCAGCACCATCTATTATGGATCATCAAAAAGGTGAATATTGCTAAGTGCCCATATAAACCCCTTTCTGGACCAAAAGCAGACCTGGAAAATGCTTATATTTATGGCCACAAAATTACTCTGAGAATGGCTTTCATTATAATTTGTCTGAACAAAGATTAGAATTTTTAAACAACATGGACATACCATTTTGACAAAAATATAAATATTGAAAAACTTGGAAAGTTTAGTTCTTCCATGAATTGCTTAAAAGTCTATCTTGCACTGATTTTATGATTTGCCTAATGCTCTATTCCAGTTCTTTTATTTAAGAGACACTTATATAATGGTTACTATATATGAAAAATGTTTTCTTCTCAGATAGTATTTTAAACAGTTTATAAGTATTCACTCACTTATTCTTCACAACAACCCTAAGAGGTACTTACTACTAAAACCACTTTACAGATGACAGCAATCCTTGAAGGATGGTTGAGAACTACTACATTCTTTTCGAACATTTATGTTGCTAATCCCATGTCTATATACCTAAGGTAACCAAATGGTTGATGAGAAGTTTCTCTTTATAGAAGTTTTCAGGATAATAAGCCAAGAAGTAATCAAAGAATCAGAATACAACCACTGTGCCATCCTCAATAACTAGATATTGGCAACGTTCACTGATGACTGATTTTACCAACAATTCACAGCAAACAGGGACAGAGAAACATACTGAAAGAAACCATGGGGATGATCAGCAAAACCTCAAAAAACCCAGAAGGACAAAACTCAGAGCTTTGTTAAAAACAAGAAAGGAATTTACAGATTAAAAGACATTTAAGAGACTCTCAATTATCTACACTCATGTGTCCAAAGAATCCCTAGGTGAGAAATTTAAGAAGAGACCGGTGGGGGGACTTCTCTGGTGGTCCAGTGGCTAAGATGCTGCATTTTCAATGCAGGGGACCCAGGTTCCATTCTTGGTCAGGGAACTAGATCCCACATGCCACAAGGAAGATCAAAGACCCTGTGTGCTGCAGCTAAGACTAGGTGCAGCCAGATAAATTCTGTCTTTTTTAAAGAGAGGACAGCAGACTTGCAAGCACCTACAGAAAGTGGCATGAGTAATGATAATTTGAATGTCAGCATGACTTGGGGACATAAAATATTAAAAGGACTGTGCTAAATATACTCTTTTTGGTACTACGTGAGAAGGGGGGCTTGGTAAATGTTTTGTTTTTATTTTAATGACCTAAGTAATATCTAGAAACACTTTCTTTTCTAATTTAGAGCATTAGAGATAATACTAAAATCTTAAGAGCAATCCTGTTTTCCTTCTCAGGGATAACCACTGTTGATTTGCTGTATATTGGTTACGACTTTTAAAAACTTATTTACTATCTACCAGGTGTCAGGCACTGTGCTACACGATAGACAGACATACATGAACTGTGACAGGGCATGAAGGAAACAAACAGGGTGCAGTGAGAGAGACTGGCAGGACACGCAGGTGAACGCAGGAGACAGACGTTTAAATAAGCTGGTCAGGGGAGGCCTCTGCGAGTCTAAACCCTAAAATCTAGACGGTTCTTTTCAAAATATCTTCTACAAACATAACTCCTCATAGAAAATATACAGCATGGCTTCATCCATGTGGGATTTTTGTTTTTTAAGATCAACAGCAGTGGGAGCGGCAGCAGGAGTAGCAGTGTTAGCGCTCAGTCGTGTCTGACTCTTTGCGACCCCACGGACTGTAGCCTGCCACGCTGCTCTGTCCCTGGGATTCTCCAGGTAAGAACAGTAGAGTGGGTTGCCATTCCTTTCTCTAGGGGATCTTTCCAAGACAGGGATCAAAGCCAGGTCTCTCTCATTGAAGGCAGATTTTTTACCATCTGAGCCACCAGGAAGATCAACAGTATCATAACAAACAAGCATTCCAGAAATTTATCTTTTAAACTCAGTATTGCATAAGAATCTTGCCATGGGAGCGCCATGGATTTACTCCATTTATTACATACATTCTACAAGGATTCTATCCCCTATTTCTACCATGGTTTACTTAGCCATTCTCCCTTACGGCCTTAATGTTGTCTTAAAAAATATATATATATTCTTAAAATTAATTTATTTTGGCTGTGCTGGGTCTTAGTTGTGGCATGTGGGATCTAGCTCCCCAACCAGGGCTTGAACTGGAGTCCCCTGCATTGGGAGCACAGAGTCTTAGCCACTGGACCACCAGGGAAGATCCCTTAATGTTGTTTTTTATTTTTCACTATCATATTCAATGCTAAAAAGTATCTTCATATACATACATTTCCTTGGGCACATGTGTGAATATTTTTATTTTTTTATGAATATTTTTCTAGATTCCTAAGAGAAGTTTTAGATTATATTAATAAGACGGTTTATTTATTGTAACTTTTATAGATCTCCTGGCAGAGATGGGTCATATTTCTGTTACTATTACTGACAAAGGCAAGAGTTTATGAGGTCTAGCTGGAGAGCTAATACCTTGCTAGGTAGTCACTGAGCAAGTCCAGATAATTATTTGGTAACTCTCAATGAAGTTTTAGTTCCTTCCTTGTAAAACAAAAGAAAATCATGATATTTTTTAGTTAACTCAGTAGACATTAAATAAGACAGCCATTCCCATTCTATTTTATTGTTATTCTTTAATTAAAAAAAAACAGAAAGGACAGAACCCTTAAGTTGACTTATCTAACTGAACATACTATACCTTTCCCATCATAGAGCGCAAGCCCTGAGTTCTCCAGTTCGGCCTCTTTGAGCCACCCTGGCGGGTATCCTAGCTGGCGCATTCGATATATAAAAGGTGGAAGACTCTTGTCCGTCACACCCAGTGCATCCTGGAGTTCCTCACTGAGTAAAAATAAAAGAGGAGGAAAAAAATACTGTATTCTCGCTTGGATGAAGATACATACTCTTCTAGTATTTCAAACACGTCCATGTCCTTAGAGCACAGACTTGTGGACACGGCAGGGGTGGGGAAGAGGAGGACGGGGCAAACAGAGAGGGCAGCATGGAAACATACACATCACCATATGCAAAACACACCGACAACGCGAATTTGCTGCATGACTCGGGGAACTCAAACGGGGGCTCTGTAACAACCTAGAGGGTGGTATGGAGTGGGAGGTGGAAGGGAGGTTCAGGAGAAAGGGGACACATGTTCACTTAGGGCTGGTTCATGTTGATGTATGGCAGAAAACAACACAATATTGTAAAGCAACTATCCTTCAATTAAAAATAAATTAAAAAAAAAAACCAAACCACTTCCATGTCTCATACTACACAGCATGTGGTACAGCAGCGCCTCTCGATCACAGTAAAGTCCCCTACATACGAACCTTCGAGTTGCCTCTGTATGCCAGCTGTTGTAGTGTTAACTACTGTCCTTTTGAAGGTACTGTACTATAAGATTAAAATTGTTTATTTTTTGTTAGTTTTTTAATGTATTATTTGTGTGAAAAATATTAGAAACCTATTAAGCTATATACACTCAATTGTGTTAGTTGGGATACCTAGGCTAACTTTGTTGGACTAATGAATGAACAAACTGGACTTACGAACGTGCTTCTGGAAAAGAACTCCTTTATATGTAGGGGACTTACTGTAGATACTTTTTGGATTAACTGATGTACCTTTTATATAGAGACTTGTGGGAGAACACTTGTTTCCTGATTATTACCCTGAAGATACACAGAACTTGTTCCAAATGGTGGGGACACAGAAACGACATTCTAAGGTAACATGACACAGGTACCTAATAACTCCTGGCTTAAATCTTCCAAATCTCTCTTCTACTTCTTCTGCGTGGTATCGCTGCTGAAAATTCTGATTGTTTGTCTCACCACAGGCATCCATATACTCTTTTCTCTTTTCGCTTATTCGAGCAGCATTTCGAGGCTAAATCGTAATGTGTTTGGAAAGAATGGTATCAAGCAGTGTAGAAATAGTTCAGAAATTAAATAAACATAAGCACTTTCCCTAGGTCAAGCACACAGATTATTTCAGTTTTAATGCATAAGGAGCAAGTATAAAAGAGACTGGATAGTTTAGAAAAATAAGCAAGGAAGAGAGGCAGTCCTTCAATTTATTACCTTGGTACTATCACAAAGTTTTTAAAATAAATTGTCTAAACATGAATTCTCATCATGTTTTATTCATCTCAAATAGAGACCACTGTAATACATTATTATTTTTTAAAATAATGTCTTAAAACTTATGGACAAATTTGGAAAGATTTAAAAATTAAGAACTATAGGAAAGTAAAACAGGAAGTTTCTTTATATCGCACAATGCTATAGATGCATTGAAAATATTAGAAAGCTCTGGTTCAAAGATTTTTTTTTTATATGAGAAAAATTTACCATTGGGCAATCTTTCATTTGATGCTCTTCAGAACCACAATTGAAACAGTGAGGCTTTGGCCTATTTGGTCAAAAAACAAAGATTTTCACAATGTAAATAGAAATATCAAAGCAAATCAATAAAATTCTGTGTGACAGCAACGTGTATCAGAACAAGAAAGCACGCAGATCACCAATTACTAATATCTGCAGAAATGACCTCACTTTCACCACCTGTCCTAATGAGTTACACAAATATTACTTTTGATCAAGTCTTTTAACCAAGAGCCCTTATGTTCCCGACTGATCTGTTACCTCTGAATTTTGTCAGTGGCTGATAACAGAAGGATTTGAGGCAAACAGATTATCATATTTTCGGAAATTTGGAAAGGGGTAGATGGTTGTAAGACAGCAATCAAAGACAGCAGTAATTATTCCTTTCCACCCACCCAGGCACATCAGGCCTGAACCAATGAGTTGCAATATGACTGACTTAGAGATTTACTCTATGTCTATGTACTGAAATTCTGGTTTAATCTGTTTATTTATAGTAAGCCGGTAATATTAACTTTTCAAGCTATAAGAGTTTATGGTTTTGGTTAATAAAGAAGAAGAAGAAAACAAAAGCAACTCCCCACACAAACCTTTTTGCCTTTACTTGTATTTCTTGCCCTTCTAGAGAAACAATGTGGCTGAAGACTTGCTGGTACCTTTAGTGAGTTTTATTAAGGAATAGTTATCATAGTCTGCACAATTTGGTTTTTTTTTAAAGGTGAACTTAATGGCAAGATGCATAAAGATCTTCATTCACTATGTAGGATACTTGGGTATTTCCCATCCTTCCGTAAGCTGAGGGTTTTCATTTAGTAGCGGTTGCCCCAATTTATCAAGGCAAAAATTAGTAAAATACAGGACACTTCCTACAACCTGCAGAAAACAAGTCAAAAAATATTGCTATTTAAGCAGAAAAAAAAAAAGATGACATTAGATACTGTAAGACTATGATTAATTGTTTTACCAACTTATTTCTGGATGATGAAATTACTAGAAATAATAATCAACTCCTTAGTGAAGGAGTCACATCCTGATGTGTCAGTAAAATCTCCATCACTGAATTCCCTCAGGGTGTCTAGACCATGGAGTTTTTCCTGTTGGATCGCTACTGTCAGGGGCACTCCCTCCAGACTTAAAGAGCAAAAATTTGTCAACAATTCTTCTATTTCCCATTTCTTTGCTTCCTTTTGTAGCAAGATCCTCTGAAAGCTGTCTTTATTTCTATATTCATTGTTTCCATTTCCTTGTCTCCCAATAGGAGAAAAATTCCATACAAATTTAGAAAAATTTCATACAGAAAAGTTGGAACACCATGAGCCCTCATCTAGATTCAACAATGGTTAACTGACATTTCTGTGTGCACATCGCTCTCTCCACACAAAAACATACTTTTTACTGAGCCATTTTAAAAAAGTAAGTTGCCACCACTCTCACCTTAGTCTAAGCTATTATTTGCTCCTGCTGGAGACTAACAACTTCCTACCCAAGTTCCATCTTCCACATATAACCAGCTACAACACTGCACCATTCACAACATGGCACCCCTAAATACTTCAGTATGAGCCTCCTAAGAATAAGAACATTCTCCTACGAATCATGATACCACCATCACACTTGAGAAAACTAATAACACTTTATATCATCTATATCCTGTCTGTGCTGGGAGGATGAAGAGCCCACAGATCTTACTGAGAAGATTTACAAGACATGGACACAACTCTGCATATGTGATAAAGGCTAATATCTGCAAAGGTATCATGTGAGATCACCCTATAGAGTGCCAAGTGGCAAGACTAGGACCAGTTAGTATAAGAAGCACATTTCAGCTCAACTTTTAGAAAGTGCAAATTTCTATCAGAGATGTGCAAAATGAAGAAGTATGTCTCTCTCTTTTTTTTTTTTTAAGTGAATTCCACGTTACTGAGAAGAGTCAAAAAAAAAAAAAAAAAGACCAGGATGCTAGCTATCAGGGCGCTTTAAAGAAAGATCCCTGACCTTGAACTAGATAACTTCATCTCCCTTCTAAACAATAAGGTTCTGGGATTTAAGGTGGCGCCTGCCTAGGATGTTGCACACTTATTAGTCTAAACTGTGATATGTCAATGGCACACAATACTCCATGAACATGAAAACTGGTCTTCCTTTAACGGAATCCAGGATTACATCATCTTCTTTAAAAACTTTTAAGTTGCAAAATCACACATGACACTGCACTGACACTTCTGAATTTTGCACAGGTATCAAAAGGCCTGCATACAGGCTCATCTCTGTTAAAAATCTTCTGTTTTTTCACTCACTATATGAGTCTTTCAAATATTTAACATTTCCAAGCTGTCACTTGTTATACTAGTTATTTATCCCTCTCAGATTCACCCATCTATAAGTTCCACAAGCATGCTTTCTATATTTTCATCCAAGTTCTTGAAAATGATGAATGGGGCGAGGATGATGAACAGGTGGAGTAAAGAGAACTTTTAGGGCAGTGAAACTACTCCATACGAAGGTCTAATGGTAGATGCGTATTACTGTACAAATCCATAGACACAGAGCACCAAAGTGACCCTTAACATAAACCATGGACTCTGGGTGGTAACGATGTGTCACTGTAGATTTATCAATTGTAACAAATGTACCATCTGGTGGGAGATGTTGATAGAGGGGGAGGTTATAAATGTGTGGGGGCAGGGGATGCATGGCAAATCCCGGTATGTTTCACTCAATTTCTCTGTGAACTTGAGAAAAATATAAAATCTATTAGAAACTGCTCTAAAAAATATAAAATCTATTTAAAAAAAAAAAGAAAGGAGAATTAACAGAGAGGATAGTCAGGAGAAAAAGTCCTCTGCGGTGTATCCATTGTACCCCTAGGTCACAATGAAATAGTTCTTAAAAAGCAAACTATAATATTAGAAGGCTGAAGCCTACACTGTTGTTTACAACAAATTTAATGAAAGAATGTGTGATCATTAGATGACACATCAGTTTACCATCTAAATGCTACCCAATGGACAGAGGATAGGAAATGTATCTGCAGAATTCAAAACTGAAGCGTCCAAACTTACACTAAAAGCTTCCTTATTATTAACGGCACTGGATTCTTCTACTTTATGGTCCTCTTCTAGCATAACACTGGATGGCTAACACAAAGAAAAACACAAGTTACAAAAGCTAAACAATTCTTAACAACTTTAAATTTCATAATTGAATCTGAATACATTCACTTTATTTTCTAACACATACCATTAAGGTATATAAAAGTTTGAATTCATTGCTGTGATAATTAGGGTGAGTGAGAAGTTAAGCTAGGTAGGAAAGTTTATGAAAGCTACTTCTCAAGTGGGAAAGTAAAAAAAGATATAAAAGATAGTATCTTCTGAAGCATTAGCTTACACTAAGGCTTTATGTTAGTAAATATTAATTATGGAACTTTCAACATTTAAACTGACAAGACAGGCTTTATCTTCAAATCAGATAATCAAAAATTTAAAAATATAAACTTGATATTGCTGGTCAACACTGATACTCAAGGCACAAAATTCTGAAGTTTCTTGAATCAAAAATTAAATAACATCCACTATGGTTTTTATTGTTAAATGTATTGTTCCTTGAATCTTTAAAAAAAATTATATATAATAAATGAAAACTAAAGGTGACAAAAATTTAGTAAATCAGAATACTCCATTCTCCAACCTCTGAGGATAAACAGCTAAAGATCCTTATTTGAGAGCCTTTACTTACCTTAACTTATAAGTAAAAAAAAAAAAAAGCCCAGAAATCATAATCCTGATTCTCTTGAGATAAATTTATGCCCTAATAGTCACACAGTGGAATCTCTCAGATTTCTTTGGGCATGCTACTGATTTTTAAAACAAGTAGAGGGGGGAAAAGGATGATATATCAACTTCTTCATTTTAGGAAAAAAAACAAACAAGAAAATCCATTTTTTATAGTCCCCACAAAAAGAGATGTTTTTCCCTGACCTAAAATTAATTTTCTGTCCCAAACCATGTGTCCAAGTTAGGGAATGATGCACGGGGAAAGGCTTTGAGTGTAGCCAGGTGTGAATATTACTCCCTAAGAAAAGCAATCACAATCCCAAAGAAAGCCCCATGGCTGCATTGGTCAGACTGTGGAGAAGGAAGCCAGGTTGCAGGATAGAAGGTGAACAGACAATCTCAACAACCATTTTGGTTTTGAGTCAAGAGGATCCCCGGAGCCACCTAATAATTGGCAGTAAAACGCAAAACCTACTAAAGTCTCTTAAGTTTGAAATACCTGGGGCAAAAGATTAAAGGAAGTCTTTTCCACATCATTTTTCTGCTGTTCCTCAAATCTTTTTACTAAATTTGATACAAATTCCTCTATTTCTTGATGATATTGCCTGCATAAGAGGACAAAATGGTCAGAACCCACACAAACACTGACTTGACTGAAGTCATGCATTTTTAGAAGATGGCATGTGTAAATACTGTTATTTTGTTTTTCAGAGTTTATATCAAATCACTGACTCTATGTAACAGTCTAATCTATTCTTTAGAGAAAAAAAAAACAAAACCCATTTTTGCCAAGTTAACAAAATGATGATGATAATCTAACATAGTGCCTAGCATGTAACAGCTGGCAGATACTTACACAAAGACTACATAGATTTATAAATTTTACGAACTTAATTTGTAAATATATAACACATGGAAATGGTTCAAAATTCAAAAGACGTAAAAGAGTCAGTTACGTAACAAAAAGCCCCCTTCCTACCCTGTCTCACAGCAACTTATTTCTGCAACACACACACAATCAATGCATTCAGCTCTTCCACAGCCTCTTCCTACAGACTCTGCACACACAAGGCAACACCTATGTAAATATGACACTGGAGGGAAAAAAAAAAGACCAAAATGCAATGCAAGTAAAATGACCGAGGTCTATGCTCTCCAGCTTTCCAGGTCAAGAACCATGTTCATCAAATACTCTTCAGTACTCAGTTCAGAAGGGGCCAAAAGAGCCAAATTCCTCTTCGTGGACTTGATGATTTGTCAGGTCTCTTTAGCTCTGACATTCTAAGATTTCTGCAGGCACAACCCCAGGTGAGTGGTGCAGACATTAATATTGTCAGGAGGGACTTCCCTGGGGGTTCTTTGGTTGAGACTCAGCGCTCTCAATGCAGGGGGTGCACGTTCGATCCCTGTTCGGGGAACTGAGATCCTACATGCTGTGCAGCGTGGCCAAAATATATACTTTTTTTTATTAAAAAAAAAAAAAAAAAAAAGGTCTGCCAGGAGCTTGAGTTAGAGGCTGACTCTGATGGTGACAGTAGCCCTGGAGTCCCACGTGCCCAGCAGCATGCCACCGGCTGTACCACCCCACACAGCCTCAGGTTCCACTTCTGTGAGATAAAGTAGCCAATGGATCTGCCATGCAGGTAACACCTAAGTATGCTCCCTTTACCTTGCACAGTGTCTAAGATAACAACATGTGATGCGTGAGGAGGCAAGCAACCATCTGAAATGTCTATGACCATGCTTCAAGCAAGGCATGGGTCAAGGCCTCAAACCATTTCAGAACATTCTAGCAAGCATCGTAGGAAAGCACTGAGTCATCCTAGACCCAAGAATACTGAAAACTAGCAAAGGTCTAGTTTTGATAGTCAAAAAAAAAAAAAAAAAAATCACATGGTAAGTTTTCACCATAATCAACAGGGAAAACTCAGCTCCCTGATTTTGGTAGCGAAATGGTGGTAGCAGTGACTTTTATTAGCGGCTGTCTATTGGGCTATTGGGGCTTCCCTGGTGACTCAGTGGTAAAGAATCCACCTGCTAATGCAGGAGCTGCAGGAGAGGCAGGTTCAATCCCTGGGTAGGAAGATCCCCTGGAGAAGGAAATGGCCACCCACTCCAGTATTCTTGCCTGGGAAACCCCATGGATTGAGGAACGTAGTGGGCTATAGTCAATGGGGTTGCAGAGTCAGACACCATTTAGTAACTGAACAACAACAACACTGGGCTCTTACAGGTGCTCATTCAGTTCCCTAAAAGGTGGTTACTACTAGTGTCCTGTTTCCCAGTAAGGAAACTGATATGCAGAGAGGGTCAGTGACCTCTCCAGGTTCACATATGTAGAAAGCAGAGTTCAAATTCAGGTTTATACGACTGCAAAAATAAGAGCCAAAATCTGGCTCTTATCATGATTCCATAAATTTTAAGTAAAAGAATACAGATGGTATAAATACAGATGAAAACAGCATATTTATACAAATACTGTATCATAAACACATTAGCTCGTAATATTTAGGAAAGAAAAAATTACTTACTTTGAAATAACATTGTTCATAAATAGAATCTGTAATAAAGGTCCATCTAACTTAGTATTGTTCACCAATATTCCACTAAAACAAAAGTTAAAACATATTCTTAGAAGACATTAAAGTAAAACTTGCATATGTATATATAAACACTGAACCTTTATCATTTCTACGTACCAAAGATCATATAATATTTTATGAATAAGATCAAGAACCACCAGGAACTCCGGTTTTCACCAATTTTACATACTTGAACAATTTTATAAAGATTATCTTTTACTTTACATATGTATTTTAAATATTTCATAAAAAATTAAAAGCTGCAGTTCAGTTTTCAACCAAAAAGTTTCTTTACCTAATGGCTGTTTGTTTATAAACTGAGGAGAAGGAGGAACTGAGTAAACCAGCAGGTTACAAAGAATATAGTTCTGAAAGAATCAGAATAAATTTGGCTTGGAAATATATAGGAAATGGAAACACTTTATAAATAAATGGGTAGACTCTTTTTGGAGGGCAGAGCACACTGCACTAAACATCTCAGATCCAAATTTTAAAGTAATGATGTAAAATTACACTATTCCTGGATGTGACTTTCAAAAACTGGAAAAAATAGAACTAGACTGCAGCCTTGAAACCTGCTATATATTCCTTCAGTAACCTGGGAGCAGCTGTATCTGATTTCTCCACACCTTCTTCAAATCCTTGTACCTGTACAGCATGTGAAATCAATCAATCTGTATGTGGAACTGCTCACATCAAGTAGAGAAATAAAATTAAAATATGAAGACATCCAGACACTTGTTTCAATTTGCACAAACGTCAGTTTAAAAAAAAAAATACATTGTGGGCTTCCCTGGTGGCTCAGTGGTAAAGAATCCGCCTGCTAATGCAGGAGGCACGGGTTCGATCCCTGGTCCAGGAAGATCCTACATGCCATAGAGCAACTAATCCCATGCACCACAACTGTTGAGCCTATGCTCTACAGCCCAGGAACTGCAACTACTGAGCCCCTGTGCCACAACTACTGAAGGCCAAGTGCCCTAGAACCCGTGCTCCACAAGAGAAGCTGTCGCAATGAGAAGCCTGCACAGCACAACTAGAGTAGCCCACACAGCAACAAAGACCCAGCACAGCCAAAAATAAAGAAAGAAATAAAACTATCCAGCAGAACAAAACACCATGTTTTTAAAAACCACATGCAATTGTGTGACTCTTGACTGGAGCTCAGTTTGAGCAATCAGCGATAAAGACATTCAGTTGGGGAAATCTGAATATGGTTGAGAATATTATTAAGGAAATCATGCCAGTTATTAAGTGTGATAATGGTGTTGTTGTAGTATATGAAAGTTTTTAGAAAAAAGAATACATGCTGAAATATTTGGGGTAAAATATGTATATGGAATTAGAAGAAGGTGATATGTCAAAATATTGTTAAATCTAAGTGATAAAAACATGAGTATTAATTATACTATTCTTTCTACTTTCTGTACATTTAAAATTTTCATCATATAAAGAAGAAACAACAACAAAAACCAACTCACAATGTTTACTGGCTAAAAGAAAGAGGCACTTTGATATGCAAGTTCCAAAAATAAGGGGTAAATCAAGACAAATGGGGTACAAATTTTATCTAAATTTTTTTCTTCCTTGGTTTTCTGTAGAAAGTTCTGTCAGTCTCACAATGTGGAGAACCCTAATTCTAAATAAATAAATAAATATATAGATTACTCCTTTTTCAGGATACTAATGCTTCCTTCTCATGAATTGGCAAAGCCTATAATGCTCTAATCGTTTGAACTCAGGTGATTGTAACCCACTTATAAATATTTAATGTTCAAATGATCGACTCTATTACAAAGCATGCACCTGTCTAAATAAAATATCTCTACATATATAAAAATTATGATTTTTTTTTTTAGGAATCCTGTTCACATCCAATACATTTACTACCTAACTACAAACAACTGTAGATCCACAGAGTGTGCTCACGTAGATAGGAAGGAAGGTAGGGCATAGAGAAATTATTCTTTAGACATATTCTGAAATATGTTTAATTCTAAAATTTTAGTCACCAATGTAGCAGGTTACTTCAGCTGGTACAGGGACAAAAAATTCCATGTTAAACTGCATCATGGCACCCCAAAGTCTGAAAGCCTTAATATACCACTCTGTGTAATAAATCTGTTTCAACAAATATTTTAGATTTAGTGACTACTAAATAAATGCACACTAAGAAATATTGGGGCCTTCCTGGTGGCACCATGGTAAAGAATCCACCTACCAATGCAGGAGACATGGTTCGCTCGCTCGTTCGGGAAGATCACACTTGCTGTGGAGCAACTAAGCCTGTGCGATACAACTATTCAGCCTGTACCCTAGAGTCCGAGAACTGTAACTACTGAGCCCAACTGCCACAGCTACTGCAGCCTGAGCCCTAGAGGCTATGCTCTGCAAGAGAAGCCACGGCAACGAGAAGCCTGCGCACTGCAACTAGAGAGTAGTCCCTTCTCACTGCAACTAGGGAGAAGGCAATGGCACCCCACTCCAGTACTCTTGCCTGGAAAATCCCATGGGCGGAGGAGCCTGGTGGGCTGCAGTCCATGGGGTCGCTAAGAGTTGGACATGACTGAGCGACTTCACTTTCGCTTTTCACTTTCATGCATTGGAGAAGGAAATGGCAACCCACTCCAGTGTTCTTGCCTGGAGAATCCCAGGGACCAGGGAGCCTGGTAGGCTGCGGTCTATGGGGTTGCACAGAGTGGGACATGACTGAAGTGACTTAGCAGCAGCAGCTGCTGCAACTACAGCAAAGCTTGTGCAGCAATGAAGATCCAGCATAGCCAACAAACAAAATTACATAAAAAAGGAAATATCAACATGTGATTATCTATTAAAATTAGATGCCTGAAAGCAAATTTACTCACTGTACTTTTTTCAAAAGCAACTCCTTTCTCTTCTTCTAAAATTTATCTTGCATTGTTTCTACTTACAGACACATTTTAATTGTGTAAATAAATCTTCAGCTATATCAATACCGTAATTTGAATTCTGCTGCTGCTGCGAAGTCGCTTCTGTAGTGTCCAACTCTTTGCGACCCCATAGATGGCCTCCCACCAGGCTCCCCCCGTCCCTGGGATTCTCCAGGCAAGAACACTGGGGTGGGTTGCCATTGCCTTCTCCAATGCATGAAAGTAAAGTCGCTCAGTCGTGTCCCAACTCTTAGCGACCCCATGGACTGCAGCCTACCAGGCTCCTCCGTCCATGGGATTTTCCAGACAAGAGTACTGGAATGGGGTGCCACTCCCTTCTCCAAATTTGAATTCTAACTTCCCAGAAATGTTCATTGAATAGAAACAACGTGAACAGGTTGATAACTTGCCTGAAGATAACTTGTTCTGAAGATTAAGTAAAAAATTTCTGGTTTGTGTTTCACACGTATTTTCACCCAGTCAGTTTCAAAGTTTAACGCAGTTATGAGAATTCAAATTTTACCCTCACAAATTAAAGGATCATTACTCTGATTTCTTCAGAGTACATGGAACAAATAGAAGCAATACAGAAATCCCAAATACTTTTTAAAACAAAAACAAAAACCTGTGATTAAATATTAACATCAGGACAAAATAAAAAGTACATTACAGTGCAATTTCAAGATCTCATACCTTGGTCGAGTCAAAATATTCAATTTTCTTTTAAGTTCTTGATGTTATTACTTGTTAAGGACTATAGCCCTCATTAAACAGAAATAAGATCATAAAATTCAACTACTAACCTCACTTTTGATGTCAATGTTATAAACGTATGTTACAAAAGTTAAAAGACAAATGTTTTGAGGATGACACACTTATTGACCTTTTCTGTTGCAGGACTAGTATCTGGATCTAAAAAACTAAAATACATACCCTTCCAACATGGTATTTCTAAGACGGGGGTCATGTAATTCAAAATAGACTAACAGACTGAAACCAAAAATGCTATTCGGTCAACGGTGCACCGTCAGAAGTTAAACAGCCACTTAAAAAGACGTTCCAGGTCAAAAGCATCATGATAACTCAACAAGGTAAATGCAGCATAACAAACTGTTAAGAACTGAAAAATCTAGGATGGAATCTACGAATGTTCACTGCCAAACCCTTTCAACTTTACTGTCTTCAGAAATTTTCCACAATAAAATGTCCAGGAAAAAGGCATTATGAAAAAAAATGGCTTCGAAAACCTTACACTAGAAAAAAGTTCCTGAACCAAAATTGTAAGCTAAGTAAAAATAAACAAAAAATTTTAAAATAAGTTAAACCCCACCCGCAAACACCTTCTAAGAATGTATTAACATATTAACACATTTTGCTAGAAAGGCTGTGGACATGTAACTAAAGTCAAACGGAAACTTAAATGCACATTCCACACGGAAGCTGTTTCAAAGTGGAAGAACTTTCAAATGAATCCCCAGTGGTCATCAGCAATGAACCATTTCTCTGTGCATGCCTCGACTCCTTAGGAACCCCAACTCCACAGAATAGGGCCACTAACTTTGGCCCCGCCTTAAAGACACAGGCGCCCAGGTCAAAGTAGCCGGTATCTCCTAATACACCACATAGCGTGACTGCATCAACTTTACATTGGTTCCAAAAAAGGAGACCGGATAATGACTCAAAAGACGGGAACAGACGTGGTAAACAGTCTGCAACTGAACAGTTGAAAGAGTCCGGAACAACGCTAAAATCCCGCCCCAGACTCGCGGACGGGAGAAACGAATGAGGTCCAGGAGACGAATCCCATAAGGGGAGAGGTCTGCGCCGAGGCCTCGAGGACAGCTTACGCAACCCGAACCCTAGATTCTCAGGCTGAATTCTGGCCCTTGTGGAATTTCCGCCCGCGCCCTCCGGGCACGGGCCCCACCACACGGCCTGATGACAGGGCCCAGCGAGCGGGAAGGATATTCTCGGCGCGGAGCTGCTCGATGGTTTCCTCACACTGCCGAAGCCGTTCCCGCAGCTCCACGTCGCCAATCCCATTCTCGTCCTCCTCGTCGCCGTCGTCGTCCTTGAAGCGGGTATGAACGGGCTTCGGAGTCGACTCCTCTGGGTGGTCAAACGCCTCGAACAGCTCTAAGTCGCCAAAATCCACCTCCGCCGCCATTTTGGGCTGTGGGAAAGATACGAGAAGAGGCGGAGCTGGCCACCAGGCCGGAGGCGAAGGTTTTGTTGGGCGGAACCGCTCTCTATGGCCCGCACCGCGCTAAGCCACTCGAGCAGCGTTTCCTCCAAACGTAGGCCGCCGAAGTTGCACAAGGGGCGGACCAGTCCTGTGAGACTACAACTCCCAGAATGCAGTGGCGTCTCTTCTACCCACTTCCGAGATTGCTTGAGACCATGGCATTCTGGGATATGTGGTTTCTAGGCGACTGTTAACTCATTGTTTGCATTGCATACTGGGATTGGTTGGCTTTAACGTGAAGAAAGCCGAACCAGTTCAGAAAGTGTTACAATGCGAGTTGTTCCCGTTTTGCCTCAAAAGCAGGAAAAAAAAAAAAAAAAAAAATCAGAGCACGATGCATGGCTTGACACAGATTCTGGTGTTCGTGCCAAACAGCAATAAAGAACTCCAGTTTTGCCACAGACTACCTTTTTTGTTCTTGGAGAAGGTACTTCAGTTGATTGGACTTGTTTCACTTTTTCATAAAAAGCTAGCTTGATTTTAGATTATTTTAGATTTGTCGCTAGAAGCTTTTGGTGGTATCTCTCCTTCAATCAACCCACTCCAGTACGCTTGCCTGGAAAATCCCATGGACGGAGGAGCCTGGTAGACTGCAGTCCATGGGGTCGCTAAGAGTCGGACACAACTGAGCGGCTTCACTTTCGCTTTTCACTTTCATGCATTGGAGAAGGAAATGGCAACCCACTCCAGTGTTATTGCCTGGAGAATTCCAGGGACGGGGGCGCCTGGTGGGCTGCCGTCTATGGGGTCGCACAGAGTTGGACACGACAGAAGCGACTTTGCAGCAGCAGCAGCAGCACTCATTCATTCAACATTTATTTACCGAGTTCCGTGTGCCAGGCACTGTTCTAGGAGCTGAGGATGCAAGAGGGAGCGAAATAGAGACGGCCCTGCTTTCATAGAGGGTGCAGTCTAGCAAAAGAAACAAAAGTGAAAGTCGCCAAGTAGTGTCCAACTTTGGGACCCCACGGACTGTAGCCTGCCAGGCTCCTCTGTCCATGGAATTCTCCCGGCCAGAATACTGAAGTGGATAGCATTCTCTTCTCCAGGGGATCTCCCAACCCAGGGATTGAACCCAGGCCTCTCACATTTCGAGCCAAGTCTTTACCAACTCAGTCACCAGGGAATCCCAATACTGGAGTGGGTAGCCTATCCCTTCTCCAGGGGATTTTCTGGACCCAGGAATCGAACTGGGGTCTCCTGCATTGCAGGCAGATTCTTTACCAGCTGAGCTACCAGGGAAGCCCAAGTTCAGTTCAGTAGCTCAGCCGTGTCTGACTCTTTGCAACCCCATGGACTGCAGCACACCAGGCCTCCCTGTCCATCACCAACTTCTGGAGTTTACTCAAACTCATGTCCGTTGAGTCGGTGATGCCATCCAACCATCTCATCCTCTGTCATCCCCTTCTCCTCCCGCCTTCAATCTTTCCCAGCATCAGGGTCTTTTCCAGTGAGTCAGCTCTTTGCATCAGGTGGCCAGAGTATTGGAGTTTCAGCTTCAACATCAGTCCTTCCAATGATTATTCAGGACTGATTTCCTTTAGGATGGATTTGTTGGACTCCTTGTTGTCCAAGGGACTCTCAAGAGTCTTCTCCAACACCACAGTTCAAAAGCATCAATTCTTCATGGCTCAGCTTTCTTTATGGTCCAACTCTCACATCCATACATAACTACCGAAAAAACCAAAGCCTTGACTAGACGGACATTTGTTGACAAAGTAATGTCTCTGCTTTTTAATATGCTGTCTAGGTTGGTCATAACTTTTCTTCCAATAGGCGTCTTTTAATTTCATGGCTGCAGTCACCATCTACAGTGATTTTGGAGCCCCCAAAATAAAGTCTGTCACTGTTTCCATATCTATTTGCCATGAAGTGAAGGGACCAGATGCCATGATCTTCGTTTTCTGAATGTTGAGCTTTAAGCCAACTTTTTCACTCTCCACTTTCATCAAAAGGCTTTTTAGTTCCTCTTCACTTTCTGCCATAAGGGTGGTGTCATCTGCATATCTGAGGTGATTGATATTTCTCCTGGCAATCTTGATTCCAGCTTGTGTTTCTTCCAGTCCAGCATTTCTCATGATGTACTCTGCATAGAAGTTAAATAAACAGGGTGACTATATACAGCCTTGACGAACTCCTTTTCCTATTTGGAACCAGTCTGTTGTTCCATGTCCAGATGTACTCTGTATATAAGTTAAATAAGCAGGGTGACAATATTCAGCCTTAACGTACTCCTTTCCCCATTGGGAACAAGTCTGTTTCATGTCCAGTTCTAACTGTTGCTTCCTGACCTGCATACAGATTTCTCAAGAGGCAGGTCAGGTGGTCTGGTATTCCCATCTTTTCAAGGATTTTCCACAGTTTGTAGTGATGCACACAGTCAAAGGCTTTGGCATAGTCAATAAAGCAGAAATAGATGTTTTTCTGGAACTCTCTTGCTTTTTCGATGATCCAGCAGTTGTTGGCAATTTGATCTCTGGTTCCTTTTGGGAAGCCCAAAAGAAACAAAAAGTAAACGTAAATGTTCCGGATCTTGGGTCAAAATGGATGTTGATGGGAATTCATTGTATTAAGAAATAAATATGCGTAATAAAAACATAGGAAATTATTGATATATAACAAATTTAAGATTTCTGTAGGAGTCTAAATTGAGGAATTGAGGTTTGAACTGAATTATGAAATGTTAAGAGGGCAAAGTTGGTGGTGAGCATGGGCGATGGTATTAAGAGTCTTAGGCTGGGACTTCCCTGGTGGTACAGTGGAAAAGAATCTGCCTGCCAGTGTAGGGGACACAGGTTTGATCCCTGGTCTATAAAGATTTCATATGCCTCAGAGCAACTGAGCTCGCGTGCCACAACTACTGATTGGCTCTGGAGCCCTTACGCCACAACTACTGAAGCCTGCTCACCCTAGAGCTTGTCTCTGCAATGAGAAGCCACCACCTGAGAAACCAGTGCACCACAATGAAAAGTAGCCCCCACTCTCTGCAACTAGAGAAAGCTTGCACAGCAATGAAGGCCGAGTACAACCAAAAATAGGTAAATGAGTATTAGGCTGAAGAAGTGGAGTCTTAGGCAGAGTGGAGCCAAATGTGGCTGGAACATTAGGCAAATACTCACAGACCACAGTAGGGATATTCTTTCCACTCCTAGAATTGGGAAGTCATTTCAACATTTTAAACAAGTGGTGTATCCATGACCCACAAATTTTCATTGTGATAAGATGATCCTGATTCCATGATTGGAAGAGGATTGGCATGGAGCAGTAACAACATTCTGATTGTAGTAGACAGATTGCTATTTTGTAATAAAATCAACAAATGTTTGCTTGGATTAGGGTAGTGTCAACAGTAACGTAAAGTTGATATTCAAATAGAGGATATTTAAGCGGCTTCCCTAGTGGCTCAGTGGTAAAGAATCTGCCTGCAATGCAGGAGACTGCGTTCGATCCCTGGGTCAGGAAGATCCCCTGGAAGAGTATTCTTGCCTAGAGAATCCCATGGACAGAGGAGCCTGGCAGGCTGTAGTCTTTAGGGTCACACAGACTGGAATGACTAAGCAGCAGCAGAGGATATTTATAAGATAAAGTAACAGAGATAACTGAAGGGTTGTATAAGGAGAATGAGAGAAGTGAATTAATTGCCCAGATTCTGACTTAAGAAACCGGCTGAATGACTGCTTGAAATAGAGAAAAATTGAGGTTGACTATGTTTGGGAGTAAAGAGCGAGTTCCATTTTCACTACGTGGTACCTTGAGGTAATTTTATCCTTAGAGATAAGAAACTATTAATAAACTAGTGGAAGAAATTCTTGAAGCACTGGTGTATTAGTATATTGAAGGTAGAATTTTAGGCCCCAATGGAGGCATGTATTAATCAGGTATTTGGGACTAAACTCCAGAAAGAGGTCTGAACTAAAGATTAGCATTTGGTTCAAATTTTTATGCAAAGTCAATACAAGGATGATAGGAGAATGAGACTGCATAATGTAGAATGGGAAGTCTGGGACTGAGTCCTAGAGGGCTGGGATTGAGAAGGATGAGACAACTGCAGAAATTGATGAATGGCCAATGGGAGAACTTGGATAGGGCTCCAGGGAAATTACGTACTTATTCTTAAAATCATCTTTTGGCCTATGAAATGTAACTTGGAATGATAACACTATTTGTTTCTACCTCCTTCTACCAACCTACTACTTAAAATGGAATTTACATTAAAAAAGAAACTGGGAGTATTTACATTATTTCTAATTTAAATCACAATCATAACCCAAATTGGAACCCTCATCTTTAAATTTACTTACCCTCCAAGCCAACTGCATTTACATAGTTTATCAGACCTTGCTTCCAACAGTGTGGTCTTATCTTCCTGCCTGCCTAGCTACCATGTCTTTACAGAACCTACTGGACAACTTATGTTCCTGTTGCATACAAAAGTAAAGCCAATATCCATCAGAAAGTACCAGGCTTTGAAAAAGCAAGCAGAGTAGTAGCCAGGGAAAAGGGGAAACAAAGTTTAAGCACATAAAAACTATGGAGTGAAAAAAAAAACAAAAACTATGGAGTGTATCTTCCTATGAAGTCATTTCCAACTGAGCCAAGCAGTTAACTGTCCCTTGCCTCCAGGACTCCAGTAATTGTTTCCTAAAGTTTAATCATGCAAATTACAATAATCTATATGCCTCCCTCTAAATTTACTGTCCAGGACAGTTGCCCCTGGCTGTATGTGGCTATTAATAGTCCAAGTCACTCGGTCATGTCCTACTCCTTGTGACCCAGTGGACTATAGCCCACCAGGCTCCTCTGTCTATGGGATTTTCCGGGCAAGAATACTGGAGTGGGTTGCCATTTCCTCCTCCAAGGGATCTTCGGATCAAATCCAGGTCTCCCGCATTGTGGGCAGGCTCTTTACCATTTGAGCTACAAGGGAAGCCCAAAACGGGGTTTTCACCACTGGACCACCGGGGAAGCCCCTACTGTTTATAAATGTAGCTAGTCCCAACTGGGTTAAAATACAAAATAGCCACTGGATTTCAAAAATAAACATGAAAATAACAAATGAAACCTCAATTAAAAGTACGTATTACCTATTCAATTATTTAGACATTATACTAAATGAATCAAAATTAGCTCCCTGTTTAAAACTGGCTACAAAAATTCTTAGAATGGACTGTTATTCATAATTTATGGCCAGCACCTAAAATACCAGAGAAAAATACAGGAAGTTTAATGTGTGCTCTCCATAACCACACTGCATTACAAGCCCACAGACTTTAACAAAACAGATTTCAGAAGGTACAGCTCAACAGCAAATGTGAATCTGGGATGACTTCCAAAATGAAAAACCAGTGTTTCTTTCCCCAGAAACTTAACTTTGTCACTTAAGAGGCATCTCTCCCTAGAATTACTGTGCTCTGGGAAAACTAAACATTTATCAGAATGCATTAAGTAGTCTTCCCTTGTTCTACTGTGCTGCTACATTGTGGAGATGTTTTTCAAAGGACTTTTCCAGGGAAAGCTAAAAATTATGAATTTGTTTTAATAGAAGTAAATGAAGTACAAGTTCTGTAGTCCCCTCCTGCAAATCTATGCCCTAAATTTATTCAATTTAGTGACAAAGTAGACGGTTGTCTCTTTTAGCACTTTAGTCTATGATAGAAGAATTCTAAATGGATAATGAGGAAAGGGCATACAAAGAACTTGTTATAAGGCACTTTATTAAAATAAAAGTGCTTACATCCCTTTAATGTATTAATCTATTTCCTGAATAACATATGGAATATTAACAAATACTGTACACCAATTCTGTCCCTTATAATAGTAGGAAAACAGTATTACTTTAGTAAGTTTTTTCACTGCTCCCAACTTCCTTTTTACATTTTTGCTCACCATGGTATTGCCTATAGCGTAGTTGTTCTTAAAAAAAGAAAAAAAGAAATTTCCAGCCAGTGTCTTCTAACAGAAATTGCAAAATGCCATAGAAACCATAAAACAAATTCAAATAAGAATTCCAGGTAACTTAAATTAACACCAGTCTTGAGAAAAACCAATTTTATTATCATTACCACCCAGCTTTATTTGTGCTGGATTATGTACCAAATGGCCAGATCTTCTAAAGAACATCTACATAACATTTCTTTCATGTTTCAGGAGATGAAAATAACTGTACAAGGTTAAGTACAAAAAGTACACAAGACAGCGGACACCAAAAATTCATGTATGAGATATTTATCCCACCTGCAGCTTTTATATATTTGAAAAGTAGAATTCATGAACTAAAAAATATTGTCCTTCTATAGTCCTGTCAAGTTTAATGGAAGTGGGTTTAACCTGATTACAACACTAACACCAGTATCACTGATCTGATATTTACAAAAAAATCATATTTTTCAATAAATTAAAGTCAATGCAACGCCCATGCACGCTAGAATGCCAGCTGTTCGGTGATCAAGGACCTGGCATCAGAACCAGTCTGTAAGAGTCCCCAGTATAGTGTGGTCTTCAAACCGTGTCCATTCCTCGCATTGATGAGGTGAACCCCAAACCCATTCCTCTCTGTGTGTGGGTTTGTGATCTTGCCATTTCATACTGAGCATCTAGATTTCTAAATACTTCTTCCTGCTGTTTCAGTGTCTTGTAACTTTCTTCATCAACAGAGCTACATCCAGCTTCATCTTCACTCTAAGCAACAGATACAAAAATATACTATTAAGATGAATTCACCTAGACTAGCAAGTACTTCTCTCACTTAAAAGTCCTGGTAGATCATATTTTTGCAGTATATATTTGATCTCACTTAGCTTCAATTCGTCATTCAAGGCAATGTTCCTTCTTGGTACTGGGATAGAAGATGTTAACAAAAATCAACTTCATTCAGTGGGAATGAGAAAGAACATTTAGGACATGAAAAACTATGTAAATAAATGTCTAGAAGAAAATGGGGATCAAGTTTCATCTTTTCAATGAAAAACCAACTCCCTTAGTACTGACCAATATTTGAACATTTGTGGACATTATCAGGTTACTGTATAAAACCTAAGACTGTATTTGTTTATCTATACATTACTCAACAAAAAAACACAACCTTCTACATCTCCTTTAAAGGAGATGGTCCACTGGTTGGGAAGCTGCCTTCCAACAGTGGACGCAGGTTCCATTCCTTGTCAGGAAACTAAGATACCACATGCCATGGGGCAATTAAGTCCATAAAAAAGACCCTGCATGCTACAACTAAGACATGATGCAGCCAAAAATAATAATATTAAAAAAAACTTTCTTGAAAAAAATAAAAGAAGGTCTGATGACAGTTAAATCTTAACAAATACTCTATCAACAAATATCAAATTTAACAACCTCTATTGTCAGCTAGTGATAATTTATTGGTCTAGTGTGTTTCATTTATGTTCTATTCTCAAAATTAACCTAGAAAACATAAATAAAAATGCACTAGATGTATAGCAAAGGGAACTATGCTTAATGTTATGTGGCAGCCTAATGGAAAGGGAAGGGGAGAATGAATACATGTGTATGTATGGCTCAGTTCCTTTGGTGCTCATCTGAAATTATCACAACATTCTTAATCAACTATACTCCAATATAAAATTTAAAAAAAAAGGCATTAGAAAGTATCCAGAGATGGCATATCACTAAAATAACACTGAGAACCAATGTCACCCTAAAGATATAAATTTACATGAGTTTTAATACAAAGTGTGTAACTCACCTTAATACCCATTAATTTCCTAAATTTGACATTTTGGTCCTTGTTTCCAAAATTCAATTTCTCCCATATTTCAGCAGATTGGGATTTGTCCTGTTAAGAAACAATGCACTTTTAAGACATGTAAAATTTAAATATCTTTTATTAGGATACTCAAATTTTCCATAATACAGCCTAAGTAAAAAAACCATTAATGACATTCTATCAATGGAGTTGGTAATTGTCTTATATAAAACATAAAAACTAAGGAACTCTTTCCCTTTAATAAATATATGGGCATACTGGTTTTCTCTGAAAGTCTGACTTAGATCATGCATTTTTCCCCCCAGTATTAATAATAGTAGCAAGAAAGAGAAACCCAAACTAAATTATTCCAATCCAAATGAATTTTTCTAACTTAGAAATCAAGAACAAAACAGGGGAATAAGAAAACTTACTCCTTCTTTCTTGCCTTGCCATAGCATTTTCCTTTTTTTCTCTTGTTCAGCAAATTTCATTGGATTCACAGCTGCTGGGTTGTAATAGCTAGGTACAGCTATTCCGGTCTCTGCCAAAGCTTTCGCCTGCAAGGCTGCCATCTGAGCTGCCATAGCTATCTGAGGAGTTACTTGTGTTCCTGACGCCAAGAGGGCAGCAACATTGAGAACAGAACCTCCAGTAGCGGCAGCTGCTGATGAGGAAGCAAGTATGAATTTTAATGAAAACAAGCATCTTAATTTACAGTAACATTATTTATATGCAAGAGCTACTAAGGTGCAAAAGGCAGAGTATTTTCACCAAATATAAAAAAATGACTTGAGTGTTAAGCTTATAAAGCAATAATATTCTAGCAAACACTTAATGTATTCATCAATAGACATTGCTGTATGTAATTCCTTGTATGAACTAAAACTTCATTTTCTTCTCTGAGGATAAAGAGAATTCTGTAAACATGAAAAAGGTGTACGATTTCAATGGAAATGAACTATGGTGACTGTAGCTAAACTTTTAATAACTTTCATTTGAATGGTTCTTGATAGGTCACAATATGATTTCACTATATCATTTGAAACTCATATGAAATATTTAAAACTATTAAACAGGTTGTTGTTGAGTTGTTAAATTGTGTTTGACCCTTTGTGACCCCGTGGACTATAGCCTGCCAAGCTCCTCTGTTTATGAGATTTTCCAGGCAAGAAGACTGGAGTGGGTTGCCATTTCCTTCTCCAGGGGATCTTCTCGATCCAAGGATCAAACCCACATTTCCTGCACTAGCAGGCAGATTCTTATCACTGCGCTACCTGGGAAACCCAAACAGGTTATTACACTCACTTAACAGATAGATACCTGGCCCAAAATAAAAAGTATCAGGTCTGGTACTTCTACCTTCCAAATAACATTTCATACAAGCTCTCTTTGATCACCCTTAAGACATCCACAGGCAGTGCATTTATGTCATATATAAAAGCTTGGATTCCTTAAGCAGTGATGGCTAACATGCTACGTGAACAATAGTAGTCACTATTCACTTGTCAAAATTATCTACACTGACCAAGTCAGAAATACAGCACAAAAAAAGTTTTATGAGGTAGAAAATTAAAATAACATGTTCAGGACTTCCTCGTGTTACAGAGAATAGAAACCTGCCTGCCAACGTAGGGCAAATGGGTTCAATTTCTGGTCAAAGGAGATTCCACATGCCGTGGAGCAACTAAAGCTCGTGAACCACAACTAGTGAGCCTGTGTGCTGCCACTAATAAAGACTGTGCACCTGGAGCATGTGCTCTGTAACAAGAGAAGCCACCACAACGGGAAGCCTGAGCACCGCATCCAGACAAAGCCTGTGCGCAGCAACGAAGACCCAGTGCAACCAAAAATGATTAAAAAAAAAAAAGCTAAACACACACACACAAACAAAAATAACATGTTCACAAGTCAGTAATGGTTTTTAAAATGCCGTACATCCATAATAAAGAAGAAAGATTTACCTGCAGCTATTTCCTGTTGTTTTTGTTTTTCAACCATTTCCTTTTCTCTCTGTTCTTGTAATTTCTTTGCCCTTTCCAACCTGTCAAAGACAATTTAATAAAAAATAACAACATACAGCCAACATTTATCTTTATATGTATACATGTGTAGGCACAAAACACTATATAGAATTTTAAATAAATTTAGTATTTTCCACAAACTGACATCTGCATGTGAGAAAAAAAGCAATCATTCTTAAGCTGGTATCACAGTCACAATCCAATGTTATTTCAATACTGGTTTTAAACATTTTTAAATTTACTGAATAGCCAACAACTCTAACAGCTTTTATGTATAGTTCCCAGAGAACAGTTAAAATGGTTAAGAGATAAAAATTATTCAGTCTTCATCAGTGCTGGTTACAGGAGAAGGATAAAATTTAACCTTGCAAATTTGAAACACTGAAAAAATATATCCGAGTAAATTTTAGGTTATGTTCAATAATTTACAGAATTACCTAAAAGCTTCTTAAGTGAGGCTGATTGGGAGTAAGGCCAATCAAAACATGCAGATGATATTTATATTTAAATAGACTTTATTGTCTCTAAATTAAAGGAAATTAAAAAGGCAAAAATAAAATTTCTAAAAGGGCAAGCAAACCCTTCCTATAATCTAATAAAACAGGGGAAAAAACTATTAGAAAATTATTTTTAGGAGATGAAGAAATTAGTAAAGGAATTGGAAACATGAAACACAAACTCATCCCCAAGCAAAATAAAAACAAATTCTGGTTCACACTAAATTCACTAATGAATACACATACTAAACAAAATGTGCTGTCAAGTCAGCACCTGCTATATTACAAATCTTAAGTAATGTTATCTTCATAATGAGTTCCTGAAAGAGAAACCCCTTTTCTTCTCTGAAGACTCCTTGATTTACCAATCATAAGTTACACACTGTCCCCTCCCTCCTTTTAACATGGTATAAAGAGGCAAGGATTGGGGAAAGTTTTTTGGGGGAGGGGAGCAGTGGGCACGATGGGTAAAATATAGTGGTAGAAAACTGGCATTCCCTTTTTAACAATTACTGAAATTTACATAAAAGGAATATAGCAATCTTGCACACATAAAGGAAAGGCATGTAGTAAAGCCTCGAACTTGTCCTTGGAAACAAAAGTTTCTGATTAGAATTAATGTTAAAATATAGATTTATAAATACTTAAAAATATTTCAAACGTAGTTTTAGAATTCTGTTATTCAAAAACAAAAAACAAAAAGTCTACGTACTGTAGTTTAACAACAAATAACCACCCTTCAAATTTCAAGGTAGCCAAAGAATAATTTGGTATTCTGAAATTAGAGCATTTCATGTATTGTCATCTGAAAATCACTCAGGAGACTAAGTCAGTTTTAGAGGCTAGTCACAAACTCAACTTTAATAAAATCAAAAAATAAAACACAAAAAAATTCATGATCAAAGTTAATGAACTATTCTTCATACATTAGTTCAGATATTGTGGAAAATTATTTCCTAACTCCGTTGATTTTAGTTTCAGGAAGAAAGTGTTTGACAACTTTTTGTTTGCATATTTTAAATGGCCATTGCAGGTTTGGAATCAACACCATTCACTAAGGTGAATGGAATGAGGAAGGGGTGAGCTCACACCTTTGCTGCTGCTGTTCAGCTGGAGTTTCTGCCAGGCTGGGTTCGCAGGGCAGCAGCCCATCAGGTTACATTGTGATAACTGTATTTTTGTAATGAAAAAAAAAAATACAAACTCAATTTCATAGAGAAAAAAAATCAAAATCGAAAGATTTAGTTTTCAGAATATGGGAAAACCTGCAAACAAGGGCTTGTATTTTACTTTACTTCTTGCCTCTATCAGGTAGTTCAGTCAATGGTTTCGCAGATTTAGTTAGATAGCCCTGTTGTTTGTTGTGTGGTCCCACAGTCACCCATCTTTGAAATATTATAAAACTTAAAAATACAGTGATCTTTCTACGGTATTAGCAGTAAAAATTTTAAGATCAAATAAAGTGGTTCATTATTTGGCACCTTCAAAATAAGAAAATTACTGACAGAATTCTACTTATTGTTTCTGAGACTGTGTTCTTAGGAACAAAGAAAGTAATGACAAAGCAGTTTTAGAGACAAAATGGACAGAGTTCTTAGATCAGATTTAGGATTTTTAAAAACGTTTCCAATTGCAAACTGAAAATATTTATAAGTCTAGATTGGAGAAAAATGAATGAATTAATCGTGGAAGAGAAAAAGAGCAACTGCTGCAAAGTACCTTTTCCAGAATTAACAAACCACTTACATAGCTCTGTATCACAAAGCACCAAGTAGTCATGGCTACATTTAGTTGTTTGAATTCTTCTGACTGAAAGCATTCATTTGCCCTACACAATTGAGTATCCATTTCAAGATGAAAAGGAGAAAAAAAATCCATCAAACAAAAATATACACACCTCCGAGCTAAAGCTTCTTGTGCATCCATTGCTGTGTTTCTGCCTCTAAAGGGAGGTGGACTAGGAGTTCGGCTTAAACTTCTGCTAAATCTTCTTGGTTTTTCAATTCTCTTCTTCCTATCTCTTTAATAAGTCATATTTTACATGTCAGTATGGCCAAGTAATACTTTACTTAGTCAAAATCACAGTTACATAGTTCAAACTGTGTAAGACTAGTTTTCCATAAATTCAATGTAAGCACTCCTTTTTCAGATAACATTTAGGTTGTTTCCAATTTCTTGCTATTATGCCCAATGTTGCAAAAGTTAAAAGATATGTACATTAGTAATTTTACACATGTGTAGGTCAATATATGTGCTTCCCTGGTGGCTCTGCAGTCGAGAATAGGCCTGCCAATGTAGGAAGACACAGGTTTGAGCCCTGGGTCAGGAAGATCCCCCGGAGAAGGAAACAGCAACCCACTCCAGTATTCTTGCTTGCAAAATCCCATGGACAGAAGATCTTGGCAGGCTATAGTCCATGAGGTAGCAAAACAGTGGGACACGACTTAGCCACTAAACAGCAAGGTCAGTATGTAGAATAAATTTCTAGTAGTGGAATCAATAGGTTAATCATACAAGTGACAAACCCAAGTTCTTATAATAAGTTTAAGTGCACTTATACCCATATTTCAGCCTTTTATAGGCTGTTTGACTTAAGGAGCAATAAATTAACAAAGAAGCTTCCCCACTAACTTTATACCAGTACCTGTGAATACAGATATAATATACTATTAGTCCATGGGATCGCAAAGAGTCGAATACGTGTGGCCTAACTGAACACTATTAATAACTGCTTTGTAGGGAATAAACCTATTCTTTGAATACTTGAAGTGATCTTTATTGAACTTCCAGTTTCAACAAATTGAAGCCTCCTTCCAATCAAGACAAGTTTGAACTAATAAGCTCATCTTTTGAATATCTGAGAAAATAAACCAGTATGGTGGACAGAGCCCATGTACTGACTTTGCTTTCAGATACATCTGGGACCAAGTCCTAGCTTTACCATTTAAGAAGAGTATGATACTGAACTTCTTGGGCAAGTTACTTAACCTCTCTAAGTCTGACCTATCAGACCCTGTTCCTATCTGAGTTTATTCAAGATGATAAGTACCTACCGACTTCTACTCCTTGTCCTACTCCTGCTTCTACTCCTATGCCTGTGTCTTGATCTTGAGCGGGAACGAGATCGGATCCGACGTTTTCTTTCCCTGCTTCTGGATCGTGATTTCTTCCTCTCTCTGCTTCTGGATCTTGACTTCTTCCTATCCCTACTCCTGGATCTTGACTTCTTCCGCTCTCTGCTTCTACTACGATGACGCCTAAAATTAAAGCACACAAATTTTCAGTTATTTAAGAGTTCTGTGTTCAATTATAAACATTATGAATTATCTGCAGCATATGCAGCCAATACTCCTGTGTTGTATAACTGAAGTTTTTTAATGAAAGGAGTTACACAAAAAATAGACCTTTGTTCTTATTTGATGATGCTTCCTAGAGAATAACGTGATGATGTCAAAAATGGAATGTTTCCTACCCCAATTTAAGATTTAGTTTAATAGTCAGCAGCAAACAAATCCTATACCAGCAATGTAAGAGGACTGTTATATGGGCAAACTATATATAGTTTTCAGCAATACTTTTTTTTTCCACTGTAAAAGACAGACAAATCAAAAAGTTAAAAATTCCAAATTTTCTAACCAAGATTTTGTTGCATTGCTCTGTTAATGTAAACTTTTTATGTAATTTAGAAGTTCTGTAGAAGGCATTAACTTAGGAAAAACTACTTACCTTTCACGAGACCTAGACCTTGAGTGACTTCTGCCTCTTGATGATTTTCTTTCTTTGCGTTTGTGTCTGTCCTCACCATTTTCAGATGAATTCAGCCGCTCTCTTCCTTTATCAGAAGAATGTTCTTTGTCATTATGTTCCTCAGACTTGTGTTTCTTAGACGACTTATCTTTGGATTCATGTCTTCTTGCCTGTTTTAAGAAGAAGTTGGTTCTTTCAGGAAAATAGTGCAACAAAGAGAGTTAGTATGGGTATCAGAAGCAAAAATGTTGTGATGCAACATTAGTAACCTTAGGAGTGTGTGGCAAATTTAAAAAAGATCTAGTTTCACATCACCCAAATGTTGCAAATATATACTAATTTTACTTTTTCCTTATACATCCCCCAAATGCAGTTTTTACCCCAGAATATTTTCAATATCACAATTAAAACAATGACTTTCAATGTTAAAATAATATAAACCATTATTTCAGAAAAACAGAAATCCCTCTTGTTTCTTTTATCTAAAAGGGAAGTACACATGTATCAAATTTTTTTCAAATTCCCAACAAACCTTTTAGAGAAACAGACCATATATATATATATAAACACAACAACTTCTAAATCCAGAGTACATAGTAAGTTAACAATAGTGAAGATAAGGACACAGAAATGCAGCAGAAAATGCATTTCCAATTAGGCAGTTAAGTAAAATTAATCTAAGTATTAATATTTTCTGCAATTTCAAATTACTTTACGCAGAGTTAAGTGTCCTTTTTATATAGCTATACTGCCACATCCTTTCTTAAAGACGGCTCTTGATTTTTCTCCCAATGTCTACACTGTGAAGCAATCACTTTTCATCTTGCAATATCCCAACAGGCTTGGAGTTCTATTACATTTCATGTACCTAGGGTAGAAAATGGCAACCATATCTTTTAATTTTTATGAAATCAAACTAGGTATAACACAATTAATCCCTATACCATTATATAATACATACTTCCCCCATATTCTGAAGAATTATAAAAACTGAGGCTTTTCCTTTCACAACATATGCATTCAGAGACTGAGCTAAATCAATTGTATGATCAAGTCTCCATCCTACACTCACTGAATTACAAAGTGCTAAATGTTAGATTCCCCCACATTAGGATTTGTTAGATCCATCCTATAGCTAAAGCTTACAATCCTGGACATTTCAGAATCACAATTTTAAAGCTAGAAGGAAACTCAGATCCTCAATTCCCCTTACTTTATATAAGACTAAGACCTCAAGTCACAAAGCTACGTATTAGGAGAGTTGAAACCAGACCCCATATTTGATGCCCAGACTACGAGAGGACAGTTAGCTCATAGGTTCCAAACTAGACCTTAGCATATTTCCGAGATTAACTTTTCTTAAAAACAAAAAACTCAGTCAAACATTTTGGAACATGCACGATGATACGTTTGAAAAGGGTCATAGTAGGTAATTCATTATTTTGCAGAAAAATGAGAGACCTGGAGACACAGCTAAAGTTTAGTTTCAATGCCAGTTCTCTGTATGAGCTTATAAAACACTATTTTCTTGATTTTGCCATATGGCGGCAAAGTGGAAAAGCTTTAAGTGGTTAAGCTTGCAAAAGTTTTAGAGTTTATTTTAAACCAGTTTTCCAAACATAACATTACTATTATTTTAAAAAGAAAAAAAACCATTTAAAACCCTTAACTGATTTAAGATATACTTAAGGGAAATAGGAGTTTGAATGACTAATAGTTACCTTATCATGAAGTAGGCTTATTATTTTGCTATCTGAGTCTGCAGCGTCTTCAGTTCAGTCTCTTCGCGCATTAGCACGCTGAGTATGATTTATTATAGAAATGTTATCATGTGAGCTAAACAAAATAGTCATTTTCACAAAAACTCTCCTAAATTAAAAATGTAACAGAGCTTCCATTAGGGGAAGAGGTGAAGTCCCTGCCCACATTTGTTTAAGGAGTCCCTTGCCCAGCCCCCAGGAGACTCTCCTCCCTTTTGGCTTCTACTTCTGCTCTTCCTCTGTTGGCTCATTCCTTGTCTTCTCAGGTGGGCAAGTTATCTCTTCTGCAATACAGCTGCTGTCTGTATCCTCAAGTTTTGCTGTCACTGCCACCTTTCCAGCTGTCCCTCACTGACGCTTTTATTTCAAAATTCAGTATTACTATTAGGGAACTAGTTTACTAATGAAAAGGACTCTTGTTACCTTCCACAAAGAAAAAGTAGCCCATAGATATCCAGAGTACTGCTACTTAAGAATGATTGCTATTTAAAAATCCTGAGCAGTCGTAAGGCATAAGGAGACTCGGGACCTCAGATTAATGGAAGCTCTGTGCAACAGGCCTAAAAAACCAATTATATTCTTCATATGAAATTTTTATGGTGAATATTTTCACAACATAACATATTAATAGTTTCTGAATGAACTTTTCATATAAACAACTATCTTCTTGAAAAAAACGATGAATCCAAATCATGCTTATTTTATAACTCAATTAAACCTTTTAAATTTCAAGTTTTGGTACTTACCTTGGCAATATCATATATTCACACAAACATTTCTACCAAATACTTTACAAGTATTTTAAAGTGCCTATTCACTACAAAGTGTTAATTACCTCTTTGCTTCTGCTCCGGCTCCTGTGTTTTCTTCCTTCATTATCTGTGAACACACAAAAATTCACTATAAATAAACATATAAAGACATCTCAAACATAAATTCCAAAACTCACACAAAGAACGTTTCTGTCCATTTGCCTAACTAAAGAATTTATTAAATATTTACTAGTCAAGTAAAGCCTCTAAAGCCTATTTTTTATGGCAGGGGTGGGATATTTGAAACAAATCAAGCAATCTGAGTAAACCAGAATATAATCAAGTAAGTAAGTAAAGGAAGTTCCACAAAAAGTCCACGTTCTATGACACATGACCAAACAGAAACTTTTAGGTGGCCACAGATTCTTAGTATTTTACAAAACATTCTGTCCAGTCCATCTTGTTTCCTATTACACAGCAAGTCAAAAGGACAGAAGACTTCCTTTAAAAAGTAGTTGTGATGATACTGCACAGTTTCCAATATATAGATAAAAAATCACACTTAAAACCATTTTGTAGATGATTATCTGTGGGTACAAAAGATATATAACTAAATCCCGGGTCTTAAAACTTTTATTAAACTCATTTCTATTCTACTTCTCATTTAAGTATTGATTCATTAGCAATACAGCATGCTTTCTATGCCACATCAGTCTAGTTTTTAAAAAAAGAAGTTAAAGACCATTTCAAAACACAACTCTTGCTTTCAGAAATAATCTAACATTAAGTTAAAAAGAAAATCAAGGTTAAAAATATTCTTGTAACTTATGTCAGAGATGTGAAATAAATTCAGAATACGCCACTGCCCAGACTGCATCTTTCAAAATATTGTTTTGCCTGTGTTAAAACGACAAAATTTAAACCTCTAGGGCTAATATTAATGTGACACAAGTTTAATCATACAGTTTGAAAAATTATGAAACTTCTGTATTAGGACATTTTTAGTCCTCATAATTGAAAATTTCTCCACCAAATTACCAACGCACTTTTCACTATTCATTTCTCAATTCGAAGAACACATATAAACTGTATCAGTAAACTAATATCTTTTACATTTTCACATGGATTATAAAAATGCTGGTAGTGGTATCTTTTCTAGCAATTCTTACCTGACTTTCGTTTTCTTTCTCTTGACCTTGACCGTGATCTTGAATAATGATGTTTTGAGGCTCTAGGAGAAACAGATACATCGGACTGCTCTTTTTTCTTATCTGTATCTGGGGATGTTTTTTCTGGGGCTAGTCCATCTCGTTCTGTGTCACTAGCCTACAAGTTCAAAGAAAAATCTTTGTAAATTCTTAACTGCTTTAAAAATGTTTTCAATTTCTTAAAAGAGAGAGGAGGAAAGAAAGACACTTATCCTTGGGTTTTACACAATTAAAAACAGAAAATCAAGTAACCAGAACAGCTGATTTCCAAGTGGCTAAATATGCTTTGTACTTAGTAAGTCTGAGTAAACTGAAACGACTAACCCAATACCAAACAGACGTATGTAACTGGATGGATTTTTTTTATTCATTGTTTTTACATCTTTTAAAACAACGAGGAAAGGAAAAATAAGGGTCCAAGGATTTCCAATAAATACTTAAGCAGAGAAAAGAGTCCATTTTAGATCTCTGAATTCATTTAGTTGCTTTTACTACATGGGCATAACAAAAAGGCATTTTAAATGAGCTGTGAAAGGTTAAAAAGACTGAGGACTGTGAAATCTTAAAAAGCAGAATGCTTCTAGAATATTACACATGAAAAAAAAAAACTAACTTACCTATCCGAGAACCCAGTATTAATTTCATTAACCCTCTTTAATGAAAGCCCCTTGGCACAGTGCTTCTCCAAGTCTGCCTCTCCTCACATACGGAAAAATTGTTTCTGCTTTAAAGCATTTTTAAGTTACACAATACAAACTTTAAAAATGGAAAGAAACAGTCAAGTGTACACTCACTCTGAGAGACCTGATTTACCTGAGACAGTAGGGTCCTTCATTTAACTATCAGCTCTTTGTTTCCCAGTTTACAAAAGGGAACATCTTTTTTTTTAAAAAAGGAAACTTCCTGTGCCTTGATCATGACATAGTACTCAGCACAGAGATCAACCAAAAAATGAAGAAACTAATTCCAGTTATTAGTTTTCCATTAAAAAATGTATTTCTGTAAGAAATTGATTTAAGTAAGTCATAGGAGAAACTAGAACCTTAATGTTCTTGAGTCAGATTCTGATAAAAGGCAGGGAAAACAGTTTCAGTATATGTGGAAGGTGGTGACCCATCTGACCAAAGAGGGAATATGAAAGAGTCAATACGCTAATATGCCTGAGGAGCTAATTACTTAGGGCATGAATTGGCAAAGTATGGCCCCTAAAAATGACTTTTACATTTTTAAAAGGGTTGTTAAAACAAGCAAGCAAGAAATGTGACAAGAGACTATATGTTGTATGTGGTCCACAATGCCTAAATCATTTACCAACTTGCTCTTTACAGAAACAAATTTCAATGGTGAATTACTATACATTTTCAGCAGAAGGAATAATCACATGATAATGAACTTCTTCTCTTAGGAAAATTAGTCCAGAAAACAAACACCAAGTAAACTAAATGGACAGTAATTTAACAAGTGAAGTTTGAGAGGCTGCATTATTTCACCAACTTTTTTCTGAGGGTCAAAAATGAACCCAACTCACTCAAAGCTGGACATTTCAGGAATAAACTAATACATTTAAAGGGAGGGATGTATTTACAGACTGGGTTAGGATAAAAGACATTATGTGTTAAGCGTCTAACAATATTACCAAAAAACAAGAAACAAGTGGAAGCACATAACTACTGGGGAGGCTCATTCGAGCATATTTGCTTCTTTATGTATGGGTCGTATCTAGAGTCAGAAAAACTTTTGTGCAGAAAGGCTCTCATCCCTTAGAATCAGACTCAACTTTCATTCCACAGATGGGATTCAGCAATATGAGCTGACTCACCACAGAAGATACTCTATCTGCTGTCTATTAATATATGATACTCTTATCACACAACAAAAGAGGATTCTGATTTTCACACTAATACTGGTTATTTTCTTTTATTCTTGCCCTCATCACTATTCTTAAGGATTGTTTATAACAAGTTTATGATATGTTGGTCAAGTTACACTGAATATAAAATAAAGCAACAGCAAAAACTTCAAGCACTGCTATCTCTTCTCTCAGTGCATGCCACTTTTCTGTCCAACTGAGACAGCATACCTGAAACCACTGGCACATCTCATTCACTTCTAAGACATCATGACTAGTTAAAAATCTTTCCATGGAAATGCCAGCATCTAGCCCAGGTCGTAAGTTTTCAGTCAATGGTTTATTTAACTACATGCTTAACATTAAGGAAGTCCGGCAACAGGGAAGCCCAATGTCCTTGACTTAAAGGAAGGCACTCTGTAATACGGGGTAATAACACATCAAACAGCCATTTTCATCTGTAAAATATATACAACAAGACGCCAACAAAAACCATCGTATCACTAAACAGATGAATAATAGGCGGCCACTTAGACCACCCTAAGCTTTTATGTCCTTTAGGATATTTTACAGTAATTAAGATCTCAATTTAATAAGTTCAGTTCTGTAAATCTTATATGCTAACTGCAAAAATGCCCTTCACTCTAGCATTTGCTCTATTAGAAAAACACCATGGTTTCTTAAAATTTACATCTTTACTCAATGACGCTCAAGACACAATATACCTATGTTTTCGCAGTGCAAAGAGAAGTACATTGGACTTAATACTAGGCTACATCTCCAGGGGATCGTGTCTTTCTATCGAACAAGGCACTGAAGAAACAAATGTTTTCTTAATATCTGAGCTCAGGTAAAACAATATTCTTCCAAGTCACTATTTAAACAAAAGAAAACACCAAATCGATTATTTGCACAAATACCAAATAGCCTGCCGACTGTTTGAAACTGGTTCGATTGTTATCAAAAAACCCAGTTCTAAATCAAATCGATTAGGAATGGGGTGACAGGGAGGGGCAGATTAACGATTTCTAATGCCAGATGGAGTACTCTATATGTAATAATCCTATTTATTTTCGAAAGCGAGAAAACAACTTTTTAATCAGTAGAAAAGGATGCAAAATGTTTGCAATTTTCTTTTAACCGGATAAAGTAAAACGAAATATTCCCACAATAATGCGACCCATCTGGACTGGGTATCATATCCAAAGTAGGTTTATTTTACACAAGAGGTAATTGAAAAATTATAATTTTCATTTAAAATTAAACGGGCCAATGAAGGACTCAAATTTAAAATAACAACGCCAATGATAGGGCTTGATTGTTTCTCAAAGACTTCAAAACGGAGCATCATCAGTCCGAATTCGTAGTTTCAAAGTCTTCTCCTAATTAAATCGAATTTCTACCCCCTTCCAGAAACTCGTTCCCTAGATGCTTACTAAGGAATAAACTAAGGTTTACGCAGACGCAACACTAATCGAAATTTTGCGATTAGAATTGTCTCATTGAGCGTAGGCAAAATGATCGCTCCTAGACTGCTCTTTTCGCGTTCTATCCCTTACAGATACCGCCTTTCTGACCCAATACTTTTCAGAGACGACCCCTGATCCCTTTTCTCTTTTCCCCAGCCCTCTCCCACTGCGAACATAAATGCCCAAGCCTTAACGAAATTCAATATAACCCACTAACTAGTGAGTAAGCTAAACTGCAGTCAGTCCTGTGAACCAAAAGGAACCAAAAACTGGGAAAGAGACAGGAAAGTTCTGGAAAAAAAAAAAAAGACACTCCCTGCTGCTCCCCACCCCCAACAACAGCGCCTTATTTCCCCCTCCCTACAGCAGCCAGCCATGATGGCGGGCGCAGAAGAAGGCCAAGGCGCCATTTTGTCCACACACAAGTGCGGACAACAGCCCTGGAAGCCGCTCATCCCTTCTTTGGAGAGTAACAGGAAACTATCCATGATTTTAAACTCAAGTTTGGCACCCACCGCCATAGTCCAGAGTCCTGGCCGCAACGGCGGCGCCTCCACTTGCCACTTTCCACAGTACTGGCCGCTTCGACGCTTCGCCACGGACTGAATCGCTCGCGCAAGAGACCCGGATGGCACAAAGGGGGAAAAGGCCCGGCGCACAGCACAGCTTGCTGGGAGGAAAAGGGGTGGGGATAAGAGTTTCTGTAGCAACGCGGTTAGACGGTGATTGGTTGTTCTTTTGAAGGAGCCGGTAAGGCGGGGAGAGGGCGGGGCCAAGGACGTACCACAGAAAGATCTGCCTGGATTTCAGAACTGGTGGAATTTAGGGTGGGGCGACTTCCTATTTCGCTTCTAGAGCAATCTTGGCCTCCCCTAGTCGCCGTAGAAGGGGTTGGGCTTGGTTTTCTCCCGCCAATTTAAACCTGTGGCAAAGACCCTAAAGACTCTAGTAGCGGTTGTGGGAACGTGGATGCGGGGGAGGTAAATTTGAGTGTTCTTTAATTTCTTCAATTGCAGGTGAGGAGGGGGAACCACGCTACTATAGGAGCTGGGGGGTGGGGTGGTTTTAGGTCGAAATAGGAGAAACCTCAGCTCAGTTTGGGGTGTTATCCTGTTAAGACGCCGGCGGGAGATTGGTTGGAGTTGTTTCTTGCTGGCCCATGTCTAGCTGAGAGCACTTAAGCAAGGAGGCCTATTTGAAACTTTCATTTCGTTTAATTCGTTTAGGGTTCACTCAGCACCCAGAGTAATCTCAGACTTAATCACATCACTCACAGGCCTACTTAGTATTTTTTCCACCCTAGCACTGAGGATGAAAGCCAATCTTGTAATCAAGGATTCATTGGTTCCACCTGTTGGTTTAGCCCCCGCACTATCCCATTCTTCATATGGCCCTACAGCAGCCACAAACTCATTCCACCCTCTGCATCTTTGATATTTGGCCTGCATCTTTGTCCCCCCTGAGCCTTGCATAGTTGCCTTGTCTTGTTATTCGGATCTCAGCTCAGTTGTCATCTCTTTCCCCTTCCAGATTTTTCTTATGCGCCACCCCCTGTTCACCTGAGCATTATTTGTAGTTGTGCATTTACTTATTTTTTCATAGGGAAGCAGTATAACAGTTAATAACTGGCATGAATTTGAATCTTCTCTAGCGACATCGTTAACTCATTTTAGGTGACCATGGCCATTTACTTAGTTCCTGATTCATGCTTCTCACCTGTAAAATGGATTGTGCAGATTAAATGAATAATACATTCAAACTATTTTGCCTGCTAAATACCGCATTTATTTCTGTCTGTCTTTCCTATGGGATATGAATTTCATAATGACAAAGACCTTTTCTGTCTTCTTCACAGATGTATTCCCAGCTCCTAGAACAGTGCCTGACACATAGTAAACTTTTGTCAAACGAGTGTGACATACCTGGGAGGCTGATAATATTTCTCTGTTCTTACAGATGTGGGACTCCGAAACTCATAGAAGTATTTACTTCAGCCTGTCTTAATCTCCCAATTCCCGCCCAAACACAGACACTAAAATTATTGTCTATTCTAATGTGCCTTGTTTTCGTGCCCTTGCTTACATTCCTAGTAAGAGCTCTTCCAATATTTAAAAAGCTCCTGTAAGTACTAGCTCAAATGTTACCTTCTTCCACCAATACAGTAGTGGATTAGCTGCACTTAAAAGTGAGTGCTTGCCGTGAAACCAAGCATTGTTTTGTGAACGTTTGAAACTGGTAATGACCTTTCTGGCTATGTACAACTGTATTCCTATTTTACAGAAGAGAATTGAGGAACAGAAAGGTTAAATTACTTGCTTGACCACAACAGATTATTAAACGTAAAACAGCTCCAAGTCAAAAATCATTTCTTTCCTGTACTGTTACTGTCGAAGATTTAAAAAAATATCTGAGCAGTTATCAAAACAACTGTAACTATTTGGTTATTTTCCCCTCCAGTCTTGATCCAAGCATTGCTTTTCATTTTAGTATTCTATGCCCTGGAGACCCAGTGAAATGAGTTATTTAAGTCCTTGCTGATGAAATAGTTAAGTGACTCCTAAGGTTACAGACACACTCTTTGGTCCAGTCAGAAGCCTGATCCGTTTTTTTCCACCTCTTGTTAAGATTTATGGCGTAACAATTCTGGAAACATGAATGGACATGGTTTTTTAAGTTCGTCTGGAACCGTAACCAACCTAAGGTATCCCAGACAATATGCATTCAGAAAGTTCACTGTTTTTTGCTATTCTGGTTAAAGATGTTTTTCAAATGAAAGCTTGTTATAATTTCACCTAGGTATACAAAATACTAGAAACTCTAGGACACATTGGTAAGATCGAAATTGCCCGTGTCCCTAAACCAGTATGTTCTTCTCTAGTGATAATCATAGTTCTAGTTCCATTTATCTTATTGATCCAAAGTGTCTAGTGACCACAGAAATAACACAGAGAAGTCTCTGTTTATTGGTGTGTATGTGTATATTTGTATACATATATATATATGTATTTAATAAAGCCTTTTTATTTCCCAAGGAGCTGGAGTCTATGCAACGATGTAATTTGGTCTGATTTTACAGTTGTCATAGGGAAGGCAGTGATTCCTGATCAGGAAAACAATCTCAGAAACATGTGGAATGATATTGAGCTGCTAACAAATGATGATACAGGAAGTGGGTACCTAAGTGTTGGTTCAGGAAAAGAACACGGAACTGCTTTATATCAAGTAGATTTACTAGCAAAGATCTCCTCTGAAAAGGTAATGGTTATGTTGCTGTTTTCATTCACAAAATTTTTACTGTGTTTACTAAGACTGGTAGCCACAAGGTAGTTGTTTATAAATGAGTATAGTCCTTTCTCGGGGATTCAAAGTTTAGTGTCAGATTACTGGAAATTTCCATCTGAATTCCCCATACATCATTTTAAGGTCAATATTCCAAACCTAACTTTTCATACATCCTCTTGACATTTTAGAAACACAGATGTATGCAAAAATGATACAAAGAATATCTACCACCAGCTTAGGAAGTAAAACATTACCTAGAATTGAAGCAAGCCCCTGGGGTCTCTCCCTGATGGTCCAGTGGCTAAGACTCCACGTTCCCAATGCAGGATTCAATCCCTGGTCAGGGAACTAAATCTTATATGCTGCAACTCAGAGTTCGCATGCCACAGCTAAAGACCCTGCATGCCACAAAAAGATCTAGGATCCTGTGTGCCACAACTAAGACACGGTGCAGCCAAATAAGTAAACATTAAAAAAAAAAGAAACACTTGACTAAGTTATATGGGCTCAAGAAAAGAGGCCTGTCAAGTGAAGTTTTAAACTTGGGTGCTTGGGTGATGACATCATTGATGACTATTGTTAAACATGTATGAAAATGCTTTATTTTCGTCCTACTTTTCCCTCCCCCAGGCCTCATTAAATCCAAAAATACAAGCATGCAGCTTAAGTGATGGGTTTATTATTATAGCAGACCAATCGGTGATACTGTTGGACAGTATTTGTAGATCTCTTCAGTTACATCTTACATTTGGTAAGTCTAACGTAATGCAGTAAACAAATTGGAAGTCAACTATATCTTGCTACCAATTTCTACAGCATTGCCTTTTCTTTACTCCATTATTTATAAGACTTGAAATTAAACTGATTTTAAGAAATGAATCTTGAGTACCAGATGGAGAGGATACTGAGATGATCCTTTCTGTCAATAAGTCTAGGGAAAAGCATACTAGGAGAGCAACAGTTGATTTGCAGGGTTTTTGTATTAGTAGAAAACGGCTTCCCTGGTGGCTCAGTGGTTAAGAATCTGCCTGTAATGCAGGAGACACAGGTTTGATCCCTGGATCAGGAAGATCCCCTGGAAAAGAGCATGGTAACCCATTCCAGTATTGCCTGGAGAATCCCATGGACAGAGGAGCCTGGTGGGCCACAGTCCATGAGGTCGCAGAGTCAGACACGACTGAAGCTACTTAGCACACACGCATGTTCAAGTTCCTGGATCTTATGCATAATTTCAATACCATCAGGAAATATTTGAATACTTCTAGCACTATATATATTTAAAATGTGCTTATGAATGAATTCCTATTGGATTAAAGAGCTTTAAGTATGTATATGCAAATATGGATTTAAGAGTAAACTAAGGGACAAACAAGTCAGTGGTTTTGTTGGAAAATAGGTGAAAATATTGTGAAAGTTTTTCTGAAATTTTTGAATGGTTCTATGAAGACCTACAAGACCTTTTAGAACTAACACCCCAAAAAGATGTCCTTTTCATTATAGGGGACTGGAATGCAAAAGTAGGAAGTCAGGAAACACCTGGAGTAACAGGCAAATTTGGCCTTGGAGTACGGAATGAAGCAGGGCAAAGGCTAATAGAGTTTTGCCAAGAAAATGCACTGGTCATAGCAAACACCCTCTTCCAACAACACAAGAGAAAACTCTAAACATGGACATCACCAGATGGTCAACACCGAAATCAGATTGATTATATTCTTTGCAGCCAAAGATGGAGAAGCTCTATACAGTCAGCAAAAACAAGACCAGGAGCTGACTGTGGCTCAGATCATGAACTCCTTATTGCCAAATTCAGACTGAAATTGAAGAAAGTAGGGAAAACCACTAGACCATTCAGATATGACCTAAATCAAATCCCTTATGATTATACAGTGGAAGTGAGAAATAGATTTAAGGGCTTAGATCTGATAGTAGAGTGCCTGATGAACTATGGACTGAGGTTCGTGACATTGTACAGGAGACAGGGATCAAGACCATCCCCATGGAAAAGAAATGCAAAAAAGCAAAATGGCTGTCTGGGGAGGTCTTACAAATAGCTGTGAAAAGAAGAGAAGAGAAAAGCAAAGGAGAAAGTATCTGAATGCAGAGTTCCAAAGAATAGCAAGAAGAGATAAGAAAGCCTTCCTCAGCGATCAATGCAAAGAAATAGAGGAAAACAACAGAATGAGAAAGACTAGAGATCTCTTCAAGAAAATTAGAGATACCAAGGGAACATTTCATGCAAAGATGGGCTCGATAAAGGACAGAAATGGTATGGACCTAACAGAAGCAGAAGATATCAAGAAAAGGTGGCAAGAATACACAGAAGAACTGTACAAAAAAGATCTTCACGACCCAGATAATTACGATGATGTGATCACTGACCTAGAGCCAGACATCCTGAATGTGAAGTCAAGTGGGCCTTAGAAAGCATCACTAGGAACAAAGCTAGAGGAGGTGATGGAATTCCAGTTGAGCTATTTCAAATCCTGAAAGATGCTGCTGTGAAAGTACTGCACTCAAGATGCCAGCAATTTTGGAAAACTCAACAGTGGCCACAGGACTGGAAAAGGTCAGTTTTCATTCCAGTCTCAAAGAAAGGCAATGCCAAAGAATGCTCAAACTACTGCACAATTGCACTCATCTCACACGCTGGTAAAGTAATACTCAAAATTCTCCAAGCCAGGCTTCAGCAATATGTAAACCGTGAACTTCCTGATGTTCAAGCTGGTTTTAGAAAAGGCAGAGGAACCAGAGATCAAATTGCCAACATCTGCTGGATCATGGAAAAACCCAGAGAGTTCCAGAAAAACATCTATTTCTGCTTTATTGACTATGCCAAAGCCTTTGACTGTGTGGATCACCATAAACTGTGGAAAATTCTTCAAGAGATGGGAATACCAGACCACCTGACCTGCCTCTTGAGAAATCTGTATGCAGGTCAGGAAGCAACAGTTAGAACTGGACATGGAACAACAGACTGGTTCCAAATAGGAAAAGGAGTACGTTAAGGCTGTATATTGTCACCCTGCTTATTTAACTTAAATGCAGAGTACATCATGAGAAACGCTGGGCTGGAAGAAGCACAAGCTGGAATCAAGATTGCCAGGAGAAATATCAATAACCTCAAATATGCAGATGACACCACCCTTATGGCAGAAAGTGAAGAGGAACTAAAAAGCCTCTTGATGAAAGTGAAAGAGGAGAGTGAAAAAGTTGGCTTAAAGCTCAACATTCAGAAAACGAAGATCATGGCATCTGGTCCCATCACTTCATGGTAAATAGGTGGGGAAACAGTGTCAGACTTTATTTTTCTGGGCTCCAAAATCACTGCAGATGGTGACTGCAGCCATGAAATTAAAAGACGCTTACTCCTTGGAAGGAAAGTTATGACCAACCTAGATAGCATATTCAAAAGCAGAGGCATTACTTTGCCAACAAAGTTTCGTCTAGTCAAGGCTACGGTTTTTCCTGTGGTCATGTATGGATGTGAGAGTTGGACTGTGAAGAAGGGTGAGCGCCGAAGAATTGATGATTTTGAACTGTGGTGTTGGAGAAGACTCTTGAGAGTCCCTTGGACTGCAAGGAGATCCAGTCCATTCTGAAGGAGATCAGCCCTGGGATTTCTTTGAAAGGAATGCTAAAGCTGAAACTCCAGTACTTTGGCCACCTCATGCAAAGAGTTGACTCACTGGAAAAGACTCTGATGCTGGGAGGGATTGGGGGCAAGAGGAGAAGGGGACAACAGAGGATGAGATGGCTGGATGGCATCACTGACTTGATGGACGTGAGTCTGAGTGAACTCCGGGAGATGGTGATGGACAGGGAGGCCTGGCGTGCTGCGATTCATGGGGTCGCAAAGAGTCGGACACGACTGAGCGACTAAACTGAACTGAATTGAGAGAAATTGAAGTGTTTTTGTGAGAAGAGCTGAAAAATTAATGAATTATTTTAAAACAAAACTTAGCTGAAAAGGAATTAGAAGGTATGCACGTGAGAACAAAATCTTGATCTCAACATGTAGGAGGAAAACCCATATTTTGTGTAATCTTAGCATATCTACCCTGATGGGGCCACAAGATTCAGTTTCACCAATGGAAAGTGAAACTCTGTCTACATATAGTACTCTGTGTACAGATATTGCTAGTGAATAATTTTAGTTATAAACAATTTACGTTCTACTGCCTTTTGTCTTAGTCTTCCCCTTGCAGTCTTCACTTCCCCTGGCCTTCTTGCTTTTGTGCAAACAATAACTTTCTCACCTCCTTCAAATTTTTGTTCAGATCTGACAAAGGGAGCTGTCCTGAGCACACCAATTAATACCACATGGCTCTTCAGAGCTCTCTTTCCCTCCTCTGCATCACCTTTGTTTGTGTCATATAATTAGATTGTTATGCTGACTGTTTATCATCTATTTCTGCCTTAGCATTTGAGTTCCATGAAGATGGGACTCTTGGTAATATTCTCAGATGTATACAAAAGGCCTTGAGCAATGCTTAGCCTATCAGTGCTCAGCAAATATTTATTGACTAAGAGTCAGTAGCATTCCTTTTGCCATTAATCACTACTTTCCTGAAATATTTAAAAGAAGCTTCTTAAATCGTTGACTTTTAATAACAAAATTTGCAATTCTTTGTATTGAAAATAAGCATTTTTGGAGGAAGCTTGGCATAACTTTGATTTGAAATTTTCAGATACTGAAGTGGATGTAGTTGGCCTGTGTCAAGAAGGAAAGTTTCTTTTGGTTGGGGAGAGAAGTGGCAACCTACATCTTATTCATGTAACGTCAAAGCTAACATTACTCACCAATGTAAGAGCTTGTTACCTTGTTATGTTTTTCATCTTCATTATCTAAATTCTGAACTATCTCTTAGCTAAAAACTCTAGCAAAGCTTTGCTTGATTTGTGTTTTAAATTACAAGAATAATGCTTCTTAACGTTGAATTTAAGAATCATAGCTTAGAAACTGAAAAAAATGCATAACCTGAAAGTTGAGAATTACGTTTTTTTGGGTGGACTTTCTGAGAACTTTAAGCCCAGGGGGCAGTCTCTCAAGATAGCTCTGAGGGACTGCTCTGAAGAAGTAAGAGAGGAGCTAGGATATATAGGAGTTTTGCAAGACAGACCATATAGTTGGAACATCAAAAGAGTACTGTTAACTAAAGAAAATCAGGTATCTCAGGTTAATGAATTTAGTGTTTTCTATGTATGGGAAGATGCAAGAGTGGGCTCACTGAAATCATTCCTTGATATGTGCACCTTTACCACCCAGGGCCAGTATCAGGCACTTCCCCATCCAGAGTCCCTTCCGTGTACACGTGGGAGTAGCTGCCGTGGCTGAGGGCTGGCCAGTGGGCAGCCTGTTCATCTCCATCCTGAGTTCCCTCATGGCTGGATGTGGCTGCAGCATCCTTTGTTTGCTGAAATGGCAGGCAACATTTTTTAATCCACAAAACATGACATAAGTGCAAAATGGAAAAATTACAGTTTGAAGACTGTATACTTGTCCATAACAGTTTTCCATTTCAAGACTAAAATGTTTGGGATATAGGTAAAATTATTGCTAATGATAATTGATAACCCTCGAGTTTAAAGAAAATAATCTTTGATTGTATTTTTCTGGGTTTAATCTTATCATTTGATATTAATTTGTAATTAGGCATTTGTTCAGAAAGCTAACGATGAAAATCAGTGTACTTACCGGAATCTTGTTATTGAGAAAGATAGTTCAAGCGAAGGTAAGTTTTTAAATTTCTTTTTTAATATCTTCTTAATAATGTTCAGTCAAAAAATCAGATTTGTACTTAATATATTAGGTAAATTAATTTGCACTAGGTGGCTCAGTTGGTAAAGAATCCGCCTGCAATGCAGGAGACCTGGGTTCGATCCCCTGGAGCAGGAAATCAACCCACTCCAGTATACTTGCCTGGAGAATCCCTGTGGACAGAGGAGCCTGGCGGGCTATAGTCCATGGGGTCACAAAGAGTGGGACACAACTGAGTGACTAGCACTTACACAAAGTTAAACTTTTGGGGTGCAATTAATATTGTTTTAAAAAAAGTTTATTTTAGATCTTTTCAGAGGCTTAAATGTTAACTCTTCTTAAATAATATATCCTAAACTTTTTTATAGTTTTAAGAGTTCTATAGATAATTAAGGATACATAATATTCTTTTAAAATGTTGTTATGGATTTTAGTATATTTATTATACTTCTTTTTTTTTAATTTTTTAAAATTAATTTTATTTTATTTTTAAACTTTACATAATTGTATTAGTTTTGCCAAATATCAAAATGAATCCACCACAGGTATACATGTGTTCCCCATCCTGAACCCTCCTCCCTCCTCCCTCCCCGTACCATCCCTCTGGGTCGTCCCAGTGCACCAGCCCCAAGCATCCAGTATCGTGCATTGAACCTGGACTGGCATCTCGTTTCATACATGATATTTTACATGTTTCAATGCCATTCTCCCAAATCTTCCCACCCTCTCCCTCTCCCACAGAGTCCATAAGACTGTTCTATACATCAGTGTCTCTTTTGCTGTCTCATACACAGGGTTATTGTTACCATCTTTCTAAATTCCATATATATGCGTTAGTATACTGTATTTATGTTTTTCCTTCTGGCTTACTTCACTCTGTATAATAGGCTCCAGTTTCATCCACCTCATTAGAACTGATTCAAATGTATTCTTTTTAATGGCTGAGTAATACTCCATTGTGTATATGTACCATAGCTTTCTTATCCATTCATCTGCTGATGGACATCCAGGTTGCTTCCAAGTCCTGGCTATTATAAACAGTGCTGCGGTGAACATTGGGGTACACGTGTCTCTTTCCCTTCTGGTTTCCTCAGTGTGTATGCCCAGCAGTGGGATTAACAAACGTTAACTGGCCTTTATTTTGATGTAGCTGAGATTATTTTTTTCTGGTGAATGAAGTTTGGTTTATAAAAGTTTCTAAGAAGTAATTTTGCTTTTACAGATAATTTACCAACTCTCTATAAATAACTTTTATCTGTGTTGCTACTATATTATTTGGTTATTAGACTTTAAATGAGCAAATGGACATATTTTTAAGCTAGGTCCAGACTCTGATTTAAATTTTTTATTGATGTGCCTTTTAAAGAAGCTGGCTTGATTTTATTTTAATAGATACCTATTATATGCTGCTGCTTACAAACAATGGACTTTTTTGTATTACGAACCTTCAGCTTGTAAAAATTCAACAAGGTAAGTAATGTATTATTTTCTTATTACTGATTTGCAGCGAATTTTTTTTTGAGCAAAGGGCTCTTTTTTTATCAATAATTTTATTAATTTTTTGTTTTCACTGGGTCTTTGTTGGTGAGCGTGTGCTTTCTCTATTTACAGAGATCAGGAATTCTGCTCTCCTGTCGCGATGTGCAGGCTTTTCATTGTTGTGGCTTCTTTTCCTGTGGAACACGGGCTCTAAGGGGGCATGGGCTTCAGTAGTTGCAGTTCCTCAGCTGTAGAGCACAGGCCCAATGTTGTGGTGCACAGGCTTAGTTGCTTCTCAGCATGTGGGATCTTCCCAAACCAGGAATTGAACCTGTGTCTCCTGCATTGGCAGGCATAGTCTTTACCGCTGAGTCACCAAGGAAGCCCCACAGCAATATTTCTTATGTGTTTTCCAAGTAATTTTAACATAGTCTCTTCGAGAATATTTTAGTGTAACTCCATTCTTTGATACTGGGCATACTTTGAGTATTCGTAACATACTTATTCTCCAAGTTAGGGCTGCAACAGAATCTGAAGAACTATTTATTTATAGCCTTCAAGGACTTTACAACTTAGTCGGAGAGACGGGCGATATGCTAACATAGTAATAAATGCTTTTTGTTGAAATGAATGAACCTGTAAACTGAAATGATTGCGTTAATAATTAATAATACAGAGCAGTAATCTCGAGTGTGTTAGTGAATTGTGTGGATCTTATATCCCTCTGAGCTGGCAGAGATTGAGGAATTGATTCTAGGCATGTATTCAACAATTTTTTTTTTTTTAAAGATCTACTATGTGCTAAGAAGGCTTCTCAGGTGGCACTAGTGGTAAGGAACCCGCCTGCCAATGCAGGAGACATAGGAGATAAGAATTCAATCCCTGGGTGGGAAGATCCCCTGGGGGAGGGCATGGAAACCCACTCCAGTATGTATGCCTGGAGAATCCCATGAACAGAGGAGCCTGATGGGCTACAGTGCCAGGGTCACAAAGGTCACAAAGAGTCGGACCCAACTGAAGCGATTGAGCATGCTTGCACACATGTGCTAAGGATGTGCCAGATGCTGGGGCTATGAGGAGATTTAAGGTACACAGTTCTCTAAAGTTTGATGAAGGAGCTGGACAAGTGAAACTGCTCTTCCAAAAGGGAGTGCAAAGTGTTGAGGACATCACAGGTAGCACTTCAGAGCTTGACTAGGAGAGTTGGGACAGGGAGAAGACGCTGAGTAGGAAGAACCGTGGTGCGTGAACGTGTGGAGAGGCCCTATAAGGATATAAGACACGCTGGCAGGTGCCCTGAGTACAACATGCCATCACAGTTTATTTCTTTGGTCAAGGGCAAAACTGAAAAGTCACCAGCACTTTATTAATTTCTGACCAGTTGTTCTTCTCACTAGATTGTATATAATTTCATCTTGACACAAAAGGGGAGACTTGTATGTATTTTATGTCATACTATAAATTTAGCCTACTTTGTCTTTTTCATGCAGCAATTGAAAAGGCAGACTTCGATACAGCTAAGAAGGTAAGAAGACAAGACCACACTGTCTTCTTAAAACTTAAATGCCAGTTTAGGAAAGTGTTTCTGCATAATTGTCTAATGGTTGATTTGGGGGAATTAGCATAATAAAACATTTTAATGACATTCCCATTAAAAGATACATTTGTAACTGTTGATTTAACTGATTTTTATCAATCTTTCCAAGGAGTTTGGACTATGGAGCATATATATAACATTCTTATTTTTTTAAATCTTGCAGTTACAAGGACAAATCAAGTCCAGCTGTATTTCTACTGAGAATTATCATACTCTCGGTTGTCTCAATCTTGTGGCTGGTGATTTAGCAAGCGAAATCCCTGTGATAATTGGGGTAATTCTTTTTTTTATAAAATTTCAAATTTCTTTTTCTGAAACATTTCTTCATTAAAACATAGTTTTGGTAAAATTGTGAATTTGTAGTGTGTAGCAGAAACAGGGAAATTAGAAAATTTCATGAAATTAACTCAATAGAGTTAACTAAGTTTCTACATGGGAAAAACTATTGCATCTTTATTTTCACTAATCTCTACTTGACATTTAGCATGTCTTTAAGTTAGGGCTTCCCAGGTGGCTCAGATGGTAAAGAATCTGCCTGTAATACAGGAGACCTGGATTCGATCCCTGGGTCCAGAAGATCCGCACAAGAAGGGAATGACTTCCAGTATTCTTGCCTGGAGAATTTCATGGAGAGGAGCCTGATGGGCTATATAGTCCATGGGGTTGCAAAGAGTTGAGCAACTAACACTTTCACTTTTCACTTCAGCTATGAGTGCAACAGCAGCAAACAAAACATCTAATATCATACTCGTGGAGTAGGCAAAAATTCTATATTGAATTATATTATTACAGCATTTACAACATGTTTGCTTGCCAAATTTATATATTAAGCAGGTATTTTTCCCTATCTAGTGAGTGTATCCTGTTCAGTATTTCATCGGGCGTCAAATAATTTGAAATGAATATTTATGAATTTTTTTCAAATAGTAATTATTTTAATGACAGTACTTCATCAAGCACTGTATTTATCTCATAATTCTAGAGGAAGTCTTAAAGCTTATCTGGTGTCTCTAAGTTGCCTGAACGTGCCTGCTCCTTGTTAAATGTTCATGTGGTAGGAGTTCACTTTTCTTTTCATTCTGTTCTCTTGAAAACTAAGAGAGGAACAGGATGATAACAGCTAGCTGAGCTTGAATATATATAAATATATTTTGAAATTAGTCACATGTACAACTTTGATGTTTCTACCTGGAAGAGAACTTGGGTCTGAAACCAAGTTTGTAATTGACATACTGTTTTCACTTCTGTAGGGAACTGGCAATTGTGCACTCTCAAAATGGGAGCCAGATTCTTCCAGGAAAGGGATGACAGTTAAGAGTGTTATTGATTCAGAGATTATCAAAGGTAAAAATAAGTTAATGAAACTACTTTTGGTAATTGAAAGTGAGTTGTTATTTTCATGTCAATATGCTAAGTCTAGCATGTGGCCCATTTTAGCAAATAACTCTTGCAAACAAGCCAGCTTATTAGTCTGTGATTGTCTGCATATTTGACTTCTTGGAGCATTGCTGTTGTTACTCTTCATTTTGGGAGGTTTTTTGTTTTAGTAGTCATCCAGAAAAGTAGAGGGGAGGAAATAAATGGGAATGGAAACTTCTTGTTTAAGTGCACTTCTGCCTCTTCATAAGTATGTTAGTTTACTGTCTTAAATATGGCGATACATAACCCAGAAACGTAGTCCTTACACACCTTGCTTTCTCTTTTGTAGGTGCAAAGAAGTTCCAGCTAATAGACAACCTACTTTTTGTTCTTGATACTGATGTATGTTTCTGATATTTCGCCTTAAGTATTTTCACTTGGTTTTATATTTAACAGTGGAAATGTTGTTAAACTTTACCAAGACAAGGACTTTAGCTGGGGTGAATTACTGTCTTGTGTAATGTACTTTATTTCAGTTACATATCAAAAGATAGATTCCCAAATGTAAATTTTTAGCCATTAAGAGATTGTATCAATGAAATGTCTCTTTTGCAGAACGTGTTGAGCTTATGGGATATTTACACCCTAACTCCCATATGGAACTGGCCTGTCCTTCATGTAGAAGAGTTTCTTCTCACCACAGAAGCAGAGTCACCTTCATCAGTCACCTGGTACATTATGACACTCAACATTGATTTCCCTTCTGTTAGAACCAGGTTTCTTGCCTGGTTCTGATCAGATCTTTGCTACCCCGTGGTCTGTACAATCCATGGAATTCTCCAGACCAGAATACTGGAGTGGGTAGCCTTCCCCTCTCCAGGGAATCTTCCCAACCCAGGGATCAAACCTAGGTCTCCCTCATTGCAGGCAGATTCTTTACCAGCTGAGCCACCAGGGAAGCCCCATTATGTGTTACATTACAAATAACACTGTGAACAGACTGACGGGGTAAAGACCATTTCATTATTAGCCATTAAGAACAAATGGGTTACGCAAAAAGCTCCAAATGAATGTGTTAGAAAGAGTGTCAGTCTAGGCCATAAACACTGAGAAGTCAAATTCATTATCTTCTGTGTGAATAAATTTTTATACAAGGATATCACTTTGACTTAGCTTATATCTAGCAACTGGCTTATGTGATTCACTTAAACCTTCTTTTCTCTTTCAGGCAAGGGATTACAAATCTCAAATTAGTGGCTCTAACAACTACTACTAATAAGGTTTGGGAGAATTTATTTCACATTTGTCCATATTATGTGTTAGAAATAGCATTAATACAAAACTAGTTGTTAAGTAGTGCTTGAAATATATTAGCTCTTAGTTCACACAGGTACTTGACAGATCAGAAATAACCCTGCAGAGCTCTTTTTTCTCATCTAAAAAACAAAGTATAAATCTCTGTTCCATACTTTAATTGGAGCATTTCCATAAGAAAATGCTTATTATAGTGATACTTCATACTTCTGACACTGAGGAATTACATTTGCCTTACGTTTACATTTGTCTTCCAAATTACATTCGCCTTAGGTTCAAATTGTAAAATGGACTCCAGGTAGCAGATTTAGAAGATGGGATAGGATATAATTTTATATGTAACCTTTAAATGATACAGTAACAGATTTACTTATTTTTTCAATTACCTTTGTATCAAATGTTTTCATCTATGTCCTGGATTGTAAGTGCTATCTTGTGCTTAGAGGTTTATACTGACCTAAGAAATTCATAGCTGTCTTGTTTTTCTTAGATGAAAAACCTTGTGGTCTGTTCATTACCTGCGATGGAAATACTGTATTCTTTGGAAGTATCTGGTATTTCTTCTCTGGTGCAAACAGGAATTAGCACGGTAAACTGACATGTATTTTGAACTACTTTATAGCAACAACAGCAAAAACAATTAAGAATAACTGAGTCAAGAATGAGTGGAACCTAGTGGAATACCTGGATAGATCTCAGGTTTATAACCATATTTATTGTTATCATAGGTCTTGAGCTACATTTATTTGTAGGAGGTCGGTTTTCATTTAAAAAGACAAGAAAATTAATTGACTAAGACATCAGTCAATTGCATATTCAATTTTCTTGTCTGTTCACAGGGAATATAAATAATTGTTAATTTGGGAGAGGTTATCACTTTTTACTTATTTTTTAACTGTTATCCTAAAAAAGTTTTTTCTTACTATGTTTCATCTCTTTTTTATACATATGCCCTGTATTTTTTCCAAACCATTTGGAAATTACTTTCAGACATCATAACCTCTCATCTCTAATTTCAGCAGGTATCTCCTAAAGAGTCAAGCCATTCTTCTAAAACATAGTCATCACACTCACAACATTTAACATTAATGCAATATTATTGTGAAATATGCCATCCAAATTCAAATTTTACCAATAGTGCCAATTACTTGAGAACTTTTTTTTTTCCTGACCTAGGATTCAGTCAAGATCACAAATTGAATTTTGTTGTTGTGGTCACGTGGTGGTTTACTTTAATCTCTAAAACTTCCCTAGTCTTATTTTGGTCTTTTCCGACACATTTTCTTGAGTACTAGTAGAATGGTTGAATGTTCCCCCATTTGGATCTGTCAGCCTCGTCATGATTAGATTTGTGCTAAGCTTTTCTGGCCAGGATCCTGCATAGGTGATGTTGTGTCCTGACTGGATCACATTAAGGGACTCAAGTTTACTCATCTTGTTATTGGTGCTGTTAAATTTGATCACTTGGTTAAAGCAGATCTACCAGATTTCTTCCTTGTAAAGGTATACGTTCCCCCTGATAATTAGTAAGTAATTTCTGTGGTACTATTTTGAGACTGTGGGAATATTCTTTTCTTCAACAGTTTTTCCTGGTAATTTTAGAATCCATTGATGGATAATTTCTGCCTAAACCAGTTGTTACTGTAGTAACTATAAAGTGAATTGATACCATTTCTCAATTTTAAACATGTTTTTGCTCTTGTAGGATACCATATACCTTCTGGAAGGAATTTTCAAAAATGATCCAAGGTAGGTCACATTTTGTTTATCAGATGCATCATTAAATAACAGCATAGTTAAAACTTATTTACTAATATTAAATGGCAAATGTCAATATTAAAATGTTTTTTTCAGTTTGTCTGAAGACTCAGTCTCCGTTTTAGCACTCAGATGTCTTACAGAGGCTTTACCAGAAAACAGGTAACTTCTTTTTTTCTAAGCCTTACCTTAATGAAAGACTTGACTTCTCTGATTAATAAAAATTTTACTGAAATTTCTTTTCAATTTTTCAGATTGAGTCGGTTACTTCACAAACACAGATTTGCTGAAGCTGAGAGCTTTGCCATTCAGTTTGGACTAGATGTTGAGGTAATTATTCATGTATTCATTCATGCATTGAAAGCATTTCTTCATGTACTAGCGGCTGAGGAGACAAACAGGTAAAACATGATTGAGATTTAGTGTGATCAGACCTGTAATTAAGATATGACCAAATAGAGTAAGGGATTCAAAGGAGATACTGAACTTTTAAGTAGGGTGGAAAGACTTCCTGGAGGAGGTAATTTTATGTCCTATCTTGAAGATATTCCTGATAGTCCTGGGAGAGGAAGGGAATTCTAAGTATTAGGACACATGAAGAAAGTGAGGGATGGGACTTTCCTGGCAAACCAGTGGCTGGGGCTTCACCAACCAAAACAGGTGGGGTTGCAGGTTTGATTCCTGGTCAGGGAGCTAGGATCCCTCATGCCTAGAGGCTGGAACACCAAAGCATGGAGCAGAAACAACATTGTAACAAGTTCCGTGAAAACTTAAAAAAGAAAAATTCATCCCTTATTAAGAATTCACACAGATATTAAAAAGAAAGAAAGTGAGGGAGTCTTATGGTTTCCAGAAACTCCTAGTAATTAGTCAGGACTAGCATATAGGTTCACTGTGCATAGAAAGAAAAGGAGATGATGGAGAAGAAGGTCAGAGCCTAGAGGGCTTTGTGTGCACTGCAGAGGATTTAGGTTTTGTTCTGCAGGTGATAGGGAGCTACTAAGAATTTCACTGTATAAAGAGGGGAAATTGATAATGGGATTGAACCCGTATCTCAGTTGGAAGACTGAGCCAGTGCAGCGAGGTAGAGACATACAGGAGGGAAGGCCAAGAGAGGTGTGTAGAAGGTAGAAGCAGTGGGGCTCAGTGATCAAACAGGGTGATAATGTTGGGAAGGGACTTGCAGGACTCTGCTCAGTACACTAGTTGGAATGTGATGATATGACTTAAAATGAAGAGTGTTGTGGAAGAGTTAGGGATAACATATAAAGGGTTCTGCCTATGAACATTGCATGTGTGACTTCCCTAGTGGCTCAGTGGTAAAGAATCTGACTGCCAATGCAGGAGATATGGGTTCAATCCCTGGTCCGGGAAGATCCCACATGCCGGCGGGCACCTAAGCCCGTGTGCCACAACTATGGAGCCTGTGCTCTGGAACCGGGGAGCCGCAACTACTGAAGCCTTGTGTGCCCTAAGGCCCACACTCCCCAACAAGAGAATCCACTGCAGTTCCATGCAGAGAGTAGCCCCCACTCACCGCAACTAGAGAAAAGCCCTCACAGCAACAAAGACCTAGCACAGCCAAAAAATATAAATAAATAAATAAAATTATATGTTTAAAAAAACATTGCATGTAAGGGATCTTATAAAATGAGGCTCTCTGATAGGAACCTGGAGAGTGATCTGAGCTGAATCTGGAGGTGGATAACACAGGGGAATGGCTCAGACCTCTCAAGGAGAATGTGGAGAGTCAGAAGAGATCTGAGTATGAGGTACAGGGCACCACCACATGGGACATAGAGGAAGAAGGGCGATGAACACATTTGGGAAGAAACCCACACAAATGTGCAATTGAAGAAGCCAAGGAAGAAGAAACTTTGAAGTTTAGGGAGGAGAATCCCTGGCAGTCCAGTGGTTAGGGCTTCTTGCTTTCACTGCTGAGGGCCTAGGTTCAATCCTTGGTTGGGGAACTACGGTCCCATAAGCCATGAGACGTGGCCAGAAGACAAACAAAAAGTTGAGTGGAGAGTGATCAGCAGTTGCAAATATTACCGATAAAATCAAGCATAAAAACTGAAAGTTGTTGAATTTGGTGATTAGGAATTCATTGATAGCCCCTGAAAAGTCGTGGTAAGTAATGAAGGAGGGAGCTTAGTGGTAGTGAAGAACTAATATTTCCTTTGTGGGTGGTGAGTATCCACCTGTTTGTTGTTTAAAAAATGTAGCATATTGGGGACTTCCCCACTGATCCAGTGGCTAGGACTCCAGTAATCCCAATGCAGGGGCCGGGGTTTGATTGTGGTTAGGGAACCAGATCCCCACGTGCTGCAACTGAGAGCTTGTGTGCTGTAGCTAAAGATCCCGTGTGCCACAAAGACCTGGCGTAATCAAATTTTAAAAAAGGGAATGGAAAAATGTAGCCTTTTATATTACATAACAACCTAAATGGGAAAAGAACTTGAAAAAGAGTAGATGCAGTGCATATGTATAACTGAATCATTTTGCTGTACACCTGAAATCATCACATTGTTAATCAACTATACTCCAATAATTAAAACGTTTTTAAATATAGCATTTTAAAACACACAAAAGAATTAATTCCATTTATTGTTTAAAAGTGTATATGAGTAAAGAAGTAAGTAAGTTAATGGGATAAAAAGCACCAAAATTAAGATAACAGATACTTCTAGTTCAGGGAAGGAGGATGACATGTTTGGAAGAAGAGAATGGGATCTTAAACTATATTAGTAATTGCTGCGGCCAGCACAGCAGGTAGGGAATCGAAAGTGGTCAATGCACAGTTTGGGAAAAAGAAACTAGAGACAGAATTGAAGTCTTAAAGATGGGACTGGGAGACTGAAGACCTCTTGGGTCAAGAGCCCCGTTCCTTGGAGCCACATCACTTTTATTTAGTGTTTTGGCAAGCAGAAAGTATCTTATGTTACCATAAAGTCCGCCTTCTGTGTCCCTGGTCATGTCTCCCATTTTATTGATTACTTTAAACTATCTTTGTTATTTTCTTGTGCAAGGGCTATCACCTAGCTGGAGGTCATAGACCTGAATATGCCTTGGGAAAACATCTTAGTGTGTGTACAAGCAGTGTTCTGAGCTTGCGCTGACCCGGCACTCCAAGGTCCACACTATGTTTTTCCTTAGCTTAGCAGGGTGTGACAACCCCAACTGATCAACCCGATGTACTTTTATTTGGGTGATGCTGTATTGCTATATTTTGCTTTTATTCTTTTCCCATGGCTATTTTCTCATGGCTTAGCCAGAGCAACAGGCGGCTGACTATTAACCCTGCAAGTAATGTGCTTTATTTTTTTTTATTTGAGTGATAGATATACAAATATTTGTTATATTATTATCTTGTTAAACATCTGAGAGTTTCTAATTTTTAAAAAGGTAAATAGAGCAAAAAATCAAAACCAGTGAAAGGTGTTTTCAGGTACTGGAGACACAGAACTAGAGAAACTACTCTTTTATATCTTTTTTATTTTATTTTTCTCTTTTAATAAAAAAAATGGGTGTACATGTGTTCATATGTACATCATGTATACATATCATTTTTAGTTTTCGGAACCAGAAAGCCCACGTTAAAATTGGTATTTTGTTTATAAGAAAGGAACCTGAAGTACTTCCCTGGCAGTCCAGTGATTAAGACTCCATGCTTTCAAAGCAGGAGGCTCTAGTTTGATCCCTGGTCGGGAAACAGATACCACATGCCACATGGCTAAAAGATAATTAAATAAAATTAAAAGAAAAAAGAAACCTGAAAATTTGGCTTTGTCTATATTCAAGTTGTATCTAGCAGCTAAAGAACCTTTGATGGAAAACTAGACATGAAACATAATTGTGTGGTCATCTTCTAAAAACCAGCTCCATTTATTAAAAAAATTTTTTTTAATTAATTAATTTGGCTGTGCTGGATCGTAGTTGCAGCACACGGGGTCTTCAGTCTTTAGTTGCAGTATGTGGGATCTTTGGTTGCAGTGTGCGAAGTCTTAGTTGTGGCATCTGGGATCTAGATCTTTGATCAGGATCAAACCTCGGCCCCCTTCATTGTCAGCACCGAATCTTAGCCACTAGATCACCAGGGAAGTCCCTCAATTAACTTCTGGACAGCATAATTTCAGACCTTCTCTTGAGTTTCAGGCTTTTTGGAAGGGGTTTTGAAATTTTTGTTCTGTTTATTTATTTACTTTTGGGTGTGCTGGGTCTTCACTGCAGCATACTGGTTTTCTCTAGTTGCAGCACATGGGGGCTGCTTGTAGAGCACAGGCTCTGGAGTGTGCAGGCTCAGTAGCTGTGGCTCATGGGCTTCTCTAGTTGTGCCGTGAAGGCTTAGTTGCCTCATGGCATAGGGATCTTAGTTCCCTGACCAGGCATTGAACTTGAGTCCCCTGCATTGGAAGGTGAATTCTTAACCACCGGAGCACTTGGGAAGTCCCAAGTTAAGTTTTCTCAGCCATACAATAGGGATCTTAGTATTTACCCATAGGATTATGATGAGGTTCAAATGCTTACTTAGGTTTTTATGAGAATTCACTGAGATAATTCACATAAAGCTCTTAGTACACTACTGGTCACATCTAGTGAGGACTCAGTAGAAATGATTTATGTAACTTTGCAATCTGGATTACCTTTCAGTTATCTAAGTGTTACCTTCTTTAATGCTTTTTTTTTTTTTTTAATATTTATTTTTATTTATTTACTTGGCTATACCAGGTCTTAGTTTTGGCATTTGGGATCTTTAGTTGCAGTATGTGGAATCTAGTTCCCTGACCAGGGATTGAACCCAGGCCCCCTGCATTAGGAGCACGGAGTCTTACACGGTGGACCACCAGGAAAGTCGCAATGCTTATTCTTGAACTGCATGAATACTCACTTTTTTCTTTTTTTAGTATACAGCATAAGGTTTCATCAACAAGTGTTATTTTGCTTCAGACTTCTTGATGTGGCATGTTTATATTACAGCTTGTTTACAAAGTAAAATCAAATGATATATTGGAGAAACTAGCTTTGAGTTCTCTGGACACCAATGAGCAGACTAAATGGCAAAAACTTGTAAATGAAGCCAAGGAAAATCTACATAAAATCCAGGTATGTTTTCCCTGTTGTATACTGGAATATTCAGATTGATGGACTGATCTGCATTGTGTTGCCTTACCATGTCTGGCATTCATGCAACAGGATGATGAGTTTGTGATGAATTACTGCTTGGAGGCTCAGTGGATAACCTATGAAACCACCCATGAAATGCTAAATTATGCCAAAACCAGGGTAAGTTTTTCTAATGTTTGTTCATGTTAGTTTGTCTTATACAAAAGAAATAATTTCCAGAAAGCTGAATTGTTTTTATATCAGTTTTTAAAGTGCATTTTTAATATACATATTTTTTCCAAATGATGCCATTTTTTGCTATAGATTGTTCTTCTCACTGATCTTTGAATGAATACTGTTGCTAGTTAAATTCCTTAAAATCAAGGTGTAACATGGGCAAAATGTGAGCTGTTTTCATGCAATGCATTATTTTTAAGATATATAATTTCTTTATTCATCTCAGTTCAGTGCAATTTAATTTTTAAAAATGATTTTTTTACTTTAATTCACAGAATGGAGAACCTGACATAGCCAATATTCTAACTATGTTTCTTATTCATCTTAGCTTTTGAAGAAAGAAGATAAAACTGTTCTTGTCTATTCTGATGGCTTAAAAGAGGTAATTGCATTAGATTTATAGGTTAATTTGGGGATGAATGTACTAATAGAATATGCTTTTGAATTCAAGATAGGTCTGTACTTTTTCAAGAGCAAGTTACTTTAATACATTTTTCCATATTGCAAAATGGGATTAATAATAGTACTTAAGGGTTATTTTGAAATCAAATGAAATATTTCCTCTTAGGTATTTTTTTAGTGATTGCTACCTCAAATAATTATAAATTATGATAGTTATGATGGTGTCAAAAAATATATGTGTGTGTACATGTACATACAGATCTTCCTAGACTTATGATGGGGTTATGTCCTGACCAACCCATCATTAAGCTGAAAATATCATAAGTGAAAAATACATTTAAGGGACTTTCCTGGCAGTCCAGTGGTTAAGACTCCGTGCTCCCAATGCAGGGGGCACAGCTTCCATCCCTGCTCGGGGAACTAAGATCCTGCATGCCGCATGCAAATAAAGAAAAGTACGTATAATACACCCAACCAACTGAACATCGTAGTTTGGCTTCGCCTACGTTAAATGTGCTCAGAGACTTACATTAGCTAGAGTTGAGCAAAATCATCTGACTTAAGGCCTACTTTGTAATAAAGTGTCAAATAGCTCATGTAATTTATTGAATACTGTACTGAAAGTGAAAACACAAAATGGTTGAAAGGGTATCAGTTGTTTGGGATTATGAGGCTGAAGGGGAGCTACAGCTTCTTAATTCTTCCCAGCATAAGAAAGTATTGTCTTGTATATTGTCATTAACACAGGAAGAGATCCAAATTTGAAGTGTGGTTTCTATTGAATGCATATTGGTTTTCCACCATCATAAAGTCAAAAAATCTTAAGTTGAACCATTGCATGTCAGGGACCATCTATATAATTTTTAACTCTTATCTTAAAGTAAATGTTTAGTATAATCCAGCTAGGTTTTACCAGAAGGTCATATTTATAAATCAGTGGGAAAACTAATTGATTTTGAAAGACACTTTCCCTGCTAAGCTTTAGGCACTTCCTACATCATCCATTGGGATTGAAACATTTGGAAGGCAGATTTAAAGGCACAGTTCATATACAAATACTTTCCTCTTTGCAGTTTTATTGCAATGACTGTGACTGGAAATGTTTCCATCAGTCCAAGTTTTATGTTTTGTGTTAAATAAAGGCAGTCATATTTAGGGGTATTGACCTGTAATGCAGGATAAAAGGAAAATATGCGCAAGATTTCTAAAACAGAATGCCTAATTTTGGGTGTTATTTATTTTAATGTTACTGCACACAATATTCAGACTGTTGGGTTTATTTTTAGGTACTAAGGGCTCATGCAAAATTGACTACTTTTTATGGAGCATTTGGACCAGAAAAATTCAGGTGTGTACATTTGGACTGTCATAAAAGATACAGCAATGCTTTGTATGAATTTGTGTTTCTAGGGAGTGAATGATGGAAAATGTTATCCTCCCTGCTAAACTTTAGGCACTTCCTACCTCATCCAGGTAAGGCAGACCACCTTACCTGCCTCCTGAGAAATCCGTATGCAGGTCAAGAAGCAACAGTTAGAACCAGACATGGAACAACAGACTGGTTTCAAATTGGGAAAGGCGTCCTCAAGGCTGTATATTGTTACCCTGCTTATTTAACTTATGTGCAGAGTACATCATGTGAAATGCTGGGCTGGATGAAGCACAAGCTGGAATCAAGATTGCTGGGAGAAACATCAATAACCTCAGATGTGCAGATGACACCACTCTTATGGCAGAAAGTGAAGAAGAACTGAAGAGCCTCTTGATGAAAGTGAAAGAGTTGAGTGAAAAAATTGGCCTAAAACTCAACATTGAGAAAACTAAGATCATGGCATCCGGTCCCATCACTTCATGGAAAATAGATGGGGAAACAATGGTAACAGTTAGAGACTATTTTTTGGGAGCTCCAAAATCACTGTAGCCATGAAATTAAAAGACGCTTGCTCCTTGGAAGAAAAGCTATGACCAACCTAGACAGCATATTAAAAAGCAGAGACATTACTTTTCTGACAAAGGTCCGTCCAATTAAAGCTAAGGTTTTTCCAGTAGTCATGTATAGATGTGAGAGCTGGACTATAAAGAAAGCTGAGTGCTGAAGAATTGATGCTTTTGAATTGTGTTGTTGTTGAAGACTCTTGAGAGTCCCTTGGGCTGCAGGGAGATCAAACCAGTCAATCCTAAAGGAAATCAGTCCTGAGTATTCACTGGAAAGACTGATGCTGAAGCTGAAACTCCAGTACTTTGGCCATCTAATGTGAAGAACTGACTCATTGAAAAAGACCCTGTTGCTGGGAAAGACTGAAGGCAGGAGGAGAAGGAAGATGGCAGAAGATGAGACGGTTGGATGGCATCACTGACTCGACGGACATGAGTTTGAGCAAGCTATGGGAGTTGGTGATGGATAGGGAAGCCTGGCGTGCTACAGTCCATGGGGTTGCAAAGAGTCAGACGTGACTGAGCGACTGAACTGACATCATCCATTGGGTTTGAAACGTTTGGAAGGCAGATTTAAAGGCACGTACCTTTGGCCTTAGCAATTCATTTCTGGAAATTAATTCTATTAGATATACTAACGTGCACCAAGAAAGCATTTATAAATATGCAGTATAGCTACTTCAAACATAAGTTTATTTATCGTGATAAACTAACAATGAAGGAAGCTTTATTTTTTTCCTTGTGGCTCTTCAGTTATTCCAGTACTTATTAAACATTCCACCTTTTCAGTGCTAACTGAAAATGTTACCTTAATTACATATTAAAATTCTCATGTGTGTTTAAGTTTCTGGAATATAATTGTGTTCACTTGATCTCATCTCTATTCATTCACCAGTATCCAATAGTTTTAATTAATGTAGCTTTAAAGTGTCCTATTAACTGATAGACTAGTCTCACTATGCTTATTTTCCAGAATTTGGGGGATTACTCTTTTCTGTATGAAAGAGTCAGAATCAGCTTATTCAGTTTTTTAAAAATCTTATTTTTGTTGGATTTTTTATTATTTTTTAAATGGGAATGTGCTGAACCTAAGATCAATTTGGGGAGAACCACTATCTGCAATATCAAATCTTGATATTTAACGACAGTATGTGTCTTCCTTGGAGGAGGAAATGGCAACCCACTCCAGTATTCTTGCCTGGGTAATCCCATGGAGAGAGGAGCCTGGTGGGCTGCAGTCCATGGGATCACAAGAGTCGGACACAGCTTAGCAACTGAGCCCACACGCACATGTCTTCCTACTCATTCTATTCTTTTCTTATATTCCTGAGTGGTAGCTACTCAGTTGTCTTCATGTAGATTTTGTATACTTTATGTGAATTTTGTTCTTTCTTCCTACTATTATAAATGGAACTGTATCATATTCTCAAAAGAATATAGAAGCTATTGTTTTTTTAAAATTACTTTTAAATCAGTTACCTTATTGAACTCCTTTTTTTTTTTTGCTTATAGTAATATTTCAGTTAATCTTGCTTTTTCCAAGTATATTATTATATATGCAAATAATGATAATTTTGCTTCATTTTTTCATTTCTTGCCCAGTTTCATTGACTGATACTTGTAGGACATTATTAAATAATGGTGGTAAACAGACATCCTTCTGTTAGTCCTGATGTTAGTGAAAATGCTTATTTTGTCTTATTTAATCATGACACAGGCTTGTAGAGTATTGTCTTTTTGTCATTTTAAGGAAGTATTCATCTTGTATTTCTGAGCTTTAATTAAGACTGGGTAGTCACTACAGCATTATTGATTATAGCAAAAGACTGGAAATAACCCTAAGGTTCACCTGTGGGGGGTCTAGTTAGATTATAGTAAATCCATGCCATGGAATCATATGTAGTCCTTAAAAAGAATAATAACTATATTTGCTCATTTGGTACAAGTGCCAAAATAATATTAAATGAATTTTTTCAAGTATAAACAGTATATATTAAAAATTCATTGAAATCATTCATTTAAAATTTAAAATGGTTGCTTGAATATGTAGTGATTATTTCAGAAAGGGTCTATAAGAAGAGCTGTGCCTTCTGGGGAGGGAAATACAGGAATTCTATAGGTCTGGATAAGAAGGAGACTAATTGTGTAATCTTTGGTATTTTTTTTTAACTCTGAGGAAAAAAACTAGTTAAAATGCATAATGATATCCACTTGTATAACCTTAATATATATTTTTAAACTATTAGCTTCTTTCCTCTTTTTGACTTTGCAGTGGTAGTTCTTGGATTGAATTTCTGAATAATGAAGATGACCTTAAGGATATTTTTTTACAGCTAAGAGAAGGAAACCTTGTTTGTGCACAGTACCTCTGGCTGAGACATCGGGTAATTTCTTTTGCATTTTTTTCTGAATGGCTTTATAGTTCCCTAGAGATGTTATTGAATCACTGTTGGAAACAAATGAGGTGGGAGGAATGACTGGGCAATGAGGCGTTTTCAGACTGTTTGATAAAATAGAGAAAACCGTCCTCTGATGATATTAACTCAGAGGAAATATGATGATAAAATAGGAACTTACGTTGTCTCATTACTCAGAGTCTAGTTGGGTCCTAAACTTAGCTCAAGAGGTAACATTCTATTAAACAGTTTATTGCCACAGTTTATTCACACCTTCTTTGTTAATGGTGGGGAAGGTAGTCATATTGCAGCTCAGATAGTGGTAAAGGGTTGCCTGTTACAGTTGCTGCTCTAAATCACCTGAATAATGATATAGGATATTAGGTCTGAAGAGCAGGATCTGGGTGTGAGGCTGTTAAAGACACATGCTTGTTAGGGCTTATGCTGTCACCTTCAGTTAAGTTTTCCTTAGAAAGGCATCTCTGCCAGTTCCTCTGCCTCGATTTATTAACTCGTACTCACTGCCGTGAGGTTTCATGGAATTTGGCTACCAACATGAATCATTTGCTTTAAGGGTCAATTAAATCAGTAAAATATTTCTTGAGATGACTTCCTAATAAGTCTTTCCCTCTTGGGAGGCTCTCAGTTTAAATTTATCAGATAAATCTTAGTTTCTCACTCTATGATTTAGGCAAACTTTGAAAGCAGATTTGATGTGAAAATGCTTGAGAACTTGCTCAACTCAATTTCTACACCAATCTCTCTGCAAAAGCTTTGTCCATGGCTTAAAAATGATGTGATCCCATTTGTGAGAAAGACTGTACCTGAAGGACAGGTAAGTTGCTGTCAGTGTTTCCACTCTGGATGATTCAATTTTATTTTTTACTTTATATGGTTAAAGATTAAGTCATGCTAACACCAGGTAGTTCATTTTAGTATCTCTTTTGAAAGATTATCATGGAGGTTTTAAATTATTTCAGTGATTATCTATTTGTACTTTATATGATGTATCTATTTCAGAAAATTCTTGCAAAATGGTTGGAGCAAGCAGCCAGGAACCTTGAATTAACTGATAAGGTAATACCAGTATACTTAGTAGTAAAGAGACATTTCAAGTACTCCCCATTTTGTTTTAAAAATAAAAACATTATTTTTAATGGTCTCTAATATTTTTTTAAAGGCAAACTGGCCAGAAAATGGGCTTCAACTGGCAGAGGTATTTTTTACAGCAGAAAATGAGTTGGGATTGGCATCCTCTTGGAGTTGGAGTTCCTTGGTATGATACAAAAAAGAAATTTTTAGTAATAAAACATTTGATTCTTTACCATCTGAGCCTCCAGAGAAGCCCAGTTAAAAAGTATTTAATTTATATTAAAAAGTTTGTCTCTGTAGTTAGACATATGTGCCTATTACATTTTCTTTCTGTGTGTTCTTTTGTTGTGTACATTTACAATCCACAAAAAGGAAAATCCTAATGTTTCTGTCACAACTTCAACCTGTTCTAATGCATTGTTTTTCTTTATTGAACCAAAGGGAAACAATATATAAACATACTCCTAAGTAGTCTAATTGGGATTTTATGCATTAGTAGCATTTCATAGTCCTTTAAAAGGGCAAAACTTAATACTGCATTAGGATTAGTTTTTTTGGAGAAGGAAATGGCAACCCACTCCAGTGTTCTTGCCTGGAGAATCCCAGGGACGGGGGAGCCTGGTGGGCTGCCGTCTATGGGGTTGCACAGTTGGGCACGACTGAAGCGACTTAGCATAGCATATACTATTAAGAATAAAATAAAAATTTTTTCTGTAGGTTGCAAGCAGTATATTGATATCATATAATCTTTATGTTATAATCTATAAAGTATATTGATCATTATATGTTTTTTCCACAAGAGAGCTTTTCCTCTTTTTCTTTTCCCTAATTGCCTTTTATCAATTGAAAATTCTGTTTCTTGTATATAGCTTTAGGAAATGTCATAGCTTTATATCTGGTTTTAATCTATAGCTTTACATCTATATGATCAGAACATTGAGGACCATCTAAATGATGTTTGTGTACCTAAGTATATTTGGGGTTCTGAAAAAATATTACACTGTATTAATAGTTTTTTCTATTTTTTTTTAAGAAAGAAAAATTTCAGATTTCTATTGGATTCTGATCTGTTAATTTGTACTAGTTAATTTTAGTTAGACTTATACAAAATTTAAAGGCATAAGTTACAGGTTTCCTCTTATTTGTCTTTCCCTCATACTTTTATTTCATATCCGTAACAACTTCAACATTTTTGTTTTACAAGGATAATCAAAACATGGAGGAAGTATGTCAGTTAAGGACTTTGGTAAATAACCTTCGAGAGTTAATCACACTGCATAGGAAATACAACTGCAAATTAGCCCTCTCTGATTTTGAGAAGGTAGGTAAAAGTCTAGATTTATCAGAATTATTTTACCACAGTCAACATGACTAGAGTTTGCATTTATGCCATCTTTATTTTGATATCCAGGAGGATACAACCACCATTGTATTCCGAATGTTTGATAAAGTGCTGGCCCCCGAGCTTATTCCTTCCATCTTCCAGAAATTCATAAGAGTTTACATGCATGAACATGACTTACAGGAGGAGGAACTTCTGCTTTTGTACATAGAGGTAGCTTCTTTTTTCCTGGATCCGTGCAGTGTGTCATTGTATTGAATGTTTAACTCTTTGAGGAATGTGGATACTTAACATTAGGATTTGTGCAGCATATTGTTGTTAAGAATGTGAGTTAACTCTGCTACTCATTGGCTGGTAACCTCGACACAATGGGATAATATTAGGACTTTCTGCAAATGGCTGTTGTGAAATAACAGAAGTGTGAACAAAGTTTTCTGCGCCATGTAAAAGTGAAGACCAAGGTTTTGGCAATTTTGCACTGTTGACCGTAGTTCATCATTCATGGCTAAGTACAAGTTTTTGGTTTTTTAAATATCCATAAAAGCTGTTTATCTGTATTTATTTATGTGTGTGTGGGTTGGTTTTGTTTCTTTGTTTTCTAGTGAGTTTTAAATTTAAACAAAATGTTTGTCTCATTTTAGGATTTACTGAAGAGATGTAGCTCAAAGTTCACCTCACTCTTTGATACAGCCTGGGAAGCAAAAGCCATGGCAGTAATAGGATGTTTATCTGACACAGATGTAAGTGAATAGTGATCATATAGGTTTTTTTTTGAGCATTGCATCCTTTCTTAAAAGTTTCTTTTTTCTGGTCACAAAAGCAGCAGATATTTTTCGCTGTTCACCTGAAACTGCCACAACATTGTTAGTTGGCTATATTCCCCAGTACAGAACAAAAGCTTAAAGTTTGAAAAAAATAAATATTAAAAAGCAAAACCAAGAAAAAGCAATACATATTTGTTAGAAAGAATTTATATAATATGAAAAAAATAATAAAAAGAAAATAAAATCACAATCACCCATGATTCTTTTTTCTTGTGAAAATAAAAAGTGAAAAGTCTTCTCATTCCCACCTGCAGAAATACCACGTGGACATTTGAATGCATGTATTTCCAGCATTTCTATGGTCTTACAAACATACAGTTTTTAATATTTTTATCATATGCCTTTATTTTGACTTCACACTGTTTTTAGTCATTACTGTAAAATGTGAATAAAATCATAAAAAACCTTTTTAAACACAGAGACTGTAGAAAATAATGACTTAATATGTGTGAATTTTGGAAGAAATACATGGTTTTGCTGTCAGAAGATGACGTATTCTCAAGTTTCCATACAGCAGATGCAGGGCCCCTGCTGTAGATTGGGCAGCATCGTTAATTAGCATGAAACGTAAATCCGAGGGCTAGTCACTGTTGGTGCGTGTGTGTCTTTGTAGCTCATATTTGATGCTGTGCTCAAGATAATGTATGCCGCAGTGGTCCCCTGGAGTGCAGCTGTGGAGCAGCTGGTGAAACAGCACCTGGAGATGGACCATCCCAAGTAAGACTACAGTCTCCTGATCTACTTTTTTGGTGTGGGATAAACTATGTTTTGAGTTGAAATTAACATTTTTTTCTGTCCTTTACTGTGTCTCTTAGTATTTCATAACAGAGACAGTCCATGTTAATATCAATAAATTTACTTTTAGGGTCAAGCTGTTACAGGAAAGTTACAAACTAATGGAGATGAAAAAACTTTTACGAGGCTATGGAATAAGGGAGGTGAATCTCTTAAACAAGGAAATAATGGTAAGACCAATAATTGAAGAATCTTTTAACACCTTTGTTCCACTTCTAGAACACCACGGGAAATGTGACCGGGTTTTACATTCTTAAAGATTCATATACCTAGGTTCTTCACTACTTTCCTTTTCTTAGATAAGATGTTAACAGAGTGTTTGATTGGTTATTAAAACAGTAAAGACAACAGATAATTAAGGAGCTAAAGAAGCAGATTACATCATAATTTGTGTACTTTAAATATATATAATTTTTACTTATCAATTAAATCTCAAAGCTAAGGGGAACCAAAAAAAGTGAAAGGATTGTCATTAAATTCAGAATACAAATTGTGTTTTAATTCTTCATACAGTTTAGTTTTTGACTCATTGTTTTAATTACATAAACATGATTTCTGGGTTCTCTGTGAGATTTCATAACAAAGAAATATGAATTATATCTATTTCAGAGGGTGGTCAGATACATTCTCAAACAAGATGTCCCATCTTCTTTAGAAGATGCTTTGAAGGTGGCTGAAGCATATATGTTGCCTAAAGATGAAATCTACAGTCTAAGGATTATTGACCTGATTGATAGAGAACAGGTGTGAAAGTTTTATATTATTCTTACTTTTATCCATATATGGTTTCTTTGTTTTGAGTTTTTAAAGATTTAACTATCAAATTATACAAATAGACAAGCATTAAAGCAAAGTTATACCAACATTAGGCATTAGATTGGCCTCTATCTATAGTTTTTTTTTCTTTTAAAGTATTTTGTGAGTACCTAAAGAGCTTTCATGGGAGAAGGCAATGGCACCCCACTCCAGTACTCTTGCCTGGAACATCCCATGGATGGAGGAGCCTGGTAGGCTGCAGTCCATGGGGTCGTGAAGAGTCAGACATGACCCAGCGACTTCACTTTCACTTTTCACTTTCAAGCATTGGAGAAGGCAATGGCAACCCACTCCAGTGTTCTTGCCTGGAGAATCCCAAGATGGGGGAGCCTGGTGGGCTCCCGTCTATGGGGTCGCACAGAGTAGGACACAACTGAAGCGACTTAGCAGCAGCAGCAGCAGAAGCAAAGAGCTTTCATAGTCTTTGGTAGTTAACAAAATTTAGCTCATGTTTTATATATGCTATAGGACCCTTTGTTCCAAGAATAGGATGTGGGTTTATTTTTGTATTTTTAAGTGTCTTTATATAATTCTAAAACTATTCAGTTCAGTTCAGTTCAGTCGCTCAGTCGTGTCCGACTCTTTGCGACCCCATGAATCGCAGCACGCCAGGCCTCCCTGTCCATCACCAACTCCCGGAGTTCACTCAGACTCACGTCCATCGAGTCAGTGATGGCATCCAGCCATCTCATCCTCTGGCGTCCCCTTCTCCTCCTGCCCCCAATCCCTCCCAGCATCAGAGTCTTTTCCAATGAATCAACTCTTCCCATGAGGTGGCCAAAGTACTGGAGTTTCAGCTTTAGCATCATTCCTTCCAAAGAAATCCCAGGGCTGATCTCCTTCAGAATGGACTGCTTGGATCTCCTTGCAGTCCAAGGGACTCTCAAGAGTCTTCTCCAACACCACAGTTCAAAAGCATCAATTCTTTGGCGCTCAGCCTTCTTCACAGTTCAACTCTCACATCCATAATGACCACAGGAAAAACCATAGCCTTGACTAGACGGACCTTTGTTGGCAAAGTAATGTCTCTGCTTTTGAATATGCTATCTAGGTTGGTCATAACTTTCCTTCCAAGGAGTAAGCGTCTTTTAATTTCATGGCTGCAGTCACCATCTGCAGTGATTTTGGAGCCCAAAAAAATAAAGCCTGCCACTGTTTCCACTGTTTCCCCATCTATTTCCCATGAAGTAATGGGACCAGTTACCATGACCTTAGTTTTCTGAATGTTGAGCTTTAAGCCAACTTTTTCACTCTCCACTTTCATCAAGAGGCTTTTTAGTTCCTAAACTATTAGGCATACCCAAGAATTACAAAGGGTAGTATTTTAATTTTTTTGTTTTCTGTCATATGAAACAATTTTCAGATTTTTAAACCATGGAATCATAATCTGTTTTTCAAAATGATATCATTTCATCTTTAAGTAATAAAGTTAGGAGGTAAATCCAAATCATTCCTTGCCAGTACCAGCTGTTTTTTTCTTCCTTTCAAACTCTGACTGTAGGGTGAAGATTGTGTCCTTCTGTTGAGGTCTTTGCCTCTTGCTGAAGCTAAGAAAACTGCAGAAAGAGTAATCATATGGGCACGACTGGCTTTACAGGAAGAACCAGATACTTCTAATGAGGTGAGATTTTGACTAAATAAAATGAAGATAAATCCAGTTTTTATGGCTATTTATCAATAGGATAGAAAAGACAGACTCACAGATAAGAGTATTTGTCCTTCTCACTGCTACAGTGGCCTAATATGAAAATTCCTGTTTACTATGTCAAAAATTTATCATATAGAAATACAAACAAATATGACTGCCTTGGAGCAGTGCCTCTGGGCCCACACTGAGTAATCTAGGATCTGCAGATCAGAAGGAATAATTGAAGCACCTGTTGGACATAGAGTTTTCCCTAATGCCTTAAAGTGTAAACAATGTTTTACATTGCATGGGGCATAATCATTACTCTCAAGTAACATCAGCTGCAGAAACAATGTATATCTAATCTGAGAACAGAATCTTGAAACTTAGCAGTTACCAGAAAGCCAATTCAGGATAGACAGATAAGGAACCTAAAACCTAATTTATCCAGGGGAGTTGAGTTTTTTAAACCTTTGAAGATACTTACTTCCCAGTCATTCTCAGTGATTCACTTCCCTTCAATCTTTTTCTTTTTTTCCCATTGCAGCCTTTTTTTTTTTTTTAGAGGTGGAGGCTGCTCCTGGTCTTAGTTGCTGCATGTGGGATTTAGTTCCCCGACCAGGGGTCAAACCCAAGCCCCCTGCATTGGGAGCATAGACCACCAGAGAAGTCTCCACTGCAGTCATTCTTTTACCTTTAGGGAAATGATTTTTTAAAACACCTAAAATTTATTATCCTCTTACTGTTCACAGAAAAGCAGTGAACATCGTTGTGAAGGAGGCCCTGTTGTTAGCTCCTTACTGATTGAGTTTAGAAACTAAAATTTTAAAATTAGTGGCTTTCCCAAGAGTATTTGGAAAGTGGCAGCGCCTCACATAAAACTCTGTCTTCTCAATTACCAGCTTCAACTGCAACCCATGATCAAAATGTTTGAGTACTTCATATGAACCCGACCCTGACTAAGCCTTTTACATACATCATCTCTTTAAATTAAAGCTTTTCCCTTGTTGGTTTTTCTTATCTTAAAAAAAGAAAGTTTTTTTTTCTTTTTTGGTCTTGAGAATAATGATTATTTCTTAGACTTCTGATTTCTATACTAAACAAGTTCAATTCTTTTTAACTTTTCCAGAGAGCTTTATCCCAATGTTTTCTCAAATAAGTATAAGCTATTAAACAAAATCCAAATGCTTGTTAATTATAGTGTAACTGAAAGGTGATGTGGGAGATTTACATATTCTGTGATATCCCTAAATCATACATGAGAGAGTCCGTTTGGTATTTTTCATATTTAGCTTATATAGTATTCGTATATCATCCTTTCCTTGAGTGCCCAACTCCCTATAACACAGACCTCTCGATTGTTCAGCCATTTCTATGATTTATTCTGATTCTGTGCTTTTTATGTATTTGTTTATATATGCACTACCTCTACAATGGCAGATACAAGAAATGGACTTCATTTTGCATTTCTCTTTTTAGGACAAGGCCTGGAGACTGTCTGTAGCGAAAACATCAGTAGACATTCTTAAAATACTTTGCAACAGTCAGAAAGGTAGTTTCCATTTCTATTCCCTCACTTTGATATAGTTCTAAAACCGATCCTTTTCAGGAGCAGGTATCAGTGACATCTGCCATACTGGTGCACAGGCTCTGGTCATGTCTTTTTGTTTGTTTGGCTCAGACTGTATGTTTTCATGTTTGTAATATTTATTAATTTGACTGCGCCAGCTCTTTTTGCAGCATGTGGGATCTAGTTTCCTGACTAGGGACTGAACCCGTGCTTCCTGCATTGGGAGTGTGGAATCTTAGCCACTGGACCACCAATGAAATCCCCTGGTTGTCTTGTTTGATCCCACACATTTTTCTTCAGGAAAAGCCTTCCTTGCCTTATTCTTTTGATTAGCAGTGTAAGAGCAGAATTATCTAAGAGTAGCTCATCATTTGTGTATACTTCAGTGACTGTTTAACGCCAGGCTAGATTTCTCTGGTGCCTTGCACTGTTCACTCACATTGCTCACTTATCATTTGATTATGGCTGAGGAAAAAACCATTTAACCTTGAACTTAAAACAGTTAGCAAGGGACTTTCCCAGCAATCCAGTGGTTAAGACTCCACCTTCCGTGGAGAGAGGGCCCGAGTTTGATCCCCGGTCAGGGAACTAAGGTCCCATATGCCTTGAGGTGTGGCCAAAATTTTTGAAAAAATAAATGTACTATTTCCAACAAGAAAAGCTAGAACAGACAAATAATTACCAAAGTAACTTTCTTGGAGGGAAAAAATCTAGACTTTATTTCAGAAAAATTGCCATTTCTCATGTAACCAAAAAACTTCTTTTTTCTACTTTCAAAGAGAATACTTAGATTTCTTTTTTTTTAATTGGAGGACAATTGCTTTACAATGTTGTATGGTTTCTGCCATACGTCACCATGAATCAGCCATAGGTTTACTTATGTCCCCTCCCTCTTGAACCTCCCTCCCTAGATTTCTTTTTGTGCTTACTTAAATTGTCTTCTATCAGAATCTGAAAAGAACTACTGAAGATTTGAGAAAACCAAAGTGAATTAAAATTTTAGCTTTTAAAAATTCTGATAATATCAGAATTTGGATGTCTTCCATAACTTTTAAAAATTGAATTACAGATAATCTGCAGAAGAAAGATGAATGGGAAGAAACCTTGAAACAGTTTAAAACTGTTGCTAGCTTACAGGTAAGTTAAGCCATGTTGAACATTATTACCTGGCTAATCAGTGCATTTGGCATAAATGATCAGTTCCTCCTTAAGATTTTCTGCAGTAGCCTTCAGGAACTTTAGATATACTGGTTTTCCTTTTCTCTTTTTAAAAAAAGTAATTTTATTTATTCATTTACTTTTGGCTATGCTGAGTCTTCTTTGCTGTGCAGGATTTTTCTCTACTTTCCAGTTGCAGTGCTCAGGCTTCTCACTGTGGTGGCTTCTCTTGTTAGCAGCACATCAGATCAAATCAGTCGTTCAGTCGTATCCGACTCTTTGCAACCCCATGAATCCCAGCATGCCAGGCCTCCCTGTCCATCACCAACTCCCGGAGTTCAGTGAGACTCACGTCCATCAAGTCAGTGATGCCATCCAGCCATCTCATCCTCTGTCGTCCCCTTCTCCTCTTGCCCCCAATCCCTCCCAGCATCAGAGTCTTTTCCAATGAGTCAACCCTTCGCATGAGGTGGCCAAAGTACTGGAGTTTCAGCTTTAGCATCATTCCTTCCAAAGAAATCCCAGGGCTGATTTCCTTCAGAATGGACTGGTTGGATCTCCTTGCAGTCCAAGGGACTCTCAAGAGTCTTCTCCAACACCACAGTTCAAAAGCATCAGTTCTTCAGCGCTCAGCCTTCTTCACAGCCCAACTCTCGCTTCAGTAATTGTGGTGCAAAGGTTCAATAGTTGTGGTTCCTGGACTATAAATCATAGGCTCAATAGTTGTGGTGCCCAGGATTAGTTGCTCTGCCACTTCAATCCCGAACCAGGGATTGAACCTGTGTCTCCTGCATTGGGCAGGTAGATTCTTTACCACTGTCTGTTTTTTTTGGAAGCAGCTTTAATGCAATATAATTCACATACCATACATCTCATCCATTTGAAGTGTATGTATAATTCAGTAACTTCTTCGATGTACTGCATTACTGATTGTTTAAATCGTGGTAAAGTACATACAATGTAAAATTGGCCATTTTAACCGTTTTTCAATACACAATTCAGTGGTGTTGACTCCACTCACAATGTTGTACAACCATCACCGGTGTCTGCTTTTTATCACCTCAAGCAGAAACTTTGCATCTGTTCAGCAATACAACTCCCCATTCCTCTCTTCCTGCAGCGCCCGGTAACCTCTAATCAACTTTTTATCTCTATGAATTTGCCTGTTCTAGAAATTTCATAAAAGTGGAATCATACAATATTTGTCCTTTTGTGTCTGACATTTTTTGCTTAGCATAATGTTTTCAAGGTTCATTCATGTTGTAGGATGTATAGCACTTCCTTCCTTCCTCTGAATAATATTCCACTGTACAGCTCTATCACATTTTTATTTATTTCTTGATGGCCATTCAGTTTGTTTTCACATTGAGGCTGTTGTGAATAATGCTGCATTGCACATGGATGTTCAAATATCTGTTAAGTTCCTGCCTTCAGTTCCTTTGGGTATATACCCGGGAGAGGAATTGCTGAGTCATATGGCAATTCTGTCTTGTTTTAACTTTTTAAGAAATGTTCTCTCTTTTTTGAACTAGTCAGTTGTTCCATGTAAGATTCTAACTGTTGATTCTTGACCCGAATACCCGTGTATAAGCGAAGAGGAACTAAAGAGTCTCTTGATGAAGGTGAAAGAGGAGAGTGAAAAAGCTGGCTTAAAATTCCGCATTAAAAAACTAAGGTCATGGCATCCGGTCCCATCACTTCATGTCAGATAGAAAGGGAAAAAGCAGAAGCAGTGACAGATTTTCTTTTCTTGGGCTCCAAAATCACTGCAGATGGTGACTGCGGCCATGAAATTAGAAGACAGTTGCTCCTTGGAAACCTAGGCAACGTATTAAGAAGCAGTGACATCACTTTTCTGACAAAGCTCTGTGTGGTCAAAGCTATGGTTTTTCCAGTAGTTGTGTAGAGATGTGAGAGCTGGACCATAAAGAAGGCTGAGTGACAAAGAATCGATGCTTTTGAATTGTGATGCTAGAGAAGACTCTTGATAGTCCCTTGGACTGCAAGGAGATCAGACCAGTCAATCCTAAAGAAAATTAACCCTGAATATTCAATGGAAGGACTGATGCTGAGGCTGAAGCTCCATTACTTTGGCCACCTGATACAAAGAGCTGACTCATTGGAAAAGACCCTGATGCTGGGAAAAATTGAAGGCAAGAGGAGAAGAGAGCAGAGGATGAGATAACATCACTGACTTAATGGACATGAACTTGAGTAAACTCCAGGAGACATTGGAGGAGAGAGAGGCCTGGCGTGCTGCAGTCCATGGCGTTGCAAAGAGTTGGACACGACTTTGTGACTAAATAACAACTCTCTTTTTAAACTATATTCTAGCAATCGTTTATGCCTTTTTAAAAAACCATTTTGATCTAAGGTATCTGTATAGATTATTTAATTCCAATGACCCTGAATGATGGCTAACAGTAGCCATCACTTACTCAGTTCTTACCATGTACTATACATGATTCCAGGGGCTTCTCATGTGCTATTTAATTGTCACAGTAGCTCCCCACGGAGGTTACTATTACCATTCTCCTTTATAGAGGAGGAAACTGAGAAACCACAGCGTTTCAAAATATTGTGAAAGAGAGCAAATTTTATGTAGAAACCAGTCCAAAAGATGACTATCTACTTCATGATCTCTACTTTTTTTCTATATAGTTTCATTCTAGGCAGTTTGCTTTTTCTTGAAAATTAATTTCTGTTTACTTTGAACGGATTAACTGTCTTCAGATGTGAAATTTGAAATTAACTTTATTTTGGCTCCAGGTCTTTCCTAATGTGAAAAGACTTTGTAAATAGAAAGGCTATCAGGGCTCACGGAAAAGTAGGAAATGGAGTACATACAAGGATCTCTTTGTGAAAGGTTGAAGTAAATACACTGGCAAATGTAACTCTCAACTGTTTTATCTCGAAGTATGGGAAGAAGAAATAACTTATCACAATTTATTGTACCACAGTTTCTCAAAGAATAGCCCATGGAATCCCAAGGGTCTCTGAGACCCTCTCAGGGAGTCCATGAGGTTAAAACTATATTTATAGCAAAAATAAGAAGTGATTTTTTCTTTCCAGCCATATTCTCTCATGAGGGTAGTGGGGTTTTCAGAAGCTTCATGCTGTGATAACATTGTCACTCTAAAGACTGATAGAATGTGCATTTTTATATGCCCATGTATTTAAAATTTTTGTTTAATTTCCAATACAGTAAATATTGATAGATATCTCATTAAAATTTGGGGGAGGGCCCTGTTTTGTTTTTGGTTATGCCGGGTCTTGGTTGCTGTGCAGACTTTCCTCTAGTTTCAGAGAGGAGGGATGCGCTCTAGTGGTGCTCAGGCTGCTCATGGTGCTGGCTTCTATTGTTGGGCTCTTGGGCATGCAGACATCAGTAGTTGCAGCTCCCGGGCCTAGTTGCTCCTCGGCCTGTGGGTTCTTCCCGAACCAGGGATCGAACCTGTCTCCTGCACTGGCAGGCAAATTCTTGAGCACTGAGCCACCAGGGAAGCCCCCCTCAATAGTTTTTAAGAGTATAAAGAGGTGCTGCACCCCTAAAGTTTGAGACCTTCCGTTTTAAACAATAGATGTCTTCATGTAAAGCACCCAGGAGTCAGGATAAGTTAACTTCTCCACATTCTTCTTACATTTGAGAATTGCAGATCTTTTAAAGCAACAGTTTTGATCTAAGCAAAGTCGTGTTTAGTTATGCTACTATTTGTGGAGCATTCCTTGTGCCAGGTGTAGTGGGGAGAGGCCAAGGATGCTGCTAAACAACCTTTTGTACCCAGACAGCCTCTGCAGGAAACAATTATCTGGCAGATAGAGAAACCCTGCTCCAAAGTGTGGTGTCAAATAAAAAAGTCCCCCTCACTGCCACTGCCTCTTGGTGCCCTTCCTTGGGCTTCAAGAGGACTTTTTCTATTGGGTTGGAAAAATAAATCCTAGTTCTGGAGTTAGAAGCCAACCAGGAGTTATTACAGAAAACAGCAAAGCTGGCTTCTTCACGCCGCCAGGGTGGAATTGCACAAACCTAATACTTAACCCCTTTCTCCTTCTGCTCAGGGTTAGGTTTAGAATTACTGAGAATTACTGTAGGTTTAGAATTACAACAGAATTGCTGAGCCAAATACACTCAGCAGTGCTGAAGTTAGGAAACCCTTCGTTAAAGTGATATTTTCCCCTGTCCCAACCTTTATATAAGTTACTTTTGAAATATAGAGACTTAAATTCTTAATTTACAAGGGAGAAAAGAGATTCATGACACACCAGTGATGTTCAGCCATGGATGAACTGAACCGACATGGGGCTTTGTCTCGCTTGCCTTATTGCAGGAGAACTTTGAGGTCTTTCTTTCATTTGAAGATTACAGCAAGAGTTCCCTGGTAGCAGAGCTCCGGGAGCAGCACATTAAAGCTCACCAAGTTGCACAGGCCAAACACAAACCCTGGAGGCCAGCAGAGCCCCGGGCCACTGAGGAGCAGAGGCTGAGCGCTGAGTCCAAGCTGCACCGACAGGCGCTGACCCTGCAGGTGTCCAGGCAACAGCTGGAAGCCGAGCTGACCTTGAGGGCCTTGAGCGATGGGAACGTGGAAGCTGCACTGAGAAAATGCAGGTGAGTTCTTAGTCCCCAGATCACACAGCTCATCAGAAAGGAACACCCACTTCATTTATTTCTTTGATGATAAGGATAGGGCTGGTGGTAAGTCAGAAAGAGAAATACAAATACCATATATTAACACATATATGTGGAATCTGAAAAAAATTGGTATAGATGATCTTATTTACAAAGCAAAACTAGAGATACAGACGTAGAGAACAAACATATGGACCCCAAGGGGAATGGGGGAGGGGGCTGAATTGGGAGATTGAGATGACACATATATACTATTGATGCTATGTGTGAAATAGATAGCTAATGGGAACCTACTGTATAGCCCAGAGAACTCTGCTTTGTGGTGACCTAAACAGGAGGGAAATCAGAAAAAAGAAAAAAGTATATGTATGTATATATACTCTTATATATATACAAGAGTATATGTATGTATATATAAAGAGGATATATGTATGTATACATATAGTTGATTGACTTTGCTGCACAAGAGAAACTAATACGACATTGTAAAGCAACTATAATCAACAATTTTTTTTAAGCTATAAGCCTAATTTTCAATAAGCAATAAAAAATTTAAAAAGATACGTAGGGCTGGTGACCCTTTCACTTCCATAGAAATGATTCTTGGTTTCTCACCCTAAGAGCCTGTCTTGGTTGCCTGAGTCAGAAAGAGGGAGCGTAGAAGTCTAGTAACTGACCCCCCAAGTATCTGAACGGTTCAGATAACTGAACCATTGAGTATAGGTCATCTTGCACTACAACAGTACCCCAAGCAAGTTTTCACTGTGTACTGTGAAAGCATTTAAAGACATTGTACATGTTGGTAGTGATTATATATTAGTCTGAGTAAGGCAAACACATCTGTTTCCCACGTGAGTGTTCTAACTTCTGACGCTTGCTTTCTTCTAAAGGGACTTGTTTAAATATCACTGCAACACCGACACTGGGCAGTTCCTGTTCCTGATGTGTCAGAAGCTGTGTCACATGTTGGCCAGTGGCGTTCCAATGACAGTACCTGTGGGTCTAAATCTTCCCTCCGAGATACACGACCTTGCATGCCAGGCTGCCACCATCTGCAGTCCAGGTGACAAGATTTATAATCTACATAGTTTTATGTTCTCTGCTTCATTCCATTTTTGTCTAGCTAATGCTGTCCCCTTACAATTGGACATGTGAAGGTATGGAGTGATCGTTACCCCCTTTCACAAAGGGACACTTATAATTGAATCTCTGTGGGGATTACTATTTTAAAATATTTCCAAAGTTAGCAATGTCATTTTTTTTTTAATATTTATTTCTCTATTTGGCTGTGCCAGGTCTTAGTTGTAACAAGCGGAGTCTTTAGTTGCAGCGTGTGAGATCTAGTTCTCTGACCAGGGATCGAACCCAGGCCCCCTGCATTGGGAGTGCAGAGGCTGAGCCTCTGGACCACCAGAGAAGTCCCAACAATGTCATTTCTGACTGTTGACAATACTCACTTTGAGGGGATGGTGAAATTCCTTGCCTCCCCATATCTGATCTTACTTTCCAGTCAAGCTTAAGAAAAATATTGACCTGTATTATTTAGGGTAGTCAAAGCTATGTGAAAACCTTTCTCTCTACTTTGTGGCCTGTCTTAGAATTTTGAATGGTAATTATTAAAAAGATTTGTTGTTGTTGTTGTTATTCTAAACACATGAAATAATAGTTTAATGATTTTTCTCCACTTTCAGATTTTGTGCTGGATGCCTTAGAACTCTGTAAATATACTTTGATGGCAGTAGAGCTTTCCAGACAGTGCCAAATGGATGATTGTGGAATTCTCACGAAAGTAAATTGCTTTGAATTTCTTTCCCTTAAACAAAACCCCAGCCCAATCCATTATATACCACTTTTAAATTATTTGCATAGTTTATAAAAATACTGAATCAACCTCTTATATTTTCTTACTCTATACCAGAGAACTACTTAAGGACATGAGACCACTTCTCTTTTCTAGTCACATTTATTGGCTTTAATTTGCATTCTTTTGAAACAGTGGGCCTCAAACAAGGCATCTCTGGACATTGTCCAGAGTAACTATTTAATTTTTTTTTCTTTGGCCTCACAGTTTGTGGGATCATCCCTGACCACGAATGGTACCCAGACCCCCACAGTGAACACACCAAATCGTGACCACTGGACTGCCAGGAAATTCCCTGAGCAATAATTTAACTTAAAGCAGCATTATTTTAAGCCCTTGACCAGAAGAAACAGACTTTATAGTCTGGCTAAAATTACATTTGGCTCTAATAGATCTGATTCTGGATTCTACTCAGTGAAGAGGGTATCTGTGTCCCACAGTGTCCTTATCTATGTGTTTTCTGTACACTTTGATATTTAGACTTCTTTCGGAACTCATAAAGATCCATATGAGGAATGGTCTTACTGTGACTTCTTCAGTGAAGATGGAATAGTTCTTGAGTCACAGATGGTGCTCCCTGTCATCTATGAATTGATTTCGTCACTTGTACCTCTGGCTGGTAATTCTCATCTGTGTAATATCTTTTTCCTGTGTATTTCTGGGTTTGGAACTGGAACTACTCACAGTAGCATGGATGAATCAATTGTAGGCATGAGTGTGTGTGTGCTAAGTTGCTTCAGTCATATCCAACTCTATGTGACCCTGTGGACAGTAGCCTGCCAGGCTCCTCTGTCCATGGGATTCTCCAGGCAAGAATGTTAGAGTGGGTCGCTGTGCTCTTCTCCATATTACAGGCATAATGCTGAACAAATGAAGCAAGGAATAAAAGAATACATATTGTATTATTTCATTTATGTAAAAAACAGGCTATAAGGCGGCCATGCTGTTGGAAATGAGGATAGTGGTTACTCTTGGGGGGTTGACCAGAAGGAGACAAGGGGGCGGTTTCTGGGAGCTCTTAGTGTTCTGTTTCTTGGTCTGGATGTACACTTTTCTGTGTATTTTTCTGTATGTATACTTGGGTTTTTTATTTTTTAAGTAGCAGATTGCTTTAGAATGTTATTTGATAAGAGCACAATATTAAAGTATCCCTGGGACTATGTGTTCTATGAAAGAGTTATTGAATTTATTCTGTTTTGTAGAAAGCAAGAGATATCCCTTGGATTCTGTGAGTTTACCATACTGCTTCACCAGTGAAGGTATATGGCATCAAACATGTATAACCACTGTTTCCCTTTTGTAAATTTGCCAGTACAGAAAGTTCTTTAAATCCTGGATATGAACCTGATACAATGTCCTCATTTCTTAGTTACTACTGTTACATTGTTACTCTTCCAAACAGTCAGGAGAGTGGGTCATTTGGCTTATCTATTGTTAACTTTTGTGAATCTGTTCTACATTTTGGTCTTCCAAGTGGAGAAGTGGTTTTCTTCAGCTCATGACTTAAAGCATCTCAGAATAAGCAAGTTAAAATCAAAGTACCTCCATACCCATGTACTTAACTATGTTCCGGTTTCAATCAGACCTCTTGTTAACTCTCATTTACTAACTTTGAGAACCAATTCTATGACTATTCTGTGCATTGAAGAAGTAGACCGTCCCAGAAGACAGTTTCCAAATATGGTCTTTGTTTAAAAAAAAAAATCTAAAGATTAAAATACTTTTATTCAAGTAAAATTCTTTTTTATCATTTCACAGGAGACAGCCTAATGTTACCTGTTATCAATTCCATCTCTGCCTTGCTTCAGAACCTTCAGGAATCTAGCCAGTGGGAACTGGCCCTAAAATTTGTGATTGGTTCCTTTGGTGCCTGCCTTCAGCACTCTGTGTCAAGCTTCATGAATGCCAGTTTGAGCGAAAAGGTATTATTTCGAGAACAAATATGTTCAGTTAGCAAGAATATAAATACAAAAGCACTGTTAAACAAAGAAATTGGGAGCCCACATTTTCCCATTTGGCTTTGTAGTGAGGAAATGGATTATTTGCCAGGTTTAGGAAACATCTGTTGAACATCTACAAAAATGTATACTTGATTTTATCGGAAATTGTCCATCTGCTCTTTGTTTTTACTGTGGCCCAAACTATTGTAATTATTACAACATTATGAAAAGACTGTAGAAGACAAGCTATCTATTGATAACTTGCTTATGAAGCTGGTCTCAGAAGGAATTGCATTCATTTCTACTACGCTATTGATATTTACTAAATGTGAGTTTTTCTTTTTTTAAAAAAAAACAGCTTTATTGAAATATAGCTTTCAAAATTAAAATGCACGTATTTTAAGTATGTCAACCAATGTATTTTCACCTTGTTGCCAACACTATAATCAAGGTACAGAGTATTTTAAAAGGTTCTATTTTTGTCCTTTCCCAGTTAATTCCCCTTCACGTCCCAGCTTTCTGTCATTATAGATTAAATGACAGTGCTGTTTGCATATGATGGTGAATTTTCAAAGTTCCTTAATATTTAAGAAAAGTTTTCAAAATGCTCATAGAAATGGACCTGAGGATTCTTTCCTTTTTTTTTTTTTTTTTTTTAAGTTGTTTGAAGAGGCCCCTTTAGTTAAATCCAGGCACGTTGTTATGGAATTGAAAGAGAAAGCTGTTATGTTTATCAGGGGAAATGCCACCACACTCTTGTACAAAGTGAGTATTTGTTTGTGCTAAGTTCCTCTCCCTCCCCACTGCCCCACCCTGATTGCTTCTGCAGGTAAGTGTGCTCTGTCACATAGAACTTGCTAGAGTTGCTTTCCTTAAATTTGTAATAGTGATAAAAGACATGAAATCTAAGCAGCAAGTCGGAACTATTTTACTATAAATAACTTTTTGTGCAACGCTTGTTCTTTCTTAGTCTGAAATTAAATTTAGTGGCAAATCAGCTGTTAGAGACCGAGTTCTGTTTTAATTGTGAGGAACTTGCTTCTCCAGGTGCTTTCTCCCTACAGGTATTTAATTGTCGCCTGGTGGATCTCGACTTGGCACTGGGGTACTGCACTCTCTTACCGCAAAAAGAAGTCTTTGAGAATCTCTGGAAGCTCACAGATAAAGCATGGCAGAATTACGACAAAATATTGGTATGACTTAAGGAGGCACACCTTCGGTTCCTGAAGAATTAAAGATTTAGCGAAAGAAATAAAACTGGTTTGCCACCAGATTTTCAAGATTTAGCAGAAGAAGCATCAAGCTAACTCACATGGTTTCTATTAGCTTTTCCCTAACTAGTGACACACCAGAGATTGCATATGCAGGTCCTAAGCATTGCTCAACCCAGGGAATTGTATTTTTTTTTCTTAAATCTGTATGCAGCCACAGAACCTCACTGCATATTCTTACTCTAGTGTATTTGAAACCTTAAATTCACGGGCCAGTTCTTTTTCAAAGGACAAGTTTAATGGATGCGAAACTTGTCTTTAATATTTGTTTTAAAATTTGCCCTTTGTGGCAATTTTACTTGTAGGATAGCTCAAATTGGGCCTTTTCTTATGAAAGAAATCCAGACTAAATTTATGGCATCACACTAAAAGCCAAATCACTGAAGTAATTATTACCTAAGTGTAAGTAATGATGGTTTACAAAGCAACATGTAACATTCCAACTGTTACCATAAAGAAAGACTGAAGATTATGGTTTTTATTGTTGAGTTCTGCATAAAAAAGCATTAAAACATTGTCTATTTGCAACTGAATTTTAGTTCTATTTTAACTTTTTAGGCAATATCTCTGGTGGGCTCTCAGTTGGCCAGTCTCTGTCAGGAAACAGAAACGAAGTTTAAGTTCTGTGAACTCAGTACTGATGCCCGGTGGGGTATTCGTCTTAGTAAACTTGGTGTGAGTATTCTTCAAGTGCTGTGAAGTTTCATCCATTCTGATAATTACCCAGTTGAAAAATGTGAAACAAAGGACTCGTTGTCCTTTCCTTTTGGAGAGGTTGCTCATACTCGTGCTCAGTGACTTTAGTTGTGTCCAAGTCTTTCGCAACCCCATGGACCATAGCCCACCAGGCTCCTCTCCTCTGTCCATGGGATTTTTCCAGCAAGAATACTGGAGTGGGTTGCCATGCCCTTCTCCAGGGGATCTTCCCCACCCAGGGACTGAGCCCATGTCTCCTGCTTTGCAGTCCGATTCTTTACCAGTGAGCCACCAGGGAAGCCCGTTGGAGAGGTTATATGTAAATATAAACTGTGGCACATAAGTTTTAGGTAAATAAAGTACCCTCATTTTCAATCTCAAAGCAATAAGGACCTTTTGCCTCATTTTCATTTTGCTCTATTTTTAAGTAAATTAGAAGCTTGATATTTCATCTACTAAGCCTTCTCATTAGGAATGTATCTAGTATTAATTGACATTTAAAGCTATTCCAGGCCTGCCCTTTAACCTCATACTTTATTGTGTGTTGGTAGGTTAAAGATAATATAGGTAAATGTAAATACAGGTATACTAAGCTTCAGCAACTCCTCCCAGGGAGTAGTAAGTGGCCCTTGTTTTTCAATTTGCAAAAACAAAATCCTGTTTTCTTTACTATGAATGTAAAGCATTTTATTTTATTTGCAGATAGTTGGCTTCTCAGGAATGAAACCACTGTAGAATGTATTTTGAATATGTATTTTGAAGCCTCATTCCTATTCCAGAATGGGACTGTTTGTTGCCAACTGCCATACTTTAGTGATGAATTGCCAGGGGTTAGTATGACTGAGATTTTGCACCTGAAATTTCAGAGTGATGCTCAACTTGAACACAGCTAAAGTCACTGAGCACGAGCATGAGCAGCCTCTCCGAAAGGAAAGGACAATGAGTCCTTTGTTTCCAATGTAAAAGTTGAAGGAGCTATAGAAAAATGTTTCTCTATAAAAGTGGACAGTGAAAGGGCACGGCACGATGGTACCCTTGTTCTGATACATTTCAGTTTAGCAGGTTTTTTCTTTTGCTCTTTTTATTTCCAGATTTCTTTCCAGCCAGTTTTCAGGCAACATTTTCTCACCAAGAACGACCTCATCAAAGCTCTCGTAAAGAATATAGATATGGACACAAGCATCATTCTGGAATATTGCAGGTAATTCTTTAAATCTCAATGGTATTTTTGCTATTAGCGTAACAAACTGGTAATCCTAATGAAAGAACACAGTGATTAACAATGATTATGACACATGACCCATGACTTATGATGTTTTCTTTTGCTCAACCCCACACTGAGTAAATCCAAACCAGATTAAATTCTCTTATATATCACCTTTTAAATTCACTGTTTAGTGTTTTCGCAGCTTGCCTCATGATAAGCATCACCTAGGGCCCTTAGTTAAAAATATAGATTCCTGGGTCCCTCTGTTGGTTCTGATTCAGCTGATCTGAGGCCCAGGAATCTGGTCTTAATATGTGTTCCAGAATCCAGACCATTTACATGATCAGAGAAGCTTGGGATATTCTTCCAAGCGAGTAAACTTCTGTATCAGATCAACTTAGGGGCTCAAAGTAATCTTAAAATTGGTGGAAAGTATGATTTAGGGAGAATTTTTTTTTAAAATAACTTAAAAAATCTAAGACTAAATGTTATTTATAGATACAGTTTAGTGTAATGAGAACAGTCAAACGATTTGTAATTTACATTTGAGTTTTATCTGTCTGATAAATTTAGGTACTAAATCTGTTGGCTTATTATTAGTTTCAAAGTGGTTTTCCACACATCATCTCATTTCATTTTTATTGTATATTATCACCAATTTATGTATGAGTGAACATACCCCTCTCAGGTGCCCTGCGCAGGGTTAGATAATAAGTGATCATTTCTAAAATACCACGGATGCCGTAACCCTCACCCAGTTTGTGACAGGTGAGTGGAATCTTGAGTTCTTGATAGTGAGACTGCTGAGCGCCCTTCCTCACCAGACAGGGATCTAGTTCTTTGTCCTTGTGGATGGTGGGGAGTATTGTCCCCGGCTGTCACCATCCTGGACTTGCAAGTCAGGAACTGGAGGCTACTCATAGCTCTGAGGAGCTCTGATTTACCTGTACTCCGATGTAACGAAACTCGGCCATTCTTGTTTGGACTGCTGCAAAGCCAGAACGAGGTACACACACTCCCTCTTCTTTTTAAACTGAAACTGGGAGATTTTTGCCTGTTGTTTTCTGGTATTGACCTCTTTTGTGAAATTTAAAGAGCTCTAATTTTGTCAGGCTCATTTCACCATCTTTATGCTCACATGGTGTTGGTGATTTTTCTTTGGTTGACAGTGACTCTTTTGCCTCAGGCAGCCCCACTGAATAAATTTAGATGACCTTTAGAATTTCAGGGAATGACTTTAAAATTGTTGTATGTAAACCTGAGTTTTCTGCGAGAAGCTCTGTCTAGAAAGATGTGCATTCTGGGAGATTCATGTGTAACTGAATACTATTTCAGCACGTTTCAGCTGGATGCTGATGCGGCCCTTCAGCTGTTCATTGAAACACTCCTCCACAACACGAATGCCAGCCAGAGCCAGGGAGACGTGAGCACAGGATCCACAAAGCAGCAGCGTTCCAAACTCCTGGCCAAAGCCCTCGAAATGGTTCCTTTACTGACGAGCACAAAAGATTTGGTCATCAGTCTTAGTGGAATACTGCATAAGGTAGATGAATGGTGAAATGAATGCATCGGGTCATTTCAAACAGCCCTCCTACTCTTAACTAATCAGATATATATGGTAACCAATTGGAAAAGTAAGTCCTATATTTTTTTGTAAAGTATTTTCAGAAAATTTTAGATTTCTGTATTCTTATTATAATTTAATATAGCACTTTTCCTTTTTCCCCCCCCAAAATAAAAATAGCCATTTTTTCCAGACTTTTAAAAATAGCACACATTCTTTGAAAAAAATCAAACTACAGAGAAGGGTATAAATCAAAAAGTAAATTTCCCTATAATCCCACTCCTATAGATAAAAAGTTAATAGTTCAGTAGATATCTTAGATCTTAGACTAAATATACTATCCTTTTACTCTCTTTTTCTCATTTAACATATTTTACATGTCAATAAATAGACATCTCTCCCATTTTTGGTAGATAATGTATTTATTATTCCACTATGTGGATGAAACATCCTGTGTTTAACCAGGCTTTTATGAATGGACTTTTACATTGTTTGCAAATTTTAATTACTCTAAGTTGTTACAAGGAATATCTTCATACACACATATTTGTGCTCTTGTCTTTTGTTTTTTTTTTTTTTTAGGGGCTCTTCTGAGAATTGGAACTTTGAGGTCAGGGGGTAGTTTGATGGGGGAATGAAGGTGGATGGATGGGGAAATAAAATCATGCCTACAAGAAATACTTCAGTTAAAGTTTTGTCTGTAATTCAGCCAAAAATAATATAGGCTAGCTCAAAATTTATAGGTACTATAGAAATCATCTTCTCACTTTGTTCAGTGTTATTATTCATGTGAATTTAGTTGCCATTTAAATTGTTTTTTTTAAGTAATGGTATGTGGGCAGAAACGGAACAAAGGAAATATTTCCTTTCTTTTTATAAGCATATATAGATACCACCCAGCTAGTTTTTGTAGCTTGTATGTGATTATAGCTGGAATGAAGTCCTTTGAAAAGGTTTTACTTGGAGGCCCACACTTTTAATTATGTCATTTCCAAAAAAAAGGTCGGTTTTATTCTGTTCTAATTTTCTCATCGTAAAAGACAGAAATAGAATTTTAATTTAAAAATCTTATAAAATTGTAAAATTTTGATATGTTTATTTTTCTAGGTTTTTAGTCCCTTAAGAACATTTTTCTTTATTCAACCAACTTTGCCTCATTTCCAGATGTTTTAAAGCACATGTGTTTATTCTAAGAGTTGATTTTAGAGATAAGAAAATGTTAGTTCATTTTTTAAAAGAATAATCTAATACGGTAATGCACTGAGGTGTTATATTTGTAATCTGTGCCAATGAACATAACTAGCAACATCAACCAGCCTGGCAACATCTTCAGTTTTGATGTATTTTTGTTTTTATGCAGTTGGATCCCTATGACTATGAGATGATTGAAGTCGTCTTGAAAGTCATAGAAAGAGCTGATGAGAAGATAACCAACATTAATATTAATCAGGTATAACAAATATATCATAGATTTTAAAGTTATGTTTTTAATTTAGATCATTTTTAAAAATTAATGTTATTTAGTGTCTTTCTGAACTGTTCTCTGAGCTCCCTTGAAACTGTACATTTTTTTTTTTTACTCTATTTCCTTTTCTTTAAAGGGATACAGAGTAAAAAGAGTTTTTTATTCTCCATGTTTTATCTTATTTTATTTTTTGGCCACGCCTCTGGCATGTAGGATCTTAGTTCCCCAACCTGGAATTGACTCTGCACCCCTTGCATTGGAAGTCCAGAGTCTAGTACAAAGTCTTAACCACCAGAGAAGTCCCCTCTCCATGTTCTATCTTAATCCAGTTTTTGTCCTACTGAGGCAATTTAAAACTCGCCAAAAGTACAAAGCCACTAAAAGACTGATATAGAAGAATTAAGGCAAAAATATTTGTCATCTGGCAAAAAAATCCCAAAGCGTGTAAGACCCAGAATCAGATTTAGCTTTCTATATTAGGTAGGTCCTGGACTCAATTCTATTTGAGTTCTTGCAGTAGCTTACTGGGCTTCCTCCCTGGTGACTCAGATGGTAAAGAATCTGCCTGCAGTGCAGGAGACCCAGGTTCAGTCCCTGAGTTGGGAAGATTCTCTGGAGAAGGGAATGGCTACGCACTCTAGCATTCTTGCCTGGAGAGACCCATGGACAGAGGAGCCCGAGAGCTACAGTTCCCGGGGTCTCAGAGTGGGACACGACTGAGCAACTAACACTTTTTAGTAACTTCCTATTCTTTTACATATTTTGGTCATGGGAGCTTATATATTTTCTTAAATTAGCTTTTAAAAATCAAAAGAAAATGGGTTGATTTAAAAAGTAGTACAAGCCCCAAGGATTTCCCAGGCATTCCAGTGGTTAGGATGCAGCACTTTCACTGCCAGGGTTCAATTCCTGGTTGGGGAGCTAAGATCCTACAAGCCTTTGCTGCTGCTGCTGCTGCGTTGCTTCAGTCGTGTCCGACTCTGTGCGACCCCATAGACGGCAGCCCACCAGGCTCCCCCGTCCCTGGGATTCTCCAGGCAAGAACACTGGAGTGGGTTGCCATTTCCTTCTCCAATGCATGAGAGTGAAAAGTGAAAGTGAAGTCGCTCAGTCGTGTCCGACTCTTCACGACCCCATGGACTGCAGCCCACCAGGCTCCTCTGTCCATGGGATTTTCCAGGCAAGGGTACTGGAGTGGGGTGCCATTGCCTTCTCTGTACAAGCCTTTAGGTATAGCCAAAAAAAAAAAGTTATATGAGCCCCAAAAATATAAGATATAAATTTAAAAGAAGATGCATGTGTGCACAGTTGCTCAGTCGTGTCCAACTTTTTGTGACCCCATGTAGTATAACCCACCAGGCTCCTCTGTCCTTGGGATTTTTCAGGCAAGAATACTAGAGTGGTTTACCATTTCCTTCTCCAGCAGATTTTCCTGACCCAGGGATCAAACCCGTGTCTCCTGCATTATCAGGCACATTCCTTATCACTGAGCCACCTGGGAAGCTACAGAAGCCCTAAGAGAGGACATAGAGGATTCATTTTAGATCTACTGCCTATGTACTTAAAGTGAAATCGAGTATTTTTTTTTTTTTTTTGAAATCGAGTATTTTTAAGATACATCTAAAACTATTTGAAGAGAGTATAGAGAACTTCGAACTCTAGAGTATAAGACATCCCACCAGCAACAGTGTTGCTGTGGTTTAATTTCCAGTGGAAATTAGTGTAATTTCTTTAATAATCACAAAATTTATGGTTTAGAAGACTAGTATAATAGTTTTAAAGGTAAAACTACAAAAGGTTTTGATCATCTTTATGAGGAGAGACTGTCCCAGGAATCCTGTGATGGTATAGAATTAGACATAAAATGCTTAACGATTAGTTTAATCTCACAGGGAAAAACCTTTTTATTTTAATACAGGCACTAAGTCTTCTGAAACACTTGAAGTCATACAGAAGAATTTCTCCCCCAGTGGACCTAGAACATCAGTATATGTTGGAGCACGTCATAACTTTGCCATCAGCTGCCCAAACCAGACTGCCTTTTCACCTAATATTCTTTGGCACAGCACAGAGCTTCTGGAAAATTCTCTGTATGTTCATTAACCTCTTTTGAATTGTCCTGAATAGCCAAAACCTTTTCCATAGGTAAATCATACAATCTTTGTTTCCTTTCCAGCTACAGAACTCAGTGAAGAATCCTTCCCAACCTTGCTCTTAGTTTCCAAATTAATGAAGGTAATGGGTTACAACCGTGAAAGTCGTATCTTTGTTCTGTGATTCTTTCAGCCCCTCTGCAGAAAAATTTATGTAAAGCCCATAAAAGTGAGCATATAAGTCAGTCATATAACTTTTCCCTTCTTTGAAGTTCTCTTTGGACACTCTGTATGTGTCTACAGCCAAACACGTTTTTGAAAAAAAGCTGAAGCCCAAGCTCCTGCAGTTAACACAGGGTAAATCCTCAACACTGATTAACAAGGAGATAGCCAAGATCACGCAAACCATCGAATCCTACCTGTTGTCCATAGTTAACCCAGAGTGGGCCGTAGCCATCGCCATCAGTCTTGCCCAGGATGTCCCAGAAGGTATGGATTCTTCTTTTAATTGAGCTTCAAATGGTTGGCTGTGTTGTTTTCGTAACTTGTTAAAAAAAAAAAAAAAATGATGCTCCTTTCATTTCCTTCTGTTTCTTTTAAGGAGAAGAAGTATGATAGCTTAGAAATGTATGGGACTCCACTGGCAGTCCAATGGTTAAGATTCCATGCTTCCAGTGCAGTGGGAGGAGTTCGGTCCCTGGTCAGGGAGTTAAGATCCCACATACATGTTGCATGGCATGGCTAAAAAACTTTTTTTTATAAAAGTAAAGAAATATATTTGCCCCCCTGTCCTCACTTGTAGCACTGTCATATGTTAAAGAGGCACCAGTGAGGGGACTTCCCTGGTGGTCCAGTGGCTCGGACTGTGCTCCCAGTGGCAGGGGGTCTGGGTTCAATCCCTGGTCAAGGAACTAAGAGCCCACATGCTGCAACTAAGAGTTCAAACGCCACAACTAAAGATTCTGCCTGCCACAAGTAAGACTTGGAGCAGCTAAATAAATACATTAAAAAAGAAGAGGCACCAGTGAACTAAGTAAGATGCAGTGTTGCTTGCTTGGCGCTCAGTGCCAGAGGCACTGCCTAACTTGAGTATAAACTCATACTCTCTCATGTCTAATCATACGTACTTTCTGTAACGAAACCTTAGACACTGTCTCATGGTCAAACAGGTATACAAACACTTAAATAACTTATGAGTTATATAACACTTATATAAACTTGCCGTGTTTTCAGTTGTAACAAAAGTTGAAAATAAGTAATTTTTCTAAATGCTCATTTGTCAAAAACTGGTTAAAAAAAATAAAGGGTATTCATAGAATAGAGTACTGTGTAGGTGATTTGGAAAGATATCCGAGATATATATTCAGTGAGAACAACAGATTATGCTCCATATATGATCTTATCCCATTTGGGATAAAACACTTGTACACACGTGTGCACACTTGCACACAGAGAACTTCTGGAGGAATGTAGAGGTCTAGGGAATGGGAATAGAAGCTGCAGAGATGGCCCTCTGTGGACTGTGCTTCCTGCTTTGTCTCCTGTCCTGCTTAAATTGTTTTTTTACAGTGAGTATGCCTTCCTGTTGTTTTAAAACTGGCTAATTTGACTAAAATACATTGTCTTGAAAGGATTATGATTTCTTTTAAGTCTTTTCTTTATCTCTTTAGGTTCCTTCAAGATGTCCAGTTTGAAATTCTGCCTATATTTAGCTGAGAGGTGGCTTCAGAATATTCCATCTCAGGTGAGTCTGAACTGTAAGATGGGAGGCTCCTCTTTCTTTCTTTCTTAAATTGAAGTATAGCTGATTTACAATATTAGTTTCAGGTGTACAACATACCGATTCAAAATTTTCATAGGTTATACTCCGTTCATAGTTATTATAAAATATTGGTCTGTATTCCCTGTGCTGTACAGTGTATTCTTGCAGCTTATTTACTTTATTCATGGTAGTTCATGCCTCTTATTCTTGTACCCCTCCCAGCTTTCCTCTCCCTACTGGTAAGCACTAGTTGGTTTTCTCTATCTGTGAGTCTATTCCTGTTTTGCATATATACTCATGTGTATTTTTTAGATTCCACAGATAAGTGATGACATCATACAATATTTGTCTTTCTCTGTCTGACTTATTTACTAAGCATAGTACCCTACAGGTCTGTCCATGTTGCTGCAAATGGCAAAACTTCATTCTTTCTATGGCTAAGTATATTCCTTTATATATATATATGTATACCTCCAGTACTCTTGCCTGGAAAATACACACACACACATCACACACTGTATCTTCTATAGCTGTTTATCTCTCAGTGGACACTTAGGTTGCTTGTATATCTTTGCTATTATAAATAATGCTGTTACGAGCATTAGGGTGCAGGCTCTGCTTTTTTTTTTTTAAGGTTCACATTTCTATTTCTTTTTTAAAACTTATTTTTAATTGGACGATACTTGCTTTACAACACGGTGTTGGTTCCTGCTGTACCACAGTGAGAATCAGCCATAAGCATACATATATCCCCTCCTTCTTGAACCTCCCTCCCCTGCCCTCATCTCACCTCTCTGGGTTGTCAGAGTCCACTTTCTTTTTAATTTAAGTTGTGCTCTCTAGCATCCCTTTTCAGCCCACCCTGGTGATAGATATTTTCAAGGGTTGGGGACCTAAACTGGAGAAAGAAAATGAGGCTTGGTGTAGATTACTAAGGTTGTAACTAAGGCAGGAAGGGACCTTGATTGATAAAGATAGATTCTTAGTCTCACTGAAGATTTAGAAAACAAGTTTCTGTTTGCTTGGAATTTTTTAAAAGGATGAGACACGTGAAAAAGCTGAAGCTCTGCTGAAGAAGCTTCATGTTCAGTACCGGCGATCAGGCACGGAAGCTGTGCTCATAGCCCACAAGCTGAACACTGCTGAGTATTTAAGAGTGATCGGAAAACCAGTCCATCTCATTGTCAGTCTGTACGAACATCCCAGCATAAACCAAAGAATTCAGAATTCATGTGGGAAAGATTATCCTGGTGAGGGCAAAACTCTTTTTGTATCTTTCCATCCAAGGAGAATTATCCTTTTGATTCCCTGGTATCTTGCATTGAAAACTTGGGGTTCTTTTTTTAATTCTTTTTTTTTTCTTTTTTTAATTCTTTATCTTAAATATCTTAGATATTCACACAGCTGCTAAAGAAATAGCTGAAGTCAATGAAATTAATTTGGAAAAAGTCTGGGACATGTTGTTGGAAAAATGGCTGTGCCCGTCCGCCAAACCTGATGAAGTAAGTGCTTGCTTTGATGGTGTCTGTTGTTGAGTATGAGCCAGTGGCGTCTTCTCAAAGAAGAGGGTGATTATTTGTCTCGCCATGATATGACTTCTCATTAGAAGCACAGGCTCTTAGAAGAAGGAACATTTGAGCATTTTAATACCTCTGTTATCTGATGAGTTTTAATGAAGTTGTTTACTTTTTCTTTTCCTTTAAATATTATTTTGCAGCTAGTCTGTCTTTTCTTTTTTCACTTGCCAGTACTTTTTTAATTGAAATATAGTTGATACATTCTTCCTTTTAATTGATGGTTTCAGATGAACTGTTATATAATAGAAGTGGCCTATGCTTAGACTTTATGGTCATATGATTATTTTTTATTTAGAAACAAGTTTAAAGGTACAGAAAAGTTGGAAGAATAGTACAAAAGAATTAGCTGTGTATCCTCCACCCAGATCTGTCAGTTTTTAAACATTTTGCCACATCTGCTTCGTCATTCTCCCTATAATATGTTTACCCATAACATTTTTCCGAACCCTCTGAGAGTAAATTCCATGTGTCATGCCCCTTTACCCTTAATAATTAGGTGTGTAATTCAAAGAGCAAAGATTTTTCTCTCATTGAACCACAGTATAATTATAAAAATCAGACACGATTTTGATAGAGTATTGATAAAATACATATATGTATATGTTTGTATACTTGAATTTATGGTCCATGTTACAGTTTAACCAGTTGTGCCAATGATGTTCTTTATAGTAATTTTCTCCCCTGAGACCAGGATCTAATCCTGGGTTATGTGTTGTATTTGTCATGTCTGTAATTTCTTTTACTCTAGAACAGTTCCACAACTTTTCTGTCTTTCATGACACTGACATTTTTGAACAGTTCAGGCTTGTTATTTTGTCAGCGGCCCCTCCCCTTGGGCTTTTCTGTGTTCTCATGATAAGACTGGAGTTTTGCATTTGGGGCAGTATGTTACCTGGGTGATAGGGTGTCCTTCCCAGGGTATGAGGTTTAGAGGCACATGATGCCTCTTTGCCCAAATAGAGGATGTGAATTTAGATAACTTGGTTACACTGTTGTTTATTTCTCTCAGACACAGTTACTATATTTCCTTTTGTAATTACTAAGGGAGCTGTTTTGAAACAGTGTAATATCCTGCTCTTCTCCACATTCCTCCCTGCACCACCCATAGCCCTTACTTCTTTTGTATTGATGATTCTTACTTGACTCTTACCTGTGCTGAGACTTTGTCTTTTTTGGAGGGTGCAGACTTTCTGGTTTGCAAAATGTCTCATTCTGGATTTATGTTTCTGATGTTTCTCATGATTAGATTCAAGTTATGGATTTTTAGCAATAATATTCTGTAGGTGATATGTTCTCTTCAGTGTATCACGTAAGGAGACACATAATGTCAGTTTTTTAGAAATAATATTAGCATCTAAATTTGTGATGGGATTCAGCATTCCAAATGCAAAATTCTCTGCACCGTTTCTTCTCAGTTTTCAGGGAGAACTTACTTAAGGAGATTCTGTAATTCTTCTGTTCACCTAGGCAGGTATCCTTAGAAAAAAATGTATTTGTAAACAAATAGTATAACTGATGTGACATTAGCTTTTCAACTCATGGTTTTTATATCACTTGTAATTCAATTTAATAAGTATTTTTTAAGTGTTTACCAAGAGCAAGGACCATGTATCAGTGGAAACAGAAGAATCTATGGTTGACACTCAAACCCCCATGTTTTAACTTAATGCATAAATCTGGAACACTAAACTGAAATCCCTGTGAGACTAGAAACTGTATTTATACACGTAATGCACCTAATGCATTTCTGTGTAAGTCCCCATAAATATATACTGAATTAATGGACAACTCATACAATTCACAGTCCTTTCCTTTTAAAAGTTACCCAATGAATGTAAACTCCAGGAGGACAGGAATATTTCTTTTGTTCACTCAGGGAACCCATGTTCCCAGAATTATGCCTGGTGCATGGTAAGCACTCAGTATGTATTTGTTGACCGAATGAATTTGAGTAAACCCATTTTTAAAGCAAGAATCTTCTCATAAAGTGATGAATTACACTAATTTCTTATCTGTAAATGTAATTGTTTTATAAGTCTTTTTTTTTTCTTTGTTGTCACCAAACATGGAGGTGCTGGGAGTTGAACCCCAGGCCTTGTGCACACTAAGCATGCACTCTGCCACTGTACCACCCCTCCTGTAAATACAGTTTTGCATGTTGGACTTTTTCATTTAATAGACTTTCATAATCTTATGTAATCAATCAATTTTCTTCTGTTTTTAACTTGTTTATCCACTTTTTCAAAGACACCATCAGAATTGTTTGAACTTCAAGAAGATGAAACACTACGAAGGTATTCTTCCTTTACTTATATTTGTCTACACCCTGTTGCCCAATAGGAATCTTACCAATGATTTTAAAACCAGTGGTTTTAAAAAAGGCTTTCTTAGTATAACTTGGATCAGAACCTCTGAGAAGAATCAGTTCACTGACACAGGACTATGAGTGTGTTTAAATATCTCCAGTCAAATAAATAAGAAACAACCAAGATCCAGGGTTTCTGAATCCTCTGTGAGTTCGTACATTTAGCAGAGAATGTACTGTGAGCAAAGGAAAACTCTTGTGTAGCCAGGACTCTGACCCCAGACTTGGATGTGTTCTCTGTCCCTGTCAAGCTAGGCTGGTTCAGATATGGGCCACCAGGATTCCTTTTTCACGTCTAACCTAAGACAGACCCAGAAAGGCACACTGGTGTCACGTACTATAAGTCTGGTTGGTAATGGCTTGCTCTCTTGAGCAGACTTATCGGTGCTCAAATCAGAAAACATGGTAATCCGTTAATGACGCTTGGCTTAGGCATGGGAGAGGGAGTGGTGGCATGCATGCCAGCTTCTTGCCGTTTTGGTGTAGGCCAGAAGTGTCAATGGTCGGGTCGCTCATGAAGCTCTACACCCCACATCAGCCGTGGAGATCCTATAGTAAGAGAGGGTATAGGAAGATAAACCCCAGAAAAGGATTTCTCCTGATCTGGGCAGAACTGGTCTAGTACCCCCTCCAGGCTCTCCTTCCCTCTGGGCACTCCCTCGTCTTTGCTTAGTCCTTCAAGAGCAAGAACACCTTTGAGCAAGAGGAAGCTCCTGGAGCATCTGACCAAAGCAGCCAACACGGAAAGGCTTAGGGGGAATAGTTCATAGAGAAAACTTCCAAGATGGAGATCCCAGAGAGTAATTCATGGCAATTTCATAACTTCCTGTCTTTTCCCACTAGAATCTCTATCCCTTTTTCCTCCAATTTGCCTGATCCATCTTGCCCTTCTCTTGGGGGCTGGGGGGAAGGCAGGCAGTCTGCCCTGCGTCCCGAGGTTAAAACGTGCCACTAACAAGGTCCTGTGAATTAAAACACAAGTTTCCATGTATAGTGGTGTTCAGTGTACTTTGCAGCTATGGTTTGTATTAATTTCTTAACCAGAGAGATTTAAACTATCAGAGGTTGCTTAGCCATTTCCTAGATGAGAAGAGTGAGGCCTATCTTTTGTGTCTTTATTATCTTCTTTAGCTGTGAAGGAACCCAAGAACAGATTAAGCATCCTTTAAAGAGGAAAGTAAACAGTGGCCTTGACCCATAGCCCTTCAGGCCTTTGTTTGGGCTGTCTGATGCTGTTTTTTTATGGATAATAAAGCAAGTCTCTAATCAGTCACTAAGTTAAAATCTAAATGTAATAAAATATTTTTTCAGAGTCCTGTATCTCCTTCTGTCTCGTCCAGTTGATTATAGTTCAAGAATGCTGTTCATCTTTGCAACATCAGCCACAACCGTAAGCTCTAAAAATTTGGTCAGAACTCATTTTTGTATCTCATATTTCAGCTTAACATTTTTTCCCTGCATATTTACTATTGACAGATGACTAAGATAATGCTTTCTCTGTACTTTCTCGAACTATGTCTTACTCTGTAGATGAGGTTTGTAGTGTCTGCTGAGCTCCATTTAGTGCTGGCTGCAGAAACATCCTATTTTGCAAACTGAGTGGTGCAAGCTTTGGCAGTTCCCACGGGTTATCCATGTTCACTGTCCTAACACCCTGGTCCAGTGTTAGTCATTCAGTAGTGTCCAATTCTTTGCAATTCCATGGACTGCAGCCCACCAGGCTCCTCTGTCCATGAGATTTCCCAGGGTAGAATACTGGAGTGGGTTGCCATTTCCTTCTCCAGGGGATCTTCCTGACCCAGGGATCGAACCCAGGTCTCCCGCATTGCAGACACTTTACTGTCAGAGCCACCAGGGAAGCCCCCAGTCACATTCCTAATACCAGGGACCCCCAGCCAGCAGGCGTGAGAGAAGTCTCCACTCTGGTCTCCAGGCCCTGCCTGACCTGTCGCACCCCCTCCCACTAAACTCTTAACTAGTCAGAACTTCCCCTTATCCCTAAAAGCATGTGACTTCTTTGACCTTCAGGCCTGTCTGTATGGGAATGCTCTCTGGGGAACTTTCCTTAGCACTTCATGCTCTCATTGCTGAAGGCTCAGGTTTGCTCTCTGGTCAGGGAGCTGAGATCCCACAAGCCACAGGACGTGGGCAAAAAAAAAAAAGTGCACTCTGAGGCAGTTGGAGCTGAGGGAAAGGAAAGATGTAGGTCAAAGGATAGAAGGAAGAAAGAGGGAAAGGCTAAGATGCTGATCGTTTGTTCTTGATGACAAGCAGCGTGAAGGACCTCCCTCTTTCTCTTGCATCTTAGTTTATCTGATAGTTATCCTGGCAAGTAAGTAAAAATGATATTCCTTGAAAAAGTACCAGGTTCAGCTCCCAGCTCAGTCATACAAGTGCTTTTCCCTGAGAAAATCCTCACACCGCGTTGTGTTTATGTGTACTTCCTGTCATGTCACGTAGACATTAATGAAAGCATTTTGATTAATTAATAATGTGTATGCAAATGTGAACTCAGTTATATATTAATTTTTACTACTTCATCAAGAACCCTCTTATGTGGACATCTCCCTTATTTTCAATACTGAAAATGTGAAGAATGCAGTGGCTTTCACAGCAGTCGGGTGTTCCTAGCATTTACCCACCAGTGCTTTTGCACCATGAGTGCAAATATTGGGTTGGTCAAAAAGTTTGTTCGAGTTTTCCCATAAGATGTTAAATAACATCTTATGGGAAAAACCTAACCTGAACTTTTTGGCCAACCGGTATTAACAAAGTGTAAATGGTAGAGCCCATCATGGTATTATTATGAAAGTGGTTCTCACCCTGTTCTTTCTGAAAGACTGTGAGGAACCCTTCAGCCCTCAGGCAGGGGACCATGGAACACAATTTGAGAACCACTGAACCCCCTCCCCCAAGGGCAAACATAGACTTGAATCTTTCTTTTTTTTTTTTCCCCTAATTTGGCCATGCAAATGGCTTGAGGGATCTTAGTTCCCCCACAAGGGATTGAACCTGAGCCCTGGGCAGTGAAAGTGCAGAGTCGTAACCACTAGACTGCCAGAGAATTCCTGGCTTTAATCTTTTAAAAACCAACATGGCTCAGGTCACCTAAATTGAAGCTCAGTTACCCAACTAAAACCCACGGGTGCAGCTCTGAAACTTCTTTGGTCTTACAGATGCTCAGGATGCACCAGCTCACTTTCGCCCACAGAACTCGAGCCCTGCAGTGTCTCCTCTACTTGGCTGACAAGGAAACTATAGAATCTCTCTTCAAAAAATCCATCGAAGAAGTGAAGTAAGTGGAATTTTTAAAATTGTATTAATAGAAAACGGGTCACTCTTTGGAACCATAACTTTTAAGCCTCTTAGTTCAGAAGATTACATTAGAGGGGCTGTGTCAACAAGGTGCTCTTGCCTCGAGTGTCCTGTTCTGGCAGAGAGGAGACAGGCCCTGAAGGACATCTTGTTTCTCTCGAATCTTTGAGACTTTCAGAAACTGAGTGTTTTCTTCATTTTCCTCCAGTTGATTTCTTTCTAATATTTCTTGACTATATCTTAGAAGCCTAAAACAGACATGTAATAGAGCAGTCCAATATTTCTAAGTGTTGGCTTTTATTTTAAACGTAAATGTGGCTAGTGAGGAGATTCCCATTTCCTGCCTCTGTTTTTCAGATCTTACTTGAAATGTATAACTTTTCTGGCATCGTTTGAGGCGCTGAATATCCCCATCACCTATGAATTATTTTGCAACAGCCCTAAAGAAGGCATGATTAAGGGTCTTTGGAAAAACCACAGCCACGAACCCATGGTATGTACACCAAGATACCTGCAGTGGCGGCCTCCATCGTCTCAGATGCTGCCTGCCACCACTCAGATCCCTGAAAGACAGATCCAAAGAAACCCTTGATTCCTGAACAGGTCTGCTGTTCTGAGAGCTTTCCTGTTTTCCTCTCCTGGCTGGTGACACGGCAACTTGGAAGTTGCCTTACCTCTCTCCCAAAAGCCTAAGGCCTGAAGCCATCCCTTCCTACCAGGGCAGGGTGGTGGGGGTAACGCTTTTTTAATCTGCCCCAAGCCTGTCTGTCCTCATCTAGACAGACTGTCCTTGTGCAGGAAGTTTTGTTCCTCTTCCTTCTAGTTACCAGTGGGAGTTCAGTCTCTGAGGCAGCTGGAACCCAGGGCAGGAAGGATATGGGGCCAATAGGCAAACTGTTCTAGGACACAAGAAACAAAGTGGGGAGGAGGAGGAGCCTGAGATGCTGTTTGTGAGTCCATAACATCAAGAAAGAAAAATAATTTTTTTCTTTCCCTAGACAGATGAGGGTCTTCATTGAAATTAGGCAGTAGACACAGGTTGGCTGTAAGCATATTTTGTCTTCAGCTATCCTACCTTTTCCAAAGATGGTTGAATTTACTGGTGTCTTGATACAGTATTTTTTTTTCCCCTGCTTCAGGCAGTAAAGTTGGTGACTGAGCTTTGTTTAGAATACAAAATCTATGACCTGCAGCTTTGGAATGGACTCTTGCAAAAGCTTCTTGGCTTCAATATGGTAAGTAAAACTCAGTGCCTTAGACTGCGGTATATTTTAAAGATTTTGCACAGCATCTCCTAAACATTTTGCACTGATACTTGTTACTGAACAGAAGTATGTGGAAAATGTTCACTCTCATTTGGTTCATGCCCAACTTAAAGAATGTGGCATGAGGCCAGAGAAAGTGCAGTCTCAAAACTGACATAAATTTCACTTGAAACATACTGAAGATTCCCTGATGTCTTTTGATGTTTGTGGATTTATAGGTGACCTTCTCTGCTGACCCTCAGAGAAGATACATTTTCCTGATATTCTTTGTGAAAGTTTCAGACTCCTAGATTGGACTTTGGAATTTTTCATTTGGTAATCTTCAGAACTTTTGTTTCATTTTTTCAGATTCCTTATCTAAGGAAGGTTTTAACAGCCATTTCTAGCATCTATCCTCTGTGGCAGGTATGTAGTTTTCTAAAATAAATTTTATAGAATTTAATCTTTAGACTCACTGACTTTGTGACTCACAGGTACCCTGGATTAAGTAGTCAGTTCCTCAGTGAAGCTGCAGGGTGCTGTTCTATTAAAATGGTGCCTGGACCAAGAATACTCAGCTCAGACTTTGCCTTCCCCAAGACATCACTTCCCCAAGTCCCCTAGGCCTCATGAATCACATCTCCATTCATGCCCTTAAAATACATGGGCTCAACTATAACTCTGGTCGTGGTATAATTTATTTATTTTTAAAACATTTATTTACTTATTTATTTGGCTGCATCAGGTCTTCGTTGTGGCATTTGGGCTTAGTTACCCTGCAGCATGTGGGATCTTAGTTCCCTGATCAGAGATTGAACCCCTGTCCCTTGCATTGCAAAGCAGATTTGTAACCACCAGACACCAGGGAAGTTCTGGTATAAATTATTTAAATCACACATGTGACTGCCCATCTTGAATTTTGAAGATTCCTAAAGTCAGAAACCCTGTCTTATTCATCTTTTCTGCATTTCACGTGTTGTTCACATACACAATCACTGTACATATATGTAATACATGTAATATATAATATGTGAGTGCTGAGTCACTTCAATCCAGTCATGTCTGACTCTTTGTGACCCTACGGACCGTAGCCCACCCGAAATATATATTTTATTCTTAGTTTGATAACTTAGAACATATGCTAAGTAAAACGTGAAAATTTTCCCTTACCACTTCCCTTCATAATCTCCCCAGGAGTGACTCCTGTTGACAGTTTCCTTTGTTCTCTTCTAGAGTTTCCTAGTATCATCTAAGCAGGTGTATGTGTACGTGCGTGTGTATATTGTGTGTGTGTGTGTTCATTTTTGTACATATAAATTAAATCACATTCCAGATGAAGTGTTTTTTTCCATGTAACGATGGTATCTTGGAGATTGTTTCCTATTAGCATGTACAGATCTCCTTTTTTATTGAGATATAATTCACACGTAAAATTTACCCTTTTAAAGTATACAATTAAGTGGCTTTTAGTATATTCACAGACTCGCAGATAGAGAATACAAAGAAGTGATTACCAGAGAGAAATGGGGAGTGGCAAATTAAGGCTATAGGACTAAGAGATAGAACTACCATGTATAAAACAGATAAGCAGGACTTTCTTGGTGATCTAGTGGCTAAGGCTGCACTTCCAAGGCAAGGGGCCCCGGTTCAATCCCTGGTCAGGGAACTAAATGCCACCACTAAGAGTTCATGTGCACAGTGAAGATCTTCGATCTTTCATGCTGCATCTAAGACCCAGTACAGCCAAAATAAATAAACAAAAACAGATAAACAGCATGGACGTATTACATAGCATAGGGAGTTATAACCATTATCTTATAATAATCTTTAGTGGAGGATAATCTGTAAAAATACTGAGTCACGATGTTGCATACCTAAAATTAATATTATAAATCAACTATAATATAGTTTTTTTAAATATAAGAGAGTATTTTGCAGAGCAAAAAACAATAATAAATCAGCCAGGATTATGTGTTAATATCCTAAAATATATAGTATGAGGAATATTCTAGAATCTTGATGCTCTAGAACAGGGAAATAGCAACTTAAGATTTTGGTCTTAAGGTCAAGAATATAAGCCCTTAAATGTATATAGTTCTGTGACTGCAAAGCAGAGTTCATAAGACCCCAGACATAAGTTCTCTGATACACGTGTCTCCACAGGTCCCCTACTTCGGCAGAGCTTGGCAGTGTGTGGTTCAGATACCACTGCTTTCAGGTATTTTTCTGTCCCCTGAAATGTTGACAGTAGCCTTTTATAGTTTTGTATATAGACACATTATTGGGTTTGTTTTGGTTTCTTTGTGTGTGTGGTTTTTTTTTTTAGTGTGGACCATTTTTAAAGTCTTTCTTGAATTTGTTACAATATTGCTTCTGTTTTTTATGTTTTGGGTTTTTGGCCACAAGGCCTGCCAGGATCTTAGCTCCCCAACCAGGGTTCAAACCTGTGTCGCCTGCATTGGAAGGCAAAGTCTTAACCAGTGGACCACCAGGGAGGTTCCTAAACACATGATTGTTGCTTTTTATTTTCAGCCTCTTGTCCTTTAAGCCCCAGTCAGCTGTCAGATTGTTGTGAGAGTCTCATTGCTGTTCTAGAGTAAGTAAAATATTTTTCCTACCTCCCAAATCAAATTTGTTGCTTATAAAATTCCTTTCTAATAAACGTACCTTATGAGTAATGCCTTTTTCCTAGGAAGTTAAGCACACGACTTGATTGAAAATAAAATATCTCTATTATTTTTACAGTGTCTACTTTCTTTGTGCAGTGCAGCTAATGAACTTATATTCAGTACGCATTCTCTAAAATTTGTACCTAGTTTTAATGTAAATATAGAGTACCTTTTGTGATTACTGTAAGTCATATAGTTAGATCATAGATTTTTAGTCTTCTAAGTATTTGTTGCTCAACATGTATAGACTTAAATCCGACAGGTTATTAACTAATTAACATGCTCTCTTGAAGATGTCCAGTTTCAGATGACCTCGACATGATCAGAGTGGCCAGACAGTATGTCCAGTTAGAGCTTCCGGCTTTTGCATTAGCGTGTCTAATGCTCATGCCCCACTCAGAAAAAAGGCACCAGGAAATAAAGGTATCTGACAAATTACTCATCTGGGGCTGCCAAAGAGGTGGAAGGTCTCACATTGCATGTCCCCTGCCAAAGATAGCACTTCGTTTTCATCAAACCTGTAAAGCATGAGTAGGGTAGAAGGTTTGTGTTGGGGTCTAGTGGGAGGTATGACTGAAAGATAGATGAAGGCTTATCTTAGAAAGCCTTAAGAGGAGTTTGGACCTTATTCTCTATCAGTGGAAAACAGTGAATTTTCCTGCAAATGCAAAGTGAAATGCTCAGGCGGTATTTAGAGGGAAGTAATCCACTTGGGCTTGATCAGAAGAGAGAGGGAGCAAGAAGTAAAACTCCTAAGAAGCTCTTGCATTTGGATAGAAATTCATCTCACCTGATGCACATACACCAGCCTTGTGACTAGGCCAGGGAAGCTTGAGGAGGTGAGTGCCCAAAGGAGGGTGGTGGCAACAAAAACAAACCAGAGGAAGATGGCTTGAGTGCAGCTTGACTTGGTGATTAGTTGCGGAAAATAGAAAAGTCAGGTTGTGTGTGGGTGTCTGACAAAGGCACATGAGCATTCTGAGGACAGAACTTTTAAAAATAGCTCCCATCCCCTTTATACTATAGAATAAATAGAACAAAGCATTTTGAACTGTTTTACAATGATTTCCCCATGGGTAGATAAGCCACTTCATAAAGATCTATATAAATGAACACACATATTTTTTGTCACATGCTCTATTTGTTTCATTTTTTTCCCAAAGCCATCTGTGCCTGTCCTTGACTTTGTTCTCTTTTGACTAGTCTTAAACTCATCTGTTGATGCTTTTCAGAGTTTTAGTATTTAAATAGATTCCTTCTGGCACTTAGGATGACAAAATGTTTATTAAACAGCTCTTTGCCGTTGAAATAGTTATTTGTAAAATGCTTTTTCCTTACTTCAGTAATTTTGTTCTTGTTGTTGTTATAGAGGCGGTCTTTTTTCTGTACTAGATACGCTTTAAGATATTTCAAATGTAAATACGAAAACCTTCCAGGTTTGACAGAAATTAGTAGTGATTATACTTTTCTATTAATTATATTTTGACTTTTTTTTTCCTCCAGAATTTTCTGAGCTCGTGTGACCCTCAGATCATTTTACAGCAATTAGAGGAGCATATGAATACTGGCCAGTTGGCAGGGTTTTCACATCAAGTAAGTGGCAGTTTCCTCTCCCTTTTGTTATGAAAAATTTGTTATTAGGAGGTAATCAATTTTCCCCAAACCAAGATTAAGCTGAAAACTCACCATCTCCATCTGTTTGTTAATGTATACAATTACGTCACTCTCATTAAAGCCTCAGTAAATTTTTAAAAGTCAGACACCCTGGGTGTCCTGTTTACTTCTGTGCACAGTGGAAAATCTGTAGCCTTCAATGCTTGTCACTGTGAACAGATTTTCCTCAAAAAAAATCCTGAAATGCTTAACAACAACAACTTTTAATTTATTCACTGTATGCTAAAATGGGCCAAAGCAGTCCCCCCCACCCCCCAGCCCACTGCCTCAAAAGGAAGGCTTAGTCACAATGCAGTGATTATTTAACATCTAATTATCACAAATGCTTTGATGTTGAAGGAGACAGTGTGGCATTTAACACATTTTGAATATGATGATACCTGTTATTCTATAGATTAGAAGTCTGGTGCTGAAAAATATCATAGATAAGAAGGAGTTTGGGATTTTGGCAAAGACAAAATACTTCCCAGTGTTGAAATCACACATGATGAATACCAACAACATCACTGAACTCGTAAACTATTTGGCAGATGAGTTAAGGTAAGTTGATAAAATTTTTTTAAAAACAACTTAATGTAAAAAAAACAATTTAATGTAGAATATCCTAAAATTTATCTTTACTTTGGAGGAAGATATCAGATAATTATAAAGCTATTTGGTTGTAATTAAAGCTCTGAATATTAAACTGTAGCATCACTACATTATGCATACCATACTGCTAACACATACTCAGAAGTAGCTGTTTTGTAACCCAGTCTCTTGGAACATGAACTTAGAATCAGACAATTATTCAAGCTGCCTGAAATCCCAAAATAGGCATCTCACAGTCCTGCTCTAAAACCCAACATTACAACTTTACTCCTTAGACACTTGACTAGAGGCATCGACAACTGGATATAACATCATTTTTGCTAAGCTTATCTAATTTTCCAGTACCCACAAGTTTAGAAATAGTATCCCTTGGGATGGTGTTGGGAGCAGATTTGGAAATTAAAAAGAAGGGCAAAATGAGTTGGCACTGAAAAAAGAGAAAGCTCAGTCAGGACTGAAATGTTTCCAGATCCATCCCTACGTTTGTTTGGTCTAACTGTGCTGATCCCTGGAAAGTGTCTCTTTCTTAGTAGCATGCCATGGATTTCTTTTTCTTTTCTTTTTTAAATTTTTATTTCTTTTTTTATTTGGCTGCACCGGGTCTTAGTTGCAGCATACAGGATCTTTAGCTGTGGCATGCGGAGTCAGCATGTGGGATCTTAGTTCCCTTTCCAGGGATCAAACCCTGGTCCCCTGCATTGGGAGCATGGAGTCTAAGCCACTGGATCACCAGGGAAGTCCCATACCGTGGATCTCTTTCTGCTTGTTTACCGCTTGTGATCCAGCCGTAATTACAGGTTGTCATTTATGAACAAGTAGTATTTTTTGCGGTGCGTTGATATACTACGCCGCACATACTTTAGGTGTGTCATGTGATAGATCTTGCTGTACACCTGTGAAGCCACTGCCATAGTCGAGATGGCAGACCTACATATCACCCCCACATTTTCCTTATGCCCTTCTTCTTCTCTTTGGTTTCATAGTTTAGATGACGCTTCAGTCTTTATAACTGAATATTACAAGCATTGTGGGAAGCCCATACCACCAGGCACCACTCCCTGTGAAACTCTGAAGGTAAATCTGGCCCAAGTTACTGGGTTTTAACCTGACACCATTTCTGTTTCTAGGGTCTTGATATTGAACCAGCCTGTTGTGAAGATAAATGTGTTTTTATGTGCAAACTGCCTGTATTTTCACATTTCACTTTTTGTATGACAGAGTCCCAGACTCAGAATCAGGAGGTCTTGGTTCCACTCATTTGTGCCAGGAAGCAGCCATGTGGCCTCAGGCCAGTTGCTGTACCTGAGTGGCCTGCAGTTTTCAGATCTGGCCCTCCCAGCCTCTCAGGTGCTCTCAAGAATCAGGACTCCTTGTGGAGTCTTGTTTTTAATACAGGAGCAGGTGACAAACCAAGTTTTATTGTATTTACTTATTTGGCTGCACCTCAAAGCTTGTGGGATCTTAGTTCCCCACCGAGGGACTGAACCCCGGGCTCACAGCAGTGCAAGTGCAAAGTCCTAACCACTGGACCACCAAACTAAATTTCAAAGCACATTGATTAATGTTGTGCTGGAGTTTCCATTGCTTTTATTTCTTTTTCTTTAATTAGCTAAGACATACATGTCCAGTATAGAAAAACAAAAATCTGGAGGAGAAAAAAATAATAATAACAAAAAAACTGAACACTTGAAATCTCAGTAACCAGAGATAAGATCACTGTTTACATGTTCGTGTGCATTCTTCCAAATGCTTTTGTGTATAAAAACCACACATAAATCATTTTTACTCTTGTTCTGAACTTAAGTATAAGGTAAAATTTTTCATTTTGATTGTGTTTTGGTAGTTTTAGTAAACATTATTAGGTTATTATGGTTTTTTCTTCCCTCGGTCCAGATCAAGCATATTAAAATATTTAGCCTACATTTTGTTAACATTCATTAGTAACTTCTTTCGTTCATTTCCAGTCTATTGTGATCAATGACATAAGATTACCTTTTTCAAAATGGGAGAGTATTGATTCAGGAGACAAGTTTGTGGCCCTTAAAATGTATCTGTTTTTCTCTGATCATAATTGTCTAAAATGCAAAATAACCTCATACATAGATTTTTAGCAATATAGTTGTCTTTTCTGTAGTTTGTCAAACAATTTTCTATTTAAAACACTGACACTCATAAAAATGCTTGTGTTTCTTCCCATTTAGATGTTTAATGGATCCTAATAGATCAAAGTTTTTTCAAGAAGAACAAGAAGTTTGGAATCTGTTAATAACTGACACTATTTATTACAGTTTTTAAATTGTGCAATCTGTGTGCAATAGCTATTGTCAAATATTCCCCGAGAAGTAATAACTAAGATGCTTAGTAACAGCAGAACTGCCTCATAAACAACTCATGTCCCAAATTAATAAATCTTTTCCTTGCCAGTTACGTGCATAACTGGTAGAGACTCTCTCAGTGTTTTTGTACTGTATATGAAGAAAAGTATTTTGCTCTCCCAGTAAGTAAAGCAACTGCTTACATCCTTTTCTTCTACCTATGTAAATAAGAATATCAGTCTCTTTTTTTTTTTTTAAGTCTTTATTGAATTTGTCACAATATCGTTTCTGTTTTATCTTTTGGTTTCTTGGCCACAAGGCATGTGGGATCTTAGCTCCCCGACCAGGGATCAAACCTGTGTCACCTGCATTGGGAGGTGAAGTCTTAACCACTGGACCATCAGAGAAGTCCCAGAATATCAGTCTTTTTAACTGATAGTCATTTGAGTAAATATGTCTATAATCTTTGCTGCCGTGCATATCCATCAGTGGCCAGCTACATGTACAGAAACCACTCTGGATAGTAGAAGCGGAGAAGGATTGAGTGTCAGGAACTGATTACAAAGGTGTCAAGAGGACTGAAAGGCAAAAGGGAGATGAAGAAGGGGCACTGGAGAAGCCGAAGGAAAGGAGCTATTAGCCTAACATCAGAACCTACCTTTGGGGACTTCCCTGGCGGTCCAGTGGTGAAGACTCAGTGCTTCCCATGCAGGGGGCTCAGCTTCCATCCTTGGTCCAGGAGCTAAGATCCCGCAGCAGCACATAAAGTGGGGAAAAAAAGAGAAGAAGCTGCTTTGGCTCCGAGCCGGGGGTGCCGCTGTTCCAGAGACTGAGCCTCCTCCCCCGGCACTGCTGCCCCTGCAGCCCTTGGTTATCCTCCGCTCGTGCTGCACTGCCAAGCCCCCTCCAGTAGGGGAAAAAACAGCAGCATTTTGCTTTCAGCAACCTTCTAATTCCCGTGCCTGTGCCAAGAAATGACAGAGCTAAACAGAAGCCATCTGGCAAGGAGCCTGAGAGATGAAGGCTGCAGGCTGTAAGCCCCTGGCAGGACAGGAAGGAAGCTGGCTGGAAGGGCTGCGTGAAGCTGCAAACCTTCAGCAGTACCCAGCACACAGAAATGTTAATCACACCTCTTTTGGTTCTACTTGTGAATAAACTGAAGCTGATAATACTAGAATTCATTTGCCTTTGTTTGGCTTGTTGAGAAAAATATTTCTGTATAGGAAAGTCAACGTAATATGATTAAAAACCTGGGTTTTGGATAAATAACAAGTCTGGGTTTGACCCCCCTGGTTCCATCACCTACTGTGATTTCCAAAGGTCTTTACGAAACCCTATTCCTACCAGAAATAGATGTCTCCTTTACTGCATCCTCCCAAAAAGTGGGCAGTTTTTCTTTTTAAACTTTTTGCTAATTTGATCAGTGAAAATAGTGTCTCGGTATTTACGTTTGTATTTCTTTAGCATCTATGTGATTAATCCTTAAGAAAACTGTAATTATAAGGCTGAGCTCACAAGTAGAGCCTGTGATTGTTACTCTTGGGCATAAATGTGCAAGGAACAAAAGGGTCATGTGGTGGCACCAGAACTTAACAAATGGAAATGACCGTTCCCACTTCAGCAGTCCCCAACCTTTTTGGCACCAGGGACCTGTTTTGTGGAAGATAGTTTTTCCACAAATGGGGGTCGGGGGGGCGGGGGTGGTTTCGGGATGATTCAAGCACGTTACATTAATTGTGTGCTTTATTATTATGACATTGTGATGTATAATGAAATAATTACATAGTTTACTATAGTGCAGAGTAAGTGAGAGCCCTGAGCTTGTTTTCTTGCGCTCAAGCAGTAATGCAAGCAATACGGAGTGGAGGTAAATACAGATGAAGCTCCACTTGCTCGCCCGCTGCTCGCCTCCTGCTCTGTGGCCCAGTTCTTAACAGGGCACCTACCGGTACCGGTCCATGGCCCAGGGGGTTGGGGACGCCTGCACTTCCTGGACTCAAGCTGGGCTAAAAAGGATTTCTTTCTCCGTCTTAACACTGGTTTCATCGTTCAGAGTAAATTTCTGGATGTCAACTAGATTTATTGTAGTGATCACTTCATCAAATATACAAATGTTGAGTTATGTACACCTGAAACTATTATTACATGTCAGTTATTCCTCAATACAATAAAATAATTTTAGATTAGGAATCGTATCAAATAAATTGGTGGAAGATGAATAGACATGCACATAAGTTCTGATAGGTAGCAGGTTAGCTTTTTTTTTTATTATTATTATTCTATTTTTCAGCTGTAGCAGGTCTGCTTTGCTGCCTTCGGGCTTTCTGTAGTTGAGGCGAGCAGGGTCTACTCTTCATTGCAGTGTTTAGGCGTCTCATTGCAGTGGCTTCTCCTGTTGAGGAGCACAGGCTCTAGGCACACAGGCTCAGTAGTTGTCATGCAGGGGCTTAGTTACTCCTCAGCATGTGGAATCTTCCAAGACCAGGGATCAAACCCCCGTGGCCCTTGCATCTTCAGGCGGTTTCTCAACCACTAGACCACCAGGTGAGCCCACAGGTTAGCTTTTAATATGCCAATGAAGTGGTTTTTTGCTATATAAATATACTTGAATTTAAGTTCAAATATATAATTAGAATCTTTCTTGTTATGATATTTATTGTATTTTTATTAGCCATGACCATTATTTTTATTTTCCACTCGTCTCCATACAGCCATTCTCCCTCCCTTTCCCTAAGCATATTCTAAAAACTCAGGCTCAGTAGTTGTGGCTCATGGGCCTGAGAGCTCATGGGCTCAGTAGTTGTAGTGCGCGGGCTTAATTGCTCCGAAGCACGTGGAATTCTCCCAGACCAAGAATCGAACCCGTATCCCCCATACTGGCAGGCGGATTTATCCACTACCACCAGGCATGTCAATAGACAAAGATCTTGATGAAATTTGAAAATTTTATATTCTGGGACTTCCTGGTGGTTCAGTGATTAAGACTCCATGCTTCCACTGCAGGGGGTGCTGGTTTCGTTCCTAGTCGGGGACTTAAGATCCCCACATGCCCATGTAGCACTGCCCAAAAAATTATATTTTAAGACAAGAAAAATTGAAACAAAACTTTATCTGCTTGTGTTGGCCTCCTCCCTCCCCTCCTTCATGCATCGTGTGTCTGCATTATGGGTTAACCAGACCTACCCTGTGGCAGAAATACCCACTCAGCCATAAAACCCAATTTTTCTTCTTCTGGCACTAGCCGTATAACTAGAAGATACCATTCCTTTCTCAGTCCTATAAAGTGTCATGATGACCCACCACTGACATTGTATGTGCAGATATCTTCAGTGAGTGCTATGTAAAATGCCAATATATTGGTTTCCTTATAACGATTGGTTCTGTACAGACTGGTCAGACGATCTGGAAAGATACTGGGCCGCACCTAATGGAAGTTTTTAGCTTAAATACTTATGACCTTATTGATGTTACTAGCTATATTACATGTATTCTGCCTAATTCACAAGATTATTGTTTCTTGCATGGCCAAATGCATGACTGATCCTCAGATAAAATGAATGACTTTAAGGTGATGGATAATATTGTTCTATAAGATCAATGATTGTAATAGTGTAGCTCTAGATATGGAAAGAAACAACAGGAAAGAACCATTTTCTAGACCATAGAAGACCAGTAAGACAGGTAGTCCAGAGGCCTTTGGTTATAGCTAATAGGGCCTAGTCCAGTAATGTGTGTGTGTGTGTGCTCAGTCATGTCTGTTTGTGACCCCATGGACTGTAGCCCACCAGACTCCTCTGTCTATGGAATTCTCCAGGCAAGAATATTGGAGTAGGTTGTCATTTCCTTCTCCAAGTCCAGTAATAACACAGCCCCCCGCCCCCTGAAAAAGAAAGGCCCATCAATGAAATCCACCCCTGACCTGGAAATGAACATTCCTAGCATCGTGGGCAATGGCAACCCACTCCAGTCCTCTTGCCTGGAAAATCCCATGGGCGGAGGAGCCTGGTAGGCTGCAGTCCATGGGGTCTCGAAGAGTCGGACACGACTGAGCGACTTCCCTTTCACGTTTCACTTTCATGCATTGGAGAAGGCAATGGCAACCCACTCCAGTGTTCTTGCCTGGAGAATCCCAGGGACGGGGGAGCCTGGTGGGCTGCCGTCTTTGGGGCTGCACAGAGTCGGACAAGACTGAAGCGACTTAGCAGCAGCAGCATCGTGGGACAAATTGGTCACAAAATACCTCCCAAACCTTGATTGCAATTAAGACTGAAAGAAAGGAGTTACAAAATGAATGATGCCCACCGTCCAGTTCTACAAAAATCAAGTCATTAACTGCTGTAGTCACTGACCTACAACACACCCTGAAAGGAATTCAGGGTGAAGATCAAGCTGAGGCACTTTGTGCTCTGGGAAAAGCAGAACTGGCCCTCAGATTGTTAGATATTTTCAGGAGAGAATTTTGTAAACCCAGTTTCTTGCATCTTCCTGTACTTGGAAAGGCACCAAACCCACTATGGTGTCTGTTCCTGTAACTAACCTCAACCTTCTACCAATATGTCTGATAGATTTCATGTCCCCCTTCACTGAAATCACATTGGAATAGCCCTCAGAGCTGTCTGAGTCACCGTCTCCCAGCCTATAATCCTTAGATTGGTTGGAGTAAAAGTTTTCATTTCTTTCTTATAATTGATTTTTTTCATCAATACTCTCTAGGAAGATTTTCTATTTAAAAAAAGGTTCTTTAAGACTTCCCTGGCAGTTCAATGGTTAAGACTGTGCTTCCACTGCAGGAGGTATGGGTCTGATCCCTGGTCAGGAAATTAAGATCCTGCAGGCTGCTTGATACAGCCAAAAATTTAAAAAAACAGTTCTCTCAGTAGATCTACCAGGAAAAGGCACCCTTCTTTGGAGGGTCGAATTCTTTTTTCTTAATTTGGCTGCACCAGGTCTTCGCTATGGCATGCAGGATCTTTAGTTGCAGCATGTGAACCCTTAGCGATGTAGTTCCCTGACGAGGGGTGGAACCCAGGCCCCCTGCCTTGGGAGCACAGAGTCCCACCAGGGACTCCAGGTGGACTCTGTACCACCAGGGAAGTCCAGGGTCACATTTTTTAAAGCACAGTGTTTAAAAACTAAATCTCAGTTGCAGCCCAGTATTTCCTGCCCATATACACCAGGACTTACAAGTGGATCCAGTCTACCTGCCTTTCTAGCCTCAATGTTCCCACTCTTCCCTTTTCTCTGGCCAGCCTCTCCCCTTCCCCAGTCACTTACTAGGCCATAACCATATTTACTTCCTTCCCAAAACTATTAAAAGTACCTTTGTCGCCTTCTCTATTGATCATCTCATTATTCATTAATTTGTCTCCAAACCTTAGAACTGTGCCTCATGTAGGAGACTTTTAATATGTTTGTATGAGATAAGTAAATTTTGGCTACCCATTTTTCAGGGTAAAATTCCTTCCTTGAATGTTTCATGGTCACATGCACACATGAAGGCACCTCATTACACATAACAAAAAGAGAAATTTAGCAACAACTAAATAAGTAAAGACACTATATTTAATTTTCGTGACTCATGCACAGTCTTTCATCATCTCTAGCTTTGCATGAAGTGGCTCATTGCCAATCCTTTGACTAGTTGGAGTAAAGAATCTAATTAGTGGGGCACTCTGCTTGCCCTTTTTAAGGATGGAAAAGCTGGTCTGACAAGATGGAAGATATTCAGTCTTTGTACTGTTTCTTCTGGGGCCCAGAGATTTGGAATCTACTTGCTGTGCTTATGTAAGCACATTGGCTCCCTCCCCTGGGTAGTTTTTGACAGAGCTTTAAGAAAGAGAATAAGACCAAAGAGTTTGGGTGAACACGTCCATCCAGATGGGAGTAGCCAAGTAAGCACACAAATGTGCTTAAGATAACCAACGGGTTCTTTTTAGTTGTTGAATGCTGGTGCCCTAGATATAATAGGCTAGTGATCCCCCAACTTTTCTATGGCATGCCCTTCAGTTAAAAATGTTTGAATATGTACTCCCAATGTATATTCCTTTAGTAGAGATTTTGAAAAGAGGAAATATGAACACATTTAGTATCTTCTAATAACCTATCATGGGAAAAAACCTAAAGCTATATACCTGAAACTAACACAATATTGTAAGTCAACTATAGTTAAATTTTAAAAAAGAAGACAAAGAGGGACTTCCCTACTGATCCAGTGGCTAAGACTCCTCACTCCCAGTGCAGGGGGCCTAGGTTTGATTCCTGCTCAGGGAACTAGATCTTGTGTGTGACAACTCAGGCCCAACACAGCCAAAAAAATAAATATTTTTTAAAAGAAAAATAAAAAATTGAGATTTTAATACTTTCTGCCTATATCCAATGGATTGTCCTGCACACTTCATGTTGGAAACCTCTGGCATAGACAACTTTACTTTGCAATACTCTTAATATTGAGGTGTAATTTATGTATGATAAAGCACACAAATCAAAGTTGGGTTACCTTTTCCCTATGTCTACAGCTGTACAATGATAATCCTTATCAAAATGTAGAACATTCTAACACCCCAGAAGACTACCTGGTGCCCCCTCCTAGATAGAGCATATTTCCCCCATTAATAACCATTGTTCTGACCTCTACCATCATAGATTATTAGTTTGACCTGGTTTTGAACCTTCTTCAAGTGGACTGTTACAGCATCTACTCTAGAGTCTGACTATATTCCTCAACATTTTAAGAGTCACCTATATTATTTTGTATAGCAATATCAGTAGTTCATTCTTTTCCATCCTTGTGAGTATCGTATTGTATTAATGTACCTTAATTTATCTATTCTCTCTCTCTCTTTTTTTTTTTTTTTTTGGCCAGACAGCATGTGGGATCTTAGTTCCCCAACCAGGGATCAAACCCGGTCCCCCTTCATTGGAAGCTTGGCGTCTTAGCCACTGGACTGCCAAGGACATCCCTACCCATTCTACTTGCTTTTTTCTTGTTTGTGCTGGGTCTTCATAGCTGTGCGTGGGCTGTCTCTGGTTGTGGTGAGCAGGGGCTACTCTTCACTGAAGTGCACGGGCTTCTCATTTCATGGCTTCTAAGGAAACAGCAGCCCACTCCAGTATTCTTGCCTGGAGAATCCCATGGACAGAGGACCTGGCAGGCTATAGTCCATGGGGTCGCAAGAGTCAGACATGACTTAGCAACTAAACCTTGTAAAACACAGGCTCTAGGCTCACAGGCTTCAGTAGTTGCAACGTGTAGGCTCCAGGGTGCGTAGGCTTCCATAGTTGCAGCATGCAGGCTCAGCAGCTGCAGCTCTTGGACTCCAGAGCACAGGCTTGGTAGTTGTGGCACACAGGCTTGGTTGCTCCATGGCATGTGGGATCTTCCCGGACCAGGGATCAAACCAGTATCTCCTGAACTGGCAGGTGGATTGTTATCCAGTGTACCACTAGGAAAGTTCCCCATTCTACTCCTGACAGATATCTGGGTTATTACCAGTTTTTGACAATGATGAATGAAGCTGCTCGGAGCACTCCTGTACATGTCTTTGATGGACAGAAGCCTTCATTGAGAGTTTCCCTAATGGCTAGAGAGTAACCCCCACTTGCCACAACTAGAGAAAAGCCCAAGCAGCAATGAAGACCCAGCACAGCCAAAAAATAAATAACATTAAAAAAAGAAGAAGAAGAACACTCACTGATTGTGGGTGTTTTTCCGGGAGTGGAAGTGCTTTAGTAAACATTGCCAAACAGTCTTGCCAAAGTAGTTATACCATCTACACTCCCTCCAGCCATGTGTGAGAGATTACCCCACATCCGTGACAAGACTTTGAATCATCAGTCCTTTTAATTTTATTATTTTTAGTATTTTTAAAATGTGTATTGGAGTTTAGTTGATTTACATTGTTGAGTTAGTTTCAGGTGTACAGCAAAGTGTTTCAGTTATACATATGTGCATATTCATTTTTTTCAGATTCTTTTCTCATATACGGTATCAAAGATATTGAATAGAGTTCCCTGAGGTATACAGTAGGTCCTTGTTGGTTATCTATCTTACATATATATAGTAATGTGTATAGGTTAATCTCAAGCTCCTGATTTATCCCTCTCCTCCCCATTTCCCCTTTGGTAACCAGAAGTTTGGTTTTGATATCTGCTAAGTCTGTTTCTGTTTTGTAAATAAGCTCATTTGTATCATTTTTAAAAATTAGATTCCACATATGGTATCATATATTGTTATTTCTCTGTCTGACTTCACTCTGTATGATAATCTCTAAGTCATCCATCTTGCTACAAATGGCATTATTTTGATCTTTTTTATGGTTGAGTAGTATTCCATTGTGTATCTGTACCATATCTTCTTTATCCATTCATTTGTTGATTGGCATTTAGGTTGCTTCTATGTCTTGGCTGTTGTAAATAGTACTGCAATGAACACTGGGGAGCATGTATATCAGTCCTTTTAATTTTAGCCATCCTGGTGGGAGACCTTACAATACTCTTGATGAAGTGGGAGAAAATGCCAGGACAAACATCTTGTCTTCCAATCTGGTTTATCTCCTCTCACTTTTCCACTTGAGATTTATGGATGAGTTAAATCCACAGTGTATCTGTACATCTCAGAGTCCAGTGGCCATCGTTCTATATGATCTCAACTGGGAAGCATGACAAGATTCTAAATCTGAATTCACGACAGCTAAGTCTTACCATAAACTTTAGCAAAGATTAAAGAGCTACTCAGTGGGTTTTTATTTCTGGCACTCTTTAAACATCCCAAAGCAACCAGAAAACAAGGGTTTGTGCTTTTCGAACAACCAAGGCTTAGTGTTTTTCAGAGGGAATAAAGACATTCCTAGAGCAATTTCTCATTTTGAATTCTCCTTCCGACATCCATAGGACCAAAGAATACAACCTCTAAACTGACTTTCCCTTGGTAAGTAGTCCTACAGCTTGAGAAAAAAAAAGGCTTTTTTGAGATATGGTTCACATACCATACAATTCACCTATTTAAAGTGTACAATCCAACACTTTTGAGTACATCACAAATATATACAACTATCACTACAGTCTTCCCTGGTGGCTCAGATGGTAAAGAATCTGCCTGCAATGTGGGAGACCTGGCTTCAACCCCTGGGTTGGGAAGATTCCCTGAAAGAGGACATGGCAACCAACTCTAGTATTATTGCCTGGAGAATCCCCATAGACAGAGGAGCCTGGTGGGCTACAATCCATGGGGTTGCAGAGTTGGACATGGCTGAGCAACTAAGCACACATATCACCAACCAATTGTTGAACATTTTCATCACCTCTAAAAGAAACTGCATACCCTTTAGCTATCATCTCTCTATCCCCCTTCCCAATCCACACCTCCCAACCAACTGCTAATCTACCCTATGGGTTTGCCTCTTCTGGACATGTGAATATGTAAATAGAATCATATGATATGTGGCCTTTGCAACCACAAGCTTCAGTCATGTTGTAGCAGATGTATCAATACTTTATTCCTTTTTATGGTGGAATAATATTCCATTGCATAGATAGGTCATGCATGCCTGCTAAGTCGCTTCAGTTGTGAGTCTGACTCTTTGTGACCCTATGGACAGTAGCCTGCCAGGCTCCTCTGTCCATGGAATTCTCTAGGCAAGAATACTGGTGTGGATTGCCATGCAATCTCCTCCAGGGGATCTTCCTGACCCAGAGATCAAACCTGCCTCTCTTACATCTCCTGCATTGGCAGGCGGATTCTTTACCACTAGTGCCACCCGGGAAGCCCTGTAGATAGACCACACTTAGTTTATCCATTGATGGAAATTTGGGTTGTTCCACCTTTTGGCTATTATAAAACTACTGCTATATTCTGTAGCTTTTTAGTCACCTTGATACTTTTAGGAGCTTTCGTTGTTGTTATTTTCAATATGTACACATATTGACTTACTCATCCTTAAGATATCAGTTAAGACTCTGTGATCAAGAAAAAATCAAAATATGCATAGAAATGAATGAAAATGAAAACACAACAACCCAAAACCTCTGGGATTCAGTAAAAGCTGTGCTAAGGGGAAGGTTCATAGCAATACAAGCTTACCTCAAGAAACAGTAGAAAAATCAAATAAATAACCTAACTTTATACCTAAAGCAACTAGAAAAAGAAGAAATGAAGAATCCCAGGGTTAGTAGAAGGACAGAAATCATAAAAATTAGGGCAGAAATAAATGAAAAAGAAACAAAGGAGACTGTGGCAAAAATCAACAAAACTAAAAGCTGGTTCTTTTAGGAGATAAATAAAATAGACAAACCATTAGCCAAACTCATCAAGAAAAAAAGGGAGAAGAATCAAATCAACAAAATTAGAAATGAAAATGGAGAAATCACAACAGACAAAACAGAAATACAAAGGATCATAAGAGACTACTATCAGCAACTATATGCCAATAAAATGGACAACTTGGAAGAAATGGACGAATTCTTAGAAAAGTATAACCTTCCAAAACTGAACCAGGAAGAAATAGAAAATCTTAACAGACCCATCACAAACATGGAAATTGAAACTGTAATAAAAAATCTTCCAACAAAAAAAAGCCCAGGACCAGATGGCTTCACGGGTGAATTCTACCAAAAATTTAGAGAAAAGCTAATACCTATCCTACTCAAACTCTTCCAGAAAATTGCAGAAAAAGGTAAACTGCCAAATTCATTCTATGAGGCTACCATCACCCTAATACCAAAACCAGACAAAGATGCCATAAAAAAGGAAATCAGGCCAGTATCACTGATGAACATAGATGCAAAAATCCTTAACAAAATTCTAGCAAACAGAATCCAACAACATATTAAAAAAGATCATACATCATGACCAAGTGGCTTTGTCGCAGGGATGCAAGGATTCTTTAGTATTTGCAAATCAGTTAATGTGGTGTGATACACCACATTAACAAATTGAAAGATAAAAAGCATGACTATCTCAATAGATGCAGAGAAAGCCTTTGACAAAATTGAACATCCATTTATGATAAAAAGCCCTCCAGAAAGCAGGCATAGAAGGAACATACCTCAACATAATAAAAGCCATATATGATAAACCCACAGCAAACATTATCCTCAATAGTGAAAATTGAAAGCATGTCCCCTAAAGTCAGGAAAAAGACAAGGGTGCCCACTCTCACCACTACCATTCAACATAGTTTTGGCCACAGCAATCAGAAAAGAAAAAGAAATAAAAGGAATCCAGATTGGAAAAGAAGTAAAACTCACTGTTTGCAGATGACATGATCCTTTACATAGAAAACCCTAAAGACACCACCAGAAAATTACTAGAGCTAACCAATGACTATAGTAAATTTGCAGGATATAAAATTAACACACAGAAATTCCTTGCATTCCTATACACTAATAATGAGAAAACAGAGAAATTAAGGAAACAATTCCATTCACCATTGCAACAAAAAGAATAAAATACTTAGGAATAAATCCACCTAAAGAAACAAAAGACCTATATATAGGAAACTATGAAACACTGCTGAAAGAAATCAAAGGTGACACAAATAGATGGAGAAATATACCATGTTCATGGATTGGAAGAATCAATATAGTGAAAATGAGAATACTACCCAAAGCAATCTATAGATTCAATGCAATCCCTATCAAGCTGCCAACATTATTTTTCAGAGAACTAGAACAAATAATTTCAAAATTTGTATGGAAATACAAAAAAACCTCAAACAGCCAAAGCAATCTTGAGAAAGAAGAATGGAACTGGAGGAATCAACCTACTTGACTTCAGAGTATACTACAAAGCTACAGTCATTAAGACAGTATGGTACTGGCACAAAGACAGAAATATAGATCAATGGAACAAAATAGAAAGCCCAGAGATAAATCTATACACCTATGGACACCTTATCTTTGACAAAGGACACAAGATATACAATAGAGAAATGACAGTCTCTAACAAGTGGTGCTTGGAAAACTGGTCAACCACTTGTAAAAGAATGAAACTAGAACACTTTCTAACACCATACACAAAAATAAAATGGATTAAAGATCTAAATGTAAGACCAGAAACTATAAAACTCCTAGAGGAAAACATAGGCAAAACACTCTCTGACATAAATCACAGCAGGATCCTCTATGACCCACCTCCCAGAGTAATGGAAATAAAAGCAAAAATAAACAAATGGGACCTAATTAAAAGCTTTTGCACAATGAAGGAAACTATAAGCAAGGTGAAAAGACAGCCTTCAGAATAGGAGAAAATAATGGCAAATGAAGCAACTGACAAATAATTAATCTCAAAAATATACAAGCAGTTCATGCAGCTCAATTCCAGAAAAATAAACGACCCAATCAAAAAATGGGCCAAAGACCTAAACAGACATTTCTCCAAAGAAGACATACAAATGGCTAACAAACACATGAAAAGATGCTCAACATCACTCATTATCAGAGAAATGCAAATTAAAACCATGAGATACCATCTCACGCTGATCAGAATGGCTGCTATCAAAAAGTCTACAAACAATAAATGCTGGAGAGGGTGTGGAAAAAAGGGAACCCTCTTAAACTGTTGGTGGGAATGCAAACTAGTACAGGCACTATGGAGAACAGTGTGGAGATTCCTTAAAAAACTGGAAACAGAACTCCCATACGACCCAGCAATCCCACTGCTGGGCATACACACCAAGGAAACCAGAATTGAAAGAGACACGTGTACCCCAATGTTCATCACAGCACTGTTTGCAGTAGCTAGAACATGGAAGCAACCTAGATGTCCATCAGCAGACAAATGGATAAGAAAGTTGTGGTACATATACACAATGCAATACTACTCAGCTAGTAAAAAGAATGCATTTGGATCAGTTCTGAAGAGGTGGATGAAACTGGAGCCTATTATACAGAGTGAAGTAAGTCAGAAAGAAAAACACCAATACAGTATATTAATGCATACATGTGGAATTTAGAAAGATGGTAATGATGACCCTATGTACAAGACAGCAAAAGAGACACAGATGTAAAGAACAGACTTTTGGACTCTGTGGGAGAAGGCTAGGGTGGGATGATTTGAGAGAATAGCACTGAAACATGTATATTACCTTATGTGAAACAGATAGTCTAGGTTTGATGCATGAGACAGGGTGCTCAGGGCCAGTGCACTGGGATGACCCTGAGGGATGGGATGGGGAGGGAGGTGGGAGGGGGGTTCAGGATGGGGGACACATGTACACCCATGGCTGATTCATGTCAATATATGGCAAAAACCACTACAATATTGTAATTAGCCTCCAATTAAAATAATTAATTAAAAAAAAAATAAGACTCTGTGATGAGGGAACTTCCCTGGTGGTCCAGTGACTGGGACTTGAGTTCCCAGTGCAGGGGGTCAGGGTGTGATCCCTGGTCAAAGAACTAGATCCCACATGCCACAACTAAGACCTGGTGCAGCCAAATAAATAAATATTTTTTAAAATATATGAACAGATTTTTTTCCACTCCCACTCTTATCTCTGGCAGCAATTCTCTACACATACCATGGTATTTCAAGCCATTGCTCTCATCCCCTCTTTGCCTAGCTAGTTCCCACTCATTTTTATTTTATTATTATTGTTTTTACTTTCTGGTCACACCTTGAGACATGTGGGATCTTTTGTTCTCCAACCAAGGATTGAACCTGCACCCCTGCAATGGAAGTGTGGAGTCTTAACCACTGGACCGCCAGGGAAGTCCCCTTACTCATTCTTTATTCTGTGATGTTTACTCAGTATCCAAGTTCACTGGAACTTCTTCAGAGAATATCTTGTTTATATGACTATGCATCTATGTATGAAGCGTTAGGATATTCCTTGCATTCAAATAAATAATACAATGAACCAGGAGAAATGGCATGTCACCAGGACTATTGCCGACTTATTTTTTTCCAACGTTCTTTATATAGACTTGATTTTTTAAGTCTACAGAGGATGTTACTCATAACCCATTCTCTGTTTCATACCTCAGAAGAAGAAGTGGTAATTTACAAAATTTCTTCCTCTTCTTTCCACCTTGTAATACATGCCCTGTGGTTGGTGATTTTTTTGGTCATATGGAGCCAGAATATCTAGGAAAACTTTTGTCATCAAATGATATGAATGCATATGCTGGTGCTTCGATCTCTCTTTCTAAGATGACTCTTAACCAGCCACAGTATACAACATTGATTGTAATAGTTCAATCATACATAGGTTTGCCATGTAAAGATAAGAACTCTGGGGACTTCCCTGATGGTCCTGTGGTTAGGACCCCACACTCTCACTGACAAGGGCCCAGGTCCAATCCTTGGTCAGGGAATTAAGATCCCACAATCTTTAGTGGGATCTTAGTTCCCATGATCTTTTACAGTGTTGTCCCCCCCTAAAAAAAGAAAAAAAAAGAGAATTCTACCTGCTAGTATTTTAATGGGTGGCCTTTTCTCGGCAAGTTCCACGCTTTTGGTTCAACCTAGATTACTGGTGGGATTTTTCTATATTTTCATTTTTATTTCTGGGCTTAGCAAGAATAAAAAGAAAATGTGAGTGGTGAGGGTTGAATGGAAGAGGGAAAGGAAGAAAGAACCAGAAGGATGAAAGCCAGTGGCTAAGCTATACCATCACATCATCTTCATCGAGCCTGCTTAGTTAGGTCTCTCGAAAGGCATCGAGAGAATACTCAAGTTTCTCTCCAATTTGCCCCAAATATCTCTATATTCATTTTCTAGGGCTGCCATACCCAATGATCACTAACTGGGTGCATCAGAAACCTATTCTCTCACAGTCCTGGAGGCCAGAGGTCCAAAATAATAGTGTCAGCAGGACCACTCCCTCCAAAGTCTCTAATGGAAAATCCCTCCTTATCTCTTGAAGCTTTTGGTGGTGCTAGGTGTTCTTTGGCTTTGTCAGCATCACTCCAATGTCTGTCTCCATTGTTGCATGGCCCTCACTACGTGTCTCTCTGTCCTTTTATTTTACTTGTTTTATTTGGCCTAACTGTGGCTTGTGAGACCTCAGTTTCATGACCAGGGCCCCTGGCAGTGAATATCGAGTCCTAACCACTGCACTGCCAGGGAATTCCCCTTTTCTGTCTTTCATATGGACACTTGTCATTGGATTTAGGGCCTATCCTATTCTGTAGGATCTTATCTTAGTTCTGACCTTAATTACAAATGCAAAGACACCATTTCCAAGGAAGGGCATGTTCTGAGGTTCCTGGTAGACATGAATATTGTGGTGGGGAGACTATTCAACCCACTCCAAACTCCTTCTTCAAATTCTACTGCTTCTGCCTTTGGATATAGTATATACACCTTGAAGTGACAGTGAGCTGTCTACTTCGCTACTAATAAGAAACAGTTGTCTTACAAATTTAGCAGAAGTAAACTAATGTACTGGGAGCCTTCCTGGTGGCTCAGACGGTAGAGAATCTGCCTGCAATGCAGGAGACGTGGGATTGATCCCTGGGTCAGGAAGATGGCCTGAAGAAGGGAATGGATATCCACTCCAGTATTCTTGCCTGGAGAATCCTATGGTCAGAGGAGCCTGGTGGGCTACAGTCCATGGGGTTGCAAAACACTGGACATGACTGACCAACTAACACACACACAAACTAACATACAGAAGAGTATGGAAATTGCAATGGATTTTTCACAAAGACAACATGCCCATGTAGTGAAACACTCAAATCAAGACATAGAACATTCCCAGTATAGATTAGGAATAATATTCTTTCTTTTTTTTCCATTAAAGAAAAAATTTTAATTGTGGTAAAACACAACAAAATATACCATCTTAACCACTCTAAAGTACAGTTCAGGGACTTCCCTGGTAGTCCAGCAGTTGAGAATTCACCTTGCAATGTAGGAGACTCAGGTTTGATCCCTGGTGGGGGAACTAAGATCCCACATACATTGGAGCTACTAAGTCTGCAAGCCACAACTAGAGAGTCTGAGCGTTGCAATGAAATATTCCCACATGACGCAACAAAGATACCATGTGCTGTAACTAAGACTGGAGGCAGCCAAATAAATAAACATTAAAAATAAACTATACAATTCAGCGGCCTTAAATACATTCACATTGTTGGGCAACCATCCCCACCATCCAGTTTCAGAATTTTCTCTCATGTGAACTAAAGCTCTGTCCCCATTACTCAATAATTCCCCATTTCCGCAGCCCCGGGTAACCACAATTCTACTTCTGTCTCTCTGAATTTGACTACTCTAGGGACCTCATGGAAGTGGAATCATACAGTATTTGTTGCTTTGTGACTGGCTTATTTCACTCAACATAATGTCCTCTGGGTTCATCCATGTTGTAACAAGTCAGAATTTCCTTCCTTTTAGGGCTGAGTACTATAGGAACCATATTCTTCTGAAAGGTGATGAAAACCTCTGGATTTTAATGGCTAAGTCTTTACTTATTTTCATCCCTGATTCTAATTGGTAAATGATGTATGTTTCATTTATGTTTTCCTCTTTGGTGATCATAGGTTTTCAGGGGTTTCAACCAGAACCTAGAGCCCTTTGCTCTGGATCCTGTGGCTTTGACCAAGTTACCCAATCTCATGTGCATTTTAAGGATCTCACTGAATTTATAGAAAAGCTAGAAGAATCAATGGCATCACCGACTCTATGGACAGGAGTTTGAGTAAGCTCCGGGACTTGGTGATGGACAGGGAAGCCTGGTGAGCTGCAGTCCATGGGGTCACAAAGAGTCAGACACAACTGAGCAACTAAACTGAACTGAAAAGAATCAACAGCTTTCAAAAGTGGATGCATGGGTGCTGAGTTGCTTCAGTCATGTCCAACTCTTTGTGACCCTATAGACCGTAGCCTCTGTCCATGGCTCCATCCCGTGGCTCCTCTGTCTGTGGGATTCTCTAGGCAAAAATAGTGGAGTGGATTGCCATGCCCTCCTCCAGGGGATCTTCCCAACTCGGATCAAACCCATGTCTCTTATGTCTCTTGCATTGGCAGGTGGGTTCTTTACCACTAGCGCCACCTGGGAAGCCCTCAAAAGTAGAGACAAGTAACCCAAAGGGCAAGTCTCAAAACAATTTTTCATTCCTCTTTCCTTTCCCTTTCTTTGCAGTTGGCTCCTAGGCATAGCCCAAAGGACCTTGGCAGTGGTTTAGTCCTCATCCTTCCGCCCATCTGAAAGTCAGTGGGAGTCTGTGTTTTGTTTCCTTTTATTTAAGCACACTCACTCATTGTTTTGGAAATACCTCACATTCCAGGCAATTCAAGACTTTTGGAATAAACAAGTCACCTCTTAAGAGATTAAGACCCATTGAACATACGAATCCCTAGCTGAATGGGAAAAATGAAACAACCAAGATGTGGAGACTGAGGGGAAGGTCATTCTGTATCTTTGTTAGAGATTCTCAGAGGGATAGTTTAAATTCACTTCCGTCATGGCTAAGGCCCTGCTGCATTCACAGACAAATGCAGCACCTTAATTAGCATGGGCCAGGACCTAGTTCTTTCAATCCATCAACTGTGAAACAGGTTTTTTCTGTAGGCGATGTAAGTCATTTATTTTCATAGTTTACACTTTACACAATGACTTAGGACTAAGTGCCGAGAAGTATATAGTAAGAGCAAGATCAAATCCAAACACACTTCAAGTATTAATCTCTAAGGGGGATGTGTGTGTGTCTTAGTTGTTCAGTCGTGTCCAGTTCTTTTGCATCCCTGCAGACTGTAGCTCTCCAGGCTCCTCTGTCCATGGAATTCTCCAGACAAGAATACTGGAGTGGGTTTCCATTCCCTTCTCCAGGGGCTCTTCCCAACCCGGGGATCAAACCTGGGTCTCCTGCATTGCAGGAAGATTCTTTACTCTGAGCCATCGGGGAAGCCCTTTTAATCTCTAATACTAGCCTTTATATGCCCTTATAAAAGCCCACCCAGTTGCATTATCCTTTTCCTGAAAGCTTTCTATCTGTGGAGTAAAGCAGGAAACGTATAGGGTTGTGTATGGTCGGGCCACTCAAGATGGCTGACCTCTTGCTCTTTGTCCATCTCTTGCCTGATGAGCACCTGCTTCACTTAAACTCTACACACAGGACTGACCTTCCTACATACCTGCCCCAGCTGTTGATTGTTCTCATCAAAATGCTGCAGGAAGGAGGACCCCTTCCAGGGTTCTAAAGTGGGCTCTTGTCTAACTCTCAGAAATGAATTGTCTGGGGAGACTCATGTGCTGACAAAGCAGGAGATTTTATTGAGAAGGGGGCACCCAGGTGGAGAGCAGGAGGGCAAGGGAACCCAGGAGGACTGCTCTGCCACCTGGCTCACAGTCTCAGGTTTTATGGTGATGTGAATAATTTCTGGGTTGTCCCTGGCCAATCCCTCTGACTCAGGTTTCTTCCTGGTGGTGCAGGCATGGCTCAGCCAAGATGGATTCCAGCGAGAAGGATTCTGGGAGGGGTGGGACACACGGCGTCTCTTTTTGACTTTTCCCGAATTCTTCCAGTTTGTGGTAACTTGTTAGTTCCGTGTTCCTTACCGTATTCCTCCTGTCATAAAATGACTCATGAAAATGGTTAGTATTGGTGCCTGGCAAGAGTGGGCAGTTTCAGTCACTGTTTCTTTTAACAAAAGGGGCGGTGAGGGGCGTGTCTCTCTGCTGGTTTCCCTGGTAACTAGTGAACTCTTCTGACCTCAATTCCCCTACAACTGGCAGTCTCCCCTCCCTCTCAGGAGCAAAGACTGTCACCATGTCCTGCCCGCCGTCTACTGCACGTGGTGGGATGTTGCTCCAGGACCGTGCTTCAGACATGTAAGTTCCCTCATCCATTAAACCATGGATGTCTCTGCTGCTGACTCTGGGCTCTTGAAACTGGGGAAGCACGGGCCTTATTGACCTGTGGAGAGCAGTCCAACAGGTGGCCATTCCAGAACTTTCCAGAACCACAGAGAAGTGAGGGAAAGGGCATGGAGAGGGATCCACTTATCTTCCTCTGCTTTCCCCCAGTCACAGCCTAGTGATGCAAAAGGTCAACTTGACTTTGAAGCGAAAAGTGCTCACCTTTACCATGTAGAATTGACATTTCACACATCCGCAGTCTTTGGGCATGTTTCAGGGTTCAATGCTAATCTGTCAAATCTCAAGAGAAGCCGCACAAACTCAGTGGTGTGCCTAGCAATTCCATATCGCCAGCAGTACTCAGAGCTGACAACTCTATAATTATTTAAATATTGTACCTAAACTAGTCCATCTGGTTTTTGAAATATTCAGTGCTAAGACTGGCTAGAGACAGGGAATATGAGACTGGGGTTCATCTTTGGGGATCACACACTGACCTGCCTCTTGAGAAATTTGTATGCAGGTCAGGAAGCAACAGTTAGAACTGGACATGGAACAACAGACTGGTTCCAAATAGGAAAAGGAGTACGTCAAGGCTGTATATTGTCACCCTGCTTATTTAACTTCTATGCAGAGTACATCATGAGAAATGCTGGACTGGAAGAAACACAAGCTGGAATCAAGATTGCAGGGAGAAATATCAATCACCTCAGATATGCAGATGACACCACCCTTATGGCAGAAAGTGAAGAGGAACTCAAAAGCCTCTTGATGAAAGTGAAAGTGGAGAGTGAAAAAGTTGGCTTAAAGCTCAACATTCAGAAAACGAAGATCATGGCATCCGGTCCCATCACTTCATGGGAAATAGATGGGGAAACAGTGGAAACAGTGTCAGACTTTATTTTTTGGGGCTCCAAAATCACTGCAGATGGTGACTGCAGCCATGAAATTAAAAGACGCTTACTCCTTGGAAGGAAAGTTATGACCAACCTAGATAGCATATTCAAAAGCAGAGACATTACTTTGCCAACAAAGGTTCGTCTAGTCAAGGCTATGGTTTTTCCTGTGGTCATGTATGGGTGAGAGTTGGACTGTGAAGAAGGCTGAGCACCAAAGAATTGATGCTTTTGAACTGTGGTGTTGGAGAAGACTCTTGAGAGTCCCTTGGACTGCAAGGAGATCCAAGCAGTCCATTCTGAAGGAGATCAGCCCTGGGATTTCTTTGGAAGGAATGATGCTAAAGCTGAAACTCCAGTACTTTAGCCACCTCAAGCGAAGAGTTGACTCACTGGAAAAGACTGTGATGCTGGGAGGGATTGGGGACAGGAGGAGAAGGGGACGACAGAGGATGAGATGGCTGGATGACATCACTGACTCGATGGACGTGAGTCTGAGTGAACTTTGGGAGTTGGTGATGGACAGGGAGGCCTGGCGTGCTGCGATTCATGGGGTCGCAAAGAGTCGGATACGACTGAGCGACTGAACTGAACTGAACTGATACACACACACACTCCTTGCCCAGCTGTGAGACTGACTGCGTTTGAAAATTCTTTTGCTTTTAAGTTTTTTTTGATGGGAAAGTGAGTCACTCAGTCGTGTCCTCTTTGTGACCCCATGGATTGTAGCCCACCAGGCTCCTCTCTCCATGGGATTCTCCAGGCAAGAATACTGGAGTGGATTGCCATTTCCTTCTCCAGGGGATCTTCCCAATCCAAGGATCTAACCCAGGTTTCCCACATTGCAGGCAGACTCTTTACTGACTGAACCACCAGGGAAATCATTTTTTGATGTGGACCATTTTAAAAGTCTTTATTGAATTTGTTAAAACTCTGCTTATGTTTTCTGAGTTTCGGGCCACGAGGCATGTGGGGTCTTAGTTCCATGACCAGGGATCAAAATTGCACCTCCTGCATTGGAAGGTGAAGCCTTAACCACTGGACAACCAGGGAAGTCCCGAAAATTCTTTGTCATTAGCTATCTACCTACAAGCTGAAAGGGTTTCTTTCTTTCCTTTTAGCTGAGCCACTCATGAGGGTATGTTTTTGCTCCGGGGAGAGACACATGAACATGGTTACCATTAGTCTTGCAATTCTTGCTCCCGGTTGGATAAAATCAATACCTTTGCCTTGTTTTTTCAGAACCTTCCTTGGGGGTTTTGGGGTAGCAAATAATAAAAACCTTGCTGCCAAAACTAGAAATGGCTTTAAGAGGGCATTTACTATCTTGCGTAACCTGAAGTTCAGATACTGAGTTCCCAGAACTTGCCGACGATGTAATCGAACCCACGTTCTTTCCATCTTTCCACTCGGCCATCCTTTACTGTGCTGGTTTGGCCTTCGCTTGTCATCTCACAAAAGGGCTCAGCTGCTCCAAACATTACATCCTTAGGCAAGAATTTCCAAAGTTCCTTTTTTTTTTTTTTAAATTGAGGTAAAATTCGCATGACATAAAATCAACATGTTAAAAGTGAGCAACTCGAAGCAACTCATATACTAAAGCATATATATGGAATCTAGAAAGATGGTACTAAAGAGTTTATTTGCAGGGCAGCAATGGAGAAACAGACATAGAGAACAGACTTACGGACATGGGAGAGGGGAGGAGAGGGTGAGATGTATGGAGAGAGTAACAGGGAAACTTACATTACCGTATGTAAAATAGATAGCCAACGGGAATTTGCTGTACGTTTCAGGGAAGTCAAACAGGGGTTCTCTATCAGCCGAGAGGGGTGGGATGGGGAGGAGGAAGGGGAAATATGTATACATATGGCTGATTCATGCTGAGGTTTGACAGAAAGCAACAAAATTCTGTAAAGCAATTATCCTTCAATTAAAAGGATAATAAATAAATAATAAATAAAATATAATAAATAAATAAATAAAATATAAAAAATAATAAATAAATTTTTAAAAGAAAAAAAAGTGAGCAACTCAGTGGCATCTAATCCCTTCAACAATGTTGGCAAACTATCACCTCTATTGAGTTCTAAAATATTTGCATAACCCCCAAAATACTCACTAAACAGGGGCTAACTGCTTATTCCCTCCTCTCCAATTCCTGGGAAACTACTAATATTTCTGCCTCTAAGGATTTGCCTATTCTGGACATTTCATATAGTTGGAATCATATAATACAGGCTTTTCCACTCAGTCTGGTGTGTTTGAGATCCATCCACATTGGAGAGTGCAGTAGCCCTTCATTCCTTTTTCTGATAGTCCGTTACCCGAATATGCCACCTTTTGTTTGTCCATGCAGCTGCTGATGGATATTGGGGTTGTTTCTGTCTTTTGGCTGTTGTGAATAGTGCTGCTGTGAACACGCCTGTGTGTGTATTTATTTGGGTAGCGGATCTTCAGTTCTTTGGGGAATATACCTAGGAATGGAAGTACTAGGAGATTTTCTTTTTTTAATTTTCTTTTTTTTTTTTTGGTGGGGGCACGGGGTGGAGCACTGTGCGTAGCGTGTGGGATCTTAGTTCCCTGACCAGGGATCAAACCCATGTCCCCTGCAGTGGAAGTGCATGGACCACCAGGGAAGTCCCTACCAGGAAATTTTCTGAAAAACATCCCCAGACTTCCCCTCACATCCTATAGATCAGAACTGTGTTATATCTCCATGCCTACAGCAATGTCTTGGCAAGGAGAGTGAGACCACCACTATTGTCCAAAACTAATTGAGACTGACACCATGTAGCTGGGTTGGAACCCAGTCACCTCTGAAGGACACGGTCACTTGGAAGAGGGCCATTTTCAGAAGGTGGTGACCTTGAGCATGAACGCTGCGACACAGGTATGCAAATCCTCTGTCAACCATCCCTCCCCATATTGTTAGAGCAATTTGCTTTGTGTTCAAGGGTGTAAACTTGACTATTCTACCTGGCAAGCAGCCTTTCCTTTGGGGATTATTCATCCTGCAAACATCTGTCTTAAGGAAGAAGTGTGGGGACTAGGGTCTTGACAAACAGCATGTCAGACAATGAAACCTACGTGAAATGGAAACTCTTAAAAAATACTAGAGGAAGGACCCTGGTGGATGCAGGGTGTGCCTGCTTTGTAGAGACACTGGGAATGTGTTTCAAAGAACTTCCATTAATTATTTATTTTTTAAATTGGAGTGTAATTGCTTTACAATGTTGTATTAGTTACTGCTGTACAACAATGGGAATCACCATAGGTAGATATATATCTCCTCCTTCTTGTGCCTCCCTCTCACCACCCCAACCCACCCCTCTTCAAAGAACTCCCATGAATTTAATATCATCTAGACTCTTCTTTACGTATCCAGATTTGCCTTTCCCTCCACCACCAAGCCATATGGAGTTCATTTTTCGTCTATTTCACAAACATTCCTTGTGCATCTACTATGTGCCAGGCACTGGGAAAGACAGTGGAGAGAGTGTGGTAAGGCAGAGAGCTTAGCTCCTATCCTCATGGAGCTATTACTAACAGTGCGGTAGAGGAGGCTGAGGTTAAATAAATAATTCTGGAGAACATTTTTTAAATTATTTGCCTGTCAGTAATTACTTTTTTCTTTAATTGAAGTATGTTTGCTGTAAGTTACATGTGTACAATATAGTGATTCACAATTTTTAAAGGTTATACTCCTGTTATAGTTATTATCAGATATTGGCAATATTCCCTGTGATGTACAGTATATCCTTGTAGCTTATTTTATACCTAATGTGTGTGTGCTCAGTTGCTTCAGTCAAGTCTGACTCTTTGCAACCCTACAGACTGTAGCCTGCCAGGCTCCTCTGTCCATGGGATTCTCCAGGCAAGGATACTGGAGTGAGTTGCCATGCCATCCTCCAGGAGATCTTCCCAACCCAAGAACTGAGCCGATGTTTCTGCGGCTCCTGCACTGCAGGCAGATTCTTTACTGCTGAGCCACCGGGGAAGCCCTTATACCTAATAGCTTGTACCTTTTGCTACCCTACCCCATATTTCCCCTCCCCTAGGTAACCTCTACTTTGTTCTCTGTATCTGTGGGCCTGCATTATTTTTGTTATATTCACTACTTTGTTGTATTTCTTAGATTTCACATTTAAGTGATATACAGTATTTTTCCCCATCTGACTTATTTCACCTAGAATAGTGCCGTTTAAGTCCATCCATGTGGCTGCAAATAGCAAAATATTGTTCTCTTTATGGCTGAGTAGTATTATGCTGTATCTATATATGCATATATATAGATATGCATATATAAATATGCAGTGGACAGACCATATCTTCTTTATCTGTTCATCTGTTGATGGTCACTTATGTTGCTTCCCTTTCTTTACATTTGTAAGTAATGCTGCTATGAACATTGAGATTATGCAAATTGTTTAAAAACTAATATTGTGATAGATGTGACAAAGAAATGAAAAACCCAGGGCACAGTGAAAGTGTGGAAGAGAGGAAGTATTCTGATTAGACCCTCCCTGACAACAGACACAAGGAAAGATTGCAGACTTCCTGTACTGAGTGGTTAAGGGAAAGCAGTGACTCCAGCCAATGTCACCGAGGTCCCTCAATTAGCCAGCAAGGCCAAGTCCAGGCTCCAGGGACACTACTTAGAGTATAATGGGGACCCATTTGTTTCCAACAGGATGTTTATGGGAAAAATAATACTAGGTTTGAAAATGAAGGATTGTTTAGACCCATAAAGGCCAGAGTGGGGATGTTTCGAAAAATTGAAATGCAATGCCCGTGTCCCTCTGTGCTGTGCTGTAAGAGAAGCCCACGGCCCAGGTGCCATGTCATGTCACCATTTGGGCTTCAGTTGACTAGACCAGCCCAGGGGAGTCATCCATTGGTTGACTGACAGCTGTAATCTGGCCGGGCTCATAAGCTTTGCTCAAAAAGGCACTCTGTATTGTATGTCAGTTTCTTGGGGCTGCTGTAACAAATTACCACCACACTTGGTGCTTTAAAACCATAGAAATTTATTCTCTGACAGTTCTGGGGACCAGACATCTAAAGTCAAGGTGTTGACAGGGCCACATTCCCTGTGAAGGCTCAAGGGGGGACCCTTTCCTGTGGCTTGCAACTCTGGGGGCCCCCAGTGTTCCTTGACCTGTGGCCACCTCACTCCATTCTCTTCTGTCTCCACATGGTTTTCTCCTCTCTGTGTGTCTCTTATAAGGAGACACTCTTGTCACTGGATTTAGAGCTTATCCAGATAATCCAGGATGATCTTATCTTGGGATCCTAAATTTAATTATATCTGTGAAGAGCCTTTTTCCATATAAGGTAACATTCACCAGTTAAGGTTCTGGGATTAAGCCATGGACATTGAATGGGTTGAGGATCATCATTCAACTCACTCCCATAGGATAGTGACTATTTAGACACGATCATATAGGGGAAGACGCTGAACAGTGACGATCCAGATAGGTCCTCTCTTTATGGAAGTCTGAACATAAGACTCCAGTACTTTTGCCAGGAAAATCCCATGGACAGAGGAGCCTGCTAGGCTACAGTCCATGGGGCTGCTAAGAGTCGGACACGACTGAGCAACTTCACTTTCACTTTTCACTTTCATGCATTGGAGAAGGAAATGGCAACCCACTCCAGTGTTCTTGCCTGGAGAATCCCAGGGACAGGGGAGCCTGGTGGGCTTCCGTCTATGGGGTCGCACAGAGTCAGACACGACTGACGCGACTTAGCAGCAGCAGAACATAAGATATGCAAGAAACAGACACTTTTGTTGGAGTTGGGCACAAGCCAAGAGACCCCGAAAAAAGACAATCAGAAGTCAGAACAATGACCTACTGAGGCCACATCCTAAGAATGGAGATAATTCTAGAGCTTCTTTCTCCTGTCATACCATTTTCATTGATGTAAACTAAAATGTAGGGCTTCCCTGGTGGCTCAGTGGTAATGAACCCACCTGCCAATGCAGGAGACGTGGGTGTGTTCGATTTCTGGGTCAGGAAGATCCCCTGGAGTAGGAAGTGGCAACCCACTCCAGTATTCTTGTCTGGGAAATCCTATGGACAGAGAAACCTGGAGGGCTTAGTCCATGGGGTGGCAAAAGAGTTGGACACGACTTAGCAACTAAATAACAACAAGCTAAAGTGTATCTTTTGTTTTTCATCACATTTTAACATCTTGGGATGTGCCTAACAATAGCTGGCATTTTTTCTTTTGGCTGCACCTGGTGGCAGTTCCCTGATCAGTGATTGAACCTGAGCCCCCTGCATTGGAAGGTTGAACACCACACCTTCCAATTAAGACACTTAACCACTGGTGTCTTAATTGCTGTGTTTGTGGAGGCAGCAGTCCTGAAGTGATGGACATTGTCTGCCTGCAGGTGAGCACCAAGAGCATGGGGATCGAAAGGCCCACGATGGGTGTCAGTGCCTCAGGGACAGACTCTTCTCGCTCCTGAGAGCCCAGGTGTTGGAGGAGGGGTGAGGCAGGAAGAGGATCAGACACATTTAGCAACATTCCCATTGGAAGATTCAGAAGGAGGCTCCCTGCATGATCCCTGAATTGGCAGAAGAGCCCAGTGCCAACTGTGGTTCAGTCTGTTAAGAAATGCCGCATCATCAGCATTCTGGAGTCACGGAGGACGATGCTCAGTGAAAAACACAGACCTCAGTGTGACTGTGTTGAAGACTGATCAGAAGAGTCAGATGCTAAAGGAAGGCATTGTATGTGTACCATCACCAGTTTATTTTCATTTTCCTTTTTAATATATGCTCAAGAGTGACATAGGAAATTAAAAAACCGGGCACTAAAATAATATAAAAAATCCAATACAAAATACCAGTTGAACATTTTCAAAATGATGTTTTCAAAATTATTTTGCCACAGTGGGTGTACATTCATTTCCTGTCTTCATGGCACATAAAGTAATGATGTGTCTTCTATCAGACGGTATTCAGATGTAACCTGAGACAGTATTATCCAGGGACCTCTCTGGTGGTCCAGAGGTTAAGACCTCACTTTCCAGTGCAGGGGGTGCAAGTCTGATCCATGGTCAGGGAGCTAAGATCCCGCACGTCTCGTGGCCAAAAACCCAAAGCATGAAACAAGAAACATCGTAACACATTCCATAAAGATTTTAAAAATGGTCCACATCGAAAAAATAATCTTAAAAAAAAAAAAAGACACTGTGGTCCCAGAGCTCCACAAGGCTTGACAGTTTCCCTAGCAAGCTCATTTCAGGTGCTTAAGTAACATTCATTACCTCAGGTAACCCAGAAGTTCCCAAGTAACACAGTCGGACAAAAGTTGAACAAGGAACAATGCTTAAACTCAAAGCCTTGTGGGCTGTTAAAGAACACACCCCAAATCCTGGATTAGAAAGAGAAAAGGAAAAAAAAAAAAAGAAAGAGAAAAGGAGGCTGGCTTACTGCAAGGACTTACAAGATCCCTCACTGTTTTATTTATTTATTTGGTTGTGCTGAGCGTCTTGTGGGATCTTAACTCCCTGTCAGGGACTGAACCTAGGCTACAGCGTGAAAGTTTGGAGTCCTAACCACTGGACTGCAAGGGAAGCCCCTCTAACTGTTTTGTTTTGGTTTTTTTTTAAGGTGAACTGTTTAGGTTTTCCTTGAGGCTGATGATCTTTACTATGGTGAAGCACAGCTGCTGCTGCTAAGTCGCTTCAGTCGTGTCCGACTCTGCGACCCCATGGACTGCAGCCTACCAGGCTTCTCCGTCCCTGGGATTCTCCAGGCAAGAACACTGGAGTGGGTTGCCATTTCCTTCTCCAATGCATGAAAGTGGAAAGTGAAAGTGAAGTTGCTCAGTCGTGTCTGACTCTTAGCGACCCCATGGACTGCAGCCCACCAGGCTCCTCCATCCATGGGATTTTCCGGGCAACAGTACTGCAGTGGGGTGCCATTGCCTTCTCCCTGCTGAAGCACAGACTAGTCTCTATTTATTTATTTGGCTGTGCTGGGTCTTAGTTGTGGCCCATGGGATCTTCAGTCTTTGTTGTGGCATGCCAGCAACTCTCAGTTGTGGCTGTGGGATCTAGTTCCCTGACCAGGAATCAAACCCAAGTGCCCACATTGGGAGCGCAGTCTTAGCCACTGAACCACCAGGGAAGTCCCCGTAGACTAGTCTTTATTCCAGTATTTCTCAACCCCTTTTCCTTTATTGCCCCTTCCCCGGTTACCTTTTCAGACTTTAAAAAATGTTTTTATTAATTGTCCTGCTCTGTGAATTTTTTCTTATTGTGATAAAATATATGTATTTTATTGTGCGCTTGCTCAATTGCTTCAGTTGTCCTATTCTTTGTGATCCTATGAACTGTAGCCCACTAGGCTCCTTTGGCCATGGAATTCTCCAGGCAGGAATACTGGAGTGGGTGGCCATGCCCTTCTCCAGGAGATCTTCTCGACCCAGGGATTGAACCCATGTCTCTTATGTCTCCTGCATGGACAGGCAGGTTCTTTACCGCTAGCACCACCTGGGAAACCCACTTTAACTATTTTAAAACTGCATTAACTGCATTCACAATGTTGTGCAACCAATACCACGATCTCATTCCAGAATTTTTTCATCACCCCAAACAAAAACCCCAAACCCATTTATTAAGCAGGCCTATTGATTGGAAAAGACCCTGATGCTGGGAAAGATTGAAGGCAGGAGGAGAAGGGGACGACAGAGGATGAGATGGCTGGATGGCATCACTGACTCAATGGACATGAGTTTGGGTGAACTCTGGGAGTTGGTGATGGACAGGGAGGCCTGGCGTGCTGCGATTCATGGGGTCTCAAAGAGTTGAACACGACTGAGTGACTGAACTGAACTGAACTGAGTGGTCTTTTATGTCTGGCCTCTACCACTCATCATAACCTTTTAAGAAATATTTTACCCATTTATTTTTGGCTGCACTGGGTCTTAGTTGCTGGGTGCAGACTTTCTCTAGTTGTGGGGAGAAGAGGCTACTCTCTGGTTGTGGTGCATGGGCTTCTCTTGTTTCAGAGCACAGGCTCTAGGGTGTGAGAGCCTCAGTAGTTGTGGTATACCAGCTGCCCCACGGAATGTACGATCTTCCCAGACCAGGGATAGAACACATGTCCTCTGCTGTGGAAACATGGAACCTTAACAACAGGACTGCCAGGGAAGTCCCACTTTATTCCTTTTTTATGGCTGAATAATATTCTATTGTATGTTCAGATAGATGGACCACATTTGTTTATCCATTCATCTGCTGATGGACTTTTGAGTTGTTTCCACATTTTGAATACTGTGAATAGTGTTGCTATGACCATTTGTGTTCAAGTGCTTGTTTGAACGTCCATTCAGTTCGTTTGGATATAGTCATAGGAGTGGAATTGCTGGGTTCCTATAGTAACTCTACGTTTAACTTATCAAAGACCCATGAAACTGCTCTCCACAGTGGTAGCACATTTTACATTCATACCAGCAATATATGAGGGCTCCAGTTTCTCCACATCCTCACCAATACCTGCCCCCCGGCTTCGCCCCTTAAAAGGGTAATACCTCACATATACCACGCATTTGTTTGTGTACTGTGGCCCTTTTAAGGACAGACTTTGTGTCTAGTGAAAACATTTGCAGGGGGTCCTAGACTCAGAAGCCTGCAGGAATTTATAAAAACATTGCTGGCTCACCAAAAACACATCTGCCAGGCCTCGGGCCTTGCAGGCTGCCAGGTTGCAGACACTGATCAATTTTATTACAATATATATAGGGTGGGTAGAGCATCATTTATTCCATCATTTCCCTTTTCCTTTTGTGGCCAGTTTCCTACCACACACACAAAAAAACCCCACAATGCTCTAATAAACATCCTTGTCCCTAAGTTTTGGTATTTTTATTTCTTTGGGATGGATTCCCATGAGTGGGATTAATGGGTCAAAGGGTTTAGTTTCCATCTTAACAGATGTTGCCAGATTGCTTTCCCAAATGGTCACGAAACTCTACATGTACCCTTTTCTCCATATTCCTGCCAGCACTTGACAGCATTGCTTGTTTTAGTTACATCAATCCGTCTGATGGATGCACTGTTTCATTGCTTCTTTAATTTCCACTCTTCTGACCACTGTGTAATTTAAAGAGCTTCATATTCATTTGTTGACCATTTGGTTTTGCTCCTCTATAAGTAATCTGTTCATAATCTAAAGTCCATTTCCGTCTTTGTTGTTTGTCTTGTTCAGGTCAATTTGTAAAAGCTCTTTTTTAAAAAAACATTAATCAATTTAATTTGTACAGAATTGGCTTGCTTTCTTTTTGTAAGATGATGTATCTAGGGACTTCCCTGGCAGTCCAGTGGTTAAGACTTCACCTTCCAATGCAGGGGGTGTGGATTTGGTCCCTGGTCAGGGAACTAAGATCCCACATGCCTTTCCATCAAAAAAAAACAAAACATAACACAGAAGTAGTACTGTAACAAATTCAATAAAGACTTAAAAAATGGCCCACATTAAAAAAAAATATATATCTCTGAAAAAAAAAAAAGACGGTGTGTCTAACAGGAGAAAGCAATGGGTATTTATTTACTTGGCTACCCCAGGTCTTAGATGAAGCACACGGGATCCTCTGTCTTTGTTGCAGCAAGCGGGATGTTTCGTTGTATCATGTGGGATCTAGTTTCCTGACCAGGGATCCAACCTGGGCCCCCTGCAGTGGAAGCCCAGATTTTAACCACTGGACCACCAAGGAAGTCTCCATGAAAGCTTTTTAGATAGTATCCATTTGATCTTTGGCTTAATTGCAGAGAAGTGATTAAGACCATCCTTCTCTGGGGCAGGCTGCCAAGGGTCACATCAGAACTTAGCCCCTGACTGGCTGTGTGACCTCTACAAGTCATTCAACTTTGTTATGCCCCAGTTTTCTCATCTATAAAGTAGCAATCATCATCAATATCATAATTCCTACCTCCCACTGTTGTTCTAGACACAAAGGGTCAATACAGGTCAATAAGATGGTGCGTGGCACCCAGTAAGTTAGGCAACCATGGTTGGTGACTATTATTTGTATTACAAATATTTTTCCAGCTCCATCATTTGCACTGGCTTTATTTTTGGTGTCCCTTGTCACATAAAACATTTTAATGTTTACATAATCAAATACCCTTCTTTTCTTTCTTCTGTTCTGAGTTCCCAGGCTTGGTTAAGGAGAGCTCCCCATTTCCTTCATGTGAATTTCCTTGATGTGATCATCAGAGACATATAATTCACCATGTCCCACACTGAGGGGCATGGTCCTCCCAGCTCCTAATCTGTCTCCTCTTCTTCTCCCTCAGCCCTCCCAGATGAGACCTGTAGACCACTTCACTTCCTGTCTTTCCTCCTCTCCTTCTCCATGTTCCCCACTGAGACCTGTGAAACACTTCCCCGCCCACCCCCCCACCCCCCCCCCCACTACTCGCCAATCTCTGAAATTTGGTTGAAATAATTTAGTATTTCTTAGAGTTCCCTTGGGCTTCCCTGGTGGCTCAGTGGTAAAGAATCTGCCTGCCAACGTAGGAGCCACAGGAGACATGAGTTCAAACCTTGGATCAGGAAGATCCCCTGGAGAAGGAAATGGCAATCCACTCCAGGATTTTTGCCTGGAAAATCCATGGACAGAGGAGCCTGGCAGGCTACAGTCCATGAGGTTGCAAAGAGTCGGACACAACTTAGCAACTAAACAACAGAACCCATAGGGGATGTCCATTTGGTTTCAAGAGTCCTTTTCTGTTACACAAATCCCTCTCTGGATCCCCTTAATCTTTTAAGTTTTTTTCTTTTTTTAACATGAACCATTTTTTAAAAATCTATTGAATTTGTTATAATATTGCTTCTGTTTTATGTTTATTTGGCTTTTCGGCCATGAAGCATATTGGATCTTAGCTCCCTGACCAGGGATCAGTCCTTCACCCTCTGCGTTAGAAGGTGAATCTTTACCACTGGACCACCAGGGAAGTCCCAGGATCCACTTAGATGTAAGATATCCCATGCCTACGTTCTTAACATTGTTTTCTCTCTTTTTTTTTTCAATTTTCCTTTCAGGTTCAGTTGTAGTTTGGTTAGTCTTTTCTCAAGTTGTTTCCACAGACAGAATCCTGGGAGTTAAAGTCTCTGAATCCTTGACTATTCTCCTTTTGCCACAATAGATGGAAAGTATTTTGGAAACTAGATAGAGGATTCTTGGGTTGACGTCCTTTCTCTCTCTTCTCTGTCATTTTTCCATAGCTTAGATAAAAATCCAATTCCAGTCTGATTTCTTTCTTTCATGAATATCTTCTGCTTTTCACTTGACACTTATCTTTAAGATTTGGGAATTTTACCAGAATGTGACCACATTAGATTTTATCTCATTAGACCAGTCTGGAACTCAGTGAACCTTTTTATAATTACTTTATTTATTATTTACTTATTTTTGGCCATGCCACACAGCATACGGGATCTTAGTTCCCGCACCAGAGATCGAACCCAAGCCCCCTGAAATGGATGGGTGGAGTGGTGGTGTTTGTACAAGTTTGTGGATATTCCAAAAAATAGTTGAACTGTACTTTAACAGAATGAATTTATCATTTTGTGGCCTCTTGGCTAAGATCGAGCATCAGTATCTGTTTTTAGTCAATGTCCCTGGTTGAACTGTGGTTGAGGGCTGGAGGGCAGAGACCTCAGGGAGTTGCATGTGTCTTGGTTGGGTGGCTGGGAATCCAGTCTGTGTCAGGAGCCAGCCTATGACCCAGGACACCACGGTCACCACTGCCAGCATGCAGCCACTGACCATGCAGCCAGGGGACCTGCTGCGGCTGCCAGAATCAGCTGCAGACAGTCTCTCTTGGAAGTTTCTCAGGCTTCCCTCTGCCAGCTGGTTCTTTCTCCTAGATTCCATTTTATTTCACTCTATCAGGACTGATCACTACGCTGTTGAGATAGAGGGAAAGTGCTGGCTTTTTCCTCAATGGGAAAGACAGGTGAAGGGTCTGGACAGGAGCTTGAATCATGTGTTCTTGCTGTCCTGTCATTCTCGGGCCTTTTAGGAATGTATCTGAAGGAAAGTCTCTTGACTGTAAGAATATAAGAAAGTACACGAGCTAGTCCACAAAATGTTGGTGGTGGTTTAGTCACTCAATCATGTCTCACTCTTGCGACCCTAAAAACTAACCTTCCAGACTCTTCTGTCCATGAGATTTCCCAGGCAAGAATAGTGGAGTGAGTTGCCATTTCCTTAAATGACCTAAAAAAAGAAAAGACTAATTTTATAGCATGAGAAGTATATCTCAGTATAAAATGTATCCATATTTGTAAGGGTTCTAGGCCCAGGACTTCTTTCATGCTCTGCATCCCTAGCACCTAGCCGATGAGTGGGAAAGCTGGAGTGTCAATCCAGGAGCATCTGATTCCAAAGGCTGTTCTCTTTCACCTCCACCTCCAACCTTGTTGGTACCAGGTTGCCTGGCAGCAAAGACTGTGCTGAGTTGAAACTTTATTCTTTTTTTTTTTTTGGCTGTGCCGGGTCTTAGTTGTGGCACACAGGATCTTCATTGCAGCGTGGGGGGATCTAGTTCCTTAACCGAGGATGGAACCCAGCCCCCCTGAATTGGGAGTCTTAGCCACTGGATCACCAGAGAAGCTCCAAACCCTCTTCTTTTGATAATTGAAGACTTTTAAGGTAGGAAAAGAAGGACAATTCAGTTTTTGTTTTAGAAGGATAATTTTTAGGAGTTTTATGTGAATACTCTGTTAGAAATAATAGCAGTAGATAAGACTATTCAGCAGTTTTTTTTCTGGGTGGACTATAGTTATTTTAGTAGCTTTTAAAAAAAATTTTGTGTTTGAAATCATGAATTAAATGTCAGCTTTTATGGGAACCCTAGAGGACAGTGTGATTTTTTTATCTCATTCATTTTTTAAAAAAACATGCATTTTAATGAATTTTGAGATTGGTTTCCATCATTAAACAAAAGATATGTATTAAGACAAAGCAGTTGGATCATGTTTGCCTATGAAAAGTCAACCTGTCTTTAATGCTATTGTTCTGCTTTCTCTATAGTTGAATTTGTCTGCTTTGTAGCACAGCAGGTCTTATGTGAAATCCTATTCAAATTAATAGGAGATAAGCAGTTTTAAATAAACACCTAAGGCATTCCAGCCAAGTTCCAAAACCACTGGCCAACTGAGGCATAGGACAAAGATAATCAGATGCTATGAGCTTGTTTGGGCCACTATAAAACAAAGTTTGTTTGTTTTTTTTAACATTTAAAAAAGGGTTTTTTAAAAAATGTTTCTCACAGTTCTGATGGCCAGAAGTCCAAGGCATTGACAGGGTTATTTGTTCTGAGGCCTCTCCCTAGCTTTGCAGATGGCCATCTTCCCCCAGGTGCTCACATGGTCTTCCCTCTATGCATGTCTGTGTCATAATCTCTTTTTATTTTTTTTTTAATTTTTAAATTTTTTCGCCTACTGGTTATTTATTTTAAATATAGCAATGTGTGCATGTTAATCCCAAACTCTTTATCCCTTCCCCCCATCCTTCCCAGCTGGTAACCATATGTTCATTCTCTAAGTCTGTGAGTATGTTTCTGTTTTATAAATAAGTTCACTTGTGTCTTTTTAGATCCTACAGAAGTTGTGGTGCTACGTATATACAGTGGAATGTTACTCAGCCATTAGGAAGAATGAAATAATGCCATTTGCAGCAACACGGATGGACCCGGAGATGATCACACTATGTGAAGTCAGACAGAGAAAGACATATGTGGCATCTCTTAGATGTGGGATCTAAAAACCAAAAGCCTCCCCTTTTTATAAAGACACCAGTCCTATCTGATTAGGGCCTCACCCCTAAAGACCTCACTTTAATTACCACTTTGAAGACCCCTTGTTCAAATGCAGTCACATTATGAGGTACTGGAGGCTAGGACTTCAACATGGGAATTTGAAGGGGACACAAATCAGCTCATAACAGACACCAGGGTTTGTGTGCTGTCTTGTTTCCTCTTAAGCTTGCTTTGACTCCAGTGTGGTTCACTGAAGGGCCTGAAACAAAACTGGCTTGGCTCTGGAAAGAGGTTGGGATAAGAACAGACTGGAGACAGGAGCTCCCCAGCCAGAGGGACCAGGATTCCCCAGAGATATCACCAGCAAGTTAGAAGCTGCTTGGGAGGCAGTGGGACCACTGGGTTGTTTCTAGGGTGTGAGGACGTCAGCTCCCATCAGTGACAAGGAAAGATGAGGAAATAAAACATGTCCCCTCCAAGCTCTCCGGAAGCCAGAGTCAGAAATTACTCAGTTTTCATTTCAAACACAAAAATGACTCAGAATTTTTCAAATATTCTTTTATGGCATCTCTGAGATCTTGTAAGCAATAACTTCAATGTACAACCATTTTCAGTTTGTGGAAGAGACTTCATTTCAACCTGACAACCACCCTCAAACGTGCTTCAAACAGCAGCTGGTGATCTTTCTCCACGGGGTTTTAAGAGTGAGGAAAATGTTTATATGAGAACTACCCAGGCTACAAATGATAAGAAATCACAAAGGATGCTGGCTCAGACCTTGTGTGTGTATGTGTATGTGTGTGTGTGTGTGTTACCCACTCAGTCGTGTCCAATTCTTTGCAACCCCATGGACTGCGGTTCACCAGGCTTCTCTGTCCGTGGGCTTCTCCAGGCAAGAATACTGGAGTGGGTTGACATACCCTTCTCTGGGGGATCTTCCTGAGCCAGGGATCGAACCTGGGCCTCCTGCATTGCAGGCAGACTCTTTACCATCTGAGTCACCAGGGATGCCCCTCAGACATAGTATCCCACCCTAATTCCATTCTCAGATCACTGCCTCTGGGGTAGGGATCTTGCCTGACCCAAGAGAGGACTGGGGACAGAGAATGACGGATAGGAGACAGGGTGAGCTACAGAAGAGGGACAGTTACTCTATAGATTTGCAGCAGTTCTTCTTTTTTTTAATCACATGAAACTCATATAACATGAAATGAACCATTTTAAAGTGAAAAATTTAGTGGCATTTAGTACATTTTCAGTGTTGTACAACCAACACCTCTCTCTAATTCCCAAACATTTTCATCGCCCAAAAAAGAAACTACAGGCTGTTTAGCCATTCCGCCTTTGAAGGACATTTGCAGATTGTTCTTCTAAAAAAAATGTAAAACATTACAGAAACAATTGAGGCCTCCCCTCCATCAAATCTCCCTCCTTCCTTCTACAGAGGTCATCTGTATCCTGCAGTTGCTATGCATCCTCATCCATGATTTTTGTTTTATTACATATCAATGCTTCCAAAATCCATGTTATTTTGTTCAGCATGTTTTAAACATTTACAACAATGTTATCACACTGTACAAATCTTTTGGCAGCTTGCTTTAGGCTCTAGATGTTCTGCTCTAGGTTTAGCTCTGTTGATGAAAGTAACTCTTGTCCACTTTTTTCCTTCCCTGCTATGTAGTATTCTGATGGGTGCCTGTATTGGTGTTTATCTGTTCCCCTCCTAATGGACACTTGGGTTGTCTCCTGCTTTCCACTATTCCAAACGCTGTTGCACTGAACATCCTTGACCTGCCTCCTTGTGAGATAGTACCTTTATTAGAAAGACAAGAAGAATCTTCAACAAGGAAGAAAGAACGCAATGACCCGTTAGCTTTGGAAGAAGGGAAACTAATTTATTGATCCCTTTAGTGCCAGGTACTGTGCCTGAAAGCTTAAGTACATGAGCTCAGTCTGGACCTGGGAGATCCCTCTTGGTAGGACAACTTGAAAAATTCCAGAAATATTGAGCCCTAATGGGCCAAAGCATTCACCCTACTTTTTACAGTTTATATTGCTCATCTCTCACTTTGTGTTTTTCTAGAACTTTTAAAGGCAAAGACTCTGAAGTCAGATTGCCTACATTTGTTCCCTCAAACATTGTGCCCTCACACGTGCCTACGTTTGGCTCATCTCTTACAGGTTGTATGACCATGGGCAAATTATTCAGACTCCCTGGGCCTCAGTTCCCTTATCTGTGAAATGAAATAGCACCTACCCTATGAAGTTATTGAAAGAATGAAATGAGATCATCCACGGAAAATAGAGTAGTGTCTGGCAGACGGCATGGAGCAAATCTTAGATATAATAATTTATGGCGATCAAATGATGATGAATGGGGGACTTACCTGGTGGTCCAGTGGTAAAGGCTTCATGCTGCCAATGCAAGAGGTGTGGGTTCGATCCCTGGTCAGGGAACTAAAACCCCTCTCTGACTGAGTCTCTTTGCCTTGTGTTCTTTGACTGAAATAAAAAATTGAATCAATACCATTTTCCTGACCGAAGCGTTGTATTCCAAAGAAGGGATGTTCTGTAAGCTTGCTGAAAAGAAACCCTCTGTTTTTCAATCTGTTAACATCAGTCCAGTTCAGTTCAGTTCAGTCGCTCAGTCGTGTCCGACTTTTTGCGACCCCATGGACTGCAGCATGCCAGGCCTCCCTGTCCATCACCAACTCCCAGAGAGTTTACCCAAACTCATGTCCATTGAGTTGGTGATGCCATCCAACCATCTCATCTTCTGTCATCCCCTTCTCCTCCCGCCTTCAATCTTTCCCAGCATCAGGGTCTTTTCCAGTGAGTCAGTTCTTCACACAGGTGGCCAAAGTGTTGGAGTTTCAGCTTCAGCATCAGTCCTCCCAATGATTTCCTCCCTGATTTCCTTCAGGATGGACTGGTTGGATCTCTTTGCAGTCCAAGGGACTCTCAAGAGTCTTATTCAACACCACAGCTCAAAAACATCAATTCTTTGGCACTCAGCTTTCTTTATAGTCCAACTCTCACATCCATACATGACTACTAGAAAAACCTTAGCTTTGACTAGATGGACCTTTGTTGGCAAAGTAATGTCTCTGCTTTTTAATATGCTATCTAGATTGGTCATAACTTTTCTTCCAAGGAGCAAGCATCTTTTAATTTCATGGCTGCACTCACCATCTGCAGTGATTTTGGAATCCCAAAAAATAAAGTCTGTCACTGTTTCCATTGTTTCCCCATCTATTTGCCATGAAGTGATGGGACCAGATGCCATGATCTTAGTTTTCTGAAAGTTGAGTTTTAAGCCAACTTTTTCACTCTCCTCTTTCACTTTCATCAAGAAGCTCTTTAGTTCTTCTTCACTTTGTGCCATGAGGGTGATGTCATCTGTATATCTGAGGTGATTGATATTTCTCCCGGCAATCTTAATTCCAGCTTGTGCTTAACCCAGCCCAGCATTTCTCATGATGTTAACATCAGTAGGCAATTGTTTTCTCTTCTTTGCAGTTGCATTGGGAATGTCATGTACTGTTCCCAATGCCCACTTATGCCTGTGAATCCCTCTCAGGGTGTGGCCAGAACACCCAGTATATCAATATTTGTTAAGAGCCTAGAAGTGCTTGCCTTTCATAGGACAGGATCGTGAGATTGTGATCAGGCCTGATGTTTGTAATGCCACATGCAAACCTCTTCTCACTGAAGAGACAGAGAATGACCAAGTCTTAAATTTGAGCCCCAAGAGAAGCCAGCACTGGCTGCACAATAGCCACATTTCAGCTGTCATGGAAGATGCAAAACAGTGAACAGAGTGTCACGGCCAGGTATTCACCACAGCTGAGCCTGCCAAAGGATATTTCTTGGACTTAAGTTTATTAAGTAACATATAACATTACAAAGATTTTAAATTTCTGGGAAGGCCTTAAGAAGGGCTCTAGAATTCATCTGGATATCCGTATCTGTTTGGGTTTGGGACAATGTGAACTGTTATTTCTTCCTCAAGGTTGGCTGATTACCTCTGTGTTCCCCAGAAATTTTGGAAGCAAGAGAACCGAGATCGACTTTGCTGAAGGCATAAACATGCTTTTTAAATGAGTGACCTAGATGGCGGTCTGAAATGTTATTGTAGGAACAGTTGCCAAAAACCATGTCTTAACATAAACAGTAGTTTTAAAATACCCCTTTGGGCCTTCCCAGGTGGTCCAGCGACTAAGACGCCATGCTCCCAATGCACAGGTCCTGGGTCCCATCCCTGGTCAAGGAACTAGGTCCTACATGTTTTAACTACAAGTTCACATGCCACAACTAAAGATCCTGCGTGCTGCAGGTGGGACCTGGCGCAGCCAAATAAATAAATAAAAATATTTTTCAGAAATAATGATAAATAAAAATACCCTTTAGTGGTTACTAGAGGTAGGGGTCAGAGAAGGCAATGGCACCCCACTCCAGTACTCATGCCTGGAAAATCCCATGGATGGAGGGGCCTGGTGGGCTGCAGTCCATGGGGTCGCTAGGAGTCAGACACAACTGAGCGACTTCACTTTATTTTTTCACTTTCCTGCATTGGAGAAGGAAATGGCAACCCACTCCAGTGTTCTTGCCTGGAGAATCCCAGGGACAGGGGAGCCTGGTGGGCTGCCGTCTCTGGGGTCGCACAGAGTTGGACACGACTGAAGAGACTTAGCAAACATAGTAAATAAGTAGTTTGTATCTGATAATCCCAAATTCCTAGTTTATCCCTCCCCCATCTCTTTTCTGCCTTGGTAACTATACGTTTGTTTGCTATGTCTGTGAGTCTGTTTCTGTTTCATAAATAAGTTCATCTGTGTCATATTTCAGACTCCACATATGTTATCCACAGTATCTGTCTTTCTCACTTCACTTCATATAATAATCTCTAGGTCCATCCATGTTGCTGCAGGTGGCATTATTTCGTTATTTTTTATGGCTGAGTAATATAAATCAAATCCCTTATGATTATACAGTGGAAGTGAGAAATAGATTTAAGGGACTAGATCTGATAGACAGAGTGCCTGATGAACTATGGAATGAGGTTCATGACATTGTACAGGAGACAGGGATCAGGACCGTTCCCATAGAAAAGAAATGCAAAAAAGCAAAATGGCTGTCTGGGGAGGCCTTACAAATAGCTGTGAAAAGAAGAGAAGTGAAAAGCAAAGGAGAAAAGGAAAGATATAAACATCTGAATACAGAGTTCCAAAGAATAGCAAGAAGAGATAAGAAAGCCTTCTTCAGCGATCAGTGCAAAGAAATAGAGGAAAACAACAGAATGGGAAAGACTAGGGATTTCTTCAAGAAAATCAGAGATACCAAAGGAACATTTCATGCAAAGATGAGCTCGATAAAGGACAGAAATGGTATGGACCTAACAGAAGCAGAAAATATTAAGAAGAGATGGCAACAATACACAGAAGAACTGTACAAAAAAGATCTTCACGACCCAGATAATCATGATGATGTGATCACTGACCTAGAGCCAGACATCCTGGAATGTGAAGTCAAGTGGGCCTTAGAAAGCATCACTACAAACAAAGCTAGTGGAGGTGATGGAATTCCAGTTGAGCTATTCCAAATCCTGAAAGATGATGCTGTGAAAGTGCTGCACTCAATATGCCAGCAAATTTGGAAAACAGTGGCCACAGGACTGGAAAAGGTCCGTTTTCATTCCAATCCCAAAGAAAGACAATGCCAAAGAATGCTCAAACTACCGCACAATTGCACTCATCCCAAACACTAGTAAAGTAATGCTCAAAATTCTCCAAACCAGGCTTCAGCAATATATGAACCATGAACTTCTTGATGTTCAAGCTGGTTTTAGAAATGGCAGAGGAACCAGAGATCAAATTGTCAACATCCACTGGATCATCGAAAAAGCAAGAGAGTTCCAGAAAAACATCTATTTCTGCTTTATCGACTATGCCAAAGCCTTTGACTGTGTGGATCACAATAAACTGTGGAAAATTCTGAAAGAGATGGGAATACCAGACCACCTGACCTGCCTCTTGAGAAATCTGTATGCAGGTCAGGAAGCAACAGTTAGAACTGGACATGGAACACCAGACTGGTTCCAAATAGGAAAAGGAGTACGTCAAGGCTGTATATTGTCACCCCGTTTATTTAACTTCTATGCAGAGTACATCATGAGAAACGCTGGACTGGAAGAAACACAAGCTGGAATCAAGATTGCCGGGAGAAATATCAATCACCTCAGATATGCAGATGACACCACCCTTATGGCAGAAAGTGAAGAGGAACTCAAAAGCCTCTTGATGAAAGTGAAAGTGGAGAGTGAAAAAGTTGGCTTAAAGCTCAACATTCAGAAAATGAAGATCATGGCATCTGGTCCCACCACTTCATGGGAAATAGATGGGGAAAGAGTGGAAACAGTGTCAGACTTTATTTTTCTGGGCTCCAAAATCACTACAGATGGTGACTGCAGCCATGAAATTAAAAGACCCTTACTCCTTGGAAGGAAAGTTATGACCAACCTAGATAGCATATTAAAAAGCAGAGACATTACTTTGCCAGCAAAGTTTCGTCTAGTCAAGGCTATGCTTTTTCCTGTGGTCATGCATGGATGTGAGAGTTGGACTGTGAAGAAGGCTGAGCGCCAAAGAATTGATGCTTTTGAACTGTGGTGTTGGAGAAGACTCTTGAGAGTCCCTTGGACTGCAAGGAGATCCAAGCAGTCCATTCTGAAGGAGATCAGCCCTGGGATTTCTTTGGAAGGAATGATGCTAAAGCTGAAACTCCAGTACTTTGGCCACCTCACGCGAAGAGTTGATTCATTGGAAAAGACTCTGATGCTGGGGGTGATTGGGGGCAGGAGGAGAAGGGGATGACAGAGGATGAGATGGCTGGATGGCATCACTGACTCAATGGACGTGGGTCTGAGTGAACTCCGGGAGTTGGTGATGGACAGGGAGGCCTGGTGTGCTGCAATTCATGGGGTCGCAAAGAGTCGGACACGACTGAGCAACTGATCTGATCTGAATATTCCATTGTATACAGCACATTGAATTGTATATTCATCTGTGGGTGGACACTTAGATTGCTTCCATGTCTTAGCTATTGTGAATAGTGGTGAACATTAGGGTGCATGTGTCTTTCCAAATTTGAGTCTCCTCCGATATATGCCGAGAGTGGGATATTTTAGTTCCTCTTCACTTTCTGCCATAAGGGTGGTGTCATCTGCATATCTGAGGTTATTGATATTTCTCCCGGCAATCTTGATTCCAGCTTGTGTTTCTTCCAGTCCAGCGTTTCTCATGATGTACTCTGCATAGAAGTTAAATAAGCAGGGTGACAATATACAGCCTTGACGTACTCCTTTTCCTATTTGGAACCAGTCTGTTCCGTGTCCAGTTCTAACTGTTGCTTCCTGACCTGCACATAGGTTTCTCAAGATGCAGGTCAGGTGGTCTGGTATTCCCATCTCTTTCAGAATTTTCCACAGTTTATTGTGATCCACACAGTCAAAGGCTTTGGCATAGTCGATAAAGCAGAAATAGATGTTTTTCTGGAACTCTCTTGCTTTTTCGATGATCCAGTGGATGTTGGCAATTTGATCTCTGGTTCCTCTGCCGTTTCTAAAACCAGCTTGAACATCAGGAAGTTCACGGTTCATATATTGCTGAAGCCCAGCTTGGAGAATTTTGAGCATTACTTTACTAGTGTTTGGGATGAGTGCAATTGTGCGGTAGTTTGAGCATTCTTTGGCATTGGCTTTCTTAGGTATTGGAATGAAAACGGACCTTTTCCAGTCCTGTGGCCACTGCTGAGTTTTCCAAATTTGCTGGCATATTGAGTGCAGCACTTTCACAGCATCATCTTTCAGGATTTGGAATAGCTCAACTGGAATTCCATCACCTCCACTAGCTTTGTTCTTAGTGATGCTTTCTAAGGCATCTTCTGAAGAGGTGGGATCAAAAGCAGGGTGATGTGCATGCCCCCTGCACACATCACCATGAAAGGGATTGCAAACCATCTAAGCCACTCCTCTGGAATGACCCCTGATCACACCCTACCTTCACCCCATATAAGGAACAAGGTCACCCCTCTTCAAGGAGCAAGCCAGCAAGAGAACCTGTTACTTGCTCTCACTCCCCACCTTGTGCCACAAGGGCCCTCATAAAGCCTTGCCTGAATTTCTTGTCTGGCCACTTATCAATTTCTGTTGATTAAGAAGGCCAAGAATCCTGGTCCATAACAATGTGAAGATGGAGGCAGAGACTGGAGTGATGTGTCTGCAGACCCAGGAATGTTAAGGACATTCCTGATAGCCCATAGAAGCTAGGAGTGAGGCATGAGGTGGATTCTCCTCAGAGCATCCAGAAGTAATCAATCCTGCTGACCCCCTGATGTGGACTCCCGGGCTCCAGAACTGTCTGAGAATGCTATTTTGCCTTTTTTCCCCAAGTATTTATCTATTTTCATTTTCAGCTGTGTCGGGTCTTAGTTGTGGTGCACGGGCTTCTCTCTAGTTGCAGAGTGTGGGCTTAGTTGCCCGGTGGCACATGGGATCTTACTTTCCCAACCAGGAATTAAATCCTTCATGTCCCCTGAATTGGACGGTGGATTCTTAACAACTGGACCACCAGGGAAATCTCAAGTTTTGGTTTTTTTAAGCCACCAAATTTGTGTTACTTTGTTATGGCAGTTCTGGGAGACTAGCAGACTCACACACCGAGGGCCTCTGCATTTACCATCCCCTCTGCCTAGAATGCCCTTCCTCCAGATTCTCACGTTGTTTGCTCCGTCTCATCATTCATGGCTCAGCTCTTGGTCACGTCCCAGTCATCCCAGCACCACACCTTTTTTAGCCTTTCATCCTGCTTTTTTGGCTTCGTGGTCCTCACAGTCATCCCAGGCTTCCTTTCCATTTATTTGTTCACCTCTTGTCTGGCCACCTCCCCAGTGCAAATGTAAGTTCTAGGAGAAAAGGGTCCCAGGGAACGTGTTCCTTGCTCTGTTTCCACAACCACTCAGAATGCCACAGCACACTGTTGGTGCTTAATACATAAAAATTTGATGCCAAGCAGGGCCCTCTGGGGCTCCTGGGCACAAGGACTTTCTGTTTACCCCATTTCCTTGATTATAGAAAACAGCTTTCATTCAGCCTCCACAAACTTCCCTGAGTTCCGATGAGCAGACTCAAGCAGTTGTTAACTAGAGAAGGAAGGAGATGCCACACCAGGCAGAAACAGTCAAGAGCAGCCTTGGGGCAAGGTCCTGTTTCCCCATCGCAGAAACACACGACAATATCTTTGAGCCATTTTGCTGATACTGAGACCCCCTCCAGGTGGGAGAAGTTAACGATTAATGATGTTATGGTGCCCACCAGCATGTAGACACCATACTTGAAGGCTGATGGTGCTGACTCCCACTTACTTCACCACCAACCCATCAGAAGAATGTCCACAAGCTGATCACGCCCTCCTCTTTGAATAATTACTGTAAAACTTCTCACTATCTTCCCCAAGTGGGGACACACAGTTTTGAAATCATTAGCCCGCTTTTAGCCCCCTTTGCCCAGCAAAACAATAAAGCTATTCTTTTCTTCTTCACCCAAATCTCTGTCTCCAAGATTTGATTCGGCACTGGTGTACAGAGAAACTGAGCTTTCAGCATCAAGCCGATGGGATGAATGAACAAAAGGACAAATGTGAGTTGTTTGGTTGTTCTGAACAAATAGGAGTTTCACAAACGGGTTCCCTGCTGACTCATGCATCTGAGGCTGGGGGAATCCCTGCTTTCCTCTGAGCTTCTCTGATCATCTCTTCCTCTTTAAGAAAGATGATCTCTGCTTTTAACTTTCAGTCTCTAGGAGTTAATTGAAAAATCAGACAAGCAAACTGCTCAGAAAGCACTTCAGAACCTCAAAATATCCATCTTTCTTCCTTTTCTGCCATTCCACTGGGGCCAGGAGTCTGAGTATCTGCCTTCCTTATCGGCATCCAAGTCACTATGTCAAAGCAAGCCTCATCTTGCTAAAGAACAATGAGTGGAAATGAGCATGTAACAGAAACTTGAACTGATCACCACCTCAAACCAGTACATCTCCTTTCCTTCCCAGCATTGGGAACTGAAACTATTCTATAGGAAGGTCTCTCTTCCCACTCCTATGCAAAAATCCCAGCCTGGCCAGATTCCTTTATTTGATACACAAATACTAATAGCAGCATTCACCATACCATTAGCAGTATTCGCCATCCCCTAAATAAAAGCAAAGTGCTCTTGCAATCCTGTCTGTACTGCCCTTCCAGGTTAAATCACTTCTATTTATTCCCAACTCTTTCCCATCCTTGTTCTAACGCATATGTAATTTTTGACTTAACTACCTCATGTTGCGGCTCAGATTCCACATCCCTTTCTTACACTTTACAGTATGTGGTATTTTTTTTTTCTTCCAGGGCACAGTTAACAACCCATAAAGGTCTCCGCTTAAGTAAGAAGTCCGTGTCTGTGAACCATCACCCAGACACATGCAACACCAGACTGTGTGTCTCATATCAAAGTTTATTGAAGGGGTAGATTTCTTATGAGAACAGAAACACAAGCAAATGAACCAGAAGAAAATCTTTCCCCCCTCTAACCATAGGGCAGCGTTTCCCTTTGAGTGATAAAAGCAAACAGAGGTGGGAAGCTGCTTTCTCCCTGGAGCCTTTTTAACTGCTCAGCCTTCAAATTAGTGTAAACAGAAGAGGAATGGATTGGCTGAAGGTTGTAACATAAATGCCATTTCCTTTTGCTTAGTAACACTGTTCTGCTCAGACCCTCCTGGGGCGAAGCCCCTTCTCACCACCACCGGAAACTCAGATACTAACAGAAGCTCATGAATCTCTCTATCTGGTCCGTTTCTGCCAAATCATGGCTGAAAGAAGGATTGGTTCCACCGAACCCAGGTGACCTGGGTTGTTTCATGATGCCTGGGCTCCCTTCAGATGTAATAATTCCTCTCCAGTCACAGCTTTCCTTATCCCAGTGGGAGCCCACAAGAAGCTAGACATTGCCCCAGGAGCTGAGAACCAAACAAGTCTCAGGCAGGTGACAGGAAGAGGCCAGCTGAGTCCCAGGTGCCAGTGGGCCTTTCTGTGGCTCCAACACTCCAGCAGCAGAAATGTGGACAGTTTTGCCATCTTCAGTTCTGCAAGTGTCCAAGATTGAACAGAAGTCTTAGACACCTGGAAGCTTCATTCCCCAAGGTTCCTGTGGAGACACTCTATAGGCAAACAGCCCACACTGCCACACCGATGCCCTAAATCTGCTTCTCCGAATCTGCAAGTTCTGGGAAACCACAGACCAAGGCTCTGTTACTCCGTGCACCAGCCAAACGGCTTCTCCAGAGATCCTGGTGCTTGATGATCATCTCCCTTCTTTGCTTGGCTTTTTTAACTGGAGACTGGATTCAGATAAGAGGGGCTCTGCGGCTCACTGGGATTGGCCATCAAAGCCTCGGGAACGTTCTTGGTAGTGCTCAGATCCCCAGTGAGCTCGACGCTGGTGCTGCGGTTGTTATCCGACTCACCCGGCCCCTTCCTCTTCAGGCAGCGGTTGATCAAGGTGGAGAAGAAGTTGGGGAAAGATGGGCTGGAGAAGTAGTACACCAAAGGGTCCAGCATGCTGTTCATGTAGGTGAAGCTGAGGGTGATGTAAAACGCCAGGTCCACTGAACGATAGATGTCACAGTTTTCCGTGCCAGCCTTGCGCAAGAGCCAGAAAATATGTATGCGCACGGCCACGCTGGGCAGGAAGCAGATGATGAAGACAATGGCTACCACCATGATGAAGTTGATAGCCCGCTTGATCTTGGCATGTTTGTTCATTTGCCGCTGCCGCAGGCTCCAGACAATTCTGACTGAGCAGAACAGGATGATGCCCAGGGGCATGAAGAACTCCAGGAGGAACATGGCATCATGCCAGCGGAAGGCATCACAGATGCTGAAGCTGCTGCACAGTTTCGAACCCTGATTCTCGATCAACCTCGTTCTGTGTAGGAGATGGACCGTCAGGCCGATGGTGATGCCCCACAAGAGGCAGGAGATGATGCCCGCTGTCCGATTGGAGATCTTGTTCAGGGCGTGGTGGGGATGGACCACCCGGAAGTACCTATCCACGGCCACCACGGTGAGGAAAATGATGCTGCCCTGGCGGTTCATGGCCAACATGAAGAGCATGAGCCGGCAGGGGATCTCCCCAAACTTCCAGTCCCACCTCCGCACGTAGTTGTCCGCCAGGAACGGCAGGCAGATGATCAGGAGAAAGTCAGCCACAGCCAAGTTGAACAGGAAAACCCGGCTGGCTTTCCAGGACTTGAGGTGGAAGCAGAAGATCCACAGGGCAAGGCCATTGCCCAGGAGCCCGAACACGAACTCCAGCCCCACGACCGGCGGCAGCACTTTGGCAATGAAGTCATCGCGGAACACACAGCAGTTCTTCTCGCCTATTTTCAGAAAATGATTCTGCAGTTGGGAAGGGTTCATGAGTGAATCGCGTTGGCGCCAGGGAGCAGCTCACCTAGCCAAGGTTCGGGGAACGAGGTGCGGCTCTGAGTGGCGAACCCGTGGTTCAGCGCTCGCCTTTATGTCATGTCAGAGTGTTGAAACAGATGACTGAATGGTTACCAGGAAACTACGAAATCACTTTAAGAAAAAAAAAAAGAAGCCAGCAAGGCTCTTGTGCAACCTGCTGTTTGCATAAACAAGTAATAATAAAAAAAAAAATCCCCCGGGGAGACAGGAACCCACAAAATTTTCTAAATGTAAAGAATATGCTTGGGCAAGCCAACTGTCATTGTGAATTACTGAAATGTGTAAGCCTGCGTGCCCGTATACTGAATACTTAGCACAGGAGAATTAATTCACAGTCATGTGGTTGCCTTGCATAATGAACAAAACAACAACAGCAATATTAACTTACTGTGCTCAACAGAAACATGAAGAATCTGCGTGCAATATCTGCAGGCGTGTGTTTTAAGAAACGGTAGTGTGTGTGTGTGATTTTTGAAGGGGGACAGAAGGCCAAGAGAATAGTAATTGTCTAGTATCTCATGGGCTGCTGTCTATGGGGTCGCACAGAGTTGGACACGACTAAAGCGACTTAGCAGCAGCAGCAGTATTTTATGAGAACAGATGTGTTGCATTTGATGTTTCCAGGCCATCTTCTCCGTATAAGCGTGGATTGCCTTTCTACACCAGAATGCTGCAATTAATTCCCAGCTAAGGGGGGTGGGGGGAAGCTATTTGAGAGCAGCATGCCATTTCATAAGATGCTTGAAAACTTGAACCCAGTTTGGGTTGCCAGTGGTATGTTACAATAAGTTGGGTTTTTCCTTTGTTTATGTTAGATTTTGAGATGCCTCCATGCTCAAGTAAGTAATCGTTAAGGATGTGATTTATTAAAATTAATAAGCTTTATTTTTTAGAGCAGTTTTAAATTCCCAGCAAAACTGAGCAGAAAGTACAGCGAGTTCCTGTTTACCAGCTGTCCCCACATACAACCTCCCTCACAATGTGCATGATATTTTCGATTTATTGTATTTTATTTATTTATAGATTTATTTTTCAATACATTTTACTTAATTTTAGCTGCGCTGGGTCTTCATTGCTGCTCTGGCTTCTGAGTGCGGGCCGCTGTCTAGTTGTGGTCCTCAGGCTTCTTCTTGCAGTGGCTTCTCTTGTTGCAGAACACAGGCTTTAGGGCACCAGGTTCAGTAGTTGCGGTTCCCAGGCTCTAGTGCACAGGCTCAGTAGTTGTGGCCCACGGGCTTAGTTGCTCTACAGGAAATGGGATCTTTCCAGATCAGAGATCAAATCCACGTCTCCTTCATCAGCAAGCAGATTCTTTACCACTGAGCCACCAGCGAAGCCCAATGTGCGTGATATTTTAAAAACCTCCATTTTTACCAAATTAAACTTTGAGGACCTAAGAAGACTTTGAACTCTGCCTTGCAGGAGGTCACCATTTCACACATCATTTTCTTGCTTTTCAGTATAATTGGGTATATAAATCCTAACAGAACATTTCTACCCTGGAATATTTCGGTCCAATGAATTCTTGCTGTGCAAGAGGTTCTCAGTTGTGTTGCTTGTTTATTTCATCTTTGAAAATTTGGCCACATCATGTGGCATGAGGGATCTTAGTTCCTGGACCAGGGATCGAACCTGCTCCCTCTGCGGTGGAAGTGTACAGTCTTAATCACTGGACTGCCAGGGAAGTCCCAGACATTTGTTTCTTTAGTTTCACACCCAGGTTCTGCCATAGGGGTTTGTAGACTCCTCCCAGTAAACAGGAGTCAAGATGATCTAATGTTAGGCTCACGCAGGGAGCAGTGAACTTGATGATGAAGATGGTGATGAAGAGGACGTGGGCAGTCATGCTAGGGAGAGCTGCCTGCATGTCGGGTGGCAGTCTCAGTGCTGTAAATATATTCGCTTGTTTTCCCCTGACTTCAGTCCATGCGGGAGGGACTACTACTGGCTTTTATTTCAAAATGAGGCAAGTGAAGTTCATAGAAGTTGGCCGTATATATAGTCCAGGCTACACAGGTCATAAGATTTGAATCTGGCACTGGCTTCAAAGCCTGCATCCCTAACCAATACACTATACTGCCTCTTATTATATTATTGCCCCATCTGTAAGGCTGCACCAGATTGAGGTCACATTGTGTGGGTGTGGTGAGACTCAAGTGAAATGACTAGCATTTGTTTCCTATCCTTGATGCCTGTCAATATCCTGCTCCCTTCTCAGAGGAATGTGGACTTGTCAGTGACATTCAGAAAGTAACCCTAAGGGCCTGTATTAGCTAAGAGTCAGAAAATCCAACTATTTACAATAGTTATTTCCGGGAACTGAAATTTGCAAGTGATCTTCCCTTTGTAAGGTTTTCTTTCTGTTTTGTTTTTAATTTTTGGCAACCCACTCCAGTACTCTTGCCTAGAATATCCCATGGACGGAGGAGCCCAGGCTCCTCCGTCCATGGGGTCGCAAAGAGTCGGACACGACTGAGCGATTTCACTTCACTTCATAGTTACTTTACAATGTTGTGTTACTTTCTACTGTACAGCAAACTGAATCAGCTATCAAGACGTATATATCCCCTCTGTTTTGGATTTCCTTTGCATTTAGATCACCACAGAGCATTGAGTAGAGTTCTCTGTGCTCTACAGTAGGTTCTCATTAGTTACCTATTTTATACATAGTGTGTATATGCCTTGACTTCCCTGGTGGCTCAGATGGTAAAGCGTTTGCCTACAATGTGGGAGACCTGGGTTCGATCCCTGGGTCGGGAAGATCCCCTGGAGAAGGAAATGGCAACCCACTCCAGTATTCTTGCCTGGAAAATCCCATGGATGGAGGAGCCTGGTTGGCTACACTGTCCATGGTGTCACGAAGAGTTGGACACGACTGAGCAACTTCACTATCTGTCTATATGTCAATTCCAATCCCCTAATTCTTTTTTCCCCTCATAAACTGTTATTTGTTTATTTTTATTTATTACTTAAAAAATTTTTAACTGGAGGCTGATTGCTTTACAAGCTGTGTTGTTTCTGCTGTACAGCAGTGTGAATCAGCTGTAAGTATAAATATATCCCCTCCCTCTTGAGCCTCCCTCTCGCCCCTCTAGGTCATCACAGAGAACCGAGCTGAGCTCCCTGTGCTTTACAGCGGCTTTCGACCAGCTATCTCCTTCACACTTGGTAGTGTATATATGTTAATGCTACTCTCCCAATTCGTCCCACCCTCCCCTTCCCCAACTCTGTCCACCTTTGAAAGTTTTATAATTTCATAATATTTGGATAAAATTAGGAAAAAACAAGAATAGGAATTGCTTCATTTGGAAAAAAAGAGAGAGAGAAGTTGGAGGCCCTGGATGGTTTTTTCTGGCTCCATCATTACCCATGAAACCTCTTAACCCCTGAACTTCCCATCTGTAATGTGGAAGATGGGACCATCTTCCAGATCCCTTCCAGCTTTCACATCCTAGGATTCTAAACCCAAGTTCACCACTGCTCAGAAAGAGTGTTAATCCCGGCCTCCCTGGCTCCTGGCCCTGCTGTGGAATTCCCAGTCTTACTACTGTGTCATGGGCATGTTTTATCTTGCTCCTGTCTTCCTTTTATGCATTTTTTTTCTTACTAGTACATGAGTTGTACAGAAACTTGTTTTAGTGATTCATTTCAACAGCTCAGGCAGTGATTCCACCAAGTTTGGGGGAACTCCACTTAACATTTATGACTTTCACCATTAACTCAAATCTCCCTTCTTAGTTCTCTTATCACAACTGGAATGTGCCCCAGAGCAGGATGGAACTACTTTTTAAAATTAAAAATAACAATAGCTTTCATTTATCAACTGCTTGCTTTGTGCCAGGCATGCGGCTAAGAGCTGTACAAACATGATCTCATTTAATCCTCTCAGAAATCCATGAGGAGTTGCCCTGTTATGATCACAGACCAGAAACCTGAGGCTTAGAGAGGTTAAGTAATTCATGGTTTGTCTTTTTTTTTTTTTAATTTTTATTGAAGTATAGTTTATTTACAATGTTGTGTTTGGTGTGGCAGTTTAGTCGCTCAGTCATGTCTGACCCTTTGCGACCCCTCTATCCACAAGATTCTCCAGGCAAGAGTACTGGAACAGGTTGCCATTTCCGTCTCCAGAGGATTTTCCTGACCCAGAGATCGAGCTTGGGTCTCCTGCATTGGCGGGCAGACTCTACCGACTGAGCTATGAGGGAAACCCAATGTTGTGTTTAATTTTTGCTGTGTAGCAAAATGACTCAGCTATACATTTACATATACATATACATATATATTCTTCATATTCTCTTCCATTCTGATTGATCACAAGACATTGGGTCTATTTCCCTGTACTGTGCAGTAGGGCTTGTTTTATTCATCTGCCCCTGGTGGTCTAGTGCTTAGACTTAGGCGCTCTCACTGTGTGTCGTTGAACGTAGCTGAGGTTTCTGTTTCAGTGATCTATTGCTATTTCAAAAACCACCACAAAATTTAGTGGCTTAAAACAGTCACTGTTAAAAAAAAAAAAAAAGAGTCACCATTGTATTATCATGGCTTGACTGAACTTAGCTAGTCAGTCCTTGTTTGGGGTCTCTTAGATGGCAGGCAGGCTCACGCACGCCACTTGGGATGCCTGGGCATCTCTTCCTCTTCATATGGTCTGGGTCTCTCTCTATGGCATCTGTACACAGCCTCTTCACATATTCTTTCCACTGAGTAGGCTGGACTTCTTCAAGGCTACTCAACATTTCCAAAAGCACACAAGCAGACTCTCTTTATCTCTCTCTCCCTTCTTTCTTCCCTTCCTTCCACGGCACCAGGCTTTAGTTACAGTATGCCAACACCCAGCTGTGACATGTGGGGTCTAGTTCCCTGACCAGGGATCGAACCCGGGCCCCTGGCACTGGGAGCACAGAGATGCAGACCTTCTTAATGCCATGGCTTGGAAATCCCAGAACATCACCTCCACCGCATTCTACTGGCCAGGGCGAGTCGCTGAGTCAGTCCATGTTTTGCAGGGAGGGGCCACATAAGGGAGGGGCTTCAGGAAGCAGAGTTCACTGGTACTGTTTGGGGGGACCTGGACTCTGTAGGTAGTAAATGACATTGAGTTGGGACATTTGGGAAATGAGAGACCTTTGTACCTCCCGTGAAGAGGATACAGTAGGAGAAATCGAAAGTTAGTGGGCAGAGGAAACTGGCGATACTGACTAGCAGAGACATTAAAAGAAAGAAGAAGGATATTTCAGAGTTTTGAAACCCAGTGTTGAATTTAACTTAAAAAGTCTGAGGGCAAACCAGAATAACCAAATAATCTTGAAAAAGAAGAACAAAGTTGGAGGACTCACATTTTGCAATTAAAAACTTAACTGCAAATCTATAATAATCAAGACAGTGTGATTCTGGCATAAGAATAAATGTATAGATCAATAGAGCAGGATTATTGAGAGTTCAAAAATAAACTCTTGCATTTATGGTCAGATGATTTTCTTCATCTTTTTTTTTTTTTTTTAGTATCTATTTATTTATTTGGCTGTGCTGAACCTTAGTTGTGGTGCTGGAATTTTCAATCTTCACTGCGGCATGTGGAAACTTTAGTTGTGATGCCTGACCTCTTGGTTGATGCATGTGGGATCTAGTCCCCTGACCAGGAATTGAACCCAGGCCCTCTGCATTAGCCACTGGACCACCAACGAAGTCCTGTGGTCAGCTGATTCTCAACAAGGGTGCTAAGACAAATCCATGGGAGAAAGAACCATCTGTTCAATAAGTGCTGCTGCTGCTAAGTCACTCAGTCGTGTCCGACTCTGTGCAACCCCATAGACGGCAGCCCACCAGGCTCCCCCGTCCCTGGGATTCTCCAGGCAAGAACACTGGAGTGGGTTGCCATTTCTACTAGATGACTAAACAGGCAAATGAATGAAGTTGGGTCCTTTCCTTGAACTGGACACAGAAATGAACTCAAAATGGATTACAAACCTAAACATAAGGCATAAAACTCTTATGAAATCCTAAGAGTAATTCAGCATGACTGTGGCTTAGGCAGAGCCTTTCTAGGTACAACATCAAACACACACACAAACAAAACTGATAAGCCAGACTTTATCACTTTAAAGAAGTGAAAGTTTTTGTTTGGTTTTTACAAAAAGAAGAAAAAAATATGCTTGTTAAACAAACCAACCAAACAAGGGCCCATTGGCGAGAGTGTGGAAGAAGGCTTTTTCATACACTATCAGGGGAGTCTAAGTTGGTTCAGCCTTTTTGTTGAGTAATTTGCTGGTATCTATCAAGGTTTTTAATAAGAGCTAATACAATATAATAATAAGGATTAATAGAAGTAGAGCTACTCCAGGGACTTCCCTGGTGGTCCAGCGGATAGGACTCTACATTTCTAATGCAGGGGGCGTGGAATTGATCCCTGGTCAGGGCACTACTGTACAGCATGGTCAAAAAGTAAAATAATAATAATAACTTAAAAAAAAAAAATAGAGCTACTTCATGTTGGTCGCTCCACCCATCAACAGAAAATTGGATTAAAGAGTTACTGAGTATGGTCCCACCCATCAGAACAAGACTCAGTTTCCCTCTCAGTCAGTCTCTCCCATCAGGAAACTTCCATAAGCCTCTATCCTTCTCCATCAGAGGGCAAACAGACTGAAAACCACAATCACAGAAAACCAACCAATCTGATCACATGGACCACAGCCTTGTCTAACTCAGTGAAACTATGAACCATGCCATATAGGGCCACCCAAGACTGACAGGTCATGGTGGAGAGTTCTGACAAAACGTGGTCCACTGGAGAAGGGAATGGCAAACCACTTCTCTTGCCTTGAGAACCCCATGACAGTATGAAAAGGCAAAAAGATAGGACACGGAAAGATGAACTCCCCAGGTTGGTAGGTGCCCAATATGCTACTGGAGATCAGTGGAGAAATAACTCCAGAAAGAAAGAAAAGACAGAGGCAAAGCAAAAACAACACCCAGTTGTGGATGTGACTGGTGATAGAAGTAAAGTTCGATGCTGTAAAGAGCAATATTGCATAGGAACCTGAAATGTTAGGTCCATGAATCAAGGCAAATTGAAAGTGGTCAAACAAGAGATGGCAAGAGTGAACATCGGCATTCTAGGAATCAGCGAACTAAAATGGACTGGAATGGGTGAATTTAACTCAGATGACCATTATATCTACTACTGTGGGCAAGAATCCCTTAGAAGAAATGGAGTAGCCATCATAGTCAACAAAAGAGTCTAAAATGCAGTACTTGGATGCAGTCTCAAAAACGACAGAATGATCTCTGTTCGTTTCCAAGGCAAACCATTCAGTATCACGGTAACCCAAGTCTATGCCCCAACCAGTAATGCTGAAGAAAATGAAGTTGAATGGTTCTATGAAGACCTACAAGATCTTCTAGAACTAACACCCAAAAAAACATGTCCTTTTCATTATAGGGGACTGGAATGCAAAAGTAGGAAGTCAAGAAACACCTGGAGTAACAGGCAAATTTGGCCTTGGAATACGGAATGAAGCAGGGCAAAGACTAATAGAGTTTTGCCAAGAGAACACACTGGTCATAGCAAACACCCTCTTCCAACAACACAAGAGAAGACACTACACATGGACATCACCAGATGGTCAATACCGAAATCAGATTGATTATATTCTTTGCAGCCAAAGATGGAGAAGCTCTATACAGTCAGCAAAAACAAGACCGAGAGCTGACTATGGCTCAGGTCATGGACTCCTTATTGCCAAATTCAGACTCAAATTGAAGAAAGTAGAGAAAACCACTAGACCATTCAGGTATGACCTAAATCAAATCCCTTACAATTATACAATGGAAGTGACAAATAGATTCAAGGGATTAGATCTGATAGACAGAGTGCCTGAGGAGCTATGGACAGAGGTTCGTGATATTATATGGAAGACAGAAATCAAGACCATCCCCAAGAAAGAGAAATGCAAAAAGGCAAAATGGCTGTCTGGGGAGGCCTTACAAATAGCTGAGAAAAGAAGTAAAGCAAAAAGCAAAGGAGAAAAGGAAAGACATACCCATCTGAATGCAGAGTTCCAAGGAATAGCAAGGAGAGATAAGAAAGCCTTCCTCAGTCATCAGGGCAAAGAAATAGAGGAAAACAATAGAATGGGAAAGACTAGAGATCTCTTCAGGAAAATTAGAGATACCAAGGGAACATTTCATGCAAAGATAGGCTCAATAAAGGACAGAAATGGTATGGACCTAACAGAAGCAGAAGATAAGAAGAGGTGGCAAGAATACACAGAAGAACTGTACAAAAAAGATCTTCAGGACCCAGATAATCACGATAGTGTGATCACTCACCCAGAGCCAGACATCCTGGAATGTGAAGTCAAGTGGGCCTTAGGAAGCATCACTAGGAACAAAGCTAGTGGAGGTGATGGAATTCCAACTGAACTGTTTCAAATAGGAAAAGATGATGCTGCGAAGATGCCAGCAAATTTGGAAAACTCAGCAGTGGCCACAGGATTGCAAAAGGTCAGTTTTCATTCCAATCCCAAAGAACAGCAATGCCAAAGAATACTCAAACTACCACACAATAACACTCATCTCACACGCTAGTCAAGTAATGCTCAAAATTCTCCAAGCTGGGCTTCAACAGTATGTAAACTGTGAACTTCCAGATGATCAAGCTGGTTTTAGAAAAGGCAGAGGAACCAGAGATCAAATTGCCAACATCTGCTGGATCATCGAAAAAGCAAGATAGTTCCAGAAAAACATCTACTTCTGGTTTCTTGACTATGCCAAAGCCATTGACTGTGTGGATCACAATAAACTGTGGAAAATTCTTCAAGAGATGGGAATACCAGACCACCTGACCTGCCTCTTGAGAAACCTATATGCAGGTCAGGAAGCAACAGTTAGAACTGGACATGGAACAACAGACTGGTTCCAAATCAGGAAAGAAGTACATCAAGGCTGTATATTGTCACCCTGCTAATTTAACTTATATTCAGAGTACATTATGCTAAATGCCGGGCTGGATGAAGCACAAGCTAGAATCAAGATTGCCAGGAGAAATATCAGTAACCTTAGATACGCAGATGACACCACTCTTATGGCAGAAAGTGAAGAAGAACTAAAGAGCCTCTTGATGAAAATGAAAGAGGAGAGTGAAAAAGTTGGCTTAAAATTCAACATTCAGAAAACGAAGATCATGGCATCTGATCCCATCACTTCATAGCAAATAGATGGGGAAACAGTGGAAACAGTGACAGACGTTATTTTTTTGGGCTCCAAAATCACTGCAGATGGTGACTGCAGCCATGAAATTAAAAGACGCTTACTCCTTGGAAGGAAAGTTACGACCAACCTAGATAGCATATTCAAAAGCAGAGACATTACTTTGCCAACAAAGGTTCGTCTAGGCAAGGCTATGGTTTTTCCTGTGGTCATGTATGGATGTGAGAGTTGGACTGTGAAGAAGGCTGAGCGCCAAAGAATTGATGCTTTTGAACTGTGGTGTTGGAGAAGACTCTTGAGAGTCCCTTGGACTGCAAGGAGATCCAAGCAGTCCATTCTGAAGGAGATCAGCCCTGGGATTTCTTTGGAAGGAATGATGCTAAAGCTGAAACTCCAATACTTTGGCCACCTCATGCAAAGAGTTGACTCATTGGAAAAGACTCTGATGCTGAGGGGGATTGGGGGCAAGAGGAGAAGGGGACGACAGAGGATGAGATGGCTGGATGGCATCACTGATTCAAAGAACGTGAGTATGAGTGAACTCCGGGAGTTGGTGATGGACAGGGAGGCCTGGCGTGCTGCGATTCATGGGGTCGCAAAGAGTTGGACACGACTGAGCGACTGAGCTGATCTGATCTGATTGGAGAAGACTCTTGAGAGTCCCTTAGACTGTAAGGAGATCCAACCAGTCCATCCTAAAGGAAGTCAGCCCTCAATATTCATTGGAAGGACTGATGCTGAAGCTGAAACTCCAATACTTTGGCCACCTGATGAGAAGAACTAACTCATTGGAAAAGATCCTGATGCTGGGAAAGATTGAGGGCAGGAGGAGAAGGGGACGACAGAGGATGAGATGGTTGGATGGTATCACCAATCAATGGACATGAGTTTGAGCAAGCTCCGGGAGCTGGTGATGGACAGGGAGGTCTGGCATGCTGCAGTCCATGGGGTCGCAAAGAGTCGGACACGACTGAGCAACTGAACTGAACTGAATGTTGGTTACTATTGTAGGGGCTTTATACAGCTAAACTCATTTAGTGCTCAGAACAGCTTTAAGAGATAGGTAGTATACATAGGTACTATTCTTTTACAGACAAGGAAAATAAAGCAGTGAGAGGTTAAGTAATTTTCTCAAGGTCACACAGCTAGTAAAAAAAGGAGATAAGATTGGAACGCACAAGATGTAACTCCAAGGGTTCTCCTCTCAGCCACTGTGCACTCGACCTCACCCAGTGTGCCTTTGACTCAGCAATTCCATGTCTAAGAATCTATCTTCCAAAGTCTTTGACACAAACCAAAGATAAATCATTCAGTATGTTCACCATAGCATCCTGACAATAGAGGAAAATTAGAAATAAATGTCTCTTAGTTGAATAAACTACATGTGGCTCATTTACACAATAAGATATAATTTCAAAAAGGAAATTGATCTCTATTCTGACAGGAAGGGCTTCCCAGGTGGCTCAGTGGTGAAGAACCTGCCTGCCAATGCAGAAGATGCAGGAAACCTGGGTTCGATCCCTGAGTCAGGAAGATTCCCTGGAGGAGGGCATGGCACCCTAGGCTGGGAAGATCCCCTGGAGAAGGGCATGGCAACCCACTCCGTTATTCTTGCCTGGGAAATCCCATGGACAGAGGAACCTGGCAGGCTATAGTCCATAGGGTCACAGAGTCAGGCACGACTGAGCATGCGCACACTGATGTAGGAAACTGTCCATGATAAAATATCTTGCAAAACTCTATCTTTCTATCTTCCTTTAACAAGATGAAAGATTCATTACCTTTGTGCAAGTATGTTTGTATTCCAAATGTTAAAAGTCACCACCTCTAGAAATCAGATTAAGAGGAAAGAAAGGAAGACCTTTACTTCTTACTTTATATATCTGTGTGTTCCTTGATTTCTGAATGAAAACATAACATGCTTCTGTAATGAAATACATTGAATTTTTGTCTAAAAAGAAAGAGATCTGCAAGTCTACTCATGACTCTTCTGTCAGGACAGATTGTGAACAGACCCTTCTCACCCAGGTGGATCTCACAGCTTCCCCTCTTATCAGGTTGTCGTGGCCCAGCCTAGACTTTCCGTTCCGGTCCCATTGATTTTCCTGCAGTTCCCTCAACCAGGATTAAGGGCCCCTGGCTTCTCCTGTAGAACCCCAAGTTTACCAGTTTCACTGCAGTTACCCTGAATGGTAAATTTAGTTTTTCCTTGGTTTCTACATTGGAACCCAGGGGTGAGGGCTATGTTTTTCACTTGGGTTTTCACTGTGCCTGGTACAGAGCTGGTACCTAATGAATGTTCCTTGAAAGAGGGAATGAATGAATGAAACCATATCATCACTGGAAGCTGAATACAGAGTAAGCCCATCTCTGAGCCCATCTGTTTATGCTGCTCCATCACAAACTCTGTCTATATAAAATGTAGGGCCCCAGACTTCCCTTGGAGAAGGAAATGGCAACCCACTCCAGTATTCTTGCCTGGAGAACCCCAGGGACAGAGGAGCCTGATGGGCTGCCATCTATGGGGTTGACACGACTGAAGCGACTTAGCAGCAGCAGCAGACTTCCCTGGTGGTCCAGTGGTTAAAAATCCTGCCAATGCAGGGGGACATGGATTCAATCCCCAGTCCGGGAAGATCCCACCCATGTCAGCTAAGCCTGTGTGCCAACTACTAAGCCAGTACACTGCCAAAACTCACTCAATCAATTAATTAGTTTTGAAAATGTAGGGCTCCAGCTTCATGGATGAGTTCAGAAGGGTTCTGTGTTTAGTTTATGCCTTGCTGTCACTATCTTGAAATGCTTTATGCTTTTTGAATGAGGGACCTTGCATTTTCTCTTTGCACTGGTCTTTCAAATGAGATAGCTAATCCTGAGGCCATTTATGAACTCACTGAGACCGTGGGGTATGGCGTCATATTGGAAAACTGCGAATGAGAAGGCCCAGGAGGCAGCAAGCTGAGAGTGTGTGTCACAGTGTGTCCACCTCCCACCTCAGAGTTCTAATCCCACCAGCAGCCCCTGCACTCTGGTGACCTCAGACACCATCCTAACCATGGCAGTTGTAGGAAAGGGTAAGGAAACCCATCCTGAGAGTAGTCCAGAATCTATATTTTCATAGTCAGCACCAATAAAAGGTACTTCTTATTTTTTCCATAGAATTTGTGAACAATAATGGTTTACTATCCCTTCTCACTTTAATGTGACTTTTCCTGAAAGACCCTGAGTCAAAGGAGACAACATTTTCTTCTACATCAATGACATTTCCCTATTCCAGGTAGTTTAAACAAAGTTTCATCAACAAAGCTATACATCAGTTCCTTACAATTTCTGAAGAAGGCTTCCTGATAACATTTATGTTGCACCACATCCTGTGAATTTGAAAGAAGCAAAATCAGAATCAAGACTGTGGTTGGGGTCTGGATCTTTCTTTCGGTTTGTTCTTGCTGTTTTTTAATGAGAACCTCAGCCTACCAGGGCTTCCCTGGTGGCTCAGATGGGAAAGAATCTGCCTGCAATGCAGGAGACCCAGGTTCTATCCCTGGGTCAGGAAGATCCCCTGGAGAAGGGAAGGGCTACCCACTCCTGGAAATTCTCACCTGGAAAATCTCACGGCCAGAGAAGCCTGGTGGACTCCAGTCCATGGAGTCTGAAAGAGTTGGATAAACACAACTGAGCGACTAACACTTTCAGCCTACCATGAGCTCCTGGATTTTTTGGACTTTTTTTTCTCTTGGAGGGTAAAGTCTCATGACTCTTTTGATATAGGATGACACACAGGATACAGGCTTTGTTTTAGAATCTGTTTTTATTAAGATGGAGCAACAGGGGGGCAGCCCAGGAAAGAGTGAACTAAGAATAGACTTTAAAGCAGAAGTGCAGGTTTTTCACAGATTTCTGTCTAGAGTTCGTTGAAGCTGATAAGAATCCTTGCTTTCACTTCTGCCCTGGAAGCATGGGAACTAACAGAGTGACAGCAGAGTAGCTCCTTACGGGCTTTGAATGCCAGGGGAAATTGCTTCTGTGCCTCGGTTTCTTTATGTGTAAAGTGTGTTGACATAATACATCAGAACATTGAGCATGACTGCCAGGCAATGCACTTAATGCTTTACATACACTTCCTCATTCATTCAACTTACTGAGCACCTACGGTGTGCATTCACACTTCTAGACTCCAAGGATTTACGAGTAAACAAAGTGCCTGTGCTTCAGGATCTTGCATTCAGTGAATTCACCCAACGACCTTCTTTTTTCCTTTTAACCATCTTTTATTTGTCTGCACCGGGTCTTGGTTGCTTTGCTCAGGGTTTGTCTAGTTGCAGCGAGCAGAGGCTCCTCTTCCTTGTGGTGCACAGGCTTCTCATCGCAGGGGCTTCTCTTGTTGTGAAGCACAGGCTGTAGGCACACAGGCCTCAGTAGTTGCAGCGCACAGGCTCAGTAGTTGCGGTGTGCGGGCTTAGCTGCTCCATGGCATGTGGGATCTTCCCAGATCAGGGATCGAACCCATGTGCCCTGCATTAGCAGGCAGATTCTTTACCAATACCACTAAGCCACCAATGGAGTCCACCAAAGACCTTCTGATGTCAATGTTATTGTTACCCCTGTTTGACAGATGAGGAAATTAAAGCTAAATGTGGTTAAATAAAATCTGCCCCCAGATAACACGTCTAGTAAGTGGCTAAGCTGGCATTTGAACTTAGATTGATCTACTTTGTACAACCCATATTTTCCATCTCTGGGCTGTGCAGTGCTCCTTAAAAATGAGTTAATAGGAACAATATATATACATATGTGCATAATTAGTCATGTCCAACTCTTTGTGACCCCATGGACCGTAGCCCGCCAGGCTTCTGTCCATGGGATTTCCCAAGCAGCAATACTGGAGTGGGTTGCCATTTCCTTCTCCAAGGTCTTCATGACCCAGGGATGGAATCTGGGTCTCCTGCATTGCAGTCATATTCTTTACCTCTTCGCCACCTGGGAAGGCCAGGGACAGCCTAGATGGGTGTTTTGAGGCCAAAGAATGCAACACTGGTATCAACATTCAGAAAACAAAGATTATGGCATCCGGTCCCATCACTTCATGGGAAATAGATGGGGAAACAGTGGAAACAGTGTCAGATTTTATTTTTATGGGCTCCAAAATCACTGCAGATGGTGACTGCAGCCATGAAATTAAAAGACGCTTACTCCTTGGAAGGAAAGTTATGACCAACCTAGATAGCATATTAAAAAGCAGAGACATTACTTTGCCAACAAAGGTCCGTCTAGTCAAGGCTATGGTTTTTCCTGTGGTCATGTATGGATGTGAGAGTTGGACTGTGAAGAAGGCTGAGCGCCAAAGAATTGATGCTTTTGAACTGTGGTGTTGGAGAAGACTCTTGAGAGTCCCTTGGACTGCAAGGAGATCCAAGCAGTCCATTCTGAAGGAGATCAGCCCTGGGATTTCTTTGGAAGGAATGATGCTAAGGCTGAAACTCCAGTACTTTGGCCACCTCATGCGAAGAGTTGATTCATTGGAAAAGACTCTGATGCTGGGGGGGATTGGGGGCAGGAGGAGAAGGGGATGACAGAGGATGAGATGGCTGGATGGCATCACTGACTCGATGGACGTGAGTCTGAGTGAACTCCGGGAGTTGGTGATGGACAAGGAGGCCTGGCGTGCTGCGATTCATGGGGTCGCAAAGAGTCGGACACGACTGAGTGACTGATCTGATCTGATCTGAAGGGTCTTAATGGGCTTCCGCAGCGGAAAAGAGTCTGCTTGCAATACACAAGCCACAGGAGGTACAGATTCAATCCCTGGGTCAGGAAGATCTCCTGGAGGAGGGCATGGTAGCCCCCTCCAGTATTCTTACCTGGAGACTCCCCATGGACAGAGAAGCCAGGTGAGTTACAGACCATAGGGTCACAAAGAGTCAGACACAACTGAAGCGACTTAGCATGCATGCAAGGGTTTTAATTGGAGAGAATCCCCTGGGAATTTGAGAACGTGTAAAGAGAGGAGCCAAGAACGTTTTCACTGCTTTGTGACTTGAGAATGGAGCTGAGATCAGCTTGGCATCTCTCCCCCTAATCCAGGGCAGAAGCAGCATGTCATTTCATACAATCGTCTCATTCTGAGGACCCCATGGGCATATTGGGAAATTCATGTACACAAGGCCTACTACCTTTCCCACCCTTTGGTGTTTGTATAGAATCCTACAGTAAAAGGAAAACAGCGGTGTTTGTAGAGAACAGGTCTAGAAACTATAGTTATCATAAGGGTGAAGGTCATTAACTTCTCTGTTTGTCCCCTCCCCCAAAACACACAAGTTGACTAAGGACCCTCCAGGTCAAAGGGACACTAGCAAAGTACCTGGCACAGAATATTAATTCAGTAAATATATAGAAAACGAATGAGTGAATAATTTAAACTCATAGTCACATTACAAGCAGCCAAAGCAATTTCGCTGGACTCAGCACTTCCCAAAGGCTAATAGGACTTTTTCAGGACTTTTCCAGCTTCCACTGGAAAAATCAGGACAGGTAAACATATCCTTCAGTGCCTTCTTTGAAATGCAAATACTTGCAGAACAGCGTGGAGCTCCAAAACGCTGGCAGCATATTGTTTTTGCTGTCATTCTTCTTAGGCTCCTGAGAAGTCAGAAAAGTAGAGGGACCCTAGGAAGATGAAAATCTTCGGGGCCAAGACATCCCACTCTAAAGAGCCTCCCTCTGCCTGAAATAAAAATATTGACTTACCCCAGTTTCTATCTTCCAAGAAAAGTAAGGATTTAAGATCAGAGGATGGGTCATTAAATTCACTGACTCCCCCAGGGAGAGAACATGACAGAATGACAGATTCAAACATTAGTACATTTCACCTGAGCCATTTAAAATTTCTCAGGGGCCAAGCTCTTCCCGACACACACACACACACACATGCACACACACACACACACACGTGCGTGCGCATACAAACACACGCACACACACATGCATACACACGCCTCTGTCATTAGAATCAAACTATATAAATGCAACTGACTCACTTCTCAAGTGGAACCTTCCAAAAAGGCATAGTGATCCGCATTTCATATCCAACAGAGTAAGGCGTATACAGCTAATAAAGAATGGCATTTTCAAGGCTCCCCACCCCTCAGCATGGAGTATTTCTAAGTCACCAATCCATCCTCCTTGATTTTGTCCGTCTGTCTGTCCTGGTGCCATCCGTTACATTTGGAGATCTCACTGCCCCTCAGACTGGCTTTGGAAGCTATTTGCAACACTGATGCAACTCTTGCAACAAAGGTTGGAAGTGGGCATCCCCTCTGGCCTCTTGAAGCATCCCGGACACCTAGGTCTCACACTGCAGATTTTGAGCTTGGTGTAGAATTTGGGGAATGAGGGACTTGAAAAATAATATACCAGGGGGTCCAGCATGCTGTTTATGTAGGTGAAGCTGAGGGTGACGTGGAGGGCCACATGGACAGATGGATTGCAGGCGCTGGAGGGCACCGTCCAGAGGAAATACAGTCTGGCCAACGCGCTGGGCAGGTAGCAGGCAATAAACACCACTGCCACCATCATGATGAAACGAACAGGCTTCTTCATCCGGCTCTGCCTGGCCAGACGCTGCCTCTGCTTGAGGCTCCAAATGATCTTGAAGGAGCAGAACAAGATGATGCCAAGGGGCAGAAAGAACTCCAGCTGGAACATGACATCATGCCAGCCATTGGCCGATACCATGATGAAGCTCTCACAAGCTATGATCTTCTCTTGCACACACAGATGGTTCTCCAACAGAAGATACAGAGTCCCCAAGATGACCAGGGTCCAAAGGACACAGACAATGCCAACCGCAGTCCAGTTGGAGATGGTGTTCACCATGTGGTGGGGGTGGACCACTTTAAAATACCGGTCCACAGCCACCACTGTGAGGAAGACAATGCTCCCCGCCCTGTTCATGGCCAGCATGAAGAGCACCACCCGACAAGGAATATCCTCAAACGCCCATTGCCTCTGTCTGAGGTAATAGTCTGTCCGAAAGGGCAGGCAGATCATCAGAAGGAAGTCGGCCACGGCCAAGTTGAACAGGTAAATAGTGCTCGGCTTCCAGGTCTTCATGTGAAAGCAGAAACCACAGAGGGCGACGCCGTTGCCCAGGATGCCAAGCACAAAGGCGAGGATTAGCAGCGACGGCATCACCTCGGGCATGTGGTACCCCTGGATGAGACAGCACGACCTGTTGGCCATGGTGGACAGAGGACCAGTGCTCCGTGTGCCGGGCTGTGCCGTTTCCAACTTCTTCACCGTGGGAGGCAGGTACCGCACATGTACGTGGATGCAGGCGCCCCCCGGAGAACAGAAACTTCAGCCAGGAAATGCAGCACTGCGGTGGAGGCTGGATCACAAGCGGTCCATCTCCAGCCCCCACCCCCCACCTCCGGGCCCAAGAGCTGAAGCCTGTAGCACCCCAGGGCCTGGAAACACAGGTGACTTCACCAAGTTGTCATTTCTGGAAAGCAGCTGGCTGGTCCAAGGAAATCCATGCGGGAGAGGAGTTGTTGGGACCTGCCCCAGAATGAAATTTTCTTTCCAGCCTCTCTCTTTCTCTTCAGAGTCTCTCCTAGCCGGAGGATTAAGCGAGGCTACCCAGAAGGCACAAAAAACAAAAAAAAAAGCTTGTTTTTCCTCCCTCCCCAGTGGAGAAACACAAACATTTCCTGGAGCTGTTCTGGGTCTCTCCTCGCTAACCTTTGCCTGACTGCCCCAACCTCACCCTCATCCCGTGGGGGCTCTCCCAGGCGGTGCCAGAGAGGGGAGGCTTGGCTCTGCCGCTCCTCAGGGCCACTTCCTGCACCCAGACCCAAAAATACAGCACTTCAAAATCAGAAGGATCTATGGAGGGGAAAAAAAAATCCCTAAAATAGCACTTGTTTGGTTGTTTGAAAAATTCTCTGAAGTGAGTCGCCCTTCCTCTCCTTCTCTGGCACGTCCTACCCTGGGCATCCTTCCCTGGACCCCGTGACCAGCTGCACCACTGAGACCATGAAATGAATCTGAAGCCACTTCTCATGTCCCTCTTCATGAAACAGCCTCTCTGGGAGCCGGGTTCTCCCTCTGGTGTTAGCAAAAGAGGATTGGGCTCTGAGTTTCTCAAATCCGCCTGCTTAAAAGAGTGGAGCACCAAGGTCTGTATGTTTTTCATTTTACTTATGTGTTCAGCCCATGGGTGGCGGCAGTTGGTCAAGGAGTTTATCTCCAAAACGGTCATGGGTAAAGTTAGTCTGCTCCCAAGACCTGTGTGTGCTAAGTCGCTTCAGTCATGTCCAACTGTTTGCAACCCCATGGACTGTAGTCCACCAGGCTCCTCCGTCTGTAGGATTTCTCCAGGCAAGAATACTGGAGTAGGTTGCCATGCCCTCCTCTAGGGGATCTTCCCAACCCAGGGGTTGAATCTGGGTCTCCTGCTTTGGCAGGTGGGTTCATAAACTTCCCTGTCCTTTGGGCTTTAGAGATCATCTGTCCACCCTTCAGCTTTCAGTTTAGGGAAGGGTGAGGGGAGAGAGTGTGTGGAAAGGATACATGTGGGGACCTCCTGGGTGGTCTAGTGGTTAAGACTCCAAACTTCCACTGCAAGGGGCCCAGGTTTGATCCCTGGTCAGTGAACTAAAATCCCACATGCCATAAGGTGTGGCCAAACACACACACACACACCCACCTCTGGATTTCCAGCCTCTCTGGGAAACTGGAAGATCTGGCCACACTGGGCCAACCATCCCACCTGATGACCATCTGCTGGATGTGAGACTAGCTTCACCCTTAAGACACAGCAGGAATGCTCCATTTTGTCTCCGTCCGCACTTACCTGGTCAGCTTCACTCATCGACAGGCCTGGTCTCTGTGGGATTTTGAGTTCGTCACTTCTGCTCTAGGTTTGCCAGTTCTGTCCTTCCCAGGTGGCGCAGTGGTAAAGAATCTGCCTCTCAATACAGGAGATGCAGGTTCGATCCCTGGGGTCGGGAAGATTCCCTGGAGGAAGAAATGGCAAGCCACTCCAATATTCCTGCCTGGAGGATCCTATGGACAAAGGAGCCTGGAGGGCTACAGTCCATGGGGTCGCAAAGAGTCGGATATGACTGAAGCGACTTAGCATGCACGCACGCTCCAGGTTAAAGATCACATTCCCCGGATTGGTCTACAAGGCCCTTCACAGATGATTCCCAAACCAGCTTTCCAAGGTCATTCTCCTCTCACTTTCCTCCCCACACCCTACTTGTTAGTCTCCGAACTTCTAATCAATAAGTGTATCCACCAAACAGCTACACTTAGCTCCCTCACTAACCTCACTAACCAACAGGTCCTTGAATGTAAAGTCCATGTTCTTGGCAGGAAGGGCCTATAAGAAGGATCTGATGATTAGCTCCTACTTTTCATGAGAGCACGTATCTGCCAGTTACACTCTGTGGATCTTTGTGATTATTATTATTATTTTTTGACCACGCCTTGTGGCAAGTGGGATCTTAGTTCCCCAACCAGGGATTGAACCCAGGCCCCCTGCATTAGAAAGCGTGGAGTCTTAATCACTGGACCACCAAGCGAGTTCCTACTTTGTGATTTTATAAGAAGTTAACTGGCAGGGGGTACCTATGTAGGCTGGAATGCCCCAGGGTGAGGTGGGTGAACCTGAGCACCTTGATATGGTCAGGCTGGATTTTTCAACAAATGGAAAAGATTCTTCCTTCTGTGTTAGCAGAGACTATCGAGATTCTCATAAGTACGAAGATGACTGTTTCCCTTTTCCCAAATGACTAATACTTGCCTTTCTTTTTTTAAAAATAATTTTATTGGTTTATTTGGTTTTTGGCTGTGCTGGGTCTTTGTGGCTGCACGCAGGTTTTCTCTCATCGCTTCTCTCTTGTTGAGGAGCTCTAGTAGTCGTAGCTTGTGGGCTCAGAAGCGGCAGCTCCCAGGCTCTAGAGCACAGACTCAGTGTTGTGGGCTTCCGTGTGACACATGTGTGACACATGGGCTTAGTTGCTCCAAGGCTTGTGAGAAACTTCCTGGATCCGGGATCAAACCCATGTCTCCTGTATTGCCAGGCAGGTTCTTTACCACTGAGCCACCGGGAAAGCCCTAACACTTATCCTTCTTTTCCACATCCTTTCAGTTCAGCTTAGTCATGTCTGACTCTTTGTGACCACATGGACTGCAGCATGCCAGGCCTCCCTGTCTGTCACCAACTCCTGGAGTTTACTCAAACTCATGTCCATTGAATCAGTCATGCCATCCAACCATCTCATCCTCTGTCGTCCCCTTCTCCTCCCACCTTCAATCTTTCCCAGCATCAGAATCTTCCAATGAGTCAGTTCTTCACATCATGTGGCCAAAGTATTGGAGTTTCAGCTTCAACATCAGTCCTTCCAATGAATATACAGGACTGATTTCCTTTAGGATGGACTGATTGAACTCCTTGCAGTCCAAGGGACTCTCAAGAGTCTTCTCCAACACCACAGTTTAAAAGCATCAATTCTTCAGCTCTCAGCTTTCTTTACAGTCCAGCTCTCACATCCATACATGACTACTGGAAAACCATAGCTTTGACTAGACGGACCATTGTCAGCAAAGTAAGTCTCTGCTTTTTAATATGCTGTCTAGGTTGGTCATAACTTTCCTTCCAAGGAGTAAGCGTCTTTTAATTTCATGGCTGCCGTCACCATCTGCAGTGATTTTGAAGTGCCCCAAAATAAAGTCTGTCACTGTTTCCATTGTTTCTCCATCTATTTGGCATGAAGTGATGGGACCGGATGCCATGATGTTCATTTTCTGAATGTTGAACTTTAAGCCAACCTTTTAACTCTCCTCTTTCACTTTGATCAAAAGGCTCTTTAGTTCTTCGCTTTCTGCCATAAGGGTGATGTCATCTGCATATCTGATGTTACTGATATTTCTCCTGGCAATCTTGATTCCAGCTTGTGCTTTATTCAGCCCAGCGTTTCTCATGATGTACTCTGCATAGAAGTTAAATAAACAGGGTGACAATATACAGCCTTGACATACTCCTTTCCTGATTTGGAACCAGTCTGTTGTTCAGTGTCCAGTTTTAACTGTTGCTTCCTGACCTACATACAGAATTCTCAAGAGGCAGGTCAGGTGGTCTGGTATTCCCATCTCTTTCAGAATTTTCCACAGTTTATTGTGATCCTCACAGTCAAAGGCTTTGGCATAGTCAATAAAGCAGAAGTAGATGTTTTTCAGGAACACTCTTGCTTTTTCGATGATCCAGCGGATGTTGGCAATTTGATCTCTGGTTCCTCTGCCTTTTCTAAAACCAGCTGGAACATCTGGGAGTTCACAGTTCACGTACTGTTGAAGCCTGGCTTGGAGAATTTTGAGTATTACTTTACTAGCGTATGAGATGAGTACAATTGTGTGGTAGTTTGAGCATTCTTTGGCATTGCCTTTCTTTGGGACTGGAATGAAAACTGACATTTTCCAGTCCTGTGGCCAGTGCTGAGTTTTCCAAATTTGCTGACATCTTGAGTGCAGCACTTTCACAGCATCATATTTTCTGATTTGAAATAGTTCAGCTGGAATTCCATCACCTCCACTAGCTTTGTTCCTAGTGATACTTCCTAAGGCCCACTTGACTTCACATTCCAGGATGTCTGGCTCTAGGTGAGTGGTCACACCATTGTGATTGTCTGGGTGGTCAAGATCTTTTTTGTACATTTCTTCTGTGTATTCTTGCCACCTCTTAATATCTTCTGCTTCTGTCAGATCCATACCATTTCTGTCCTTTATTGTGCCCATCTTTACATGAAATGTTCCCTAGATATCTCTAATGTTCTTGAAGAGACCTCTAGTCTTTCCCATTCCCACCCTAAATCTATTCTCAGACCACTGCCAGAAACTGAACGTGCATTTCTTTCATCTCCTGCATTGGCAGGTGGATTCTTTACCACTGTTCCGCCTGGGAAACTCACCAAATAGCTCATAAGCTTGGTTGCCTCTCCTTTGCTTGCACAATCCCCCATCTACTGATCATTTGCCCTAGATCTCCCTCCACCCACACTGCTACCACTTTGGCTGGCCCAGTCTCTAGAGGAATGCAGCCACCTAATGACTGGGCCTGCTCTCATGCTCCTCCTCCAATCCATTCCCCCAAAACTCAAATCTGATGTCACCCATCACCCACCCAGTTGAATGCTCCAGTGGTTCCCTGTTGTCCTTAGCAGGGAGTTCAAGACACCATAGGAACTGGCCTTGATGCCTTCCGCAGGAACCATAGTAGTGCTTAGTGTCCAAAGCCTGTCTTATACGGACTGCTGAGGACACTGTTCCTTCCCTCCTGGTCATGGATAACCCCTCTTTTTTTGGCTTTAGCATCTTCCACTAGAACTTTCCACAGTGATGGAAATATTCTGTAATGTACATGTAGCTCCTGAGCACTTGAAACTGGGTCTAGTGGGCACTGAATTTTCAATGTTATTTAATTTTAATTTCCATTCTGAAAGCCACATAGCCACATGTGGATTGTGACTTCCATATAGGCAACCCAGGGGATACCTCTTCCTTCAACCCCCAAGCCTCCAGTGCATCTCCCACACTAGTCTGGGTTAAACCCTCCTCTCTGCCCATATCCACCATGCCCACACTGATTACACAGTATTGTCATGATTTCCCTGTGTGTCTTCCCCTAATCCCCTGTCTTTGTGAAGCCTAGCACTGGCTCTGATTCAGCAATGCATGCCCAGACTGTAGCCTGGCACCAAGGGAAAACTCAGGATAAATGAATGAACTAGTGTCTTGGATAAATGAATGACTCTAGATCTCTGTAGTTTACTTTTCCCCCTGGCTGCGAGGAGACACAGGAAGGGCAGGGCTTTTTTGTTTATTTGTTTTGGGGTTTTGTTTATTTTTTTATTAAAAAATATTGATTCATTTGGCTGTGTCAGGTCTCAGTTGTGGCACACGGGATCTTTGTTGCATGATGTGGGAGCTTTCATTACAGCGCACAGATTCTCTAGTTGTGGCTCACAGGCTTAGTTGCTCCACAGCATGTGGGATCTTAGTTCACCAATCAGAAATCGGACCCATGTCCCCTGCACTGCAAGGCAGATTCTTCACCATTGGACCACCAGGAAAGTCCCTGTTTTTCTTTTTTTTTAATATGTATTTATTTATTTGGCTATGCCAGGTCTTAGTTTCGACTTGTAGGATATTTAGTTGTGGCATGTGGGATCCAGTTCCCTGACCAGAGATCAAACCCAGGCCCCCTGTGTTGGGAGCTTGGAGTCTTAGCCCCTGGATCACTGAGAAGTCCTAGAAAGGGCAGACTGAAAAGACTAGCAGTCATATCTGCCAGGCTGATCTGGTGTGAGCTTGGAGCTCTTAGGCCCCACAATACCACTTTCCCTGAGGCTTTGAGATAACACGTCACTTTACACATGACGGGGCAGGCGGTAGACATTTGAGGCAGGAGGTAGACATTTGAGGCAGGAGGAGAGACTGTCCCCGTGGCAGTGTATTGGGAAGGTACTCTCCTCCTGGAGTGTCTTCATTCCTGCACTTTCACCACACTCAAAACACTTCCAATGCCAAGCATGTGGGATTTTTTTCCCCCACACACCACACAGTTCTCTGTGACACCAATTGGGTGTCCTACAATTTGATTCAACGCTGACACCAACCAGAGTTGGCACAGATGCATTCCGCCCCCCCTTCCCCTGCACCAGGTTAAAGGCTCAGTTCCACGAGACTACCTCCCACTTTGGTTGCTAATTGTGGATTCCCTGGATATCTACAACTTTATGTCTGACGAGGCTGCAGTTTGAGGTGCCCATAACACCGCTCCTCAGATTTGAGCATATGCTAGAACAGCTCACAGAGCTCAGGAAAACAGTTATGTTTTTATTATTCATTTGTTAAGTCGTGTCTGACTCTTTTTGACCCCATGGACTGTAATACACTAGGTTCCAAGGGATTCTTCAAGCAAGAAAACTGAAGTGGGTTGCCATTTCCTTCTCCAAGGAATCTTTCTGGACCAGGGAATCAAATCTGCGTCTCCTGCATAGGCAGGTGGATTCTTTACCACTGAGCCACCAGGGAAGCCCTAGTTATGTTTACCAGTTTATTCTATAATGAAGGGTGTGATAAAGGATAGAGGAAAGCAGCCAGATAAAAGGTATGTAGGACAAGGTCTGGAAGGGTGCATGGGGTTGTGGACCCATGGGGTCTTCATGGGTTTGGGGACCTCCTGATTCATGAAAGTGATCACCAATCCAGAAGCTCCCCAAACCACATAGCATTGGGATTTTTGTGGAGGATTCATCATGTAAGCACAATCGCTCATTAACTCCATTTCTAGCCCCTCTCCCTTCTCTGAAGAATAGGAGATTGGGGCTGAAAATTCCAAGCTTCTAATGATGGCTTGGTCTTTGTGGTAACCAGTCCCCAGTAAGCAGTCCATTAAGAGTTGACCTCATTAGAATACAAGACAGAGATTTCCCTAGTGATTTAGTGCCTAAGACTCAGCTCCCAATGCAAGGGGCCCAGGTGTCATCCCTAGTTAGGGAACTACATCCTGCGTGCTGCAACTCAGAGTTTGCACACTGCAACTAAAGATTATACATGCTGCAATGAAGATCAAAGATCCCACGTGCCAAAACTAAGACCTGTTGCAGCTCAATAATACATATTTTTTAAAAATTATTTATTTTTTAATAGAAGGATAATTGCTTTACAGAATTTTGTTGTTTTCTGTCAAACCTCAATATGAACCAGCCATTGGTATACATATGTCCCCTCCTTCTTGAACCTCCCTCCCATCTCCCTCCCCATCCCACCCCTCTAGGTTGACACAGAGCCCCTGTTTGAGTTCCTGGGCCATACAGCAAATTCCCATTGGCTATCTATTTTACATATGCTAATGTAAGTACAGATATGCAGATGACACCACCCTTAGGCAGAAAGTGAAGAACTAAATAACCTCTTGATGAAAGTGAAAGAAGAGAGTGAAAAAGTTGGCTTAAAGCTCAACATTCAGAAAACTAAGATCATGGCATCTGGTCCCATCACTTCATGGCAAATAGATGGGGAAACAGTGGAAACAGTGGCTGACTTTATTTTGGGGGGCCCCAAAATCACTGCAGATGGTGACTGCAGCCATGAAATTAAAAGATGCTTACTCTATGGAAGGAAGTTATGACCAACCTAGACAGCATATTGAAAAGCAGAGACATTCCTTTGCCACCAAAGGTCCATCTAGTCAAGGCTATGGTTTTTCCAGTAGTCATGTATGGATGGGAGAGTTGGACTATAAACAAAGCTGAGTACCGAAGAATTGATGCTTTTGAACTGTGGTGTTGGAGAAGACTCTTGAGAGTCCCTTGGACTGCAAGGAGATCCAACCAGTCCACCCTAAAGGAGATCAGTCCTGGGTGTTCATTGGAAGGACTGATGTTGAAGCTGAAACTCCAATACTTTGGCCACCTGATGCAAAGAGCTGACATATTTGAAAAGACCCTGTTGCTAGGAAAGATAGAGAGCAGGAGGAGAAGGGGATGACAGAGGATGAGATGGTTGGATGGCATCACCAACTCAATGGATGTGAGTTTGGGTAAACTCCGGGAGTTGGTAATGGACAGGGAGGCCTGGCGTGCTGCGGTTCATGGGATCACAAAGAGCTGGACAAGACTGAGCAACTAAACTGAATGTAAGTTTCACATTACTCTCTCCATACATCTCACCCTCTCCTCCCCTCTCCCCATGTCCATAAGTCTGTTCTCTATATCTGTTTATATGTCTATATATAAAAAAAAAGAAAACAAAAAACAAAAAATGAACACAAAACAATCCTATCACCCTAGAAGTTCTGTGTCAGGAACCAGGGGCAGAGACCGACATCTATATTTCTTATTATGTCACAGGTAGAAAGCCAGAGCTCTCCTCCAGATTGCCTTTCCCAGCCAGGGACCTGAGAATGTGACTTTATTAGCTTCCTGTGGCTGCTGGAACAAATTACCACCAGCGTGGTGGCTTAAAACAACTGGAATGTGTTCTCTGAGAGTTCTGGAAACTGAAACTGGGATGAAGGTGTCAGGAGGGCTGTGCTCCCACCAGAGGCCCTAGGGAAGAGTTTGTTCCCCACATCTCCCGCTTCTGGGAACTGCTAGCAGTTCTTGGCTTGTAGCCACATCAGTCTCCGTGTCCTTGGTCACATAGGCTTCTCCTCTGTGTGCCTCTAATGTGCACACTTGTCATTGGATTTAGGGCCCAGATAATCCAGAATGATCTCGGGATCACTAACTTAATTACTGCAAAGACTCTTTTTCCAAATAGGATCATACTTAATAGTTTTGGGGGATGATGATGTGAGCATATCTTCTTTTTGGAAGGGGGGATATAACCACTCTTCCCACTACAGTGAGCTTTTTTTTTTTTTTAAGGGTCATTTGTTTTCCTTTTCTTCTTAACTTTTTATTTTATATTGGAGTATAGCCAATAAACAATGTTGTGATAGTTTCAGGTGGGCAGCAAAGGTACTCAGCCATACATATACATGTATCCAATCTCCCCCAAACTCCCCTCCCATCCAGGCTGCCAAATAACATTGAGCAGAGTTCCCTGTGCTGTACAGGAGGTCCTTATTGGTTATCCATTTTAAATATAGCCGTGTGTGTGTGTGTCCATCCCAAACTCCCTAACTATCCCTTCCTCCCATCCTTCCTCCTGGCAACCGTAAGTTTGTTTTCTGAATCTAAAAGTCTGTTTCTGTTTTGCAAATAAGTTTGTTTGTGTCGTTTAAAAAGTCCTTTATTTTGGCTACACCGTGCAGCTTGCAGGATCTTAGTTCCCCAACCAGGGATTGAAGCTGGGCCCTTGGCAGTGAAAGCAGAGTCCCAACCACTGGGCTGCCAAGGAAGTCCACACAGTGACATTTTCAACCTCAGTATTTGAGTCCAGATTTCCTTTCTCTACCGAACTATTTCAAAACACCTTCCCTGGAAGGGAGGAGGAAGTACTGACTGAATGGAAGGTGTCAGTGATCTATCGTGTGTTTGATTTTGTTTCCTGCTACAGCCCAGGAGAGAGCTGGGGCCAAAAGTTTACGGGGAGGTTGGAGGATTGCTTCACAGGGTGACCAACAAGGAGGGAGGTTACTCTGACTTCACACAGGATGACAAGGAAGTTCCTTGGCATTTCAACATGAGTCTTAAAAATGGCAAACAATGTGGGTTTTTTCCCCCTACGTATAAAGTATAAGAAAAATTAAAAAGGAGGGGGAAACAATATATTTAAAGAAATTTAAGAGATATATTCACCAATTGTTTGTACTCTGACAATTCCGGCTGTTAAAAAGCACCAGACAGGGACTTCCCTGGTGGTCCAGTGGTTAAGGTTTGGCCTTCCAATGCAGGGGGTGGGATTTTGATCCCTGGTTGGGGAGCTAAGGTACCTCGCAACCAAAAAAAAAAAAAAACCCAAAAAGTGAAACAGAAGCCATATTGTAACAAATTCAACAAAGCCTTTAAAAATGGTCCACATCAAAAAAAAAAAATTTTTTTTTTTTAAGTACAAGGCATTAGGAGAACTCTGAACATGAACTGGCTAATTATTGTGGGGTGATGATGGGTATTGTGATTGTTTAAAGAAAGAGCTATTATCTTTTGGAAATAAATTCTTAAATATGTGTAGATGAATTACATATTATTTGGGATGTGATTCAAAGGAGGCCAACAGGAGAAGGGAAAGAAATAGAAAAAGAGAAGTTATGAATTTTTTATTATTGTGGCTGGATTATGAAAACAGAGACCTTCATTGTCCTATTCTGGTTTATGTATATTTTTCATAATAAAAAGTTAAAGTTGAAAGCAGCTTAAATCTTTACCAGTGGGGAATGAGATAAGTGGTGGTGACTCCTTACATACTTAGGGATTCCCTGTTAGTCCAGTGGTTAGGATTCTACCCTTTCACTGCCAAGGGCATGGGTTCAATCCCTGGTTGGAGAACTAAGTTCCCACAAGTTGCATGGAATGGCCAAAAACAAAAATGGCCAAAAATGGCCAAAAACAACTATATGCTTATTAAAAAGCATTCACTTGCAGGACTTCCCTGGTGGTCTAGTGGCTAAGAGTCTGTGCTCCCAATGTAGGGGCCTGGGTGTGATTCCTGGTCAGGGAACAAGATCCCATATCCCGCAACTAAGACCTGGGGTAGCCAAATAATTTTTTTTTTAAAGCATTCACTTGCATAACACTTTCTTTGGGTCAGGCTCCCAAAACACACAAACATACTGGAGTTTGTGTAGAATAATCCCATTTTTGGAAGCTAAAAGTCTATATACATACATAGTCTTCTATATCACTGGGTGGAAACGTAAAATGGTTCATCCGCTGTGGAAAACGGTTTGGCAGCTCCTCAAAAACTTAAACATAGAATTGCCACATGACCCAGCAACGCCACTCCCAAGTGTATATACCCAAAAGAACTGAAAACAGGACTCAAAAAATACTTGTACACAAATGCTCCTAGCAGCACTAGTCACAGCAGCCAGAGGATGGTATGAAGGTTTATTTCACGTGTCATCACAGCTGGGCCTCGGTGCCCTGACATGTGGTCAACCATTCTTCTGACTGTGTCTCTGAAGGCATCTATTGGATGAGAGTAACATTTACATTGGTAGACTCTGAGTAAAGCAGAGTGCCCTCTATTTATTTAGTTAGTTATGGCTGCTCTGGGTCTTCTTTGCTGTTCATAGTCTTCTTTGCTTGTTCTTGTTACAACAAGCAGGGGTTGTTCTTCCCCCTGTCTCCAGCCTGCCAGCCTAACCTGCAGATTTCAACTTACCAGTCTTATGGTCACATATGGTCATCTCTCTGTATACATACACACCCTATCAGTTCTGTTTCTCTGAAGAACCCTAATAGAGATAGAAACAATTCAAATGTTCATCAGTACATGAATGAATAAAAAATTGTGGTAAAAACACACAATGGAGTATATTCCATCATAAAAAGAAGGGAGCAGTGATTGATGGTGTAGCATACGTGAACTTCAAACCCTAAGTGAAAGAAGAGGTATCATTGTGTTGTTCCCTTTATAGGAAACATTCAGAACATATAAGTTATAGAGACAGTGGATTAGCATTTTTCAAAGACTGGAGCTAGAGGAGAAAGGGGAGTGACTGCTTAATGTGTACAGGATTATGTTTTGGGGGGGATAATATTTTGGAACTAGACAGATGTGTTAGCACAACAGTGTACCATGCCACTGAATCGAACACTCTAAATGGTCACTTTATGTAAACTGTAACTCAATGAAAAAAAAAAAACAAGTATGCATTTTAAAAATCTAGAAGGTAAGACTGTATACTCTGGAGCTCAGTTGTCTGGTCTTAAAGTTAATTCTCTCAATTATTGGCTATGAGATTTTAGGCCATCTTTTTAAAAAATTAATTAATTAATTAATTAGGCTGTGCCAGGTCTTCATTAGCTGCATGCGGGAGCTTTAGTTGTGGCACGTGGGATCTGGTTCCCTGACCAGGGTTCTTGGAGTCTTAGCCACTGGATCATCAGGTAAGTCCCTTTAGGCAATCTCTGTTTTCTTTTAACTTTTATTTTGTATTGGAGGATAGCCAATTAACAATGTTGAGAGAGTTTCAGGTGGACAGTGAAGGGACTCAGCCCTGCATATGCATGTATCCGTTCTCCCCCAAACTCCCCTTCCATCCAGACGGCCACAAGACATTGAGCAGAGTTCCATGTGCTTTGTTGGTTATCCATTTTAAATATAGCAGTGTGTATGTGTCCATCCCAAACTCCCTACCTTTAGCGGTCTTTAAAGGTTCAATTTCCTCATGGGTAAAATGGAAATGATATTGCCCCTGTCATTCTAATACGATGGTAAAATTGTAAGAGGAAAGAACCTTTATATTCTACTACAAATCAATCACTAAAGGGATGTTCGCCTATAAACTTAAATTATACATAATCGCCCATCTCTAGGAACCCTGCCTCACACATAAGGAGCATTCAGCTAAAATACCTTTGTTTAGATTGCAGGAAACATCCTGGCCAGGCTTGCCTGTGAACAGCTGCAGGAAGAAAGAAATTAACACATCCCCTCAGGAGTCTGACCCCCATCTAGGATCTAGGACTTTATTCCCTTGTTTAAAAGCAGACTGGGGGGAACTTGCCTGTTGGTCCAGTGGCTAAGACTGTGCACTCCCAATGCAGGGGGCCCAGGTTCTATCCTTGGCTGCAGAACTAGATCCCACATGCCCACTATACCAGTGCAGCCAAATAAATAAAAAATAATAAATATTAAAAAACAAAAACAAAAAAACCCAACTTAGGAAACATGGTTCTTTGGGACTCTAGTCCACCATCTTCTTGATTGGCTGGCTTTCAGATTAAAATCACTATTCTCTGCCCCCACAACTCATCTTTGATTTATTGGCCTGTTTCGTGGCAAGGAGTACAAGATTGGACATGGTAACAAAATGAATTAATCTATAGAAAGTGCTTAGAGCAGTATGCAAGACAGAGTAAATGGTATCTGTGTTTTAGTTAATATTCCTATTCTTATCACTATATGCACCAAACTGTTAATAGTACTCTGGAGAGGGGGAAATTTTTGTTTTTTATAATAAAAGAGAGAGATGTACTTCAATGTATTATAATAAGACTCTCAGAATATCAGGGGGCTGAGCCCCTTGTACAAGGGCTAAACAAAGACAAGTTTCACTGCAAGCTTAAGTTCCTGCCCCATTAAAATAAAGCATCATCTTTGTAAATCCTCTTCTGTATTTAATATTTATGAGCCTCTGTGGCAGAACTGGTTGTGTCCCTCGTTAGTCCTGTGCGGCAGGTAGAGCAAATGACCTTATGAAACGTCAAGCTCTTCGGAGACGCAGAACAGGTTGGTTTCCATTAACCACTGTCACGTCTGCTCCTTGCCTATCGTCTCATTGCCTCATCCTTCTTCCTTTGAGTAGGGCTTCTGGGGTCAAGAGCTTGGATGGTCTTGGTGGTCCAGTGGTTAAGAATCTGCCTTGCAAAGCAAGGGACACCAGTTCAATCGCTGGTCTGGGAAGATCCCACATGCGGTGGAGGAACTAAGCTCATGTGCCACAACTACTGAGCCCACGCTCCACAACAAGAGAAGTCACTGCAGTGAGAAGCCCTCACACCACTAGAGAATAGTCCCTGCTCTCTGCAACTAGAGAAAGCCCAAGTGCAGTGATGAAGACCCACTGCAGCCAAAAATAACATAAATTAAAAAAAAAAAAAAACCAACTCAGATGACGGTGTCTTGGTCTTCCCAGTATTTACATGCCCTCTGGTTGGCACTGACACCCTGATTTCCTTCTCTGACTAATCCATCTCTGAGTTATGACCATCTCTGAGGTTTGGGAGGATTTGGCTCCACCCCTGGGCTCTAGGAATGACCATCTGGCAAATCAGATCTTTTCATCCCTACAGCCACTGTGACAGGCTCAGGTAGGCACAGGACTCCAAGGATGAATTTGAGTTCATTTGGGTTGCACTAGCAAAATACCACAGCCAGGGCAACTTATAAACAACAGGAACTTATTTCTCACAGTTTAGGAGGCTAGGAAGTCAGAGATCAAGGTGCCAGCAGAATCACTGGTGAGGGGCTGCTTCCTGACTGTTATCTGCTCTTGGTGTCCTCACGTGGCAGAAGGGAAAGGGCACTTTCTGGGGTCTCTCTCTCTTTTTTCTTGCAGTGTGGTGGGGGGAGGGGCAGGCACACCTTGTAGCGTGTGGGAATCTTAGCTCCCCAACCTGGGATCTAACCAGTGCCCCTGCAGGGGAAGCACAGAGCCTTAACCACTAGGCTGCCAGGGAAGTCCCCGATTTGGTTATACATATACATCTTGTGCGCCATTGCAAGGGACATCAACACAGCAGCCAAGTTCATCAGAATTGAGGTAGGGGTGGCTAGCTCTGGGCTGGAATTCAGGACTGTGTTTGGGAGCCTCATCATCCATTATGCCAAGAACCCTTCTTTGAAGCAACATCTCTCTCCTACACCATTCTGGACTTGGCTCGCTCAGGAGCGATGGGGGTCCTCTGGCCTGATAGTGCTCTTTTTCATCCTTTCACCATGAGAAGGGTCTGTCTCCACTTCCCATAGTTCTTTCCCCCATGTCTCTCTGCCCTATTTGTTCCTTTTCCCATGCCTCCCCAGGCAGCCTAGAGAAAGTGCTTGGCTCAGGGTTTGACAGAGACAAGACAAATACTGTATTGATTTAAAAACGTATGGGGCTTCCCTGGTGACTCGTTGGTAAAGAGTCCAGTTGCCAATGCAAGTGACATGGGTTCGATCCCTGAGGTGGAAAGATCCCACACACTTCAGAGCAACTAAGCCCATGGATCACAACTTCTGAGCCATGCTCTAGAGCCTGGGAGCCGCAAGTACTGAGCCCATGTGCTGCAACTACTGAAGCCTGAGTACCCTGGAGCCTGTATTTCACAAGAGAAGCCCAAGCGCCACACCAAAGAATAGTCCCCACTCACCGCAACTAGAGAAAGCCTGCGCAGCCACAAAGACCGAGCACAACAAAAATAGATAAATAAAAAGATACTTTTTTCTCTAAACCAATTTGAACATCAAAGATCCAAGAGACATGTACCATCTTCCCCATGAAAAAATAATTCTCGAAGGATATCCATCCTTCAAGAGAGAAAGATGACGAATATAAACTCTTTTCAGAAAAGAATAAATGTTTTTCAATTTAGACCAGAGGTAACAGATGAAAAATATATTCATTTTGAAGATAGCTCATGTAGCTTGGGAGTTAATTGGACCCAATTCAGTTAGTCGGAGAAGACAATGGCACCCCACTCCAGTACTCTTGCCTGGAAAATCCCTTGGACGGAGGAGCCTGGTGGGCTGCAGTCCATGGGGTTGTGAAGAGTCGGACATGACTGAGCAAATTCACTTTCACTTTGCACTTTCATGCATTGGAGAAGGAAATGGCAACCCACTCCAGTGTTCTTGCCTGGGGAATCCCAGGGACGGGGGAGCCTGGGGGGCTGCCGTCTATGGGGTCGCACAGAGTCAGACACGACTGAAGCGACGCAGCAGCAGCAGCAGCAGCAGCAGTTCAGTTAGCAGTTCTCACCCATGTGTGTCTCGATCCACCAGTATGTTGAAATCAGTTTTTGTTGGCTTGTTTGTTTGCTTTGGCTGCACCACGCTGCTTGTGGGATCTTAGTTCCCCAAGTGGGGCCCTCTTGCAATGAAAGCACAGAGTCTTAACCATTGGACCACCAGGGAATTCCCAGAATTCAGTTTCATGTATGGCATGTGCTTGGTAATTTATTGCTAATATGGAACTATTAGAGTTTGAAATTTTACTTAGTTAAGCAAATGAGACAGTTTGAAGGTTAGCCCTATGTTTCTCTTTAGACCAGGACTTGTTCTAAGGACTCCAAAATACCTTCTTCTGGGGGGAAAAAGGACTCCAGTGATAACCCATTTAATCTGCCATAGTCCGTGGCCACCTTCCTTATGTGTGCATTGTAATTAATTGCAAAAACTGCAAATCACTGGGACTTCCCTGGTGGTCCAGTGGTTAAGAATCCACCTTCCAATGCAGGGGACAGGGGTTCGATCCCTGGTTGGGGAACTAAGATCCCACATGCCTTGGGGCAACTAAGCCTGTGTGCTGCAACTACTGAGCCCACCAACCACAGCTAGAGTCCATGCAACACAAGGAAAGATCCCGCATGACTCAACAAAGACCCCGAGTGCCACAGGTAAGGCCCTATACAGTCAAATAAATACACATTTTTAAAAAATTACCAAGTATCATAACGCTTTACATCCTTGCAGTGATTTGGAGATGTCATCAAACTGTAGATGTGTTTATGAAATCATGCTCTGCAAAGGCAAAAGATCCACTGGGTATATCACAGTAGGGAGAAAATGTTAGGAAACATTGGGTACAACAGGGCTTAACAAATCCCTGTCAGGGCTGCAGTAGTGCTAACTCCTATGTGTTCATCAGAACTAATTTGCAAATGACATTCCAGGTCAAACTGACTTGAGCAAAAACTGGGAATTTGTTGACTTTTATACAGAATAGTTGGCGTTTGAGGCTGACCTCAGATGTGGCTGGAATCAGGGGTCAAATATTCTCTATTTCTCTGCTCTCCTTCACACTGACTTTATTCTCAAACCACATGTGACATGACGGCTGCCAGCAACTCTAATGTGAATGTCCTGAGACTCAAGTCCAGCAGGAAAGAGAAAGCCTCTTTTCTAGAAGCTCCTTCAAAAGTGTGCTGGCATTCACTCTGACTGATCTACCCTTGAATCAATTAATGGCTGTTACCAGGAGGACTCTATGTACTGATTGCCTTAGACCTGGGTCATATGCTCCATCTCTGAATGAGTTGTAACAGTTCTGTTGAACCACATGGGATAAGTGTGGGGGAGAGATGAACCCTTCCAGTCCAAAATGAACCTGTTACAGAGAGGGGATGCGAGAAAGGCAAACAACAAATATCCACTCAGCCCCAAGTCTCCGTCTTAAAAAATGCCCAGAAAGAACCAGAGGAAGGAACATGTCTGGCCAAGTGCAAAGCCAGCCCCAAGAGTGGAAAAATAAAATCCATAATTTCTTTAAAAAAAATAGATTGTGTTATGACAAAGTATCGTGTGTGGTAAGACGTCAGTTCTCATTCAAGGAGCCCAGGGCAAATGCTTTCATTTTCTTTGACAGAAGTCTTCTCAGAAAGTGACAGAACGATTCTTCCTCCAGGCTTCATCCGAATGACAGGTCTTGCAGTGTTACTTCCCCATCGCCTCTTAGCCACCTCTCACCTTTGTCCCCTTCCTTCACACATGCTTTACTTGAACATCGGTTCCCCTCTTGTGTTAAAGGAAATGACACTGACCAGGGTTTTTGGCCTTCCCCAATCAATAGAAATTGACCAGAGACCAGACAAGAAATTCAGGCAAGGCTTTATTGGGGTCCCTGCTGCAGCAGAGGGAGTGGGAACAAGTAACAGATTCCCTTGCTTGCTCATTTCCTGAGAGAGGGGGCGATCTGGTTCCTTATACATGGTGAGGGTAACAGTGTGGTCTGTCCAGAGAGGTACCTGGGGTGTTTTGCTCACCCTTTAGGTGGTGTTGTGTGTAGGGGGCATACGTAGTACCCTATTTTTGCTTCCAACACCCTGTTTTTGCTCCCAGCTATTCAGATGTGGCAATTGGATTTTTTTTGGCCTTTTTGTATCTTTTGTCCAGAATTTGCCCCAACTGCATATGTGCACAGTTATTTTTTAGTCTCTTACAGGTTCTTTGTATTTCATTGTTGGAGGAAAGGTTTGTCCAGGTGCAAAGACCCCAGCACTGCAGCAAAGGGTCCCAAGTTCCAGGCTTGTCTCAGAAATGCTGGGCTTCCTGATAGTATCATTTAGGAATGCATAGAAAACTCTACTGTAGTAAACAGTTGGTGGAGGGGGAGTGGGGAGGCGGGGAGGCTGTAGGGATGGGGAGTGTTTGTCTTTCATAATAGGAAGCTCTCTAGAGGACAGTCAAAAGCTGATACAATGACTCAACAATGCTATCCAGAACATAGGCTGTTCATATTTCCAGTCCAAGATCCTTTGCCGGGAGCCGGAGAGACATTCCACTCGTGACAAAGGTCATGAGGAAGGAGGCTCGGCATACGCAAAGGCGGGATCGAGCCTCAGGAGTCCTCCTGGATATTCTCGAGCATCTACCCCGAAAAAACCAGAGTCTGCCTGCTTTATTGCTTTGTGCTCTCACCTCTGACTTTACTGGGGGCTGTCCCCTACCACCATCTCGCTCTCTCTGACAAAGAGTTAGCTTACAGCTCCAATTAATAAAGTTCCTGGGCAATTAGGAGTGTTTAAATCCAAACCCCTCAGATGGCTCTCTAACTCGCCTGACAAATTTACCCAGACTCCTACAGCTATGCATACGATTGTTTACAGTCTCCCAGCCTCGAGAGGCACAGGAAGCTTAAGATATTCAAATAGCTTAGAGCCTCTCAGAGAGTTAGAAACTGTCTGAATAAAAGTAGTAAAAGATTTCATTGATGAGCCAATGCTTGCTGCCAAGTTTCCACATCCTCTGTATTGTATCCTTGAATATGTATTAATTAAAATAGTTGGTATGTAGAAAAAATAAGTAGTGGCCTTGGTGTTAGTAACTTTAGACTCTTAAGGTAATAAATTCTTTCCTTTGTTGTAAACCCATTACACATCCGCCTTATAGGAATGCAACTTTATCTTCGAAAAATGGTGCCAAACCTTAAAATAATTACTCTTAGGGAAAATAAGTCTTTGTTGATAAGTCTTTGTCAAGAGTCATAAAATGTTAATAAGCCTTCTGGCCAGAAGATGATGTAAATCACCTAAACCATTTGTATACAATAAATTTGCAGAAAAGAAACCCTGGTTTTTGATAAGGATCAAAGACTGCTGACTTTGCATCCCCTATTATCCTCTATGTGTAACTTAGGGTATAAAAGCCCCTGTTGAAAATAAAGCTACGGGCCTTGCTCACCAACGCTTGGTCTCCCCATGTCATTCTTCCCCTTAACTTCCAGCTGAGTCTCCATCTGGAGCGTGGATATCCTCTGCGACCATTTATTTGCCTGGGCTTCTAAGATCCACTCGAGAAGGTGTCTAAGGTGGGGCACCTTCTGCTATTCGAGAGGGCGCCTGCGGCCTCCGTGGTCAGAGCTAACCTGGTGTCACGGGTTATATTGATTTTCCATGTAAACCAAGCTACTCAGCTTCTTTTCTCCACTGAATTTTCCTACTGAGCTATCCTCATTCTATTATTCTTTATATCTTTGATGAATAAATAAATAAATAGTCACCGACGCCGTCTCCCCTTCAAATACCCTGGATCAGCCGGGGCTGGACCCCGGCAATCCTTAGCATATGCACCTTCATTCTCAGGCTTGCAAGACGGTTGTAAGCCATCCTCATGGTTGCAAGATGGCTTATGTTCATGTTTCAGTTGGAAATAAGACAGAAAATTTGACTTTGTTTTTAAATAAGGAATTGCCTTTTTATTTGAGAATGTTAAGTGATAATTTAAAAAAACAAAAACAAAAACAAAAAACAGAGAATTCCCTGGTAGTCCAGTGGTTCAGTTTGGTTCAGTTCAGTTGCTCTGCTGCTGCTGCTGCTAAGTCGCTTCAGTCGTGTCCAACTCTGTGCGACCCCATACAGGGCAGCCCACCAGGCTCCTCTGTCCCTGGGATTCTCCAGGCAAGAACACTGGAGTGGGTTGCCATTTCCTTCTCCAATGCATGAAAGTGAAAAGTGAAAGTGAAGTCGCTCAGTCGTGTCCGATTCTTAGTGACCCCATAGACTGTAGCCTACCAGGCTCCTCCATCCATGGGAGTTTCCAGGCAAGATTACTGGAGTGGGGTGCCATCAGTTGCTCAGGCGTGTCCAACTCTTTGTGACCCCATGGACTGCAGCATGCCAGGCTTCCCTGTCCATCACCAACTCCCAGAGCTTACTCAAAATCATGTCCACTGAGTCAGTGATGCCATCCAACCATCTTATCGCTGTCGTTTCCTTCTCCTCCTGCCTTCAATCTTTCCCAGCATCAGTGTCTTTTCAAATGAGTCAGCTGTTTGCATCAGGTGGCCAAAGTATTGGAGTTTCAGCTTCAACATCAGTCCTTCCAATGAATATTCAGGACTGATTTCCTTCAGGATGGACTGGTTGGATCTCTTTGAAGTCCAAGGGACTCTCAAGAGTCTTCTCCAACACCACAGTTCAAAAGCATCAATTCTTTGGTGCTCAGCTTTGTTTATAGTCCAACTCTCCCATCCATACATGACTACTGGAAAAACCATGGTTTTAACTAGATGGACATTTGTTGGCAAAGGAATGTCTCTGCTTTTTAATATGCTGTTTAGGTTGGTCGTAACTTTTCTTCCAAGGAGCAAGCATCTTTTAATTTCATGGCTGCAGTCACCATCTGCAGTGATTTTGAAGCCCAAAAAATAAAATCTGTCACTGTTTCCCTGTTTCCCTTTTTATTTGCCATGAAGTGATGGGACCAGATGCCATGATCTTAATTTTCTGAATGTTGAGCTTTAAGCCAACTTTTTCACCTTCCTCTTTTACTTTCATCAAGAGGTTCTTTAGTTCTTCACTTTCTGCCATAAGGGTGGTGTCATCTGCATATCTGAGGTTATTAATATTTCTCCTGGCAATCTTGATTCCAGCTTGTGTTTCATTCAGCCCAGCATTTCTCATGATGTACTCTGCATATAAGTTAAATAAGCAGGGTGACAATATACAGCCTTGACGGACTCCTTTCCCTATTTGGAACCAGTCTGTTGTTCCATGTCCAGTTCTAACTGTTGCTTCCTGACCTGCATACAGATTTCTCAGGAGACAGGTCAGGTGGTCTGGTACTCCCATCTCTTTCAGAATTTTCCACAGTTTACTGTGATCCACACAGTCAAAGGCGTTGGCATAGTCAAGAAAGCAGAAGTAGGTGCTTTTCTGGAACTCTCTTGCTTTTTCGATGATCCCACGGATTTTGGCAATTTGATCTCTGGTTCATCTGCCTTTTCTAAATCCAGCTTGAACATCAGGAAGTTCACGGTTCACATACTGTTGGAACCTGACTTGGTGAATTTTGAGTATTACTTTACTAGTGTGTGAGATGAGTGCAATTGTGCAGTAGTTTGAGCATTCTTTGGCATTGCCTTTCTTTGGGATTGGAATGAAAACTGACCTTTTCCAGTCCTGTGGCCACTGCTGAGTTTTCCAAATTTGCTGGCATATTGCGTGCAGCACTTTCAAAGCATCATCTTTTCGGATTTGAAATAGCTCAGTTGGAATTCCATCACCTCCACTAGCTTTGTTCCTAGTCATGTTTCCTAAGGCCCACTTGACTTCACATTCCAGGATGCCTGGCCCTAGGTGAGTGATCTCACCATCGTGGTGTCTGGTTCATGAAGATCTTTTTTGTACAGTTTTTCTGTGTATTCTTGCCACCTCTTCTTAATGTCTTCTGCTTCTGTTAGGTCCATACCATTTCTGTCCTTTATTGTGCCCACCTTTGCATGAAATGTTCCCTTGGTATCTCTAATTTTCTTGAAGAGATCTCTAGTCTTTCCCATTCTATTGTTTTCCTCTATTTCTTTGCACTGATCACTGAGGAAGGCTTTCTTATCTCTCCTTGTTATTCTTCGGAACTCTGCATTCAGATGGGTATATCTTTCCTTTTCTCCTTTGCCTTTTGTGTCTTTTCTTTTCTCAGCTATTTGTAAGGCTTCCTCAGACAGCCATTTTGCCTTTTTGCATTTCTTTTTCTTGGAGATGGTCTTGATCCCTGCCTCCTATACAATGTCACGAACCTCTGTCCATAGTTCTTCAGGCACTCTAGCTATCAGATCTAATCCCTTGAATCTATTTGTCACTTCCACTGTATAATCGTAAGGGATTTGAATGGTCTAGTGGTTTTTCCTACTTTCTTCAATTTGAGTCTGAATTTGGCAATAAGAAGTCCATGACCTGAGCCACAGTCAGCTCTCGGTCTTGTTTTTGCTGACTGTATAGAGCTTCTCCATCTTTGACTGCAAAGAATATATCAATCTGATTTAGGTATTGACCATTTGGTGATGTCTATGTGTAGAGTATTCTCTTATGGTGTTGGAAAAGGGTGTTTGCTATGACCAGTGTGTTCTCTTGGCAAAATTCTGTTAGCCTTTGACCTGCTCCGTTTTGTACTCCAAGGTCAAATTTGCCTGTTACTCCAGATATCTCTTGACTTCCTACTTTTGCATTCCAGTCCCCTATAATGAGAAGGACATCTGTTTTAGGTCCTTGAGTCCAGTGGTTAAGACTCATGCCTTCACTGCCAAGGGCCCAGGTTCAGTCTCTGGTTGGAGAACTAAGATCCTGTAAGCCACGAGTTCCTGTAAGCCACAAGAAAAAAACAAGCATGACTCTTGTCCAATTATAAGTAAACGTGTCAGTATTTTTATTTCATTCCTTAATTAGTATGGGAATCAGGAGATGTGAAAACCAATTCAAAGGAGAATTTAAAAAAACATGCACACATAGGCATTCATATACACCTACATAAGCATCAGAAATGCCGAAATGAATTTACAAGCAGATGGAATACTAGTCAACAGAGAAATAATCAATTACAGCTCCACTAGACAGAAGTGATTTGCATTTCTATGGACAAGAGCAAACTGCATGACTATCCATTTTTAACAACTTACGAAATTATAAAATAGCACAAAGACAAGGAAAGATAACACTGAAGAGAATGCTAAACAGGACACCCAGTATTCTTTTTTGTCCATTTAAAAATCTTTCACAGTGTTTCCCAAGAGAAGAGATGCCCTTCTCAGCACCCACTTACATCTCATTGACCAGAATTGCATCACTTAGCCTCCTTCACTGCAAGGGAGGCTGGGCAATCAAGTATCTTTACCTGGACACATGGCGACCTCAAGTAAAACAGGATTCTGTTAGTAAGGTAGTCTGCCTTACCTGTACACCCACTTGATGTGTTAAGAGCACTAGATTTTTATTTTTAGAAATATTTATTTATTTGGCTGCACCATATCTTTGTTGCAGCTCACGGGATCTTTCCCTTGTGGGAGATCTTCCTTGCAGCGTGTGTATGTGTGTGTGTGTGTGTGTGTGTGTGTGTTAGTCGCTCAGTCTTGTCTGACTCTTTGAAACACCATGGACTGTAGCCCACCAGGCTCCTCTGTCCATGGAATTCTCCAGGCAAGAATACTGGAGTGGGTAGCCATTCCCTTCTCCAAGGGATCTTCCCAACCCAGGGATCAAACCTGGGTCTCCTGCATTGCAGGTGGATTATTAACCACCTGAGCCACCAGGGAAGCTCTCCTTGTGACATGAGGGATCTTTTTAGTTTTGGCATGCTGGCTCCTAGTTGTGGCATGTGGGACCTACTTCCCTGTCCAGGGATCCAACCTGGACCCCCTGCATTGGGAATGCAGATTCTCAACCACCTGACCACCAGGCAAGTCCCTAAGGGCTTTAGATTTTAATATAATTTTAGCACGCATGAGTATGAGGATGGCTGGAGTAAACTGTTGGTTTTGATACTATTATTGACTATGCCAAAGTCTTTGACTGTGGGTCACAGTAAACTGTGGAAAAGTCTGAAAGAGATGGGAATACCAGACCACCCGACCTGCCTCTTGAGAAACCTGTATGCAGGTCAGGAAGCAACAGTTAGAACTGGACATGGAACAACAGACTGGTTCCAAATAGGAGAAGGAGTACGTCAAGGCTGTATATTGTCACCCTGCTTATTTAACTTCTATGCAGAGTACATCATGAGAAACGCTGGGCTGGAAGAAGCACAAGCTGGAATCAAGATTGCCAGGAGAAATATCAATCACCTCAGATATGCAGATGACACCACCCTTATGGCAGAAAGTGAAGAATAACTAAAAAGCCTCTCGTTGAAAGTGAAAGAGGAAAGTGAAAAAGTTGGCTTAAAGCTCAACATTCAGAAAACTAAGGTCATGGCATCTGATCCCATGACTTCATGGGAAATAGATGGGGAAACAGTGGAAACAGTGTCAGACTTTATTTTGGGGGGCTCTAAATCACTGCAGATGGTGACTGCAGCCATGAAATTAAAAGACACTTACTCCTTGGAAGGAAAGTTATAACCAACCTAGATAGCATATTAAAAAGCAGAGACATTGCCAACAAAGGTTCGTCTAGTCAAGGCTATGGTTTTTCCTGTGGTCATGTATGGATGTGAGAGTTGGACTGTGAAGAAGGCTGAATGCCGAAGAATTGATGCTTTTGAACTGTGGTGTTGGAGAAGGCTCTTGAGAGTCCCTTGGACTGCTAGGAGATCCAACCAGTCCCTTCTAAAGGAGATCAGCCCTGGGATTTCTTTGGAAGGACTGATTCTGAATCTGAAACTCCAATACTTTGGCCACGTCATGCAAAGAGTTGACTCATTGGAAAAGACTCTGATGCTGGGAGGGATTGGGGGCAGGAGGAGAAGGGGACGACAGGATGAGATGGCTGGATGGCATCACTGACGTGATGGACGTGAGTCTGAGTGAACACCGAGAGTTGGTGATGGACAGGGAGGCCTAGCATGCTGCAATTCATGGAGTTGCAAAGAGTTGGATACGACTGAGCGACTGAACTGAACTGAACCTGTTTCCACATTCCAAACACAGTTCCAAAAATGGACACTTGACTCAGAGCTTGACTAGTTATGGTGATTGATTTAGGAATGGATGCAATTGGAAACAAGCCCATCAGATTCAACCTTTGGACTTTCATTGGAAGAAAACTATAACTTACACTAGAAAAATAGTAATACTTACGGCTGAAAGATATTTAGTCAATTTCCTGACAATGTTTAGTTTTCAGCTGGATTCCTGTATTCTTTGCAATAATTCCCCTGCCTCTCAGAGTCTGTGGCTTCCTGGTGAGAAACCACTGTGCTGTTTCTTTTTTTTTGTTGTTTCTTTATTTAATAGGTTGTTCCTCCTTTTATTACTTGAATGCTGACAGGTTGTGATGAGTGCGTGAGGAAGTACAGCTCTGGGTTTGAATGCCAGCAATGTCAGGCAGAGTTCACCTAGAGAACAGTATTTAAATACTATCTAAGTATTTAAAGCAGAGAGGAATTTCATTCAGGGCTTTAAAAGCTAAACAGAGATGGTAAAGCCACTCAGAAATCAGCAGCAAGAAGCCGTCAATCACCACTGGCAGGCTAGAGACTAGATCTAGGGAAGGGGTGATGTCACAGGAGCCCAGAAGCTGAGATGCCTAAATTATGCAGGGGGAGAACCCACTCGCTACTGCTAGAGATGTGCCCAAGAAGATGGCATGGTCTCATTACTGCCTCCCATTGACTGAACTAGCTGGTAGCTCAGGAAAAAGAAAGCTTGGGAATTCAGTCATAGGAGTCAACACCCCCTTCTCTACAAAGCAGAGCAGGAAAAGTGTGAGGAATGGAACTGAAGACATTAGGTCTACTACACAGGACTGACCACTTATCCATATTTCCTCATGTCTAAGATGCCACTGACTGCAAGATGCACCATAGTTTATGCATCACTAAGAAAGGAAAAATACTGCCAAATTAAAATATGCCACAGTGAAATCCCATAGACAGAGGAGTCTGGCAGGCTACAGTTCATGGGGTCACAAAGAGTCTGACATGACTTAGCAACTAAAACAACAACGCGAAGACTCCATTCCATGCAATACATCTTGATACGAGAGACGTGAAAATGTAAACATATGTATGTCTTAAGATCATTAACATGCTACTAGCTGTGTCTTAAGCATAGGTAAACGATGCATTCCCATCTTTGAGCTTCGATTTTACCCTCTATTTGGAAATTAGAGACAGTCACTACATTGTAAGGATTTTGTAATTCTAAGACTGTTAAGCTCAATAAGATTAGGGACTTTGTCTCTTGTTCACTGTTTCCCCAGCATGTAGCACATAGGGCGTTCTCAGTTATCAGTCGTGTCTGACTCTTTGAGACCCCCATGGACTATAACCTGCCAGTCTCCTCTGTCCATGGAATCTTCCAGACAAGTATACTGGAGCCGATTGCCATTTCCTACTCCAGGGGATCTTCCCGACCCAGGGATTGAACCCGCGTCTGTTGTATCTCCTGCATTGGCAGGTGGCTTCTTTACCACTGTGCTACCTAGGAAGCCCCTGGCACGTAGTAGGAACCCAGGTTTTATGAAATGAAGTCACCTGGACTCGATCTCCAAATGAACAGGTTCTTGGCACGTTAAGTGTCAATAAATGGAATCTTTTATTATTGGAATCAAATAGGCTTAGAAACAAGATCTTTAATATCTTTTAGAATTGATGCTCTTTCACGAGAGGGGGAAACCACTCGTTTATATAAGAAAGATACCAGAGTAGAGGTTATAGTCTCTGGTGCAAAAGATTATGCTAGATGGCTTCATACACACAAAGTTCCGAGCAGACAATTTAAGGGTGGTACTGGTGGTGGCAAATGAAGTTGTAGGGAAGGGGGACAATGAGACAGATGTGAGTGGAGGAAACGGCAAAATAGAAAAGAACCACCTCCAACATCTACATAGCACTCTTGGTCTCCATTTCCCTAACCCACATCTCTTCAACTGTTGTAGTGTTATTCCCATTTCCTAAATAGGACTCAGGGTGAAGATGGATATGAAGGGTTTTTCCCAAAATGAAACAACTAGATGGAAGCAAAGCCAAGACATACCGTATGTGAAAACCTGATGAGAAATGGACTATTTCCTGCAGTATCAGTAAACAAAGCATGTCACAGTCATCACCACCACCAAACTATGAGCTGGTGAACCCTGAGGGAACTCGGGAAGGAAAAAAATACCTGCCATCTAGCAGTCATCAGACTACAGCTACTCCCTGCAACGAGCCCTGAGGAAACTCAGGATGGGAAAACACAGGATATTGGCCCCAGGTAGCTGAGGTGTATATTAAAGGAAAGATTTCAGTAAGTCCAGACTACTGCCAGAGAAGGCAATGGCACCCCACTCCAGTACTCTTGCCTGGAAAATCCATGGACAGAGGAGCCTGGTAGGCTGCAGTCCATGGTGCCACTGAGGGTCAGACACGACTGAGCGATTTCACTTTCACTTTTCACTTTCATTCACTGGAGAAGGAAATGGCAACCCACTCCAGTATTCTTGCCTGGAGAATCCCAGGGACAGGGAAGCCTGGTGGGCTTCCGTCTCTGGGGTCGCACAGAGTCGGACACGACTGAAGCGACTTAGCAGCAGCAGACTACTGCATCTGCTCATACACAGAAAAATCACTTAATTTCTTTACTTGACATACCTGATTTTCTTTAATTAACAATAATCTTTTGATTTTCAGACTACCTGCTCCTTGCTGCAAAATGCCTATATATCCTGGCTTCTGCCCTCCCCAGAACAGTTCTCTCAGGGTTAACTTGAGATGCTGCCTCCTAGGCTTGAAGCCCTAAAATTCCAGCCAAGTAAAACCTAACTCTCAATCTTGAGGTTGTGAATAATTTTTTAGTCTACAGTGACGTGGGAGAGTTTAATTCCAATTTAAAACACATATAAGGATCAGTAAACACCAGGAAGCTGTGAAAATAGTTGTTAGGTTGGTGAGATTGCAGGGCAATGAGAAAAATGGAATAGCATTGACACTGTCTTTTTAAAAAGAATTCCGCCAATATAGGGTAGGGTGTTGAAATTAAACCAAACGCCTTTTCCAGTTGCAATCTCCCCGCGGAGGAATGACATCCAATAGGCTGGACGTCAGTCAGGACTGAAGGATGCACTCCAGACCCCAGGGCCACGGCCACGTCCCCGCCTCAGCAGTAAGCAGGAAGGAGTAAGCAGTAAGCAGTCTTCGCTTTCCAAAGAGCGCCCCCTTCCGCGCCGCGACCGCGGACCACCCACCCTCTCCCACAGGTAACGAGCACCGCCTACTGGCTGTCAGCCTCTAGGCTGCTTGGCCCCGCCCCTGAGCGAAATGCGCATGCTCTCCAATTCCTCCCCGCCCCAGCCTTCAGGCTTCTCGCGACAGCCGCCCGGCGGCCACTGAATCTCGCGATAAAGGCTTATTGTCTCGCGGGACCGCCGCTGGTAGACGCGCTCTCGGGCGGCTCTGGCTGGGGAAGAGGAATCGCATGTGTCGCTTCAGCTGGCGGTAGTGGCGGGAGCGGAGGCGGCGGAGGCTGTGCGACCGCCTGGGTAATAACCCCTCGTGCCTCTCCCGCATCGGAGAAGCTTGTAGAGAGCGTGGGGAAGCTGAGGTGCTGTCCGGCGGAAGGGGGCCGGGCCGGGCGTCTTCACACCCCCGCCCACATGGGCCGCTCTGGTGTCCCCGGGGTTGCCCCCTTCGCTTCAGGTCGCGCCCTCACACCTGACCGCTCTTGTCGCCTTAGTCCGCTTACATTCTGCTCCTTTCTGGTCCTTTCGCCCGTATTCTATCTCCTCAGACTCTGGTCTCCCCGCCCTCTCTCACTTCCATCCCCTCTCCCGACTCTAAAGCGTCCCTTTCTTGGCATCCAGCCGCCCCCACACCCGGCACTCTGGGCGCCTCCGGCGACCCACCTCTTCTTCACCCCCTCTTCGTAGGTTTTTCCAGCCTCTTCAGCTGCTTCTTGGCCTTTCTCTGTTGTTGTACTTTGCATCCCTTCCGAATCACCCCCAAACCTTTTGCCTTGTCTCCACCGAGGTCACTATCCCCATCCTTTTTTTCCCGTTGCTGCTTCTTCCACCGGTGCCCCCCGCCCCCCTCCGCTGCGTTGTCATGGTCCATTTGCTATGAATCTCAGTGTTGTCGCTCGCTTTCCTGTAGACCTGGAAAATGGTGTGCCCAGAATTACTCATATTTTATGAATCCAGCTTCTTACCTTTCATTCAGCAGAGAATTAAAACAGATTTGGGGTGGGGGGATTTCTAGTGGAAGACAAGGCTACACCTGAACAGTGTTTCTCTCAGGGCCTTGGTCCCAAATAGTAAAGCTGTGTTACTTTCTTTTCTGACAGGTTTTGAAATGGCTGCTGACATTTCTGAATCAGGTGGGCATGATTGCAGAGGAGACCAGAGGAGCAACACCAAGTTAGATGCAGATTACCCACTTCGAGTCCTTTACTGTGGAGGTAAGTGTTGGAAGGCAGAAAATGGCTTTCACTCACCGTATTTTTATACGTTATGATCAGTGGCTTCACATTTGGTCCAAGTAATTTTTTCATCTTTGTCATTTGGTGAATCTTTACTTGGGAATTGGGGAAGAGGAGGCATGGATGAACACATTTTCCCAACCTGTGGGATGTGGGTCTTGCTACTTGGCCTGGAGAAATTTTCAGTCCACTTGGAATAGACATGTGTAAATAGATTATTCCAGCCCAAAGTAACTTTCCAGTCTGGCTGTTAAAATTGGGCTTCTTGTAAGATAATTGACTCTTAAGGGATGACTGGATGAGGGAGTGGGAAAGTGCATCCTAGATCAAGTGAATAGTTGTGTAAGGAAAGCTTGTCTGTGGAGAAATAAGCAGTTTTGTATGAGTATAGTGTGTAGTGTAGAAATAGTGTAATAATAAGTGGAAGATGATGAGGCTGGAATGATGGGCAGTAGGACAGTTGTGGGAAAGTGTCCTTGGTCTGATTAATAAAATGTGGATCAGGGTTTTTTTTCCCTTTGATTGTGTTTCCTCATTTGCAATTCAGAAATATTTGTTAATTGGAAATAACTAATTTTCCTAGCATCTTGGAAAGGTTCAGAAAAATTTGAAGACATACGACAGTAAAGTAAAGGGCAAGTAAATATTATCTTTTTTAGTAAATATTTTTGGCTACTTACTATGTGCCTAACTGTTTTGTGTGCTGGAAACTGAATAATGAATAAGTTAGGAGAAGTCATTGTTCTTGTGGACCTTACCTTCTGTGAATGTAATAGAGATTTCTTCTGGAATTTACTATAAAAGGAGAGGTGTTGTCACTGAGTTGAAAAACTGTATCAACTCATCATTTATTTACTATCTTTGATTAAGAAAATAAAATGAGTATAAAATATCCCAGAGAGTAGGCACGGGAACTTTATGTAAGGTTGACTTTGGCATCATGGACCAGGGTTTGCATCCTTACCTTGGGCATTACCAGCTGCTCCTGCTTTATTCTAGCTCTGTGACCTTGGGCAAGTTACCTGATTTCACTAAGGGTTAGAGATCTGTTTCTTAAGGTCTGTAAAATAAAGATGGTGATTACATCTGAAGTCAGATAATTCCTATAAAGCTGGTTCAGCAATGAATTCAAGAACATGATACAGTAAGTGCTCTTATTAAAAAAGTATACTGGTTTAGTTTATTCATCCTTGCTTGTCAGATGTAGTTACGAGTTACTGTTCTTTGTATCCTAATTCATTGAATCTAAGTCTCCATATGTTATAAGAGGCACCATTATTTTACGTTCCACTGAGAAAGAAAAATTTGTTAAGATTGACATGCCATAATTATGGGATACATCCCTATAAAAGTGAAAAGAAGAAAGAATTAATGAAATACAGTATGTGAAAGCTATCCTCTTCAATTGCTTATGTCACTCCAGAGATGGCTTTGAATAACCACACTAAGTATGCATCTAACCCAGTGATATTTCACCAGTAGTCACCAGAGGTCCCTAACCTTTTTGAGAAAGGTTTATTTTTATTTCCCTAGTTTGTATTGATACTCCAGGCACTAGGATGGAGACAAGATTACCTTTTCATCAAGGAGTTTAAGGTCTGGTTGTAGGAGAAGGACTTAGGTAATATTCAATGCTAAATTAAAAAGACCAGAGCTATGAATTAGGATTTTAGGAAAAGGAGGGATCTTTGTTCGAAGGGAAGCTTGGAAAGTGAAGTGAGAAACCTTACGTAATAGGTAGAATTTGCAAGGAAAGGTGGAGGAATTCACAAAAACAGTATGGGGGCAAGGTTTAATGTGGTATTTTAGGGTAGGGGGGAAAAAAGGAGCTAATTGGTGCAGAATGCTGGTTGAAATATAGTGAGAAACAAGGGTATGTGGATGGGGTCATTTCCAGGGAGACATTTGTCTGCAGGACTGAGACTTCAGAATCTGAAGTCAGTCTGAGTTTGAATCCTGGTTTAGCCAGGATTGGCCAAGCCAGGCCAGTGACCTTGACCAGTTCCTCATCCAGAAAATGGATAACAGAGCCTACCTCAGCAGGCTGTTGAAAAGAATAAATAAAATAATGCTTCCAAAGGCCCCATCTCCTAATAGCACCACATTGTGAATTTTGAGGGGACACAAACATGAAGGCCATAGCAGAAGGTTTCATGGATGATGGACTTTGTTCTTCGTATCTCATCAGCAGGTACATAAGGTCAGGTTGTTAGTGATGTAAAGCTGGTGACTGCTCATTATTTTCATTGAAGAGCTATAGTTTACAAATAGTAAATCATCTGTGGAGGAAAATTGACTCAAATAATATGGAACTTGGAAGATTTGTCCAACTTTTTTCATCATATTAGAATTTTGCTGAACTGAATATTATTTGAAATGGTGTACAAAGTTTTATGGTTTTAGGGTTTGCAGTAATGGTATTTAACCTGTAATTATATCCTGAAAGTGTGGCTGAATATCTGTTCCTACTAGTGATTGAACTTGAACTGTGAAGATCAGAGAGCTCTAGTTAAGCAGACAGAGCTTTAGTAGGAAACTCTAAACTGAAATAGATGGTGCGTTTTATCGAATAGTTTCTGCCACATTACCACCTTTGTCATTGGATGAGCTATTTAACCTATTTCAGGGCTTCATCTATAAAAGACCGATAATGGGCTGGTACACTGCTGCATTGCCTTGATAGGTTCTGTGGTTTAATTAAGTAAACGAGCATGAGCTTCAGAAACAGACCAGGGTTCAAATCTTGTTCTAACCAGATGCAAACGAATTACTTGTTCTAAGTCTCATTTTTGTCAATCATAATAAACATGGTAATTCTTACTTATCGGGTTGTGATGATGAAACATGTGCCCAGTAGATGGTAATTGCTGTTACTAGTAATGGTGTACCACCCGTCCTCTCCCTCACAAGCCTCAAGGTGTTGGGCCCACTGTACCAGTCCATTCCTCACCTTAAAAATTAAGCAGTTGACCCAGTAATAGAGTCATAGTTAAAATTGAGAAACTTTGAGTCTTTTTTAATCCCTTAGCCTTTGCAGGCTTCTAGTGACAAGACTGAACCAACCTGTCTTTGAAGGAAGGAAATTCAGTTTCATGATCTTGTATAGCATAACATGAAAAGGAGAGGAAAACTGTATTGCAAAGAAATGGTAGCAGAAGTGCTACTGAAGTCTGTAAATGTGTTCGTATGAACGAAAATTAGCGGCTGTTTTAGTGAAGTTATCAAAAGAAATAACCAGCTCCATTTAAGCTTTGTTGCATGGGTAATTGTTCCCATCCTAGCTTAGTTTCCAACCCATTGAAGTGGTTGTGGTAAAACCGTAAGACATGCCAGATAGTATAGTTTGATGTTTTAGCAGCTGAAGGAGACATTGTTCTTTAGATCAAAAAAAGAAATCAAGATAGTATCTCTATTAACCATGTGGCATTAACCTCAAAAAAAGCACATGATGGGGGTAGTATTTGAAAAGTGGTATAGACAAGTTATAGGGAAAAATAGAAATGAAGCATTTTGTCAAATTAAAAATAAGTCCTGTGTGTGTGTACTTATTTATTTATATTTTCAAATCTTTTCTCTCCATCTCCCCAGTCTGTTCATTACCAACAGAGGTAAGTTCTTTTCAAATTCTTTTTTTCTTTTTTAACTTGAGGTCACTGATTTTATAGCTAGCTTGGGAACTTCATTTTGTTATTTTTCATTTTCTGTCATTTGCTGGCAGAGTTTCAACCTTTTATAGAGAACTTCGGTTTAGAATGATTTTATGGTCCTACAGATTGTTTTTTTTAGACTTTGAGTCATATGTGTGCATCTTTTGCACTTGGCTATACATAGTTTGGATTTTTGCACAGAACTCATGGTCAGCCAATAAAACAAGAGTAACCTTAAAGTCAAAGTTTAACATCCAAACAGAGAAGAGAAAGCATAAATTATGTGTAAGGCTTTCTGTTGATAAGCTTCTAAGTCAGGCTCTGTGGGCAGATCATACAAATGAGACGCCTATATGCCCGAAGCAAGAAATGCTTGTGGTTATTTTTGTCTGTTTCCTCCTTTTTCTAATTGCCCTTCTGTTTGTTGGAGAGGAAATAAATTGCTACAGTGAGGAGGTGTGTTTTAATTTTTAATTTCTTATGGGACATTTCCTGATTGAATACAGATTTTCTGTGGATGAGACATTAGGTGGGAGTAGTTGATTTTATCATTCTATAAATAGCAGGCACAGGGAATGATTTTTTAATGAAAATGATTAAAAATATACTGTTGTGACTCAGTTTGTTCTTTTCCCCCCTCCAGTACTGTGAATATATGCCTGATGTTGCTAAATGTAGACAATGGTTAGAGAAGAATTTTCCAAATGAGTTTGCAAAACTTACTGTAGGTATGAACATTTTTTTTTCTTTCATAAAAGCCTGTACACCTGAAACAGATGCATGTAGGGCATTATTTTAAAGATAAAAAAGTCCTCTAGTAGGAACAGAATTGTATCACTCTATATATCTATGTCTATTGACTTTAAAACTGTTTTAAGGTCTTCGGTTAATTAAGATTTCTTACATAAAATCGCGGACCACTTCATGAGTCTAATCTGGATAGGATAGGTCAAAATATCAACTTTCTAATATAATGAAGAGTAAATGATTTAGGGACATATATTTTCACTCATTCGCTTAACAAATTATTTCTTGTATGCCTGCTATATGCTACACACTCTTAGATGCTGAGAATAAAGCAGTAAACAAAAGACCTGTTCTTTGGAAATTATAGGGGGAGAGACAAAATAAGTAAAACAAGACAAATGAAATAAATACATTAAATTATGATAATCAGGGAATAGAAAGATAAGAATTTTGGGGTAGAGAATTTGAAATCTTGAAAGATAAAAGATGGCATTTGAACAAAGACCTAAAATAAGTGAGGGAGAGAGTTCTTTGAATATCTGGGTGAAGAATTTTCCAGGCAGATAGCACACCCACTTAGTACATACAGCATATTTAGAAAACAACAAGGAGGCCTTTGGTTTTTTGTGTTTTTTTGGTGGGAGGGTGGTCAGGGGCAGGTAGGAGATGAAGTCAGAGAAGTAACAAAGGACTATGTCTTAAAGAGCGAGTCTCGGCTTTTCTGAGTGAGATGAGAAGCCTTTGGAGCAGTTTGGGCAGAAGAGTGATGATAAGGTGTGACTTTTGTTTCAACAGCATCTTTGGCTGCTATGTTGAAAATAGACTAAAGAGAGACTTCCCTGGTGGTCCAGTGGTTAAGACTGGGCTTCCAGAGCAGGGATGTAGGGGACTCGGATTCAATCCCTGGTCAAAGAACTAAGATCCCACATGCTGCGTGGCATGGCTAAAAAAAAAAAAGACTGAAGAGAGGCATAGGCAGCAAAGCAGGGAGATCAAGTAGGTGGCTCTTGTAGTGATTGGGTCAGGAGGATGACCACCTAGTCCAGGATGGTAGCAGTGGGGTGGTGAGAAGTGGTCAGATTCTGGACATGTTTTGAAGGTAGAGCTGACAGGGTCTCCTGATGTGTTGCATGTGGGATGTGAGGAAAAGCCACAGAGCCAGCTGGACTTCTGACCAAAGCAACTAGAATGGAGTTGCTGTAGCCAAAGGTAAGGAAAACTGCAGAAGGACAGATTTCCTCAATTAGCAAATTGATAGCTTTTCGTACAACACTGGTAAAAATGAAGGCAGTAGCAGAAGAAGGGAAACCCTGGGCCAGAAACAGGGCTATCGAAGTGTACCCAATGTTACCCTGCTATTTGCTGCTTTGATTTTCAGATAGTTTTCCATGAGGCACAACCCCTGAGACAACATGGTCCATCTGTGATTGGATAAGCACCCTCAAATCTGTTGTAACAGTCAGTCTACCTGGTGGGCCCTGACTTGCCTAGGACGTATATTCATATTCAGGACCAGGCTTTCTGTTAAGAGAATCAGTATGCTTGATGCTAAACACTCCTGTGGAGTCTTAAGGGTTTTATGCTACTTTAATGTGGCTTATGTCACCATACACTTAAACCATAATGACTTCAGAATCAGGCCTGATAGGAGTCCAGGAATACAATCATTGACTTTATAAATGTTACACTCATTTGTTGGTAAAATACCTTATTTGTCTGTAAAGGTATTATCCTTCAATTAAAAAATAAATAAAAAAATACCTTATTTGTGTATGAGGTTTCTCAGGGGTAATTTCTTAATGTTAGCATGAAGTGATGTCAGTGCTTATAAGGGTTTTGTTTTTACATCTAGAAAATTCACCCAAACAAGAAGCTGGAATTAGTGAGGGTCAAGGAACAGCAGGGGAAGAGGAAGAGAAGAAAAAACAAAAGAGAGGTGAGGCATGATTTGACTTATACAAACATACTGCTAGAAGAGGGCTGCCCAGAAAGCTCAGAATCTGCCTGCCGACGCAGGGGATGTGGGGTCAATCCCTGGGTCGAGAAGATCCCCTTGAGAAGGAAATTGCAACCCATCCCAGTATTCTTGCCTGGGAAATCCATGGACAGAAGAGCCTGGCGGGCTACAGTCCGTGGGGTTGCAAAAGAGTTGGACACGACTTAGCAACTATACAACAACAACCACTAGAAGAAATAAGAAATGAAAGCATTCCCAAACTGAGTAACATCTTCCTGTTACTGCCTTCTATGTGAATACCATACAGAGGGGTACAGGATCGTTCTCAGGATGACTGGGTTTCCTATGATTTGGTCTCTATCAGTAAATTGGACCCAAGGAAACATGCTTCATTTGCCATGTATATACATAAAAAAAGCCAGCCGGCTTGTTTATGACTTAAAAACTTTGTTACCTTATAAAAATATCTTATGTATTCTATTTAATTAGAGTGAGGACATTTATAAAAGATTTTGTTCTCTCCTTATTACTGGCAGCTCAGTTGAATTTTTCTTTTCACAACTGATGAATATACTTGTCTACCTCTCCTCCTTCTAAAATGAATTTCTCGTGCCTTGTATCCTATCCCTGCCTGTTTCTTCTTCCTGAATTAATTCTCCGATGACTAAAATCAGCTTATAAATATTTTCTAGGACTTCTCATTAAAACAAAAAACATTCCCCCAAGAACTCGTGTCTCTCTTTGCCATATTCTCCTTCCCATTCCCTTCTTAGCTAGACTTCTTGCTAAGACTAGACTCAGCTATCCTCCTTTCAGTTCAGTCATTGAGCCTTCACTCCTCAGTCCATCCTTACTTGACATTGATGCCATTGAAACTCCTCTGACAAGGGTCACAAATGGCTGGGTGGTTGCTCAGTGGTGAGAGAGCGTCTGAATACTCCTTTCTGAAGTGTTGTGCTTGCTCCCTCATTCTGCTTGCCTTTCTCCTCAGGCTTCTGTGCAGACTTCTCCCTTCTGTCCCTTTAAAAAATGGTGTTTCCCAGGACTCTGTGCACTTACTTTCTCATTCTGCATATCCTCCCTGGATGATTCTTCTGCATCCTTAACTTTTGCCCCCACTCTGCACTTAGAACTCCCAAATCTAGTCCTGGATCATGTCTCTAGACTAGAAATGGGCATAGTCCCATAGGCACTTCAAACACAGCACTTCACTTAAGTCCCGAATCTGCATCTTTTGTTTTGTTCACTTTGATTAACGACAGCACAGTTTATCCAATCATTTGAGCCAAAAACTTGAGACCCATCTTGGCTTCTTTCTTTTTGCCCCTTTCAATCCGTTCTGAATTCTGTGATTTCGTCTCCTTCCTCTGTTTATTCTGTACCTAGTGTCCATAGCTGTTGCTACTGCTTTATTTAGATTTTGATTAATTTCTGCCTGAACTAATGTAGAAGCCTCCTCAGTGGCCGGCCTCTCATTGCTCTTCACAGGCCCACCCTCTACACGGTATGATGATCTTGACAGACCATAAATCAATGGTTTCACTCCTGCATAGTCACTTGTTTGCTGGGTTCTTTTCTTTGCAATATAACAGAGCTTGACGTACTAGTTCTTAAATGACTGGTATATAATCTTTGCCTATCTGGCTTTCTTTCCTACATATCATAAGCTTCCTTCAGACAAGTGTATTTGCAGCCAATTAAGCCAACCATGCTCTTTTCCCCATGGGGGCTCAGTGTGCAATGGTTGTGAACAGTACACTACCTCCTCTGTAGTGTATTCAGCTTGTGGCCCATATGAGTCGCCCTAAGGAGACAGCCCTTTCCAGTGGACACTCGCATCCGCCCTAAGGAGACCAATTGCCTATGGGACCACCCCAGTTTAGGCTCCAGACAGGTATGTGAAGTGCCTTTGGAAAGCCCCAGGACACAGTGGCCAGGGTCCACATTGGTCAAGTTGCTATGTCCATCCATACCAAGCTGCAGAATACGGAGCATGTGATTGAAGCACTCTGTAGGGCTAAGCTCAAGTTCCCTGGATGCCAGATGATCCACATCACCAAGAATTGGGGATTTACTAAGTTTAATGTGGATGAGTTTGAAAACATGGAGGCAGAAAAGTGGCTTGTCCCAGATGGTTGTGGGGTCGAGTACAACCCTAACCGTGGCCCCCTGGACAAGTGGCGGGCCCTGCACTCAAGGGAGCCTTGGCACTGTCTTTTCCTTACTAGGCCAACCAATAAATCCTACTTTCCTGTTACACACACCAAAAGACAAAGCGTAGTTCTCAATTACAGCATCCTTTCTTGTCTGTTTCCTTTTTTATATCTCCACCAGCCCTTCTCCCTTCAAATGGACTTATTCTGCAGGCACTTAGATGCCACTTTCTCTGGGAAACTTTTTCTGTCCTCTGGAAGTAGAGTAGCCATTCCTCTGCAGAGCTTATGGTAGTGCTGTGTTCATGGATCCTATTTCAGTATATACCAGATTGCTGTAATTTAACCTGTTCTCTCCTTGCCCTGGACTGAGAGCCTCTGGAGGACAGGGACTGTGTTTTTGTTCTCTTCGTCTTTGTGTCCTCAGCCCTTAGTGCAGTGCACAGCACATACTACTTACTATGTATTGACTGAATGAATGCTCATGCATGTGTTTATGAATTTTGTATTAGAAAAAGAAACTTTAGAAATGAATATTTTATACCTTTTGAAAATCAGTATATTTAAAGATAGTATTCTCTATTTATTATAAAACAACTAATCCTGAACTGTTTCTTAATAAATAAAGGTGGAAGGGGTCAAATAAAACAGAAAAAGAAAACTGTACCACAAAAGGTTACGATAGCCAAAATTCCCAGAGCAAAGAAGAAATATGTAACAAGAGTGTGTGGCCTTGCAACTTTTGGTGAGTTCAAGCTTAAGTATGTTTAAAATTTGTGAATTTTATTCATTAATTCATTTCATTCTCTCTTTTTAATCTATTATCATGAAAATTTTACAGTTCTGTTTTTTGCTAAGAAGGATACAAAATGAGATTTTGGACTTCTAACTATAGTCAAATTTAAAATTTTAAAAATCTTTTGCAGAGGTGACTGGTTTGACTTTTTCCATTCCAGAATTTCTGCTTGTGCACATGTTATCTAGAATGAGGGCTGGACAGGTTTCCCTGAGCAGGTCTACCAGCACTGCTCCACTTTGCCTCCCAGTCTCAGTAGCCAAACAGTTGGAAAATGACCTGTCCCCTCTGGATGACAGTAGCAGGGGAGGGAAGGTGGTTAGTGGTGGAGTGTCTTCCTTTGTAAAAAGGGATAACCACAAGAACTTCATTTACTTGGAAGTGTATATGTAATGTTGGAATTCATGTGTTCCTGGATTTTCTTTGGTCTTACTATATGAATCAGGAATAGTATGGATGATCTTATATTTATGTACTGAGGCTTTATCTGATCTTAAAAATATTACATTGTTCAGATGACTGCCTATGGGTAGTTTGTAATTACTGTTCTGAAAGGAACATGAAACCCATTAATATGATCTGTTTTATGAATTTAAAATGCAGGTTACATTTCAAAATGGAAAAATATCTTTGACATATGATTCCAATTATAGTCTCACTGTTTCTTTTTTTAAAATAACAGAAATTGATCTTAAAGAAGCACAAAGATTTTTTGCTCAGAAATTCTCCTGTGGTGCCTCAGTAACAGGGGAGGATGAAATCATCATTCAGGGAGACTTTACAGATGATATTATTGATGTCATTCAGGAAAAATGGCCAGAGGTAAGTATTTGGAACCTGCGCATCTATAGAAGTAAGTTACTAAAGCCGTTGCTTCCATGTTAGTTGCTAAGCACAGCTCATGAAATGTAATTATTTGTGTTTTATAGGTGGATGATGATAGCATTGAAGATCTTGGAGAAGTGAAGAAGTGATTTTGAAAATGTGTCTGTATTTAATGATCTGAACTGATTGTTGATGTGGCCAAAGGGAGAGAGGCCTTTTAAAAATATATATATTTATCCTACAGTAAAACTGTAGCCTACCCCTCGCCCTTTGAATTGTCACTGTTCTGTATGAGGCTGCTTGTTTTTGGGTGTTGTTTTTTTTTTTTTTAATTGCCAAAGTCTAATAAATAGGAGAGACTGTCATGCTTATGCATGAGATAGAATTTAGTCAAATAAAAAATTTTGGTCGTTTGGTACTGACTTTTCTCTTTCTTTTTAACTTTATTTTTGGAAAAACTAGATTTTCTGTGGAAAGCTTTTCTGTTGATTATTTTAAAATAATCACAATTTAATCAAAAATGATTTTTTTTTATCTGAGTGATATTTTAAAGATTTGAATTTGGCTTCATCACCAGTAATAACTCTCCTTGCTTATTTGGTGTGGTAGTTTTGAGATGCTTGAGTATCTCATGGATCTATGGTTGAATTTGCTTCATGGTCACCAACCAAGTTCACTTTGTGGGCATATTAACATATTGTTGGTAACAGTTGTTTAAGCTGTTGTGGAGATTATTTGGTAAAGTATATTAAAAGCCTTAAAACCATCTGCACTGTTTGACCCACTTCTTTGGCATTATCCTAAAGATATAATGTCTTGCTTAAAACTATGGATGACGGTGTTCATCACAGTGCTACTCATAATATTTAAAAAATTGCAAATGATTATAAATGCACAGTTGGGAAATGGTTAAAGAAATAATGGTATATCATATGGTAGGATATTTGCATATATTTTAAAATACTTTCTAAGAATACTTGGAAAGGTGTTTGATAATGGTAAGTAGGAGGTCAGACACCCAAATCCATGTTATACATTATTTTCATCATCTTGAGTGGACAACCATTCAGAGAGCCTGAGTTCTTGTTCTGGCTGTAAATTTATGTGAGTGAAATTCTGCTAGTCATTTGAAAATAATATACACCGTTGCTCAGTATAGTCTGGAAAGCAGCAATTGAAATGTGTTTTTCTCGGAAGAGAAGCAGTGACAATGAATCTTAATGAATATATTAAATGAATTTAAACTGTTTTTATAAAGGTCCTAAGTCTGGTGCTACAAATTGGAAAGAAGACTCAGTGGTATTTTAAGTTGCTGTCAACACCTTTAAGAAAGTTAGAACCCATTGTCTGTTGCCATGCAGAATACCATCTTGAATGAATGAGTGGGTTTTTGAGTAATTGAAACATTAGGAAGAATGTATAAATAAAGATGTAAATTAAGAAAATGAAATTCTGCATTAACTGTGAGTTTAGTTAAAATTATCTAATGAAGCAAATTTATCCATTAAGACCACTTGATATGTGTTATGTATGTATTTTGTTGGTGCTAGAAGATGTCTATGTGCTTGTATCAACACATGTGACTTCATGTAAAGATTCTTAATGTTCACAGTTATTGGCAAATGCAGTTTCAGTCCATTTATAGCCACAGTGGATGTTACTGCAGGAAAATGCAGGATTAAAACTGTCCTTGTGTATATGTGTGAATCTTTTTCTTTGACTTGAAATTTAAAATGCAACTATTTAATCTCTGATTAAAACCTATTGTTCACGGGGAATTCTGTGGCTGTCCAGTGGTTAGGACTCAGCATTTTCACAGCTGTGGCCTGGGTTCAATCCCTTGTCAGGGAACTAAGATCCCACAAGCCTCATGGCATGGCCACATACACATGCGCGCGCACACACACACACACACACACACAAAATATATATATATATAGTTCAAGGACTGAGTTGAATTCATACATTCTGTATATACTTTTATTATGTAAATACTTTCACAATCTAGTATTTTTAGCAAAAAGAATACTTTAAACAGCTTTATAATATGTGTAAGAGATTTACAATGATTAAGCTGGCAACTTCAAATACAAATACAGTTTTGGTATGTAGTGTCTTATTTTTAAAAAACATCTGGCAATATATGGTTTTAAATTCCTTTTTAGTTGTTAAATAACATTAAGTCAGCTGTCACTTAGGTATAATCCATGGTAGCTTTCTCATTCTTAAAAATTAATAAATAACAATTTTTTAAAAACAATTTATACCTTTTAGGTTCTGTTATTTACTAAATGTCTTTACTTAGGAAATATGGTAGAGAAACTGGAATGAGTCTGTAGAGTTCATCAGTTTGAATTAATGTATAACTAGATGCTGTTTAATTCTTATATTTTCTCTTTAAAGATTTTTTACCTTAAAATACTAAGATTTTTGATTTGCAACTAGTCATAATAACCCTCTTAACCACATCCAATTGGTACTTAGCAACCATAACTCATAAAAATGAGCCTCATTTCTTACTGCTTCTATACTTGTACTTTTAAAGTGAATATTAGGCATGTGATTGCCTGGTAAAGAATGACATTTTAGGGCTTCCTAAAACTCCCAAATTTTACAAAAGTGAAATTTGAGAAGCATGTGAGTTAAAATGTTCCTCACTTGGAAAATTGACATTCAACCACATTCCTTTTCATCTTTCTCATTCCACCACCACAACTTACTGCATAGTCATCTATTGATAGGTCATTTAACAATTCGTCAGCATGTGCTTTCTTGATTTTTTAACTCTAAGGCATTGCCTTGTTGGTTCTCCTGAACATGAGCCTATCCTAAGGAGACAGGTGTCATCCAAATCAGTAAAGTTTCAAGGTAAGATTTTTTTTTTTTTCTTTTTAAAAATGTTGGCAGTGCTGGATCTTCATTGCTGCAAGAGCTTTTCTGTAGTTGAGAGTGCAGGCTACTTTCTAGTTTTGGTTTGCAGGCTTCTCATTGCGGTGGCTTCTCTTGCTGTGGAGCATGGTCTTCAGTGGTGGTGGCTCCCCAGCTCTATAGCCCAGGGTCGATAGTTGTGCACAGGCTTAGTTGCTCTGCAGCATGTGGGGTCTTCCCCGAACAGGGATCGAACCTGTGTCTCCTGCGTTGGCAGGTGGATTCTTTACCGATTCTTTACCATTGAGCCACCAGGGAAGCTCCAAGGTAAGAAATTTTAAATTTGTTTTTTCCATGTTCAGGTTATCTTTTATGAACACAAGGGCGTGTTTTGCTAATTCACAGTCAACCAAAAGTAAAGTTGAAATACTATTACGAATTTGTCTTGCCAGCACTGCCATCTTATGGGTTAAGCAGTAGGGGTGGGTGACCAAAGATTAAATATAATAAGCATTACTTTTTTATAGTTCAGTTCCTATATGAGTAAAAAGGGGGAAGGAGTGATTATGAACAGGAGAAGAAAATCTTAATCTCAACTCAGAACATGGTAAATATTGTCAAGATAAAGTGCCAAGGGTCTCCCCCCCACAGGGTGCACAACCACCTGCTTCCCAGGGGGCAGGACCCTCAGAGTGTGCACCTCTACCCCATGGGGGTACCTCATCATTTAACTTACCCCAGGGAAGTGTATGCCCCTCCCAAGGGGGACAGCACACCCACTGATTCAATCTGCTTTAGTAAATATCAGATCAGATCAGTCGCTCAGTCGTGTCCGACTCTTTGTGACCCCATGAATCACAGCACGCCAGGCCTCCCTGTACATCACCAACTCCCGGAGTTCACTCAGACTCACATCCATCGAGTCAGTGATGCGATCCAGCCATCTCATCCTCTGGCGTCCCCTTCTCCTGCCCCCAATCCCTCCCAGCATCAGTGTCTTTTCCAATGAGTCAACTCTTTGCATGAGGTGGCCAAAGTACTGGAGCTTCAGCTTTAGCATCATTCCTTCCAAAGAAATCCCAGGGCTGATCTCCTTCAGAATGGACTGCTTGGATCTCCTTGCAGTCCAAGGGACTCTCAAGAGTCTTCTCCAACACCACAGTTCAAAAGCATCAATTCTTCGGCACTCAGCCTTCTTCACAGTCCAACTCTCACATCCATACGTGACCACAGGAAAAACCATAGCCTTGACTAGACGAACCTTTGTTGGCAAAGTAATGTCTCTGCTTTTGAATATGCTATCTAGGTTGGACATAACTTTCCTTCCAAAGAGGAAGCGTCTTTTAATTTCATGGCTGCAGTCACCATCTGTAGTGATTTTAGTGACCCTAATTAAATCAATCTCCTCCTTAATGTGTGTCCCAAGAGTTAAGCAGATTGATTTAATTGGGGGGGGGGTCAGGAAACCTAAAATGTTTCATTGGTTTAATGAACGTTAGGCGATTTAAGGACTCGATTTAACGGGGGGGTGGGGGTGGGTGACAGTATTTGAGGGAGGTGATTTAATCAGCGGCGACTCACGTGATTTAGGGGTTGGTTTAATATATGAGTCACACAATACAGGGTGTTGACTGAATCAATGGGAATCACCTGACTTAGGACAGGGACTGATTTAACAATAGGAATCAAGTCATCCAGGGGCTGATGAAGTCAGCCCGAGCACCCCTCAAGAGGGACAGCACCCTTCCAGGCTGAGCAGCAGGATGGGTGTACGTCCACCCTAAGGCATCACGTCTACCCCAAAAGGTGCATCTCGTAATTTGATGTACACCAGGGGGTGCACGCCCATCCCAAGGGGTACCTCGTTATTTAACAAAAGAGCTACATCAAGAGTAAAAAACCCGAAACTTTTTACTCTCTTCATCTATGATTCTCAGTTTAGAACTGTCTGCGGGGCTGGTCAGCAATTGACTATCAACTACTACCAGAGGTGGCGTCTGCCTCCATCCATTTGAATGCCAGGTACGGACTGTTCTCCCTACCCGGACGTGCAGGGCAGCTAAGGCGACAGCGCTCACAGTTTAGGAGGGAAAGATGCGAGTCTGTAAGCAGCTGGTCATATATAGGCCAGGACGATGTGGCAGAGACGGCCGTTCATTTGTTCCATCATTCTCTGGGTAGTGGTGAAGGAGCGGTTCTTTGCGGGCCGCGGGTAACGGCTTTTACATCGCCAGACAAACCATTCGAGAGTCTCCAGACTTGCAAGAACAAAACGCCAGGATGGCGGCGCGGCTCGCGCCAGGAGGGAGCCAGCCCCCCGTGGGGTCTCGCGAGAGCCGGGGCGGCCCCTCGGCGACGCCGTAGGCCGAGCGGGCCGGGCGCGCTCCGCTGAGTCGGCGGTTTGGGCGGGCTGGCTTGGGCCGGCGAGGGCGCGGGGCTCCGGGGTTCGGGGCTCGCCCCCCGCCGCTCCGGGCAGGCGCGCCGATGGCGTTTCTAAGGTGACGCTGCGCACACCGACTGTCTCTGGGGGTGGAGGAAACACCTATGAACCCTTCGGCCTCCTTCCTGGCCGGGCGCCAGGTGAGCGGCCGCCCCTCGGCGCCTCCGGTTTCCGCCGGCTCGTCCCAGGGCTAGCGGAGAGCAGTCCTCTGGGACAACGTGCATGGGGGTTACTCAGGAATCGTTCCTGCTTAAAATGTGAAACAATACCCAGGACGCAGGGGAGCGTCACGTCCGTTTCCTTACCTTAATGAAAACGTGTTCAGCCCAGGCGCGGTGCTCACTTTTTAACGATATATCAATGAGCATCTGCAGATTGTTTCTCTATACACCTGCTCGCTTACCTGCCCTTGCTTCCCAGCCACCTGCAAGTGGAGCAGCGCTGTAATCACCAGTTTTCCCAAAACGTCTTGAAAGTAAACTTGCCCAAGATGTGCATGTATCTGGTCCGTATAGGTTGAATGAACGTGTTCTGCACACTTGGTCCATTGTTGTTTCCCGTGTTAGAATCCGTGCTCCTGGCTGGCGAGCTCAATGCCCCAAGCGACTGGTCTGCCCAGAGAATATTGGTTGAGTGAATGAGTGAGTGAAATGGCTTACCAAAGACTGGAATTCAAGTCTTATGGCTTGGAATTCCTTGACTCCAAGTTCCATTTTCTGTGTTTAGTAAGTAAGTAAGTAATTCGTCATTATTATTTCTCTACAACTCTTATAATTCAGAAAGCAATAATGATGTACATGGGTCTCTGGTAAACAGTAACCCTTTTTTTAAAATTGGAGTATAATTGGTTTACAATATTGCGTTAGTTTCAGTGTGCAGCATAGTGATTCAGTTTTTTGTTTTTTAGTTCTTCAGTTCATAGATGGGGACAGTGCCATACTTCAGAATGTGACTTACAGCCTAGCTGATAATTTGTTAATAATAGCTAATGTTTGTTGATCGGTTATGATGGAACAAAATTTTATTAAGGCAGGACATGAAAATTTTAACATAAAATTTTCTCTGCACTTTGAGCCACACCCTCCTCATGTGTATTGTGCATCCCCCTTATACATTAACTAGATCCCTTTAGAAGACATAGGAATGCCTGCTTACAAAAAAAAAAAAAAGGTGTTTTTTTTTTTTTCCTTTGAACTAGCAAGCAACTCCTTAGTAGATAGCATTCCTTTTTCAATCATGTAAGGGGTCACAATGACCCACCACTTGCCTTGTCTGTGCAAATCTGAACTGTGTAAAGGTGAATGTATTATTTTGATGTATTTTCAATGCTTTGTTTTGAAAACATATGTAACTGTGTTTTGACATCTTACAGGCAGAATGGTTCTCAGAGCTTTTTGAAAGACTGTCTCCCAGGTTACAATCCTCAGGTTGGCTGGAAAAAATTTTCCATTTCTCTTTTAGATTTAATTGTTGATTGATTTTTAAAGACACAATAGTGTGTCATTTTAATGACACAATGGGAAGTGCTTTACAGACCTTATCTTGCTTAATCCACATGACTAAGAAATCAAAATAGTGTTACTACCATTTCACAGCAAAGAAACTAAGGGTTAAGAAAGTTAAGTAACTTGCCCAAGGTCTTGGAGCCACCAAGTGGCTCATTCTGGATTCCCACTTAGCTGAGACCAACTTGACTGCACTAGACTTTGAAATGATGTATGCCTAAAAGAAATTATTGTAGATAATTTTGTTAGGCATGAAAATGGCATCTTGGCTATATAAAAATGTTCATTTTTAGAGAGGCATACCAAAGTATCTAAAAGTAAAATACATTTTTTTATCAACCACAAAAAGAAAAAGGAAGATTGAAACATTGCAAAATTTTTGATAGTAGTAAGACCTAGCTACTGAGCAAATGTGAGTTCATTATACTGTTCTTTTATCTTCTGTGTATGTTTGAAATTTTTCCTTTACAAAATTTGTTTTTAAGTAGGTATGTTGAATTTGGACCAGTTATATTTAAACAATATTTACTTCCTGTTTCCCTTTACTTAATTGTTCTAGAATTGCTAGATGGGGGTATAAGATGGGGGATAATATTGTTGATTGATACAAGGAGGGTTGACAGCAAAGAAAAAAAATGCAGAAATGGGTTTATCTGTGATTAACCAATGGAGGTTTTACAGCTGGTCCTGCTCTTTAAGAGTAGTGTGTTTGGTATGACAGAAAATGATAGAGACAGAGTGTATAGTAGATGTTAGCATATGTTAAATATACATAGTTTTGCCACCATGTTGTAATCAAGAAATAAAATTTATTGATTCAAGTTGCTACCTTGAATTGGCAGCAAAAGAAGATACTGAGTTGGCCCTAAAATTCCTTTGGCCAACCCAATATAATTGTTTGGAAATTACTTTCTATATTTAGAACATCGGGTCAGAGGTTGAGATTTCCACTATTGAGAAACAACGGAAAGAGCTGCAGCTGCTCATTGGAGAGTTAAAAGATCGAGATAGAGAGCTCAATGATATGGTTGCAGTACATCAGAGACAACTTCTTTCATGGGAAGAGGATCGGCAGAAAGTGTTGACTTTGGAAGAACGTTGCAGCAAATTAGAAGGTCAGACATACATTCAGCATCATCCATCTAGCGCGGGTACATGCCAACATACTGAAAGTGCTCATGAGAAAAATAGAGAAGGAACATCTCAACACAGTCCCTGCTGTCCTAGAGTTTAATTGAAGATAGGATTTCATGAACATTCACAGCAGGACAGACAAACACAATGTGAATTAAAGTAGGGCAAGCAAAGTATTAATACTTAACTGTAGAAAGAGTGCTGAAACAGCTCCAGTAGACAGGGAGGGTCAAGAGCGAACCTGAAGGAAATCAGTTTTGAGCTAGAATATGAATAAAGATGCCACTGAACTGACCATTCCTTTTGAACTGACTCAAAGATTTTAAACTTTTGATATTGAACTTGATCTCAAGTACTTAAAACAGTCATCTTTTAAAATTACAGTAACCTCAAAAGTGACTTACAAAAATTTCCCTTTGTACCATATTTTAACTGTCATCCTTTTGGTGCTATCCTAAAATCTGACTGTTCTATTGACAGTCAGACTATGTTAATATTACTGGAATATATTAGAGGAGGAGATACTAGATCTGTTTACAGAAAAGTAGGGACTTGCCTGGTGATCCATTGGTTAAGAATCCAATGCAGGGGATGTGGATTCGATCTCTGGTTGGGGATCTGAGACCCTGCATGCCATGGGGCAACTAAGCCCTCATGCCATGACTACCGAGCTCACATGCCTCCACCAGAGAACCTGGGTTCTGCAACTAAGACCCGACACAGTCAAAAAAAATAAGAGAGATAATCATATATCCCCTTCTTTTTTTTTTGCTTTTATTACACAAAGGATTCTGTAAATGACAGTCTAAACATGATTAATTTTTCAATTTCCTGATGACCATCTGATTTTACTCTAACTGTATGCACCCACACATATATACATATAATGCAGTCTTTGTTTATTTTTTAAACTTAATTTTGTTTTAATTTTTGACCATGCCATGCGGCATTTGGGATCTAAGTTCCCTGACTAGGGATCAAACCTGTGCCCTCTGCATTGGAAGCACAGAGTCTTAACCAATGGACCACCAGGGAAGTCCCAATAAGGTATTTTTAAATTAAGGTGTACACATTGATTTTTGGAAATAATGCTGTTGCACACTTAATAGAATACAATATACTACCATATAAATATAACTTCTATATGCACTGGAAAACCAAAGTATTTGTGTGATTCACTTTATTATGATATTCCCTTTATTGCAGTGGTTTGGAACTGAACCTACAATATCTCAGAAGTCTGCCTGTATAACCATTAGTATCTGGTTTTAAAATGATCAAGACATTTGAATAGGCATTTCATGGAAAACTGGCCAATAAATTTACAAAAAAGTTCTCACTCGTAAATTAGGGAAATGAAAACGAAAATTAAGACCGTAATGAGACTTCTTACACTTAACAGACTGGCAAAAAATACCAGGTACTGGTAAAATTGTGGAGCAAGGGAAGATTCATTGACTGCTGGTGGGAGAGTCAATTAGTACAACTACTTTGGAAAAATCATGTGACAATTCTGGTAAAGTTGAAGATATACCAAGCTTTGGCTCTGCATTTCCACTTCTGGAAGAATACTCCCACTTCAGTATGCAAGTGAATTACCTAAAAGTGAAGTGAAAGTGTTAGTCACTCAGTCGTGTCCGACTCTTGGCAACCCCATGGACTGTAGCCCACTCGGCTCTTGTGTCCATGGAATTGTCCAGATAAGGATACTGGAGTGGGTGGCCATTCCATTCTCCAGGGAATCTTCCTGACCCAGGGATCCAACCCAGGTCTCCTGCATTGCAGGCAGATTCTTACTATCTAAGCCACTAGGGAAGTCCTCAGGATCTTACTAATAAGTAGATTGTGATACAGTAGGTCTGTGGCCTAAGAATCTGCATATTTAACAAGTTCACAGTTGATATTGGTGCTGCTGGTCTGAGGGACCACATTTTATTTAGGAGCTCTTGCAAAAGCATGAAGATGCTTATGCAAGAATATTCAGAGCAACATCGTTCATAATAGCTGTGAAGTGGAAACAGTCCAAATGATCATCAATAGTAGAATGTATAAGTAAATGTTGGCATGATCATATAATGTTATTATGTAGGAATGACAGTGCACAAGGAGGAGTTACACAGCCACATGGACACATCTCAGGATCATCATCTTTATTTTTTGGCCCTGCAGTGCAGCTTGTGGGATCTTAGTAACCGGACCAGGGATCAAACCTGTGCCCTTGGCAGTGAAAGGGCACAGTCCTAACCACTGGACCACTAGAGAATTCACAGAATCATAATCTTAAGTGAAAAACAGCAAACAGAATTCCCACAATTAAACTCTTTAGGGATGTGATCAAAGATAGTGAAACTGTAATAAAAAACAAGGAAATGAGTAAGCTCAGGATGGTGGTTGGAAGGTGGGGAATTGGAGAGACTGTTCAGGAATTGACATACAGGGCTCTGGGTTGCTGCTGGTGTCTTGACTAGAGTACAGTATTGTGCATTTTGTAATAAAAACTTTTCAAAGAAGAATTAACCTTTGAAAGATTCCTTAGCACCCTTACTTTTAAACCATTGCCTGAAAATAATCTTCCTCAGGTGAACTACATAAAAGGACTGAAATAATCAAGTCACTCACAAAGAAGGTAAAAAGCCTTGAATCGAACCAAATTGAATGCCAGAGTACTCTTCAGAAGACTCAACTACAGCTTCAGGAGATGGCCCAGAAGGCAACCCATTCCTCTCTCCTCTCTGAAGACCTTGAGGTTGGTTTTATTTTTTTTAATTAATTAATTTTTTATTAGAGTGTAATTGCTTTACAATGTTGTGTTTCTGCTGTACGACAAAGTCAACCGGTGAGATTGGTTTTCAGGAAAGCTTCGCTAGCCCAAATTCTGTTTGTGTTTCAGTTATTAAAGTAGTTCATAGACTTAAATATTTCCATTAAATGTGTGTGTGTATAAAAGTGTACCCATCCATTCAGCGTCACAGTTTTATACGGATGGTGAGCTTTGGTTAGCCAGGAAATGGCAACCCACTCCAGTGTTCTTGCCTGGAGAATCCCAGGGACCAGGGAGCCTGGTGGGCTGCCGTCTATGGGGTCGCACAGAGTCGGACACAACTGAAGTGACCTAGCAGCAGCAGCAGCAGTGTTGTTTTGTCTTGAAGATGAAACTTCATTACAGCTCTTTTTTAATCTTTAGGCCATTTGTTTGGTAGCATCCTTCATTTTATCAACAGTGGGTTAATTTTAAAAGTCTTTCTCAAAGTCTGAGATCAGTATCATCACGCAGCTTCAAATTATGTTTCCTGAATAACTGTGTCTAATCTGATGAAACGAATACCTACCTCATGTTAGTGGCATATTGGGAACAAAATGTCAGAGTGGTCTTTCAGTTTTCAGTCCTGGCTGATGAGTCATCAAATATCTTTTGAGCTCATGCTTTTTTGAGAGGCACAGTGAGACAGTCTTTTTAAAAATATTTATTTATCTTTTTTTTTTTTTTTTTTTTACTGTACTGGGTCTTTGTTGCTGCAAGGGCTTTTCTCTAGTTTCAGAGAGTAGAGGCTACTCTCTCGTTGTGGTATGCGGGCTTCTCATTGTGGTAGCTTCTCTTGTTTCAGCGCAAGGGCTCTAGGGTGGACCGGCTTCAGTAGGTGCAGCTCCCGGGCTCAGTAGTTGTGGTGCATGTGGGATCTTCCAGGACCAGGGATCGAATCCACTGGCCGATGGATTTTTACCACTGAGCCTCTAGGGAAGCCTGAGAAAGCCTTTTTTGCTGTTGTTGTTAACTGCCTTCATTTTCTTGTTTCATAGTGATAGCAGTATAGATCTTGGTAATATAGTGAATCTTAGTAACTCATAATAATTGTATAGATTTTATGTCTTAATTTTTTTTTTTCAGATTACTCTTCTAGACAGTTTCTAGCTGTAAAATAAGTGAAAACTATCAATGGAATCTCTTGATGTGAAAGTGAACTTTGTCGCTCAGTCCTGTCTGACTCTTTGCGACCCCCATGAACTATATAGTCCATGGAATTCTCCAGGCCAGGATACTGGAGTGGGTAGCCTTTCCCTTCTCCAGGGGATCTTCCCAACCCAGGGATTGAACCCAGGTCTCCCACATTGCAGGCGGATTCTTTACCAACTGAGCCACAAGGAAAGCCCAGAATCTCTTGATATGTTAAATTAAAAAATGGAAGTATGTTAGTCAGCTTGGGCTGCCATAACAAAATAGCATAGACTGAGGGAAGGCTTAAAAAACAGAGATTTTCTTCCTCACAGTTCTGCAGGTTAGAAGTTGAAGATCGTGGTGCCGGCATGGTTGGTTTCTGGTGAGGGCTCTCTTCTTGACTTGTAAATGGAATGGTCACCTTCTTACCACGTCCTCATGTGACAGGGAGAGAGACAGCACCTGAGCAAGCTCTCTGGTATCTTTTCTTCTGAGGGCTCTGATCCCATCCTGAGGGCCCCACCCTCATGACCTCATCTAAACCTAATTCCCTTTCAAAGGCTCCACCCCCAAACACCATCACATTGGAAGTTAGGGCTTCAGCATATGCATTTGAGGGGGGATGCAGTTCAGTCTGTAGCAGGGAGATTTTTTTCTTTTTTTAAATTAATAAACTTTGTTTTTTTAGAGAAGTTTAGGTTCATAGCAAAATTGGGTGGAATGTATAGAGATTTCTCATAGATACCCCCTACCCCGCCCCCTCCCCCAGCCAGCCTCCTCCACTATGGACATTGTGCATCCCAGGGGAACTGATACATTTGTTGTAACCAGTGACATGTCATTGCCACATCATTGGGTGAGAGATCAAAGTCTATAGTTTACATCAGGGTTCACTCTTGGTGTTGTACATTCTGTGGGTTTTGACAAATAATGACCTGTAACCACCATTGTAATATCATACGAAATATTTTCCCAACCCTAAAAACCCTCTTTGCTCTGTTCTTCTTTATTGCAGTCCCTTGCAACCCCTGATCTCATAGTTTGGCCTTTTCCAGAATGTCATGTAGTTGAAACCATAGAGTATATAGCCTTTTCAGATTGATTTCTTTCTCTTAGTAATATGCATTTAAGTTTCCTCCGTCAAATCTAGATCTATGGTTTAAAAAAATCCCTGATAAGTGAGAATACCTCAATGTGAAGTTATTTCAACATAAAGTAAAAAAAGATGCACAGAAGTTCTTAATGCTACTTTATTTTAGCCAAGGAAGTCTCTCACTAATCCAGTTTCTGTTCATTCTTCCCGTTCATGTTCCTCTTTCTCGCCAACCAGAAAGTATACATAAAAGACCATTAGGAAGAAGGCACGTTTATAAACATAACTGATAGAATTCAGAAGGGAATCATAAGAACTGAGGGGAAATAGATGTTTGTGTTGCTTTTTGATGACTGCTTAAATAGCTCCCTTTGTTACTGAAAAGGTTAAAGAAAAAACAAAAAGAATGAGCACAGATTATGGCTGGTGAGAGTAGTGAAAGCTTTTAAATGACTGGGTTAGTGTTTTGCGTTTTTTCCTTGTAGGCTAGAAATGAAAATCTCAGCAACACGCTAGTGGAACTTTCTGCTCAAGTGGGACAACTGCAAGCTCGTGAACAGGCTCTCACCACCATGATAAAGCTGAAGGTAACGCAGAATAATGATGCCTCCATGTGGCAGGCACCTTGTGGTCGACAAAGTATAGTCATGTACCTTATCTCACTTAAGTCCCACAGCAACCCACAGATAGGTTGAGCTATCAATATTACTCTCTTTTTTTAAAATTCTGGTTTTAGAAATGAGGGAAACAAGTTTAAAATGACGCGCCCAAGGCATTGAGAGGAGGCAGAACTCCACTGTGGGTTTCTGTCTTCAAGGCCTGTTCCACGGTCTAGCATGCCTGAATTAGCTGATTTTCTTCTGAGGTATTCTACTACTAGGTCTCATAAAGTTATTAGCAGTCAGATTACTTGTTAATGTTTTTTAATTGAAAAGAAAACTTAGCAATCAGCAGTTGATATAGTCACTAATATGCCATAAACAGTGGTTGATGAACAGTTATCTTTTTTTTTTTTTTTTTGTGGCCACATCGTGCAGCATGTGGGGAATTAGTTCCCTGACCAGGGATCGAACCCATGCTCCCTGCACTGGGAGTGTGGAGTCTTAACCACTGGACCACCAGGGAAGTCCTGATAAACAGTCTCTTCTATTTGATGACACATGTGTTTGACCACAGGTGACTAGAGAAGTGATGCTGGTATAATGTGATTTTTCCACCACATGATCAGGGACAAGGTTTCAGAAAATTAAAGAGAAAATACTAAAATCTATAGAGTTGTCTTTAATCAAGTAGTGACCAGTTTCCTGGCTTCAGCAACCCCTACAGTTTCCATTGAAGCAAAGTCCTGGTAAAGCTGCCAGTACTGAGATGCTGAAAATGATTGCCTGACTGGTGTGTGTGCAATGGCATTTGCTTAACTGTGTCCATGTACTTAATAGGACTACTGTGAAGTTATCAGATTACTTTGTTATCTGATCACAAAGTTCCATCTGCTGCATCCCAACCCCTGTCGGTTTTTGAATGATCTCCCCCAACCCTATTTTTTCCATAAATCCTCCTAACGTGAGATATGCAAACTGTGAAGTGTTTCAGGAACGCATATATGATGCTACCACAGAAACCTTTGTCCTTAAGCAAAGGTGAAACCTGCTGATAATCGATATTCCCTATGAGTGGTGGGGAGAGTACTTTTACTTATTATTTTCATACCTTCAGGTGTTATTTGAATTGCTTTTCAACAAGCAGATAGATACCTTTTATGTAATTAAAACAACCACTTCAACAATAAGAGGTTCTGGCTTGGGTAGGTTTGGGATGAGGTCTTGGAGTCTGTCGTCTTAAGAAGCTGAAAAGAAGGAAAGGAAGAGAGGGCCTCTGGGATTTATCTGTAATCCAGAAAATACAGCCCACTCCAGGGCCTCCAGTCCTCCTATTGCTATTATAGTTTCATAGGTAATCAAATGTTTGGTTCTAGACTTTCTGAGACTGCAAACTGGTGGTTCATGCATGGTTTTGGGGGCCAGCCAGCCAAGTTCAGATCAAAACTGTCACTAACTTGTGCTATGCTTAGTCACTCAGTCATGTCCGACTCTTTGTGACCCCATGGACTGCATCCCGCCAGGCTCCTCTGTCCATGGGATTCCCCAGGCAAAATACTGGAGTGCGTTGCCATGCCCTCCTCCAGGGGATCTTCCCAACCCAGGGATCAAACCCAGGTCTCCTGCATTGTAGGTGGATTCTTTACCTCCTGAGCCACCAAGGAAACCCAGCTTGTGTAATTGTGGCCAATTTCCTGTCTACTCCTCTGTCATGTGGGTAATAACAATATTTCTTACCTCAGATAGTTACTATGAGGCTTAAATGAGTTAACACATGGAAAGCGCTGGATTGCAACTGGGTACCCAGTTACACAATGTGGTCTTTTTTTTTTTTTTAGTTTTTATTAGTGTACAGTTAGGGCTTCCCTGGTGGCTCAGAGGTAAAGCCTCTGCCTGCAATGTGGGAGACCCAGGTTTGATCCCTGGGTCAGGAAGATCCCCTGGAGAAGGAAATGGCAACCCACTCCAGTACTCTTGCCTGGAAAATTCCGTGGGCCACAATCCCTGGGGTCGCAAAGAGTTGGACACGACTAAGCGACTTCACTTTTACTTTTCACAGTTCATTTACCATGTTCTGTGTTTTAAGTGTACATCAAAGTAAATCAGTTATATATACACATATACCCACTTCTTTTTAGATTCTTTTCCCAGATAGGCCATTACAGAGTAGTGAGTAGAGTTCCCTGTGCTATACAGCAGGTTCTTACTAGTTATTTATTCTCTATATATGTCGGGCTATATAGTAGTATGTACCCGTCAATCCCAGTCTCCCAATTTATCCCTGCTCCACAATGAGATTTCAGTAAGTGTCATCTTGTTTAATTGGCATTTTAAAATGTAACAGTTTTCAAATTTGGGTTTTAGGACAAAGATATTATTGAGGCAGTCAATCACATTGCTGACTGTTCGGGTAAATTTAAATTGTTAGAGCATGCCTTACGTGATGCTAAGATGGTGGAGACCTGTATTGTGAAAGAAAAGCAAGATTATAAGCAGAAATTGAAGGCACTTAAGATTGAAGTCAATAAATTAAAAGGTAAGGAAGAGGCCTAAATGGAGGTGTTTTATCTTGGGAATATATTTCTTCATTTGAGTTCACTTAATCTGATAACTGGGAAGAGGTCTGTTGTTAGCATTAGGTCCCATCATGAAATGTTCATTTGTATAGAATTATGCAGCAGTTTTTGTGTTACAAGATGAATAGCAAGAGTGGGGAAAACTGCCTAATGCATTATATTTAAAAAATAATCCTGCCTTTGCTGTACCAGTTAACTGTTGCTACTATATGCCTTGTGGCAATCAACGATGGTATCTCAGTGGTGTCCTTTGATAAACTCATTTATCTGGAAGCCACTAGGGAATTGGCTGATCTCTGTTGGGCCCACTGGAGCATCTTTTCCCCGGCTGGGTAGTATGGGCATTTCTTCCCATGGTGAAGGCAGAAACTTAAGAGAGGAAGCAGAAAGATAAGAGGGCCTGGCATACCATCACTTGCCCTTCATTCTGTGGCCAAAGTGAATCACATGGGTGAACCCAGAGTCAGGCAATGGAAAAATATCCTCTGTCCTTTTATGGGAGAAACTAAAAAAAAAAAAATTGAGGAATGAATGCAGGGAGGGATAAGGAGTTGCCACCTACAACACAGACTACCAGAGTGGCTGTTCAGTGGATGTTCTTTTTTGGGGAGAATTCCTTTTGTGTCCTCCTTTTTCCTTTTTCATTCTCACAGTAACTCCATGGTTTATTCTACTCCTTGAAGTTTTCTAATGAAACAAAGGTTGGGTATGGCAGATAGGTTAGTGCTACATACTTGGAGGTAGATCTAGGTGATAGAGTAAAAATTTGCATTTGTCTACAAAGCCCTGGTGGCTCAGATGGTAAAGCGTCTGTCTACAATGCAGGAGACCGGGGTTTGAGCCCTGGGTTGGGAAGATCCCCTGGAGAAGGAAATGACAATCCACTCCAGTACTGTTGCCTGGAAAATCCCATGGACAGAGGAGCCTGGTAGGCTACAGTCCATGGCGTCACAGAGTCGGACACGACTGAATCTGTATCTATCTATCTACAGAGGGTAAAGGGGGAGGCCCACTTGTCTCTGGCTTTTCCCAGCTGTATCCCAGAAGAAGCTGTTGGATTCAGGAGCTATCTGGGTCTTAATTCCACACCCAGATGATTGCATTTGTAAGTGGTCATCAGTTGGACTTGAGGACTGACTCTCACAGTGGAACAGGCAGCCTTAGAATGACAAAGTGGTGCAATGGTGTGGTTACTCTGCCTCTGTCCCAGGTGGGGCCCCTTGTGAGGCAGGGAGTTACTGTTGAAATTGGGAAAGGTTATTGTGACAGGTTTAGTTTAAAAGACTCCACCTGCTAAAATCTTGTTCTAATGATGCCCTGACTCCTGGCAAATGATAATTTTGTGTCCATTTGTAGTTTCATCTAAAACCATAATCATACTATAAGCCCCTTCACAGCAGGGATGGACTCTGATAGCACAGCCCTTGGAGTATATTGCAGGCATTCAGTACATTTATTGAATGTTATGTATACCTAGGTAAGATTAAAAGTAAAAAGAAGTCTGTTTTATCAATTTTTATGCCTTATTTTAGAAATTTAACATTTGTTTAAAAAACATAAAATAAAAACAGGGTCATGGATAGTGGGCCAGAGAGTAAGGGACAGAGACTCATTTAGTTTGAGCGCACTGGAAAGACATCTTCGAAGAGAACATTTGAGCTGAAACTTGGAAGAACTAGTCATGTAAAAATCTGGGCCAAGATCTTCCAGGCAGAAGAAACAGCAAATGCAAAAGCCCTGGGGTGGGTTCGGGGGTCGGGGCAAGTGAAAGGAACAGATTGAAAGGACAGGGCCAGGCTGTACAGGGCTTAAGGGTCTGAGTTTATATTTCATCCTAAATGTAGTATGAGGGCTTTTAGCAGAGAAGTGGTGCCAGCAGATGGCCCTGATGGCTCTGTGGACATCAGGCTGCAATGGAAGAGGCAAGGTTCATGCATGGAGACAGTGGGAGCCTTGGCCAGGATCACTGCCAAGCATGCAGTGAAATGTCAGATACAGGACATTTTAGCTGTAGATCCAGCAGGACTTCATATGGATTGGAAGTGGGTGCTAAGGACATGAGAGGTATTTGCAGTGTATATTCCTCTAGAAACTAGTATTTATTTGAGGACTTTCTCCCCCTTCTATTTGTGAAGAGGATCTAAATGAAAAGACAACAGAAAATAATGAACAACGAGAAGAGATCATTCGCCTCAAGCAAGAGAAGAGTTACCTGCATGACGAATTGGTCTTTACTGGTAAAAATAGATTGTTTAAGTGATTGAATAGTTATATATTTTGTAACCTGTACTTTCTTTGGTACTACCATGGTGGGCTAAATGAACTGTGCCTGCCTCAAAATACTATATGTATTTATGTAATTAATTTTAACACTCTTTGAGAAATGAACAGAGACCATACGGGACATTTTAAAGCTGTCATCATGCTTCCCAGTTAACTCAGTGTTCCCTTCTGTAAAATGAGGAACTGCTGTCCCTTCCAGCTTGAGTATGTGACTATACTTCTTACTAAAAATGTAACACTTGGCTTAAAAATTCATTAAGAAAGAATCTTATGAGCCAAAGAAGGGAGGATGTTCATACTTTTGCAAACACTAGGTAAAAATTAGAAATTCAACATTTTTTCAGTTTTCCAAATAAATCACCTGTAATTATTGCAGTCGGAAAACTTCATGTGTTTTGTTACATCAGTATGACCCCAAAATAATAATATTGGAGATGAATTGTTCATGATTTGAAAGCAAGTTTGTCAATAATGTGCAGTGTAAAAATTGCACACACATCTCTCCACCGGCTGCCATATTCTCCTGCACTTTTAACCCCAACTCACCCCAGTATGTTAGAGTGTAGCCCCTCCTTTCTCTACTCCCAACTGAGAATCACTGAGATATAGATCTGATCCATATATGGCCCTGCCAGCCAGGATTTTTTTGGACTTTAATTCTCGTAGTTTGTATTAAGAAAATCATAGATTTGGAGATAAAATTCAAAATAGAAATTAAATGAACATTTTTGGGTCTACTCATACATACCCTCAATGTTCTTCCTTCTAGGAAGAGAATACATTTCTGTAAGTTAAAGGACAGGATACGGTATTACTTTTTTTTTTTTTTTTTCAAATAAAGTGGAATTCTTAATTTTAATCTCTTGTGATTAAGATAGGAGAAATGCAGTTTTCTACCACTAGAGGTCACTATTTCTGTTATTTCTAGGATTGCTGTGTTTCAAAGCAATACTCTCCTATACAGCATGCACACAGCTAAAGATACATATATAAAGATATACATATATTTGGATGTATACATAAAGATACATATATTTGTGGCTTTACAGTTGAATTCACACAATCTTTGGATCAGTGTATATTTGCCAGGCACTCTGTTAGTGACCAAGGCCCACAGAGAATTTAGTGTTACACAAATGCTATGAATAAAATGCTATGAAAGGTCAGAAGATGGAGAAAAATTTACAAGATATTTTAATAAATAACCTCCTTTTCTTTTGGTTCATCTATTTCTACTCTTTCTGTTAGGTATTATTAGGTGAAGTATATGTAATTTGTTAGCTAATACTCCAACAAATCCATTTTGTGAAATAATTTTTTTAATCATTTCCTAAGCTTATTTCTTAAACATTTTTTCTGCTCAAACCACTGTCTCAGAACAATTTTTGTACGCTTAAATGATAAAAGTGAATTATGCCTAAAAATAATTTTTAAAGGCTTAACATGATAATATGCTCTCAGGTGCCATGGCTGAAAATTAACACATTTTATTTGAGATTGGAAGATGCCTTAGAAATGTACTTTTAATTCAAAACTTCATTTTCCCTCTTACTGAAGTTTTCACATAGGCTTAGAGACAGGTTTCATTTGTCCATGTTGCTTATAAGAAGTTTTTTTTTTAAAAAAACATGCTAGTTTACATTTCTGTGGTCCTGGGAGTTCTCTAAGACTGCGTGAAGGTCTTTCAGGCAGTGAAAGGCACAACGGCTTGACTGGAGCTCAGCAGGTCCAGACGGCCAGCGCCCCTTCTTTATGCTGCTGTCCTCAGGCTGCCTTGCTCAGGCAGGTGTCAGCAGAGAGTTCCGTATCTCTTTGTTTTCAGTAACCAACGTGTGAAAATAGGCAGGCCCACTCCACTGTGGTCCCTAGTGATCCAGCCATGGAGGAAAGTGTCAGATCTAAGGAAGCAGTTCTGTTTTATGCAACAGTAGATGATTCTAAAGACAGTTAAGGCAGTACTGAAATACACTTAGCATCGCCCTTTCGATGCCAGATAAAGTCGTTAGCTTTTGTCTAGGGGGCCGTGCTGTGCCCTAAAGAAGTATCTCTAAACACTGGGAAGGCACCAGCACGTTAGATGCTGTTGAAAATGAGAGGTGGGTAGAACAGAGAGCAGCCAGGAGGCCTAGAGGCCGATAGGCATCACTTCCCCTGTGAAAGGAGCTATGGCCCCTCTTTTATTGTTTTCTCTGTGCATAGGATTGAATTCATACAGACTAAATGGGGCTTCATAAATATTGCAAGTGCACTGCTGTTTTAGGCTTTTGTTATGGTGTTGACTCATCTAATGCAAGGAAATCAATTCAGAAATGAGGAGACGTAGTAGTTTAAACCCGAGGCAGTAGCTTTCACTGTGCTGTGTCCTCCGTTCTGTGCATGTGGATTACCTTTTTGAAATAAGATGATACTGCAGGCCCGGGTTGGAAGGGCTGAGCATTAAGCGTGTTTGGGTAGGAGGTGGTGGCTTTTCACAGGTCACTCCTCGTGCTTTATTCCACCTGGCCCTGCTCTGATTACCAGCAAGCACTTGGCAGAGAACCTGTCTAGGTAGAGTCTCCGTCCCCAGCAAAGCTCATGCCTTTGTCCTTGGATGGTTTCTGTGATGTTCCAAATGTAAAGCAATGATAAAATAAATATTTGTATTCTTCATCCAATAGAAAAATGACACGTGGAAAAGAACTATTAATAAACCATAGGAGTTGCACATTTCGATTTAGGCTGCATCTGATTGACTCAAAATCCATTCATGTAATAGAGGGCCATTTTGTGCATTTCATTTGAACTTCTTATAAATATAGTAGGTTCTTTTAAGGTTAAACATTTATTGTTGCTCTCTCACTTCTGAGTGAATGAAATGATTTCTCATTAAGCATAATACTAATATTTTTTTCTGGTGCAAGACTTCACATAGCACTTCAGATCTTTCTTTTCTGTGGGTTCTCATTTGCCAAGTTCTGAACCCATTTTAAAAATATTGACTTCGCATCATCTCACATGCTAGTAAAGTAATGCTCAAAATTCTCCAAGCCAGGCTTCAGCAATACGTGAACCGTGAACTTCCTGATGTTCAAGCTGGTTTTAGAAAAGGCAGAAGAACCAGAGATCAAATTGCCAACATCCGCTGGATCGTGGAAAAAGCAAGAGAGTTCCAGAAAAACATCTATTTCTGCTTTATTGACTATGCCAAAGCCTTTGACTGTGTGGATCACAAAAAACTGTGGAAAATTCTGAAAGAGATGGGAGTACCAGACCACCTGATCTACCTCTTGAGAAATCTGTATGCAGGTCAGGAAGCAACAGTTAGAACTGGACATGGAACAACAGACTGGTTCCAAATAGGAAAAGGAGTACGTCAAGGCTGTATATTGTCACCCTGCTTATTTAACTTCTATGCAGAGTACATCATGAGAAACGCTAGGCTGGAAGAAGCACAAGCTGGAATCAAGATTGCCGGGAGAAATATCAATCACCTCAGATACGCAGATGACACCACCCTTATGGCAGAAAGTGAAGAGGAACTAAAAAGCCTCTTGATGAAAGTGAAAGAGGAGAGTGAAAAAGTTGGCTTAAAGCTCAACATTCAGAAAATGAAAATCATGGCATCTGGTCCCATCACTTCATGGCAAATAGATGGGGAAACAGTGTCAGACTTTATTGTTTTGGGCTCCAAAATTACTACAGATGGTGACTGCAACCATGAAATTAAAAGATGCTTACTCCTTGGAAGGAAATTTATGACCAACCTAGATAGCATATTGAAAAGCAGAGACATTACTTTGCCAACAAAAGTCCGTCTAGTCAAGGCTATGGTTTTTCCTGTGGTCATGTATGGATGTGAGAGTTGGACTGTGAAGAAGGCTGAGCGCTGAAGAATTGATGCTTTTGAACTGTGGTGTTGGAGAAGACTCTTGAGAGTCCCTTGGACTGCAAGGAGATCCAACCAGTCCATTCTGAAGGAGATCAGCCCTGGGATTTCTTTGGAGGGAATGATGCTGAAGCTGAAACTCCAGTACTTTGGCCACCTCACGCGAAGAGTTGACTCATTGGAAAAGACTCTGATGCTGGGAGGGATTGGGGGCAGGAGGAGAAGGGGACGCCAGAGGATGAGATGGCTGGATGGCATCACTGACTCGATGGACGTGAGTCTGAGGGAACTCCGGGAGTTGGTGAGGGACAGGGAGGCCTGGTGTGCTGCGATTCATGGGGTCACAAAGAGTTGGACATGACTGAGCGACTGAACTGACTGACTGATACTCCAACTCTAGTAATAATGAAGTGTCCCCATTTCAGCAGAATATTTATGGTCTTTATAAAAGAATGAATATTTTAAAAAATACCTCTTTTTCTTTCTGAGCTAGGAAATTGAGTGTAATATTCAAGTGTATATTCAAGACAATTCTGAATCTTACTTACCTATCAGGTAAAAAGAGTTCTCAAGAAATAGAAAGTCTGTAAAGGAGTCCTGGGCTTTCATTAAAATGGAAAGACAAGTTTATCTACCTATGGGGTCACCTCATAGGTTCAAGTATCCTAAGTCTTTGGTTTGCAAGATCACATAGGAATAGCCTGATTGTGAGATTATATCAGATTGACTTACATGCTGAAGAAAACAGTGATTTTTTTTTCCCCTTGTAATGTTAGTTTTTTTTTTATGTTGATAAAAGTAATATGTTGTTTGGATTTTTATAAGGAAAATGCATTTACAAGTTACCTGTGTAATGTGAATAAATAAGTAAAGAATAAAGTATTAAATTTTAGAGATTTAGAACTCATCCCCTCCCCCCCAAAAAAGGAAAATAATTTTCTTTAATCCTTACATCTAAAAATAACTTATTTTGATATTTCAGTGTGCTTGCCCTCAGCCTTTTTCAATGCATATGTACATACAGACACACACACGTCATTTGATCATAGAGTTTGTACAGTTTGGAATACTTTTTTGACTTAGCATTAATTATATTGCAAAAGTTTTCAAATTTAGTTAGAATCACAGATTAAACTTCTTCCTGGACATCCATTTTGCAATTTTAAAATTCAGAAACGAGTGTGAAAAAAAATTGTTAGCCATGTGCACATTCAATTGTCAGAAATGAAGAGGTGTGTATTGATGTGGCTGGTGAAAAATGTTTTAATAATATTTGTTCTTAAATAGCAGAGAGAGAAAAAAGGAAAGATGAGCTACTTGATATCGCAAAGTCAAAGCAAGAACGCATGAATGCAGAGCTGCATAATCTGAGACAGGTACGTCCCCACTCACTCTTCACTATTAAGTGGGAAACATTTATAAACAGACATCAAATTAGGAAAAGTGTATGCCTGGTGATTTTGTTTATGGTGCTTCTGGAATCCTGACTACTTTAAAGGTGTATCAATCGTATTAACCTCGCAGATAGAGTCTTGCTTATAGTAAAGGAGACTGGTTATACTAACAAATCTTGGTGCTAACATAGGAAAAAGGAAAGCAAACATATTCAGCATATGTCTTTAGCCACTGTCTGATACGTTTTAGTGTCTGAAACACCCAATTGTTGGCTTGCTTTAGCTTTGTCGTTACACTTTGTATTGATTTATCGATATCTACGGCAGATTTACGTAAAACAACAGCGTGATCTGCAGTTTCTTAATTTCAATGTGGAAAATTCTCAGGAATTAATACAGATATATGACTCAAAGATGGAGGAATCAAAGGGCATGGAATCCAGGTAACCTTAGTAAGATGCCATTAATATGATATTGTATTTATTTCCATCATTCATCAATATTTGTTAAGTACCTACTATGGGTCAGTACTTACTACTATTCCCTAGATAGCAGGGAGTAAATGGGAAAAAATATATGTGAGCTAATAATTATCATTTTAATCCTGGGTTGTAGTGAGACTAGATTTAGAATTTAGGCATGATCCTAATTAAACTATTTGATAAATTTCATTAAATACATTATTTGTGTGTGTGTGTTGTATAGAAGGCTTTGAGGTAAAGTAGACATTACAGAGATGAATCATTTATTCAGAACTCTCAGTATTTTAGGCACTGGGCTAGGAATAGGGAGAATAAAGATATACTGGGTATTATGCTTATCTAAAAGAAAGAACATCAAAGAATGGTAGAAATAACTGCAGTAGAAGTTCAGCTGAGGGTGACCTCTGCTCTCAGCTTGATCTTTCCATTTTCCTTATTAATAGAAGAAGATATCTGCTCTTACCTATAACAGGCAGTATGTGAATTAAATTGGTTTCTGTAAAAGTAAAATATAAACATATGAAGAGTGGTTTAATTTAACAAGCATGCAACTGTCCCACAGTTCAGTTTAGTCCACATATCCAGCCAAAATAGTAAGGGAGTGGTGGAAAGTAGGGGGCATTCGGGGAACTCCCATTTCTCCACGTAAGGGCAGAAGCTGGGCCCAGTGGCACGCTCCTTTCCCTAGGAGGCTGGCATTCGGGGTCGGGAGTGGTCAGGAGTTGCAGGGTTTTGCTGCAGACAGGAAGACTGGGAACTCACCCCACACTTTGCTGCATTCGCTGTGCTTTTCTTCGGGTCTTTTACTGGGGATTCTAACACCATCGCTCTGTATCCCAGCATCTGCAGCTGCTACTAATAAACATCAGACGAAGCCGGCGATCTCCAGCAGGCAGAAGCCCCTAACCAGTTGTCTCTCTTTCCTTTTTGTACTTCATTTCCTCTGGGAGGCACCTGGGCTAGACAATTGAAGTTATTCTTTAAGAACATAAAGCGGCCTTTCCTATTCTAGAAGGAGAATCAGAATCATATAGATTAGAACACCTGAACACATGTGACATGAGAATTTTAACCTTGTAGTAAAAGGTTTGTCACAATGAGTTTTATTTTATGCACATGTGTCATTTTTACTTTACACTGGTTTTCGGTACATAGCTACATAGGTGTAGCAGATAAGTGGGATGTCAGAATACAGTATGGTGAACACATTTGGCACTGTCCAGTTTATCTCTGTACCTTGAATCCCCATTGCCTTTCAGTTCTGGCTTTAGCTCTGTTTACTGTGAAACTAATAGAATTAGGAAAAGAAATAACAGATCAGTCAACAAGTATTTACAGAACACTGAGTGTGTATTAACGACCGTCCTAGGTGCTAGGGGGATTAAAAATGGCTTCATATGTGAAAAACACCCTTAAGCATCTTTAGACAGGACATTCGTGAAACAGCGAGCCTTATAGTTGTAATAGGAGAGTCTCTCTCTGATGAATTAGATCATATATGCAGTAAGATAGTGATTTGCAGTATGGACATATGTATAGTAGACCTTAAGGATGGGACATGGGGGAGTGGGCATGTGGGCTTGGTGATCAGAAAGACTTCCTGGAGGAGGCTGGGCTAAAACTGGGCTCCGAAGAATATAAAATTCCTATCTTCTATTTTCAACTGAGACAAATGGGTCTTATTAGGGTTTAGCTCAACTGATGAGGTTTGAGTGAAATATTTAGAATGATAGTATCAAGTGTATCTTATAACTTCCCGTTTTTTGTAATGCCACCATAGCAGAGACATGTGTTTATCAGACCTTGAAAATAACCACCTAAAAGTCGATTTTAAGAGGGAGAAAAATCAGAAGTCACTGGTTAAGGACCAAAAATTTGAGACCACGTTGGTTCAGCAAACTAGGTCAGACAAGAGCTCTTGTGATGTATGCAAAGAGAAGAAACTACAGGTTAATACTTCATTTGGGGGAAAAAGTGTAATTGCTATCTCATCTCTATTTGCAAAAGACTTAGTGGAGAAACAAAAGTCTTGGTCTCTGGGAGGAAAAATCCAGATTGAACCCGAACACAAAAGTACATTTTGCAAGATCCACGCAAAATCACACAAAGGGAATGGAATTGGGATTCAGAACGAAGAGAAGCAACCCTCAGAAACATCAACATCTGTATCTGATGATAAATGGCATGACGTCAACGTTTACCTGGGCCTGGCCAGCTGTTCTGATTCAAAGCAGCCAGAAAAGCTGGATGTCGACTATCAGGACCACCTGGAAAGGCCTGGAGTCTCCTGTTGCCACAGAAATGAAGCCTGTGTGGATGAAAGCGACATGTGGGAGTCCAAGTGCTGCCACCCGAGTAACTTCGTAATCGAAGCGCCGGGCCACATGTCTGACGTGGAGTGGATGAGCATCTTCAAGCCTTCCAAAGTGCAGAGGGTCGTGCGCCACAAATCTGTGTGCACTTGTTCAGGAAGCGCCAGCGGGACCAAGTACAACTCTTCGACAAGGTCAGTCTCGTTTCACGTTTGTGAACACCCAGGGAGCCTACTTGGTGGTGTGGTTCAGTTGCTAAGTTGTAGCCAACTCTTTTGCACCCCATGGAGTGTAGCCCGCTGGGTACCTCTGTCCATGGGATTCTTCCAGCAAGAATACTAGAGCGGGTTGCCATTTCCTCCTCTAGGGGATCTCCCTGACCCAGGGATTGAACCCACGTCTCTGCATTTTCACGTGGATTCTTTACCGCCGAGCCACCGGGGAAGCCCAGGGAGCCTACTTACTGAGTTTAGAAATAGAAAAGGCCTGCAGGAGCCACTTCATGCCAGCTGTGAAATGCAAGCAGCGTTTGCAACAGACATTGCGTTTGACACACCACTTCCTCTTTTCATCACAGCACAGGCTGTTGAGTTTTTGATTGCACAGAGACTTGATTCCAGTGAGAAGTTTGTGCCTAGGACAGCATCTGAGGCAAAGGTTTTGCTTAACAACACAGCAAGTTGTCATGAGCTGAGCAAACATGTTTTATTTTAAAACAAACGGGGAGGTCACTTCACAGAGTAGAATGCTGCTCTGGGGCATTCCTCAGCCTGGATCCTTTTGAATCGATAAGCTGTTTCTTTCATGTCCAGATTACATTCCCTAGACCCCAGATAAGACATTCTCCTGGCCTGCATTGGCTTATTGATACATCCGACTGCTTTGGCCTTTGTGTTCAGTTTACATCTCCCAAACTTTCTTACTTTTCAAAATCATGCAGGAGAAAGAATATTTGTATTTAACAAGCTGGTAACAGTTATTGGCCTTTTTCTTTCAGTTTTATTGAGATATAACTGATGTGGAACACCGTCTAAATTTAAGGTGTTTGTCGTAACGATTTAAGTACATCAGAAAATGATGAGCACAGTAAGTTTAGTGAATGGCCATCATCTCATATAGATACAAAAGAAAAAAAAATTATTGTTTCCTTGTGATGAGAACCCTTAGGATTTACCTTCTCAGCAATTTTCGTATATAGCCTACAGCAGTGTAAATGTTATTAATCCTACTGTATGTGAAATCTCTAGTTCTTATAACTGTAAGTTTGTGCCTTTTGACCATTTCTATCTGACTGTATTTTTTATTTTGTTTAAGAGAAGAAAATGCATTCAGTTCAGTTCAGTCGCTCAGTCGTGTCTGACTCTTTGCGACCCCATGAATCACAGCACGCCAGCCCTCCTGTCCATCACCAACTCCCGGAGTTCACTCAGACTCACGTCCATCGAGTCAGTGATGCGATCCAGCCATCTCATCCTCTGGCGTCCCCTTCTCCTCCTGCCCCCAATCCCTCCCAGCATCAGAGTCTTTTCCAATGAGTCAACTCTTCGCATGAGGTGGCCAAAATACTGGAGTTTCAGCTTCAGCATCATTCCCTCCAAAGAAATCCCAGGGCTGATCTTCTTTAGAATGGACTGGTTGGATCTCCTTGGAGTCCAAGGGACTCTCAAGAGTCTTCTCCAACACCACAGTTCAAAAGCATCAATTCTTCGGCGCTCAGCCTTCTTCTTAGTTGTTAGCAAATGCTGCCCTTTCAGGCTCATCCCACTGTCCGTTGCTGAATCCTGTAGGTAGTTGTGGGGCACTATCCTAACTTGTGCTATTTTTAAAGAAAACCTTGCTCTTTGACCTTAAATTATAGAAAGAATAAAGTTTCTCTATTGAGAGCCTTATCTGAATCATCACATTGCCTTTCATAGGACTTTATAGTTAAAAATTCCTTTTGGGGATTTTCATTGTTTGGGTTTTCATTTGGCCTGTTTAGAAGCCTGAGTCATTTAAAAATCATATACTGATTCTGTCAGTTGCAAAAGCTTTTTAAAAAATTGGTTGCTACACTAAATGTTACCTGTTCATATTTGGTTTTAATAAAAGATTGCCTTAAGTAATCACAAATCCCAGTAGGACACAACTTCCTGTTTTTCACTACTGAACAAAAACACGCATATATTAAGGGAAAAATTTTGTGTTAGACAGTTTTAAGAGTACAGTGGACATATATTAAATTTAAGGCATGAAAGAAATTCCAAAGCAACTTCTGAGTTTTCTTTCCAGGCCCTTTTGACCTCCCTGGCTTGAAATAATTCAAGTGACTTCTTGTTCTTCCAGCAGAGGCACATGCCAAGGCATCGCATGACAAATGCATGATTAAGTAGAAAAGATAATCATGTTTTCCCATTCTTCCTTAGATTATAAGAACTTGTGTGCACACTTCATCATCTGACCAAAATGTTCTTCACATTTATACCTCCATTCCATTTGACAGCCAGGGGTGTATCTGTGGACAGAGAAGCCATAGCAGCTGCCCTGACTGATCCAGAAGGTCCGTGGGAGAAGGAGGTTTCCAGGGCCTGTTTCCAGGCTCTCTGCTTTGAGCCCAGACTTTAATAACCTGCCCAGAAACTTAGCTACATGTGTCTGTTCTCTAATTACTGAGATCCTGTAGAAGAATTAAGGACCCATAACAGTGCCATTCAACTTTCAGAAAAGAACTTTTAAAAAACTATTAGCAAAAATCAATCTCACGCTGAAAACCTAAAATCTACACGTTTAACCTTATACTGTATTCATTTCTTTCCCCTATCTCTCTTGGATGATCCTATCCCTCAAACCTTCTTTTCTTTGCTGTTTTTTCCAGAAGGTGTAGAGAGGAGGACAATTCTCTCTTCTGTAGTTACCCTTTAACAAAGAACTTTGTTTTCTTGCTGTGAAGGGTGTGCATTAATTTATAATATCCTATATAAATATTCTATTCGAATCTATACATTCTATTCAAACTTCAGCTTCTTCATGAAAAAGGAAAAATCTCTCTTTTTGTCCTGTTGAAATGCTTTTCTGTATGAGTATTGGTGTCATATGTTTGTTATTGTTTCAAGATGCCTGTTTTTGTTTGGTTTTATTATTCACAGTGAGCTGATCGCCATCCAGCAGTCCCACTGTTTGGATTCTTCAAAATCTGCCTTAAGAGAGGATGAGAAGTTGATAGAGACAGAATCCTCTTCGGATAAAAAGAACTCATCTAAGATTTTGTTAGTCAACAAAGACGCAGCCCTGCCCAGTGAAAAGGTTTGTATTTCGCTTAGAAATACTCAGCTTAGGGACTTTTCTGGCAGTCCAGTGGTTGGGACTTAGCCTTCCGATGCAGGGGGCTGTGGGCTTGATCCCTGGTCAGGGAGCTAAGACCCCACATGCCTCATGGCCAAAAAACAAAGAACAAAAGAAGAATATTGTAACAAATTCAATAAAGACTTTTAAAATGGTCCATATTTTTTAAAAAAATCTTTAAAGAAAGAAAGAAATACCCAGCTTATTCAAGCACGATTTCTCCCCAGTACACTTTTAATTCTCCTGTAGCAATATTGTTAGCGTGCTTATGTTAGCGTGCTTAATTTTGGCTGTTCTTCAGGTTTTATTTTAACCATAGGATTTTACCTGCATTATTGAACTGAAGTCATACTTACTTCCCTTCTGTTTTCTTTAAACATACTGTAGGTTAGCTTCAGGCAAAATGTCCCTCAGGCCCTCCAAGTGATTGCTGTATCTATTTTTAGTAAATAGCTTAAACACACAAAATGAAGAGTACAAGAAGCAACTGTGTACCTACATTCAGATTTAACATGTTTACATTTTGCTGTATTTGCTGTATTTTTCAAGGTTAAAGAAATAGAATGTTACAGATAAAGAGTAAACCCCGTGTGTCATTCTGCCCTGTCCACCCCCTGCCACCAGTCATCCACTACCATGAAGTTGTGTCCACATTTGTTTTTATGCTTTTATGTTTTTCATAAAAGTGTACACTTAAACATCACATACTGTTCAGTTCAGTTCAGTCGCTCAGTCGTGTCCAACTCTTCGTGACCCCATGAATCGCAGCACGCCAGGCCTCCCTGTCCATCACCAACTCCCGGAGTTCACTCAGACTCACGTCCATCTAGTCAGTGATGCCATCCAGCCATCTCATCCTCTGGCGTCCCCTTCTCCTCCTGCCCCCAATCCCTTCCAGCATCAGAGTCTTTTCCAGTGAGTCAACTCTTTGCATGAGGTGGCCAAAGTACTGGAGTTTCAGCTTTAGCATCATTCCTTCCAAAGAAATCCCAGGGCTGATCTCCTTCAGAATGGACTGCTTGGATCTCCTTGCAGACCAAGGGACTCTCAAGAGTCTTCTCCAACACCACAGTTCAAAAGCATCAATTCTTTGGCACTCAGCCTTCTTCACAGTCTAACTCTCACATCCATACATGACCACAGGAAAAACCATAGCCTTGACTAGACGGACCTTTGTTGGCAAAGTAATGTCTCTGCTTTTGAATATACTATCTAGGTTGGTCATAACTTTCCTTCCAAGGAGTAAGCGTCTTTTAATTTCATGGCTGTAGTCACCATCTGCAGTGATTTTGGAGCCCCAAAAAGATAAAGTCTGACACTGCTTCCACTGTTTCCCCATCTATTTGCCATAAAGTGATGGGACCGGATGCCATGATCTTCGTTTTCTGAATGTTGAGCTTTAAGCCAACTTTTTCGCTCTCCACTTTTACTTTTTCATCAAGAGGCTTTTTAGTTACTCTTCACTTTCTGCCTTAAGGGTGGTGTCATCTGCATATCTGAGGTTATTGATATTTCTCCCGGCAATCTTGATTCCAGCTTGTGCTTCTTCCAGCCCAGCGTTTCTCATGATGTACTCTGCATAGAAGTTAAATAAGCAGGGTGACAATATACAGCCTTGACGTACTCCTTTTCCTATTTGGAACCAGTCTGTTGTTCCATGTCCAGTTCTAACTGTTGCTTCCTGACCTGCATACAAATTTCTCAAGAGGCAGGTCAGGTGGTCTGGTATTCCCATCTCTTTCAGAATTTTCCACAGTTTTTTGTGATCCACACAGTCAAAGGCTTTGGCATAGTCAAGAAACCGGAAGTAGATGTTTTTCTGGAACTCTCTTGCTTTTTCGATGATCCAGCGGATGTTGGCAATTTGATCTCTGATTCCTCTGCCTTTTCTAAAACCAGCTTGAACATCAGGAAGTTCACGGTTCACGTATTGCTGAAGCCTGGCTTGGAGAATTTTGAGCATTACTTTACTTGAATGTGAAATGAGTGCAATTGTGCAGTAGTTTGAGCATTCTTTGGCATTGCCTTTCTTTGGGATTGGAATGAAAACGGACCTTTTCCAGTCCTGTGGCCACTGCTGAGTTTTCCAAATTTGCTGGCATATTGAGTGCAGCACTTTCACAGCATCATCTTTCAGGATTTGAAATAGCTCCACTGGAATTCCATCACCTCCACTAGCTTTGTTCGTAGTGATGCTTTCTAAGGCCCACTTGACTTCACGTTCCAGGATGTGTGGCTCTAGGTCAGTGATCACATCATCGTGATTATCTGGGTCCTGAAGATCTTTTTTGTACAGTTCTTCTGTGTATTCTTGCCACCTCTTCTTAATATCTTCTGCTTCTGTTAGGTCCATACCATTTCTGTCCTTTATCGAGCCCATCTTTGCATGAAATGTTCCCTTGGTATCTCTAATTTTCTTGAAGAGATCTCTAGTCTTTCCCATTCTGTTGTTTTCCTCTATTTCTTTGCATTGATCGCTGAGGAAGGCTTTCTTATCTCTTCTTCTATTCTTTGGAACTCTGCATTCAGATGCTTATATCTTTCCTTTTCTCCTTTGCTTTTCGCTTCCCTTCTTTTCACAGCTATTTGTAAGGCCTCCCCAGACAGCCATTTTGCTTTTTTGCATTTCTTTTCCATGGGAATGGTCTTGATCCCTGTCTCCTGTACAATGTCACGAACCTCATTCCACAGTTTATCAGGCACTCTATCTATCAGATCTAGGCCCTTAAATCTATTTCTCACTTCCACTGTATAATCATAAGGGATTTGATTTAGGTCATACCTGAATGGTCTAGTGGTTTTCCCTACTTTCTTCAATTTAAGTCTGAATTTGGTAATAAGGAATTCATGATCTGAGCCACAGTCAGCTCCCGGTCTTGTTTTTGTTGACTGTATAGAGCTTCTCCATCTTTGGCTGCAAAGAACATAATCAGTCTGATTGTGGTATTGACCATCTGGTGATGTCCATGTGTAGAGTCTTCTCTTGTGTTGTTGGAAGAGGGTGTTTGCTATGACCAGTGCATTTTCTTGGCAAAGTTCTATTAGTCTGCCCTGCTTCATTCCGTATTCCAAGGCCAAATTTGCCTGTTCCTCCAGGTGTTTCTTGACTTCCTACTTTTGCATTCCAGTCCCCTATAATGAAAAGGACATCTTTTTTGGGTGTTAGTTCTAAAAGGTCTTGTAGGTCTTCATAGAACCGTTCAACTTCAGCTTCTTCAGTGTTACTGGTTGGGGCATAGACTCTTTGTTTAAAATGTACACAAATGTCTTTTGCAGTGTGATTTTCCAGCTGTCAGTATTTTGTGACCCTCATCAGTGTTGACATTGTGGACCTGGCCTCTTCATTCTGATGGTTGCTCAGTGTGCTGTCCAGTGACCGAATACACCGCAGTCTGTCTGTTCACACCCTGACATGCAGACAGTGAGGTTATTTCCGTGTGGGTGTGTGTTTAGTTGCTCAGTCGTGTCCGACTCTTTTCGACTCCATGGACTGTAGTTCACCAAGCTGCTCTGTCCATGGAATTCTCCAGGCAAGAATAGTGGACTGGGCTGCCATTTCCTACTCCAGGGGATCTTTCCCACCCAGGGATGGAGTCCACTTTTCCTGCGCTCCTGGATTGGCAGGCTGATTCTTCATGACTGAGCCACCTGGGAAGCCCTGGGGTTGTTTCTACACTCACTGTTGTGGATGAGCCAGTGTCTTTATCATGAACAGGCTTCTGATCGCAGCTGTATCATAAAGAAAATTAGTTCAAGTAAACTTAGTCATTTTGGGGGTTCTTTTGGGAAGATATCTGGCCTTGAAAGCATCTGATCTGAGTTCAAATCCCCAGTTTGCTTTGTCTTAGCTCAGTGACCATAGTACAGTTATTTAACTTCTTTGAGCCTCAATTTCTTCACCTACAAATATATAATTAAAGCATCACAGTTGGGGCTTCCTTCATAGCTCAGATGATAAAGCATCTGCCTCCAATGCAGGAGACCTGGGTTTGATCCCTGAGTTGGGAAGATCCATTGCAGAAGGAAATGGCAAGCCACTCCAGTATCCTTGCCTGGAAAACCTCATGGACACACAAGCCTGGTGGGCTGCAGTCCATGGGGTCGCAAAGAGTCAGACACGACTGAGCCACTAACACACACACACAGCATCACAGTTCCTTGGTTTCAAGGGGATGTCGTAGGGCTTGGCCGCTAATGTGTGTTTTGATGAGTGTTGGTTCTCTTTGTTATGAATTGATGGTCCTAAGTGTTGACTAGAATCAGGAGCATCTGGGCTGTTCATTCACTGATGGCGGGAATGTAAATGGCAGAGCCACTTTGGAAAACACTTGGGTACTTTCTATTAAAATAACTGCTTTAAAAAAAAAGTTAAAAATACACCTACCATATGACCCAGCTATTCTACTCCTGGAGAAATGGAAACATATGTCCACATAAATATTCAAGCAGCTTTATTTTCACTAGTTAAACAAAACTGGGAACAACCTGAGTATGCTACAGAGGGTGGTTTATCCATACAATGGAGTACTTCTCAGCAATAAAAAGGAATGAACTATTTATACACATACAGCATGGGTGTACCCCAAGATAATTATGCTGAGATAAGAAGCCAGACAGACAAAAGTATGTAATGCATTTATACAAAATTCTAGAAAATGCAAACTAATCTCCTGTGAGAGAAAGCAGATCAGTAGTTGTCTGGGAATGGGAAGGAGGGACTCTGAGAGGCAGGATTTCCCCAGGGACACAGGCATGGCAAATGTGACCTGTATTCATCATGGGAATGGTTTCATGGGTGTGTACATGTGCCAGAACTCAGCAGATGTTAATTGTATATAGTTAGTTGTATGTTTACTGTGGAAAACTCACAGGTTGTACATACGTTATATACTGTGAAAAACTTTTAACACAAAGTAGAAAATTAAACAAGAATGAACAAACTAAGGTATATTTCCACATATTTTTGAAAGCTAACAGAGGACTTCCCTGGCAGTCCAGTGGTTAAGACTCTGTGCTCCCAATGCAAAGGACCTAGGTTTGATCCCTGGTCAGGGAACTAACCTACATGCTCTATGGTGTGACCAAAAAATAAAAAATTAAACAATTTAAAAGCTAGCAAGCCTTAAGTGTTAAAGTTGCATTTTGTAAGTGTTTTGACTTGATAATTACACCCTTGACAAGTTGATTTAAGAGAGGTAAACAATGCCTACGATTCTTTTATCACATGGGTGTTACTTAATTAGTTGTAGTAAGTTCTGTTGAAGTCAAATTATCTGGTCAAATAGGTTTTAAGAAAGAACTGAAATTTGGTTCTTTTAGTATTTAGTGTTCTGCTTTGGCATGTAACAAACACCTAAAGTCAAAGAACTAGTCATGAATAGTTGATGTTCGTGTCTGTTAGATTGTTCTTGTAGACATAAACGTTGGAAAGTGTTTCTTGATTTCATCAGTGCTTGAACTGTGTTGTGTTCCCAGGATGATTTTTCTCCCACGAGTAAGCTTCAGCGTTTGCTGGCAGAATCCCGTCAGATGGTCACGGACCTGGAGCTGAGCACCCTGCTTCCCATCAGCTCTGAGAATCTCAGCACCAGCAAAAGTGTACGTGCTTCCTTTTCTTTTGACCCCACCTGTAGTATCTGAACATTTTCCGTCATTGTGTGCGAACGTCACTTTCTGTTAGAATGATGGTGTCTTCGTGTCTGGGGGAAGGGGTTAGCAGCCTGGGTTTAAGGAGGAACAGAATGTTGCCACAGATGTCACCACACCCAGACTTCCTCTTTCCAATTACCTGGGCACATGCACGTACATTCTGGGGGATTTTTAAAAGACATTTTATTATAGAAAATTTCAAGTACAGATGTAGAAAGACTACTTCTAATCCCAGAGTTCCAGTAACCATCCCCTTTCTGCCGCCTTTGTTTCATCTTCCTCCATCGGTCCTGTTTTTTCCTGAAACATTTTAAAGCAAACCCTAGACATAATGTCAGGTTTCTCTGGTGGCTCAGTGGTAAAGAATCCACCTGCCAATGCAGGAGATGCAAGAGACATCTTGCATCTTGCATTCAATCCCTAGGTCAGGAAGATCCCCTGGAGTAGGAAATGGCAAGCCACTCTAGTATTCTTGCCTGGAAAATCCCATGGACAGAGGAGCCTGGCGGGTAGCTACACTCCATGGGGTCACACAGAGTTGAACATGACTTAGCAAAAACAACAGACATCATGTCTTTTCACGCATATGTACTTCATTCTGTAGCTCTAACAGGTAAGGACTTTTATTAGACCCAGCCACATTCACAGTAACTTTTTAATATTGTCTAATGACTACACCACCTTAAGGTCTCCCTGTTTGTCTCAAAAGTATCTTTTTACTATTTGTTCAAATTAATACTCAATCAAGGTCCATATTTTGCACTTCAGTGAATCCCTAAGGTCTCTCTTCATCACTAACAGTTCCTTCTCCTTCCTTCCCTCCCTCTCTCCTTCCTTTCTCCTCTCTTCTTTCTCTTGTGTTTCATTTTTTAAAAAATATTTATTCGTTTGACTGTGCTGGGTCTTAGTTGCAGCGCGTGGGATCTTATCTTATTAGTTCCTCAACCAGAGATCGAACCTGGGCCCCCTCCATTGAGTGTAGAGTCTTAGCCACTAGACCGCCAGAGAAGTCCCTTCTGTCTTTGTCTTTTGATGCCACTTATCTGTGGGAGAAGCACTGGGTCATTGTCCCGTAGATTTGCCCAGGGACTGAGATAGGCTGGATGGCTCCATCCTCGCTGTTGCGTCACACATACCTCTCGCCTCCAGATTCCTGTAAGCTAGTATTTCTCTCCAGTGACTTGTTTAGACTTGGGGTCAGTTTGGGTTCTTTTTGTTGCTTTGGCCACACGCCCTCATGGTGACACCCAGCCTGCTGCCTGGTGCGTCGTATCGGGGGATCCTCCTGTCTGGTTGCCCCACGTTTGGATGTCAGACTTAATGGGGAGATTGTCAGCCTAAGCTTTTTTATTATAGAGTTTCCCTAAAGTTCACTTAATGACTTTCGTGTTTCTTGATTGTTGTGCTTTAGATCTGTTGTTTCATTAGGGATTGCAAAGTAGTCATTTTCTAAATCTATCCGTCTTTGAGGAGTGTGTCACACATTAATTCTAAACGCTTTCTCTGAGCACAGGAACATTGCAGTAGCAGTGATAGAAGTTGCTTTGTAGATTTTATAGCCTGACATAAATAGTGAAAAGAACATTGAACTTGAAATCAGGACACTTGAGTCCCAGTTTCCCAGTCTGTAAAATACAAGCTTGAGATGGGTGCTATAAGATTCCAGGTCCATTAGTTGGATGTGCTGTGGACATAGTTCAAGATAATTGAAAGCCATTGAGTTAAACTTTTTTGTATCCCTGACAAAATAAAATTAGAAAGATCTGCAAGACATTGAAATACCATTTGTTAAAAAATTTTTTAAATTTATTTTTGGCCGCACTGTGTCTTAGTTGCAGCAGGCAGGATCTTTGCTGTAACAGACGGGATCTTTCATTTCAGCGCCCCAGCTTCTCTCCAGTTGTGGCGTAAGAGCTCAGGTGCCCTTCTGTCTGTGGGATTTTAGTTCACCAAAATCCCACAGATTTTTTTTTTTTAACTTTTTTACTTTGTATTGGGGTATAGCTGATTAACAATGTTGTGATAATTTGAGGTGAACAGGGAAGGGACTCAGTCATACAGATACATGTATCCATTTCCCCCCAAAACTCCCCTCCCATTCAGGCTATGGAAGACGGATTCTTACCACTGGACCACTAGGGAAATCCCTGAAATACCTCTTTTTTTTTCATCATTTATTTATTTATTTATGGCTGCACTGGGTCTTCATCACTGCACCTGGGGCTTTCTCCAGTTTTGGTGAGCGGGGGCTACTCTGGCTGCAGTGTGTGGGCTCCACGTCGCAGTGGTTGCTCTTGTTGCAGAGCATGAGCCCTATGCACAGGCTAAGTAGCTGCAGTGCACAGGCTGGGTTTCTGCAGCATGTGGGATCTTCCTGGACCAGGGATTGAACCTGCGTCTCCTGCATTGGTAGGCAGATTCTTAACCACTGAGCCACCAGGAAAGCCCTTAATGCCTATATGCAGGCGTGCATGTGTGCGAAGTTGCTTCAGTCGTGTCCAACTCTTTGTGACCCACTGGACTACAGCCCACTAGGCTCCTCTGCCCATGAGATTCTTCAGATAAGAATGTTGGAGGGTTGCCAGTCCCTTCTCTAGGGGATCTTCCCAACCCTGGGATCAAACCCACATCTCTTATGTCTCCTGCATTGGCAGGTGGGTTCTTGACCACTGGTGCCACCTGGGAAACACTAGACTCAGTGGTAAAGAATCTGCCTGCCAAGCAAGAGACGTGGGTTCAATCCCTGGGTTGGGAAGATCCCCTGGAGGAGGAAATGGCAACCCACTCTAGCATCCCTGCCTGGGAAATCCCATGGACAGAGGATCCTGGCAGGCTACAGTCCATGGGGTCAAAAAAGAATTGGAACCAACTTAGCTACTGAACAACCACCACCAAGGCTCCTCTGCCCATGAGATTCTTCAGATAAGAATGTTGGAGGGTTGCCAGTCCCTTCTCTAGGGGATCTTCCCAACCCTGGGATCAAACCCACATTTCTTATGTCTCCTGCATTGGCAGGTGGGTTCTTGACCACTGGTGCCACCTGGGAAACACTAGACTCAGTGGTAAAGAATCTGCCTGCCAAGCAAGAGACGTGGGTTCAATCCCTGGGTTGGGAAGATCCCCTGGAGGAGGAAATGGCAACCCACTCTAGCATCCCTGCCTGGGAAATCCCGTGGACAGAGGATCCTGGCAGGCTACAGTCCATGGGGTCAAAAAAGAATTGGAACCAACTTAGCTACTGAACAACCACCACCAACATCCCTCTCAAGATATAGAACATCTCCATCACCCCAGAAAGTTCCCTCATGGTCTTTAGAGTGAATCTTTTCCCTACCTCCACCCTAGGCAACTACTGATTTGACTTTTATCATTAGAGAATAGTTTTGCCTGTTCTAGAACTTCATATAAATGCAATGATACAGGTTTTACTGTTATTTTATGACCAACCTAGACAGCATATTCAGAGAAGGCAATGGCAACCCACTCCAGTACTCTTGTGTAGAAAATCCCATGGACAGAGGAGCCTGGTGGGCTGCAGTCCACGGGGTCGCTAGGAGTCAGACATGACTGAGCGACGTCACTTTCACTTTTCACTTCCATGCATTGGAGAAGGAAATGGCAACCCACTCCAGTGTTCTTGCCTGGAGAATCCCAGGGACGGGGGAAGCTGGTGGGCTGACGTCTCTGGGGTCACACAGAGACGACTGAAGTGACTTAGCAGCAGCAGCAGACAGCATATTAAAAAACAGAGACATTACTTTGCCAACAGAGGTCCATCTAGTCAAAGCTATGATTTTTCCAGGAGTCATGTATGGATGTAAGAGCTGAACTATAAAGAAAGCTGAGTGCTGAAGAATTGATGCTTTTAAACTGTGGTATTACGGAGAAGACTCTTGAGAGTCCCTTAGACTGCAAGGAGATCCAACCAGTCCATCCTAAAGGAAAGCAGTCCTAAATATGCATTGCAAGGACTGATGCTGAAGCTGAAACTCCAATACTTTGGCCACCTGATGCAAAGAACTGACTCATTGGAAAAGACCCTGATGCTGGGAAAGATTGAAAGCAGGAGGAGGAGGGGACGACAGAGGATGAGATGGCTGGATGGCATCACCGACTCAATGGACATGAGTTTGAGTAAACTCCGGGAGTTGGTGATGGACAGGGAGGCCTGGCGTGCTGCAGTCCATGGGGTCACAAAGAGTCGGACACGACTAAGCGACCAAAGTAACTGACTGACTTACAGGTTGTACTCCTTATCTAGCCTCTTTCAGTAGAATTATTTTGAGATTCATACGTTGAATTCATTCATTCATTCATATGTTGCTGTTTATCAGTATTTCACTCTTTTTTATTGCTGATTAGCATTCCATTGTATGAAAAGACCACAGTTTGTTTATTTGCCTGTTGATGGGCTATTTGGGTTGTTTCCAGTTTTGGACTATCAGAAGTAAAGCTGTGAACATTTCACACACACAAGCCTTTTTTTTAAATTGACATATATCTTCATTTTTCTAAGGGTAAATACCTAGAATTGCTAGTTATAGCATTTAAATTTTTAATAAACTGCCAAGTCATTTTTCAGAGTGGTTGGTACCATTTTATGTCCCTCCCAGCCCTGTATGAAAGACCTAGGTTCTCCACAGCCTCACACAACCGTGGTTTTTTTTTTAATTATTAATTTTTGGCTGCACTGGGTCTTTGTTGCTGCTCACGGGCTTTCTGTAGTTGTGGTGAGCAGGGGGCTACTCTCTGTTTGTGGGGTGCCGGCTTCTCATTGTGGTGGCTTCTCTTGCTGCAGAGCAGAGGCTCTCGTGTACTGGCTCAGTAGTCGAGGCTCAGTAGTAGTTACTCCGTGGCATATGGAGTCCTCCTGGACCCAGCAATCAAGTCGTCGTCCCCTGCTTTGGAAGGCAGAGTGTTAACCACTGGACCACCAGGGAAGTCCCTGACCTCAATGTTGTCAGTCCATTTGATTTTAGCCATTCTAGTATATTTGACATAGCATCTCACTGCCATTGACTAATTTGCATTTTCCTGATAACCTAATGACAAGCATCTTCATGCACTCCTTGGCCCTTCAGGTGTCTTCCCCTTCTCCTATGTACTCTGTTTTCCCAGCATCTCTAGAATCAGTGAATCCGTTCAGTTCAGTTCCGTAGCTCAGTTATGTCCGACTCTTTGTGACTCCATGAACCACATAATGCCAGGCCCCCCTGTCCATCACCAACTCCCAGAGTCCACCCAAACTCATGTCCATCAAGTCGGTGATGCCATCCAACCATCTAATCCTCTGTCGTCCCCTTCTCCTCCTGCCCTCAATCTTTCCAAGCATCAGGGTATTATCTAATGAGTCAGCTCTTTGTATGAGGTGGCCAAAGTATTGGAGTTTCAACTTCAACATCAGCCATTCCAATGAACACCCAGGACTGATCTCCTTTAGGATGGACTGTTGGATCTCCTTGCAGTCCAAGGGACTCTCAAGAGTCTTCTCCAACACCACAGTTCAAAAGCATCAATTCTTCTGTGCTCAGCTTTCTTTATAGTCCAACTCTCACATCCATACATGACCACTGGAAAAACCATAGCTTTGACTAGATGGACCTTTGTTGGCAAAGTAATGTCTCTGCTTTTTAATATGCTATCTAGGTTGGTCATAACTTTCCTTCCAAGGAGTGAGCTTCTTTTAATTTCATGGCTGCAGTCACTATCTGCAGTGATTTTGGAGCCCCCCAAAATAAAGTCAGCCACTGTTTCCACTGTTTCCCCATCTATTTGCCATGAAGTGATGGGACCGGATGCCATGATCTTAGTTTCTGAATGTTGAGCTTTAAGTCAACTTTTTCGCTCTCCTCTTTCACTTTCATCAAGAGGCTCTTTAGTTCTTCTTCACTTTCTGCAATAAGGGTGGTGTCATCTGCATATCTGAGGTTATTGATATTTCTCCCGGCGATCTTGATTCCAGCTTGTGCTTCCTCCAGCCCAGCGTTTCTCATGATGTACTCTGCATACAAGTTAAATAAGCAGGGTGACAATATATATCCTTAATGTATTCCTTTTCCTATTTGGAACTAGTCTGTTGTTCCATTTCCAGTTCTAACTGTTGCTTCCTGACCTGCATACAAATTTCAGGAGGCAGGTCAGGTGGTCTGGTATTTCCATCTCTTGAAGAATTTCCCACAGTTTATTGTGATCCACACAGTCAAAGGCTTTGGCATAGTCAATAAAGCAGAAATAGATGTTTTTCTGGAACTCTCTTGCTTTTTCGATGATCCAGTGGATGTTGGCAGTTTGATCTCTGGTTCCTCTGCCTTTTCTAAAACCAGCTTGAACATCAGGAAGTTCATGGTTCACGTATTGCTGAAGCCTGGCTTGGAGAATTTTAAGTATTACTTTACTAGCATGTGAGATGAGTGCAATTGTGCAGTAGTTTGAGCATTCTTTGGCATTGGCTTTCTTAGGTATTGGAATGAAAACTGACCTTTTCCAGTCCTGTGGCCACTGCTGAGTTTTCCAAATTTGCTGGCATATTGAGTGCAGCACTTTCACAGCATCATCTTTCAGGATTTGAAATAGCTCCACTGGAATTCCATCACCTCCACTAGAATCAGTGAATAGTACATTGGAAAGTATATGACATCTGAAGGCAGTATTTTTGCCAACTTAATGATTATCTGATTCTAGCTGTGGGATGTTAAGCAAGAGATTTAATCACTTTCCCTCTCCTGTGAAAGGAATGTTGCGATGAGATCTCTGTTCTGGATCTTTCCAGCTCAAAAATTCTTTTAAACCAAGTTTTCAGTAACCTTTTCACTAACCTGAAGTGTCTTTAAGTCCTTTGCCCATTTTAAATATGAGTTGTTGGTATTTCCTAGGAGGGTTTTTTTCTTGACAAAATCTTTGCAGCATCAGTGAAGTTGTTTATTTACATTGGGGTAGAACATTTTTGCATATTGGTAAGAGTTTTTAAAGTTTTTAACAGCGTTTATTGAGGTATAGTTCACCTATCCATAACCTTCCCCCTTGTAGAAGTGTACAGTTCAGTGGTTTAGTATATTTACAAAGTTGTGCAACCGTCAGCATGATCCAGCTTTAGAACCTTTGCATCATTCCAGAAGGACCTTGCACCCACTGGCAGTTACTCCCCATTTTACTTCCCCCTGCTTCAGGCCGATGTTCATCTACTTTCTGTCCTTGCGGGTTTGTTGGGCAGAGATTTTTCATCAGAGTTTGTTGAATAGAATTCAGAAGATCCATAAATTTTGATGGAGGGGTAAAAATTACACATTAGGTTATTTTTGTTAATCTCTAATTGAAATAGAGCACGTCCTTCAATTATGATATAGAAATGAGCCATCTTCGCACCTGCTACTTATGATCTTGTCATTAGTAGAAATAACAAGTAATTCTACCACATTGCAGTTATTACTGGTGTCTTGAAATATCATTTACACTAAGTATTGTGTCAGAATTACAGATCACTAGGCCTGCTGCTAGACCTTATTATTTAATGCCCTAGTAAAGAAGGCTATATACTATTGTATCACAGTCTTATTTAGTATTTTGATAACCACAGTTATAGCTGCCATAATGCAACATATGGGTTCCTAAAAATCACCACACAGTGCAAAACTGCACAATAAAAACCATACAATTTATGGGGAAAATGGGATTTGGAACATAGCCTCAAAACCTTTATCAGCGACACATCTTGAAAAGGACATTTAAATGGTAGGACAGCTTTATGCTTGTGTTAAGAAACACACAAATATTGCCATAAATGTGGCACTTGACTCTGAAAAAGCCCTGAAGTTTGCAGGTAGAATTGGGCGTCGGAGAGGCTGCAGTCTGTGACTCACTGGAAAGTGGCAGAAGGAGGGCGATTGGATGGAAAGTCGTAGCAGCGGGTGTGGATGTGTTTCATGACACCCCCGGGGCGAGAGCTGGTGGGCGTTGGAGAGGTCTGGAAGTAGGGGTGGGTATATTCCTAAATGACCCAGCCCAGTTCACCTAGGGTTTCTTGTGGACAAAAATTAGGCATTAACAAACGCAAACAACTCAAGTCATTCTTAGATATAGCAGATGAATTGGAACAAATATGTGTTTTCAAAACAAGTGTCATAGCAGAACCAGCTATGCTTCAGAGTCATCCTTCTGACAGCTCCTACTCACCCTCATGGCCTCGGGTTCTTCTCTTAACCTCCTCTTTGGGGTTTCGTGTTAATTCCTAAGATGTAATCAGGAGCTCTCACTTTTGTCCTCATAGCACCGCTTGAGGGTGGGGGGGGGTGTGTCAGAGTGCGTGTCCCAGCACATGACAGCTGGGAACATCCATGGGTCTCTGCTCCCGCTTCAGCACCTTTAGGAGCCTCAGTCACTCATGCTGGCCCCCACGCCCTGGTGTAGCACAGGCCATACCTGCTACAGAGTATGCTTGGTAAATACTGTGAATGGAGCTGATAGGAGTTCAGGAAGAATGCAGAAGGGTGACCACAGGTGTAGATGGAAAAAATGCTACAGCTATTCAAGTTTGGTGAAAACTTGGTTTAAGAGAATTTTTTTTTTTTTGGTTTAAGAGAATTTTTGAGCTAGAAAGATCCAGAAGAGAGATCTCATCACAACCATTCCTTTTACAGGAGAGGGAAAGTGATTAAATCTCTTGCTTAACATCCCAGCTAGAATCAGATAATCATTTAGTTGGCAAAAATACTGCTTTCAGATGTAATATATTTTCCAATGGATTATTCACTGATTCTAGAGATGTTGGGAAAGTAAAATTTAACTAACAGAAATCTACTTGGCAATGCACTTTGCAAATTCTGCCCCTCTGGCGCTTTGAATGGAGTATTGCTGGTTACAGAAAAAGTAAATAATTTTGTAAAAAATTCTTAATTTTTGCAGCAAGGAAGCAGGATAAATTTTGAGCAGCTTGTCTGCTTCCCCAGGATTTTGCCATCTGTCGCTAAAGACAAAGGTCTTAATTGAAAGCCTGTCTCTGAAATAGGCATTCTCACATTGCTGGGGAAGCACAAAGTACTTCTGTCCTTCTGGCAAGGAACCTGTCGATGTTGTCTAAAACTTGCCCTGGCAGCATCACTTTGTGACTCTCTCATTCACATACAGCTGTGTGTATGTAAAATGGTATATGGACAAGTTTTTCACGGCAGCCTTGCTTTATTTTTATATTATTATTTTTAAAATATTTATTTTTACTTATTCATTTATTTGGCTGCACCAGGTCTTAGTTGTGGCATACGAACTCTTAGTTGCAGCTTGTGGGATCTAGATTCCCCGATGAGGGATCGAACCTAGGCCCCCTGCATTGGGAGCGTGGAGTCTTAGCCACTGGACCGCCAGGGAAGTCCCATGGCAGCATTGCTTTATAACAGCCAAAGTTAGGAACTGATCTGAGTGTCCAGCAAGAAGAATCTGAGTGAATAGCTGTGGCCTGTCCACCAACGGAATATTACCCTGAGACAGAACAGGAAGGTCGTAGGTGCGGAGATGTTTCCAGGATGTTCAGTTCAGTCGCTCAGTCGTGTCTGACTCTTTGCGACCCTGTGGACTGTAGCACACCAGACTTCCCTGTCCATCACCAACTCTGAGAGCTTGCTCAAACTCATGTCCATTGAGTTGGTGATGCCATCTAACCGTCTCATCCTCTGTCATCCCCTTCTCCTCGGCTCTCAATCTTGCCCAGCATCAGGGTCTTTTTCAGCATGTACTAGTGAGTGAGAGGAGACAGGATCCTGAAAGCTTCATGTGGTATTCTACACATGAGATGGGAACAGGAATCTGTCTATGTATATATGTTCAAACCATGCTCTTTAAAAAACATTAATTTAAAAATAGAGGAAAAACAGGAATGAGTGAGACAGCACAGCTGCCGCACCATCAGCAGCAGGCCTCCTGCGGGGTGGGGTGGGTTTCAGTTTCAGCCTGAAACTGAAGTTGGAGTTTTGACCTGAACACAGGACTCAGTCTCCTCATCAGTGGTTGGCAGCTGTTGGGATTATCTGTCAAGGTTCTTAACTTTTTCTGTGGCAGGCTGGTAAAGCCTATGGATCCCTTTTAGAATCATCTTTTTAATTTTATTTTAGTATCATTAAAAAAAATTTACTTATTTATTTTTGGCTGTGCCATGAGGCATGGAAGTGTGGAGTCTTAACCACTGGACCACCAGGGAAGTCCCCCCTAGAAAAATGAAGTAAAATACATCATATTGTAAAATACATAGGAAGGCTATCCCAGTAGAGAGGAAAGCAGCGTGATTAAGAGCCCAGGGGTCTGGAAGCACCGAGAAGAATCCCAACGTGGCTCAAAGGCTGGCCCCGTGGGAAGATGAGGCGGCTGAGCAAGCCCAGGTTCACCACTGGAGTCTACCAGTGTCTTTCCAAGTATTCTCCTCCTCTTCTTTCCTTCTTCTTTTTTAATATCTCCCCAAAACCTAACCATGTTACGCCCTCAGTAGGCACCGTGCTGAATTAAAGCGTTGCTCAGAGTTGTGGAGTCTTCTTGATGACCCTTGTCCTCACTGCAGGCTCACCGCAGAGTCTATATTAAGGCTGACAGAGAGCCAGTTATATTTGGGCGTTAGCTGACTCCCAGGGTTTAACCATAACACACATACGGTAAAGCAAATAGAACATTCCAACTGCAGGCTTAGAGACAGAGGGGCCCCACACATGAGCAGGAAATCAGTCCATCTTTGCTGGCTGGCTGGCTGATGGTTGTATGAAATTGCTTCATTGTATTTCATTAATTCCCTAAGGTCTTTTAAAGGCATTTCTGCTGTATTTGTGTATTGTCCTCCTAAGTATTTTCTTGTTCCATCCTGGGTACTCATTGGGAGTTGTTTTGTAGAATATGGAAGTCTCAGAAGAGTCAGCTGAAAAAAATACCCCTCTCGGTAACTGAAGAAAACAAAAGTTAACTTCAGTGTTCATCGTGATCATGGGTAAGTCACCTTTCCTTATCTCACCTTATATTTATATTTAATAAGTAACTTGGGAACATTGATAATCTAGAAGCACGGCAATGAGTTTGACCTCTAGTCCTTTCTCTCTTGCCTGACCTATTTATACACACCTTCTAAATTTAATCAGAGTCAAATGTCAGTTACTTATAAGAGAAATGCAGATTCAAAAGTTCTTGTTCTCAGTACCTAGAATTTTAAGCCTAAAGAAGTGAATGCATATAGCTTTCAAACTCCCATGTCAGCATTTCATCCGAATGTCTGTCTGAAAAGAAGTCTTTCCATGGGGTTTCAAGTATTCTAAAAAAGGCTTATTGACCCAGGAAGCACTTTCTTGATTTGTGTTTCCTTCTATCGAACCTTCATTTCCTATGCCAAGTTTCTTTAGAAGCCAGTTTGATAAGTTAAAATATAAAATCATCTCAGTTGTTTTCCACTTAAGCATAAGAACATTTTTTACAATTGTGAACGCACCAAGCGTAAGCAGCCCTCTCTCCCTGTCTTTTTTCTCTTTCCTGAGAAGTCTTCATATTTATAATAGTTTGCATGACCTTATGTTGTTGAGAATCAAGACTGTATAGTTCATTTTTTTTTTTAGAAGCTGGGAGCTTATCGCACACCATCCAGTGCTCATTGATTTTGATTTGATTAACTCTGTTTCCTTCCCACAGAAGCTGATTTCTCATCCATGTGGAAGGCAGGAAGCAGACATTCATACCTAATACTTAGCCTTGAAAACAAAAAGCGGATGGTAATCCTTTGTAAGCAGCATCTAATACCAAAGGGGAGCTGAAACCGAAAGTTAATTTTTAAACATCTGTATCTTGTTTGTCTTCAGGTTAGCCATTTTCATGTGGAAGAAATATTTTTCATGTGTAAGAAATGAGACCTAATTGTATATTATATGTAATATGCCAACTTGGAATTTATGCTGACAGAGAAAAAGCCTTCTCTATAAAGACGCTGACTCTGGTTAAATACTCCAGAAGCTCTTTAAAAGTGTGAACATCAAATGGAGAATCCAGGCATAAAAAATGCTGTTTTAGCCATCTGATTTTTTTAAACCTGTGCATACATTTACATTATAGCCAGTAGCTTATCAGTGTCAGCTCCAAATATATGAGAAATAGTGTTCCCTTGTAGTTTTAGCCTTGAACTTGGCTGTGTAAATAGCTATAAAGTGATATGATATAAAACCTTTTTAACTGCAAACTATCTCTTGGGCTACTGACGGTCGAGGTCCTTCAGTCCCGAAAGCCGAGCAGAGCTCCCTCTTGTCTGGATCAGTAGTAGTCCCATCAGCTTATACAAACCAAAGCTCGCTGGAAGATCAAGTTTTATATGCATTTTTTTTTTAATCCTCGAAGACTGAAACTTCTGTTTTAACCTGTAAAGTAATTTAATTTTTTAAAGAATATAATGATCAGCTTCAGTCAATAAAAAATATTTTTAATAATAAAAATAGTTTTTTGGGGTTTCTTTTTCTGACACAGGAGCGAAATAAGGACGGTTACTCTCTTCAAACCAAACCTGGCAAGTTAATTTCCTGAGGAATGGGAATGCAGTTTTTTTAAACATTGCCGATATCAAAGTTCTATTGTGCTGTATCAATGCCCCTTTGTTAAAAGGTTTCAGTGCTACTTCAGAGATGATTTTCATGAGAGTGGAGGAGCCACCCCATTTAGCCTTTTTAATGAGGGTGCTGAAAAGAGAAATTGGGTGAAGTTTGGCTATGCTCTTTATAAACGCTTGCTTTCTCCCCCAGGCTAGGCTGTTTTATACAGGGCAAAACTGAGAAAGGTCCTGTGTATAGTCGATTGTGAACCATTGCCTCCAAATTAGAAACCCAAAATGTCCCTGGAGAGGCCGACTTTCTGAGACACGAAATATTAAATTTTCTCCTTCTCTTCATGATAGGTTCACGGCTGCACGTCAACTTACCTAGTGAAAAGAGAGAACACTGATGAGATGCTAAGAACACTTTCAGGGACCTGAAGGATTTGAAAAAAGTCCAGTTGTTTTGTAACTAAATGTCTTTTAGCTCATAGAGTTATAGTATCTACCCATGCCTATTCTTACCCATCCATATTATTGTGTATTACAGTACATGCATTTCAAAAATGGAAACCTTAGTATTATCAATTTCTCTCTCTCAACCCTAGTTATTTAAGTCCATAAGCAATTTCTGTGAAAGAGAGGCAGCCTTTGGTTACAAGATAAAACTAGATTTCAGCCTTTATATTTTGTCATCAACATTTTTCATCTTGAAAGGGGAATTCCCTGGCAGTCCAGTGGGTAGGACTCTCTGTTTTCACGGCCAAGGGTGAGGGTTTGGTTCCTGGTTGGGGAAGTGGTTTTTCCGGTAGTCATGTATGGATGTGAGAGTTGGACTATAAAAAAAAGCTCAGTGCTGAAGAATTGAAGATTTTGAACTGTGGTGTTGGAGAAGACTCTTGAGAGTCCTTTGGACTGCAAGGAGATCAAACCAGTCAATCCTAAATGAAATCAGTTCTGAATATTCATTGGCAGGACTGATGCTGAAGCTGAAACTCCAATATTTTGGCCACGTGATGCGAAGAACTGACTCATTTGAAAAGACCCTGATGCTGGGAAAGATGGAAGGCAGGAGGAAAAGGGGACGACAGAGGATGAGATGGTTGGATGGTATCACTGACTCGATGGACTTGAGTTTGAGCAAGCTCTGGGAGTTGGTGATGGACAGGGAAGCCTGGCCTGCTACAGTCCATGGGGTCACAAAGAGTCGGACACGACTGAGCGACTGAACTGAACTGGGGAAGTAGGATCCCATAGGCCATTCAGTGGCCAAAAAAGGAGGCAACTGAATTGTACTATAATTTGCCTGCCAGAAATTATCTCAGCCTTCAAAAGAGACTGATGGAAGTGTATTTTTAGAGTTTGTGAACAGATCTATTAAATAGAAATAACCCAAAAGAAAGAAATTCTGAATAAAGATAATGCCGAAATTCTGAATATAAGATAATACTTAACAGTTTTACCTTAAAAGTGCTGATAGAATGCAAAGGATTGAGGGTCACTATGGGGTAAGCTTGGTTTATTTCAGGAAACGTGGCTGAGGTTTAGAACCTTGTGTGTGTGTTAATCGCTCAGTCGTGTCTGACTCCTTGTGATAATATGGACTGTAGCCCACCAGGCCCCTCTGTCCATGGGATTTCCCAGGCAAGAATACTGGAGTGGGTGGCCATTTCATTCTCCAGGGCATCTTCCCCACCCAGAGATTGAACCTGGTTCTTCTGCATTCACAGGCAGGTTCTTTGCCATCTAAGCCACAGGGAAGCCCCAGAACTTTGTGTATACCATTGATCCTGGATTGATCTGGAGTTGTTCTTGGTGACCTTGACCCGAGATTTTCCTTCTCTGGTTAGATACCAGTAGCTACAGTGGCTGTTTCAAAGCCATGCATCTTTGTTTCTCTTGAGCCATGAGATGACAATTCTGTTGGGGTCCATTTCAAAAAGGTTCATCATTCTGGGCCAAACAGAATCATCATAGTAACCACTACATACGTGATACAGAACAATGAATACAATCAGATTAAGAAACCAGACGCATTAATCAGAACCACAGCTGACAAGGTAGGTTAAAAACCAGAATGGTCTTTGAGAGAACTACATCAAATGAGGGCACATTAGTCAGTCCTGTAAATGATGATTTCTGGGTCCTCAGCCAAATGCAAGCTTAAGAGGTCTAGCAAAGAGACAAAATAATTTGAGCTCGCATTAAATATTATTTTGCTGGCCACTGCAGACACAACAGGGAGCAAAGCAGACTCAATCTTTGTTTACAGTCTAGTGAAGTTGTTTAGTTGTTAAGTCATGTCCAACTCTTGTGTGACCCCATGGGCTGTAGCCCCCCAGGATCCTCTGCCCATGGGATTTCCAGGCAAGAATACTGGAGTGGGTTCTCCATTTCCTTCTCCAGGGGATCTTCCTGACTCAGGGAGCAAACCCATGTCTCCTGATTTGGCAGATGGGTTCTTTACCACTGAGCCACCAGGGATGCCCATCTAATGGAAGAGACAGATCTTAATCAAATCACAAATAGGTTGTGAAAACCTGGTAAGTGCTACAAAAAATAAAGCTTTGAACTACTGTGTCAGCATACAATAGGAGCATAGGTCAAGAGTGGAGGGTTCAGGGAAGGCTTCCCTGAGGAAGTGGCATCTGAACTAAGCCTAAAGATAAGTAGATGCTGACTGGCAAACAGGAAGAAAAAGAGCATTCCAGATAAATGGTAACAGCATGTGCAAAGGCCCTGAGGTACAAAGGAGCGTGATACATTTTCTGACCTGATGGACTAGGATGGAGCAAGATGAAGCAGGAAAGAGAGGCTGGGACACCAGATCAGACACACGTCAATGAGGCAGCATGGGAAATACAACACCATCATTTACTAAGTCCAATGATGTAAACTCTACTGTTTGCTTTCTTGGTTTTCCTTGTAATCAGGTCTAAGTTATCCAGTTGTCCTAAATGCTCCTAAATATCCAATATCCTAAATGCTTTGCCCTTGTAATGGCCCAGGGGAAGCATTAAACAGCACTGGAGATATGCAACAAAAAGCAGAATCTCAGCAGAATAGTCACAGAGCCAGTTCTAGAATCAGGTCTCCTGCCTGAAGTGTTCTCACGAGGAAAACCTGACAGATTGAGGGTGGGGAAGATTGTGTCCTTGTGTCCATAGGAATGCTCTTTCATAAAACTAAGCTGTTTGTTGATGTGCCAAAGTACGGGGGACTCTGTATTCACTTTTACAGCTCCTTCATTCCACACATATTTTTGTTGGATGTTGCTAATGCACCAGACACCCTGCTAGGCACCACCAGGATAAAACTGAGTAAGGCAGGGAACCCCCTGGTGGTCCAGTGATCAGGGAACTCAGATTGCACAGTCTGTACTGTGTGACAAAAAATTACTAAAAAAAACTTAGTAAGACAGTGTGGTCCTTGCCCTCCAGCTGCTCAAATATCTTTCTTACAAACAGATCAATCATAATTCATTAGAGATGTCTTTAACAAAGTACTCTGGGATCCCGACAGTATTGAGCACAGCTTCCGACAGTATTGAGCACAGTTACCAACCCTTTATTATTGATAGGAGTGGTAGTTGGTTGCTGATGTTAAGTCCCTGTGGCAGACATTGCTTTTTTTTTCTTTTTTTAGATTTATTTTTGGCTGTGCCACGTGGTGCATGGGATCTTAGTTCCCTGGCCAGGGATTGAACCCATGCCCCCTGCATTGGGAGCTCAGAGTGTTAACCACTAGGCCTCCAGGGAAGTCCCAAGTCCCTGTGGCAGACATTCTAAACCCAGAGGGGGTGTTGCCTGGTTTAAAAGAAGATGCGTGAAGGTCACATAATACATGCTTTTGTTGAATGTGGAAAAAGGTGTTTGACAAACAGCTGGTTTGAAGCCTGCAAATCCCTTTCCTGCAGGCCTTCTTCCCCTACAGCTGTTGACTAGGGGCTGAGGGTTAAAATGAAACAATACATGCAGAGGGTTTTACCTAGTGCCTAGCAAATACTAAGCATTCAGTAAATATTAGCTGTGCTTAGTGCTCAGTTGTGTCCTATTGTATGCAACCCCATGGACTGCAGCCCGCCAGGCTCCTCTGTCCACGGGGATTCTCCAGGCGAGACTCCTGGAGTGGGTTGCCACGCCCTCCTTCAGGGGACCTTCGCAACCCAGGGATGGAACCCAGGTTTCCTGCATTGCAGGCAGATTCTTCACTGTCTGAATCACCAGGGAAGCCCAAATATTAGCTATTGTTATTTTATTGTAAAGAAGATTTTCGGTGATTAGAATTATATTAAAGCAGAGTTATTTCCTCTTTATAGGGGAGCAAGAGGAAAGCCTTCTTAAATACATCTTTCAAGTTCCCAGTGTCAGCTCCGGGACTAGACAGTGAGGAACCAGTGAGGTTACAGAAGGGGTCCAGCAAACAACATTCAGGGTTATGTAGGTATCATCTTCCCACTTCAAGGGGTGTCCTTAGTATTGGGTGATTTCACACCTATACTCTGAAAGGAAAGCTGAGGCTAGCAGAAACAAAATAACCATTTGAGAGCATACCTGTGATTTAAAAAGAAAAAAAAATACTCTAATTTTGTGACTGGTAATTTTAGAAGCAAACCAGTAATAATATTAAAAAAGGAAAAAAAAAAAAAAGACTCACATCACCTCCTGTGGCATCTGCTGCATGCTCTCTGATGAATCAGCTCTGAGTTGGTCCAGAGCTGTCTCCAGGCTGTCCCAGCCCTGCCTCTCCCCGGTCAGGTTCTTAGCCCTAGGAGGGTCTCTGAAAAGTCATCCCACAGTCCCGCGTAGATTACAGCTGTGATAACACTCCTGCCAATGCAGGAGAAGTAAGAGACAGCGATTCGATCCCTGGTTGGGAAGATCCCCCAAAACAGGGCATGGCAACCCACTCCAGTATTCTTGCCTGGAGAATCCCATGGACAGAGGAGCCTAACGGCTCTCAGTCCAGAGGGTCCTGCAGAGTCGGACACGACTGAGCACGCACACACGCAGTTACATTAGAGATGCACAGAGTGGACAGCCAAATTTTATGCCTTTGACACATAAAGAGAGTCCCTTGGACATCAAGGAGATCCAACCAGTCCATCCTAAAGGAAATCAGTCCTGAATATTCATTGGAAGGACTGATGGTGAAACTGAAACTCCAATACTTTTGGCCACCTGATACGAAGAGCTGACTCATTTGAAAAGACCCGGATGCTGGGAAAGATTGAAGGTAGGAGGAGAAGGAGATGACAGAGGATGAGATGGTTGGATGGCATCACGGACTTAATGGACATGAGTTTGAGTAAACTCCGGGAGTTGAAGGACAGGGTGGCCTGGCGGGCTGCAATCCATGAGGTCGCAAAGAGTCGGAGACGACTGAGCGACTGAACTGGACCGACACATAAAAGTAATAGCTGCTGCTGCTGCTAAGTCGCTTCAGTCGTGTCCGACTCTGTGCGACCCCATAGACAGCAGCCCACTAGGCTCCTCTGTCCCTGGGATTCTCCAGGCAAGAACACTGGAGTGGGTTGCCATTTCCTTCTCCAATGCAGGAAAGTGAAAAGTGAAAGGGAAGTCGCTCAGCTGTGCCCGGCTCTTAGCGACCCCATGGACTGCAGCCCACCAGGCTCCTCTGTCCATGGGATTTTCCAAGCAAGAGTACTGGAGTGGGGTGCCATTGCCTTCTCCGTAAAAGTAATAGAGGCCTGTTTAAAATCAAAGAAAGTGTCTAGATGTGCTCCCCTTGGTCAGGTTTCATTGAGGCCAGGTTTTCTCCAGTTAACCAGATCTTGGCCTGGTGCGGACAGGGCTCAATGAGTCGGGGAGGAGGCTGTGTGTGCAGACAGAGGAGAGACGGGTGTTTCCGCTCCTACACTTGAGGCGTGGAGGGGCTGGGGGCCCCGGGCGCAGCGGCCTGTGCCAGCGCACCCCACCGGGGCGGGGCAGGGGGCGGGGCAGGGGCGGGGCGACAGCAAAGCTCCTCCCCCGAAGGGCGGGCGTTGCCGTGCGGCGGGCGGCCTCGCGGTGCCTAGGCTTGGGCGGCCGGCCTGGGTCGCTTAGTCGCGCGGAGCCCGGCCCGGGAGCGCAGGCGGCGGCAGGATGAACAGCATCAAGAACGTGCCGGCGCGGGTGCTGAACCGCAGGCCTGGCCACAGCCTGGAGGCCGAGCGCGAGCAGTTCGACAAGACCCAGGCGAGCGGCGGGGCCGCGGGCGGGCGGGCTGGCGGACGGCGCCCTCTCCCCTTCCCCTCACACACGTCCTTCGAGCCCGGCCTGCGCCCGTCCCCGGGGCGCCCCAGGCCCCTCTCTCCCGGCCGCCTGTGTTCCCCTGGCTGCATCTCGGTCACGGCCACCCCAGCTCCCGGGCCTCCGCCGCTCCGGGCGCAGGTGAACCGGAAGCGCGCGCCGGCGCCCGGGCCGGAGGCTGCGCGGGGGGCTGGGGTGGCCGGGACTGAGATGCCGCCGGGGACTGAGACGCAACTGAGGGGCCCAGGTGGCCCGGGAACCGGCCAGGTATTCAGGGACTGAGATGCGGTCGGGGGCCGAGATGGCTAGGGGACAGCGGTGTCCAGGGACCGAGAGGCGGCCGGGGACCTCGGGTTCCCAGGGACCGAGAGGCGGCTGGACACCTCAGATGGCCAGGGCACCAAAGTGTCCAGGGACTGAGGCGGGTGGGGATCGAGGTGGCCGGGAGCCCAGGTGGCGGAAGGGGATCCAGCTGGAGGGGGCCGAGACGCCGCGGTGGGCCAGGTGGGTCAAGGTACGTCCTGGGCCCGGGTGCGTCCAGCCCGGGTTGGCCCGAGTGGATTTCTCCACCCTGAGCGCCTCCCCTCCCGGGCTCCGGCCACCTTTTTCCACGCCTTAAAAGAATGCCCCCTCTTCAGAGAAGCAGTGCATTTCCTTCAAGGAAACTCAGTGCTTCCTTTCCTCCTGAGTTGTTTTCCAGGGCCGCACAATATCTTATTATCTGCTTGGTGAAAAGTTTCACGTATGTAGCCAGACTTGTTTGCCCGAGCCATTGGCCCACATATAAACAGGTTCACACCCCCTTATTAAATGCCGGCGCCTGACAGAAACTTCCTAGGGTTCCCTTCCTGCACTTCCCACGCTCAGGCATCTCTTCCTGAGGGTGGCCTATCCCGGGAAGGTTATTTTAACAATCAAACAATGACAGGGGGTGTGTATTTGTCCCTGTGTTCCTGCTGAGACCACACAGATGAGGGCTGAGACCACACAGATGAGGGCGTTGCTGTTTCTGGTTTTCTGTTCCTTTTTATTTTACAAACACTGAGGTGGTGTTCTGCCTGGGTGGGGGTGGGGGGAGCTTGTTTATTTGCCAAAGTAAGTCAACCAGGACTGACACAACAGAAAGTTTTTCTTTAGAAATAAGCCGTGGACTTCCCTGGCGGTCCAGTGGTTAAGACTGTGCCCTGCATGCCGGGGGCAGGGGTTCCATCCCTAGCTGGAGGACTAAGATCCTCCAAGGGTAGGCCAGAAAAAGAAAGGAGCTAGAAGGACCGAACTTACCCCTGTCTGAAGCCAGGCGGTGACATTTGTGTCTGCCATTATTAGCAAGGTTCTCCCTGTAGGAGCAACAGCTTCTGAGGTGTCTTTCAAATCAAGTTAGTACATGCAGCCTACAACAACTTTCGCTTTGAAGTAAGACAAAATGCAGAGGAAACAGCTAACCTTTGTGCTTGAGATTAACAAGGAAAATGATAATAAAACCTTGGCTCTAGGAAAGCCTAGCCACAAATTATTAATTTATCCTTGTGATCATCACCATCCGGCCCCTGGTATATTTTCAGCCCAGATAGCCCATCATAAAAACAAACGTGGCATTTAATTTAAAGTCATTAATGCATAATTAACTGTGCCAGGAACTTGCAGAAGGATGGGGAGAAAAATTTAATTGGCAGAGAAAATCTGGATGTTGTCAGATGTTATTCAGTCTCTGATTTTTAGTTTCTTTCATGCTTTTGAGAAGGTATAGAGAGGCCGGATTGCTACATAGAAGAGACGAAATTAAAGGGCTGAGTTCATTGATCTTACTCTTAAATTATGATAAATCAAGGGCAAGCTTCCCGAATGTCAAAGAGAGTTCCCGATACAGCACCGCATATTTTGATGGTTGGTTTGGTAAACAAGAGGGTGTTTTGTTCTTGCTGCTTGGTTTTTTCTCAGAGGCCGAGAGGGTTACTTACAATGAATAATTCTTTCTAATAGGTGAATCTCATAGGCTTTACCCATTCCGGGGCTCTTTTTTTTTTTTTTTTTTCTGGAAAGATGGAGTTCAGGTTCAGTGTCTCGATTTGTCTTCAGAATGACTTATTGAGAGATGCAGGAATAAGGTTTTGTGCATGGTTAATATTTAATTAGCTCGCTCCCAGAAATATCTAGTGAGCTGCCAGCCAGGCCCCATTGGAGGAAAGGACGTGGAGAGCCGAAGCTGCTGCGTACAGGTCTCCTTCTGAACAGAAAATAGTGCATCCAGCCCTTGGACACTCCTCGCCTTGGGAGTGCACTGTCCGGGTCTCCTCGTTGACCACAGCACCCTGTATATCAGAGGGGCACTTTGGCTTCCTTAGAACACGTGTCCCCATCGTCCTGCCAGCCTTGCTGTTCCTCCTGGGCTTATGGGTCAAGAAGAGGAAAAATGCGACTGACCACACCCTGTTTTGCAAAAGGGTTTCTAACCCTGCCCGGGTCAGGAAAGTGGAGGGAGGGCAGTCTTGCATCCTTCACATTGCAGGTACTGGTGGTGGTTACGTGATGTCAGTGCGTGAGTGCCTGTATATTAATCCCCAGGGCGCCGTGCAGAAAGCTGGTCTATTCTTCCCCAAGACTTTATGGTCCCTTTGGTGATAAAGCCCCTTTTTAAAATGGAAGTGACAAAACTGTAATGGCGTTTTGTTATTGTAGTATTCTGAATACAGAATATTGTGGAATACAGCATACCCATGTTCTGAACATGAAAATCACCTGTCTTGTTTCGAGGGTGGTGCGATATCACCGAAAGTCAGTGCACCTGTGTCCCTGGGCAAGGTGCTTAACTCCTGTTTCCTGTAAAAATAGAGATAATTCCATCTACTTCCTTGGGCTGTTTTAAGGTCTAGAAACGATGGGGTGGGCTAAAGAGGCCCCCCGCCCCACACCAAAGATGTCCATGTCCTAATTCCTGGAACCCGTGAATATCTTAGCAGTCCTGGGTAAGAAAAATGCTAATCAGGGGACCTTAAAAATAGGGGGCGTGGCCTGGGTTAGCCAGGTGGTCCCAGGGTAATTACAGTACCTTTAAATGTGGAAGAGGTCACGCGGAGGTCAGGGTGATGTGCGGTGAGGGGGACGCCATGGGACATTGCTGGCTTTAAAGCTGAAGGAATGTGAGTGTCCTCTAGAGGCTGAAGAAGGCCAAGAAATGGATTTTTTCACAGAACTTCTAGAAAAAACGCAGCCCTGCAGGCGCCTTGATTTCAGCCCCTAAGGTCCATTTTGGACTTCTGGCCTCCAGAACTCTAAGATGATACGTTTGTGTTGTTTTAAACCACTGAGCCCACTGTGGTCATTTGTTAACAGGAGGAATATTCAGCGAATACCATCAGAACGCGAAACATGTAGTATGGAGCTCTGCAAGTGGTCAGCGATAGCCTTCTTTCTCCCTGCCCCCACCTCCCCGAAAAGCTTTAAATTTGAGAACTATTTCAGACCTTCCACTAGCGAGGAGACCCATCTTTGAGGCCTAGCACGAGCGACGGCTCAGCAGATGGAGTCCTAGAAATGCTAAACCCCAAGCTTGTTCTCTTCCTTGTCTATGAGCACATTGGCTGTCTGGGCCTCTGTTTCCCGTGCAGGAAATGGAATCAGAGCCCCAAAGCTTCTTTAAGATCAGGACGAGAGAGGGGCCCCACTGCTCAGTGAGCCGTGCCGGCGGGGGAAGAAGAGCATCACGCCTGGGTGGGAGGGTCAGGAGTTAGGGGCTTTCTGGGAGGGGTGGGAGCTGTGGAGGGGGAGCAGCAGGCGGTAAACTGTTCATAAGTTCAATTTTTCAGGTCAGTGACATACTGCCTCTGTGGAAATGAAATCTTACAAAGATGAACATTTATTGACACTTAGGCTTCTCACCCTGGCTAGTCCAATAGAGACAGAACAGGAGCCACCTGTATCACTTTTAGATTACTTAGCCACCCTAAAGACATAAGCAGCTGAGATTCATTTTCATCGTATATTTTATTTAGCCCAGTGGATCCAAACTACGGGGCTTCCCCAGTGGCTCAGCGGTAAAGAATCTGCCTGTAGTGCAGGGGACAAGGGATTGATCCCTGGGTCGGGAAGATCCCCTGGAGAAGGGAATGAGAGCCCACTCCAGAACTCGTGCCTGGATAATCCCATGGACAGAGAAGACTGGCGGGCTGCAGTCCATGGGGCCACAAAGAGTTGGACACGCCTGAGCACGCACATCCAAAATATAACGATCCCAGCACGTAATCACTGTGGAAATTATGAATGAGGTATTTTATATTCTTTTCCTCCTCCTGAGTCTTCAGACTCGTTTTGTGTTTGATTCAGCACATCTCAATTTGGGCTCACATTTCAGGTGCTCAGTAACTTGGCCGGCAGCTACTGGATTGGTTGACCGGGTGTAAGAATCACCTGGGGGCGTTTTTATACTTGTCAGTGTCTAAATCCTGGTGACTGGGAGTGATTTGACTTGGATTGGAGTCCTGCGCACATGGTCTATTAAAGTTCCCTAGCCAGGAATTCTGTAGAACCTCAGTATCAAAGGCAAGCCCCAGCACACGGACAGGTGTTTGGGCACTTCACTTGAATTTCTGGTTTGAAGGCCGTTCCCAAATTGGCAGTAGGCTTTTGGACTTCCGATTTCCTCTGTCCTGACTTGCCCACCCTTGAGTGTCATCACCCGTCTCCGCCGGGCAGGCAGACTTACACACTCTCCCTTTTAAAAAACATTTTCGAGTTGATTTGCAATGTCTGATTTCTGTTTTACAGCAAAGTGACTCAGTTATACATATATATATATATATAGTCTTTTCGTATTCTTCTCCACTATGGTTTATCGCGGGAATACAGTTCCCTGCGCTATACGGAAGGGCCTTGTTGCTTATCCATCCGGCGTGTAATAGTTTGCATCTGCTAACCCCAGACTCCGAGTCCTTCCATCCCCTGGTCACCCACCCCCTTGGCAATCACATGTCTGTTCTCTATGTTGTAAGTCTGTTTTTGTTGTGTCGATGCATTCACTTGTGTCATATTTTAGATTCCATGTAGAAGTGACATCACAGGGCCTCACTCTTTGACTCATTTCACGTAGTATGATCATTTCTTCACTTGTGTCATATTTTAGATGCCATGTAGAAGTGACATCACAGGGCCTCACTCTTTGGCTCATTTCACATAGTATATGATCATCTCTAGGTCCCTCCGTGTTGCTGCAAATGGCGTGACTTACTCTTTTAGTGGCTGCGTTGTATTCCATTGTGTATATGTACCGCATCTTTATCCATCCACCTGTTGATGGATAGGTTGTTGCCATGCCTTGGCTGTTGTAAATAATTATACATGCTCCCTTTCCGTCTTCCGTATTCCTTATAGATACCGTGGTGTTACAACACTGTAAGTCACCAACCCCTTTCTGGGCCTCATTTAAATGTTTATTTTTAAAAAGTTCCCCTACCTCTGAGTCTAGAAGGAAACCTCAACCATATGGTGGAAGTCAGAAAGCCCCCAGTTCCACCCACGTCTGTCGGCTCCCGGAAGGCTGGGGCAAAGGAAGGGGCCTGGCACCCAGTGTAGGCTGATTGAAAGGCTAAAGAGAGGTGAGCCCGAGGTTTTCTGAAAAGGAAGGGAGAAGCAACCCGGCTCACAACCCCCTGGGATGCTGCCCGCAAAGCCACACCTGAGCTGCCCTAGCAGCAGTGGTCTTCCTCCCCGGCCCCCAGGGGTGGGCAGCTGGGGTGGGTGGGGGGTGGTGAGCCGCGCCCTTCCTTCCACTGGCGCTGCTGTTTCACGCCCCGAGACACCCTCCACCTGGTCCTGCCCCATCAGACCGCTTGGTGATGCTCAGGACAGCTGCTGACTTCCGGGTTCCTGCGTTTTTTTCCCCCCAGAATCCCCCTGGGCTCCCCATGTGCCTAGTGACCTCTTGGTCCAGGCTGGGTTGAGGCTGTGGCTGCTCATCCTTCCCCACCCTCTTCCCACCTTTGCTGTGCGTTTGTCCCATGCGTTCATGAGGGACCACTGACTGTGTCTGTTGGCTTGGTTCCGGTGCCCTGGGATGTGTCTCTTCCGAGGGTGTTCACTTTGGTGAAGGAGATGGGAGATGGGGAGGGGGGCTGTGACAGAGCTATCTGAGAGTGGGGCTCTGTGCCTCACACCCCATCTGCAAAATGGAGCTAATCCTAGCGCCCAAGTCATGGAGTAGGTGTGAGGCTTTGTGGGACGTCCCAGCGCCTGGTGCAGAGCCGGTGCTCGACCGAGCAGCTGTTGGCCGTTAGGCTGTGCATGGGAACACAGGCTGGACCAAAGAAATAGAAGTAGCGCCCTCCTGGCTTCTGTCCCTGTGTCCCCAGGTGAGCCTCTGTAAGTGGGGAGCTGGGGCGGTCAGGGAGGGCTGCCACGGAAGGTAGGGAGCCACCCATTCCTGGCAGGGTGATCCTGCGGTGCCACCTTCTCAGGTATGGCAGGCCCTGTTCCTGGGTGACGCTGTGCCCTGGAAGATGCCCCAGGGGGACCCCCCAGAGAGGTCCGGGGAGGCCAGCTGGGACTTCTTGGCAGAAAGGCCTGCCCTCCTGACCTTGCCCCCAGGTCAGCGTCCCGTTTGTGAATGAAACCCGCCTGGGCACTGAGTCCAGCTGCGCGAGGTGGAAACTCTTTGGAATCGAGTCTAGGCCTGCTTGGCTGGGGTGGTGGGAGGGGAGGGGCAGGGAAACCCAGCCAGCTAACCTGAGCTGGGTCCCAGAGAGCGTTTGCCAGGAGCGCCTCTGCCAGCCAGGCCGACAGCAGTACCCTTCCCCCGCTCCACCTGGCTCCAGGGTGGACTCAGATATCACCTTGTTTGCAAAGCCTTCCTGTGCTGCCCTAGTTCTCGCGATGCTATCCCCACTTGCTTCCCCGTCTCCCGAAACCCTGCAGCCAAACCAGCAGGAGTGGGCGGACCTGAGGCTGGGCATGTGTTTGGATCCAGAGTCACTCGAGGAGGAGAGATCGCATAGCCTCCCTCCCAGCCCCTAAGCACCATCCCCTGAACCCCAGGGTCCTCAGGCAGGACACCCTTGACTCCTCCTGTGTCCTGGCACCCAGGAGTGCCTGGCTCAGGACCCAATTGGCAAGTGTGCGCCGAATGAATGGGTGCCCTGGGACCCGTGGGTCTCCCTTCTTTGATGCTGCTGCGGCTCGGTGAAGCCTAAAAGGCCCTGGCACCCACTGCGGGGAGAGACTGAGCCCTTGGAGAAAAGTTTAGTAGAGGCGGGGTTGTTTTTCCTCCTGCTGAAACAAACACAATCTCAAGTTGCAATAGGTTCTCCCGCCAGAGAGTGACTCAGCCCCCTAGCTTGTGGGCCAGACAGGTCTGGGGAGTGATGTCAGCAGGGCCCAGGAAGGAACCTGCCCCGGGTCTGGCTCCCTGTCCGTCCTGGAGGCGGGACTCAGACCACATCCTCCTGTACCACTTCCTCCTCATGTGTCACCTGCAGAGCCCAGGGGTGGTGGTGGGGGGGGGGGGGAAGTGGCAGTGCCCACCCCCGCTGAGCCTCATCCGGGGGAATGGGAGGAGCCCGCCTGGGGCTCATGCCCTCCCCTCCCCTATCCAGTTTCATAAGGTCAAATGATTGAGGGGCTCAGACCAAGCGGAGACTGGGGGGTGGGAATGGAGGGAAAAGACGGTTGAATGGGCAGGATGGTGTTGCTCTACAGACTTCCCATCTGCTGAAATGACCAAGCTGCCGACCTCTGACCCCGAGTTCCCACCGCTTTGCCTGTGACAACATCCAGCCGCCTCTCCGGCTACAGAAACCCTGTGTTTGCTTCATCAGTGGCCATCGAGGTGGCAAAAGCATTTGAATGCGGTCTCTCTTTGCTCTTTGGAAACACTAAAGCAGGATAACCCACCTCTCTGCCAGCCCCCGTGCCCCGGCTCTTTGAAGGACTTTTTTTTTTTTTTTTTTGGTCCCTGCCAAGTGCCACCATGAAGTGTCAAGATAACAGGACGAGGAAGATTAAGTCTGATTCATTTCAGAGTTGGTTTTAAAAATAGAAATGGTTTTATAGTTGCCTTTGGTATTTAGTGGTTAAATCATTAGCTGGAGAAAGAGACACACACTACCCTGAATTTAACCAGCATTTGATTTTGAAAGAGCTTTTGTTCATTCAAGTTTTCACCCTTTCACTCATCCAATAAAGATTTACTGACCACGGGTTTGAGGACTAGAGGTACAGCAGGGAGCAAGACCAGCCAGGTTCCTCATGCCAAGTTCAAGTTCAGGGCTGGGAGGTAGAATAAATGGTAAACACATGGTTTCAGAGAATAAATACCCTGGGTGAAAGTGACTGAGAGAGTGCTCTCTGTGTGGAGGAGGGGGCTGCTCTAGAGGGGGCTTGGAGGAAAATTCCTGGGAGGGGCATCTTAGAGCAGAGCAGGGTGACCCCAGAAGCACCGCTGGGCCTGGGGGTGGAATCAGACTTGCCCTGTTTGAGGACCAGAAGGAAGGCAGTGTGGCTAGAACAGAGCAAGATGTCCCACCCCTCCCACGAAGATGTCCTTCATCTTCGTATGTGTTTGTGTCCTCCAAGACCCAAGGGTTTTTTATTCCTGCTTCCCAGATGGGAAAGAGGAGGTTTCTAAAGTGGAGGTTCCCCAGTGAGTCGGGGTGTGCAGGCCTGGGGTCTCCGGGCCAGGGTGCCGTGGGTGGAGCCGGGCGAGCTGACCTATATTTGTCCCCATGCACGTGGGCTAATGGGGAAAGGGTCTCCCCGAGTCTGCATTCCTCTGCTGTGCAGAGCCCCCCATAGCCTGGCTCGGAGGTCAGACCTCACAGAGAACAGTCAGGGCTGCAGCCTCTGCAGTCACTGGGCTCTGACCCCTCGCTGGGGTTTCCAGAACAGTGGCTCTGTGAGCAGTTGCATACTCGGTGACCGTGCTCCCCTGAGGTGCTCCCTGGGCCCCCTCTGCCTGGTGTGCAGTCCCGTGGCGATGGGGCAGGTGGAAGGTCTTGAGTTCTGTCTCGAGTCCACAGCAGGTGCCCAGGTGGCAAGCCTCGGGGAATATCACCTGTGGGGTCTACTCCCCACCCCCCGCCCTGCCTCACCGGGTGCCCTCCTGACTGCACAGAGATGCTCCCTCTGTGTTCCTGGGGGTCACCCATCCGGGGCCAAGTGCCCCTGGAGGCTCTGTCCACCCTGGTCCTGGGATTGTCGCCCCGGGCTTGACTCCCAGGCCTCTGCTGGCACCAGACGGGGTTTTATTTGACAAACAAGAACGAGACTGTTCCTGGAAGCAGGGCAGGTGTGTTCTGGGGTCCCACAGACCCAGTGGAGCCCACATAAGAGGCCTTCCTAGAGGTCCCCAGCTCGGTGGCCAGACAGGAGCCGCCCCAGGAAGAGCCGGAGGGAGCCAAAATGAAGTCAGGCAACCTTCCTTGCCCGCAGGAATGGGGAGCCTTGGGAGACCGCCCCCAGCTCCTTGCCACCGCCCAGTTGCTGTTATTCCCTGTGGTTTGCACAAATCCCGGATCCGGAATCCGCATCATGACTTGGGGTCAGGCCAGGTCCTCCCTGGGCGACAGCAGGTCTGGGGAGCCAGGTCCCCGCAGTGGGACAGAGGGGCCAGAAGGACGTGCGGGCCCCCAGCCCCCCAGCCCCTCCTGCTGTGAGACCCAGGACCGGCGGTGTCTAAGGGGACTGTCTGCAGAGCCAGCAGCCTGAGTCCCAGTGCTACCCGGCCACCCTGGGGACTGCTCGCCCTGGGTTAGCGGGGAGGGTCACGGGAGGCTTGTCTGGGGGGACAGCGCCTGGAGTAGTGCCCAGTGGGGTGTGGGTGCTGGGGCTGTGTTTCCTCATTATGACCTTGAGCAAGTGACTTAACCTTCTCGGGCTCTGATTTCTTCATCCACCTGCTTCCAGGGTTACTCAGGAGACTAAATGAGATAATGCTGGTAAGGCGCTCGGCACGGTGCCTGGCACATGGCTGAACTTGATAAAAATAATTTTATTAGTCATTTATTGAGGCCAGCTCGCTGGCCCTTCAGCATGAAGTATGCCTCCTGCCAGCTTCCCTGGGGCCAGTGATTCCGAGTGCGTCTCCAGAGCCTGCTGGAGGCCTCCCAGCCCTCAGCCTGGTCCCCCCCTGTCTGGAGGGGCAGGCCCCTTGCCACGAGGAGGTCTGTGGGCCTAGGCTTGGAGTTCTCCAGCGGAGAAGGAGCAGCCGTGGTCTGAATGCTCGGGACGTGGTGTAGTCACCCAGCCTCAGGGTCCAAGAAGTGCACCTCTGCCTGCCCTCCCCTGTCTCTGCAGAACCCCCTCAGCTTCTTCCCCCGGAGTCTCCCTACCCATCACCCGGCATATCTGGGGGTCTCACAGACCCACCGTTCCTGCTCTTGTCTTGCTCTCCCACCCTGGTTCAGAAGTGGGCACAGCTGCTCCCTGCCCTCCCCTGCCGCGCACCGCGTACCGCCCCCCGCCCCGCCGTCCCCAGCCACTCAAAGATTGAGTGGGAAGTCAGATAAACAGACCCCCAGGACGGTGGCCACCCGCCCCTTGCCACTCCCCGCCCCCTCCCTGGACCCTCTCTTCAGTTTGGGCTCTTCTATCTCCACACCCAGTGAAAAAGTGAAAGTATTAGTCACTCCGTCATGTCCAACTCTTTGCGACCCCATGGACTGTATGTAGCCCATCAGGCTCCTCTGTCCATGGGATTCTCCAGGATATTGGAATGGGTTGTTGTTTCCCTTCTCCAGGGGATCTTCCTGACTTTCGGATTGAACCCATGTCTCCTGCATTGGCAGGCGGGTTCTTTATCACTTGTGCCACCTGGGAAGCCGGTCTCCACACCCAGGCTCCTAATCAACCCATTCTGCTTGAAGTTTCTGCTGTCTCCCGGAGGGAAAGGCTCTCTCCATGGCAGTTGATCCTGCCCGTCCTGAGAGATTATACTCTTGGCAGAACTGCCCCGCTTGTTGGACCAGGGCGGAAGGCAGCCTCTTTCAGTCCCTGGTGCCCCTCTGACTGCCCCCCACCCCTCGGTCTCCCCACAGGCACTTGGGGGCTGGTGGAGGACGTCGTGCTGTGTGGGCAGGACCAGGTGTCGTAGTCAGAGCTGCCCTGGACTGGAAGCCCGGGAGCAGAGCCATGGCGGAGTCGGCCGGCACAGATTCCTGGGCTGAGAGGAATCCCGGTGTTCCCCACCCCCCGATTCTGCGGCACATGCAGGACAGTCTAGGGAGGCGATGGGCACCCCGGGACCTGCTGTCCTGTCCTGGGACGGGGCTTGGCTGCCGCGCCTGGCAGGAACAGCAGGCCTGTGAGCGTCCACAGACCCCCTCTATGTGAGCGCTGTGCCTCCTTGGGAGGCTTCCCGGCCCACACATCTGCCGCTGCACACAACGGGGCCTGTTCCCTCCGGGAGGGACCCTGTTCCCGCAGCCTGTGGCTCGGGGAGCGGGTGGCACCAGGAGACGGGGCTTGCGGGGGGACGGGAGGGGCCTGGTGCCCAGACTGTGCCGCGGGCCTGAGTCACCCACATCTTGCTGGGTCCCCAGAGCCTCCCTCGCTGCCTCTGGAAACTTTCCATGTGCACCCCACGGCACTGACATGGACTTGGGGGAAGGGGGTGGGGGGTGAGTAAGGACACTGTCAGGGGTGCTGAACGCGTGGAGAAGCGTAAATCAGGAGAGACTGAAACAGTGGGAGGAAGCGGGAAGGCCGGGTGCACTTCCTGGGGGTCCAGGCCCAGCCATGAGAGGGCGCTTACATCTGGACTGACGCTGCGGGAGGGCGGGGAGGTGGGCCCAGCTCCCGGCTCCCCTGCTGGGCCCCAGCCGGCCCACTGGGGCAGGGTGGGTCTCTGCTGCAGGCTGGGGGAAGAGGGGTGGGGAGCTGGCCTCCAGGAGGAAGGGGGTCTGGGGTCGGCCCCAGGACAGCGGGAGGGCAGGGCGCCTGCTGAGCCTGACTGCAGGTGACATTTTGGTGTCCCCCAGCCTTCGGGGCAGCCTGCTTTGCACGTGTGGCCCTCCTCTGCGCTGGCCCATGGTCTTGCAGGCCAGGTGGCAGTCGTCAGAGCCAGCTCAAGTGTCAGGGCAGCTGGGGGATGGGGTTACACACCCCAGAGACGGGCCCACTCCCAGCTTATGGGCTGGTGTGCCCGCCCCGCCAGCTCTCTACCTGTGCTGGGAGGAGGGGCCTGGGAGCTGGGCCGCAGGGTTGTTGAGGACACAGCCAGACCTGCCTGTGCCCTTATTAGCTGTACAGATACCCAAGCTCCCGGAGCCTCAGTTTCCTCATCAGGAAAGTGGGCTCATGCCCACTGGGAGCGTGTTGCCCGGACCTGGCGCAGGGGAGTGCCCGGGCGTTGCTGGTTGTTGATCTCCGTCCTCAGCCTCTGTGGGCCGAGTTCTCTGCCTGGTGGGGCGTGATGTTGGCGAGCGGGCAGCAGTACACCCGGGCCAGCTCCTCTCACAGTTGATGCCTGTGGAACGCGGGCAAGCGCCGGGGCCTCGGGGAGGCCGAGCTGGCAGAGGACCAGTAAACACAGAACAGATGGCCAGGGAGCCTTCCGTGTCTGGCTCGCCGAGGCTTCTCACGTAAGGGGAGCCAGAACCAGCCTGTGTCCTCTCAGGACCCTGGTCCACAGTGAGGCCAGAGCTGCACCTCCAGCCTGGCCCTTGATGCTGGAGGAGCCGCCCCCGGGGCCCAGCGTGCTGTGTGCCGCTGCCCAGCTCTCCCCGAGCCCCCAAGAACAGCCACAATGGGTGCTGTGTGTGAAAGGAGGTCAGCCGGCCTGGCTGGGGTGGGCGCGAGGGGCCCGGCCGGCCCAGCCCCAGCCGCTCCCAGGTCCGGGAGCCGGAGCAGAAAGCACGGCCGTGGCTCTTGGGGTTGTTCTCCTAGCAGAGCAGGCCTTCTGTCGGTCACAACAGGACCACAGATGAGTGAGATCGCCTCGTGCCTGGCAGGGCCAGGTCCTGTTGTCCCCGCTCCAGAGACGGAGAGCAGAGTGGCCTCTGGGTTAGAAAGAAAGGAAGCGCCCACTGCCCCTCGGGGCTCTCTCTCCATCCTGTCTTGCTCGCATCACAGCTGGGCCCGCTCCAGACAAGTCAGGGCAGGACCGGGCTGCCGGGGGAGTAGGGACCCCCTTGCCCAGCTTTGAGAGCTCCCTGGACGGCCTGAGGCCACGTGGGGTCTGGGGCCGCACTTGTGGGGGACTTGGGAGAATCGCTGAGCTGGAGAGGTGTCTACACTGGGCAGGGACCCCATCCAACCCTCCCACCAACCAGCAGCTCTTCTCACAAGCTCGGGGCTAGGTGGGTGGACAGAGGCTTACAAGACCTGTCACCAGGTGGAGAATTAAAACATATCCATGAGCAAGCCCAGGGCCAGTGGTGGTTCCTGGGTGAGTGGGGTGGGGGTGACAGTCAGTGCCCTGAGCCTTTGGTGAGGGAACAGTCGTATCCAGGAAGCCTTCTCGGAAGAGGAGGCATTGTGCTCAGGGGGTCAAGACTCCAGCAGGTGGAGGAGGGAGGGGACCTGAGGCTGCCACCTTGCTCGGAGCCTGAGTGGGGGCAGCACGTGTGTAGGTGGGTCCCCCCTTCCTGCCACCCTTGGTGGGTTGCAGTCACTGTTTGGGTCAGTGGGGCTGGGAGCTGAGTCAGGACTCACCCACCCAGGATGCACACAGACAGGCTGTGGGACCTGGTGTCTCCTGGTTTTCCACATAGTGGCTGTGGGGGCCTCATCTCTCTAGGCCAGGCCCCGGGGTAAAGTGGGGGTGACATGCATCTCCCGGTGGAGTCCTGGAAGGCTCAGGCCACAGCAGTCTCTCCAAGAGGCGGGACCCTTGGAAGCTGTCAGGAGGGGACTGGCCTTGCCCACAGGGTCCCGGGGGCCACACCTTCTGGGGAGAAGGAACCGCCTGCAGTTTTCAGATCAGAGTTGTTCTCCTGCAGCACAAGCTGGCCCTTGGCCTTATTTCCCAGACCCCAGATGCTCTCCGTGGCGGCGGCATCGAGAGTTAGTTGTAGTTTGAGTTGCACGTATCAAGTGAAAGAAGAGTCCCGAGTGGTCTGGTTTGCTTAGGTTAGAGAATTTCTTTTTTTAAAATCATATTTATTTAATTTTTGGCTGCGTTGGGTCTTAGTTGTGGCGGGCAGGATCTCACCTTGTGGCTCTCAGGCTCAGGAGTTGCAGTGGGCAGGCTTAGTTGCCCCGTGGCACGGGGACTCTTGGTTCCCAGCCAGGGGTCAAACCCGCGTCCCCGGCATTGGAAGGTGGATTCTTCACTGGACCACCAGGGAAGTCCCTCAGAATTTCTGTTCTCCCCTCATCTCTCCCCTCGCCTCTAACCAGCGGGAAGGATCCATCCTGTCTGTGTGTCCCCTCCGTTGGCTGCTCTCTCCGGGGAAGGCTGCCGGGTGGGTCTCTGACCTCCGTCTCCTCTGTCCCCTCCCAGGCCATCAGCATCAGCAAAGCCATCAACACCCAGGAGGCCCCCGTGAAGGAGAAGCACGCCCGGCGTATCCTCCCTGCGGCCGTTCCTCTGGGCCCTGGGGGAGCTGGGGAGTGTGAGGCGCGCATGGGGGAGATGGATGTGGGGAGCAGCGGGCACTGTGGTCGGCCCGGTGAGGCGTGTCTCCCACGGCCTGGTGCCAGCCTCGCTCGGCCCCTTCCAGACTCTGAGTCCCGCCTGGGGAAGGCCACCTATTGTCTTGGGCCGTTGGGCCTGGAATGGGACGTGGGGCATGACCGTGCCTTGCTTAGCTGAGAACCACAGTGCTCATAGGGGCCAGCGGGGGGCGGGGAGGGGGCGGGTGGCCCGCCACCCCCGTCTGCGGTCAGTCTCCTGCTTGGCTGCACCCGCCGAGCCCTCACCCACACTGGGGCCCTGCCGTGTGCACTTGGCCTTGACCTGGCAGGCATCATCCTGGGCACTCACCACGAGAAGGGGGCCTTCACCTTCTGGTCCTATGCCATCGGGCTCCCGCTGCCCAGCAGCGCCATCCTCAGCTGGAAGTTCTGCCATGTGCTCCACAAGGTCCTCCGGGACGGGCACCCCAATGTGAGTAGCTGCCGCCCGCTGGTCCAGGGGCCCTGGCCCTCCGTCTGCCGCCCCCCCACCCCCGCGAGCACCCCCGAGCCACGTCCTCTGAAATGAGTGAGGGACCGTCCCCAAGTCTGGGTCCCTCAGCTCTGGGCTGGCCTCTCGTCCTGCCTGCTGCCCTCCCTCTGCCCCGCCTCGAGGGAGCACGTGTCACCCCCTGCCCCCGGCCCCATGCCCCGGAAGGCACCGGCTCCTTCATCCTTCCCCCTTTGTCCCCGCCTCGAGGCAGGTGCTACACGACTGCCAGCGGTACCGGAGCAACATTCGGGAGATCGGAGACCTGTGGGTAGGTGCGGGGAGCGGGCGCAGGGGCGTGGGGGCACACGGGGCCTGGGGAACGCAGCCCCAGTGGTGGTGTCCTCCCAGTAGAGTCAGAGCCACGTTCTCGGGGGCCGCGGTTGGGGAGAAGAGCATCAGTACCTGAACCTGAGCCTTATTCTTAAGACCTGGCACAGGAAGCCCCAGACGCACCGCTGGTGGGCCCGCCAGCTCCAGAATTCACCCTTCAGTCCCTGGAGGTCGAGGGCCCCACGCTGAGTCTAGGTGAGGGGTGCAGACTCTGGGCCCCCCAGGACCGTTGGCAGCTGTCGAATCTTGGGAATCTGCGTTTTCAGCAGGCTCCCCAAAGATTCTCATCCACAAGGAGGTCTCAGAGCCCCCAGGAGCGTGTGTTCTAGGTCTGCTCCACAATCAGGAATCGGGGGCATCCCCCAGCAGAGAGAGGGCCCCGGCCTTATTTGTCCTCCAGGAGCATGGCTGGGGCCGCATCAGCCATGCAGGGGGCCGGGCGGGCCTCTGGGACTGACCAACCTGCAGTGGGGAGGCCCCTAGAAGGAAAACGGCGTCCCTGCTGCCATCTGCAGACGTGGGCCCAGCTGCTGTGGCCACGGGGGACGTGGTGTTGGGAGGAGGTGGCGGGGAGGGTGTGTGTACACACCCATAGGAATGTAGCTCCTTGGCTGCCACCAGCATTTTAATATAGTGTCCCGGCTCAGAACTGGCCTCTTGCCTGGACAAAGAGCTCTTTTGTCACAAGAGTCTCTCTGGCAAGACCGATAAGGAGAGAGCAATAGGCAGGGAGGGAGCTGGCAGAGAAACTCTTCAGGGAAAGAAGGTCAGCCACCTCTGGTGAGCTGAGCAGTGTTTTTCTCCACAGGGCCACTTGCACGACCGATACGGGCAGCTGGTGAATATTTACACCAAACTCTTGCTGACCAAGATCGCCTTTCACCTCAAGGTAGCTTCCTCAGGGGAGTCTGGGGCTCTTCCCCCCGCTCCACCGCCACGACATCAAGGAGGGTTGGGGGTGTCGGACACTCCAGACAGATGGCAGGGAAGTCAGAAGGCCTAGGGGTGGCTCCCAACGTGGGGCTCTGGCTGGACCTTGCATCCTCTCCACCTCAGTGTCCGCAGGCAGTGCCCAGGGCGGGTGGTGGCTCCACAGGCTAGGGGGTGGGGGCTGCTTGTCCAGCCCCCTCCCTCCCTCAGAGACTGGAGGCAGCACTGGGCCAGAGCCGAGGGGGGCTGAGGTTCCAGGGGGTGTCCTCTCCATAGCACCCGCAGTTTCCTGCGGGCCTGGAGGTGACAGACGAGGTGCTGGAGAAGGCAGCTGGGACCGACGTCAACAACATGTGAGTCCCCCGGCTCCCCCAGGGTGGGGGTCGTGCCCTGTCCCAGGACCAAAGGTCACGGGTACCCAGGAGATGAGGCTGAAGCTAAAGGGATGGGCTTACGTGGAACTGGGTGTTTCGGCTGAAGGACCGCCTTCTGGGTATCATGCGAGGGTGTAGCCACGAGCATCCTTCCTGCCTGGGGGGTTGGGGGCGCGCCCTGCACCCCTCCCACCCAGCTCTTCCTCCTTCCCCTGTAGCTTCCAGCTCACTGTGGAGATGTTCGATTACATGGACTGCGAGCTGAAGCTCTCTGAATCAGGTGAGCCGCCGGGGGGACCCTGGGTGTGTAGTCCTTGGTCATGGGGCCTCCAGGTGCCCCAAAGCGCAGGGAGGAGAGGCCTTTTCACCCCTGCAGGATGCCAGGCCACCGGTGGGCATGTCCAGGGCGAGGTCTGGCAGAAGGAGCCCCGCTGTGTTGGCCCCGAGGTAGGAGAGGGGAGGGCAGGCCGTGGAGGACCCCAGGAGCCATGTCTTCAGGTTTCCGACCACCTCCTCCTACCCAGGGCAGTTAGTTTGGGACAGTCCCACCCATTCTCTGCCGTGAAAGGCCTCTGAGTCACTTCAGATCTCCCTGCCCAGGAACCCAACAGCCTTAGGACAGGAAATCTCAGCTCCCCCACCTCCCCACGCTGCCACCAGGGCTGCAGAGGTGACGGTTTTGAGTGGCAGCTTCGAGACAACTTGTGGGTGACTCGGTGCGCTCCATAGGAGAGTGAGAGGCAGATACCTTTTTAAGGGGAAGCCAGGAGTTAGAAAGAGTGGGTCCCGGCAGCCTCCTGGCGCCGGTGTCTGGACCCTGAGGCCGGGTGATCTGGGGTTGGGGGCAGCTGTCCGGAGGCGTGCCTCTCCCCGAGGGCACCCCCACCCCACGTGCCAGCATCTCCTGGAGAAACAGCCTGAGGGGGAGTGGGCGTTCCCCACCCTGAGCTTTCTAACAGCCCCAAACGGAAACGTCCTGAACGCCCCCCAGATGAGAAGTGACTGTGTTAACACAACCCCAAGTCGTGTTTTATGTGTATTTAGATTTTTTTACAAGGAAAACACACTTTGTGTGACACGTAACTAAGAATCAAGGCTTGAGCAGGTGCTGTGCCTCCCCCACGGCCCTTCCCTCCCGGGCGTCCTCGTGTCACTTTGGAGGCTTGCAGTCGGCCCCACCCCAGGCAAGGCGGGAGGAGGCCCGGGGTGAGGCCCCCCGTCTGGAACAGTGTCCCCCGTGGGCCGCCCTGGGTGTCACCTACTCACGTCTCTCTCTGCCCCAGAGAGGGGCCCGGCCTGGGGCAGCAGTACATCTGTCTCTTTCCCTCCTGCTTGGTCCATCAGATGAAAGGGTGATTCTCAGGGGCAGGGAAGATTGACCCCGGGAGCAAGTGAGGTTTTGGGGTCCCTTGGGGTTTGCAGAACCACATCCTGAATCTGCTGCTATGAGACTGGCCAAGCCTGGGCTGTTCCACGTCTGCGCAACCTTAGGTCTCTCAGATTCAGAGTGAGGGGGGAGCCTGTGGGTACAGGACTGTCGAAGTCTCCCGGATCCTCGGGCCCACTGCCTGGAGGCTCTCGGGAGACGAGAGTCGCTGGCCGAGCTGAGCTGGGGTTCGTGTGCCCCCGCCTTGCTGTCATCCTCATTGGTGGGAGGGCTGGGCCTCAGTCTGCGGCAGCTTCAGAGCCTGGGGTCCAACCTTGCCTCGAGCGCGCCAGTTCCCAAGAGGCTGGGGTCGAGTCCCACTGCCCAGCAGGACTGGCAAGACCAGTAACCCAGGCCATTGCCCTGTCTTCGGGTGACAGCCAGCTGTCCTCACCGTGGTCATCCCTACTCCTGTGACCGGAGTAGGCTCCACACTGGTGTCTCCGGGTCCCCCGTTCAGGCTCCTCCCGCCCCTCTTTTCTGCAGTTTTCCGGCAGCTCAACACGGCCATCGCTGTGTCCCAGATGTCCTCAGGCCAGTGCCGCCTGGCCCCCCTCATCCAGGTCATCCAGGACTGCAGCCACCTCTACCACTACACGGTCAAGCTTATGTTCAAGCTGCACTCCTGTGAGTCCCCATGCCCTGAACCCTGCCTGCCTCGGCCCTGAGGGTCAGCTAAAGCCCCGGAGGGCTGTGTGGACAGCCTGTGTTAGGGATGGGAATTGAGCAATCTTTAAGATATTCATTTATTATAAATATATTTTTATATATTATTTATTTATTGCTTATATATTATTTATATAATGAGAAATAAGCCAATTACCCATTAATAGAAATAACATTTGTTATGGAAAAAAAATAACTATTTTCCAAAAACGAAGAGTTAGCAGGGAGAGCTGCAGAGATTTACATGTTTGCAGTTTTCTTGACCGCCTGGCCTCGGAGGCCGCAGTGGGGCCTCTCCTGTGTCGCTGGGGAGGACCAGGGGGTCCCGTGGTGGCTCATTAGTGTTCAGAAGGGGTCTGTGCGCTGTTCACCGTCAGCCGTGGGCAGACTCCAGTCCTGACGCACCAGCAGAGCCTGGCGGGCAGTGGGCTGTGCTTGAGGTTCCGCCCATCCTTCGCTCACTCAGTTGAAAGCCTGACCCCCTCACAGGGGTTCCTGGGGCCTCCTGATGGTGGGTGGGACCCAACCAGGTGGCAGGAGGTCTTGTCTCTAGTCTCCGATGGTTTCTAGAAGGGGGAGGGGCAAGGAGGGGCCAGGGAGGGAGCCCTTTGAAGTCTCAGAGCGGTGAGCAGAGAGGAAGCCCCCTCCAACCTTGCTGCCCCCAGGTCTCCCAGCGGACACCCTGCAAGGTCACAGGGACCGGTTCCACGAACAGTTTCACAGGTACCGGCCCGGGCGGGGTTGAGGATGGCAAGAACGGGGCTCCTCGGCTCTCGCCACAGCGCGCTGGGGCTGCGGGCCGGGTCCTGGCTCCTGATCTCCTGCCTCCCTCCTTCCCGCAGCCTCAGGAACTTCTTCCGCAGAGCCTCGGACATGCTCTACTTCAAGCGGCTCATCCAGATCCCCCGGCTGCCCGAGGTACCTGCGCCCTCCAGTGGCCGCCGCCGGGGGCTGCAGCCCTCCCTGTCCCTGCGCTGGGATGGGGTTGGGGGGGCGTGTGGCTGAGGGGTCGGCAGAGGGAGGGGCTTCCTGGTTGTTGGGGCGGGGAGCGCCCAGCAGCTTTCACCCACTGCCTCCGCAGGGACCCCCCAACTTCCTGCGGGCCTCGGCGCTGGCCGAGCACATTAAGCCGGTGGTGGTGATCCCCGAGGAGGCCCCCGAGGACGAGGAACCTGAGAACCTCATCGAGATCAGCACGGGGCCCCCCGCGGGGGAACCAGCGGTGAGCGGCGCCCCCTCCCTTCCTCCTCCCTCGGTCTCCTGGGGGAGCGGGGCGGAACTCACCGAGCAAGCATTGTTGCCCGTGGCAGGTGGTGGCAGACCTCTTCGAGCAGACCTTTGGACCCCCCAATGGCTCCATGAAGGACGACAGGTGAGGGCCTGGGGAGCCCACTGCAGTGCGGGGCGGTGGGGATGGGGAACAACAGCCTTCAGGGAGCTGTGATCCTGAAAGACCACGGGTCGGGGACACAAGCAGGAGATGCCCACATCCACTGAAGATAAGACCGGTGGCTGTGTCCCAGTCCCCCAAGGGCCCTGGGTGACTGAGCTTGAACGTCAGGGCCCGCTGACCTCTGTCTCCAGGGACCTCCAGATCGAGGCCTTGAAACGGGAGGTGGAGATGCTCCGCAGCGAGCTGGACAAGATCAAGCTAGAGGTGAGGGGCACGGGCAGTGGGGCTGGGCCCGGGGCTGGCCGGCCTGCGGACCCCACACCCACACCCGCGCTCCTCCCGCCGCCCAGGCCCAACGGTTCATCTCGCAGCTGAAGGGCCAGGTGAACGCGCTGGAGGCCGAGCTGGAGGAGCAGCGGAAGCAGAAGCAGAAGGCCCTGGTGGACAACGAGCAGCTCCGCCATGAGCTGGCCCAGCTGCGCGCCGCCCAAGTAGAGGGCGAGCGGAACCAGGGGCTGCGCGAGGAGGCCGAGAGTATGTGGGCAGGGCCGGGGGGTGGGGCAGATGGGGGAAGCTGATCCTGAGTGGGGGGGTCACGGCCACGGCCTCTTCCGCCCCCACAGAGAAGGCCAGCGCTACGGAGGCACGCTACAACAAGCTGAAGGAAAAGCACAGCGAGCTTGTCAACACGCATGCCGAGCTGCTCAGGAAGGTAGGCCGGTACACAGAGGGGCGGGAGGGGAGCCCCGAGCGTGGCGGAGCCTGAACCGAACCCGTCCCTTCTGTCCGTGCAGAACGCGGACACGGCCAAGCAGCTGACCGTGACGCAGCAGAGCCAGGAGGAGGTGGCGCGGGTGAAGGAGCAGCTGGTCTTCCAGGTGGAGCAGGTGAAGCGGGAGTCAGAGATGAAGGTGCGTCTTGGAGCCCCCGCCCCCACCCCCACCATGCTCAGAGCACTCCCCACCATGCTCAGAGCACCCCACCCCCCGTCTCCACTGCCCCCTGTAACATCCTGTCCCACCACGTCCAGCTGGAGGAGCAGAGTGACCAGCTGGAGAAGCTCAAGAGGGAGCTGGAGGCCAAGGCGGGAGAGCTGGTGCGCGTGCAGGAGGCGCTGAGCCGCACGGAGCAGGTGTGGGGCCTCCCCAGCTAGGAGCATGGGGTTCAGAGGGGCCCTTGGTTTGGGGTGCAGCTGGGACCAGCACCAGGGGACACTCGGGAAGCGGGATCTGGTCCTCGCTCAGCCCTCAGTCCCTACCCCCTAGTCTCGTGGGCCCCTAGGCACTGTCTGTGAATTCAGGTGGGAATGGGGCGGGCAGGTACCCGGCAGCCCACTCACACGCTGGGTGTTCACAGAGCGGGTCGGAGCTGAGCTCCAGGCTGGACGCACTGAGTGCAGACAGGGACGAGCTGAGCAGGGTCGTGCAGCAGCGAGAGGCTGACCTGCTGGCAGCCCAGAGCCTGGCTCGGGAGAAGGAGGCGGCGCTGAGCCAGGAGCAGCAGCGCATCTCCCGGGAGAGGGACGAGCTGCAGGGGCGGCTGGCGGACAAGGTAGGAGAAGGTAGCGGGGCTCGCCCTTCCTGTTTGACAGCCGCCTGGGGACAGGAGCCCTTCTTAGGCACTGAGCTGGCTGCCCTGCTCTGGCAGGAGCTGCCCAGGCACTGAGGGGTGGAGCAGGACCTCTCTCCAGAGCCCCCTCCCCAGCGAGGGTCTTGGGCACCTGGCCGGGGTCTCTGCCACCCCTCTGTCTCCCCCGCCCTCCAGGAGTCTCAGGAGCAGGGGCTGCAGCAGAGGCTGCTGGACGAGCAGTTCGCGATGCTCCGGGCTACTGCCGCGGAGGCTGAACGCATCCTGCAGGACGCGGTGGGCAAGCTGGACGACCCCCTGCACCTGCGCTGCACCAGCTCCCCCGGTAGGGCCGCCCGCCTGCCCACTGTCCCTCCCGCCCTACACCCTGAGAGAGGTGGGCTGCGTGCTGGGGCCTCAGCCCAGGCCCCACCCCTGACCTGGTCTCCTTGTCTGGCAGATTACCTAGTGAGCAGGGCCCAGGCCGCCCTGGATGCGGTGAGCGCCCTGGAGAAGGGCCATGCCCAGTACCTGACCTCCAGGGCAGGTGAGTGCCACATGCATGGGACAGGGCAGAGGCTGCAGGCCGTGGTGCCCACCGGCCATTGCCGCCTGCGAGGAGCCACACCCTGGAGCCCACCCACCCTGCGGGCCTGGGGTCCCACAGACCCCGGTTTGATTCCTGCTCTGCTGCTTTGTAGCTGTGTGCCCTGGGCCTGCCCCGCTCCCCGCTGCGCTCTGGGAGCTGGGCTGCTGGGGCCCTTGGGGCTCTTGGGCGGGGAGGCAGTACCAGGCCTCGCTCCGAGGCAGCAGTGTTAGGGTGTGTCGTCCTCCCCGAGCAGACGCCTCCGGCCTCGTGGCGGCCCTGACCCGGTTCTCGCACCTGACTGCGGACACCATCGTCCATGGCAGCGCCACCTCCCACCTGGCCCCCACCGACCCTGCTGACCGTAAGTGGGCCCCAGGCTCGCGTCACATGTGGTCCTTGTGGACCTGGGAAGGGGGCGGCTGCAGAGAGGTCCTGGCGTCAGGCCGGGCCAGGGTCGTCCAGGGCTCCCCCCTTACAGCCCTCTTCCCGCCCCAGGCCTGATCGACACTTGCAGGGAGTGTGGGGCCCGGGCGCTGGAGCTCATGGGGCAGCTGCAGGAACAGCAGGCCCTGCTGCAGGCCCGGCCTGGCCTGGTGCGGACCCCCCTGCAGGGCATCCTCCAGCTGGGCCAGGTGAGGCGGGCAGCGGAGCGTGGGCCAGGAGGAGGGCGGTGGGGCCGGGGTCCCGTTTCTCCATATCTCCTTCCAGCTTGGGCTGAGCAGGGGCTCAAGTGCAGGGCCTGCCACTGCGGCGCACAGGTTGGGGAAAGAGCACTGCCCGTCTGGCCCCCAGGCTCTGTGGGGCAGCCAGGGCGGAATCCATCCACCCTGCCTGACTCCCGGATGCCTCGTCCCCCAGGAGCTGAAGCCTAAGAGCCTGGACGTGCGTGAGGAGGAGCTCGGGGCTATGGTGGACAAGGAGATGGCGGCCACATCCGCGGCCATCGAGGATGCCGTGCGGAAGATCGAGGTGAGGACTCCTGGGGGCAGGAGTCCCGGGTGCGCCTCCCTCTGCGGGAGGGCCAGATGGCCTCTGCAGGTCAGAGGCGAGGGGGCGGCTGAGGCGCTGTGGCTGATGAGGTGGTAGGGGCTGACCAGCACCAGTGCCCCCCTTCGTCGCATGCTGCCCTCCTCCCAGCCCACTCAAAGCTCTTGTCGTCGGGTGTAGGACATGATGAACCAGGCCCGCCATGCCAGCTCTGGGGTGAAGCTGGAGGTGAACGAGAGGTGAGCCCCACTTGTGCCTCCCGGTCTCCCCGGGGCGGGTTCTTCAGTTTTCCCGGATCTGGGGAGGTGGGTTCTGCCCCTCTGACTGCTTAGCCCTCCAGTAAGAAGGGCTGGGAACTGGCAGAGCACACCCTGCCCTGTGGGCCCACCTGCTGCGTGCCCACGAGGCCGCAGCTCCCTGGCTCTGCGGCTCCCCGGCTCCCCGTGGCTTCCAGGGCCACAGTGCAGACCCTTTTCACTCGTTCCCCATTCCTCCTGCTCCTCCCAGGATCCTCAACTCCTGCACGGATTTGATGAAGGTGAGTGGCCGGCTGAGACCCAGGCTGGGTGGGCTCTGTACCTGGCAGGGCCGCCCAAGGGTGACTTGTGTCTTGATCTTGGCAGGCCATCCGGCTCCTGGTGACAACATCCACCAGCCTGCAGAAGGAGATCGTGGAGAGTGGCAGGGTGAGCTGGGCTGCTGGTGGGATGGGGCATCCCTGGCTGGGCCAGGTGGGGCCCCCTCCTTAGTGGGCAGGCTGCACAGCTGGGCCATCGAGGACAGATTCCTGCAAGGGGCCTGACCCCAGAGCCCTCTTTGTCCCAAATCTCCCCGTGGTTTAAGATTCCCCCCAGGGCTCCTTTTAGGCGTGAAACCCCTGAAGCGTGCAGAGTGGCAGCAGCAGGCCCTCCCCCAGGGCCTGCAGCATGCCTGGGAACCACAGCCCAGGGGTGTGCCCCTGTGGCTGGGTGAGGGGAGAGGGAGAAGGGCTCGCCCCTGGGGATCTGGTGTCCCCCTGGTGACATCCTTGACTGGTCCGCCCTGTCATCCTGTCACCACTAGGGGGCAGCCACGCAGCAGGAATTTTATGCCAAGAACTCGAGGTGGACGGAAGGCCTGATCTCTGCCTCCAAGGCGGTGGGCTGGGGAGCCACCCAACTGGTGTATGTTGCCCCAGGTCTGGGGGTGGGGTGGAGGGGGCAGGGTGGGGGTGCTCAGGGTTTGGGGAGGGTGCGTGGGGGTGCCTGGCTGTCCAGGGGGTCGGAGACCCAGGCCCCACCCGTTCTGCCCCCAGGGAGTCAGCGGACAAAGTGGTGCTGCACACAGGCAAGTACGAGGAGCTCATCGTCTGCTCGCACGAGATCGCAGCCAGCACGGCCCAGCTGGTGGCGGCCTCCAAGGTGAGGCTCCTCGGCCTCCCCGGGAGGGAGACCGCGGGGCAGTGGTGCACGCGGTGGGCCGGTCCCTGAGCCGTCCCCGCGCCACCCACGCCCCCAGGTGAAGGCCGACAAGCACAGCCCCCACCTCAGTCGCCTGCAGGAGTGCTCGCGCACCGTCAATGAGATGGCCGCCAACGTGGTGGCCTCCACCAAGTCGGGCCAGGAGCAGGTCGAAAACAGAGGTGGGCACTGGTGTCCCCATGGGGTGGGGCGGGGGTGGGGAAGGCACGCAGACACTGACCCACCTGGCTCTGCCCGCAGACACCATGGACTTCTCCGGCCTCTCCCTCATCAAGCTGAAGAAGCAGGAGATGGAGACCCAGGTAGCTGCCCTCCCGACCCCCTTCCTGTCCCGTTCTGCACCCCCCTACTCCTGTGCAGTCCCCTCTCCCTGGGGCAAGGCCCAGCCTGCTGAGCTGCTGTACGGGGCTGCAGGTGCGGGCCCTGGAGCTGGAGAAGACGCTGGAGGTGGAGCGTGTGCGGCTCGGGGAGCTGCGGAGGCAGCACTACCTGCTGGCTGGGGCTGTGGGGACACCAGGCGAGGAGGAGCCCAGCCAGCCCAGTGCCACCCCCCGCAGCGGGACCAAGAAGCCGCCCTTGGCCCAGAAGCCCACTGTGGCCCCAAGGCAGGACCACCAGGTGCCCAGCCAGTGGGGGGGGGGGGCGGTGATGGGAGGGGCCCTGGGGTGCTGGCCCTTGGGGACAGACACCACTGACCGGGGGGAGCAGACACATTGCCCAGCATCCCAGGGAGCACGGCAGGGGCCCAGGGCTCATCCCACGTGAGGTGCGGGGGGCCCTGACCCAGGGTGTGTTCTGCACTCCCGGCCGTGGCCACTGAGCCCCTCACCTTTGACTCTTGCAGCTCGACAAGAAGGATGGAAGCTACGCAGCTCAAGTCGTGAACTAAGCCCCCTCCAAGGGGTCCGGCAGGGAGGCTGACGGGAGACCTGGGCCTCATGGCTGAGGTGCCTCAGAGGCCCGGCCGCCCCCCAGGTGCCCAAGCCCCTGGCCCCCAGCCCTCACTGAGGGCTGACCACACGCCCAGGACTGACCGAGGCTGTCCTCCTGGACGAGAGCCTGTTTATCTGCAACAGGGACCGCTGAGAGCAGCCAGGCCCTGGTGGCCTGAGACACAACTCCTCGGGAAATACACAGAGCGTTTCGAATATTTTGAGCTAGACCTTTTGTGAGTTTGTGTTCAGCACACCGGAAGGCAGGGCCGCTCCCTGCCCTCTGGACCTGCGGTCTGAGGTTAGAGATGAAGGGCAGAGTCCGTGCTGGCTGCTGGGGACGGGTGAGAGGTCACTTATTTGTAGCCCTCTTGGGGCGTGGGCTCCAGGGAGACAGGACTGGTGTGGCCCCAGGCAAAGCAGGATCGGGCCTCGCCCTAGGGTGTCACTGATGCCTAGGGAGTGCCGAGCACAGGGAGGTGACCTTTACCTGGGAGAGGTGGGCCCCGCGCCCACCGGGCACAGGTGCTGCCACCCTCCTGGAGTCTGCGGTGAGCCTCCTCCTTCCTGTTCTTCGCTCCCCGGATCTGCCAGCCCTGCCCGGGAGCCCTCTCCCCTTGCCCACCGCCTTCCTCCCTGTGCCGCCCCCACCCCTGGGAGGCTTCCAGCCTTCTGGGAGGCCTCCCCACCCCAGCCACAAAAGGCCCAGAAGCAGGAGCCGCCTGCCCACTCTGTGGATCAAAAGTACCTCCGGCTCCCCGGGAAGGGGCGTGTTTGGATGAACGTGCTCCCCCACCGCCCCCTCGTCCTGGGAAAGGGGGAGACCCCGGGTCTGCGTGTAGTCCCCTTGTGTTGACGGTCCTCCTGGCAATAAACGCACTGACCGATGTCACCCTTGGCCCCGTGAGGAGCCGCGCCTGGTGCTTCACCTCTGCAGCCAGGACGCTCGGCGGGGAAGGGGCCCACTGTCTGTACAGTGGCGCACTGGGGCTACAGAAAGCCTTGCTGGTGCTTTTTCTGCCAAGAAGTGTCCGGCTTGTTTCCCAAGGGGAGGGCTGTGACTCTGGGGCGCCTGTTTGCCCCAGCCAGAGGCCCCTACCCTAGCGCTGTGGGAAGCTGTACCCCTTTCAGAAAGGGAGGGGTGAGGCCGATTCCTGGCAGTTAAGACTTTCACCTGAATGTCACACGTCTGAGCACGGTGGCAAGCCTGACTCCTGGCTGCAGCTGACTGTAGTGGCAACACGGAGTCGGAGTCTTTAGGGAACTTACCGGGCGCCGAGGCTCCTCAGAGCGCAGTGGGCTGCACCGCACCCACCTTCCCCAGCAGCACCCTGGGCACAGCCTTGGCCGGCTGCCTCAGAAACCGCGCCCTCCCTGCTGGTCGCCAGCACTTGGGGAACCCAAGGACGATGCAGGTCGGGGGAGAAGCAGGTCACCTTGGGTGGCTCCTGCCCTGTGGCCTCCTGCAAGCATCCCGCTCTGGGGCTGTGGTTTCCTGACCATGAGGTGGGGCCCCGCCGCCTCCAGGGTGGTTGGCCTCCAGGGTGGTTGGCGAGGGGCGGATGAGGTCAGGTGAGAAAGGGCTCCTTGAGCTGGAAGGGCACGGGGAGGGAGCAGCGTCTGCTCGTCTGCTAGAGAGACGGTTTCAGCCAACAGACCGACGCACCTGGTTCTTGCACCAAATCCAAACCAGTGCAGAAGCATGTGCGCTGACTACACTCACGACCCCAGCGGACACACCTTTCCATGGAGCCCCCATCAGTGAGCACACTATCTACCGCTGGGGCTGGGGCTGGGGCTTCCTGGACGGGTCCTGAGCAGCGTGGCCCAGAGGAGGGGGGAGAGCTCAGATGGGGCTGTGAGGAGCCAAGCGCACTTCCAGCCCCCTGGGGGTAGACTACAGATCTGCCTGTAAGCTTCCTAGCAGCCACTGGGAAAAGACAAAACTGTCAGACATTCTTGTAAACAAAAGCAAGTTGCTTTCTCAGCAGAAGCCCCCCACCCCAACAGGAAAACCAGAGCGTCTGGACACCCTCAGCACCCTGAAAGGAACGCGGCCATCTGTTTTGAGCAGACAGCGACGGGGAAGCTTCCGCAGGGCGGCTCCAGCCTCGTGCTCCTGAGAGCTCCTCCCGGGGGCACAGAAGCCGCGGCCCAGCTCAGCTGGGGGCCGCGGCCCGAGGTTCCCCTTTCCACCCTCCAGCAGCACGCGATGCTGCCACGGGTCCTCTCTGAACACCTGTGGGCGAGCCTCCGGAGCAGAAGGCCAGCCACTGGATCTAGTCTACCTGAAATCAGCAGAGAACGTCCTCACCAGAGCTCCCATTGGCTGGCCTGAACCCAAAGGGCACCCTGAGTGCCCTGCTCTGAGGTGCTGGCAGGGCAGCCCAGACCCCAAAGGCACCTTCTGGGAGGAGGGAACGTGCTATCTTCTTGTACCTTGAGAAGCTGATTAAAAAACAACGCTGCTGTGAGGGCTGGGGCTCCTGGGCCAGGCGGACACCTCAGCACCTCCATGGCCTTCCGTGTCTGAACTTCAACCACCTTACTGGTCCGCTTCACTGTCGGAACGCTGACTGCTGAGACGCCAGAACCAGACACATCGCAAGGCTCCCCAGGCAAATGAAGGGTGGGCTGTTCTTAACAATTCTCTATTTATTAAAAAGGATCTTACAGCTTTACAGCCACAGCTCAGATGTGGCCCTGGAGAGACGGCGAGGCCAGCTTGGTGGCCCCTTCCCCCCATCAACACCAACTGAGCTCACGTGTTTGGCTGTGCCCCTGGCAGGGGGCGGGCACCCCCAACAGCGGGGTGGACGGCAGAGGTACGGGGTGGCGGCACCACTCTCGAGGTTCAGACATGGCAGGCCCACCTGATTGGCAGGGCAGGAAGTCGACCTGTACAGTTGTTCTCTTAAAAACAGTTAATGATACAGCAGAGTTCAAGTCCAGGAGGAGAAATGTACAGTCATCCAGGACAAAGGGTGGTGGCTTTGCCCACGGCCTGCTGTGCCAGACCCGTCTGAGCGCTGCCTGGATTCTGTCCTCTGGGCTGTGGCCTGCTGGCGAGTCATGGGTCCGAGTTCCACCACTCAGCACGGCTTTTTCCATCAGCAGGTGGAGGGGGGCACCACCACCCCCAACTCCCTGCCCCAGCTGGGCCCTGGGAGCCCGGCACACATGGCACATGCAGACGAGCGCCCGGGGGGCGGGAGAAGCCGGGGTGCGGCCAGGGCCTCAGAGCTCGTCGGCCCCCCTCCACGCCGAGGGGCTGCTGGCGGCCGTCGCACCCCTGCCCCACGCCCAGCCAGAGGCAGAGAATATTGGCTACGAGTAAGTATCCTGGTTCAAGCTGGGTGGACTTTCCTGCCACCTGCAACACGACAAGGAATGGATGCAGACGAGACCCCCGGCCTGGCCGGCCCCCCAGGCCCCGGGTGAAGCTAAGGCACAGCACGGGCACAGCACGGCCCGCAGGCGCGACCGTGCGCTGCTTGCACCAAACGACACTGCGTCACTTCACCTGCATCTCAACCTGCGCAGAACTGGATGTGCATTTTTCCGAAAGTTTCCCTGAATGGTCTTGTGAGTGTCCAAAAAAAACGTTTTCTTCCCCAATATAAAACAGGAAAAGTACACACGTAGTAAAAACACCGGAGGAGTAGGTCTTCACAGAAGCCTGGGCTGGCTCGAGGAGGAGCAGCAGCTGGGGACGGCCTCCGTGTGCCAAGCCCAGCTCCCACCCGCCTCCTCACCCGGCCATGACTCGCTGGCCTCTGGACGTGGCTGGGGGCCAAGTGCAAACTCTGTGGGCGGCTGTGAAGCGTCCAGGGTCGGGGAGGGAGGGACTGGGAGGACCGCCCGCCCCACGCAGGTCCAGGGAGCACCTTCCGGGCTGGCTCACCCGACCAACCCCCACTGGCGGCTGCAGTGGATGGCGGGCTGGGATGCACAGAACCGTCTTGAAAATAAAGAAGAAATGATGAACCGTGCTTATTAAATAAAGTTGCAACAGGAAGACGATGATCCTACGTGGGAACAGAGGGGGGGGAGGCTTTTTTCCCCCAAACTCAGGGGCTCATCAACACAGAACAAGGAACCATACTGAGCACACACACCAGCTCGACCACACCCACGCCCGGCCGAGCCCTCGCACACAGCTGCCTCGGTGTCCAGAACCAGGGCTCTACGTCTATCGCCACTGACCTACGGCTCTAAAACCAGCCGGACGCCCTGCCCTGGGCACCAGAGACCCTGGCAAAGCAGCCGGTGCCCACAGTCTCCATCTGTGTGTGTGGAGCCCCGGCCGGCAGGCAGCGAGGGAGCCTCCCGGGGAGGACAAGGGCCGCTCACTGGAGGATGAAGCCTGGCTGGTGCGGGGGCAGCCGGGGCGGGGGTCTCTGGGGCAGCGCTGGCGGGTACGGTGGTGACACAAACTGCTGCGTGGAGAAGCCCTGCTGGGCAGGGAGGCCCCCTCGGGGGGGCAGGGGCGGGCACTGCGCGACCGGGTATGGGAGGGCCTGTCCTGAGCCCATGGCGGCGGTGAACGGCGTGGCTAAGCGTCCTGCAGGCACCGGAGGCGGTAGGGGTGGCATGCGCCGAGGAACCACGGAGGGGGGCCCACTGGCCTCCGGGGCAGGGTAGGGCAGGGGGGCGGCGGGGGCTGGCTCGGGCACCCTGGGTGGCAGCGGGGCGGGCGCGGGGACCTGCGGCAGTCTCTGCCCCTTCAGCACCATCTCCTGGAGCTTCTCGATTTTAACCCTTCGCATGTGGGCCAGCTTCCGCTTGCTCTGATAGACGTCGATGAAAGAATCCAGAGGGAGTTCTCCATCGAGAAACTTCTCGGCCATGTTCTGAAGGAGCAGGAGAAACTCGGTCATGGGCCGGGCGGGTCAGCCGTTAGGGGAGGAAGACCCACTCACAGACCGGGGCAAGGGGAGACGGGGCGAGCTTCCTCCCCACAACCGTCCCCTCCTCACTGCAGACCGTGGCCCACCCAGGACACGGGCCAAGAAGAGAGGAGGGCCGGTCCTATCCACCTCCCGAACTGCAAACTGGACGGGCAGCAGGCCCTGCGAGAGCAGCCTTCAGGCGACGGGGCCCAAGACCTGCGTTTCCTTCCCTCCGCTGGCTGCGACCTGACACGCTCGCCCCAAGCAGGCCGGCGGGACAGGAACCTGCTCGTGCCCACGAGGGCCACCCTGCCCAGTGGGTCATCAGACCACACGGCCCAGTTTGGCACCGTGCTGCCCGCCCCAGTGTGCCACAGCGGCTCAACTTTTGACCCCGATTCGTTTCCTTATCACTGAGCAGGCTCGAGCTTCAGGTACTCGGCGGGCCGTGCCCACAGGCTCCGCCCAGCCAGCTGACTCGGACAGATGGTAACTCAGCCGCCAGCACCCACAGGCCAGGTGCTGAGTCTCAGTGCAGCACGCGCCCCTCACGGGAAGACCTGGCCGCCCCGCTGCTCCCCTGGACCCCTGCCCGGTGCGCTCCTCAGCCCACAGGCCTGCCTGCCCCAACCTGGGGTGTCCCCCGGGGCTGCCAGTTACCTCGGTATCTTCCTCAATCTTGGCCCCTTCCGCCTGCAGGAGCGCTAAGAGGGTCTCCAAGGAAGCGCTGCTGGACTGTTTATCTGGAAGAAGCAGGAGGCACGATGGGGTCAGGGGGCACCAGCACCCCATCAGAGATCACCTCGGCCCCCAGCCCCTTGGAGCGACACGCCCCACCCCATGCCCTCAAAGAAAGAGTGCACTTTAGCTGGAGAGGAGACGGGAGGAGCACCTAGTGAGCGGACTCTCCAAGAAGCAGAAGGGAACGCGGGAACATGCAGGAGAGGAAGGAGGGCACGCAACCAGCGGGGTCGGTGGAGGGGGGGGGCTCTGTGCCCGAGCTAGAGCAGCCATGTCACCACCCACCCCAAGATAAGCCTGCAACCACCCTGTTACTTCCTTAGGATTTCTGAAGGATGATTTACATAAACACCTAAAGTAGACACATCTCCAGTGTATGTGTATAAACCGCCCCCCAACCCAGACTGAGACAGAACGTCTGCAGAGGCTCCAGCCCTGCTCCCAGAGGTGCTGCCGTCCACTCCCCAGGAACGCTGCCTGGTTCTGAGCTTCACCCAAGTGGACTCACACAGGGTGCTCTGTGCTGGCCTCTCTCGCTCAACATGTCTCTCAGACCATCCATGTGGCGGCACGAATGGGTAGCTCGTGCCTTTTGACGCCGTGTGGCACGAAAAGCTGCGTATCACGACTTACCCATCAGTCCAGAGATGGGTGTTTAGACTGCATCCAAATTTAGCTCTTACAAATAAAGCTACAACGAGCCCTCTTGCATGTATCTCTTGGTAGACGTGAACATCCGCTTTTGTGGGGGAGACGCCCACCAGTGAGACAGGAATCAGAGCGCGCGGCTCCACTGCACTCCAGGTGCTGACAAACAGCATCTCCAGTTCTCAGTCCTCCCAGCAACGCAAGAGCCCCGCGTGCCCGCCAGCACCACCGTTACCAGTCTTTTCGCCTCTGCTCAGTCTGGTCAGGCGTGTTACAGCACACGTTTTTTACAGTTACAGAGATACAGGGACCACGGTATTGGACGGTACTGAAACGTGACTGCAGAGAGTGATTTTTAGCCTTCTCTTTCTATCCGGCCACGCTGCACAATACATGGGGTCTTAGTTCCCTGCTCAGGACCTGAACCTGGGGCCGTGGCAGCGGAAGCACCACGTCCTAACGCTGCCCCACCAGCCAAGGCCCTTTTTAACCTTCTGTGAATCTCAGAGTTCCCTGGAAAGCTACTTAGGCCTCAATGCTAGTCAACTCCTGCGTCACTTCATAATGGCTGCAAATTAAAGTGTGACATTAAAATAAAGTATCCCAGTGATCAATCTCTTTCAGCATTAACTGTGAGGGCCCAACCTCACAGGATAAAACATAAGTTGCATTATCATAATTCAGAATATTGCTTTTCCTATGCTGTTTGGAAAAGGTGCAATCTTGTTGAAAAGGCAATCAAGTCTCTTTCTCTAAACTGGTGACACAATCCTATATACAGATGGTTTTTGGCAGCAGTGATCACTGTCTTAATCTGAAATTGTTCCCTAAATAACATTTCTTTCCTGGTTAGTGAAACAGCTTGAAAATGTACCCTTGCATCAGCTCCTTATTCTTGAAAGATCACCCTAAAAGAGTTACCTAGCTTGGTCTTCTTTATCTGATAGGCTTCAAAGAGCACCTGGAGTTCCTGGTATTTCTGGGTCAAACGAGCCTTCCGAGAGTCCAGCTGGGGCTGGTAGAGGAGGTTTCCTTCTGCCAGGCTCCGGTTGCTGGCCAGCGTCATCTCCTTGTTGAGCTGAACGTTCTGTGTCTGAAAGGACCATGCAGGGTGATGAGAAGCAGCGTGTTAACCCCCGAGCGCCATCCCCAGGGCCATGGCACCAAGAGTGTATGTTTGGCTGGGCGGCTGCCCCCACCCCACCTCCAGCCCCAATCTTGAACACTGCTGTCTGTTCTTAAAGAGCAAGGCCATTTCCTCTCCCTCTGGCCCACAGGCTGGGCTTTGTCCTGGGACCTGCGAGGCTTTCGTGCCCAGAGCTTTGCTGTGACCAGAATTCCTTACTGCTGCCACTGTGCTCTTAGAAGTGACTGGCTCTAAACATTCAGAGCTAGGCTTTTCTTAAACAAGCTGCTGCGCTAGAGAAGTGGAAGAATCACGTCTTATCAGAGGAGGACTGGCATGGTGTCAGTTCAGGCTTATCACCAGGATCCGAGACCAAACCTGAAAGCCCGAGACCCCGGGAAGGAGCCCGCTCAGGGACCGTGTTCTACTCCGTCCCCACGCCCACCGCGTCTGAGCAGAGGCCGGGCTCCTGGTCACTGGTGCACCACTGCCGCTGGCCCAGAGACGGGGGCAGGGGATTTATCCGCCCAGGGGTTCTGGGCATCCAGGGGGCGACGGACTGTCTGGGGGTGGAGAAGCCCAGCTGGACCTCAGTGAGAGGGGTAGTGGGAAGTCTGAGAAAAGGTGAGGAAGTCCTAAGGAAACATAACCCAAAAGTGCACCTGAATAAAAAGGCAAAAATGCAGCGTCATGCGTCTAGTCCAGTTCCCTTTCCCCTCGCTCGCTGGGCGGTCCTCCACGGCCCGCAGCCCCCTCGCTCCTGGAGGTGAAGACTACTCCTTTGCCCCGACCTCGCTCAGAAGTGCTCCTTCAGCCCCACACCAGCCATCCCGTGGTCCACCCCGTAGTAATACTGTCTACACCCCACCCTACCCCACCCCACCCAGGCTATTTTCGCTGCTACTTCCTTCCTCCTGCTCCTCTGACTGTAGATTCCTCGCTGCCTTGCCTCGGCTCTGACCCTCCCCCTCCAGCCATACCGTTTGGTGCTTGTGTACAGTTCTTAACACGGACGTGTGTGCACACACGCGCACACACACACGTGTGAGAACAAAGAAAGATCTTGGGAGGCCCTGACCACTGAGGGGTGGGGGGGGATGATCCTCTCCTTCAGTTCAGTCACTCAGTTGTGCCCGACTCTCTGCAACCCCATGGACTGCAGCACGCCAGGCTTCCCTGTCCATCACCAACTCCCAGAGTTTACTCAAACTCAAGTCAATCAAGTTGGTGATGACATCCAACCATCTCATTCTCTGTCGTCCCTTTCTCCTCCTGTCTTCAATCTTTCCCAGCATTTTCCCCAGATTCTCTCCTTTGCAGACACCTAATCTGCATCTCTCCACCTAGATCACTTCATGGCAAATAGATGGAGAAAAAATGGAAACAGGGAGACTTTATTTTCTTGGGATCCAAAATCACTGCAGATGGTCTGCAGCCATGAAATTAAAACATGCTTGCTCCTTGGAAGAAAAGCTATGACAAACCTAGATAGCATATTAAAAAGCAGAGACATTACTTTACCAACAAAGGTCCCTACAGTCAAAGCTATGGTTTTTCCATGTATGGATGTGACAGTTGGACCATAAAGAAAGCTAAGCTGCCGAAGAATTGATGCTTTTGAACTGTGGTGTTGGAGAAGACTCTTGAGGGTCCCTCAGACTGCAAGGAGATCCAACCAGTCCATCCTTAAGGAAATCAATCCTGAATATTCATTGGAAGGACTGATGCTGAAACTCCAATACTTTGGCCATCTGATGAGAAGAAGTGACTCATTGGAAAAGACCCTGATCCTGGGAAAGATTGAAGGTGGGAAGAGAAGGGGACAACAGAGGATGAGATGGTTGGATGGCATCACCAACTTGATGGACAAGAGTTTGAGCAAAAGCTCCAGGAGTTGCTGATGGACAGGGAAGCCTGGCATGCTGCAGTCCATGGGGTTGCAAAGAGTCGGACACAACTGAGTGACTGATCCACCTGGATGACAGGGCAGGGCCCTCAAGATTAGGCTCAATTTAAAGCAGAATTTAATTTAAAGTAGAAAATTAAGCCTATAGCTTAATATAGTTCAACACTATAAATCTGTGCAGTAGAAACACTCTCCTCTCTTGCTGCTGTTTTTAGCCAGCAAGGAAAATGGGGGCTGGCAAGACAACCGGGGGAAACAGAGACTCCAGTCTTGAAGGGCACAAACAAAACTTTGCCCACACCAAGACCCAGAGGAAAGGAGCAGTGACCCCTACAGGAGACTGAGCCAAAACTGCCTGCTAGAGCTGGAGCCCCTGGAGGCGGCTTGGCAGGGGCTCCATGGGGACGGGGGCACTGGAGGGTCCCCCTCGGCGTAAACCCTCTTGGAATTCACCATCAACCCCACCATAAAGCCTGGAGACCCCAGGGCTGGGTGGCTTCAGGCCAAACAACTAGCAGGGAGGGAATGCAGCCACACCCATCAGCAGAAAACTGGATTAAAGCTTTACTGAGCAAGGCCCTGCCCACCAAAGCAAGACCCAGTTTTTCCCATCACCAGTCCCTCCCATCAAGAAGCTTACACAAGCCTCTTAGCCTTATTCATCAAAGGGCAGACAGAAGAAGCGAGAAAAAGCACAGTCTCAGAGTGCCTAAAACAAGCCCTGTTATAGAAGGTTAATCATGATGAAAAAGCAGAAAGTGATGTCTGAGATGAAGGGACAAGATAAAATCTAAGAAAAACAACTAAATGAGGTGGAAATAGGCAACCTTCCAGAAAAAGAATTCAGAATAATGATAGTGAAGATGATCCAGGATCTCAGGAAAAGAATGGAGGCAAATATTGAGAAGATGCAAGAAGTGTTTACCAAAGACCTGCAAGAACTAAAGAACAAACAGAGCTGAATACTACACTAGAAGGAATCAACGGCATAATAACTGAGGCAGAAGAATGGATAAATGACCTGGAGGACAGAATCATGGAGATCACTGTCACAGCCGAGAATACAGAAAAAAGGATGATAAGAAATGAAGACAGCCTAAGAAACCTCTGGGACATTAAACGCACCAACATTCACATTATAGGGGTCCCAGAAGGAGGAGAGAAAGAGAAAGGAGCCGAGAAAATACTTGAAGAGATAATAGCTGAAAACTTCCTGAACATGGGAAAGGGCTTCCTCAACCAAGTCCAGGAGGTACAGAGTCCCAGGAAGGATAAACCCAAGAAGGAACACCCTGAGACATATGGTAATCAAACTGACAAAAATTAAAAGACAGAGATAAAATATTAAAAGCAACAAGGGGAAAATGACAAATAACAAGGGAACTCCCATCAGGCTATCAGCTGACTTCTCAACAGAAACTGCACCCAGAAGGGAATGGCGTGACATATCTAAAGTAATGAAAGGGGAAAACCTACAACCAAGAATACTCTACCCAGCAAGACTTGCATTCAGATTTGATGGAGAAATCAAAAGCTTTCCAGACAAGCAAAAGTTAGAGAATTCAGCACCACCAAACCAGCTTTACAACAAATGCTAAAGGAACTTCTCTAGGCAAGAAACACAAGAGAAGGCAAAGACCTACAGAAAATAAACCTAAAACAATTAAGAAAATAGTAATAGGATCATACATATTGATAATTACCTTAAATGTAAATGGATTAAATACACCAACCAAAAGACACAGACTGCTGGGTGGATGAAAATATGGATGTATGCACTTCCACTTTCCACATCGCTGCCTGACCCCACAAATTGTATATAATTATTTTATATTGTTAATCATGTTCCCATTATGGCTTGCAATTGTAATTATCTTTTATTGTTTGTTTGGCTATTGATTGTGAAAACTGATGAACACCTTTTACTATTGTGATTATATAACTATTACTCACTTAATACCATTGTATCATGACTGGTCAATATTAAAAATAACAGAACTCTATATATCACCAAAACTAGGATCCAACAGAAAGCCTGTAATCACTTTTTAAAATCCAGATGCATATCAGAATCATCTTGAAATTTTCTGGAAAATTAAAATACTCAGGTATTGCTTTTTTTTTCCTCCAGAGCTCCAGATATGTTTCTAATGAGCAGTCATGTTTAAAAACACCCAGAATACATGATGATCTTTTACTTTTATCTAGTTTGTTTCACTTTTTCTGTTTCATATTCAGTACTCCCATATCATTTAGTTTATGTTTTCCAATTTCTCCATCTCTTTTTTTTTTTTGATGATCTTTCTTAAGCCTTTATCAAGAGCAGTAGAAAAGCTTTTGTATACATATCAGTTCAGTTCAGTTCTGTCGCTCAGTCGTGTCCGACTCTTTGCGACCCCATGAATTGCAGCACGCCAGGCCTCCCTGTCCATCGCCAACTCCCGGAGTTCACTCAGACTCATGTACAACAAGTCAGTGATGCCATCCAACCATCACATCCTCTGTTGTCCCCTTCTCCTCCTGTCCCCAATCCCTCCCAGCATCAAGAGTCTTTTCCAATGAGTCAACTCTTCGCATGAGGTGGCCAAAGTACCGGAGTTTCAGCTTTAGCATCATTCCTTCCAAAGAACATCCAGGACTGATCTCCTTTTAGAATGGACTGGTTGGATCTCCTTGCAGTCCAAGGGACTCTCAAGAGTCTTCTCCAACACCACAGTTCAAAAGCATCAATTCTTCGGCGCTCAGCCTTCTTCACAGTCCAACTCTCACATCCATACATGACCACTGGAAAAACCATAGCCTTGACTAGATGGACCTTTGTTGGCAAAGTAATGTCTCTGCTTTTCAATATGCTATCTAGGTTGGTCATAACTTTCCTTCCAAGGAGTAAGTGTCTTTTAATTTCATGGCTGCAGTCACCATCTGCAGTGATTTTGGAGCCCAGAAAAATAAAGTCTGACACTTTCCCCATCTATTTCCCACGAAGTGATGGGACCAGATGCCATGATCTTCGTTTTCTGAATGTTGAGCTTTAAGCCAACTTTTTCACTCTCCACTTTCACCTTCATCAAGAGGCTTTTTTAGTTCCTCTTTACTTTCTGCCATAAGGGTGGTGTCATCTGCATATCTGATGTATACATATAAATATGTATAATACATATATTTTAGAAAACTTACGAATTTTTGCCTAACTAAAAAAATTATGGCATTTTGATTCCACTTGTTTGACTTAGTATGAATAGACTGCTAGATTTTTGATTAAAACACAGATATGCAACAAGCAACAAAGGTTCACTGTGCAACACAGGGAACTACAGTCGCTATCTTGTAATAACCTCTGATGGAAAATAATTTCAGAAATATCGTATGTGTATTTATGTAACTGAATCACCTTGCTGTGCACCTGAAACACTGTAAGCCAACTGTACTTCAATAAAATACATTTTTTAAAAAACAAAACAAAAATAAACCACTGTACACCCTGGAAAACAGCTCAGAAACCCCTTTTAAACAAAATAGGCAACTACCACACCATCCAGAAGTTGTGTGCTTTGGCATTTATTCCAGAAAGGTGAAAGTTTATGTTCACAAAAAAACCCTACACATCAGTGACCAGAATGGCCTGCTACATAATCAAAACCTTGACGCCACCCAGGTGTCCTTCAGCAGGCGAAGGGCTTCATCACAGCCGCCACTCACAGCAGGAGCGGGGCGCAGCCCTGGGAGAGGACAAGCTGCCGAGACACATGGACGCCCGGGTGAAGACCCGCGCCACTCGGCCGAGCAGGGGGAAATACAACTCACAGGGGCGCAGACTCCGTGATTCAGTGCATACAACACTTCCTGAAATGACAGAACTACAGAAACGGAGACTGATTCACGGCTAGGGGGAGGGACGCAGCTGTCAGAGGCAGCAGGAAGCTCCTCATGGCCGTGGTTCCCTGCTCTGTTATCAGTGTCAAAAGCCTGGTTTGCTGTCACTGGGGGAACCTGGGTGAAAGGGCGCACAGGATCTCTGTGTTATCTCTTACAACTGCACGTGAATCTACAATCACCTCTCAATTTAAAGTGTGGAAGGGAAGTGAAAGTGAAGTGGCTCAGTCGTGTCCGATTCTTTGCGACCCCATGGACTATAGCCTACCAGGCTCCTCCGTCCATTGGATTTTCCAGGCAAGAGTACTAGAGTGGGGTGCCATTCCCTTCTCCAGGAGATCTTCCCGACCCAGGGATTGAACCGGGGTCTCCAGCATTGTAGGCAGATGCTTTACCATCTGAGCCACCACGGAAGTCCAAATTTAAAGTTTCAGTTCAATTCAGTCGCTCAGTCGTGTCTGACTCTTTGCGACCCCAAGAACTGCAGCATGCCAGGCCTCCCTGCCCATCACCAACTCCCGGAGTTCACTCAGACTCATGTCCATCAAGTCAGTGATGCCATCCAGCCATCTCATCCTCTGTCATCCCCTTCTCCTCCTGTCCCCAATCCCTCCCAGCATCAGGGTCTTTTCCAATGAGTCAACTCTTCGCATGAGGTGGCCAAAGTACTGGAGTTTCAGCTTTAGCATCATTCCTTCCAAAGAAATCCCAGGGCTCATCTCCTTCAGAATGGACTGCTTGGATCTCCTTGCAGTCCAAGGGACTCTCAAGAGGCTTCTCCAACACCACAGTTCAAAAGCATCAATTCTTCGGCACTCAACTTTCTTCACAGTCCAACTCTCACATCCATACATGACCACTGGAAAAACCATAGCCTTGACTAGATGGACCTTTGTTGGCAAAGTAATGTCTCTGCTTTTCAATATGCTATCTAGGTTGGTCATAACTTTCCTTCCAAGGAGTAAGTGTCTTTTAATTTCATGGCTGCAGTCACCATCTGCAGTAATTTTGGAGCCCCGAAAAATAAAGTCTGACATTGTTTCCACTGTTTCCCCATCTATAGGGGCTTCCCTAGTGGTCCAGGGTAAGAATCCGCCGGCCAGTGCAGGGGACATGGGTTCAATCCCTGGTCTGGGAAGATCCCACATGCTGCAAAGCAACCAAGCCTGTGTGCCACAACTACTGAGCCCAAGCTCCAGAGCCCATGTGCCGCGATGACTGAGCATGCCTACCCTGGAGCCTGGGCTCGGCAGCTAGAGAAACCACAGCAACGAGAGAGTAGCCCCTGCTCACCGCAACTAGAGAAAGCCCAAGTGCAGCAATGAAGACCCAGCATGGCAAAACATCATACATCTTTTTTTTAAAACAAAAAATACAAATAAACTGTTGGTGAGATCTTCTGCTCCTACTGGTCTCATCTGATGGACAAGAAAGGAGCAAAGGGGTTCAAGGTCACAGTCCAGACCCACCTCCCCAGGCAAACTGTCATTCTGACTCAATCAGCTCTGTGTGTAATAAACTCTGAGAGGAACAGGCATGTTTCTGTCCTCAGATCACTGAAAATGGAACAGAACTCGTCGTGCCCTGAGCTCTGAGCCCTGGGGTGACTGGCCCTCACTCACCCTGTCCCGCCAGTCCCGAGAGCCAATCAAGCTCTGCCCACGAGCCCCAGCTTAGCGCCTTGTCCACAGAGGCCCCCCCAACTGTCCTCTCTGCCACCCCCTGTCCCAGTGCCTTGTTTCTTCCCTACCTCTAGTGAAAGTCAGCGAGCACTATGTCCGTATCCCCACTCGCTGTCAACCCCTCTAGAGCATTGACAGGTCCTGTCGTCCGTGGTGCGCCAAGCACCCAGCGCACAGCGCCACTCAGCAAGGATCTGCTGAATGAAGCAGGGAGACGCTCTCACCCCCTAAAAGGCCAGTCACGTGAGGCCAGGTCTGGCAAACGAGGTGGGTAAAAAAACCACAGAGTTAAAAAAAAAAAAAAAAAAAAGAGCTGTGCTTGATGCCCCAAATCCTTTATGCAACAGATGGGCTCCCTTAAAAGAGCTCTTTAGACTTTGTGGGTCCCAAGACCCTCTGCGGATGGTCTCACTCAGCCTGGATCTAAGGGTGATCAGATCAGGAATTTTCCCGTCTTCAGAGCACTGTCAAGCGCCACCACCTCCAAGGGCTACCCTACAGCGGGGCTGTCTGTGTCAACCGAGTCCCCAGATGGGGAGTGTGCATGCTCATTCATATCTGACTCTTTGCGACCCCATGGACTGAAGTCGGCCAGGTTCCTCTGTCCATAGGATTCTCCAGCAAGAATACTGGAGTGAGTTGCCGTTTCCTTCTCCAGGGCATCTTGCCAACCCAGGAATCGAACCCACGTCTCCTGGATCTCCTGCACTGGCAGGCAGATTCTTTACCACTAAACCACCTAGGAGGGAAGGGGGGTGTTCACAAATCCTCCATACCCAGACCAGTTCTGGAGTGTCTTCAAAGCCCCTGGGTGATCCCAATATCCAGCAAAGCATCCGGCCTCACAGCTTTGCCCTAAAGTATGTCTATGAATAGAGCATATTTTCCTGGGACCCAAGTCAGGTCAGACTCACGGCTACAAGTCACACACAGGATGCACGGAGGCAAACTAAAACTTCAACCCGCAGGGACGACTGTTAAGCTGGCTGTTTTCTCTCCATCCCCAAGTGTTCAGATGTTTTTACATGAACATCAGGAAAATCTCCAGTGGCCTCCAAGGCACACCTGCAGTGCTCTCTGGGGTGGGGGTGGGCAGTACTGTGGAGACTGGTGGCGAGGACAGTGGCTGAGGTGGGGAGAAGCCCCTTTCTTCAGCCTCTGACAAAGCTCTTCCAATACAACCGTGGGTAGGGAAAGACCTTCCTCCCTGATGTTCCTCTTCATCATCCCAGTTGAGGAAAGCTGGGAGGAAGCGGCCAGCCTTGTTCTATCATTTGCAAAGCAAAGGTGGGGACAGGACTCGGGGGACCGGACAAGCCACACTCGGCAAGGCTGAAGCAGCAGCACCCTGGGTGATGGGACGATCCAACTCTCAACCTCCTGTCCTACAGACCCGAGGACACCGGGAGAGGCCCACCGCGCAGAGCCACAGACCCTGAAATTGAAAACAGGCTCTCCAACCTCTTGATGGTTTCTCATGATCCTTTTTCTTAACCATAGAGAAATCTTTTCAGGAAATAATCTCTCTGTGGTAACGAAACATTTTTATATGTCTGCTCAGTTTCACTTCAGTTTCCTTTTCCTTTTCTGTTCAAAATCAAAGAAAACTGAGATGTGTGATGGCAGCATTTACAGTTAAGTTCGATTTATACAGTGACTTCTGCCCATCGGTTCATCTGTGAGCAGGGCTGTCGGAAAGGATGGTCAGCCGCAGCCTACAGCGACCTCTCAAGGGTGTGACTTTTTTTTTAACTTTCCTCTTTCTACTTGTAAACAATGTGTGAATCACTGCAATAAGTATGTATAAATTTACAGTAAGTTATGCTTTAATTAAAAAAAAAAAAGCTGTTAGATATTAATAGAACCAGAGGGGCAGAGGCTCTAGAGAGAGAAGCTGCCTTTGTTTAAAGCAAATAAAACAACGAAGGTCTTTCCCACGCGCTTGTCCAGGCCGAGTGGTGCTCCCCTCTCGTGGGGGCTCACACATCACCACAGGACATTCTCACAGAATCCACCCGCCACCTCAGATGCTCAGGTCATTATTTATCTGAAGGAGTGTGGTAAAAAATGAAGTTGGTTAAGAAAGAAAACAGATCTAAACTCCCCTCTGGGCGACAAGAGTGGTATTACAGACGAGAGGCGTTGGGGGCAGCCCGGGAACCGGCCTGTGCCCCGCTGTCCTGAGCTGGGTCAGGGCTCGGGGGGCAGTGAGGCCACATCTTCTAAACCAGATGCTTCTCCGGTGGGAAGTTCGGATTCCAGCTGGCTGGTCGGCCCCTTCAACTACACCTGCTCCTTCCTGAACACTCGGTGGGTACACCTGCTGATGTTTCCAAGCTAAACCTTTTTATGGAAAAATACTCACAGAGTGGTCCTTCCTCCCACTTTATATAATCCTTATCGTAACAAAGTCAATGACATTATTGAATTATGTTAGCAAATTTCAACGAAATGGATGGAAATCCTTAGTCGTATTAGAAGTCCTTTAAATGCTCAAAAGCCAGGAAGGACTCAGAATCTGTGCTGGGAACTAAGATAACAACACAGGTTTGGGATAAACCTGGTGGTCCAGTGGTTAAGAATTCGCCTTCCAACGCAGGGGACGGGGGTTCAGTCCCTGGTCAGGGAACCAAGACCCCACACGCTCTGGGGCAACTAAGCCTGTGAGCCGCAGCTACTGAGCCCGTGTCACAGCTAGAAGCCCACGCGCCACAACGAAGCTCTCTCGTGGGGCCAGTAAGGCCTGACCAGGCAAAGTAAATAAGTAAATATTTAAAACACACACCTGCCTTCTTACTTACCGCCACGCTCAGAAGGCCTAGTATTTATGCAATCAATGATCCCATTTTATTTAACGAGCAAACGTCTTGTCTGGCAGATAAAATGCTCCCTGCCAACAATTTTGCTCACGCTGCTCCCAGCCTGGCGCCCCCTTCTCCTCAGACCCCTGCTCTGGCCATGGCTTTCAGCCTCTTTTTGGCCTCAAAAAGCCACACTCTCACTCTCGGATCGCCAAGCATGAGGCATAACCTACACGCCACTCAATCCATCCACTTAAAAGTGTGAGACCCCACGGTGAACTGCACCAGCCCCGGGGGGTCTACACCCACTACCTCCTTGTAAAGAACCCCTTTATTAAACACCCCTGGAGTCCCCTAAGCCGAGTGCCCCCTGTCCTGCCAGAGGCCCAGCTGGTACACCTGAACTGGCTTTCCCCGTAACATGCAGTGACATCTGGGCTCCTTCCTGTGGCCTCACTGAGCACACCTCTGGTTTTACTCTGCGTTGCAGTTCGCTGTGCTTATTTATCTGTTTATTCATTCACCTGAAAAAGCATTTTATGAGGCACTGTTCCACGCTGGCTCTGGGCAGGGTAGGCGATGGACATGGGTGAACAAGCAGGCAGAGACCCTGCCCTCACAGAGCGCCAACTGACTGAAGACAAATGAAACCAAGTCACGCTAACACTACCACTGAGTCACAACTCCCGGGAGTGACGGGCTTGTGTGGGCTGAACGGCGGTCCCCAAGAAGAAATGTCACATTCTAATGCCTGGAGCCTGGGGATGTGACCTGATTCAGGGAAAAGGTGTTTGCAGATGTAATTAAGTAAAGGATCTGAAGATAAAGAGATCACCTTGGATTATGTGGGAGGTCCGAAATCCAATGACAAATGTCCTTGTAGGAAACACATACAGGAGAAGATGTAGAGGGGAGAAGGCCAAGAGAAGACAGAGACGGGGATGAGTGATGCGGCCACAAGCCAAGGAGCCAGCAACACCAGGAGTGGGAAGAGGCTAAGCGTGGATTCTCCCCTAGAGACTCTGCAGGGAGCGTGGACACCCCTGATTTTGGACTTCCAGCCTCCAGAATTGTGAGAGTGTAAGTTTTCTTGTTTTAAGCCACCGAGTTTGTGTGATGTGTTATGGCGTCCACAGGAAATGACTCCAGGGCTGGAAACTTCCATTTCCCCTCGAGATCCACTCTCCGTCCTGCTCTGGGTCCCAGGGGGCTGCCTGGCTGAACCACAGCCACCACGTGCCTTCTGGTTGCAGCTGGACTCAGCGATGGGAACTGAGGGTGCGAGGAGCCTGAGAGGAGGAGGGGTTCTCTGGGCCCCCTCCCTCTGGGGTGGCTGTAGGTGACCTCAGCCACCACCCTCATCCAAAGCAGCCCTCTTGCTCCTTCCCTCGTTCTCCACAGGCTGCTCCATCCCTCAGGCCTGGAGGTGGGACGGCACACCTGTGGCCAGTCTCTCACCGGCCCTGGGGGGTCTACATCCCCGCCCCCCAAGCTGAGTGCCCCATCTTGCCAAAGGCCCGACACACAGAAGTGGAATGGCTTTTCCCGAGATGTACACCATCTCGGGAAAAGCACATGCTCAGCCTTCTGATGAGAATATCAGGCCCCTGAAGAGAACTGTGTCGTGTTCACGCCCCCTTGCCCAGAACGTGGCACGGCACCCAGCTCACCACCACCTAGCGCTAAATGCTTGTCCTGCTTGATCTGGAGGACTCCTGACTGCTGTGGCCTTGGGCCACTGCCCGTCAGCTGTTAAAACCTTGCCAAACTGTTCTGAAAATTAGCTTCTTTGAATGTTTATAATACATTTTTAAACAGTTAATGTCACAGATAAATGCTCATTATTACAAACAACCAGGCGAAACTATGTGTGCCAGGAGTGTAACAGTTTGGGAGGGAGACGCAAAGGGAGGACGCTGAGATGACGACGGTGAAGAAAAACCCCTGCCACGGCGCAGACATCAGACACGCAACACGCATCTGCAGACTCATCAGACACCGGCCAGCTTCACACAACCCCTTCTCTTCAGCTCAAAGTCAGCCCTCCTGGAAACCCTATTAAAATGTGGGAGTAACGTTATGATTGTGATGGCCTGCTACTGCTGCTAAGTCGCTTCAGTCGTGTCCGACTCTGTGCGACCCCATAGACGGCAGCCCACCAGGCTCCCCCGTCCCTGGGGCTCTCCAGGCAAGAACACTGGAGTGGGTTGCCATTGAAGCCACTTATTTCACATATCTTTTTTTTTTTTAGTCACTCACAAACTCCAGTACCTAGACTACGAATCATGAGAGCCACCAAAACATGTTTCAACACAGTGGTTGGCTCATTTCATTCATTCATTCAAAAAATACTTAAGAAGCACCATTACGTGCCAAGCTTGGGAGAGATGACAACCAGAATACAGTCTGTCCTCTTGAGCATCAGTCTCCGCATCAAGACCCCCTTGGAGACAGGCCATGGGAGCTGAACACCACCCAACTCCAGAGGGCACCATTCACTCTGCATTGCAGCCCCGGCTGCATCTGCTCTCCAAATAAAAGGCCCCGGGGAGGAAAAGTGGGGGGTGGGGGGGAGTCAAACAGATGTGAATTTAAAGATTTAAGATGAGTTATCGGTGGTGACAGGAAAGCTTCACTCGCCAGCACCTGTTCAATGTGCAACCAACATTCACTGAGCACCCACTGCACGCTTGGCGCTGTGCCACCTTCTCGTCACGTATTATCTCCATTTAACCCTCTTGGTGAGGGTGAGACAAATCTGTTCCCATTTTACTTGGGAAAAAGGAAATTCAGTCTTAGGAAGGTTGAAGAGACCACCGCAGACAAAAGTTCCGGGAAGGAGCTCCGGACCTGCAACCTTCAGCGTGAGGATGTTCAGCCCCAGCGTCTCCTGCATGATCGGGCCATCGACTGTGCCACAGAATCCACCCTCCCACACAGAGGCCAGTCTATACGTCTACCACCACGTCTCTAAGTGCCAATAACCATCTAAATTCCCCTATTTATGTCTATTTATTTTTTTTATATTTTCAAACACAAAGCAAAGCAAAGGCTAAATATAATGAATCCCTGGGTGCCATTCTCCCGGGTTCGACAATCAGCAACATTTACCGATTGCGTTCCATCTGCCTGTACTCCTCACTTTAGGGAATGTATTTTAAAGCAAATCTCGGCATAGTATCATTTCACCCTTAAAATGGCACAAGAACTTTTATTAACTCTAACTACAATGCCATAACTACACTTACTAAAAATTCTTTAATTTCACCTTCTGTATGGATCGGCCTGCATTCCTCTATGAGCATTCTGCCTCATCTGTTTGAGTATTTGAAATAACTGATATAGGAAAAGCAGGATGAATGTGTGATTTCACCACCCCTCCACTTTTAAAACCACTTTTAGAAGGCTGAGTTAGTGCTCCAGTAAACTCTAAAAACAACCAGTAGGCTTTTTTTCTGGAGGTACCATTATTAGGTAACAGATTTTTAACCAGCTGTCGTCATTAATCTTTCCAGTGCTCAAGTTGTTCACGGCCAGTGGGAGACACCTCGAGCCGGCTCTCAGGCTGACACCCCCCCCGGCCCTGACAGCTGCCCTGCTCTCTGCTGAAACAAGATGTCCCAGACCCATCTGTACTCATGGGGCCCCCAACCCAGACTGATCCTTCTCAAAGACATACTGGTTCCTTCTGGTGGGAAATTAATTTTGATTTGGATCTTTTCCTCTATAAATAAAATTCGGTAGAGAATTATTTTTAATACAAAGATACAGAACGGAAGAAATCTCAGCCTTTGTACTTCCTACTAGGAACGTTCAGGTTGCATTAAGACTTTAAACACAGCAGGCTTAGGGATTAGGTGATAAAAGGTCAGCGTGCATTCAGCCAGGTTAACCTCATTTCCTTTAGCTGTGCTATACTTGATCTAGTTCACCGATTAAGTTTAGGGTGGATTTCACCAAAGTTGTATGCAACTTGAGTTTAGGCTTAAATACTAAAGGTTATCAGAACACCCAAATTCATCTTCCATTCAGTGAAAAGATGTTCCCAGTGATGCAATCACTTTATCAGAGTCTTCCAATTAGAGACAGCCTCTCAGGAGGAGCCTGTAATCCAAGCCTACAATATCCCAGAGGAGACTTGCAAACGCAACCCAATGTGGCTTGATTTAACCCAAGTATTCCTTGAGTTTTTATGAAAAAACTTAACAGCTGCTGAGTTGGACTGTTTAACATGCTAACAAAATTAAAAACCTGAAAAAACAAAAAATACAGTTAAAGAACTGGAGAACATTCTGAAACTGTTCTAAAATACAACAGTCTCGTGGGCTGTGTGAAACCATCTCCAAGGCTACAGCCTACTCGGGAAAGGACATTTGCCAGCTGCTTATCAAATGTTCCACCAAAACAACCACTCAAACAGAATGTATTAGACCAAAAAAGACAGCTATTTCTGATGGCAGATACCAAAATCCTTCTTGCTGACAGAAACTTGCTGTCCTTAGAAAGCAGCAGATGACGGATGCAGACTCGACCAATCCTTTCCACATGGAGCTGGCTCGCACCTTAAAAATTGAGTGTTATTCACTTTAAATGCAAAAATGAACACAGAAATGCAAAAAACTAGCTCCAGGGAAGAAGTTAGTGGTCTCAGCGACACACAACTTGATTGTTTTCTATTTCTGGCAGGCACAACATACCAGGGTGTTCTGTTGGGCTTTTTTTTTTTTCCCCAGAAGACTTACTTCCTAATATTTAGAGGAAAACTAAACAAGATCTCCCCACTTTCTGGACTTGTGTGGACAGCTGTGCCAACAACAAGCGTTATTCCTGGCATCAGGGGCCTTGCAATTCCTGGGGACTCAGGGTGGAGACAGAGAGGGGTGAGGAGCAGAAGGCAAGATGGGACCCAAACAGACCACAATGTTACCTGTCTCTGACCCTCATCTCCTAAAAGCAAGGGGCTTGTCACACCTGGACCCACCCTACTCCTACGGAATCAGAACCTCACTGCAGGTGAACCAGGAAACAGAGAAGCCCTCATTTCATACTATCAGAACCAGTCAGCTCAGCTGCTGGTTAACTGAGCAGTTTGGTTAAAGTGGTGACTCACGAAAAACTTGGAATTTTACAGATCTTATCCATGTTTTTCATTTAAGGCAAAGGTCTTTTCTTAGAAATAAGGTCCACTAGCTCAAGTTTCAAAAGTTCCTCATCCAGACCACAACCTCTCTGTGGGGGAACTTAAAAAAAGACACTGGACAAGCAAGATGAGAGCAGAATCCTTCTGGAATCTTCAATTTCCCCCTATCAAATCCATACCTAATTTACTAGCTTTTTTCCCTCTAGTGAATCACCTGTTAGCCCTCAGCTTACAGGTTTTTTTTTTTTAAGATTTTTCTGATGTGGACCATTTAAAGCCTTTATTGAATTCGTTACAACAGGGTTTCTATTTTATGTTTTTGCTTTTTGGCCATGGAGGCATGTGGGAGCTTAGCTCGCTGACTAGGGATTGAACACTCATGCCCTGTACTGGAAGGCAAAGTCTCAACCCTTGGACAGCCAGGGAAGTCCCAGCTTACAGCTGTCACACACGGTTCATCAGTCGCCATAGTATTTAATGAAATCATGTGATTACGATAACAAATAAAATCAGTGAACAGGTCTGAGAGCCAACACACTTGACTCTGGGTAATTACTCAGTGTCGGAGCCGAAATGCCCAGGGGATCTGACCATGATGGGGGGAGGCATCAATCATTGTACCTGATGAAGGGCCTGGAGAGCGCCAATTACTGGGACACTTTAGTTAAGTGGAGGGAGGTCAACTAATAGCTTCTACTGTAATTTTAAAGTCCAGATCCCTCCTCCCTTTCCCAAAAGAAAGCAGTCTATGGAAGACAGAACTTCTAAACTTTGCTTTTCTTATTAGTAGTTCCTTGCCAGCACAACCAACCAAAGTGTTCACTTGTTTAGTGACAGCTTCGGGGTTTTCCCCTCTTCTTCTCCTCTTAACCACAACCTACAAGGAAAGAATGTATGAGAATTTTCTGGGATGGTCTTTACACAGGTGCAGGTGAGAAAACGCCTCTCCAGGAAGATCTGGGTGTGTATTAAGACTACATCTTTAGAAGATTTTGCTTTTACATGTAAAATATATCATGACATGAACTTCCAACACCTGACTCAAACGTTCAGTTCACTAGATAACGTTTACTCTCACATGACTGAAATTATTCATCTCTGTTCAGTATGAGAAAATGCTATTCTAATAACGAGGGTTTTTTTTTTTTTCTAGTCTGTGGATAGAGAAAGGGATTAGTCAAAGGAGAATCAGTTACTCTAAGTTATTCTACTTAAATTTCATACACACACAAAACTGCAATTTTAACTGATGCAGGGAATAAAATTTCTAACAAAAAGAATCACCAGATAATTTTTTGAAAATAAGTCATTCTTAAGTGTTGATATTTTAATAGATTTATGTTCAAAGATGTTAACTGCAATATAAATTATGAAAGCAAAAAAACAAAAACAAAAACCCAGTACCTAAGGGACTAGTCACATAATTGTAGCATCAGTTCAGTCGCTCAGTCATGTCAGACTCTTTGTGACCCCACAGACTGCTGCACGCCAGGCCTCCCTGACCATCACCAACTCCCGGAGTTTACTCAAACTCATGTCCATTGAGTCGCTGATGCCATCCAGTCATCCCATCCCCTGTCGTCCCCTTCTCCTCCCACCTTCAATCTTTCCCAGCATCAGGGTCTTTTCAAATGCATCAATTCTTCCCATCCATCAGGTGGCCAAAGTATTGGAATTTCAGCTTCAGCATCAGTCCTTCCCGGAGAAGGCAATGGCACCCCACTCCAGTACTTTTGCCTAGAAAATCCCATGGACAGAGGAGCCTGGTAGGCTGCAGTCCATGGGGTCGCTAGAGTTGGACACGACTGAGCGACTTCACTTTCACTTTTCACTTTCATGTACTGGAGAAGGAAATGGCAACCCACTCCAGTGTTCTTGCCTGGAGAATCCCAGGGACGGGGAAGCCTGGTGGGCTGCCGTCTATGGGGTTGCACAGAGTCAGACATCAGTCCTTCCAATGAATATTCAGGACTGATTTACTTTAGGATGGACTAGTTGGATCTCCTTGCTGTCCAAGTTGCAGCATACCCACATGATTAAAATATAAGTCGCTAAAATCATGTCATTGAAGAATCTTCTGACAAAAAATAAGAAAGTGTTCAGGGCATAACTTCACAGATAAAAAACAAGACAAAAACTACATGCAAAATTATCCCAGTAGCAGAAAACATAAAGAAAACATATAAAATGTTTAACAGTGTTTATCTCTGAGTGGTGGTATCACACGTGACTACGTATTTCTTCTTCATAGTTCTGTATTTTTTAGTTTTTCTATAATATGAATGTTAAAAATGCAATTTTTAAAGCTTTGATCAATTGGGATCAGAAATTTTATACACTATATAGACTTCCTTGCCTTCTCAAACAGAGAGATGAAAATAGGACAGCCTCTGATGGGACAGAATTGTCGTATCAAGTAACCATAGAGCCCTCTGTGATAAAAACATACTCCTGGGCCACGGAAGCAGATGGCTACATTTATGACCTTAAATAAGCAGTTGCCGAAGTATGCCCCAGGGAACCTAGCCCCACCAGACTGATTAAGTGTGGGAAATATTGCAATACATGCTATTAATAGCTGTAAGAGAGAAACCAAACAAGGAAAGCAAAAATAAAACCCCTCTTATTTAACCAGATTCCCCAAATTTCTTCACCACGGAACCCTTTTAATGTAATCACCATCAAAAGCCATCGAATCAAATAGCCCCAACCACTTCATTAACAACTGCTGAAGCTTTACTTACTGGGCATTTCTTAAACTGTCATGCACGGTGTTCCAGTTTACAAACACCGTCTTATTTCATCCTCCAAATGTCTCTCAAGGATGCTATCTTAATCCTCCCATTTTAAAGATGGGGAAGCCAATACTCAGGAAGGTTCATCCCTGTCCAAAGTCTCCCAGCGACCCAAATCCTGTCTCAACCGCTATGCTTAACCGCTCATCTTCCATTTTTTGAGCAGCTTCATTTATTTCTTGATGGTGTATAATCGGGTCTACTAGTTATCTCCTACACCCTGTAAAAAATCTGCCACTGACAAGCCGAGAAGACCAAGCGCATCGTTACCTGAGCTGCGTGCAAAGCAAGATTCAGCAGACTGGGCACTGGGTTCAGCGTTCCCTGCTAAGAGATTCTGACTGACTGAAAAAAATTTTTTTCTTCCAAATTCTTTCAGCCTTCTGACTGATCCCTCTGCTTTCTGGTCTTACCCCCTCAAATCCATCCTCCTCTGGCTGCCTGAATCATTTGCATGAATCACCAAGTGTGACCGCGCCACTCCCAGGCTTAAAACCCTCCCTATGACTGGACAGTGAAGCCCGAGCCCTTTCCACAAGCTTGGGACCATCGGGTTTCTACCGGCCTCTCTGACCCCGTCCTCTCATGCCCTGCCCTGGTCCCTCCAGCGAGGCCTGCAACAGTCCTGTGCACCCGCTGTTTCTTTTTCGTGTCTCTCTTTGTGGGGCCCGGAAACCCTTCTCCCTCCTTACCTGGCTAACTCACCTTTGCAATCACAGCTCCTGAGTCATCACCAGGAAACACTCCTGACGATCACCCCCAGCCCTGCAAAGGCTCTCCGGGTCTCCCTCCCACTAGGGCGTGCCCTCACCCCTACTGCGTCAGGTACATTGGGATCGGCTTACGTGTACCAGCGCAATCCTCAAAGATGAAAATTCTGTGGCTTAGTGGTTTCACATCCCCAAGGTGCTCCATGAAGGTTGAGTAAACGCATAAACTTCCTCGACATCAGCTGTGCTCGCGTTAAGGAAAGCCGCTTTCTGATGGCAAACGTTAATTAGCACTTACTCTGTCCCCCTGCCAACGCCGGCCCTGGGCTACGGTATGAAAATAACCTCAGGGCGCCATTAGCTAACCTAGGAGACAATAGAAAATTTGATTGGAAAGGAACATTAACTATGGCACTGCTTGTAATGTAACAACTATCTGAATATCTGCTTTTCACATACACTCTTTGGTACGATGGACCATATTGCTCACAGTTTAAATGCTTTCCCCCATGCACTGCAAGGTAACCTACTGACCAGAGAGCTCCACCCATGGCTCTCTTTTCCCTCTTCCCTGTGAATAAACTAGAATTTTCCTCCGTCTTTGTACCATTGGGTAGGATGGTTTTCCTGAATGATGATGGGATGTAAAAACCCCCTGGAGCCGAGGAAGGAGATAAACCAGCTAGAACTCTTGCCCCAGCGTGTTCCGAGCCTCAGCAATCACACCCATGAGCAGAGGCTGACGCACAGGTCGTTACAGACACCAGGCACTGTGGCCTGGCACGATCCCCTGAGCACCAACCTGCCAAACGCTGTGATAAAGCCGAATCTACGACCGAGCTGACTGGGCTCAAGAGCACCTCGATTCTGCACGTGTCCTGAGGCTCCTCTTGACCAGTCTGTACAGCACAAGCAGCTCAAAAGGATGCTGACTTGTCTGTAAAGTCGAGTCATCAGACCCGTTTCTCCTTGCGCCTCCATGGCACCTCTTTCCTTCTCCCAACCCACCGACGATAAGCCCAATGGCCTTTTAAACTTTTATGTTCGCCTTGATTTCAACAAGTGCTTGGGAGAGGTTACTTAGCTCTCACATTTGTATCCCTGAGCTCCAGAACCGCACAGTCAACTGCCCACTGCACGAGGCCACGTAACTGCCGTGTGTGTCCCCCTGCCGGGCTCCACGGCCCCAGGGACTGCCCCCCCTCCAGGCTTGCTCTGGGCCCTCCTTTTACTCACTTTCGCTTAAAGCCCAGCTAGCTCCACTCACTCAGGAGCATGAACTGGGCACAGCCTATGTGCCAGGCCTGTGCTAGGGTGCCCGGGACACAAAGAATGGAACCCCGGGGCCAGGCAGGGACACAGGGAAGCAAAGGACTTACAAAATGTGTGTCAAGTGCCACCAAGGAGGCACAAAAGAGGCTAAGGGGCCGTGTGTCTGTGACTGAGCGGGAAGAGCGTTTGGAAGGCAAAGCTGATGGGCCCCTCAGTGGGCAGCGGAGCGGGGTACAGCTCCACGAGGGTGGGAAGTAGGAAGGGGCTCAGCCAGCTGGTCTGCATCTCCCCCCCCCAGAACTCTGGCTCGAATCCTAAGCTCTTCTCGCCTGGTCTTCCGGAACCCCCCACGCCAACCCAGCCCACACTGCGGCCAGCATGGCCTTCCTGCGGCGCTCCTCCGATCACACCGCGGCCCCGCTCCAGAGTCACGGAAACTCAGTGCTACCAAGTGAGTTGCCACGCAGCTCCTGCCCGGGCTCTCGGCCTCGTCAGCTTTCTTGTCACTTCCCTTCACACGAGCAAACCTGACCTGGTAACTCACGAGTCATGAAACCTGCCCTGAGCTTTCCTGCTCGGTGCCCGGGCTCAGCCGCCTTCCTGAGCCCCCACTTCTGTCAATATACAATTTAGAGAAATAAATACCTAATTCAAGACAGTGGCTCCCTGGGGGGGGGGTGGGGGTGGCAATCACACTCGGGATGGAGCACAGGGTTTGCTCTGGCTCGGTCGCGTTTTCTTCCTAAGCTGCTGGCAGGTACACAGATGTTCCTTGTGTCATTCCACACCCTTACAGGAATTACTGTATTTCATCATTTATTTTCTTAAAGCTTGCCGGCCTATCAAAGTCCATCTCTTGCAGTAGGAACCTAACCTAGCCAGAAAGCCCCTCTTCATCTAACATTCAATGTTATTTACAATTCATGTGTGGCCTTTCTCTTATTCTTCCTCTAAAGAAAATAAACGACTGTGGTAAAATATACACAACATGGGCCTTTCCTGGCGGCTGGGTGATGAAGAACCAGTTTGCCAATGCAGGGGATGTGGGTTTGATGCCTGGGCTGGGAAGATCCCCTGGAAAAGAAAACGGCAACCCACTCCACTATTCTTACCCGGGAAATCCCATGGACAGAGGAGCCTGGTGGGCTACACCCCACGGGCTCACCAAGAGTCAGACACGACTTTCCGACTAAAACAGCACACGCAACATAAGACTGGCTGCTGCCACCACTTTCCAGGGCGCACTCGCCCGCCAACTGCGTGAGTTTGCTGTGCGGCCACACCATCATCTGTCTCATCTCCCCAATCCGAAGCCCCCCACCTCCCATTCTCTCTGGTGCTGTGGATGTCTGTGCACTGAATCTCTCCTCTAAGTTATAATACAGCGATTATACGCTATTCATGTTTCTACCCTTTACACTGCCTCACAGGTGGGTGCTGCACAGACGTGGACCAGACACGGAATCGGCTTGAAATGGCAGCCAGGACATTATGCCTTTTAGTTTTAGCAATAACAGCCGATAACAACAGTCTACTCAGTGTTCACTCTGTGCCAGGTACCATGATAAGTATCCCAACAACTTTTCTGATTTAGCCCACCTGCAACCCTATGGAGGCGCTTGCTGTTATTGTCCCCTTTATTTTCAACGAGGAAACCGCAACTGGAAAGACTGAATGTTTGCCAAAGGTCACATCGCCAGTAACAAAAGCCGGCTCTGTGCTGTGCCGCCCCCACTGCGCTTTTAATCAATACAGAGGAAGTAGACAGCAATTAAGTAAAATAAGGGATCGGATTTCACGTAAGCCAGCCTAAACAATTCTGAAAATCTCGTCAAAGAAAGGGAGCCACCCTCCACCAGCTTCACCTGCGATGCCACTTAGCCTCACAAGAACCCTAAGAGGCAGGCACGGTCACTGTCCTCACTTTCCAGGGGACGCACTGAGCTGGAAAACAATGAAGTAAGTCACCAAAGTCGCAGCTATAGTCTTTCCACGAAATCCAGATGCCTTCTTTGAAAAAGAAAGAGTCAGCCAATATTGGATTCCAGAAAATATTCTGGGACACAGTAATGTTTTACTCAAGAGTTAAAGTCATAGGTCCATGGAAGAGAAGATTTAAACATAAAAGTTGCCGCCTTTATATATATTAATGACTGGCTGACAGGAATAGAAACATACTCCAGTAGTAGCCACTCAAAAGGGTTTCACATCTCAGCCTCTAAAAACCAGTCCCACCAGCGTTCAGAGCTTGTTTGAGGAAGCAGTCCCTGGTCCGTACGCTTCAAAGAGCCATTATGATTCATGCAGTAGCTTCGCAGCCCCACACAAACCACCCCAGAACACGCCTTAGGGAAACAGCTTCTTCCAGACCAGGCTCTTGAGTTTCCACAGAACTGTTTCTCAGATCCTCAGTTTTTGCATGTGGGCAGTTTCACCTGCCACAGGAGCAGAGTTCCTGAGTTTGAATTCTTAGTGAATCCTCAGCTAACACCAACTCGTCAGCATTTCCTCAGAAAGCACACTGGGAAGAATGACCCAAGAGGTCCGGTTTAGCTGCCTAATTCCCTGAGCGATGGTTCCTTTTAAGGGAGTGCCCTGCAAGTCCAATGGGGTTAATGTGGACAGACAGACAAAGGCGCATTCCACCGCCAAGTAAAAATAACTTGACATAAAAATAAAAACGTGTGCATAAGAAATATCAGCCCAGAGCAAAAGGAAAGAGCTGCCCATCAGTAGGGACACACCACATTTTAGAGAACTGCATGCAGACAAGAGGAACAGGAAAAGAGAAACCCACGGGCAGGGAAAATGAGGATGTGTGCCGCTCCAACACTTTTGACTCTAGTTTCCAGCTGGACTACAGCTCAGAAGCCACAATTAAAACAATGTAAGTGAAGCACAATACACAGCTTATTTAAACCTAACAGTGAATGCCTTCAAAACCTAGCCACACTTTGCAGTCGCCACAAAATAGCCCCTCAGGCTTGAAGAAGCCTTACTCTACAATTTAAAACACTTCCTTCTGCCAATTAAAAAAAAAAAAAAAAAAAAGGCCTCAGTTTAGGGTAAGAGATCTCCGCCTGAAAGTCCTGTTCTATTTACTGTCTCATTCTAGAGCTACTGAGACAATCACTAACCACAGAAAGCTAAAAAAAAAATTTAGGCTAATAACAAATAAAAATCTACTTTAGATTCTTGAAATAAGACCCCATTATGTGGTTGGGATGACCTTATATGCATGATTGTCAGTAACTGTTCCAAAAAGAGAACTACAAATTACTCCTGCAATTACTCTTTCTTGAACACCATTAATATGTACCATGTTAAGGACCTAACCCTGGAGAAGGAAATGGCAACCCACTCCAGTATTCCTGCCTGGAAAATTCCATGAACAGAGGAGACTGGTGGGTTACAGTTCATGGGGTCTCAAAGAACTGGACATGACTAAGCACTCACACAAGCACCTAACACGCACTCTCTAATATAATCCCCAAGTCAACTCTGAGAAGTATTTTCATTGAACTTTCCTGGTGGTCCAGTGGTTAAGAATCTGTCTCATCAATGCAGGGGATACAAGTTCGATCCCTGGTCCCGAAAGATCCCACAGGCCACAGGGCAGCTGAGCCCCTGTGCCATAACTACTGAAGCCCGAGTGCCCTAAAGTCTGTGCCCCATGAGAGAAGCACGTGGGCAGCTTCTCTGCAACGAGAAGTCCAATCACTGCAAGTGGAATAGCCCCGCTCACCACAACTAGAGAAAACCCACATGTGTAAACCAAGACCCAGCGCGGCCAAAAATAAAACTAGGAAGTACATTTTCTTTCCCACATACCCTTCCCCAGTGGCGGCTCACAGAGGTGAGGTGACCTGCCTGCAGTCACACAGCTGGGCAGTGGCCAGGCCTGGCCCGGAATGTATAATTCCAGAGCCCGAATGTTCTTTAACACCAGATCATAAACATGCCATCTGGTCAAAGCTATTTCACAAATATTTCCTTCTGTCTCACAGCCACCCCCAAATAAACCAACACGCAACATCAGCAGCTGAGTGAAACTGCCAGGGCCAGAATGCTGGTTGTTCACATCACAGCCCTTCCCTCAGAAACCCACCACACACGTCCAGGGCAACAGGACTTTCGAAGGGTCACCATGGCTGGGTGAGCTGCCTGGCTAAGGCAGTCTGGTTTTCACGTTCAATTTCCTTGTTTTAATAAAAGCACTATACCCTGAAGAACAAACCTCTGCTGAGTAATTTAACTTAATCACGTGGCCTAATCAAGAGAGGTTGGTCCTCAGTATTTGTATGAGGTACTCTGGCATGAAGAGCACCTGTACTAAAAAAACAAAAACAAAAAAAAACCCTGCTAGATTAATCTGCCTCTCCCTTTAAATAGTAACTTACGGTGTGTCTCAGATAGAGGAACAGGTAAAGCTGTCCTAACAGCCTGAGTCAGCAGACTGACTTGACTCCACAATCTTCCCTCCACTAAAAGGCACTTTACTTCTATTAATGTTCTACTAATATAACTACAGTACTCTGTCCTGAAACTGGGGAGTCACATATAATAAAATTAACTTGTAGGCAGTGTTACACATTAGAAATACATACCTATCATTTTATTATTAAACTAGAAAGATGCCTGCAGGCAGTCAACAAAAGGTCTCCCGGCAACTGACAAGCAGAGTTAACTAAGCAAAGATTTTCTTTCTTTGGAGACATGAAACTCTCATTCAGTCAAGAAAGATGGATTTTGTCACTTATTCTTCTCTTAAAAGGAAAGCGCCACATGGAGACCATAAATGGGGTGAATTGCATCTCAGAGCAATGTTATATGTGCCAAGTTACAAAGCCTGTGAATACAAGGGGTGGATTAATGGAAAGACTGATACCATCTTACTACAGTGGCCTCTCTGTAGCTCCGGACAATGATCTGTTGAGGGTTTTCCAGTGATTTTGAATGTGCAACCTCCATACTAAGCCCCCTTTTAAGGGGGCTGGCTCAGTGCTGAACAGTCAATCCCTTTGCAGAAAGCAAGCCAAAAGCCCCCACACAAGCTTCTGGGTGAGAAGCTTGGCCCTGTAGGCGTGGGAAGGCTCAGACTTCAGAGACAAAGGAGCAAAAGCAGGAGGTGGGCTGGGGAGAGCTGGCTGGGCCTGGGTCTACCAGCCTGGAGAGGACCCAGATTCACAGGGCTGGGACTTTCGGGGAAAGAGTTCAAAAGGGCTGGGGGAGAAGGACAGAAGAAAGCACACCAGGAGCGAAGTCAGTTACCCCTGAGAACAAACCCTGCTACAAGGGATGGAGGGAGATCTCCAGAAACAGCAGGGGGCACACCTTGCAGAGACCAGGCAGCCTGTCTACTATCAGAGGTTGGGGTGGGCTGTCAGCCCCTGACCTCCAGTTTATCTCCTAAAAAACAACTTCAGGGATCCTCCTTGGCCCCAGCTAGGAAGGACACTGTGGGGCAGAGCCACCATGCTAGAATTACCACATTCCCTTCTTCTACGTAGCGGGGCATGGCATCCTGCCAATCCACAAGACCGGAGGTGAGCCCCCGGGACAACACTGGTTAAGACGCCTTCCAAATGAAGTCAGACCCAGAACAGGCCCTCTGACCCTAAGGATCCCTCAGATAAACGGCCAAATCAGATCTTAACCTAGGTAAGTCCGCTGCCCCGTGTCTCCCAGCCTTGGAGACGCCTGCCCACCCCTAAGGCCCATCTCAGAACCACCTCTCAGATTTAGCTAGACACTGCCCCCAAATCCATCTTGGAACCCCCGATCCTTTCCTAAGATTCCTATCTAGCTAATCCACTCAGCCCCTCAAAGCCTATCCTCAGATTCCAGTAATTATTTCCCTGTACCCGTCAACCCTTCTCTCAACACCAACCCCTGCCCAGACCTAACCTTCCGCCCCCTCAGTCCCGTCTCAGGCATCCCCAATCCTCGATTACCGTCCCCTCGACCCATTCCAACCCAGTTTCGGTCCCTCAATTCCCTCCTCGCCTCCCCAAACTCGGCCACAGCCCTCCACGATCCCGAATGCCCCTTCCAGGCTCCCTAATCCGCGTTCCACTCCGCCTCAGGACCCCTCCAGCCCCCGCAAGCTCTGTCCCACCCAAGAGCTTTTCCCAGCTCCGCCCCAGCCTCGGTCCCCTCATCCCCAACCCCACCTCAAGCCCCCCTCCCCAGTTTCTCGTCCCAGTCTCCTCAACCCAACATGAAGCACCGCGACCGTCTCCGCCTCGGGCCACCTCCAGCCCGCCGCGGGCCCCCGGCCCCGCGCGCCCCCCTCGAGGCCCCGCCACCGCCGCTTTGAACTGCCGCTCGGCTCACCTCCTCCATCTTCTGCACCATCTCTGTCAGCTGCCCCTCGTCCTCCAACAGCTCGTTGAGCTGCACCAGCGACAACCCGGCGAACCGAGCTTCGCTCACACCGCCCGCCATCGTCCCGTCTCGGCCGCCGCCGCCGCCGCAGCTCTGGCCGCCAGGCTCCACGGACCGGAAGCGCCGCCCTCAAGGCCCGCCCCCAGCGGGGGGGCACGTGACGCCAGCCGTGGGCCCTGACGTCATCGCCTCGCGGGCGGGAGGACATGACGTCGCAGTGTGGGCTCTTGGCAGAGAGAGTGTTAGGGGCTGGGGTTGTCTCTGGGAAGGATGGGGGCTTCTAAGGGAAAGGACCTGGAGACAGGCTTGGGACGCAGTGGTCAGCGGTAATGATGTCACTGCAGCATGACATCAGGAGGGTGTCAGAAGAGCCTTTTCCTCGAGGAAGAGAAGAGCCTTCTGACATCAGGATGTCAGAAGAACCTTTTCCTCGAGGAAAAAAAAGGCGTGGATCTGAAGAAAGCAGGCAGTGGGACCGAAGTTTGTGCAGCCTAAGCCCAGCCTGACCGAGGGAACCCCAAAGAAGGGGATTTATGGGAAGACAACTCTAGATGCCTTGGTTTTTCGTAATTGTGGAACTGCCAAGTCATTCATTTGACAAAATTTAGACCTACTATGTGGACTAGGAATTGGGTATGTCAGTTCAGTTCAGTTGCTCAGTCGTGTCCAACTCTTTGCCACCCCATGAATTGCAGCACACCAGGCCTCCCTGTCCATCACCAGCTCCCGGAGTTCACTGTAACTCATGTCCATCGAATCGGTGATGCCATCCACCCATCTCATCCTCTGTCATCCCCTTCTCCTCCTGCCCCCAATCCCTCCCAGCATCAGAGCCTTTTCCAATGAGTCAACTCTTCGCATGAGGTGGCCAGAGTATTGGAGTTTCAGCTTTAGCATCATTCCTTCCAATGAACACCCAGGACTGATATCCTTTAGGATGGACTGGTTGGATCTCCTTGCAATTCAAGGGACTCTCAAGAGTCTTCTCCAACACCACAGTTCAAAAGCATGAATTCTTTGGTGCTCAGCTTTCTTCACAGTCCAACTGTCACATCCATACATGACCACAGGAAAAACCATAGCCTTGACTAGACGAACCTTTGTTGGCAAAGTAATGTCTCTGCTTTTGAATATGCTATCTAGGTTGGTCATAACTTTCCTCCCAAGGAGTAAGCATCTTTTAATTTCATGGCTGCAATCACCATCTGCAGTGATTTTGGAGCCCCCAAAAATAAAGTCTGACACTGTTTCCACTGCTTCCCCATCTATTTGCCGTGAAGTGATGGGACCAGACGCCATGATCTTCGTTTTCTGAATGTTGAGCTTTAAGCCAACTTTTTCACTCTCCTCTTTCACTTTCATCAAGAGGCTTTTTAGTTCCTCTTCACTTTCTGCCATAAGGGTGGTATCATCTGCATATCTGAGGTTATTGAGATTTCTCCTGGCAATCTTGATTCCAGCTTGTGCTTCCTCCAGCCCAGCGTTTCTCATGATGTACTCTGCATAGAAGTTAAATAAGCACAGTGACAATATACAGCCTTGACATACTCCTTTTCCTATTTGGAACCAGTCTGTTGTTCCATGTCCAGTTCTAACTGTTGCTTCTTGACCTACATATAGGTTTCTCAAGAGGCAGGTCAGGTGGTCTGGTATTCCCATCTTTTTCAGAATTTTCCACATTTTATTGTGATCCACACAGTCAAAGGCTTTGGCATAGTCAATAAAGCAGAAAAAGATATTTTCCTGGAACTCTCTTGCTTTTTTGATGATCCAGCGGATGTTGGCAATTTGGTCTCTGGTTCCTCTGCCTTTTCTAAAACCAGCTTGAATATCTGGACATTCACGGTTCACGTATTTCTGAAGCCTGGCTTGGAGAATTTTGAGCATTATTTTACTAGCGTGTGAGATGAGTGCAATTGTAAGGTAGTTTGAGCATTCTTTGGCATTGCCTTTCTTTGGGATTGGAATGAAAACTGACCTTTTCCAGTCCTGTGACCACTGCTGAGTTTTCCAAATTTGCTGGCATATTGAGTGTAGCACTTTCACAGCATCATCTTCCAGGATTTGAAACAGCTCAACTGGAATTCCATCACTTCCACTAGCTTTGTTCATAGTGATGCTTTCTGAGGCCCACTTGACGTCACATTCCAGAATGTCTGGCTCTAATTGGGTATATAGTTCTGAATAAAATAAAAAGGACCCCCGCTGACATGGAGCTAACAGACAGGGAGGCAAACAAAAAATAAACGAAGTGATTACAAATTGGGAGCAAAGAAGGAAATGAATGTTGAAATAAAGAGAGTAATGGGGATACCTTTAAAGAGAGTAATAAAAGGTGGTCCTCTCAGGGAAGATGACATCTGAGGAGATCTGAAGGGTGAGAAGGGCAGAACCACCCACCATTCCTATAGGAAGCCCAAGCCTGCAAGACCAGCATGTACGGAAGCCCCGAGTCAGTTCTAGCTTGGTACACTCAAGGAAGGGCAGAAAACCAGTATGACTGGAGCATCAGAGCAGGGACCCATGTTAGTGCCATGTGCCTCAACTCAGAGGAAGGTACCTAGACATTTAGATGGGCCAAGCTGTGCTCTTTCAGAGAGATTATTGCCGGTGCCATTGTGCAGTCTCCCCACCCCTAGAAGCGTCTCAAGATCCAGGAATTCGGGGAACTTGTTATCCTGCTTTGGAATCTTCCACAGTTCTAGCTGAATGAAACCAACATCTGAGGATAACCACAAAAGCCTCCTAATTTTACACATAAGGAAACTGAGGCCCTTGGAGGAGGAAGTTGTCTTTTTTCAAAATCAAGTAATTGGCACATCTCCTGGCTCCCAGACTGGCATTGGCCACGCTGGCATCCTACCACACTGATCTCGGCGCATAACTCAGCACTGAGCACAGTCCAGACATTCAGTAAACACTTGTTGGCTGACTAATGAGCTTTGTGCATGAGGCTGATGTTTCTGCTCCCCCATCCGTAGAACATAAGGTCTGAGTTGTCTGCCCATACATTAGACTGGGCTCCAGTGACCATTCTCTTTTCTCCTAGCCCCTGTGACTAAGGGCACACATTAGTAGGAGATGAGTAAAACTAGCAGAAGCATTTCATACTATCTGTAAACAAAAGATTTTTATTGAGTTCTAAAAGGGCCCTCGATTGTTTTCTTCCTTTGAGCTTGTCCAAAAAAATGGCTTTAAGAAAGACCATAATAAAGAAGAAGGGGGTGGAGAAAGTCAAGTTTATAACCAGAGTAGGCACTCAGTTTAATTTCATTATTTTCCCTTTTCTCTCCAGGAAAAGTATAAACTTGCCAAATTGAGAATAGTAGCTGTACTTCCAGGAAATCCTCACCCATGAGGCTTAAGATGATGTCCAGAAGTTTCTCAAATTCCCCACAGAAGGTAAGAACAAGGTTGGAGGTCAGAGCACTCCAGAACACAGAGGGGTGACGTGACTCATCCAAGGCACACCAAGAGCAAACCTGGTCCTGAATGGCATACCTGTGTACAATGGTCCCTAGAATTCTTAGTCCAAACCAGGTTCACAGCAGCCCTGCCTGGTCCTTATAAACCTTCTCAAACCTGCTTTCTGCCACTGACCTAGTCGAGTCACACACCACTTCCTTTGTCAAACAGAGCAAACCACAGAAAGGTCTTGTTTTCTGCTGCTCTAAAAACTTCTCGTCGCTCTTAAAAGTGGTTGAGAGAAGAAAAGAAACATAAGAAGATCCTGGCATTGGTGTCAAACCTGTTGATTTAAATGCGTGGGTGAGCTGGTACATCTCCCCCCCAGCTTTGTGTTAAACTAAGGTCGGGGTTTCTCTGCAAACTTACACCTGCCTGCAGTATTTCTGGGTTAACTAAAATTTTGCACTGGTGAATTAAGGGCAATGTATGTAGGTGCCAGGGCTTCTGTCTCAATAGGAGCATTGTTACTGCCTAGAAATGGATCTCCTGTTACATAACATGGGGAAATGGTTTGGAAGGCATACTTCCCCACCACCTGATAAAAAAAGAAAAATATATAAGGTTCAACTAGGTAGAAGTTACGGTCTTCTAGCCTTGAGGTTAGAATTCTTTCTCTCTGATGGAAGTAAAGAGAATTACAGATAGATATTTTCCAGTTTGAGAAGCTGGAAGAAAATCTGGACCTGATGATGCCATATCCATAGCACATGCTGTCAGCTATGTATGGGCAGCAGAGGAATGATTCCCTAAGGCAGCAGGTGGAAGAGCCACGCTCCTCGGGACGTGTTGCTCCTCCTGATGTCACCGCTGTGGTCACTGTCATCTACTAATATCCAAATAGCCCACGTGACCTAAGTACTAGTCATCAAGAAGGGGGGAAAAAACTCATTTTGGACAAAGTCCCTACTTTGGCGAGTGTAAGGAAGATATAGAAATAGAGAGCAGTATTTTTTTTAATTACATTTAAGGTTGGTGTTATTTGGGTGTGTTAGGAAGGTAGAGAATGTAGAAAGCTTGGGTATTTTGATTTGAGGTTTGTGTTTTCTTGGTTTGGGGATTTTTCTCTTATTTTTTGTTCCCTTGTGTGGTTTAATCAACTATTTCAGTCCCCCCACAAAAAAGAAGAAGAGGGAGAGAGAAAATATAACAAACCCTCACGTAACTCACCAAGTTAAGGACTAAACATCACAGGCACAGTTAAAGCCCTTAATATCCTTTCTCCCTCTCTAGAGGATAGCTACTGTCCTATTTATTTTACCTTACATGTATATATCCATAATCTTGATTTTAAAACATACACATTATATGTATATATGCATATATAAGGGGCTTCCCAGGTGGCGCTATTGGTAAAGAACCTGCCTGCCAATGCAGGAGACATAAGAGATTCGGGTTCAATCCCTGGCTCAGGAAGATCCCCTAGAGGAGGGCATGGCAACCCACTCCAGTATTCTTCCCTGGAGAATTCCATAGATAGAGAAGCCTGGCAGGCTGTAGTCCATTGGGCTGCAAAGAGTCAGACACGACTGAAGCGACTCAGCACAGCGCAGCACAGCACACATACATATATACACAAACAGGTCTTTCTGCTACATGCTTTTTAGGATCAATGGTGAGTTTTTTGCTTTTTAGTTTTTGTTTTTTTTTTGGCCACACTGGATGGTTGTGGAATCTTCGTTCCCCAACCAGGGATCGAACTCCAGGCCCACAGCAGTGAAAGCACGGAGTCCTAACCACTGGACCACCATGGAATTCCCAACAGTGGGTTTCTGAGATGTATCCTTGTTGATTCAGGCTTCCCAGCTGGCTCAGCGGTAAAGAATCCACCTACTGCAGGAGATGCAGAAGAGGTAGGTTTGATCTCTGGGTTGTGAAGATCCCCTGGAGGAGGAAATGGCAACCCATTCCAGTATTGTTGCCTTAAAAAACAAACAAACAACTCACGGACAGAGAAGCCTAGCATGCTGCAGTCCACGGGGTCACAAACAATCGGACATGACTAAGCACACACACATCCTTGCTGATTCATACAGTTTGGAATGTTTTTTCCACGGCTGTATGGTGTGCCATTGTATACATACATGGCAGTTTTTAAACTCCTTTCTTCTGTTGTTGGGGTCATAGGGTATTCACATCTTCAACATTATGGGATGTTGCTAAATTGCTTTCCAAATCATTGTACCAGTAGTGCTTGTTTTATTGTGATCAAATATATGTAAAATTTACCATTTTGAATATTTTAAGTGCCCAGTTCAGTGGCATCAAGTACATTCACATTGTTGTGGGACCATCGCCACCATCCGTCTCCATAAGTGAAACTCTGTATCCATGAAGCAGTAATTCCTATTTCCCCCTTCACCCTCTGGAAACCATTATTCTATTTTCTGTCTCTATGAATTTGACTCTACTAGAGGCCTCACCAAAAAGGCAATGGCACCCCACTCCAGTACTCTTGCCTGGAAAATCCCATGGGCGGAGGAGCCTGGTAGGCTGCAGTCCATGAGGTCGCTAAGAGTCAGACACGACTGAGCAACTTCACTTTCACTTTTCACTTTCATGCATTGGAGAAGGAAATGGCAACCCACTCCAGTGTTCTTGCCTGGAGAATCCCAGGGATGGGGGAGCCTGGTGGGCTGCCGTCTATGGGGTCGCACAGAGTCAGACACGACTGAAGCGACTTAGCAGCAGCAGCAGCAGCAGAGGCCTCACATAAATGGAATCATAAAATACTTTTCATTTTGTCTTCCCTGGTGGTCCAGTGGTTAAGACTTCTTCCTTCCAATGTAGGGGGTGCAGGTTCTATCCCTGCTCGGGAAAGCTAGGATACCACATGCCTCTCGGCCAAATAAACACCAAAACATAAAACAGAGGCCATATTGTAACAAATTCAAGGACTTTAAAAAACTTTGTCCTTTTGTGACTACCTTATTTTACTTAAAATAATGTCTTCAGGGTTCATCCTTGTTGTAGCATGTGTCAGAATTTCATTCCTTTTAAAGGATGAATAACATCCCATTGTGTGTACCTACCACATTTTGTTTATCTGTCAATGGATATTTGGGCTGTTTCTACCTTTTGTGTTGTGAATAATCCCACTATGAACACTGGTATACAGTTATCTGTTTGAGTCCTTCATTTCAGCCCTTTTGGATGTACACCCAGAAGTAGAATTTTTGGACTATATGGTATTTTTATCTTTTGGGGGGACCGCCATATTGTTTAACAACATATATTGGTGCACATAGCAACTGCACCATTTCACATTCCCACCAGTCACACACAAGGACTCCAGTTTCTCTGCATCCATGTCAAACTCATTTTCTGGAGGGTTTTTTCCTTTTCTTTTCTTAAGTATATAAACAGCCATTCCAGACTCTTCGTTGGCTTTGCTTTTGTGAAAAAAAAAATAGAATAAAAAAACTTGTGCCAAAAAAAGTGATCTCTGAAAGATTTGTGTCACCTCATCTCTCACCCAGTGTAGGGCAGATGTAGGAGTGTCTAAAAAGTTCCAGAAACTGACTATTATCTAAAAAGATAACTCTACAAGCCAGGAAGTAAGATGTAAAGCGGTCCTGGATGAGTAGAGAAATGAATGTTTCTGTATGTAAAGGATGTGGCTAGTTTTGAGAGTGAGAACTTGAAAATGATGAAGGGAATGGGAGACAGATGGCTGTTAGATATCGGAAAGGTGCCTGGGGTAGCCAGCCTCCCGATACGCACACCTGTGAGTAGCCCTCTATTGTCTGCTAACAGAGCTGGGCTGTGTGATCGGGGGAATAAGGCAGTGATGGGCATCACTTCCAAGATTAGGCTTCTATTTCACACTCCTCTTTCACCTGATGAACTCTGGGGTGAGCCAGCTGTCATATCAGGAGGACATTCAAGACGGACACATGATGGGGCTTCCCTGGTGGTCCAGTGGTTAAGGCTGGGCCAATGCAAGGGACACGGATTCGATCCCTGGTCCAGGAGGATCCCACTTGCTACGGAGCAACTGAGCCCATGCACCACACTGCTGAGCCAGCGCTCTAGAGCCCGAGATCTGCTACTACTGAGCCTACACACTGCGCTTAGAGCCTGTGCTCCACAACAAGAGAAGCCCTCGCAATGAGAAGCCTGCAAACTGCAACTAGAGAAAGCCTGAGTGCAGCACCGAAGACCCACAACAGCCAAAAATAAATAAAACAAATCTTAAAAAAAAAAAAGAAGTCGTACACATGATGAATTACATGCTACCAACAACCATCCTCAGCTGAACCTCAGGTGACCATAGCCTCAAGAGAGACCCTGAGCCAGAACCACCCAGCTACGCTGCTCCAGGGCTCCTGACCCTCAGAGACTATGAGAGATAATAACTGTTGTTGTTAAACTGCTAAGTTCTGGTGTAATTTGTTCTGCAGTAAAAGATAACTAATGCTGCACCTGGAGAGGGGTCATAAGAGATAAGGATGAATAAAGAACCATATTATGATAACTTCTGGAGTAGGAAATGGCAACCTGCTCTAGTATCCTTGCCTGGAAAATTGCATGGAGAGGGGAGCCTGGTGGGCTACAGTTCGTGGGGTCACAAAGAGTTAGACATGACCGAGTGACTGAGCACGCGCGCGCACACATTATGAAACTTAAAATGATCAACATTAAGAGAACGGATAAATCTGGGTGGTAAATCTGACATGGTATATTTAATAGCCATGCAAATAAGAAGCAGACTATCAAACAACATGGAAAAACTAACAGGAGTTAGTATCAAGGTACAAAGGCAAAATATAATCACATATTGTGATTATAACTATGAACAAGTCATGCTTGTATATAAACAAAGACTAGAAAGTCTTTTTAAATTGTTGGTGGATAGGACAGTAGATTAAAATTTTTCTTGTATGAGAGTTATGTTAAGGTGACAACTTGCTTGTAGTTTTTAGTTTTTTAAAAACAACAAAAAGAGAGAAAAATGATGCTGTTTCCTTTTAGCAGCTCCTGACAAACCTTTATTGAACATCAGTGCAAAGACCAAAATAATCACCAAAGACATAATAAAGTCCTCAAACCCCAGACTTCTATGCAAAGCCAACCCACAAGAATTAAAAACGTGTTGACTCATACTCCAGTTTTTACAGTCTGATCTCCTTTCAACTCCCTACTTTAGTGTTGCTGAAATTTTACTCTTCTCACTATTTTAAAGAGTTTTTAAAAAAAAAAAATCGGCTTTGCTTTTTGTACCTCTCACCAGAAACTATTCTGTTCTGCACCATTATTTCAAATTAAATCAAGCAGCAGATTTCCCTGATGGCCCAATGGGGAAGAGTCTGCCTGCCAATGCAGGGGACGCAGGTCTGATCCCTGGTCTAGGAAGACTCCTCCTGCCGCGGAGCCACTGAGCCTGTGTGCCACCATTACTGAAGTCTGCAAGCCTAGAGCTTGTGCTTCACCACGAGAGAAGCCGCCGCAGTGAGTAGCCCGCACCCCCGATGAAGAGCAGCGCCTGCTCAGTGCAACTGGAGAGAGCTCATGCGCAGCCAAAAAAAATTAATTTTTTTAAAAAGAGCCAATAAAGCTATTCACTCTTCTGTTCAACCTTCCCCTCCTGCTCAACGAATCAATTCCACAGGGAAGATCATCTGTAAGATTACTTAACTTTTGCTCCCCCGAAGAACAGTTTCACAGATTGTCCCTGGAGAGGACTCTAAATGTTTTCAAATTCCAGAACTTTGTTTTCCTCACCAAAATGGCCTTCAGAAAGTGTTCAATATTTTGGCCTGTCTTTCCTTGACCCTGCAGCTAAACCACAGAGTCAATAAACAGTCTGTGCTCTGTATATATATACTGCAGTAAGCTTGACAATGTCAAGAATATGAAGTTCATGCACCAAGAAATTAATTCGGCTCTAAATTTCACTTCCAGTCCTCACAAGGTTTGAAAAACCTAACATATGAGCAATGGTTACAACATTTAAGTTGATTTCCATGTAGGTAAAACTAGAAAGACAAGATTTCCAGGCAATGTACTTGCAAACTCTCTAGGGAGAAACTGAAACTTTCTCAAGGTGGTACTTTCAAAAGAACCTTTATAGGGTTTGGGTTTGGGGTTTTTTTAAGTTATAAAAGTAATTTGCATCTTTCATTTCTTAACTGGGTGATGGGTTTATTTTTCTCTGTCTCGTTTGGGTAAATTTGAAGTACTTCACAACAAAAATACACAGATTAACATTCAGAAACTTAAATATTTACTGTGAAAACTACTCCAAGTAGTTAAGATGTAAACTGTAATTTTAAAAAGAAATCCTAATCTCTTATCCTAGAGGTAACTATAATAAGCAGATTTGTGTTTTTCTTTCTAGAATTTTTCTAAATCTAGGCAAACACATACACATGTAACATTTCATTTAGCAGAAGTAGGATTTTACGACATACCCTGCAGTTGGAAGTTTAGTAATTTTAGTTAACACCACATTCTTTTTAATGGTTGTATAGTATTCCAGAGGACCTGCTATGGGCCTCTGGGTTTCTAGTTGTCCATACACTATGACGCAATGAACTCTCTCATATATATATCTTTGCATACTTCTGTGAGTATATAGGTAGGAGAATTTCCACTCAGTTGAAATGGAACTTCTTAATTTTTTAATAGATTTTTAGAGAACAGTTTCAGATTTACAGGAAAAAAAAATGAAATGATAGTTCAAAAGTTCCCATATTGTCCCTCACCCAGTTTTCCATTTTTAACATTTTATATTAGTAAGGTACATTTGCCACAATTAATAAATCAATAAATTAATAAATCAATCAGATCAGATCAGATGCTCAGTCATGTCTGACTCTTTGCGACCCCATGAATCGCAGCACGCCAGGCCTCCCTGTCCCTCACCAACTCCCGGAGTTCACTCAGACTCACGTCCATCGAGTCAGTGATGCCATCCAGCCATCTCATCCTCTGTCGTCCCCTCCTCCTCCTGCCCCCAATCCCTCCCAGCATCAGAGTCTTTTCCAATGAGTCAACTCTTCGCATGAGGTGGCCAAAGTACTGGAGTTTCAGCTTTAGCATCATTCCTTCCAAAGAAATCCCAGGGCTCATCTCCTTCAGAATGGGCTGGTTGGATCTCCTTGCAGTCCAAGGGACTCTCAAGAGTCTTCTCCAACACCACAGTTCAAAAGCATCAATTCTTCAGCGCTCAGCCTTCTTCACAGTCCAACTCTTACATCCATACATGACCACAGGAAAAACCATAGCCTTGCCTAGACGAACCTTTGTTGGCAAAGTAATGTCTCTGCTTTTGAATATGCTATCTAGGTTGGTCATAACTTTCCTTCCAAGGAGTAAGTGTCTTTTAATTTCATGGCTGCAGTCACCATCTGCAGTGATTTCGGAGCCCAGAAAAATAAAGTCCGACACTGTTTCCACTGTTTCTCCATCTATTTCCCATGAAATGATAGGACTGGATGCCATGATCTTCGTTTTCTGAATGTTGAGCTTTAAGCCAACTTTTTCACTCTCCACTTTCACTTTCATCAAGAGGCTTTTTAGTTCCTCTTCACTTTCTGCCATAAGGGTGGTGTCATCTGCCTATCTGAGGTGATTGATATTTCTCCTGGCAATCTTGATTCCAGCTTGTGTTTCTTCCAGTCCATAGTGATACCTTATTTCGAACTAAGGGCATACTTCATCTCAAGGGCCTTTGTTTTTATATCTAATGTTGTTTTTCTGTCCTGGGATCCTAATTAGGACACCATACCGGATTTGGTCATTAGGTCTCCTTAGGCCTTGCTGCTGCTGCTGCTGTGTCGCTTCAGGCATGTCTGACTCAGCAACCCCATGGACTGCATGCAGCCTGGTAGGCTCCTCCGTCCATGGGATTTTCTAGGCAAGAGTACTGGAGTGGGTCACCACTGCCTTCTCTGCCTTAGGCCCTGAGGTTGTGGCAACTTCTCAGGCCTTCTTTGGTTTTCAGGACCGTGAGGAGTACAGGCATTTTATAGGTTGCTCTCTATTGAGAATTTGTCTGGTGTTTTTTGGGACTTCCCTAGTGGTGCAGTGGCTTCCAATGCAGGGGGCCCGGCTTCCATCCCTGGTCAAGGAACTAAGATCCCATATGCCACGACTAAGACCTAGCACAGCCAAATAAATATTTTTTAAAAAACACTAAAAAGGAATTTGTCTAGTGCCTTTCTCATGATTAGACGGGAGTTACAGGTTTGGGGGAAGAAGGTCATTGTCATCATGTTGTAGCAAGAGTATAGACAAACACTGACTTCTCTGATGGTACAGTGGGTAAGAATCCACCTACCAAGGCAAGAGAAATCGGGTCAGTCCCTGATCTGGGAAGATCCCACACGCCATGGAGCAGCTACGTCCGTGCACCACTACTAAAGCCCGCACGCCCTAGAGGCTGTGCTCAGCAGCAAGAGAAGCTACGCAATGAGAAGCCTGCGCATTGCAACAAAGAGTAGCTTTCGATCGTTGCAACTAGAGAAGGCTGTGGGCAGCAGTGAAGACCCAGCATAACCAAAAAAAAAGGGTATAGACAACCGGACCTGACTGGTCACTGTCTGTGTGGCCCTTGATCACCCCGAGCAGCCAGGGTGTCAGGTGTCTCCCTGAGAAGTCATTTGCCTCCTCTCCACAGTCCTCTTGAGAAGAAAGTCACGAAGCACAACCTACTCTTAAGGAATTGTGCTTCCCCTTTTTAATTTTTAAGGTCATAAAATGGTATAAAAATCCAATTTTAAATCAGTTGACATGGAGGCAAAACAAAAAGCCATTGTTAACAGCCTCTTGCATTTCCTTCCTGGAATTTTTTTCAAGGCATTTTCGAGTCACTATTTTCATCTCCACCCTGCCACCCACTCCTCACCTTTTTTTTTTTTTTTTCCTTTTTAAAAGGGGGGATCATATTTGACTTCACGGAATCTATCATTTTGAAATCATGCCACTAAAGAAGATAAAGCAACGTGACTGTTTAATAACATGATCTGACCTGTGGAGCATTTCAAAAGCACCTGAAGCTTTTTCAGCAAACACTGCCTCCCTTTTCATTTCCTCTATCAGCGCTGAAAATAGTTGGAGTTTTTTTTTTTTTTCTCTCTCTTAATTCCATGCATTAAAAAAAAGAGATTCTTCTCGACAGAAGGTGTTAATTCAGGCACTAAATCTGGAACATTCTAATCACTGTGAAGTTTTGTGTGTCTCATCTTTGGCAGAAAACGTGTGAAGATGAGAGCTTATTCCTTACACCTTACAGCTCCTGAAGCGGCTCTGCAGAGGCTCATCACTTACACCCTCCCACACTTGAGTCACCTCCCACCTCCTGACCTCGTGTTCCCAGCTTCAGGGTTTCCAGAAGCCCACCTAGTTCCCTCTCATCTTGCAGGAGGGGCTGCCTTAGCTGACGCACCCCAAGTCTGCCTTCTCCTCCCAAGCGTCTCCCCTGTACAATTTTGAACTGCAGAAGTCACAGGTGAATCCCTCTGTATTCGTTTCCTGTGGCCGCTTTAACGAACCACCGCCAACTTACACACAAATTCACTCTTCCCCTGTTCTGGATATCAAGAGGCTGAAGTCAGGAAGTCCTAAGCGGAAGGTGCTGGCGGAACTGGCCCCTTCTGCAGGCTGGTGGAGGGGGGTCCCCTTCCTTGCCCTCTTGCAGCTTCTGGTGGCTGCCCGCATTCCTTGGCTGGGGGCCACCTTCCATTTTCAGAGTGCATCGCACAGAGCTCTGCTCCCACTGTCGTGCACCCCCCCCCACTCTGACCCCCCCCTGCTTCCCTTTCATAAGGACCCTGTGATCACATCGACCTCACCTGGATGACCAGGAGACGCCTCATCTCAAGGGCTTTAACTGAACACACCTGCCAAGCCCTTCTGGCCTCATAAGGCAATGTGACAGGTATTGAGTATTAGGATGTGGGTTTACTTGGGGGAGTATTATTCAGCCAGCCACACACATCCTTCTTTAAACAGAAATAAGTCAGAACCTAAGAGCTCCTTTGGGGCTTCCCTGGTGGCTCAGCGGTAAAGAATCCGCCTGCCAATGCAGGAGATGCGGGTTCAATCCCTGGGTTGGGAAGTTTCCCTGGAGAAGGAAATGGCAACACACTCCAGTATTGTTGCCTGGGAAATCCCATGGACAGAGGAGCCTGGCAGGCTACTGCCGGGGTCCAGCCCCAGCAGGATCCTAGGGTACCCTCAGGAAAGATGGCATTGTCCAGAGAGAGATGACACGGGTCTTATAATGAATTGAAACCTGATAGTCCGGGGTTGAACAATAAGAAAATAAGGAGAAAAAATAAAGAGAAGAGAAAGAGGCTTGATCTTCCTTGATTAATACAGAAAGCCAATAAAGCTCCTGTGTTCCAAGGAGTCATCCTGAAAGAAGAACAGAGAGAGAAAAGGAGGGAAAAGGAAAAAAAGAATGACACGGGGAGACCAAGCTTTGGTGAGCGAGGCCCATAACTTTATTTTCAAAAGGAACTTTTATACCTTGACTTGTACATAGAGGGAAATGAAAGATGCAAAGTCATACAAAGTCAGCTCAACATTACATCAGTTTGACCTTCACCAGGACCAGGATGTTTTCTGCACACCTTTTCGTTTACAAGGGTCTTTGTGTTACGCACATTATCTTCTGGCCCTGTGGCCTGCCAACGTTTTATGACTCTTTTTTGATAAAGGTTGGTCAACCAGAAAACTTGTTTTTTCTTTTAAAGTGTTTTTTTTTATTTTTTCAATCTGCATCACCCTCAAAAAGTACTAAACAAAGTTACATTTCATAGAGCAAAGGTATGGTGGGTTACAAGAAAGAAAGAACCAATTAGCTCAAAGGTCTGATGAGGTTAATTCCAAGGCTACTACTTGTTTTTCTTACATTCCAACTATGTTAACCAATGCACTCCCAGGTGTACAATGGATAAGGGATATGGGCACTTGGCAGCAAGCATTGGCTCAACAATGAAACCCTTTACCAGTACTATCTATTCTAATAATTTTTCATCCCTTAAAGGACTCTATGCTCATTAGGACTTTTAGAATGTTTTGGCTCCCCGTTCCTTTCAAGCTTGGGGAGTTGTGAACAATCATGTGTGTTAATTGTAAGAGTATGGATAAACCTGTCAGGCAAGCTAGAATGCCAACAGAGGGGTTAAAATAGAAATATTCTTTTCATGCCCAGGAGACTTATTAATTAGAGCCCTAAGTTGACTTTTTCCAGAGAAAGTGGTTGGGGATAGCCCCCTGCTAATGTCAGAAGAGTTGGTGAAAGGCACAAAATAGTAAGACAGACAGACTCTGGTTTTGGGGTAGATGCTCCAGCAGATTCAGGGGGTCCCTTGAGGCCCGATCCGCCTTTGCCCGTCAGGTCTCTTCCGCATGACCTTTGTCATGGGTGGGATCTCCTGTGGTGGCTCCCGGCAGGCTACGGTTCATGGGGTCACAAAGAGTCAGACACAACTTAGCGACTAAATAGCAATATTATTCAGCTAGCCTCACCATCCCCCTTTAAACACAAATAAATCAGAACCTAAGTGCACCTTTGACCGCCTAACTTTGTACCCCATCCTGTCTCCCAAGAGAGACCACTATTAACTCAACTTGGGGTGTAGTTTTCGAGACCATTTTTATCTTTAACATATGTACATATATTCACACAGCAGATTTATTTAGTATATTGTTGATGGTGAATTTTTTAAATTAAAAACTCAAGTGGCATATTATTCAACATAGTTCTGTTTTAAGATTCATCTATTAATAGATACAAGACTAGTTCAGCTGCCACCATTTAAAACTATTTGCGTTTCGTAGTAAAATATACACAAAATTTGCCATTTTAACCACTTTTAAATCTGCAGTTCCATGGCATTAAGCACATCCACATTGTTGTACAACCTTCACCATCATCAACTCCAATTTTCATCAGCATAAACTGAAACTCTGTCCCCCTTTAAACAACAACTCCCTGATTCCCCATCGCCCCCACCCCTGGGGACCTCTCTTCTTCCTATTTCAATGAGTTTGCCTCTTTCAGATATTTCGTATAAGAAGCATCACATAGTATTGATGCTTTTCTGTCTGATTTTGTCTCACTTTGCATAATTTTTTTAAGCTTCCTGCGTATCACAACACTATCGGCACTTCATCTGGCAATCCAGGCCTTCTGTTTGCGCTCAATCGACCTGCACCTGTTTACACTCTCTTTTGCAAGCCATCTGCAACATTTTCCACCTGGGTTTGATCTGTCCCTGCCAATGAATTGTAAACTAGGACAAAAAAACAAACAAACCAAGGGACACTGGTTCGATCCCTGGTCTGGGAGGATCCCACGTGCCTCTCAGCAACCGAGTCCGTGAGCCACAACTACTGAAGCCTGGTCTGGGTAGCTGGAGCACCTGGGTTATCAGGTACACTCTCCAGGAGGAGCAAATGATTTTATTTCTTAGGCTTCTCTTTTCCCATCTGGAAAATGGGGCTAATTCCTGTCTCAGCTCCTTGACTGTAAAAATAAGGCATCGCAGGGTGATCATCCCTGGTGATCCAGTGACTAAGACGCTGTGCTCCCAATGCAGGGGGCCCGGGGTTCAATCGCTGGTCAGGGAACTACGATCCTACATGCCACAACTAAAGACCCTACACAGCCAAATAAATAAGTTAATAAATAAAAATAGATTAAAGAAAAATAAGGCATATGTATAGAAAAGCCTGCATGGGCAGATCTTGCCTCCTGACAAGTCAACCCCCGGCAGCCTGGTCTGGGTGGCCTGAGGGTCCCCCGACGCCTGGCAGGGGCTTGACAGAGGAAATAAAAAGCTCTAGAAACGCTTTCTAACCCTCCTTCCTCCTCTCTTGGCTGGAAGGGCTGGGATGGTTTTTCTGGGCTGGAAATATTTGTCTTTGTTCGAGAAGAGAAAGACGGCTGAGCAGGTGGAGCTTTTCCCCGAGGGGAAAGCTCTGGAGGCTCTCGGGGGTTGCAGGCTGGGCCGGCCACAGCTCAGTAGCTGGGTAACATTCCTCCTCCGGCCTATTTTAAAGCACACAGATAACGAGGGAGGCGAGGCGAGATGACAAAGGCTGAACAGTGGGTGAAGGACATCTGGCACCAGGAGCTGGCAGCAGGCTAACGGCTTTCAGTGATGTGGCCCAGCTCCTGCTGTGTGCAAGCCTGGGAGAGGAACGTGGGGGCCTGGGAGGAGTGGGGGGCTCCCTCTCCCCTCCTGCATGCAGCTCACAACTGAGGGGAGGGAGGGGGCAGGGCACACTTATCACTGAATCTTTCATTCACTCTTCACTCATTCAACAAATATTTGGCCTCTTCAATTCTGTTGACATCTCTTTATCAGTCCTGGATAATTCCTAGCCATTCTCTTTTTTTTTTTTTGGCCACACTGTGAGGCATGAGGGATCCTAGTCCCCAACCAGGGATCGAACCCCCAGACCCCTGTACTGGCAAAGTGGAGTCTTAACCACGGGTATGTGCTAAGTCGCTTCAGTCATGTCCGTCTTTTTGCAACCCCATGGACTGTTGTGCTCCAGGCTCTTCTGTCCATGGGATTCTCTGGGCAAGAATACTGGAGTGGGTTGCCATGCCCTCCTTCAAGGAGTTCTTCCTGACCCCAGGACTGAACTCACATCTCTTCAGTCTCCTGCACTGGCAGGAGGGTTCTTTACCACTGGCGCCACCTGAGAAGCCCCCTTAACCACAGGACCGCCAGGGAAGTGCCCTGAGCCATTCTGTCTTACAATGGTTTCCCACCCCATTCTCTCTTGCTTCTCTAAAACTCCAAACAAAGGTATAACTAATAAATCCTCCCATTCTTGTTTTTCTCTTTCTGGTATTTTCTATATTTTTCTCTCCATGTTGTAGTTATGGATTTCTCCTAATATCTCACTAATCCTTCTGCTGTGTCCAGTCTTCTGTCAAATATAATTGTGTTTATTATTTATTAAATTTCTACCACCTCTGTTTTGTTCTTTAACAAATCTCCTAGGTTGCTTTTCATAGCTTGCTGTTGATCCTTGTAAACATTTTCAAACTTGCTGATGATTTATTTGTGTGTGTGTGTGTGTGCTAGTCACTCAGTCATGTCTGACTGACTGTAACCCCATGGACTCTAACCTCCAGGCTCGTTGGTCCATGCGATTCTTCAGGCAAGAATACTTGAGTGGGCTGCCAGTTCCTTCTCCAGGGGGATCTTCCTGACCTAGGGATCGAACCCAGGTCTCCCACCTTGCAGGCAGATTCTTTACCATCTGAGCCACCAGGGAATTTTAACCAGGGTCAATAAGCATGAGCGCCTTAGAATCTGGATAATCCAGTCCCCCAGGTTTCTGTGAGTCTGCTTCTGCCGGCTCTTGCTCATAGTGCTCTGTTCCCTTGGGAGCTAGGTTTTCTTCAACCATATTGTTCGTTGCCCTTGGACAATTATTTGTGGGGATTCTCTGTGGCCTAGACTGAATGAGCCATCCTCTGAGGAAGACCTGTGCTGCTTCTGCCGGGCTCTTAAGGCGGCACCAGCTGGAGCCATCTCAGATCAAGCTCCTGCGGGCAGGCAGGGCTGCAGCAACAACTTCTTGGGAATCATTTTCTCGCTGTTCCTTTTTCTGGCTTGTTCATCATCAAGACAGACCCCTCTGCCATCCACCCCCTGGGGTTAGGGTCGCTCATGTCCCCCCATGCTGTCCAGGTCAATGTTGAGTAGTCAGCTATCAGGGAGGGAAAAAGCCCTAAGCCGTAGCACCTGCTGCTCACTGTGGTGTAAATACTCTAACTGTGGTTGGTTTCAAGCTGCCAGCAAGAAGTCAAAAACGTGACAGTTGGAAGACCTGGTGAGCCCGGCCCAGGCGTTTGGGGTCTCCCCCAGGATTTGGGTGAATTTGAGCTGAGAGAGTCCTGAATGAGAAGGGGGTGGCCAGGAGAGGAGTAAGGGGAAGGGGTGCAGGCAGAGGGAAGATCTTTGCATGGGCTCAGAGGTGGGGACAAAGTTGGCATGCTTTAGGGAAAGACGGAGACCATCGTGGCTGGTGTGGTAAGCTGGGGGAGGGAATGGCAGAGATGAGGTTTGGGGAGGGGAGCATGGCTAGGAGACCCCAGATCAGAAAGACCAGCTTTATTCCAAGGGCAGGAGAGGTCACTGCAGGGTTTGAACCAGAGGAGTGAGAGGATCTGATTTAGAGGGTTTTTGTTTGTTTGTTTGTTTTGCTGCACCTCATGGCATGTGGGATCTTAGTTCCCCCACCAGGGATTGAACCTGTGCCCCCTGGAGTGGAAGCTCAGAGTCCTAACCACTGGACCACTAGGGAAGTCCCTGATTTAGAGTTTTAATAACCTCCGTGACTCCTTAGGTGTAGGCTGCACATAGCGACTTCCTGCCAGAGAAAATAGCATGGAAAAGGGTAAAGAGTAACTTCGCAGTAGAGATGCCTGAGGAGCATGAACGCCAAGGCAGGTGACCAAAGTCAATAGCGAGATGATGGCACGTTGATAGTATTACCTTTGACTTGAGGTGACGACAATGGCACTTAGTCTGTGTGGCACATGGTCTGCCTTCCAACATGCCCCTGCTCACAGTCTGATCGTGAGAAAAACAGCAGACAAATCCCAAAGGACACTCCACAAACACCTGCCCCCTCCTCCTCAAAACTGTCAAGATCATGAAAAACAAGAAAAGTGTGAAACTGTCACAGCCAAGAGGAGCCTAAGGAGACATGGCAGTTAAATGTAACATGGTCCCCTGGAGGGTGTCCCAGAGCAGAAAGAGGATATTAGGGGGGGGAAAAAAAAAAACAAGGAAATCTGAATAAAGCATGGACTTTAGTTAATGATGTATCAATATCAGTTCATTCATTGTCACATACCGTCCTCATGTTAAATGTTAATAATCAGGGAAACTGGGTATATGTATTACTAGCCCAATTTCTGTACTATCATCCCAATTATTTTGTAAATCTAAAACTGAAAAATATAGTTGTAAAAACAAAAAAAGGAAGATCTTGCTGGCTGCTGTGTGGACAATGGGTCCTAAGGGTGGGGTGAGATGGGAGCTCAAAGACAAAGATCATTATCCCAGCCGTGCAGTGAGATGTGGCTTGGGGTTTCCAAGGCACACAGGAGATGGAGAAACAGAATCAGCCCCACTGGACAGGACGAACTGAGAGCCTATCCAGAGATGAACTGCAGGGATAGAGAAAGGGAGGAGTCAGGTACGAAGGCCAGGTCTCTGGACTCCAGGGACTGGCAGATGGTGTTGTTAATGAACGTGGAGTTTATGTGGAGAGGGCGGGGGGAGGGGGGAAAGGTTTGGGAGAAAAGTCTCCAGAGGCTGCATTTCCGCCGTGATGAGTCTGAGAGGTGGACGAATTCCTCTGGCAGTTCGCCTTAACGCACCTACTATGAGAAAGTAGCACCCACATACTATGTGGGGACCCAGGTGTGAAGAGGCACAGGTCCTGCCTTTGAGAAACTGAAGAGTATGTTTGAAGAGCGAGTATTTCACTAGGAAAGTGTTGGCAAATCAAACACATGAGGATGGGGACTTCTCTGGTGGCCCAGTAGATAAGAATCCGTCTGCCAATGTGGGGGACACGGGTTCAAGTCAGGAAGATTCCACGTGCCTTGGAGCAACTAAACCCATGTGCTACCACTACTGACACCCTCGCTCCCTGGAATCCACGCACCACAACGAAGAGTAGCCCGTGCACGCTGTAACTAGAGAAAGCCCTTACCCAGCCATGAAGGTGCAGGAAAAACTCGAAAAAAATCACCGCATGAAAATAAAGGTCATATTTTTGAAAAAACAAATGCATGAGGATGAGGAGACCAGGTAGGGTAGTGAGAAATCTGGGGAGACTGCCTGGAGGCAGCGAGGGCACAGAGGCTGTACCCAAAGCAGACATCTTCCAATTCCAGACAAGCCCAACCTTCACCAGAGCCAGTCCACATCAGTCCAGACTTCCAGCCAGGCTCCCATTTGGAAACAGCCTTCCCTTTTCTGAGGCTGATGTCCAGAAAAGCCAAATAATTGAGGGTCAGAGATCAGAGAACTCACATGTGGCAGGTGCCCAGGCCTCAGGGCCCAGGTAATTGTCCTAAGTCAGTTTCTGAGGTCCTGGAGTCTCTGATTGCCTTTGGTCATGTAATGCATCGATCCAATCCAGGGCCAGGAAAGGTGAAGGGCCTCATATGTCCCTGGGCACTTGCTGACCAGCGGAGCAGAAAACCCCTCAAAGTGTTTCTCAAAGCCCCACAGGTCCTTCAGTTATGAAGGCCAGCAGGACATCCTGAACAGGCCAGCGGGAAGGCCCAATGATGAAACAATTGCTACACCCCCCGTTCGGGGCTACTGAGCAGCGTGAGCCCAGGCCTGGGTGTCTTGGGGAGTGGTAGGGGGTGGGGGGCACCTCCCCTGGCCCTGTCCACGGAGAGCCAGAGGATCAGTCATATCACACCCTGATCAAAACCCTCCTGTGCTCTCCACCTTTGCAGAGCCGGTCACACACCTCCCATCTCATCCTGTTCCTTCTTCCGGCTTCACCTTCTCCATGCTCCACCCCACTGCCCACTTCCTGCTCTGGCAACATCCAAGCTTCTTCTGCCTGCTTCTTAGTCTTGAGACCTGCTACCCCTTTGCCTCTGGTCAATTTTTCCCACTATCTTTCTTATCTTTTAAAGAGGTGAAATTCTTTAAATAAACATAACATAACATAACATGCAATCAACCATTTTAAAGCATGCAAATCCCTTAGTCTTAGTTATATTTACAATGTGATTATCACCAGGTCTTGGGAATTACAAAACTCTCTCGTCACCCCATAAAAACCACTTCTCACCCAATGAAGCCTCGCTGCCCTGCTCACTAACCTTTAACCTGCTTTCTGTCTAGAGACTTGCTTATTCTGAGTAAGTCATATAAAAGTAATCATACTTTCACACTTTTGTGACTGGCTTCTTTCATTAGCAAAATGTTTTCGAGGTTTATCCACATTGTGGCCTGTATCAGAACTTCATTCCTTTAAAAAAATTTTATTTGGCTGCACCAGATCTTAGTTGCAGCATGTGGGATCTAGCTCCCTGACCAGGGATGGAACTTGGGCCCCTTGCACGGGCAGCATGGAGTCTTAGCCACTGGACCACTAGGGAAGTCCCTTCATTTCATTTTATGCCAAATAATATAGTCCGCTGTCTGCATAGACCACAGTTTGTTTATTCATTTGTTAGTGGATGGACACGGGTTGTTTCCGCTTTCTGGCAATTGTAAATAGACCTGTTATAAACATTCATGGACAAGTTTCTGCATGGATACCCATTTTCATTTCTTTGGGGTCTGTACCTAGGAGTGTGATTGCTGGGTCACATGGTAACTTCAGGGTCAACTTTTTGAGGAACCTCCAGACTCATTCTTTGCCCCTGATATCCTGGGCTGGCCCTTGCTCCTCATTCAGCCCTCAGCTCAGATGTGACCTCCTCAGATCACCTCAGCTCAAATAACACCCCTCTCCCAACCACTCTCGTGTCTTTTCACGATGCTGGGTTCATGATCCCTTAGGACGTAGGTGATTCCGTACCTCTTGTTTTCCCTGGTGACCCACAGCCTCACACAGTACCCAGCACTCAATGAATGATGATAAGTCATTGCTCAACAAGGGATATGACTAAGACGCTTGTAAGATGGACAAGCTCCAACATTTTGGCCACCTGATGTGAAGAGCTGACTCATCGGAAAAGACCCTGATGCTGGGAAAGATTGAGGACAGAGAACGAACGAGATGGTTGGATGGCATCACCAACTCAATGGACATGAGTTTGAGCAAGCTCTGGGAGATAGTTAAGGAAAGGGAAGTCTGGTGTGCTGCAGTCCATGGGGCTGCAAACAGTGAGACATAACTGAGTGACTGAACAACAAAGACGGATAAGACAGAATGCAGGTCAGGGAAATGTAAAGATAAGAGTAATCCTCTGCTACATAATGAATACTGATCAGTGGGCGTTTGGCACCCTATTGAGGTGGCAGATCTCACGGCTCTATTCTCTGATCTGTGTGCAATCTGTCAGAACGTAAAGGTTTAAAAGGCATGTTTTTGGGACTTTGCTGGTGGTTCAGTGGCTAAGACTCTGTGCTCCCAATGCAGGGGGCCTGGGTTCCAACCCTGGTTAGGGAACTACATCTCACGTGCCACAACTAAAGATCCCACGTGCAGCAATTAAGACCTGCATGTGTGCGTGCTAATTTACTTCAGTCGTGTCCAACTCTTTGCAACCCTATGGACTGTAGCCCCCCAGACTCCTCTGTCCATGGGATTCTCCAGGCAAGGATCCTGAAGTGGGTTTCCATGCCCTCCTCCAGGGAACTAAGACCATCTTACAAGCCTGGAAGTGCAGCCAAATAAAGAAATAATGCTTCTAAGAAATGTTTTATAATTATTATATAAATAATAATAATCAATCAGCTGAATGACCGACCTCAGGCTATCTAAGGTGAGGACCTGCGGCAAGGTGAGGCATGTCCTTGTTATCTTAAGTCTGTTGGGACCACCCAGGGTGACTCAGCTCTTTAGTGGACTACTTCCTCCTGCCCGCTCCCCCATCCAGGGAAAAACAGAAACCAGTGGAAGGAAGTCACGCTGATGATCTATTTCTAAATACCTCCCCGTTGGTGACTCAGCACAGACATCTCTTCAGCAAGCCCCAACTCCATGGGCTGGCACAGGTAACCCCTAGTGACTAATTGCGAAGGGAAGAAAAAAAGACAAAGGTGGAAAAAAAGGGTGGAAAACAGGGTGGAAAAAAAGACAGGGTGGGGTGGGAAATTAGTTATGTGTATAATCTCACAGTCAGCCTGGTGCAATGGTTAAGTGCTCCAGCTGGGGGTTCAGGCTGCCAGGGTTCAAATCCCAGCTTTGGGACTTGCTACAGGTTATTTTTATTTGCTTTGTTGCAGGGAGTGGGCTTCTCCTGTTGTGACTCAGAAGTTTCAGCATGAGGGCTTACTGCTCCAAGGCATGGGGGAATCTTAGTTCCCAACCAGGGATCAAACCCAGGTCTCCTGCATTGGAAGATGGATTCTTAACAGTGGACCACCAGGAAAGTCCCTCTGCAGGTTATTTAATCTCACTTTTCTTTTTTTTTTTTTGGAAAAACAGGGTTAATAGTAGTAGCTGCCTCATAGGGTTGTTGTGAGAATTAAAACAGTTAATATTATATAAAGTGCTTACAGAGAGCTGGGTATGTTGGAAATGCTTCATATAGGAATAGTCATCATCATCATCATCCATCTCAGTACTGGTATCTGCAGCTGGGCAATCAGACAGAAGGAGATAATAAATGGGCTTTTAAAAAGCTAAATAGGGAATTTCTTGGCGGTCCAGTGGTTATGACTCTTTGTGACCCCATGGACTGTAGTCTGCCATGCTCCTCTGTCCATGGGATTTCCCAGGCAAGAATACTGGAGCAGTTTGCCATTTTCTCCTCGAGGGGATCTTCCTGACCCAGGGATCGAACCCACACCTCTCCCATCTCCTGTATTGTCAGACGGCTTCTTTACCACTAGTGCTACCTGGGAAGCCCAAGTCCGGGCATGTGGGTTCAAGTCCCGGCACGTGGGTTCGAGTCCCAGTCTGAGTTACACATCTTCAAACACGACCAATTTTTATCTTATGTACACTGTACCACAATTTTTTTTAAAAAGTAAACATTAAACAGCCTCTTTCAGAGCCATCTGCCAAAAAAACAAGGTAAAAAAAATGTCTCTGTATTATTATTTGAAATTATAATAGTTCTCCTACCTGGGGCCAGAAATAACTACATCAGCAGAAATGGCTGTTTGGGTCCTTAATTTGAAAGTCCTCGCTCTGTGCAGTCTTCTAGAACTTCAGGTCCTGGAGGAGGGCAGGATGACTGACTGGATGGAGCTGCCCGCGGCGGGGGCTCAGGTCTGGCGGAGTGTCTCGGCTGGACGTACTGGCTGGCTTTTCAACAACTTCTGTTTTCAGTAAACAGAAATCAGAACAGCTGTTCTCCATCTTGCCTTCCGCGGCCCCCTGGGCACCTACCATACAAGGACTGGGTTAGCTTGTTTTGAGCTAACCATCCTTCCCCCCCGGCCTTGGGGAAAACGGACACCCAATCCTGAAATACACGTGTGCCCACGGCTCATAACCAACCACTGTTCACCTTTTCTTCTATTTGCTCTGAATCCACTTTTATTCTTAACAAAAGAGTAAAGCATCGCATGTTCATGCCCTTCTAGTCTCCAACCACCAGAAACAAACTCCAGCATGAATGGAACCTGTAGCCTCCCAGCCAATTGATTTCTGAACTCTGTACACATATTTATAGATCCAAGAAATAGATTTGCTAGTGTTTTGTATTAACACAGATAAACACTATCATAATATCTTTCTGCAATGTGCTTTTTTTTTTTTTTTTTGCTTGTTTTTATGTTTTTGAGATCTTTCCAAGTTAATATGTATGGATCCAATATGCCTTTTCTTCCCACATAATATTTCACTGTATATCCTGTACCATATTTTTAAAAACCAAATTAAAGACCTCACCATTGTTTCTAGTGATTTGCAAATGAAAACCAGGTGGCTACGAGCGTCCTTGGGCTAATTGCTGCAGAGCAATATTTTTCAAATAGCCTGAGGCATACCTAAGTCATGAAGTCAAATTTTCCTTAAATGATATAGGGTAGAATAACATGTAATGAATACTATTCCTTGGTGAAGGTTTTGTTTTGTGTGCATGTGTGCTTGGTAGGGAGGTAAAGATGTTCTTCTTACTAATAAGGATTGCAGTGAAAGCAAAGTTTAAAAAAACATTGCTCTCCCAGTAATTCTACCCAAGAGAAATGCGAGGTATAGCCACGCAAAAAGTACATGAATGTTCACAGAAGCTCTAGTCACAAGAGTCGTAAAGTGGAAACCACCCAAATGTCCATGAGCAGATGAATGGAAAAACAAAACGGGATCTAGCCATAAAATAGAATCTTATTCCATTATAATAAAAAATAAAGTACGGACACATGTTCCAACACAGAACTTTAAAGACATGATGCTCAGTGAAAGAGGCCAGGCACAAAAGGCCACGTATCGTCTGATTCTGTGCACACGAAATGTCCAGAAGAGACAGATCCATAGAGACAGAAAGCAGATTAGTGGTTGCCAGGGGCTGGCTGGCAGGCGGTGGGGCGGGGGAACGGAGAGTGACTGCTTTCTGGGTACGGATTTCCTTTCGGGGTGGTGAAAGTGTTCTGGAACCAGCTAGTGACGAGTTTCCCAGCACTGCAGATGTACTAAAAGCTACTGAATTCTGTGCTTTAAAATGGTTTAAGTAATGAAGTCCATGTTATGTGAATTTTATTTCAATTTTAAAAAAAGGAAAACCACTCCTCTAAGGCAAGGGTCCCCAACCTCTGGGATCTATGCCTGATGCTCTGAGTTGGAGCTGATGTAATAGTAATAATAGAAATGAAGCGCACGATAAGTGTAACACGCTTAAATCATCCTGAAACCATCCCACCCGGCCCCCAGTCCCTGGAAAAGTTGTCTTCCACAAAACCTGTCCCTGGGGCCAAAAAGATTGGGGACCACTGCTCTAAGAGTGGAATAGTTGTAGAGTTTGTACATTTCAACTTTTTTTTACTAGATGTGGCAAATTGCTCTCCCGATTTGCATTCTTACCACCATGAGCTTCTGTCTCCCCACATCCACACCAATACCTCGTACCCAAGTGAAGAACAAGAAGGGGAATAATTCAGAGCTAAGTTGTGGGTATAAACCAGGGCTCACAATCTAGAGGCCCAAGGACTTGTTTTGTTGCCCTGTTTGTATTTTTTAAAAAGTTTTAATTAGATATCTACTGTTAAAGTCAAGACATCACAAAATGTGGTTTGCCCACTTCCCTTGAAACATCGGAAGACTTGGCCCCATTTCATACACATTTCCTTGTGTTGACAGCGGCCGAGGTGAGCAGCTGGTACCCGCTTTCAAGGAGTAATGAGGTCTTCACTTCACCATAGTCCCCACCGCTCCCTAATATCTTACAGCTGGTCCCCTTTAGAGCTTTATGTTCCCCGTCTGGCCCATGTACTTTGAAGGCACTCATCCTGGTGTAAAGTTTGTTTTTTTTTAAGGATTTCCTTACTTATTTGGCTGTGCTGAGTCTTGGTTGTGGCACTAGGGTCTTCAGTCTTCCTTATGGTGTTTGGGATCCTCAGTTACAGCACATGGGATCTATTAATGGTTCCCTGACCAGGGACCAGTCCCCTGCACTGGGAGCTCAGAGTCTTAGCCACTGAATCACCAGGAAGTCTCATGGTGTAAAGTTTTGAGCTCCATATGGGCGCTCACCCTAATAGCTTGTATCGGCACAACTGTACCAGGGCAGCCCTGATGAAGAGGAGGAGATGATTTCCAAGCCAACGAATTATGGATGTTTTCCTGAGGTAAGGGAGGTTGCAGCCAGACAGGGGGAGAAAAGCAGACTTGGGAGTTTGAGGGGAAGGTGGGGTCAGAGCCCTGGCACAGCCACCGTGCCAGGGAGTGGAGTGACCGTCATTCCAGTGCCCACTTGAGCATGCTCAGCCTCAAAGAGCCCACCATGAGCAACATCTCAAGTTCCTGGGTTTCTGTCCTTGGAGCTGTCGGCTCTGACCGTGACCCCAAATCAGATTAACGGCCTCTTCCCAACACACACGCTTTGGGTCAGAGTCTGCGGAGACCAGCTGTTTGGAAGAACCCATCTGCTGCCTGATGCACTCAGCTCCGCTTCAGGGGCCAGTGTGGAGGAGGGAGGGGGCAGCGGCTGGGGATCGGGGTGCCCTGTAGCAGACAGCTCTGATGGTGAGAAATGTCCAGGGTGATGACCTGGGGTGGGGAGCAGAGTGCTGCTTATAGAATTCTCTGCATTTTTAAAATATTAACAACAACAACAAAAGCGCCCCCTTCACCAAATGCCAAAGATTCAGTTGTAGAGAGAGGCTTTCCCAGACCCCGGCCTCTAGCGAGGACAGCTACCCAGGACTAGGTACATAATGTGCAGAGCCCAGAGAAAAGTGAAAAGGCAGGATCCCTTGTTCACAACTGAAGAATTTCAAGGAAAATTGCAGGTGGTCCAGTGATTAAGACTCCACGCTCCCAATGCAGGGAGCCGGGTTCAATCCCTGGTCAGGGAACTAGATCCCACGTGCTGCAATGAAGACTGAAGGTCCTTCATGTTGCGACTAAGGCCTAGCGCAGCCAGTTTAAAATACATATATTAAAAAAGAAGAGGAATTGCAAGGTGGTGGCCAGAGCTTTAAATCAAACGTGGGGCTCTTCTGAGCACAGAGGCCCTGGGTGACTATCTGGCTTCACGACACCCCTTACCTCCCGCCACCCACCCCTTGAAGCCAGGACTACCTCTGCCCTCTCACCGGCCCCAGATCCTCACACCAGGATTAGGCCTGCTCTGGGTCTCCACAGCCCCCCAGCTCATCTCCGTTGCCTCCTTCTTGCTTGTATCTTTGCCTGTCTCCCCTCCAGATGGCGCTTTTCCTGAAGGTCCAACTGCCACGCTTTCCCCTGACTGCCTGGGGCAGTGCCTGGACCAGAGGAAGGCCGCTGTATTCGCGCAATGAATGGTCATACAGAAAAAGTCAGCTTCAAAAATATGGCTCTTTACCTTCTGCCCACTAGGACGGCTATAATTTAAAAGAAATACACAGGAGGACCTCCCTGGTGGCCCAGTGGTTTAGACTTCGTTTAAACCACCACTTAAACAACCAGTGAAACGGGCGCAGGTTCAATCCTGGGTCAGGGAGTTAAGCTCCTACATGCCCCGTGGCCAAAAAACTCAAAGATAAAACAGAAGCAGTATTATAACAAATTCAATAAAGAATCAAAAAAGGTTTTAAATAAAACCAAAAAATAACAGAAAATAACAAGTGTTGGTGAGGATGTGGCGAAATTGGACCCTCCTACTTCGCCAGTGGGAACGTGAAATGGTGCAGCCACTGTGGAAGATGGTACTTTCTCAGAGTGATCATATGACCCAGCAATTCTACTCCGAAGTATAAACCTCAGAGAATCAAAAACACGGCCACACAAAAATGTGACTGTTCATGGCCGCACTGTCCACAGTAGGCAAAATGTGAAAATAACCCAAGCGTTCAGCGGTGGACGGATGGACAAACAGAATAAACAGAACGGGTTCCGGCCATACAATGGAATATTATTCAGCCATAAAAAGGAATGAAGCACTGATATAGGCACAGATAGACATAGACATTGGAGAAGGAAATGGCAGCCCGCTCCAGTGTTCTTGCCTGGAGAATCCCGGGGACGGGGGAGCCTGGTGGGCTGCCGTCTATGGGGTCGCACAGAGTCGGACGCGACTGAAGTGACTTAGCAGCAGCAGCAACAGAAGTAGACATGGATGAACGGTGAAAACATGATGCTGAGTGAAAGAAGTCAGACAGAAAAGGCCACAGTGTCTACAATTCCATGGATATGAAGTGTCCAGAACAGGCGGATTTACAGAGACAGAAAGCAGACTAGTGGTTGCCAGGGTCTGAGGGAGGTGGGGGAATGGAGGGTGACAGTTAATGGGGACCTGGTTTTTTTGGGGGGAAGGGTGATAAAAATGTCCTGGAAAGAGAGAATGGTGACGGTTGTACCACACTGTCAATGTACTAAATGTCATGAGTGGTAAATGTTATGCATATTTTATCTTAATAAAAACAATTTTTTAAAACCTATCTTTGAATTGAATTGAATTTTAGAACAGAAAAAGGACACAGTGGGAAAACTGGGGAAATCCAAAAAAAGCTTGGCATTTCACTGCCAGTGCTGTGCCTGTGTAGGCTTCTTAGTCGTGACAAATGTGTCCCAGTCATGTGAGATAGCATAAGGCAAAGCTGGGTGAGGGTATAAATACAGCAACGCCTTCTATCATCACTGCAACTTTTCTGCAAACCTAAAATGATTCCAAAATGAAACATTTATTCTCGAAAATCATACGTAACTTCCAGAAAGGGGCTTGCTTAGTCTCCAGAAAGTTCTTTTGGCTGGCTAGGGCCCATGCTGGGGTTCACATTTGCAATTTAGGGAGCTGGAGCTGACTTCAGCCTGGGAGAGGGAGAAGAATCTGGAATTCTGAGGCTGGGAGAGAGGGATGAGGTGAAGAGAGGGGGATGGGGCAGGAGGGAAGGAGGAGTCTGGGCAAGAATGGAGTTGGGCTGGGGGGATCCCCATGGAAGCGCCTTGCTGGAGAAACTCCAAGAACTTTGGAGAACAGGAATGTCCAGCACAGAGGTTGCTAATGGATAACTCACAGTCCAAAGACTAGGGAGGTGTTATATTTACCCTTGGTCTTGTAAATGTAATTGAGCCACTCTATAAAAAATCTATAAACTCTCACATGACAATTGGAAATTTCCAACTTCTCTGGAAACATCTGAAAATCTGCTAATTCGAGGCCACCTTTCTCTATGTCCCCAGATCTGGAGCTGAGTCCCAGCCATCCCCTTTATTTATTTTTAAATTTACTTATTTATTTGTGGCTGCATCAGATCTTCGTTTTGGCATGCAGGATCTTTAGCTGTGGTGAACGGGCTGCTCCCTAGTCGTGGAACACGGGCTTAGTTGCCCCAACACGTGTCAGATCTCAGTTCCCCGACCAGGGTCCAAACCCACATCCAGTGCATCAGGAGGCAGATTCTTAACCACTGGACCATCAGGGAAGTCCCCTAGCCATGCTCTTTAAAGGGGTGTGAGCTCTCCTGTTTGCCACGATCCCCACCATCCCCTATTGTCACCAATTATGGCAAGAAAAATAAAGAATCTGCCTGCAATGCAGGAGATGTGGGTTTGATCCCTGGATTGGGAAGATCCCCTGGAGAAGGAAATGACAACCTGCTCCAGTGTTCTTGCCTGGGAGAATCCCACGGACAGAGGAGCCTGGCGGGCTACAGTCCATGGGGTCGCAAAGAGTGGGACACAACTTAGCAACTAAATAGCAACAACTGACAGAGCTTCAGTCACCACTTATCTTCAAGCTTGCACCATATTTTACGGACTAATTGAACAGATTTTCTCTGTACTATGCCAAAAGTGGAAAAGCAAAAGAGAAATCAAGACATTGTCTGATTTTTATTATATCTGGCTGGCTTCACTCACCTATGATACCTACCTGGCTCCTGGAGAGGCTCAGGTTTAAGAACTCAAGTCTCATGTTTGATGGGCAGCTTTCCCTTGCAGGTTAACCTGCCTGCCCCAATCCACACCCTTAAGTCTTCATGCTCACAGGTGTTGTGTGGTTGGGATCAAACATACATATTCTTCTTGGGTGTGAATCTTGGTTCTACTCTTTACTAGCTGAGTGGTCTTGGGCAGGTGGCTTAACCTCTCTGTGCCTCAGTTTCCCCATCTATAAAGCAGGGATGACACTGTACCTACCTTTCAGAGGTTTTATGAGGATTATGTGATGCAGCTCATATAAAGCATGCACACCTGTGCCTGGAACATAACAAAAGAGGCAGAGATTTCAGGGGGTGATGAGTGCTGTGATGATAACAGATCAGGGTGACCGGGGGAAACCCCACACTCAGTACCTGCCGAGGAGGAGGGGACCCATGAGCTGAGAGAGAAATGAGAAAGGATCATCTGGGAACCCAGGGGGAGGAACAGTGTGTCAGGAAGAAGGAACAGGCAGTGTAAGGGCTCAGAGGCAAGAATGAGCTTGACTCGCTCAAGGAGAAGCAAGAAGGGAGAGGAGCTACTGGAAGGCAGGCAGAGGCCACAGGGAGGCGTTTGGACCTGATGCACTGAGACACCCTGGAGGGTTCTCAGCACTCAGAGGCCAGGATCTGATTGACAGGAGGGACACATGACCTGGCAGCAGCAGGCTGGTCCGGTCTGAAGCCTCTGCTTCCAGTCCCATGATCCCTGTCACAACCAGCCTGACTCAAGCATGGCTATTGTTGCCCTCTGAGCATTGCAACCCCCAACCCCCAAACCAAACAGGAAGTCTTGAGGTGGCCTTGGGCTGGGGCAGGGGCCCCTGGGATGGGGCAGAGTAGGGGATGCAAAAACCACGTGAAAGAAGGCTGCAAGGTATATGCTACTCAGTCATGTCCAACTCTTTGTGACTCCACGGACTGTAGCCCACCAGGCTCCTCTGTCCATGGGATTCTCCAGGCAAGAATACTGGAGTGGGTTGCCATGCCCTCCTCCAGCGGATCTTCCCAACCCAGGAATCAAACCCCAGTCTCCTGTGGCTCCTGCACTGCAGGTGGATTCTTTACCGCTGAGCCACTGGGAAAGCCCAAAGGCTGCAAGGTTCCCCCTAAAGAGATCCATCTCAAATCCCTGGAAACCGTGAGAGTGACCTTACTTGGAAAAAGGGTCTTTGCAGACCTGGTTCAGAATCTCAAGGTGAGATGATTCTGGATAATTCACGTCGGCTCAAAATCCAATGTCACACGTCTTTACAAGAGAAAGGCAGAGGGAGATTTGAGACACGGGGAAGAAGGCCGGGTGATGATGAAGGCAGAGACTGGAGGGAGGCAGCCACAAGCCAGGAACCTTTGGAGCCGCCAGAAGCAGGAAGGATCTTCCCCTAGAGCCTTCGGAAGGAGCTCAGCCCTGTCAGACTTCTGGCCTCCAGGTCTGGGAAAGATATGGTTCTGTTGCTTTAAGGCACTTACTTTGTGGTCATTGGTTACAGAGGCCACAGGAAACCAGCACACCCTTCTTCAAGGGCCCCCACCTTCCCAGGCAAGAGGTTCAATTTCTCCTTCCACCCTTGTGACACATCCCCCATTACAGGTGAGAACACCGAGGCCCAGAACGGGGAAGACAAATGGGGAAGCTCCTTACAGTTGTCTCAACCTTCCTCCTGCCTGAATTGAGCTCACCTATGAATCTTGTTGAGCAAACTCCAGGAGATAGTGAAGGACAGGGAAGCCTGGCGTGCTGCAGTCCTTGGGTTGCAGAGTCAGACACGACTGAGCAACTGAACAACATGTGTCTTGCTGGGTTTTCACAGCATTTTAAAATTTGTGTTTATTTTTATCATGGAATGGTAAGCACAGCAAAAAGAGTCCAGATAACACAATGCCCTGAAACTTTTTCATTCCCTGATCTTGGCGGGGGTTAGCTGAGGGGTCTTGGCTGTGTAGTGTAGGGTAAATCAATTAACCTTTTTGAGCTTCAGATTCCTCAACTTTAAAATGCGGAGAGAATTGGTGGTTGTGAGGATTAAATGAGATCAGACACTAAGCACCTGGTATCTCTCCAATTCCACCTGAAACCCCAGCCTGGGCCTGAGCAGGTTCTTGCTGGGGCACCCAGTTCTCAGGTTCACGATGGCTTCTTCAGGGAGGGAGCCAGAGGGTCCTGGATAAATAAGATGCTCAAGGCAGGTCCAAGCCCCTGAGGGCACGCAGGGGACTGAGCTGGCCATGGTCTGGGCCTCAGGCCTCGATTTATTTGGCAGGAAAATGGATACATGGCAGACATGGAGCTGGTGTATGCAGTGTGACTTCACTGGTTGTTAAAAATATTCAAATACTTCCATACCTGTTGGTAAAAGCCACTGCCCCAGCCCCTCTCCCGGGACCCCAGACTTCTGCACAATTCAGCAAGTAAGAACTGCCACCAGGAACTTCCTGTGTCCAGTCCTAAGCCTCCCTTCTGATTGAGCTGTACTGCTGGGCAACATGTCTTGGTGCCATGGGCTGGTGAGCGTAGGGTGCTCTGTCCCTGATGGAAAAAAACAGGTGGCATTTGCTGGGTCTCGGCTTTCCCGGGAGGCACAAAAGACCCCGGGGGTTTAGTGGAGACCGATCTGTTATCCTGCACAAGCCCCATGGAGACAGATGGACGGATGTGAGTGTCTGCGCTGGGGATCCTGGGGATGTGAAGGGCACCCGCACACTGGATGGGGGGAAGGCCCTAGACCACCCAGAGTCTCCCCACAATTACACCAGGCAGTGCCTGATGAAGAAACCTAACCAGGCGATGAGGCAGATAGCCCAGGAAGAGGTCAGAGGTCAGGAGTCAGAGGTAGTATACTTTATTGACCCAGGTTCTCCCAACATCTCACAACCCCCCTACAAAGCCAGACCTGGGCTTTGCCGGCGTCCCGTGCACCGGACTCCCAGACGTCCAGAGAGCCTCAGAACGGCAGAGCAGATGTGGGGAGGGCGCTGCCAGCCAGGGGAGAGGGCGCGAGGAGGGGCAAGCCAGAGGGAGGGGGTTCAAGCTGGGCACTGGGCCGGGGACCCCCCGAGGCTCCGCCAGGCCTGGCCAGCCCCTCACTCCCCTAGTTAAGGTTTGTAGTGGTTCACAGTGAGACTGGCTTAGATTTGGGGGGTGATAGGCAGGCAGGTGCCTTCCACTCCCCACCCACTGTTGGCCTGACTCACGAAGCTGGGAAGAGGGCAAGATGGGAAGTCCCTCCACCCCGCCGTGTTCCCACCACCACAGGGACTGGGAAGCCCCTTCTCTCCAGGGGCAAACAGCAGAGGCCCAGTTCTCCCTGACATCCCCCCAGGCTCTTAGGGAGAAGGGCCATTCACTCCTGGCTCAGAAGTTTCCAGAACATCTCAGGGACGTTGCCCATCATTACTCCCAATTAGAAAAATGTTTTTGAAATCTAGGAGTTGATGGGGGCCATCAAACCAAGCAGTAAAAAAACCTGGTTAAGATCTTGGTTTAAAAAGGTAGTTCTACCTTCGTCTAGAAGCTTCGGGAGACCAGCCCGAGAGACCAGTGGTGTCTCTGTGCCCAGACTGGCAGGGGTGGCTCATGGCAGCAGGGGGCTGGTGGTGGCCTGGGGAATAGGGCAGGGACCCGGGGAAGAGATGCAGGAAGCGGTGACTTGTGGGGCAGGGCAGGTGGCCCTCCCCTTCCAGTGCCATGGGCTTGGGCTCAGAGGGCAGTGGGGCGGCCAGGATGGGGGGCCCCCGTGGGCACCTCTGCCAGGCCGGCTCCGGGGCCTCTGCCCCACCAGGAGAGGCGGGGCCCTGCGGTCAGGCCTTGTGACTGCCGTTGCCTGGCGGCTCCCTGTGGCCGGCTGTGAAGTCCCCGGTGGGCTCGAGCCCCAGCATCTGCCGCTGCACCAGCCTGGCGTAGAGGCCGCCCTGGGCCAGCAGCTGCTGGTGTGTGCCCTGCTGCACCACGCGGCCCTTGTCGAGCACCACGATGAGGTGTGCCCGCTCCACCGTGCTCAGCCGGTGCGCGATGATGAGCACCGTGTGTTTCTGCAGGTTGCCGTGGATGGCCTGCTGGATCTGCGGACACAGGAGGGCACCGGCTCACACGGGCACTGCCGCCGCCCACCACCCCACCCAGTCCTGGCTCAGATCCCGGGTCCACCACATCCCATGGACGCTCAGCCTCTCTGGGGCTTCTTCTTCTCCTGGGGCTTCAAGCGAGGGCTTGCACAGGACCTGCTTCCTGAGTTTTTGTCCTTGGGGGACAGAGCTCAGAGCCTGACATGGGGCAGCACTCAGTGAATGATGGAAGGGCTCCCGACATGGTCTTCCCCTAACCTTGGTCTTGGTTAATGGTCTCACCGTCAGCCTCAGAGCTCATGCCAACAAAACCAGCATCACCTGCTTCCTCATCCTTCCCTCACCCCCCAAACCTGACTCATCAGCAAATTCTGTAGCCCCATCTCCCCAGGGTCTCTCTGCTCCATCTTTCCACCTCTGCCACCGTTCCTTTTCGCTTGGATCCCGGCAACTTTCCTGGCGCGCTACCCACGTGGATTTAATACTTTTAATCAGTTCTTGTTGAACTCGCGCTCCAAGCCCTCCAAAAGCTTCTTGTCCTATTTCGGATAAAACCCAAACTCCTGGGGGGAATTTTTGGGCAGTGAAACTCTTCTGCATAACATGACATCCTGCGTTTGTTAACACCCATAGAATTCGCAACACAAAGGGACCCCAGATGTGAATGGTGACCTTGAGTTAATGACAATGCACTAATACCAATTTTCAATGGGAACTAATATACTGCTAATGTAAAATGTTAATAACAGGTGACATTGTTTGGGGGAAGGGGTATATATGGGAACTCTGTACTTTCTGCTCAACTTTCTTTAAACGTAAACCTACTCTAAAAAAAAAAACAAAAAAAAAACCCTTTCCAGGGCCTGAACAGCTGGCGTACCCACCATGACTCTGTCCCGACCTCACCACGCTCGACCCCCACCATCAACCATGCTGACCTTGGGGGGTTGGCTGTGGACCTGCTCCGAGCCTTTCCCCTCACTGCCCCTCTCTCCCCAGGATGCTCTCACCTGGATCCCCCTGACTGGCTCCTTTCCCTTCTGGTCTCAGCTCAATAGCTCCTTGATGACCCTGGCTCTGCACGTGAATTCTGGGCCCGTGTGACCCCATCTGAACCTTGCAGTAAGGCAGCCACATTCCAGGGGGCTCCTGCAGGGCCAGAGCCTTGTCCCTGGGATGACCCCAGCCCCTAAGTGCCGCCAGGAGAACTGAGTGTCCTAACCAACACGTGCTGGGTGGTGGCTGAGCCCCCTTTCTTAGAGCACTTATGTACCAAAAGGGGCTTAGAGTTGTCAACCTTCCTCTGTCCCATGGAGATACATATGCAAATCTCCTAAAGCTCAGGAATGTCTCTCTCTGTCATTCCTTTGAAATGTAGTCATTGGAAGGATAGGGCCCCATCTCCCAGACTCGGTGGGGGACAGGAATCCTAATTCGAGTGGTTGCCCACTGTCTGCCAGCTCCCAGCCCTATGTGAGTCTCCCCTGAGCCCTGCTCCCGCCCCTTCCCTGCATCCTCAATCTCCCTTTGAAATGGCTGCCCCATCACCATCATCACCCCTGCACAAATCTTAGACCTCAGCTCTTTCCCCTGCTTTATTAGCTACTGGATAAAATCTGTTTTCCCAGCTTTAACTAATGGCCGGCTATGTTTCTCAACCTCTCCACCACAGGACTGTTTCATTTTCTACATAGCACAGCCCCCAGGGCAAACTCACCCTTGTCTCCTTGTTATCTGTCTCTCGCCCTGGACTGGAAACACCTTGGGGGCAGGGGCCAATGTGACCCTGGCACCCAGAACAGCGCTGGTGCCCGGGAGGCGGGGATTAAATACCGTGTGATAAATGAATGGATCCATGGCGAGATAGGGGTAGCTAAGTCTTCAAATACACTGTGGGCCCCTCTATCAATGACATGAGAGCTGGAGTAAGACACTCAGGTTATGCGCTCCAGGGCAGAGCTCCTAATCCAGGGCCCACCTCTCCTGATTCAAACCCAGGTGCATTTGGTTTCAACACCTAGAGCCCTGAGGCTGGGCTGAGTGACCATGACCTGCGTCTCCTCCGTCCCCGCTCTCTGCCCTCAGCTCCGGGACACCCCAATCCAGGAAGCTGGCCTGGGAGAGTCCCGACAGCCACCCTGAGCCCTTCCCAGCACCTGTCCGCTGCTCTGCTCCAGCATCACCCGCCACCCCACTCACCAGATACTCGCTTTCCGCATCCAGGGCACTGGTGGCTTCGTCCAGGATGAGAACGGGTGGGTTCCGCACCAGAGCCCGGGCCATGGCCACCCGCTGCTTCTGGCCCCCGGACAGCTGGGCACCCTTCTCCCCTGTCTCTGCGGGGCGGAGGCACAGGGTCAAGTGAGTGGGAGGGGAGTCTGGGTGGCCCTTGGGGAGGGACGAGCAGTCCCTTGCCTCTGCCCTTCCCTTCTGTCAAGGGAGCTCTGCTCCCCGGGAAAGGTGGGGCTGAGAGGGCCGCCGGCTGGAAACTTCACGGAACAATGCTCCCTCTTCCTGTTCATAAGGGGCAAACAAATCATGACTGTGTGCGGTTGTACCAAGATGCCAACTTTTACTTATTAATCTGGCAAAACTCCAAATGTTTGAGAACACACTGTGCTGGGGTGGCTGAGGGGGCACCCCCAGTCTTCCTGGGGTACAGCTGCTGAGATCCCTGTGCACACTCCTCTGTGTGTCCGGTTGTGCTGTGTGAGTACACAGACCACAATTACAGACACACACCTGGACCAGCAAACCCATTTCTGGGAATATTTCCTGCTCATTTACTTGCTCGCGCACTGTGACTCACAGCACTGTTAACTGAAAACAACAAAACCCCCAAACCAAAAACACAATACAAATTGTCTATCAGTAGGAAACTGAGGAAACCAGTTATTTTTGAGGAAAGTATTATAAAGCCACACAGTAGAATACTGTGCAGTAGCTTAAAAAAAAAAAAAAAGTAGCTTTCTAGGTATCAATATGGGAAAAAAAGGCATCACTCAAAAAAAAACCAGGTGCAGAATATAAGGTGCTGTTTTGTTTTGTTTTTCTGTAAATGGTGGGAGGAACTAAAAACACATACTCATATATGCATAAAGAAACTTCAAAATGACATGTAAGAAATTAATGAAAGAAGCTTTGGTGGGGGCCGGAGGGAACTGGTAGTGAAGACTGGGATGAAATGAAACTTTTCACTGGATATAGTTAGGTCTAATTTTTTAGTTTTGAACTGTGTGAATAGCCCTGCTGCAAGAGTTAAAATTTTAAAATACGTTAAATCAAATCTATAAGTTAATATATTGTTCAACTCATTAAGTTAAAATACTTATTCACATAAAGTAACTATAAATAATATAATACATATACCGTTTTAAAACAGTTATGTTTCGGAACTAAACTGAGGTGACGGTTTTAAAGCCCTGTGAATGCACTAAGTGTATTGATTTCTGGCCGCACCACACGGCGTGTGGGATCTTAGTTCCCTGACCAGGGATCAAACCCATGCCCCCTGCAGTGGAAGCACAGAGTCTTAACCACTGGACCACTAGGGAAGTACCTGAATTGTTCACTTTAAAATAGTTAAGTTTAGGGACTTCCCCGGTGGCCCAGTGGTGAAGAATCTGCCTTGCAATGCAGGGGGTGACTAAGCCTGAGAGCCGTAACAAAAGCTCCCAAGTACTGCAGCCAAGACTCAATGCAGCAAAATAAATAAATAGATAAATAGTTAAAAACAGTTGTTTATGTTACGTGGATTTCCCCTGAAATAATAAAGAGCAGCTGGCAGAGGGCAACGCGTAGCTCAGAGGGTTGAATCCTGAGGATGGACCTCCGGCACAGTGGAGGTGATGCTCCGGGCCCTGTACCTGTATTGTAGCCGTCCTGGAGCTCCATGATGAAGCCGTGGGCGTTGGCCTTCTGGGCAGCCTCCACTACCGTCTCGAAGGGCACGGTGGGCAGGCCATAGGAGATGTTGTCTGTGATGGAGCGGGCAAACAGCACTGGCTCCTGGCTCACCAGGGAGATCTGTGGAGGAGGAAGGAGGGGGCATGGGAGGCCGGGAATGCATCAGTCCAGCAGTCACCAGGAACCTCACCAGCCCCGGGCCCGGCTGATGCCTGGGGCCTCAAGTCTGAAATCTGATCAGGGCCCACGGCCGGCGGCTGCTGCATTCAGTGGCCTCTCTTCTTTCCAAACAGTGGAGTCCACTTTCTGCACAAGCCCTCAGCCTCCCTGACCAACACACTGGGGGCCCCGCTAAGCTTGCTGCTCTGGGCTCAGCCAAGTTCCCTGACCTCCGAGACAGAGCTCATTGGCTGCCTCTGACCTGGAAGAAAAGAGAGTGAGAGAGTGTGGAGTGTGCCTCTGTGAGTCTGTCCATGGCAAGAAGCAAGAGGCCAGAGCAGGCAGAGGCCACAGGGACCTCCCGGTTGGTGCCCCCTCCCTTTTAGAGACCAACAGAAAGGAACTATTGTCTCAGGGTCCCAGCTTCAGGAATGTGTATGTAGTTGGAGGATGTCACTACAATACTGTAAATAGGAAAAAGAAAAAAAATCTAATTGTCCATAAATTGAGGATTAAATGATTATAGTACTTCTATAAAATCAAGCTGCTATATATATATTTTTAATAAATATAAAATGATTCTATTTTTGTTTTAAAAAAAAGTATATGTGTCTTTATATATTATTGTTGCTGCTGTTTACTTGCTAAGCCGTGTCCGATTCTTTGTGACCCCATGGACTGTAGCCTACCAGGCTCCTTTGTCTATGGCATTTCCCAGGTAAGAATAGTGGAGTGGATTGCCATTTTCTTCTCCTGGGGATCTTCCCAATCCAGGGATTGAATCCGTATCTCCTGCGTCTCCTGTGTTACAGGCAGAGTCTTTTCCACTGAGCTACCAGGGAAGACTTTACATGTAGATATGTTTATGTAAAGATGGGAAACACACTGGAAAGGGAAGGATGTTGACTAAACTGATAATGCTGAACCGTGCCATGGGGTGGAATTCAAAAGGGGAGGTGGAGGGGATTCTCATGTGTTTGTTACAAAATTCTCTGAATATATGGGAATATAGTTAGATGGTTGAGTTCTACTGCTTTGGGTTTATGAAAATTAAAAATTTAAACAGAGGATATTCACAAAAGAGGAAATCCAAAAGTCCAAGAAACGTATGAAAAAGGACTTAAAATCTTTAGTCACCAGGAAAATGCAAAAGACCTCAAAGAACCACCTGTAGACACTCACCAACTGGTTACAGAAACAGGACTGATACTAGGTATCTGAGATTAAGTATCTGAGCGTGTCCACTATTGCAAAGCCTGAGCAGCTCTGTCCAGGAGCCACTGCCAGAACTCCGGTGGGCAGCAGCCCGGTGGTGGCATACCTGAGACCACTTCTCCACCACCTACCCCTGGTTATATACACACGAGTGGGAAGAGGTCACAATCTGCGGCCTCCACCAGCATCTACAACTAGCTGGAAGTTCTGGAGTCTCTGTGCCAACCCAGGCTCTCGCGTAACTTAACGTCTGTTGCTGATGTAAATACGTCCGCTCGGTAGCTGGTGTTTCCCGTATAGTGCACAACCTGAACACCGCCCAGGGTGTCCCTGCTCTTCTAGCAGCTCAGGATCAGATGTTGAGTGCACCTGTCTGAGAAGGTTACCCAAAACCGTAAGGTCATGAATAGCCTCCTTTAAGTACTGGAGATCATTTAAGTGTGAAAAACCTGAACTCTCTTTCACTGCTGGTGGGACTATAAAGTTGAAAAAAGAAAAAAGTAAACCACCTTAATGGCAGGAGTTACTAGAGCTGCGGATACTCATCCACTCTGGGAGAACCTACCCACCAGTGCATACCAGGACATACAGACAGTATCAGTGCTGTCCGTATCAATATTGTTGCTAAATATTGATACAAAAAAACAGGAAACACCCCCAACTGTCCATCAAGAACAGAATGTGCAAATGGACTGTGACATGTTTACACAGTGGATTATCTCCCAACAATGAAAATGAGGGAACTACAAACACAGCCTCAACCTGGAAAACTCACAAATAACGCTGAGTGGAGGAAACAGGACACAGAGAATACACATGTTATGACGCCAGTCAGATGAAGTTCAAAACTAGCAAAACACAGCTGCGCTGTCTGGGGAGCCACACAGCGATGGGAAGAACAAAAGAAAAGCAAGAAAGTGATGATTATGAAGGTTGGGTGAGATGGCGCTTCTTGGGAGGCAAAGAAGGGGCACATGGAGTGGGGCGGCGGGGGGCGGGGCGCTTCTGGAGTGCTGGAATGTTCTATTTCTTGAACTGGGTGGTGTTACGTTGGTGGTAATCCTTTTTTTTTCTTTATATTTTATTTGGTTGCATTGGGTCTTAGTTACAGCATGTGGGATCTAGTTTCCTGACCAGGGATCAAACCTGGGCCCCTTCCATTGGGAGCACAGAGTCTTAGCCACTGGACCACCCAGGAAATCCCGGTGATAATCCTTTGAACTATGTGTGTATCCTGAGCCCTCTTGCCTGCATCTGTTAGTGCTCTCGAGAGAAGGTCAAACAGGGAAAGGGCGGAGGAGGGCAGCAAAGGCCCGTGCGCCTACCACTCGGTGTAAGTACTTGTGGTCATAGGCGCCGATGGGCTTCCCGTCCAGCAGCACTTGGCCCCCCTCCAGGGGGTAGAAGTTCTCCAGGATGTTGACGCACGAGCTCTTTCCGCTGCCCGATGGCCCCACGAGCGCAGTCACCTTTCCTGGGGACAGGCTGAAGGAGACGTTCTGCAAGGAACACGCAGACACGAGGCGGGGCCGCTGGCTCACTCAGAGGCCCTGGTCTCAGAGGCCCCGGGCACCCTTCCCAGCCTGCCCCACTGCCGCCGCCCCAGAAGGCTCTCCTTTCTAGGCCTTGACAGCACTTTTATACTCGTCTCCTTTGCCTGGAATGTTCTCTGCAGAGAGCCATTGGCTGGCTCCTGCTCCTTGTTTAGGTCCCAGATCAAAAGTCACTTCCCCCGAGAAGCCCTCTTGGACTAGTAGTACCATCTCTGCAGACTGCCCCGATTCATTGCCTTCCTAGCATTGCTCTTGGAATCCTTCTGTTAACGCTCTGCCTTCCCCAACAAGAGCCCAACTCCAGGAGTGGAGGGACTCTGCTTTTTGTATTCTTGGCTGCACTGCCACGGCCTGCCCTGTAGGAGGTGCGAGAGAGATGGGAGGAGGGAAAGGATGATTGGGGGTGGTGGTGGGGGTACTCAGGCCCTCTCTCACCTGCAAGACTTGGGTGTGGGGCCGAGTGCGGTAGGTGAAGGTCACGTTCTCAAAGTCCACCCGGCCCTCCAGGTGGTCAGGGGCCAAGCTCCCGTCATGCACCATCGTTGGCTGCCGGTCAATGAACTCAAACACCTTCTCAGCGGCCCCTACTCCTTGCATCAGGCCGCTGTAGACGGAGCCCACGGACTGTGGGGGGAGGAGAAACATGTTCCTGACCCATTGACACCCCAATCCTAGGTCCCCTTCACCATGGTACCAGAGGGATGAAGTGGGTGCAGAGAGAGCAAGAACACAGCAGCAGGTCTGACAGGGGGGCATGGTCACAGGAGGCTGTCCGAGCCCCACCTGCTTATACAGCAGACCAGGACCATGATGCAAAAAATGAAGACAGTGATAAAAAATACTGATGCTTTATGTGTTACAGCTAAACCTCACCACTGTCCAGCAGGGTAGGCCTTATCACCCCCCAGAAGAAGAAATGAAATTGCAGGGAAGCCAGAATGTAGCAGAACAGGAATTGGACCTTCCTCTTTCAGCTGCCACAGAATTTTTAAATTTCGATGATAAAAACAGCCTTAAATGTATACTATACATTTCCTTGGGTAAAAATATACACAAGTATAAATGTGAATAATGACTCATTTTACTGAGTGCATATATGTCTTATGAGGTAGCTGCTATCATTAGCTCCTCTGTGGTGATAAGGAAACCGAAGCACAGAGTGCTCAAGTAACTTCCCCCAGGCCACACACATGGAGAAGCAGCAGAGCCAGGATTCAAACCCCGGCATCTGGCTCCTGAGTTCAGGCCCTTATGACCTGTGACTGCGGGTCCTGGTTGGTGAAATGGGGGTAATATTAGTGCCCGTATCATGGTTCTGTGAAGACAGTACTCAGCACATAGGGAGCCCTCAAAACACCACAGCTGTTAACATCCAGATAGAATTACTCATATTAAGACACAAGTGCTGTGTAGACACTGTCCTCTGTCCCTCATCCCAGAGGTGGTCCCGGTTATCAGGAACTGTGTCTTTCAAGTCCTTTCTCTGTGCTTTTACAAACACATGCAAGTACATAATTAAATAATTTTGAGACGAAAGAAAACCATGAGATCAGCCCATCCCTATGACTCAGAGACTAGCTTTTGCACTAATTCTGTGTCTTGGTGTTCTCCGCACCAGTGCACACAGCTCTGCCTCGCTCCTGTGGCTGCTGCCTCGTTTTTGTAGCACAGACGCACTGTTTGTGGCATACGGATATACCGTATTGCCCAATCGCTGGCTAACAAGCATTTAACTTCTCACTGTTATACACCGTGCCACACTGGAATCCTGGGACACATGTCTGCCCACTGCTGTGGATGTTCCTGAAGCATGGCTTCCTTGACGCTGATTCAAATGACACTGAGGGTCTGACTGGAGCTAAGGCAAAGTGCGGTCTGCAGAAGACACCAGCCCGCCCCTGACCCCCACATCTTTGGGCTTTTATCACTGCAGGACACACAGGCTCTACCTTAGTGCTGGAGGGCTTTGTGGGGGGGTGGGGTCGGACCAGAGAACTAACACCCTCACTCTATGCATCCTCTGGAAGTGACTGATGGCAATTTAGGCACAAGCTCCACAGCTCCCTCATCTCAGGACCTGCTGGTGGGAGAAGCCAAATTAAGAGTTAATCTACAAGGACTTCCCTGCCGCTCCTGTGGCTAAGGCTCCATGCTCCCAATGCGGGGGGCCCGGGTTCGATCCCTGGTCCAGGAATTAGATCCTGCATGCTGCAACTAAGACCAGGCACAGGCAAATAAATTTTAAAATAAAATTGAAATACTGTATGTGTGTGTGTGTATATATATATATATATGATATAATCCACTTAAAAAACAAACCCACTCTGTTCTTTTTTCATAGAGCTGCTCTTTAAAGTGGGTTAAAATAAAGTCAGACCATCTGGCTTGGAACTGGGAACCCCTACGAACATGGGGGGGCAGGTCCCTGAACCACTCTGAGCCTCAGCTGCTTTTTCCGGGAAGTGGGGACCTGGGGAGCACTGGGCCTCATACAGGTGCTCAGGGGCATCTTCTGAAATAATCTCTGTTGCTGCCACTCTGCTCTGCAAAGTTGCTGTCCCACGTTAGTCTCCTTGTTGGTATTATCATGTCCTTTAGGAAGAAATGCCACCTCCTGTGGACCCTGGAGCACCCCCATTCAGATCCCTCCCCCTCACCTCTCCCTCCTCCCCGGGACCCCTCCCTCCCCCAGCCAGCCCCTCACCTCCATACAGTCTCCCAGGACAAACTCATAGATGATGAAGGAGATGAGGTTGCCACTGGTCATCTGCCCCGAGATGACGAGGTGGCCCCCGTAGTAGAGGATGCTGACCTGGACCACAAGCAGCGTGAGCTGGAGGGCAGACGGAAAGCAGAGTCTGACTCACGGCGGGGCCTTGACTTAGGTCCACAACCCCATTCCCTCTGTCCCCCCGCCCCACAGGCTGCAGGGGAGGTGAGAGCAGCTGTGGACTCTGCACTCACAGTCACAAACTGCACGTCCAGCCAGCGGCAGGGACGGCCTCCCACGAGCTGGTGCCCCTCTGTCACTCACACCCTCCCCACCCCAACTAGGGAGTTCTTCCCTACAAAGGCCCCCTGCTGGAACAGGCCATGAGCCTGGTCGGGAACAAGGCTTTCTTTGTCAGGCCCTGGCGTACACACACACACACACACACACACACACAGTTCCCAAGCGCCTCAGCGAGGCCAAGCTGGAGCTATTCGTCTCCTTCTTATTGGGAAGAGCGTGGTTCAGAGAGGCTGAGTCCCTTGGCTAAGGTCACACCGCAAGCCAGGCCAAGCAGATGAGGTCAGTATTACCAGGAAGGAGGGGCTGTGTCTGGGGTGTGCTTGCTTCCTGCCCCCTCTGGTGCCGGGGGAGTGTCTGTGAGAGGAGTGGAACCTGCATACCCGTGACACAACCCACTCGGGGTCCCTATCTGCCCCTCCTCATTCCAAGCCAGTGATGCTGGGTCGGAACTAGACCCACAGCTGGACCACAGTGCCTTTGCACAAGCAGCAAGAGGCGCCCTTGCTGGTGGGCAGATTGCCAGGAGACTTGGCTGGCTGGATTCCAGGCCTTTCTCCCCTCTGGCTGGACACTTTTGAGGAGGGATTGCCCTGGGTGGGGGGAGGTCCCAGAAGGTCCTTATCCCCTGCTTGTCTGTAGACCACCGGCTCCTTCCTTGCCCTATATCCCAAACCCTCCTCATGCCTACCCCAGCTCTTCCCCGACAGCCCACCCTCGGGTGTGGCCAGCACACAGTGACAGGCCCCACATGCTTCTTCTCCAGGAGGGGCTGGAACGCGTCCCCAGGGAGTGAGCCGGACACTCTAGGACCTGCCGGGAAGCCGCCCAGGTCGCATCCCCAGGTGGCTTCGGGGTGACTCCCCACCTTGGCAGGGGTGTCTCCCCAACAGGGAAAAGAAAGTTCCTGCCCAGCCACCCCACACCCAGGTGAGAGGTAAGAAGGGGTGTCCTGGGCGGACATTCACAGGAGTCTACATTTCTTTCCAGAAAGATCCTCTGAGGACAAGCAGAAAGTCGGGACAGAGTCAAGTGTCACACCAGCATGCAGGGACCTGGGCTAATGTACTGACTAAGGGGTCCCCCGTCTTTGTGTCAGACCTGCCCAGGCTGGGGGCACGTACCCCGCTGCCCCAGACGTAGTACATGTAGGCTGCGGCTTCCTTCCTGTTCAGCTTGTACACCTGCTGCAGCTTCCGCGAGTACACCTCTGCCTCCTCCTCCTCGTTGGCAAAGCTCCGCACTGTCTTCATGGCGCTGATGGTCTCCTCGGCCGTGCTGCTGGCTCTGGCCAGGGCACTCTGGACCTCTTTGGAGAGCCTCTATGGGTGGGAGTGGGGACAAAGAGAAGGAGACCTCAAAACAGACAGGCACACCCTCTGCCCGAGCCCCAGGTCTCTCTGGGGTTTTCTGTCTTTAGTTGGTGTCAGATCTATGCAGGGAGTTCCAGGGACAAGGGGATGAGACCTAGCTCCCCTTCCTCCCCCATCTCCTTCTAGCATGATTTGCTGAGCTCAGACAACAGACTCCAGCTGGGATTTGGGGGTGAGCTCCTGAGCCTCTATCTCCTGAGGGATGGGCCACTGATCGTGAAGTTATCTCTAGTATTCAGAGGAAGTTATGCATGACCATACATAATCTTCTCAGAAAACGAGTCTTGATACCTGATCCTGAGCTGGCATAAGAGCAGGGATGCTCTGGATGGTTGTTCAGGTTGTATACTGCACAAGAAACACTACCTATTAAGGAGTCACCATTTACATCCAGAAACATACATTATGTGAGAGACTGAAAACTAGCACAGAGATTCCAGAACTCTTAGCTGAGTTCTAGATGGTGGTGGAGGTCACAGGCTATGAAATCTGCCCACATCGTGTGCTTATACCTGGAGATGGATGGCTGAGAAGTGGTTCCAAGTACATGACCACTGGACTGCTGCCCACAGAGTTCCGGAAGCAGTCCCTGGGCCTCGCTATTCAGGCTCTGCGACAGCTACCACACTCAGAACTTCACACCAGCCAGGAAGGCTGCCCAGGAGGCTCCTTGGCATGTCTCGTGACCTGCGAGTCACGCCCCGGCCCTCAGAAGGACGCAGTGTACTCAGGCTCAGGCACCCGGGAGGAGCCACACTGCCTTGAGTCACGTCTGGCTGTGGACGATGTGTGTGGCTTGTGGCGATGACTCAGTGATGGCATCCTGTACATGGGGTACAGGTACGAGACCTAAACAGGGCTTGCTTGAGGCCGCACCCCTGAACCTGAAGGTGGAGCCTGAGGCATGCACAGAGGCAGGGCTGCTGTGATGCGGAGCGCTCCAGGGCTTCCTGGCCCCTCCCAGGGGCTGGCAGGAAGGCAGGAAGGGTGGGGTGGAAGGGAAACTGCTGACTCCAACTCATATATTTACTTTCCCTCCTCTGGGATGAAAACAGCGAGGCCAGTGATCCAGAGCTGCGGGGGAGAGGGCCCTCCTGGGTGATTGGGCTCTGCAGGAGGGTGACACAGTGGGCTGTGGGTAATGGATTCATTTAGGTGCTGGCCTCAGGCCGTGGGCACTAAGGGTCCTGACCAAGTGGGAACCTCAGGGTCCAAGCGCCCTGCTCAGGAGCACCCCTGTCCCCCTCAGGCCTGGATCACTGGGGAAGGGGCTGCCTGCACCTGCCTGCACCCACCCCGGGGCCCTGAGAGCTCAGAGGCACCCACCACTGTGGGAAGCAGGAGGAAGCTGAGGCCGGGGCCTCGCTTACAGGCTGATCCTTCTGACGGCAGTGCTGGGGGCAGCCAGAGGGGACTGCTGCTTGCCCATCACTGCATCGTGGGTGAGGGCCTCGATCATGGGGGCCTGGGTGCCTCCACCCCCCGCCCCAACCTTGAAAATACACTCTATAGAAAGAGAGAAAACTTTGCATGCAGTGAAGCCCAAACTTCCCACAAAGGCCTATACCATCTACCCATCACCTCCCGGCTCTCTCCTCACTTCTGGTTCCGGCCTCACCAGCCTTCCTGAGGCACCTCAAACACGCCAGTCACGGTCCCACCTCAAGGCCTTTGCAGTGGCCGTGCCCTCTGCTTGGAACGAGCTTCCCCAATATGTCCACCTCTTTACTCAAAGGCCACCTTCTCAGAAAGACCAGCTTAAAATTGCAGCCTGGGACTTCCCTGGTGGTCCAGTGGTTAAGGATCCACCTGCCAATGCAGGGGACACAGGTTCCATCCATCGTCCAGGAAGATCCCACATGTCTTGCGGCAGCTAAGCCTGTGCAGCACAACTACTGAGCCTGCACCCCAGAGCCCGTGCTCTGCAACAAGAGCAGCCCTGCAACGAGAAGCCCGTACACCACAACTAGAAATGGTCCCTGCTCACCACAATGAGAGAGCCCAAGCTCAGCCATGAAGATGCAGCGCAGCCAAAACCAAAATATATAAAAACTTTAAAAAAGGATAGCAAAAGACATTTAGCTTTAAAAATAAAATAAAACTGCAACCAATCCAATGCTCTCTATTATGCTATTTCTTTTCATTTATCTCCTTATCTCCTCCAACTTTTATTGTATTATATATACCTCTAGTCATTAAGTCGTGTCTGACTCTTGTGACCCCATGGACTGCAGGCTCCTCTGTCCATGGGATTCTCCAGGCAAGAATACTGGACTGGGTTGCCATTTCCTTCTCCAGGGGATCTTCCCGACCCAGGAATCGAACCCGGGTCTACTGCATTGCAGGTAGATTCTTTACCAACTCAGCTATGACTGTATTATATATTTCCATCATTATCATTGTTGCTATTTATTGGCTGGCTCTATTAGAATATAAGCTCCATGGGAACAGAGGTCCTGTCTGATTGATGTATCCCAGTGCCTGGGACTTAGTAGGTGCTCAGGAAACATTTATTGAATGACTGAATGAATGACTGAATGCAAACTCAGTTTTAAGACAAGTCCCTCGCTGGCCCCCAGCAGCCCTCTGAGCCCACCCTAAGGGATCATTTGAGAGCTGCTGGTGGGGGACCCCAGTGGGGATCAGGCGGGGCCTACCTTGTAGTACTTGCCGTAGATGTCGGACACCATCATGATGATGGGGAAACCCATGAAGGTGACCAAGGAGAGTTGCCACGAGAGGCTGAACATGAAGACCACCACACCTGTGACCTTAACCGTATTCCGCAGGAAGATGTTGATGTTCTGGGAGACCAGGTCGCTGACCATGGTGGTGTCCGAGGTGAGGCGGGAGATGAGGTCCCCTGGAACACAGGCCTCTCAGCTCCCTCTGCAGTAACAGGGCCACTGAGGGCGGGGGCGGGGGACCCTTGGGGAACTTGGACCTTCCCTGTCTTCTGGGCTGGTCTGCAGTGGGGACAGGGTGAGTCGACGGCCCTGAAGGCTGCTCTGAGTCCAGCCTTTATCACCAGCATCTGGTTTCAGCTTCACCATCTCCCAGAGCACAGAGGAGGCAGCTGAGGCTCAGAGAGGGGAAGAGTCTTGCTCAGTGCCGCACAGCATGGCTGTGACTGAGCCAGAGCTGAACCCGTGGCCCCTCCCTGTCACTGGCAGAGGGGCCACTCCCCTCTTCAGCCTTATGGTAATAACCATCTGAGCTATGGAAGAGAGAGGACCAGACCGCCCCTTACTGATGGCTGGATACTGGGCTAAGACCTTGACAACAATCCCGTGGGGCAGCTCCTGTTATTGTTCCCATCTTACGGAGGAGAAAACAGAGGCTCAGAGAGGTGAAGTCAGGGATGGGGCCTGCACCCAGGCTGGGCTGCCTCAGAGACTGGATCTCGGCCCCCTGTTCTGTCCTGTCTCTCTGCCCTGCTCACCCCCACAGGCCGGGGGAGTCCTGGCCCATGTGCGTCCCACAAGCCAGCGGGAGGTGAGGCCTTGGTTGCTTCAGGGACAGGGTGGCCTGGCCAGGGTTCTAGAGTGGCCACAGCTCGCAGCAAAACCTCAGACCAGCTCCCCAGGGCTCAGGGGGGCTGGAGGCCCACGCCAGCCACCAGGGGCATCCCCACCCTGAACTGGATGGCAGGGAGAGTCAGCAGACTGAGAGCACTGATTCACTCAGTTAAATCCTCAATGCGGGGCAGGCCCACCTGGCCGGGCCCAGCCCCAGGTCGCCCGAGGCCCCCGGGAAGACCAACCTGTGCGATTCTCGTCAAAGAAGCTTGTCTCCTGAGACACCAGCGAGCGGAAGAGACGGTTACGGAGACGAATGTTCAGTCTGGCAAATATGAGGGTAAAAATGCCGCCCCGAATACCTGCGGCAAATGAGCTAATTGCAGATAAGAGATGTTATGTATAGCACGACGTCCTTCCGGCAACTGACCCCTGCCCCCCACTGCTCCCTCCCCACTGCTGGCAGGCCAGGGCCTTCGCAGGGGCGAGGGACCCCAACCTTGAGCCCACTCTCTGGGGCTGGCACTGCCAGGGGGTCACCCTGTTCCCAACAGGAGCCCCCAAGGTGAGGGCACAGGGGGGACTTCTTTCACTGTGGGCGAGAAGCCCAGCTCCACCCATCAGGCCTCTTGCCTTTCCAGAACAGCACAGACAAAGCTGGCCCTTGTTTCCTGCCTGGAAAACAGCTGGGGGTGGGGTGGTGCTGAAAGGGGAACCCCGAGGACTGAAGTCATTTTTAGGGACAAGAGGGGTGTGGCTCTAGGGTGGGGCTCAACCAAATGGGCAGAACTAAGCCAGTAGCTGGGTTGTTGGTTACCATGGGGACCAGCTGAGGGACAGGCCTTAGCCTCCCATCCCAAGGGGCGTTTCTTGGGCCTCCGTGGCCCCTTTTCCTCTCAGGAGCAACCTCATCCCCCTTCGCAACTGCAGGCCTGGTGGGTGGGGGCAGGCAGGGGTCGCTACCTGCCGATGGCCAGCACACACATGACGATGACGGCCGCGCTGAACTGCTCCATGCTTTTCTGGATGACGATGCCATCGATGGCCCGGCCAGTGTAGTAGGGAAGGAAGGTCTCTCCTGCCGGAGACAGGGCAGGCTCATGGGGGCGTCTGCAGCCAGGAGGGGGCTCTGGAAGCCCCCAGACTACCCTCACTGCCTACTCCACTCGTGGGGTTTTCTCTTTCTGCAAATTCCTGCTTAGTAGCCAGGCGGGGAAGCGGGGAGGGGGCCCCCTCTTTTCAGAGATCAGGAACATGGGAAATGTGAGTTATTCAGTTTATACTGATTGGATCCTGTTATCATGAATAATGGCTCCCAGACATGGAGAACACAGAGCCATGGGGCTCCTGGGTGATAGTTCATCCCCTCTGCACGAGGACTCAGAAGGTGACCCTGTTATCATCCATTTTACAGGTGAAGAAAGTGGACCGAAAAGATGAGCTGAGGCTCACCCAGTCAGACCACCAATTGATGGCTGAGAGCCACAAAAGTTCACTTCTTTCTTCTCTCTGCCAGAGGGTTCAGAGTCCAAATTCTAGAAGCTCAGAAGATGTTGATGTTCTGCTTCTGAGCAATGCTAGAACCGCCACCCCACTGCTCTTAGTCGGGCACTTTACAGCTTGCCAGATAATTTCTTACCCATGTGTCTCACTGTATCTTCACATCGATCCTGGGTGTGGCGGAGGGAAAGGGGCATCCGGCAGAGATGTCATCCCCATTTCACTGAGGTGGAATGGGAGACTCAGAGGGGCTGAGTAACTTGCTTGACATCACACAGCAATTAAGAGGATGGCAGGATGCAAACCCAAACCAGCTTCCAGTCTGGGACTCATTCCTTGTGCCTTCCCTCCCAATAACTTGGAATGAATGGCCCACTCTCATGGAAATGATGGACACGAAACGGGAGGTGGTCAGACCAGACTATGTCCAGTTTTCACTGCCGCTCTTTCAGCAGCCACAGCCTGGGTCAGCACCAGGCATAGAGGAAGCGCACAATAAAAGTCAACCAATGCCCTGTGCAGGTCTGGTGGGTCCCTCCCCAGTCCGCGCTGCACTACTGGCTCAGCCAAGACAGTGAGGCCTTCCGTGGGGTTCTGGCGCCCTCTGCTGGTCTTGGCGCAGGAACCACAGGGTGGCTACAAAGCTGGCCTCCATCTCCTCTGCCCTTGGCCAGATGGGGTCTCCAGCCAGAAGTTCTGCCCCAGCTGAATCTCTGCCTCAGTTTACCCACGGGGAAGTAAAGGGCCTGAGGAGCTCCAGCAGAATTTTCGGTCCAACAAGCACCAGTGATGGTATTAACCGCCACAGACGTTCGTGGAGCCCTTGCTGGGTGGGGGCGCTGAACTAGTAAGCAGGTAGGCAAACTCTTTTGTTGAATCTGCCCAAGAACCAGGTGAAACTCTCCGGTCTGCCAGCAAATCTTGTGGCTCTACTTTCAAAATACTTCCAGAATTTGCTGCCTCTCCCTCTACTGTCCCCCCTGGCTTTGTCAACGTCCTTTGGATGGTCTCAACTAAGTCTTGGTTCTCCTTGCCGCCACCTTTGTCCTCATCAACCTGTTCTCCACTCCCAGCAGACAGCAGGACCTTGTGAAACCCAAGTCAGATCGTCTCATCCTGGATCAAAGTCCTCACAGTGGCTGACACCCCCTGCATGGCTGGCCCTGGTACTGAGCTACTAACTTCTATTCTCCCTTTACTCTCTCTACTTTTCCTTTAATAATCAGGCAGCTTTCTGCCTCAGGACCTTTGCATAGGCTGTTCCCTCTGCCTGGACCACTGTTACCCCAGATAGCAGCTCCTTCACCTCTTTCAAGTCTCAAATGCCTCCCAATAATCCTATAAGTGTAGTATTATCATTCTTCCCATTTTACAGATGAGGGAAGTGGGGGTCAGAAAAGTTAAGTCGTTTGCCTAAGGTTATTATAGTTAGGTTGCTGTGAAATCCGTACTAAAGAATTGAGGGAGACACTCATCACTAAAATTAATCTTTTTTTCACACAATGGGCAGTTTTCCTTTTAGATTATAAGGTTTCAGAAAAATCTGGGCCCTACTGGATGCTTACTGATTGAAAAATAATTGTTAATCACAGTGTGTGTGCATGCGTGCTCGGTCGCTCAGTTGTGTCCAACTCTTTGTAACCCCATGGACTGTAACCTGCCAGGCTCTTCTGTCCATGGAATTCTCCAAGAATACTGGAGTGGGTTGTCATTCCCTTCCAGGGGATCCTGTCAACTCAGGAATCGAACTCATGTCTTCTGCATTGGCAGGCAGATTCTTTACCACTGCATCACCTGGGAAGACCAATAACCATAGTCTCTAACTTTTGTGAAGTACCTAGTTTTGCCAGGCACTTTGCTTCACCTCATTTAATTTTCACAATAATCTGGGACCTCCCTGGTGGTCCAGTGGTTAGGACTCTGCACTTCCACTGCAGGGGATACAAGTTCAATCCCCAGTCTGGGAACTAAGATGCCCTGCGGACAAGTTCAATCCCTGGTCAGGGAATTAAGATGCCCTGCGGTGCAGCCAAAAAAAAAAAAAATTCACAAAACCCTGACAAAGCCCTCATTACAGGATGAGACACTGAAGTTTGGCCATAGTAAGTAAACTCAACTAAAACTATCTGAGACTTCCCTGGTGGTCCAGTGGTTAAAAACCTACACTTCCGAGGCAGGGGGTGCAGCTTTGATCCCTGGTTGGGGAACTAAGATCCCAGATGCTGTGTGGTGTGGCCAAAAAAATAAAACCATGAGTGAAGTTGGGGGCCTGTTCTCAAGTTGAAGCCCTTGACCTCAACATAACCCTACGGGCTGGCACAATCTGCTCGGCTGTGTTTTAGGACATCTGTATCCCTGAGCGCACAACCGCTGACCACAGCACCCTGGCAGGCGGGGGAAACAAGGCCGTGTGGGAGACAGCTGCCAACATGGGCAGGATGGCCGTTCACTCATTCATCTGCTCAGTGAGTCTGATTCTGTGCCCGGTACTGGGGGCCCTGAAGGAGTCAGACCTGACCTCTGACCCCAAGGGGCTCCAAGCCTGCTAGGGGAGGCAGCAAAGTAGACCCAAGATACTCCTGTCACCAAAGCTGTAGCTAAGGACCAGGGTCAATAGAATATGCTGCTCACGAGCAGACTGCTGACCTTGTAGCATGAGGAGGAGAACCAGTCTGGTTAAATGACAAGGGGTCATCTCAGTACTCACGGCCACTAAAACTTACTGGGAGCTTCCTATGTGCCAGGAGTGGTCCAAGGCAGCCTACTTGTATGAGCTCACTGAACCTCACAACTGCTGAGATGCCCATTTTACAGACAAGCAGACGTGCCTAAAATCACACAGTGGTCAAGGGGCTGGAACTGAGAGGACAGAGGGTAGATGGTACATGGAAAGGGGCTTGAGGGCTCGCCAGTTCTCTCTAAGATCACTGTGGCTCTGTGGCTGCTCCCAGACTCTGTCCCTCTGTGAGTTAAATATGTAACAACTCACAGGAGTGAACATCCCGGTACTTACCGGAGGTAACGAGCTCTGTACCTCTCCTTCTCCTTCCAGTCCTTTTTGTTTGTTTGTTTGCCTGTGCCTCGTGGCATGTGGGATCTTAGTTCCCCGATCAGGGATTGAACCCATGACTCTTGCACTGGAAGTTTGGAGTCTTAACCATTGGATCGCCAGGGATGTCCCACTCCTCTCTGTCTTTATTCCAACTTTACAACATCTTGGAATGAGGATGCTAGCAACCCCAATTTCACAGAAAAAAGATGTGAATCTATGAAAGGTTGGATCATCCGCCCACAGTCACACAGCCAGGCCTGGAGCAGGAATGGAATTGGTACCTGGGCCTTGTCACCCCCAGAACCCACAGAGTTTCCACCCTGCGATGTCATCTTCCCACTGTGTTGCTGAAGTGGCACTTTCAAACTGTTCGGACCAGACCAGAGTAACAGATATCATTTATATCACCAACCAGGACACACACACAGGTGCACACAACTAGGATAAAAGTTTCATGCAAATTAAGCTCATCAACTTAAGCTGGTTTTAGAAAAGGCAGAGGAACCAGAGATCAAATTGCCAACATCCATTGGACCATTGAAAAAGCAAGAGAGTTCCAGAAAAACATCTATTTCTGCTTTATTGACTATGCCAAAGCCTTTGACTATGGGGACCACAATAAACTGTGGAAAATTCTGAAAGACATGGGAATACCAGATCACCTGACCTGCCTCTTGAGAAACCTATATGCAGGTCAGGAAGCAACAGTTAGAACTGGACATAGAACAACAGACTGGTTCCAAATAGGAAAAGGAGTCCATCAAGGCTGTATATTGTCACCCTGCTTATTTAACTTATATGCGGAGTACATCATTAGAAACGCTGGGCTGGAAGAAGCACAAGCTGGAATCAAGATTGCCAGGAGAAATATCATTCACCTCAGATATACAGATGACACCACCCTTATGGCAGAAAGTGAAGAGAAACTAAAGAGCCTCTTGATGAAAGTGAAAGAGGAGAGTGAAAAAGTTGGCTTAAAGCTCAACATTCAGAAAACTAAGATCATGGATCTGGTCCTATCACCTCATGGGAAGTAGATGGGGAAACAGTGGAAGCAGTGTCAGACTTTATTTTTCTGGGCTCCAAAATCACTGCAGATGGTGACTGCAGCCATGAAATTAAAAGACGCTTACTCGTTGGAAAGAAAGTTATGACCAACCTAGATAGGATATTCAAAAGCAGAGACATTACTTTGCCAACAAAGGTCCATCTAGTCAAGGCTATGGTTTTTCCAGTGGTCATGTATGGATGTGAGAGTTGGACTGTGAAGAAAGCTGAGTGCTGAAGAATTGATGCTTTTGAACTGTGGTGTTGGAGAAGACTCATGAGGGTCCCTTGGACTGCAAGGAGATCCAAGCAGTCCATTCTAAAGGAGATCAGTCCTGGATGTTCATTGGAAGAATGAACAATGAACAATGCTAAAGCTGAAACTCCAATACCTTGGCCACCTCATGCGAAGAGTTGACTCATTGGAAAAGACTCTGATGCTGGGAGGGATTGGGGGCAGGAGGAAAAGGGGACGACAGAGGATGAGATGGCTGGATGGCATCACCGACTCTTTGAGTTTGAGTAAACTCTGGGAGGGAGTTTACTCCCTGGACAGGGAGGCCTGGCATGCTGCAATTCATGGGGTTGCAAAGAGCTGGACATGACTAAGTGACTGAACTGAACTGAAGCTCATCACAGACTACATACCCTGATGGCTCTATTCTGCTTCATTATAAAAAATGCTTTGAACCCAGAAGTGCCACTTATCTATAGGATGACTTCTTTAGGTATATTCACATTTATAGGAAATGTGTATAAACAAGAAAAAAACAGACTCAAAACCACCCAAGAGTCCTATAACAGGAGATTGACTAAATAATCTATGGTACAGTCACACAGTGGAATATTATGCAGTCAAAAACGAAATGAGGAACTAACTGGGAAAATTCTAGGATATATTGTTGTTGTTATTGTTTTATATGGTTGCACTGCATAGCAAGAACAAACAAGTCAGTTCTAAAGGAAATAAACCCTGAATATTCATTGGAAGGACTGATGCTGAAGCTGAAGCTCTAATACTTTGTATACGTGCTGCTGAAGCGAGCATCGATGCTCCAATACTTTGGCCACTTGATGCAAAGAACCGACTCATTGGAAAAGACCCTGATGCTGGGAAAGACAGCTAAAAGGAGAAGGGGGTGCAGAGGATGAGACATTTAGATGACATCATTGACTCAGTGGACATGAATTTGAGCAACTCTGGAAGATAGTGGAGGACAGAGGAGCCTGGCATGCTGCAATCCATGGGACTGCAAAGAGTCAGACACAAACTCTGACTGAACAACAACAGCGCAGCATGTGGGATCTTAGTTTCCCTACCAGGGACTGAACACGTGCCGTTGCATTGGAAGCTCAGAATCTTAACCACTGGACCAGCAGGAAAGTCCCCAGGATATATTAAGTGAGAAAAGCAAGACACAGACTAGAGTGCAAAAGGTGGGGGGAGAGAGACTTCTTTGCTTATAGCTGTATAAAGAAACACTGACTGCTGCTGCTAAGTCGCTTCAGCCATGTCCGACTCTGTGCGACCCCATAGACGGCAGCCCACCAGGCTCCCCCATCCCTGGGATTCTCCAGGCAAGAACACTGGAGTGGGTTGCCATTTCCTTCTCCAATGCATGAAAGTTAAGTCGCTCAGTCGTGTCCGACTCTTAGCGACCCTGTGGACTGCAGCCCACCAGGCTCCTCCGCCCATGAGATTTTCCAGGCAAGAGTAGTGGAGTGGGGTGCCATCGCCTTCTCCGAAAGAAACACTGGAAGCATATATAAGAAATGAATAACAGTGGTTTCCTGCCCATTTGGAAGTTGCTGGAACCATTTCCTGTAGTTAGCCCTGGGCAGGGGGATTTAGGATTGTCAGGGGCAGAATTAGGGCGAAACACTCAATGTTTATCTTTGCGTATTAATTTGATGTTTGAACCATGGAGGGAAGATATTAAAACTGGAGAGGACAGGGCTTCCCTGGTGGCTCAGTAGTAAAGAATCTGCCTGCCAATTCAGGAGATGCGGGTTAGATACCTGCTCCAGGAAGATCCCACATGCCGCGGAGCAGCCAAGCCCTTGCGCTACTGAGCCTGTGCTCTAGAGCCCGGGAGCCGCAACTACTGCAGCATGCGTGCCTAAAGCCTGTGCTCCACGACCAGGGAAGCCACCGAAACAAGAACCCTGTGCACCGCGACCAGAGTAGCCCCCGCTTGCCACAACTAAAGAAAAGCCTGCACAGCAACAAAGACCTGGCACAGCCCAAAATACATAAACAAATAAAAATTTAAAAAATTGTATTAAAAAAAAAACTTGAGAGGAAAGAAGAGGTGGTCACACCCCCCAAACATATTCCCTGGGTGCCCACCAGGCCCCGTGGGCCGGCACTTACCCAGAGCCGCCACGATGAGGAAGAAGGAGGCCGCCACGAGGAAGGCAATGTCGGGCTTGGTGTAGGACAGCAGCTTCTGCAGCGTGGCCCCGGATGCCTGTTCGGGTGCAGGCCGGTCCTCGCCGGGGAAGCCCTCGCCCTCGCCCTCGCCCTCGCCCTCGGCCCCGGCGCCCCGCCCGAGGGCCTTGGTGTCCGGCCGCACCGTGGACAGCAGCCACCAGAGCAGGAAGGAGGCAGCGAGTGAGATGTAGGTCCACACGAAGAGGGCCCAGAACCACGGGTCCCGGACCGGCTTGCGTACCTCGGAGAAGAGCAGCAGCTTCACCATGGTGTAGATGCCCCCGAAGAGGCACACGAGGGCGATGACTGTCCACGAGGCCCGCAGCCTCCGGGGCCCCAGGGTGCTGTTCTTGGCCACGCCAATGGTGGCCCCCAGCAGCAGGCAGCTGCGGTACACGCAGGCCGCCCAGAGGTCCAGCACCGAGTCAAAGATGTTGAAGTGGCGGATGTCCTCCAGCAGGCTGCGGTCCAGGTGGCTGAGGATGTAGATGGCCGTGGTCATGCCGACGTCCAAGCTCATGAAGGCCAGGGTCACCACCACCGCCTTGCACAGCCGCATCCTGCTGGCTGGGGGTAGGCAGGCACTGAGCGGCAGGCTCTAGCTCATGGGGGCACGGCCATTGTCTGCGGGGCGAGGCCAGACCTGCAGGGGGCAGTGGGGTGAGGGGTGAGGGCGTGCTGCTTGCTGGCTGTGTGACCTCGAGCAAGTCACTTGACATCTCTGAGCCTCAGATTCCTCATCGGTAAAATGGCAGTGACAAATTACACAGGGGTAGGGGGAAGGTTCCGCTCATTCAGGGAATATTTATTGAGTGCCCTCTGTGGGCCAGACTCTGTTCTTTGTGCTGAGGATTAAAAAAAAATTCTTTATTTACCTGCACGGGGTCTTAGCGGCAGCATGCAGGATTTTTAGTTGTAGCATTCAAGCTCTTAGTTGGGGCATGTGGGTCGGGTTCCCCAGCCAGGGACTGAACCTGGACCCCTGCACTGGGAGCGCTGAGTCTTAGCCACTGGACCGCCAGGGAAGTCCTTGTGCTGGGGATTTAACTGTGAACCCAAATAACAAAGATCCCTGCTCTTGAGGAGATGGGACATTCATGTCAGAGACAGACAATTAGTAAGTGATACCGTGTGTTAAGAGACACGGCTTGGGGGGAAGAGTTGGGTGTAAGGGATGTGAGGGCAATTTTAAATGGGGGTGCAGGGAAGACTTTGCTGTGAAGGTAACACTTGAGTAAGACTGAAAGAGGTGAGGGAGTCTGCCACGTGCATACCTGGGGGAAAGCATTTTGGACAGGTGGACAGGCGAGAGCCCTGAGGTAGGAATGTGTTGATGTGCTTGAGGGAGACAAGGAGACCTGGGGGTCTCTGATGCCCCATTTGCAAAACAGGCAAAGCTCCAGAGTCTCCAAAGGAGGAGAAAGGCATGGAGCAACAGGAGGGGTGGCTGTGAATAGCAACTGGGAATGGGGCAGTGGGGCAGGGGGGCAGCCTGAGAGACCCTCTCCCTCACAGCTCCGAGGCTCAGATCAAGGTGACTGACTGGATGTTCTGGAATGCCAGAAACCTCACACAACTCCAGAAGGCCAGGGCTTCCACATTCCCATTTACAGTTGGGGAAACTGAGGCACAGAGAGCCAAAAGCACATGGCCCATGTCGCTCTGGTAACAGAGGCCTGAGCCGGGACTCATACCAGTGTGTGAAGGGTCCCAGCACCTGACCCACAACCTCAGACACAACAGCAGGTGTCCAATTACTATGAGCAAACGATTACGAGGCACAGCGCTTCCTAGCAGTCCCACGTGCTTTGTATGTGTCCGTGGCTTTTATGTGAGCCACGTGCTTTGTATGTGTCCGCTTATTTAGCCCTCACAACAACTTGGTCAGATTTACACTATCATTCCCACTTAGCTGATGGAGAAACTGAGGCCCAGAGGAGCTAATAACTTGCCCCAGATCACACAGCTGTTGAGCAGTGGAGCTCTGATTTGAACCCAGAGCTGTCTGGTTTTAGAAGCTAGGCTCTAAACCGCTAAGCTAAAATGCCTGTCAAGATAGCAAGTCCTTACAACAGCCAAGACATGGAAGCAACCTAAATGTCCATTGACAGATGAATGGATAAAGATGTGGTATATATACATACATACACACACACACACACACACACAACGGAATACTGCTGCTGCTGCTAAGTCGCTTCAGTCGTGTCCGACTTTGTGCGACCCCATAGACGGCAGCCCACCAGGCTCTCCCGTCCCTGGGATTCTCCAGGCAAGAGTACTGGAGTGGGGTGCCATTGCCTTCTCCTACTCAGCCATAAAAGAGAATGCAATAATGCCATTTGCAGGAACGTGGATAGACCTAGAGATTACCACACTAAGTGAAGTGAATCAGAAACAGAAAGACAAATACCACATGATGTCACTTATATGTGGAATCTAAAATATGACACAAATATTAACGAAACAGAAATGGACTCACAGACGAAGAGAACAGACTTGTGGTTACCAAAGGGGAGAGGGGGTGGGGGAGGGATAAACTAGGAGTTTGGGACTAGCAGATACGATATATAAAATAAACAAGGACCTGCTATATAGCACAGGGAACTATGTCCAATATCTTGCAATAAGCCATAATGGAAAAGAATATGAAAAAGACTATATATATAACTGAATCACTGCTGTACACCAGAAATGAATACAACATTGAACATCAATTATACTTCAATTTAAAAATACACACATATAAATGTGTGTATATATGTATACACACACACACACACACACACACACGCATACAGCAAGCGCAAACACAGAATGCTCATCAAAGGAGAACAGAGCCTATACGAGAGGGGGCTCCACCAGGAGAAGAACCGAGGACAGTGACAACACCGCCGAGGACAGCAGCAAGAGCAGTAACACAGACACTGATGTTACTGTGCGCCTGGCGCTGTTTTGAGTGGTTTACATGCAGTCGTCCCTCACGAGAATCCTATGAGGCATGTTTCATTGTTATCCACATTTTACGGTGAGAAAACTAAGGCGCATAGACGTTAAGTGATCTGCTCCAGGCCACCCAGCTAGGAGGAGGTAGCAGAGCTGGGATGTGAACCCAGGCCTTTTGAGTTCTAAAATCTGGGCTCTCAACTCCGAAACCGTGGTTCTTCAAACCAGCCTCGCGGCGGGGAGGCGGGTAGGCAAGACTTTTAATGATGCTCAGGAGGGTCTGAGATGCAGAGGGGACACAGGGGTGTGATGGTCCCCAAGCCTGAGGGGCTCTACTGTCACTGCAGCTCTTCTAGGAAGACTCAAGTCCATCCTAGAGAAGACGGTTGCCCGTCAGCAGCTGACTCTTCAGGGAAGCCTGGGTTGAGGGGAATCCGAGGCAGGGGAGGGGATGGAGGTGGGGATGGGGGAACAGAAAACCCCCTGCGCAGACCTTCGTCCCACCCCCAGTAGGGCTGCCGACTCAGGCTCCTGTCTGCTGCAATGCAGAGGCCTCAGGGAGCCGGTGAGTGGGTGAGCATGAGACAGAGCCTGGGGAGGGATGCTCTTGGCCTGGTGCCTCCGCAGGCCTCCCAGCTGCAAAGGCCCTGCCAGCCACCTTGGCTGCAGCTCACCTCGGGGTGGGGATGAGGAGTCCCTTTAGCCCTCGGGGAGGAGCTGGCATTCAGAAGTGGGAGAGGAGGCAGACCTGCCAGAGGCCAGCATATGAGCAGGGTTGGGGGTGGGGTGCTGCACCAGGTCTCCCCACCCCGATTCCCAGTCACTGAGGAAATCCCTTCCTGACACCCTCCAGTTCGGGTAAAGTCAACCCATTTGATGGCCAGCCACCTACCTGGGAGCCCAGCTGTTTATCTTCCTCACCGGCATAACCACATTGTACAGATGGGGAAACCGAGGCCCAGAGAGGGAGGGAGAGAGGATGGTCTGAGGTTACCCAGCGAGTAGGGGCAGAGCAGTCACAGCACTGGGGTGCCCAGCTCTCAAGTGCTGAGTCCTCCTACTCCAGGCTCTGATGGATCAGAATCCAACTCGGGTCGGATTACAGTGGAGACGGGACGACTCTTGTTATTTTTAAAGTTACTGAGCAGAATGAAGGGGATGCAACCACCAGCCCAGACTGGGAGGAGGGGAGGATGGGGACCAATGGGATGCTTGGAGCCACATCCATGCTGTCCATCTGCCTGACCTGGGTTTGGCCAGGTGAAGCTGGAGGGCAAATTGTGGGCACATGGGTGACATGTGTGCCCCAAGGGACAAGGACAGGGTGGTGGCCAGAAGTCAGGGCAGCTGTGCCCAGGGCCTGATGTGCCCAGGAAGACAGGGTCAACTTGTCTTGACCCTAAGAGCTAAGGAATGGCATAGGATTAGCAAATGACTCCACCCTCACTGATGGTCCTGTCAAAGGCTTTTCTTTCTGGTAGAAGAAATGGTGGTTGGGGCATCGCCAGCTGTCAGATGCACAAAAGGAAAGTCTGAAACAGCCAGGAGACAATTTACAAGGGTTACAGCTACTGTTTACATTTATGGAGTATTGCTGAGTGTTTGACAATGTGCTAAGTGCCTGGCACCTCCCTTCCTGATTATTCACTGCTACTCAGGGAGGGTCTCTCAGTTTTCATTCCCATTTTACAGATAGGCAAACAAAGGCTTGGGGAAGTCAAATGATGCACAGAGAACAGGTGAAATCCACACTTCTCTCTCTGGGACCCAGGCTATGCAGGGCTCCCAAGAAAGCGTCATGAAGGACCTGGAGGGGCCCACCCTGTTCAGTTCACCCCCAACTTCTGGGGTGAACTTTTCACCCTCCAGCGGTATTGTCCAGCTGACTGGGGCCGGTGCTGTGGGATGGTATCACTGTGGGGTCTCTGGATGCAGGGCCAGGACTTCTTCCTCCCTGACTCCACCTTTGCTGAGCCCCCTAGCCCACGCTGGGCCTTCGAAGAGTTGTTTCAGATGACTCACAGCGCTAGGTGAAGCGAACTGGGGAGCTACGGTGGCTTTCCTGCCAGCCTCCTTTGGTCACCTGGCACCTGCCCGCCTGAAGCGAGGGAATGGAGGCCAGCCAATCTCCAGGGGGCGGGGAAGTGGGCGGGGAATCCTGTCAGACCAGCTGAAAGCTAATTTAATTAACCTCAGGTCTGGGGAGGGGCACCCTGCTTTAACAGAGGCTTAGAAACAAGGCAGAGACCCTTGGGAACCCACAGGCTTAACTGCCAAGATGGAGGCAGAGAAGGCTCAACCCACTGGCCAGCCAGGGTGAGTGGGGGGAAGAGGTTCGCCAAGGTCGGCAGACCCAGGCCTACCCCCAGGTTTCTGATATAGCCAGGCTCTCAGGATCTATGAGCTCCCCGCTGGAGGGTGCGGGGAGCCCTCGGAAGAGCTGCCAGTCAGATCTTGGGGGAACAGTCATCCCAGGATCCACCCCCAAAAGGCACCCCCACCATTTTCCAAGAGGTGGCGGCACCTGAAAGGTTAAAAAAAAAAAAATGCAATCTCCTTGCGGCGTAGAAAGGATGCTGCAGGGATGGGGGGCTGGGACATGCGACTGCGGGCGCTGGGGTCCCAAGGCAGGGGCCAGGAAGGCTCCCAGGAGGCTCCCACTTTCTACCGAGATGCCTTTACTCCACCCCCGGGGCAGGGAGAGCCAAGTGGCCCCCCAGCCTGTGCAGGCATAGCACCTCGACCTGAGAAAGATCTGGGTCGGGGGTCCCGGGCGCTACACTCTTACCTGTTATCTTACCTGGCACCAGGTGGGCCGTGGGGAGGGGGAGCAGCGGGCTGGGGTCCTCAGGGGCGCCGGTTCCGCGCGGCTCATTGGAGACTGCGCCCGGCGCTGCGCTCGCTCCGCCCCTCCCTCCTCCCGCCGCTCCTCCCTCCTCCCGCCGCTCCTCCGGGCCTCCCGCCCCGGGCTGCGCCGCAGCAAGGTCGGAGCGGACCCGGCAGGGCGGGCACCCTGGCCCGCTGATGGGCGGGGAGGGGCCTCCCGCTGGGCGGGGCCTCTGGGGGGCGTGGTCAGGACTACCCGCCCGCCCACCTGCGGCAAGCCCCGCCCCCACCAGCGGCGAGTCCCGCCCCCATCCGCAAGGCCAAGGCCCTTCTGGGGGGCTCCAGCCAGCCCTTAGAGGCCCATTCTGAGCGGGAGGAAATGGCCACACCTGCTGCGGGGGGCCTGCTCTTTAATCTGCCTTTTGTTCCAGAGGGACAACCTTGCCAGCCCTGGAGGATGGAGGTTACGATCCTCATTCATTCAACCGATACTTGGTGAAAGGCACTATGTGCTGTGCCCTCTTGTCAGTGTTAAGAGATGCTGCGGAGAACAAAACAAGATCCTTGCCCTTCTGGGGCTGATACTCTAGTGAGCGAGCCAGGCGCTACCCATAATGAATAGGTAAATTATACTTGTTGGAAGGGAATACATTTCATGGAGAAAAATAGAGCCAGGGTGGTGGGAAGTGGGAGAGAGGAGGGAACCTACATGTCCTCTGTGATCGCTGGGGTCTAGGTGCTCGATGCTGGGTGTGAAAAAAGAGAAAACTCCCATTCTTTGTGGGGTGCGGAAATCAACAAGTAAATACGGTAAGATAATCTCAGGTAGTGCCAGGTTATTACTTATTTCCTGTAAAGTAAATAAAACCCGAAGGGCTTCCTGAGGAAGGTGAAAGGGGAGAAAGAGGGAGCCATGGAAAGATCGGGAGGGGATGTATTCTAGGTGAGAGGAACTGCCAGTGGAAAGGCTCTGAGGTGGGAACTCACCTGGCATTTGAGGAACAGAAGAGGGATCCATTCATGGGCAGGAGAGTAGGTCAAGCCCAGAGGGGTTGGGGGGTGGGGACAAGATATGCCCCTGTCTCTATTCAGCCTTCAGTCAGAGATTGAAAACACTCCCTGAATTTAAAACAGCCTCTGCTCCTCACATGGGACAGCTTCTTTCAAGGGGATCTGGCCAAGTGCAGAATTGTAAATGCACTTCTTTTTTTTGACCCAGTAGGAAGTTCTTCTATAGATAGACTTGTGGAGGGAGCGGAAGATACTAGTTTGCAGATAGTTACTGGAGGAGCAAAAGTCTGGTGGGAACTCGCCAAATAATTACAGAGCATGCTCAACAGAATACCCTGTAGCAGGGGGAAAAAAAACAACTATGTGTCAATCTATACACAAAAGTTACAGAAAGGTATGAAATGACCTCCTGAATGTGCTGAGTAAAAACAAGGGATAGAATCAAGCCGAAGTATGATACTGTTTGTGCCAAAACAAAAGCAAATATATAATTGTACCGGAAGAGAAGCTCCTGGATGGATTATCCAAAAGCTAGAGTGACTCAGAGCTGGGACCAGATTCAGGCTCTCTCATTTTTGCTGTGTGAGAATAGCCAACATCATATTGAAGGAGCAAAACAAAGTCATTGTGCTGACACTACCTGACTTCAGGACTTACTCTAAAGCTGCCATAATCAGGACAGTGCGTTGTTGACAAAAGACAAATGGATCAATGGGACAGTGCAGGGAGCCCAGAAATAGACCCATATAAATATAGTCAACTGATCTCCCACAAAGGAGGAAAGGCAACACAGTGGAACAAAGACAGTCTTTTCAGCAAACGGTGCTGAAACAACTGGACACCCATGTGCAAAAAAAAAAAAAAAAAAATCTTGTCACAAATCTTATATCTTTCACAAAAGTTAACTCAAAATGGCTCACAGATCTAAATGTAAAACACAAAACTATCAAACTCCTAGAAGATAATGTAGGAGAAAATCTCTATTTCCTTGGGGATGGAGATGATTTTTTTAGATATAACATCAAAGGCATGATCCATGAAAGAAAGAACTGATAAGCTAGACTTCATTAAAATTAAAAAAATTCTGGAACTTCCCTGCTGGTCCAGTGGCTAAGACTTCACGCTCCCAATGCAGGGGGCCTGGGGTTCAATCCTTGGTCTGGACTAGATCCCACGTGTGGGAACTAAGAGCCTGCATAGTCAAATTAAAAAAAAAAATTAAAACTTCCACTCTGCAAAAGATATTGTTCAAGGAATGAGAAGAAAAGCCACATACTGGGAGAAAATACTTGTTTTTTATATATCTATATCTGATAAAGATTGTTATCTAAAACATACAAAGATCTCTTCAAATTCAACAATAAGAAAACAAATAATCTGAAAAACAGGGAAGAGACCTGAACAGACATTTCACCAAATGAAAAATACGGATGGAAAATAAACATATGGCAAGACAGTCAATGTAATTTTCATTAGAAAATTGCAAATTGAAACAACAAGGTACCACTACATACCTAATAGAATGGCCCAAATCCAAAGCACTGACAGCACCGAATGCTGATGAAGACGCGGACGACAGGAACTCTCTTTCATTGCTGGGGGGACGCAAAATGGCACAGGTACTTTGGAAGAGAGTCTGGTGGCTTCTTGCAAAATCAAACATACTCCTACCATATGATCCCGCAATCACACTCCCCAAACGAGTTGAAAACCTATGTCCACACAGAAACCTGCACACAGATGTTTAGGGCATCTTTATTCATAATTGCCAAAACTTGGAAGCCACCAAGATGTCCTTCAGGAGGTGAATGGCTAAAATGATAATCCAGACAATGGAATTGTACTCTATGCTAAAAAATATAAATTATCAAGCCATGAAAAGAGAGAAGAAACATAAATGCATATTACTAAGGGAGACAGGGTTTCCCAGGTGGTGCTAGTGGTAAAGAGCTGCCTGCCAATGCAGGAGACATAAGTGATGCCGGTTTGATCCCTGGGTCTGGAAGATCCTCTGGAGGAAGGCATGGCAACCCACTCCAGTATTCTTGTCTGGAGAATCCCATGGACAGGGGAGCCTGGTGAGATTCAATCCAAGGGGTTGCAAGGAATCAGATATGACTGAAGCGATTTAGCACTCATGCACACAAGGGAGACAAGCCAATCTGAAAAGACTGAATACTGGATGATTTCAACTATGGCATATCCTGGAAAAGATAAACTATGGAGGAACTTCCCTAGCAGTCTAGTTACAGTTCCGCACTTCCACTGTAGGGGGCACGGGTTTGATCCCTGGTGGGGAACTGCGATCCTGCATGCCTTGTGGTGAAGCCAAAAAAACCCAAAACAAAACCTATGGAGACAGTAAAAGGATCAGTGTTTGCCAGGGGTCAAGAGAGGATGGGGAAGACTTCCCTGGTGGCATAGTAGATTAGAATCTGCCTGCCAGTGCAGGGGACACGGCTTGGATCCCTGGTCCAGGAAGATTCCACATGCTGCGAGAACAACTAAACAAGTGCACCACCACTACTGAGGCTTTCGCGCTTGCTCTAGGGCCTCTGTGCTGCCACCACTGAAGCCCGAGAGCCTGTGCTCTGCAACAGGAGAGGCTGCCGCCATGAGAAGCCTGCTGCAACACAGAGTAGCCCCTGCTCGCCACAACTAGAAAAAGCCCAAACAGCAACAAAGACCTCAGTTCAGTTCAGTCGCTCAGTTGTGGCCAACTCTGGGCGACCCCATGAATCGCAGCACACCAGGCCTCCCTGTCCATCACCAACTCCTGGAATTCACTCAGACTCACGTCCATCGAGTCAGTGATGCCATCCATCCATCTCATCCTCTGTCATCCCCTTCTCCTCCTGTCCCCAATCCTTCCCAGCATCAGGGTCTTTTCCAATGAGTCAACTCTTCGCATGAGGTGGCCAAAGTACTGGAGTTTCAGCTTTAGCATCATTCCTTTCAAAGAAATCCCAGGGCTGATCTCCTTCAGAATGGCCTGGTTGGATCTCCTTGCAGTCCAAGGGACTCTCAAGAGTCTTCTCCAACACCACATTTCAAAAGCATCAATTCTTTGGCACTCAGCCTTCTTCACAGTCTAACTCTCACATCCATACATGACCCCTGGAAAAACCATAGCCTTGACTAGACAGACCTTTGTTGGCAAAGTAATGTCTCTGCTTTTCAATATGCTACCTAGGTTGGTCATAACTTTCCTTCCAAGGAGTAAGCGTCTTTTAATTTCATGGCTGCAATCACCATCTGCAGTGATTCTGGAGCCCCAAAAAATAAAGTCTGATGGTGTTTCCACTGTTTCTCCATCTATTTCCCATGAAGTGATGGGACCAGATGCCATGATCTTCGTTTTCTGAATGTTGAGCTTTAAGCCAACTTTTTCACTCTCCTCTTTCACTTTCATCAAGAGGCTTTTTAGTTCCTCTTCACTTTCTGCCATAAGGGTGGTGTTATCTGCATATCTGAGGTGATTGATATTTCTCCCGGAAATCTTGATTCCGGCTTGTGCTTCTTCCAGCCCAGCGTTTCTCATGATGTACTCTGCATAGAAGTTAAATAAGCAGGGTGACAATATACAGCCTTGACATACTCCTTTTCCTATTTGGAACCAGTCTGTTGTTCCATGTCCAGTTCTAACTGTTGCTTCCTGACCTGCATACAGATTTCTCAAGAGGCAGGTCAGGTGGTCTGGTATTCCCATCTCTTTCAGAATTTTCCACAGTTTATTGTGATCCACACAGTCAAAGGCTTTGGCTTAGTCAATAAAGCAGAAATAGATGCTTTTCTGGAACTCTCTTCCTTTTTCGATGATCCAGCAGATGTTGGCAATTTGATCTCTGGTTCCTCTGCCTTTTCTAAAACCAGCTTGAACATCAGGAAGTTCATGGTTCACGTATTTCTGAAGCCTGGCTTGGAGAATTTTGAGCATTACTTTACTAGCATGTGAGATGAGTGCAATTGTGCGGTAGTTTGAGCATTCTTTGGCATTGCCTTTCTTTGGGATTGGAATGAAAACTGACCTTTTCCAGTTCTGTGGCCACTGCTGAGTTTTCCAAATTTGCTGGCATATTGAGTGCAGCACTTTCACAGCATCATCTTTCAGGATTTGAAATAGCTCCACTGGAATTCCATCACCTCCACTAGCTTTGTTCGTAGTGATGCTGTCTAAGGCCCACTTGATTTCACATTCCAGGATGTCTGGCTCTAGGTCAGTGATCACACCATCGTGATTATCTGGGTTGTGAAGATCTTTTTTGTACAGTTCTTCTGTGTATTCTTGCCACCTCTTCTTAATATCTTCTGCTTCTGTTAGGTCCATACCATTTCTGTCCTTTATCGAGCCCATCTTTGCATGAAATGTTCCCTTGGTATCTCTAATTTTCTTGAAGAGATCTCTAGTCTTTCCCATTCTGTTGTTTTCCTCTATTTCTTTGCAATGATCGCTGAGGAAGGCTTTCTTATCTCTTCTTGCTATTCTTAGGACCTCTGCATTCAGATGCTTATATCAAACCCCACGTCCAAGGAGCAGTGGCTGGGCAGGCGCAGGAGGGCCTAGAGGAGCTATTGAAGGCCAGGAAGGGCGGTGGTGAGGAAATACCCCTCGTCCAAGGTAAGGAGCAGTGGCTGCGCTTTGCTGGAGCAGCTGTGAAGAACTACCCCACGCCCAAGGTAAGAGAAACCCAAGTAAGATGGTAGGTGTTGCAAGAGGGCATCAGAAGGCAGACACACTGAAACCATACTCACAGGAAACTAGTCAATCTAATCACACTAGGACCACAGCCTTGTCTAACTCAGTGAAACTAAGCCATGCCTGTGGGCAACCCAAGATGGGTGGGTCATGGTGGAGAGATCTGACAGAATGTGGTCCACTGGAGAAGAGAATGGCAAACCACTTCAGTATTCTTGCCTTGAGAACCCCATGAACAGTATGAAAAAGCAAAATGATAGGATACTGAAAGAGGAACTCCCCAGGTCAGTAGGTGCCCAATATGCTACTGGAGATCAGTGGAGAAATAACTCCAGAAAGAATGAGGGGATGGAGCCAAAGCAAAAAGAATACCCAGCTGTGGATGTGACTGGTGATAGAAGCAAGGTCCGATGCTGTAAAGAGCAATATTGCATAGGAACCTGGAATGTCAGGTCCATGAATCAAGGCAAATTGGAAGTGATCAAACAAGAGATGGCAAGAGTGAATGTCAACATTCTAGGAATCAGCGAACTCAAATGGACTGGAATGGGTGAATTTAACTCAGACGACCATTATATCTACTACTGCGGACAGGAATCCCTCAGAAGAAATGGAGTAGCCATCATGGTCAACAAAAGAGTCTGTAATGCAGTACTTGGATGCAATCTTAAAAATGACAGAATGATCTCTGTTTGTTTCCAAGGCAAACCATTCAATATCACAGTAATCCAAGTCTATGCCCCAACCAGCAATGCTGAAGAAGCTGAAGTTGAACGGTTCTATGAAGACCTACAAGACCTTTTAGAACTAACACCCAAAAAAGATGTCCTTTTCATTATAGGGGACTGGAATGCAAAAGTAGGAAGTCAAGAAACACCTGGAGGAACAGGCAAATTTGGCCTTGGAATACGGAATGAAGCAGGCAAAGACTAATAGAGTTTTGCCAAGAAAATGCACTGGTCATAGCAAACACCCTCTTCCAACAACACAAGAGAAGACTCTACACATGGACACCACCAGATGGTCAACACCAAAATCAGATTGATTATGTTCTTTGCAGCCAAAGATGGAGAAGCTCTATACAGTCAACAGAAACAAGACCGGGAGCTGACTGTGGCTCAGATCATGAACTCCTTATTACCAAATTCAGACTTAAATTGAAGAAAGTAGGGAAAACCACTAGACCATTCAGGTATGACCTAAATCAAATCCCTTATGATTATACAGTAGAAGTGAGAAATAGATTTAAGGGCCTAGATCTGATAGATAGAGTGCCTGATGAACTATGGAATGAGGTTTGTGACATTGTACAGGAGACAGGGATCAAGACCATCCCCATAGAAAAGAAATGCAAAAAAGCAAAATGGCTGTCTGGGGAGGCCTTACAAATAGCTGTGAAAAGAAGGGAAGCGAAAAGCAAAGGAGAAAAGGAAAGAAATAAACAAAGACCTAGTGCAGCCAAAAAAAATAAATTAAAAATTTAAAATAATAGTAATTTAAAAAAAGAAAGGAAGAGGGGATGAATGAATGGGCAGAGCATAGCGGATTTTTAGGGCATTGAAACTATTCCATATGACACCATAATAGTAGATATGTGACCATATACATTGTCAAAAACCATAGAATATGCAACTCCAAGAGTGAACTCTAATGTAAATGAAGTACTTTGGGTGGTAATGACATGCCAATGTGACAATCGATTGTAACAAATCTACCACCCGGTGTGGGATGTTGATGGTCAGGGGAGGCTCTGTGTGGGAGGCAGCAGGGAACACATGATAAATCTCTATACTTTCCACTCTATTTTGCTGTGAACCTAAAACTGCTCTGAAGAAATAAAGTGTATTAAAAAATGGTTAAGAAGCCAATTTTACATTATGTATATTTTAACCACAGTAAAAACTGTTCATTATAGCTTCATCTGTGACATCCTCAAACTGGAAACCATGCAAATGCCCATCAGCTGTAGGAGATATAATGAACGGTGGAGGAGGGCACCTGGTGGAATATTATGCAGCCACAAAAAAACATAAGCCGCTGCTACATACAACACTGATGAATCTCAAGATCATAATGTTGGGGGTGGGGGAGAGATAAATTAGGAGTTTGGGATTAGCAGATATAAACTACTATATAAAAAACAGATCAACAAGATCCTATTGTATAGCACAGGGAACTGAATTCAACATCCTATAATAAACTATAGTGGGAAAGAATTATGAAAAAGAATATGCATATATTTATAACTGAATCACTTTTCTGTACATCAGAAGCAAGCTAACACAAAACTGTAAATAAACTACACTTAAAATAATGCCAAGCGAAAGAAGCGGTATACAAAACAGCACATACTACATTATTTTATCTGTATTGAATTCAAGAACAGGCAAAACTGATCTTTGCTCTTAGAAGTCAGAGTAGTGACTACCATTGGGATGGCCAGTCGTTGATGGGGGACATGTGGTGATGGAGGGGCTGGGATGTTCTGATTTTGGATCTGGGTGCTGGTTATGTGGGTGTGTCTAGTTTATGAAAATTCACCAAACTGGACACTTATGATTTGTGTCCTTTTGTACATGTGTGCTGTCAGTTCAAGTGAATATGTATAGACATATATACATGCATACAACATACATATATACACATACATACATGCACACACACATCACTCTGGAATCCAAAGGATGGGTGTTCTCCTTTTTTCAACCGTGCTGCAAGGCTTGTGGCATTTTAGTTCCCCGACCAGGGATTGAACCCTGTGAGAGTGCAGAGTCCCAACCACTAGACCACCAGAGAATTCCCCAGTTGGATGTTCCAATTCTGCTTCTGCATCCACTAGGTTTATGTCCCTGCTGCTGCTGCTGCTAAGTCGCTTCAGTCGTGTCCGACTCTGTGCGACCCCATAGACCGCAGCCCACCAGGCTCCTCCATCCCTGGGATTCTCCAGGCAAGAACACTGGAGTGGGTTGCCATTTCCTTCTCCAATGCAGGAAAGTGGAAAGTGAAAGTGAAGTCGCTCAGTCATGTCCGACTCTTCGTGACCCCATGGACTGCAGCCTACCAGGCTCCTCCATCCATGGGATTTTCCAGGCAAGAGTACTGGAGTGGGGTGCCATTGCCTTCTCCGAGCCTCTGTTTACTCATCTGTAAAATGAGGATAGGGGCTTCCCTGGTGGGTCAGTGGTAAAGAATCCACCTGCCAATGCAGGAGACATGGGCTCAATCTCTGGGTCAGGAAGATCCCCTGCAGAAGGAAATAGTAACTCACTCCAGTGTTCTTGCCTGGAAATCCCAAGGACAGAGGAGTCTGGTGGGTTATAGTTCACGGGGTCGCAAAAGAGTTGGACATGACTGAGCGACTAAACAACAACAAAATTAAGTATAATAATATCTCACAAGGTCAACAGAAGTCCAAGTGAGTGCTGGCTGTGAGCATAGTGATTCGGTGCTTACTGTTATTATTCTGGCTGTGGTTCCCTCTGGTGACGGAGCCCAGGTTGGGGCAGAGGTGGGGCACGGGGAGGGCCAGTCTCAACTGAGAAGCAGAACACACTCATCTTGCAAAAACAGCCAAAAAAGGAGCACCCTAACAAGTGAGCTAGCCGGGGTTGGGGGGCTGTACATGCAGGCCTGTGTGGTGGCTGCCTGGGCAGCTGGTCTGCCCTGGGCCTGGGGAGGCGGGAGGGGGACAGTAAGGTGCTAAGAAGGGGAATGAATGAAGACCTGGGGAAATAGATCCTCTCCTGGAGAGCAGGGCCCTTCACTATCGCTGGGCAATCAAGATGGCTATAAAACTTTAATCACCTGCTCAGGCCCCACAGCTCTGGGCTGGGGAGTGGGGTCCTTGAGGGGCAAGCAGGTCCCTGACAGTCATTCTGCTCCCTGGGGAAGCCTGGTAGCTTCGGGAGTCCCAGGTCTGGGCCCCAGAATGTCTGAGGTGCAAAGACCTGGTTTTCATGCCCAAGAAGGAACCCAGCAGGGTCAGACTTGGGTTCCTTCCAGACTGCCCCACATATGAGCTGTGTGACCTCGCATGGGTCACTTAACCTCTCTGAGCCTCATTTTCCACATCTGTCAGATGGCGATAGCTCCTACCTCAAGTTCCTACCTTGTTGTGAGGACTAAACAGCTTCCCTTTGTACGCAGAATAAAATCCAAAATGGTACCAGTGGCCCAAAGATTTGGTCCCAAATACAACCCTGGCCCTCTTCTCTATGACTCACCCTCTTGTAGGCTTTTTGCTGTCCTTCTAGCACTCCAAGCTCAGCCCACTGCAGGGCCTTTGGGTTTACTGGGTTTATTAATAGAAGTGTGCGATTGTGACTGTAATGTGGAATGTTGCATGCATATAAAGGAGGGAGTGTTGGTGATATGTGTGAGGGTGTGTACACATGTGTGATTTTGTGTGAATGTGTGTTAGCATGTAAGGCTGTGTTTGAGTGTGTGCAAGAGTGTGTGTCACTGTGGATGTGAGTGTGACTGTGTGAACCTGTGTGTACACAAGAGGAAAGGAAAGCAGAGTCATCAAGAAAATGCCAACAAAGGATTTCCCTGGCAGTCCCGGTGTTGGGTCTCCACGCTTCCACTGCAGGAAGTGTGGGCTCGATCCCTGGTCAGGAACTGAGATCCCACAAGCTACACGGTGTGGTCAAAATATTCATACTGTGGTGAACAGGGAACTCAAAGGGAAGACTGTTGGGTTCAATCCCCATATGTATATGTCCCTTACTTGGGAATGACATGGGGCAGGTCACTGCACCTCTCTGGACCTCAGTTTCCCCATGTGTGCATGTGTGTTTAGTTGCTCAGTCCTGTTTGACTCTCTGTGACCCCACCAGGCTCCTCTGTTCATGGGATTCTCCAGGCAAGAATACTGGGGTGGCCAGCCATTCCCTTCTCCAGGGCATATTCCTGACCCAGGGATCGAACCTGGGTCTCCTGAATTGCAGGTGGATTCTTCACTATGTGAGCCACCAGGGAAGCCCCTTGCCCCTCTGTAACATGGTGATATAACAGTACCCAGCTCGAAGGTTTGCTGTAGGGATGAAAGGAGTTAAGGTGACTGGTAGTAGACGTGTTAGCTCAGGTCCAGTCGAGGTGGGACTCAGCCAACAGTTGTCATCCATAGTCACTGTTTATCTGGGGGGTATTAAAGCCCCAGAGTCTTCCTCCCCACCTCCACCCCAGCTTCATGCTGAACCATGCAGGGAACTCTAGTGCAGGAAGAAGTTCTACAGGTCAAGACTTCCTCCCCAGGTGTGCACCTTCGTTCTGCCAGCTTGGCAACATGACTGCCAGCCCAGCTTCTTCTCAGGGCTTTGCAGATTGGGACTTTGGGGGTGCATGGTGGATCATAATGGGGTTCCCAAGACAGAGTTATCATGCAAAATTCCGTGCTGGATGAAGCACGAGCTAGAATCAAGACTGCCAGGAGAAATATCAATAACCTCAGATATGCAGATGACACCACCCTTATGGCAGAAAGTGAAGAACTAAAAAGCCTCTTGATGAAAGATGAGAGTGAAAATCTTGGCTTAAAACTCAGCTTTCAGAAAACTAAGATCATGGCATCTAGTCCCATCACTTCATGGCAAATAGATGGGGAAACAATGGCAACAGTGAGAGAGTTTATTTTTGGGGGGCTCCAAAATCACTGCAGATGGTGAGGATAGCCATGAAATTAGAAGACGCTTGCTCCTTGGAAGAAAAGCTATGACCAACCTAGACAGCACATTAAAAAGCAGAGACATTACTTTGCCAACAAAGGTCCATCTAGTTAAAGCTATGGTTTTTCCAGTAGTCACATATGGATGTGAGAATTGGACTATAAAGAAAGCTGAGCACCTTAGAATTGATGCTTTTGAACTGTGGTGTTGGAGTAGACTCTTGAGAGTCCCTTGGACAGCAAGGAGATCAAACCAGTCAATCCTAAAAGAAATCAGTCCTGAAGGACTGATGCTGAAGCTGAACCTCCAATACTTGGGCCACCTGATGCGAGGAACTGACTCACTGGAAAAGACCTTGATGCTGGGAAAGATTGAAGGCGGGAGGAGAAGGGGAGGACAGAGGATGAGATGGTTGGATGGCATCACTGACTGGATGGACATGAGTTTGAACAAGCTCCAGGAGTTGGTGATGGACAGGGAAACCTGGCGTGCTGCAGTCCATGGGGTCGCAAAGAGTCAGACAGGACTGAGCGACTGAACTGGAGTAAACTGAAGAGAGTTGCGTGTACTGTGATTGGGTCTCCGCGATGCTGCGGGGCACGCTCTATCAAACAGAAACATACTCATCTCACACTTGGCTGTGCAGAACTTGAACCTGGTTGTGCGGGGTGTGGCCACGACGGACCACACCCTATTTCCCCCCCTCACACCTGAATCCTTGACGAGAGCCACCGGAAGTCTCGCCGGACGGAGCCCTCTCGTGGAGACACTCTCTGGGGCAATCCGCTGCGAATCCTAAGAGATAGGGGCGTAGGCATCGGGAGCGCCGGACAGGGACCGGGATGAATGCTAAACGCAAGCTCAGACGCACAAAACTGGAGCTCAATTGGAACAAAATCGGACCCCAAGGCTCCAACTGTCCTCGTGACTTCAGCTGGTCCGCTAAAAGCTCCTAGCAGAAAAAGGAGGCAGCGCGTTTAAGCCGAAGGTCTTGGAATTCCGAGTTCCTACTTCTCCAAGTCCTGTGAGGGTGTGACTCAAGTTCACCTATCTGTAAAGAGGGATGATTAATCCCCGCCTCGCAGATGGAGAAACTGTGAAGCAGCGGCCCATCAGGCTGGCGTGCTCTTAGCCGACGCTGCCAGTCTCATTCCTGCCTGGGAGTATCTTTCTGCACCGCAGACCGTTTTCTGGGGCGGAGTCTTCGTTCTTTTCTGAATTTGGGAATTTAGAACGGACCCTTGGCCGCTGGTTCCAAACCGCGCCCCTGCCCGGCTGGGGGCGTACCCGGAAGTGTCCCTACGGTAGCCGGTGGGGCAATGCAACACTTCTTACCATGGGGACCGCAGCGGCTCCCCGGCGCTTCTGCCGCTGCGCTTGCTTTTGCTCAGAGAACTTGTACGTGGCGCGCTACGGGCTGCACGTGCGCTTCCGGAGCGAACAGCAGCTGCGCCAGGACTACGAGCCCGTGAGTGGCCTCTATTGGCTCTGCGGGAAAACGAGCGGGGAGCGGTGGTGGAGGCGGGATCTCAGTCCCCGGGGTCGTTTACTTTGCCTTTGGCGCACTCAGATCGGACGAGAAGATTGACTTAACCTCTAGCTGCCTCCCGTATTTTCCACCTCAGATGGCGATCATGGTATCGCTTTAGTGCGACTGTCGTTAGGAATCAATGAATGAACTACATGTAAAGTGCTCAGGGCAGGGCCTGGCTGAGTACTCTCTGTTATTAACAAGAGCCGCTGCTGTGTGCTTAACGTGCTTATCACATTTCATTTTTTCGATGATCCTGTGATCGGATCATCTTCATTTCAAGGTGGAGAAGCTGAGGCTCAGAGACCTTAAGAGACTTGCCCCAGGTCACACTATCACACTTACTGGTTTTTCTGCTCTCAGATCCTGCGCAGCCGAGGCTGTGTCAGCCCTAAAGACTTCCAGCAGCTGTTGGGAGAGGTAACACTCCCCACCCTTCACCGCCCCCTCTGCACCCAGCCCGGCCCTTTCTATTTAGATTTGTGTCAGCAGCTTGAGGGGTCTCCCGGCCTCAGGTGTGCCATTGTCAGATCCCAGAAGGGCTCCTTTGACCTCCCCTTACTTCCTCCTGTCCCCACTTACCACAGCACTTGGGTGCCGGCACCTGGAAAAGAGAAAGCAGGGAAAACGCCAAGTTGTCTGCTTTGTGCCCTTTTGAGATGAGAAACTTGCACTCAAGGGGAGGAGTCACCTACTCAAGGTTTCACACCAGGTGCCACCTGGCTCCTGATTCTTCATTCTCCCCCCGACACCACTTCTGCCACTGCTGCTTGTCTCCCATGGCGGGGTGGTGTTAAGTGTCGAGAAGCTTCATAAGACAGCCATCTGCAGCCTCTGGAACACAAGACTTAACCAGGACTCTGTTTCCCCTCCTTGGTTGGGCCCAGCTGGTGAAGGTGCAGCGATGGGTCTCAATCCAGCCAAGCTGGTGCAGCCCTCAGTGGGATGGGCCCCCTTCTGGAAGGAATCCCCGTCAGCTAACAGTTTAACACCTGCCATTTACCCTGGCAGAGTCAGGAACATAGGAAGACTGGGCTTCCCCTTGGGAGGGATGGGAGGCCCCATTCTGGTAACCAGGCCCTGTGTCACCCCAGCTGAAGCAGGAGGTAGAGCGGCGGCGGCGGCTGGGGCCGGAGTCGGCTGCCAGGAAAGCCCTCATTGCCAGCTCCTACCGCCCAGCACGGCCAGAGGTCTACAACTTGCTGCAGGTACCTGGCAGGGGGCAGGTTACTGGAAGGAGGTGGAGGCATCCGGGCCTGGGGGCTGTCTGCCCCATGGCTGGTGTGTTCTGCCCCTAGGAGGCCGCTTTGGCCCCTGAATTTCTGGCTGCAGCTGAATACAGCGCATCTTCAGGCGCAGACCTTAAGGGCCTTCTCCAGCGGCTGGAGACAGTGTCAGGTGAGGTCTTGGCCTGCCACTTGGCAGGACTGGGGGTGGCAGACTGGGGTCCCTTCACCCACCATATCTGCCTCTAAAAGTCAACCCAGCAGGAGTGAGAAGAGGGGTAGGATGGAACTATCAGGAGGAGGGCATCGTATTCACTCACTTGCACACACATCCACCACAGTGATCAGTAATTCAGTGCTGTGCACCAGGCACGAGCCAGCCGGCATCCTCAAACTGGGGTGACTAAAGATGTTAATGAGGGGATGGTTGAGACAAGTGTGGGCTCAGGGGTCAGCAAGGGATGGTGAGAGACCTGCCCCAGGGTTAGCAGTGGCGGTGGGAATGGGGAACAGTTCCCATCCTGAGACCTGAAGGAGGGGGCAAGAGTGAAGTCTCCCGAACCTGCCAGGACCTGGAGCTGGGGGATAGGGGTGACCAGCCAGGAGGCACATCTGAATTTGGGGGTCAGACCTCAGGGCAGGGTGAGGATCTAGGGATGAGTGGTGGGGGGGGGGTCCAAGAATAGGGCACCCTTGCCACACACATTATGTCATTTGACCATCACAAGAGCCCATTTAATCATCACAAGGTGAGTACTCACGTCATCCTCATTCTACAGATGAGGAGACTGAGGCTGGGGGAAGTGAAAAGGTTAGCTCCTGGCTAACCAAAACTTCCCTCCCTCTCCCTCTGCAGAGGAGAAGCGAATTTACCGGCTGCCAGTGTTCACAGCGCCCTTCTGCCAGGCCCTGCTGGAGGAGCTGGAGCACTTCGAGCAGTCAGACATGCCCAAGGGAAGACCCAACACCATGAACAACTATGGGGTGGGTGAGGTTCCACCCGGCCGGCACAAGGAGGCAGGGACGTCTGTCTGGGGAGACGTGTTCCCAGCACAGACCTCCTCTGAGCCTTGGTCTCACCATCTGTAAGATGAAATCAGGCAGTATTATTATGAAGCTAAGCAGGTTGATGATGTCTGCATAGCACTCAGCACTGTCCTTAGTGAGGGACTCCCCCAGGGACTCAGGGACAGGCCCTACCAGCTTCCCTGCTAATTCTGGGCTCCCCCACCCACAGGTGTTGCTACATGAGCTAGGCCTGGATGAACCACTGGTAACACCACTGCGGGAGCGCTTCCTCCAGCCGCTGATGGCCCTGCTATATCCAGACTGTGGCGGGGGCTGGCTGGACAGCCACCGGGCCTTTGTGGTCAAATACGCGCCTGGCCAGGACCGCGAGCTGGGCTGCCACTACGATAACGCCGAGCTCACCCTCAATGTATCCCTGGGCAAGGCCTTCACAGGGGGTGCCCTCTACTTCGGGGATCTCTTCCAGGTTAGTGTGTTTAACCCGTGGGGCTGGGCCGGAGCCACCGTGAGTACCCAGGCCTGAGCCCCACTGTCCACAGGTGCCTTCAACCCTGGCCAAGCCCTTGGAGGTAGAGCACGTGGTGGGCCAGGGCCTCCTGCACCGGGGGGGCCAGCTGCATGGGGCCCGGCCCCTGGGCACTGGTGAGCGCTGGAACTTGGTCGTCTGGCTCCGGGCCTCGGCCGTGCGCAACCGCCTCTGCCCCATGTGCTGCCGCAAGCCTGACCTGGTGGACGACGAGGGCTTCGGTGATGGCTTCACCCGCGAGGAGCCCGCCACGGTGGATGTGTGTGCCCTAACTTGAGCTTGTTCAGGGCCAGGGTGGCAGGCAAGGACGGAAATAAACGCCCTGCAGCCCTCAGCACTTTTTGCTTCGAGAGGACACACAGGCTTCTGGGTCATTCTTGCAGCAGACAGGCTGGCTTAGGTTGGGCTTGTAGACCACAGCCTGAGACCGGAATTCCTGTGCAAGTGGTTTAAGGAGGGAGCGCTCCAGGGAGGAGCAGGACAGGGCAGGAAGGAGCTGGACCAGGATGGTTTGACACAGCATCCAGCTTCAGCCCCATCCCATGGGGCTCTCTGGAGCATGAACTGTAGCACAGTTTGCCCTCAACAGTAGTTATTGGCTATGGGGTGTTTCAGGGTATGGAGCGGGTGAGTAACTTCCCCAACATCCACCTCCAGGGCAGCGTGGCTCCCAGTGGCCAAGGGAATCTTCCAGAGCAGAGTCCAGGTGTGGGGTGTCAGCAGCAGACACCATGACTAAAGTCGAGAGCACCTGTCTTCTAAGGGGATTTGGGTGGGTCACCAACAAAGATGGAGGGTGGGTCACCTCCATCTTCTGGATGGTATGGAGGGGTTGCTGCAGAAGGATTAAAAGCAGGGACTTGGAGCCAGACTGCCTGGATTCAAATTCTGATTCAGCCACTTCCAGTTGTGACTGTGGGTAAGCCACCTGCCTCTCTCTGCCTTAGTCTTTTTTTCCTGGAAAGTACCTGTGTCCTAGAGCTGTTTTGAGGATCAAATGACTTCCCATTTATAAAGCAATTTACAACAGTCCTCTGGGTTTGCTGCTGTCATTACTATCAAAGAGTTTGCAACTCGGTGGCCCCAAGACTGGATGAGGCATGCAGCTATGCTATGTTTGGGAGAGTTTTCCATGTTGAAATCTTGAGTTTGGGCTCCCCTGGCAAAGTGGGAAGATCTGGAAATACCCGGCCCCAGTCCACATTGCAGAAACCAGGGAGACCAGACTCAGCTGCCCCCACTCTCGAGGCCTGTGGTACACTCCCTCACAGGGGTCCCTCATATGTTGCTATGATCTTCCTGGTTTCTATGGACGTCTGAGTTTGTGACCTCTCTGTATTACTGAAAGCAGACATCGGAAAGACCAAGGTTCTGGAGCTCATGGCCTGCTGGTGTGGACATGTCCACAGAAAATCCACAGTCGCCTCTTCCCCTGGGCTTCACAGGGACTGGGGGTGCTGCGCGCCGACCGAATAGGATAGAGATGGGAGAGGGCACAGCTCCGGCAAAGGGCCTGTGAGCTCTGGGACTGGCACCAGGCTGGCGAGCAGGTCTCTCGTCCGGGAGCTCCCCCTAGAGGCGGAAGCCTGGAGCCCCAGCTCGCCTCTCGGAGGTGAGCGCGCCAGACTCGGTTTCTTGGGCTGCCCCACAGACGGAACATGGGGCTTCAGAACTAAAGGCAGCAGCGCCTCGCTTCGCGGCCGGACAGCCTCCCAGTGCACCGCCCGGGCCGGAAGTCACCCAGCCGTTGCTTCCTCACGCGAAGGCGTGGTGTAGGGTTGGCGGTCCCGCCGGATGGGCGGTTGAAGAGGGAGAGGAATAGCCCCGGGGACTTCTTTGAGGCGGCAGGCCGCGGAGGGCACGGGGTGGAGGGTAGGTGCACATGGGGAGGGAAGAGGAATGCACCTGGCAGCCGAGGAGCGCAGCCGTTCCTAAAGGCGCCTGAGCTGCGCGCGCAGCCGTGAAGCGTCCGCGCGGGGGAGGACCCTTAAAGGGGCCGCAGCGGTGGAGCCGGTAGTCCGCGGAGAACTTGGGTTACCGGGTTTGGGGGCGGGCGAGGATCATACGGTTCCTCCAACTCTCCCTCAATAACGCTGCCCCGGGTAGTGACGGGTGCCAGGCCCCAGAAGACCAGGCCGAGTCTGGTTGACTCGGCCAAAGTAGAGCCTCCCTGGGAACCCAGTCTGCGGGCCGGCCCCATGATCGATCCCGGGTTTAAGCGCGCCTTCGTGTCTGCAGCTCGCGGCGCTATGGCTCACGTCGGCTCCCGCAAGCGCTCTAGGAGTCGCAGCCGTTCCCGGGGGCGAGGGTCGGAGAAGAAAAGGAAGAAGAGCAGTAAGGACGTCCGGAGGAGCTCCTCGGCTTCGAGATCCCAAAGCCGCAAGGCCAGCAGCACCTCCTCTGGGGCTGAGGGTGAGGACCAGAGGGAATGGGAAAGGGATGAGGGAACTTCAGGGAGGACGTTGCAGGCAGTCGGGAGGGCTTCTCCAGACTGACTGGGAAAATCACAGAGCGCACTATTCAGAGGGACACAAGAGTGTCCTCGCTATCTGGAATGAAAGACGCTCAGAATCCAGGGGCTGGGCCAATCCATTGAATACGGAGTGAAGCAAGAACTTTATCATAGTTTTGGTGTAGCAGGGCCTAAGATGTGGGTGCTGGCCACCTTGCTCTTGGGCAGACAGTGACTGCGGAGTCGAGAAGGTGCCTCTCCACAGCGTGCTGAAGCCCTGCCAGGAGGTAGTCAGCCTGAGCCTGCTACAGGCCAGAGCAAGGGGACGAAGGTTTACTTCTTCCCCTCCTGGCCTTCCAGCCTCACCTTCTCCCTGCATCACAGAGAGAAGCAAGCACAAGGCCCGGAGGAGACCACGATCCAGCTCCTCCTCCTCTTCTTCCAGTTCTTCTAGCTCCTCTTCCTCTTCGTCTTCCTCCTCTTCCTCCAGCGATGGCCGGAAGAAGCGGGGGAAGCACAAAGACAAGAAGAGGAAGAAGAAGAAGAAAAGGAAGAAGAAGCTGAAGAAGAGAGGCAAGGAGAAGGCCAGAATGCAGCAGACTGAGGCTCTGCCCGGGCCCTCGCTGGACCAGTGGCACAGAGCAGCCAAGGAGGAAGAGGATGGCCCAGGTACTGTGCTGCCCGGGGTGCAGGGCAGGGAGGATCCCCTCCCTGAGGCCCTGCCACCGCCTCTCTGCCATCTTCCCTTCCAGTCCTGACGGACGAGCAGAAGTCCCGCATCCAGGCCATGAAGCCCATGACCAAGGAGGAGTGGGATGCCCGGCAGAGCGTCATCCGCAAGGTGGTGGACCCGGAGACAGGACGCACCAGGTGGGGCGCGCTGGCCCCAGACTGCACTCTCAGGAGGAGGGATGGGGGCTGCTGCTGCTCGAAACAGGCTGATGTCCAGGGGAAAAGTCCCTTGTTGATGAGCCTTCTCAGGCCGTTGCTCCCTATTGGCTGGAGTAGGCAATTGCAGGGGCTGGAAAGGCCTTGAGGGAGGGCCTTCAAAGAGCCACAGCTGGCCTGTCTGATGGCAGAGCTACCCTCTGTCCTCATCTCTGTGGAAAGGGAGGGAGGTAAGGAGGGAGGAGTGGGAGTGGCCAGCAGGGTGTGGCAGCCTGCTCAGGGTGGTGGTGGGGCCTGGGCCTGGCACCCCTCTGCCAGATGCTTCTGGTTCTGGTGCTCTGGCCTCTCAGTTAAGAGGCTCAGCCTGCCCACCTCCATCCCCAGGCTCATTAAGGGAGACGGCGAGGTCTTAGAGGAAATCGTCACCAAGGAGCGACACAGAGAGATCAATAAGGTGGGTGTCGCCCCCTTACCCAGGCCCACCCCCAGCTCTTCTTCTGACCTGTCCCCTCCTGTGTGCTTTCTTCCCCAGCAAGCCACCCGAGGGGATGGCCTGGCCTTCCAGATGCGAGCAGGGCTCCTGCCCTGAGGCCCCTCTGGCCCCCGGCCAAGGCCTGCTACACACAGTGTTGGCATGACCTGAAGGCTGGCCTCAGGGTGGGCAGCGGGGAGCCCGCTGGGTGTTCTTTCTCCTGCAGACCAGCCTCTGGCCCAGCTTCCTCTGCAATTCAGGGAGTGGAGGTTGGGGGTCACTGGCCGAGTCAGCTCCTCCATCTCCCAAAAGAACGCACCTTCCCAGATATTAAATGTTCCCTGGTTGGAGACATCCTCTGTGTTGTTGCTTTTTGTGCTGATGGGGAGGGAAGGAGGCAACCTGACTTCAGAGCAAAAATAAGGACTCTGCAAGCTTTGGTGGGGGACACACACCAGCCACTCTTGCGGTCCTCACCCTCAGGTCAGCCTGCCTGGACCAGAGCCCCACCCCACCCCAACTGAATCCCAAACCCTCGGCTTTTAAGCTGATTTCCTCAGGCCTGGCGGGAGGCTGCTGCCCTTGCTGTTAACTGTGCAGATAAGAGAGTCCTGCTGGCCTGGGAGGAGTCCTGACCCAGCTCGCAGGCTGTGTCCTCTGTGTGGTGGAGGCTGACAGCACCCACCTCCGTCACTGGATTGCTGTGAGGACAGACTGAGTTCATGCCCAGGAAGGGGCTAGAAGGAAGCCCAGCAGAGATAAGGCCCACGGGGGTGTGTTGGTATTACCGTGAGCACAGCTGGCATTGTGTACTGGGAAGGACTGCCTTTACTCCCAAGGGCAGGCTGCACCCCCCAGCCAGCCCCCACCCCCAATGCTCTGGTGGTCGGCGCAGTACTGAGACCCAGAAGGAAGCCTTCCTGCTTCTTTAATCGGTGTAACAGATGACAACACAGTACACAGCACACTCAGGCCCGATGGAGCAGGGACAGCAAGGGTGGGCGGGGATACGTCAGAACACCGCTCACAGGCGGCCCAGACAGACAAGACAGACAGACAGGTTGAGACGTGAAGGCTGCGACGTGGCAGGCGGGCAGGCAGGCGGTTCAGACCGAGCTGGGAAGGGGGCATGGGGTCTCTGCGGAATCCCTCTTTAGAAATCAAAGAGAAGGCAGGTGGTGGGGTCTGGGAGTGGTGGGCTGAGGCTCAGTCCTGGGGGTGGGGGGGCTGGGACTAAGGCTTCTACTCTAACAGGCCTGGGGTGGGGTGGCAGTCAGCAAGGCCTGCCTCACCCTTTGGTTATGACTGGTCGGGCCTGAGCCCTGCAGCTCAGCACCCAATGCTGTAAACATTTTTGGTATTTTTAAAGGACTCTGTCCTCCCTCTCTTAGTTTCTGAAAAACTGGTGCTTCCTTAAGAGGATAATGTGCCAAGAGGAATCTGAAGGGAGGCAGGAAGCCGACCTGGATATAGAAGAGAGACGTCCACGGGGAGGGTGGGCTGCCCACCTCACCATCTATGGCTGAGGGCCGCTGGGAGAGGCCCGGACTATTGCTGTTGTCCTTGGCGTGGCTGGCGGCTGGGTAGGCAGGCGGGGAGCTCGGAACCGTGGGGCAGTGGCCCGCTGGGAGAGGCCAAGCTCACTGCCCACCCAGCCTCCTGGGGCTGGCAGCCTCCAGGCCTTTATTGCAGGCGGGCCGAGACTCTTGTAGGTGCTCCTCCATCCGGATGGCTGCTCACCGAGGCGACAGGCGAGATGGGGTGAGGTGGGACCGACAGGAGGAGGCACTGGCCACGGGGCCCCTGGCTGGGGCTGTGATTGTCGGGCCGAGCGTTTCCCGCTGGGAGCAGGGGGTTAGATATTGCACTTTCACTGCAACAGTTACATTAAAACTTGGTCCATAAAATAATCGTCGCTTTATACATAATGCCGGAAACAACAAAAAGCTACATCTTAAATATGAATAAATCCTGAAGGTCCCATCCCTCCAGACATTTTTTCTCTGCACAAAATAAATAGCTTTCACTCTGTACAGACCCACTTTTGCAGAACATTTACATGACCCTTTGGCTGTACATATCTACACACGGGAAAATGTTAACATCCATCTGCGTGCCTCACCGTCCCAGCCCGCGAGGCCCCGAGGCCGTATCCAGGTTGGCAGCCGCTTCTCACAGAAGCAGCCTGGATGTTGGACGGCTAGCTGAGGCCTGGCAGGCTCCCCTGTCATGAAGGGGGTGGAGGAGCAGCAGAGGGGCTGCCTGGAGCCGAGGCCACAGCTGAGATCGCGGTCAGTTCTGGGGAGAGAGAGCTGATGCTCAGACCCAGTGCACAGGACAGCGTGGTCCTTACCAGGTGGGAAGTGTAGTCATGGCTGCCTGCCCTTAAGCTAACTAAGCGAGTTGTGGCTTCTTAGATTCAGCATCGAAACGGAATTGGCATTTAAAAAAAAAAAAAAACTAAGGGTGTGCCCCACTCACCCCAGAGTAGAAATTCTGTAGAATTAACGGGGCTCGGGTGAGGCAGAGAGGCCATGCCCCGCTGCCTGGGCAGCGGACAGGGCCCTGGGACCCAGAACCAGGCTGGACTCCGTCACAGTGCTGGGTGTTTTCATGTGGAGGGGCTGCGTTTGGTACAGAAAGAGTTAAGAAAAGGAAGCAGCCAAGGATTGCTCGTTTAAAAAAACCTCATAGAAATCAGATTGGAGAAGTAGAAAGGTGTAGAAACGCGGAAGGGAGGGCCGAGGCTTGGAGCCTTGGCTGATGGCAGGCGAGGAGAAGAGGCCAGGCCTGTCCAGGCCCCGTAGCCCCAGGCAAGGCTTCTCAGGAGCCACTTGGCTTCACCGACTGACCTGGCAGCCTGAGCTGTGCCCAGGGCAGAGATGGCGCCAGGCCCGCGGCTGAACTGGGCTCCAGATGGGGCAGGTGGAAGAGGCTGGGGTCTGGGGCTGCCATGGGTTCATGGGCCAGGCAGAGCGGCAGAAATTATGATATGGCCTTTCTCTCCTATTTGTACAAGGATTCTCCGCCCTGGAGCCTTCTGTGTGGTGGCAGGTCTTGGATGGGCAAACGTTGAATTTTCATGCATGTCCATGAGTCTGTAGCCATAGGAGATGGTGATGAATCTCCACTCTCAAAAATCAGTGCAAAACCAGTGAGGTCAAACAGTTGAGTAACTCGAGTCAACAAGAAGCAGGCTGTCCCCACCCCGTCGCAGCTGCTACCAAATGGGAGGGGACCTGGGGGTCAGGGCGAGCAAGTGGATGGGAGGTGCCCAGGCCTGGCATCGGAATGCGGGGACGTCAATGCAGGGCAAGCGTCCAGGAGCGCCTTCTGGCCAGTCCACGTTGGGAGTCCTGGTCCTTAGGTCTTCCCAGGGATGGTCGTCCTGCCAACTTCCACGACCAGCTGGAACCCCACAGACCCTAAAGTGTGAGGCTGGGCTGGGAGGGCTGTGTCTGGCACAGCCCGTGTCCTCTGCCGGGCCCTGGGACGAGCTTTGCCCCAGCCGACAGTACGTGCCCAGGCCAGGCCTCCTGGCAGGGCGGGCCGCCCTGGCCTAGCACCATGGAGACCACAGCGCCTCACTCCCGGTGCCCTACTTGGGGCCCGCGGCTGGGCCGGGCTCTGGCCGGCCGGCCAAGGTGCGGCCCCAGCAGCCGGCCGCCATGCTCATGCTGCGCTGTCCCCGCTGCTCGCTGTCCGCCTGGCTCTGCGTCCGCTCGTGCGGTCGGGGGCCGGGGCCGCTGGGCTGGGCCGAGATGGTGCGGAGCAGGTGGTTCCGGGAGCGCAGGAAGTCGCCTTGGCCCGGCAGGCCGAAGCTGCCCTTGCGCAGCGCCATGCGGGTGGCCGCGTTGCGGGCTGGCCGCGCCCGGTGGTTGTACTTGAGCTGGGCCAGGTGGGCCGCGTAGCCGTCGGTGATGAACTGCGGGTGAGGGCAGCGGGAAGCACGGCTGTCAGGGGGCGGGGCTCCGGGTTGGCCCGGCAGTCGCCGGGCGGGGCGCCCAGGGCGGCGCGGCAGTCGAGGGGCGGGGCTCCGGGGGTTGCCGGGCAGTGGGGGCGGGGATCCCAGGGCGGCGCTGCAGTCGGGGGGCGGGGCTCCGGGGTGGCCCGGCAGTAGGGGGCGGGGCTCCCAGGGCGGCGCGGCGGTCGGGGGGCGGGGCTGCCCGCCTGCCCCGCCCACCTGAACGCCGCTCACCTGGCACTGCTGCTGCAGCTTCTTGGTGGGCCGGCCCACGATGTAGATCTGCATGGGGGACAGGCTGATGGAGCTGTAGACCGCCACGTCCTTAGTGGAGCCGTAGGCCGCGTGCACGCGCAGGTGCAGCTGTGGGCGAGACCGGTGTGGGCGCAGGCTCAGCCCTTCCGCCCCCACCCCTACCCCGCTCCCTTCCACCGGGGGCCCACCTCGGAGATGAGCAGCTTCAGGAAGTTGGCCTTGTGCCGCAGCGGGTCGTGCACCAGGCCGTCACAGAAGGACACCACGCCGTGGGGGAAGTTGTGCTGAGCCAACCACGCCACCACTCGCTGCTTCTGCATGTCAGGCCGGCCAGTCACGTAGATGATGAGGTAGCCCAGGTCCTGCCAGTGCCTGGGGGCGAGGGGCAGGCCTGGGTGTCCCACGGCCGCACTGTCCTCCCTCTGGGGCTGCCTGGTCTCCTTGCCCAGCCAGCCCCACTAGTGGGCACAGGCTTCAACAGTAACAGCCCCAGCACGGTGCTCACTGCTCGCCTCTCACAATCCCCACTTCCACCCTCTGCAGCAGGTGTAACTGGTCTTGTTAGGAAAAGCCCCGCTTCCCAGGTGAGGGAACTGAGGCATCCACAGTAAGAGATCCCAGCTGGGAAGTGGTGCTGCTGGCCCCTCCAAGCCACAGGGTCCCTGCCCCCTGTCCTGGCTCTGGCACCCAAGACCATCCTCTCTGCCCAGCCCCCAGCTACCTGCCTTCGAGCCCACCCGCTGCCCCTGGGGGCACTCACCGCACCACGTCCACGGCCCCGGCCCGCACTTTGGGGTCGCTGCCCATGATGGACACGCTGGCAGCGAAGGAGCCATCGATGCTGAAAACCACGAACTCCGTGCCCTTGGGCAGCACGGTGATGTAGCTGTCAGCAAACGTGTGGTCTCCCCTGGGAGGGGGTGGCTCGTCAGAACCCACTGGGACCCCTTCCTCCAGCCCCAGACCAGGTCGGCCCACCAACTCGTTCTTCCCAGCTCCTACCTGACCACCATCTTGATGGGGTAGACTCCCACACCTAGGCGATGGGTCTCGGGGATGGTGTAGGAGACGCGCCCACTGCTGTTGGTCACCAGCGTGTCCAGGTACAGCCACTCACCCGAGGGCGGCTGCATCATAATGTGCACGTCCACCTGGAGCCAAGCAGGCCGGTCATGGGTGGCCATGCCCTTGACCTCCCTAACCCCGACTCTCCACCGCCCAGCCAGAGGGAGGCGGGGCAGGGTGGGGCTCCCACAGGCTCCCCAGGTCTTTACCTTCTCCCCGGTCAGGGTGACCATGTCCAGGGGCCCGTACATGAACCGACCCGTCAAGACCTGTGGGCCATCCTCGTTGGCGACCGCGTCATTGATCCGGTGGTTGGCTGTCACATTCTGGGGTGGGGAGGTGCAGGAGCAAGGCTGGGTCAGGGTAGGGGATGGAGGGGTGGCTGGGGTCTCCTGGGCTTAGCTCAAACTTCCCAGGGGCCTGGGGGTGAGCATGGGCACAAAGTCAGATGGCCCAGGGTTCAAGTCCAGCTCGGCCACTGACCTACGTGGCCTTGGTGTGGGTCCCTGTCTGTAAATGGGGGAACAGCTCCAACCTCAGACTGTGAGGATTAAGTAAGACAGCACACATCTCTGTGACTCAGTTTCCTCATCTTTAAAATGGAGTTTTCTCAGGAGGATTCAATAGGACAATAGCCCTGGAGCCGGGGCACCCAGAGGATCCCTCACCCGAAGCTTCACGTGGGTCCTCTTGCGCTGCCACTTCTCTCTTGGCTTCGAGGGGGTGAACACCGAGACCTCCTTGCCGTCCAGCTCCAAGATGCTGGAGTTGTCGTGCCTCATGACCTGCGAGGGGACAGAGGGGGGTCACAGGGCAGACTCAAGCCTGGGGCTTCCTGTTCCGTGGGGAGAGGCCAGCGACCCTAGGGGCCCAACTAACCTTGTGAGGATTTGGTGGGGCAAACCCCACTACAGTCCACCCTCTGGCCCCCCAGAATTCACATCTGTCCCATGAAGGTGTACATCCATTCACCCCATCTCCACGGCTTCCTGTGCTGGGGCCAGAAAAGTGGGGTCTCCCACCGTCCTCATTTATGAAATGGGGCCCAGTCAGCAGCAGGGTCACTCAGGGACCTGAGAGGTGTTGGTGTGTCTGTTAGGGGGACTCTGGGTACCTGTCTCAGCAGGAAGGAGACCACATCCGTTGACTCCCAGTAGCTGGCGTGGAACAGGTGGGGCAGGGCCACGGTGGGAAAGGCCGTCAGGGCGTCGGGGCAGTACAGGGCATAGTCGATCCGCTTCTGGCCCCACCACTTCGCAGCAACTGCCAAGAGGAGGGGACTGTGACTGGGCTGGGCCCCCTAGGGTGACCTGGCCCCTCAGACCCAGCTCTGCCCAGAGACAAAACCCTCCTCTGACCAGGGAGCAGGACCACCACCAAAGCGAGTCTCCTTCTCCTGGGCTCAGCGATAGGGGAGCAGGCGAGAAGGCACAGGAGGCCAGGACAGCAGCAAGCGGCCCAAGTGCTCCGGGGAGGGGGAGTGGGGGCTGTGGCTCAGCAGGGAGGTGTGGAGTTAGAGGGGGAGGGGAAGAGCCCAGTGTGGAGGCAGGACCCCCTGACCCTGGTCAACCCCTTGTCGACTCCCGCCCTGGGCCTCATCACTGCCCTCTCTGGGCTTCTCCTGGACTCCTTGAATGCCTGTCCCACCTCCCCAGGCCTCAAAACTGTGAAAGGCTTCCCAGAGCGGGAGTCTCAGTTCCTGGGCCTCAAGGCAGAGGCCTGATGCCCTCAGCCCCTGGCGGGCAGAGTGTGAAGTGAGGGCCTTCAGTCAGACGGAGCCTGTGTGCGTATGTGCGGGTGAATCCGGCTCCCCCTTGGGGCTGGGGGGCTGCCCCAGGTTTGCAAAGAGCCTCCCCAGTGGCTGGAGGCTGGAGGTGCACTGGTTCAGGGTCGGAGCTCTCTGCCTACAGCTTGCCTGATAGGTGACGCCGGTCCTCACCCAGCCTCCATCCAGCCCACCCCCTGCTCCCAGCCCCTAGCTGACTCCAGCGGCTTCTGCCTCCTCCCTGGAAGTCAGGGTGCTCCCAGCCCAAGCTCCAGCTCCCTGGTTAGGCGTCAGCAGGGCCCTGGGGGTGAGATGTGTCTGGAAATCAAAGCATGACCCCAATTAGAGGAGAAGCATGTGTGCGCATGGAGGCCCGTGGTGCCCGGTACCTTCACTGATGTCCAAGTCGGGGAGGCGAGGGGCCCTCTCCCGCTTGCCCAGGGTAGAGGGGGCTGGGTGGGGGAGGGCAAGTAGGGACAGGCGCCTGACGCTGGGGGTGTGGCTGAGTGGAGCTGGGGCCTCTGAGGAGCAAGAACAACAGGAGAGGCTCAGCCATGCTGGGGCTACCACGCCAGCTAGCCTTAGCCTAGACCCTCTGCTCTGACAGGCGGCTGGGGAGCCAGTCATGTGGCAGGGAGGCCGGCAGGGGGTTGCTGGCCCCGGCAAGAGTGAGAGGGGATAGTCCAGACTCTGCTTCCAGCTGCTAAGAAGATGGAAGGAGCCAAGGAGGCCGGGGTGATCCACCCACTGGGGTGGCAAAAGGGGCCATGCACAGGAGACCTCGCTTCCCTGGCTCCCCTGGGCCACCCCTCCAGCTTCTCCAGAAATGGCCCCCAACTTTCTCCCTCAAGGAACATCTGCCCCTCTGGGGCTAGGACCCCTCCTCGCAGACCCATCACCCTGCAGCTGAGACAGCACCACCGATCTCCTACCAGCTGGACTTGGCTCCCCACTCCAGGGCCACCCTTTCATATGCTCCTTCCTTCCACAGTTCTCGATGGACACTGGGGCAGGATGACTCTTCACTGTGGGGCCATCCTGAGCATCATAAGGTGTTTAGCAGGTCTCTACCCACCAGATGCCAGTGGCACCCACCCCAGTAGTCTCCAACTGTTCTCTGAGGGGGCATAATGGGCCCGGTTGACACCGGCCACAATAGGACAGAGCCCCCTGGCTCTGATGGGTGGGTAGCGCTGCTGTACTCACTCTGGGCGATGCCAGATGCCGTGTAGCTCTCGGCCATGCCAGACACCTGGCTGGCGATGCTGATCTCGCTGGCCCGGCGGAAACCTCGGGTGCTGGGGGCTGAGCCAGGTGAGGAGGGGGCCGCGTGCTCTTGGAAGACCGTGTTGTGGGCCTGGAGTGCCTCTGCTGCAGGTGGACAGGGACCAGAGACCAGGGGTAAGGAGGCCTTGCCCAGCCCGGCCCCAGGACCCCCGAGCAGGGGTTCCCAGTGTGTGCCAGGGCTGGGGCAGGCCAGAGCGGCAGCTGTGCCAGGCAAGGCCAACACCAGCTGCAGAGGAGTGGGGGGCATCTGAGCACAACTGGCAGACAGGATGGGCCCATGCGTGCCAGGGCCTGCCTTTTCAGGGTTGAGAGGGCAGGGCTGAGCTGAGGCAGAGAGAAGGGAGGGCTGGGGCAGGGCTGGACAGATGGACCAATACAGACACAGTGGGCAGGGAGGCAAGGTGGCCAGGCTCACGCCCCACCCCGGCCACCCTTCTAGTCTCTTGGTCTAGTCTAGCCTTCTTGGCCTCTGGGGCCCGGCCTGGCCTGACCCACAGCCCACGGCAGCTGGGTTTGGGGGTGCTAGCGCCACGACACCACCACGACAAGGGCCTGGGACAGCTTCCTAGGCATGTCTTAGGCGGAGGACTGAGCAAATGAGCCAGCATCGTGCATGCCCCTCACACATGGGCCACATGAGCCAGCCCCGGATGGGCATCTAGGGACACAGGAAGAGGGCTGAGGGCTCCAGCCAGGCTCACCTGGGCCTGGGCTGAGGGCGGGCCAGAGGACCCACCTCTAGACAGGAGCAGGAGGTGCCTGGACCTCCTCAGGGAGGGAGGGAGTGGGTCGAGAATCCAACCCTGTGCCGGGACCGAAGTCTTCTCCTTGGGGGCAGGTGGGTCCCAGAGGGCCTGAGGCCTCACCCCAACCCTTGGCTGCCCCTGCTGGTAGCCTCACAAGTGGCAGACAGAGCCCTTGGGCTGACACTGTGCTGGGTGACCCTGGGACAACTGCTCTCCTCTGGGCTCCTTCTTTGCTTTGAGTCCCCTCCCCGCACTGCCCAGTGCCAAGACCGCTCCCAGGGACCTGTCCTGCCTGGTCTCTGCTCCTCGCCACAGTCCCCCAAACTCTGGGTGGCCAAGGAGTGGGTGGGGGGTCCCTGAGGACCAGCGGTCAGCCAGCGAAGCAGACACCACCACGAGCAGGGGGGTTACACACACTCAGCGCAGCCCGGGCTCGGGCGGGGCCCGTCTTGCGAAGTGAGCGCGGGCACGGGGATACTGGTTTCCAGGAAGCCGTCCCCGGGAGGGAGAGGGGCCAGGGGGCCGCCCTCCAAGACCAGCTCGGGGTTTCTCTGCACGGTCTCGACTGGAGGCAGACGGGGAGAGAACAGAGGACAAGAACAGACACTCGTGTGGACGCTCCGACAGACACAGGGCTTCTCAAGGACCAAGACAGGACTGGGACACACGGGGGGCAGGAGGGACGGGCTGTTCCCGGGAGGGACGAGATGGACCACGGGGCAGCCCTCGTTCACGCGACCTATCTCCAGGACAGGTGACCAGGAAGTTCCGGGCCAACAGCCTGCCGTAGGGGCCCTTCACAGGGTGGGACACAGGCCCAGACTCTGCCAGGGTCCCTTGGGTCCTCAGCTCTGCCTTGGTGGGGCAGTGGGAAAGGGAGCGGGGCCCTGGCTCTGTGCTGTGTGTGAAGCGGCGGGAAGGGGGAGGCCTGTGGAGGTGTCTCATGCCTTCCTCCCTGGGGCGAGGCACCTGCACCTACGCCAGCTGTCCAGCTTCTAAAGGGTTCAGTGCAGGCCGCCCCTTCCCGCACGCAGGGCCACCCCCGGAACTTGGAGCACCCAAGGAGTCGGGCCAACTCCCACCCTCCCCCAGGGCCGGGGCCGGTGGAGGTGGGGCGCAGGTTCTCTCACCCAGCAGCGTGGAGCAGCCGTCCCCCAGCGGGTAGCGCTGGTAGCGGGGGATGCTGAAAGGCGGCAGGGCGTGGAATCGCCGCTCCAGCAGCGGCTCCAGGCGCGAGGCCGATGGGTCAGCGGGGTGGAAGAGGTTGTAGACTTGCTGGCAGGCGGGCCGCAGCTGGAAAACTGAGGGCGGGGCGGAGTCGCAGAGCCCGGAGTTAGCTCCGCCCTAAGGAGGCGGGGCCTAGAGCCGGCTAAGGTCCGGTGGGGTGGGATGGGATTGGGGTTTTAGAAGACAGAGAAACCCCAAAGTGTGTCTCCATAGATTTGGGGTTCTGTTTGGGCCACTGTCCCTTTATTAACCAAATTTGTTTTAATTAAGAAAATTTTGATAATGGTAAATTTTTTTGTTTTTTGTAGTACAGGGATATATACGATATAAGACATATAACGGAAAGCTCCTCTCCACCCCCAGAGAGCTAAGGCTAGAGCCCTACCTGCAAACCCTGGGGAGCCCCGAGCATGTGCGGCCGAGCAGGCTAGAGCCTGCTCATCCACTCTTGATTGAAAATGTTTCCAGGCTCTGCGCTTCCGAACATTTTGCAGTTGTTGGGAAGATGCCCTGGTGGTCGAGTGCAGGGGACACAGGGTTTTTGAGTCCTCGTCTAGGAAGATCTCACACGCCGCTGAGCGACTAAACTTGTGCTTCCCAACTACTGAGCCCGAGGGCTGCAACTATTGAAACCGGAGCACCTAGAGCTCATGCTCTGCAACAAAAGCCTTCGCTTGCTGCAGCTAGATAAAGTGCGTGCGCAGCAATGAAGACCCAACACCAAAAAAACCCAAACCTGCACACAAATAGAAATATGATCTATGCTTTTTGTACTTGACCTTTTTTTTTCATTTAACACAAAAAATGTTGGGAGTCTTTCATATGAATATTTTCACTGAGCCCCTTTCTTTTGAATTGCACTGGGGCATTGCTTTGTACGGCTGTGCCAAAGTTGATTTAACCTCAGCCTGCATCCCATTTAGGTTGTTTCAGGTTTTCCATGATTACAGATGACATTGCCCTGCCATCTCTGTCTCTTGAGTCTGTGCACTCATGTGGGTGCACAGTGTCTTGCCCTTGCGCAGGTGTCTACAACCTCTCTGAGCCTCAGTTTCCCCCTGCGCAGCTCTTGTAGGATGGGAGGGAGCCCACACCAGTTGATCCTGGGGGCAGGGACCTCTGCTCTGACAGCTTCTTAACCGACACTTTTCCACCTCCCTGTGTGTGTTGTCTCTGGGGCTGGGAGGCCACTGCATCAGGGAGACTTCAGAGGTGCCTGGCTTCCTTATGGGAGACTGGGTCTGTCCTCATCTGATCCTGGGGCAGCCCCTTCCATCTCTGGTCCTCAACTTCCAGAGGTGCCTTAGAGATGAAATGAAACAGTGTGTTGGGAAATGGGGCTGGAGACTGAGCTGGGTTGAGGCTGGAACAAAGGAGAGCCATGGGCCCTTGGTGAGGCAGGGGGTGCAGGAAGGAGGCTGATGCAGGAAGGGGCGTGGGATGTGGCCCCGGCCTTGTGACAGGGGTTCACTGAGATCCTCTGCCCAGCTCATGGACCCCTACCCTCCCCTGCAGGGACTCTCACCATCCAGGGAGGGGATGACCGTCTTCCTCAAGGCAAGGACCAGCCCCAGGGGGCACCCGAAGAGGAAGAGGTCAGCGACCTCAAAGTCGAACTTGCCGACGGCCCCTGCACCGTCCAGCATGGTAGAGCTGCTTGAGCGGCGGGAGCTGGGCTCGTTCCTCAGCACGCTGGCGTGGAGGCTGCAGGTATGAGGTGGGGTGGGGAGACGAGCGAGGTCACACCACGGCCCTCCTCCGGGCCGGCCTGCCCTCAGCCTCCTGAAAGCGGCTCCTCGGGGGTCATCAGGCCCCAACGAAGCTTGGGCCCTGTGCAGTCCTGCGAGTGCAGCTGTCCAGCACCTGCTGGGACACCCCTGGTGACAGCAGGGCCCGACCTCTCCAGGGAGCCCACTGCCTTTGGGACAGCCCTGGCTGGGACCATGCTGTCCCTGGTCAGTTCTGCCTGCTGACTCTGCCAATCCCTGCTTCTTCCCCTGCCCCAGTCAGTCTGTTCTCTCTGACTCAGATGTGGATGGACCCAGAGATTATCATACAGAGTGATGTAAGTCAGAGAAGCAAATATCATGTATCAAGGCATACATGTGGACTCTAGAAAAATGGTACAGATGAACTTGTTTGTAAAGCAGAAATAGACACACAGACGTAGAGAACAAACATATAGACACCAAGGTGGGAACAAGGAGGTGGAATGAATAGAGAGATTGGGATTGACATATACGCACTATCAATACTATGTATAAAATAGTAGGGCCTCCCTGGTGGCCCAGACAGTGAAGAATCTGCCTGCAGGGTGGGAGACCCAGGTTCGATCCCTGGAGGAGGGAAAGGCAACCCACTCCAGGATTCTTGCCTGGAGAATTCCATGGACAGAGGAGCTTTGTGGGCTACAGTCCATGGGGTCAAAAAGAGTCGAACATGACTGAGTGACTAACACTTTCACTTACTTTTTTTCATAAAATAGATAACTAATGAAAACCTGCTGGATGGCACAGGGAACTCTACTCAGTGCTCTGTGGTAACCTAAATGGGAAGGAAATCCAAAAAAGAGGGGATATATGTATATATATACATATGGATATATATATATGTATACATATAGCTGATTCACTTGGCTGTATATCAGAAACACAACATTGTAAAGCAACTGTATCCCAATTAAAAAAAATATATATATATATGACTTCGCTGGTAGCTCAGCTGGTAAAGAATCCGCCTACAATGCAGGGACCCCAGTTCAATTTCTGGGTGAGGAAGTTCCCCTGGAAAAGGGATGGGCTACCCACTCTAGTATTCTTGGGCTTCCCTGGTGGCTCAGATGGTAAAGAATCCGCCTGCAATGCGGGAGACCTAGGTTCGATCCCTGGGTTGGGAAGATCCCCTGGAGGAGGGCATGGCTACCCACTCTAGTATTCTTGCCTGGAGAATCCTATGGACAGAGGAGCCCGGTGGGCTACAGCCCATGGGATTGCAAAGAGTCAGAGACAACTGAGCGACTAAGCACAGCACAGCACAGCATGACCATAAAAAAAAAGACCACAGTTGCACCCAACACCTTCTCTTGGCTGAAGAACCGTGGGCCTACCCTGGGGACCCCAGGACCTAGGTCAGGGGGCCTTCAGGTCTCTCACATTGGCCATCAGCACCACCTGGTCCGTGTCTCCCCATCTTAGAGTCCCCATCCTCACCCAGCGGGGGCGTCCCCACCCACCTGGACAGGAAGGCCTGGTGCTGCTGGATGGTGTCCAGCTCATAGGTGGACGAGTCACTCCTCTTGCGGGGTAGCTGCCGTTTGGGGTCTTCATTGCCGTTGCTCCGGGGGATGTCGATGTTGCTGCGGCTCAGGTGCCGGCTGCTCTCCAGGTTGCTGCCATGTGCCGTGTTGACCGTCGAGCCAGGGGACAGCAGGTCAGCGTCCTGGAATGGCCCCACACAGGTTCACTGCCCGGTGGCCACTGGCCTGGCCCCCTCTTCAGTGTCGTGGGAGCCGAGTCTCCCCTCCTGACCCTATGCCTGTGGCAGCTTCTCACCCAAGCCGGGGAGGAAAAGGCCCCGTCCCTGTGTGCCCTATGGTTCCCCCCATCTTCACTCCTGGCCCAGCCCATCCATCTGGGCCTTGCTGACTTCCCACTGATCCTGCCGCCTCGCCCAGCCCACCAGGCTGCTTGCTACTCTGCAGCGGAGGGAAATTGGGTCCTTTCTCTTGCCAGGAGGCTCAGAGGATCCAGGCCCTCATGGTGATGGATCTGCTCTCCACGGTGTAGACCTGGCTTCACTGCCTGCTGAAATCGCTTGCGCTCCTGTCTGGCCTCACTGCAGCTGCTCACCTGTGCCATGCATCTGTCCCCCGCCTCTGGGCACCTGCGTTGGCAACCCCGACCCTTCCTTTTTACCGCAGGCCTCTGGGATGTTTGGAGTCAGAGGGTGACACGGTCTCCATCCTGAAGGTCCCCTGCTCTGGGGGCTGGAGGCAGCTCGTACCTGCACGCTGGCCACACTGCCCCGGCGGCTGCTGCTCTGACTCTCAGACACCGGCTGGTTGCTGCAGCATAAGGCATCGAACGCCAGGATGCCCCCGACACAGTCCCCGATCAGGCAGACCTGGGTGGGGAGAGGTCCAGGGCCCTGAGCGCCCGCCCCGCTTGCTGGGGTGCTGGCTGGGGAGAGCCCTGGGCTGGAGGACCAGGCCAGTCCACCCTGCAGGGGTTTCTGTCTCCCCTTCTCCCACCCCACAACTCACCTGCCCGTTGAAGGTCACGCCCTCCTGGGACTTGATGAAGTCCCCGTAGGCGAGGTTGGCTCGTTGAATCACTGTGGCAACAGCCTCCTGGTACTGGGGCGAGGAGGTTGCCAGCAGGGGCAGGGCGGCCAAGGGGATGTGGTCCTGGCTGCTGGACAGACAGCCTTCGTCGTGGCTGTAGGGGCTGAGGCTGGGGGAAGGGAACCCATCAGGAGAGAGCAGGTGGCTTCAGTTCCGCCCAGGGGGCACCCTCACCCCTGACCCAAACATCAGAGCTGGAGCCGCCTGACACCCTGAGAGCCTTGGCCCTGATTCAGCAAACCGCGTGGGGATGCTTCCAGGCCAGGCGTGGGGAACAGGGCTGGGGAGTAATCTCAGAGGCAGGGCAGCATTCTCATATCACAGATGCAGAGACTGAGGCTCAGCTTTGGGCCCCAAACTCTAACCCCCTTGTATCCTCCTGGTGGCTCACACGGTAAAGCATCTGCCTGCAATACAGGAGACCCAGGTTCGATCCCTGGGTTGGGAAGATTCCCCTGGAGAAGGGAACAGCTACCCACTCCAGTATTCTTGCCTGGAGAATTCCGTGGACAGAGGAACTTGGCAGGCTACAGTCCTTGGGGTCGCAAAGATCTGGACACGACTGAGTGACTAACACACTCTAACCTCAGCCATCTTGCATGGGTTTTGCTGCCTCCCAACAGAACAAGTTAGACAGCTGGATTGGATGACGGGACCATGGTCCCAATATTAGGTGGGACGGTCTCTGACCCTCGGGGCCAGGGGAGGAGTGGAGCCTACACACTCACTCGGAGACGAGGGCGAAGGCATCGGAGCAGATGGGTGGGCAGGGCACCAGGCGGATGGCGAGGTGGCCCAGGGCGCTGGGGTAGTGCACGCGCATGACGGTGTCGAACACGGTGGCGATGGTGTTGGCGTCTCCCTGCTTGGAGCTGGGATCCCCGGCGCCCGTGTCCAGGATGGTGCCTCCATGCAACAGCAGCAGCAGCACGTGGATTTTGGAGGGCGGTGCAGCCAGTGGAGGGCTGACCTCATCCTGTGTGGGTAGGGGTGTTGGTGGGGGTCAACTCCCTGGGGACTCAGCTCTGTGCCCGGGCCGAGGCTTCTGTCATGCTGGGGAAAGAGGCCTGTTGAGGCCCAATTACACCCTCTGAAAACCCCGATCTCAGTTCCTCTGCTCCAGGGCCTGGTGCCTGATGCCTCAAGCCCTTCCCCTGGTGGGGGAGGCCAGCTGCTCCTCCCCGTCCGTCCTCTCTGCCTGCATCCCAGCTCCTGGCCGCCGACCTGACCAGGGTACAGAGGACATGGAGAGAGGGGTCTATTCCATCCAAAGCAGAAACTCCACTTCCCATCAAGGGGGCCCAGACAGGGGTTTCTGGGGCTTCTGGCCTTGGGGAGGAGGCAGAAGCTCAGTCCAGTGCGGGCCTTTGGGGTCAACCTGCCCTCTGTGTGTCTGTGTCCAGGCATTGGACAGTCACAGACTCACTTAAGAGGGGCTGGGGTCAGGGACTCAGCCTGGCTGCTCTGCCAACAGCACTGAGCTCTCATTCTATCTATATGGGCTGTCCCTGGACTATGGCCTCCAGGCCCTGCCATTCCCAGACTCTAAGACCAAGGTCCTCAAGAGCCGAGACGTCCAGCAGAGGTAGAGCCCCAGCACCTTAGAACAGAGAGGGCAATGCAGGTATCTCTATTTGAAACCACAACCGCCCCCCCCCCCGCCCCACCATTTGTGAGGAGTCATGCCCCCACCTCTTGCTGCTCAGCCCTGCTTGTGAGGTCCAAGTGAGACTTGCATATACCCAACTGTTCCATTTCGAGACGAGGTGACCCAGAGAGGCCAAGGGACTTATCTAAGGTCACACAGCATGTCAGTGCCAAGCTGGACTGGAACCCAGAGCTTCTACCACCAGCTCAGTGCTCTTCTCCTACCCCAGGCTGTAATCCCAGTTCAGGGGCCTCTCCCTGCCCCCAACTCCTGGTATATGACTGTGGGAAGCCAGAGCCCAAGAGGAGCCACTGCTGAGTACTCGCCATGCCCATGTGATATCAGCGAGTGTGGGGATCAGGGAAGGGAGCTGAAGAGAGGGGCCTCTCCCTGAGGAACCAGCAAGACAGAACAAGGGGCTGAAGCCATCTGGAGGGCCCTAGGGGGTCAGTTGGCCCTGAACTGGGCCATCGGCTGGCAGGAGTGGGCAGCAGCAGGACCCAAGTGTCAATGCAGAGCCCAGGAGAGGGGTGGGCAGCGCGGGTGCTGAGCCCAGCGACCAGTGAGGCCACAGGAACAGATCGGGCTAGACTGGGAGCCTTTGAGCAGCAGAGGGCTTTGGGTGAGAGGAAGGCTGATGGGCGGGCAGTCCTCGGCCCAGAGTGGAAATAAGACTGGGTTGCATCAATCCCCAGGAGGGGCCTGGTCATCAGCCAGTCACGGGCCTTGGGGCCTAGGCAGGAACGCACGCCCAGCAGAGCTTGGGTCCAACTCCTGTCTCTTCCGAGGGCTGCACACAGCTGCCGGGCCTGGGAGGGAATGAACTCATGGCCTGAGGCATGGTGGGGTCATTGGCTGCCCGATGGTCTCAAGGATTAATCAATACAGTCAGGCGAGGGGCTCGTGGAAGGAATATATTTGAGCAGCCTCCTGGCCACCCAGACATACCCCTAGTCACCTGGGATGGGCAGGGCTGGACAGTGAGGGGAGCCTGCCTGGGCCTGGCTGCCAGGACCCAGCACTGACCAGCCCGAGACACAACTTTCCTCCTGTGCAAACTGCTTTCTACCAGGGCATGCCCTGCCTGAGACTCGAACCCTAGTGGGAACAGAGCCCTCGGGAGGCAGGGCCTGGGAGCCAGCTCTGGGGAGCCAGGAGGGCCCCATCAGTGACTCCATAAAGCCGTCCTCCTTCCCTGAGGTTGGGAGAGGAGCTCCAGTTTGGGGGCTGTTGCAAGCAAAGGGATCCGACTCAGGATGGCGGTACTCCAGAACCGGTGCTGGGCCCAAATGCGCATCCACAGGCAGATCCAGAGCCCGAGGCCCCCTTCTGCCCCTCCCGGGCGGTGGGGGGGAGGTGGCTGTCAGAGCTGTGTGCACCAAAGGGGAGGAGGGGGTTCGCTTTGCTTCACTGCCATTAACTTGCAACTGGAAATCAACTCCCCTTGTCCCAGTTACCCTTCTAGAAAAGCCTGCTTCGACCTTAGACCTCAAAGAGAACCCCAAGAGGAGAGGGCAGTGTGGATGCCCTCCCAACCCCTAGTCCAAACTCCCCAGGGGTCCTGAGTCCCCAGGGGTACCATCTCCACCTTGGGCAGCTAGAGGCCAGAGCAGCGCGGTGACCCCACTCCACCCCGGCTCCCGCCCGAACGCAAACAGCTCTGACCGCCCGCAGGTGGAGGAGCAGAAGGGGCTTGAGCTCCGTGCAAAGAACCCCCAAAGCGGACACAGGCACTCTACCAAGACAGCTTTATTGCACACTGAGAGTAGGGCGGCCACGGCCAGCCACATCACTTCTGCCTAGGTGACTTTCGTTTCCTCCCCTTCCATCTTTTTTTCTTCAGGGACTTCAGACAGGTTGAGCACAAGGTGAAGATCTTATTTTTGATCTGGAATTTACAAGTTTCTCATTTTACTCTCCAGGGTCGGAGCAGGGCAAGGCCTTCCCTGGGGGAGCTGCCCTACTGGAGCAGACCCCACTGGTTGTCAGGGACTTCAGAGGGGGTGGGTCCCAGGCCTCTCTCCAGTGGTGCCCAGGCCAGAGTGGACGTGAGGCTGTGGGTGCCAAGTTCTGCCTCCATTGCCCCCTTGGGACTGGTCCTTGGAGCCCTGGCCCCTGCCCCCCGCGGCCCTGGCCCTCTGCCACCTCGGAACTCACCTCGATGATGTTCAGCTGCTCCACGCTGGAGGCCACCCTGAACTCGGGGGCGCTCTGGCGGTACAGACCATCTGCAACACAGACGCGGTGACTGCTGTGAGCAGACAACACCGGACACAGGTCGTGACCGTGACCTACAAGGCCCCCAGTCCCCCGGGTGGCTGGGTGCTCCTTCTCGGGGAGGAGGGCTTGGTCCACTTAGCCGCCCTCCCCAGGCCCTGCTGCCCCCAGCTGGTTACCCTGTGAGTCTTCTGGCTCAGGGCTTTCGATTTTGTCCATGAGATCGTTGGAGTTCCACTTGGTGATGTCCTTGGGGAACATTTCCTCTGAGTCAGACAGGTCCTCTGGGGAGGAAAGAGAGGGGCTTCAGCACCTCGATCGAGGGTGGGGACCTGGGTGGTGTCGGTCACTGGGAGGCCCGGCTTCCAGTGGCGGAGGGCCTGGGAGTGGCCAGTCCGGGGGGCCCCCATGCTTCTATGGCTCGTGTGCCCCTCCCCACTCGGTTCTGTGGTCTCTCTTCCTTAACAGGACGGACACATGGCCACCTTCTCACAGGACTTCTGCCTGATGTTTTTGGTTTATTATTATTATTATTGGCTATGCTGGGTCTTCGGTGCTACATGTGGGTTTTCTCTAGTTGTGGACAGCAAGGGCTAACTCTCTAGTTGTGGTGTGCTGGCTTCTCATTGCTGTCTGCTTGAGTTTTTTAAAAAAATTGTGGTAACATTCACTGAACATAAAACTCACTATTTTAACCATTTTCAAGTAGCACCTAGTCCACTCAGAATGCTGTGCAACCACTAGCCCTATCTGGTCCCAGAGCTCCTCCATCTCCCCATATGGAGTCCCCATTAGCAGGCATGCCCCAGCCCCCCTCTCCCAGCTCCTGGCAACTGCCGGTGGACTTTCTGTCCTTATGGATTTGCCTATTCTGGACATTTTCCACACATGGTACCTACAGTATGCGGTCTTTTGTGTCTGGCTTCTTCCACTTCACATGGTGGGGTTTTTGTATTTTTTTCAGTTCAGTTGCTCAGTCGTCTCTGACTCTTTGTGACTGCATGGACTCCAGCACGCCAGGCTTCCCTGTCCATCACCAACTCCTGGAGCTTACTCAAACTCATGTCCATTGAGTTGGTAATGCCATCCAACCGTCTCATCCTCTGTCGTCCCCTTCTCCTCTCGCCTTCAATCTTTCCCAGCATCAGGGTCTTTTCAAATGAGTCTGTTCTTCACATCAGGTGGCCAAAGTACTGGAGTTTCAGCCAGCATCAGTCCTTCCAATGAATACTCAGGATTGATCTCCTTTAGAATGGACTGGTTGGATCTCCCTGCTGTCCAGGGAACTCTCAAGAGTCTTCTCCAATACTTTTTTTTTTTTTAGTATTTATTTATTTGGCTGTTCCGGATCTTAGTTGCCGCCCGTGGGATCTTTAATGGCAGCATGCGAACTCTTAGTTGCAGCATGTGGGATCTAACCTGGGCCTTCTGCACTGGGAGCTTGAAGTCTTAGCCACCGGGCCATCATGGGAGTCCCCACACGGTATTTTTAAGATTCAACCACGTGTCAGTGCTTCATCCCTTTTCATGCCTGAGTCATAGTCCGTCATATGGATGGACTTCAGTTTGTTTCTCCATAATGTTCCTGACTGTTTTTAATGTCCACAAAAGGATAGCTTAGTGAGAAGCGCTGCTGTGAACAGTTCCACCCATGAGTCTTGTGTCTGCTTTCCTGAGAACGTATCCCCATGACCCCTGGGTAGGAAGCGGTTGTATGGACCCTGGCATGTATGTGCTGGTCCCTCCTCCCTGGGTCACTGGGACGGTTTCCTCAGGACGCTGCAGCAGTGACATCTCCTGCTCTGCTGTCTCTCCTCTTTTCCAGATTTTTCTAAAACTCTTCCTGTGTCTTTACCTCATGTTAGGGACACAGAGCCAGGAAGGGATTAGCCTTTTGGCCTGGCTGGAGGGGAGGGTGGGAGTGTGGGATGCCCCATACCCACTCCCTACTCTCGGGGAGGCCCCAGTGGAGAGGCCAGCTCAGGGGCCACTTGGATCCTGTACCAAGTCCCCCCCGCCCTGCCTGCCAGGTTTGGCAGGGGCCAAACCTGCCTCTGCCCTGTTGCAGGCCCGTGGGCAAGTCCCTGTCCCTTTCTGAGCCTGTGTCCTGCCTTGTGAACTGCAAATCCATCTCCTTGAACCTGCCTGCCAGCCCCTCTTACTTCCTTGAGAGGAACAACCAAGGTATGAAGGAAGGCTGTTTAGACCCTGCATCTTCCCAGCACAGGTGGGTGATTCATCTGGCTGTTCTCTTGCTGTGCTTGTTCTGAGATTCGTGGGAAAAGGGGCTCTTTACGTATTTTCTGCTAGTTCACATTTTTGAAGTTTCTGAATTACACGTGTGTTAATTTAATCATGAAAAGACAGTAATTACAAAAAATTAGAAAATCAGAAGTTACACTTTCGTAAGCTTCTGAGGGAATTTTTTTTTTTTTTTTGGTTGTGCCACAACAGCTTGCAGGATCTTAGTTCCCTGACCAGGGATTGAACCCACGCCCGTGGCAATGAAAGCACCAAGTCCTAACCACTGGACTGCCAGGGAATTCCCTTAGGGAGTTAAATTCGGCAGAGGATGAGATGGTTGGATGGCATCACCAACTCAATGGACAGGAGTCTGAGCAAACTCCGGGAGATGGTGAAGGACCTCGAAGCCTGAGGTGCTGCAGTCCGTGGGGTGGCAGAGTCAAACACGACTGACTGACTGAACAACAACAATGGAAAAAAATGTCCCTATATGATTGTAAATTTGTTTTGGGGGGTTTGAGAGAACAGTCCCTACCCACCAGATCCAGGGCACATCCTGGTATCAGGGTTAGGGTATGAGAGCCTAGACTCCTGGTGACCTCATCTTATCCTGTCTCCGCCCCTGACGCCCTGCTGTTCACCCAGAACTTTCCACGGGTAATTCCCATCGTGACTTGCATCCCCACCGACGCTTTCAGATCCCACCCCTCCCTCTCTTGGGAAGGCCCGTGCGCTCCAGGGTGCCCACCTACCATGAGCATCGAAGAACTCGTCGTCTGAGCTCTCGTCTGAATCCCGGGCGATACTCTGCATCCTCCATTCCGAGATGCTGTGGCGGGAAGGACTCGCTAGAAGGCAAAACCGCAGACCGACTGAGGACCTGGCTGCCCTGGGAAGAGCAGGTGGAAGCGGGCAGGTGCGATGACACTGGAGCGGGGCCAGGAGGGCTCAGAAGGGATGGAGTGAGGGCAGGGTGGCCCTGGCTCACCTCCCAGCCCACCTGGCACAGCGCGGTCCTGTCCCGTGAGGACATGGAGTAGGGAGGGTATTGGGTATGAGGCCAGGATGTGCAGCCACCTGGGCTGGGGTCCACTCGTGTGCCCCTGACCTGGCTGGCCCAGGAGCGAGCCCTTTAGACTGCCACAGTGATGCTGATAGGTAGGGAGGCTGGGCAGTGGTGGGGAGTGAGATTAAAGGTATGGTGTGTGTTTCCCTGGATCCCTTCAGCACAGGACAGACAAGCCTGGCGTAGGAAAAGCTGGATTTGCAGGTGTAGAGGGGGACTCCTGGTATTTTACACAAAATACCCTGAGTTTTCCCACTAGCCACTGCACTTTCACATCAGTTTCAGAGAAAGGATTTTCTCAGTATCTGAAGGCTTTCAAGGTCCTTTGGCAGAAGTCCCTCCTGGGTATGCTGGGTGTATCCCCCACCCCAGACCTCTCTCCTCTTTGCCTCAGAAGCCTGGCTCCTCAGAGCTGCAGCCAACCGGGTCCTATGAGGGGCTGGGAGCGGGGTTCCCATGTGGCCAGCCTGCCTGTCTGCCCGGGGCTGTGTGGGTGAGTCTGGGGGAACCTGCCAGGGTTGGGGGTCGCCCTGGGCTTCAATCTGCAGCAGAGGCTACGAAGAGGTGACTGGTTCTGACTCCCTACAGGTGTGGCCTTGGATCCGAAAGCAGCAGACCACCTTCAGTGTTAGAACACCCCACAGCCGCCCTGGGATGGGAGCTGCCCTGAGGGGTGGTCACTGGTGTGGACGAGTAGGGGGGGGGACCCCACAGCGTGGTCGCAGGGTGCTCACCTCCCCGCTTGGATGACCGAGATGACTTGGAGGATGTGGACCACTGCTTCTTCAGACCCCTGCCCGCCAGGGGCTCCCCACCGCTGCTGCTGGGCTGGGAGGGCTCCCCGGAGGCCTGGTCCTGGGCAGCCTCATTCTTGGCCAGCTCCGCAGCCCCTTTGTCCTCCTCATTGAACTGGGCCATCTTGCGGGACAGCATGAGCTGGGCCTCCTTTTCCAGCTCCCGGATGTTGTCCATGTTCAGCCCGTACCATTCGTCCTGCCAGCACCAGGCCTGCCGGTGGGCCCTCACCATCACCTTCCGCAGGCCTAGGGGCGGGGGTGCGAGGAAGACAAACAGGCCTGTGTCAGAGTCTCCTGGGGACCCCCGGCTGGGAGCCACCCCAGGCTGCGGGTCAGGCTCTGCTCCACACCCACTGCTTGGCCTCCAGCAAGCCACTGTCTCTCCAACCCCCAGGTTCATTTCCCCATGTGCAAATGAGGGATCCAGCTTATAGATGGCCTCCCGAGTTCATAGTGGCTCTGTAACTGGGGCAGGGGGTCTCCTCCCTCAAGGGGAGCTGGAGGAGGACTCCCTGAGTGTTTCCTATCTGGTCTAGTGTGCCTCTCTTAAATTTCCTACAGAAAAATCAAGCTTAAGTTTGAAGCAGGTTGGTCCTTTCTTTTTTGAAATTCACTTTTAATTTGTTTTTATTAAAAAAACTTTTGGCCACGCCATGTGACATGTGTGTGGGATCTTAGTTCCCCGACCAGAGATCGAACCCCTGTCCCCTGTATTGGAAGCACAGAGTGTTAATCAATGGGCCACGAGGGAAGTGCCGGTCCTTTCTGTTTAAAATAAATATATACGCATATAAAACACGATAGGGATTTCCCTGGTGGCCCAGTGGCTAAAACTGAGCTCCCAATGCAAGGGGTCCAGGTTCAATCCCTGGTTAGGGAACTAGATCCCACATTATGAAACTAAGAGATTGAATGCTGTGACTAAATGATCCCACGTGCCACAAGGAAGACTGAAGTTTCCATGTGCTGCAACTACAACCCAGCACAGCCACATAAACAAATATAAAATAAAATAAAACAGGATAAAGACATACAGGAATATCTTATACATAGAAGGCAGAAAATAAGATACTTTAAAGGTATAAAGAACAGAAGGACCACGAGCACAGGGAGCAGATGGGGGCTGCCTTGGGTGAGGATGAGAGTGGGGGTGATTGGGAAAGGCTCTGGGGGGGTGGAATGTTCTAGAACTATGTGCACTACTCCGCAAATACACTCAAACTTACGGAACTCAAACTTCTCTTATAACAAATGCAAAATTAGGCCTCAATAAGCTGCTTAAAAAAACATTAAGGAGAAATAAATCACCTTGGCTCCCCGCCGATACACACATCATTCTTCAAGGGAGCAGAAGTGACCAGCAACACGGACCCCACCATCACCCTCCCGCCCAGTAGGGGTCCATCCTGAGTTCTGTGTTTATCATTTGCTCTTCTTTCCATGTTTTTCTATACAAGACGTTGGGTTGGTCTACATGTTGTTGACATTTACATGTATGTGTCACGCTGCACGTTATTTTTCTGCCACTTGCTTTTCTGGGTGAGTTTCCGGTTTGTTGCTGTGCGGTCGATTTTTATTTGTTTGAAATACCACATTTTATTTATTCCTTCTCCTGCCAATGGGCCTTTGGCTCACTTTCACTGTTTGTCCGTTTTGCTTTTACAAACCTGCTGCTCTGAACATTCCAGAACGTGCATTTGAGTTTCTCCCAGGGGCTGGGGCAGACCCAGAAGGGTTGTCACTGGATCCTCCGCCCGCTTTCCTACAGAAAACTGAGCGGCTTCCCGGGTAGCCCAGTCCTTGCTTGTCCCCAGGCTGGTCTCCGGTGACCCTTGCTCCTGATTCCCCTCTCCTGGACTCGCTCAGGCCGCTCTGTCTCCCCTGCTGTCCTTTCTAAATCTCTCAATCCCAAACGTCTGCCTAGAAGGAACTCCCTCTCACCCTCTGTTCCTGGGAGGGTGCTCCCAGGCCCCAGGAACACCACCCTCAGGGCCAGCCAGCACTAATGGTGGACAGACTGTCTGACGACACGTTATGTCTGGACAAGGACAGATGGGCCAGAAGATTTGGGGTCACACCCAGGACTGGCCCTCTGCTTCCTCCTCTGTAATCAAGGGGGAGGCGGGGAGTGACAGTGGCCACCCTACTGGGCCAGGGAGAGCTGATGTGATACTTGTGAAGTGTTACCAGCGGTGCTGTGACTCTGCTCAGGGCTACACAGTCACCCTTACTCTGGGAGTCAATGGGTGTCTGCCTGGGTGCTGCTCCTGGATCATGAGCCTCGGGGCTAAGACCAGGCCCTGGGCACTGACCCCTACCCTGACCTGGCGGACATGGAAGGAGCCGAGGTAGCTCTAGGGCAGGGAGGACCCTGGGTCAGCTCTAGCTGTGCCAGGAACCCCCGGTCATCTGTTGGTCCTCTGTTCCCTGGGCACTTGCTCCAGGCCAGGCCAGCATGGGTGTGAGGACCAGAGGATGGCCAAGCCACTGTCCGCTGGGACTTTCAACCCAAAGCAGGAGGCAGCACTGGTGCAGGGCCTGGGGTCTGGCCCCAGGATGCCAAGAGGTGCCATGAACAGCAGGAAGGAGGCGTTACACCCCATGGGGGTGGGCACCGCATGTTAGAAACTCCAGCTAGTCCAGAGTGTCTGGGGCAGGACACACACTGCCTGTCTTCAGTAGGTGCTCGACAAGTGTTTGTGTGGTCAAGGTAAACCAGGTGGGATGCTGCACGTGGGCCTTGGGGTCACCTGCCCAGAGTAACAGAAACTTGGAGTCCCAGGCAGACGCGGGGGGTGGGGGGGCGGCAGGCGGATGGAGGGACACAGAGGGAGAGGCGGGCGCCCTCACCCGTGTCGTGGATGAACCTCTCGATCTTGGACTGCATGCCCCAGTAGCGGAACTCCACCTTGCAGAGCTTGTAGGCGCACATGATGGGGAACACCTGCTGCTTGTACTCCTCGATCCAGTTCTCCGATAGGGGCCCCCGCTGGGTCTTGGTCGAGTGGAACAGCTTGGGGTCCTCTTCCGTCTTATACTCATTGGGGGGCACGGGGTCCTTGACAATGTCGATGAAATCTACGAGGAGACCCCCCTGTGAGTGACCCCTTCGGCCCCAACCTCTACCCCACCCCTCCCTTTCCAGTCTCCTCCCCCATGTTCCTGCCATCCCCGAATCTTGGCAGGACCCCAGGCTTGGATGTGTCCCAGGGCCCCACATGGGAGTGGAGATGCTGCTCTGGACCACTCTGATCCCCGAGCTCCCCTGACCTCAGGACCTGTGTCTTTCCTTGTTGTCTTTTCAAATCATTTCAGCAAAACCCCTGCTTTGTGCACAGTTGCCAAAGCGCATAAATCAGGTGATGAGCTGGAGGAGCACGGGTGGGGAAGATGAATTTCCATGGAAGATGTGGGATGGGGCGGGGGGGAGTAAAAGAGGACAAGCTGGCATTTCAGCCACAGGCGCAGAACTATGAGGCGGAGAACATCCCAGAGTGTGACTCTTGACCCAGAAGTGGGGCAGTTTGGGGAACCACCAGAGTGTCTGCATGGTGAGAGGTGACGGGGATGCAGCTGGACTCATCAGCCATCACTCGCCAGGCACCCTGAAGGTGGCTGGTCTGCTAGGAAGCCCCTCCCAGACAGACAGTAGGAGGAGTCCAGAAACCAAGTTTGAAGGGCCCAGAGGGAGGTGTTGGGCATGAGCCAGTCCAGGATGTGCTGGGGGCTGGGGAAACAGGACTGGGGGCTGGTAAGACCTGATTCGGGGAAGGGGGGTGACAGTGACTCTGGGAAGAATGACCTCTGGTCAAATGCCTCCTCCCCCAAGTCAAAACCATCTCACTGGGCTGGCTCCTGTGGTATGCGTCTGTCAGATGGGGCTGTGTGCACACTTGGTGAGGAGGAACCTAGGACGGGGCTTGTAGCTCAGAGAACCTCCTTTCAGAGGTGTGGGGACGATGGCACTTGGTGGGGCTCCGCCGGGCCCAGGCCCTGGCTGTCTCATCTTCCTGGCACCGGGTCTGGGCTGTGGTTTACAGAGGAAAACATCAGCCCCACTAGAACAGGCAATGGGTCAGAGCAGCCCGGGGGGCAGCAGACAGTGGAGAGGATTTACATCCTTCCCGGAGTAGACCACATGCCCGGTCCACTGGGGCAGGCAACGGCCACCAAGAGGAGGGCTGGGACGTGAACCATGACGGGAGGCCTCCGGGGAGAGCCTGCAGCTGGCCAGACAAAAGCTGTCAGAGGGTCTGGGCCCTTCCTTCCTGTTATGGGTAGAGTGCGTCCCCTGGCAAACGCATATGTCGGCCTCAGAATATGACCTTATTTGGAGACAGGGTCTTGAAAGAAGTCATCTAAAGGAGGGCACCTAATCTAACCAGCATGGTTATGCAAAGGAGAAAGCAGTAAAGGTTTTAGTTCCGCAGTCGTGGTCGGACGCTTTGTGACCCCATGGACTGTAGCCCGCCAGGCTCCTCTGTCCATGGATTCTCCTGGCAAAAACACTGGAGTGGGTAGCCATTCCATTTTCCAAGGGATCTTCCTGATCCAGGGATTGAACCTGGGTCTCCCACATTGCAACAAAGGAGAGATTTGGCTCAATTAAAAAAAAAAAAACAACACCTGAAACTAACACAATATTTTAAATCAAGTATACTTCAATTAAAAAAGAAAAAGGAGAAATGTGAATATAGACTTGAACACTGACAGAACACCATGTAAAGATGAAGACAGAGATTGGGGTGGAGTGTCTACAGGCCAAAGAACACCAAAGACTGCCAGCAGCCACAGGAAGCTAGGGGAACTCCCCTGGAGGCCCAGCAGTTAAGAATCCACCTTCCAATGCAGGGGACATGGGTTTGATCCCTGATTGGGGAACTAAGATGCCACGGGGTTACTGAGCCCTCTCGCTCTGGAGCCTATGTGCTGCAACTAGAGAAACCATGCATTGCAATAAAAGATCCTGCATGCTGCAACTAAGACGTGATGCAGTCAAATAAATAAATATTTAAAATTTAAAAAGAGCTAAGGGAGAGACCCCAAACAGATTCTCCCTCAGGGACTCCAGAAGCAGCCAACCCTGCCGATACCTTGACCTTGACTCTGACCTCCAAAATCGTGAGACACTAAGCATCTGTTTCTTTAAGCCCTTAAGTCTGTGGTACCCTGTTCTGATGGTCTTAGCAAGCTGATGCATCTCCCAAACCCCAGTGGGGCCTAAAAGCTCGGGCAGGAGGGAGGAGTCCCAGGGAAAAGCCATCTCGGCCTCCGAGGGTGGCTGAGGGTCATCACCACCCCTACAACACCCGTCTGAGACCCACAACGGCTCATTCCTAGGGGCCTGGGGGCTGTCAAGGTGCAGCTGGTCCACTGATGTGTTTTGTCTGGCTGGTATATTTATAAAGATTTTAAAAATATTTGTCAACCTTGAGGAACTGGGAGATTTCACATGAAAACCCTGATTTCTGGCTTTTCTTTTTTTTTTCTTTTCAGGCCATGCCATACAGCATGTGGGATCTGAATTCCCCAACCAGTGAACCCGTGTCCCCTGTATTGGGAGCGCAGAGTCTCAACCACTGGACTGCCAAGGATGTCCCTCGGGCCTTTCTTGAAAACGACTTAACAAATGGGACCCATTTCCTGCACGGTGTAGTCAGCTGGAGGGGAGTGGAGGAGAGGCCGCCCACCATCAAGGGGACACAGGCCCCACTGTGTGCACATCCCCCACCCGGCCTGCCACATCCGCCGATGGCTGTCAGCCCTAGATGGCTCCCAAGCACACGTGCATTTCTGGGGATGGGGACACCTCAAAGGGATGGAGGGAAGGGGCTTGAGTGGAAAAGCACTTAGCCTCAGTGGGCACATCAGGGAAATGGGGCCAAGGAGACCCGTCCTGCCTCCCCAACTCCCCCGACTTCCCCCCAGGCTGGCTGGGACTCTAACCTCCCCTCCCAGGACAGAAGCCGATCTGGAGCCTGCCAGGCCTGGAGACCAGGGGCAGAATCCAGGGGCCTATGGGCAGGGCAGCTGGGAACTTGGCCCCGAAGGGCTCCTGGCCCTCCTAGGAGGGGAGCATCAGGGTGGACGGTTACCGACTGTCAGCTGGTTCTTTTCCACAGGAGACAGGCTGAAAACGTTGGGGTTTTCTCCAGCATCGGTTTTATAAAAGGTTTCGATGTCGATGGAGAATTTCTCCACAAAAGGGCAAGTGAACCTGTGGGGGAAGGAGAGTATCCACTAGGACCCAGGCTCAGAGGGGTGGGCGTGGGTCGCTGGGTGGAGGACGAGGGCTGGAGTGGTGGGTGAGACCTGTCTGTTCTGTCCTCCTGGACCTTCACTGCATCCCAAGAAGAGGCAAGTCCAAGTTGGGGCCAGCGGGAGGGGTGGACTTACGGGGAGGGGGGGAATCATTGCAGGAAGTGGCTGGCAGCCTGTGTCCACGTGTGTGAGGCATGATGTGAACACGGTGTGGATGCAGTTAAGGTGGCACAGTACCAAATGGGCTGAATCTGGACCAGCGCTTGGTGTGACATGCCACCCTCTCCCCTGTCCCCTAAGAAGCCAAGTGTGGCAACAGGGAGACAGCCTCTCTCTCTTGGCTGGAGATGAACTCAGAGGAGAAAAGTACTGCTGGGAAGTGAACAACCTGGATGGATTCCCCAGCAAGTTCCAGGCCCTCACCCACCTGGACAAAGAAGCCCCAGAAGACTCGTGGGGACCCCACCTGTTCAGCACATGGGTGGCCCCCTCTCTCTTCTAATCAAGCAGTGCTCAGTTATATTGGGTGTGGGGCACAGAGTGAAAAGTGCCCCCTACCCAGGGGGATCCAAAGAAAGCCATGTTCAACATGGCTTGTTATAAAATATCATCATAGTCGCTGAAGGTGTCAGGGTTGGAGGGAATCTCTGAGCCATCTGGGCTACCCTCAGTTCCTGTTTCTTCCCAGCTGGTGGACTGTCTTGCATTCCTAGGCAAACATTAAAGTGAGTTTGTGTTCCCTGAGCCTTCCCAGATGGCAAAGGAGTCTCAGATGGCCCTCAATGGACTCATGCCTTCCTGGGCTCCCCCCACTGGCAGGCTAGGAGGCACCTAGGGGTATAGCCTGCCCTGTCCTGTCTATTCCCCTGAGGGGGAACCTTCAGGGTACCACTTAGAATGGAGGCTCAGCTCCCTGGGAGCCAGGCAGCTGAGACTGTCTGGGGGGCCAGCGCCAGTATCTATGCCCCTGGGTTACTTCCTGGGAGGGCGACATGGGGCCGAGGGCAGGCTCACCTGGTTCGAGTGTAGGGGTAGGCGTTCCAGGACTCCTCCACCACCCGCAGGGCCGCCTTGGGCAGGATGGAGCGGAACCAGCTGGGGATGTGCATGCCCACATGGTACACCTTGTGCGTGTATTGCCCGGAGCCGCCGGGGCCGTCTGTGTATGGCCGGTTCTCCAGGATCTCTACGCCGCTGCCTTCGCCGTGTGTCTCGTTCCGGCTCTTCTTCTGTGGGGACAAAAGCACGTGTGGGTCTGGAGCTCTCTGCAGAAGGGGAGGGGCTCGGGAGACCCAGGTGAGGGTGCTGAGTGCAGGGGGGTGGGGGAGGCTTTGGCCAACCAGGCTGGCTCCTTTTGGGTCACTTCAACACATCCTCCTCAAATACCTCCCCCCACAAGGCTCCACGTGTCCCAGCATTCATGCAGAAGACTGAAGGGCCACGGTTCCCTCTCCGGGCCCAGTAATGCACATGCAAACTCCTCTGTTCTGACTCCTGAATCTCCTGGGCCTGAAAGTGTCCCCAAGGTCAAGAGGATGTGCTTGCTTTCTCACCTTTTAGCCAACATTGTACTGGAGGTTCTAGCCAGAGAAATTAGGCAAGAAAAAGAAATAGTAAGAGGCATTCGAATTGGAAAGAAGTAGGGACTACCCGGGTGGCACAGTGGTTAACACCCCAATCTCCCACTGCAGGGGGCCAGGTTCCATCTCTGATCAGGGAACTAGATCCCACATGCCGCAACTAAGAGTTTGCATGCCGCAAATAAAGATTCTGCAATAAAGATTCCATGTGCCGCAACTAAGACCCGATGCAGCCAAAAAATTTTTTTTATAAAGGAAGAAGTGGGGCTTCTCTAGTGACTCAGTGGTAAAGAATCTGCCTGCAAATAAGGGAAACATGGGTTCGATCCCTGGTCCAGAAGATCCCACATGCAGTGGAATAACAAAGCCCATGAGCCACAACTGAGCCTGCGCTCAAGAGCCCATGTTCCACAAGAGAAGCCACTGCAATAAGTCCAAGAACTGCAACTACAGAAAAGTCCTTGAAGAAACCAAGACCCAGCCCAGCCAAAAATAAAATAAATAAAAACTTTTTTTAAAGAAAGAAGTAAAACTATCTCAATTTGTTAATGACACAATCTTAAACACAGAAAAACCTAAAATCCTCCCAAATCTGTTAGATCTAATACATGAATCCATCGGAGTTGTAGGATACAAAATCAACACACTAGAACAAATAATGCAGAAAGGAAATAAAGAAATCATTTCCATTTACAATGGCATCCAAAAGAATAAAATACTTAAGAATAAATTTAACCAAGGAGGAGCGAGAGTTGTATACAGAAAACTATAAAACATTACTGAAAGAAATTAAAAAAGATTTAAAATAAATGGAAAAGACATCTGTGTTCATATGAATTGGAAGATTTAATATTGTTAAGATGTCAACACTCCCCAAAGCAATCCGTGGGTCCAATGTAATCCTTATCAAAATCCAATGGCCTTTTCAGTAGAAAGGGAAAAACTGATCCTCAAATTCATACAGAATTTTGAGGGATCTCAAATAGTCAAAGCAATCTTGAAAATAAAACAAAGTTGGAAAGCTCACATTTTCTCATATCAAAACTTGCTAATAAGGACTTCCCTGGTAGTCCAGTGGTTAAGAATCCGCCTTCCAAAGCAGGGGATGTGGGTTTGATCCCTGGTCAGGAGAAGGCAATGGCACCCCACTCCAGTACTCTTGCCTGGAAAATCCCATGGACGGAGGAGCCTGGTAGGCTGCAGTCCTTGGGGTCTTGAAGAGTTGGACACGACTGAGTGACTTCACTTTCACTTTTCACTTTCATGCATTGGAGAAGGAAATGGCAACCCACTCCAGTGTTCTTGCCTGGAGAATCCCAGGGACGGGGGAGCCTGGTGGGCTGCCGTCTATGGGGTCGCACAGAGTCGGACACGACTGAAGCGACTTAGCATCATTAGCAGCAGGAAACTAAGATCCCACATCCTCCATGGTGTGGCCCATTTAAAAAAAAGTGCTATAAAACTATAGTAATCAAAACAGTGCAGTCCTGGCATAGGACAAGTCTGTGTAATGGAGGTGAGAGTTTAGAAATAAATCCAATATTTACACACTATATTTACTGATTTTCAACAAGGGTGCCAAAACCATTCAATGGGAGAAGGAACAGTCTTTACAACAAATCCTGCTGGGACAATTAGATATCCACATGCCCACAATGCCGTACCACATATAAAGAGGAACTCAAAACAGATCAAAGACCAACTTGTTAGAACTAAAAGTATAGAACTCTTAGGAGAAAATATTAGGGCAAATCTTCATGACCTTGGATTTGACAATGGTTTTTCAAATATGATACCCAAAGTATAGGCAGTCAGAGAAAAAAATCTAAATTGGAATTTATCAAAATTTAAGAAAGAACAGGGGCTTCTCTGATGGTCCGGTGGTTAAGGCACTGCACAAGCTTACGCTGCAGGGGGCACAGGTTCGATTCTGGTTTGGGAACTAGGACCCTGCATGGCATGAGGCACGGCCAAAAAAAAAAAAGCAACTTTTGTGTATCAAGGGATGCTATCAAGAGCGTGAAAGGACAACACGGAATGAAAGCAAAGTTTCTGTAAATAATACATCTGATACATCATATCCGTACCATGAAATGTGATGTGGCCCCAAAAAAGAAGGAAGGACGGACACGTGTTACTACATAGTTGAACCCTGAAAACATGTTTAGTTAAGGAAATATACTGTATGACCCCACTTCTATGAAATGCTTAGAACAGGCAAATTTAGAGAGTCAGAAAGTAGATTATTGGTTGCCTGGGTGTTGGGGGATAATGGAGAGTGACTTCTTTATGGGGTGATGAAAATGCTCTAAAATTGTGATAATTTCACAACTCTGAAAAGTGCTAAAAGCCACTAAACTGTACACTTTAAATGTGTGAATTGTGCAGTGTGGGACTTACATCTCAATAAGTCTGGTATAAAATCAAACAAACAAAGAAATAAAAACCAACCCTGCCTCCTGCACTCAACTAAGATTTCAGAGAGTTCAAACACAAGGAATGAGAAGGGGCCTCGGAGGCACTGCCCAAGAGACGGAACGCCTAGGTCACCCCCAAGTGTCTCTCTGCCTCCAACGTCCTTCCTGGGGTCTGAAAGGTCGGGTTTCTGCTTTTGCACAAAACCTTCGTGATCAAGGTGCTAGTGACTTTAAACCCAGCATCTGTTTCCATGGCAACATGCTGGAATCACCAAGGTCATCTTCGGTCAGCTTCCTGGACAGCAGCTGTGCGCACGCTGGCACATGCATGCACCCCGAGTGCAGGCACACACCTACGCCCACAGGCATCCCCAACAGCACTGCCTCATCCTTGGGGCACGACTCTCTCTAGGGCACAAAGATGTACTGTATCTCCATGTCCAGAGCCACTGGGTCCCCGTCAGAAAAAAAAAAAAGACCCTGATTGAGGCCAAGGAGGGGTCAGAGCAGGGACATGCCCATTCCCTGCTCTTTAAAGGAGCTCCTGGAATGTGGCCCAGATTCCGTAATGAAAACAGCAACCGTTTCCTGGATGCCTTCCAAGCTCCCGCCTCTTACAGCATCCTTGTTGATTAGTGGTTGTGCTAAGTGCCTGGCATGTTCTTTCTCCTTTAGTTCCTGCAGAAGCCCCTTGAGAAAGGTGCAGGACTGCTCTCACTCCCAATGTTCAGATGGGAAGGTGGAGGCCCAGAGAGGCAGAGTGACCCATCCGAGGTTACCGTTACTAAATGGCAGAGCCGGGACAAACTCAGACCTGTTAGATTCCGGGGCCTGCTCACCCACAGCATTGGGCACCTCAAGGAAAACACCTCAGCACAGAGAGGTGCTGATAAACAGTTACTGAGCAAGTGGAGACTGTAGTCCTTACCCTTCGATCACCTTTCTCTCATCCTGGACGGGTTGCTTCCGCCTGGTGTCAGTTCCCAAAATCCTAGTCGGGGGCGGGGCTCCCTGTCTGCCTAAGGCCCAGGGTAGTGGGTTGCAGTCTCCCTGCCAGACCACGTCCACCTGGAATCTCAAACTATGACCTTACTTGGGAATAGGGTCTTTGTGGATGGAATTAGTTAAGATGAGGTCATCTTAATGTAAATGGATTGGACAATTAAGGGTGGCCCCTATATTCAATGTGGAGAAGGCAATGGCACCCCACTCCAGTACTCTTGCCTGGAAAATCCCATGGACCGAGGAGCCTGGTGGGCTGCAGTCCATGGGGTCGCTAAGAGTCGGACACGACTGAGTGACTTCCCTTTCACTTTTCACTTTCATGCATTGGAGAAGGAAATGGCAACCCACTCCAGTGTTCTTGCCTGGAGAATCCCAGGGATGGGGGAGCCTGGTGGGCTGCCGTCTATGGGGTCACACAGAGTCAGACAGGACTGAAGCAACTTAGCAGCAGCAGCAATATTCAATGAGAAGGCATCCTTCTCATTCTCATTCTCATAAGGCATCCTTATGAGAAAAGAAAACGGGGGACACATCCCTGGTGGTCCAGTGGTTAAGAATCTGCCTTGCAATGCAGGGGACGGGGGTTCGATCCCTGGTCGGGAAACTAAGATCCCACATGCCGAGGAGCAGCTAAGTCTGTGCCCACGTGCCACAACGAAAGAGTCCGTGCGCCACAACAGAAGACCTGCGTGATGCAACGAAGATCCCGTATGACACGACTGGGACCTGACACAGCGACAGAAAGAAGAGGAAACGGAGACACAGACACACACACAGGGAAGATGGAGACAGACACACACAGCAGGCAGGGGGCCATGTGACAATGGAGGCAGAGACTGCAGTGAGACAGCCTTAAATTGAGAAATGCCGAGCATTGTGGGCCACCACCAGAAGCTAGGAGAGACAAGGAAGGATTCTCCCCAGCCCCCCAAAGCCTCCAGAGGGAGCATAGCCCCCTAACACCTTGATTTTGAACTTCTACCCTCCAGAACTTTGAGAGAATACATTTCCATTGCTTTAAGCCACCTAGTTTGTGGTGGTTTGTTACGACGGCCCCAGGGCATGGAATGAAGGTCTGGGGTTCCCGGTGGCTCGCAAGAAGAGGATGTGCAGGTCGGAGGGGCCAGGGCACAGGGAGTCTCTGAAGGTGCCCAGCCAGCTGGGATCTGAGGGCAGAGAAGGACAGAGAGGGAGCAGGGACGGGGGTGGGGGTGGGGGTGGGGTCCTTCCTGCTTGGCCTTAGTGGGGCTGCACAGACCCCAGGTCCCAGGGTTGGGGCAGGGGAGAAGAGGAGGAGGGGAGGGCAGGCGGCGCTTGGTGCCTCCCCCGGAGACCATGGAAGGACAGGCAGGAGAGACAGGCCCGGCTCCCAGGGGCACAGATGCCCAGTGTGAGAACTGACGTGTCCCCCTGCCTACTCTACCCACACAGGCTGGGTGGAGAACCTTCCCCTCCTCCTGTGCTCCCCTGCTGCATCCCTGGAGCCTGGGGTATGCAAGAGAGAAGTCTGGGCCACCTGGCGTCTGGTGCAGAGAAAGCTCTGGATGAAGGGGCGGGGAGGGGGTGGGTTTAAAAGATTCAAAGACCAAGAAACCCCCGGCCAATCAGGCAGCTCTCAGAGCTGTCCAGGGTCCTGGCCAAGCCGCTTCCGATCACTTCCTCACTTTGCTGAGCACCTCCAAGGATGGAAGGCTCTTTATCCGCCAGACAGACTGATTTTTCTTCTTTTGAAACCTTGAACAACATGTATATTGAGTTTCATTCAGGCAGGTGCAAGGCACTGTGACACGTGAGCCCATCTTGTTCACAACCTCAGGGAGGAGGTGGCTTGTTCAGCAGGCAGGCCTCTTCCTAGTTGCCACCCCAGCTGGCAAGCGGGATCACTGGGCAATGGATGAATGGTCTTGCTCTTCTTTCTGCAGAAACAAAGCTGCCTTCCTTGATGGTCCATCCACCTCATAAGGCCTAGCTCAGAACGGAGGCCCTCCTGGAGCACTGGCCCCAAGCCCACGTGAGCACCGGGTTCCTGTGCCCCCAGGCCCACTGGTCTGGTTTCTATTCAGTGGGCTGCATACACATCTTTCTCCCTGCAGGCAATCCCAGGGCACAAAAAGCGCTTTTCATTCATCTCTGTAGCCCAATCCTCAGCCACAGCTGGGCACAGAAGAGTCTGGTGAATTTAACTTCTTTTTTAAAAAAATATTTACTCATTTATTTATTGGGCTGTGCCGGGTCTTAGTTGTGGCATGTAGGTTCTGGTTCCCTGACCAGGGATGGGACCCAGGACTCCTGCATTGGGAGCACGAATTCTTAGCCACTGGACCACCAGGGGAGTCCCTCAACTGAGTTTTTTAACAGCATTATTGAGGTATGACGGACAAACAGTAAACCATATATATGTAAAGGTACAGTCACTGAGCTGTGATGTGGGTCCATGCCCCTAAAACTGTCACGCGGTAGAGATAACGGGCATGTCCATCACCCCCACAGTGGATGGAGCCCCCCCAGAACTTCAGGGCCAGAGGTGGGTAAGATAAATTCCAGAGTGGGAGAGAGGTGACTGGCCTTGGGAGGCAGACGGTGTCGGTGAGGCTGTAGGAGGCAACACACAGGATGCTGGGGACATTTCACATTAACTGGAGGTACAGGAAAGATGTTGAAAAACAAGCAACTTGAAACAGGGGCTGCAGACAGATGGCAGGTGTTTGAGGAGCCCTGAGTCAGAGGTGGCTATATACTCAGAAAAGCCTGGGGTACCCTAGAAGCTAAAAGCCAGCCCCCAGGATCTTGATGTCCCCAGCCTCCCAGCAGAGCTGAGCCATAGGCTGTGGGCCAGGGCTCCCTGCCGGCTCAAGGAGGAATGAAGAAGCCACATGACACACAGATCCTCTGGCAGATCAGCTGGTCCTTGAGCAGGCTCAGCCATCTCCCGAGTGCCTGGCGCTGGGGGGCTGATGCTAGTCTCGCCTCTCTCCACTCTCTAGGAATAATTATGGGGTAAGTGGTTCAAGAGGGAATCGAGTGGCGCTTCTGAAGAGGCATGAAGCAAACAGCCCCCCAGAGAGGCTGAGTTTGCCTTCTGTTCTCTTCCCGGCCAAGCATTCCATGCAGTGCTCTGGGCAAACTCGGAATGGACATGGAGGCCCTGCTGGGCTTCCCCTGCCCTGCCATGATGGGGGCCTGCTTAGCCAGGGGCGGCACTGAGGCATCCTTGTACCCCGGAGAGCCAGAGCCAGGAGGGAAGCAGGTTCACAATCAGTCCCCCAAGTGGGAGGAAGGCTGCTAGGCCAGGCAAAGGGCTGGGGCACCGAGAATGAGTGAGAGGCTGGCAGAGAAGCTGGGATGGGACTTCACCCTCCACTGAGCAGGACCCTAGCCAAGACCTTAAGGAGCAGGAGCTCTGGTCCCATCTGGGCCATAAGGACCCAATCCTGGGGCTCCCCATCCTGGGTTCCAGGCTACTCAGGCACTGAGTAGGGAGCCCAGCAATGTCTTGGATGGGGTGCTCATCTCTGGCTTTTCACAGGACCAATCATCCTCAAATCCATTTGTGTGCATGCTAAGTCGTTTCAGTTGTGTCCGACTCTTTGCAACTCTGTGGACTACAGTCCGCCAGGCTCCTCTGTCCTTGGGATTCTCCAGGCAAGAATACTGGAGGGGGTTGCCATGCCCTTCTCCATGGGATCTTTCCAACCTAGGGATCGAACAGGCATCTCTTACGTCTCTTGCACTGGCAGGTGGGTTCTTTACCACTAGCGTCACGTGGGAAACCCCAAAGTCACCTGTGACTCTGTAAATCAGCCACTTAGCCTAGGGTAGAGAGGAAAGTGTGTACCTGGAGCCAGGAGGCAGGCTGTGTGCTCCCGGACAAGTCATTGAACTTCTCTGGGCCTCACACCTTCCTGTCTGTCAAATGGGTTGCTATGGACTGACTGTTTGTGTCCCCTGTCCCCCTAAATTCATATGTTGCAGCCCCAACCTCCAATGTGATGGTGCTGGGAGGTCAGGCCTTTGGGAGGTGTTTAGGTCATGAAGGTGGGGCCCTCACAATGGGATCAGTATAAAGAGACCCTCCCAAGGAGCTCCCTGGCTCCATCCACTGTGTGAAGACACAGTGAGAAGGTGACCGTCTGTAAGCCTGGAAGAGAGCCCTCACCAGACACGGAATCTGTCAGCACCTTGATCTTGGACTTTCCAGCCGCCAGCACTGTGAGAAATAAACGTCTGTTGTTTAAGCTGCCTCATCTGCAGCATTTTACAGCCCAAGCTGATGAAACACAAGGGTGATATCTGGATCAGTGAAAAGATGGGTGTTAAATACAGAGTGATAGTCTTACGAATGCTGTGAATACTGTGCTGGTGAGACAACCCAAACGCCACAAACATCTGCAGCATGTTGCATGTGCCTGGCTTTGTGCTTGGAAGCCAGAGCTCTGGTGCAATTCACACACTGACCGGGAGCCCACTGGACAGACACTGCTGTGAAGGCCGCGGTGCCACCCCGCCCCGACGTTGGTGCTAAGAGCCGCTGTGGGCATGGTGGGGCCTGCCCTGGCCCCACCACCCACCTGTATCATGTACAGCTGGGCGATGCGGTACTCCTCCACGGTCATCGGCAGAGGAATCCGATATTCCTTTATAATCATCTTGGAGTCCAAGCCTTCCCGTTGATGGGGAACTGCGTGTTGGGACTTCTAGACGAGGTTCCTTAAATAACCATGACAAAATTCACCAAGGACCCCTGAGAGAGAAAGAGAGGACAGGAGAGTCACTTTCTGCAAAGGCTGGTGAGTACAGTGGCACAGGAAGGACCTAGTCTTGATCCCAAGTTAGAATTCTGACCTCAGTTCGGCCACAAGCCCACAGCATGACCTTGAGACCAACGTGTGACCTTGAGCAGGTTCCCTCAACCTCCCTAGCCTCCATTTTCCCTGTTGGCTCAGCAACTGTGTACTGGACATGTATAAACTGATCAGTCTGGTGGAAATAAAGGATTGTTCTCCTGCCAGCGAGAGCCAGGCAACAAGAGGGCATCGCATCCCCTAAGAGTCAAGAGCATTGCGTTCCTGTTTTACTCGCAGGTCTAATAAGAGGCAGCCTCAGCTCTCCTGTGCTCTGGGGTAGCTGGAGGCAGGCATGGTGATAGCAGCAAGTGATGATGGTTGGCAAGAAGTCAGGACAGGGGCTTCCCTGCTGGTCCAGTGGTTAAGACTGTGTACTTCCCATGCAAGGGGCACGGGTTTGATCCCTGCTTGGGGAGCTAAGATCCTGCATGCTGCATGGCCAAAATTTTTTTTAAAAGGGTACAACTTGAAAATATAAATAAAATGAAATATAATACATAAATAAAATATAATAAAAAATAAGAAGGCAGGACAAATGAAACTATGAAAAACAAATGTGAACAATTTTAAAAACTGGCGGTCTGGGACCCTTCAGCATCAGGGCAATTGGTTCTGCTCCTGTCACTGGGCACAGATGGCAGCACCACTTCCAGCAGGAGATCTCGGGTTATCAAAGGAGGTGGCCTTACATGTAGTTTCAGTTCAATCCACCACCCACTGCTTACTGATACCTACTCTACTGTTGACATTGGGCTAGGTCTTGGAGGTAGAAGAGGAAAGTAAGATACACGGTGGGGTCGCACAGCATGTGAATTATGTATCAATAAAGCTCATTGAAAACATAAGCAAGGGGCTTCCCCTGGCAGTTCAGTAGTTATGATTCCACCTTCCATCGCAAGGGGTGCAGGTTTGATCCCTGGCCTGAGAGTTAAGATCCCACCTGCCTAGCAGCCAAAAAAAACAAAACATAAAATGGAAGCAATATTGTAACAAATTTAATAGACTTTAAAAATGGTGCACATTAAAAAAAATTTTTTTAATTAAAAACTATAAGCAAGCAATGTATTCATAGCAGCTTGTATTTAACACAACAATATATTTGATGAAGACCTGCACCGAAAGGAATCATATTTTAAAAAACAAATTTAATCCTTGAAGGAGGCATATCCTCAGCGATCTGGAAAATGAAATCACCCATCAGAGTCTTTCCCCTAGATGGTAGGGGCTTCGCTGTAAATATATTTGGTTACCCCTAGAGAGATCAGATGGTATTAACTGGAAGCTGAGTGAAGGCTTCCAAGACAGGCAGTGGCAGAATCAGGATAGTACTTCAGAAGGATCACACCGGGGATAGCAGTTGGTGAGGATTCACGGTGCCTGGAAGCAGGGTGTCAGCCAAGTGATAAAAGTGAGGGACTGACCAGGCAGGCAGCTTCCCCAGGGCACCAAGTGTATGAGGCCTGAGCATCGCCCAGGCACTAATGCATTACTGGATAACTAACAAGACGGGGAAAAGCATACATACCAGAACTCCTGGGATAATCAGTACATAAGATGGAAAAGAAATCCCTTAATAAACCACCTAACAGGAGAGATGGAGCTGGGGGGTGTATATAAATAGGTCAGAGATGGCCCTGCATTATTAGCCCCAAATAACCCCCATGCTGTTAACTTCTTTACAGTAGGTAGGTCTGTATTGTGCTCGGTCCCTCAGACATGTCCGACTCTTTCTGACCCTATGGATTGTAGCCCACTAGGCTCCTCTGTCCAAGAGATTCTCCAGGCAACAATACTGGAGTGGGTTGCCATGCCCTCCTCCAGGGGATCTTCCTGACTCAGGGATCAAACTTGCGTCTCCTGCACTGCCAGCACTGCAGGCAGATTCTTTACTGCTGAGCCACCTGGGAAGCCCAGGTCGGACTATTAGCGCCCCTGCAAAACCCCCAGCATCAAACTCAACTTCTCACATATCCAATTGCTTTAAATACAGTCCAGATAAGCATCTTTTTAGCCAATTAAGACTTCATCTATGGACTTGCCTGGTGGTCCAGTGGTTGAGAATCTGCCTTCCAATTGCAGCAGACATGGGTCCCGTCCCTGGTCCAGGAAGATCCCACATGCCCCAGGGCAACTAAGACCATGAGCCACAACGTTAGAGCCCAAGAGCTCTGGGGCTCATGCTCTGCAATAAAAGCAGTCTGTATGCAGCAATGAAGACTCAGTGCAGCCAAAACAAAAAAAAGAGAGAGAGAGAGAGAGAAACAACCCCTGGGCTCAGCTGGGGCAGCACAACACCTAGGTTGACACTCTCAAGAGAGTAAGACACCAATTTGGGCACCTCCTGACACACACACACACACACACACACACACACACACACAAAACGAGAAAGAATTAATGTTTGAGAGGTTGGACGAAATGAGGACTGGAGACAAGGAAGGGAAAACCTAGGTTCAGTGAGTGTCCTGTTTCCAAAGCGTTTCCACTGTTTTGTGGGCTCCTTCTGCAGCAAGGGATAAATGCAATGACCGAGAACGACCTTGGGCAAGACCCACATTGTCTAAATAACAAAGAAGACAGATGTTAACAAAGAGGTCAGACGCAAACTCTAAACGCAAACTCTAAACGTTCTTGAGAAACTGTAGGAATCTAAGCAATCTGCCCTCTGGGCTCTTCAGAGCTCCACAGTAGATGACCTGCCCACACTTGCCTGTACACAAGTCAGACCAAGTGTCTGCTGGTTTGCTTCCTGTGGCCTGCTAGGCACCAGGGCAGGCTGTGGGGCTGGACTACGCTTCTTCCTTCCGTGCGAGTGTGCTCAGTCATGTCCGATTCTTTGCAACCTTATAGACTATAGCCCTCCAGGCTCCTCTGTCCATGGGATTCTCCAGGCCAGAATCCTGGAATGGGTTGCCATGCCTTCCTCCAGGGGACCTTCCTGACCCAGGAATTGAACCTGCGTCTCCTGCGGCTCCTGCACTGCAGGCAGATTCTTCACACTGAGCCACAGGAGAAGCCCATTTAACTGCATGGTAACTAACAATAGGGGAGAGGAATCAGAACTCTAAGAGTGACACAAAATGTGCAGGCAAGGACTTCCCTAGTGGTCCAGTGGTTAAGACTTCACCTTCCAATGCAGGGGGTGCGGGTTCGATCCCTGGTAGGGGAGCTAAGATCTCACATGCCCTTCGGCCAAAAAGCCAAAACATAAAACAGAGGCAATATTGTAACGAATTCAATAAAGATTTTTGGAAAAACTGGTCCACGTTAAAAAAAAAAAGTCTTTAAAAAATGCACTGGCAGTCACAGTGGAGTTCCACCCTGGGATCTGAGGTCATAACCTGACAATGCCTTTCTCAGCTGTGTGACCTGTGCCTCAGTCTCTCTATACACGTAATGGGGATAACACCACCTGCTGTCCAGAGTCATCATCAGGGTCACCGAGATAAGGGCAGGTGAAGTGCTTGCATGCCAGGGGGTGTTCGTCACTCAGAGGGGATTTCAGAAAGGCTTTACAGAATGTGGAGCTTCCAGATGACATGAGTGGGGTTTCCTGGGTCTGTGAGATTCTGTTCAGCAGAGCAGGTGGGAGGAGGATGCTTTGGGAGAAGGAACAGCATGTGCAAAGGCCCTGGGGCAAGAACGTGATGCCCCATCTGAATGGTGCAACCCCAGGATTGTCACATGGTGTCCCTGGAGGATGGTACTGGGGCAGGGGTTGGGGTGCAAAGGTCACTGGCAGCCACTGTCCCCAGGGCAGAACATGTTCAAGGCCTAGACGTGGCTACTCCCTGAAGCCAGGCATGACAGCCCACTCACGTGTGCATGGAGTCCAGTGTCAGGTTGAGTGGAAGCAGGGTGACAAATGATCTGCCTTTGCTTCCAGAAGGGCTTTCTCCCAGGGGAGGAAAGACACACTGGCCAGACGGGGTATGACCACAAAGCCCATGTTTCTTAACTAGCACTTCTGCACATTAGTCAAGCTGTCCTTCTGAACAGCCCTGGGGAAGGTCTGCGGTCATCCATGCCCGTCCGGGCTGATCTCTGGGAAGCCACTGGTGCTCTGCCTGTCTCAGGTCACTCTGCCTCAGCCAGAGGAGCAGCGCTCAGGAGAGGGACATGGGCCATCTGGGGGTTTTCTTTCAAGGAGATCACTCTGAAGGGCCTGGCAGTCTCTTGCCTCGTCGGGTACTTGCATTTTATTTACTTAAAATCAGATCTGTTTCTTTCTACACCTACACTAGTTGGTTCAGACAACCATCCTGACTTCCTGTTGATGGAGGAGTAGGGGCACTTCCGTTCTCAAAATGACACCGAATGACTAAAGACACAGAAAAGTCACCATGGCCGTGAAGCGAGGAAATGGTTGCACCCCCTAACCACAGTCCGTGAAGGACAGCAGCCAGACGCCACGAGGCCAGAGCTGTCAGCAAGGGACATGCTGAGAGCTAACATGTGCCACCTCAGACCTCCAAACAAATAACATCACCTCCTGGAAGACACAGAACCATGGAGTCTAGGGCTGTGGATGCCCCCAGGGGAAGACAGCCATCACCCCACATTTTGTTTTCTACTTTAAGTTTTTAAAAGTTATTTTTATTTATTGTTAGGCTGTGGGCTTCCCTGGTAGCTCAGCTGGTAAAGAATTCACCTGCAGTGCAGGAGACCCCAGTTTGATTCCTGGATTGGGAAGATTCACTGGAGAAGGGATAGGGTACTCACTCCAGTACTTTCGGGCTTCCCTGGTGGCTCAGCTGGTGAAGAATCTGCCTGCAATGTGGGAGACCTGGGTTTGATCCATGGGTTGGGAAGATCCCCTGGAGAAGGGAATGGCTACCCACTCCAGTATTCTGGCCTGGAGAACTCCATGAACTGTATAGTCTATGGGGTCGCAAAGAGTCAGACACGACTGAGAGACTTTCACTTTCATTAGGCTGCAGTGGGTCTTAGTTGCAGTATGCAGGCTTTCAACTGCAGCATGTGGGATCTTAGTTCCCTGGCCAGGGATGGAACCCAGGCCCCTCACATTGGGAGCATGGAGTATTATTAACCTCTGGACCACCAGATAAGTCCCTTCTTTTCTATTTTTTTTTATTGAATTATTACATAGATCCAGAAACATGCACATAAGTACACATCGGTATATTTTCACATACTGAACACACCTATGTGACCAGAACCCAGGTCAAAAAACAGAAAGTTAACAACCCAGAGCCCCCACTTCAACCCACCAAGGCACAACCTCCCCAGCCATGGACAACCACTGTCCTGCCTTTGCCTGTTTTGTATTTTGTACTAGGTTGAAGCCTGGGCTTCCCAGGTAGTGGTAAAGAATACGCCTGCCAATGCAGGAGATATAAAAGACACAGGTTCAATCCTTGGGTCAGGAAGATCTCCTAGAGGAGGAAGTGGCAACCCAGTCCAGTATCCTTGCCTGGAGAATCCCAAGGACAGAGGAGCCTGGCAGGCTACAGTCTTTGGGGTCTCAAAGAGTCAGACATGACTGAAGCAATTTCGCACGCACACAATAGGTTGAAGCCTACAAAATTGCCAATATCCAACTGTCTTTGACCCACCAAATGAGCAATTTCATATGAAATCATGCTGTAAGTGCACTTTTGATTCTCAGCTGCTTTTGAAACATCATGATCCCAGGGTTCATCCAATTTGCTGCATGTGATTGTAGAGGGCTCAGTCTCATTGCTATCTAGCATTTCACTCCGCAAATATGCTATAATTGATTTAACTATTCCATCGTTGATGGGCATTTGGGTAATTTTCAATTTGGAGCTTATTGGGAATAGGGCTGCTGTGAACAACTGAATACACTTACAAATGCAATTTTACATTATGGAATGGACGAGGAGTGACAGTCGATGGGCAAATCATACCAATATGCCATTTCTATGTCAGAACTTAAGTTTTCCAAGGAAAGGAGTGAATGGGGCTTGGGAGGGAGGCAGGGCAGTGAGGGGATGGATAATAAGACAGAGAATCAGAGACTTAAAGAGCTTTTTTATGAACCACAATGACTGCATGAACCCCCAAACCTGAGAGAGCTGGAAGCCATGGGCACAGGATAAATAACAGCTCTGGGAGGGAGACAATAAATTAGCCCAAAATGCAGCTGCAGACTGCCCTGGATCATTCCCTGCATTTCCTGCAAGCTTCTATTTAGAAGGTAGCTACAGAACAATAATAAGAAAGAAATTCACATAGGTCGTGTGCATTACGGGTGGGGGGCGGGAAATGACGAACATGCATCACAGGAGGAATCATCCAGAAAAATGCAGAAAGATTTCAGAAAAACAGCTCTCCCTTGAGTCAGAGAAATTACAGATATAATCTCTTAGAAACAAGTTGGGGCAGAGGAGTGGAAGAAAGTAAACAGAAATTTAAATAAGAAATTACTGGATAACAGAAGAGATGAAAGCTGAAAGGCTGGTAAGCAGAGTTCAGGGGAAAATGGAAAAGAAAAATAAATACATCACAGATACTTTTTAGAGCCTTATCATAAGCAATGAATAAAGAGGCAAAACATAGTGTGAACAATCAAGGATGGTAGGCGGGCTTGAGAAACTCACAGAAGATTAAGTGAAGACTAATAAGACAAAATGACAGATATGGGAGGCAGAAGGAAATCCAACATATATCTAATTGGTATGCTTCTCTGAGAAAATAGAATAATCAAATGGAAGTGGGAGAAGTATTCAAATATATAATGAAAAAAATTTCCTGAAATAAAAAAAGATTTGACTCTGCAGATTAACTGCCATTCTGTGGTCCAGGAAAACCTGACGGTATAACAAACATCAAGACATCCTTAAAAACCTGGTTGAGCTTAAAGGATAAAGAATCATACAACCAGGGTGGATGTGGAGATGGTTGAGGACAATCAAAATCCTCCTCAGCAACACAATTTCAAAACACAGTGGAGCAATATCTACAGAGTTCTAAGAGAAGGAAAATGTAAGCCAGAATTTTTATATCCAGCTAAACTGTCCTTTAAGCATAAAGTGAATAGACATTCTGAAACATGAATTTAGGAACTTAGACATCCATGAGGTGTCTTTAACATTGCCTGATACTAAAATCCATTCAACCCAAAGATAAATAAAAGTAAGTTCATCAATGGAGAGATCCTGGTGAATACTAAGTCATATTTTTGAAATCATGACAGTTATGGTTACTGAATAAAACACAAAGACCTTGACATGGTATATAAATAATATAACTAAGAAAAATTGAGAATGGAAGAACAGAAGTTGACGATACTTTCCTCAACTTCCATGGCATGGAAGTTGATTCATTATGTAGATTAAAAAACTAATGAGGAGTGAATAGTTGGAGCACAGGAATTCTTAGAGCAGTAGAATTTCTGGACACGATGCTACCGTGCTGGATGCACATCATCCTACATTTGTCAAAACACACAGATGGTACAACACAAAAAGCGTGACGGCCTTTGAGTCTGGGTGAACTCCACGAGATGGTGATGGACAGGGAGGCCTGGCATGCTGCGATTCATGGGGTTGCAAACAGTCGGACACGACTGAGAGACTGAACTGAACTGAACTGAACTGATGGCCTTTGGGTGGTAACAATATATCGATGTAGTGTCATCAGTTGTAATGAACCACTCCAGTGGGGGATGTTGATAATAGGGGAGGCTGTGCTTTTATGGGTGGGGGTGGGGAGTATATGGAGAATCTCTGTACCTTCCTCTCAATTTTGCTGTGAATTTAAAACTTCCCTAAAAAATAAATTTTATTACTTAAAAAATTAACAACTCAAACCTTTTAAAGTTTTTCTCTCAGAAAGTAGATTAGAGGTTAGCAGGGGCAAGGGAGAAGAGGGGAATGGGGAGTCATTATTGAATGCTTACAGAGTTTCAATTTTGGTGATAAAAAAAATCCTGAAAATAGCAGTGGGGATAGTTGTACAACACTGTAAATGTACCAATGCCACACAATTTTACACTTAAAAAGTGGTTAAAAAGGCAAATTTTGTCATATATAAATATATATCACAATTTAAAAAATTAATGTAATAGGCCAAAAACCATTGAATTGTACATTTTAAATGTGAATTGTATGAGATGTGAATTATATCTAACAAACCTCTTAAGGGAAGTCCCTCATGGTCCAGTGGTTAAGACTCTGTGCTTCCACTGCAGGGGGCACAGGTGCCATTCCTAATCAGGGAACCTACAAGCCTGGTGGTGCAGTCAAAGTAATAATAGTAATATAATAATAATAAACCTGTTAAGTTTGCTTCCTCTTTTCTCATCTTAACTCTAACCTGTTAGAAACTATTATCACTGAAGAAATGTTGAAATGTTTGAATAAATGTTTTTCTGAAGTTTAACAAATACATGCAAATAGGTGATTTGCCGTTGGTTAAATTCAAGTAAAATTAAATTTGATTTTTATTTTTAAAATGCATGTAGAGGGGCTTCCTTACCAGTCCAGTGGTCAAGACTCTGCACATCCAATGTGAAGGACCCAGGTTCAATCCCTGGTTGGGGAACTAAGATCCCATATGCTGTGCAGCACAGCCATAAACGAAAAATAAAATGCATAAATACATAAAAAAGCATATTTTAGAGCATTAAAATATTATAGCATTTTTTAAAAAGCTTTTACTACTCTGTACATATCTGTATCATGCCATGCATATCTATACAGAATCTGGAAAAGTGTTCAATGGATGCTGTGCATGCACACGCTAAGTCACTTCAGTTGTGTCTGACTCTTTGCAACCCTATGGACGATAGACCGCCAGGCCCTTCTGTCCATGGGATTCTCCAAGCAAGAATATTGGAGTGGGTTGCCATGCTCTCATCCAGGGGAACTTCCCAACCCAGGGATCAAACTCAAGTCTCTTATGTCTCCTGTATTGGCAGGGTGGCTCTTTATCACTAGCGCCACCTGGGAAGCCTGGATGCTGGAGAGGGTTATCGCAAATTGATGGAATTTTGGGCAACTTTTACTAGCATTTTTCTTTATCACTCACGTTTTCATGAGGCAGCAGCAAAAGAGTGTGAGAAGTATGTGTATAACCGGCCAGAGAAGGCTGTCCGCGTAGTTGTGAAAATGATGGACTCTGAGTCAGTCAGACCTTCTGCCACCTCCCAGCAGTGACTGTGGGCAAACTGCTTAATCTCTTTGCTCTTTCATTTGATCTTCTACAAAATAAGAGGTGAGAACAGCACCTACCCCATTGGGCTGTCTTGTGGATTAAATGAGATTGTGCCCATAAAACACTTTAGTCCGGTTCCAGCCAGCACTCAGCTTAGCAATTAGGAGGTGCTGCTGTGCTGAGCAGGGTCTGGAAGGCAGGGCCTGGGGAACAGAGTCCGTGGGTGCCTGGCTGGGCTGCCAGGTGCAGGCACAGGTGCAGACACTACACCCACCAGCATCAGGGAAAGACAGCCCAGCACCCAGGACAACAGTGTCCGCAGGACCAACGGCAGGTGCTGGTTGGCTTTGCAGCCAGAATGCAGACCTGGTTAGGGCACACAGGAGTCCCTGTGTTCCCTCTCTGGCTGAGTCTGGAGCCAGGGGTGGGGCACAGACAGACCCCAGCCCCCTAAAGAGGGAAGGCAGTGTGACTTGGCCTCCGCCTGTCCACTGTGCCTCCTCACCCAGCCCTGAACCCTCAGATGATCTCATTACACCCACTCTGGCTGCCTGGGCTCGAGAGGCAGACTCACATTTCATCTCGGTCCCCGCTGGAGTCGTGATGGGTTAGACAGAATTATATTTTACTGCCTTCCACAGGGCAGCTTTTGGGGCTAGAATAATGAGACGGAAGAAAGAAATATACAAGTCTGCAGAGGCTCGCCTGCGTGGGAAGCCAGGCAAGGAGTCTGTGTGACCGTCCCCCACAAACCACTACCTTCCCCCCAGCCTCTCTGCAAGAACAGTGACAGACCTCCTAGAGGGCCCCTCAGATGTGGCACCTGTCTCTAGAAAAGCCTTGGGTTTCCAGAATCCCTGTATTCATGACCTTAGAAAAGACTCCCAGGCTCCATGTTCATCAGGAAACAGCAGAAGGGCCAGGTGATGTCAGAGTGGGGGCCACTTGGCATGGCGATCAGGGAGGCCACGAGGGGCAGAACCACCTCTGGTCAAGATGCACGGCTCAGACTGTGTCCTGCTGGGCCCAGAGCCCTGGCTTGGGCTGGGAGCTGGGGAGAGCAGGGGTGGGGGGTGACCCTCCCCCTTTCAGGTAGCTCATCCCCTGAGAACTAACATGGGAAGACAGAGAAAATGGGCCTGCAGTTGACCCAGAATATCTGATTCTGCTCAAGGACTTGTGGGCAGGACAGCTCTCGGGACCTCCCTAGCTGGGAGTTCAAAGGTCTCCAGGGACCCCAGGTTGGGGGCGCATTATCAGAGAAGACTGGTGGATTATTAGGGTTTGGCTCAGAAGGGTGGGCAGCTGGGAAGATACAACAGTGGCTCTGAGCGGAGGCCAGGGCAAGACACCCGGACTGGGAGGGGGAGCAAGAGAATTGAGTTTACAGAGAACCTAATCTGTTTTTCCGTGATTAGCTGGGGTTTGACGTCACAGATGGAATTTAGGAGTGAGGCTGTGCAGAGGCAGCGGAGGATGGAATCCATCCAAATACAATTCAGCTGCATTCTGGCCATTAGGTCTGGAAGTTCCTCCAAGCCAGGCCAGCGGAGCCTGCCTACACATTCACAACAGAGGAGGGGACGGTTGGTGGGGACGGGAGGGGCCCTGGGCACATTGGGAACGAACTTTCTGGATCCCCTGGGTCTCTCTGCTGCTGTCTTTAGGAAGCCCCCTTCTTCTGCTCTCTGCTTCCCCAGCTTACAGGGCCCCAATCAGGGGCCAAAGTGGGTATATTTTAAAAGAACTTCAGCTGCCCCCATGTGGGCAACTCCTTCCCTCCATACCTCCTCCTGCCATCCAGATCCAGGGACGGCAGGCTCCAGATGACTGGGAGAGGGTGTAGAGGGGAAAGGGGCAGTGTCCCAGGGACCAGCGCACCAGGCCCTGGGTGGAGGGGATGAGGGGTGGTGGGGGGAGAGTGTGACCACTAATTAGCTGCCTCTCTGTCCCCTGGGGTAAAAGCAGGAGCAGACATATCCCCCCATGAAATTCTGAGCTGGAAGGAACAGGGCAGGGGCTTGCAATTCCTGCCCCCAAGTAGTCTCACCTGTATCTGTTAGACACTGGACTTCCTCGAAGGTTATGGGGAACAGTATAGGACACCCCCGTTCCAGTCCAACCCTCACTTTATAAATGGGGAGACTGACGCCTGTATTTCACAGGTGTGAAGAGCTGGAGGACACAGACTCCCTCCGTGTCCTGTAACCTTAGAAGATGATGACACAGCACCCTGCAGCTTGAGTGCTGAAGGGGGCCCCATGGAGCCCCAAAGCCCCGAGCACCCCTGCAGTCACTGACATCCCAGGAAAGGCCACACGTCTCCTCGCTGTTTCCCTGCAGTGCCAACCTGGGGATGACTGCCAAGCCACTGCGGGACTCAGTCATCAGCCCTTCCCTCCAGGGACAGGGGCCACCTGCGGGCAGCTCACAGTGCTCTGCAGGCTGGGCATGCTGGGTGGTGGGGGTGGGACCCTTGGGACGTGTGCGAGGCTTCTGCAGCATAATGTCTGTAACACCCCAACTCAAACAGCAGCCGGGGCTGAGCAGCGAGGACTTTTTATCGCTATGGTGCAGACAGCAAAGCAGGTCCCCAGAAGGCTGGCGCCCTTCTCAAGGACAGCCACAACACTAAGGGCGAGGGGCACCCCACTTTCCCCAATTTCATGACTCCTACTCCCTGCCAGCTCCAACCCTGCTTGTCAGGAAACAAAGAGAGGAGATGTGCAGGTGAGGAAATTCAAACTGAAGTCCCCCAGGGACTTTCTTGGGGGGCGGGGGTCCAGTGGTTAAGACTCCAAGCTGCCCATTCAGGGGACATGGGTTTGATCCCTGGTCAAGGAACTAAGATTCCCTCATACTGTGGAGTGTGGCCAAAAAAGATTAAAAAAAAAACAACAAGATCCAGATCCTCCAAGATGAGCAAGAGGGGCACTAGCCAGAACTCACCCCACCCTTTCTGCTGATCACCCTGTGGGGACCCTGCTGGTCACTGCCACCAAGACCAACACCCTGCTGGCCTCCCAGGAGCCACTCCCCGCTCTTAGCACTGAGCACAGCTCAAAGGAGGTGGGGCCGTTCACACAGAATGCCACTGGATGCTTAGAGGTCATAACAGAAACACACACCCAGAGGGACCCGGGCTGACAGTCTGGCTCCAAGCTGTGGCTCACACAGCCATCACCGGGGGGATGGCTCAGAGGTTCTGGCTCCTGGTGGCCTCCCCTGGGTGGTACCACTGCGGCACCCAGGTCACTTTCTTATGTTGGCAGTACCCACATCTGTTCATCTAAGCTCCTGCATCTGGGCTTCAGGGGAGTCCGCTGGCCTTAGAGATGAGCACCCCTTGAGGGGAGAATGTCCCCCAGCTACTGGGTCAGGAGGAGAAGGAACCCACCAAACCAGATGCTAGGAGGTGGGAGCACCTCCAGGTTAGTGGGGGAGCCGGGAGCTGTGCTTAAGCTGGTGTTCAAGAATGCCATCCATCACAGGCTGGGGTTCTGCTGCAGGCTGTACCCCAGGGCACCTCTGCTCATGAATCCCCTGGGAAACATAAGCTTCTGGGCAGGAGAGTTAATAAGAAAAACCGGTAATGAGAGCCAGACCTGAGATTTTCACCCAAACTGGGACGACCCCTTATGTGACGATAACGATGTGATAACGACAACATGAAATAAACATCAGGCTCCCAGCACCGAATGCTCACTTCTCATACCAGCCTGGGCTCCAGGGGCTCGTGGACACCTCAGAGGACTCAGCACCTGGCAATCTTGCCCCAGTGACTCTGCTCCTACACCCACCCCAGTATTTTATACCTTCTCCTCAACTGTTCTCTATTCCCTCAAATTCCCACGCTGTTGCTGCTGCCGCCGCTAAGTTGCTTCAGTCATGTCCGACTCTGTGCCACCCCATAGACGGCAGCCCACCAGGCTCCCCTGTCCCTGAGTTTCTCCAGGCAAGAACACTGGAGTGGGTTGCCATTTCCTTCTCCAATGTATGAAAGTGAAAAGTGAAAGTGAAGTTGCTCAGTCGTGTCTGACTCTAGCAACCCCATGGACTGCAGCGTACCAGGCTTCTCTGTCCATGGGATTTTCCAGGCAAGAGTACTGGAGTGGGGTGCCATCACCTTCTCCAAATTCCCACCCTAGAATCCACTAATCCACCAGTACCTACTGCTCCTGCTATGAATACAAAGGAAGAGCATCGTGGCTCCCAAGAGAGGTCAACCTCTCGAGCACTGAGTCCCATCCTCGTCATTTAAGAACCTTCTTCTGGACTTCCCTGGTGGTCCAGCGGTTAAGAATCTGCCTGCCAATGCAGGGGACATGGGTTCGATTCCTAGTCCAGGAAGATCCTACATGCTTTGGGGCAACTAAACCTGTGTATCACAACTACAGAGCCTGTGCTCCAGAGCCCAAGAATCACAACTACTGAGCCTGTGTGCCACAACTACTGAGCCAGCACTCTAGAGCTACCAGGCTCTGCAACAAGTCTCCCCACAACTAGAGGAAGCCCTTGCACAGCAACAAAGACCCAGTGCAGTAGAAAGAACCTTTTCCTGATGGGCAGAACTGAACAGACATTTTTCTTCTTTTTGGCCATGCCGCATGGCATGTGGGATCTTAGTTCCTCAACCAGGGACTGAACTCATGTCTCCTGCAGTGGAAGCACAGGGTCCTAACCACTGGACCGTCAGAGAACTCCATGAATAGACATTTTTCTGAAGAAGCCATACAGATGGCCAGCAGGCACATGAACAGATGCTCAACATCACTAGTCATTTGGGAAATGAAAATCAAAACCATCAAGAGCTATCACCTCTCGCCTGTCAGAATGGCTGTCATCAAAAAGACCACAAACAACAAATGCTGGAGAGAATGTGGAGAAAAGGGTACACTTGAACACTGTTAGTGGGAATATAAATTGATGCAGCCACTGTGTAAAACAATATGGAGTTTCCTCAAAACACTAAAAATAGAATTATCATGTTGTCTTGTTGTTCAGTCACTCAGTCGCGTCTGACTCTTTGCAACCTATGGATTGTAGCCCATCAGGCTCCTCCATTCATGGGATTTTCTAGGCAAGAACACTGAAGTGGGTTGCCAGTCCCTTCTCCAGAATTACCATAAGATCCAACAATCCCACTCCTCGGTATAAATTTGAAGAAAATGAAGACATTATTTTGAAAAGATATGTGCACCCCAATGTTCATAACAGCATTATTTACAATTGCCAAAATATGAAAGCAATCTAAGTGTCCACCAACAGATGAGTGGATAAAGCAGCTGTGGTGTATATGAAAGTGAAAGTCACTCAGTCATGTCTGACTCCTTTCAACCCAGTGGACTGCAGCCTGCCAGGCTCCTCTGTCCATGGAATTATCTAAGCAAGAATACTGGAGTGGTTGGCCCTTCCCTTCTCCAGGGGATCTTCCCAACCCAGGGATTGAACCCAGGTCTTTCGCATTGCAGGCTGATTCTTTACCGTCTGATCCACTATATACACACACAATAGAACACTGCTGCTGCTGCTGCTGTGTTGCTTCAGTCGTGTCTGACCCTGTGTGACCCACAGATGGCAGCCCACCAGGCTCCCCCGTCCCTGGGATTCTCCAGGCAAGAACACTGGAGTGGGTTGCTGTTTCCTTCTCCAATGCATGAAAGTGAAAAGTGAAAGTGAAGTCATTCAGTCGTGTCCGACTCTTTGCGACTCCATGGACTGCAGCCCATCAGGCTCCTCCGTCCATGGGATTTTCCAGGCAAGAGTACTGGAGTAGGGTGCCATTGCCTTCTTCACAATAGAACACTATTCAGCTATAAAAAACAATGAAATTTTGCCATTTGCAACAACATGGGTTGACTTGGATGGTATTAGGCTTAGCGAAATAAGTCAGAGAAAGACAAATACTGTATGTTGTCACTTATATGTGGAATCTAAAAATAAAACTAATAAATGTAACAAAACAGACACGGAGAACAAACCAATGGATGCCAGTAGGGAGGGGCAAGCTAGAAGTGGGGAATCAACAGGCACAAACTAGGCAGCATAAAATAAATAAGATACAGGGTATATTGTACAGCACACGGAATATAGCCAATGTTTTATAATAACTTTAAATGGGGTATAAATGTATAAAATACTGAATCTCTATGTTTTACACCTGAAACCAACATAATGTTGTAAATCAACTGTACTTTAATTTAAAAAAACAAATGAAAAATAAAGAGCAGGGCTTCCCTGGTGGCTCAGTGGTAAAGAATGCGTCTGCCAATGCAGAAGACACAAGTTTGATCCCTGGTCCGGGAAGACCCCACGTCTTAGAGCAACTAGGCTGGTGTGCCACAACTCCTGAACCTGTGCTCTGGAGCCTGGGAGCCACAACCACCGAGCTCAGGGGCTGCAGCTACCGAACGAAGCCCTTGCACCCTAGAGCCTATGCTCCACAACGAGAGAAGCCACTGCAATGAGAGGCCCGCACACTGCAACGAAGAGTAGCCCCCATTTGAGGCAACTAGAGAAAAGTCAGCACAGCAATGAAGACCCAGCACAGCCAAAAATAACTAAATGATAAATAAATAAATAAATATTTAGAAATGTAAAGATCAGAAAAAAAGAACCTTCTCCTAAATTAACTCTCTCCTATCAGTTTCTGTCTGTCTTCAGCAGTCCCCTGTCCCATCAGCATGCAAATGTGCTGGTAATAGGTCCCATATTTACAAAAAACCCCTAATAGCTTGCTTTCTTTTTTAAATTTTTTTAAAAATTCATTTTTATTTATTTGTCTGCTCTGGGTCTTAGCTTCAGCACACAGGATATTTTAGTTGCGGCATGGGAACTCTTAGTTGTGGCATGTGGGATCTAATTCCCCAACCAGGGATCAAACCCTCACCCCCTGTACTGGGAGTGTGGAATCTCAGCCACTGGTCCACCAGGGGAGCCCCTTGATATCTTTTTTAAGCTAACACTTTTGAGATATAATTGGCATGTAAAAATCTATTAGTTGTAGGTGTACAACACAAAGATTCGGTCCCACAGCTCTCTACACCCCAGTTCCTCTTGGAACCATCCCATCTCTCCACTCCCCATTATAGCAAAAATCCTCTCCAGAACTAGCTATTCCTGGGATTTCAGCCCACTACATCCCTGAAACTGCATCAGTCAAGGCCATGACCAGGTGGCTAAACCGGTGGCCAGCTCTCAGTCCTCATATTTCCACTCTTTTTGTTAATTCCTGTGTCTAACGCATACTGATGGAGCGTCCACGGCTTGCAGGCAGGTAGCACAGACCTTGAATAGATTTTTGCCTGGAAAAGGTTCATTTTGCTTGGCCAGCACACCCAACCAGCAAACCTCCAATTGGAGCCGACTGTGTGCAAGGTTCCAGCATCTAGGCTCTGAGCCAGCTTATTCAGGGCCTGTCAACCACCAACTGCAATTTATGAGTTTCGTTGGCTTCAAAAAAATAAATAACTGGTGTTGTGCAGCCTGCACATAGCCCTGCCAGGCTGGCTTCAAACTGGGAGGGGCATCAACCTCATGTTGGGATATTTAGGAGCCATTGTCCCTGGTCCTACCCCCTTAACCCAAGGCTCTAAGTCCCCACAATATCTTTTTTTTTTTCACTTGAGTTTCTCTAGCTGCCCTGAATCATGTAGGATCTTAGTTCCCTGACCAGGGATTGAACTCAACTCCCCTGCTTTGGAAGCAGATTCTTAGCCACTGGAGCACTGGGGCAGTCCCCCAACAGTGTCTGTTGCAAAAGCTACAGCCCAATGGGGCCCAGGCCCAGTGCTCTAGTTGTTTCAGTGAGCATCAGAGCCCTTTAGCTCCAAGAAACTGCCCACAGTTGCCCACGATGCCTGAAACCGTGTTTCCCAGACTTGGCAATCCCAAGAACCAACTGAAATGTTCTTTGAAGACACAGATGCTGGAGCAACTGAAGACTCAGAGACTAAGCCCCATCCCCACCCTAGTTCATCACGGGCACCACGAGGAGGATGACAAGAAAATACAGTTCAGGGGCTTCCATGGTGGTCCAGTAGTTAAGAATCCACCTTCCACTGCAGGGGACACAGGCTTTAATCCCTGGTCCAGAAGGATTCTACATGTCGTGGCCACGGAGCAACTAAGCCCGTGTGCCACAGCGTGCACTCTAGAGCCTGTGCTCTACAGGAAGAGAAGCCACCGCAATGAGAAGCCTACGCACCGCAACCAGAGAGTAGCTCGCTCGCCGCAGCTAAAGAAAGCCCGCGTGAGAGCAATGAAGACCCATCGCAGCCAAAAATAAATAAATGAATAAATAATTTAAAAATCCTCTTAAAAAAAAAAACACAGTCCCTTCCATCTTGACTCTTTCGAAGACCCTACCAGGGCCTTATCATACCCTGCACCCCGATGCGTGGAAATCAGATTTTCTGCTTGGTCCCCTGGTGTATAAATTGCCTCAATCATTTTACACATTCAGGCCACATGAATAAACTATGAGCTACTTAATCCTCATGACTGCCTTGAGTTAGATATATTACCCTCATTTATCTATTTGTTTTATTGAGGTGTAATTTGCATTGCATACAATTCAGTCTTTCAGGGTGGACAATTCAGTGGGTTTTGATGTATTATTTACAGAGCTGTGCAACCATTATCACTGTCTAATTCCAGAACATTTTTCATCCCCAAAGAAAACCCCACACTCATCATCACTCAGTCTCCATCCCCTCCTCACCTCCCCGGGGAACATTAATCTGCTTTTGGCTCCTATGGATTTGCTGGTTCTGGATATTTCATTTCATATGGAATCGTACAATAGCTGTTGGTGTCTGGCTTCTTAAACTCAGCATCACGCCTCAAGTTTCATCCACCTTGTAGCCTGTGTCAGTACCTCACTCCTTTTTGTGCAGAATAGCATTCTACTGCATGGCTATTATGCCCATTTATATATATATATATTCATTTATTTGGCTGTACCAGGTCTTAGTTGCAGCACTCAGGATCTTCCATCTTCATTGCAGCATGCTGGATCTTCAGTTGCGATATGTGAAATCTATTAGTTCCCTAACTAGGGATCAAACAGGGGCCTCCCGCATTGGGAGCTTGGAGTCTTACCCACTGGACTACCAGGGAAGTCCCTATTATACCCATTGTTAGAGCTGAAGAAGGGCTTCCCAGGTGGCGTTAGTGGTAAAGAACCTGCCTGCCAATGCAGTAGAGCTAAGAGATGAGAGTTCCATCCCTGGATTGGGAAGATCCCTGGAGGAGGGCATGGCAACCCACTCCAGTATTCTTGCCTGGAGAATTCCATGGACAGAGGAGCCTGGCGGGCTATAGTCCATGGGGTCACAAAGAGTCGGGACACGACTGAGCGACTCAGCACGCACACACACACACATAGCTGAGGAAAACCATGGCTCATTGTCATTAAGGCATCTTGTGCCTGGTTACTCAGTACACATTGCAGTCAGGTTTATCTATTTTTCTCTGCAGCCAGGATAGAAATAGCTTAAGAACTGAACAAATTCTTCTAAATTTACATCAATTTATATAAATCTATCCCCCAAGTACAAAGAACCACATTTTATAGTTTACAAATGCTTTTAGCTTCATACTCTCACTTTTGCAGCTCAGTTCTCCAAGGTGGAAAAGGCAAGTGTGCCCCATTTTGGAAAGGAATCAAAATTTTAAGTGGTGTATTCAAGGCTAGAGATATTTATTGATGGGTTACTAGTGACTGCATCCGAATCCAGATATACCGTGCACAAACAGGTTTTTTTGCTCACAGCAAAAAAATGTTTGTTTACAGCAAAAAAAAACTTTAATGCTTTTTACAAAGATGCATGACTTGGTGAAATCATTTTTGTCTTTTTCTTTTGGATTATTTTGTCATGAGGGCAAACCTTGGACCTGAGGGCCAACCCCATGTAGATTCTGCCCAAGAGTCGTTACTTGGCTTTATTTTAATGTTCCTGGCTGATTTTGGAAATCAAGGATGCTTTCTCTTTCCAAACACAGATTCCTTGGTTCCAGCCCAAAAGTGCTGCACTACAGAGTGTGGGACCTGGGAATATGTATTTTTAATAAGTTCCCTGTGTGGCTCGTAAGAACAGAAAAGCACCTAGAGGCTAAAATCTTAACTCCATAACCTTGCAAGTTAAGTCCTTAAAATCAGGTCTCAATCAGTCCCTCCCACCTCTCCTCCCAGCAAGAAATCTGACACTGGGGCCCCTCTGAATGGCACGCAAGCAGCAGTGTTTACTAAGCCAGAGGTCCAGCTCTGTGCCAGGTGCCGGGGAAGCAGGGGACCAAGACAGAGCCCTTGGGGAGCCCCTAGGTCAGCGGTCCCCGATCTTTTTGGCAACAGGTACCAGTTTCATGGAAGACAATTTTTCCACGGACTTGGGGACTGGGGGATAGTTTCAGAATAATTACATTTATTGTGTGCTTTATTTCTAATCTAATGCTATTGTTGATCTGACAGGAGGTACCAGCCCACGGCCTGCACTGGGGAAGACGGACATTTCACAAGTCACTGAAGACCTGGTGGGAATATTATTCAGCCTTAAAAAGGAAGGAGATTCTACTACCTGGGCCTTGCCTGCCTTCCTATGGCTCTAGCCACCTGGGCTGCTTTCTCTTCATGGAATATGCCAGGCTACTTCTTGATCCAGGCCTCTGCCATCCCCCTTAAATGCCCGTCCTCTAGGTGACGGCCCAGGTGACCCCTTGTCCTGATATGGGCCGTGGTCCTGATGCCATGTGCCCTCTGGCTCAGCACCCTCTGGGACGGTCCGATCCACTTGCACACAGCTGTGCCTTCCCCACAGCACAGCCAACCCCACGGCTGGGGCCTCACCTGTCTTGCTGATGGGTAGGAGAGCACTGGGGATGATGCAACGAGAGCAAATTCACCCTGTTCATCTTGTCATTCTCGGCAGGTGCCAGGGAGCAGGGGCCTCGCGCTTAGTGGGTACTCAGGAAGGCTTGCCCGGCAAACATTCACGCAGCCCCGCGACAGGCAAATAACATTGCTCAGCAGCCAAAGTGCTAATTACGAACTGCTCCCTTAGCTGTTCCTGAGAGCAACCAAAGGATTCTCCAAGAATAGCGTACCCTCCCTGTCACGTCCCTGGAAGAACACACCGGCTTTCTTGACAGCGTCTGTGACTCAGACTGTTCACAGAGCCAGACTTGCCTCCCCCCAACAGTGTGCACAGGAGTATAGACCTCAGACAGGCGGAGAGAGAGCTGCGTGTTGTTATCCGCAGCCTGGGGTACACAGCAGCATCTGGGGCTGTAGTGGCCCCTCCTCCAATGGGGGTGGGCTTGGGAGCGACCAGCATGGCCCTGAAGGAGATATGGCAAAGCCCGGCAGCCCTAATGCCTCTAGAGAGGCTGCCACCCCCTCTCGGATGTGCACGGTATATTACAGTTCATCATGCTCAGAAAGTCAATGCTCAGAAGCAGCCTGAGCAAGGCAGGAAGACAAAAGCCCAGAAGGGCTGAGTCATTCAGTGAGGCCACACAGCGAGTTACGGGCAGAGAATCCCCCTGGAATTGCTCTTTCCTGGCCTGTGACCCAGAGCTTGCTCTACTGTGCCCTTGGGTAAGCAAGGGGCCAGGTGCCGCAGGCTTCAGCAATTGGGTCCGAAGACCCGACTCAGAAGGGAGCAGGCAGGGTGAGCTGGATGCTGAGCCAGAAGGCCCAGCAGTGTCCCCAGGGGGAATTGCCCACGTGAGTGCACATGCAAAGCTCTGTACGACTTTGGCCAGGTTGTGCTCCACCTCACCACGTGAGTGCTGTGGCCTTTAGAGCCAGGCCTCCCAGGACTGCCAGGGAACACAACCTTCCTGGAAAGTTTCCCAGGTAACTGGCTCTTCTTCACAGCTGTCAGTTTCCCTTCATCGCCCCATAAAATCCTCCTGCTGATGATACATGTCATTCCTCTCCAGGCAGGGAGAAGGGAAAGAAAGAAAACACACACACACACAAACTGGTGAAATTAGGAAAGTCCAGAAGAACACCTATTTCTGCTTCATTGGCTACACTAAAACCTTCGACTGTGTGGACAACAACAAACTGCGGAAAATTCTTAAAGAGATGGAAATGCCACATCACCTTACCTGTCTCTTGAGAAACCTGTATGCAGGTCAAGAAGCAACAGTTAGAACCAAATATGGAACAATGGACTGGTTCAAAATCAGAGGAGTTCAAGGCTGTATATTGTCACCCTGTTTATTTAACTTATATGCAGAGTACATCATGTGAAATGCAGGGCTTGATGAATCACAAGCTGGAATCAAGATCACCAGAAGAAATATCAACAACCTCAGAAATGCACGTAATACCACTCTGATGGCAGAAAGTGAAGAACTAAAGAGCCTCTTGATGAAGGTGAAAGAGGAGAGTAAGAAAGCTGGCTTGAAACTCAACATTAAAAAAAACAAACTAAAGATCATGGCATCTGGTGCCATAATTTCAAGGCAAATAGAAAGGGAAAAAATGGAAGCAATGACAGATTTTATTTTCCTGGGCTCCAAAATAACTGGATGGTGATTGCAGCCATGAAATTAAAAGGCACTTGCTCCTTGAAAGGAAAGCTATGACAAACCTAGACAGTGTGTTAAAAAGCAGAGACATACGCTTTTGGCCGACAAAGGTCCATACAGTCAAAGCTATGGTTTTCCAGTAGTCATGTGCAGATGTGAGAGTTGAATCATAAAGAAAGCTAAGCACCGAAGAACTGATGTTTTCAAACTGTGGTGTTGGAGAAGACTCTCGAGAGCCCCATGGACTGCGAGGAGATCAAACCAGTCAACCCTAAAGGAAATCAACCCTGAATACTCATCGGAAGGACTGTTGCTGAAGTCCTAGTACTCTGGCCATCTGATGTGTAGAGCCGAATCATTGAAAAAGACCCTGATGCTGGGAAAGATTGCGGGCAGGGGGAGAAGAGGGTGGCAGAGGATAGATGGTGAGATAGCATCACCGACTCAATGGACATGATTTTGAGCAAATTCTGGGAGACAGTGGAGGACAGAAGAACCTGGATTACATACAGTCCATGGGGTCACAAAGAAACGCACACGACTTAGTGACTGAACAACAACCTGGGTCCACACTTGGGAAGAGAAAGCATCAGCTGTAGCTGGGTTGCCTAGTTCAGTTGCATAGGCTGTTCACTGCCCAAGTCTAAGCAGTGACATGCTCATGGACTACCATTGGATTAGCACTCCCTTGAGTTGGGCAGTACAGGGAAAGGGCCCTGCCTGATTTGGAGGAATGTCTTCACTAGTCTCAAGGCCCACATCTCACTAACAGTTGCCCTAGCATAAGGACTCCTCAGTTCTCAGGGACTGAAGCCCAGGACCTAAGAGAAGAAATTAACCATCTTCTATGAGCTGAGATTCACGTTCTTCTCCAGCATTTTCTCCTTTCTCTCCAAATCACTCTCCATTCCTACCTCTGTCTCTGATCAGTTCTGGAAAGTGTTCAGCAGCTCTCTCTTCAAATATGAACTCTGGCTTATAGTCCTCTCCTCTTCCTGGAACTCTGACTAGATAAATGTTAGGTATTCTCCTCCTCTGCGTGTCTTATCTCCTCTACAGTTTCCTCACATCTGGCTTCCAGTCATTAATCCCTTTTTCAGCTATGACTACTCTCCTAGTGAAGTTCTGTTTGATTCTTTTCCAGATCTGCTGCTGCTTTTATTTTTTGGCTGTGCTGCACAGCATGCAGGATCCTAGTTCCCTGACTACGGACTGAACCTGTGCCTTCAGCAGTAAAATCGCAGAGTCCTACTGAAACACCAGGGAATTCACTGCTTCATTTCTGTACAGCTTTTTATCCCCTGCACATATTTTCAACCATGCCTTTTATTTATTTAAATGCATCAAATGTAGTCAGTTTAAGGTCTAGTCCTAAATATTGGTGTGTCTGCAGTACTGAGGGGCTGTTTGTGCCGCAGACCGTCCGGGCTGCCTCTGGCTCACAGCACCTCCTCTCCTCTGGGCTCAGTTACTCTTAACTATGAACTGATCATTTTCTGTGGAGGTTCTTGGCAGAAATCTTCTGAGACTGAGAACAAGGGTCTATTTTTCTTGAGAGAATTTACATTTGCTTCATCAAATGCCTGGTTGCGACCCTGAACTCACCTGAGCTCTCACCTTAAATCATCAGCTAGTGGTTTGTTTTGTGTGTGTATGTATTTTTTGTTTGTTGGGGGGATATTTTTGCTTCTTTAAGCAATACTTTAAAAAAAAAAGTATTTATTTATTTATACATGGACTTCCCTGGTAGTTCAGATGGTAAAGAATCTGCCTGCAATGTAGGAAATCCGGGTTCGATCCCTGGGTCAGGACGATCCCCTGGAGAAGGGGAAGAAAACCTACTCCAGTATTCTGGCCTGGAGACTTCCATGGACAGAGGAGCCTGGCAGACTACAGCCCATGGGGTCAGAAAGAGTCAGACTCAACTGAGCGAGTAACAGTGTCATTTATTTATGGCTGCATTAGGTCTTAGGCACAGCACTCAGGCTTCCTTCCAGTTGTGGCACTTGGGCTCAGTGGTTGCAGTGTAGGTTCAGTTGCCCTGCAGCATATGGGATCTTAGTTCCCCGACCAGAGACTGAACCTCTGTCCCCTGCAGTAGAAGGTAAAGTCTTAACCACTGAACCACCAGGGAAGTGCCTAGTGGTCAATCTGAACTACTAGGAAGTTTGAGTTCCTCTTTCTCATTCTTCTACTCTTCCGCCCAAATAGCTAGTAAGTCTATTTGTTTCTGGGGGCTGCTGTCACAAACTGGGTGGCTTTCAGCAACGTAAATGTATTCTCTCACAGTTTTGGAGACCAGAGGTCCGATATTAAGGTGTCACTGAGATTGGCTCCTTGTCCCATGCCTGTCTCCCGACATCTGGAAGTTGCTGGCAATCCTTGGCATTCCTTGGCTTGTAGCTGCATCACTGGAATGCTTCCTCTGTCATCACACAGCCTTCTCCCTGTGTCTCTGGGTCCCTGCATCTTCACAGGGCTTTCTTATAAGGAAACCAGTCACTGGACTTAAGGTCCATCCTACTCCAGTAGGACCACATCTTCACTTGATTACATCTGCAAAGACTCTATTTCCAAATAAGGTCAAAAGACGGTGCGCTTGATCTCAACTGCAGGCCAAAGTTTAATGACTCTTGTTCCAGTGACCATCTTTCAATATTTAAACACATGTACTTAAACATATAACTCTCTAGGGTGCTTAGATTAAAATGAATCTATCTTGGCCTTCCCTGGTGGTCCAGTGGTTAAGAATCTGCCTGCCAATGCAAAGGACAAAGGTCAGGGAAGATTCCACATGCCTTAGGGCAACTAAGCCCGTGTGCCACAACTACGGAAGCCGGCGAACCCTAGAGCCTGTTTTCCGCAACAAGAGAAGCCACTGCAATGAGAAGTCCGTGCACTGCAATGAAGAGTAAGCCCGACTCACAGCAACTAGAGAAAGCCCGTGCACAGTAACGAAGACCCACCACAGCCAAAAAATTAAATAAATACAACTTTTAAAAGAGAAACTTTAAATTAAAAAAAAAGTCTACCTCTCCTTCTTCAACAAGAAAAGAAACAATAGCTGTATTCATTCTAGCTCCTCACTGATCCCCCAAACTGTGGGGGTCACTCAAGAACCCCTTCCTGCTCATCACTCACAGCTAGGCTCAGAGCACACTGAGAACCTCTCTACCTCCTGGAAACAGTACAGGCCACTGTTTCTTTTTTCGATTGAATCCCATTTTCACTCCATCTTTCGGGACTCCCTCATGGTTTGTTCTTCACTAAAGGCGTCTCTTTGCCTACATGGATATTTGCGTGTGTGCGCGCTTAGTCGTGTCCGACTCTTTGTGACCCCGTAGACTGTATACCCCACCAGGTTGTCTGTCCATGGAATTTTTCAGGCAAGAACACTGGAATGGGTTGCCATTTCCTACTTCAGGGGAGTGTTCCCAACCCAGGAATAGAGCCCGTGTCTCTTGCGTCTCCTGCACGTGCAGGCAGGTTCTTTACCACTGTACCACCCGGGAAGCCCTACATGAATATTTACTAGTATCTTTTCTATCACACGGAAAGATGTGGAGCAAGAAGAGAGGGCTATGGGATGCCCTCAGTCTGCAAACAATGATCTTGCCCCTGCTTAAACTTCCAAGGATTTTTTAAAAACGAGAGGACAAAGGGAACACAGTCAGTCCTTCAGTGATGACAAAGGCACGGAGGCTGTCGACAGCTATATCCTCTCCATGTAGCCAGTCTGGGACAAGGGATCTGGCACTTGGGCCTCACCAGAGCTGAGCCCTAGTCCCCGGGGGCATCTGGATATGCAACTCCAGCCGTTGCCGATGCCGGCTGCCCCATTCTCCCTCCCATGGTGACGTGAGCATCCATGTAGGTCCCTTTTTACTGGAGCTGGCTGGAGCTGGACTTCTGTTACTCACAACCAGACAAGTCCTGACTAATATAGGATAATATCTTCTTTTGATCTTTTGCATGTTTTTCACTTGTTGAGCAAATCTCTTTCTCCTAAAGGGCATAGAGATAAATTTCACCCTGCCCTGAGGTCAAAAAACGATGGAAAAAACAAAAAAATCCAAATCAGCTTACATGTTCAGTTATTCTGAACTCTCTCACACTGCTGTTTTTGTCCATGCAATGGAGAGTTGATCTGGTCGGGGAAAGGGTGAAGCAGATGACGGGACATCCGCCTCCTTTACATCACATGTAGATATTATCTGTGAAGCCTGAGCACTCTCTGTGAGTCTGGGGAGTTGCTCGGGGCTTCTAACAAATCTAGTTCCACCTGCCGAACTACCTCAAAGCCTTCTTCCCACCCCCAGGAGGTGGTAACACCACCAGCTGGACCTGCCCGGTGTGTCCAGCGCCGCTCGGGCTTGGTGCTAAACAGACACAACACCGGGGACCAAAATAAAATGCATCTCGGTAAGATCTTGACTCAGCTTTGCAGGAACAGCGGGCTCCTGTGCACACACTCCCCCACCCTGCATGCCTGTTTGTAAATTAATCACACGTCAGAAGACTCTGCTCAGAGTCACAGGTTTCTGGACCACTCTGAGGGGAGCTTGGGCTACGGGATCTTTGGATCAACTTCAAAACCAGATGAATCCTTTCACGAGACCCTAAGAATTCTGTCTTCCCAGACCCCTAAGCCATCTTCATCTTGCATCCCTCCCCAGCAGAAGCAGAGAGGGCAGGGGGAACCAGCACTGCCCCCCCTGCCTCCAAGAGCCCTGTCTACAAAAGTCTCCTCCATATATTGATATGACAGTTTAAACATAGACACGCACACTTGTAAGATGTTACTGGAAACTGTGTGAAAGCAAGATTAGAAGAAGCAGAAAGGGTCTTCCCTGGTGGTCCGGTGGTTGAGAATCGGTCTCCCAATGCAGGGGACATGGGTTCGATCCCTGGTTGGGGAACTAGATCCCCCATGCCCTGGGGCAACTAGAGAAGCCAACACACTGCAACTACTGAGCCCTTGTGCTGCAACAAAGACCGTGTTGTTCAGCTGCTCAGTTGTGCTTGACTCTTTGCGACCCCATGGACTATAGCATGCCAGACTTCTCTGTCTTTCACTGTCTCCCGGAGTTTGCTCAAAGTCCTAGTGCAGCCACAAATAATAAACAAAAATAAAACACCTTGAGGAAAAAAGAAGTAGAGAGAAGGTAGTTAGGAAGCAGCATTTTTAAATTGTATGTTCACACCCACACTGGCCATTGTTTCAGGCCCCTGCCTCTCTCTGGGGTTCTTCTCTGTGGCGCTAACCTCTCTCTGCTCCTGGGTCCACAGGTTCCTGGAACACTGCCCAGTCCCAAGGCCCGTTGAGCATCCTTGAGTCAGTTCTAAGGTCCCTGGGTAGGAGCAGAGGGTCAGTGGAAGGAACGTCAGGCTGAGCTTGCTGACCTGTACTTGTCACGTAGCCCTGGCCTCAGTTTACTCATCTGGGAAGCAGAGCGAATACCTGAACTCTGGGAGCTCTTAGGCGATGCCAGGTACCCCAGTGGAAGAGCGTAGGCTGATAGCTTATGCTCACGTTGCCTGGGAGACAAACTCCTCTTCTATTTGGAGCTGTCCCAGAGTGTTCCGTGCTGGCTTCTCACCGAGAGGGCTTCACCTGAGCAGACAGATGTGGGGACAGCACCACCGCGGTTACTTGCCTTCGTGGGCCGGGGTTGGGTTCACTGTGTCAGCAGCTCCTGCCAACACCAGGAAGCCCGGGCCCAGACTGCTGCCTCATTCTGCTAGACTGGAAGCATGAAAGAATTGAACTGCCCTGCCCTCCTCTTCCAGAAAGTCCTCCTGGATTGGGTGAGAAACGCTCACAGTCTTTTTGCACTCTCCTGTCCCTGTGTAACACTGGATCCTGTCCCTGCCCTTGGGCACTGGGGTGATGGTCCACAACCTGGGCCAACTGGGGAGTCACAGGATTCCATTAAGAATGAGGCCAACAACCATCAAGGAACATACCTTAAAGTTTCCTCTTTAGGGCTTTGTAGTCCTGGGAATTCATTGTTCACTGAGGTCTAGCCCTTGGCTGTGAATGGGGACCAAGTGGGTATAGACTGAAGTCATCATTTGCTTTGGGCAAGTTGGGGAGCTCTAAGGCCTCAGATTCCAAATGCAGTAAGTGTGTATATGTATGTGTATCCCTTTCTAACAGAGACTTTGAGAAGAGCAAACGAAGGAATGTTCATACCACTGTTCTCATCCTATAAATATTTACAAAGTGCCCTACACAGACCCGAATGAAACCAGGGGTGGGCAGAAGGCAGGACCAGTGGTTCTTAAGACTCTCTCCAGGGATTTCTCTAGTGGTCCAGTGGCCAAGACTCCGAGCTCCCAATGCATAGGGCCCAGGATCAATCCCTGGTCAGATCCTGTATGCCCCAACTAAAGATCAAAGAACCTGCTTGCCACAACTAAGACCCAGAGCAGCCATTTTTTTTTTAAAATAAAGGACTCTATTTCCACAGGCGATGGGCCTACAGACTCTGAAGTTGGGGCGTCCTGGGGCCTGTGGAAGCTGTGGGCACTGGTGGTGAGAACTCAGACACTTGGACGCCTGGCTAATTGCAGGGAGCCTCCAGGGTTCCCCAACCACTGACGCCCACCCCAAGTGAGGAACAAGTCCGGGGAGAGCAGGAGGCGGAGCCATCTGTCTTGTCCTGAATTATTAACCGCGGAGGAGGAGGTGCAGGCAAGGCCTTGGACCAAGGCAGGGGAACCAGGAGCAGCTGACCCCGCCCTGGAGGGAGGGGGTGGTCAGGGAGGTGGAGCAGGGCCTTTGACCACACATGTCCCGGGGATCTAGAGATTCGGCTGTGACCTGTGGTGGCAGCTGGGCTATGAGCCTGGAGGCGATTTTCCTGTCCAGCCTGCAAAAACTAAACCAAGGTTCATTCCCCGAGCTTACTTTTCCAAGTAGTTATGAACCAGTGTTCCTCATTCCTTCCTGTGGGGCATTTTGCAGAAGATTAAAGCAAGGCCGGACAAGATCAGGCAGTTCAGCCAAAATCTCTCAACTGTCAAGGACCGGCATGCATCCCAGGCCCTAAGCGCCACCTGAAGACCCTCCCCGTGGACTGCCCATCGCTAGGCAGAACAGAATGTCGAATTCGCCCCACTTGCGGTCCCCATTCCTCCCGGCCTCGGTTCCAGGCCTTGTCAGCCCTCCCTGGGGGGCAGAACAGCTTCCTCGTTGGCCTCCAAGCTTCCAGTTTGGATTTCAACCTCATTTCCAAAATCTTCCCTCTAGAAGCCAACAGACACACCGCGCTTGAGAATTTTGCAGCGCCCGCCAGGGTCAGAGCCCCGCCCCCGAACGGCACTCAAGGCCCTAGGCTCCGCCCCCGCCGTCTGGGACATGCCCACCTTTTGGCCGCCTGGAGCCGCGCTGCGGGCCGCTTCGCACCTCGCGTCCCCATCAAGGGCAGCGTTCACGGGCTCACCGGTTCTCCAGTGTCTGGCGCGCGGCGGGAGCTCCCTCACTTTGCCTGAAGCATGTGCTGAGATTCACACTTGCTTGTCCTTCTGTCGAAAAGCCCTTCCCCACCTGGTCTCCCTGGCAAACTCCCAAAGTGTCCTTTAAAACTTAATCGGGCACTCGCCTTGCCAGCACCCCCCTAGATCGAAGCTGGGTGCCCCGGGATTCTCAGGGAGCACCTCGCCTCCAGCCCTCACACAGCCCATTCCCACTGCCTGGCCCCAGACCAGAAGGCTCCAGGGCAGGACTCTGGTGTGTCCTGAGTCTTGGGTACCACTATAGAGCTGCAAAGATGCTCAGGGACCACCTCCTGGCGTGGTGGTCCCTGGGAAGAAGAAGACCAATCCCCAGCACGTGGCAGGATACACAGAGCCCATGTTTCGGGAAAGTCAGAGAGAGGCGCTGGAGGCTTGGGGTCACTTCTGGGGGATCTTCCAGGAGGCAGTCTGGACAGGAGCCAGTAGACAGGCCACCTCCCCCTGGACTAGCCCCTGCCCCCTTACACTGGTGGGCAGCTTACATGGGGGGCCCTTAGCCTGAGTCCTGGTCAAGGATCTAAACAGAGGGTGGGCCCAGAGAAGGTTGGGAAGGAATGTTTCTGAGTATGCAAGTGTTCCTGAGACCACTACCACTGGTCTCCTCATCCTATAAATATTTACAAAGTGCCCTAGAGGGACCCTGAGTGAAACCTTCTGGGCAGAAGGCAGAGTTTCTGACTCTCCACCACTGTGTCTTCGGGAGCTGGGTCTGTGCTCTCAGCTGTGGGGGCACTGGCCCAGGCTCACCCCAGTCTTTCCACACACAGCCACACACACAATTAATGCCCCAGCAGGTGCCGGGCCTGCTTCTCCCGCAGGTTCAGCTTGCGCCTCACTGATCTGTTCTTTACAGAATGTATCTGAACGTCCTTCCTGGACCAGTGTGAGGCTGGGAGCTATAGCCAGGCTGGACCTAGGGCTGGCCTGAGGGCCACAGAGCAGAAAGTACAGGGTGAGCTTAGGACACAGGGGGACAAACCAGAACAGAAAAGTCAGGCTGAATGGCCCCCAGCATCTGATGTAAGTGTGATTTCACTGATAGGAAACATCCGAACTGGCAAATCCCTAGAGAAGGAAAGCAGGTTGGTGGGTGTCAGGGGCTGCGGGAGATATGAGGTTTCCTCTGGGGAGTGACAGAAATGTTCTGAAACTAGAAAGAAGTGGTAATGTTCTCAATACCATGAATGTATTGTGTGTATGTTCAGTTGCTCAGTCGTGGTCAACTCTTTGTGACCCCATGGACTGTCCATAGGATTTTTCAGACAAGAATACTACTATGCTTACTCCTTGAAAGGAAAGTTATGACCAACCTAGATAGCATATTGAAAAGCAGAGACATTACTTTGCCAACAAAGGTCCGTCTAGTCAAGGTTATGGTTTTTCCATTGGTCACGTATGGATGTGAGAGTTGGACTGTGAAGAAAGCTGAGCACCGAAGAATTGATGCTTTTGAACTGTGGTTTTGGAGAAGACTCTTGAGAGTCCCTTGGACTGCAAGGAGATCCAACCAGTCCATTCTGAAGGAGATCAGTCCTGGGTGTTCTTTGGAAGGAATGATGCTAAAGCTGAAACTCCAGTACTTTGGCTACCTCATGCGAAGATTTGACTCATTGGAAAAGACTCTGATGCTGGGAGGGATTTGGGGCAGGAGGAAAAGGGAACGACAAAGGATGAGATGGCTGGATGGCATCACCGACTCGATGGATGTGGGTTTGAGTGAACTCCGGGAGTTGGTGATGGACAGGGAGGCCTGGCGTGCTGCAATTCATGGGGTCGCAAAGAGTCGGACACGACTCAGAGACTGAACTGAACTGAACTGAGAGTGGGTTGCCATTTCCTCCTCCAGGGGATCTTCCCAACCCAGGGATCAAACTCGTGTCTCCTGTGTCTCCTGCATTGCAGGTGGATTCTTTACCTGTTGAGCCATCTTAAATGCCACTAAATTGTTCACCCTAACATGGTTAGTTCTTTTTTGTTTTTAATGTTATATGAATTTCATCTTCAGAAAATTTTTTAGGAAAAAATAAAGTCACACCCTCCTTTATCCAGTATGCCTTGGCAGCCACCCCATTTTTGCTGAGCCAGCATCCCAGCTCTTAGGTCCCCAGGGCTCAGAGCACCAACCATGGGCGCATTTTCTATGTTACCCTGTGTTTGTTTGTTTGTTTCCCACAGCACACTGTAAGAGAGGGGGACTGACTGTGTCACCTTCCTGCTTACAATTGTCAAGAATTCACCTTTAGGACTTCCCTGGCTGTCCAGTGGTTAAGAGTCTGCCTGCCAATGCAGGGGACACAGGTTCAATCCCTGATCCGGGAAAATCCCACAAGCCTCGGGCAACTTAGCCTGTGTACCACAACTACTGAGCCCACATGCCTAGAGCCTGTGCTCTGCAATGACAGAAGCCACCGCAGTGAGAAGCCCGAGCACCACAGCTAGAGAGTAGCCCCTGCTCGCCGCAACTGGAGAAAGCCCTTGAGCAGCAACAATGACCCCCAGCCAATAAATCAATCATTAAACAAAAATTTTAAAAATTCACCTTTATTCACCAGAGAACACTTGAGCTCCGTATCCTGGCACTCAAGGGCTTGGATAAACTAGCGATGGAGCAACCTCATACATGGAGGTCCCCAGATGGTCTGGGGATGCCCAGCCTATAGAGCTGAGCCCCACCTTGTTGATAAAACCATCACTAGCCCAAGCCTCCTCAACCAGTGCCCCTTCCCTCCACCACGCTCTCTGCATGAAGGACGTGTGTTTTTCACATCTGGGCTGCTTCGAGATCTCATTTTCCCCACAAAAGTGTGAGTCCTCCAAGAACCAGAAACCACGTATCCTCTCCTGTGGATGCTCCTGATGCTACCACAATGCTGCCCAACTCCAAGGGCAGGGTCGCTCTCTTCTACGTAACAATGCTTTCACCCACTGTTCACTTAATGGTTTCACCTGAATGGACATACAATCCCCTACCACAGATAAACAAATGGTTTTGTTACATATATATATATATATATATATATATATAAGTCAGAAGAAAACACAAAGTGCACCTCCAACTAGAGTGGTCAAATAGACTTGCAGAGTCCACAGTATACACTCAGGGAGAGGATGAAGGCTGGGGTTGAGGTCACCACAGGGAATACCAGATGGGTGGTGGAAAGTACAACCGAGAAAAGTTTCCAGAGCCCAGGGTACAGCTGTGGTGCTCCTTACAGGGGCCTGGGGTAGTGCAGGGATCTTTAAGGGTGCTAGGTTGACACCAATGGGATCACAGAACTCAGACACCGAAGAGGAACGTGTTACCTAACCTCATCATTGTATAGATGGGACCTTAAGACCCAGAGAGGACTCCCCTCTCAATCCAACGGTTAAGACTCTGTGCTTCCACTGCAGGGGACTAGGGTTTGACCCCTGGTTGAGGAACTAAGATCCCATATGCCATGCAGTGTAGCCAGCAAAAAAATAAGGCCCAGAGAGGGGCAAGGAATTGATCTGTTTATCCACCCATCAATGCATCAATCTTCAATGCATCTATTCATCTGTCACCTACCCATCTATCCACTCATCCATCCACACATGCATTCATGTATCCATCCATGCGTCCATCAGCTATCAAGCATGCGTGCACACATCCACCCATACATCCACACACACACGCGTCCATCCATCTATCCGTCCCTCCCTCCTCTCCTTCTAGGGAGCCAGGGCATAGCCCTAGCCTCTCAACCCTAAGCTCTCCACAAGGGGCCACAGTTGCTTTCAAGTCCATGGCCGCACAGAGGAACTTTCTTGACCCCATTAGGTAGGAAAGAAGCAAGCCCTGCTAGTGGAGCTCATGCCAAAGTACATACTATCTCAGGCACCTGCCCTAAAGCCTGTTCACGGACAGCTCAGGGCAGGCAACTGCTTAGAGCCCACTCTGCAGATCAGGAAACGGCTGCCCTCCTGGGATTCGCTTTCTCCCTGCACTATGACGTGGGGCAGGTGTGGCTTGGCCAGGGGTGGGGCGGGAGTGGGAGACACTCTTGGTGGGCAAGAGGTCAAGCAAAGGCTCTCTAGCAGGACTGCCACGGCAGGCAGGTGGCGAGGGGATCCCTGGGTCGCTACAGGATGGTGGGAGATGTGTGGGGAAGAGCTTGCACATCAGGGAGCATGCACTCGGGGACTTCGGAGCCCGCCAACGCTCCCATATGCAAGGGAGCTCCTGAAGGTTACAGGGAGAGCTGGTCCCCAAGAAGGGCAGGCAGATGGGGTTTGAGCAGAGTGATGCCAGCTCCCTGTGCGCCCGCAGCTTCAGACAGCACTGCAGAAGAGGCTCGGGGGCGAGCAGCTCTGAGTGCTCGCAGCCGCCAGCTGCCGCGAACAGGCAAGGTAAGGAGATGGCACAGGTGCATGTACAAAAGGACTATCTGAGAAGCAGGAACTGCAGCAGGGGGTGGGTGGTGGGTCCCCAAGGAGGCCCTGCAGCACAGAGCGTCTCCTGGCTCGCTCCCCTCCTCCCTGCCCAGGGAAGGGCCCAGCTCGCATCTGTCTTCTTCCCTCAATTCGCACCTGGGAACCATCTGCTTGCCTCCTCCCCATTCAACGTGCTTTGCCTACAAATCCAGTATGCTATGTCCCCATACTCCCTTCCAGAAAGGCAGCAAGATGGAAGAGCAAGTCTGAGCCCTGGCACTTTCTCTTTTCTGTCTTTAGATAAGATATATAAAGTTCACTCATCTGTAAAGGGGAGGGGAAGGTGATAATACATCCAAAGAGAAGGGTCAGACATACGTGCAGAGAGAAGCCCACAGTATGCCTGGCAATATGGATGTGTTCTATCACCCACGGTGATCATAAAAATGTCTACCTCCTGGGCACTGCTGGTGGTGCTGGGTGGAGTCCTGGAGGCCCCTGTGGGTGGCATCACCACTTTAGCTCCAGGAAAGAGACCCACTGGGAGGGACACTGAGGGTGCTGGGGCAGGGGCTAATTGTAACCAGAACAAAAGCAGGTTTATCCTTGGGGCCACATTTAAGAATTCAGAGCTCCCCACACGTTAGATGGTAACGCTGCATATTTCAGCAGCATCCAATAATCAACTCTGTGGACATTTCTGCAGTGAAATAAGTGAACCCAGAATACATAAGGGCTATAAATAGCCCCACTTGGACTATAAATAGCTTCACCTCAGTTCAGGCGGGAGTTTGCTGCCAAGTGAGTTATGAAAAAGTGTTTGCTTTTCAGAGCTTGCTGGAGTTTGGAATTGAGGATAAGGAATTGCGGTTCTGCACGTCAGTGTTTTTCATCTCAAACCAGGGAAACAACTGACTGTCAGCCCTGGCTCATCCCGCAGCCGGCGAGGTGCAGATCAGAGTCACAAGCCTCCTGCCCCCAACACCCGCCAGGCCCTGACCCCGGGGACACTCACAAGGAGACCAGTCAGCAAGCAAAAACAAAGGCGCACACGCAGAAACACACGACGATGCATGTAAACATAATCACACCAGCCGCAGGCGCGGAGGCAAACCGAGCCGCAGGCCCAATCCGGCCTTCTCGGTGCTTCAAGGATGGGGAGGGAGCCCTCGGGGCCCGCTGTTTGGGAATGCTGATCGACATGTTCTGTGAAGTTGCTTCAGTGATCAGAATAAAAAGGGGGGACCTCCCTGGTGGTCCAGTGGTTAGGAATCTGCCTTCCAATGCAGGGGACTGGGTTTGATCCCAGGTTGGGGAACTAAGATCCCACATGTTGTGGGGCAACTAAAAGTCCCCGTGCCACAATGAAGAGCCCATCCATGGCAAGGAAGACCAAGCACAGACAGGAAATAATTTAAAAAATAAAATAAGTAAAATAAAAGGAGGTGTTGGGGGTGGGAGAGGGATACATTACGAGTTTGAGAGTAGCAAAAATAGTCAACAAGGTCCTACTGTATAGCACAGGTAACTATACTCAATATCTTGTAGTAGGCCACAGTGGGGAAAAACATGAAAAAGAATATATATGTACACACACATATATGTATGTATACGGGGCTTCCCAGGTGGCACTAGTAAAGAACCTGCCTGCCAATGCAGGAGACGTAAGTTCCATCTCTGGGTTGGGAAGATCCCCTGAAGTAGGAAATGGCAACCCACTCTACTCTTCTTGAGTAGAGAATCCTGTGAACAGAGGAGCCTTGTGGTCTACAGTCCATAAGGTTGAAAAGAGTTGGACACGACTGGAGTGACTTAGCACGCATACACACACATATGTACATATATGTATGACTGAATCACTTTGCTGTACACCAGAAACTAACACGACATTGTAAATCAGCTCTACTCCCATAAATAACTAACTAAGGGTGATATTAAAAGGGCAGCATCTTCAGTCCCAGAGATGCCCTTATGCCCCCAGGCTCTCTTTTGAGGCCAAGCCCTAGTGGATCTCTGTCCTATTCCAGGTTCCCAGGGTGAACACAGACAGAACCTTCAAGCTGCTGCTTCTAGGCAGCCCCAAGAGACTGGTCTCACAGTCTGGAGAGGGAAGCCGAGAGCAGGGACAAGCTTACCCAGGAGGAGGGGGTAAGACATCAAAGGCAGAGCCCAGCTTTGAAGCCAGACCAGGATTCCCATAGCGGCTCCACCCTTCACTGGGTCTTGGCAATTTACTCCCTCTCCGAGCCTCAGTTCTTCGTTTATAGAAGTAGGTCCAATGTCATAGACATCCCGTAGGGTAGTCCGGCGGAGGTGGGGTTTGGTAAATTAAGAGACAGTGAATGGGGACTTCCCTGGTGGTCCAGTGGTTAAGAATCTGCATGCTAGTGCAGGGGACACGGGTTGGATCCCAGCTCCAAGAAGATTCCACAGGCCCCGGAACAACTGAGCCTGTGCACCACAACTATAGAAGCCTGTGTTCTAGAGCTCATGCTCTGAAACAAGAGAAGCCACCGGAGTAAGAAGCTTGAGCACCAAAATGAAAAGTAGCCCCTGCTCACCACAGCTAAAGAAAACCCCCGTGCACAGCAACGAAGACCCAGTGCAGCCAAAAATAAATAAATAAACAAAAAAATTGTTAAATGCCTTTAAAAATGAGAGAGAGACAATGAACGTAAAGTGCCCAGCACACAACACCCAAGGGACAGTAGCAGCTGCCATCAGTACCATGACGATGGCAACGGTAATGCGGAGACAGCCCTGCTAAGGGAGGGCTTCCCTCTGACCTGTATCCTCACACTCACAATAGTCAGGAGTAGAGAAGTAACTCATCAGTATTGTCCTCACCAACCTTCCGACCACCGGCTGGGACCCCTGCCTGCATGATGACATGAGGCAGGCAGACAGATGCCCTCTCCGCATCTTCTGTTGGAAGACTGCAGCCAAGAGGCTGATGGGGACTTCAGTCAGTTCAGTCGCTCAGTTGTGTCCAACTATTTATGACCCCATGGACTGCAGTACGCCAAGCCTACCTGTCTTTCACCATCTCCCAGAACTTGCTCAAACTCATGTCCATTGAGTCAGTGATGCCATCCGATCATCTCATCCTCTGTCGATCCCTTCTCCTGCTCTCAATCTTTCCCAGCATCAGGGTCTTTTCTAATGAAAAGAAAAGACCTTCGCAGCAGGTGGCCAAAATATTGGAGCTTCAGCATCAGTCCTTCCAATGAATATTCAGGACTACTTTCCTTTAGGATTGACTAGTTTGATATCCTTGCAGTCCAAAGGGACTTGGTCAAGGTCAAACCGGGCAAATTAGTCACAGGGAGGAAACAAGAACCCCTGATTCTGAGCCCAGGATTACCCACCGAAGCCAGCATCCTGAAGCTGGTAGCCCTTAGCAGCCTCTGGGCACTCCTGGGAGTAAGGCCACCTTAGGGACACAGGGATGTGAAGCCACATCCGGTGGCCCGGGCTGAGTGAGGCGCAGGGCTGGTGAGCTGGAGGGGGGGGGGCAAGAAGAAGAGGGGGTGGCTGGGGTGCGGGGAACTGAGTCATCTTAACCGGTCCAAGCCCATCGCACACAGTCTGGCTCTTCTATCTTTGGCGGGGAGCCTGGGGCTATTTCTGGAAGCTCTGCACACAGCCCGCCACTTCCCTGCCAGGCTGACTGGGTCAAAAACAAAACCAGCCCAGCAACAGCCCCGTGTCAACAGGGTGGGGAGGGGGGAGGCACTCGACAGCCCTGAACGGAACAGCAGGCTTGGGGGTGGTGGGGGCGGTGGGGGCAGGCACCACCCTGCAAAAAATAAAATAAAACGAGGTGGTGAAACAAACAAACAAAGCTAGTGGGAGGCAGCAAGATGCGGTGGGGAAGACTTGCTTTGGCACAGATGGACTCCAGTTCAAATTTAAGCTCTGTCTTTGAGCCAGTCTTTCAACCCCTCCAGGCCTCAGTTCACCAGTTTGCAGGAACATCATCCACTTCACGGGGTTAGGCAGGATTAAATAAGACGATGCTGGGGCACTGGGTACCTCCTTCTGGACAACTGAACTCTTCGCCTCAGCCTGATACTCTGGTCATCCCTCCAAGGCAGCTCAAAGCCCCCTCTCCTGGGCAGCCCCAGTCCACCCAAAGCAAGTACTCAGAAAACCCCTGTGGGTAGAATGAAAGTGGGGAAAGGGTTGGCAGTAGAGATTGGAGGACAAGAATGGGAATGGTCATGTAGGGCATTTTTCCAAGGAGCTGGGACCACGGGAGTGGCAGTCACAGGTTATCATGTCTCTCTGACAGAAGACAGGTGAGGGCTCAGAGAAGGGAAGTGACATGCCCAAGGTCACTTGGCGAGTCAGAGCTCAGGGAAGCCCAGCTGGTCCCAGTGAGGGCTGAGGTCCTCAGCAAGCTGCGCTCTGATTTGTCTGGAGGAGAAACTGGGGCCTAAGAGCAGGGAAGACAGCATGGCTCAGAGAGGAAGGTACAGGTGGCATAGGACATTCTTGAAGGATCATCTTTGCCCAGGGGCCTGGGCTCAGGGGTCTGGAGCTAATTATGGACCAAGGAGGGTGGGAGCATGTACTGGGAAGCTGACAGCCTAGTCAGACCCCCCACCCCCGTACTTTTCTCATTAGACTCTCAAAAAGGAGCTCAGCTTGATGTTTTGCAATGACCTAGACGGGTGGAATGGAGGTGGAGGGTAGAAGGGAGGCTCATGAGGGAGGGGATATATGTATACATTGGCTGACTCGTGATGTTGTGCAGCAGAAACTAACACAACGCTGTAAAGCAATTATACTCTAATAAAAGAAATGGAAAAAAAAAGCCCCAGGTTTGGACTCACAATAGCCAGAAGGTGGGTGCAATCCATGTGTCCATGGATGGATGAACTGATAACCAAATGTGGTCGATGCATACAATGGAATGTTATTCAGTCTTAAAAAGGAAGGAAATTCTAACTCCTGCTACAACATGGAAGACATGATGCTATGTGAAATAACCCAGACACAAAAGAACAAGTGGTGTATGATCCCACTTCTATGAGGTGCCCGGAGAGATTCATAGCGACAGAAAGGGGCTGGGGGGAGTGGGGGCTTAGTGTTTAATGCGGACAGGCTTTCAGCTCAGGGAAAGAAAAGAGGTCTGGAGATGGATGGTGGTGATGGTTCATGAGAATATGAATGTACTTAGCCGCTGAACTGCACACTTAAAAATGATTAAAACGGTAAATTTTGTTATATGTGGTGGTGGTTTAGTCGCTAAGTCGTGCCTGATCTTTGCGACCCCATGGACTGTCACCCACCAGGCTCCTCTGTCCATGGGATTTTCCGGGCAAGAACACTGGAGTGGGTTGCCATTTCCTTCTGCAGGGGCTCTTTCCCACCCAGGGGTCTAATTCCAGTCTCATGTATTGCAGGCGGATTTTTTTTACTGACTGAGCTATGAGGGAAGCCTGTTACGTGTATTTTATGTGTGTTATGTGTACTTTATCACAATTTTAAAATAAAACAGAAAAGGGAGAAAAAGCCCTAGAATTGGGTACAGGGTTTTCTTTGGGGGTGATGAAAATATTTTGGAACTAGACAGAAGTGACTGTACAACATCGTGAGTGTACTAAATGCCACCGAATTGTATACTTTAGAAACAGTTTTATGTTATGTGAATCTCAACTAAAAAAAAAAAATTAAGCTGCTGAGGATGAGGCAGGTGGCTCCAGTGGACAGGCACCCTGGGCGGGGCTGGGAGCTAACAGTGTCTTCCACCACTGAGCCTATTACTTCTCTCTGAGCAGGAGCATCTAAGGGACATCACAGTGTGGGCAGGGATGCAGACAGGTGGTTGAGATGCCAGCAGGCAGGCAGGCACAGGCCACCTGGTCCTGGCAAAGAGGAATGCATGGCACCATGGCAGGGTCCCTCCATCACCCCTCGATGTAAGCAGTTCCTAGAAGTCAGACACAGGAAGGGTTTCACACAGCAGCAGGATCCATTGCTCCTTGGTGGATGGGGACTCAGGGCCCTTTGAGGGAGAGGGATACACCCAAGGTCTGCAGGAGGTCACGGCAAGGCTGGACCTTATATTCTTCAAAAGCATCCAGCCTGTGCGTGCAGGTGTGGAGACCAGCATCCCCCCATGGCTGAGATGTGTTCAGTGCATCTCGTTTGGGACAGGCCCTGGACGCACGGGGATGAAGGCTCTTGCAGGTGCCAAGCACCTAGATGACCACTCCACACTGTGCCCCCCCAGTGTAGTGCCCCGTGAGGGCCCAGTGCTGAGAGAGAGGCAGAGTCGGGGGAAGGCAGGGTGTCCGGCTGGCCCCTGGACAAGGTTCCTGGGCAAGCTGGCAGGATGTGGAGCTTCCAGAGAGATTGAGGGAGGGAGACCCGGTTGCAGAAGCCAATGGGGTGGGACGGCACATTGGGGGAGGGGGGTGGTTGGGCTTTGCAGAGGAGTCGATGGCAGCATGTGGGAGCACTCCTCCCCCTGCAAACCCATGAGCCAGGGGTCCAGGGCTGGCACCGCCATGTCCCTTTGGCTGTCCTGGGGTGAGTCTCAGTCTCAGGCTCAGAGCTCATGGGATGGGGACTCGGATGCTGTGTGCAATACCAGTCCTTTGAGGGCTGGGAAAGCATCTCCCAGGACGGCACGCTCAACCCTACAAGGTCCTGCCGGAAGGCTCTTATGTCAAGCAATCTGTCTCCCTGGGACTCAATCTGGTCCTAAAGCTCTTCAGAGCCTTGTTTAGCTTTTCTTGCCCAGGACACCATAAAGCATGCGTCCAGGACTTCTCAGGTGGTCCAGTGGTTGGGAATCTGCCGGCCAATACAGGGAACATGGGTTCGCTCGCTGGTCCAGGAAGATCCCACATGCCACAGAGTGACTACGCCCGGGAGCCATGACTATCGAGACTGTGCTGCAGCTACTGAAGCCCGTGTGCCCTGGAGCCCGTGCTCTGCAACAAAGAAGCCACCGCAGTGAGAAGCCCGCACACCGCTAGAGAGTAACCCCCGATCGCCGCAATTAAAGAAAGCCCATGCGCAGCAACGAAGACCCAGTGCAGCCAAAAACAATAAAATAAATTAAAAATAAATATATAAATAAATAAAACCAACCTTAACAAAACAAAACAGGTGTCCAAGCCCCACACCCTCTCCAGGATAGTTACCCACGCTCCCCACTGGCTATTACATCACCTCCTGTGCCCTGGGCTCTGATTCTACTCACAGAGGCAAAGCTGCCCTAGCTGACAACAGAGCCTGAGGCAGCTAAAAGCCCCAGATCTGTTTCCTGGGACCTCCCCCTGCCAGACTACTGCTTCCCCTGCCGGTGCAACAGACCTGCCCTGCCTACTGGGTGGAGTGGACGGCAGTGCGTCCCCCCAAATTTGTGTCCACCTGCAACCTCAGAATATGACCTGATTTGGAAATAGGGGCTTTTTCAGATCTAGTTAAGGATCTTGAGAGGAGATCATCCTGGATTTAGGATGAACCCAAAATCCAATGAAGGGTGTCCATATAAGAAGAGGAGAGGACATAGGAGGAGGACACGCAGAGGGGACGACCATGTGAACACAGAGAGATTGGAGAGACGCAGCCACAAGTCAAGGAACACCTGGGGCCACCAGGAGCTGGGAGAAGCCAGCAGGGATCCTCCCCTAGAATCTTCAGAGGGAGCACAGCCCTGCCGACATCTTGATTTCAGACTTTTGACCTCCAGAACGGAGAGACAATCCATCTCTGTGGTTCTAAGCCACCCAGCCTGAGGTCTATTGTCACAGCAGCTCTGGGACGCTGGTTCACTGGTTTGCAGCATCAGGAAACAGGATGTAGCCCGAGCTGACCACATGGGCATCACCCAGTGTGCCCCTGTGCTGGGAGCCTTCAGGAGACAAGGCAATGGCGTCCTGGCCAGGAGGGTGACACCGGAGCTCAGCAGGACAGAGCACGCCTGTCACCAGGCTCTCACCAGGGCTGCAGCCCAATTAGGTAAGGTCACTTGAGGAGCCCATGCAAGGCTGTGAGAAACCATTCTCTGTCTGCTATGAAGTGGCTGCTGTATGTGCGGCCACACGGCCTTTCTGCTTTCCCCACGCTGGTGTCTAGACAGCTTGTTCCATGCCCCAACACCCGGTCAGGCCAGCCCAGCCCAGCCCTGTCTGAGTTCTCAGGGGCGCAGCCCCAAGCCAGCACCAGAAGCACAGGCCTAACCCAAGCATTGCTGTTTCTTCCCTTTTTAAAAAATTTTGACCATGTCATGTGGCATGTGAGATCTTATTTCCCCGATCAAACCCGTGACCTTTGCACTGGGAGTCCTGAGTCTTAAGCACTGGACCACCAGGGAAGTCCCAGCCACTGCAGTTTCTCTGGTGAGAGATGCTTGACCTCCACCCTGACCTTTGGCTCCGTGTCCCCTACCTGTCTCCATTTTTGGAGAACCTCTCATTGGGGGATGGGGAGCTGGCCGAGGCTTCTGGAAGCTCTGGGACTGAGATTGGGGTTACCCTGGTCTCCTGTTGGGTAAGGGAGCTCAGACAGCTGAGCATCAGCAAACCCCTGTGCGGGGGAGGGGCTCTCCCTCTCCCAGCTCTGTGGATGCTTGCCAGGGGGCAAGGTTAGGGCCATCACAGCACTGATGAAGTTGGCGCTCAAAGGGCTTTGCCATGGCCAAGAGCAGCATCTCTGCAACTGAAGTCCAGGGATGAGCTGCTTTAGAAATATCTCGTGAGCTTGTTCAAAATCAAGATTCCTGGGACTTTCTTGGTGGCCCAGGGGCTGAGAATCCACCTTCCAATGCAGGGGACTCAGGTTCAATCCCTGTTCAGGGAACTAAGACCCACATGCTGAAGAGCAACTAAGCCTGCCCACCACAACTAGAGAGTATGTGCGCTGAAATGAACAACCTGCCTGCTGCAACTAATAAGGGCCCCCTGGGGCCCCCCTAGAAGGCGCTTGCTGCTGTCAACTGCCTGCAGAGACAGGTCTCATGGAGCACCCAGGCCAGGCGGCTCCGAGGAATGTGGCACTGGCCAGGCCCAGGCAGGAGCCCTCCCACTGGCTGCCGTACTTGAGTCCTCGCAGACTGCCAGGTGGTTAGAGGGAGCACAGCTGTCCATGGCATGGAGGCTCTTCTCCCAGGAGTACCGGGAAGTATCTCCTCCTCAGGCTGCACACGAGGCAGCCCTGCCTGCTAAATGACCGCCTGGGGACTTCCCTGGGGTGCAGTGGTTAAGACTCCATGCTTCCAATGTAGGGGGTGTGGGTTCGATCCTTGGTCAGGGAACTAGGATCCCACATGCTGGGCAGCACTGCCAAAAAGTAAACATTTTTTTTTTAAAGACAACAACAACAAACAGGACCAACTGGTTCTTCAGCCAGGACCAGTAGGGGGTATACCTCTAAGGGCTCAGCATTGAAAAGGCTCTGCATGCACCGGCCCAGCCAGCATTGGCTGTGGGGCAAGAAGCAGCCCAAGAATGTGATGGCTCGTGCCCGTGCTTTGCAGAAGGAACATCACCTTGTCACCAGCGAGGTCTCGCCACAGCTGCAAAGGGAGGGGGGCAGGTAGAAGGGAGCAGGGGCCAGTGCGGAGAGGAAGGGGAACTCTTCCCTGGCCCTGGAGCTGCCCAGCCCAGCCCAGCTTGGCTCTGGGGTACTCAAGAGAACCTCTCTGGGTCTCTGTGCCAACTTCCCCAACTTCTGGGCCTGACCTGGAATCCCCAGTGCGTAGGCTGCTACCCGGGAGGGCAGAGGGCTACAAACAGCTTCAAGCCGCCCTCTTACCCCAGGGGGAAGCGGCCAGGAGGTGATTCAAGCATAGATTCTGCTCTCTGTTCTCTTTCTGGGTCTGGGGAGGCCCCTCCTTGGCACTGTGGCCACATCCGGCTCCAGCAATGAGACACACTCCCTGTGCCTTGGTTTCTCCACCAGGGACACTGCTGGGGCCCTGTGCCCTCAGCTGGCTGGCGAGGCCCAGGCCTTCCTCTTCTAAGCCGCAGGCAGCTGAGTGACCACACCTCTGATGGAAGCTCCCGCTGGCCATGGCACAGCACTGGCTCTCCAAACATTTGGGAACATGTAAAGCAGCAGCTGACCTGGTCCCGATCCTCGGATGACCTTTGGTACAGAGTGTCTATTTGAAACTAATCCTTTTCTTGAGTTCTGCCCTGGAGGAGAGCCCTATAACGCAATCACTGGCATCATCTTGCTCCTTCTCTCGGCCCGTTCTCACCCAGCGCCCCTGGCACGAGGATCGCCCTTGTTCTGCACAGAACACAACTCAGGCTGGCGGCACTGAGTGACTTCCGCCAGGCCTCACAACCGGGACTCAATGCTGGGTCCATGTGGCTAACGACTTCTGCTCCTCCTGTCTCCCCAGGGCAGCCCCCACCTCCCAGTCTCCCCATCCAGGAACCTGGAGTACCAAGGTAGGACTTTAGCCATGCAGTTCGCAGGGGCCCAGTGGGCAAAGGAAACCAGGCAGCTGGCTTGCGTTCTGAATTCCCCGTTCCTGGTTCCTTGTCTGCGCAGCCTGCTGTGGCCCTGACAAAGCCCAGTCACAGCCGCAGGCAGTGATAATGGTGTGTCCACGCCTCGAAAGCTGTGAAGTGCCTGACAAGGGCACGGGGCGACAGGCGGAGTGAGGTGCTGGCCAGGAGTGTGAGGCTCTGCATATACCCTCCCTGGTCCTTCCCGCCTCCCAAGGGCACCGTCCTTAACCCTGTTGTACAGACCAGGAAACTGAGCTCAGAGAGGCCTGGGGGATCTCCCAGGTCTCACGCCTAGGCTGATGGCAGAGAGTGGACAGGACAGGGGCTCGGTCTCGCTTCCACCTCCGCATTTCCCCAGTGGGCAGTGGGCACCTGATGGTGTGAGATGGCCCAGAATGAGCCCCACACTCCCTCTCTGTGCTGCCTTCTGTCCTCCCTGCGACTCCCGGAGAGGTGAGGAGGACCTGATGAGAAATGATCCTCTTGCAGCAAGGTGGGGAACCTGGAACAGAACTCGCTGGGGGTGCTGGCTCGGGTACCACCACGCTCACCTTGGAGGTTGGGGTGGCCCACGGGCAGCAGAGCCGGAACTCCCAGCGAGCATGCCAAGATTTACTGAAAGGGGTTCTCTGGAGCCAGGGGTTCAGTGGAAGGCCACAAGGCTGACAGCACGGGAAGGGAGGCTGCAGCTTGGACCCAAACGAAACCAGCATCCCATCAAGAAACCATCAACTTCATCCAGGCCTGGGGCAAGCAGACTCAGGCCCCGGGGAAGGCCTCGCCCAGCCCCAACCTCAGAGGCCCTCCAGTCCAAGGAGAGCCCTATCTTGAGAGAGTCTGGCCTGGCCACAACCTGAAAGCTCCCTGACCATAGCTCCCTCTCGCCCGCAGGCTGGCCAGCCATTGGCTCTGTTCATGTGGCTTCTTAAGGTACAAACCCTCCTCTGTTATGTCACTATTCTGTCCAGTTTTAGAGAAAAGCTCTCAAACGCTGTTTTTTTTTTTTTTTTTTTCATTTCTAACTTACCAAAAAGTTGCAAAAATAACATAAGAACTCTTAGATTCTCTCTACCCAGAATCACTGTTTAAATCATCTGCTTTACCACTGGCGCACTCTCTCTCTGCGTATCTATATGCATATATCTACATACTCCAAATGCTTACAGTCTTTTCTGAGCCATCAGATAGTACAATACCAGGATATCTAAATGCATGATAACAACCCTCTGATGCCAATTCTTGAGATTCACTGCCACACACCCTCACATTCCTCTCCTCCTGGCTGAGGTACATAAAGTGGGTGGTGCTCTCTCCAGGTTACAGATGAGGAAACTGAGGCACAGTGTCCTGGGGTACATGGCCCTCCTTCTACACCAAGCCACCCACACCTAAGGTCTCATAAAACACACACACCCACTCTGCAGACTTCTGGATGATAAGACGATGTCTTAACTCTTTTTCTTTTTTCCCAAAGAACATTTCATGTGCTCTCATTTATTTATATTTGGCCTGGCACACAGGATCTTCGTTCCCTGACCAAGAATCAAACCCACGGCCCCCTGCAGTGGAAGCATGGAGTCTTAACCACTGGACCACCAGGAAAGTCCCTACCTTAAGTTTTACAAGAATGTGAGCCAGGCTGCCCCCACAGCACAATAGAGAGCAGATCAGCACCCGGAGAATCAAGATTCTCTACAGAGCAGAGGGGGGGAGTGATGGGCGGTGGGTGAGTAAGGGGCTCCCCACTCCACCCTGCACCACCTCCTCCTTCAGGGCCTGCCCTCTGCTTCTTTCTTTTTCTCTCCTTAGACAGCTGGGATGGAGGGCCTCCTCCCTGGGGGAGCAAGGACTGGATCTTCCCTTCATCCTAAAGCCCAGAGGCAGGGGACCCCATGCAGAGCAGGCTGCGTGTGTAACTGATGAGTGAATGAATGAGTCCGAGAGCTGAGTTCTGGCTCTGCCATAGGGTGGGCTACTCAACTGCTCTGATGCTCAGTTTATGCTTCTGCTCAGTCGCTCAGTCCTGTCTGACTCTTTGCGACCCTATAGACTATAGCTTGCCAGGCTCCACTGTCCATGGGATTTCTCAGGCAAGAATACTGCAGCAGCTTGCCATTTCCTACTCTAGGGGATCTTCCTGGCCTCAGTTTTCTCACCTGTAAAATGGGACAACACCAACCACTTCTACAGTGTGGTTGCAAATTTTTATATTAGATGAGATTTGTGAAGGCGCCTGTGAGGTGGGTGTTAAGATCCCAGCTCAGAGTCTGCTGAACCAGACAATGGGGAGAGACGGAAAGCAGAGCTGAGGATGCCTAAGTACGAACAACGTGGGGAGGCACACACACACTTGCATGCACGCGTGCACGCACGGCCTCCGGCTCAGCACCTCTTAAGCTCAGCACTCTCTCTCTTTGACAGCCCCTCTTCCTTTCAGCTTGAGACCCTCAGCAGCCCAATCTGAAAAGCTGGCACCTGGGGCTTCCACTGAAGACACAAGTATACTAATGTCTATAACACACCTAACAACATAGCAAAGCCTGGGGTGACGTGGAAAAGAGGAATGGTAAGAGAGGAGGGCAGAGCTTTCCAGAAGTGGACACAAATGGTCTGTCTCACTCACATAAGACTCGGAGCTAAAAAGCAATGCACAAAAAGGACAGCTGTGTGATCTTATCAATACTGGTGAACTGTTTATGGGAGATCATGTTATCAAGGGCAGAATGCCAGCTGGTACATGCATCCCTGATGGAAGCAGGGAAAACGGTGTGTGTGTGTGTGTGTGAGTGTGCATGTGTATGACTGCGTGTGTGTGTGTGTGTGTGTGTGTGTGTTCAGGCACATTGCAAAGCAGACCGGGAGAGTTGAATGTTCACGAGCTTCTGTTCTCCTGCACAATTTCTTAAGCCATTTGTGTAAAAAGATGAATTGCCACCACTAAGATTTTCTTAGTCTCAGCCTCTCAGGTGGTCGTGGTCCCAAGTCCTAGAACCCTGGATGTTGAGCCAGGACCACCTGTCCTGCCCGGACACAGCCTGGGTAGGGGGGACGCCAGCGCACAGGGCAAGGCAAACCAAACTTTCCCCGCAGAGATCTTCCTGTGGGCTTCCTGAGGTCTGTCCGAACCACCAGGCTTCCCACCAAGCCCTCCCCTGCATCCCAGGGCTCCCGTCGAATTAAAGAAGAGAGAGAGCCACTCACCGCCTGAAAGCCAGCCAACACGGCCACTATTCCACTTTTCCTGGAGTGAGCTTTCCACACTTGGGGAGGCTGGAGCCACCGGCAGCCAAAAGGCTCCCACCTCTCCGACCTGCTCTCACACCCTCTCCGGCTCTTTACGAGGCTTTCAAGTAAGGCACCGGTTTGTGAGGTTGCTCGGAGAGAGGAGGCTGGCTCCTTGTGCTGGAGGACAGGAGAGGGAGGGGGGGAGGCTGGCACAGAGCACTCAGGATTCACTCTGGATGAAAGCCGGCGGGTTGGCGGAGCCGTGCTTCCCTCCCGCCCCACACCACCCCCCCCCATCCCCGCCCCGCAAGCCAGCCCTGCTCTGCCATCCTTCCGACTTGCTGGCGTGCTGATTAAACACAAACGTGGATCGCCCAAGCATTGCCCCCCAACCCTGGACGCCCGTGAAAGACACCCCTCCTTGAGGGGAGGCCAAGTAACCCCAGCGGCCGCAACCTCCCGTGGGTTCTGGGACCTGAGCTGAGAACGGGGTGCCGCCACTCACGGGGCTGACCTTTCCCGTGTCACATCAGATTTTCCGTTCTCCAGCAAACCCAACCCAACCCAACCAGCACACGGCCTCCCCACCCCATCTCACGACTCGTAAAGCCATCAGAATTTACAGCAAACCGACCAGAATCCAGACGTGGCTAATGTCATTAAGAAGCCTGCACAGCGCCCAGATGCCGGCAGGGGCTCGGTGACAGACAGACGCCAGCCTCGCAGCAAAGGGAAAGCAAGACACAGCACAGACGCCGCAGGCACAAAAGCCTTCCTCTCATCCTGCCCCACAGGAACCGATCTGATTATCAAAGGGAAACACGGAGGACTCAGAGGTTAAGGCGGCTTTAGCGAAACGGGGCTTCGGGAGCAAACACAGTTTAAAGAGACCCGACCACAGACCCAGCCTGGGGTGGGGGGTGGGGGAGCCCTGCCTTGGGCTGTCTGTTTTTGAACGCAGTCCACCAGAGATAATGCACATAATCCAAGCACATAATCCAAGGAACCGCCTGACTCTGAACACATACCTGAGTGTCTAGGCGCCCTGCCACCTCAGCCCCCAAGGTGGGGACCACGATCACGGCTGACTATTATTTCCTCTGATACCTGCACCAAACTTTCAAGCCTCCCTCTGAGTCACTGGCATTCACTTTCTATTTAAAGATCATACAGGGCTTCCTCTTAAGCACCATTCAAACCCGTGGCTTCTAAGAACTGAGTGTTAAATCTGTTTTCTTCGGGCCTCACTTTCCATCAACAGAGATGTTCTCCTTGACAGCGAGGGGTTGTTTTTTTCCATCATCCACTGCCAGGAGGCAGAGGTAACCAGAGGGGCACGGATCCCAAGACCACCCCTGGGACGGGCGGCGGATGGAGTAATCTCCCCGATTCCTTTCTGGAGAGCTATGAGAAGCTGTCCTGAATGCCATGGCTGGAAACAGGGTAGACACAACGGAAAACCTCAACCCGCTGGGCAGCGGTCTTAGGATTCTGTCTGAGCCACACTCTACTGAGGGGCTGTCCCAGACACACAGTGGTACCGCCCGGGACAGCCAGACAGCTAGGACCCTCCCTCTGCCCGGATCAGCCTGACTACACCATCTTCTGGGAAATGCTTGGTTACGGGGACGTAACATTTCCCCCACCAAACTCCGTTTCCAGGTGAGAAAGGATTAGCTAGAGAAATCTGTACCAAGCCATCACCACTTGGGAGCCCTGTCCCATCTGGGGTGCACGTGCGTGCCCCCAAATTCCCTCTCCCTCCTCGTGTGGTCAGACCACAGTCCAGGAAAGCAGACTGTTCACGCTGTGTGGTGATGAGGCTGAAAAACGGAAGAGCAAGAGACAGCCACAGACCCAAGCACCGGGAGTGGGAGGGGGCCGCCTAGAGCCACCCTGGAGGAAAGACCCCACATGCGCCCAAGCTCTGCTGTGTGCCCTCCAGCTCCGAGTCGGGCCACGCCTCTCCCTCCCTCTCCCCCTCCACCCCAGCGACTCCAGGGAAAACAAGCAGCCCACGTGACCAGGACAGAGCCTGCCTTGCTAATAAACCCATCCCAAGGCTCTGACAGTTTTAGAACATTACCTTTCAGGAAGAAAATGTAAGGACCGGGAAGAGGGGAGACAAAGTGTCAGAGCTGGAAGCCACATGCCATAGGAGCTGGCCGGGGGCTGGTCCCACGGTCTCCCATGTCTGCGGAGGATCCCTGAGCTCCCCATGCTGACGGCCTCAGGGAGCCACCCCCGGCACACAGCCCTGCCGGCAACCCATGCCTGGAGACGGCAGGGCGCCTCAGGGACCAGGGACGGATGGAGGGATGGACCGATGGATGGAAGCGCCGTGAGCCTGGCGGGGACGGAGGAGGAAGGGAGGCCAAGAGGAAGGGGTGGGGAGAGAGGAGAGAGAGGGAGGGAAGAGGAAGAATTGATTCTCTCTCCTCCACTGGGACCACTGAGCTAAGTTGCCATGGAGAAAGGGGAGCCGCTGGCAGAGCCCGAGGCGGGCGGAGGAACCTTATGCCGGAGGGAAGGCGTCAGCTTGGAGCCAATCCCCACACTTCTGGTGCGGCCTCCCCCGAACCAGGCCTTCTGGGCTGAGGCGGCCAGGCTGGGAAGGGAACTGGCCCGACTCAGTAGGGCAGACAGCAGCTCTCTGCCCGCTGGGAGGAGACAGGGGTGAGTGGACAGAAAGCTCAGGGCTTCCTTGCCTGCTTCACTGCGCTCCATCACCCCGAGATGAGCTGCGCCCCTCATCTCATGCCCGGCCACCTGCCTGGCTAAACTCCCTGGGGACTGAGGGGCCTAGAGCCCCTCCCGACGCCCTGGGTACCACCTGGGGCCCTGGTGTTGGAGGAGGCATTTCTGACCTCCACCTGTCTCCTTGTCTCTAAAAATCAGCATTGCCAGACCTTAAGGTGCATTTCTCCATGAGTTTCAGCCATATTTTCCAACCTCAGGTGGGATGAGGGGACATTCAACTAAGGGAGGACCTCGACACCCAGAGCCTCTTTTGCAGGAAGTGCAGGAAAGATGAAGGCACTCTGGGGTGCCGGGTGGATGACCCTCCCATGTAGACAGCCCTCCCAGGTGGACGACCTTCCAGGGTGGATGACCCTCCAGGTGGACAATCCTCCTGGGTGGATGCCTCTCCGGGGTGGACAATCCTCCTGGGGGGATGCCTCTCCGGGGTGGACAATCCTCCTGGGTGGATGCCTCTCCAGGGTGGACAATCCTCCTGGGTGGATGCCTCTCCGGCGTGGACAGCCCTCGCAGGCTCTGCCTCCCTGCCTCTCCTGCGCTGGGCTGCTGCCACTGGCCCCTGCCGGCCCCGCTGCTAGTCCAGTCCACGACCCCAGCCCCAGCTCTGGCCTTTGCTGCTGGCCCCACACTCACACCACACTGGAGAAATGGGGACAGAGAGAGCACCGGGAGGCCTGGGCTGGGGTCTCAGCCTCCCTCTTGGAGGTGACATGACAGGGGCACATCCAGGCCCATCTCTGGGCCTCCACTCCTCACCACAAGCGGACACAACCCCACCATCCTCCCAATTGGAACTCCAGGGCAGTTCGATACCAAGACAGCAGGGGCCGGGGAAGGTGCGTAGATACCAGCTTAGGAACGTTGTGCCCTTGGGGGGAACGGAAGCATGCCGGGCACAGCCCCCACACATCCCACCTCCCCTTGCTGCCCACGGCCAGGACTGAGGCCCTGGAGAGACTGAAGGCACCGGCAGAGGCCTTGCACCCCCTGACGCACACAGGCCCGAGGGTGGCCCTGGCTGGGTTCCGGTCTCTGAAGGCCGCGATCTGGGAAACCTTTGCTCTCCACCATTTTCTTCTAGTCTCCCCCTCATGCTTTATTATGAAAACGTTCACACACACAGCAAAGTTGAACACATTTCCTATTGAACACTACATACGTGCACCATTGAGATTCTACCATTTCCTCTCTCTTGTGTTTAATGTGGCAAAACACCCATAAAATTTACCATTTTTTAAAAGACTTTTTTAAAATGTGGACCATTTTTTAAAGCCTTTATTGAATTTGTTATAATATCACTTCTGTTTTGTGGTTTTGGGGTTTTTTGGCTGAGAGGCATGCAAGACCTTAGCAACCCCTCCACTGGAAGGAGAAGTCCTAGCTGCTCGTGGTGGTGGTGGCTTACTTGCTAAACTGTTCTGACTCTTTGAGACCCCATGGACTGTAGCCCACTGGGTTCCTCTGTCCATGGGATTCTCCAGGCAAGAATACTGGAGTGGGTTGACATTTCCTTCTTCCCGACCCAGGGACTGAACCCTCATCTTCCGCATTGCAGGCTGGTTCTTTACCGCTGAGTCACCAGAAAAGCCCCGTCGCCCCTGAACCACCAGGGAAGTCCCATTCTTACTGTTTCAAAGCCCACAGGTCAGAGGCATGGACTGCCACAATCCCCTCTCATTCCAGAACATTTTGACCACCCACAGTCTCATCATGATAGGCACTGACTCCCCGCCTGCCCACCCCCCCCCAAGCCCCGCCCAGCTCCCAGCAACCACCAGTCTGCTCCCGGTTTCTGTGAGTTCACCTGCTCTGGACACTTCAGATCAATGGGCTCGTACACGCCATGGCCCTTCATGTGGCCTCTTTCACTCTGCATCGGGATCGGGTTCTCGAGGTTCGTCCACTTGGTAGCGTGTGTCAGTGTTTCACTCCTCTTTACGGCTGAATCACAGTATCGGAGTCATTGGATATGTGCGTTGCTTCCAGCCATTGGCTATGGTTCTCTCACTTTTAGAATGAGTTTTTCAGAACCCAGTGATGTTTCCTGAAGCCTCTTCTATGGGATTTGGTCTCAAAAGGAGGCCCCAAATGGAAATGTCAATCCTTGCTCAGCCTTTTCATTAAAGCATTGCTCCCCACTGGGTAATGGAGCCTGAGTCAGGGAGCTCCACCAGGCCCTGAGGCAGGGGTGCCAGACACGTGTGTGGCCAGCTAGTGGATTTGGGTCACCTCTGTCCCAGGAAGCGGCCCTCTGGGCAACAGGACCCATGTGCACACCATGCCCACATCTACCCAATGCCCCCAGGTTCGAGTGCTCTCTTACACTCACTGGCTGCCTGACTAGTGAGTCATTTTCCTTTCTCTGAGCCTCAGCCTCTCCATCTGTAAAATGGGGGCAAATAGTCTCCACCTTGAGGGGGTACTCTGGAGATGAGACTGGTGTTGTTTCATGGAACTTTCTGGGATGACGGACGTGTTCTATGCCTGAGCTACCGCTAGCCCAGGGGCTACTGAGCCCCTGGAAGGTGAACAGTGTGACTGGACAATGGAATTTTTAATTATATTTTACTTTAATTTAAACTTGAAATGAAGGGACTTCCCTGGGGGTTTAGTGGCTAAGATGCTGAGATCCCAATGCAGGCAGCCTGGGTTCAATCCCTGGTCCAGGAAATAGATCCCACATGCCACAATGAAAGATCTGGTGCAGCCAAATAAATAATGCTTTTAAAAATTAAATTTAAATTAAGAAGTCACATGGGGCTACTGATGATTGCTCTGGACAGAGCAGCTCTAAGGTCTTAACAGGCTGGGAACACAGGCCCTGCACACAGCTCCTGTCTTTTCCTCTATCCCTTCCCCTCCCTACTTACCCCACGGTGTCTGGGCAGTGGAGCGAACCTCTGTTTGCAGCCTGGCCCCCCACGCTCCCTCTAAAAGGACAGAAGGTGGGCAGTCGGGCTCTCAGGGAACACAACAGGCGTCAGCTGGGGAGTGGGCACAGCGGACTCCATGATGATGTAGGGCCCTGAACCGCTGACCTCTCCTCCTGCCCCCCCGGCCCCACACCCCTATTCTAGAACCCCATCTCCTGCCGTTTCCCCCAGCAACTCCTGAGGTCATCCCTGGAATGTCCAGGGAGGAGTTGGAGGATTGAAACAGACCCTCTCAGCACTCCTAAAGTAGCAGCAGGGATCCCTGTGGGGATGGACAGGGGGTCCGTGATCTCTGCCTGGGCTATCTTGGCTTTTCAGGGACACCTTCCCACGTTCTCACAGGCTTGTGCTCTGGCACCAGGGCTGGACTAGAGTCCAGATCAGATTTCAGTTCGACCTTCTCACTCTGCAGATGCTGAAACCCAGACGCGCGGCTGCAGGAACACAAGGCAAGGTGGGGGTATAGGGAGGGGGGCATTGGGGCTGAAGTCCAGGCCCCCGACTCCCCCCAATCTGGCCTTCATGGGCCTCCTGAGAGGCAGGAGACTCTGAGATGGGCCAGGGTAGGAGGGGACCCCCAGCACTCCACCCCACACCAGGGCAGATCAAGGGCCCAGGGGACAGCTGTGTGGCTTCAAAGCCAGAACAATGGGAACCAAAGCCTGGCCAAGCCACCATCCCACTCCTGTTTCCCCCGCACCAACCCCACCAGCCCCTATCTGCCCAAGTTGGGGAGAAGTGATGTCTGGGGGGTGGCAGTGGGGACTCCAGTAAAATTTAAACATAACCATAAATAACCATAACTCCACGTGTGCTGTGAGCCCACCAACAGGTACGGGTCACCTAGAGACTGCTGCCGAGGACTGGGGGCCCTGGGCGGCTCCCCCTTCACCCTGAAAAACCTCCTCTTAGGCTCCCACATGCCCCCTGCTTCTCTTAACAGGACTGCCAGAGGGATCTCCTACAAACCTGTGCCCCAAAGTGACCTGGCCTCACCCCACTCACAGTGAACATCTGGAGGCCCTGCTCTACCCGCCTCAGAGAATCTGTCCCTCGGACCATCTGCCCAGAGCCCCTCCCCCTGCAGCCTCTGCTCTGGGCCCCTCCTCACTGAGGCTTTCCTTGACCACCCTTCTTTCTTTCTTTGCCATGCCGAGCCTCATGTGGGATCTTAGTTCCCCGACCAGGGATTGAACCCACACCCCTTGCACTGGATTGTGGAGTCTTAACTGCTAGACTGCCAGGGAAGTCCTTCCACTTTATTTCAAACTTCACTCCAATGCCAGCACTCCCTTGACTTTCCCCTTTACTTCATAGCTTTGATACTTATCTAAAATACTATGTACTTTCCTTTCTTCTTCTGTTATTTTAAAAATTGTAGTAAAATACACACAACATCAAGCTTACCGTCTCAATCATTTTCAAATGTACAGTTCCGTGGCATTAAGTACCTTCATACTGTGGTGCGACCATCAACCCCATCCATCTCCAGAACTTCTTCATCTTGTAAAACTGAAACTCTGTCCCCACTGAACACCAACTCCTGGTTCCCGGCCCCCCGGAGCCCCGGCACCCACCATTCTACTTTGATTGCTTTAGGCACGCCACAGCAGTGGAGTCATACAGTCGCTATCCTTTTGTATCTGGCTTATTTTACTCCGCTTCCCTGGTGGCTCAGATGGTAAAGTGTCTGCCTGCAATGTGGGACACCCAGATTCAATCCCTGGGTCAGGAAGATCCTCTGGAGAAGGAAATGGCAACCCACTCCAGTACTCTTGCCTGGAAAATTACATGGACGGAGGAGCCTGGTAGGCTACAGCCCATGGGGTCGCAAAGAGTCGGACACGGCTGACCAACTTCCCTTTCTTTCTTTCCTTTATTTTACTCAGAGTAACACGTTTTGGGTTCATCCATGATGTGACACGTTCTTTTTTTAAAAAAACTGTCTTTCCCACTGGAATGTGGCACGAGTAGTAAAGAACCCATTTGCCAATGCAGGAGATGCAAGAGATGGGGGTTCAATCCCTGGGGTGGGAAGATCCCTTGGAGGAGGGCTTGGCCAACCACTCCAGTATTCCTGCCTGGAGAATCCCCATGGACAGAAGAGCCCGGTGGGCTACAGTCCTTGGTGTCGCAAAGAGCTGGACATGACTGAAAGGACTTGATAGATATGCCCACTAGAGTAGAGGCTCCAGGGACAAAGATTTGGATTGGGTTGTACTCACTGCTATCTCCCCACGGCACCCAGCAGGCAGTGAACACATTTTTGGGATGAATGAATGAGCGCCTGAGTGAATGAATGAAGACTCTGTAGTACCCTACACTACAGGGCTGGGTCTGCCCCTCCCCACATCGTGAACCAACTCCCTTGATGATAGCCCCGCCCCATGGCTCTAGACCCCTGCCCTGGAGTCCCAGGGCCACTGTTCCAAGGGGTGACCACACTCAGCATGCACAAAACTGCCTATTTGATGGCGGGCTTTCCCCCTAGCCGTGGTGCACCTATGGGAGGATTATGACAGGGACAGACAGATGCCCAGCTGTGGATGTGGCGATGTGTCCTGGAGCCTCACACTGGCCTTGAGGGTAGGGAGGAGGGACAGAGTGAGTGAGGGCCTGGAATACACAGCGGGGAGGCTGCACACATGGGCTTCGGGTGACCTGGAGTTCGCTGTGGACCCAGCCCCTGCTCGGAGCATGGTTCACACCTCAGTGGTCCCTTGTCTTCCACCTTCTCCACATCCTGCCTGGCTTCTTACAGCCTCCTCTCTGAGAACTCATTTTACTCCTGTTTCGGGGCCAGACAAGCTCACACAATCAAATTCATGTATAAGGAGGACCTCTCTGCACGTGCAGCGAGCCTGAAGGGTCACCAGCACTCCAGCCACGCCGGCTGGCTCCGAGGGATGTGGGGACCTTAGCCCTTGCCAGGCTTGGGTGGGAGATGTCCACCTCTTGGGCAGTGGCCAGGGGCCCATGGCAAGGCTCAGCACCCAGCCAGACCTCAACCCATGGGGGTGGAAGACAGTCACCCCAAAAGAGCCCCGATCACTCCAGAGAGCCCCTCCCTGCACCAGGAAAACAGACTGAGAAAACAGTGGGAAAACAGCTGTACCTTTAAATTATTTGGCTCACGGATATGAAAAACATTTGCCTGTTGAAGCTGTTTGCATGTTTGGTTATTTTTAGGGTCAACCGAAGTTGCCTCCCTTGGAACCAAATGAAGCCCAGGAGGCACGTAGTCTTCTTTCCCAGATGGGGGTCCCAGACCTGCATCCCTGGGAACTGGGGCTTGAGTGTGAGAGCCCTGGGGGTCGAAGACAGCAGGAGCCCCCCACCACCACCCAAGCACACACACCGGGGGAGCCAGGGCAAGTCTGCCGGGACCTTTAAGGAGATGTTCGCCGCTGACAGCGTGGCCGCCCACCTGGGTCCAGAAAGAGACCCCTTCTCCTGCCGGGAGCAGGCTTTGAAGAGAAGGAAGCTGGAGGCCCTATCTCCCACCAGGCCTGGCTAATGGGAATATTTTGCTGACATATTTCTAGAACAAACGGCAATTAGAGCAGATTTGCTCTTCCACTCCCCCTCCCCAAAACAGGAATAAATCAGCTCGACCAATTTCCCAGCTAATGATTTCCTCCATTAAATTAAAAAGAAGAAGAAGAAAATGTTTTTTTTTTTAAATAGATTACCAGCCCTGTGCTTTTGGAGACCATGTGACCTGTCAGCTCCTCTTAAGCCCTGATACATCAAAGTCCCTTCATTAATTTTTAATAAATAAAACAGTCATAGTCTAAAAGGCACTCCTCCTCCACCTGCTCCCAGTCGGCCTGGCACACAAGGGTCAGCTCCCAGGTCGGCCATGGGAAGCCAGCTCATTCGGGCCAAGGACAATCTGAGAATCAGTGCGTGAGGTCCATTTCACAGATGGGAAAAATGAGCTCAGATGAGCAGCACCTAAACACGAGGCCCACAGAGGACTAAATGTGGGTTGAGGGTCTTGATTTCAAGATGTGCCCATTTGTTGTTGTTCAGTCCCTAAATTGTGTTCGACTCTTTGCTACCCCATGGACTGCAGCACGCCAGGCTCCTCTGTCCTCCACTATCTCCCAGAGTTTGCTCAAACTCATGTTAATTGAGTTGATGATGCTATCTAACTATCTCATCCTCTGCTGCACCCCTTCTCCCTTTGCCTTCAATCTTTCCCAGCATTGGGGTTTTATCCAGTGAGTCAGCTCTTCACATCAAGTGGCCAAAGTATTGGAGCTTCAGTTTCAGCAACAGTCATTCCTAGTGAATATTCAGGGTTGATTTCCTTTAGGACTGACTGGTTTGATCTCCTTGCAGTCCAAGGGACTCTCAAGAGTATTCTCCAGCACCACAGTTCAAAAGTATTAATTCTTCGGGGCTTAGCCTTCTTTATAGTCAAATTCTCACATCCACACATGACTACTAGAGAAATGCAAACAGGGGAAGCCAGGAGCTAAGGAGCCCCAGCCTTCAGGTGTAAGGATGGCATGGGTCACTTGACCCGGGACCTGGGCCTCTTTTCCTCTTGTTGCTCTGCAGCTCCTGGGACACAGGCCCGCAAGCATCACATATATTTCTAAAAAGTTCACCTCCCTCCCCCAACAGCAGCGGTGAACCTTGGAAGCTCTGTGCTAAGGGAAAGAAGGCAGACACCACAGGACAAATACTGTATGATTCCACTCATACGAGGTGCTTAGAGTCAGCAGATCCTTAGAGACCGAAGGTGGAAAGGTGAGTATGGTGGTCGGGGCGGGGGAGGGGGGCGAGTTAAGTGTTTAATGGGGACAGAGTTTCTCTTTGGGGAAAGAAAAGAGCTCTGGAGATGGTGCTATTGATGGTGACCCAACAACTTGAGCGTAATTAATGCCGCTGAACTTAAAAATGGATAAAGTGGTCAATCTTATGTGTATTTTGTGCTTAGTCACTCAGTCATATCTGACTCTTTGCGACCCCATGGACTGTAGCCTGCCAGGCACCTCTGTCCATGGAATTCTCCAGGCAAGAATACTCCAAGTGGGCAGCCATTCCCTTCTCCAGGGGACCTTCCCAACCCAGGGATTGAACACAGGTCTCCCGCATTGCAGGCAGATTCTTTACTGTCTGAGCCACCAGAGAGAGTGGACTTGTTTTTTTCCTTTTTGTATCTTTTCATTGTGGTAAAACAAAAGCCCACTCTCCAAAATGCTATTTGAAGACACAGGAAGGGGGACTTCCATGGTGGCCCAGGGGCTATTCCGTACTCTGAATGCAGGGGGTCCACGTTCAATCCCTGGTCAATGAACTACTACATCCTGCATGCCACAACTAAGACCCGACACAGACAAATAAAAATTTTTTTAATAAATTAAAAAAAAAAATACAGGAGGGCCTAACAACTCCACAGTGACCAAGTCGGCACCCTCTGTGGCCTGCTGCTAGACAGACCTCAATTCCTGAAGTACAGCCGGGGAGCTCACAGGCCCCTCCAGTCATGTAGAAATGCCAGGGACCTTCAGAGAAAGGCTCCTTGTGTCAGCCAGCGTCACTGAGACAGGATTCTGTGTCCCTGATGGCCTATCAGAGGCCAGAATGTAGGCAGAGGCTAAGAAGAGCCAGGAGATACCCTCTCTGAAAGATGCCCCAGGGCCTTTGGACATGCTGTGCCCTCTGCCAGGAATGCATTTCCCCAGATATACATGACTTGATTCCTAAGCTTACATAGGTTTCTACAGAGAGGTCCTCTCTGGACCATCCTGTAGCCAGATGCAGGGAAGGTTGCAGGGACCAGGCAGGCTGGCCTTGAGCAAGAATGGGAACCCAACAGCCCTCAGCATCCATGGTGGGCTGGCACCAACACACTGTCACTGGCAGGAGAGAAACAGCTCATGGGAGGGCTGTCAGATCCTGGCCCCACCACTACCAGCCAGAGGGCTTGGCAAGTTCCTTCATCCCTCTAAGCCTCAGTTTTCTTTTTTTATAAAGGGGATGGGAACGTCCTTGGTGGTCTAGCAGTTAAGATTCCATGCTGCCAACGCAGGGGGCACAGGTTCAATCCCTGGTGGGGGGAACTAAGATTCCACGTGCTGCATGGTGCGGCCGAAAATTTAAAAAAAAAAAATAGGGATGGACTTAGAAAACAAATTTATGACTGCTGGGCGGGGTCAGGGAAGGGAGGAAGGATACTTAGAGAGTTTGGGATGGCTATATTTAAATACACTGCTATATTTAAAATGGATAGCCAGCAAGGACCTCCTGTACAGCACAGGTCCATGTGATGTGGCAGCCTGCATGGGATGGGGTTGGGGGAGAGTGGATACATGTATGTGTGGCTGAGTCCCTTTGCTGTCCACCTGAAACTATCACAACATTGTTCACTGGCCATACCTCAATATAAAATAAAAAGTTCAGGAAAAAAAATGGGGAAATGGAGATGAAAATAGACTTCTTTGAGGGCAATGTGAGATGATGTATGTGAGTGTTGGTATAGGCCTGGGACGTGGCCAAAGGTCAACAAATGGTAACGATTCCAATTATAAACTCCCAAACATGCAGGCACGTTCCTTCAAACAGGGCCCAGGGGGAATGATCCCAGAAAACTCAAATAACGACACACACGGCTAATCACTACCCAGGCTAGCCAGGGGTCAGTGACCTGGAAGGCAGAGGATGGCGCCTGTAGGCTTACTGTGCAGTGTATTCGATTTAACTGATTGAATCATTTTGTCCCCATTTTGCAGATGAGGTAACTGGAGCACAGACAGGTTAGTCACTTACTTGCTTCAGGTCTGGAGCCGAAGTCAAACCCTGGTCATGTGGCCCCAGGGCCTGCCTGAGCTGGTCCTCACTGATCCATAGTGCCTCTTTTTTTTATTTAACTTTTTTTTTTTTTCTTACAGTAGGTCCTTATTGGTTATCATTTAAAATATAGCAGTGTGCACATGTCAATCTCAAACTCCCTAACTTTCCCTCTCCCCAACCCTTCCACCCTGGTAACGACAGCTTTCTTCTCTAAATCTGTTTCTGTTTTGTAAATAAGTTCAATCATATCAACACTTTTTTAGATTCCGCATATAAGCCATATCATGTGGTATTCATCTTTCTCCTCCGACTTAGTTCACTTAGTATGATCATCTCTAGGTCCATCATAGTATATCTTGAGAGAAGTGTGAATGGAGAAAGGGAGGGAGGAAGGAGAGAAGGAAGCAAAGGAGGGGGAGTCCAAAAAAGCAAAGGCAGAGACCCAGACAGCTTCCGCAGCTCTGACATCCGGGCTACGTGAGTTTCCAGAAGTTGGAGGGAAAGATCTCAGAACAGGCCCCTTGGGGAAGCCCACAGCTCAGCGGGACCCGCCTGGTTCCTCTCAAAGGTCTCCAGGGCCAGGCCCAAGATCATCGTACTTCGTTCCGCTCAGCTCATCTGCACGGATCAGCACCCCCATGTGCAATTAACTCCCTCAGCACCTGGGCTGGGCAGGGAGAGGGAAGGAACAGCTCAGCACTCAGCTCCACCTTGTGATGCCTCCCCAGCAGCTCAGAGACCCAGGGGATCCCTGAAAGCCCTAACCTTCTCAGCGGCCAGACCCAGAGGGCCCTACACGCTGGCGGGTGGTTCTATGTGCCCGGCCGAAGGGCAAGAGGCTTCCAACTCATTCTTGAAGGTGATTCACTTCCCTTTATGCCAGGGGTCCCCAACCCCGGGGACAGAGACCAGTAAGGGTCCATGGCCTGTTAGGAACCAGGCCACACAGCAGGAGGTGAGTGGCGGGCTAAGCTTCATTTGTATTTATAGCCGCTCTAGTTACAGGAAAACAAGCTCAGGGCTCCCACTGATTCTGTATTGTGGTGAGTTGTATAATTATTTCATTATATATCACAGTGTAACACTAATAGAAATAAAGGACACAATAAATGTAATGCACTCGAATCATCCTGCAACCATTCCCCCCAACCCTGCCCTGGTCCATGGAAAAACTGTCTTCCACAAAACTGGTGCCTGGTGCCAAAAAGGTTAGGCACCACTGCCCTGTGATACCTTCCATCTTCATTAACAACTCTTAAGCTACTGCAATACAGAATTTCTAACTGGTCTCCCTGCTTCTACTCCACAGGGCAGCCAAAGTGAGCATTTTAAAATGTAAATGCAAATAGGAATATGTCATGCCTGTACCTCAACACCCTCCCCAGCTCCTCTCACACTTAGGACTTTTTCTTTGCTGTTCTGAGAGGCATGCAGGATCTTAGCTCCCCAACCAGGGATTGAACCCACACCCCCTGCAGTGGAAGTACAGAGCCTTCATCACTGGATGGCTAGGGAAGTCCCAAGTCCAAAGTCTTTATCATGACCTACAAGTCCTCCAAGATCACACCCCTGACTCTGCCACCTCCTACCACCTTCCTCTTACACTCCTCAGACTTGCCGAGCACACCTCTGCCTCAGGGCCTTTGCACCTACTGTTCCCTCTTTCTCAGATATTACAGGACTGGCTTTCCAAGTTTGTTTAGGTTTTAAAAGGGAGGTCCTCTCTGATCACGCTGTCTCAACCCCCCTACCACCTCCTCCTCTCTCTCTATTCTAATCCCTTGCTCATTTTCCATCCTGGCATTTAGTATGGCCTGTTTGTTAGGAAGGGATTTCATCTGGTTCACTGCTGGATTTCTAGTGCTTAGAACAATGCCTGGTACCTGAGTGGTGTCCCAAAACTCTGTTGGATTTATTTTTTGGCCACACTGCAAGGCTTTGGGGATCTTAGTTTCCTGACCAGGCCCCTGCAGTGAAAGCACCAAGTCCAAACACTGGACCGCCAGGGAATTTCCCTGTCTATGGTTTCAGACTTGAGGATGGTTGGTGGAAGTCGGGGAGTTTCTGGGGACAGCTGACGTCCCGTTGATCAATCTGTATGGTCAGTCTGTATAAAGTTATCAGCAGGACACCTAATGTCTATACGCTTTTCGTAGGGTTGTTACACTTCTATAAAAAGTTTTTAAAAAACTTTTTTAAAAAGCTCCATTGAATGAATGAATTATGGATAACTAAACAATGAAAGATGCACACCAAAGCTCTTTAAAAGCATGTATAAGCCATTATCTTGTAATAACAGATAATGGAGTACAGTCTACAAAAATACTGACTCACTATGAATCTAATATAATACTGTAAATCAACTATACTTCAATAAGAATAAATAAATCAATAAACAAAAGCACAGATAGATTCAACAAGACCCCAGCACCTACCGAGCAGATCAAACTAAGTGGAACACGGAGTTCTCTCACCATGAACCACATAAAGTCATCTTGCTTTTTATGGAGAATGAGAAGGGAAGGGACAGGTCCTTCAGGACATGGCAGCCACAAGCACTTAGTGAGGCACTGTTTAGGGGACATCTATGGTCCCTTTATGCAAATCTGGAGAAGTTCAAAGTTGTAAAACTCCAACCCCGCTAGGCACTAGAGATCAAGCTGTTGGTCCCAAATGCACTCTTGCAACTGGCCAGGGGACATCAGTCTGTCGGGGTGCCAACAACAACGACATCCCTGGCAGAGGCTGTAAGTGCCTCTTCCCACCAGCTAGATGGGCACCGTCAGAGGAGATGGACTGTGCCTGGCCTGGCTGCCTAGCCTTACCCTCCCTGCCTTCTTCCAATGGCCTCCCGCCCGCCCTGCCTGCTTCCCAAGGGGGCCTTCTCACTCACTGCCAGCCCAGAACCCTCTCCTGGGGAGACCATTCTGCTGCCTCCGGCTCCCTTCTGGGTTCCAGGACTGACTCTTTGAAGACTGATCCCCCCCAAAATGGGAACAGGTCTTCGTCTCGGGTGGTCTGCAAAGCAGGGCTGAGGGAAGAGGAAGATGACGAGAAAACACGAATTTTCCTTGGAGGAGAAAAAGAAAACACGAATTTTCCTCCCATACTCAGAAAAGATGCGGAACATCTATACCTCACTCTCAACAAAACAACTCGTGCAGGGACTCCCCTGGTGACGCAGTGGTTAAGAATCTGCCTCGCACGCAGATTCTTTTCTATCTCCACTTTACAGGCATTTCTATCTCCATTTTACAGATGTACAAAAGGAAGCTCCAAGAAGGTAATTGCTTCAAGTCCCACCAGAAGTTACAGACCCAGCCGGCACTCTGTCCTGCCCATCTAGCTCCCAGTGACCACAAACTGGGCAGATAGGCCTCCAGAAGGAGTCAAAAGCCAGGCCAGCAACGCCCAGCCAAGTTACCTCATCTCTTGGCATTTCCTCATCTGTAAGAATAAGGTTCATATCAGCGCTGACACTGGGAGTATGGCAAAAATGAGATAAGATACCATGAGAGGAGTATCCAGTACAGGGCCTGGTCCAGGGCACACACCCACTAAACATCAGCAGCGGTTCACGTTCAGCAGCATGCTCATTAATTTCATGAACATTACACCGTGAGGTTCCTGCAGGCCCAGCTGCCTGCTTCCTCGGAGCCAAGGACAAGCTGGAAGCTAGGTAGTGAGGATGTGGCTGGAGCACCCAGGGTAAGCAGAGAAGTTAGGCTGCTCACGCGGCCACCCGCTCACTGGCAGGCCCCCGCTGACCTTGCAGAAATAGCAAGGAGTGCTTCCTCTCTCCCAGGTGCCTGGCCTCACAGCAGGATCAACATCCTGCAGCCTCTTCCTTAGGAGACAGGCTTTCAGAAGCCCCCAAGTTGCTTGTGGCAGCCTTGTGGGGCACATTACGGCTGTTCCCACACTCCCAGCTACAAGAGCTGCCCTCTGTCTTCCAGTAAAACCCAAGACAGGCTGATCAATGTTCTCCTGCTTCGTTCCCACCACCACAGACGAGGGGTTGGGGAGTGAAAATGACAGTGTTAGTGGCTCAGTCTTGTCCGTCTCCTTGTGACCTCATGGTCTGTAGCCCCCCAGGTTCCTCTGCCCATGGAATTCTCCAGGGAAGAATACTGGAGCGGGTTGCTATTCCCTTCTCCAGGGGAATTTTCCTGACCTAGGGATCAAACCTGGGCCTCCAGCATTGCAGGCAGATTCTTCACTGTCTGAGCCACCAGGGAAGCCACTGGCGGTGGTGGTGGGGAGTGGGGGTGGGAAGAGGAGTTATTAAATCCATCCATCTAACTTCTCCATGATAGGTCAGTGGTTCCTGATACTAGTGCTTCTTTACTGTGTGGTGGGGATGGGGGTGGGGAGGGTGGCTGGGGGTGGGCCAGGGGTGGGGGAGACAGAAGACAGCATAACTGTGTGTCTAAGACCCAAATGCAAAACGCATAAGGGTCAGCTTGGCTGATGGTTTTTAAGACGCTGACATTGTAACGCCCTGGCCAGCCACTCTCTGATTCAGATACCTTCCTCCCACCATCCAGAGCCTACGAGAGCCCGGCTGTCAAACCCAGAAAGCCACCTCCCCACACTGTGCTGGAGACCCCGTCTATAACCGGCCTGCAGTTCCTGTGAAGATCAGCTCTCGTCTCTGGGCCACCCCATCGCCAAAAGAAGATGGCACCTTGGAGAGTAAGAGCCACCTCAGTCTACTTGCAAGCTGGGAGGCCCTCCTACCCCGATGAGTCCTCTTTCATCACCCCTGCCTTGCAGGACTGATGCCAGGGCTCATATTAAATAAATCGGACAAAGCCTCCTGTGGACGCCTGACTTCCAGAGCCAGTCAGCGCAGGAGCTGTTTCTCTCTGCCTCCTAGCCCTCCTGTTTGGTTCTGGAACTTGAGGGGTCCTTGCAAGTCAGACAGCTCAGCAGACAGACCCCTCAGCCAGTGTTCCACATTGACAGGCTGGGGTGGGTGAGGCCTCACGTGAAGGCTGCAGAATCTTTTTTAAAAAGTTTTTTTTGCATTTATTTATATGGCTGTGCCAGGTCTTAGTTGCGGCATGCAGGATCTTTAGTTGTGGCATGTGAACTCTTGGTTGCAGCATGTGAGGTCTAGTTTCCTGACCAGGGATCAGACCCAGGCCCCATGTATTGAGTGCTCAAAGTCTGAACCACTGGACCACCAGGGAAGTCCCTGGAGGCTTCAGAATCTTCCCTGTGACTCTGACTGCAGCCTCCGTCCTCCCCCAAGAACCAGGGGTGGCTCAGGTGTGGCCCCTGGAGAGCTGAGAAGTGCGATTCCTTTGAATAGAAGATTCTGTGCCCCAGAAGGCAGTGCCACACGCAGCTGTAAACAGGATTACTAGTCACTCTGTTTGAGAAGACGAGACCATTAGAGCAAGATTAAACTAATGTGTAACTGCCCTCTTCTAATCCCTGGGTTGGACTCAGTCAGGCTGTCTGTCATCTGAGTCCCTTTGGATCTGCTTTGAGGCTCCTAGAGGCCTTAGAGGTGAATCTCAAGGTGGAGCCTTGGGACACATGCAGCTCAGGATTCCAGCCTTGGAACAAGGCCTCTTGTCTGCCGAGGCCTTGTGCTCTCCTCATCTGTCCGTCTCATAGAAAGAGAAAAGAAAGACTGGCAGGAAACCCCGAATGGACCCTCTCCCTCCGGCCCCCTCACAACTCTCCCTTCTCCCACTCAAGGGGCCTCTCAGAGAAAGAACGTCCTCACCCCACTCCTGGGAGCCCCTCTTGGAAGCTGCCTTTCCTGCTGCTGGCATCCTCTGCAACTGTCCCCTGACCCTCTCAGTAGCTCAGAGCTGTGTTTGAGATGGAAAAAATGTCACTCTTTAAAAATGCACTCAGTCGACGAGAGGAGAACAAAATGTCGTCAATGACACACGAGGTTCAGCCACGAAAAGGAATGAAGCGCCGACACAGACTACAACATGAATCAACTTGAAGACGGCGTGCTGGGTGAAGGCGGCCTGGCACAAAGGGCTGCAGGCTGTCGGTCTCCATTTATACGGAATGTCCAGAAGAGGCAAAATCCAGAGAGAGGGAAAGCAGACTAGTGGCTGCCAGGGGCTGGGGGTGTAGGAAGCGATGGGACAGGGGGAACGTCAAGGGGTTCATTTTTGGAGCAATGAAAATGTTGTCAAACTGCGATGGCTGTACAACTCCGAGAATATACTAAAAACCACTGAACTGTACAGTTTAAATGAATGAATTGTATAGGATGTGAATTATAATCTGAAAAGGCTTTTGTGAAAAAAAAAAAAAAAGAAAACCCACAGAGAGACTTCCCTGGAGGTACAGAGGTTCAGACTCCGGGCTTCCACTGCAGGAGGCATGGGTTCAATCCCTGGCCAGGGAACTAAGATCCTGCACACCACACGTTGTTGCTGTTCAGTCGTGTCCAACTGTTTGCAATCCCATGGACTGTAGCACACCAGGCTTCTCTTTCCATGGGATTTCCAGGGAAGAACAGTGGAGTGGGTTGCCACTTCCTTCTCCAAGGGATTTTCCTGAACCAGAGATCAAACCCAGGTCTCTTGCATTGGAGGCAGATTCCTTACCATCTGAGCTACCAGGGAAGCCCTATAAACCAGCAAATGTAAGTAAAAGTCCCGAGTTCTGTGAACTCCCAGAAAATCATCAACCCTGAAGTTGGGGAGGGTAGGAACCCCCATTTGTAGCCAAGTCAGAAGTAGGTAACCTGGGACCCACTATTTGTGATTAGCATCTGAAGTGGGGGTGGGGGGAAGCAATCTTGTGGGACTGAGCCCTTAATTCAAAAGGTCTTCACTAACCCTGGGAAGTTAATGTCAGAATTGAATTGACTGTAAGGACACTCACATGTTGCCCATAGAGAACTGGAAAATTGCTTGGTGTGGCAAACCCACACATTTGGTGTTGGAAGTATTGAGCAGAGAAATGGTTTTGCTTTATTTCCTATCCGAGAAATGAGGACTTGGACTTGCATGACCTTCAGGAGGCTCCTGACTCTGACCTTCTTAATCCGTGAAGGCTGGGATTTTGGGACAGCATCTGACTTTTGACTCACACAGTTCTTAACAAAGACCACAGCATTCCCCCAAGGCAAGATCAAGGCCACACAATCTCCCCTTTCGCCTATTTATCAATCAACACCAACAAAATCATAAATACTTGGTGATGTATTTATGTATAAATCATAAATACATTTATAAATACATAAATACAAGACTGGACTAACTTCTGGGTTCTGTGGTTTACTGGAGCAACCATGTTTATCTTTCCATCACACGGCACTTTCTAAGTCACTGCTTTTTCAGGGCGCTGGCACTCAGCATAGAGTCAGCACTGGGGTGAGGAGGGGAACATGGCAGGCGGGAGCGGGGGTACTGAGAGTCACAAATCAACATCCTTTTACAACGGGCTGATTCGGGGTCGGAACCTGGAGAGGGAAGCTGGGGTCATGGACTAAGCCTCCAGGGAAGCAGTTATCTCGGCTCCAGACCCAGGCTACTGGCAGCAGCCACACTTGCTGGACAAAGTCACCTCCAGTGATAAGGGGACCTGAGCAAGTCAGAACCAATGGATGGCTCCAAGCACAGCCCCGTCATCTTTAGAAACCCGACTTTCTCAGGCACGCACCCACATGTGTACATTCTGGATTTCACAGGTTCCGTTAAAAGCAACAACAACAAAAAATCTTTCAGGTACTCAACAGTGCAAGACATCATGATGCTGCCATCAGCCTGCCCCCTCCTCCCCCCACCTCCGACCTGTCATCCCCATGGAGTCAGATGAAGCCTTTTCTAATGCATCAGAGTGTGAGAGGACTGAGCCCCTCAACACTCTCCCTCTGCTTTCAAGCCAGCATCCATGCTCCTTAACCAGACCACAAGACCTGCCCCCTACCCCTGCTGGTCTGGTTCCTTCCCTGGGCTCAGCCTGCGCTACCAGCCAGACCCCGCAGCACCTGCTCTGGCCTCTGTGCCTTTGCACAGGCTGTTTCCTCTGCCAGGAAGGTCTTCTACCACCTCCCGGGTTGGGTGAACTTGGCATTCCAAGAAGTCCAGCCCAAGTGTTGGTGTCCTTCCTCCACGGGTTCCGTGCCCCAGAAGCAGGTCCCCCAACCCATTCCCACGGACTCATAACTGCCCACTGACTCTAGTCCTTTCTGGTGGCCAGTGAGCTCCTGAGAGTGGGGACGACACCGGATTCATCCCTTGGGGCCGAATGACGGGTCCACACACGTGCCGCCCACTCGAGACATCGACGTGGTCCTGTGGTTCCCTTTGTCCTCAAAGCCCTGAAGCAGCTGCAATGACCATGGGGCAGGGGTTCAGATCCCTCATCCACAGGAAAGGCAGGGCTGTCCACTCCCCCTCCGCAGGGGTGATGTTCACAGTGTTAATAACCATCCTATCCTTGCACTGGGCCTGAGCGCACGGTCCCCCGAATGCAAGGGGTCTTTGTTCACTAAGGCTGCAGAGGGGACCGGGCTCGTGGGAACCACTTCCCACAACTGGTGACTGCATAGTAAGGATACTTTGTTCACGGGGACATCCCACGATTCTCGCCAGCTCACTGACTCCTATCCTTTTCCATGAAAAGTGTCTCCCAGGTTCGTGTCCTGGTCCTTGCTCAGCGCCAGCCCAGGTACCTGATGCTGCCTAGGAGGGGGCGGTCAGAGCCAGGGAGGAGGCAGGTGGAGAAAGGTGGGCCCGAGGAGGGGGTGAGGGGTGAGGGGCCAGGGACCACCGGACTCCTGCCCCCTGAGACTCTATCCTCGATGGAGCGGGGGGTCACTAGGCGGCCAGCTTTGGGTGAGCACTGAGGACTGGGAAACCAGAAGATAAACAAACCTGGGATCTTTTCAGGAGGAGGCAGCCGGGAGGAAGCAGAAGAAGGAGAGAGACGGCAGCTTGAGAAAGCAGAGCAGGCACCCCAGAGCAGGCCCAAGTCCAGAACCACCCAGAACCTGTCCTTGTCTACTGGCCGTGCTTGCAACAGGACTGGGCCTGGGGGAGCCAGGGGGCTGGAGATGCTGGCCGGGGGCTGCCATTTGGGGCACAACACGTGACTGTCCCACGACTCTTGCTTGGGGTTGGGGGGCGGCTAGTCCCCTTTATCCTAGCAAGGCTAAGGGGGAACTACCTCTGGCAGCCCTGTCCAGCCATGCAAGGTTCCCACAGACCAGTTCCTCCCTCCTCGCCTCCCACGGACCTTCCCTCCTGCCGCCCCTCTGCCATCCGGCCCCACCAGGCACAAGTGTGCTTTGCGAGGGAGCCGGAGAGGAGATGTCTTTCCGCACGGCACAGCGTGGCTGAGGAGGTGTTCCAGCAGACTTATTTATAGCCAAGCACCCCGTCCGCACGCTCTCCAGCGCTGCCTGCCTCGTTTGCCTGCCTGCCTGCCTGCCACTGGGGCTTTTCAATCCGTGTCTATATTTATCCCGAAGCCGTGGGGATAATGGCAAGGCCAGAAATAGCCATGAAGACATTCACGTGAAGATGATGGACAGGTCCCCAGCTCCTGGCTGACCTCACCCCCGCACCCCTCCTCCCATCACTCCGCATCTGCCGCTTGGCCGTGGGTAACAGGGAACAGCTGGAAGGGACTGGGGAGGCGGCCGAAGCCAGATGGGAACAACATAATCCCTCTCTTCACGCTGGCCGTGGTCCTCTGTAGTGACGCGGCGGGCCAAGTCCTAAATGACGCATCACAGCTGCTGGGCTGTGGGGAGACCAGAGGTGACACGGTCTCTTGATGGACGTCAGCATGTTAATCAGCTCACAGGCAGAAGCGAGAGTCAGAGATGGTACATACGCACAAAAAGCAGGCCACTCGCGCACCAAGAGTGCAAGGAGATGCCCCCCGCCTGGCCCCTTGCCCCTGGACGCAGGCGCAGGGCTCGCCGTGGAAATGTGCGCATGGTCTCCTGTTGACCTGGCCTCTTCCCACTTCCTGGAAGGGAGGACGAATCAAAGACACCCTGGCTGGTCAGGGAAGATGCTGAGACATTAGGGGAACCAGTGGGTGGCTCCTGCTCCCCCCTCTTCAGCATCCTGGAAAGAGTATGCTCCATCTGGGATGGGGGACAGACATCAATAGAGGGAGGCTCAGGGACTTCCCTGGTGGTCCAGTGGTTAAGAGCTGAGCTTCCACTGCAGGGGGTACAGGTTGGATCCCTGGTTGGGGAACTGGTCGAGACCCCATACACTGCCTGGTGCAGCCAAAAAAATAGAATTAAAAACAAAAAAGAAAAGAAAGGCACAGAGTGCAGCAGGAGCCAAGGGAAGCAGCTGGCCACTTGATGGGAATGATTTCATGCAAAGGGGGCATTTTGGTTGGGCTTTGAAGGATGCACAGGAGTTTACCATGGGAGAAGGGGAAAAGGCATGAGCCAGTGCCTTTAGTACTCAAAGTGCGTGGTATGTCTGCGGAATGGGGGAAGTCCCAAGTGTCAGAAGTGGTGAGTCAAGTGGTGAGATGGACCCAATCACAGATCTGAAGGGCTTTTGAGCACATGGGATTCAGGAGGCTCACTCATATTCTTGTAGCTGTGGCTGTGCCCTGCAGTGTTCTCTGACCTGTCACTGCTCCCAACAGGGAGGAGCTTTCTGACCTCATGCAGCCCAGCTTCCTATGACAGGACCTCTGGACAGATCCCTGACATCTGAATCTCTAGCTACCCTGGTCCTGACTTACATCTGACTCCCCATCCACCCATCCCCTCCCACGAGTCTCTCCAGGGGAGCCCAGGCTGCAGGAGCACCTCCCCACAAGCAAGGAAAGAACCTCCAGTTGTGAAGTAACCACGGACTGTCCCACATAGTTTCCATTCAATCCTGGTCCCTGGGCCAGGTAGATTCAACCTGTCCTTTTCACAGATGATGACATGAGGCTTTTGGGAAGTTGAACCCCTTAATTTTCTTAAGACCACATTGTAGTTGGTGACTGAGGTGGGTTTATAATGAGGTTGGCCTCCACTCTGTAGATAGGGCTTCTCAGCTGCTTTCTTCCTTCCCTGCTAGGAGGTCCTTGATGTGTGTGTCAGCTGGACTTTTATAGGATCCAGTCCCTTTCCAGGCTAATCTCCATTTCACCACGCTTGACCCTGCACTTCTGCCACTTGGGATTTCCCCCACCCCACCACCCAAAATACCACACACTCTGAGTACTAAAGGCATCGGCTCGTGCTATTCCCTGTGCCTTCCCCACTTTGCTCCTGTCCAACTCCTATGCATCCTTCAAAACCCAATTGAAATGCCTCCCCTTTCTATGAAATCTTCCCCATCAGGCAGTTGGCTGCTGCCTTCTATCTGGTCTGGCTGCACTCTGTGCCTCCCTCTACTGATGCACTATTTGCTCTGACTCGTGTCTGATCCCAGATGGCACACTCTCCTCCCTCCCTGTGACCCACTGCCTGGCACAGTAAACATCTGCCAGGTGAGAGAGTAAACCAATTCCCTCCTCCCCTCACCCAGAGCTGTCATTTTTTCCTACCTCCCTCCAATTGTTTTCCTAAAGACTGGACTCCCTTCAGTAATCAAGGTGAATGATAAGCCCGGGTGCTCTCTGACTCTTCCTCCCCATCTGGGCAGCACACAGGCTGCCAGGCTCTCCTACTGCTTGGAGAACACCCAGTGCTGCCAGGTTGATGAGCTGCTGTTCTGCCAGGGCACCAACAGCAGGGCCAGCCCCCGGCCGAGGGAGCAGGCCTGTCTCTGTGCCTGGGGGCTCGCGAGGCCCTGGGGACTCTGGGCCACATCTGCAGCGTGGGGCTCCAAGGACACATTCCATCACTGGTCTGACTCTCTGCGGGGCTCCTGCCAGGGCTGCCACCTCCTCCCCAAAGGCTGACTTCAGAGCAGGAGCTGGGCTGCCAAGGAACAGGGGCCACTTCATGGGGCTGGGTCTCGGCTCCCCAGCGCTGCTGGGTCTGAGTGACCCAAACCGCCCCCGATTCTGGAGGCCTGGCTCCGAATGCTCCCTGTGTTCCTGGGTCTAAGGTCAAAGTGCCTTTTGGAGTTGAAGCCACCCCTAACATCACAGATCCCTGTCAGACCCTCCAAGTGAAGGGAGCTCCCAGGGTGCAAGACAGTGACGGTCTAGGGGGCTTTCCCAGGGGTGATCAGAAGAATCAAAAGCACCAAAACATGGGGTACCCCCAGAAGCCAATTCTGCATCCTTTAAAACAGCTCTTCCCAGCCTTTTTGGCACCAGGGACTGATTTCATGGAAGACAACGTTTCCATGGACCGGGGCTGGGGGGAGGGGATGGTGTGGGGATGATTCAAGTGAGTTACATTTACTGCACACTTTATTTCTATCATCATTACATCAGTACCACCTCAGATTATCAGGCATTAGGTCCAGGAGGTTGGGGACCCAGGCTGTAAAATATCATGGACGGGGTACCTACTATGTGCCCAGTGCCTGCAGTCTTGGGGGGGGCACGGAAATACTTACAATAGCAAAAACTAGATACAGCCCCCACCAAGCACTTTATAGACATTTTCATTTAATCCCCATGACAACCTGTAGTGAGCACTAATCTTGTCCCCATTTTATAGACAAGGAAACTGAGGCTGAGAAAGGTGAAGGGACCTGTCCCAAGTCCCCCAGCCAGATTCTAAACCTAGGCAGCTTGGCTCTGGACCCTGCATTAACCGCCACACTACACAATTCTGCACGACCATCATTATAAAACAGTGCGCACTGAAAAATGGGACAGTCGCCTTGGAAAAGTCTGGCAGATCCTCAAAATGTTAAATATGAGAGTTTTCATATAACCCAGCAATTCCCCTTCTAGGGATGTACTCAAGGGAAATGAAATGTCCACACAAAAACATACACACGGGGGATTTCCCTGGTGGTCCAGTGGCTAAGACTCCTCATTCCCAAGTCTGGGGGCCTGGGCTCGATCCTGGGTCGGGGATCTAGCTCCCGCATGCTGCAACTAAGAGTTCATTTACTGAAACTAAAGATCCCACATGCAGCAGCTAAGACCCAGTGAGGCCAAATAAATAAAAATAAATATTATTAAAATGTACGCATGAAATATTTTTTAAAATGTATACATGAATGTTCAGAGCAGCCTTATTCACAGTAATCCGAGAGTGGGGGGAATCCCCTGGTAGTCTAGCAGTTAAGGCTTTGAGCTTTCACTGAGCGGGGGGACAGGGATTCAACCCCTGGTTGTGGAACTAAGATCCTGCAAGTTGTGAAGCTCAGCCAAAAAGAAAACAGTGGGGAAAATGCAAATGCCTATCAACTGATGAATGGATATATGTATCCATCCACACAAGCGAATGTTATCCTGAGATAAAAAGGAATGGATTACCCATTCAGGTTACCACATGCATGAGCCTTGAAAACATCACTGTGAGTGAAATAAGCCAGTCACCAAGGGCCACATATTGTAGGATTCCATTTACACAAAGTGTCCAGAATAGGCAAATCCACAGAGATGGAAAACAGATGAGTGGTTGCCAGAGGCTGAGGGATAGGGACACTGATTCACTGAGCACCTACTAAGTGCCAGGCACTGGGCAAGCTACTCTACACCGCCCCCCTCTTTTTAACATTTATTTATTTGGCTGTACATGTGAACGCTTAGTTGTGGTCTGTGGGATCTAGATGCCTGGCCAGGGATGGAACCCAGGCCCCCTGAGTTGAGAGCGCACATTCCTAGCCACTGGACCACTGGGGACGTCCCTAAACTGCCTGTCTCTTGGGCCCTCTTTCCTCTGGTTACAGTCTTTTTAAATCTAGGCCATTCTTGCAAGATGCTTTAAAGGTTCAAGAAAACACACCCCTGACCCCTTGAGATGGGAGTAAAGCGTGAGTCACGGGAATGGGGCCGGCCCTGGGGCGGTCCATGACGTTGGAGGAGGAGTCCTCCCGATGGGATGTCAGCTCGGCTCCCCACTGCTGCCTCATCTCATCCTGTCGCCCTGGCCTGCTTCTTGGGTCCAATGGATAAGCTTGTGCACAGGGAGGTACCAGGGAGTAAGGGCAACACACTTCCCCAGAGTATTTATAACTCTCACGAGAACCAAAGGGAAGGAGTGACTGACTGAGGGAGGAGGCGTGGCTCTCCTTCCAAGCCTCTTGAAGCACAGCTCTGCTCTGTTTTCACCTCCAGCACACGGAACAGCTCAGGCACACAGAAGGTGCTTAATTTGTGTTACGTGAATGATCACCTGACTTAAGGCAGCTCCTCTCATCTGGGAACCCCCCTCCTGGAAAGCATGCTGCAGGAACAAGCCAACAGACTCCCTTTCCTCCGGGAAACTGAGGAGTTGCAGATCCCAAAACCCATCACAGACGCAGGCGCACCCTGAGCACGGCACTTGACCTTGATTGTCCTGGAGAATGGGTCCCATCCTGAGAACTGCCCCAGGGAGGCTAGGAAGGGTCCCCCTCCGTCCTCCACAAGTGCTGCAGCCCAGGGCAAGCAAGGACTAAATGGCTCGTGCCCTGGAGGGAGTCTGTCTGGGGTTTGTTTGTTTTTTGCCATCCCCTCACTTCCCAGGTGGCACTAGTGGTAAAGTACCCACCTGCCAATGCAGTAGACTTAAGAGATGAGGCTTTGGTCCCTGGATTGGGAAGATCCCCTGGAGGAGGGCATGGCAACCCACTCCAGTATTCTTGCCTGGAGAATCCTGGACAGAGGAGTCTGGCAGGCTATAGTCCATGGGGTCACAAAGAGTCGGACATGGCTGAAGCGATTTAGCACAGCACACACGCACACTTCTAGCTCCCAAGGAAAACTCCAAAAAAAGGACCGGGGTAGGCGTGACATCAGGCCACTGAGATTCAAGCCCCACTTCAGTGATCCAGCTCCATCTCCCATGTCTGGGCACCACGCTCTCATCAGCCCTGTCCTGGGACCACCTGTGGCCACCAGGTGAAAGGTTGCCTCCCAGGAGTTGCACCTGGGTCCCCGTATTTTAAGCACAGCCTGTGATGAGTGACACAGCTGTAGGCAGTGAGATCCCAGCCCCCACCTACCCTCCTTGCTCCCTTTCTTATAAGGGATGAACTGTGGATTTAAGTAGACCACTAAGCATGCAGGAGGCCTCTGACTCGTGTTCCCCGGGGTATCTGGTGACTGTAGTGGCTGTTCATAGAGTCCATCCTGGGACAGAGATCCCAGGCCTGGACAGCGCCTGCACGTGCCTCACACCTGAGCCTGATTATCCATGATCATGGGGGCATCCTCGGTCCACCTGTCTGTCTCCTCAAACTGTTAGCTCTTCCAGAGCAAGGACACCTTGTCTCTGGGCCATCACCTTAGTACTAGCTCAATAAAACCTTCAAAAACATGCACAGAGAAAGAGAAAAACTAATATCACATATAAACCCACATATGTGAAATCTATAAAAATGGTACAAGTGAACTTATTTGCAAAGCAGAAATATAGACAGAGACATAGAGAACAAGCATATGGATATCAGGGGGGAAGACTGGGTGGGATGAACTGGGAGATTGGGGTTGACATGCATACACTACTGTGTATAAAATAGGTAACTAACGAGAACCTGTGGTCATGTATGGACGTGAGAGTTGGACTGTGAAGAAGGCTGAGCGCCAAAGAATTGATGCTTTTGAACTGTGGTGTTGGAGAATACTCTTGAGAGTCCCTTGGACTGCAAGGAGATCCAACCAGTCCATTCTGAAGGAGATCGGCCCTGGGATTTCTTTGGAAGGAATGATGCTAAAGCTGAAACTCCAGTACTTTGGCCACCTCATGCAAAGAATTGACTCACTGGAAAAGACTGATGCTGGGAGGGATTGGGGGCAGGAGGAGAAGGGGACGACAGAGGATGAGATGGCTGGATGGCATCACTGACTCGATGGACTGAGTGAACTCCGGGAGTTGGTGATGGACAGGGAGGCCTGGCGTGCTGCGATTCATGGGGTCGCAAAGAGTCAGACACGACTGAGAGACTGAACTGAACTGAACTGAACGAGAACCTACTGAATAGCACAAGGGAGCTCTACTCAGGGCGCTGTGGTGATCTAAATGGGAAGGAAATCCAAAAAAGAGGGGATCTACGTACAGGTATAGCTGATTCACTTTGCTGTACAGCATAAACTAACACAACATTGTGAAGCAAATACACTCCAATTAAAAAAAAAATGCATAAAAGCATTGCCTCTGATCTGCCCAAGAGTTTAGACACGACTACCAAGACTTCAGCCCAACTGAGATCAAAACACGGGCCCAGAGAGAGCCATTAAAGACCCAGAGCATCTAGAATCGTCAGCTTACACTCCAGGTTCCTGCCAGCCAATAAGTCTACCAGGACCCCATGCTCTGCTGCAGCATCAGGTGCCTTCTTCCCTTGGAACCTCACACCTCTGCAGGTCTCCTTACAGAGCCACCACGGGTTCAGCTACGAACACTGTGGACTCGGGGTCAGAAGCTCCAGTCTTGGCTCTGTAGGTTAAGTGAGAAGGTTGCACTAGATGATGTCTTCTTACGTGCTCAGTCGGTAAGTCACGTCCAACTCTTCGAGACCCCATGAACTGAAGCCCCCCCCCCCCCCCGCGAGCTCCTCTGTCCATGGGATTCTCCAGGCAAGAATTCTGGAGTGGGTTGCCATTTCCTTCTCCAGGGGATCTTCCTGACCCAGAGATTGAACCTGAGTCTCCTGCATCTCCTGCATTGGCAGGTAGATTCTTTATCACTAAGCCACCTGGGAAGCCTAGATGATCCCTTGGGTCCTTTCAAGTCCATGAGAACCTGGTTTTTAAAAGCCCACACAGGAACTTTCCAGACTAGGTTGCTAAGACTCTGCACTCACAATGCAGAGGTCCCAGGTTTGACCCCTGGTCAGGAAGTAGATCCCACATGTGGCAACTAAGAGTCTGCATGCCACAGCTACAGATCCCACATGCTGCCACAAAGATCAAAGATCCCTGGTGTGCCGCAGCTAAGATCCAGTGCAGCCAAGTAAGTAAATATATATTTTTTAAAAAGAAAAAAGTACACACAATGAGGATCACCTCATTCCTCGGCGATTCCTTCCAGCTCTGCCTTTGAAACATGCCTGGAGCCCAACTCTCTCATCAGTGCCATGCTGCCACCCTGGCCCAGCACCTGACATCTCACCTCTTGCATGCATCTCCCCACTGGTCTCCCTGCTTCCTTTCTTCACCCCATCCAGTCTGTTCTCAACACAGTAGCCAGAAACCATCCTTTTAAAGCACAGGTTGGATCCTGGCCCTTCTCTGGTCAAACTCTGGAGTGGTATCATACCTTACTTAATCAAGGCAAAAGTCCAGACAGGATTTCAAGGCCCTGCTGGATTCGGGCTCTCGTATTTCTCCAACCTCCCGCTCCTTCCCTCACTCCCTCACTCAGGTTTCTTGAGCACCCTGGACAAACTCCTGCCTCAGTGCCTTTGCATAGGTTGTATCTGCCTGGGATAATCTCCCAGCTCTCTCCCTCACCTCCTTTAGGCTTTCGCTTAAATGTCCTTGACCGGAGAGGCCCTCTCTCCCCCTGTTTATTTAGCTGTGATCACCATTTGATGTACTTATATATTTTACTGCATATTTGTATATTGTATGTCTACCTCCCTGCTAGACTATAAGCCCAGGAGGGCCAGAGTTTTAAAAGTTTTATCACGCCTTTATACCCAGCTCCCAGAAAAGCAGCCACTCACTAAATACAGGTTGAACGAATAGGTTTTGATTATTTGTGGTGGTCTGCACATGCGACTAAGAAAAATGGTCTCAGGCTATATGACCCTACAGCTTGACAGAGTCCCTCTGAGAATCCCAAGCTCTGGACACTGTCTCCGAGAATCAATGTGATTATTTTGGGCAGGTTCAAGGCTCAGGAAGTATGTGGAGGGACAAAGCAAGGAAATGACACAGACCTGGTCTGGTCCCCGGGAGGTGTGGGGGGTCATTCCATAAGCAGATGCTTCCTTGCTGGGCAAGACAGGGTTATAAACAAAGCTCATTAGTGCATGAGACACCCATCAAGGGGAAAGCACAGGAAGGAAAACTCAAGGGGTGGGCTCTTCATTAGAACCAGGGAGGACTTCCTCGGTGGCCCAGAAGTTAAGAATCCTCCTGCAAGGGACATGGGTCTGATTCCTGGTGCGGGAAGACTCCACACGCTGCAGAGCAACTAAGTCCGTGTGCCACAACTGCTAAGCCTGCGCTCTAGAGCCTGGAAGCCACAACTATGAAGCCCAAGTGCCCTAGAGCGTGTGCGCTACAACAACAGAGGCCGCCTCGATGGGAAGCCCGTACACCGGGCGGGAGGGCAGTCCCTTCTCCCCGCAACTAGAGAAAGCCCATGCACAGCAACGAAGACCCAGTGCAGCCAAAAATAATCCATTAATTCTAAAAGAAAGAACCAGGGAAAGGCTGACACAGGGGAAGAGAGAGCAAAGGGCAGCCAGAAGTGGGGCAGCAGTGCCAAGAGCCTGCGGACAGAGCTCCAGGGGCACCCCAGCCCAACCACTAAAGCCAAGCCAGCTGCTCGCCCCACCCTGCCCTGCCGACCCCAGAGCTCTCAAGCCAAGGGCCCTCGAGCCTGGCTCTCCAAAAGGTGCCTGGGCGAACGTCCACAAGTGACCAGGAGCAGAGGCCAGAAACAAGGCCCAAGAAGTGCAGCTCCTGCCACCTGGGTGAAGGTGAAGCATGTTCTGGGGAAGATGTGTGTCACCGAGGCCAAGAGGGCAAACCCAGGGAGTGGGTACCCGGGGCTCCTGAGGAGAGGACGAAATGGGAGGTGGAAGGACACTGCTCCCGGCAGGGTGGTGGGGTAGGGAGGTTCCCCAGAGAACGTGGAAAGAAGGGAGGGTCAGGCTCCAGTGGAGGCCCCCTCCACTTTCTACCCGAGTCTGGGCAGGGCTGGCCAGGCGAAAAGGGAATATGGGGGACTTCCCTGGTGGTCCAGTGACTAGGACTCTGAGCTCCCAATGCAGGGGGACCCGGGTACGATCCCTGGTCGGGGAGCTGGATCCCACACGCCACAGCTAAAGAATGTGCATGCTGTAACTAAGATCGAAGATCCTGTGTGTAGCAACTAGGACCCAACGAAGCCAAAATAAACAAATGTTTAAAAAAAAGAAAGAAAGAAAAGGGAATATGGATGGGAGAGGTCAGGAAGGGACATTGAGGGGACACCAGATCCTGCCCAGCTGATTCCTAAGTGCTGTGGGGGGACCTCGAAGGACCACAAGACAAGCCCCAGTCCTTGCTCCTGTTGCCCCTCCCCACCCCACCCCTCCGTGCATGCTCATGGCCTCCCTCATTGACCCAGTAGACCTACAACCCGGGAACTGTCGGCCAACCCTCCCATGTGGGGCTGGGGTGCAGAGCGGGGCGTACAGCTTCCACAAATGAAGGAAAGACACCTTACCCCTCCCTCAGCCTCCACCCAGGGGCCCGAGGGGAGGCGGGGAGGCCAGCTCGGTGGCACGGACTGGTGTGGACGAACAGTGTGTCGGTTGCGGCTGTGGTCTGAGGTCCCTGCCCTTGTCATCAGCTCTCTTCCTCCTCAGGAGACAGTAGTGACCTTGCGGAGGCCTTGGCGGGCAGTGGCGACAATGGCAGGAAGTGCCCCTCCCTGCCAGCTGGGGAGTCAGGAAGGAAGTGACTGACTCCGAGCCTGGGCCCTGGGACCCCGGCTGAGCCCCCACCCCAAGAACTAGCCCCCCCCAACTAAGAGCTAGAAGCTCTGCTCACCTGCTCAGGACAGCAAAAGTCCTCTGCTTTGGGGAGAGGCAGGGCTGAGAGCAGATGCTCTCGCCACTGGGACCCCCTTCTTAGAGGCAGACCTCCTGCGGATGGACGGCTCCTGCGTCAAGTCAGAGGATGCAGAACGCGAATGCAGCCAGGCTGAGCTGAGAAGACAACTCCAGCTGCCCCCTGCCCGTCCTCCACCCCACCCCCACCTCCTGGAAGGAAGGGCTCTGGGTTCCTCTGGAGCAAGGAGCTTCTCTACAAATACACCCTGCTCCTTAAGCCTTTTCCTCTCCAGCCCCCTGCAGAGGAGACGAGGAGTTGATCTCCCTCTCGGAAGGGGCATCTCACTCCACATCACCCCCTGCCTCTTGCCATCCAGGGTCCAGTGGTCTCTATGTCTGACCAGGCCACAAACTCCCAAGAAGAGCTCAAAGGCAGGTAAGGTGTGACCGTGATTGTCTCCACTGTCTGGGGGTCCAGGGTAGAGCCCAGAAGGGGGAACCTCAGGATGTTGGAACAGCATATGCAAAGCACAGAGGTGAGAGGGCAGAGCGGGCACTGGGCCAACACCAGGGCAGAAACCCCACAGGGGCTCAGACTGCAGAACTGCGTCTCAGGCGCCTGGGATGGTACCCAGTTGTCACTGGGTACTCGGTAAATGTTCGCTGGGTAAACAAGAGAAGTTGAAGAGTTCCTTTTTTTTTAAGATTGTTTTTGATGTGGACCATTTTTAAAGTCTTTATTGAATTTGTTACAATATTGCTTCTATTTTTCTTATTTATTTATTTTTTTGGTTTCTTTTTGGCCGTGAGGCGTGTGGCATTTTAGTTCCCGAACCAGGGATCAAACCCGTGTCCCCTGCGCTGGAAGGCAGAGTCTTAACCACTGGACCGCCAGGGGAGTCCCCCGAGGAGTTCTAAGTGAGGACCTGCAGATGAGGGGAGGCTGTAAGCCCACTGTCCGTAACACCATGGAACTGGGTGTGAGGCCATAAGGAAGGACAAGAACCCCCTTCCTGTAGAAGAGGAAACAGGAAGCGAAGGCTCCGTGGGAGCAGGGCCCCTCCAACCCACATGAGCTGATGTCAGAGCTCAGGCCGGGCTGTGTGGGCCGAGGAGGGCTCACTAGGCCCCCACCCCCCGCCAGCAGGAGGGCAAGTGGCCGTGGAGAGGCAGAGAGGCCCCTGTGTCCCCATGTCAACTCCTTCCCCAAACACCCATTTGAGAAAATTCACGCAAAACAACAGAAAAAAAAAACAACACAAAAAAGAAAAAAAAAAAAAATACAACACAGCACTCTCTCTTCTTAGCACTTAGAGGCCTTTTCACAGCAACAAAAACGGGTGAGCAATTAGAGGAGACAGCCCACGGTGAAACACGGCAGTGAGTGGGTCCATGGCTGTGGCCTTGTCTGCTGGGCCCCATGTGCCCAGGGAGCAGAGGAAGCCCAAGCGAGGTGTGGTGGGGAAGGGGAGAGGTGGGGAGGGCAGAGGGACTTACCTGGAGCCAGGCCCCCAGCCCATGGGGAAGCCCAGCTGTGTTTGGGAAACCACGTCATGTGCATGGGTCTAGACTTGGGGTCCAATGCCAAGATCACCACTGACTAGCTGTGTGATCTTGAGCCAGATACTTGCCCTCTCTGAGCTTCAGTAGCCTCATGTAAAACAGGGATTGTCAGTATTCTTGCCTGAAAAAATCCCATAGATGGAGGAGCCTGGCAGGCAGGCTACAGTCCAAAGGGTCAGACACGACTGAGCGACTAAGCACGCGTGCAGGCAAGGGCCTCTGCACAAGTTACTGTGTGCTTAGCAGAGGCAGTGCGTTTACAACCCATAGCCCAGCCGACACAGCAGAAACCAGAGACTTTAGTGCTCCCTTCTTCTCCCTCCAGGTTAGTTTCCCCAAATGGAATGTCCCTTCTCTGAGCCCCAAAGCTCAAACCAGCCAATTAGCACACAGGGAGAAGGGTTCATCGATGTTCAGGAAAGGAAAAGGCAACATCACTTCAGCTGCTCTGCCCACAAGAGGCCTTGGGTGTGACGAAAAGGGGACAGAGGGAAGCCGGGGCCTGAGACTCAGGACAGCAATGGGATGAGATGGACCGGAAGCCAGCATGGGGGCTCCTGTGAGAATTCGGGGCAGAAGGAGAGAAAGGGCCAGCCCCTGGGGGATGCGCTACTGGTCTTGACTCCATAGAGGATCCCAGCCCATCACAACCTCCGGCTTCAGTTTCCTCCAGGGAGGTGGTTACCCGAAAACACTCACATTGTTGTTTCCGTGTCGCCAACCACAACTTGTGAGACACGGCAAACCAGCACCCAGACTGCGTGCTCAGACGCTTCAGTCGTGTGCTACTCCTTGTGACCCATGGACTGTAGCCCACCAGGCTCCTCTGTCCATGGGATTCTCCAACAAGAATACTGGAGTGAGTTGCCAGGTCCTCCTCCAGGGGATCTTCCTGACCCAGGGATTGAACCCATGTCTCTTACGTCTCCTGAATTGGTAGGCGGGTTCTTTACACTAGCACCACCTGGGAAGCTCACCCTGGAAGCCCCAAAACTCTGGTCCTGTCTCTGACTGGGGTTGGGGAGGACCAGGCTGAGCCAGGGAACCAAGAGCAGAGAAGCACCCCCAGGGTGCCCTGTACAAAGGAGAGTAACACAGGCTGCCCCGGGGAAGCCAAAGCTACCAGAGACAGAACATCAACCCCTCCTGCTAGGTGAAGATGAGTCAATATCTACAAGACGCAGGATCGATGAATACAATCTACCCCATGTAAATCAGACAAAGTCAGATATTTACAGAAGAGGAAACGGCAGTTGAGCCCCTGCACACCCAAACTCCACAGCTTGAGGGGGGTCTGTGTGGGAAGGCAGCGCTGACGTCCTACTCTCGAGGCCCACAGAAGGGTATCGGGCACCAGGGCAGCCTGGCCAGCATCCTGCAGGGAGAAGCCCAGAGGGTGAAGGGGTGAGATACCTGGTCGCTCTGATTTTTCAGAGCCCACTGGGAAATCCACGTGGCCAGGCCTCATCCTGAGTAACGCCAGAGAAATCCAGATGTGACCAGAGGACAAGAGTGGGACACCTGGCTAAAGGAGTCTTCATTTGACAAAAGGGACACCTTCCAGGATGCGTTCCTGGAGGCTGATCCACCCGACACTGCCCATGACTCCCTCTGTTAGGAAGACAGCCCGAGGAACCCAAACCCACATCTCTAGCACATGTGGGAAGCTTTTTTGTTTCAGAAACCCAGCGTGGCGCCCTCAGCCTCAAACCTGAAGCTTTTCACCCATCAACCTTTGGGACTGCGGGACCTCAGGACCTCAGGCTGCAGAGGGGAGGCAGGCGGGAGACGGGGATGCGGAGGGGCGGGACATAATAGCCCGGAGCTCTCGGTCAGCAGTTAGCCAGCATCTCGATGCCTGGGGCAGGGTCACGGTCAGCCTCTCGGGGAGATGCAGATGACTCTCACCTTCTAATCAAGCCCCTGAACTTGGGCAGTATGTGGCTGCAGGCCCACCTCCACCAGAGGCCAGAGACGAGCATTCACAACAAAACGAAAAGAGGTAGAGAAACAGATTTCCAGGGAGTCCCGGGGTGCAGTCAGCCTACAAGAGCATAGAACATGCGCAGGCACCATGAAAGCCGCCACCCGATCCAGGGCTCCCCCCAGGACACAAGATGCTCCCCTGAACCACGTGTGCAGCTCAACATGAAACGGAGCAGGACCCCTGTGGTCCTTGCCCGCCCCACCCCCCACAACCATGCCCACAGCCTGCCTTTTGTCTGTGGAAAAACTTGAGCCAAACAATAAGCTTAATCGGAGAAGTGAGAAGATGCAGAAACAAAGGAAAACAGTCAAAGGAGACCAAATAATGATAGTTTGGTCATTAAACATAGTCAAGGACCTCCAGTTCCTCCTCAAGGGCTATAGGTAACATTCCCAGCTGTGTCCTGGCAGCTGTTTTGCAGATAGAGACCCCCACTAAGTGGAAGAAGTTAACTACACGATGACCAGACACAAGCCATGACACAAGCTGCCACAATTCCGAGAACTGGCCTCAAAGAAGTGGAAACAATCCTGGAACTGAAGATTAACTATACTTAAAACAACCAAGATGACCGCTGGTCAGACCGCTGAAGACCAATTTCAAGATGAGCATCAGAGCTGACTCTGCTGTTTCTGCCTGGAGCCCCCCTCTCTCCGTCTATAAAATCTCTTGCCCCCTGATTGTTGGTGCAGCATGGTTGGGGAGGGGAAGTCAGCCTTTGGACAGGTGTACCGCCTCCCCCATTCCCGTTTGCTGGCATCCATTTCCTTTCCACTAACCTGGCCTCTCTACTGGTTTTTGAGCTGTGAGCAGCCAGACCCCACTTTTGGTTACAAAGACGCATTCTTGTTTGTCTGACATTGGTGCTTCCCATGCACGGTGCCCAGGAGGCAGGCAGCAGTCCTGGAGGCCTCCCAGTGACCATGACGGGAAGGCAGAAGCCTTGACTGTTGCAGGAACCCTCTTCCAGAGCAAACCTACTCCTGGGGCTGAGGCCAGGCACCTCAGCCTGGGTGCTGGGTGTTGGGTGTTGGGTGTCCCTGGCAACCAGGGACACCAGAGGTAAAAATCAAAGAAGAGGGGGGTTTCATGGTGCTCCGGAAAAATGAAAGTGATACATTGCAGAGTGAGGGCAGACGGTGAGAGTTCAGAGGAGGAAGAGAAGTGAACTAGGGAGGTGAAAAGATAACCAGCGACGGCACAGTGGTGGGAGGTGTGGCTGCAAACGACAGAGATGGGCTTTTCACACGCCGCCCACCCCACTGCAGTCCCACGCTCCCTCCGGGGAAGCCTCAGCAAATGCTGTGAGCTCCTCTCTGGGACGGGCCTGCAGGGGTCGAGGCTCCTTCTCTGCCCTGCACTTACATTGCAACCCTGAAGGACGAGACATCCCAGGCGGCCCAGGTGCCAGTTCCCCTCCCGGACACACTAACTCGGCCAGCTCCCCGGCTCCATCCCCTCAGAACCCTCGGCTTGCCCTGGCATACATGCCCTGCCTCTGCAGGACTTCTCCTCTGTTCTGCTTCTTAGTTTTCATCACAACACCTCCAACCCCTCTAGGAGAGTGCCCATCTCCCCATTTGAGGGGTCAGGAAACCTGCCAAGAGGTTTAGTCAAAGGCGAGCCGGCTTCAGTGCGACTCCCCTCCACTACGTGCACCTCTCCCAGGATGTCACCTCTTCCAGGTGAGAAGGTCAGCTGTGGCTCACACACCCCCTTCCCCCTACCACCCGCTGCAGAAGATCCAAGGGGGGCTGCGAGAAACGATGCTCACTCTTCACACAGGGCTGCATGGTGGGGAAATGATTTTTCCGACAAAAGAAAGCATTTAAAATCCAAAAATTGAATGCAGGGTCAACTTAAAGAGCAAGGCAGCTCCTGGTGGGACAGAGCTCTAGGGGCAGCAGGGCAAAAGCACACTGAAATAAAGTAGGAAGATGCTGCGGGAGGACTTGGCTTTCCTCCCATGACCACTCATACAAAAGGCGAAAAGCCAATCAGCCTGCTCCCTTAAAGGGGATGAAACATCAAAAGAGAACACAATTCCAGGCTGAGACTTCCTGCACACGTGTTCCGTGCACGCCTGTAGCTATGGTCTAGGGGGGCATGGAGGGAAGTTCTGGAACTAAATGATGTGCGGTGTGTTGCTGTTTACCAGGAACAAAGACATTTTATTCCTTTGAGCTCCCTCCCCCAGTGTTATTGAAGTATAATCGACAAATAAAATTGTGATATACTTCAAGTGTATAGCCATAAAAAGAATGAAATAAAGCCATTTGCAGTAACATGGACAGACCTAGAGATAATCATACTAAGTGAAGTAAATCAGACTGAGAAAGACAAATATTATATGACATTGCTTACATGTGGAATCTAAAAAGACGATACAAATGAACTTACAAAATAAACCCATAGATATAGAAAATAAGCTTAGGATTACCAAATGGGAAAGGTGGGGTGGCACAAATTAGGAGTTTGGGATTAGCATACAAACACTGAAAGTGGAAGTCGCTCAGTCATGTCCGACTCTTTGTGATCCCATGGACTGTACCCTGCTGGGGTCCCCATGGAATTCCCTCCATGGAATTCTCCAAGCCAGAATACTGGAGTGGGTAGCTGTTCCTTTCTCCAGGGGCTCTTCCCAACCCAGGAATCGAACCGGAGTCTCCTGCATTGCAGGCAGATTCTTTACCAGCTGAGCTACCAGGGAGCCCAGCATATGCACACTGCTGCTGCTGCTGAGTCACTTCAGTCGTGTCCGACTCTGTGCGACCCCATAGACGGCAGCCCACCAGGCTCCCCCGTCCCTGGGATTCTCCAGGCAAGAACACTGGAGTGGGTTGCCATTTCCTTCTCCAATGCGTGAAAGGGAAAAGTGAAAGGGAAGTCACTCAACCGTGTCCAACTCTTCTCGACCCCATGGACTGCAGCCTACCAGGCTCCTCTGTCCATGGGATTTTCCAGGCAAGAGTACTGGAGTGGGGTGCCATCGCCTTCTCCGATATGCACACTACTATATATAAAAGGGATAAACAACGAGGACCTACTATGTAGAATAGGGAACTAAAGTCAATATCTTGTAAAAATCTATAATGGAAAAGAATCTGAAAAAGAATATATATGTATATGTATAACTGAATCATCTTGCTATACACCTGAAACCAAGACAACATTGTAAATCAACCATACTTCAATTAAAAATAATAATAAAAAGTGTACAGTATGATGATCTGATAGACGTACGCACCGTGAAAGGATTCTCACCATTGAGTTTATTATTCTATCACCATGTTGGTTTTATTGTTGTTGTTGTTTTGTGGTGAGAACACTTAAGTTCTACTCTTTCAGCAAATCTCCCTTATACAATACTACAGTGTTATCAATTGTAGTCATCATGTTATACATTAGCTCCTCTTCTTTCAGTTTTAAATCTAAATCTTCAATATGCCTCTTCAATGACTTGGAAAATTGCAAGAGGGTGAAAAAAAGAAAAAAAAAATTCTTTGAGAACAGAAGTCAGAATTGCTTTCCTGAAAAATTTTCAGATCCCTCAATGTTTTAGTCGGTGGACATGAATTAGTAAGTGAATCTGTTTCTCTACACAACTGCTATTAATAGAATATCAGTCTCTCTTCATCCCCACTAAATAAATGTCAAACAAACACTTAAAGAATACTGGTTTGATGGGGTGCCAAATGACTGGCTTGCCCAGACGTCCACATGTCTAAAGCTGGCCCTGGTTGAGAGTGTAAGTTCCAAACGAGTGGGCAGCATGGCTGGAGTTAAACACTGTTGTTTCCATCCTCCGTTGACATGGAGACCGGGGGAGGCAGGTGGCTGAAGAATGGGCAGAGAGCGATGGATGCAAACGGCAGTGGCACCCAAGCAAGCTGTCCAGGCTGCTGATAACAGGTAGGGGCTGTCCAGCTTTTGATTCCATCTGAAGGTATGGCTCCTGATTTTCTGATTTATTAAGATGTAATTCACATGCCACAAAATTAACCCATTTAAAAAAAAAATTCATGTGGGATCTTATTTCCCCAAACAGGGATTGAACCTGCATTGCCTCCATTGGAAGGCAGACTTTTAACCACTGGACCATCAGGGAAGTCCCATGACCCTTCTAAGGGGTACAGTTTAGCCGCATTTAGTACATTCATAAAGTTGTGTGACTATCACCTCTCTCGAGCTCTGGAACATCACACACCCCAACATCGCCCCCCATCAAGGAAATCCCACGTCTATTAGCAGTCACTCGGCAAATCCCTTCCCTCCAGCCCCTGGCCAGTGCCATCTGCTTTCTGTCTACAGATTTGTCTACGCTGGACATTTCACGTGGCTTTGTGTGTTGGACTGCCTGCACTTCGAATCATGTTTTCAAGGTTCATCCACATCGTGGCATGTGTCAGTACTTCGTTCTTCTTTTGTGGCTGAACAGCACGGCACTGTGTGGATCGACTCTTGTTCATCCATTCATTTGTGAATGGACACTTGGGTTGTTTCCGCTCTGGGGCTATTATGAATTATGCTGCTGAGAACATTCATGTACAAGTTTTTATGTAGACATATGTTTTTGATTCTTTTAGGTACATAGCTAGGAGTTCCTGATTTTTAATAAAATAATTTAAAATGAGTAATACATTCTGAAAAGATTTCTAAAAAAGGCATGAGAGTGAGTTTCTCTGTTGTCCCTGTCCCCTGGCACCTGGTTCTTCTCCCCAGGGTCAAGCTAACTCTCCCTGAGAGGTCCAGACACAATGCACAGCCTGCTGCACCTTACAGTCCTCTGGCAGGAGGAGACCTGACAACTAGATGAGGCCGGAATCAGCTCAGTGATGCTTCGCAGCAGGCACAGGGCCCAGTCTGAGTCTGGTCTCTGCCGCCTGTCAGCAGCCCGGCCCTGGGAATCGGCTTAGCGCCCTGGGCGGACAGGTTTTGACATCTGGCTCTGCCATCTCTAGGCCCCGTGGCCTGAAGCCAGCTGCTTAACTCCTCTGGACTTGGCTTCCTTATCCGTAGAAGAGCGTTCGCACTAGGACTTCACTACTGGTCCAGTGGCTGAGGCTCCTTGCTCCTAATGCAGGGGGCCTGGGTTCGAGCCCTGGGAAAGGAACTAGATCTCACATGCTGCAGTTAAAGAAAACAAAAGATCCCGCATGCCGCCACTAAGACCCAGAGCAGCCAAATAAATAAGAAATAAAATAAGTATTTTTTTTTTTTAAATAAAGAGTGCTAACACTACTACCTAGTTCACCGGACCGCCAAGAAGGGCCCATGAGCTCAGGAAGGCAGGTGCTCAGCACCGCGCCTGGTACACAGAAGGCACCCAGTGCTTGCCGCCGCTGTAGTTACTACCACAACCACTTACTACACTGCGGCCGACCCCATCCTCAGTCTCCCCACCTGGGAAACGGCAGCAGACACCTCCCGTGCACGGTTATGTGGACTGCACGAGACCCCAGGGTGGGCCGCCGTTGCTGAGCAGCGGGAGCTCTGGGAGAGTCAGGATGGCCACAATGCATCCCCAGTCCCCCGGTCCTGCTCCGGAACCACCCCAAGGAGAGGCCGGGTGTCCCCACTCAGCACCCTCAGCCCTGAATTCTCCACCCCGCCACCCCCAAGTACAGAGAAAGACCCTGCTTCCTGGACCCCCAGCCCTGAGGGGCAAGGGGGGGCGATGGCTGGGCTTCTTATTTCTTGTCCCTTTCCAGTCACCACCCACCACCCCTTGCTGGTTCCTTCCCTCTGCTTTCTCAACACACTCAACTCTGAACCTGAACATCTCTCTCTGAAGCCCAGGCGTGGAGGCAGCAGGGAAACCCTCAGAGACCTTCAAAGTGAAGGGGCCTCAAGTGAGGAAGGACGCATTAGCAGGGCCATTAGGAAGCTGTTAGGGGTGATCTGCTCCCAGCTGGCAGGAGGCGAAACCAAGCCTGCGGAACAAACCCGGGTCCGGGAGGGCAGAGCTGGGAGAGGAGCTGAACAGGGCTGCTTCGGGCGTGTAAAAGTTCACGGGGAAAACACCCAACACACACACTCACACACACACGCTTAACAGAAAGGAGAAATTCTTAGCCTGCAGCAGTTGGTAGCATTATGTAAAATCCCAAGCCCACAAAAATATCATTTGGATGATAAAAAGTTAAATTTAGCTAAGTACAGAGTGACTAATACTACGAGGGAGGGGCAGCGCCCCCAGTTGCCTGGAGCTGATACAGCTGGCTTTTAGAAACTTTTGACAAGTAACCAGGGCCTGGTGCGGCCCAGAATAACAGATTATGTAATAAGAGGCGCAGCCATTAGCAGTACAGAGCAGACGGCAGGCGCTGCAGCCGCCTGGAGGCAGGGGACCACTGGGGTCTGACTGCAGCTTCTCCCATAGCACCCGGCCTCTGGGAGCCCAGGAGATCCAGGGGCATCTGACAGCGGGGATGCGTTAGCGTGAGTGGATCCACCTGCCTCTTTTGCAAAGAGCTTCTCTGGAAGTGGCTGTGCTGGATGTTTACCTTGGTGCCCCTCGTGGGCCAGGGCCCTGGGAAGTCCCTATTCTTTGAATCCAGTCTGGCCCCATGTCCTGTACTGACCAACAGAACTGGGAGAATTGGGGAGGCGGAGTTACACTGGAGCAGAACCTTAAGGAAGGACTGGTTGAGACTCACTGAAGGCAGAGGCTCCAGCAGATGTTAGCACAGTGTTCACAACAGCACTAGTGACAACAGCAGAAGGCAGGCTGCCCTGTCAACAGGTGGACGGATGAGCAAAATGTGGTCTATGCAAAGGAATAGTATGCAGCCCTCAAAAGGAAGGGCATCCTGTCACATACGACAACATGGATGAGCCTCCAGGACGTTATGCTGAGTGAGATCAACCAGACAAACAGGACAAATACTCTCTGATTCCATCTATATAAGGCACCCGTAAGAGTCAAGCCCAGAGAGATGGAAAGTAGCAGGGTGGCTGCCAGGTGCTGGGGGAAGGAGGACGGGGAGTTAAGTGCTTAATGGGGATAAATTTTCAGTTTTGCAAGGTGAAAAGGATTCTGTGGGTGGTGAAGATGGTTGCAACGATATGAATGCACATTGCCACAGATCTGTACACTTAAAAATGGTTACAGCGTGCACCTGAAACTAACACAATGCTGTTGTCTTTTAGTTCATTTGTATTGGAGTACAAATGCTTTACAATGTTGTATTAGTTTCCACTCTACAGCAAAATGAATCAGCTACGTGTATACAAATATTCCCTCTTTTTTTGGTCTTAATTCCCACTTAGGTCACCAGAGAGCACTGAACAGAGTTCCCTCTAGAGTCTCATCCCTCTATAGTCTCATCAGTTATCTATTTTATACATCGTGTCTATAAGTGTATGTGTGTATCAATCCCAACTATGCTTCAATTAAAGCAATGGTTAAAGCGATACATTTTACACTATAGGTATTTCACTTCAATAAAAAAAATTAGATTTTTTTTTAAGAAAAGAAGAGGATGGAGGAGAAGGAGGAGGCATGGATGTGTCTGTCTGTCCGCTGGGGGAGTCGGCAGCCATCATGTAAGAAGTCCAACTAGCTGGAGATCACTGAGCCAATCCAGCCATGGGGAGGGGTCATGCACAGAGGAACCAGTGCCTCAACTGATAGTCAAGAGCCTATACCCACCCACCAGCCATGGGAGCTGGGTCATGTGTGGAAATGCCTCTTCCACCTTGAGTCAAGCCATCCCAGCTGACATCAGTGGAGCAGAGATGAGCCGTCCCCAGGAAGCCCTGCCCGAATTGCCACCCCATCAACAAATAAATGGTGCTTTCAGCCACTAAGTTGGGGGAGTACTCTGTTGCAGCAGCAGAACACTGACACAGCAGTCAAGCCCTCTAATGGGTTTGGGGGAAATTTCTGTTATGAAGCTCTTTCACGCTCTCACATATGAGTCACTAAGAGAAGTCAGTGCTTGAATGAGTCTGAGGAAAAGACTGATTTTCCACTCCCCAAATCCCAGTGGAATAAACGCTGAACTCAAGCCCTGTGGTAAGATTCAAACAGCTGCTGGGAAGGCTGGGGGATTTTTCCAACGATCCAATGGACTAATCAGGCCATCCATCAGCTGATCAATTCAACATTCTTTTTAACAGTCATTCTTTTTAAGCCATAAAAAGAATGACTTTGAATGGTCCTGCCCAGAGCAGGGACTGGTACAGTGTGGACAGAGATATTGGTGGAATTTCCTGTGATGGGTTGGGGGGTGGGTAGTGATCCCAGGTGTGGGGGCTGAGAACAGAGTTCTAGCTGGCTGACTCTGAGCAAGTCAGTTCCCATCTCTGGGCCTCAGTTTCCCCAGCTGTAGAGTGAGAAGATTGATGTCTAAAAGGCCTTTCCAGGTATGGAGCAAAGGGACTCCTCCTACACTGTTGGTGGGAATGCAGATTGGTACAACCACTATGGAGAACAGTACGGAGGTTCCTTAAGAAACTAAAAATAGAGTTACTGTATGATTCAGCAATTCCACTCCTGGGCATACATCCAGAGGAAGCCATAATTTTAAAAGACACACGCACCCCAACGTTCACTGCAGCGCTGCTTACAACAGCCAAGACGTGGAGGCAACCCGAGTGTCCATCGGCAGAGGAACGGGTAAAGAAGACGTTGCTTATTTTATACAATGGAATACTACTCAGCCATCGAAAGAATGAAATAATGCCATTTGCAACTACACGGACGGACCTAGAGATTATCATACTAAGTGAAGTAAGGCAGACAGAGAAAGACAAACATCACATGACCTCACTCATACGTGGAACCTAATTCTTAAAAAAATGACATTAGTGAACTTATTTACAAAACAGAAGTAGACTCACAGACTTCAAAGACAAACTTATGGTTACCAAAGGGGAAAACCTGATGGGGAGGGATAAATTAGGAGCTTGGGATTAACGTACACATAGTACTAAATATTAGACAGATAACTAACACGGACCTAGTGTATAGCACAGGGAACTCTACTCAGCACTCTGCAATCACCTATGTGGGAAAAGAATGTGAAAAAGAATGAATACGTGTATATATATATATATAACTGAATTACTTTGCTGTACACCTGAAACTAACAGAACATTGTAAATCAACTATATTCCAATAATTTTTTAAATTAATAATAAGAAAAGACTTCTCCATTGGGTTCCAACATTCTGCAACACTGCAGTTTTGGCAGAAGGGAAAGCAACACTAAAATAGAATCCAAAACACTGAACAAAGTCCAATTACCTGTGTTTACAGGGAGATACACACACTGGAGTCTTCACCTCTGTCCCCTGGGGGCCGGAGCACTCTTATCTCTGCGTCCTGTGTGAATTTGTTTGTTCCTTCCACAGTATTCCCTGTGGAAGTCCGGCTTGATCCAATTTCCTCTTCTGAATTACACTTTAGCTCCCTGGATTCTTAATGGGGCTGTGTGATTAGTTCTGTGAATAGAGGGATGTACACCACACCCCCACCCCCAGGCCTGCCCCTAAGACACCTCACATGATCTTCTATGCTGAGACTCCTAATTGAGGACAATCTACATGCAAATGAATTGGGAAAAAAAAAAAAAAACCACTTAGCTGTGGACTTCCTAGTAGGCAAAGCAAAGAGGGCAACAGGCTGACCACAGAGCTCTGCTAACCGAAAAACATACTGCTCATGATAAGAATCTCTGTCTTGGCCAAGAGCTCTGAGAGGAAGGCTCTCCAGGACCTCTGGGTGAGGGAATCGGTGTCCGGGCAGGAGGGAGCAAGAGGCCAGGCTTGTCCTGAAATCTGTCCCCTCCACGGCAGAGGGAGGGCCAGCTTTGGTGGTCCTCCTGTGGCCTGACTGGTGTATTACTGCACAGAGTGTAATTCTTCATCCTTGTTAATGTCAATACCGCAGCAGCATGATAAATACGGAAAATATTTACATACCCGTACCACGGATGGGTTGTTTAGACCATCTGGCTACAGGATGCGGTAAGTGTTGTCAAACACATGGCCTGTCTATAAAGGCTGTGCCTCAGCCCTGGGGGAGGCCGGGCTCCGGGGTCCAGGTGGCTTCCCTGGGCCGTATCCCCACCATACACTGGACCATGGGGAACCTGAGAGACCAACTCACATCTCGGCAGGCCTGGACCCACTATCAGCCTCAGGCTCCTGCCAGTTGGGAGCAGAGCCCTCAAACTCCCTCTTTCTGCTCCCTCTGGGTAAGCACGTTTGATAACCTCCTGACACTTCTTTAGCAAGGAACTCTTCAGGACTCAAGTGCTTCAGACAAGACTCACTTGGCAAGGACTTCCCAGGTGGTCCAGTGGTTAAGAATCTGCCTGCCAATGCAGGGGCCACAGGTTTGATTCTTGGTCCTGGAAGATCCCACATGCCTGAGGGCAACTGAGCCCACGCACCACAACTATTGATCCTGTGCTTTATAATTCAGTCACAACTACTGAGCCGACATGCTGCCACTACTGAAGCCCGTTTACCAAAGAGCCCGTGCTCCACAACAAGAGAAGCCACCGAAATGAGAAGCCCGAGTCCCCAAACTGGAGAGTAGTTCCTGTCTCTGCTACTAGAGAAAGCACTCTTGCAGCAGCGAAGACCCAGCACAGCCAAAAGTAAATAAATAAATCAATCTTTAAAAAAAGAAAAAAAGACTCACTCAGCAAGACCGCCCCAATTCACAGCCACCCCGGGAATGTCTCCAGGGAGCTCACGGGACTGTGGGGAATTCTCAAGAGGCAAACAGCATAATTCGCTTGTGTCTGAAGCAGCCTCTGCCTGAGCTTCGTCTCGCTAGAGAGGCAGGAGACAAGGATGAGGTACCACCGCTCCTGAAGGATGGACGATGGTGAGCTTAAGTTCGCTTCAGGGAGAGTTTCTTCTGCTGAGTTCTGAGATCAGGCTAAATAACAGAGGTTTTTTCCCTCCTGGGTGGACGTTAATATTTTCCCCTTTTCCTTCTTTTAAATTTCAGGTGTGGGGCGTGTTGCTTTATTAATTTTAGTAAGAGCCAAAAAGTTCCCTTCAGAGCTCGTTTTCAGAGTAGCAATTTTCTTAATGGGACGCACGCGTTTGCCGCCCACGGGAGGAGCCATATCAGCCTGGCAGTCACAGCGCCCCGTGAACACCTTCCTGACAACCGTTAGTCAAATGGAAACTCACCACATTGGCTGCGTCGCCAGCAGCCTGGGCGGACACTCTGACAAGGGCTTTTGAGGGGGTCATGCCTGGAGGGAAGGTAGGCCGTGTTTCTGTCCACTATGAACTCACAGCTTTAGGGTCTCTTTTTTTAAATTTTTTTTCTTTTATGTAGACCATTTTAAAAGTCTTTCTTGAACTTGTTATAATATTGCTTCTGTTTTATATTTTGGGTTTTGGGCCACAAGGCATGTGGGATTTTAGTTCCCTGAACAGGGACAGAACTTGCATCCCCTGCATTGGAAGGTAAAGTCTTAACCAGAGGACCATCGGGAAGTATCTAGTCTCTCTTGTTTTCCATTTTTTTAAAGCCTTTTATTTTGTATTGGAGTATAGCCAGTTAACAATGTTGTGACAGTTTCAGGGGAACAATGAAGGGACTGAGCCATACATATACACGTATCCATTCTCCCCCAAGCTGCCTTCCCATCCAGGCTGCCGTATAACATTGAGTAGAATTCCCTGTGCTGTATAGAAGGTCCTTGTTGGTTATTCACTTAAAATATAGCAGTGTGGACTTGTCTGTCCCAAACTTCCTAACTATCCATTCCCCCCTTTCCCCCAGCAACCATAACTTTGTTCTCTAAGTCTGTGAGTCTCTTTCTGTTTTGTAAGTTCATTTGTATCATTTCTTTTTAGATTCCACATATACTGGGTATCATATGATATTTCTCCTTCTCTGTCTGACCTACTTCACTCCTTAGAGTCTTCTTATAACAAACACCCTCGAAGATTTAAAATGTACCAACCAGAGCGTTCAGGGCCTCAGGTAGCACACGGACTGGGTTCAAGTGCCAGCTGGCCACTTGCCTCCTGGAATCTGGATTTTGACTGTGAAATGAGGGTTAGTGACACAGCTAGAAGCCGCTTCCTGCTCTGATAGTCACGAGCTGGTTCTGTAGTGACTGGGCCAGTAGGGGACTCTGTGGCCATGGAATCAATCGAGTGTCACAGTCTTTCCAAGGACTGGCACTCTGTCCGTGCAAACAGGGTGAGGGCCACAAACCCCACATGTGAGAGGTCAGAAAAACGTCAGAGCCTGAGGCCAGACACGGCCTGAGGCTCAGGGGCTTGCCACCGTGTTCCAGGAGAGGAAGCCCATGTGCACATCCCACACCCTCTAAAAGCACAGAGACCAGCAGGCCAGGCGGCTTGACGATAGAGTTGGGACAACAGTTCTCACTGGTAACACACCGAGCACCCAGCGAGGCCGCGTGTCTGTGCAGAAGGCTCAGCATCTCTCTGGGAGGCGCTTCCGACCCCTCGAGCCCCAGCAGAGATGTCTGCTCAGAGCCACCAAGGAGTTGCAGACTCCTGTTCCACTCACTGGCTTGCAGACAGAGCTGGGCAAAGGCTCTTTTTGCAAAGTGAGCTGCTGGGGACACGGACATACGGTGACAAAGACCACACCCAAGTCGCTGCTTGCTTCATTCTCACTGGGCTCAACAAACATCCAGGGACAGAACTTCCCCTGGTGTCCAGTGGTTAAGACTCTGTGCCTCTACTGCAGGGGGCACAGGTTCGATCCCTGGTGCAGAATGTGGCCAAAAAAACCCCCAAAGCATTTAACAGCAAGCCAGCAAGAGGCTTCTTTTGTTTAAATGCAAAAATATAAGATGGCCAAGAGTGGGCCCAGCACCTCAGAACAGGGCATGGCTTAGGGGGAGTGGGTTAGCCCCAGGCCTCCCAAGTCAGAGTGAGGATCTTTTCCAGACAGCCCAATCTGAGCTCCCACGCCCCAGCGGACAGGCCAGCACTAGGCACCACTAGGCCCCCTCCAGTTCAAGGTGAAATGAGAACTGCGGGTCAATGGAGCAAGCCATACTAAAAGCTCTGTGTATTCTCAGATTAGATCTTTCCTATTTGTTAGTGTCCTTTAGTTCATGAGAAGATGGCTACGGGGAATTATAGCTTTCCTCTGTGTGTGGTTAATTATTCATAACATAAATTTTAACATTTTTAAGCATTTTTAAGTGTGCAACGGCATTAAGCACATTCACAGTGTTGGGCAACTAGCTTCACCACCCGTTTCCAGAACCTTCTCATCCCCCCAAACAGAAACCCTATAATCATTCAACACTAACTCCCCAGGCCCCCTTTCCCCCAACCCCAGGTAGTGTCCGTGAATGGTACCTCTTTAAAAATAATGTTCTTATTTAGCAACATTATCTTGTAACTAAAAAAAAAAATTTATTTGTTTATTTGTCTGCATCGGATCTCAGTTGCGGCATGCAAGGTCTTTCGTTGCAGCGCATGGACTCTCTAGTTGTGGCACACAGGCTTAGTTGCCCCATGGCAGGTGGGATTCTAGTTCCCCAACCAGGGGGTTGAACCCGCATGCCCTGCCTTGCAAATTGGAGTCTCAACCCCTGAACCACCAGGAAAGTCCCTTATATTGTAATTTTAAAGCTCCTGGTGCTTCTCAGCTACTTGATGATAGATGAGTCGACAGAGGAGGGGCCTGGACAGCTTCTGTCCCCCACCCCCACCAGGAAGGAACTTTATAGGCCACAGTCTGTCTGGAGGAATCACAGGCTCCTTGAGTGGACATCTAATGGGAGCCGGCTGGCCAGGAACTCTGCTAGACTTGCCCTTTGCGGTAGAAAGGCTCTCACCCAATTTTCTCCAGATTTTCATTTTACTTAAAAGCTCTTCCTTGCTTGGGGTTTTGAGGTTAAAAACCACTGTCTCTTGCTCCCACGCCGTAAGTTGGAGTGTCAATTGGTCCTACCTTTATGGAGAGCAATTGAGCAGTAGCTACAGAAAATAAAAGGCAAACACTCCTTGACCTAGTAATTCTACTTCGGGAAAATTTATTCTGCAGATTTGAAAGCCTATTTGCATCAAAACCTACGAACCAGGACACTCACTGAGGCAGTTTGCTCTTCCTTGGTTACAATGCAAAACTCCATGGATGGGGAGTTGGTTTAAGAAACGATGATGCATCCAGTAGCCAAAAAATGAGCCCATCATTAAAAAGCTCCAGGCATGGGACTTCCCTGGTGGTCCAGTGGTTAAGACCCTGAGCTTCCACTGCAGAGGGCACAGTTCCAACCCTCGTCGGGGAACTAAGGTCTTGCATGAGGCAAAGGTGAGGCCAAAAAATAGAAGGAAAACAAAAAGTCCCGGACAGCCTAAATGAACCAATAGAGGAGGACCTCCAGATGTCTGAATTGTCAAAATTAAGTCAAAACAGCAGGTGCATAAGGAGGCAGTCACTTGTGGTTTTCTGAAGTAATATACACTCATATATGCAGAGCATCTTTCTGAAAGATACACACACCGGGAGACTACAGACAGGAAGCAAAGAAGACTTACGTTTACCTCTCAGCCCTTTGACATTGGGTACCAAGTACTGAATATACGGTATTACTTATCCAAACAATATTTTTCATACCAAGTATGGTCTTTATTTATTATTTTGTTATTGGACTACTTTATTGGAAACTGTGAATTTGTAAGTTCTGTAAATCAAGGAATGTATCTAATTTATCTTCTTTCTTCTCCTAGTTTTTATGTTTAAGATGCACAGCATGATGACTTGATCTAGTTTAACACCTTGCCAATGTCTGGTATAACATCATGTACAACTTTTTGTGTGTTTTAGTAATTTTTGAAGACATGTACGAATGAGTAAACAATGAGTGAAGAAAAGTAGTGAAGGGGCCTCCCTGGCTGTCCGAGGGGTGAGACTTCGCCTTCCACTGCAGGGGAATGGGGTTGGGCAGCCTAGATCCCACGTGTCTCGAGCCCAAAAAACCAAAACGTAAAACACAAGAAATATTGTAACAAACTCAATAAAGACTTTAAAAAGTGGTCCACATCCAAAAAACTTAAAAAAACATACTCCAATATAAAATTTTAAAAATGAAAAAAGAATTTATTAAAAAAAAAAAAAAAGGATTGGAAAACTAAGTCATATTCTTTAAATACTAGAAAACCATGAGTCTTGAGTTGCCAGGGAAGGAAGAGATTGAGGGGAGGCAGGAAGTGACCGACTGTGGCGACTGAGGTAGAAAAATCAGACTTGGTAATTTCAAAGGAAGATAAACACCATTGACAGGGCAGTGACATTGGTGTTAAAAGTTTAAGTGGGGACTTCTCTGGTGGTCCAGAGGCTAAGAGTCCGAGCTCCCAACGCAGGGTGCCAGGGTTTGATCCCCGATCAGGGAACTAGACCGACCCTACATGCTGCAAATAAGACTTGGCAAAGTCAAATACATAAATATTTTTTAAAAAACACATTTAACTGAACAACAGTTTTTAAATTTTTAATTTTAATAACTATTTTAATTTTTTTAAGTCAACATTTACTGTTTCTTTTGGAACAGTAGAATACCAAAAAAAAAAAAAAAAAAGTAGGTAGTCCAAATGATTTTAAAATACATTTTTTTGGAAACCACATTATATCTACCTTTTAATCCTGTGAACCACATATTCCTAAAGAATTGGAAAGTATATTAAGAAACCATCCCTCTCCAGCGAGCTGGTTCTCAGGTTTGAGAGCTCTCCAGGGATCAGTGCATACATACCAAGCTTGGGAGCACTTGCCCCAAGTGCTCCTCCATGATCCAGTCTGCAGGCCAGCAGCAACCCTGACCATTGAGAAGTCGGCTGACCAGCAAGGCCCCTAGGCTTCAAGGAACAAACTTCCACAAAGCCCGAGGCCCTCAGTCCTCGGAAAGTTATACTTGCCCCCTTGGCCGCTCATACAAAAAACGGTGGCTAAAATAAGGCAAAAGATTAACAGTGGCAAAACCACACTGAGGAGAGGAAAGGAAAAGAAACAGGAAGGAGGGAAGGCTACCTTAAAAGGAATTGAGAGAGCCCGGGGTTCAGTCAGAGGACCGTCTGGCAGGCATGCCCCCATCCAGCTCTTCCAAGGCCCCCCAGGACAGCCGGGTTCATGACACCCAAACTTCATCTGCATCTTGGTAGCTCCGGCCGGTTGGATGACTCACCCATCCCTGAAAGACTGAGTTATACCGAGGGCTCGCTGTTTATTCAGAGAGAGACAAGAAATGCCTTGGAGAAAGAGCAGGATCATCACCAGGGAAACATGAAGGATGCCTCAGTCCCCAACAAACTGGTTCATTCAGTGTCCTTGAGCTGGTTTATTTAATCTTATTCATTTATTTATGGTTGTGCGGGGTCTTCATTGCTGTGCACGGGCTTTCTCCAGTTGCAGTGAGCGGGGGTTACTCGTCGTTGCGGTGCTCAGGCTTCTCATTGCAGTGGCTTCTCTTGTTATGGAGCACGGGTTCTAAAGCGTGGGCTGCAGGAGCTGTGGTACATGGGCTTAGTTGCTCCACAGCATGTGGAATCTTCCTGGACCAGGGATTGAACTGGTGTCCCCTGCAATGGCAGGAGAATTCTTAACCATTAATCCACTAGGGAAGACGTCATCTTTTTTTTTTAATTGGCCACCATACCATCTTATTACTTGTAAATATTCTATCTATTTTGAAGCCCTAACCTGTATCCATCTCGAAACATTAATTTTGCAACCTTGTTTCTCAGTCTTCTGTTCCGCATCTTTCCTAGCCCATAGCACTGGCTTCACTCTGAAGTGATGATTTTTAGTGAGAGAGGTTCTTGCAACTAACATAAAGGGAATTCCACTTAGAGCAGCATTTTTAAATGCTTGGCCCCCAGATCTCTTTTGGACACATTCTCCAGTAGCATTCTGCACCTCTTGGAAAACGCTGTAGAGTGTTTCACTCTTAAGGATTAAGTTGCTACTGATTAGAGATGCTCTTTGTCATGCGGAAATCTATTCCTACCCTTTAATTGTTATGTTTTTAAGAGCAATGGGTGTTGAACTTGATCAAATGCTTTTCTGACATCTACTGAAAGCATCTAAGTTCTTTTTCTTCCTCCTTTTTTTTTTTCTTTTGGTAGATTTCCTCATCTTTAATCATCTGCTTATAACTTTAAGTCTGGTCCACGACCCAATGTACCGACCCCTGTGCCGGGAGCCAGACTAGGGCAGCAAAATAGCTCTTGCATACAGAGGAAAGTGGGGGGTACAGAACCTGGAAAACACAGACAGCTGAACAGCACGCTAGCATTTGTGAATTCATGTATCACACAAAAGTCACAGTGAGAACCCAAGGAACCACACGAGTTAAGCAAATCACAGAGGGCTTCCTGTAGGAGGTGACAGAGGGAATTTAGAGACAGACTGGAAATGAGGGCATCTGGATTTGAGTCTTGCCCCCCATGGAGCCCAAGAGCAGGATTTCCTGGCCTCTAATTTTGTCAAGGCTATGGTTTTTCCAGTAGTCATGTATGGATGTGAGAATTGGACTGTGAAGAAAGCTGAGTGCCAAAGAATTGATGCTTTTGAACTGTGGTGTTGGAGAAGACTCTTGAGAGTCCCTTGGACTGCAAGGAGGTCCAACCAGTCCATTCTGAAGTGTTCTGGGTGTTCTTTGGAAGGAATGATGCTAAAGCTGAAACTCCAGTACTTTGGCCACCTCATGCGAAGAGTTGACTCATTGGAAGACTTTGATGCTGGGACGGATTGGGGGCAGGAGGAGAAGAGGACGACAGAGGATGAGATGGCTGGATGGTGTCACTGACTCGATGGACCTGAGTTTGAGTGAACTCCAGGAGTTGGTGATGGACAGGGAGGCCTGGTGTGCTACAATTCATGGGGTCACAAAGAGTGGGACACGACTGAGCGACTGTACGGAACTGAATTTTGTCAGCAATAAAAGAGAAATAATCATAGACCACAAGACCTTCAGAGGCATCCAGGTTAGCCTCCTTCATTTGCAAACACTAGAGGCAGAGGATCAAAGGGAAGTGATTTGTTCAAGATCATCGAGCCATCCCTACTGTTTATCTTGGTTCCGAGGGGAGCGGGAGAGAAACAAAGACAACTTGGAGATCTTGGGCAGAACGGAAGCAGAGAACATCCGGTGTGTCATGACCCTTCCCCTGCAATAAACATTATTGTTGTCACCTTGAAAGCAGGCTGAGTCAGGTGGCAGCCCGTGTGCTGTTCTCAGGGTGCAGAGGCCAGTGGTCAGAGGAGCCTGACCGGGAAGAGGGGAGGTCCTGGAGCCGCCCCTGCAGCAGCCCCAGGTCTCCTGCATCAACACACCTGTGCAGACGTACATGGATGGCTTTGCAATCACTCATTCACTCCCCTATTCTTTCTGCAAGTACGGAGCCCATACTGAAGCGTGTCCCCCAAGTTCATGTCCTCCTTGGAACCTCAAAACTTGAACTTATGTGGAAATATGATCTTTGCAGATGTAATTAGGTGAAGTCAAGCTGGGTTGGGGGCAGGGGCCTGGATCCAGTATGACTGATGTCTTTTTTTTTTTTTTGGCTGCCCTGGGTCTTCACTGCTGTGGGCTTTCTCTGGTTGTGGTGAGCATGGGCAGTTTTCATTGCAATATGCAGGCTTCTCGTTGCAGTTGTTTCTCTTGCTGTAGGGTGTGCAGGCTCAATACCTATAGCACACCACGTGGCTTAGTTGCCCTGTAGCAGGTGCGATCTTCCTGGACCAGGGGTCGAACCTGTGCCCCCTGCATTGGCAGGTGGATTCTTAACTACTGGACCACCAGGGAAGTCCCTGATTGGTGTTCTTATACAAAGAGGAGAAGAGATACAGAAATAGATGCACACAGAGGGAAAACAACCACATGAAGACAGAGGCAGAGATGGCGGGGTGGGGGGGATACATCTATAGGCCAAGGAGAGCTGAGGATGGCCAGCCACCACCATGAGCGAGGGATGTGTAAGACTCTCCCCTTAAGCCTCCAGTAGGAAGCAATCCTAAATTTGGACGTGTGGTCTCCTGAACCAAGAAAGAACAACTCCTCTTGTTTTAAGCCACCCAGTTTGTGGTGCTTGATTACGCAGCCCCAGGAGCCCCAGTTTGCCCCATGGAACCTCTTGCTGGGAGGGAGAGGGGGTGTTTGATTGGAATCCTTCAAACCACATTATCGCCATCAGCAGGCTGGTCCCCCCAGCCACCATGCCATACATAGCCTGTGAGTGAGCATCCCAGCCTCCCCAGGCCAGACACAGAAAACCAAGTGCTCCTTAAGCTGTGAGGCCCCAGGTACCATTCAACACACTTTGCACACATTGTCCTCTAAATGTCATATGCACGTGCTCAGGTGTTCAGTTGTGTCCAACTCTGCGACCCCATAGACTGTAACCCGCCAGGCTCCTCTGTCTTTGGCATTCTCCAGGCAAGAATACTGGAGTAGGTTCCAATTTCCTTCTCCAGGGGATCTTCTTGACCCAGGGATTGAACCCACATCTCCTGACTGCCAGGCAGACTCTTTAAAGCCCACTTTAAAAGTCAGTTTCAGCCAAAAGGCAGGTGAGGACACAACAAATCTGAGACAGCAGTCCGTGCCAGAACCATACTCCAAATCTGGACTGTCTGCATGGGGGTGGGGGGAACACGTTCTTTTGCACACCCACTTCCCAGCTCCCCCAGGGCTGTAGCACCTGCCCCTGGCAGTCCTGTCTCCCACTCATTTGCAGCTGTGTGGACCCCAGGCAGTTGGCATCTGGTCTTTGATGGTATTTATCTTTCCACTCCCTGAGAGCAAGCAAGAGCCATAAAAGGCCATACCCAACGTCAGGTGCACAAGCGTTTCGTAGAGACAGATATCGTTCACACGTGGCAACTAGGCCTGGCCACTAATGGACAGGGACGCCTCCCCCAGGAGTGCGAGAGCCTGGGATGCAGCTCACAGCTCAGCTCACTGCTGAGCTGCAGGGCCTTGGCCAGGCCACAGGTGTGGACATCTCCCAGTGCCTGGACCAGGCCAGGCACTCCACAAGCAAAAGCAAGATGTAAGCCATCACAAGGCCCACTTGAGGTTCTAGCACAAGCCTGAGACTTCTGTTTGGGTACCATCTTAATGCTTTTTGGCCATGGGACATGTGGGATCTTAGTTCTCTGACTAGGGATGTAACCCGTGCAGTGGAAGTATAGAATCTTAACCGCTGGACTGCCAGGGAAGTCCTCCATTTGAATCATTTTTAAGTGCACAATTCAGTGGCATTGAGGATATTCCCAGCATTGTGCAATCACCATGGCTATTTCCAGAATATTTTCATCACCTCAAACAGAAGCTCTGTCCCCTCTAATTCCCACCCCCAACCCCCAGTATGCACTGTTCTCCTTTCTGCCTCTGAATTTGCTATTCTCAGCACCTCATACAAGTGGAATCACACAATATTGCCCTTTTGTGTCTGGCTTCTTTCTCTTAGCATCATGTTTTCAAGGATCATTCATGTGGTAGCTTGTGTCGGTACTTCATTCCTTTTTTGGCCACGTAATATTCCATCATATGGCTATACCATGCCATTTCTTTTATCCGTTTATCAGCTGATGCACTGGGTGGTTTTCAGCTCTGGCTATTGTGAATAATACTGCTAAGAAAACAGGTGTATAAGTACCTGTTTGATTCCCTGCTTTCAATGCTTTGGAGTAGAATAACCCAGGAGTAGAATTCTAGTAACATTGTTTTGTATGGGTAGACCACATTCTATTAGCCCATTCATCAGTTGGTAACCAGACAGATGAACCAGAGATCAAATCACCAACATCCGCTGGATCATCAAGAAAGCAAGAGAGCTCCAGAAAAACGTCTACTTCTGCTTTATTGACTACACCAAAGCCTTTGACCATGTGGATCACAACAAACTGTGGAAAATTCTCAAAGAGATGGGAATACCAGATCACCTTACCTGCCTCCTGAGAAATCTGAATGCAGGTCAAGAAGCAACAGTTAGAACTGGACATGGACCAACAGATTGGTTTCAAATTGGGAAAGGAGTACGTCAAGGCTGTATATTGTCACCTTGCTTATTTAACTTATATGCAGAGTACATCATGCAAAATGCTGGGCTGGATGAAGCACAAGCTGGAATCAAGACTGCCAAGAGAAATATCAATAACCTCAGATATACAGATGATACCACCCTATGGCAGAAAGTGAAGAACTAAAGAGTCTTGATGAAAGTCAAAGAGGAGAGTGAAAAAGTTGGCTTAAAACTCAATATTCAGAAAACTAAGATCATGACATCCGGTCCCATCACACGGCAAATAGATGGGGAAACAATGGAAACAGTGAGACTATTTTGGGGGGCTCCAAAATCACTGCAGATGGTGACCGCAGCCATGAAATTAAAAGACACTTGCTCCTTGGAAGGAAAGCTATGACCAACCTAAAGAGCATATTAAAAATAGAGACATTACTTTGCCAACAAAGTTCTGTCTAGTCAAGGCTATGGTTTTTCCAGGGGTCATGTATGGACGTGAGAGTTGGAGTATAAAGAAAGTTGAGCACCGAAGAAGTGATGCTTTTGAACTGTGGTGTTGGACAAGACTCTTGAGAGTTCCTTAGACTGCAAGGAGATCCAATCAGTCCAGCCTAAATGAAATCAGTCCTGAATTTTCATTGGAAGGACTGATGCTGAAGCTGAAACTCCAATACTTTGGCCAACTGATGAGAAGAACTGACTCACTGGAAAAGACCTTGATGCTGGGAAAGATTGAAGGCGGGGGGAGAAGGGGACAACAGAGGATGAGATGGTTGGATGGCATCACTGACTCAATGGACATGAGTTTGAGCAAGCTCTGGGGGCTGGTGAAGGACAGTGAAGCCTGGCATGCTGCTGTCCATGGGGCTGCGAAGAGTCAGACACGACTGAGTGACTGAATGAACTGAACCTGGTGTTGCTGCTTTCCTCTTTTCTCCTTGGCCATGCCACTTGTGGGATCTTAGTTCCCCGACTAGGGATGGGATCCAGGCTCTTGGCAGTGAAAGTGTGGAGTCCAAACACCGGATCACTAGGGAATTCCCAGTAACTCTGTGTTTAATCACTTAAAGAACCACTAAACTGCTTTCCACAGTGGCTGCACCATTCTACATCCCACCAGCCAGGGGACAGGGATTCCCATTTTTCCACATCCTCGTCAACACTTGTTCTTTTCCACTTTGGGATACTAGTCAAGCCTGAGATGTCAGAAGAAGGGAAGACACAAGCGTGCCCAGGGCCCCGGACATGGCCTGCTGGCACCTGTGCACTTCAGCCTGCTCTCTGCAGGGCTGCATGGGTGCAGGCTGGAGAGTCGAGAGCATTCGGTTCTAGTTCCAGCACTGGTGCTTGTGGCTGTGCGATGCTGGACACAGACTTTAACCACTGGGAGCCTTAGTCACGTCCTCTGTGGGAACCGAGCTAACGCCCCAAGTGTCACTTCCCACAGGAGGTGGGGCTGTGAATCTATGAGAGCAACCGAAGGAAGAGTATTTTCAGCAACTCTACAGGGGGACACAGAGGTGGTAGAAAGAGGGGGGCAGGGTTAACCTCCCTTGATAGATCGCTTATGATCCTGTCTGGACAGGACTAGAATACGTTCCCCTTCAACCTCCTCTTTTTCTGCCTATTCAAAAAAGTTTTTTGTTTTAATTAATTAATTAAGTTTTGGCTGCTCTGGGTCTTCGGTGCTGCACGCAGGCTTTCTCTAGTTGTGGTGAGCGGGGGATACTCTAGTTGCAGTGCTTGGGCTTCTCATTCCAGTGGCTTGTCTTGTTTCGGAGCTTGAGGGCTTCAGTAGTCGCCGCAATGGGGCCCTAAAGCACAGGCTCAGCAGCGGTGGCACACGGGCTTCGTTGCCCCTCGGCATGTGGGAGCTCCCTGGACCAGGGACTGAAACTGCATCCCCTGCATTGGCGGGCGGACCCTTCACCATTGGACCACCAGGAAGTCCTCTTTCTCTGCCTTTGAATGGAGAAGCCAAAATATGGGGAAAAGTAGAAAGACAAAGAGGGAATAGGAAGAATGCTAGATGACCGACTGAGGGCGACCTTGCATCGGAATAATTACCGGACACAGACACACACCCCAGTGTACACACACACACACACACACACACACAGCTCTTGAGTCACATCATGGATTCAAAGTTTGTCTGAATTTCTTATGTCACCAGACCGAGAGAAGCGCACAGACAGCAGGAATGAGCAACACAAATTTTCAGAGGAGGAAATGATGGCCCAAGGAAGTGGGGTCACACACAGCCCAGTCCAAGTGGGGCCTCTGGCCATGAGTGCAGCTCAGCCAGACCATAGGACAGCCATGGACACTGAGCTCCACTCAGGGCCCAGGCCCAGGGCTTGTTCTTCCAAAGCAGCAGCAGCATCTGTCTGTCTGGGTCTGTCTGTCTCTCTCTCACACACATACCCAGTGACTGAGGTCTCCACCGAGAAGCCAACGCTACATTCCAGGAAAGAAACAGGACCCTTTTTCCTCTCACCAGCAGGAAAAGCACATAGCCTCGTGGGCCCCCAGCCGGCATCTCCATAGTGACAGAATCACAGAGGCTGTGGGGCTAAAAATAAAGCTTCCACTTTCTGAAACCCCCGTCTGCTTAGCTCCAGCTGCACGAGGGCTTGGTGATGCTCCATGGCCAACACCTAAACAGCGAAGAGGGGCCCTCTGCCCTGAGGACGGGGGACAGACAGCACACCTGGGACACCAGGAACAAAAGACCACCTGTGCTCTCACGAAAGAGTTCCCGAAGGTTGTCACCCACAGGCTCCCAGACAAAAGGGCTCCATGTGGGTCATGACAGCAAGCAAAAGGCGCCCCAGCTTCCATGCACAAACGTCCCCACATGTGCCACAAGCAACCCATTCATGGCAGCCCTTGGGAGGCACCTCTTAAGCCTTGAAACTAGTAAGTGTTCCTTTTCCAGAAGTACCAAGGGTTTGCAAGTTTTCCCACTTAAAAAAAAAAAAAAAAAGATTTTCAAAATGCTTAGCTCCCCAGGCAGGCTCTCAAAAACCTACTTCACTGCAAAAATGGGTGCAGTGTATGGTAAGTGGTCTAAAACAGTCATTTAGCCAAGGGCTTCCCTGGTGGCTCACAGAGCTTCCCCGATAGCTCAGTTGGTAAAAAAAAAAATCTGCCTACAGTGCAGGAGACCCTGGTTTGATTCCCAAGTCAGCAAAATTCAAAATCCGCTGGAGAAGGGATAAGCTACTCAAGTATTCTTGGGATTCCCTGGTGGCTCAGCTGGTAAAGAATCCGCCTGCAATGTGGGAGACCTGGGTTTGATCCCTGGGTTGGGAAGATCCCCTGGAGAAAGGAAAGGCTACCCACTCCAGTATTCTGGCCTGGAGAATTCCACAGACTGTAGAGTCTATGGGGTGGCAAAGAGACAGACACTACTGAGCAACTTTCACTTTCACTTTCCCTGGTGGCTCAATGGTGAAGAATCCACCTGTCAATGCAAGAGACTCGGGTTCAATCCCTGGGTCGGGAAGATCCTCCGGAGAAGGAAATGGCAACCCACTCTAGTATTCTTGCCTGGGAAGTCCCGTGGACAGAAGAGCCTGGCAGGCTACAGTCTATGGGGTCAAGAAGAGTTGGATGCGACTGAGCACACACACACAGATGGATTTTTTTCAGAGCCAGACTGCCTGGACTTGAATGGTGCCCTTGGGGTAGCCAGCTTTCTGCTTTGGGCCTCAGTTTTCTCATCTGCACAATGGGACTAACTGCAGGGTGCCATTGAGGACCAGGCATAGACTAGGTGCTTCAAGAGCTCAGTTATTCAGCTGTCTGGGGGTCCTGTCCTTGGTGGGTCAGCCTGAGAACACGCTAGCAAATGGACATTCCAACTGAGAGCAGCTCAAGGGGCCAGCTGTGCATCAGCTGGAAACTCCCCATCTTACCCAGCAATTTGCACACACTGAAACCCCGCCCCGCCAACTCTCCATGTACATGACCTTCCCCAAATCAACCCTCAGCCTCGGCTTATCTTCTAAATAATCTATAACATGGATTACAACGAACGATTCCCAGTATGATTATTAACTATATTACAGCTCATTTTAAACGGCCTTAAAATTCGCACAATGAATGCAACTCCTCATTAGTCACACAGCCCTGAGTTAATAATTAAGCAGCCTTAATTGGTGGATGTGGAAAGGCATGGCGCAGCTTCCTAGGCACCACTGCACACGGAACCAGCCCAGCCCTATAATGGATTTCCTAAGTCAGCTCACAGAGCTAATTCACATCGAAAGTTAATTAGCCTAATGAAGGCAAGTGCGACTTAGTGACTTCCAGCCTGATTCTGCTCTGACTCAGCCACCCCAGGAGGCTGCCAATGCCATCCTCCTGGGTTCGATTTCCTGGAGCTCCAAGGAAGGGGCCCCAGGGACGGTGCTTCGGGGAACCATGTGTTCCTGGCTCCCCGACTGCGATCAGCTGGGAGTCAGCGAGCACTCAGAAGGCCATAGAGAGGCAAGATGCACCTCCTTGTGGAGTTCGTTCTGGAATCTCTGCAAGGGAGGGAACCTTCCAGCAAGTGGAAGTCATAGGTGAGCCCCAGCGAGGGGGAGGGCCAGGCACCACCAACCTTCATAACCTATGACTGGTGAAGACCAGGGCTGTCCCTTGTCCCTGACCAGGAAGATGGCAGCTTACATATGCAGGGCAGCTGACAATCCACAAAACTACCCTCTCATTCAGACTCTCGCTGCATCCTCCCCTGGGAGGGAGCATCGCTGGATGTATACAGAAACCAAGGCCCAGAAAGGCAGGATCATCAAAGGCCACTCATCTTCGAAATGGCACAACTCAGACCTCCCAGACCCCCAGGCCCTCCTGGTCCAGCTGTCTCTCACTGTTCCTCGTTCAGGGGCAAGCCAAAGTCAACATCTTGCTGGCCTAGAAACAGCCCAAGTGTCCATCAACAGGAAAACAGGAGGTGGTCTGTCTATATACAGTGGCATATTACTCGGCCAAGAGAAGAAGGAAATTCTGACACAAGCTACAGCGCAGGTGAATCTGAAGGATATTATGCTCAGTGAAACAAACCAGACCTCGAAAGGACAAATACTGTATGATTCCACTTATTCGAGGCACCCAGAGAAAACCTGCAGAAACAGAAAGCAGAACGGTGGGTGCCAAAGGCTGGAGGGAAGAGGACGTTGTCGTTTAACGGGGACAGAGTTTCAGTATGGGAAGAGGAAGAAGTTCTGGACAGGGATGGGGGTGATGGTTGCACAATAGGGTGAATGTACTTAATGCCACGCGACTGTTTGCTGAAAAATGGTCACAGCGGTAAATTTGACATTATGTGTATTTTACCACTCACACACAAAAATGAAGTACTGATATCTGCTACAACATGGGTAAACCTTGAAAACATTATGTTACATAACGGAAGCAAAAAACCAAAGGTCACACAGTGTAAGATTCCATTCATTGGGTGGCCAAAAAGTTTGCTGGGGTTTTTCTGTAAGATCGTATGGAAAAAAACCAAATGGATTTTTTTTTTTTTTTGGTCCAACCTAATATTTGAAATAATCGGAACAGATAAATCTATAGAGCAGAAAATAGAAGAGTGGTGGCCACAAGCCAGGGGAGGAGAGAGAGGGGAGGATGACTGCTGATGGGTGTGGGGTCTCCTTTCGGGGTGGTGAGGATGCTCTAGGATGAGACAGAGGTGGTGGTCGCACAGCACTGTGAACATAGCATGTGCCACTGAACTGCACGTTTAGAAGTGGTCAGTTCTCTGTTACATGAATTCCACTACGAATTTTCAAAGAAGGCCGGGAAAGAAAATCCCCCATTCTCTCCTGCACCCACCTGCCTTCCCCCTCCTGCATCCACACCCTCACCCAGCACCCTCATTCTCTGCCAGGCATGTGTCCAGTGGCCCTTCCTGGCCCTTCCATGCGCTGCACACCCTGCAACCTCCATTTTCCCTCTGCGTCCAGCCTGAGCACAGTCAGAGGCTTGGAATCCTCCTGAGTGCATGTCCTTCCGAGCAGGCTGGATTCTAGGGAGAGCAGGAGAAACCTGGAAGGCAGCCTCCTGGGAGAGCAGGTGGGCCAGACTGCCTTCCCCAAGTTTCCTCCCATCAGAGGCTTCGTTAAACCCTCTTCTTGGACTTCTCTGCTGGTCCAGGGGTTAAGAATCCTCCTGCCAACGAAGGGGATGCAGGTTCCATCCCTGGTCCGGGAAGATCCTATGGGCCTCACAGGAACTGAGCCCAGGCTCTGCAACCACTGAGCCCGAGCACCTAGAGACTGTGCTCCACAACGAGAAGCCACTGCAATGAGAAGCTGGCACACAGCAACAAAGACCCAGCACGGCCCCAAATAAAAATGAATTAACAATAAAATCCTCTTTCAAGTTCAGAACCAGGCAAGGTGCTCCAGGAAGCCAAAAAGGCATCCCTCGGCCCTGCCCGGGGAGCGGCGCTGGCTGGACGCCTGGACCCTAGGGGCCACCTGGAGAGGATGACAGTCCTAGAGTGGCCTGCACAGTGTGGAGGGCCCCAGGGAAAAACAAACCCTCTAACTCTTGCCCATCGGACCCCAGCCTGAGCTACAGAATCCCACGGGGACCCACCTGCATCTCTTCTCCGCCCAGCAGCCACTGGGCCTCCCGCTCTCCCAGCCTAGAGGAATGCAGAGGTAGTAAGGCAGGCGATCGCGGTGCTGCTGGGAGACACAAAGCGCTGGCCTCTGCCTGCTCCCCTCCCTGCTGCCACATCTTCTCTAATGAGGGATAGAAAGGACACAAGTGGGGCAGAAAGAGGGGTAAAACCCAGAACAAACTGACCCACCGCCACTGGATGGGTCAGAGCGTGTGGTGAGCAGGGCCCACCCACCCTGGCGGACGAGGCCCGTTCACTCTGAACTGTGCCCTTTAAAAGCACACCTGCCCTGCCCGTCCCCCCCCCACAGGCATCCAGCCAGTCTGAAAGCTGCTCTCGCTTCAGGGAAGGGAAAGGCACCACTTCCCAGGACCTCAAAGACATACAACACGCAGGGCCTCTGACCACAGCCTCCTGGGTGTGTGGCTACAAGACTCGACAACGGGAAGCCCAGGGGGCCCCCAAGTCATGCCCACGCCGTGATCCCAGAGCATGCTGCCCTGTCTCAGGAATCTATGATAAATCCTGCTCTACATCCATGGTGCCTTTGGGCCTCTTTGAAGAGCAAAAGCTACAGAACAAGAAAAAAGAAATTCTGTTTTCTTCTCTGGGTAAAAAATGAAACAAAAAATTCACACAAACCCAAACCGAAAACTTCTGGGCACTGTTCAGACTGAACTGCATCAGGACATACTCATGGAATTTTTGTTGCTGTATTTGGCCACACGGCAGGTTTTCCAGGATCTTAGCTCCCCAACCAGGGATTGAACCCCAGGCCTCAGCAGGGAAAGCCGTAAGTCCTGACCACTGGACCATCAGGCAACTCCCCGGATGGATTTATAAGCAACAACATAACAACATGGCGTGGGTCATGGAAGGAATGCAGCGGCATGAACTTGAAGAATCAAGGACCCCAGTAGGACAAGAATCCTGGCCAGCCGTTAACTTGCTCTACTGCTGTTGCAGCTAAGTCGCTTCAGTCGTGTCCGACTCTTTGCGACCCCATAGACGGCAGCCCACCAGGCTCCCCTGTCCCTGGGATTCTCCAGGCAAGAATACTGGAGTGGGTTGCCAGTTCCTTCTCCAATGCATGAAGGTGAAAAGTGAAAGTGAAGTCGCTCAGTCCTGTCCGACTTTGAGCGACCCCATGGACTGCAGCCTACCGGGCTCCTCCGTCCATGGGATTTTCCAGGCAAGAGTACTAGAGTGGGGTGCCATTGCCTTCTCCGAACTTGCTCTATGGTTGGCCCAAATCATGCCCTCCCTGAGCTGTAGTGTGTGTGAAACGTGACAGCTGCAAGCACTGGATGCCAAATTAAGGCTGCTTCCAGCCTCAGTTTCCCCACCTGTAAAATGGGCACAGCAGCACTTCTGGGAGTCAAGTGAAAAGCAACAGGCAGAAGCTCTCTGGGCCATGGAGGGTACGACCCAAAACATGGAGGAATGAGAAAGGATGTTTTCCCTCTGGATCTCTAGCCACTGCCTCTCCCCAAATGGTCATCAGTTGGCCCTGAGTTACCTCCCAGCCACTGTACTGGGCACGGGGGACTCAAAGTCAAATAAGCCCAGGACCCTGAGCCTGCAGAGCAGCTAGGCTTGACCGGGGGATCCCCATAGTCTGGAGAGGGAAGAGTTGCCTTCTCCTTGGGCAGGAATCTCAGGATCCAGAAAAGTCCACTATGAAGCATCAACCTGTCTGGTTATGTGATGGGTGCCTTTATCAGCCTAAACCCTCCAGACACCCTCCTGTAGCTCTCAGGCCACCAAGACAAACTCAAGTGAATCAACATCCCAGATTTCACAAGCCCGCCTCCCTCCAGTTCACAACTGCGTCTTGAGTCTCAAGCCTGCTCCCCATCCAGTCTGAGGTGGTAAGGTTTCCGGCAAATGGAAAGTCATTCCTCCTGAAAGATCAAACCCGTGGATTTTTTTTTTTTCCCCAACACTCCTTCCCCTCTCCTATTCTCTTAAAATGCTGAATTCCTCTTTTCCCCCCGCTGCTGCAAAGTCAGACAGCACATTCCTCAGGAAAAGGGACAGTCAGCCAGGAAAAATAACTAGGTAAAAAGAGACAGCAATGGGTGTGATTGGCGCTCTAAACCTTGGTACCTAAGGAGTGAAGGGCAGGCTTCGCTGGTCAGCTCTCATCACCATGAGCTCACGACACTCAGTGAGTCATCGAGGCTAAGACCCGAAATAAAACCAGTGGCTCGGGAACTCAGCTGAATACTGATGGAGTGATATGTTCCCTGCCTCCCCTGGCTACTCCTGGTGGCAAAAGCTCAGGCTGCATGGCCCCCAAGTATAAAAATTAATGAGCTCTTTTCCATACTGGGTTAATGCAAATTGTGCTCTGGATCAATTAAATCGGCCACTTTATAACTTTGCTTGGCTGCGTTGGGAAATGTCACAGGCGTGGGGGGAAAAAATGAGGTCTTAAGTTATGCATGTCCATCTTACGGCTCAACAAGGGGGAGTGCTTTCAGAACTCTGGAAGCTTTTGTTATTAATGGTGTTTTAGTGTTGGGTTCTTAAACACATCAAACAAATTTCCTTCAAACTGGTAGTTACTGACTGCCACGGGGAAGGCTGCAGGCCTCCCACCTCCCAGATGGCTCAACCACAATGAACGCATAGCCTGTCAGATGCACAACACTGACGAACTAATTGAAATATGCTGCAGGAAGCCAACCCCAAATAAATGTGAAATAGCGGCTTCCTTACGCCAGAGCCCGCCTGCCGAACGCCCTCCCTGGCTGGCCATCCATACCGACTGAGCGGTCCCCTGGCTCCGAGAGCGCCGCCTCTGTGTGGTTTTCAATGGACTTAAATGTCTTTTTTTTTTTTTTTTTCCCATTGTGATTACCCGAGAGGGAAAAATTCTAATTGCAGAAAATGTTTGGTTTTCCTCCCTCTTATGGGGAAAAAAAAGAAACCCTGCAAGTGGAAAGTCAATTCTCATGAAGTGCCCAGAAAAGCAGTTATTGGGCCCTCAGGCAGGATGGAGGGAAGAAATGGACCCGTGGGCAATAAAGAGGCCTTGACCGGCCTCCAGACCTGCGGGCAGCCCTGTGCAGATGGATGCTGGTCCCTGTTGGAACTGGGAATGGCCACGCCAACGTCTGCCCCTTGCCCTTCAAGGCGGGTTTTCAAGGGGCTGTAAAGAGACAGCAGATGGACAGCCCATCTTTCACCCGCTTCTCGCAGGGCGCTGGCGCCTGGTGGGCTCTCCCTGGGGCCTAACTCCTCCGTGGACCACAGCCAGGTGAGGCCAGGAGGCCGCAGGGCCTGACTCGGTCCGGCAGGGCTGCAGCAGGAGATAGTTCTTGCCCTGCCTCACAGCACAGCAGATGAGTCGGCCAGGCCCTACGGAGACCTGGGCGGTCGTCCCCAGCTGCTAAAAGAGAAAATTCCATCCTTCAAGGGGAACCATCTCCGAAAAGGGAAATAAAGAACCTTGGAGAGAAGAAATAGCAATAACTCCTATGACCTGTGTACCAACTCTTCAAGGGGCACAAGCGACAGAACATTTTTGTAAAGGTGCCCAGGAGTAAGAAAGCCAGGATTGGAGGCATGGGGCCCCAGGAAGCCCCATGCTGGCCCGAAGTGCCTCCCTAGGAGCATTATTCCTTTGGGTGACAGGCTGCCCTCAGCTCCTCCCAGCAAAGACCAGTTCTGTTAGATGTGAGGTTGCCCACATCTTCTGGTGTGCTGGAACATGGGACCTCCTGTTTGCAGGCTGTGGAAAAGGGAAATGGGCACCCTTCTGGAAGGGGTACAGGAGGGCGAGGGGGGAAACCTACGTCCAGATATTTCTTCTTCTTCTGGCACCCAGGACGGAGCAAACACAAGAAGCTTCGGTCCCAGCCTTTACTCACCAAGAATCACTGAGCGTCGCCGAGGAGTCCAGGTGGCACTAATGGTATAGAATCCACCTGCCAAAGCAGGAAACTCGGCTTCGATCCCGGGTCAGGAAGATCCACTGGAGGAGGCAATGGCAGCCCACTCCAGCATTCTTGCCTGGAGAATTCCATAGACACAGGAGCCTGGAGGGCTACAGTCCTTGGGGCGGCAAAGAACTGAACTCAGCTGAGCACACGTGAGGAGCCCTGTTCTGGATGCTGCAGACACAATGACAAAGACAGCAGATGAGGTCTGTGCCTGGGAGTGGGAGGACTGTGGCCACGGAGAGGAAAGGCTCTCACAACAAATGCGATAGGAGCTGAGGGGAAACAACGACACTTGGGATCAGCCAGGGGTAGGTGCAAGTAGGCGTGGGTGCAAGTGTTGGCCGGGCCCCAGCTACTCACACAAGCTGCATCAGGTCCTTCACCTCTCTGAGCCTGTTTCCTTTCTGTTAAATGTGGCAATAGTCCCTCCTTATCACTCAGGAATGCCGTGTTGTGGAACTACTTTGCAAAACAGTCGGTACCCATTATTCACAGATTCCGTAGTATTTACGGCCCCTCCTATCTGGCTACAGTTTTACCTGTAACTCAGGAACTGAGGAGCGCGGTGCTTACTTGGTCTTTTGCAGACGTGCACAGAGCAGGGAAAAACTGAGTCACCCTGCCTGACTGAGCCCTGCAGAGGTCAAACAAGGCGGCCCCCTGCCTTTCAGTTCAAACTGTCAACAAGTATCCTCTCCGTGGTCTGTTTAGTGCCATGCTTTTCACACTTCTGTGCTTTTTGTTAGCGATTTAACATGGCCCCGAGCGTGAGGCTGAAGCGCTGTCTGGTGCTCAGAGCTGGGGAAAACCGTGATGTGCCTTATGGAGAAAACATGTGTGCTAGAGGATCTTCACTCAGGCATCGAGTAACGGTGCTGTTGGCTGAGTTTAATTTGATGAATCAACTGTTATTGCTGGTTAGTCACCAAGTCATGTTTCTTTTGCGACCCCATGAACTGTAGCCCACCAGGCTCCTCTGTCCTGGATTTCCCAGGCAAGAATACTGGGTGCGTTGTCATTTCCTCCTCCAGGGGATCTTCCCGACCCAGGGATCGAACCTGCATCTCCTGTACTGGCTGGCAGGCAGATTCTTTTCCACTTAGCCACCACGGAAGCCCAATGAATCAGTAACCTATATTAAGTAAGAAACACACACAAAAAGAGTTTTCTATTGGTCAGGGGACAAACGTTGTGGCCAGAGGCTGGCAGGAACCTAACTCTGAATTCCCCCAAAGAGCAGAACTGCCAGAACTGGACCTGGACTGTGTGCACACGTGACCTGGGATGTATTATATTACACTTCAAGACCTTCTGCCCTGCTGGGCCACCGCCCCATGCAGCTGAAGGTTGACATGTCCACACCCATCCGGTCAGCATTACCATGGGATGGGAATCAGCCTTGGGATCCCCAAGTCCTCGGGCTTCTTTTAATAACTCTCTTTCCCCTGTACCACCAACTCCCCACACCATCCCATAAAAGGGAAATGGGACTATGGGGTGAGGGCTCTCGGAGGAAAAGCTTTGAGAAAGATGCCGGATTTCAGCAAAAAGAGGGTGTGAAACTGCTTTCTCTCTTAAAAAAAAAAAAATCATTTTTTTTTTATAATGAGGACTTAAAAAAAAAAAAACTTATGTGGCTGTGCATGCGGCATGTGCAGCTGTGGCATGCAGGATCTAGTTTCCTGACCAGGGATCAAACCCTGGACCCCTGCATTGGGAGCTTGGAGTCTTAAGCCCTGGACCACCAGGGAAGTCTCGAAACTGCTTTCTTGATGTTCTTCCCCAAGCCGCTTGCTTGGGTTTGATTTGTCTGCTGCCGGAATCCTGCCTGTTGGTTAATCTGGTTTCCCTCCTCTGGTAAGGGCAGTTGTTAATATGGGTAACTGAAGCGAATGCCAGCCCTCCTCTCCAACAGGGCTCTTTCTGCCTTTGGTCATGACGATTTTGCAGGACTTTCTCTTGGTGTTCACCAGCCTGGAAGTGAGGAAGGCAGTACCCCTGTACCTACTTTACAGGAACAAAGGACCGATGTACAGGGCTGCTGCCCGTCGTCAACCCCCTCCAGTAACAAGAGCCCGCACCGAGCTGGGAATTAGGGACCTGGGTTCCAGGTTTTGGGGCAGGGCTTGGGCAAGTCGCTTCTCTTCTCTGGCATCATTCATCCTTAACGGGGCGCAGTCCTCAAGGCTCCAGTGTTCCCAGAGTCTCCTGCAAGGCTGGAGAAGACCTGAAAAGGCACCACCAATCTTGCCATTTTCTCTCCTTTTCCACAGGAAACTTTTCTGGAAGGGCCCTGGTGATAACTACAGATTTGAAACTCTAAATTCTACACACCTTTCCAGGTGCTGTGACTATCAAAACTCCACCCATTCTTCAAGGCCTCCTTCAAATCCCACCTCTTCCAGGAAGTCAACTCTGACCGTCTTACCCAGAAAGGGCGTCTCCTCCTCTGAACCCTGCCTGCTGTTTAAGCCACAGCATGCCCTGTGTTACATGTGGGGCGAATCACCCTAACCACACCGTGAGTCGAAGTTTTACATTCAATGTTACTTATTATATTCAACTCTTTATATGTCCAGTTTTCCAGAAACCCTTTGTGATGACTGATAAAGGTAGATTTACACATATGTATATATACACACATAGACAGTAAAGTAGAAATTAGTATGCTGACTATGAGGGTGAGTGAATATAGTCTGTATATGAATATGTTGCGTTGTCCGTCCAGCGTCCTGGAAGCCAGGGAAGAGGAGGTGACCTGAATCAGAAATACAGTGCAGGTGGAATGAGCAGAGTCCAGCAGAACTGGGTAGAAACCCGCAGAGCCTTTGGGCAAGTGGGTTGACCTCTCTGTGTCTCAGCTTCTTTCTCTGGGAGAAAGGAGGGTGGGAGGGCGAACACCACCTCACTGGCAGGGTGCATGGGGCAGCCTTGTGCACGCTGTACATGCAGTACACATACCAAACATGTTTTCCCCCCATCTTCCTTCCCATGATCAGAGGAAGCAAACTACTTTCCCTGCACACAGGGGAGGCAAAGCATCTAAATTCTAAAATCAATTTTTCTTACACGCTCTAAGAAGACTTGAGCAGAGAGGGAGCAATGCCCCTTGTTCATTACCCCAGGCTTTAGAGCAGAGCGGACAAGGATTTGCCATGGCTGCCATGGCACTACTTGATAACATCCTGGGTACCTAGTGAAAGCCTAATAAACACTGATGGAAGGATACAGAGAGAAGTCATTTGAAGACCACTTAGCGGGGCTTCACTGGTGGTCCAGTGGTTAAGAATCTGCTGCCAGTGCAGGGGACATGGGTTCGATCCCTGGTCCAGGAGGATCCCACATGCCCTGGAGCAACTGAGCCCGTGCGCCAAAACTACTGAGCCTACGTGCAGCAATTACTGAAGTGCGAATGCTCTAGAGCCTGTGCTCAGCAACAAGAGAAGCCACCGCAATGAGAAGTCCACAAACGGCAACTAGAGAGCAGCCCCCACTCACCACAAGTAGAAAGAAGTCCACACAGCAACGAAGACCCAGGACAGCCAAAAATAAATAAATACATAATTTTTTAAACCTTCATTATTAAAAACAAATAAAAGACCACTTAGCTACATCGGTGTCCGGTGGCAGGGGGTCCTGGTGGGCAGGTTTCGGGAGGTCTGTCCACAAGGCTGAGAAGGGGTGGGAAGGGGCCTGGAAGCATGTGAATGCTCACTCAAGATGGCTCACCTTTCCAGCCCATGGCTAAGGACACAGGCATGAGATCACTGGCCTTCCACAACGGAGCATACACTCCCCCACCCTCTACTCCATTGTCTTTTCCTAAAGCAGCCAAGCAGAGATCTCGAAACACCAGAAGTTTCCGCTTCTAATCTCTACAGATGAATGGCACCGTTCTCCATGACTGGCTCTTCACAGAGACCAAGATGGAAAGCCTGAACGGGATGGGATGGTGAGAACATCTGCCTGCTTTCATTTCATTTATGTATTTTTTTTCTTTGGCGGAACCTCACGGCTTGCAGAACATCCCCGACCAGGGATTGAACCCGAGCCTCCTACTGTGGAAACAGAGTCTTGGGCACTGGAGCGCCAGGGAAGTCCCCGTCTGCCTGGTTTTAAAACAGGTCTCTAGATAGGGAGGAAGGCAAAGTTGGGTCCCTGCGAGAGAGAATGTATAGTCAACTGGAAAAAGGGCTCTCAGCTTCTCACCTTTATCCCACAGACCTTTTCCCTAGAGCCTCCCATGTGCCAGGCACAGGACAGGCAGAGAAACGAGATTTAGGGCCAACCCCTGCTCCTCTAGGAGCTGAGTCTAGCAGGGAGGCACAGGATAACATTCAACTGCCATTCTTCGTGGTAAGTTGAATTAGCATGGGGCACAAAGGTGGAGGTGGTGGACTCCACCTGGGAAGGCCAGTGAAGACAAGTCTGGATCTCCGTAATGAACAGTCAAAAAGGCAGAGGATGTAGGGCCCAAATCCTGTAGGGCCTCATAGAAGCAGAGGAATTTTCTTTCAGATTCCATAAGGAAGGACCAACCAAAATCAACAGAAACCTGGTAACTTAGTTACAGACGTTATGGGAGGGCCAGGCCTGGAACCTTGAATCCCAGTCTGGTTCTCTACTGCCTCCCATGTCCGACGAGTGCGGAAGGCCAAAGAGAGAAGTCCATTCCACACCCAGGGCCCAGAGAGCTCACAGTCTGTGCCTGGACATCCTCATAGCAGAGCGTGTACTGTCCTAGTCATTTGGCAAGTCACTCCCTACAAGAAAAACAGCCCTTCCTAACTCATGGTGTTTCTCTCTGCAAAGGAAGAGGGCTGGGAGTCTCTTCCAATCGCCAGCGAAGAATTTAACAGGGACAGTCCAGGAGTCAGATAAGCAAGGGTCCCAGAGCTAAGCTGGGGTGGGGACTTCTACTTCATCCAGACAGATTCTGACAGTGCCCAGGATGCTGACCCAGGGCAGGCCTAGGGATGAATCAAACCCCACCTCCATCCTCCAGGAGCTGACAATCCAGCAGGGGAGATAAGCCAGACACAAAAGTAACTATAAAACAAGGCAGGTGGTGATAAGAGTCACACGAGAGACCCAGATAAGGTGCAATGGGAGTTCAGAGCAGAGATGAGTCACACTGGGGGCTTGGCCATGGGGAAGACTCAAATGAAGGGGAGCATTCCCTTCAGAAAGGAGGGAGGGGTCTAGCCTGCCACCCCAATGGCTCCCTGGTGGGGACTGGGGAGAGAGCTAGCAGTGGACCGAGAAAGATGCTCAAAGGAGATCTCCTCTGAAGAACTCTGATTCTAGAGGGGAGGGGGTGGGCAGGCCTGAGACTTTCTGCCCTACCCCATATTTCAGAGGTAGGGACAGGAATGTAGGATGAGGAATCCAGAATTTATGTAGGGGGCAGCAAATGGGTTGAAAGGGGATAGAGCTAGAAGATTTGCCTTGAAATGACATTTGCCTAGCAAACACACTCTATTTACTCAGAACGTCCATCTGAGGTTTCCCTCAGGGAGAATTAGCTGCACGTTATGGGGGAGGGGGGACTCAAGAGTTTTCCCCTCCCCAAGTCACCCAGCGGCCCTGCACGCCCCCCGCCCCCTACCCCATAAGAAAGGCTGAGAGGGTAGGAAGGCAGATGGCTGCTCAGACACAGAGCTGGCACCGCAGGTTTTACAACAGGAAAGGGCGACTCACGGGATGGAGATTGGCCAGATTTTTCCTCCAGCGAGGGGGACAACCGGGAGCACTTCTTCCAAGTCCTGGCCCCCTCTCTCTGAGGGCCACACCCCACGCTTAGGCCCCGGGTACACCCCCAGGCAGGCCAGGGCTGGAGGAGGAGAGAAGCGCAGAGGGCTGGACGGAGGGCTGTGGCCACCACTTCCTCCCGACCCCTCAGTCAGGAGCGCGGGCCGGCCGGGGAAGGCCCAGCACCGCACACACACCTGCCCCTGGGCCGCCGCGACACTTGTCACTGGGGGAGGGGAGCCCTCCGCGCCCCAGCCAGAACCGACGGAAATTCGGAATTAGCATTGGGCCCCCCACCCCCCGAATCCGGAGGGCCAGTGCTTGGGGTAGGGGGGTCGGGTGCCGGGCTGGGGGCGGATTTCCTCAGCCCCGGGTCCCGGCGCGCCACACCCTCCTCCCAGCGCGGGGCGGGGGGCCCGGGTCTCCTTTTCCCCGCACCGGCCAGGAGGGCGGGCCGGGGCCTTCGGGAGCCGCCGCCCGCCCGGCCGGTGCTGGGGGGGGGGGTCCTCGCCCCGAGCCCGCCCCCACTGGGGTTTGCTGCGGGCCTGAGGAGGGGGCCCAGCCGCGCCGCCTTCCGGCCGGGCCGCTGAGACACTCACCCCGCTCTGCACGGCGCTGCTCCGTCCTCTTCGGCCGCGCTGGGCCGCCGCCGCCTCACGCGGCCCGGGAGACTCCGGCCCGGTGGCCCCAGCCCGGCCGGCTGCGCCCCGCGGCTCCACGCGCCGCCGCCGCCGCCAGCTGGCCCCGGGCGAGCGGCCGGACTCCCGCGGGCATGCTCCCAGATCGTCGGCTGGCGGGCGGCGAGCGGGCGCACGTGCGGGCCGCCTCGGGTCTGGGCGCTCGGAGCGCGGGCCGCGGGCGGGGATGGAGGCGGCGGCCGGCGGGGCGCGGGGCCGGGCGCGCCCGCGGACCGGCCTGACAGCTCTACACGGCGGCACCGCCGTGCCCCGCGCGCCTCAGCGGCCGCTGCTGCCCGTGCGCGCCGGGCCCGCCTCGCATTCCCTCACTCGGCGGTGGGCCTGCGCCTCCGTCAGGCCACGCGCGGAGCCGTCCGCCGCCTCCGCCCGCCCGCCCGCCGCGAGGGCCAGCCTCCGCCCGGAGAAACCCCGACAAACTTGGCCCCGCTCGGGCGTCAGGTCTGCGCTCGCCCGGGCGACCCCCGCAAAGGCCTGGAGGTCACTTCCATGAGGGGAGGCCCCGGCCCACGACCTCTTGGCCCTTTTAACACTGTGAGCCTCACTTGCCAGGAGACACTCCCCCCGCCACCCCCCACCCCCAACAATACGAGGGGAAAGGAATGAGCAGATTTACAGAAAAGAAAAATCGAGTCCTTTGGGAGTAAAACGACAGAATCAAGGGGAACGAGCTGCGGAAAACTAAGGAAGGCATTTGGAATGTGTGGGCAAACCAAAGGTAGTCAATGGAACTCCAGACCTTGACACCTGGTGCTTTTATCCGTTACCAACCTGATTTGCAGAAATAGAGGCAACCAGTTCTCTCCTCAGGACACCAAATATGGTCTGGACCGAAAAATGAAAATGCTCTTTGGCAATCAGAAGGCGTGGCAGTAATAGTAGCCAGAGGGTAAGTTCTAGCCCCTGACCTCAAGAAGGAACTGGCAGAGGATCAGAAATAGCTTCATCTTGATATTCCAACCAGACTGGACACTCCAGTTGAACCAAGAGGGTACTGAGTGATATTTAAATCATGAAGTATATATTTAGATTAAGCAAGGAAGGCCTTATTTGTCAAGATTTGAAGTAAATGAATTAAACAGGGCACACCCCCAACCTAGGAGTAGTTTACTTATCACTAAGTATCACTTTCTCAGGTTGAAAGGAGCCAGGGAGTGCTTCCCCTTGGGAGGGCAAGTGTAAGGTGAAGTTAAAAGCAGCCCAAGATGAGTTCAGATCAAGTCAGAGAGAGTACAACCCCAGACCAAAGGCTGTCCCATCTCCTTGGACACTGAATGGGCCAACTCCTTCCCTCCATCAAGAGGCACCCTAAGAGCCAGTCAAGTTTTCCAGCCCCAGCTGCTGTTGAGTCGGCCAGGGATTGAGTCATCATCTGTCTCCCGCACAGGCGTCCTCCTTGCCTGAGGATCTGTGGAAGCCAAACTGAGCGACAGGTCCTTTCACTGCTACTTCTGCTTTGACCTTTACTTTTTTGATAAAGGTAAAAAAAAAAAAAAAAAGTTTTCAGAGCATATAGATTTCGGGAGTGAGGCTCTCTGTCTGTAGGCCAGTCAGAACAGAGCCCCTGGGCAGCTGCCCTTGTAACCCTGCAGTGCCTGCCCCCAAACCAGTAACTCAGAGGACTTAACACCATTAAAAACCAGAGCCCACAACTGGCCAGCAGGAATAAATACACTGATAGCACAGATGTTTGTATCCACAAATATTTATTCAGTGCCTGTATGCAAAGAGATGGTCCCTGCTCTTGCGGAGCTTACAATTTCATCACTCTAGCATCTGACTAGATTTTAAAACTGCAACAAGGACTGGTCTTTATCTAATGTCAGTAGCACTACAGGAAGCAGATTTCTCACTGTATTGGTCATGGTTACAGTGAAATTGTGAATAAAACATTATCTCTGAAGTCTGTAGTCACAGCAATGACAGGGCATATAATGTCCAGCAAATGCAAAGTTATGGCTTGATTCCTCCTATTTGAGAGGAGCCTATTGAAACAGAACACAAATCTGAAAGGGAAAGCTTAGTAACACAGGTCGTAAGAATACTGGTGTAGTTTATTATTAAACTGCCACAGAACTCTTGGCAAGGCAGGAAATTATTTCCTGCAAAATTGGTGCAATATAATTCATTTAATCAGACCTGCAAATTTCATAACCATGTACAATCACTTGTGATGGGTAAACACGATTTACCTTTGATTCCTAAAGGGCTCTAGACATGTATCGATATTTATTTTCTAAAGCTTCTTATAGACTCACAGCACACGTGGCACATTAAAATTTACTGAAAACTGCTTTTGAGATATCTAAAATTCAAAATGACAGAAATGTCTAACTTCTCAGAATTCAAATAGCATTCAGCCAAGCACTGGGCTTTTCCGAGTTAAAAGGGGGAACAAATTCTGGTTGCTTATCAAACTCCAAAAGCAAATCATAAACTTCATGTTAACCTTCAAACATTCAGTGGCATCCTCTTCCTTTGTGTGGTCCTGCTTCACAGGCCAGCAACTTTAGAAGTCTAATTATGGAACATTCAAAGGAGCAATTATTTTTATTACATTGGCAATACTTTTTTTTTTTTTTGCAAAACAGCTTATATCAAACAACTCCCAAGTCACATTGAAGATTGCAGGGTATTTGAACTTACTACAGAGGTCATCAATTACTCATGGGAAAAAACAACACACACACCAGAGGGAAGCTCATTTAAACCCCGAGAAAGCTCATTTTTTACAAAAAGATGGAGAGAACATCTTTGACCACCTAACGTATGTCAACCAGCCCAAGGCAGTTTTTAAGTCAATTGCTAGGGACATGGTCTACTTTTCTAAGAAAGCACTGAAATCACTACTTCAAAAGCCTATTTAATAACTTAGAATGAATCTGAAATGTACTACGGATTGAAAACTTAAGAGATACCAGGCACTTTGCATATAATCTCCCACAATGGAAGGAAGTTTCTTATCTTTACCTGGAGGAAAGCCTGAGCAGGGTGTGATCCAGGTCTGGCTCACCTGTCCCCTGTCCAGCTCCTGCAGTCCTAGTGTGGATTAGTAGCTATATCCACTTGGCACCTTCAAGCAGTCAAGCACATTCCTCCCTCAGGCGTTTCAGTGAAAGGAAGGCGGCAGGTCTGGGTGACAGGAGAGCAGTAACTCTATTTCAATTTTAAATGGCACTTCCTAGAAGTGGAAGATTCACTTAGTAAAAAACCTAACTGCAGCCAGCAACTATAGTTTACCTCCCTGGGATATAACAGTTGCTTTTTAAGGTTGTCACCTTTCCAGCTTTTAGGCTGTTTTTATTTTTTTTATTTTTTTTTGGACAAAGCTGAGGCTGTTTTTAAATAGAGTAGTTGTACATTAAGCATTACCAAAAGGAAAGACGGTTGGAAGGATTTTCCTTGGTGTCCCTCTTCACAGCTATGGAGAGAATTTTTTTTAAATTTCTGAAGTGACTGATACTTCCAGTTTATGACATGTCACAAATCAAATCACATGTTTCCCTGAGAGGCACAGAAGACACTTTAATGGGGCTTAAATACTGGAATATGACTACTAAGAAGATAACTCCCTGGTAAGATAAAACTCTCATCTCTTCTGAAAGGGCAATTTCCTATTCTTTGGAATGTAACAGACTTTACAATAAAAGCAGGGAACAATGAAACAGGCTGACAATTTTCAAGTGAGTTTTTAATGTCATGTATAGGACCATATTAAAGGGAGCATCACCCGTAAAGTCAATCCCTGTATTAAGTTTTGATACAACTATACTGGAGATTGATTAAAATGAATGTTTTCTTCACTAGGAGATTAAAAAGAAAGAAAGAAAGAAAAAAAAAAAGACTAGAAAAAAATACCAGGAGTAAGGCACTTGATTCTGATGAGTAACTCTGATTAGCCAGAGGTCTTCAACAGGTTGCAGGAGGTGGGAGCAAAGGTCTGATTCATGGACAGGAAGAAGCAGGAGAGGCAGCTGTCAGTGAGTTCCCCTTGCTGAGAACCCCCCACAACGCTGAGCAGGGAGCCTGAGGAGGGAACCAGGCCTGGAGCTCAGGCAGAGGAAGCTTTGGTGAAGGGTGCTCAAAGATTCTCTGAGATCCCTGCTCGAAGGCATACATAGACCCTAGTGGAATATCGGGTGGCTTGGCTCGCCAAAACTACATGCTATTAAGAGCCACAGGGAGGAGGAGAAAAAGCTCAAGAGTAAACCAAACTTTAAAACCTGAATCGGTGGGAATTAGTGTTGAAAGTGTGGAATGAGTCTTGTTTATCAACACATATTGAGCTTGAGTGGGCACTGGGTTCTGACTGGCCACCAAAAAAGCGAGCAGCTGAGGAGCCCGGACCTTGACCAGCAGTCAGGACCTCTACCTGCCATACTTCTGGTCAGATCACAGCCTCCGACCTATGTGGAATTTCTGAGAGCAGGAGGCACTGCCAAGGCAGTGGGCTAGAGCCCCCCAGCAAGGCCAATCGAAAGGCACGGCGCTCTATCTAGACACATTACCTGTGCAGTAACAAGCAGCATAAGCTGCTCTGACCTCCACCTACTGTTCTTACAGCAGCTACTATGGAAGTGTTTTTCTTCATTGGGAGGGTGGGGGGATGGGGGGGATGGTGGAGAGATGTTAAAAACATCTTCCTGACAATCTGACATCTGAGGCCGTGTACGCTGAGGAAACTGCTCTTACAACCTTACTGGGTGGTGGCCTGTATTTCATCAAAGCTTTTTATCATATCAGTGTCAAAGGTGGGACACAAGTTACATTCAGAAAGATGGGCAGAAAGCTACAGCTCTCCAGCTGACTTTTTTCTGGAAAGTACTACATATATCACAAAATTAGAGATTTCCATCTCTAGCATTTTTCTTTCTTACAAATAAGAAAGCTTAAGGGAAACAGAATGAAATATTCTCACTTTCAGAGCTTTCCAATATTCCATTATTTCCAACATTTCCATTATTAACTCTAATGTTCACTCTAAGACACGTTTCAAACAGGAATTACATTACCATTTTTAAAAAAAACTTCAACATAGTTAAATCTAGGGTATGCTTTTTTTTTTTGCATTCAGCATGTATTACTCTATCACTGTGGAAGCTCTTCTTAAGCATTTATTTAAAAAAACTAGACTCATATTCACAATGTAGAACAAGTTTATAAAATTGGTGTGCAAAGTTCATCGTAAAAGGATAACACTATGTTTAGAAACAAAGCTGCCTCCCCTGTTATATTTCTTTATTCTTGATATAAACAGGAGACATATACTATTTAAAAATAATACTTTTTAAATAGTAAAATATACAAGAGGTTCCTGAGCATAACAAAAATATCTTGAAAATATGTGGCTATCTGAAGTATAAAATAGCAAGTGTAAAGAATAGCATGATTGTAAAACTACGTTTGAAGGCTTAGAAACAGTATAAAATAGTTTGCCTTTTTTGAGTGCATAATTATACATTAGTGCAAACAAAAATGTCTCAAAATTTAATGACCACAAATCTCAAAGATTTGCAGAGGTGCGCAAAACATGGAATTTCTTTAACGTCATGCGAACAGAACCCAGCTCTCGATTAATCTCCTCCAAACGATCTTCCAAGGCTTCCTGGGCGAAAATAAAGGAAAAAACTTAATCAGAATTCTACCGAGTTCACCAATTCTATAAGTATCACTAAAATGACCTCTCTCGCAGCAAATGAGCAAGTTTAAACATCAAAATTAAAATTATTTTGGCTTTTATACAAATCATCCTTTACATTATTTCATTTAAACTATAAACATAAATCAACTTTTCAACCATTCAAGGTAACTGCTGAACTTTAAATATTCTCAATATGTTTGATACACTATGTAGAAATTATAGCAACAGCAACCCAGTTCTCTAGGAGAGAATTATTTGACTCCGCTGAACTGAAAACAGTACAGGAGGAGTCCAGAAGGTTCTTCATACATTTCCCCAGAAAAAATGGACACATCTGACTGGTGCTGTAACCCACTTATATCAGATAACTTTTTTCTGACCAAAATTTCTAGGTTAAAAAGGAAAAATGCTGGAGGAGACCTTTCCAAGAAACAAGAGATTGTACAATGAATCAGTGTAACAACTGCTATTTTAAAATAAACACTACTACTGTTAAACAGTACCTGAAATATATATTCACCACTTTAGGTATTTTATTCAGTACTAACTCCAATGGTATCCCGAAATAAAACCTAAAAATTTTCTCTTCAACACTTTCACTGTAAGAAATTAACAGTTCATTTTTAGAATATTCAGAAGATAGAAGAGCAAAAAGTAACAACCACTGTTTCTGTTTCCTGTTTTTTTATGTATATAGGAACATCATTTTAAGAAAAAAAAATCAAACACTTCTTTAGAATGTTTTTCAATTTAACTTTTCTTGTTATGGAATATCCTTTATGAGATCATTTTAAATTAAATACATATTCTGAAACATGTCTCTACACATACCTAGAAATATTGCCTTAGGAATCATTCCCTCAAGTAAAAATGCTAGGTCCAAAAAAATGTATAATTTTAAAGCTTTGGATACATGTCAAGCTGAATTCCAGGAAGTCTGTGACACTTTCTCCTTACTCAGTGTTGAAGGATAAGCTTTTCCCTAGCCCAGGTATCATTGTTTTTTTGTTTGTTTTACACCTGCCAATGTAAGAGCTTAAAAATGATGCATGCACACGTGTGTGTGCTCAGCTGTGTCCAAGTCTTTGCAACCCCATGGACTGTAGCCCACCAGGCTCCTCTGTCCATGGGATTCTCCAGGCAAGAATACTGGAGTGGGTTGTCATTTCCTTCTCCAGATTTTTCCCACCCAGGTATCAAATCCACGGCTCCTGTGGCTCCTCCACTGGCAGGCAGTTTCTTTACCACTGAGCCTCCTGGAAAGCCTTAAAAATTATGCTTTTGTTTAAATGTGTGTCTGTTTTTTTTTAACTCATTAGTGAGGTGGAGCATTTTTCATCGTTTTTTGCCCTTTTTTACTTACGAATCCTACACAAGCATCCTCAGCCCTTTTTTTTGTTGTTGCCCTTTATCTTCTTACTATATTGAAACAGCTTTGACACACATGACCGGAAACTAAGGCCCTTTAAAAGTCTTATTTTAAGAGCTTGTTGGGACTTCCCTGGTGGCTCAGTGGTGAAGAATCTGCCTGCCAATGAAGGAGACATGAGTTCGATCCCCGATCCAGGAAGATCCCACATGCTGCAAAGCAACTAAGCCAGTGTGCCACAACTATTGAGCTTGTGATCCAGAGCCAGGGAGCCACAACTACTGAGCCCACGTGCCACAACTACTGAAGTCCGCACACTCTAGAGCCTGTGGTCCGCAACAAGAGAAGTCACCACAATGAGAAACACACACACCACCACTAGAGAAAAGCACGAAGACCCAGCATAGCCAAAAATAAAAATAAATAAAATTATAAGGAGCTTGGGCCTCCCTGATAGCTCAGTTGGTAAAGAATCCAATCCCTGGGTCGGGAAGATCCGCTGGAGAAGGGATAGGCTACCCACTCCAGTATTCGAGGGCTTCCCTTGTGGCTCAGCTGGTAAAGAATCCACCTGCAATTCAGGAGACATGGGTTCAATCCCTGGATTGGGAAGATCCCCTGGAGAAGGGAAAGGCTACCCACTCCAGTATTCTGGCCTGGAGAATCCCATAGACCAGTCAATGGGGTCGCAAAGAGTTGGACACGACTGAGTGACTTTCACTTCACTTCATAAAGAGCTTAAAATCATCATATGTAAACATATATGGAACCAAATGTTTCAGATACATTTAGAATTAGAGAACCAACAAATTTTTCTTCTGCCTTCCCAATAAACTGCTTATTTACTTCTGGCTGCACCTTGTGACTTGTGGGATCTGGGACCAGGATCAAACCTGTGCCGCCTGCAGGGGAATCACAGAGTCCTAACCATTGGACCACCAGGAAATTTCTCAGTAAACTACTTAAAAATGAGTTTCATGTGTTGAGTCTTACCAATTATTGAATAAAAACTTTCAGAGCAACAAAGGAAATGAAAGAAAGTCAGAAAAAAAAGAGACGTTAAAGATAACGAAGAACCCATGTGGGATCTTCCTGGATTGGGGATCGAACTTATGTCTCCTTCACTGGCAGGCAGATTCTTTACCACTGAGCCACCAGGGAGGTCCCAACAAGCTCTTAAAATAAGACTTTTAAAGGGCCTTAGTTTCTGGTCATGTATGCCAAAGCTGTTTCAATATAGTAAGAAGACAAAGGGCAACAACAACAAAAGGGCTGAGAATGCTTGTGCAGGATTCCTAAGTACAAACCTAGAAAAAGACCTCTTCTGTGTGTCTCTCTTTCCTTCTGATATCACAGATCAATCTGAGAATGAACTTTTCCTGAAATTAAGGCACTGAAAAGCCAAAGCAGGCTGTTATATGAGACACGGCACTGATGTGATGTTTAAAATGTTACAAAAAGAGATTTAAAATGTCCCATGGCTTCATGCATTTTATTGATAATTCTCTTTGAAAAGCAACTAAAAGAAAGGCACATGGGTCATTTCACCTGCACCATCTCCTGCTCAATAATGGAATCACATTTCTCTTTTTAACCTCACATCTATTCCAGTTGCAAAGTGCCACTGTTTTACATGTTCACTAAATGGAAAGAGATTCAGAAATAATTTGCAGTTTGGAGAGGAAAAAACAAAACACAAAAAGAGAGATTTCATGTGAGAGCCTTAACAATGCAGAAATCTGTTAACAGACATCTTGCCATTTGCTCCCAAGTTAGTTTCTTGAAAACATGATGGCATGAATGCCTTTTCTTGGAAGTATCAAGTAAAATCACTTTGTTCCTGAAAGCTAGCATCAGGTTATAAAATACGCTGTCATTACCAAACACTTCCCATAAAGGCTAAAAGTTCTGATCGACTGTTTCAATGTGCCTACAAACTGACATTAAAGAACCACTGTGGGGGCCGTGCAGACTTCCCTGGTGGCCCAGTGGTTAAGAATCCGCCTGCCAACGCAGGGGACATAGGTTTGATCCCTGGTCTGGGAACTAGGATCCCACATGCCTCAGGGCAACTAAACCCATGTGCCACAACCACTGAGCCCTCGCTCTAGAGCCCACCCTCTGCAACAAGAGAAACCAGCGAAACAAGGAGCCCACGCACCACAACTAGAGAAAGCCTGCACACAGCCAACAAAAACCCAGCACAGCCATAAATAAGTAAATAAATACTTTTTTAAAAGTAGAAGAAAAAAAATCCTCGTGGTTAAATGGAGCACTGACTAGCATCAGGCCTCCAAAGCAGATTCAAGCTAAGACACGTCACCTGATTTAATCTCGTCTGCAAAGTGACTCGTCCTCCAGTAGACGGCATTCGGCTTAGTGCTGCCTCAATCTGGTAACACACACAAAAAAACGTTTAAATAAAAATAGGGGAATTCTAATTACTGGCAAGGATGTTTATAACAGGATGGAAAGAAGACTTCAGCCTAGTATTTTCTTGTCCATCTCGACTTCACCTAAGTTCCCTCTGACACAATTAGTAACGACAGCTGGGTTCACACGCGTTTCCAGTACAGCTTTGTATGGCATCAACAGTAACTTCCTGTGTTTGACTCAATAATTCCCTTCTGACTGTTCCTCAGACATCTGTATTAAGTTCAGACAAAGATTTAAAACTTTTTTTGTCTGTTTGTTTTTACCTGGTCTTTTTCTTTTGTAAGTTCATCAAAAAACCGTTCCGTTTCAGCTAGGGTCCTTATCTTTGCTGTATACTCAAAATTGTTACCCTGTGGTGCTGTGGAGACGGGCTGACACTGTTCATAGCTAAATGACTTGTTCTTCTCCCAGGCTGGTCTCACAGAGACTTTCTTCGCTCCATTTGGCAACGGTTCGGGGGAAGAGCTATGATTAACATGGATGTCAGGGGCTTTTTCTGAGTATTTTTTTTCTGCCAGAGAGAAAAGAAATTTCTTCCTTATCAACTCTTCTCAAAGAGCATGTACATACTAAATATGCTACCCAACTTCACTTTCTGGAAATGGCTGCTACATGGTCAAAAAAACGTAATGAAAAGAAAATATGTAATCAATCATATATACTCAGCTTTTTCTCCTCAGAATTCTAAAAACCTTTCCCTCAGTCTGACAATCTTCACATCTCCCCTAAATAAACGTATGCAAACTTTCTGTAAACTTGAAGCAAAAGAAGTTTAAAAAATAAGCAACACATTTAGTGGACATATATCAACATTACAGAGTTAGCATTTTAAGGGCCTGCCCAAGCAATTTCATGTATATTATTTTATAACTTTATCTCAAACAGAAAGTACAATTGAGAAAAAGGAAAAAACATCCAAAGCCTAAGTTGTATATAAGTTACAGAACATAAAAAACTGAACAATATGGCCCTGGTAATTAAACATTAACATCCCCTGACCTCAGTTTCCCAACTTTCCAATGAGGATAACACAAACAATATGAGCATCAACAATACTTATTTTTAGAGGCCCTTGGGTAAAAAAAATTTAAGTGCAGGCTATAATGTCATCTAGAGCCCTGATGCCAGAAACTCACAAAATGAATGACTAAAACCATAATTAATAATTTTTTAGGAAAAGATACCTTCCGAGTCATCTAGAGGAAGAAACTGGAGTTGTTTCCTTGGATTGGAACGTTGTACAGTAGACACAGGAACAGTATCTAAATCATCCAAAAGTATATCAAATCTATTGAATGAAGCAAGTTACTTGTGAGAAAAAAATGTTAACTGATGTTCCCTATTCTCCACTAGACAGATGAGCTGGCATCCAAGTTAACTCACATATTTACATATTTTTTAAGAGAGAAAGGTGGTCATATATTTTTTAAAACTTAAATTTAAATAATATTTTCTAACACAAAACTATATTTACATGCCAGCGACTTAAAGCATTTACTGATACATGATCTCATCTGATCTTTGTTAATAAGCATATGAAATAAGCAGATAGGCATTATTATCCCTGTTTTATAGAAGAGGAAACTGAGGTTCAATGTGCTTCATTAATTTTCCCCAACAGCCCGACAGAGCTGGGCCACCAGCTCTCGTGTCTTAGGCGTCAGTGGTCATCTCCCACCACAGTACACACAGCAGACCACCCTTCAGAGAGAACAACCTTCTCAGGAGCACAGGTAAACTGATGTTGAGTGCCAGGGCCATACCAAGACAGCCCACTTTCTTATACAAATTGCCCCCAGTTTTCCTTATACCTTAAACCTTTTTAGGAAAACAAAGAATTATTCTATATCCAAAAGCTGGAAGGGGTTCTGAGGCAGTATTTAAATTTTATAGTAGCCAGTTTACATGGTTAAAAACAGTTTTCATGTATTATAGTACTTTTTTTATTTTTAGTAGGGCGTTTATTTAAATGATTTAAATCTACAGAATCCCAACTGACAACTGAAAAATTAGTGATAGCTAGATGTAAAAGTTGACATTAAAAAAAAAAAATCAATTCTATTACATATTTTATTCTACAGTTTTTAGAGAACTTACCGAATCGGGCTGCTCTCGTTTTTGCTAAGTAGATGACTAAATCCTGGGGATAAATTTTCTTTAGGGGATCGCTTTGGACTATACGCCATGGTCACTGGTGTTAACATAATCTCTCTCCTTGCTACAGAGGAAAATGAAGAGGGGACAGTCTTTTCCTTCTATGTAGGGGCTATGTTGGCAGAACACAGAAAAGCACTGAAAGAAAAACTAACTGTAAAAAGAATACATTTTCACTGTAAAACTTTTTGAAAGATAAATAAGAGTACACAAAACTAAACGCATACTTCTAACTATCTAGAGGAAACCACTGGCCATATTTTACTCTATCAGACTGTTGTTGCAGTGCTCTGTCTCAAAACTGGTTTTTCAGGATTTTAGAAGTCGACTGGAAATAAGATGGAAACACCAGTGCACCTATGAACAGTTCTAAGAGCACAGTCATATATGAATTTCTTCAGCTGCTTACGAAAATGGAAATTAAGGATACAGAAATCCAATGCTTGAGTTTAAAATCATACTTGCAACCGGCTAAAGAAAATGCTGAGTAACTTTAGGTAACTACATGAAAAAAAAAAACCAGCTTTATTTCAGGCTAGCTTAATTTGTTTGAACTAATGTTTAATTAGTCAGTATCAAAATATTTGAGTTTGACTCAAAAACTGAAGTGGTATTAGTTGCAAAACATTTGTGGAACACACATAAAAATCTCACTTTGATAAACGGTGAGAATGTCTTCTGTTATGGTCATAGTAACTGTGCAATCAGACAGTTTGTTACTGAACAAGATGGCATTTAGAGATTCGGTGTTCAGAGTACTGTACTAGGTGCTACGAAAAGCATAAGGGAAGCAGAAAGCATCAGTGTGTACAGCTCAGATGTCACTCTTCCAAGCCCAAGACAGAAACCTCTAACCCTTACTTGGAGTATTCGATTTACGATTTGAAGGTGGCAAAGATGATGATCTCTGTGAAGCAGAATTAAACCTCTTTTGTCTTTGCTGGGCACCTCTCTCTGGGGACCGACTTGCATTGACTGAAGAGTCAGCTGGCCGAGGATTCACCAATTCTGTAACAGAAAAATGTAAAAAACAAAACTAGCTTCAGTTATCTGCCTTCATCAGCAGATGGTTACACAAAGCAAGCAATTCTTCTATCTATATTATAATGATTATTTGCAAATGCACCACATTACAATGAAAACACTTGATGAAAAAAAATGTGGGAGTTTTTAATGAATTCATTCTGGTTCTCTGTTTACAACTGGCATTCAAGGTGATTTTTCAAGAGAGTTTATTTTTAGAAAACAGGTCACTAATTTATTTACTAGGAGATACTGCTTAGGAAATATAACACCGAAGATCTTAATGATGTGATTAGCAGGCCTGACCAAATAAGCGCCACAGAAAGTACAAGTGCCTGGACCTGTGAAACACACTTCAAGTATTAAACATACTTCTTGGGCTTCCCTGGAGGCTCAGTGGTAAATAATCTGCCTGCCAATGCAGGAGACACGGGTTCAATCCCTGATCTGGGAAGATCCCACATGCTGTGGAGCAAATAAGCTTGAGTGCCTTGACTATAGCCTGATATAGAGCCCAGGAGCTCTAACGACTGAGCCCGCCTGCTGCAACCACTGAAGCCCACACACGCTAGAGCCTGTTCTCCACAAGAGAAGCCACTGCAGTGAGAAGAGTAGCCACAACAAAGAGTAAGCCCTGCTGGCCGCAACTAGAAAGAAGCCCGTGTGGCAACTAAGACCCAGCACAGCCGAAAATAAACAAATAAAATCATTAAAAAATAAACAGACTTCTTGTCCTACTGACAGAAGCTCAGTAAGCAAGAAAGGGAGCGTAGGAAATGTTATATCTCACTTTATGAACTCCAAATGCCTGCTGTAACTTTCTGATGTGTGTGAGTAAGACAAACTGAGGTAGAAAGTTTCAAATACACTTAAGAATGTCACAGAAATCTTTAATAACAGAGACTAATATGTCATTTACTTTGTATAAAAGGTATGTATGTAACGACAATGATACATTAACAACTAGTGGATTCAACTGTCTGAAATAGGGCTGAAGCAGCAGGAAAATAAATTTAACTTTTTATTTTACTACTTGGGGCATTTCATTTTAAGAAGGTATATAGTTGGGGTAGAAAGGGGAGGAGATCTATGTACGCATCTATATTTCTATCAGACAAGGAATAAAATACTTACTATTCGAGGTATCCTCTTTCTCTGTCTGTGTACCCCAATTTTTAAATACTTTTTCTTCATCAAGTTCTTTCAAAGCTTTCATGATTGGTGTGTCTAAAGTCTCTCTCTGCTTTTTTATCAATAAACTTGGTGAACTTCCAGGTGAAAGATCCTTTTCCAGAGAAGAATGGTACCTTAAATAGTAATTACAAGACACACAGTGCTATGACCTGAATATTTTCTGTCTCTCCAAAATTCTTATGTTGAATGAGATTCTTATGATGAATTCTTATTCTCAATGCGATGGTGTGTATGTCGGGGGCAGGGAGGTGGGGTCTTGAAGGTGATTAGGTTTTGATGATAACATGAGAGTGAAGCCCCTACGCTGGGGTTAATACCTTTATAAAAAGAGGAAGAGATATCTTGATCTCTCCCTCTGGAGACACATGCACCAAGGAAAGGCCACGTGAGGACAGAATCCAGCCCAGCCATGCTGGCACCCTGATCTCAGACTGCCCACCTCCAGAGCTGTAGAAAGTAACCGTTTGTTGCTTAAGCCACCCCGTCAAGGGTAATCTGTTGTAACAGCCTGAACTAAGATGGTTTACTGGGATTATTACTAGACTAGAGGAATAACATGATGGTTGATAGTTATACTCCACAATAAATACGTATGCTTTTCAATACAAATCAATAAAACTGAACCTGTTATATAAGACCATTGTTTCCCAATCCTTTTCACAGCCTAGCGCATGCTATTGTTTAGTCGCGAAGTCATGTCTGTCTCTCTTGTGACCGCATAGACTGTAGCCCACCAGGGTCCTCTGTCCATGGGATTTCCCAGGCAAGAACACTGGAGTACATTGCCACGCCCTTCTCCAGGGGATCTTCCTGACCCAGGGATCGAACCAGCATCTCCTGCATTAGCAGGTGGGTTCTTAACTACTGAGCCACCATGGAAGCACTCAGAGAAATATAATATTTATACGACACTCTGGAGGAAATGAATGAGGTTGCTTCTGGGGGCTCTGGTGATCCACAGGGTGAGGATCAACCTCGTGTCCTAACTGCAAGCCCATGCACAGGGCACATGGCTATGCCAGGGGCACAAGTGCAGAGGCTCTGCACCACCTCTGAAAGGAAAATTTCCTAAAAGCACTAGCCTTTCAAAGTAAAAGAAAAATCAGATCCTCAAAATTAAGACATGAAAGGAACAAGGAGATGGCTCTTTAAACCTTCCTGAACTTTGAAAGGCAACTGAAATCTCTAAGAAAAGCTAAGAGTGCCTAAATGAGATCTTCGATGGAGCTGTCTCACCCAGGAAGGCAGGTCTCCTCTGGCTGGCTGTCCAGCTTGGTGTCCAGGGGCTGCCCAGTGAAGATGGAATGCTCCGCTCCTGGGATCAGCCACTTCCTCCGGCTGACATCCGAGCCTGCCAGTGTGCTGCAAGGATGAGAAGTGTGCTCAGACGCTGCAAGGTCTGCACTCTGGTTTAGACTGAGCACAGACAGCAAATAACCTGCTCTGACATACTATTTCCACATTTACCCAGGGATTCAAAGACTGCATAGAACAATCTTATCATTGTAGCTAGATGAACTCTATTTGAAGGTTTTCAGTTCCAACTGAATTGCTCTTCTTGGTCTCGGAAGAACAAGAAGACAAATCTTCAACAAATCAACGCATAACTTAAACAAAACATCTGGCTCACACCTAGAAAATTACATAATTTGTGTATGTCTTGAACTAAATCTAGCCTCAAGATTTGGTGCATTCACATGCACACAGCTCTGAACACCCCCGCCCACGCCCTCACCACACTTCACACCCTTTATGACCCATTGGAGCTCAGGGCCAGGGGATGAAGGACGGTCCTGCCTCTCCCCCGTAGACCAGGAGGGCTCAAAGAATTTTCTGTGAAGACAGAAAAGGCCTTCCATCTGCACAGTCCAATACCATAGCCATCAGCCATACACACAAACTCGTGAATGCTTGCAACACAGCTAGATTTAAACAGCTCTGTGGAGAAGGGCCCTGCTGTACTGAACAGTGCCGTTCTAGACCAGGATGTTCCTGCCTCCGTTCCTGGGAAGCACAGCCCGTCCGAAGCTCATTCCACCATCCTCTGGTAGCTCCTGCCCTTGTCCTGACCACCCTCCCCATGCACATGGGAGCTGCTCCACCTCCCACCAACCATGCAACTCTCAGAGGATGCTCACTGAACTTTATGACCCTAGAGAAGACAGTCCCCTCAGAAATCAAACCTCCAGGGACTTCCCTGGTGGTCCTGTGGCTAAGACTTTGCATTCCCAACGCAGGGGCTCCAGGTTCGATCCCCACTCAGGGAACTAGATCCCACATGCTGCAACTGAGTGTCTGAATGCTGCAATTAAAAATCCCGCATGCTGCAACTGAGACCCAGAGCAGCCAAATAAATATGTTTTAAAAAAGGAAATCAAACCTCCAAGATCCTTCCGACTCCCATGCTCAAGCATCCGCATGCACAACACACTCACCTCAAGGCCCATGACCCTGGGTCTCCCCTTCCCCTGGGCGTCAGCCCCTTCCGGCTTTACAGCTCCTCTTTACCACCCACCCCCGACCCAGGACACTCTCCTGCTGATCATTACTCATTGCCTGGAACCACTTTTCTAATCACTTTCCGGCACACCTGACTGGCAGCAAGACCTAAGCCTGGATGACTACAATGACCTCCCTTTTCTTCAGTGTCTGTATTTTTACAGCTGAGCTTTGCGGGAAAGAAGCTGCCTGCCTGTGTAGACTGGGACATCATCAGAGAATCGCTATCTCAAGTGGACACCCGACACTGGCTGCCAACACGTCTTGCTATAATCAAGGAGCTCCGATTCACCAAATATGACTATCTGACACCCTCTCCACTCTCCTCAAACCCCTCGCCCCAGGCTTGACTGTCAGGTGATAACCACCCATCACACTCCAGAGAGAAAACAGAAACCAGGAGACAGGAACTCCTGTCTTCCTCTCTCTGCGCCTTTTCACAACCAAACTTTTTTAAAAGGGTTGTCTCATCTATTTTCATTTCAATCCCAGTCATTCCTCTTCCCCTCAGTTTTTAAATGAAGAATCATTTCAAACATTTTTAGAAAATTACAAAGAGTACCATAACAAGCACTCGCCCATAGTTTTAACAAATGCTACCATCTTACCATATGTGTTTTTAAGACATAAAAAGCATATTTCTGGTTGTTTACATTTTTAAAATTACATAAAAGGCATAAGGTACACATCCTTTTAATGCTTTTTCTACTCAACATTCTGTATGAGACATACGCATGTTAATACATATATAAACCTCTACCATTTTAATCATTTACCCACAGTATGACTGTATCACAAGTTATTTACCCTTTCCCCTCTTGGTGAATGTTTAGTTTTCAATGTACTCCCTTTTCAGCAATGCTATAATAAACATACACAAGAACTTCTCTAAGGTAAACATCTATTGTATGTGTGCTCAGGTGCTCAGTTGTATCTGACTCTTTGCAACCCCTTGGACTGCAGCTCACCAGGTTCCTCTGCCCATGAATTTCCCAGGCAAGAATACTGGAGTGGGTTGCCATTTCCTACTCCAAAGATTGGTGAAAAAGTAATTGAGATTTTGCATTGCTGAACCCTGCCTTTTGGATACTGGAATACCTTCTTAAATGTGGTTATGTTATACATAATTTTAATGCACATTTTTTTTGCTAATGACTTATTACTTGCTGTTTATATTTATTTTAGACTATAGAAATGATGTTAGATGAAAAGCAAATTCAAGTGACTTTTTTTTTTTAATTCAAATTCAAAATGGGTTGTAAAGCACTGGAGACAACGTGCAACACCAACGATGCATTGGGCCCAGGAACTGCTAAGGAAAGTACAGTGCAGCGGTGATTCAAGAAGTTCTGCAAAGGAGACAAGAGCCTTCAAGATGAGGAGCGCAGTGACCAGCCATTGGAAGCTAACAACCAACTGAGAGCCATCACTGAAGCTGATCCTCTTACAACTACACAAGAAGCTGCCAAAGAATTCAATGTCGCAAGTGAAAGGGCTTCCCTGGTGGCTCAGCTGGTAAAGAGTCTGCCTGCAGTGAGGGAGACCTGGGTTTGATCCCTGGGTTGGGAAGATCCTCTGGAGAAGGGAATGGCTACCCACTCCAGTATTCTGGCCTGGAAAATTCCATGGACTGTACAGTCCATGGGGTAGCAAAGAGTCGGACATGACTGAGCGATTTTCACTTTCACTGGCATTTGAAAGCAAATTGGAAAGATGAAAAAACTCACTGAGTGAGTGCCTCATGAGCTCACTGCAAATCTAAAAAGTTGTCGTTTTGCAGTACCGCTTTCTCTTATTCTACACAACAGTGAACCATTTCTCATAGGATTGTGACATGCGACAAAAAGTGGATTTAATACACCCAGTGACGACCAGCTCAGTGGATGGACCGAGAAGCAGCTCCAAAGCACTTCCCAAAGCCAAACTTGCACCAAGAAAAGGTCATGGTCACTGTGTAGTGGTCTGCTGTCCGCTTGGTCCACTACAGCTTTCTGAATCCCAGGGAAAGCATTGTATCTGAGAAAATCGATGAGATACTCCAAAAACTCAAAGCCTGTAGCTGGTACTGGTCAATAGAATATGCCCAATTCTTCTCCAAGACAATGTCCAACCACGTGTAGCACAACCAACACTTCAAAAGGTAAACAAATCGGGCTACGAAGTTCTGCCTCATCCACCATATCCACCTGACATCTCGCCAACCAACTATCACTTCTTCAACCATCTCCACAACTTTCTGCAAGGAAAATGCTTCCACAACCAGCAGGAGGCAGAAAATGCTTTCTGCTGCTGCTGCTGCTAAGTCGCTTCAGTCGTGTCCGACTCTGTGCGACCCCATAAATGGCAGCCCACCAGGCCCCCTCATCCCTGGGATTCTCCAGGCAAGAACACTGGAGTGGGTTGCCACTTCCTTCTCCAATGCATGAAAGTGAAAACATAAAGTGAAGTCGCTCAGTCGTGTCCGACTCCTAGCGAGCCCATGGACTGCAGCACCAGGCCCCTCCGTCCATGGGGTTTTCCAGGCAAGAGTACTGGAGTGGGGTGCCATTGCCTTCTCCGAAATGCTTTCCGAGAGTCTGACAAATCCCAAAGCATGGATCTCTACACTACAGGAATAAACACACTTATTTCTCGTTGGCAAAAATGTGTAACAGTCCCTATTTTGATTAATAAAGATGTGTTTGAGCCTAGTTATAATGATTTATCTGGAGGAGGGCATGGCAATCCACTCCAGTATCCTTGCCTAGAGAATCCTATGGACCGAGGAGTGTGGTGGGCGACAGTGCATAGGATCACAGTCGGACATGACTGAAGCGATTAAACACATGATGACTTAAAATTCACAGTCCAAAACTGCAAGTACTTGTGTACCAATCTAATAACTAGCATCCTATTTCTTCTGCAACTAGTTTTTTGTTGTTGTTCCATATTATGTTAAGATTAAACCAAAAAACAAACAAACAAACAAACAAAAAAGATTAAACCACATTGAGTCTAGTTCAGGAGTGGGCAAATTTTTTCAGTAAACAGCCAAATAATAAATATTTTAGGTGTTATCAGCCAGATAGACTCAGTCCCAACTACTCACCTTTGCCACTGTAGCACAAAGCAGCTATAGACAGCATGTAAGTGAATAAACTTGGATGTGAGCCAATCAAACTTTATTTATGGACACTAAAAACTGAATTTCATATAGTTTTCATGTATCATGAAACTTTCCCCCCCCCCGAAAAATTAAAAACAAAAACCATTCTGTGCTCACAGACCCTACAGAAACAGGCATAGGCCTGGATTTGGCTAGGGAGCTGTCGCTTGTCAACCCCTGATCTAGTCTGTATATGGTCATGCTGAGCAATATTATGCATAAATGTATCACAATACACTGACATTACAGCTGTTAGACATCCAGGTTGTTTTCACTTGCTCTTCATTCAGTACATTCCCAACTGGCTTCCGCTTCTATGGCTCTACATAAATGGCTCTCCAGGTCATCAAGAACCCCCAGCTTGCAAATGCAAGGGACACTCAGTCTTTATCTCACTGGTTCTCATGGTAGCTGCTTCAGTCTTCTTCCTGTTTTTTAGCAGCTATTTCTCAGTTTCCTTTTCCAGCTCCTTCTCTACCCAAAACCACAACACTGGAGCTCTTCAGAGCTCTGACCTGGACTCACTTGTCACTACACACACCCATCCATCCAATAACTTTAAGCGCCACCTACAAAGACAAAACTCTAGTATTTGTAACTCCAGTCTTCTTTCTGCACTCCAAATGCAAATTTATCATCCCCTGCTTGAGTTCCACTTGGAATTCACATGAATCTCACACTAAAATATTCAAGATGGAAATTCTGATCTTTACTTCATGGTCTGCTCTTCGCATCTCTTCCCTGGTTCAATGTGACACCCTTGGCTGTTTAAGACAGAAACAAAGGTTTTACCTGGCCTTATCTGAAACCTCCCTTTCTTACGCTCCATCCAACTCATAACTATGTTCTGTGGCTTCTACCTCCAGAATTTTCTCAAATCCTTCCCCTCTACCCATTTCTGTGGCCACAACCCAGCTAATACCATCTCTCTCCAAGTCCTTCAAGAGTCTAATTAGTCTGCTTCTACTCTTTTCCCTTCCTTATGGCAGGTTCACTGAACAAAAGTATAAAATGACACCATTTTACTATACAAAAAGCCTTCAAAGGTGCCCCAATGGACTTAGAGTAAAACCCAAACCCTTGTGTATGATGGGAACAGTAAGGCCACACAAGCCTCCTCTGGGTTCTTCAAACATAAAACTAAGCTCTCTCCTTCCTCAGGACTCAGCAAGACCACTGTCTCTGTCTGGAACACTCCCTCCCTTCCACACCTCTCTCCTGAAGGACTCCAAACACGTCTTACCTCTCAGCTTACATGTCCCTTCCTCAGAAAGGCCTTTCCCCCCAGGCAAACCTTAGTCCTTCCTTTTGTTCAATCTCAAACATCCAACTTCAGTTATTTACATATTTTTTTCTTTAAATAATCCATTATGTCCCACATAAAATAGATTAGTAAAAATTTAGAAAAAGTTTCTCCTTTGACAATTATAACTTAAAAAGGTTAACACAATTTAAAATTTTTGTGATAAAACATCAATATTAGGAAGTTATAATCTACTCTTTATTACTTTTTTTACATCAAAATCATAATAAAAAACAATTCAAATTATGAAAAAACTTACTCTGTAAATGTATCATCAAGATAATGTTCTTAGCTTATAACAAAGCTAATCTGGAAAAACTAAAAAGAAAAATTCACATAACCTAACGCAGATCCATCATCATAAGTTTTTCATTAACACAGGAATGAAATTTATGGAAGTTAAGAGCTACGGCAACTCACTCCAATATTCTTGCCTGGACAATCCCACGGACAGATGAGCCTGGTAGGCTACAGTCCATGGGATCGCAAAGAGTTAGACATGACTGAGCATTTGAGCACAAGGGCTAACACACCTTTTGAGATGTTGTAGTCCAATGTCCTTGATTTTACAGATTATAAGATTGAGCTCCAAAAAAATTAAGTGATTCATCTGAGGTCACACAGCTGGGCAGAGTCAAAAACCAAAAACCATCCCAATTCTCCTCAGTCCCAATTTGCTTCTACTACTTCCTCCTTTTGGCAAATGCCTCTGCGTAAGAGTTTTCATAATATCTAACAGTAAGATGCTTTCACACATAAGATCTGTGATGACATTTAACCCTGTCTTCCTCATGATTTACACAGGTGAGTGTCTCAGTTCAATTACAGGCTTTACCTATTACTAGTTTCATAGAGATTAAATGAAGTAACTTACTTGGCATGTGAGGGTCTCATGGGAGTTTTAGAATTATGACGAAGACTTAACATATTTTCATGCTCTACTTGCTTGACTTGAGCTTCAAGTTTTGAAATTGTCCTAATTCAAAAGCAGTAAAATAAATTAAGTACATTTCAACAAGCTTAAAATACAGCTCAATTATAAATTACTTATTTAACAGACATTTCTACGAAAGGGGTGACAAAAGAGATGCAAATCCATATAACTTTTTCATAGTACAATGTCACATTAAACTTTAAGAAGCTGAACAAAATCAGGGAGAATAAATAGAAAGGCAAATAGAAAAAAATCCTACAAAGGAGTATTTCATATGCTATAACTAAAGGAAAAGGGAACAACAAATGCATTTAATACAGCAAGTAGAAAAAAATTTAGAAATTTGACTACAGATAAAACAGTACAAATTAAATAAAAATAAAATTCAAGCAATCAAATAAACTGCAATTCGCAAATAAACTGCAAAAGATGTTTAATTCTAACAGGTATGTGACTTGTACAAAATACACACAGGTTAGGCTCTCACAAAAGAGAAAGCAGGCTTGCCATCCAAAGCAGCCCTATTAACAAGAACTTGCTTTCTGAACAACTCTCAACTTACAGGCAGCTCATCTAATTTGTGCCATGCTCAGAATAACAGCTTATCTTCAAGTTCACCAACAGAAAATAAGTACTATGGCCAATTAATTATTTTGAGGCTTATCTTTGCATTCTTTCTGTTCTTTTAAAACTTTTGAATATGTCTTTATCTCATCTTTCAAATTTAGATTCTTACCTACTCTGTTGCAGGGAAGGTTTGAGAAAGAAAGCTCTAACAAGGCTGATTGTGTATACCAATCTGATAACAAAACTATCCCTAGAACTGAACACTTCACAGAAAAGACTTGAGCAGACAAGAAAGCTACCCAGTACTTCTGTTCTTTCCAATGAGAAGTCCTTAAGAGTATGGTAAAATCTCTAAATAAGGGACATCATTAATCTCCAAACACAAAAATACACTCTGAAGCCAATTAGAAATATCTAATCATGGCCATAGGGACCATTTACACACTGTGCCTTACCTAATTAAGCAAATCAGATCATGAATAAGTCCCCGAACCTGGTCTTTAAGAAATATATAACCACAAAATTGGTGTGAATACTATTTTCTTTTTGGAGCACAAAAATAATTCGGTGAATTAGACTACTTCCTAAAATTCTTTTCAATGACTTAATATCACTTACACTTTACCTATGCTAAGAAAATGCATAATGTTTAAGCACGTGCACACCTTGTGGGCACAGCCACCGATGTATTCTAATTATTTTAAAATCTTCGGCTAAAATCAAATGTATTTCCAGGTGATGGGAAGATGAGGATAAAATCTAATCTCAAAGTGCTTAAAAATCCTTAAGAAAGGGTTTTCTTTCCCATCATTTTCAATCTAGACACATATTTAAGGGCTCAAAGAACAATTAAAAGGTTTTTGCTTATTAGTAAGATAATAGATTTTACCTTTTCAAATCAGAAATCTGAGTATGTGCATCAAGCAATTTGTTCTCAGTTATATTTAATGTATCCTATGAAAATAAAGAAAAAATTCAGATAAGTGAAGACAAATATTTAGATGTATTCCTCTTAAGATGCATAATATAAAACTAATCCAAAAGAGAACTATAAAGAAAATTATGCATAATCAGCAAGTCTGGCATCAACCAGAGAAAATACACATAACACAAAGAAAGAAATGAGACAGCAAACACTGGTTTAATCAAATAGCTGTGTGTAAGTTCCCTTTTTAATAAAAGTGAAGTAAAGTGAAGTCACTCAGTCATGTCTGACTCTTTGCGACCCCATGGACTATAGCCTACCAGGCTCCTCCATCTATCGGATTTTCCAGGCAAGAATACTGGAGTGGGTTGCCATTTCCTTCTCCAACAGATCTTCCCGACCCAGGGATCGAACCCAGGTCTTCTGCGTTGCGGGCAGATGCTTTACCATCTGAGCCACCGGGGAAGCCCCATCCAAGTACTAACCAGGGCCAACCCTGCTTAGCTTCCGAGATCAGATGAGATCTGCCATGTTCAAGGTGGTATGGCCGAAAAAAAGGGTATGGCCCCTTTTTAATAAATAAAGCCTATTAAGCTTTGCTTGATTAGAAACAATCGGTGTCAAAATTAACATTTTTAAACACAAACTGACTGAAACCTCAGTAAATGGAAAAACTAAAACCTGTAATGATGAGATTTCAGCTGTAACGACTAGCCCCTGAAACCCCAGACATCCTGGCTACCAAGCTGTGCTGGCCTTTTCATTAACCTTGGATAATCACAACCCTGCATTTTATGCAACAGAATTACTTGAACCTCAATTACTTATTGTGGAGTTTCAGTGAATTAGAAATTGTAGATCCCAAACAGAGTTTTAATTATAAGAATTCAAACATAGATTACTCAACCCCACAAAAAGCTACTGTTTTGCAACACAAAACTTTGTATCTAAATAGTATTAATTATGTGCATTTGTATGGTATTTTACACTCTTCTAAAAACTTCATCTCATCTCATATGAAGCAACCATTCAATAAATATTTTTTAAATTAACAAATGTAACAAACTTGTGAGTTCAAGGGCAGATATTTGGAAATAAGGATACTGACACAGAGAGGATAAGTCTAGTTCAAATAGCCAGATGGGCACAAAGGAGGGGAGAAAAAAGGGAGACAGTCAGATCTCCTGACTTCCAAACTGATGCGTCTGCCCCACAGGAAGTTCAGAACATGAATCATTGACCATTACCTTTACTCTTTCGTGTTCTTTTCCAAGGGACTCATACTCTCCTAAAAGCTACAAGGAAAAACAAAAGAATTGCATCACAAGATTAAATATTATAACATCAGTGGAGTCTATAAAAACCTATAAAATCACTGCCCATACTCTTCAAAGATGCTAGTGTCATGAAAGGACAACGTTAACACATTGTTTCAGATTAAAGGCAATTAAAAAAAGCAGAAACAAAAAAGGAAAAAAAAGAGATGAATGAGGGAATTCCCTGGTGGTTCAGTGGTCAGGCCTCCCATAAGCTGCACAGTGTGGCCAAAAATAAACAGTCACATGTGGCTAGCAGCGATCATGTTAGAAGGCACAGTTCTATAAAATAGTCTGTGATCTTCAAAGAATTTGAAGGTTATAAAAGAAAAACAAAAACTGAGGAAGTGCTCCAGATTAAAGGAGATAAAAGAGATATGACTCAATACAGTATGTAGTCTTGGATCACATCCTGAACAAGGGAAAAGAGATCTGTTATCTCTTTATACCAAAAGTATAACTAACATTTATGGTATAACTAACATTTATAGTATAATTCACAAAAATTGAATGGAGCATATAAATTAAATAAGAGTACTGTACTGGGAAACACAAAGTTTTTGAGGCAGAAGCCCAGTGTGTCTCCCTTTGCCTGCCACAGCTATCCTTTCCTACTTCACCCTCTCAAAAGATTACTGTACTAATGTTAATTTCCTAATTTTGCTACAGTTATATAAAAGACTGTCTTTGTTCTTAAGATATATACCTCGAAGTATTTAGAGATAAAGGTGCATTATATCTCTAACTTACTCTCAAATGGTTTAGGAAAAATATTTTTTTCAATCATTTAACTACATGTGGACAGAATGATAAAACACATAAGATGTTATTCAGAATCTAGGTGAAGGGTATATGGAAATTCTTTATACAATTTTTGCAACTTTCTGTAAGTCTGATGTTATGTCAAAAAGTACAAGAAATTTTAAAAACTAGGAGCTCATGTACTCACACACACTAAAATTATACTATCAATACATTAAGAATAATAATAACCAAACAATATAAAGTTCTAATAAAATACAGCACACTGACAGAGTGTTCATATGCACGCCCCCCTGAAACTTTACTAAAATGACTGTAAAAGAATAAAAAACATAGTGCTTGCTAATACGACATGCTGAAAACGATACTTTACTTCTATGATTTTCCTCCTAATAACCCCCGGTCTGATGATGAGAAAAACATCAGTCAACTCTCAAGGGACATCCTGCAAAACATCTGCCCAGACCTCAAAACTGTCAAGGTCATGAAAGAGGAGGGACGTCTGAGAAACTGCCACGGCCAAGAGGAAGCTATGCAGATGGGATGGCTAAATGTGACCTGGTCTCCTGGAGGGAGTCCTGGAGCAGAAAAGGAACATGAGGAGAAAACAAGGAAATCTAAATAAACCGTTGAATTTATTAATAATGCATCAAAATGTTCATTAATTGTGGCCAAGGTACCATACAAATGCAAGATGCCAAAAACAGGGGAAATGGTGTGGGGCATATGGGGACACTCTACTGTCTCCTCAGTTTTTCTGTAATTCTAACTATTTCTAAAAAATAAAACTTTTTTTTTTAAATATAAAGTGGGGTTGTAACTATAAACATTTTCAGATATGGAAGACCTCAAAATTTGTCTCATGCTTCTTTTTCTCAGGAGATGTACACTAGCAAAACAGAAGATGTAGAACCTATACAAAATGACAGATGCAGTACAGAAAAGAAGGAAAGACAACTCCCAGGATGATGACAAGGCAAGCCCTACAAATCTGTATATCAAACCTCAGAGCAATCAGTTCAGACTGAAGCAAGGATACTAGGGAGGCAGGCAAGGGGAAAGGAAGTGCTATGCATGTTTAAAAAAACAAAACAAAACTAAGCAGATTAAAAATAAAGCAATTACTAAATTAAGGAAAAATATAATAAAAGTTGGAAGAGAAAGGAAATAAAATCACTGAACATTGCAGTTTAGCTCTGAAAAATATTTATATAGACATAAGAAATACTGAATTCTAATCCACCTATAAATAATATATTGTATTTAAAATCTAAGATACCACTGATCAGAAATTATACTATTTAACCACTGATCAGAAATCGTACTATTTAATATTTACTAAAATACTAAGAGGGGGCTTCCCTGGTGGTCCAGTGGTTAAGAATCTGCCTTGCAATGCAGGGAACACCGGTTCAATTCCTGGTGCGGGAAGATCCCACATGCCATGTGGCAGCTAAGCCTGAGTGCCACAACTACGGAGCCTGCACTCTGGAGCCCGAGACTGCAACTATTAAACTCTGCAAGATGCAAGAAGAGAAGCCACCGCAATGAGACGCCCATGCACCGCAAGTAGAGAGTAGCCCTCACTCTCCACAACTAGAGAAAGCCCACGCAGCAGTGAAGACCCTGCACAGTCATAAAATGCTAAGAGGAAAAAACGCTGCCAATTAAAATAAGACACTATAGTGTAAAAATGTATTCCAATTTCAGAGTTGTTCAAATGTAAAAAATAAGCTTCTTAGAATCAATTTAACCACACTGGAAAAAGGGGGACAAGTGTTTGGGAGCCAATGGTGAAAGACAGCTAAACTGTAGACATCTTGCACAGAAGGAATTCAACATATAACATCTGAGACTGACAGGTAAAAGAAAAGAGAAATGTAAGTTTATTATTTAGAAACAGGGAGCAAAATTTCAGAAGAAATAACTGAAAAGGCTGAAAATAACGACCTCTAGGATAGAGGATTACAAATTAGGAAGAGGTGGAGAGACTGCTGTTTCTCATTTGAAATTTGACCATTTAAACCATTTACATGTATTATCTTCATGAAAATAAATGTTAAAAAACAAAGCAGCAAGAATCAAATCTAAAGCTACCAGAAAGAAAATTTCAACAGCCGGAAATACTTTCATATTTTTTATGTACTGTCACAAAAATATTAATAAAAACTTAAACTGAAAAAACCTGAAACTTAATCCATCTTTAATGTGATACAATTCTAAATTTTAAATGAAATTAAATCAAAATGAAAAATTATATCAAGCCTCTTCTAAATCTGGTTCATTTTACCTTCCAGACACACAGATGTTGATTTAAGACCACTCAAAAGCTGCCCTGCTAGAGACCAAAAGGCGTGGGAGTGACACCATAGTTCTGAAAGCCCTGACTTCCTGTTTCAAGATAAGACCCAACCGACTCGACCAGAAAGGTATACAGATATTTGCAGCAACAGCAAAGTCATGTAAAGCGAAAACAAACGTGAAATATGTCATAACAGCTTGTAAGACTACAAAACCTGAATCTACTTTTAGCCAACCACAGAACTGAGTTATCGGTGTCACTTACATCTTGAAACATTTTGTTTTCTTGTTTTAGTCTTGCTTCTTTATCATCTGAGAGTTTGTAAGCATTCTCAAATGCCTCCTCCAAATCCTGAAGTCTAGATTTCAGTCGAATAATGGTATTGTCTTTTTCTTTATTACTTGTTCTCATCTCTTCAATTCGTTCCTGCAGAATTTTGGAGGCACTGCTGGCTGCATTGAAGCGTTCTCTGAAATCACTCTACAAAACAAAGACAAGGATAATACGTTGTTTTCAATAATAATAATTAAAAAAAAAGAGGTCTCAATAGCAGCTAATAAACTGCGGACACTAAAATATAAAAACATATAAATGGAAATGAACACATTTGATATTCTGTTATATCCTAGGAATGGAGACTAGAAAGGATTACCCTACAGAATAATATAGAGAAAAGCACTGAGGCATTCTGATTCCAGGACTCACCTATAGACCACTTTAAAGAGGAAAAAAATCACCATGACTATCAGGAAACTGATTCTGAGAGCAAAACTGGAATTTTTTGCTTCACATTAATATTTATAGGGGGGAAAAAAGCATTTCTTACCATATTGTCTCATAATGAAAATAAAAGAAAATTCAAAATGCATCTGATCTGTTAATATTCATTCAATAATCATTAATTGCAAATCCACCAGGCACCAGGTTACCAGGGTGCTAGAAATGTAAGATTAACAGAACCGTCCCTGACTTCATGAAGTTTATAGTTTAGGCGGTGCCTGCGTGTGCATGCATGCTCAGTCACTCAGTTGTGTCTGACTCTTTGCAACCCTATAGACTGTAGCCGCCAGGCTCCCTCCTCTGTCCATGGGATTTTCCAGGCAAGAATCCTGAAGTGGGTTGCCATTTCCTCCTCCGGGGATCTTCCTGACCCAGGGGATAGAACCCACATCTCCTGCAGGCAAATTCCTTACCACTGAACCAAATGGGAAGCCACAGTTTAGGAGACAAAGATAACTAAATAAACATCAAAGACACAGAAATAATGTCTAGAATATAACTGGCATTTTCCAGCAAAACATTGTTTGTAAAATTACACACAGAAGAACAAAACTTGGCAGTACATGGGGGAAAAAAACAAGTTATTTAAGAGGAAAAGGTTAAGCACTCCTACTTATATATCTAAAAAACTGAAAATATGTCCATATAAAATCTTGTATACACATGTTCACAGCACTATCATTTATAATAGCCAAAAAAGTGAAGACAACCCACCTATCACCTGATGGATAGATAAACAAAATGTGGCGTAGCCATACCACAGAGTACTACTCAACTATGAAAGAGTGACATACTGGCCCATGCTACCCTATGGATAAACCTTGAAAACCTGATGCCAAGGGAAAGCAGCCAGACACACACGGTCACATATGATGTGATTCCATCTACACCAAATACCCAGAATAGCTAAACTCATAGATACAGAAAGCAGAGTAATGGCTGCTTATGGCTGAAAGAGTATGTATGTGAATGGCGGGGATGGCTAAAGGGGTTTGGTATTTCTTTTTAAGGCAGAAAAAACTTATAAAATTAATTATGGTGATAGGTGCATAAATTTGTAAATATACTAAAACCCACTGAATTGTACACTTTAAAAGCATGAGTTTTATAATGTCCAAATTATATCCCAATTAAAAAATAAAATTTTTAAAGGGTAAAATTTGTAGTTATCATATGAAGCTAGCAGCATTCAAAACGGAATCTTAACAAGAAATCCTAAAGGAGAAGACAAGCAACATATAATGCTTTTATAAAAATATTCATTTGTCTCTAAAGTTCAGTTAATAAAAAAGCTTACATTTTTAAACATTTAGCCACTAGAACAATGACCAAAAATACCACTTACCACTTCTCTTTCCAGTAAGTTATTCTTATTTTCAAGTGTTCTCACACGACTAGTAGCTTCATTCAGAGCACTCTCTAACTGGCCACATCTAAAAAAAATATTGAAACAAAACAATCAAAAGCAATATCCTTTCTCTTAAAAGTGTCAGAAAAATCTGATTCTCTAGTATATTACATAAAACAAATTTTCCAATGTTAGCCAAGACTAAGGATGCCATTTTAGTAAAATATATCCCAATGAACCTGATATTATAACATTCAGGGAATATTAAAAATGATATGAAAAAATCTTGAAGAATTATTAGGTGAAAAAAGCAAGATATGAACAGGTTTTTGTATATTCAGATTCACAGCAGCATAATTCACAATAGCCAAAAGATGGAAGCAATTTAAGTGTCCACCAAGGGATGAATGGATATAAACAAAAGGCAGTGTGTATGTGTGTGTGTATACATGCAATGGAGTATTATTCAGGCTTAAAAAGGAAGGAAAACTCTGACATATGCTACAACATGGATGAACCTCAAGGACTCAGTATGCTGAGTGAAATAAACCAGACACAAAAGGACAAATACTGTGATTCCATTTATACAAGGTACCCAGAAGCATCAAATTAATAGAGACAAAGTAGAATGCTGGTTGCTGGGGCTGGAGGGAGGAGTCATGGGGAGTTATTGTTTAATGAGTACAGACGGACAGATTTGCAGGCTAAAACAAGTTCTGGAAATGGATACTGGTGATGGTAGCCCAACAACGGGAAGGCACAAAGCCAGTGAACTGTACACTTAACGTGATACAGACGACTGCATAAGACAGCTCAATCTTTGTCATGAAAAAAATTTATACATGCATATACATTTTTATTTCTAAAAGGATGCAAAAAATTAAGTCTAGGATGTGAGAACAGAAGATGGGTAGAAAGACTTCATATTATATCCTTCTATATTATTTCAAATTAGCATGAATGTCAGTATTCTTATAATGAAGGACATTCTTTGTAAAGCTAATTATCATAGGACATGAAAATAACAAAATACACAGAAGAATTCGGTTACCATTTTGACTCAGTGTTTAATGATGCATTGTGAATAATAGCTAGTATTTATTGGACACTGGCTACATACTCAGTCTATGTTAAGCACTTTGCATTCATCCTCACAATCCTGTGAGTCAGGACTGCTATCATTCCCACTTTACAAATGTGAATACAGAGACACAGAAGTCAAGTTCCTCCTGAGCCATACTAGGATTCCGAGCAAGGCAGTCTGGCTCCAGAGTTCAGGTTCCTATCCACTATGCATCGATAACCTCAGATATGCAGATGACACCACCCTAAATGACAGAAAGCGAAGATGAGCTAAAGAGCCTCTTGATGAAGGTGAAAGAAGAGAGTGAAAAAGCTGGCTTAAAACTTAACATTCAAAAAACTAAGATCGTGGCATCCGGTCCCATCACTTCATGGCAAATAGATGGGGAAACAATGGAAACAGTGATAGACTTTATCTTCTTGGGCTCCAAAATCACTGCAGGTGGTGACTGCAGGCATGAAGTAAAAAGATGCGTGCTCTTTGGAAGAAAAGCTATGACAAACCTAGAAAACCTATTAAAAAGCAAAGACATTACTTTGCCAACAAAGGTCCATCTAGTCTAAGCTGTGGTTTTTCCAGTAGTTACGTACAGATGTAAGAGCTGGACCATTAGGAAGGCTGAGGGCCAAGAATTGATGGTTTTGAACTGTGGTGTTGGATAAGACAGCAAGGAGATCAAATCAGTCAATCCTAAAGGAAATAAATCCTGAATATTTATTGGAAGGACTGATGATGAAGCTGAAACTCCAGTACTTTGGCCACCTGATACAAAGAGCTGACTCACTGGAAAAGACTTTGATGCAGGGAAAGACTGAGGCAGGAGGAGAAGGGGATGACAGAGGATGAGATGGTTGGAAGGCATCACTGACTCAGTGGACATGAGTCTGAGCAAACTCCAGGAGATAATGAAGGACAGGGAAGCCTGGCGTGCTGCAGTCCATGGGGTCCCAAAGAATCGACACAACTGAGCAACTCAACAACAAAAGCATCAAAGCCTTGCAGAAATGAAATACTGATTAAAACTGTTGATGAAACAGGCAAATAATAATACATTCACTGAATAGTCAACTGTAGGTGTGCTGTTATTTTTCTGTTTTAATTACCACACTAATTCTGGTATGCCAAAGATCTCACCCCCTAAGTTACAACTGTGTGACAAGTGTTAATGGCCCCAACTGGAGCTCCCAATTCGCAATTTTAAAGTCTGAAAAAAACTGCTACGTATACTGCCAACATAATTATTAGTTTTTGTCTTAGGTAAATGATTTCTCTCTAAATAACCTCAGGTCAAACCAAATCCTTTGGGGGCAGTGGAAGGGGGCAAAAATGCATTGCTCTTCATTTGCATGTTACAGGCACATTGGCTCCAGTGCCTAGACTGCTGTTGTTATTAACAACTTTCATTTATGTAAGACACTGACTTCCAGGATGCTCCTCCATCCTCTTATGACTCTGAGAGCTTCCAGACATAACAATATTTTAACTAGTTCCCCTTTACTTTGTGCCTTCTTTGGCACCTTTTCTTTGACCTAATAAGGCCTACTGGTCGCTTCTGTCAGGCTTCTGATTTCCAACAGGAAGTACCTGTGGTCATCTGTGCCCTCCTAAAAAAAACACACACGCACAGACAAGAACCAACTTCCCTAGCCTGCTATCTACTCTTTTCTTTTCATCCTAGAAAACCTAAAACTAGTTTGTTTTTTTTCCCCTTGGTCTTTTCAAACTACTTCTGTCTGCCACTGGACCCCACCCCCACCACCAACAGCAAAATGGAAGCAATAGAAATGACCAGGATGGATTAAGATAGCATGTTAACTACCACAGCAACCACACATTGGTATAAAAGCTCGTTCTCCTCGAATTCTGCAAGTGAGACTGTTAACTGGACCAGAAGATTTCAGCTCCCTCATAATTATTCTCAAGGAGCTTTGTCTTCTTTGCCCTAAAGAAGGATTATTTGCTGTCATCTAGACCCTATCAGTTTTCTTTCTTTTTTTAAAAATAATTTTATTTATTTGTTTTTGGCTGTGCTGGGTCTTTGTTGCTGTGTGGGTTTTCCTCTAGTTATGACAAGCAGGGGCTACTCTCCGGGCTCTAGGCACAAGGGCTTCAGTAGTTGCGGCTCCCGGGCTCTAGAGCACAGGATCAATAGTTGTGTCACAAGGGCTTATGGCTTAGTTGCTCCTCAGCATGTGGGATCTTCCTGGATCAGGGATCATACCTGCTGTCTTCTGCACTGGCAGGTGGGTTCTTTACCACTGAGCCACCAGGGAAGCCACCCTTCAGTTTTCAATCTGTTTAATTTCATTTGTAGAGTATGTTGCAAGGTATGCTGTTATTAATACTAGTATCTAAACTAAGCGGAAAGCTGTTCTTAATATAAGACCATGCTCCTGCGTGCCTACGGTTTTTTTAAATGAGATAATTATTTCCACAGGTGCATGAATGGCTAGGTTAAAGCTATGCATATCTGGGTCAGAAAAAAGGACATCAGCCACAGACTTATTAGGAAATAAGTATACAGGACAAAACGACACTCCTTTACATATACAAAATCTGCTCAACTGTCTCAGTACTTTGCCCATATGAAACAAATGTCCTCATCAATTTTCAGTATTTTTAAGAGGATGGCTCAGATCTTTAAAAATAATTACTGAGGCAAACATGTTTCTCTGAAAAATTTCAAATCGAAATTACGTGCTTTCAAAAGTGTTTTATCATCACAATATATTATGCTTTGGGTAAAACAATATATCCAAATTGGAGAAACACTAACTTTACAGTTAAATTACAAGTTTTACCTGTCAGCAAGAATTTGATTGGTTTTCTTCCAGTCTTCAGCTACAGAAATTTCTTTTTCCTCCAGTTTCTGTTTCAAACTATTTATTTCTGATTCATAGTAAGCTCGAAGGTCTGCTATGTGTCGCGCATGCTTTTCCTTCAGGTTCTGCCTAATCCTGTTGGTGAAAAGAAAAAATATTTAGAAAGCATCTCCTCACTCTCTCAATAGGAAAAAACAAGAACACAATCATTCTCATAATCAAAAATATAGCCTTTTCCCTTTATACACCTATAGAAAATATGAGATTAATCTATAAGTTGACAGCTATTAATAATAAAGCAAAAAAAGATTTTTTAGACAGTCTACCTTATTTTAATTTTTATGTATTACTGAAGTTCAATAAAAACAATTTTCATCATTTAAGCAGACATTAGAGAACATCTATTAACATTACAAGCCATTCCCAGAAGTACATACTTAGACAATACCACAGGATCCTCCAGGGAAGTCAGTGAAATGCATTCTGGGACACCATTGGCTGTACCTGGAAGCTGGGACTGACTGACTGAGACAGGCGGTCCCAGAACAGGGTTTTCTTCATCTACAGTGCTGACTGAGATGTTGTTACTACCAACGGTATATACTGAAGGAAACGTGGAACTGGTCCTACTCTCATTTCGGAATGCCTGATTTTTCCAAGGGTCCACTGGCGAAACTTTTGCATCTGTAGGATATTTTGGGAAACCAGATAACTGAAAAGTGATATGACTTGCTTGTGAAAACAAGTCTATGTCAGAGTGACTAGAGAGACTAGGATCTAGAACAGAGTCCGGTGAAAAGGATATTCTGTCATCAAGAGCATTCAAAAAGCTATGTGGTTGAATCCCTGAAATCTGCTGATTTGGCTTCATGTGTAACGTTGGGTCCAGAGTCAGTACCTAGAAATAAGACAGAGAACAGTAAGCTTTCTCTCTCTCCGCGCAGGTTTGTTTGTTTGTTTAAGTGAGTAGGCTTTAGATCTCCTAGGGAAAAGAAGCTCAAGATGCGAGTTAAAGTCATGAAGCATCTTTTATTTTCACCCAGCAGTGCTGACAACTTTACCTCTGGCGGATGATTTGGGTTGGAAGCAGAAGTGAGATTCCTCTCAGGTAACTGCTTGTTTTCCCTTTGTTTTTTATGATAAATATCCTTCAGTGATGGTGGCTTCATCTCATTACTAGTATTAGACTTAAAGATATGAAACAAAATCATTCAAATATTATCAATGAATCAATGATGAAAAAAGTTTACTTTCCTGATATCAAGATCAGCACCATAAAAAGGTTTTTTGAAAAATTTAAAATAAACCAAGATGCTAGACCATCAGATTTATAATAAGAGTTTGGAAGTCATTCCCCATTACCTGTTACCTATAAATATTAACGGGATAATTTTAACCTAAGATATTTAAAACCCTAAGAACGCTTTCAAAGAATAAAATCCGTGGTAATCTCCTTACTTAAAATAAGAACCAAGTTCTAAATAAAAGACTTCATAATGAGTGAATGAAGCGGGACGAGAAAACTTCCAACCAGATTTATTTCCTGTGACTTGAAGGAACAAGTCAAGAGTGTCAAGAGTGGAGTTGCCTCGCTCTGTAGTTACATTCATGTTTAAGAGCTGGCAGTCTCTGGTGCCTCAGATGGTAAAGAATCTGCCTGCAATATGGGAAACCTGTGTTTGGGGTTGGGAAGATCCCCTGGAGGAGGGCACGGCAACCCACTCCAGGAGTCTTGCCTGGAGAATCTCCATGGACAGAGGAGCCTGGCGGGTTACAGTGCATGAGGTCGCAAAGAGTCAGACACGACTGAGTGACTAAGCACAGCACAGCACAGACAACAAGAAGTGTTAAGAAAGAAGTTACCCAATGAAAATAAGACCTCCTTTAGATTAGTTATAAAAATAAGAAGATACAATCCTAACTTCCACAACTGAAATCAGGGCTTGGCTACACTGGAAGTGTTACAAAGAGGCCTCAGCTCCAAATAGTAACACACCGGGCCTAACTTATCTTAAGACGGGACATACTGTAGGTCATGACAGGGTACCATTTAACTCTGGGCCTCAAATTTAAACTGTGGACATTCTCTCAAATGATATTACAGATTCAGTGAGAGATACACTGAAAGCACTGAAAGAACACAGTCGTCACACAGCTTTAAGCTTTTAAACTGTCCCATTTCCAGATACCACAGAGACTGCCGAGCACCACAAATTAATATTTTTTAATAAACCCTTAACTAGCTTGTGAAAAAGACAATTATACTTTGTGTGTGTGCACTAGAGGCATTAATTTGTTAAATGTAAACTTTTAAAATTAACGATTTCTATAACCCCACTTTGAAATTTTACTTTTATATACCTACAACCCAGAAGCCTTTTCAAGTGTTAAAGCCCACGCTGAGCAGCAGTTCTTCCGCTCTGGCTACAGCCTGAGAAAACTACTCCGGGGGCCTGGGTGAAGAGTTATAACTATTCTATTTAGGGCTCATAGTAATACAAAGTGACTTTTTTCACCTTGGAATGGGTGAAGGGATGGATGGACAGAGAGATGGGTAAATGAATGAATGGATCAAAAACAGCATATTAGAGAAACACTTGGAAAGTAGCCCTATACTGGGGCTTCCCTGGTGGCTCAGTGGTAAAGAATCTGCCTGTTGATGCAGGAGACATGGGTTCGATCCCTGGGTTGGGAAGATCCCCTCGAGAAGGAAAGGGCAACCCACTTCAGTATTCTCACCTGTAAAATCCCATGGACAGGGGAGCCTGGCAGGCTACAGTCCATGGGGTCACAAAGAGTCAGACACGACTGAGCACACACAGCCCTATACAAGGGACTGCTGCTTTTTTCGCCATGCCACAAGGCTTGTTGGATCTTAGTTCCCCAACCAGGAATTGAACCAAGGTCCTCAGGAGTAAGAGCACAGAGTCCCAACCACTGGACCACCAGGGAACTCCCTTTTCACTACCTTTACGATTTCTCTTGTCATATTTTAACATCTCTGAACAGAGAATGCCTCTTATAATTAATAATATCCTACAAATGCCTTTGGTCAAGTAGTAGCTGTGACACAATTGTCACTGGCTGCTCATATGCAAATAAAAAAGCCACCAAAATTGGCCAAACAGGTGTCAGCAGCTTGGAAGAAAATCCTAATGATTTGAACCTGTGCTGGAATCCCTGAGAACCAATATATAAGGGACAGTGAATCAGCTGCTTAAGCAACATTCCCCATCTGAGGGTGAAATACAGGTCAGTCCTACATAACTACTAAGCCAGGTAGAAACTCAGCACCAAGGCTTTTCATTCTCTTTTAAAGAAATGTAAAGTCACCAATGATCTTGGTGGCCCAAGGGAAATGGAGTATGGAAAACACAGAAACCAGCACCGACGTAAGAGAAGAGTGTGAAGAGTTAAGCCCCTGAAGGTAAAGACGTTTCAACCAATTTACTTCACTTATATTTTTCATTAAGTATATATGAGAAATAGATGATAAAAATATATTTAAGTCTATAAAACAAATTCTAAGTGATAAGAAAGCATTGCATCAGTCTAATTGATGCATTTTTTTTTTTTCTTGGTAGAATAGGAAGCAGGAAGGCTTAAAACTGATGGGTACTTAATATTTGAGTCAACAAAACAGAGTGTTCATTTACAGATGTTGCAGATCAAGAAAACACACACAGTGAGCCTATAACTGAAAAGCCCATTGAGTCTCCCAGACCCCTCAATCTCACTTCCCCAGCCCTTCCTTCTGTGTGTTTATCTGTCTCTTTCACTCCTTTCCTGAAGGATAGAGTGCTGGTCTCCACCTTCTCTGGGACTCAGACGTCCACAGATCTGCTGGTCCCATGTTGTCCAGTCCATCTACGCCTGTCATTGTGTTTACAGCTCTCCTGGTTACTTTAATCATAGCTCTCCTTTCCTCCAACCTATTTTCTCATCCCCTGATCTAAGCACAGAAGAGAGAGAGATATATATCGATATACATCGATATACACATACTAGATATTTTTATTTCTTTGCTCTGAAGTCAATAAAATATTTACATTTCTTGCTCAAAGAAAATCAATACAGTAACTTAATTATGACAAAATGGATCAGTGGGAGGTTATAACAGAGTAGAAAACCAAAACCAGGTCTGGAAACGGGAAAAGTTTGTCTGTGTACTTACTACATTGAAAATAGTGGACACAAACCATGTCATTTAATTTCATATGACACTGGGCATTTTTAATTTCATTTTTAAGTAATTTTCCTAAGATCACACGAGCAATGAATGATAGAGACCAAATTCGAAAGCAGGCGGGTATGATTTAAGGCCCATGCCTTTTTTCTGTATATCAGAAATTTAAAAATACAAAATTTATAAATGAAACAGTATACAATTGTGCAACACAAATATACATGTGTGTCATGTGTTATCAAGTTACCTGGCTTGGTGATATATCCGTGGAGGAGGCTGGTGCAAATGTCTTCTCTAAAGTCTCAGGCAAAGAGTGATACATGTCCTTTTCCTCCAGTTTCCAGTAAGTCAGTCCTAATGTGAAAAAATACACAGAATAGATAAAGGTGAGGAAAAAGAATAATAGTGTTTTCTAGAAGAACTTATTTCTACCTAAAGAAAATTAAATATGGGAGGTTTTGGCTACCTGGATACAGAAAATTGAATTTAGAAGGAAAAAAAAAATTCACTTAAATGTCTTGCCATGTAGGAGTCCTAACTTAATAATTAAAATATTTTAAACTGAACTATAAATACTTAAGACTTTTTTTTAATGTGGACCATTTTAAACATCTTTATTGCTTATAATATTGTTTATGTTTTGGTTTTTTGGACCTGAGGCATGTGTGATTAGCTCCCTGACCAGGGATCGAACCTGCACCCCCTGTGTTGGAAGGTGAAGTCTGAACTGCTGGATGGCCAGGGAAGTCCCTAAAATATTTTTTAAAAAGACAACAATTTCTTTATGCAAAGTACAGACTTATACAGGAGCAATGTAAACAACTTAACAATTCAAATGCTTATTGAGCATTTACTATGCTAGCTGCAGGGAGGAGGCAAAAAGACTACAGTGTATATACAGTATGTCAGAAGGTGGCGAGCACTCCGGTAAAATTTAAAAACTGGGCGTAAGGGAGGATGCAGTGTGTGTGGAAGGGAGGACAGGTGTTCTTACCGAATAGGATGGTTGAGGTTGGCCGTGTTAGCCATGTATGAGGAGGTTCCCCCCAAAAGGAGTGAGGAGAACATCCACGTACAGGAAGCAGCTGAACAAAACCCCTAAAACGAGAATTCATCTGATATATTTGAGCAAAAAGCCTCCCTGCTAAATCAGAGAAAAGGGGAGACTAGGAGACACTCAGGTCCAACAGCAGGGCTAGATGTCTGTAGGCCTGTGGGAATAAGGACAAACTCCGGGCTCTTATTCTGCACATAGCAGACCCACCGCAGGGTTTATGCAGAGGAGTCACGTGATCGGATCGGTCCTTACAAAGGATCCCACTGGCTACAGTGTTGAAAACAGATGCAAGGTGCAAGGTGAAAGCAGGGAGGCTGGTCAGGAGGCTCATGGGAGCCCAGAGGGCAGGTGATGAGGCTCTGCGAAGGATGAGAGCAGAGAGGTGGTGACTGTTGCTAGCGTCTGGCAACTTTCACAGGCAAAGCTGATTCATCCTGAATCGGATGTGGGATGGTGGAAAAAGGAGTTAGCGTGTAAAGCCATTAAGACTAAAATACGTTCACCATGGAGAATACAGAATGGCTCACAGGGGAGTTGAATTTCTTAATTCACTTTGGATATCTGAGAAAACTCTGAGATGATTTTTGTAGCCATTTGAAATAACTGTAAAAAAAAAAAAAACCACTTCTATCTTTTCAAAACCTGTAGCACAAATTAAGGCAAGTGAGGAAGTTACAGATGCAGAGACATAAGACAACACACAATACACCTTAGAAACCCCTTTAGTATACAGTACACGATTATCACCCTAGGAGAAATGCACACATTACTATTTTGAAAAAACTCCTTAAAAATGTAAATATTGGGACTTCCCAGGTGGTTCAGTGGTTAGGACTCCATGCTTCCACTGCAGGGGGCACAGGTTCTATCCCTGATTGGGGAACAAAGATCCCTCATGCCAAGGGGTAAGGCCAGAAAACAAAACAAGTATCATACCTGTTCCTGAATCAGACATCCAAGATTTTGGACCCTCATCTGGTTTGTTGAAGTAAAAAGCTCTAGAATGTGTATCAGCAGTGAAATCAGACTACAAATCAAGAAAGAAAGCCATCAGTTGACAGTATAAAATTGCTAGGCACAAACTGCTGACCCAAGGAATATGAGCCAGGTGTCAAACCCAGGCACAGAGAAACTTTCAGAGGTTCACAGAGAAAGTCAGCCTGGCTTTCCCCATGGTTCCAATAACTGCAAAATGATAGAAATTAACAGTGAAGGATTTTCTATTCCTGTGTAATTTACAAACGTTTATTTTGATTCTCTGTGGAGCCGGAAGAAGAAACCGGAAGCAGGTGTTAAAGAGAGTTCAGAATGAAAACGGATTCCTAATTTGCCATCGATTTCCAAAAGAAATTTCAAGTGCCTAGAATTACAGTCATTTAGTACAAAAATTAATGTAAAAGCCGTAATAGTTCATTTTTATCAGTAAGACTGCAATAAATCAACTCTGAAAACTGCACATAAATAACATGAACTCTAAACAGTAGACTATATCTTATATACAAATAATTGGTTACCAGAAAAGGTTAAAAATGCTTACTTATCCTCATTTCTAATTAAAAACTCCAAGTTAAAATTTCCTTACAATATCTCTGGCATTGTCACAAGAAATCTGTGTTTCCAAACAGATATGTGAAAAGATTATTTTCATCGGAATTTTTATCAGTTCCACCTCCAAACTTTCAATTCCTGTTTATAAGTACATGACTCTATTTGCTTAGAAGCACCCGTGGACCCACTGCCAAAGTAAAAGCACGCTAAAGCTGCTGACATTCTCCCTACCAAGACGGGGATCTCCGCTCAGCCTTCTTTTTCTAGCCTCCTCAGATTCCCAGGTGAAGCCAATGGTAAAGAATCCACCTGTCAATGCAGGAGACCTAAGAGACACGGGTTCGATCCCTGAACTGGGAAGATTCCCTGCAGGAGGGCATGGCAACCCACTCCAGTATTCTTGCCTAGAGAATCCCAAGGACAGAGGAGCCTGGTGGGTTACAGTCCATAGGGTCGCAAAGAGTCGGACATGACTGAGAATGCATGCACAGCTTTCTAAGGCACCACTTTTAACCTCTTTTTCATCAAATGTCTCTTCTACAACTCCCATCTGTTTGAATTTCTGTTGCGTATCTGAACTGAACTGACCAGAAAAGACCTGACTGCAGAAGACTAAGTGAAAAATTCCCAGTGAAATATTTTGTTTTGCACCGGTTCTGAGGCACAAATCCTAAAGTGATAAGCCAACGCACACTGCGTTGGCCGGAGGGGTCTTACCTCACATAATCGTCTGCTGCTCTTCCAGCCCATAAGGCATTGGCTGAAGAAAACAGCCCATTTTTAAAGAGAAAGGAACGTATGGTGCAAGGAAAGCCCTTCCCAAGAAACCAGCCTCAGTCTAGCATGGGACCTTCATCAGTAACCGTCTAAAGCACCTGAAAAACCACAGAGAGGCCACAGCTGGGAAAATGATAACAGCCAGTCTGTCCCAAAGGACCAAGAAAACAAAGACTGGCTGGAGCTTTAGAAAATCCCTGCGCTAAACACTATCCAATTTCAAGATGTGCTTCAGAATAGCTAGACCCCCAAATAAACTATATTATATTAGAAGAAAATTGGATCCCAAGAGAATTCTGATCATAAAGATTCCCCGGATTTAGGCTGAAAATGAAAAGAAAAAAAAAATGAGAGACATGAGAAAGGACGAAATAAAGAGGAAAGTTCCAACTTTTGTGAATCCACAGAATTTGAGAATTAGGCAAGTAAAAAGTACGATTCAGGTGTGGTGTCTTTGTTTCACCAACCCCCATTACCTGAAAGCTGTTTAAAACAGACATACTAAAGAAACTTGATTTCCCCTAATGATTTAATATCAAAAATATCGAATTCACCTTTAAAAAAATAGGAAAACAAAACTTGTTTAGGATATGATCAAAGAAAAGGAAAAGTTTAAAGAGCATCATGCCCTCGTCACAGCTTTACCCTCTGCCCTACTGAGATCCCCAGAGGCAGAACAGACTACTAGGAAGAACTAACCCCAAACAGCATCTCTCAGACAGTACCTTCAGCTGATCCTTCTGCTCCTTATCAGATTCTCCACTGAATGGAGGAAGAAAACTTGGCCATATCACTGGTTTCAAGCTTTACAGCCCAGAAGACTCACCGGAGGAGCTTCTAAACCACCTGGTAACAGGTCACAACCACACCAATGAGGGCAGACCATCTGGGGCTGGTGGCCAGGTATAAGTAGATTTTTAAAAATTTTTTTATTTGGCTGCGCCAGATCTTAGTTGCAGCATATGGAACCTAGTTTCCCAATCAGAGATCGAACCCAGGCCCCCTACATTGGGAGTGCAGAGTCTTAGCTACTGGACCACCAAGGGAGTGTCCCAGATGTCTGAAGCTCCTAATGACTCTAACGTGCAGCAAATTCTGGGAACCACAGGGCTACATTGAACAAATACTGATCCACAGTCGCAAAAGACAGTGAATACACTGAGATACACACCACAAATACGTAGTTTATCAGAAGTGAAAAAGTCTCCACTGAGTTTCAGTTAATGTTGAAACAAAAAAAGAAACTAGTATGTATGAAAACATTTTCCTTTTCTGCCAACCTATTCCAATGAAAAAAGCAACTTTCAGTCCAGTCTCCAAATGCTTTTATGCCATTACACCAAACAAGGATATACTGTGCGGGTTCAAAAGAACAGAGCTACCAATACAGCACCAGGCCCAGAGGCTTGATGGTTCATGTAGCTTCTTCACTTTCATTTCCCTCCTCAACACAAATCTGATTAAGTTCAACACCTGATATTAAGAAGCCTAAGTTATCAAGGATTGAAGAAAGAAAATTTACCAAAAGAGAAGTAAATGGTGCCTTATGAAGGCTGAGGGACTGTGTTCTTATGATTTCTATTCTTTAATAGATCTTTTTCAAAGGATGATAGAAAGACTGTTCAGAATAATCAAGACATGACCTGTCTCTAAAGGAATCAAGTTTGTAAAGAGACTTGACTTTGTGATTTCAAGGTATTATATTAAACAATGTTATTCAATGACAATTTAGGCCAAAGGGGCTTTAAAGATATTTAAAACTTACTCAGTATCCGTTAACTCTTTAACAAAAGCAGCTGCTGTATGAGCAAATGGGCCACATAAAATGTAAACATTTAATCTCTTGCAATTTGGATTATAAATTCAAGTTGTCCAAGCTTCAACTGTTTTTATAGAGGCATCTAAAGCATTCACACATATATTACTACTTATTACAACTTAATAGTAATAAAAATTACTTGAGGGTTTTTCAAAAATAGATTACTCTCAGGCTAATTGTAAAGATTTGCAGTACAAAGGGAATTAGGACATTTACAAAATAAATGTTTCATTTTTTTTTTCTAGTACTTTCATTCCTCACTAGCTTTGGTTTCTGGCCTATTAAAGAACCACTACTTGGATTACTGTTTCCCATTCTTAGAGACACCATAAAAGGGAACAAATTAACAATACAAAAGAAAAGGCAAAAAAAATTTACGTTAATGAACAGGTGGTAAACACAATATAATTATCCTGATTATCCGCAGCTAAAGCACACCAGAGTCAAGTGACTTATCACCTACTTTCTCAATTGGTGATTTCTTGGTTTGCTCATCCCCTTGCATAGATTTTGAGTAGCCCTCTTCTTTATGTGCTCTCTTTGGTTGGTTCTGCTTCAGCCTTTGAGCCCATGATGTTATCAATTTACTATTTAAAAAGAAAAAAACAAAATACCTCTCTTTAAATGCTGTCTTCAAATAAAACTAAACACTAATAGAGACTATACTTCGAATTGCCTTTCTAATAGTAGAGAGGGGATAGATTTTTATTGAGTTGCATGAATTTCTTTTCACGATATCTTATTATTAAAGGCAAAATGAATAAAAGGACTGACTAGCAGTGATTAACAGTACGTGCAGTCTGTAGCCATGGGACAGAACAAAAACCACCATAGTGGCACCTACAAGTATATCTCCATAGTGAAAACATACTTATTTAGATGGACTTATGGGTACCCAAGATATGAGTTGCTATAGTTAAATACCTTACATTAGATGACATACTTCAGAGACATAAAACTGAACATAATTTTAAGTGATTATTTGCCTTACAAATTCAGCCAAAGTTTCTTTTACTGAAATGTCCCCTGGATGAATTAAAATGTCATTTTTAACTTACAAAATCTCTTCTAATATATAACAAACATAAAATTGAGCATGCTTGTATATAATATTTGGTTTTAAATTATATGAACGTGTGTGACAAAATTCCAGTTGATTCAGTCCTATACTCTAATTTTCAGCAAGTCAATAGTGACTACAAAATATAAAAGGTATTTTTCTGGCAAGCCTCCCACCCTAAGAGTTTTCGTAGTCTTATTATCAATGGGAAGGCAGTCAGATGTCATTAACATATAGCATGTTTTGTTACTTTCAATTTTCCACAGGCAATAAATAAAAAATTTGATAAAACTGACATGTTGAAACACATCTCATTCCAACTAAAAAGAGCTGTATTTACTAAACATTTTAGCTTATTATAAATGTATTTAACAAGTAAAACTCCCTTCAAGTGATGGAGAAATTCAACTTACTTGTTTGTTTTTCCACTGGATACTTTCGAAATCTTACTTTCACCAAGAAAACTGTGTTCAAATTCCCTGGGAAATATGGGAGTATCTTCCTTTAAAGAAGCACAAAACTCTTCATTTGGATGGATATAAAAACTCTGGGTTCTCACACCATCTCCAAGTGGCTCCGCTGGCAGCACTGGTGCTCCAAATTGTCCTTCAGAAGCCTCTATGTGCTCCATGAAATCCTGAGCGTCCTTAGATTTGTAGGTGTTTAGTTCTGAGACGCAAAAGGTTCCATACCCACTGCTCACTGAGCTACTATCCACATTGCAGTCTGGTTGCGACAAGGATGCTTCTTGCTGCATTTCAGACTCTTCAGACTTAGGATAACTGATAGCATATTCATTTCTCTCACCGTTTTCAGAAAAAAAACCCATTTGACTTTCTGAAGATCTTTGTTTGCTTAAAGAACTTCTATCATAGGAAGCCCAGGAAGCATTATTGGTCTGCAACTTGACTAAATTTTTTATTTCCTCCTGTATACGCTAAAAATAAAAAAGAGATTTGGGGGAAAAAAAAAAAGAGATTTGGCTAAGAATGTATATTAAATATACATTTTCATAAATGTCTTAAATACACTGCATTTAAAAATAAGAGCTACTACTCTAAAGATGACACTTGTGCCTTACATTTAATTTATAAGCAAAACTGATATAAAGAATTAACTCACTGTGGGCCTCTCGTCTTCTGAGATGCCCCACACTCTGACTGTAGAGTGTGTTTCTCCCAGGGCCGCTCTTGCCTTTTGAGACAGACTGTATTCTGTCTGTGGAATGTGTGCCTCTATAGGTAAATCCACTTAACTATTACCTTGGCTTTCACTGAGTTCTGTCTTCAATGAGACATAAAGAACCTGAGCTTCAGTAGGCCCTGACACTAGGAATTAAGCCCCTACCCGGGTGGAGGACGGAACTATGATGCCCACCCTCCTGACTTCAGTCTACTAAAGCATGGACTCTGTAGATCTCTGCCCCAATTCTATGCTGAATTCTCCTCTGCTCAAGCCCCCTCGTGAATATGCATGTGCCCTTAGTTTAAAACTTCCTCAATTTTACAGTTCAGGGAGATACTGCTTTGGGTGTTCTCCTTACTTGCTGCAAGTAATTAATCCTTCCTTCTCAAAAAAAAAAAAAAAAGAATTAACTAATTGGTTCTTCTAAAAATTTTACAATGTAAAACAAGAATCAATATAAAGAACAACTTACTTGAATTTGGTTGTGAAATTGCTCCTGCTGAGCCACTATCTGCTCTTGGCACTGTTTTTCCACCAAATTGAATAGCTGTAACCACCTGGTCTATTAAATTATAAAATATTTTGGTTAAAAATAATTTTTTAACCTAGTATTTCACAGAAATATTCCTCCAAAGGGGAAGGGCCTTTTAAAAATGTATTTTTAATGTAAAAATTTTAAGCTAAATTAGCTATGAAACTATAAAATTAGTTATAAAAATGCAAAAATACAAGGACATAGGCTTGGGCACCCCTTTATGTTACCTGTGGTCTGGGTAAACTTGAAGGTCTCAATAAATCTGATTAACTTGATGTCATCTGCTACCTTTCTAATTAATCAACAACTGCCGGTAGATGCACTTCAAATTTGTCTTAAGCCCCTCTTCCTTTCCTCATAACAGCCAATAGTATTCTTAAACTTTAACTTGGACCCCCCCCCACATCTTAAAACAAAAAACAGTTTGGTTTATGAGAATTTGACCCCAAATTAATTTTTCAAGTTAAAAAAAAACATTTGAGAGTAAGATATTAAAGTGTTTTAAACACTGCAGCAGCTAAAAAAAAAAAAAAAAAAAAGAATCTGAAAACCTATGGAAGTGACCTAAGATTTCCTTCTGAGCCCCTTTTAGGTCCTGAACCATCCTGACCAACCAACAGTAGTTAGTAACTAGATGAGGCCAAAACACAAGAGGGGAGTATGAATTCTCCAGAGGCTGCATTCAAACTAAAGGCTGGTCTACTTTCAGTAACAGTTCAGTTCAGTTTGCTCAGTCGTGTCCGACTCTTTGTGACCCCCATGGACTGAGCCAGGCCTCCCTGTCCATCACCAACTCCCAGAGCCTATTCAAAGTCATGTCCATTGTGTCGGTGATGCCATCCAACCATCTCATCCTCTGTTGCTCCCTTCTCCTCCTGCCTTCAAACTTTCCCAGGATCAGAGTCTTTTCAAATGAGTTGGTTCTTCACATCAGGTGGCCCAAAGTATTGGAGTCTCAGCTTCAACATCAGTCCTTCCAATGAATATTCAGGACTGATTTCCTTTAGAATGGACTGGTTGGATCTCCTTGCAATCCAAGGGACTCTCAAGAGTCTTCTCCAACACCACAGTTCAAAAGCATCAATTCTTTGGCGCTCAGCTTTCTTTATAGTCCAACTCTCACATCCATACATGACTACTGGAAAAACCATAGCTTTAACTAGGCGGACCTTTGTTGGTAAAGCAATGTTTCTGCTTGTTAATATGCTGTTTAGGTTGGTCATAGCTTTTCTTCCAAGGAGCGAGCGTCTTTTTATTTCATGGCTGTGGTCACCATCTGCAGTGATTTCGGAGCCCAAAATATAAAATAAACAAACAGTATGCAACAATATATAATGTCAAAAAGTAGCTACTGCGACAACTGGCTTTCTTGTTTAAAACCGTCCAGTGTCTTTCCATTCCATTTCCATTCCATTCTATTCCCTACAGGGCCCTGTGTGATCTGGGTTGCACACACCTCCCAGCTTCCTCTCAAATCTCTTTGTCCCTTTCATGACACACACTGGCCTCGCTGGCCTCCCTCTGTTCCCTGGACATGCCCAAACTGTCTTTCGCCTCAAAAGTCTTATACTGACACTTATACTGACACACCCTCTACCGGGAAAGCTTTCTCCCCAGCTCTCAACATGGCTGGCTTCTTCCCATCCCGCAATTTCAGCTTAATTATCCTCATCTCTCTAAGAGTTTTCCAAACCATCCTTACAGGCACTCTCTTTCTTGGCATCCTGTTTAGTTCCTTCAGAGCATTTAGCACCATCAGCAAATACCTCATTTGTTCACTTGGGTTTACCAGTCTCCCTCCCATCCCTGCCTGCACTCCAGCACCTAGGATACAAGACCAAGTTAAGAATGGGCACTCAGATATATAGTCTAAACAAACATAACAATGGATATTGAAAGCTGAAGGAAATAAGCCCTGAATATCTGGAAGGACTGAGGCTGAAACTGAAGCTCCAATACTCTGGCCACCTGATGTGAAGAGCCGACTCAATGGAAAAGACTGAGGCTGGGAAAGACTGGGAGCAAAAGGAGAAGGAGGCGACAGAGGATGAAATGGTTGGATGGCATCACTGACTCAATGGACACGAGTCTGAACAAACTCAGGGAGATAGTGAACAACAGGGAAGCCTGGCATGCTTCTGTTCATGGAGTCACAAAGAGTTGAACATGACTCAGCGGTGGAACAACAACTGCAAGCTGAACTTTTCCTGGTATTATAGATCACACAATCCAGTGATCCTCCCCATTCATGGTGAAAGCCATTTACACAACATAACAGAATTAAGTTGAAATCTGTATAACAGTATTAAGGTAAAGGGGAGAAAACCTCAAGATTGGAAAAGAAAGCCTTAAATGAAATATGAGGGCACTGACAGGAAGTGAGAATTCTAAATCAACTGACTTCAGGACAAAGCGGACTAGATCAAATCAAGTCCCGTACTCTCTCAGCTTACAAAGTACCTTATATTAATGAAAACAGAAAAGAAACAATCTAGCAACAGTTTTCTCAAGTTATACCCCTGTACCTTTAGGTGTTATTTTTAATCTGATACAGTTATTATTCACATAAAGCTTAACTATAATAATGATAGAATGACAATTTAATAAAAATAATGGCTTCTTAGTATGTGAGACAAGATATTAATCACATCCTTATCATCATTTTCTTATTTAGGATACAAATGAAGAGAGTTCATTCAGGCTATAAATTAGTGAAGACTTTTGTTTTTCTGAGACAGATTTTATTGTTTACCCTTTAATTTTAAATAAAGTAACTTAAAGAATATTAATACAGTGATAACATTATATGCTTAATTGTTAAGAAGGGCTATTATACATTTCAAACTAAAGTGATTTGTACTACCTGCACTTTATATATTGCTGGAGGATATGGGCACCTGACTGAAGTTTTTCTGTGAAGGCAGTTTTCTGCTGCTATCAGCCTGCATGGGATTGCTATAGTCTGGTTCCCTAGTCTGACCTGGTAAATACCCTGTGGGCTTTCCCATAGTTCTGACTCCCACCTCTTCCACCAACTTGTGTGATTCTGAACAAGTAAATTTAATTTCTTTATACTTCAGTTTCCTAGTTTAAAAAAAAATTACTAAGGAGATATACATTCCTTTATTGTCTTTAAAATCCAGTGTGTATTTTTTTGGCGTGGGGGTGGGGGCTGTGCTGGGTCCTTGCTGCTGTGCAGGGGCTTTTCTCTAGTTGCAGCGAGCAGGAGCTGCTCTTTAGTTGAGGTCCATAGGCTTCTTATTGCAATGGCTTCTCGTTGCAGAGCACAGGCTTAGTTGGCACACAGGCTTAGGTGCTCTGCGGCATGTGGAATCTTCCCAGATTAGGGATCAAACCTGGGTCTCCTGCATTGGCAGGCAGATTCTTTACCACTGAGCCACCAGCGAAGCCCTCAGTTTCCTAATTTATAAAATGGCAATAACAACACGTTATTTGTGGCTGTGAGGATTAAATTTTAAATATGATGCCTGCAAGGCAAGGATCTCAATGGGGGAACTATATGTTGAAATCTATGAGGTCATGGTTGTCACAAAGATAGTGGGAGCACCACTAGCATTTAGGGGGCATGGTCCAGGGATACAAAACACAGGACAGTCTCCACAATAAGGAACTGTCCCGTGTCCATTTTATGTTGTATTCTGTACAGTTTTCAAGCCACCAAATTGTCCAGGAATGCAACTACCAAGATGGTTCAGAACTTGCTCAGGAATTACACGCCATTTCAGAAAATCATGTCACCAGCTACAGTGCTGGTGCATCAGTGCAATGCAGCTGTACCGTTCTGTGCTGATAGCTGCTGTGCTCATGGAGATCTACACAGAGGTAAATGCTGGACTGCTTCATTATGTTCTCTAATGTAGATACATCTGAGCATTTATATATTTACATATTATCTTATTATAAATAAGTATTATTACTCCTTTATATCACAGGACATTACACTGACTTTTTTTAAAAGCAGATACAAGCAGGTTATATTATCTGTGAATTTCATTTCAGGACAATATAAGTTGATGTTATTTTAAAAGCTGTTATAAAAAGGGAGCTTCAGGTCTAATAAGGTTGAGGGCCACTGACAGAAAGTATCTCGTATACCGCCTGGCAAATAGGTAAGCAATAATCATCAGATAATTATTATTATTATAATCAGTAGTGCTAAATAATTAAAATGCTATAGATAATGATATGCTTTACAATTTTCTTATAATCATAGAAATATTAGCAAGTACTTTAAAATGCATTAGAGAAGTTGCCTGGGGGTCCAGTGATTAGGACTCGGTGCATTCACTGCAGTGGACTCAGTTTCAATCCCTGGTCGGGGAACTAAGATTCCACAAGCCACACAGCACAGCCAAAACCAAACAAAAAGAGTATCTTAAAGTATTTCTACAGAAATGTGTTAATAGATTCTTTCCTGATAGAATAAAAATATATAACCTTCCTGAGTTTAAGCAGTGATAAACTTTGAGAATTCCAGAAGAGAAGTTTTAATAAAAGAATTCTAAAGAATCAGGTCATCACCAGATCTCTTCCAGAGCTCTGTAGAAGGTTTAGTTCTTTAATAATGTACATTAGCTTCTTACAACTGGTAGAAATCAGACAAATGTTACTATTCCAAAAGAAAGGTATAAACATGAAATTCAGGGAAGAGTCAGGAATAAGACTTACACGATATTTACCCTCCCATTCTTTCTAAAGCACTATCCTAAAGCATCAGAGGCCTTTATTTTCATATGTTACAAAAACACACAAAACAAATTCAAGAAGTTTTACTGAAATGGCCAAAATAGCATTTCACTTTCCGTCAAAGTATGAAATAGCTTACAAAGCTCTTCAGTGAATAATCAATTATATGCCTACATTATGAAAATTAAAGTCAGTTAATACGAAACATAATTTTAAAAACCTGTTAGATCACAGAAGAAAGGGCAGAAAGAAACCAGTTCAAATGTTAGGAGGTTTAAGCAGCTAGCTGGTATCCTGGCATGTAATAATCTATGTCTTAAATTCACAAATATAATCTGATTCTGATTGAAGATGTTGATTTCAAAGATTTCACATAAAACTTTCTAGTTAAAAATGAATTTACCAGACGTCAAGCCACATTCAGGCAATTTGCCTCATTTTTTTTTAAAGCACTAGGGGACACATTTCATAAAACATTCCATTATTATTTACATCATTTTACAAGGACATTTTATAGGTCTTTTGCATTAGCACATACTGATCATTATGTGGAAAAAAAAGTATAAAAAATTAAACAGTTTTCTTTTAAGTTTGCCATAACAGTCATTTTTATAACTCTAACGATTATGGATAATGAATATAAGTAGCTATTACTGATTTCTTAAACCAGATAATCTTTCATTCTATTTATTCCACATTCTGAAAATTAACACAGATTATAGTCTTAGAACTATAATTAACATTTAAAACAAAATTTACTGCTCTCTAAATAAAGAATTTAATAATAACGTTTTATACATTTCTACAAAGCATTACCAACCTAGCCTTGGAAAAGTGTATCGTGGGCATTACTGCATGACACAAAATTTACATATAAATATTCTTTTAACTATTAAATTTTTATATCGCAATTTAACCTATGGACAAAAGAGCGAGCCACTTGACCTGAATAATCAATGTAAGTCAATAAAGCACAGCTAAACGCAATAAGGTATGAAACAGAAGCCTTATTTATAAACAGAGCATTCAAAATATTTCAAAGTGAATTTATGTTTTACAAAATCATGACAATTCTGTTTAAGTTACTTAAAAGATTAGGATTAGTAACAAACATCAATAACTTGGTTGACGATTCTCATTTTTCTGAAAAAAGACATTTTAGTTTATAAAAACTAACAAAAAAACCTAACAAAGTATAACAAAGTATTTTAGTTCACATTCACAATATATAAATTAGAATGTCTAATTTATGTATTAGTGACTATATTGTTAAAATGTACTTTTGATCATCTTGTTCACATTTGTTCTATATTGTTCCTTAATTAATATACTTGACTGCTTTATTCTAGCAATAACTTAAGTATCATGCTCTTTAGAATATAAATTGCTAGTAATTTAGAGTTTAGTAGAGGCATATTCATAAACAGAAATTGTTTAATTCCAAAAATAAAACAAAACTAGATACCTCACAGTTTTTCCAAAGTTCCGAATCAGTCTTTCCACTGTTTTGTAGCTCTTGCATTAAAGAGGTGAGGACTTCAACTGTACCTTGAATTACAGATGGTCTGGTCTTCCCTGAGAAAGAGGATACCCCATTTGTACTAAGGTGGGGACTACTTCTGTTGAAACATAAATAATTCACATGGTTTTCTTCATTCTACCAAAGTGTTGAATAATTCAGCAGTTCAAGATTTAGCAGAGCAGTACAAAACTACTGATACTTAATCCTACTTAAGAGCACCTCATTTGCTGAAAATCTGATCACAAGTTTGTCCGTGAAAGGAAAACAGCAGTGAAAAGACAGATAGCACTTAATTATATTTTTAAGAACAAAACAGAAAGACCTTCAGAAGGGAGAGAATACTCCAAAGTAGAGCAGAAGATAAAAGTGTATGCTAAACAATAAGGAAAATTCTCAGTGACTCTGATCTAAATTACTCCAGAGGAGTATTTCACTCCACTTTAAGAGTAGTCCTTTATTGTAATAGAGATCCTTTCTCCACTGCCCAGAATTACAGTCACGTCTTGTTAACTGGATCCCCCTAATTTGGCATGATAAGCTCATGCTTATCTTTGCACTGTCTTTGAATAAAAGTAGTGCCAAGCAAATTAGTAGCAGATATTCAGGACTTATTTAGCCTATTCAATGTATAAAATAGCACTAATTTTTCCCAGGAGGACTGCTTTTCCAAATCTGAGAGGAGTTTATTTCAGATTTGCTTTATAAAAACACAAGGCATAATTAGGGACATTAAAATTTATTTAAATTCCAACCACTGAAAGGTCATTTTTCTTTTATTTATTGATACTCTGCTTTGTTTTACAAACAATTTGTGAAAAAGAGGACACTAATGAAAATAACAGTAATATAATAAAGAGTTAGGATCAGAAAAATACTAATAAAAATTCAAGGGAAAGAACATAATATGGTATTCATTAAGGGTTTAATACACAATTACAGTTGTATAATAATCAAGTTTAAATTTGGCCAATTTAACTGCCAGTCACAATAAAAGGGAGACAGTTCAGTGACATAATTTTCATTAGAAAGGCACATTTAAGTTCCTCCAGGCAAATCAAACACTATGTTCTAAAAAGGATTTCTTCTAGAAGTAATTTCAAAAGGGCTGCCAAATGATGACACAGGAAACAAAAAGCGTGGCCAACATTCAGGAAGTAGGTACAGATTACGATGGCAAGTGTTTCTGGACCATGTCCCGTGCTTTTTTTTTTCTTCTCCCTTTTTACCCTACTTTATGCTTTCTCATTTTATATATTCTTGTAAGCTGCCTTAAATTTCTCCAGAGGAGGGCAAAGAATAAACAAATCTTTTAAGGAATTTATTTAAAATACACAATTTCTTCAAGATCTATTACTGTGTGCAAGTTTGCTCCTTTACCAGTAAGCGCCAGACTGCTGTGTTTCTGCTTTACTGTACTTGCTTTTTATAGGTGATAAATGGTCTCTGCCTCTTTGCTGTTTGTAAGCTAATGCAAATTCTGAAGCTGGGGTGCTTTAGTTCATGGGGTCTCAAAGAACTGGACATGACTTAATGACTGAATAACAACAAAAAGTTTAGAAACCAAATAATCAACTTGTCTGACCATGTAAAAAAATGAGAGTAAACAGGCCCTGATTCAAACAAACCAAACATGGGATAATTTAAAAAGAAATGCATAAAATGCATTGTTTGGTAGCATCTGTTTTGTCAACTCCGCCTGCTTTTTTGCTAACTTCCTAGTATTCAATTTTTTTTCAATCTTGAAATTGCTACTTTCAAGACTGGTGAGGTATTCCTGCAACATGAAACATTATTTTTCCTCTTAATTTCAAAATGGAGAAACAATATTTAGGCAATTAAATTTTAAAGATATGCTTGTAATTTACCAAAAAAAAAAAAAAATGTAAAGAGAACTGCATCTAGCAAAACAAGTTCTTTTTCACAACGTTCCCCATACGAAAGCGTATCTCTGAGAGAAATGAAGAACATGGAAGTACTGAAATTATTCTTAAACAACTGTCCTTGAACGGTTCCTGATCTCAGTTTTCGGGTTTTAAAAATGCAAACAGTAAGTATGACACTATTTGTATAAACTGGCAAATTATGCAAATGAAGTTATTTTGATTTGTCATTACATTAAAAAATCTATTCCCATTCTTACCTATTAGTATTTAAGTTCAGTCCAAGAGAATGAGGAGAATTTTTTATATCAGATTCTATAGAAGATGAAGCTTTCTGTGAGGGCTTCCCCAAGTCAAAATCTTCCATAGTGTACAGAAATTGTTACACGCTCTCATTTGAAAATTCAGGTTCTTGCACTGTTTGAAGAAACTGAATCTGAGTCATCTTCAGATGCTTCATCGTCTACAGGCATTTTCAGTTGCTGACATTCAGAAGTGAAATATCTGAAGGTCCCAGGAGAGTCTGAAAATGAATGGGGAACAAAATACTATTACAAAAAACTTTGTCAAACCTTTAGAAACCTTGATCCTTTTATACAAATCTACATTAAGGATAGCAACACTTTTCGTAATAGCCAAAATTCAGAAACAACTCCAATGTCCATCAACTGTTGGATAAATAAATGTGGTGTATCCATATGACGTGAAGAGCGGATTCACTGGAAAAGACCCTGATGCTGGGAAAGACTGAAAGCAAAAGGAGAAGTGGGCCGCAGAGGATGAAACGGGTAGACAGCATCACTGACTCAATGGACACGAATCTGAACAAACTCCAAGAGATAAGGGAGGACAGAAAAGCCTGGCATGCCACAGTCCACTGGGTCACAAACAGTCAGACAAGGCTTAGTGACTGAACAACAACAATCCATATAATATTTCTCAGTCATAGAAAGTAATAAAGTGCGGAATTATGCTACACTGTGGATAAACATTTAAAACATTATGCTAAAGGGAATTCTCCGGCGGTCCAGGGGTTAGGGCTCAGGCCTGTTACAGCTGTGGGCCCAGGTTCAATCCCTGGCGGAGGAACTAAGACCCTGCAAGCAGCACAAGGTGTAGCCAAAAAAAAATACACACACACACACACACACACACAAAATAAAAGAAGCCCAACAAAAGACCATATTATATGATTCCATTTATACAAAGGATCTAGAGTAGGCAAATCTATAGAGAAAGAAAGGAGACAAATGGTTGCCAGGAGCTGGGAGGAGAGAATGAGACTGACCAAAATGGGCATAGGGTGTCTTTCTGGGGAGATGAAAAGTTCTAGAATTAGACAGTGGTGATGAATAGCACAACCCTGTGACTATACTAAAAAAATCACTGAATTGTACACTTTAAAAGAATAAATTTTATGGTAACTTGTATCTCAATAAAAAATCTACAATAACAGTGATTTACAGAAGTAGCAGTAGGAGTTGAAGGCAGGAGAAGGGGTCAACAGAGGATGAGATGGTTGGATGGCATCACTGACTCGACGGACATGAGTTTGAGTAAGCTCCAGGAGTTGGTGATGGACAGGGAAGCCTGGTGTGCTGCAGTCCATGGGGTCGAAAAGAGTCGTACATGACTGAGCGACTGAACTGAACTAGTATTTTTTCAGGTAACGTTTCAAAACTTTAGATGCTTAATGAGCAAGGTTCCAGACACAATTCTGTGTAATAATTGGAAAACTTACATGCCTTGTTCATTCCTTTTTTTTTTTTGGTTGTTCATTCCTTTAATACATTTTATCAAGCATGCTTGTTGATTTATACCATGAACAGATGAATGGGAACTACTTACTATTTAATTTGGTATTGAAAACAGCCAGTTAAACTGTTAACAATGCTTGTTTCCCCACTGAAGGTGGGGGTGGAAAGAATGCATTTTGCACTGTATACTATATACACAGAGTACTTTAAATTACTTCTGAAAAAATAAACTATTTGCCAGGTCCACTAAAATTTAACTGAAGCTAGATGTACAGAGGTAAACTGGCTATAACAAGTCAATTGCCTCCTTTTTAAGGAATTCATGTACTTAAAAAAAAAAACAAAAAACAAGCCAAGGAATAACAGGGGGAAAAAAGAATAAAAGAAAACCTATGCTGCTGACAAGATGGAAGCTTTAGGGGACGCAATGGAGGAAAATAATTCTGGTTCCTCTACGTTCCCACTTTCTACGGCCTGGTTTTACAAAGGACAACGTTGAAAGAAAGCATCAGCTCACAAAGGAACCGTTTCCTTCAGGGACAGGTGTGAAGGCCAAGGGTAACCCGATCTAGCTAAATGGATTTCTCCCCAGTGACTCAGCCCATCACCAACGACAAAGGATACTGACAAACTCAGGGGCCGCACCTTCCATCTGGCAATGAAAATACCTGAATTCAAATCACCTTGGTCTTCCACCAGGAAAACGCAAGCTCTCTGGGGACATGGATCTGCATGCAACCCCATCTATTATTTCCCCCGTTGAGTTAATCCGGACGCAGTAGACCCAGATGCATCTTGAAATGTGATGATGCCTCCCTAGCACAGCGTGAAGGTGGGGAGAGGGATGCGGGGGGATGAGTTTTTTAAAAAAGATACACAATGCAGAATTTTAAGAACCTGATGGAGAATGGATATAAGAACGGAGACGTTTTTGTATCTCCCACAAACAAAATATGACGCTTTGGATGCCCCCAGTTCCAAAAGGGTAAAAGGGAGTTAGGAGGAAAGGGAACGACTGATACGGGGTCTGCTGAGAATATTAAAGTTAACCAGGCGTTCTGCTTTGTTGGGAACCCGAGAAGGGGAAAGAAGGGATGATTTCAGGTTTTGAGGCCAGATTCTGACATTTTCGCGCTGACAGCCAGACCGCCGCTGCTGGTTCTCGCCTAAATCGTAGTCAGCAGGGAGGCCGGAGTTAAAACTGTCGGTGCAACAACTACAGTACTGATTCTCAAAGGAAGCCCAGGAACCTGGTCAAAAAAAAAAAAAAAGAAGAAGAAGAAAAGCGAAATCCCTCAAGCCCCCCGCCCCTGGGGAAGAGGCGCTCAGCGATTGGGCCGCGCGGGTGTCACTCAAGGGCACAGAGTCTAGAAAAGGCGTACGGACCGGGAGAAAGCCCCCACACGCCCGCGGGCTCCGGTGGGGTGGTTGTCACCTGACTGTTGTCTTCCCCCGCCCTAACCCATCAGCACACTCAGGGGTCCGTTGGCTCGGTGTCCTCGACGTCGCGTCCCCTGTCCCCTGCGACTGGCAGCTCCCAGCAGGCCGGCGGCCACTTACCTGGCCGCCGCTCCCACTGCCGATGTCAGGGTCGGGCGCTCTGCCTCTCGCGACCGTTAAACTCGAGGGAGCGTGCGCGCGCCCGGCGTCTTGGTCGCGATTGGTTACTTGGAAGGGGGCGGAGACGGCCGTGCAGCGGCGAGCGCTTCGGCTTCCCTTTCCTGTCCCCCAGCTCCCACCAGAGACGAAGGTCAGCCGCCGGGGAAACGAGAGGGGCGGGGCCTGCTGTCAAGTCCTCTCCTCTGATTGGCTCTCTGGGAACCTACGGCAGCCACGCGGGAAAGACTACTTAGCTTCCCGCATGCGCAATAGGTAAGACGGGGGGGCTCTCAGGCCTGAGGGCAGCTGCGGCTGGAGAGCCGCGCGTGCGCAGACCGGGAAGCGAGTTAGCGATCCCGCTCCTGAGGTGATTTCGGTTCTCTAGAACACTGGGGGCGGAAGGCCATTCCTGAGGTCAGGTAAGCGTCTGTGGAGAAGCTCGGCATCCACACGGTTGCCCACGATCATCAGGGGCTCTGGAGAGAGGATTGGGAGCTGGAATCCCTGAATTTCCCTGTTTTGCGACCGAGTCGCGCCGCCCATTGACCTGGAGGCCCCACTGGCGGTGAGATGAAGCCGGCCCGTACACCTGAACTAAATTGTCCCTGGATCTGATTTACCTTAGGCTGGTGGGGGGTCAGCACTGGGCTCTTCACGGACTTGGGGGACGGGCGAGGACGAGAGCCCACCGTTATGGGGAAAACAGTTCCACCGAAGCCGGAGGGCAAATGGATCGATGCTCATTTACTTGTTCGGCGGAGCCTTGGGTAGCTATGATCATGCAGCTGGGCCTGTTTTAGGCATTGTGAGGGTTTTGCTCCTGCCAAGCCTTTCGAAGGACCACAGAGAACCCACGTCCCTTCCCGTGGGCCCCCCAGCCCATCTCATACGCAGTGTTTAGTCTGCGTTTTTCAGACGAAAGTACTTTAAAGTACTTCCAGCTCTTAGATTTACCTCTAAGTGTCCTGAACCCCCAGTAAAGGCTCATCGCTAGCCCTGTCCTTAGGTGTGCCTGAGAAGCCAGGATGCAGGAGTAGAAGGATGCAGGATGCAGAAGCCAGGAGCAGATGTTATTTGCCTTTGGAATAACAAATCTGCCAAGAGGCGTTTCATCTGGTCAGAGCCTTGTAAAAACACCTAACAATTTTGTCTCAACAGTAAAAATTCATTCTCTCCAAAATCTTATCAGTGTATGGAAGATCTCAAACGTAAATAAATCAAATCCTCCTCCCAATTGTATTAATCCACCAATCAGTACTGTGTTTAATACTTAGACTAAATCAAATTACTTTTAAGCACACGGCTCTATTTTCAATGTCTATTTCAAGTCCATCAAAAAACAAAACAAAAAGCAGTTTTACCGCTAATTTCAGTTGGTTAAAAATCTATAATTGAGATACTATAGAATCTTGCACTAACACAAGAAAGGGAGAGTGGATTCCTGGGACAGCTCCAGGCAAAGGGAGGTGTGTTTCCTTCAAGAAAAATGTTAACCCCAACATCGAGTACTGGATATTAGTTCCTAATCATGCACTAGGCAGGAGAGCATGGCTTTTCGATACAGAATCAGATGGATTTTGTTTAGTTTCAGTGCGTTTGTTTTTGGCAGTGTGATTTTAGGTAAGTTTCAAAGAACCTATTAATCTGTTATTAATTAGTAAGCCAACATGTTCAGGAGCTAGTATTCTGATTAACCAAGTTATCTTGTTAACCAACTGATACGAAATATTTTGGTAAAGGTACTCACACCTTATTTCTTAATTTAACCTCTTTGAAGGAGTCTAAATTTTTACAAATTCAGAGTGGAAATTGCTTTTGACTAATTGGACTAAAAAGAAGCTTTATAAAAATAACTAGGGAAGAGAAGGCTTTAGAAATACAAGTATGTGCCGTGTGTGCTGTGCTTAGTGACTCAGTTGTGTCCAACTCTTTTCTATCCCATAGACTGTAGCCCGCCAGGCTCCTCTGTCCGTGGGGATTCTCCAGGTAAGAATCCTGGAGTGGGTTGCCATGCCCTCCCCTAGGGGATCTTCCCAACCCAAGGATAGAACCCAGGTTTCCTGCATCGCAGGCGGATTCTTTACCATCTGAGACACCAGGGAAGCCCAGTAACTATTCATCTAATTTAACCTCCCTCTCCTCATACTGGAGATTTTGCATTACTTGTGTGTAAGCTTACACTAATATTTTATGGCTTTATAAGAGTGTGATTACCATATGACTTTATTATAACATCATATTGCTCAAGTGGGGCTTCCCAGGTGGCTCAGTGGTAATGAATCCACCTGCCAATGCAGGAGCCACAGGAAATGTGGGTTCAATCCTTGGGTTGGGAAGATCTCCTGGAAGAGGAAACGGCAACCCACTCCAGTATTCTTGCTGGGATAATCCCATGGACAGAGAAGCCTGGCGGGCTACAGTCCATGGGGTCACAAAGAGTCAGACACAACGGAACGACTGAGCATGCATTGCTGAAGTATTCCTCTTTTGCCATGAAGGCTTCAAATGACAGTTTTGAGTGGAGCTCCTTGATTGGGATAAGATTAAGCTATTCAGTAATACTGGCTGTTAACTGCTTGAGGCATTTAATGTCTATTAAGCAGGGTGTTACTTGGTGTCAGTAATTCTTATATCCAAACAGCTTGTCATTGATGGGGGTTGGGGAGGGCTGTCCCCCACAGGAAAAATGAGGAACTCTAAAACTAAAACCACTGGACATGAAAATAAATGAGCAGGTGTACATTTAAATATGGTGTATTTAATATCAGGTGTACATTTTTTTTTTTACCTTTCCTACCCCTCATAATTTTTCTTACTATATCAGATAATTCCTAAATATCTGTATATTTAAAGCAGGACTTGCTTTGATGAAGGTAGTTTTTATCTTTCACTTTGAAACCAGCTGGGAAGTCAGGCTGTATTCTCTGCATCATAATTACCTCTCTGGCACTTGATTTCATAGACCACAATTATGACCTCACCAAACAGCGAGTCTTTGATGATCGCATGGTCCCCAAGTATTTCTAAAATTGGACCATACCAAGTAAAATAGTTTGCAGGTCATGTTCTAGATATCTTTCCTCTGAGCTTTTAAAACGTAAGTCCATGAAATAATCCGTTTGCAGACTGGGCTTGTGTTTTGTCAGCCAGAGGTTGCTGAGCTTTGTGTGCTTTGGAGCACCACTAAGTGCTTTAAATCTATGGCAACCTGTGCAATTTTTTGTTCTCTTCCTAGGTGGTATAACCTCCATTTTACAGATTTGGAAACATGGCCAGAGCTGCACGGTGAGTAAATCATGGCGTTGAGACACTGACTCAGGTCACACTGACTACAGAGCAGTAGACAGTAGTAGGGACAAATAATGGAGAGAAAGGGTCAAGAGGAAATTGAAAATGAGCTAATACTCTTTAAGGAGCTTGGGGAAGAACAAATCTGGAGATGTTATGAAAGGTTAAGAAACAAGGGTTGGGAAGGACAAATTTAGTTTAAGAAAATGGAATGTTCTTCGAAAATAAGTCTTCCTGAAATATTCCACATAGTATGCATCTCATCTTTTATTTGTATGACATACAATAATGTATTTGAATGTGGTTTGAAAACAGACATCCTAAACAAATACAAGGCATCATTAATAGAGTCTTTGCAACTTTTCGAGAAAAATGTGGAGTGTAATCATTGCTGCTTTTTTATGTGTCTGTCTTATTTTGATAGCATAGTTGATAAATAACAGAGTTCTGTTAGGCGCCATAAATAGAAGAAAATCACAGTGATGCACCCAAATAGGAAAGGTGTAATTGTGGATTCAACGTTTTCTGTTTAAAAAAAACTGAATGGGCTGTTGGTATTGTATGAATTGAAAGCTTTTCTCTTTATCTACTTTATTAGTTGTCTCTAGAACTGGGCAGCAGTAAGCCTATTGAATTTAAACCAAACTCAGGAGTGGTCTCCTTATTCTCTTGTCCTCTGTCGTCAGCTCTGTCCTTTTGACAGCTCTGTTGTCCTTTCCTGCTCAGTCCATTGTGCTTTTTTTTTTTTTTTTGAGGAATAGTTCTCTGGAAACACTTACTGTGGCTGGACGGTGCTTTCTCTTCAGTGGAGAACCCCCAGCCTAGGAAGTGACAGGGTCTGTGTCAAGCCTGAGCCACGGTTCCCTGGGGTTCTGTTTGGGGATGTGTTCCAGCCTTCATGAGGATTTGGGTTTCCCAGGTAACTCAAACTGTAAAGAATCTGCCTGTGATGCTGGAGACCTGGGTTTGATCCCTGGATGGGGAAGATCCCCTGGAGAAGGGCATGGCAACCCACTCCAATATTCTTGCCTGGAGAATTCCATGGACAGAGGAGCCTGGCGGGCTCCAGTCGATTGGGTTGCAAAGAGTTGGACGTGACTGAGCGACTTTCACTTCACTTCTTCATGAGGATTTCAGGTAATCGGAACAGAAGCTTGAGCTGGATGTGAAAGGGAAAGGAAGGGTGCTTTCTCTTTACTCCCATTTGGCAGGGAACACCAAAACACACTTTTGGGTTTTTTTCAAATGTATTTACTTACGGATTGGCAGCGTCAGGTCTTATCTTAGTTTCAGCACACAGGATCTTCCTTGAGTCATACAGAATCTTTTTCTGCATCACACAGACCCTCTAGTTAGTTGTGGTGTGGGCTTAGTTGCGTCATGGCAGGTGGGATCTTAATTCCCAGACCAGGGATCAAGCCCACGTCTCCTGCATTGCAAGGTGGATTCTTAATCACGACCACCAGGGAAGTCCCCCAAACACACTTTCAAACTATAGATTATTATTAAGCATTTCTCAGAAAATCCTCTCACTTAGCTTCTGGTGCCATCAGCTGGCCATTTTGTCTTTTTAAAAGCTCAATGAATTTGGTTCTTCACCCTTGATGAGATCATTGTTTTTGAGATCTAGTTTATCTCCTTCAGGAAGGGGAAACAAGACCATGACTAAGCAGGTAAACAGCCCTGCTGCATTCTGGCCTCAACTTCTGAAATATTACCAACATAAGAGACAACAAGCTCTGAAAAGCAGCTGGAAGAACTTGCTAATTCCTGTGTCCTTTGCTTCTCAAACTTGAATGTGCTGCTGAATCACTTGAGGATCTTATGAAAACGCGGGTTCTCATGTAGAAGGCCTGGGGTGGGACCTGAGATTCTTCAGACCCAACAAGCTCTCGGTGGCGCTGCTGCTCCATGGACCACACTGATTGGAAGACTCCAGAACTCCCTTAGCCACTACAGTAGCCGTGAGCACTCATGGCTAGTCCAGACCAACATGTGCTATGAGCGTGGCCACACCTCAGATTGTGCAGACCTCATATAAAAAGGAAATCTCAATAATTTTTATAGTGATCACATGTTGACCTAAGTATATTTGGGATGTACTGGATTAAGTAAAGTATATTGAAATTTACTTCATCAGTTGCTATTTACTCTTTTTAGTGTGGCTTAGAAAATTTAGAATTTCACACGTGGCTTGTGCTGTATTTCTGTTATACATTGCTGTTCTAGAACATTAATGCAATAGAAGCAACATTTTTGGTGTTCTTTTTTTCAGATGACCCAGTTTCTCAATCCCCTCGTGACCATTTCACCTGCTCTTTTTGCTCAACTCGACATTTATTTCATTCTTTTCTCCAAATGTCTTTCCTCTCTTGCCTGTTCCTTCCCTTTCCACCTTCTCCACCTCCATCATTGTCAACACGATCCTAAGACTCTTACCCAGCAGTCATATAATCCTAAGAGCCAGGACTGCAGGCAGCAGCCACCTTACCTGAGAGCTGGTTAGAAAGGCAGGGTCTCAAGCCCCACCCCTGTGGGGGACTTCCCTGGTGGCTCCAGGGTAAAAGCATCTGCTTACAATGCGGGAGACCCAGGGTAAACGATCTGCTACAATGTTGGGAAGATCCCCTGGAGAAGGAAATGGCAACCCACTCCAGCACTCTTGCCTGGAAAATCCCATGGACAGAGGAGCCTGGTAGGCTACAGTCCATGGGGTCGCGAAGAGTCAGACACGACTGAGTGACTTCACTAGTCACTAGTCAAGCCCCACCCCAGACCTAATGAGCTGCATCCTATTTAACAGGATCCCTAAAGAATTTGTGCATGAAAGTTAGAGCCATGAAAGTGTGAACTATCACCTTTCCTATTGTTGTCGTTTAGTCACTCAGTCGTATCCGACTCTTTGCGATCCCATGGACTGTAGCCCTCCAGGCTCCTCTGTCCATGAGATTCTCCATGGCAAGAATACTGGAGTCAGTTGCCATTTTCTCCAGGGGATCTTCCTGACCCAGGGATCGAACCTGCATCTCCTGCTTGGCAGGCCAATACTTTACCACTGAGCCACCTGAGAAGCCCCATCTTTGCTAAAGCACCCCATTTCAGTGAATCTCCACACCTGTTCCTTTGCTTAGTTTGGATGATTCCCACAAGGTTGATACACTAAGAAGTTGTGTCTAAGAGGAAACTAGTACTCTACCTTTCTAAAACATCATCAGTGAATGGTAGGCAAATGGCATCCAGAAGGTGGATCCAGAGCTAATCCTGAGCCTTCCAGATTTCAAATACCTTCTCTGTGTCTAAGATGCACAGGTAGTAACCTCCCCTTACCACTCTCCAGAGCTTTTGAGCCATTGGTGAAACAAGCCTCACCTCGCTGCCTCTTGTTTAAAGTCTGTGTGTGCTCCAATCACAGGCCACATTCCAGAGCAGAGCATGCCACCCCTGAGCTGGGTGTCTGTCTTGGTTTGGGCTGATCGAGTAAGCCAGAGGAGGGACTCTGCCGGCTCCTATCAGGAACAAAGGCACCTTCTAGGATGCAGCTTCGAAGTCCTGATAACCAGCCTTCCGGGTGACAGGGGCACAGTGAAGTCTGAGAACCACTGCTCTCTGGCATCTCGTCCATGCTAGGCTCTGGCACATACCTTACTTACAGACGTCTCCATTTCCATTTTATGCTGCAGTCTCAGACTCATTGAGGCATATAGTAGATGCTGAAAATGTTCATGGAGCAAATTAATGTTCCCTGTTGTAAAGGCATCTGCCCTCTTATCTCCAGCTTGACCAAGTGAGAGAGCACGGCTTTAACCTAAATTGCAGTCAGCTGTCTAGCGCAGAAGCCGCCCTCCAGGGAAAAGCAGAGTGGAGGGGAGTCAGGGTGGAGACCCCACCCAGGCCTGAGGCTCACACCAACAGGAAGGAATCAGGGCTTGCTGTTTCGACTGCCGGTTTCCCCTTACTCACACTGCTTGTTACTTTTTTTTTTTTTTAATGTCAGGATGAGCTCTAATTTGAGCTGCTTTTATTGTTCCCCAAAGACTTTGGGTTGCTCTGTGGGTATCACAAAAACTGAAATCCAATCTGTCTTCTTCCCCGAGCTTCAGGGAAGTGGAGCCACGGGTGTGTTTGTCATTTTTAGCCATTTTTGGAGTCCAGCCAGAGCTCCAGGAGATACTCAAAGTATTTGGAATCATCCGATTGGCCGTTGGAATTAGCTGTTAGACAAAGCAGCCAGTAACTGAACACTGGGGACCTTCGTGAACTCCAGTCGGGTGGGAGACCTTCCTGTGTGTGTCAGCTCTAAACTAGGACAGAAAGGTAGACTTGAAGCACATCGACCTGGCGACAAAGCAGCTGATAAAAGTGCTCTCCTCCTCTCTACCCTTTGTCTGGGAGTTTCGCCCTATCTCAGACCTCTTTCCTTTCCTTTGTGGCCACACTGTATTCTACCTCCATCCTGCCTGGTCAGATTGCCTAACGGAAGGGCAGCCCCAGGAGAGGCACTGGGCTCCTGTTCCATGAACCTAATCCAGGGACCAGACACTAATACACAAAGGAATTCTGTTCTGTAGACTGAAAGCAGAAATAAGGGGAAGGAAATTGTGGACATCGACTTGGTCTCACTCAGTCATTTATAGGGGAGCGGATTCTTTGTTGTAGAGACGGCAGAGAAAGGCTTTATCGTTCATCTTTTCCTGAGGATGCTTCTGACATATTTCACACAATAAACAGAACCCATTTTTAAAGCACCACTTTCACTGGCATACTCTTGTTTCAGAATACCTCCCCTGGTAGCCCCGGAGCATCTTATGAACCAACACCACCTTAATTATCACCCACTGGGACTGACGGAACATTGTACTTTTCACAAAGAAGATATGAGTTTAGACCAGAGGTTCCCAACCTCCCAGGGGCCTCCCTGGTGGCTCAGCGGTAAAGAATCCGCCTGCATTGCAGGAGCCGCAGGAGATACGGGTTGGATCCCTGGGTTGGGAAGATCCCCTGGAGGAGGGCATGGCAACTCACTCCAGTATTCTTGACTGGAGAATCACATGGACAGAGGAGCCTGGCCCACTACAGCCTTTAGGGTCGCAAAGAGTTGAACATGACAAGCGACTGAGCACGCCCACATGCCCCAACCTCCGGAATCTAAGGCCTGATGATCTGAGGTGGAGCTGATGTAATAATAATAGAAATAAAGTGCACAATAAATGTGAATCATCCTGAAACCATTCTCCACCCCTGTGGTCTATAGAATAATTGTCTTCCACGAAGACAACTGTCTGCCAAAAAAGACTGTGGACCATTGGTTTGCACCATAGTGTCAGTTACAAGATTGAAAACTAGCACTGGCCTAAAGACTGAAAAGTATATTTCATTGTATTTATTTTCCATAGAGATGAAGAATTCTGTATTCATTCTGGAAACAACCCAAGGCATCTGTACTGATAACTAAGATAGGCACTTAGATTTTAGAAAATGCACATATTTGCAAGGAAGCCACACCCACTAGCATGTTTCTGCCATAAGGTCACCAGAGATCATGTGGGGCCCAGAGGACGTCAGCCATCAGAACTTCTGGTGGGTGAAAGGCAAATGAGCCAAGAGAAACCCAGTGAAAAATAACTTGGTAGACCTTAAGTACTTTTGGCTGAAGAAGTTGGTTTAGGTAAACTCCAGTTCCTACCTGTGCTAGAGACCAGTTGCCATGAGCTAGAATGTACAAGGTTTCAAGTGGTAAAAGAAGCTGTCTAGAGCCTCACAAGAAGCAGTTGTTAGAGGAAGACATAAAGCAACTACGATTAAAAAAAAACAACTCTACATCTCTTTTCAGTGTCTACAGAATCCTCGATCAAGAAGTATTTAAGTGAGGGGCACATTTGTACTTCCCCAAATCCACCTGGGTGATTTTGCTAAAAACCAGTCTCATACCTTCAGGAGTATCAACGAAGCCCTTTCCAGAATACTACTCTTTTCTCTGAGTTCACTCAAAACCTATGTGGGTTGCATGGAGAGGGCTTGCATGCGTGCCAAGTTGCTTCAGTCATGTCGGCCTTTGCAACCCTATGGACCGTAGCCCACCAGGCTCCTCTGTCCATGGAATTCTCCAGGCAAGAATACTGGAGTGCATTGTCATGCCCTCCTCCAGGGGCTCGTCCCTACCCAGGGATCAAACCTGTGGCTCCTGCCTTGCAATCAGATTCTTTACCGCTGAGCCACCGGAGCGGCCCCAGTGAAGAGGGCTTATTCTCCTGCATTTTTCAGATGAGAAAACGGGCCAAGGTTGTGACACACACCCCTGCCCTGTTCACATGGAGAGTACGTAGGCCTCTGAAAATTAACAATGCCTTTCAGATCTTCTGCCTTCCCGCGAAAAACAGTGGAGGCCTGTGGGACTCACCACATCGTCATGGCTGTTATTCTCCATTCATTTGTCAACTAAGACACTTCAGCTGTGTGCTAATCTTGAGTAGTTATTGAAACCTCCCGTTCAGCAGCTCTCACATTCTTGAACACCTTCTCTGACTGGGAGAAATTCTGTGAGCTCCGTGAAGACCGCATCTTGCTCTCTGACCTCATGTCCCTCCCTCTCCCTCGCCTTTTACTTTGAACCTAACAGGCACCTTAATAAAAAATCAGTGGATTTGGTAGCACTAAGGATGAGTGCTGGTTGGATCCTGTGATTGGCAGTGCTTCTGAGGGAACAGATGTTCCTATTCAAATCCATGAAACTGGAAACATTAAAAAACAACAATCAGGACATTGATTGATAGTGATATTTACTGCGTCAGACTGTTTAAACTCAGCTCTAAAACAGACCACCACATACTGTCGTCTTTTCATTTTGACTTCAGAGATTCTCACACACTTAAATCATGTCACTTGACTCAGATTCTAAGTCTTGCTTGGTGTCCTTTGGGGTATTTCCTCATCAAATTACAGCCCCGTGCTTTTGAATTTCACACTCGCAGCCTCTCCTTCCTGAGAAAACGGCACCTCTGGGTGCTTTGAAGATATTTTTGGTCCTTTTACAAGAAAATATTTACCAGCTGGCAGGGCATGTACTGCTGTGCTGAGAACACTATAGACAATGCAGGGCCAGGGAGAGGTATGTGTGTGCGGCCGGTTGTCCTGTCTGCACGGATTTCCTAAATCCCCTGCCTGCCAGATGGGTGGTGATCCTTTGAACTGGTGCATAAGAGGTGATCTTAGAACCTGAAGAAGTTCATCTAATCTTGAGAGCAGACAAGGCTGAAGGCTCTCCTCTCTGTCTGATTCAGGTCCTGAGAGCCCCTCGCCATGAGTACCTCAGGTCTGTTCCGTTTTCCCGCTCCACTGACCAGAGTGTGCCCGGTGCCCTGGGGACTCCGGCTCTGCGAGAAGCTGCCACTCCTGTCCCCAGGAACGGTGGCCACTCCAGTGCAGGCGGCCGGCAAGAAGGACCGCCCCACACTGCTTTCCCTGGACGAGCGTGAGCTTGAAGAGCAGTTTGTGAAAGGCCACGGTCCAGGGGGCCAGGCAACCAACAAAACAAGCAACTGCGTGGTGCTGAGACACGTGCCCTCGGGCATCGTCGTCAAGGTAGAGGAAGGTGGTCTCGGGGACCCCTGATTTCTCCTGAGTGACAGCTGTGGCCCCCAGCAGTAGGGGGACTGTGGGTCTCGGGCCCGGCCCCAGGAGCCCCCTCCCAGGATCCTGTGCAGCTGTACTCTTACTGCTGCTGTCCTTGAACTTGGCAGGCCCCACAGTTCTTGTCGAGCCACTGGGCTGCAGAGGGCTCTGTCTGTGGCCCTGACATGGGCTCCGGGCCCCCAAGCAGCCCACGGGCCCAGGCTGTCTGCCAGCAGGCTCAGGCTGTCTGCCAGCAGGCTCAGCCCTTAGCCACCTGGCTGATGACTCAGATGGCTGCACCCTCCATGTCTCTCTGTCCCCCCTTTGGTAAATGTCAGCGACACCTGCCCTTCTGGAGAAGGACTGAATGAGGTAACGAGGCAAACTGGTGTCAACCCTCAGCAGAACGGGCCGACAGAGCCTCCTGAATATAAAAATCCAACCACTGATCTGAACATCGCCAGCCGTCAACACATGCTGCACTCTAAGAAAGGGTGTACTGCTTTCTCTTGTTTCCTGGTTTGGTAGTGGGCTCACTGGCTCTGGAACTGCTGGTCTGTCCCGTAGCCCCAGGGCCCTGAAGGCAGCACAAGCCTCGAGGCGCAGTGGAGAGAGGATTGGCGGGTTTTCCTACACCAGTGGTACCATTAGCAAGTACTTACATATCATGTGAGCATGTTGCCAGCCGGCCCTGTTCTGAGAGCTTCACATTCACGTTAACTCTTAATCTTTATAAGCCCACGCTCATAAGGTGGAGCCTGAGGCCCAGAGAGGTTCCTCCAGCTGCCAGAGTCAACTCGGACCAAACCCAGAGTCTGGTCCTGACAGCTGTTCTTTGCTGCCATATTTCTGAGCATATTAGTTAAAATCTCAATCATTTTTCGTTTCCTCCTCAAAAAAACTGTTATTCATGAGCCACAAATAAAACTCTGAAACCTGACATAGTTAAATTTGTTTAACCTGTTTCATATAGCTTACTCCAAAGTTGCTCAAAATGTTATCTTTTCACCCTAATTTAACAGAATTTATCAAATAAATTAGCTTTGCAAGGCACTCGCCAGTTATGAGATGTTACATAATGAACATCATGGTTGACTAATAGCGCATGCATGCATGCTAAGTCACCACAGTGGTGTCCAGCTCTTTGCGACCCTATGGACTGTAGCCTACCAGGCTCCTCTGTCCATGGGATTCTCCAGCCAAGAATACTGGAGTGGGTTACCATTCCTTTCTCCAGGGGATCTTTCCAACTCAGGCATTGAACCCACGTCTTTTACGTCTCCTACATTACCAGACAGGTTCTTTACCACTAATGCCAAAAGAGGCTATTTTCCTCCTTCAGACAGAAGTTTATAAACGGGACACACAAGAGGGCTTGCTTAGACATACTGGTTGACATTTCCAAAATTATCTGGGGACTTTCTTTGAAGGCTACTGTTACTTCTAAACAAAACAACACTTCAAATATTGGCATGGTCACAGTGAAAGCCATGTAACAGCCAGGGTGTGGGACTGGGCACGGGCTGGGCAGAGGCAGGAAGGGGCTTGGCCTTTGTCCTGCTGCTGACCGCTGGGACTCCTGACAAGTGGCTTTGCCCCTGTGGGCCCAACCCCTCTGTAAAGGGATGAGGTTGTCTAATGATTCCCAAGGTCCTGCCCAGGACATACCAGTTTCACATTATGAAATATCATCTCTTACAGTGCCACCAGACCAGATCCGTTGACCAAAACAGAAAGCTAGCTCGGAGAATCCTGCAAGAGAAAGTGGACGTCTTCTACAATGGCGAAAACAGTCTCGTTTGCAGAGAAAAACGCGAGGCAGAGAAGAGAAAGCAAGAAAGAAAAAAAAGAGCAAAGGAAACCCTCGAGAAAAAGAAACTCTTGAAAGAACAATGGGAATCCAGTAAAAATGTGCCCGGAGAGGACTGCAGGTTCTGACTGAAAGAACCTGCCGACTGGCCTCCAGGGTGGCGGCTTTCAGAGGAGAGCGTGTGTGCCGGGCCCCAGAGACAGCCAAGTCTCTAAGTGGCAGACAGACTGTCACGAATAGAGATTTAGACTCTGAGAATAAAACTATAAAGAAACACAAGGAAGTCATTACTGGAGAAGGAACAGGGGCGCTTTTGTGGGGGAGGAAAGGTTATGGTGACAGGAGGCTTGGAGGGCTTCCTGGGCAGCTGCAGAGTCCTTTTTCTTGACCAGGGCGGTAAGTAGAAGCATATCCCCTTTTAAGCTATACATTTGTGTGACTGTATCATATTTTATCACCAAAAGTGAGAAGTGAAAGTATTTTTGAAAGAAAAAAAAAACTAACAGACTTCTTATGGGAAAATGATAGAATTGAGTCAAACAATAGCATTTTTAGTGCCTCCTTGTCATCCGCTGGGACTGATCATTGACACGTGGATGTCCGTTAGCTTCATGTCAGGTTAAGAGAATAAAAGAAAACAAGATGGTGGAAGATTTACAGGTTGGTAGCCCACCTGCCCATTTACCCCATTAGCTTAAGACTGTTGACAAGTGACCACTCTGCTGTGGAAATATACACATCATTCCCTGTACGTGGATCTACGAGTAGTAAGTTTATGAAAGATGAGGTTTCAGAAACCTGGTTTGTGAATTTGCTTAATACCATCCCTCAAGCCAGATTTGACCTTACAGATTGTTGGTGGGGGAGGGGGAGGGTTAGGCGTGGGTATTAGCTTGGTTTATTAGAACCCATCTGGAGTTTAAGCAAAAACTAGGAAGGAAACGAAAACCATAAGGTGAGAAGGCCACGGTCAGACACAGGACCTGCCTCATTTCTTCACTGAAGACCAGACTGCATGGTGGTGGTGGTTTAGTCGCTAAGTCACGTCCAACTCTTGGGAATTCCATGGACTAGCCTGCCAGGCTCCTCTACCCATGGGATTCTCCAGGCAAGAATACTGGAGTGGGTTAGCATTTTCTTCTCCAGAGGATCTTCCCGACCCAGGAATCGAACCTGGATCTCCTGCATTGCAGGCAGATTGTTTACCAACTGAGCCATGAGGGAAGCCAGACTGCACGCATTCCAGTAAAATGACTTGTAAGGAAACCAGGTAAGGCTCTTCTCACCTGGCAGTGGCCTGATTTGGAAGCTTAGCTCCATGCAAGGCTCTGGACCTCTGCCCACAATGTGCAGGACCCTTCCGATCTCCAACCTCCTTTTAGAAGGTAGCCAAGAGAAGCATCTGGAATGGTACATGAGAGACCGTAACAGTGGATGGGAAACTCGGGGGAGCTTCAGACAAGAGGGACAGGCGCTTTAATTTCTGTCTCCCTTCTTGAATTTTTGTGAATTTCTTATGTCCATGAAGGAGATGCAGACAAGCCAGCTCCCTAATACCCACCTACTGGCCTTTAGAGCTATCATGGCTGGGGCCTGGCCTCGTACCTGGAAAACTGACCACATCCCTTCTCTTAGCCTTACCTCTCACCACAGTAAGCCCTCATTACATGGGGATCAGTGCCTAAGGAATATAGGAAGGATGACCTCAAAGTCCCTTTGGAAGGCACTCCTGGGGTTCCCATGAGTTCTCAGGACATCCCAGGCAACCCACTTTTCCCAGCACGAGGACAAATAGTTCTTACCATCTGGTGAGAACAGGGTAAGTAGCCAGATGGAGTTTAGTAGCTGCATTATATGGAAAAAAAAAAAAAATGCTCACAGGATAAGTTCCTAAACACGGAATGGCCTAAGGGAGGTGAGCTCAGGAAGGGCAGAATCAAGGGCTTCCCTGGTGAAGAATCCGCCTGCCGATGCTGGAGACAGGTTCTACCCCTAATCCCACATGCCACGGAGCAACTAAGCCCACGTGCCACAACTACTGAGCCTGTGCTCTAGCGCCCGGGAGCCGCAACTACTGAACCCCTGTGCCCTGGAGCCCGTGCTCCTGAAGTGAAGCCCCCGCAATGAGAAGCCTATGCACCGCAACTAGAGAAAAGTAACACGGCCTCTACTCTTGCTCTCCTTCCTGGCGTTCACTTACACCTGCTGTCGTGAAGATGCATCCACTGTGCAGCTTCGCCCGATCCTTGCCTTTGATTTACCCCACACATCCCATCCCTGGCCCGTTGTCCTACTGACACTGTCACACCAAACCTTCCTGGACCAGGTAGGAAAATGCCCTTTGACAAGTCTCTCCCACCTCTCACTGAGGAGCTGGTTTTTTTTTAAATATCACCAAGAATTCAAGGAACCCACATCTTAATACAAGCTGTTAATGAAAATAAGCTTTATTACATCAAGTAATAAATACAAAGACGCAAACAGTTCCATTTTCTTCCAGATGTTTGGGTCAACCCTCAGAAAAGGCAGAACTGAAATCTACATACAGTCTTAGGAAAAATTTCAGGGGTCCTTGTTAGGTTTGGTTTGGGAGGTTGCTCTTTCTTCTGTATTTATAACTTGTGCATTTTAGAATGGACTTCAAAAGCACTAATCATGCAAATATGCTTAAGCAAAAAAGAAGTTACATTAAGCAGAATCTATACCGTATGGCAACGAGGGGACTGGCTCCTAGGTTAAGTGTGCTGTCAAGTCCGTACTACTAAAAAACTTGAAGTTGTATCAGCTTGTGAAAAGGAACACAGAACAATCTGGGTTAACATAAATGTATTCAAAAGAAAACCAGACACTGGTATCTTAGAGTCAAAACTAGTTTGCTGTGAGATAGGTAACTTCTACGTGCATCTTTTGAATCAACGCTTTTAAAAAAAGAAAACAAAACCACAAACACCTGGGAAGTTCCTAACTATTTCAAATGTAACTCCTAATCAATTTCAAAATCTTTCCTCAATCTTAAAGAGACTGTAGATTCAGAGCCTAAGTGAACCATGGGAGGGGCGGGGGAGGAGAAACTGAACTGGTTAACCATTTTGAAAACAAGAGTTTCATCTGAACAAGGGAGGTGAACCATAACTTCTCCTCTGGGAAGAAGGGGAAAACCTTCCAGGCTCACAAGGCTAGGACCTGGCGTTTCGCTCCGTTTCAGCCAGGCACTCCCGCACCAATCCTCGGGCATGGATGATGCCTGGAAGAGAAGCAGAGACGGGCATCAGAGGGCAGCACCAACTCCAGGAGTGGAGAGCGGTCCTTCCACGACCAGCTGCAGAAATCTAAGATTGGAGAGAACGTGGGACCTGCATTCTACAACCCAAACCCCATCCTATCCCTCAAAGCCAACATTCCTCATCACATCTCCCTTAAAGTATTTCTTCCCATGCTCAAGATGACAAACCAGCAAGCTCTTTTCCTGACATTACTCGCTACACAAACCATGTTACCATCCAGATGCCAGGAATAAGTGTCTCCACCCAAGTTCTTTAAGTGAGGACCCGTGACAGAGATTGCAGGCCAAGTCGCTTCAGTTGTGTCCGACTCTTTGCAACCCTATGGACTGTAGTCCTCTAAGGCTCCTGTCCATGGGTTTCTCCAGGCAAGAATACTGGAGGGTTGCCATACCCTCCAGGGGATCGTCCAGGGGATTGTCCCAACCCAGGAATCGAACCCACATTATTTGTCTCCTGCATTGGCAGACAGGTTTTTGACCACTAGTGCCACCTAGGAAGCCCACCATGGAGCTTTCAAACCATTATTTTTCCTAAATTCTAAAAAGGACTTGGGAGTGTCAGGTAGCCTGCCCAGATCTGGGCACAAGACAAAGGCTCAATCAGTCCACCCTGGTCCACTGCTTCATCCTTTCTGCTAGGGACTGGTGCCATCTACGATGTGATTTTCCCCTCATCTTTTATCACTATGGTTTGGGAGTTATCGTTTGTTTCGGTTTTGTTTTTGTTTTGGCTTTACTAAACTTCATGAAACACTTACCTCATTTTAATCGACACCAAGAATCTATTCCTTCTAAGAGCTGACCCTGAGAGGGCCCTAGGAATGACACCCCAAGTCACTCAGGTATCCCCACCTCACAAATCTTATTTGCCAGAGCTTCTGAAGACTTTCAGCGAAGGGCGTACGTACAGCCAACTATCACAGCTACTCCACTCTGCCATTATACCATGACAGGGCCCAGACGTTACACAAGCGATGGGTGTGACCACGTTCCAACAAGTCTCTACTTACACCCTAAAGTTTGAATTTCGCAGAATTTTGACATGTCACAGAGTTTTTTTCCATCGTTAAAAACCACAAATGTTCACTCTCAGGTTTTGGCACCAAAAAACAAAACAAACAAAAAACACAAATAAGAACTTCCCTGGTGGTCCAGTGGTTAGGACGCCACGATTCCACTGCAGGGGAGGTGGGTTCCATCTCTGCTTGGGGAACCAAGATCCTGCATGCTGCGTGGTGCAGCCAAAAAATGGAATAATAAAAATGCAAATAGCATTCTTGGTGCCTGATTCCCCATGCCCTAGGACCCTCCTTCCTTGCTATGATGTAAACTTGGCAAGCTCCCTCAGCTACTGGTCAGGGCAACTGTGGGACTAGGTGCTCACCCAGGATGCGCCCTGCACCAGTCGCTAGGTGTATCCACGTGTTGACCTGAACCGCCAGCTTCGCTGGGTGGCTGCAGATAGCCCGTCAGACAAACTCTGGGGCTCAGCATTTCCACAGGCATGCCCAGTTAGGTAACCAGCACTCCAGTTTACCCGGACTCTGGGCCGAGTGACACCCCCCTGACCCCTGTGGTTGGACTGGGGTTAAGCTCATTCTCTCCCCCAAGGCCTCTTCCAGCCCCTACTGCCAGCCTCCCCTTCCCACACCAATGCCTGTTATTCTCTGATCTGGTTTTGCAATCAGTCTCTTTACAGAGGTAGTCACCACCTGTCCTCAGCCAGCCTTGCCCATCACTAGAGCCATGGCTTGACTACCGCCGTGCCCCCCTGCTGTCACGCCCCAGATTTACAGCCACAGAATGTTCCCCTCTTTCGTTTTTCTCCAAAGTTGCTTCTCTAACCTTAAAAGAAAGAAAAAACCCTCCTAAAATTAAATTCGCACATAAGCCACCATGCTCTGAACTGCCACCTTCTAAAATAGAAATCCTTTTCTCCTCTCCACTCCCTTTTCACTTCGTGAAGCAGCAACCAACCTATTTCACTGCCTTCTGAAGTCAGCTGGCCAGTCACATCTTCACGTGAGTCCCTTTCTCCTGGTGACACCAGCCTCCCGCCCTCCCTCCCTCTTCAGTCACGAAAGAACTTCAAAGCTCTCTCACCCTCCGCCCCACACCCCTCCTTGGGGCCCCGTTCCAAAGAGGACAGCACCGGGCAATGCGGGCCCCTGTGGCCCCAAGGTCTCCCCCAGAGGGGGGGCCCGATGTACTGGGCTGCCTGGGGCTCCCAGGACCAGAGTCGGCCAGCGGGAGTGAGGCAGGCATGAGGCAGAGCTGCAGGATCTGGGTACAAAGGCTTTTTTTTGGTCTCGAAGCCTATGGGATGTTGGTTCCCCAACAGAAATCAAACCTGCACCCCCCTTCAGTGAAAGCACAGCGTTCTGACCACTGGACCCCCACCCAGGGAAGCCCCAGTCAAAGGGTTTAACAGTCACAACGGCCCCTTCTCAGATGCCTCATCTGACAATTGGCCGCCAAACCTCTTCCCTTCAGATCCCCAGGACAGTCTAGCTCATGCTGCCTCAACAATCACTCTGAAACAAAATGAGCGCCCCTGTGCCATAGGAGATGCTTCTGTCTTGCCACCCTCCGTTTTCCCCAAAAGATCTTTCAAGACTGGTAGAGAGCCAGTGCCAGGGGTCAGCCAGCAGAAGGGCATCACCCACCAGGGGAGTCCAGGGTCCATGACTTACCTCGTTTTAGTCTCTCCATCGCACTCTTGCTGCCCGCGTAGGTGGGTCTGATCTCCTTCCCCAGCTCTTCGATGATGGCCAGCAGCTCGGCATATTTGCTCTGGGGCACCTGGCTGTTCCCAGTGCCCTGGATTCAGAAAGGAAAGCGTTCAGAAGGATTCCACCCAACCTGACACCAACGCCACAGTCAGGACCCCACTGCACCCCAGTGGCAAGGGGCCAGGGCAGGGGAGTGGCCCGAGCCCAGGGGCAGTGGGGCGGAGGGAGGGCGGCCCGGCCCAGAGTCCCAGGGCAGATGCCTCCGCTGCAGGCAGGCACGTCCCCTCTGGGCAACAACTACAGACCAGGGAGCCGGCTCTCTCTACTGTCCTCGTACACTCAAGGCCACCACCCAGCAGTCTCCAGACAGTCCTCTGATCATCTCAAATAAGAAAGAAAGAGTCGACAGAAAGGTGATCACTGAGAATTTCCTGGAAGGAGCCATGGCTAGGCAACTGAACCCAGGACGGCTGGGGATCCAGAGTGAGTGGCCGAGATGGACGACACACCTGGGGGTCAGCAGGACTAGAAAAACTGCCAAGGCCACCCAGACAGAAAACAGAATGTATTTAGAGTCTTCCCTCCTCCCCACACCAGCAGGGTCCACCACACAGAAACCCTTTCCTTCCAGACCCCCCTCCAACTGCCCCCAGCAAGCACACTGATCAGTGGGGCCGAGTTCCCACCAGCCTGCTCGGGCCTCCCCGCCCCCACCAGCTGCATCAGGCCAGCCACCTCCCCCGGGGGAGGCCCTCGCCTGCTCCCCCCGCCTCTGTCGCCTCTGCTTCCTGGCCTCCCAGTCCTTCCTCCTCTCCTTGTCCGGCTCCTCGGCATCCTCTGGGCGCCTCCCCTGGGCCCCTCGATCCTGCCTCCTCTGCTCTGGCCGCTGCCTCAAGGCCGGGGCGCTTCGGGGTCTGTTCAGGCCACGCCTGGCCCCGTCCTCCAGCCACCACCTCTTCAGGGGGGCCCTCGACCCCACCCGCTTCCCCTCCAGGGGCAGGAGGGCCTGGCGGGGCATGGCAGCGGGCCGCCACCTCATCCCCAAGGGCAGGGCCGAACTCCGTGGCGACCTCGGAACACGAGTTGCAGCCACGGGAGAGAATCTCTCGGCTGGTGGCCCAGGCTCCCCCCCGCCCCCCTCAAGGCAGCACTTCCTAAGGAGGGGAAGCTGCCTCCACTGATGGCCCCCCCAACCCGAAGGGGAAAGTCAGTCTCGGCTAGTTTTGGGGTGGAGGGGGGCAGGGTCACAGCCCTGTGACCGGTGGAACCAGGTGTAAAATTCAGGGGCCACCAGCTCTTGATGGAACCCACCTGGGCTCCACTAGGGTTCGGGCCCCGTCCTCCCTGCTGGGGCCATAATCTTGTGGCGAGTGAGTGGGAACAGGGTCCCCTCCCCTCCGTCCAAGCTCAGATCCAGAGTCCAGGCCGGACCTCACTTGCCCAGGCAGCAGGCACGAGGAGACCGGCCAGGGACACACACGGGGCAGCGGCCCAATGGGGACGGTGGCTCCCCGGGCCGCCAGCGCCCCTGGGCTCTCCCACCCCTTCCTGTCACTCAGCGTCCCCCATGAACCTCTCGCCACTTCTCCATTCCAAGGCCCTGAGCCCCGAACACGAGCCCAGCAGCGCCCTGGGTTGGGGAAGCTGGGGTAACCACGCCATTCCATCATTTCTACTCCTTCTACTGCCTCCCCTCCGTGCCCAGGCCGCCCCCTGGGTCCCCCACACCTCACATCACCCCCGCTGCCATACCTGGGTGTAGCCGAGAGATGGCGGCCCGTAGTCACTCAGCAGCTGGCGGTACTGTGAGGACGTTGCCATGCTGGTGGAGGGCGGGTGGACACTCCCAGCTGTGGGGGATGAGACAGAAGTCAGTAATCCAGTAGCCTTGGCTAACTAGCCATTGCCAAGGTAAGGACTCTGAGTCCCCCTGCCCAGGACTCGTGCCGTCAACAATGGTCTTTTGTCTCCGAGGACAGAGAACCCTCCTCCCATCCTCCAGTTTGGTGGTGGCTGACACTTGGCCTAAAGGACTGACAGTAAAAAGGAGCTAACAGACCGCTGCCCTTCACACCCCCGACCCCAGCAGACATTGCTAATCAATCACAGAGCTCCTTCCCATTCATGCCATCAAGGACTCGGAACAAAGAAGAAATCTGCTGCAATATCAGCCTAATCCTTTCAAGTCTCCTTTCCTGGGTCCTGCGCCTCAGAGGTTGACACCCTAGGGACCCATGGATGCCTCAAGAGCCCACCTACTACTAAGGCTGGTCCACACTCCGGCTAATACATCTCCTGTGTGCCCAGACTTCTGCTAGACTCTACAGTGAGGAAGACAGGGGAAGGTTTTAGAGTTCTGAGGCCCAACCCTGGCTGGGGACTGGTGTGTGTGTGTGCTCAGTCGTGTCTGAATCTTGGTGACCCCATGGACTGTAGCCCGCCAGACTCCTCTGTCCATAGGATTCTCCAGGCAAGAACACTGGAGTGGGTTGCCATGCTCTCCTCCAGGGGATCTTCCCGACCCAGGGACCAAACCCACATCTCCTGCATTGGTGGGGCTGAAGGTGGGGGGGGGGGTGGTTCTTTTCCCACTAGTGCCACCTGAGAAGCTCACTGGACACCAAGTCAGGAATCAGGAGCACATCACAGCCTGTGTATCCCTGGGCAAGTCCCTCAACCTCTCTGAGCTCCCGTCACTCCTCTCCAAAGAGGGAACCAGACTCTCGCCAGTCTGAATCTATGCTTGGATGGCTTATGCCCCCAGAGGGGAGGAGTAAGACCCGACTTATGGACTGTCACACTAGAAGATGCTGTCCCTCGGCGGAGGGACCACGTGGGGCCAGGGCCTGGCTCAGAATGAAGTCTCCTGGATGGGGGATGGGGAGGTCCGCAGCAAGGAATATTCCAGCTCCAGCTCAGGAGCTGGAAGCAAGCAGACCCATAATGGCGTCCAAGTGGCCATTAGCGGGTAAAGGATGTCCTGCGGAATTACAAACAGCGGTAACCATGGAGAATTTACCTAGCCCTCCTCAGCAGCGGCCCGCCTTCCTCCACGCCTGGCCTGGGAGCAGCTTCCCCTCTGCCTCCCGCCCCCAGAGCCAAACGGTCTCTCTCTCTCTCTCTTTCTCCCTCACGCACACAGCGGGCTCTGCAGACTTGGCCCTGGGGATGGACAGCTGGTGCCAGGCCGACCAAACCGACCAGCTGCTCATCTGGTGTGGGTAAGGGGAGGGGCAGGAAAGGAAGGAAGTTCAGGGGCTCAGGCTGCTAGAGCTAAAGGGGCCCTGGAACCCCTCACTGCAGAGAGTGAAACACGGACCAGAGAGGGTGGGCACTGCCCCAAGGCCACACAGCACAGAAGAGGCTAACACCTCACACCTGTCCCTCTGTCCAGGAGCTGGGGACAGTTCTGTACCCAACCTGACTGGCCCTGGATTTCTCCACTGGGGCCCAGATTCATGCCCAAGCATGGGATGCCCAGACAGGAAACACAGATTCTGCCACCTCTAAGTTGGGGACTGAGCACAGCACCCAGCTGCCATACCTCTAAAAAGGGCTGCTCACACACTTGTGCAAAGAGCTACACTCACGTCTCTAACACCATCCGAGGCAACCATGGGTGTGCAATGGCCAGAGCAAGGGAACGTAGCAGGTGCCCCCCCCCAGCTCCCCTCGCCACATCAGCCAAACCCCAATTTCCTGGCCTTCTGATGTGGGTGGTGAGTGTGGTCTGGGTAGCTCAGGCTTCACTGCCCCAGGCCAGGGTTCAAGTCCCAAGACTGCAAGTTCTTACACTTCTCTCTGTAAGGCTGGGATGCTAAAGGCAAGAGTGGGTGGGGGCGGGGGGAGGGGGGGGGGGTCCATGGCACTGCTCAGCTCTTCAAGGCATCTAGAAGATTCCAGCTCCTGGGCAGGAGATGAGTGCATTCTCTGCCCCACCTCCTGCCCTCCTCCTCCTATTACTACATTCTGTATGTCTTGTCTTCCTGACCCATCCTCTCTCCTGCAGGCAAGGGTCTGGACTGGGAAACAGGCCAGCTGCGCCATACTGGGCTGCAGAACCTAAGACATGGCCCTTCTCTCTCTGGCCTCAGTTTCTCCATCTGTTTGAGGTAATAGTTCCCAACAGAATGTCTAAAGGCTCTAGAACCTGCTCCTCCACAGTGCTGGGGTTAGGCCCTGAGAGAGGGAGAAGGAATGGGTTGCGGGCGTGGGAGCGGTGTGGAGGAGAAGTCAGGCAAGAGCCCAGAGCTTGACTTTGCTACCACCTGGGTGATGAGGTAGGCGACCCGACTCTGAGCCAGTCCTTTGCTCAGTGTTCAGAGGGGGGTGTCTGTGGCTCTGGGAAGAGTTGGCAGAGGGGCCCCAAGTTCCACTCATGCCCGCAGCTTCCTGCAGACACAGAGAGGGCCGGCAGTCCGGCTACCCAAGGCCAAGGAGAAAACCAGACAGGGCGTGAGCGCGGTCGTCTCGGAGCATCGCAGACAATGCGCGCAGTGTGCGGGGACCAGGGAGGGCCCTGAGCAGAGGGAGGGATTGGCAAAGGCCAGCAGCTCCTGGGGCCAGGCGCGGCTCCCCGCCCCCACGCCAGACAAAGAGCGGCCCGGGCCTGGGGAGCTGGCGGCCTTCCCGCCACTTGGGGCGCCTGGGGGGGCTCTCTGGCGGGGAGGCGGGGGCTTTGTCTAACTCCGCCACTGCCACCGCCGGCCAGGCCGCGGCTTGGCAACTCGCGAGCAGGAGGCAGGGCTGGAGGGCGTGAGGGATGATGACAAGGAAGCCGGAGGAGCGGCAGCGGAGAGTCCATCTTGGATGCAAATGGCACAGGGAGATGCGGGCTTTCTAAAGGGGTCCACGCGGAGGAGGGGCGGCCCCTCACCCGAACACCAGAGATCTGGAGACCTCAGCGCTCCTCCTGGAGTTCACCACAGGAGAAGGAAGACCATCTGGGCACAGGTGTTAGCCAGCCCAGAGTAGGGCTTCAGGGCGCCTAAGCGGGTGACTTGCTCCCTCTGGGACCCCAGTCCCCAAAGCGCCAGGTTCAGGGTCCCTGCCTCAACTGCACCAGGGCAGCCTGAGACTTCCCCCCGACTTGGGCCAGCAGCAAGACCCTCCACCCATCCCACCCCAGAGTCAGATGAGGGAGGCAGTGAGAAACACTGGCTACAAAGCCTGCTTCTTAAGGTGTGCAGACCCCAGAGATGAGAACATTTCAGCTGAAAATAGGGGCCGTTTTCTCTTGGGGCTCAGACAGAGCCCACACTTGACCAACTCAACTATCTAACCCCACAGCCATCCACACCCTGAATCTTAACCCTTTCCAATCCCCAAATCTCTAAGAAGTTAAACATACACACCCCTATATACACCTATGTATAGGTATATACATACATGCATATACACTTAGAGCTTTTCTGGGGCGCCCTTCAGATTTTGGAGTTACCGAGTCAACATTAGGAGACAAGGCCCAAAACTTTCGGCCAACTGCCAGCGTGGCACTTCTGACCAGCGAGGCCCATTTCCTCCCTGCCAAGCCCCTGCTGCCACCCCCACCTCCATGCACCTCGCTTTTTTGGAAGTTTCCCACCAAGAGTCTAAAGGAGAACCTCTGTGAGAGGGGACCGAGTCAGTCACCTACGAACCCCACAAAATTTTACCACCAACCACACACACCCCGCGTGCCCCCTCCCACACACACACCCCGCCCCCGCCCTGGTCTCTGGGGCAAGACCCCCGGGCTCAGCCTAAAGCTGCCGGACAACTTATGCAGGAGTTTCCTGGGACCGCCCAGCTTCAGCCCCAGCACAGGGAGAGCACGGCTCCTGGAGGAGGCCCCTCTAAACCCAGACTTGGGGGCTCCAAGCCGGGACCCCAGCTGCAATGCCTCCCCCGCCCTCTGCCTGCAGGCAACTCCGAAGCCCCCGGTCTTCCCCAACTTCTCTCACTCCGCGCACGCCTGAGGGGACCTCCCGTGCGCCCCGTTTTGGGCACCTGCTCCCCCACGCCAGGCCGGGCAGGCGTCCAGAGACCACCTCCCCTGCACCGCCGGTGACCCCAGTGGCCCCCCGCCCTCGGGAGCGGCTGCAACCTGGCGCTCTCGCAGCCCCGCAGCGCCGCCTGCGCGTGGCCCGGCCTTGCTCACGTGCACCCCTGCCGCCTGGACCCCCCCGCCCGGGCCTGCCCCTCAGGTCCCCAAGGGCGGACCCGCGCCCCGCTCCCGGCGCCCCGCTCCCGGCGCGACCGGGCCGCTCCCGATTCCCGCCGGCAGGGGCCCTCGCCGAGCCGCCCAAAAGCCGGAGGAAAAAGGAGCCGAGAAAGCCTCCCCCGCCCTCGCTCGCCGCGCTCCCCACGAGCCCTCGGCCGCCGGCGTGGGGGGGACCGCGGCGGCCGCCCGCGACCCGGGCCCCGGCCCCGGCCCGACCCCAGGCCCGGCGTGGCGCGGGGCGCACCCGCGAACTTTGGCAGCGCGCGCGCCGGAATCATGGCGGCGGCGGCCGCGCTGCCCCGGGCCGGGACCCGGTGCCCGCCGACCCCGGCCGCCGCGGGCCCCCGGGAGCCGGGGCCGGGGCCGGGCGCGCGAGCCCCCAACTTGGCTGCACTTGGGGCGCGGCGCGCGCGGCCCGCGGGGCGCACTCACTCACCGGCGTTGAGGGAGGCGGCGGGCATGTGCGTGGTCAAGTTCGGTTTGTAAGACATCCCCCCGAGCGGCGGGGTGCGCCGGGGCGCAGCGGGGCCCGGCCCGCGAGGGCGGCGGCGGCGGCGAGACCCGGCGACGGCGAGGCGGTCCCGGCGTCCGTGCGCCCGTCCGTGCGCCCGCCGAGCTCCCGCGCACTTTTTGTTGTTGACGGCTCGGGCCGCACCGGCAAATATGGCCGTCCCTCACCCTGACACCCGCTGCAGTATATCACCCATACATCGGGCGGGCGCGCGGGCGCAGGGGCGGCCGCAAACTTTGAGCGGAGCCAGCGGGGCCGGCCGGGGCCGGGAGGGGGCGGCCCGGCGCGCCGCGGCCGGGCGTCAGGGGGCGGTGCCGCCCGCGGCCGCGCCCCGCGCCTCCGGGCGCACTAGGCGCCCGCAACTTGGCAAAGTTTGGGGGGCTGGGGTCCTGGCAGCGCCCGAGGCCCACCTGGGTCCCTTTCTTCTGCTGCGCTGGCGGTGCCTGGAGATTTGTTGCTGTAGCGATTAATTTTTTCTTTTTTTCTCTAAAGCTAGGTAGGATTGCGGAATTACTTTTTCCCCCCCCCTTTGACTGTGGGGGCAGGGATGGAAAATTACCTGGAGAAAATGGTGGCGAGTGGTATTTTTAAGCACATAGATCATTCCAGACGCCGAGGTCTGGCTACTCCCCAGAATAAGAACAACCAATTCTTAACATCGATTTCAAATAAATTTCACGTCCCTGTCGGTATTAAGTGATTGTTAACCCCTTGGCGGCCTAGACTCCTTTGACACTGGACAAAAGTCGGAGGCCTCCTCCCGCGAAAAACACACTGTCGCATCCACCTAATTTTGCATCTTAACTCGTTCAAATATTTAAGAAGCGACTGCTGTGTGGCGAGCACTGTTCTAGGCGCTAAGAAGACAAGAATAAACTTGACCAAGTTTCTTCTCTCCTGGAGTTTACGTTGCAATTTTTGACCCTCTTCCCACCCCACCACAGCCCACTCCTCAAATCTGACTGAACTGCAATCATGAAATGTATTTTACATCAGATGATGAAGCTTTTCAAGGTATTATTTCTTGGAGTTCTCCTTAAATAGTAAATCTTGTCAAAAGACACAAGATGCCCGCCCTTTTCTGCCATTTTTAATCGCCCTGCTTTGCAAATATCTTTTATTAGCTACAGACTTTCAGATACATCTGGATCTAGTAAGGATTGTTATTGCCCCAGAGGGATATACCCATTCCCTCCCTCCTTCATTTACTTTAGGAGTGAAGGTACAAGCGACACCCCTCTTCCCAGGACCCCTTGTGATCAGCTTTAGGCTGGTTCCGTCAAGGATGTTCAGCAAAGTGTTAGTTCAGGGGTAAATTAATATCATCCTTTTCCTACCGTGCTCCCAGGGGACCAATACTCTATAGAGTAGCACTGTCCAATAGAAAAGTATTGCAAGCTACTATGTAGTTTAACAGTTTAAATGATCACATTTCAGAAAGTAAAAAGAACTGATGAAATTAATCTTTATTTTTTATTTAACATAATATATGATTTAAATATATAATGTATGAAATCAATATATAATAAATATAAAGCAATTCTTAAAGATACTTTACATTCTTTTTATGATACCATCTTCAAAACCCACAGGGGATTTTACCCTTACAGCTCATCCTGATTGGGACTTCAGGTCCCTGATTGGGGCCACATTCCAACAGCTTGGTAGCCACAATAGCCAATGGTTTACTTATTGGACCAATGCAGGGCAAGAAGCTATAAGCAGAGCATAGGCTGACAGACCCGGGTATTAATTCTGGCTCCATCATCTATTCACTGTGGGACTAAGCCTCCATGTCCTTGGGGCAAAAATCCAGGTCTCAGAGGTCTGCTTCAGTCCTTTCTACAGATGGTGTGGGCTCTTCTCTCCATATTGTATTTTTAGAATGATGTCCATCCTCACTGATCATAATTTTTAGGGGGGGGCAATGCTGCGGGGTATGGGGGATCTTAGTTACCCTGCCAGAGATCAAACTCGTGTCACATGCAGTGGAAGCAGAGTCTTAACCACTGGACCACCAAGGAAGTCCCACCACTGATCATCATGGAAAAGTATTTTTCCTTTTGTTTTTTAGATCTATTCATTTAGTGTAAAATTCACCCTTTAAAAATACACAGTTCAGTGGGATTTAGTATAAGCACAAAGTTGTGCAGTCATCAGCACTATCTAATTCTAGAACATTTCCGCCATCCCAAAAGGAAACCCAACAATAGTCACTCCCCATTCTTCACTACCCATAGCTTTAGGCAGCTGCTAATCTGCTTTCTGTGTCTATGGATGTACCTATTCTGGACATTTCATAGGAATGGATTCAGTTAAAATATGTGTATGGCCTCTTTCGCTTAGTATAATACTTTCAAGGTCCATCCGTTTTGTAAGACGGATCAGGACTACGTTCCTCTTTATGACTGAATAATATTCCATTGTATAGATAGGCCATATTTTATTTATCCATTCATTAGCTGATGGACATTTCATTCATTTTCACTTTTTGACTATTATGAATAAAGCTGCTATGAACATTTGTGTTCAAGTTTTTGTGAAAATGTTTTAGTTCTTTGGGGTACATAACCAGGAGTGGAATTGCTGAGCTACCTAGTAACTCTGTGTTTAACTTTTTGAGGAACTGCTACACTATTTTCCATAGTGACTATCATTTATATTCCTATAAGCAATCTGTAATATTTATAATTTCTCCATATCCTCACCAACACTTTTATCATCTGGCTTTTTTATTTTAGGCATCCTAGTTGGTATGAACTGGAATCTCATGGTTTTGATTTCCTTTTTTGTGTTTTTTCGGCTGTGCTGGGCCTTCTTTCTGGTGGACAGGCTCTTTGTTCCAGCACTCAGGTTTAGTTCCCTGGTGGCACGTGGGATCTTAGTTGCCCACCAGGGACTGAACCTGCATCTGCATCCCCTGTATTAGAAGGCAGAGTCTTAACCACCGGACCACCAGGGAAATCCCTGCATTTTTTCTTTTTGAATTTGGGTGAAGGGGCACTCGGGAGCTTTGATCTTTATTGTGGCGTGTGGTGAACCCGAGTCCCCTGAACTGGGAGCTCAGAGTCTTAGCCCCTGGTCCACCACAGAGGTCCCCCCCTTAACCTATTTTTTAATTTGAGTTTTTATGTTAAGTTGTATGAGATCTTTATTCTGGATACTTGTCCCTTCCCAGATTTATAGCTTGCAAATATTTTTTCCCATTCTGTGGTCTATCTCTTAATTTTGTTTCATTTCATTAATTATTTAGGCTGTGCTGGGTCTTCATTGTTGACCCTGGGCTTTCTCTAGTTGCAGAGAGCAGGGGCTACGCTCTTGTTGCGGTTCCCAGGCTCTAGAGCACAGGCTCAACAGTAGTGGTGTATGGGCTTACTTGCTCCAAGGCATGTGGGGTCGTCTAGACCCAGGGATTGAAACAGGGTCTCCTCCACTGGCAGGTGGATTCTTTTTTTAAAAAATGTTATGTATTTATTTATTTATTTATGGCTGTGCTGGGTCTTCATTGCTGGGCAGGCTTTCCTCTAGTTGCTGCAAGTGGGGCCACTCTAGTCACGGTGCAGGGGCTTCTCACTGCAGTGGCTCCTCTTGTTTCAGAGCATCGGCTCTAGGTGTGTGGGCTTCAGTAGTTGTTGCACATGGGCTTAGCTCTTGTGGCTCCCAGGCTGTAGATCACAGGCTCAGTAATTATGGCTCACAGGCTTAGTTACTTCAAGGCATGTAGGATCGTCCCAGACCAGAAATCGAACTCATGTCTCCTGCATTGGCAGGCAGATTCTTTACCATTGTGCCACCAGAGAAGCCCTCTTTTAATTTTCTTGATAGTTTTGTTACAAAAACTTAAAGTCTCTCAGTCGTGCCCGACTCTTTGCGACCCCATGGCTTATACATGGAATTCTCCAGGCCAGAATAACTGGCCTTTCCCTTCTCCAGGGGATCTTCCCGACCAAGGAATTGATCCAGGGTCTCCTGCTTTGCAGGTGGATTCTTTACCAACTGAGCTATGAGGGAAGCCCACAGTTTTGGTATAGAAAAGGTTTTAATTCTACCCGCACTCCCCTCCAGCACCATGTGGTTTGTGGGATTTCAGGTCCCAAAGCAGGGATTGAACCGAGGCCCTTGACAATGAGAGCAAGAAGTCCTAACCACTGGACACCCAGGGAATGCTCCAGAAGTTTCTGATTTTGATGAAGTCCAACCTATTTTTAAATGTCTATTTGCTTGTGGTTTGGGTATCATATTTTGTCAAAGGTCATGAAAAATTTCACCTAAGTTTTCTTCAAATAGTTTTTCTACTTTTTGTTCTTATGTTTAGGCCTTTGACGGAGAAGGCGATGGCACCCCACTCCAGTACTCTTGCCTGGAAAATCCCATGGACGGAGGAGCCTGGAAGGCTGCAGTCCATGGGGTCGCTGAGGGTCGGACACGACTGAGCGACTTCACTTTCACTTTTCACTTTCCTGCATTGGAGAAGGAAATGGCAACCCACTCCAGTGTTCTTGCCTGGAGAATCCCAGGGACAGGGGAGCCTGGTGGGCTGCCGTCTGTGGGGTCGCACAAAGTCGGACACTGAAGCAACTTAGCAGTAGCAGCAGCAGCAGTTAGGCCTTTGATCCATTTTTAGGTAATGTTTGTGTTATGGATTTATACACAAAATTCATTCTCTGCATGTGAATACCCAGTCAGTTGTCTCAGTACCATTTGTTGGGAAGTCTATTCTTTCCCCACTACACGGTCTTGACACCCTTGTTGAAAATTAGTTGACGATAAGTGTGAGTTTACTTCCAAACTCTCAGTTCTATTCCCCGGATCTATGGAAGCTATCCTTGTGTCCCTACTACACTGTAGCTTTGGAGTAGGCTTTGAATTCAGGAAGTCTGAGTGCTCCAACTTTTTCAAGATTATTTTGGCTATTCTGGGTCTTTTGCATGTCCCTATGAATTTTAGGATCAGCTTGTCTTTTTTTTTTTTTTTACAAAAAAATTTGGAATTTTGATACAGCTTGTATTAAGTTCATCAAGTTAGGGAGTATTGCAATTTTAATTTCAATGTTAACTCTTCCAATCCATGACTACAAGATGTCTTTCCAATCATTTAGTTCTTTTTCTTTAATTTCAACAATTTTTTAATAGTTTTTAGTCTACAAGCCTCGTACTTCTTTGGTTAAATGTATTCCTAAGTATTTCATTATTTTTGATACATTTGTGGGGTTTTCTTAATTTTAGGGTTATCTTTAGTGTGTAGAAACACAACTTATTTTTCTACATTGTCTTCTATCCTGACACTTTCCTGAATTCACTTTTTAGCTATAATAGTTGTGTCTGCATGTAGATTCTTTAGGATACTCTCTATATAAGATCATGTTATCTGCAAATACAGAGTTTTCATTCTTCCTTTCCAAATGCAATGCATTTTCTTTTACTTGCCACATAGCTCTGCCTAAAACCTTGAGGACAGAACTGGACAGAAGCAGTAAGAGCAGACATCCTTGCCTTGTTCCTGATCTTAGGGGTAAAGCTTTTAGGTTTTCACCATTAAGTATGATGTTCACTGTGGCCTTTTCATAGATGCCTTTTATCAAGTTGAGAATGTTCCCTTCTCTTCCTAGTTTGTTGAGTGTTTTTATCATAAAAGAGTTGGATTTTGTCAAATGCTTTTTTAGAATCAGACTTCCTTTTTTTAAATTGTATTTTTGGCTGTGCTGGGTCTTTGTTGCTGCGCACGGGCTTTCTCCAGTTGCAGTGAGCAGGAGCTGTTCTCTAGTTGCGGTGCATGGGCTTCTCACTGCGGTGCTTCTCTTGTTGCGGAGCAAGGGCTCTAGGGTGCACTGGCTTTGGTAGTTGCAAAGCAAGGGCTTCCCAGCCCCAAGGCATGTGGGATCTTCCTGGACCAGGGATCAGACTGGTATCCTCTGCACTGCAAGGTGGATTCTGAACCACCGGACCACCAGGGAAACCCAAATGCTGTTTAAGTGATGTTTTATTTTTTTTGTTAGCATATAATTGCTTTACAATACTGTGTGAATTTCTGCTATACAACAAAGTGAATCAGCTATATATATATATATATATATATATATATATATATACACACACACACACACACGTGCGTGCTAAGTCGCTTCAGTCATATCCAACTCTAAGCGACCCCACGGACTGTAGCCCAACAGGCTCCTCTCTCTGTGGGATTCTCCAGGCAAGAATACTGGAGTGGGTTGCCGTGCCCTCCTCCAGGGGATCTTCCCAACCCAGGGATCGAACCTGCATCTCTTTCATCTCCTGCCCTGGCAGGCAGGTCCTTTACCACTAGCACCACCTGGGAAGCCCCAAATATACATATATCCCCTCTCATTTGAGCCTCTCTCCCACCTCATCCCAAATGCTTTTCCTACATCCATTGAGATCATGGTGGGAGGGGAGGATCTCCTTTATTCAACAAATATTAATAGTTATGAAGTGTTTACTACATCTCAGGCACTATTGCAGCAGCAGCAGCAGACCATCCCCATGTTGTGATGAAGCTTATCATTACAGGCATGGCTGCCCTGTTTAGCTGTCCTCTCTCACCCCACTACACTGGAGCCATTTCCTTACCCCTTGTTTCCCATGAGTTCTTCAGACCAGACTAGATTACGACCCTGGTGCTTGTTCATTCCCACATCAGAGCCTTCATCACACCAACTTGCCCTTGTGTTTCACTTGGCGAACTCCTCAAAGCCCAGCTCAATTATCCCACCTCTGAAAAGACTTCCCTGCTATTGCCCACTATTGCATTTGGCTGGTCTCCTTGAGTTTGAGCCACATATAGGAAAGACCTGCATCCTTGAATGTCTAGTCAAGGCATATAGAACATTCCATAAAGGGCCTCAGTGTGTTCCTAGAAATGAGGCAAAGCAAGATCAATTCTCATTTGCAGGTGGTTAACTCCTGTTCACAACCTTCTTCCTGCTCACAACTCACTTTCCATAACGGATGTGTTAGCTTCCTGGGGCTGCCATTATCTAGTCACCACTAACTGGTGGCTTAAAACAACAGACTTACTTGCTCTCAGTTCTGGGGGCCAGAAGTCTGAAACCAAGGTGTGGGCAGGGACAGGCTCCCTCTAAAGGCCCGAGGGAGGATCCTTTCCCTCTTCCAGCTTCCAGAATGGCTACACGCATTCTTTGGCTTGTGGTCACATCACTCCAGCCCTGCCTTCAGATGGCCTTCTTCTCTATGTGTCTTCTCCCTAGCTCTTCTAAGAACATGTTACTGAAGACCCACTTTAATTAATGCAGGATGATCTTATGTCAAGAACTTCAATTACACCTACAGAGACATTTTATCCCCAAAAAAGTCACATTTACAGATGCCAGTGGGTAAGACTCTGCACTCCCAATGTAGGGGACCCAGGTTCAATCCCTGCTTAGGGAACCAGATCCCACATGCCACAACTAAGACCTAGCACAGCCAAAAAAAAATCTGTATGAAACTCTCAAATAAGTCCCTTTAGCTTTATTATTATTATTTTAGCAAAGAAAGGTTTATTGCAGGGCCAAGCGAAGAGAACAGGTGGATGCTCAAACACCCTGAACTCAAGATGCTGCTGCTGCTAAGTCACTTCAGTCGTGTCCGACTCTGTGCGACCCCATAGACGGCAGCCCACCAGGCTCCCCCGTCCCTGGGATTCTCCAGGCAAGAATACTGGAGTGGGTTGCCATTTCTTCTCCAATGCATGAAAGTGAAAAGTGAAAGTGAAGTTGCTCAGTCGTGTCCAACTCTTAGTGACCCCATGGACTGCAGCCTACCAGGCTCCTCCATCCATGGGGTTTTTCCAGGCAAGAGTACTGGAGTGGGGTGCCATTGCCTTCTCAAGATAGGTCCTTTTAAATGAGTGGTTTTAGAATGATCTAGAATGGACCCTTATTAGCTTAATGGGTATGTCACAGAGTGATTTGCCAGGGAACACAACAGATGGAGAAAACAGAGTCCAGTGGAAAAGCCTCAGGGGATAAGCTTTAGCTCTGGATCCACTGTAAGCCAACTCTTTAGGCCTCAAATAACTTGTTTAACCTATCTGGGCCTTAGTTCATCTATAAGATTAGGGAGGTTTGATGGGATGAAGCTCCAAGAATTCTCAAAACTCTTAACATCCTAAGAAAGCAGTCAGACAACATATGTACCATTTTTTTGCCTAAGGGAAAAGCATCAGAAAAGTCTTGAAATTGTTAGGAAACTTGATACCATTCTGGGGCCATCAGCTCCAAAGTGGAGTGAACCTGCCTCAGGTGGTAAGAAGGGGACTTGTAGGAGTTGAGGGTATATTTAACCTCCTACGTATGTGGGATTTACTGCATACATACTAGCACAGATGCACACACAGGACTTATAATTTAATAAATTAACAGTGGAAGTATACTCAGAAATGCTTACTAGAATACAGACAGGCTGTGGGTAAAGTATCATGATTAACTTCGCAGTGACTCCAGTGTGGTTTCTATCCTCTGGACAGTAAAACCATATCTGACATCAAGTTGGGTTTTGATCAGAAGTCTACACCCAAATTTACTAATTTTCAGTTACGTTTCTGCCATTATTTCTGTTTTATTGACCAGGAGTTGGCAAGCTTTCCCGAAAAGGGTCACATAGTCAATATTTTAAGCTTTGCAGGCCACATTCTCTCTCACTGTGCAAGTCTGCCATTATAGCATAGCCTTAGATGATACATCAGATGATGGGCATGTCTGGATTCCAATAAGACTTTGTAAACACCGATATTTGAATATCAGGTATTTTTCACATGGTACAAAATATTCTGGGACTTCCCTGGTAATCCAGTAGTTAAGAACCCACCTGCCAATGTGGGGAACATGGGTTTGATCCCTGGTTGGGAAGATTCCACATGCCAAGGGGCAATTAAGCCCACAAGCCTAGATAGAGCCCATGTTCCACAACAAGAGAAGCCACCACAGTGAAAAGCCTGCACACCACAATGAAAAGCAACCACCACTCGCCACAACTGAAGCCCACATGCAGCAACGAAGATCCGATGCAGCCATAAGTAAATATAAAACAAATAAAAAACCAAAAAAAATGTAGTTTTTCAAACATTTAAGAAAATAAAAACTATTCTTAGCTTCCAGGGTCATTCAAAAATAGGTGACAGTGCACTGGACAGACCCATGGACCGTGGTTTGCCAATCCCTGTGTCAGACCTCAGAAGTTTAAGTCTGGTCTGCAAACAGAAGAATCCTATTTGCATAGCAATACCTCTGAACAGGAAACACACATGTAAAAACATACACTGTGGAAATAGCTAAAGGGAAATCCAGTGTTAATGCAGACATTTAGAGGATTTTATAACTTATCTTGATCTAGAACTAGAGATGAAAAAGTACATTTTAGGGAACTCTTATGTCTCTAAACAGTGGGCATCTTCACACAACACTTGACTTTCTACCGAAGGTTCATGAATGTCTCTATTTTCTACAAGTAATAATTTATTCGTTTGCCTTTCTCCAGTAATTGCACATCCATCTTTGTGAGAATGAATCTTGCCTACCACCACAGATAAATAACAGAAGCTAGAGCATTTTTTGTGATACTCAAAAATTTACCCTCTCAAGTTGCCCAAGAAAGGATAGTGAAGAAACTGGCAAGAATGACTGCCGTGGAAAGGAGAACGAGGGCCAAGCGGGAGGAGCAGAGAGAATACTCAGCGTGCGTTCTCAGCCGCCTGTTGACTTGTCAGGTGCTGGTGTTAACGTATTCAAGTCAACAACCAATCACAAACATAAAAATTAAGTATTCCAGACTAATTTGGCGTTCACCTAGCTGTCTTACCTTTGCACGCTACTGGTGGTGATTGCTAATGGGATGGTAGCTTGGAACCGGCAGCGTGGCACTCGCCTCTCCTAACCCAAAGATGCACTTGACGCCCAGAGTGGGCAGCTTTCGGAGGACAGAGCCAACTTGCTGAGAGTTGGGCTCTAAAAATAAACATTTTGCACATTTCTTTTAGCCTCCTTTCTCTCCATAAAGGCCTTCACAGATGGCTTCTTTACATCATGCTCTCAAATGACTAGCTGATAAATATTCATACTTATGGAAATTGTATTGTACATACTCCAAACCCCCTAGCCAGTTAACATTTGTATTTTCCATTCTCTCAAGGGTGTTGCCCCCTCGTTCACGGGCCTTGTCCTCTATAACACACCAATGTGCGTGCAGACACAGATCAGACACCAGCCTTGGCCTCTGTGTGACCGACTCGCTTAGAGGCAGTTTTTCCCGTCAAGAGGCCATGTCTGGAGACATTCTGGGTTTTCACTATCGGCAGGGTGCAGGGTACGCAGTGTGTACAACTGGTGCTGCTCAACAACTGGTACAGCAAGGGTGCCGCTCACCACCACACAAGGCACAGGACAGCCCCCACCTCTCCCCACCCTCCACAAAGAACGGACGGGGCCCAAGGTGAATGGTGCGGAGGCCCCGGGGAGCACCATGTGAGGAGAACGCAGACCTGGATCACAGATGAGTCCCCGAAGGGAATAAAGTCAAAGCAAGCTGGAACATTAACAGGAAAACTCGGTGAGGACGGTGGAGGCTCTCCATGAAGTCAGGCTTCTTATTTCTTCTTATTCAGATTAATACTCCATGTATTAAGGTTATACATTTAGGAACAAGTTTGCTTTAAATCTTGAAGCTCAATTTATAAATATTTTTGTGAGATTTCAGTTAAAATGTAAAACACTCCCTGTCACTTGTTCTTCAATTAATGCTCGGTTATCTCATGTGTTCGGCAGGCTAAATTCCCCTAAACATGAACACCATTTACAAATTGGATTAAATTCCCTTAAGCATTTCAAGCTACAAATTGAACATGATGCTCTCAAGCATTTCAAAGCCCACAAAGAGGACTCGCAAACAAGCCAGATTCTAAATTTTTTTAAATGTTTTTTAAAAAATACCTTTGTCCACATCTAGAGAACAAGTTGGTCCAGACCACCCCTGCAGTTCCCCAACCTCTGTGCCCATCTCATCTGTGAAGTGAGTGCCAGCTCTCAGATGGCATGGAGGTGAAGAGAGGCAGGGAGGCTTACACACACACACACACACACACACGACACAGGGATCTACTTACCACTCTGGGTGTCCTGCAGTATCTTCTCTCCTGTTCACTCCCAAATTCTCTGGTTTCCCGAGCCCAGTGCAAGGATCTGACTGGATCTCTCGGCCAACCATTACTTCGCCATCCAAGAGCCCCAGAGCTCACCACCCTCCCTCTCTCTGTCCACCGCAGGCCCCACGAAGCAGTCTGGTGCCAGTGGACAGTGGCTCACCTCCTCCCCACTTTACCACAACCCCCGTACCCGGCATTCCTGATGTTTCCTTCCTAGCTCCCATGACCACCAGAACCTTAACCTAATCGCTTATTTGCTGTCTCTGACATGAGAATAACTACCCATGAAGAATCCCTACCAAAGAGAGCCATGCGACCCGATGCTAGACACACAGCAGTGGCTTATCAAATACTTAGTGAAGAAATATGAAATACAGGCACCAATTCCACAAGCCTTAGAAAAGCTTTTCATCTGAGAACCAGCAGAGGACTGAGGACTATGGGAAGCACCCACAGTGACTGGCACACGCTAAGCTGCCTGCAGTAGTTTCCGTTTTGCTTTTCATCAGCAGAGCTCCAATCTCAGACTCACGGATTGGATGGCTGTGCAGCAGCAGGAATGAATTTTCAATAGCAAGCCTCATAGTCCCAAGTCCTCCAACACTGCGGCACCTTGCAGAGGACACCTGTGATCTGAGTCCCCCGGCCCAGGCACCCAGTGCCAACTCACTGAAGCTCTACAGCGGTGCAGCCATTTTTTTGCTCTAACAAGCACTGGGCTGCTTTTTATCCTCATCGTAAGAAGTCTTCTAGAATTCTTTTTAAATATAAAGCCAATAAAAAGTCCAAGCCCCCAATGGAAAGAAGCGCTCTAGGTCAGCGTGGTGAGCCCTGACACAGCTGAAACAGGTACTCAAGAGCCCAGTCAAAGAAAACACACAGATAAAAGCAGCATATTAGCCAGTTTAATTTATTTAAGAATCTTACAAAAAAAGAAAAAAAAAAAAAGAGAGAGAGAAACAAAAATCAGAAAACACAACAACAACAAACTAAATACAGAATTTTGTTACGCTTCATGGTTGATCGTTTTTACTTGCAAGGGCATAAACCTCGCTAAATGCAGCCAATACATTTTTTTATTGCATGAGAGCCAATTTTTTAAGTTACAAATCAAAATGGTTAGAACAATTGTTTCTGGACACTTGGTTCTGTATCACCACAGAAGGCTGAAGAAGCAGTGCAGTATCATCAGAACAGTGCGTACCCTTCATACACTGACGGACATTCAAAACAGAGTAGCAATATAAAAAGAGAGATTGTAAAAAAGAACACAACAGAAACAACTGAAGGAGTTTTACATCCACCTTTGTTTCAAATTGTCTTTGGATTCCATCACATGTTGTCTCAAGGTGCACCATGTCAGATTAGTAAAGGAGGAAGATCTATGCCTAAGTACAAAAGTATCCTTTGCTCAGCGGGAGGTAGAACCTGGCAAAAGTTTTATTGCAGAGATACAGCGTACCTCTTCCCACCTCTCATGGTTGATGGTAGATACAAGTGGTTATTGAAAAATAATATCAGTAGTTTGCAAATTCAGTATAAACCATGAACAGGATGATTTTTTTTTTTTTCTGATGGCAGCAAGACTGCAATGTGCTACGTAGAAAATACAAGCTATCTGCCCCGCAAAGTGGAAGTCAGAAAGAAGGCTCAAGCTTCTTTACCCTCTTCAGTGCCACAAATACTGTCATAGCAAGAAAGGCCCTCAGGACAGGGGGATGGGTGGAAAAGCCAGGGAGTTCTCACTAAGGAGCCTGCGGACTGACCCTCAGCCCCAAGGAGGCCTGACCTGCAAGTACGGAAGACAGCCTACGTCCCAGGCGGCACCCCTTGCTCGACTCTGCACTACAAGAGTGTGGCCTCAGCCTGACCGCTGCTGCTGCAAACCGTGTGGTTCAACTGCTTCCTGGGAGTCAGAGAAGGAAAGCCTCTGACAGAGGAGCTCACCTCTGACAGGCCCTCTTTCAAGACACACTAGGTTCCTAAGACTCACCTAAATACAGACAACCTCTAAAAGTCTACCAAGCTCAGAGCAACGAATGAAACGTGTACATGAATGAAACGCCCCAGAAATGCTCATGGTGTCTTTGCTGAAAGTTACGGAGGAATATTTTCTTAAAAGTGCAAAACCTGCAGACAGAAACACAGTGTTTGCCTGTTACCACAGTGGTGGCAATGACTCCCACCACGTCTGTGAGCCACTCCTGGGTGGGCCCTCCAGGCAACACTAATCCAATCGTTAAGAGTGCCTCCAGCCCTCTCAGCTCCTAGGTTTACAGCCCATCTAGTCAAGATCAACTCAACAGCTCGCTGGTGGTGGGACAGCTCAAGGGATCCCACCAGCCTGTCCCCTCCACAGGTAACACACAGCATTGGCCCTTGAGCCAGAGGCTCACGGGAGCCTGCACGAGCAGTTGTGCTGCTCTACTCAGGAGGACAACTGTCCCTGGAAGTACGTTCTCTAACCTGCCAGTACGGACACCAGCACGTACCGGGCCTGTCTCTGCCCCTTAACTGGTGGGACAGAAGCAGATCACCCATGCTCACTGGAAAGTAAGTTTTTGATTATTATTTGAAGGCTGAAAGGACAGATCAACTTCTTTAACAAACAGAAAATTTGCAGCAGCAGCAGCCCATACATCGCTGTTCAGATCTACAAGATTTTCCTCTCGGCTGGAAAGCCACAAGGATGAAGGATGTGGTGCAGGCCTGAAAAACTGCAAGGGTAGAAACAAGTCAGGTTTACTGAAGAGTTGAGGTTAATCCCAAATGCACTGAAGAAGTTAGAGGAGCTTAAAGGAAGTCTTGGGAAGAAATTTTTTCAGGTGAAAACAGGCTCACTATAGCTTCCAAAGAGCAACATAAATGAGCATAACTAGTCATATAATGACAGTATCAGAAATTGCACTCAAGTACATTCCCCCAATACAATGCATTGCACACAGTAAAAAATTTGTAATAAAAATGCAAAACATAAATCAGGCATGTTGAAAAATATTAACACGAAACAGACACAGGAATTCTATAGTAAAGATGCAAAGCCGAATTCTAAAATACGTGACAAATTCAACTAAAGTTTTTCATGTTTCTAGAGCAAAAAAGAAAAAAAAAATATTATAAGAAGCCCCCTATGGGAAACCAAGAAAAGAATAAATAGAATTGGAGGAGGGAAAAGAGACAAACAAGTGGGTGGGGTCCCAATTTACAAGAAATATTTACATTCAGAATTCGAAAGAACTCAACATTTCTATATATACACATTATGTACATATATATAAGTACAGCGTAAGATTAGAAGGTGGGTTTTGGATTTCACCTCAAGTACTCAGAAAAAAATTACTAGCTAGCTAGAGCTGCAGGTATCTAAATGTGTTTCCTTCACTTATATGCCCTTAAAACGCACTGCCTCGTATTAGACAATTGGTATCCAACAAGGACTTTTTACAAATGGTTTTTGCTCGCAGCTGTAGCCACAACATGGACTGCCTACTGCATATTCCAGAGCAAGGCATGCACAGTGCACGCACCTGGGTGCGGTGTTAGCCAAGGAGACCTCAGATATAGGAAGGATAGTCAACCAATGCCACTACCACTGGGATGCCTGCATTCACCAAACGTCTGTTAGCTGGGTACCAGTTTCACAGGGACTCTATGTAACACCATTCGTAGAAACTGTCGAATGTCATTCAGGTACGTTTTTTTTAATAGAGTAATTGGGTAGGGACTTTCCTCTTAACATCTTTTCAAGAAAAGGACCCAAGGGAAAAATACTTTTCCTCTGTTCCTACTTTCATCAATTGAGATCCATCAACCATTTCTAATCTATCGCCTTTCTTCCCCCTCCTTGGAAAGTGGAGGGGAATGAGGGAAAGGGTCCCATTATACAACTCTAAGTGCTGTCCTGGTACCCTTGCTTGTCATCCCTGTTAGAAGTTGTTCTGATAGCATCACATGGAGATTAGCAAATGAATGTCCCGGGGGTACAGCCAGAAAATTATGCCTCTAAAATACTAGTATTTCCCTGGAGTTTGATAATCTAGAACTTTTACCTTTACAGATGAAGCAAGATAAAACTAAAAGGTTTTACTGTTGCAACTCAAAAAGGTTTCTGAAGTGCTAACTGGATTGGAATAAATATATATACATACACACACTCCTACAATGCTTTGGATGCAGGTTCTTGCTAACTTATATACAGATGTGAAGAAAAGATACTGAAGAGTTTTATCGGCAATTTAGCAGCAGAAAGGGAAAATTGCTTAAGATATTTACTTTTTCATCAAGTTGTGTTTAAAAATACCTTATTAATACTTTTAGGAATTTGTATCATTGATACATATCTGGATAATCCCACTAAACTGCAGCTAGAGACCTTGTGGTATGGAGGATGCTAGATCAGGGGAACACTAACCTCTCCCAATACCATCTGAGCAGCTCTGGACTGGGAAAGTGGTTTTCAGCACAATCGGTACTGTAAACTCTGAAAACACGAACATGATTCATAACCAGATCTTTGTGCTCAGAGCCATATTGCTAAAAAGGGAGAAAAGGCATTAGAGGCCAAATGGACTCACATACGGTTCAACAAGGTCCTTGGGTTCAGACATGGCATTCAGATCCTGAAATACAAGACCTGTTTTACAGAAGTTAGCTCTCGTTTGAGACTTGATTTTTTTTTTGACAGAGGAGGACGTTGAATGCTGGGTTTCCCCATGTTGACCAACCTAAAACTTGCTGACTTGGATAAGGGCACAGTGTAAAGGTCGTATGTTCACCTCCAGAGAGGAGCATGGGCAGAGGCTCCGAGGGCTCACGTGCACACCCCACCACCGTGAGCGTGGGCAGCCGGCACCTCAGCTCCCCATCCGTTTACACGGCTGCCTTTCCGAGGTCTACTCTCAGAGTTTTCACAGGACTTATTTCTGGACCTTTTTTAAAAATGCAAAACAAAGCTGTTCTACAAAGAACAGGACATACACATCCCCCTCTGTAATTAAGATAGCTATTCCAAGAGCAAACATTACATCGTGAATTGTGAGGGTCAACTAATTTCATGTTAAAGAATCCTCATACTGAAGCTGCTTGGAAAAAACCATAACCTGCTTTAAAAAAAAAAGATGCCCGCACACACAAAAAAAGCAAAGTTGGGCCAAGCCTATGAGAGTCTCTCTTCCACAACCCTGCCATTCTGTCTCACTGGAGGCAACAGGCTGGTTAGGCTTCCTCTCCACAGCTCTATCTCCCTTGGGGTGCTGATGGAAGCAGACTAGGCTCCTGATTTAAAAACAGAACTAAGTGGGAAGTTTTGGTGCAGGTGGACAACTCTGCTCTTGGCTGCCAGCTGGGTCTAGTGGCCCTAACAAGGGACACTGGTTGATATTCACATGGATCACTGCCTGAGATATAAGGATAGACTGAGGATAAAAGTTGCATCCACTGGGCAAAATATGCCAAAGAACCGAAATTATTGTCAATTTGTTCTTTTAGGCATCAAGAATAAATACATCCAAAGAAAGAAAACTTATGGTGAACGTGACCTAACTAAACTCAGGCTTGTAAAAACACGAGAGGATGACAGCGCTAGCTTACCCATCACTGAACACATATCTCACCAGATCCTGCAAGAAGAAGGCAAACGGTTCAACTTGCAAAACATTTGAAAGCACTATTATTTCACCCCTTCCTCAACACCACTCTGATTCTGTGGGGTGGGTTTGAAGCCAAAATCTAAGGCTACCTGGAATGTTGAGCAACACGCCGAGCTCTGCAGCGTTTCCATCACAGGCTACTTCTGCAGGTGGTGAGGGCCTAAACAAGAGTCCACTTCGGGTTAGTATAATAACTTTTTATTTGACATCTACAAGACTGTGGTATCTTGCAGCTTTTGACCAGGTTTATACAATCTCAGTTTCTTAATAGTGCAACCTGTGCAAGCAAAAAAAGTAAAGGGGAAAAAAAAAGGAAACAAAAAGACCAATTGTCCCCTCACTTGTTTTTATAAACATCTATTATAGGCAAAACAAAACTTACCCATATTATAGATAAGTGTCTATTCACATTTGTACATTACCATTTTTAACAGCTTGAGATAAACTCTACAATGTCTTACAACACGTTAAACAATATTCAAGTTACTGGGTAACAACAATAACAACAAGAAATAAACATACAGCAGAAGCCTCAAGTGTTTCCTCATTGTCTAGTTTACAACTCAAGTACAAAGTTTTCATTTTTAAGAGTGACAAAGCAAATTAAGATAATGAAGTTAAAAAAAAAAGATTGCTTGCAAGACAGAAGCCAATCCGTACTCCTTTCTACAACTATCTTTAAGTTAAGAAAGATGTAATTTTAAGAAAAAACAGGCTTGTAGCCTTTTTTGCAGCACACGTTAGGAATGCTATTAATACATTAAAATTAACTTTTAAGAGTTTTATCACCAAAAAAATGTGTGTACTCATTACCTTGACAAGAAACCTGGGGCAGGAAGAATGGGAGGAGGAGATTTTGCAGGGTTTGAAGCAATACCCAGGTATAAACACTATAAAAATGCAATAACCAATGCTGTACATCTACAAATGTTTCGCTCTGTTACTTGACTTCTGTGTTAATCTTGTTTACGCATGCTTTCAGAGACATGCACTGTCAGAACAAAAACTAGAAAAGAACCTGAATGCATGATATGCAACCTTTCATTTCATGCCTTAATAAACCTATTGTTTTAATAAGTTGGGAAAAGAAACCAATATATATTTTCTCTATTTATAGACTCAAAACACATGCATCTGGGGATAAGTCCCACAGCAATGGCATGGATGTACTGCATTAACCCTGAGCACTGTATAACATAAAAGTAAAGCCAGTTTGGGAAGTTCCAAGCATTTTTAAACCAATTATGGTTCGCAGCTTTTAACAAACTCACAAACAAACAAACAGACTGACACATACACACACATACCCCTCTGCTCACCCAAAGTAAAAGCATACGGTAAGTACCATGGGAAAAGCACAAGGAAAGACAGATGTACCAGTCGGCACTGCTGATTTTCAGTTTTGCTATCTATTCCAGGTTTGTCCTTATTCCCAAGAAAATTAACTAGAGAGAGCACAACTGAAAAAAAAATTATAATTCTTTGGAAACTGTCCCTGATTTTTATGCAAATGATATGCTTCAACAGCATTTCAGATACATCCATGTTGAAACCTGTCTGTTCTTATGTGCTGCTCAAGCTGGCAATGCTCTGGGGGTGACGCTGCTGCCAGAGCTGTTTCTGCTGGACTGCAAGCTGTTGAGACTGGTCTGAAGTTGAAAGGAGATTTATAAGAGGAGACACACAATTTGCAGGAATGATCAAACCTGCAAGGAGAAAACAATTTATAAAGGTTGCATCCAGGAGAATTCATACTGTAGTTTACAGCTTCACAGAAAATTCCAAATGATGTTATATTTTTTTTTTTGTTATAATACTAAGTTAATAAATAAACAAGATTCCATACACAAACTAAATGAATACTAAGTAACTGAACTGGCCCCTTCAGAAGCAGCCTGATCCCTCAGCAGTATTACCCACAAATGCCTGAGCACATTCACGTGTCTAGGGCAATACCACCTACCTGTTAAAGCAGGAGAAAGCCAGATACAGGATCTTCCTAGCCACTATCTTTGCAGTCTAGAAATGCAGGCAAGCACCACCTTCTTTGATATGTACTAATGTACCAAAGAGACTCCAGATAGTGGCTACAAATTCAAATGCACACTGAAACACTAACTTCTAAGTGGAAGAGTGTGGAAGTCAGCAAACTGGACAGTGTATACATCCTGTATAAGGGAACCTGAACTTCGCTCATGTGGGAACAGGGGCTCAATGCTCCAGGCTTCTCTGTAGTGTAATCTTTTTTTAAAAAAATAAAAGAAGATAGAAATCCATTCCCTTGACTTTTAAAAAGTAGCAACTAATTCAACTGAAATCTGCAACCAAAAATACCTGAGGATCAAAAAAATGCTCATGGACTGACTCTGGCCCGCAGGCAACCCATGATATAGAGAAAGGTTGTTGCACAAGAAACAGAGCACGTGACAAGGCAAGTACAGTAACTGGGTGGACTGCTGCGAAGTGAAGCCTGTCAAGGAGGGACTGTGGGGGCGGCCAGCCTGGTCTCCCTTGCTCCCTGCATAACTTCAGTCCAGCCTCTGTGCACAGTGGCTTTGAGTTCCATAGTTTCACGTGGCCCGAACACAAAGAGACAGACGTCAGAGAATCCCTCGTCTTCATACCAGAGAGCCCGCACAGAGGTCAAGAGGGAGGGAAGGAGGGAGCAGAGCGCTGCGGGCAGCGCAGAAGCACATCAGAACCTCAGCCACAACCAACTACAGACATCCAAAAGCTCAACTTCCGTTCATCCTTTTAAGAACATCACAGAAAGGAAACTTTACCCCACCACTGGAAAAGACAGATTCTAAGATGTTATGAAGCAAATTAAGAAAAACAAGGATCTGATTTTATTCTCACAGCTCGAATCAAAAGAAAAAAAAAAGACTCACCTACAATCCGCTGTCCATCCTCTGTTCTTAGGCGAACTATCTGCATTTTCACATTTGTGCCACTGACAGACGCAAGAACACCCTCAACTTTTGTCCAGACACTCAGTACTGAGCCACATAATACATAGTATGTGCGGCAACGAAGACCTATTTCACAAACTAATCCCAAGCTTGCTTTTTTGCAGTTGCCACGCCTAGGACAGATCAAAAAAACAAACAAAAACATATATATGTGTATGAATATGCACACATACCAGGCTCACACCTACTGAATTTCAAATGGAAACTGCCCTATCATTTACCTTAAGTGACAGTTTCAGAGTCTGCAATTCTTTTCACATATTGGATTATCCTGTCCAATTTAAGGTATCATTACTGATTTTAAAATTACAGTTATTTCTGGGGTCTGGCTCCCTATAAAAGGGCTGATATATTGGTTTTGATAGCCATTCTGCATGTGTCATTTTAATATGTTTGTTTACTGGACTAATGCCAGTTTATAAGATAATTCTGTCATTTCTACAGTATTAAAGGACAAATATATGGTTCTAGATCAGGTAAGTGAAAAAGGCCCCAGCAAAACAAAACAAAAACTTGCTTATATCACAGCAAAGCTATCTACTTACACGTGTCTAAATAAAAACCTGGCTAAAATTCATCTATATCCTGAGTCCCTTTTCATAAAGTGGGCCAAGATATTCCATTTTCAATGCCATGAAATGAACATAATGACTTGACAACACCTCTGGCTAGCCTAGCAGCACAGCAGGATCAGTTCCAGAGCTCAACAGTCAAGTTTTCTACTGCTGTTAGGTACTTGAGGCATCTTTGTGGTTTCCTAGATGTTACTTAGCCTTAAAAATAAAACTGACTTGAGACTCCAATAAAATTTTGGCAGGGAGGGGGGAATTTAAGAACAAAAGGAAGGAAGGAAACGAAGAGAGAAGTAGAAAGAAAAAGCTAAGTCTCAACCCCAAGCATGATAATTAAGTCCCTGCAGGCAGACGACAGTCAGTCGGAAGTAAGGAAGCATCCTTGAACAGCAAAGGGGAGAAGTAAACAGTGTGTGGTCAGAGACTTCCACTGTGTACCCCTGCCTGAAGAAACAACGAGCAACTGGTAACTGCCGATGTACTTACAGGGACAGACTGCCAAAGAGTAAAGAAGTATTTAAATTAAACCTTGACAAACAGAATAAATGGTGAGAAAAACAAAAATACTAACCAATAAGCATGAGTACAAGTATCTGCAGATGAATTATACTGATCTAACCAGTGGACCACGGCATCGTCTGAGACTACCTGTGAAAAGAAGATGAAAATTCCACTGAAACACACACACACTGGTTGCCTAATTTGATCTCTGAAGTCAATTTAAAATAATCTCTGCATAGAGAACCTGGCCCTTGCTACTGCTTGCATCTGAATGCTAAAGCTCTCCCATGAGGGCTTCCCTATGTAATGAATATTTCAAATAGCTAACAATTACAAACTGTTTTCAAGTGGAAAATGGCTAGGAATAACAGTAATATAAGGTAATGCTAACAACAAAATAATTACATAGTAAAGTTAGAAACAACAGGCATTCACTATTTTTCTCGAAATCACTGCAAAATGTAAACATAGCAGTTCACAATAAAAGCAAGAGTTGGTGGGAAGGTATTTTAGTCTTGTACATCTTCCTTTCACTTAAAAAATTCTAATTTTTGTAGTCAGCATTGTTAAAGCTTCCTTTTTTGACAACATAAGCTGCTTCAAATAATCATAATTTTCCTAATAGTTGATAACATTAAGACTGAAATATTAATTTAACAAGACTTTTTTAAAAGTTAAAACTTTTCCTGAAAGCCATATTCCAGCAACCAATAATAGGAAAACTGACAAAAAAATTTCACATATAAACATAAACATACTTTAAATACATTATGAGAAAGTATTCATATATAACATCATGTACAAATGGAAAAATACCTTCTTATATTTCTTTTTTAGATCAGCATAAATTTCTAATTTGAGTTGTTTCCCGGTATTTGGTCTATAAACTAAGAAAAGCTTCTTTTTAGGGTTTACTTCTTTAACTAAGATGGCAGTTTTCTTGTTGTTTCTTATCTATTAAAAAAAAAATGGTGAGAAAATATATAGTCAACATCGTACGTTTTAAGACAGGCTTGCTTTTTGTACCATCACATCAGTAAATCTTATCCTTTGAAAGATTATAATGCCAAAGTGAAAGAAAGTGAAAGTGAAGTCGCTCAGTTGTGTCCGACTCTTTGTGATCCCATTGACTGTAGCCTACCAGGCTCCTCCGTCGATGGGATTTTCCAGGTGAGAGTACTGGAGTGGGCTGTCGTTTCCTTCTCCAGGGGATCTTCCCAACCCAGGGATCAAACCCACATCTCCTGCATTGCAGACAGATGCCTTATCCTCTGAGCCACCAGATAAGCCTATAGTGCCAAATGTGTAGGTAAATACAGAACTGTGAAGAAAAGATAAGACTGCTGTGTAATCGAGTTAAACAAGGTGAAGGCCTTAACTCTGAGGCAGGCTGAAGGTCAAGATATTTTTTAGAAAATTGTGTCAAGTAAGACTTAAAGCACAATATCCAATGGAGAAAATTTTGCTTCTTTTAGTCCATGACACTGGACTCACAGCCTGGACAGGCTCAGAGATGTGACAGAGGAATCTAAGTAGTGGGTAGGAAGAGTCTTCATGGGAAATTCTAAGGTATGTTACTCTCCTTCAAGTTACAATGAAATATAATCTTCAAGAAAACAATTTTGATCATTCACAGTCCTCTGAATTCATCTAATCCACCAGTGCTACAATTTTAAGCCTACAGTTTGTGAGGGTGAAATACCACATGAAATATCACGAATTGATCTGTAGACAGTAATGCTGTAATAGGAGAAAGCCAAATGTTGAACAAATAATACACAATATGAGGCAGAAGTGGAAGAAAAGGATACATCAGACAAACAATGGAACTTGGTGTTTCTGTTTTATTTTTTTAATTTTTAAAAGTTCGACTTTATGAGAGAAATCCTAAGACAAAGGAGTTGTAAAAACCACCATTTCACTCAAGGAAATATAAGGTTTGGAAATTAGTATCTGTTCTAAATAATGGTTAACAATTTCAAAGCAAGAGTCTCTGGAGCCAAATTGAAGGAAACGGAAAAGTCTGAAAGGTATCTTCCCAGCTCCTCTACAAAAAAGCCCTCCTCTACAGGGCTTCCCTGGTGGCTCAGACTATAAAGACTCTACCTGCAATGCAGGAAACCCATGTTCGATCCCTGGGTAGGGAAGATCCTCTGAAAAAGGGAATGTCAGCCCACTCCGGTGTTCTTGCCTGGAGAATTTCATAGACAGAGGAGCCTGGCAGGTTATAGTCCACTGGGTCACAAAGAGTCGGACACAGTTGAGAAACTAATACTTTCTTTTCTACAAAATAAATTGTTTGCTAAGCTACTAACTTTTTATATTAAGATAATTCTTAAATGGATAAAACAACTCAGTATTTTACCTTTTGTGGATATTAAAGATCCTTTGTTTTTTACTTGTTCACATGATTTGAAACACTGTTTATATAATTACTGTGAAGTCTATGAAACACTAGTTGAGTGAAAAATACATTTAAAAATCTTTTACCAGCTGATGTGAAATACTCTAATTATACTTTAAGGCGATGTTTAAAGCATTTAACAATGTGATCTACCTTGACAGTGTTAATTATTATAGTTATAAAATAAGCATCACACTACAGAGGAAGTGATTTTGTGGACTTTTCTGGTGGTACAGTAGATAGGAATCTGCCTGCAAATGCAGGGGATGTGGGTTCTATCCTTGGTCCAGGAAGATCCCATATGCTGAGGAACAACTAGGTCCTTCCACCAAATCCACTGCCTCAATGCCTAGAGCCTCTGCTCCTCAACGAAGAGTATCCCCTGCTCGCTACAACCAGAGAAAGCCCACAAGCAGCAATGAAGACCCAGCACAGCCAAAAATAAATAAATAAACATTATTTTTAAAATTGTGTCAATGATTCTGACATGGCTTTCCTAATGTCAACACACATTAAACAAATTCTAAGTCATATGTGCTTAATGCTGAGGAGGTTCAAAGAAATAGGCTATGCCTTCCCGGAAGAACGCCTCCTCTTCAACTTTCTGGCTGCGCCCCAGTGTGCATGATCTTAGGTACCCTGACTAGGGATGGAATCCACGCCCCCTGCATTCAAAGTGTGGAATCTCAACCACTGACCACCAGGGAAATCTCAGATGTCTCTTTGGAGGTCCTCACTCCTCACATCCAGCTGTCTGAGCCCATGCAGACAGTAACAAAGGGCAACGTTACCACATCCTTTTTCACTCCAGGGAAACTGATAAGGATCAGCATTTTCAACAAAATCTACCAGTGCTTCAATTCTGGCAATAATTTCAAATGAAAGACAATAACCAATATCCTATATGGACCAATCAAAATCCTATCCAAGGCCTTAAGAGAAATTTGAATAAAATCCGGTGAACTGTATCAATATCTTCACTGTGATATTGTACTATAGTTGTATAAAATGCTACCACTGGGAAAACTCATGTACAAGAAATTCCTATGTATTACTCTGTATAACCTCACGAGGATCATAAGATTTACACACACACCCCTCCCTCCCCACCCCCCAGAACCAGATCCAGTTTGAGAGCTTTGCTACTGAGTTAGGGACCATAAACTAGGCTTATGGACAAAATCTGGCCTGATCTTATGCTTAACAACAGTTTAAGGAAGGGAGGGAGAAAGGATCTTAGAAAGGAAGGGGAAAAAATTCACAAAGAAGAGTCAGCAGAGATGATACACGCCCTGGCAAGATCTACGATACTGACTACCTGACCCCTCTCATAAAAAGTTCAGGATTCATGCTCTAGACAGCTTATTTACGGTTTTACCCTGCCTGCAGCATCATCATAATTGGTCTCATTTACACAGTTACTTCTTGAACCAGGTCTTCATTTACAGTTTGTCACTCCATAAATGTCTGCAAATAAGCAAAAAGTGCTATATACATACAATGGAGTTCAGTTCAGTTCAGTCGCTCAGTCGTGTCCGACTCTTTGCGACCCCATGAACCGCAGCACACCAGGCCTCCCTGTCCATCATCAACTTTCGGAGTCCACCCAAACCCATGTCCATTGAGTCAGTGATGCCATCCAACCATCTCATCCTCTGTCATCCCCTTCTCCTCCTGCCCTCAATCTTTCCCAGCATCAGGGTCTTTTCAAATGAGTCAGCTCTTCAAATCAGGTGGCCAAAGTAATGGAGTCTCAGCTTCAACATCAGTCCTTCCAATGAACACCCAGGACTGATCTCCTTTAGGCTGGACTGGCTGGATCTCCTTACAGTCCAAGGGACTCTCAAGAGTCTTCTCCAACACCACAGTTCAAAAGCATCAATTCTTCTGCACACAGCTTTCTTTAGAGTCTAACCCTACTTATTTAACTTATATGCAGAGTACATCATGAGAAATGCTGGGCTGGAGGAAGTCCAAGCTGGAATCAAGACTGCTAGGAGAAATATCAATAACCTTAGATATGCAGATGACACCACCCTTATGGCAGAAAGTGAAGAAGAACTAAAGAGCCCCTTGATGAAAGTGAAAGAGAAGAGTGAAAAAGTTGGCTTAAAGCTCAACATTCAGAAAACTAAGATCATGGCATCCGGTCCCATCACTTCATGGCAAGTAGATGGGGAAACAGTGGAAACAGTGGCTGACTTTGTTTTTCTGGACTCCACGATCACTGCAGATGGTGATCGCAGCCATGAAATTTAAAGATGCTTACTCCTGGAAAGAAAGTTATGACCAACCTAAATAGCATATTCAAAAGCAGAGACATTACTTTGCCAACAAAGGTCCGTCTAGTCAAGGCTATGGTTTTTCCAGTGGTCATGTGTGGATGTGAGAGTTGGACTATTAGGAAAGCTGAGCGCAGAAGAATGGATGCTTTTGAACTATGGTGCTAGAGAAGACTCACAAAAAGGAATAAAGAACTGACACAGGTCACAACATGGATGAACCTTGAAAACAATATGCTGAGTGAAAGAAGCCACACACAAATGTCATATGTTGCATGAGTCCATTTATATGAGGTACCAAGATATGCAAATTTATAGACAGAAAAGAGATGAGAGGTTATCAGAGGCTGGGGGAGTTGTGTAATGGTGATGGCTGGACAGTACTGTGAATATAATCAATGCCACTAAATCGTACACTTTAAAATGGATAAAACGGCAAGTTTGTTATGTATTTTACCCTAACTTTAAAAAATTCTGTAATATGCCAGAAATCATTAAATTATACACTTAAGTGAGTGGATTGTACAGTATGTGAATTATATCTCAATAAAGCTGTTAAAGAAAAAGAAATAAAGATTAAAAAGAATTCAAGAGAAAATAAATATAAAAGGCAAAGTAAAGATCTAAAGTGTGGTAAGAGGAGTCCTAGTAATGGAGAAATTCAAGAAAATACTAAAAATTTTACAAATACAAATAATTCAGAAACTTTCTAAAATAAAGATCTGAAACTACATATTAAAAGAGCATACCACCTGCCTGAGAATACTGACCAAGAATGACTAACAGAAGATAAACTCTAATAAAATTACCAAACTTTAAAGAATCCTTTATACATATAGGCACCAAAGAACAATTAAATACAAACAGGGAAAGGAAATTAGAACACTATCAAACTCTGACAGCAACTCTATCTCAGAAGAGTACATAGTAGCATCTTTTAAGATATTCAAGAAAAGAAAATGTGAAATAATAGACTTCATGTCTGGTAAAACTGTCATTATCTATAGAACTAAGATTAATTAAGGGTTAAAAGAAGAGTATACTATATCATTGTCAGATGCCAACATGCAGAAATAGTATAACTATTTTTAAAATAGAATGGGGGAAGGTATATGCAAACAAGTTATTTTTAAAAAGTATTTTCACGCCAGTCCAGGTTCGATGCACGATACTGGATGCTTGGGGCTGGTGCACTGGGACGACCCAGAGGGATGGTATGGGGAGGGAGGAGGGAGGAGGGTTCAGGATGGGGAACACGTGTATGCCTGTGGCAGATTCATTTCGATGTATGGCAGAACCAATACAATATTGTAAAGTTTAAAAATAAAATAAAATAAATAAAATAAAAAGTATTTTCAGGAATATTGGGGTAGAGTGCCCATAAGATTTTATCATCCTATGTGCCCTGAAGCACAAGGATTATTGGTGTGGAAGAAAGAAGACCAAAGTATCAGAGAAAAGGTGAAACTAAAATTCCACAGTTTTAATCAGGACAAATAAATATGCACTCGTTTGTGTGTGTACGTGTGTACGTCTGAATGTAAATTATGTACACCATATTCTCTCTCCCCTGAGCTTTGTCCACATGCAAGTACTAAACTAATGACAGTAGTTATTACATTAGCAACTGAAAACTGAATCCTGAAGACATAAAGCATTAGTATGACTAGAGAAGGTCACACTATATTACGGGGGGGGGGGGGGGGTTCAATTTACTAAGAATATGCAATTTTGGGGGGCCATGCTGAGTGGTAAGGAGAATCTGTTTCTTGACCAAGGACAGAACCCATGCCCCCTGCAGTGGAAACATGGAGTCTTAACCACTGGACTGCCAGGGAAGTCCTCAAATATGTAATAATTTAAAACTTGCATTTAATAATACTCCTCAAAAACTATTAAAAATGTATCACGCTTACAATGATAAATTATCATAATAGAAAAAGCTAAATACAGGTGGAAAATCAGTACAAAGCAAACATAATTACAATGATGGCAATGAAAACACATTATCTTAACAATTAAGATTTAAAGGAAACAAGTCTTACTTGCAATGACAAATAAAAGCCATCATCTGGTCCTGTCAGCTCAGCCCAAATCTTGGTAGCTTCCTCCCAGGACATTCCCCTCTCCACACTTATCTGTAAAAAAAAATAGTAATGAAATTTAAATTAAACTCACTTCTTAGGATGTCTATCAGAAAAGCACACTATACTTGAATGTGCACATTTTACAGACGTACTGTGTATAATTCTACATGGCCAGATGTTGAATATCCTGGAGTCAGAAACTTCTTAACATCACTTTTCCTCACTTTTTCATCCCCAGAACCAAGATCTTGAATAAGAAAAAGCAACATATAAGTATAAAGTAATTTTTCATCAGGAATACACATGACATTTTAAAAATTTCCCAACTTACCTAAGATTCCCATATCGTATCTTCCATTTTTTTTGGCATTTTGAACGACTGCAGTAAGTGTGTCTGCGAAATACTGAAATAGTGCATTCTGTTGATGCACTTCCATGCCCAAAATTCTGTTTAAGAATTTTCCTATGTTGTTATAATCTGCAATGACAAAATTTTATGAACGATTTAAGGCATTCAAATGGCAGTTTAACAAGTTTATTCATCTCAGCCTAGTTCAAGTCTCACTTTCGTCTCCAAAGTCTTCCCTCACAATTCTTGTACTGTTTCCAGAACAGGCCTATACTTTGACCGCTTCTATCTCTAGCTATTAGTACAGCTATACTGTGTGGTCAAAAGATGTTTGCCAAATTAGATTTTTGCATCTTCAACTTCACTTACTGAAAATATGAATACAATTTAGCACATAAGAATGCTTTCCAACATTAAGTCATAACTTGTAAAGTTATTAAGTGCCACAAGTCAGTGAAGCTCAACTTTTGCTGCACAAGTAGAATGCCCTAGAGCTCTGGAAAATTACCACTGCCTGAGCTCCTGGCCTGGCTTAAGTACTTTCAAAAAGCTCAACAGTTGCTCATACCTGCAACCTAGTTTGAGAACTGCTGATACAAGAGAGAGGAGAATAGAGGTCTAATTTTTTGAATAAACACAGTAGCAGGAATGCTTTGTGAACACTAAGTACTGAGAGACAGACCAACAGACTTGAAACTTCCCCTTCAAATTGACAAAAACAAACAACAAAATGGGCTGTAATGATACAGCAACAGTTATGTACATATATGAAACTCATATTATTACCTTTATCTAGAGTAAGAATTCCTGAACGATCTTCTACATTTATTAGACCAACTCCTATCAGTCCTTGTCGAACATCTAAAATAAAACAAATTTATAAAAAATGTTACAGCTCAAATGACTCAATGAGCTGTTACCTAACTAATTAAACCAGATCAAGTTTTAGCATACGTATCTTCCATAATTCCTATTAGCTGAATTAAAAGGAACGCACAGACCCTAAAGATCTTTAGGCACTTCAAAATCCTAGAACTCTAACTTCACATTATACATACTGTTTTCACTAAGATGTCTTATCTTTCCAACAACAATCTTTGGCAGTGGAGATTCTAGGCTACAAAGCTGCTCTGCTCACAGAATCAATTTTGAATTTTGAATACACAGCAGGATAGTGATTAAATAACTGTGTAAATAAGGAAATAATGTTTCCTTTCCAAACATTACCTATCAGTATTGACAAGGAGATGCAAAAGATAAGCAACAAGTGTAACGGTCAACATGTTCTGAATTATGTTACTAAGAGGATGATTTATAAAATTTAAAAAAAAAAAAAAAAAAGGTCTCCAGGCTCCAACCCAGACTTACTGAATACGGGTTTAAGAAAGAGAAAAGGGAAATAAGAAACATAATTATATCCTATTTACATGTTTATTTAGTTAGCTAGACTGCTACATGCTTAAAATGTTTAGATTCTGCAAGTGACATGACAACTCTGTAGCCAAAGAGCTCCAATGCAAAAAGTCCTCATTTTAGGAACCCATTCTATGAAGAAATTACATGAATAGAAGGAATTCTTCTGAATAGAAGAATAGCCGTTATGATTCCAGCACTTTGTGATGCAAAAAAAATTAAAACTACTTGAATATCAATAAAGGAATAACTGAAGAACTGTTACCTAAGCTAGATGGAGAATATTACACAACTGTTAAAAACGTGTTCATGCTATAGCTAATGACTTATGAGAGATGTATGTCTGTGATATACTGAGAAAAGTACGTTGCAAGTAGTATGTTTTTAAAAAGCTCTGTGTTTAGACAAACACGGACAAGGATTTGTTAGTCTGCTCCTGTTCAAACTGTCAACATTTGTAACCTTACCAGATGAGAGTGGAAGTGGGCAGGTAGTTAAAGAGAGTATTGGCTCCTCATTATTTACTTTCGGAATAGTTTTCATTACTGACAATGAATAAATAACATGCACTATTTCAGAACTAGAACTAAATCGGTGAGTCGTTTTGACAATCCCTCCAATGACCAGACAAAAAGAAAAGAAGGAAAGGGAGAGGGAGAAAAAGAACAGGGCTAAGGTTTTATAGGTTTTTGTTTTGTTAAATGCCATCAATGGTTATAAACAGCCCTGCCAGCTGTGTCAATATGGACTACTACCAACAGTAAATACCAGTTCAACTGGAAAGGACTTCCTAGTAAAAAACGCTAACTTAATAATGACAATGTTTCAAGTATCTTACATCTATTTATTCTCCAAAATACTTTCAGTTTCCTGAACTACTGAAATCTCTCAGCCTACTAATATTAATGGGGTAAAATCTACACATCTAAGAATTTCTGTAGCACTATTTAGGACTTCTTTAATATAAAAATTTCCAAATATACACAAATGTAAAGAGAGAATATTCTATGAACCCACATGTACCCATTATCCAGTTTTAACAACTATTAATATATGGCCAATTTTATCAATATTTACATTCCCCACTAACCTTCACAGATTTACCCAGATACTTAAAATTAAATGCAAAAAGTTATTTGACATAGTCATCTTCAATTAATCTAACAAAACTATTTTTCCTCTAGTAATCTAAAGTTATACAACATGCAATAAACTCAAGAGTAAAGTCACTTTACCTGAATGAAATTTAGTAAATCTACTGCTTATTGTAAGAGGTCAATTTAGGTGTCTGATAACCATCAATTTCTAAATTTCATACATTTTATGTATGAAAGCAACAGCACCTCTTAGAATGGGTTTTAGTACCTTCTAAAAGGTGAGGCTTGTCAGTACTCATTTTCCTTTTTTATTATTATTTTTAAGAGTTACCTTTAAAGAATTCTCCAGGATAGTCTGGAGGTGGTGATACCATAGGAGAATCTAGGTTTACAATGGATTTCATGACAATTTCTAAAGCATTTCTTCCATACTGCAATAAAAAAGCAAAGACATTTAACCAGTTTCAGCATTTGGATACTCTTCAATTACATGACCAAATGAATGCTATAAAAACTACTATTGTATCAAACAGTAAAAAATAGCAGGACTCAATTACCTTTATGTAAACTTTACATAGCCTAGTGCCTCATTCACACCTTTGCACACAGCAGGCATTCAATAAATAAACAACTTTCTTTACTACTGGGAACTCCTACTTGATTCATCCACAAGTATTTCTTATAATCCTCTTTTCCCACAGCAAGAGATCATTATACAGCACATTTGATCACCGAAGACCTAATTGCTTTCCATCTTGCAGGAAGCCATGATTTTACAGCAAAATCGTAAGAGGAGGCAACTTAAAAGTTTTAAACAGTAACCACTTGACCTTTCTGTTCCTCATAGACACCATACACTGCCACAATTTCTCAGGGATACTGACAGCTGAAATGTACCTTATTATCGAAGTTGAACCGGCTCAGATCTCTAGATTCTGTTGCTCTTCTGTCTCCATGTGTAAGTGCGCCCTATCCAAACATAAAATTTCCAATCAAAGCAGAGAAGACAAGTAACATACACCATTTTTTACACACATCTATGTAACTAAAAAACTTACCAAACTCTCAAGTCTTTTAGCAACAATAGATGCAAATCTTTGTTCTCCTGCCAATTCAGAAATCAGAAAGACATATTCAGGAGCGGTAACTTGATTTGATCTATGAGTTCGTCCTGTAACGACATTAAAAAAAAAAATCACTGATTGTGTTTGCTCAGTACTAGTGTTATGAGATCTATTCCTAGCACTTAAGAGTAAGCTGGTGTCCTGAAAAAGTAAAGAATGTAATCACCCCAATTCCCCAAAAAGGAAAAAATTGCAAACAATGACTTGAACAACATTTGTATTCAGAGTAACACTCCTCATTGCAAGAGAACAAAAACTCCCATAAAACTGGTAAGTGATAATCGCTTAAGTGCTACCCCAGTTTGGATGACCACAATGTTGCTGATGCACAGCTGCTCTGGATTCTCAAAGAAAAATTTTTTTTAATTTTTCTTTTCTTTTTTTTTTTAATTGCCAGGTCATGGGACATGAAGATGGAGGGGAAGGGAGGAGCAATGTGCCCTCACTCAAGCCACTGGGGGGTGAAAAGGACATCAAGTGGCAGCTGCTGACACAGGTAATATACATCCCCAGAGGTCTGCAAGAAGGATATTCCTAAGGAGCCCCATTCTTGAATATAAAGCCAGAAAGCCCTACTTCAGGTCTTTTACAGCTTTTATGACTAAGAAAATACATTCATGATGTACTCTATTCTTTAAGGTACATGCAATACCTAAGTATCTCCAAAACCGACACACGCGTCAAGTTTTACTATGTCCAATATTAAAGTATTTTCCCCAATGAAATGAAATTCAGTGCAGGATTTACCAAATTGCTGAATTGCTCTATCAGCACTCCATGGTAACTCCAGAGTCATATGAACTCTTCGCCTTTGATTTTTAGCCCTTCTATCCGCTTGTAATGAAATACCTGAGCTGGCAGCTTCTGAGATGATAGCAATATTCTGTATCAAGAGTAAGGAGAAAAAATAAAAGATCACTTTTGCACAAAGACAAGCAGGAAAACATCCACCACTACGTATTCTCCATAAATTATAGAACCCTTCATTTTAGCTGTGCATGGTTACAAGAACACTCAAAATCAAGACTACATTTCCAGTCTCCCTTACAGCTAAGTGTGGGCACACTCAACCCAGCAGGTCACATGGACAATGTCCAGGAAATGTCCCTAATTGAAGATATGTCTTCCTCTTTTTTCCTCTCTGCTGGCTGAAACACATTCAGTAATGACTGAATGTGAAATAGCTGTCATGGAATATGGAGGTTAACCTGGAAATCCAAGTCTGCATATAAAGTATCAAGACAGAAGAGACCTAGTCTTCAAGGGGTCATGTCAGTGCTGACCTAACAAAATTTCTACATGTGAAAAATGAACTTCCACTTTAAGTCATTGTGATAGTGGGTTTTCTGTCACTTAACAGCCAAACGTGATCCCAACTAATACATAATTCCTAATGGACATGGGCCTAAATTACTAGTGAAACAAATAAATAAAATAATTGATACCTCTACCTACAATCTTTAAAATACGTAACAAGAGCTTTGCTGCTGCTGCTGCTAAGTCGTGTCAGACGCTGTGCGACCCCAAAGACGGCAACCCAACAGGCTCCTCTGTCCCTGGGATTTCCCTAGGCAAGAACACTAGAGTGGGTTGCCATTTCCGTCTCCAGTGTATGAAAGCGAAAAGTGAAAATGAAGTCGCTCAGTCCTGTCAGACTCTTAGCGACCCCATGGACTGTAGCCTAACAGGCTCCTCCGTCCATGGGATTCTCCAGGCAAGAGTACTGGAGTGGGTTGCCATTGCCTTCTCCGGAACAAGAGCTTTAAATACACTTAAAAGATAACTTTGATAACGGTAATAACTATCATCTGTTTTCCACTTGCAGAAGAATTTTTTAAATACAGAGCAAAATGTGGATAAAGATATAAGATTTTATTCTACCCCTTTCAGATTAAAGAATGAGGCTGAAGTGTTACACCTACCTATTTTTTAGCAAACTCATCAGCAAACACTTAATGAGCAATTCCAACTAGATGGAGGAAGAACTCATCTGAGACTCTTACAATTCATGAAGTTTACTTAACAATAAGAGCATACAGAAAGGGCCTCTGAAGGCAACCACAACCTCTGCAGTCATTAAATAAGCAAGTGTACATTCATTCAGAGTAAATCATCCTAATAGAACACAGCAGAGCAGGATAAGAAACAGCAAAACTAAAGAATCCTAGTAATCTAGGCATGCTTAAATATATCTCTAGATTCAAGATTATACTGACACTCAAGTAAGCATTAGATATATGACCACTAATATGACCTGAAAGAACATATTAATATTCTGATTAAAGACTTTTAAAGGCCCCAAAAGAGCGGCATCTTATTCTGTGCATGACCCTTACTGCATTCAACTTACAAGAAAATAATGAAAACATGTAAAATGTTCAGTAATTACTATTAGTTTAAAAAAAAAGAACATTCAACATACATGATTTTTATTAAAAGAAAAAAACCTAAAGATTAACTGAAATGTACGGGCATAATTCTTTTCACCAAAACACATCCTAGAAAAACATACCTTATCTCCATCCATAAATCTTTGTTTTTCTGTAATATTTAGTATTTCCACAGGAACATCAAGTTCAGATCTTGACTCATAAGATATGCTTCCATCATCATTGCTTACGACCCTCCCCTTGCGGCCAGTCATCTGCAAAGTCAAACAATGTTGCTTACAATTAAGGTATCTGAGTATGGTGCAGGAAGTTTAGGACTCCCACTAGAGAAACATGGTGGAGGTGAAAGGGAGAAGGAAGCCAACGTGCACTGTGCATCCTCTCCCGCACCAGGAGCCGGGCGGGGGAGATGAAACACTGCGACATAAAGCCTGGTTCTGAAAAGTCCAAATTCAGTGGAGAAAACCGACATGTGGCAATGACAACAAAGGCTGTGTGTGACAGGGGCAATAACACAGATCTGAGTCTTGGGGCAGATACTCAAGACACTAGGGGAAGGAACTCACTTGCTCTAGGATGACAACTAGAGTAGAACAGGGTTCTCAGATCTCAGAGAGGATGTTAGATAATTTTATGAGGAAACAATATATTATTCATTCTAAAGGGTTTGTAAGTGGCAAAAAAAAAAAAAAAAATTACCTAGGACAGAATCAACGGTGTTCAAGTCATATTTACCTCAGCAACATTTTCAGGGCCACCAAGTTCATCAATAAGTTCATCCAGGGTATTAGGAGGGAGGTCTTCAGCTAATTTTTCTAGTTTATCAAGTAGGTCTTTCTTCATCTGTTGGGCCCTTTCCACGGCATCTTGACTTGTTATAAGGCTACTGTTGCTGTTGGTGTTACTGTTAGCTAGATAAAGTACATGTGTTAAAAATCAGTACACAGTTTAAATATTTGTTTTGTTTGAAAGTACATTTCACAGACAAAGCAAACATCCACGTGGTTACCTGGTGCACTGTTAGGAGCAGGTGAAATAACTGGTGTAGAAGAAAAACTAGGTCGTTTTGATCCAAGACCTGACGCTAATAAGGCACTTTGAATAGAATCTGGATCTATACTTTTCCTTTTTTTTTTATCTTTGTTTTTCTTATGATCTTTTCTGATTAACCAGGGATCTGAAAGTTAAGGAAAGACATAAATCATCTGTTAACGCAGGTACGGAATTTTCAAAGGAAACCACCATTGAGTTTTTTTGTACTGTTGACCGACAACTTGTAAACCACCACCAACTATAGCAGTCCAGTACATCCATACACCATGAGGTAAATGCCATGGTTTGAGGTTAAACATAATTGAACAAAATTGACGTCGTGACCTTTCATAAATGAGCTCAACTGCCAGAAGACAGACAAGCTTGGAGCTCCCACAAAGCAAAGATTAGAATCTGTCTGATAATTTTTACAGGAAAAGAAAAGGTTTTAGTACAATATCCCATTTCAAATACACAGAATTAAGGACCCTTTAGTTTATATTTAAAATATTAAAGAACTTACCATCTTCATCATCCTCACTAGACTCATCTCTGAATGGGTTGAAATCATCATCATCTCCAGAACTCATGTTTTTAGAGCTCTCATAGTCACTTTCTTCATTATCAGAGGCATCAGATTCACTTCCACTATCATCAGAACTGCTACCAGTAAGGCCACCTATTTTTCGTGCTTTTTTGGCTTCTCGAGTTATTTCTTCACCTGCCCACAAAACCCAAACAAGAGAGTCAAAATGCACTGTGGTAAAAGTTAGGAAATTATATTTAGTTCATAAGCACAGTTAACTAATTCAAAAGAAAACTACAGAAGAAAAGTATTTGCATAAGTATATAAGAACAAGGAAGAGGGGAAGGCACACCATTCTACTACTCTTGCCTAGAGAATGCCATGGACAGAAGCCTGGCAGGCTGCAGTCCACAGGGTTGCACAGAGTCAAACATGACTGAATCAACCAAGCAGCAGCAGCAGCATACAAAAACAATGAACAAGTATAGCCTTTTGGACTCCTGTAAAAAATCAGGTTATATATAATTATTTTTAGGAGAAATTATGTACATAAGTATTAACTCAAGACAGCCTTCAAACGCACAAGTTTTAAAATTCAGGACAACAAAGATGAAACAATCTCTGGCATTGTCAGAATGTGTGTATCAGGTTGAGAGACAAGGCCTAATAATTACAGGTTTTTAAACTACTTAAATACTTTATGGAATACTACCCCAAAAATCTACAAAACTGCATTTTTAAAAGTTAAACAAGGTGCTAATCTGAATTATCTTACTGGAAATTCATAGAAGATACCTAGAGTAAACTAATCAAAACTGAGAAGAACATTAAAAAGGTTCACATACCAACGAAATGGTGAGAAGATAATTTAGAAAAGGGAAACATGGCCATCCACTGACCACTCTAACAGGTCACTGACTCTAGGTCACAGCATTACTTTTTGTGTCACCAAAATAAAAAATAATGCCAGTTATAATACCCAACCTGCTTTCAGGCATATTAAAAATATAAGGGAAAAAGCATTTCTTGCAACAGATGAAAATTTAAAGTTAAAGTGTCAGGCACTGTATTTAGAACACACAGCATCATGTATGTTCTTATCAGCATTTTGGAGAGAGCCTGAGATGTTAACTTCTAAAAGGCAAAGAGCTTGCTAAGTCGCTTCAGTCATGTCCGACTCTGTGCAACCCCATAGACAGCAGCCCACCAGGCTCCCCCGTCCCTGGGATTCTCCAGGTAAGAACACTGGAGAGGGTTGCCATTTCCTTCTCCAATGCATGAAAAGTGAAAGTGAAGTTGCTCAGTCGTGTCCAACTCTTAGCAACCCCATGGACTGCAGCCTACCAGGCTCTTCCATCCATGGGATTTTCCAGGCAACAGTACTGGAGTGGGGTGCCACTGCCTTATCCAGGTAAAGAGTTTAGTAAGCACCTAAACACAAACCCAACTTTGCAATTTTTATAAAATGTCTAACAAACATAAGTAAGTGTATGCCTAATAATTCAATAATAAACTAACAAAAGTCTCTTTAAAGAAGACTATATAAACACACAGGCTTCCCAGGTGGCTCAGTGGGTAAAGAATCTGCCTGCAATGCAGGAGACGTGGGTTTGATTCCTGGGTCAGGAAGATGCCCTGGAGGAAGGCATGGCAACCCACTCCAGTATTCCTGCCGGGAGAATCCCCATGGAAAGGGGAGCCTGGCAGGTTACAGTCCATAGCGTTGCAAAGAATCGGACACGACTGAAGAGACTGAGCACGCATGCATGCACACACATACTCTCACACACCCACACACACAGCATCAACAACAGAAAGGTCCAGATTTTGGTTCCCCATTTATCAACCAGTAGTGGTGTGAACCTAAGGATATCGCCTGACCTCTTTCTGTGCCTTAATTTCCTGTCTATTAAAACTGAAAAAATAAAGCCTTTCATATGGATCCCTTGCAGTTAAACAAGACTATGTGTGGGCAGTGCTCAACACAGTGCCTAGCACCAAACTATTAAAGCCCCAATATAAAATGGGGATTACTTGTGCATTCAAAATGACATGGGCCATGGGAATTCCCTGGTGGTCCACTGGTTAGGACTCCGTGCTTTTTGACCCCAGATTCAATCCCTGGTCAGGGAACTCAGATCCCACAAGACTCGCAGTCAAATAAATAAAAGACACTTCCTTTAAAAACAAACCAAACACTACATGATCCAATTTAAGGAAGGCAGTTCAGTTCAGTCGCTCAGTCATGTCTGAGTCTTTGGGACCCCATGAACCACAGCATGCCAGGCCTCCCTGTCCATCACCATGACTCAAAGTCATGTCCATTGCATCGGTGATGTCATCCAACCATCTCATTCTCTGTTGTCCCCTTCTCCTCCAGCCTTCAATCTTTCCCAGCATCAGGGTCTTTTCAAATGAGTCAGCTCTTCGCATCAGGTGGTCAAAGTATTGGAGTTTCAGCTTCAGCATCAGTCCTTCCAATGAACACCTAGGACTGATCTCCTTTAGGATGGACTGGTTGGATCTCCTTGCAATCCAAGGGACTCTCAAGAGTCTTTTCCAACACCACAGTTCAAAAGCATCAATTCTTTAGCGCTCAGCTTTCTTTATAGTCCAACTCTCACATCCATACATGACCACTGGAAAAACCATAGCCTTGACTAGACGGAACTTTGCTGACAAAGTAATGTGTCTGCTTTTTAATATGCTGTCTAGGTTGGTCATAACTTTCCTTCCAAGGAGTAAGCGTCTTTTGAAGGCAGTACACACCCAAAATACAGCTTGCATCAAAATGCTCAAGTTTATATTACTTCTAGCACCATTTAAAGGAAAGTACTCACCTTTCCGCTTCTTTGTTTTATTTTCCTTACAAGGACTATCTCTTGGTGAACTGCTGTTACTTGGAGCTGTCAAATCAATTCCCAGCAAACTATAAAGCTTTTTTCTATCCGGAGCAGGGAAGTGTTTTTCAATGAGTGACTGTAACACTCCTCTGTTCGTACGAGAGATAAAAAAGTGACAGTCAGTGGCTCAGTATGCAAAATTATTATATATAAAATATTACTGAAAGTATTTGCTTAAAATAAGTACACTTTATTAGCAGCATCTCCAAATTGGATACCACAAGTTGGTTAGCTTCACATAATAATAAAGCCAGCTTAGGAACTCAGCACCAATGGTTTCTTTTTCAGAAATGCTGCAGAGGACTCCATGTGGAAAAACGGAACATAAGGGACTGAGTCAAAAGGTGACTCAGAACAGCTGGACTCTGAATATAAAGGACTTTTAACAATCCTTTAACCAATTTATTTCACATGTATTTCCATTTTCAGGTATGTGAAAGAGTTAAAATAATTAAATCTATGTCTTACTGAAAAACAAAAACAAAAAAATAGTTTATTCAATCTTATAAGATCCTGATAATCCAGGTCAGAAGAATTTCAGTATTCTAGGCAAGACTATCCAACTGAAATGTAATGCAAACCAAGCACAACTTTTACACTTTCTAGAAGCTGCATTAGGAGAAGGCAATGGCACCCCACTCCAGTACTCTTGCCTGGAAAATCCCATGGACAGAGGAGCCCGGTAGGCTGCAGTCCATGGGGTTGCTAAGAGTCCGGCACGACTGAGCGACTTCACTTTTCACTTTTATGCACTGGAGAAGGAAATGGCAACCCATTCCAGTATTCTTGCCTGGAGGATCCCAGGGACAGAGGAGCCTAGTGGGCTGCCGTCTATGGGGTCGCACAGAGTCGGACACGACTGAAGCGACTTAGCAAAGAAGCTGCATTAGGGCTTCCCTGATACCTCAGTTGGTAAAAAATCCGCCTGCAATGCAGGAGACCCCAGTTCGATTACTGGGTCAGGAAGATCCGCTGGAGAAGGGATAGGCTATCCACTCCAGTATTCGTGGGTTCCCTTCTTGGCTCAGCTGGCAAAGAATGTGCCTGCATGCCTGTACTGCAGGAGATCTGGGTTCGTTCCCTGGGTTGGGAAGATCCCCTGGAGAACAGAAAGGCTACCCACTCCAGTATTCCGGTCTAGAGAATTCCATGGACTGTACAGTCCATGGGGTCACAAAGAGTCGAACAGGACTGAGCGACTTTCACTTTCAGGAGCTACATTAAAAAGTTACAGAAAACAACCTGTCACTATAAAATGTCACAATGAAATGTTTTACATTCTATTTCCTTAAGTCTTTGAAACTTGGTGCATATTTCATACTTGACGGTCATCTCATACTGGAATAGCCATGTCAACTGCTGCACTAGCCATGTAGTACCTATCATCTCCGAGGCAGTACTAGGCAAGATACAGATTAGCAGGTGCATGCTCTGAATTTAAAGGAGTTTTAAATTATGTCTTAAAAGGAGCCACTTGCATGTATCCCCTAAGGCAAAAGATATCATGGTGGCAAAAGTTATTTTACTAGTTTTACTCCAAGAGTTGGAATTGTTTGGTTACACAAAGCAAAAAGTAACGTCTAAAGCCTTTCTTAAAATTCTTTTGACTTTTCAAGAATTATCTGCAATGCTGACATGAAAGCATAATAAACTGGGACAAACGAAACCATTATTATACAGCTTTGTGTATTTGTGCTTTCAAATACACAGAGCAAAGACAAAACTGAAACTTAAACCAAGCTGTCAGAATTCCAAGACGTACAAAACAGAAATCAAGCCCTTCCATTAGTCCAAACACTGGACATACAATGTTAAAATACTTAACATTTCAGTATTTCTATGTTACTGTTTTTCAATAGATATATTGCTATGGATACACAGGATTATGAAAACTCAGATCAGAAAAACTTAAATTTAAAAGGCAAAAATTGTGTCTCCAGGAAATGCTAACATTTAAACTAATCTTAGTAAAGACTCAAAACTATAAACATTACTTGGCAGTTGAAACAAAATCATTCAATTCTCCCCCGCCCTCTTCCAAGGCTTCTAATGTTCTAGCTTCTCCCGTAGACTGCAGACCAATTACAACACACTGGAGGAAAAAAAAGAATGTTATTAATTATAAATAAAAATATGTATGTGGTTTCTTACAACATATTTTACACATTTAGTTTTAAAAAAAGATTTCAAGGCTTCCCTGGTAGCTCAGTGGTAAAGAATCCACTTGACAATGTAGCAGACATGGGTTCTATCCCTGATCCGGGAGGATTCCACATGCCACAGAGCAACTAAGCCCTTGAGCCAGAACTACTGAAACCCACATGCCCTAGAGTCCATGCTCCATAACAAGAGAAGTCAGGGCAATGAGAAGCCCAAGTACTGCAATCAGAGAAAAGCCCATGCAGCAACAAATACACAGCATGGTCAAAAATAAATAAATTAAAAAAGATTTCAAACAAGAATTACCCATTTTGTACATGTGTACCAATGTCTTTATTTTGCATATTTGAAATGCGCTATATGTAAAACACTTAGCCAGGTGATAGTATTACAGCAGTGAACACTACTGAAGCCCCTGCTCCAGTTTTTTGTGCTTTAAGTAGATATATATTCGCCAAAAACGAAAAACCTTTGCAGTATTACATATCCATGATATCAGTGGTTACATCTATGGACAGCCAAGTTATAGTGATGTTTATTTGTTTATACCACCTTTTTGAGCTATCCAAATTCTTTATAAATACATATTGCTTTTATTGTCGTAAAAATGTATTTTTTAAAGTCTCACTGTTAATACTCTTACAACTATCCTTTAGAAACAAAGGCTTTTTTAAGTAGAAAACCTCAACACCCAAAAGACTAAAACACAAAACCAAAGACACATCTGTTAATGCATTCTCCAACTTACTTTTCCATTCTTGATTTCTTCTCGAGCTAGTTGCACAACTCTTTTAACTTTGGACGCTATGCACAAGTATTTGAAAAATCTCTGGTGAGCAGACCAGAACTGACCCCACATGGATTTCTTCATTCTCTGCTCAGCATCAATCAGATCTGCAGCTTGTTGAAACCGCTCTCGAGCAATGACCCACTGAAGGCACACAATCAACAGATATTTCAATCTTCAAGTGTGAATTACTTCAATATGACTAATTCAATCAAAAGAATGTGTAAGACACCATTTAACATTAATTCAATGAAGCATTTTCAGTAACTTGGGAACCTCTAAACAAATGTTTTTTAGGACACTCACACAGAGCTGTCTCAAAATTCCTATTAACTAATACAGTAATTTTAGGAAACAGTTATGTTGATTTTTAAAGCTACGCATGCTCTGCTATAAAGGGTTATTTAAGTTACTGTAACAGAGAAAACTGGGAAAATAAGGATCCAGTAATTTATCTTGTTATTTTACGGCAGAAATATACTGTGAGCTGACAGACATTACACTGGACAAAACTAACAAAAACATCATCGGGTACATTAAAAATACTAGGAGTTAAGGAAAAAAGGCTTACCAGTTTGACTGCTTTGTTATACATTTTAACATAGCTCTGAGAAAGAAGAACTTCCTCAATTTTGAAGGTCACTCCAGTAAAGCTCAGCTGTCGAGCAATGTACATTCCTCTAAGCTTCATATCCATAGCAACTATTTCCATGGCACCAACACCTCTGAATAAAATTAAAACACACAGTAACTATCATTAAATATAGTAGAGCTTTAACATACATGGAAGAGATTTTAGCAAAATACCTCTTTTAGATTGCTACTGAGAACAAATAATGTACACTGTAAATTCCATTACCTCCGTTCTACTGCCTGAATAAAGTCACTGAATTCTCTAAATGGAGTTCCCTCACCCCATATTCCAAGACGGTTCATATAGGCCATATTTCGTGGTTCAGAAGCACCTGAAAAACCCCCCAAAAAAACATATTACAGCTGAAAAACTAACATGTAAAAAGATACCTGTATCTTTTAAATAAATACTCACCAGTGGCACTAGCATAGACAACTCTAGCTTTTGGCAATTTGTTCTGAAGTTCTAAAACTGCTAAGCCTGTCTTGGTTGGCTTTGAAGAACCAACAGGACATAAGTTTTTTGCTTTATGACATTCATCAAAAACTATCTGTAAAGAATAAATTAAGGAACATGTCACTTTAGTACCAAGTGTCTCTAATCTCAGAAAGACTTAACTTTTATTTCCCTGAGGCCTGGGGAAACATGCAAGAGTCCTAAAGAGTAAACAAACAAACAAAAAACAGAAAAACAATTCTGGAGTAAAAATAAATCAGGATTATCATGGGGAGGGATGCTGTTGGTAACAAGCCCCTGCACATGAACTTTTTGTTTTTTTTACTAACACCCATACACCTATCATCTGGTTTCATCAAACCTTAACATTTTACTGTTATCTGCTGCAGCCTGTTTCCTTTTTTAAAGTTACAAACATAAACAAAGCCCTCTATGTGATTCTTCTCCTTGATTTCTGCCCCTGTGCTAGCCACAGAGGCATTCACTGAATTTGGCACTAATCTTAACTACATATTTAAATCTTTTTCTAGATACAAAAAAAAAGTTACTACTGTGGAAAATGAAGACTGCTTAAATCAAATGGGGGGTTGGAGAGGGCCTGTGGTTTTTCTTTTTGATTAACTGCTGTTATACTGTCCTTCAGGTGGCTGAAAGGAGTTTCGTAACTTCTTCAGACATCACTAGGTGCCAAAGCTCTCATAGGACAACTTTGATGCTGTATGAATTCTGCCATTTTGCTAGCACTGATACAGTTCTTGGGTCCACCACTCCATTAGAACCATTGGCTCCAATCATATTAATCTGTTAAAAATCTTACAAAGCTGGGTACTTCTGGGTATTTAGGTCCACATTCTATTTTAAGGCTGCATATTCAGCATGTCCCATACCTATTAACATTTTCCTAAAGCAGGAACTAAACAGTGGCCTCATATATGACAGCTACAAAACAGAATCAACTATCTGACTCCCTTGCAAGCTATGTAATCATTAAAGCTCTCATTCCAGCAATCTTTTTACTTAACTTCAGAATTCCCATATATTACATTAACTTTCATGTCATTAAAAAATATAAAATTTGTTGGAAAGGATACCACTCCATCGAAGTCATCACCGCACCAATGCAGAAGTTGTTTTAACCTCGTTTTATATTTACCACCAGACTGACTTTCACCAATAAGGGAAGAATAGGTAGCAAAAATAACACCCTTCTTCACACTCCCATTATGTTTGGAAGAAATTTTTCCATATTTAAACTGAAAAAGAAAAGGGAAGAACTTAATACACTTCTGTCTCTGAAATATTTATCCCACCCAAATTTATACAGCAGGGAAATGATGGTACCAATACACTTTTGTCTCTGAAGTATTTATCCCACCCAAATCTATACAGCAGGGAAATGATGGTACCATGATGGGCTTTAGGAAAGTCAAAGGACCTCTTAATCATACACAAAATTTCTCACACACAAGTACATACACACATACACACACATGTGTGTATGTATATAAAATTATAAGGATCCAGTTTTCAAAGTCTATCCTCAAAAAACATTACAAACCAAACTCTCCCCAAGAAAAAGGCACAATATTCATTCTACCAATATTTACTATGTATTTTCTATATGCAAAACACTGTAATTAAGATCTGAGGGATATATAAGAATTATGATCAATAGTCACTGCAGCCCTCCTCAATTATACTGACTCAGAAATTAAAAATATTGCTAGATGCCCATTACATGTTTTAGTTTTGAACTGTTGGTAATTATCTAAGACATAATACTTTTACCTACCAACCCATTCAGTAAATCTCATCCCCAAAAAAGTCACTGATGGGCAGAGCAACACTGAAGCAACTTAGGACTAGTCTGTACATTTACTCACTTAGAACTAGATGTACATTTACTCACTGTCAAAGGCCTGCAGAGAAGTGCCTACAGGAATTAGGTTTGTTAGCCTAGGCAAACTAGGCTCCAGGAATTGGTGCCTAGTAGGAGGCCAATAAAAACTTGCTAAATGAACATTAAACTGTGCTTCTGGAAAGTGAAACTTTTCTTCCAAATGACAGAACTGTTTTAACATTAACACAGGTACAGGTATACAAGTTCATTGAATATACAAATATCTAAACCAGTCTCCAAACCACAATTCATGATGCAACGGACATACTATACTACTTGTCCATACAGCTCTATTACACTGCACTCTTATACTCAGTGTATTAGTTTCATCCATAAATAGTAGTTTTATAAGCAGAAACAATAAATGAAAAAAAACCCTGAAGGTTGAGAGAATAAACTCCATAAAAAGAGAAAATGCCTATTTTACTTGCCACTACATAACCCTACCTGGCACATTATCTAAACCAAAAATCAACAGTTGTGGCTAGCACTCACTATACTTTTTGTGAAATAACTCATTTAATCCTCTTAACAACCCTACAAAGTGGAAACTATCATTCTTGTCTCACAGATATTTACTGAATGACCAACTGAATAGAAGACTTTCATACCTTATTCAATGAATGGACCAAAATGTTTTTTGCTCCAATATCCCTCAAATCTCTTTCAGCATCATACTTTAAATCATTTGAAACACTGAACCTATAAAAAAGAAAGGGAAAAGAAAAATACACAAATTAAATGCAAATCCTATCATTCTAGCAGTATTCAGGAATAAATAAAATCAGGCCTTGACACTTCTAAAAAAATACATCTACTCATTAAGACCCATCCCCATATGCTGGTCATTTGCAAATGAAAGTTCCCACAGACAGTCTTTAGCACTTACCACAAAGCCCTTTTTCTACTCAACAAATAATTTTCATAGATGATTCCTGCTATTGTCCTTCCTTTTCCTACACCAGCACCATCGCCTATTAAGAAGCCAGCACGATCTCCATTAGGTAGGAACGTTTCATGTTGCTGAAAATGAAAATGCTGATAATTAATCTATTCCTTTAGATATTTTGGTGATCGGTTTCTCATATTATTTTAGCAATATATTAACATTGTCTATTTTTATACAAATGACATACAGTTAGCTTAGTGTGGAAACTATATTTACTATACAGGAATACTTTGTTTCATTTTGCTGCATGCACTGTTAACTGCACTTCTGGGAAACAGCATTTTTTTTTTTTTTTAAACGAATTGACAGAAATGCTGTATCAAGCAATTTTATTGGTGCCATTTTTCCAAAAGCATTTGTTCACTTCATGTCTGTATCACATTTTGGTAATTCTCATAATACTTCAAACTTTATTATTATTATGTTTGTTACTATGATCTGTGATGAGTGATCTTTGATGTTACTATTGTAATTGTTTCAGGGTGCCATGAACTTTGTCCATACTTAATAAACATTGTGTGTACTGTGACTGCTTCACTCACTGACCATTTCCCCCATCTCTTTCTCTTTTGGCCTATTTCCTGAGACACAACAGTATTGAAATTAGACCAATTAATAACTCTACTTAATGGATTCTTTAAGCATTCAAGTAGAAGGAAGGGCTACCATGTCTCTCACTTTAAATCAACAGCTAGAAATGATTATTTTAAGGCCAGGCTGCAGGGCATGTGGAATCTTCGTTCTTTGATCAGGGATGGAACCCACACCCTGTGTATTGGAAGTACAGAGATTTAACCACTGGGCAGCCAGGGATCTTCCCTAGAAATGATTATAATATAAGGAAGGCGTGTTGAAAGCCACAATAGGCTGAACACTAGGACTCTTGCTCCAAACAGCCAAGTTGTGAAAAGAAAAAGGTCTTAAAGCAAACTAAAAGTGCTACTTCAGTGAACAAACAATAAGAAAGAAAACCAGCCTTATTACTGATATTAAACTTTTAGTGGTTGAGATAGAAAACCGAACCAGCCATAACATTCCCTTCAGCCAAAGCCTCATCCAGAGCAGGGTCTGGATTCTCTAATTCTATGAAGACAGCCAGGTGAGAGCTGCAGAAGAAGCTAATAGAGGCTGGATCATGAGGTTTAAGGAGTCTTCTCCATATTATAAGCACAAGGAGAAACAGCAAGTGCTGATGTAGAAGCTAAACCAAGTTATCCAGAAGATAATAGGGTAAAAGTGTCAACATTAAACAACAGATTTCCAATGCAGATGAAATAGCCTTCTATTTGAAGAAGATGCCATCTAGGGTATTCACAGCTTAAGAGAAGTCAATGCCTGGCTTCAAAGCTTCAGAGGACAGGCTGACTTATGAGGGGTTAATGTAGCTGGTGACCTAAAGCTGAAGCCAATGCTCATTTACCATTCTAAAAATCCTAGGGCCCTTAAGAATCATGCTCAATCTATGTTGCCTGTGGTCTACAAATGGAACAACAGAGCAGTACATCTGTTTACAACATGGTTTACTGAATATACGAAAGCCACTGTTGAGACCTACTATTGCTCAGAATAAAAGATTCCTTTCAAATACTGCTCACTGATGATGTACCCAAGAGCTCCGATGGAGACACACAATGATATCAATGTCACTTTCATGCCCACTTTATAACACAACAGCCATTCTATAATCCATGAACCCAAGAGTAATTTCAACTTTCAAGTCTTACTAGTTAAGAAACACATTTTGTAAGGCTGTAACTGCCAGAAATAGTGACTCTTCTAATGGATCTGGACAAAATCAATTGAAAACTTCCTGAAAAAGGAATCACCATTCTAGATGCCAGGAAGAACATTCGTGATTCATGGGAAGAGGTCAAACTATCAACATTAACAGGAGTTTGGAAGATGACCCCAATCCTCATGAATGACTTTGAGGAGTTCAAGACTTCAGTGGAGAAAGATTCTTGACATGGAATCTACTCCTGATGAAAACGCTGTGAAGATTGTTGAAATGACAACAAAGGATCTAGACTATCACGTAAACTTAGTTGATAAAGCAGTGGCACAGTTTGAGGACTGACTCCAATTCTGAAAGAAGTTCCAGTGTGGGTAAAATGTCATCAAACGGCACTGCGTGCTACAGAGAAATGATTAGTGAAAAGAAGAGGGAATCAATGAGGCAAATTTCATTGCAATCTCATTTTAAAAACCTGCCATAGCCACTCCAACCTTCAGCAGCGACCATTCTGATCAGTCAGCAGCCATTAACACCAACACTAAGACCTTGCACTACCAAAAAGATTACAATTTGCTGAAGGCCCAAGTGATGATTAGCATTTTTTAGCATTATTTCTAAATTAAGGTATATATATTTTTGGGGGGGGACATAATGCTATTGTTATCTTCTCCACTGCCTATTGGAGAAGGCAATGGCACCCCACTCCAGTACTCTTGCCTGGAAAATCCCATGGACAGAGGAGCCTGGTAGGCTTCAGTCCATGGGGTCGGGAAGAGTCAGACATGACTGAGCGACTTCACTTTTACTTTTCACTCTCATGCACTGGAACTTTTCACTTTCATGCACTGGAGAAGGAAATGGCAACCCACTCCAGTGTTCTTGCCTGGAGAATCCCAGGGACAGTGGGGCCTGGTGAGCTGCCGTCTATGGGGTCGCACAGAGTCGGACGCGACTGAAGCGACTTAGCAGCAGTGCTACTGTACACTTAGCAGACATCATAGTGTAAACACTAAGTTTTGCATGCACTGGGAGACAAAAAAGTTCATGTGGCTCATTTTATACAATGTTTGCTGTACTGTGGTGGTCGGGAACCAAATCTGCCCTATCTTCAAGGTCTGACTTTGTTTTTTTCCCTTGCTACCCTCGCGTGCAGCAGGTAACTAAAGCTAACAAACTGGTGAGCATTCTTCCATAATTTTTCATTGACTATACAATCAAATACAAACCTTTTTATAACACATAAATATAGTGGATGGTTGCATATTTATTTTACAAAAATGGAGTATATCAGAAATCCTCTCAAAGACAACTGGCATAAGATAAAAGCTAGTACAACACCCATATGGTAATACCAAAGTTTATTCAATCACTCCCCAAGGGTGTGAGCTTTCAAATCTAGTCTAGCTTTCAGTCTCTAGGGGAAAAAAGCTGCAACAAATAGCCTGATACATATGTTCTTATCTAATAGTTCCATGAAACAGACTCCCAGTTCCAGTAACCGAACTGTTAGGTCAAAGGATATACACATTTTTAATTTTAATACATGTTCCCAGTGAGCCCCAGAAAGGCTATGACAATTTATCATTTCCACTATAAATGCAGTCACCAAATCCATGCTATTCTTTTCATTTCATAAAACTATCTATTTCATAAATCCTATCCATTTCATAAAACTAAAAAAAATCACATTCACAAGATTTTCATTCAAGGAAAACTTTGAATTAAAACTAGTATATATTGTGAACTAAGATTAAAGATAAAAACTGTACCTAGTTAAAAAATATTATGGCTTACCTGGGCTGCATAAGTAATTGCTTCAAGCTGTAATGCTGATAACCAGCCATTATCAATGGTTTCTTCAGAAATAGATGTCTTGTACCAAACATCAGGAGGAGTAACACTGGATAAAGAACTAGTCTCAACTACGGCATCTGGGTGACGTAGGCCAATTTTTACTAAACAAAGGTTTAAAAATACTTCATTTTAATTATTCTGAGTAATAACACTTCCACTCTTATCATAAAATATTATAGCATTTCTCCTCTGACAGAGAAATGTAAGTAACCCTGGGATCCTATATAAAGTCACCGAATGATGTAAAGTACTGTTAAACTTAACTAACGTGATCTAATTACCAACTACCTATGGTTTAAACAGAGACTTGTGAGGGTTGGGGGAGGCTCAACAGGGAGGGGATTCATAGAGACATGGCTGATTCGGGCTTCCCTGGTGGCTCACACAGTAAAGCAACCACCTGCGATGCAGGAGACCTGGGTTCGATCCCTGAGTTGGGAAGACCCCCTGGAGGAGGGGATGGCAACCCACTCCAGTATTCTTGCCTGGAGAATCCCCATGAACAGAAGGGCCTGGTGGGCTACAGTCCATACGGTTGCAAAGAATCGGAGATGACTGAGTGATTAAGCATAGCATGGCTGATTCATGTTATACGGCAGAAACCAACACAACATTGTAAAGTAATTATCCTCCAGTTAAAATGAGAGTAAAATAAATAAATTTATAGAAAGAGACTTGCTGATTAAAAAGATCTAGGAAAATACAATCTCAATTCATACCACGAGGTTCTCCACAGTAGCAGAGCACACTCCTAGGTTACGTTCATTTGAAATGATCTACAAAGTAGGGAACTAGAATCTATATACAGTTGGTAAACAGATTTTTAGTTTAAGTGGTCTTATTAGTGACGTTTTATAGAAACCCAGAGTGTATGAGAAACAAATTCTAGCCATACATTTTCCCATTTTATTACCCTCAGAAAATGAAAACGTGAAAAAATTTATATATAAACTAAAAATTACTAATTTTCAACTTAATATACTGGCCACTTCAAAAAAAAACAAAACAAAAACTGAATCACGGTCCTTGTGGGGAAAAGAGGAAGAAATGGTGTTAATTTAAGCCACTGAATTCAAATAGCACATTTTATTTTAAGATTCCCATGCTTTTATAGCTTGTTTTAGATAAGCTGTATAAACTATAACGCTAAGATATATGTTTACATCTCTGTAATTTACTCTGATTTTATAATCACCGCTGATATGAGCAAAATTAACTTGAAAGGAAAAAGCTTTTTTACTCTTGGTTTTAAGACTTCATTCCAAAACAAAGTTCTAAATTTGTGTAGGAAAATTAAAACTGACAGTAGAATTTTCATGTAGCTATTTTAAAACATATTCATACACAGCTCATACTTATCAAATCCTGAGGTACCCAACATGGACAGATCCTAATAGGTAACAATGTGTGGGGAAAAGTTTTTAAGTTTAAAAGGAACCCAGAGGTTTTTCATTATTTTAACAAATCTCAAAGACATACATTTTATTGGCATATACTCTGCATAGGTTTCCGCATGACCCATTTCTTCTTCGTCTTCTTCTTCTGGTTCATCTTCCTCTTTCACAACAGGGACCTTCTGTAACACAGACAGAGCAAAATCAAGTAAGTCAACAGAATGGAGGCCCAACCAACACACAGAAATCCTCTTCTGCAGGAATACCCACTATCTTCATCTTGGAAGCAGGACATGCCATTCTATAGTTCCTAAAATCTAGGTCATACTCTATGGCTTCCCTGCTTCTCTAATGATGAGCACAATCTGTGATGTGATATCATCACAAACACACACATGGGATCACCACAGGGCTCCACCACCTTCTCAAACCAGTTTCCCTTTCAACACTGCCCACCAGCCTCCCTGATGCCCAGATGTCTAACCTTCAGTCCTCACTCTCCATTCCAAGAACAGAAAGAACAAGAGGTTTGGAGAAAAATGGTGGCTGAGCCCCAGCAGCACATTCTACAACCTCATTGGCAGGGACTCTCTGTAAGTCTCACTCCCAGTCTCTTTTCACTTCAACCTCCATCTGTTTTCTTTCCCTCGGGTCCTAAAACCAAAACCCCAGAAAACTCGGGAGTTTAAATGTTCTTCTGAAACACAGAATTTATTTCAGACGTCTGTGTCTCCACAGACACAAAAACAATACCACATCATCTACTCTCCAAACACTGGCACATCTCAGAGTAAAATGATGAGTTATTAGTAACTACACCAGGAGAACAGCAGACCAGGAGAAGCCCAGACAGTCCCAGGCAAAGTGAGTGAATGGCCACTATAGCCATACCTTGTATTCCTCTACAGAATCTTAAAGGGGTAGAGACAGGGAGAAATAGGGGAGAGGAAGCCCCAAAAAAGCTTCTTTTCACTACCAGCAAACTATAAAGGGAAGCTCTTTATGAATGAGGGCTTAATCAAGGAAGAATGTAGGGAGAAGCTGTGAGACCAGAGAAATAGAAAGAGAAAACCCAGTTAGGATCTACATGTAATGCCAAGGATAAAATAGTATTAAAAGGTAATATCAGGCTTCTGTTTCATTTTTACTTATTTTTACTTAATCTAGAGCAGAATATGATGACACACAGATACTCAACAAATGTGGGAAGGAATAGGGAGATGACAGATAAACATTCAGCCAACATCAATCCATGAAGTCCTTTAGGGAAAAAAAAAAACTCTGAATATTCTCAGGAAGTATACTAAAATGAAACCCAGTTTCAGAAATGAGACCAAATGCGGCTGGCCAAAGAAACAGACACAAACCCCAATTCTGTTGAATTTGTGTAGCCTTGGGCAAATCACTACATCCTCAGTCCTCCCTACCCCCTTTGGACCTCTTCTTCATCTATAAAACAGGAATATATACTATACTAAATGACCAGCCTCCCTTCTCCCTCTACCTTAAAAAATTTTTTTTTACCACAGATATAATAGGAGGATTAGCTGGTCACAAAATTCAGGGACCAGACAAGTAATATTTCTAAGAAGCTGAATAGAAAAGTGGCAACTGACACCAAGCTTAGGGTGAAGGAGCAAAATGAAGGGGAGGGAAACTGTGGCACATGGGGAACATGTGACTAACACACAGTAGATGCTCACTACAACTCTAGGTATTTTTATGTGTTAGCGACACAGTCAAGATTTTTCAAAATAATGTGGAGGCCAAACAAAACACATGTCAAGTGGTTCTGGTCCACAAGCTACCAGTTTGCACTGTTAGATGTCACTTAACTACTAGGACAATATAGAACTTTTGACATGTTATGGGCAACATGGGCTGGACTAGAAACTTGAACACTAAAATCTTTAAGAAAAATATATTCTTATTTTCAAAAAATCAACTTTCAAGTAAGCTGTTGGCACACAATCACTAAGTAAACTGATACTGCCAGGACTTATTCTCCTGGTCCCCGTTCAAAACCTCAGGCACAAGTTGCTCTGCTGTCCCTCCAAGTCCAAATTCCATTCCCAGTCTTACCAATCCTCTGGTATCGTTATATACAGTCACCTCTTATTTTCTTATTTTTTTTCTTTCCCCTTACCGTTTCCAATCACCTCTGAAATTCCCAAGTTTAGTCCCTTGTTACTTCCTTTCTGGATTACCTGACAACCACCTAACCTGTTTCTTCCTCCCAATCCATCCTGAGTCACTAACCAGTCCCTCTACTTCCATCCAGTCGCCCTCACTGGGGCTGCTCCAAGTCCCAAGTCTAACAAACTCAAGACCTTCCACAGAGCCCCCAATCAACCATTCCAATTTCTTCCTGCAAGCCAAGTATCCTAAGCACATAGCTACCACCTTCTTTATGCCTATTGATGCTGTAGCTCCCTTCCTAATATGCCCTCTCAGATTCTCCATACTCAACACCCCAACTCCATGACACCTCCTCCATAAACTGAACTCCTACCAGGCCACCTGAGTCTCATTTTCCTCCAGACTCATAATCCTTATTGCGAGCATCACAACACACCTCTTGCTGTACCTTCTATTACTACTTAAACCACGTGGTGTTAAATTATGTTTATTAAAAGGGGGAACCAGAAACCACCTCACAGAGGCAGGGTTAAACACTGTGCAATTATTAAATACAGGTATAGAATCAATTTTTTGCCTTTTCATACAAAGGTCTGTCTAGACAAGGCTATAGTTTTTCCAGTAGTCATGTATGGACGTGAGAGTTGGACTATAAAGAAAGCTGAGTGCCGAAGAATTGATGCTTTTGAACTGTAGTGTTGGAGAAGACTCCTGAGAGTCCCTTGGACTGCAAGGAGATCCAACCAGTCCATCCTAAAGGAAATCAGTCATCAATATTCATTGGAATGACTGATGTTGAAGCTGAAACTCCAATACTTTGGCCACCTGATGCGAAGAGCTGACTCATCTGAAAAGACCCTGATGCTGGGAAAGATTGAAGGCGGGAGAAGGGGACAACAGAGGATGAGATGGTTGGATGGCATCACCGACTCAATGGGCATGAGTTTGAGTAAACTCTGGGAGTTGGTGATGGACAAGGGAGGCCTGGCGTGCTGCAGTCCACGGGGTCGCAAAGAGTCGCACACGACTGAGGACTGAGCTGATAGTATCAATTTACCTGAAGCATATAGCACTTTCAAAATGTAATTAAAAAAAAAAAGTTATTATATAGGGTGGGAGGTTGAGGGAGGTTCAAGAGAGAGGGGAGATAGATGTACCTATGGCTGAGTCATGTTGATGTACGGCAGAAACCAACACAACATTGTAAAGCAATTATCCTACAATTAAAAATAAATTTTAAAAAAGTTATCATGTAATTGCTTACAATTAAACCATTATATATCTGACAGTTCATAACTAGCTATATAATAAGGCTCAATCCTAAAATGACTATAACTATGAAATACTTTTGGTTAGCCCCACACTGTCTTTTTTACTTATCAGACAAGATTTACAATAAAAAAGGTGTTAGTATTTTATGTAATACTCTATCAAATATGCAAGTTACAATCACCTTGTTTAGAACACATTAGTTTATTCCAGTGAGGTTTAATGCTTAGTTTATGTGGCTAAGACACTCTCCTTCACCTAAAAAAATACACTTAGCCAAGGGTAGAGCCAAGTATATTTTCATACCACACAAAAACAGAGATACAGTTTTTGAAACTCACCATGGTTGGGGAAAAACTCCTCATTTTCATGTCATTTATCCATATTCTTGCTACTTCTTTATTAGAAGACTCTTTCTTTACTGTGCCATTGCTTACATCAGCTGATGAGGAGAGACAACTTACATTTTAGAACAAGACATTGTTCAAACAAACGTTTTTCCTACAGTTTAAAAAAAAATTCAGTAAAGTTTACCCACTTCACAAACCAAAGAATACAAATCTGCTTATTTCCAATTAAGCGTTAGGATAAAAATATTCAAAGCTACATGTCATTATGCAGATAAGAATTGAAAACAAAAAGAAATGTGTGTACAGGAAATTTGAAAACTATTTATTAAAAAGACACCTCAACCAGAACACTATTTGGCAGTTTATTTCAAAACAATTACCAAAGGCTAGCATTATTCTGAGACACTTCACTTAGTTCATTAAAAAAAAAAAAAAACAAAAACCCAACACCTGGTGTTATCACAGAGACAGTCAATCTCACTTGATCTGGAGGTAATTATTAACTTTCAGACAAAATAATTATTTCTTTTAATTAGGGAGAAAAAAATTTTAAAAAATCAAGGAACTCTGGTCTTCCTTCCCTCAGAATAAAGATCCAAACAAAGAACCTGGGCTTCTTAGTGGTTTACACACTTTTTTTAAACATTAAAAACAGAACCTCTCAATCAAAGCAGAACTGCTTGACTGAGAAACCCAGAACCCCTGTAACCAGCCTCCAGCCATCCCTGAAGCATTCCCAGTACTGGTATTCTTGAGATCAGTGTGGAAATCGCATCAGGAGAATGCGTCAGCATCTTGTTTATGTACTCTATCAAAAGATGGGAAGTACTTTGGTGGCCTGTCACTTTGGACTACACAATGACTAGGATTAAAGCGTTAGAAAGATAAAGAAGCTGGTACAGAAATAATAAATTTAAGCTTGGGGACACAGATTTGTTTCACATCAAAGAGCCAGTGAACAGTTTCATAGAAAGGACTGGAGCTCAACTGAGAGACCAGAATCCAAAGAGAAACCCAAAGGGCTAAGGACTGCAAAAGGGGCAATATCCACACAGATAGAAGAGAACAGGCACGGAATTCCCTGGTGGTCCTGTGGTTAGGACTCCATGCTTTCACTGCTTAGGGCCTGGGTTCAGTCCCTGGCCATGGAACTAGGATCCCACAAGCCAGACAGGGCAGCCAAAAACAAAAGACAAGAGAGACAGAGAACATGCAAAACCTTGCTCTTTGTTATTTCATTATCTTTCTTCCCTTTCAATAAAAAAATGACCCTCTCCTACAACACAGAAGTTAGTTTATCTTCAGCATTCATTTATCATGTTTCTTTTTCGTCCCTCCTCCAGTATGACAATTTCTCAGGCTTCCACACAAGGATGGCCTTGACTTGCAGTCATCTGTCTTTTAAAAACTGTTACATTGGATGTAGATGTTATTGTACTAGATATTACTTGGTCAACTTCAAATCTACCCTGTTTTGCTCTCTAAACTCTTTCCTCACAATGACACAGCAGTAGTCTTTCTCCTCATTAAACCCAGACTTTAATGAAAACCAGCTTCCACTAACTGCTGACCAGCCCTAAGTCTCCCAAGAGCCATTTCAGATCAGATGCTGCCCTGCACCTCGGCTAGGTCAGGGTCATGGTCCTGCTCTCCATGACAAAGGTTGGAAATCAGTCCTAAGATAGTTAAAACGATTTCTCAATGAGCATCAAGTTGCCAGGCTCCAGTTAGTTCAAGACAGTAACCTTGAGAGTAAAACTACAGCCATAAAGCACAACAGTATGGACTCAAACGGAAAGATTAGATTATCTGATATTTTTTTTTATTACATTTGTCACTGGAGACAATGTTAGTTCTGCATCACTCTACAAACACTCCTTGCCCATTCCTTCAGAATGCCCCAGCCCTCTACTTCATAAATGCAAGGACATTAGAACTTCCAAGCAATCAATTCTGCTGCAAAATTACATACAGTCTGCATCAGATGTTAAAACGTATCTCCCACAGCTGGAAATAAAGCAGTTGTGTGGAAGGAGGAACTCTCTACTCAGTATCTATAACCTCATTCCAAGGGCCAAATGGAATGTTACATATTAGTATACATCACCAGGCAGGCAGGCAAATACTATTTAACTCAATAGAAAAAGGAAAGACAGACTATCCTTCTCAAGAGTTCACATTTTGAGAATTCCTTAGCAGTCCAGTGGTAGAACTCCACGCTTTCACTGCCAAGGGCACAGGTTTGATCCCTGGTCAGGGAGTTAAGATCCAGCAAGCCACCCAATTCAGCCAAAAATAAACAAACAAATTATCTCTTAAATAACTGAGGAATAAATAAGCCACTCTATAAAGAAAAACTAACTGTAAAATTTACATTCTTTACACACAAATGAATTTCTAAAAAAAGTGATCAAACCACTGTTGAGCTTTTTCTCTTTAGATCTAAACCTACACTTAAAATATTAGATTACCTAGTGGTAATTGAACAATTCTTGTGAATATACTAAAATCCACTGACTTGTACCCCTTTAGAAGGTACAATGGTATGTGAATTACCTCAATAAAGCTATTATTTAAAAAGCATTATGAGTGCTCACTTAGAAGAAAATATAGTGAATTAGTTTACAATAAAAGTTTATTTAAAAAAAAATTCACTAAAAACACAACTACCAACAAGCAATGAAGCTAATGACAGGTAAGATCATAAAACTGTAGGAATTAGAGCAAAGCATCAGCCCGTTACCTTAAGCATGGTCCAAAGACCACCAGTAACAGCAACTCTAAAAAGTTCATTAGAAACGCAGAATCTTGGGCCCCACCCCAGACCTATTGAATCTGATTCTGTTTTTTAACAAGACTCCCATGTAAAGACTTCCCTGGTAGTCCAGTGGTTAAGAATCAGGCTGCCAATGCAGGGGACATGGGTTAGATTCCTGGTCTGGGCAGATTCCACATGCCATGGGCAACCAAGCCCATGCACCACAGCTACTGAGCCCATACCCTAGAGTCTGAGAGCCACACTACTGAAGCCCAAGCACCCTAGAGTGTGTGCTCCACAACAAGAGAAGTGACTCCAATGAGAAGCCTAAGCACAGCAGCTAGAGAGGAGTCCCTGCTCGTCACTACCAGAGAAAGCCAATAAGTAACAAAGACGACTCAGAGCAGCCAAAATAAATAATTTTTTTTAAATAAAAAGATCCCCAGGTGACTCACAGGTATAAAGTTTGAGAAGCAATGATTTAAAGGACTGAGAAATATGTCAGCCAGCTATTCACAATATACAAAACTTGAGATCTCATAGTGTTAATGTAGCTTCTCAATTCCACACATTATCTCAAAGCTTAAAGCTTTTAAATGTTTGCTCCCTTGAAGGAGAGTCATGCAGACGTCATCTTTCATGCTCAGTTCTTTCAAGACCTAAGTACACCCCTGAAAACACACTGACATATCTTAACAAAGGCAGCAAGTTGACACTACTGAAAACAAAGACTTACTAGCTGCTGTTGCAACTGGCTGAGCAATATTAGCAGGTGGCTTCAGTTTCATGAGTTCATTCAGACTATTATTTTTTAGCAGGTCCTTCAGTTGAACTTGGTCTTTTGAAGGTGCGGAAGTCATGGCATTTCGTACTGCTGGTGCTGAGACTGAAGGGCGTGTGTTTGCAGTTGTCTGAATGAACTTCGTTAAAGTGATGGTTTGCCTATTCGTGGTTACAGGTGGTGTCTTAGTCATTACAATTGTAGATCCCAAGGTTGGAAGCTGATTTATTTGATTCAGCACAAATGTTGTAGTAGATGGAGGCTGCTGCTAGAAAAGAAAACCATATACATCACACCTGTGAAAAATTCTTTACTCTCTATTGCTATTGCTAAGTCACTTCAGTCGTGTCCGACTCTGTGTGACCCCATAGACGGCAGCCCACCAGGCTCCCCCGTCCCTGGGATTCTCCAGGCAGGAACACTGGAGTGGGTTGCCATTTCCTTCTCCAATGCATGAAAGCGAAAAGTGAAAGGGAAATCGCTCAGTCATGTCCAACCCTCAGCGACCCCATGGACTGCAGCCTTCCAGGCTCCTCCATCCATCCATCTTACCAGGCAAGAGTACTGGAGTGGGGTGCCATTGCCTTCTCCGCTTTACTCTCTAGTGCAACTCATATCCATAAACAGAGGAGGCCATTTAAAAATCTAAAACTGACTTAAGAATCTTAGCTAACCACTGGCACTTCATTTCTAATAATCATTAGCTATAAACTACCTAGTTAAAGGGCTTCCCTGGTGGCTCAGTGGTAAAGAATCCACCAGCCAATACAGGAGGTGCTGGTTTCATCTCTGGGTTGGGAAGATCCCCTGAAGAATGAAATGGCAACCCACTCCAGTATTCCTGCTTGGGAAATCCCATGGAGAGGAGTCTGAAGGGCTACAGTCCACGCGGTGGCAAAGAGTCGGACATGACCTAGCAACTAAACTACAGCCAAGTTAAAATACACCACTTTAAGGTAAAGAAGGTATAGCAGTAATGCTGAGGGCAGCAAGCATAAAATGAGAGTATCCTAAGTAAGCTGTGATGTACAGCAACCCTACATAACACAAGGACTAGGAACATAATTTCTAATCCCAGCACCGCTTCAACTAATAAGATAACCCTAGGCAAATCACTGAGGATCATTTTTCATGTCTAACATTCTATGATTCCTATAGAGTGTTTTTTGTCTACTGTACAGACTATACTGATGTTTAATTTACTAAGATAAAGCCACCAAGCAGAGTTTTAAGTTCCTATGACATATGAAAAATCCACCCAGGTAAATTACAAAGGTTAGTGATAATATGGATTCTTCCTTTGAGTCTAAGACAAAGCTATATAGCATTTTATCTTTTTTAGTTGGGAATGGGAGTTAGGAACTGGACAAAAATTTTTTAAAAAGTCAAGATCTGAGGATAACAGTATGTCTATGACTTCTACAACTAAAGTACAACTAAGATATTTTTATAAATTTAAATCTATTTCTACTTTCTGCCCTCTTCAAAGTATCTGTTATTTCTCCATGGCTTTTCTAACAAGAATCTTCTAGATTACAATTTATCAATTTTAAATGTAACTTTCAATAATACTTTATCACAAAGTCATCAAATTTTAACCTAACAGTTTATCTAATAATTTATACCACTAGGGCTCTTAAATAAGTAATTTCTATGTTTAGGGAGTTCCCTGATGCCCTGGTGGTTAGGATTCCAGGCTTTCATTGCCAGGGCCAGGGTTCAATTCTTGATAGGGGAAGCTGAGACCCCATAAGGCATAGCTGCCAACAACAAAACTGCTATGTTTAAAGCAAGATGAGGAACTCTACATTTAAAGCATAGTAATTATTATATGTGCCAATGGACCAAACTGATTAAAATGAAAAATGTAATGGGATAATGTGTAGTTCATCTTTACTTCATGAATTCTTGATCATTTTCAATAAATAAACTAAAAAAATGTTTTTTTCCTATCTTTTGATCAACATAACAGAAGAGTGAAAGAAATGTTTTATAAAATTCAGTTCAGTCCTCAGTCGTGAAAGTAGGTGAGAGTAAAATATTGGGAAAGCAGCAAAAAGCAGAACTAGTAAAATAAACTATTTTATAATAAAGGTTATTTTATGACTATAATCCTAAACTATTTTCATAGCAATGCCAAATCTAAATAATTCTTACCCTAACATTTAGAAGTGCTGGAGTAGGTACCGTCTCTGGTTCTTGTTTAACAGGAACTGCTGCTTCAGTCTCCAAACCTAGTTCTAATGCACTAAGTGGCACTGACTGGAGAGAAAACATCAGAGAAAGAAACAAAGAATGATGGCAGTGAATTCTGTTTCAAGAACAAGAGATGTATTTATTTCATTAAAATTAAACAAAAAAAAATCCAAGCTTTACATTCAAATGGAATGTAAAACCACTGATACCAGGTACAAAATAACAATATTTATAAGCATAATATCTTCATTAAACTACACTAACACCAGAATCTTATTTTTGCTTTCAGAGAGTGTGTATCGTAAAACCTACACAAAAAATGAAAAATGTGTGAAATCTCAGAAAAATGTTCCTATAAAGTACAAAGACAAGTATTGAGATTAGTGGTCCTCCCATAATAACTCTAAGCAATTCATCTCCTGCTTTTATATCACCATATATCAAAGCAGAAAACATCTTGATCTGCACAACAAGTTATTTTCCACCTTGTGAATGAACACTAACACTCAACATAAAAATAATGTTCACATGCATATTTAAAATTAACTTATTAATACCTATTTCTATAACAGAAAATAAAACTAAGAAAAAATTCACTTTTTACAGATGCTTTGGAAAACTCTTACCTGCTGTATGGGAGGGGTAGGTGTTGGAGTTGCAAGCCCCGCATCTCCACCATCAATATCAAAGAGGTCATTTGGACTAATTCCACTCTCGCTCAAAGCAGCAAGCAGTAAATCTTGCCCTGGTTCCACCATCTTTAGAACAAAATATTAAATATTAACATAAAAAACTTAGGACGACAACTAACGCTCTTCTAAATATAAACCAGTATTTTCTACCAAATCCATTTATTCAATATTTATGAAGAATCTTCTACATAGCAGGCAAAAACAGATGAAAATAGTCTCTTATCCAAAGAAATTCACATTAAGATGGAAAGGACAAGGGACTTCCCTGGTGGTCCAGTGGCTAAGACTCTGCGCTCCCAGTGCAAGGGGCCCAGGTTCAATCCCTAGTCAGGGAACTAGATCCCACATACCACAATGAAGAGTTCACAACCAAATAAAATATTTTTTAAAAAGAAAGAAAAGCCACACTACGTAATTCAAAAATAAAGTGGATGATTAAAAAAGGTGGAATGGACAAAGAAGTATGTAAATCACAGCAAGAGTCTATGTCTACAAAATGCTGTGGGAACAGAGAAGGAAATGGTGAATTAACCTGGAGAGAGAGGTTACAAAGATGACAATGCAAGCAAGTCCCAGGTAAGAAATTGCCAGGCAGACGAGGATCTTCTGGATAGTGCATTCAAACTCATGGCAGCACAAAGATACTGGCACTCCAGAAAAGATGGCTACAGTAATTCACCATGTTCACCGTGGGTATGGAAGCTCAGAACAGAAATATGAGGTTCGCAAAGGTGATGGAGAGAGACAGGAGATTATCACTGCAGCCTGTTCACTATGCGCTGGAGCACATTTAATCTTAAGGGCAACAGCAGTTACTAAAGGGTTTTCAGATAGAGAATCGCATGATGTAGTCAGATCTGTGGCTTAGAAAAATTACTCCATAGCGGTGTGGAAGCAAACTGAGAATGGGTAGAGTAAGACCAAAGCAGGGAGACATCTTAGGAAACTGCTACAGCAGACCAGGAAAAAGATAATACGGTGTTAAGAGCAGAGTACAGAGATAAAGAAGGGGGAATGGATTCCAGGATATTTACGAAGGAGAATCCGTAAGTTTAAATAAAAGCTCAAAATGAAAGAGGGAACATGAAATACACATAGAGTATAAAAGTTGGTAAAGGATTAGAATTAAGCCATGAGAAAATGGGCTGGGGGGGAGGTTGAGCCCAGGAGACCTAAAGATACATGGAGTTCGGTGGAGGGGGGGTGGGGGGATGCCTATTTCGAGTAGGCAGACACATTTTCAGTTGAAGTTTCCCAAGCCAGATCAAAGTATTCTACCACTAAGATGGATTTTTATCTATTTTGTAAGGAAAAATAAAGTTTAACAGAGCTTTCTCAATTTTAACTTTTCTCATTAATTTATCTAAAATAACCAATTTATACATACAAACATACTTATGGGCAATCTGACCGCTTGGTTTTTCTCAGAGAACTAATTTCATGCTACATAAATAATATTCTAATTTCAGTTAGTCCACTTGTTTTCAGACTGTGCAATAGAATTAAATGTTTCATTATGTCCTACCAAACAAAAAAAAAACGTTGTTAGCCAAGAATATCACGACTTCCCAACATACAAGAACTACTCTTCTAGATGAAATCAGGACATTTTAACAGAGAAATTCTCTACTAGATAAATCTATGTCATCTGTACATCATTTAGAAAGATGTTCTAAAGGAAGTATGAATGAGTTTCAGGTGGAAACCACAGACACTGAGAAACAAACTAAGGGGAGACCTGCTGTTTAAAAAAGAAAAGAGCCCAAAGAAGATCTCCCCAAAATTTTTCAGAGAAATGAAGTCTAAGGAAGAAAGCATTTTGAGCAGACAGGAGGAAGGGAACTGACAGTGATTAAGTGTCTTTTGAGCTTCCCTGAAAGTTCAGTTGGTAAAGAATCAGACTGCAATGCAGGAGGCCCCGGTTCAATTCCTGGGTTGGGAAGATCTGCTGGAGAAGAATACTGAAGCCCACTCCAGTATTCTTGGGCTTCCCTGGTGGCTCAGCTGGTAAAGAATCAACCTGCAATGTGGGAGATCTGGGTTTGATCCCTGGGTTGGGAAGCTACCTTGGATAAAGTAAATGCTACCCCTCCAGTATTGTGGCCTGGAAAATTCTATGGACTGTATAGTCCATGGGGTTGCAGAGAGTAGGACACAACTGAGCGACTTTCACTATTTTTCACAAGCCTTGCGGCGTACTTAGCTCTTCATGTACATCACTAGTCCATGACAACCCTTAGCAAGATAGGTACTACAATCCTAGACACGAAACTAGGGCTCAAAAAGTTTAAATTACCCACCCAAGGCCACACCTAGATCTAGACTTCTCTAACTCCCAAAGTCATGCCATCTCTTTCCAATCAGTAGATAAAGAAGTCAATGTTGGTGTGGAGTTTTAATACTTAACTTCAGAATAAATGCCTGTCTGAACTGTAATGGGGAGTGTTGATATTACACAGCAAGATGGAAATAGTATGAAAGAACCAGATGCCAGAGGAGACAAGGAGAAATATCCCAACATGGATTTAATATAAAATTGACAAACTACTCTAATAAGGAAGTAATAAATAATAGTTGACCATACTTTACAAATTACTATTCTAGTACATAGTACATATGTACCAAGAGTGCTAAATTGATGCTTAAAAAAATACATTTTCAATTATAAAATACTTCACTAGGACCAATGACCTAATTATACTCAAAAGTACACAAATATCATTAATTTATTTCAACAAAAAATCATTTAAGTGTTACTGAATTCATGAGCTTTTTGAAATATATTTTCCGAACAACTACAATTAAAAGTACAAAAATATTACAGAAGAGAGGAATCTGGGGAAGAAACTTGTTGGCATTCATACAAGAGATAACAGCAACACTTGTAAGTAACATTATCAGTGATCTCTTCAAAGTTCATAGGAATCACAACTTGAGACCCTCTGATCTGAGGAGTGACCAAGCGGTGACAATACTGTAAGAGACATTGTCTTTCACAAACTATTAGTGAAAAAGATTTTAATTTTATACACATCTTATATACAAATAAAACCTAGAGCCTTTCTCTCAAGCCAATTGGGCAAAGATTTCCTATTTATACTTTTTTTTTGCAATGAGAAGCAGGGAAGGGGATATAGAGAAAACATCTATGCCAGTGTGTAACTTTATTAAGCAAAAACCCTTAATATTTAATCATATTCCTATTCTGAAACTATTACAGACTTATAGAATTTCAGTGCTCAAGCTAACAGAGCCCCTAAAAGGTTATATTATGCAACCTTCTCCACATTTTACAAACAAGTAAGATATATTCCTGAGAGGGAAAACAACATTCTCATTTTGAAAGTATATAATGTAAACGCAAATACCATTATGTGCAAAAGAACTGTCACAGTGTCTACAAAGATTTCACAGACCTCCGGTGACATTTAATATGTAGTAGCAACCTAACAACCGAGAAGGCAATGGCACCCCACTCCAGTACTCTTGCCTGGAAAATCCCATGGACGGAGGAGCCTGGTAGGCTGTAGTCCCTGGGGTTGCTAAGAGTCGGACATGACTGAGCGACTTCACTTTCACTTTTCACTTTCACGCATTGGAGGAGGAAATGGCAACCCACTCCAGTGTTCTTGCCTGGAGAATCCCAGGGATGGGGGAGCCTGGTGGGCTTCCATCTATGGGGTCGCACAGAGTCGGACATGACTGTAGTGACTTAGCAGCAGCAACCTAACAAATACTTTGGCCACCTGATGCGAAGAACTGACTCATTTAAAAAGACCCTGACGCTGGGAAAGATTGAAGGCGGGAGGAGGAGATGACAGAGGATGAGATGGCTGGATGGCATCACAGACTCAATGGACATGAGTCTGAGTAAACTCTGGGAGTTGGTGATGGACAAGGAGGCCTGGCGTGCTGCAGTCCATGGGGTCGCAGAGAGTCGGACATGACTGAGCGACTGAACTGAACCTAACAAACCTAAAAGTTACTAACCATAGAGTGATTCTATTTCAAACAATGAACAACAAAAAGGTTCTATTTTATCATAAATACTTTCAAAAATATCACCTGTTCAAACAGTACATCTATCAAAATATCAATGATAAATAACAAATAATAAATAAAACAGTAGTAAAGAGAAACTAAGAAATATCCTTGGCAGGAAAAGAATCCGGAGAAACAACAGCCAATCAGAAGAATGAAAGGATACAGTTCCCACCGAGAATACCAACACTGAAACCTATCAACAAAGACAAGGTTCCTCTTGTTGAGACCAAAGCAGATCCTTCACAGCTCTGGAAAGACACGAGGGATGTATCTGCAGTGGCAGCAGCACACCACAGAGGTTGAAGTGGGAGTCAAACAGAACACATGGCTTAGCATACTGCCAGTAGTATGAGAAAGTCAAGTAACAACGACTCAGTTTCCTCATCTTCACATGGGAATAAAATGAGAACCTATTTTATAGGATTGCTGTGTTGATTAAATGTTATGCTGCTGCTGCTGCTAAGTCGCTTCAGTTGTGTCCGACTCTGTGCGACCCCAGAGACAGCAGCCCACCAGGCCCAGCAGTCCCTGGGATTCTCCAGGCAAGAACACTGGAGTGGGTTGCCATTTTCTCCTCCAATAATTAAATGTTATACTACTTGGGATAAATATTAGCTGCTGCTAAGTCGCTTCAGTGGTGTCCGACTCTGTGCGACCCCACAGACAGCAGCCCACCAGGCTCCCCCATCCCTGACATTCTCTAGGCAAGAACACTGGAGTGGGTTGCAATTCTAGCTATTAACTATCATACTGATAAACATTACTTCAAAGTTCAAAAAATGTTTTTCTTCAAATTGCTGATGCAACACCTTATTTCCAGAATATAAACTTTACCTGTTCGCATTTTAATTCAATAATTAACTTCCATATTAGCTCTATAAAATACCAGCTCTTTTTTACTCAGGTCATACTTTCAATTTGTCCAGTTAACCAGCATATCTAGAGGAAAGTGGCAGACATCTTCAGATGTGTACACATAGTATCATTTTTAAGAAGTATCTTTAAAAAAAATTATCTTAGGGAGGGGCCATACGTATACTTGTGGCTGATTCATGTTGCTATATGGCAGTGTGTTTGTCGCTCAGTTGTGTCTCTTATGACTCCACGGATATATGGCAAAGGCCAACATAATACTGTAAAGCAACTATCCTCAAAAAAAAAAAAAAAAATCTTTGCCTGAAAAGGATTTTTCTCATTATTTAGTAGTGCTAAACACATCTGATTTTTGACCCAACTTTTGTTTTTACCCAGCCCGGATATCTGATGACTGACATTTAGCTTAAGAATCTGAAGGATAATGATCCACTTTGAATTTAACTGGTAAGTCCATCAACAAGTATTCATTAAGTGTCTACCGGGCACTGGTTCCTTAAGACTATTAGGTAGAAGGGAACGTAGATATAAACAAGTTTGCTAAAGAAAATTTTCTTTACCTAAAAAGGTATAATCTGTGTTTTTTAACACCTACTTCCCCAAGCAGCAATTGCTCATTGACATGCCCCTCCCCTCACTGTGACTGCAAAATCTATAGAAAGAATGGAATCACAAAGGAATGTGCAGATTATATACAAGTTCCAAAAATGTTTTGAAAAAGCACCATGAGAAAGAACGGGGGAGGAGGGTGAAACTACGTTCTTAATCACAACATTAAAATCAGATGGCTAGTCTTCCCAACATTCACTGGATGGTTGGACTTTTTTTCTCTTAACTCTCAAAATAATCCATAAGTAAAAATTACCTGTTATCCCCTTGTTGGAGATGAGATACTGAGGCTTAGAGAGATGAACTGTAACAAGTTAACAACAAAGCAAGCTTGGAGCAGAGTTACAAACCTAGGAGGGCTGATACCACACCTCCCAGATCCTGTGCTTTGAATCCCATACCAGTATGTTTCAAACTGCTAGTCACAACACAACGAGTTGTCAAATAATTTACGTTATGACCGGTATTTTTCAAATGTTTCAAATACAGACTATTCAAATATGTTAAATACAGAATATAGTGCAGCACACAGTAAAAGGTAAACATTGTTATATAAAACTCAGTTCTACACATGTATTAATGTGCTAGAGTTCACAATATAAAACACATTTCTTACTATGGAATACAGTAAAAAGGTTTGAAAATCACTGCTCTGTGCTACATACTGTCTGCTAAGAAGTAAATAACCAAATTAATTTGATGGGTTTTATACCATATATATATTTTTTGTTCATAAGAGAGTTCCTGCTCTTCAAGAGCCTATCCTTTCCATCTACAGAAAATTTCAGTGGTATCCCAAGGCTGTCCTTAATACTCAGTTCAGCCACATCAAAGTGGATCTGTCAATTAGCATAAAAAAAGACAAGAGCAAAAACTTAAGGATTACATCATTTTGGCTACTAATTGGGTATTTAACAGAAAACAATTCCTCTCAGAAAGTATCTTTCTTTACTCCAATGTTCAAAAACCCACAGGGCCTCAAGTTACCTGAAAAGTCAGGTAACTTGTGAAGACCAGCCCTCAGACCTGCCTGCTTTCTTACTTCACAGGCAGGTCAGCAAATCTCAAATCAAAGCTCAGTTTAGAGACTAAGAAAGGCCAAAATGTTATCTGTACCTAAAGTCTTCGCGGGTTGGGGGGTGGGGGGGGAGCGGCACGAGGACGACTTTAAAAATCTCCATACTGCACATTTTAAATGGTAATCTCAGTAACGCCCTTAAAACCTGTAAAACTGCCTGAAACATAAAAGCACTCAATGGACGAATGACTGGATGAATGAATTTATCAACTATAAGTCACTCACTAAACCTCCCTTTTTAACACTTATCCAGCAACTGAAGTAAAATTTACTTAAATTTCTGAAGAACTGTAAGGAATAAATTTAGACTGGAAATAGACTGGGAGATAAAAAGCAGAAGCCAGAGGAAAACAGTAAAGATGTCTTCTCTGGTAAGGTAAACACTGGAAACAACTTCTTTAAACATGAAAATAAAATGTCCCCTTGCTTGCAAAACTAATGTCCTACCAGCAGTAAATTCTACATTTTACCCTAGAAATTCTGTACAGACTATCTTTTGTGCAGTGATGAAGGCTTTCCCCATTGCTTACAAAAATCAGTTCTGACTGCCGTAAATAACCGGGAAAATATGGGATCCCTTCGCACTGTTAGCTGGTTTAAGTGACTGCAACTGTTAGGAGGAATAGCGATAGAGAGCAACTAAGGATTTGACAGGTTTCTGGGCCCTCCTTGGCCGACACTTTAGAACCCCATTCCGTCTCTAATTCTGGTTACATTGAGAATATGAAATATTTAACTCAACATAAATTGCTAATAATCAACTTCAAAGGTCAAAGGGGACCCAGCTTTTAACCTTCTCTCATCAACACGTGTTCAGTACAAACTTCCGGGTGCAGTTACAATTGGCTGCGCAATTCAATGGATAAAAACGTTGCTTTCTTTGACTCTCATTTTCTCTCCCGTTCTTTTCCCACGTTTCTCAACCAGCGACTCCCCAAAACAAAAGCCTCCCACAGTAAACCGAGCACGCACATAAAAAAGAGCTTCTCCGTGCGAGGATCAAGTTAGTGGTCCGCAAACATTAACCAAACAGAAGCACAAAGCCGGGGTGGAAAGGGGAGGAGCTGGATGCCAGGGTCAGGAAAGAAACAATCACAAGGGTTCAGGAACATCCAAATCTCCTCAGCGGTTAAACCGACTTCAAACCACTACTGGGAAACCACCAGCATACACTGGTTTGGGGAACTTTAGATGCTCGTTACGCCAAACACTCTAAAAGTAAGCAAATCCCCAACCGACTTGCCCCTCCACAGATGCCTGCTTAGCGTCTAGGAGGCGGGCGAGCCAGCTTGGGGCAAAATTAACCTCATCACTGGGTGAAGCGTGAAGGTGGCCCCACGTGTCCCACGTACCGTCCCCACCACCCCGACAGCGAGGTGACCAGCAAATTGTAGGTGCGGTGTCCCGTCGCTCCCCGCACTCTCGCCCTGAACCGGAGCAATGCCTGGGTACGAGGACTTTTGAAGGACTGCGGAGCTCACTTTTCTGCGGGTCCCGGGACCTCACAGACCCTGGTCTAGCCGCGGAACCAAAGGGGGCGACCCAAGCAGAGCCGGAGCCGGCGTCCGCAGACGCTGACTCCTCGCTTAAACGAGGTGTCTCCAACCCCGGACAGCGCGCCCTCGGGGCCCGAGAGCCCCACGCGCGGCGACCGCAGGGCCCGGCGCTGACGGGCGGAGGAAGCGAGCGCGGCGGGGCCGCCGCCGGGACCGTGCCCCCGAAGACCCCGGGGCGCGCAGCGGAGGGGGCGGCGAGGAGGGCCCCAAGCCAGGGTGAGGTGGCGGCCTCCCCCCGCCCCCGAGCCCGGCCCCGCACGGCCCCCCGAAGAGGGTGGGAGTGGGAGGCTGTCCGGGAGAAGGAGTGTGGAGGCAGAAAACGGATAAGGGGTGGACTTACTTTCCCCGCCGGATCCGACACCGGAACAGATTCTCTCAGGTGACGACAGCTTGAAGAACCAGAGGCGACGGGAGCGGAGGCGGCGGTGGCGGCGGCAGCAGCGGCGTCCGGCTCTGCCTACCTCCCCGCCGCCATCTTGACGCCCCTCCCCCAACCCCCCCGCCCCACGGGGAGGGGGTGGGGCGACGGATGAGGCGCCGCGCGCACGCAGCGCGCGCCGCGCGACCCACGTGACTTCCTCCCTCCCCCCAACACCCTACTCCCTAGCACTCCTCTCCGCCCCGCCTCCGTCCTAGGTGAAGGAAGATGATTTCCACCCCCCCATGACTGCCCCCTGCCTTCGCCGCCAAGCACGAACTCCGTCGCTCCCGCCGACCGGGTACCAGTGGTTGGATCCAAGGGAATTCCGGAACCCAAACGGTCCATTACCGCGGCTCCCGGGTGGGCGAGGGGTGAGGGGGCCGGGTTTCCGAGAAGGGGGAGGGGGGGAAGGCGAAGGCCGCCTAGGAGAGTCACGTGTCTACTGCTTCCGCCGGGGCTCGAAAGACGTCGCGAGAGTTCCGTTCCTCCGCCCTTTCGCCCCCGCGGGCTGTCGGGAAGAAGGTCGGTGCTTTGACTTGCCACGAGGAGGTCAGCTGGTGGGCCGGGCGCATGCGTGCCACACCTGCTTTCAAAGTCGCTAGGAGGGGCCTGAAGCTGTTTTCAAACGTTTTTGGTGTGTGGCTTTGGCCCAGTAGGTTATCTAATAGTGTCTCTGTCACTTTGAAACGCTTGTTACCTTAATGAATTCTAGAAAAAAATATTCGCCTACTTATTGCTTCCTAGGCTTGCTCAAAGCACTTTATTTAATGTGAAACCGCAAGTAACTGGAGCCCCTCGGCTGTTCTATTACCATAATCAAATCCTAAGGAGTGAGAGCGCGGTTAGCCCCTCTTTCTCTTTTTCTCGCGCACACCCACTAACCGGAACAAACTGTTGCTCTCAATTAATGATTGCTGCAGGTCTGTTGCTACCTCCTCTCTCTTCCTTATTTTTGTATTCTCCGTTATGATTATTGTTACTGGTACTACTACTAAATGACCTGACCCAGAATAAACAAATTAACTTGGTAACCCTTTTGTAAAGTCATCCTGAGAATGCTGTTTGAACCCGTTGCTTAGGTAATGGGCACGCTGGGTGATTCTTGCCCCCTACCGGTGGCGCGTCGAACTCGCCTTGTGCTCCAAGCAAATTTAGTGGTTTGGTTAACTTCGAGGTAAAAGCGTGAGCTCTTCTAGAGACAGTATGGGGCTAGGGGAGAGGGGGAAAAAATTACGGCAAGAATAGAGTCTTCCAACGTAGTGTCTATATACATAAATATGTATTGTTCAGTTCAGTCGCTCAGTCGTGTCCCACTCTTTGCAACCCCGTGGACACAGACCAGGCTTCCCTGTCCATCACCAACTCCCGGAGCTTGCTCAAACTCATGTCCATCCCATCAGTGATGCCATCCAACCATCTCGTCCTCTGTCGTCCCCTTCTCCTCCTTCCTTCAATCTTTCCCAGCATCAGGGTCTTTTCTAATGAGTCAGTTTGTCACATCAGGTGCCCAAAGTATTGGAGTATTGCAGCTTGAGCATCAGTCCTTCAATGAATAGTCAGGACTGATTTCCTTTAGAATGGACTAGTTTGATCTCCTTGCAGTCCAAGGGATGCTCAAGAGTCTTCTCAAACACCACAGTTCAAAAGCATCAATTCCTTTGTATTATATATGTGTACATATAAATATTTTAAAGTATGTTAGTGGCTCAGTCGTGTCAGACTCTTTGCGACCCCCACGGACTGTAGCCTGCGAGGCTCCTCTGTTCATGAAATTCTCCAGGCAAGAATACTGGAGTGGGTAGTCGGTCCCTTCTTCAGGAGACCTTCCCCACCCAGGGATTGAACCCAGGTCTCCTGCATTGCAGGCAGATTCTTTACTGTCTGAGCCACCAGGGAAGTCCAGGCATTTTAAATTGAAGGTTAATTACTTTGCTGATCACTTCTGTTATTTCATTTACTGCATACACACACCTATAAAGATAACAATAATAAAAACAGTTCCATAAGAACAATGCCTTGGAGGAACTTCCCTGGCAGTCCAGTGGTTAAGACTGTGCCCTTCCAATGCAGGGCTCAGGTTAGACCCCTCATGGGGGGAACTAAGATCCCACTTGCCCCAGAGCAAGAGGCCGAAAAAAAAAAAACCATTGGAAAGCAAAGTCATTCATCTGTCTTGTTCACTACTTTCCAGTAGACTAGTTTATGATCTAGTACAGTTGACAGCAAACAAGCAATTGTCATATTATGAAAGAATGCAGTAAAGAAATCTAAGAGAATGTAGTTAATGCATCACTGTCTTTGAAGCTTGGTTGGAGCAATTCAGTTTCCAAGTGGCCCCCAAACTCTAGCTGTACACTGGGACTAGACGCACCTTTTTGGTACTTTCTGAGCATCTAAGCCAGATTCTAGGGACTTCCCTAGCAGTCCAGCAGTTAAGACGCAGTGCTTCCAGTGCATGGGGCGAGGGTTCAATCACTGATTGGGGAACTAAGATATCTCATGTTGTGTGGCTCGGGCAAAAAACAACACCCAGATCCTTGCTGCCATCTCTGCACCATCTCTTTATCCTGAACCAAAGTAAAAGATGGAGTTTCGGGGCATATTTATACAACTGCACATATGCACAGAAATGTTATGCACAAAGTTATTCATGGCAGTAGCAATTTGCAGAAGCAAAAGATGGGAAACAACCTTAATGTCTTTGAAGAAAAGATGAACTGACTATACTGTGGTACTTTCCTACAGTGAAACAGTTGTTAACAAGAAGGAAGCACTTTTGTCTATGAGAATACATAATATATTTTGATTGAATGTACACTCGGGGCATCTCAGAATGACAACACAAGTAGTGGTTGTATCAGGGGATAGAAACTGAGATACTGAGGGTCAGAGGCAGAAGGAAAACTTACTGGAAACATCCAGAATAGAGATACTGCTGGAAGCAGATAATTCAGAAAAATTCCCTATTTAGTCATGGTGTCAACTCCGACTCCCCTGTGGCTATTTATATTTACACTGTACTTCTCATTTCATTCAAAAAATATTTATTGAGTCATATGTTAGAGGTATTGTGTTAGGGACACAAGTTTAAGAAAAACAAATCAAGGGGAGGGAGAGTCGGGGATGGTCCCCTTACAGAGTAGTAGGCATTAATCCACAAAGCAAAAAATGTTAACTTGTAACTGTGACAATGCAACATAAAAGCTAACAGAACCTATTAGAGTAATTTGATCTCATCAGGGAAATCAAAGAAGGCTTCCTTGAGAGAGTGATAACCTCCATAAGATTTGAAAAGTAGGTGTTAACTCCTGGAAGTGAACAGGGAACTTCAAGAAGAGGAAACATGTTTCTGTAACAAATGTTCTGTGTAACAGACAGGAGCAAAGCTGAGACAACAGACAGTAACAAAGCAAGTGAACCAGTTATTAAGACATGGCTTTTCTGAACGTTCCTGGTGGTCCAGCGGCTAAGACTCCATATTCCCAATGCAGGGGGCCTGGGTTCAATCTTTGGCCAGGGAACTAAATCCCACATGCCACAACTAAGAGTTTTCATGCCATAAGTAAAGGTCCTGCATGCTGCCAACGAAGATCCTGAGTGTCTCAACTAAGACCTGGTGCAGTCAAATTCATTAAAAAAAAAAAAAACTGTTTCTCAGCTCCAAACTCAAGCATCTGTGCTCTCCTTTGTGATTCACTGCAAAACTACACTGCTGCTTTGCCAGCTGTTTCAGCGTTACACTCTGTAAGCCTAGAGGGAGGCTGCTAGGCTGGAGGAGGAAAAAGTTTCCTGTGAACTTCATCCCAGCAACACCTCTTCACCCTGGCACATGCCTTTCCTTCCTACAGCAAGAGCTGTATCCATTTTGCAGTTTTTTCCCACACTTTACTGGTAGAGCTGGCCTCATCACACCAAACTCTCCTTCCAGACAGGAGGACCAGTGAGAGCATCCACAAGGTCACTCTCTAAGCTCAGAGACACCAGCTGAGCAGAACCCCCTCCTGGGAGTTTGGGTATCAGCAACATGGGGCCCCTCCTTTATTTTTTAACTTTCTTTCAACCTTTACTTTTTTATTTTTTACAATTTTTTGACAATTTTGAAATTACCAGGAAGACCACTTGGTTTTTATTTTATATTTATTTTTATTTATTTGGCCATACTGGGTCTTAGTTGCGGCATGTGGGATCTAGTTACCAGACCAGGGATCTGACCTGGGCCCTTGGCAGTGAGAATCCTAACCACTGGATCACCAGGGAATTCTAGGGAGAATTTCTGCTTGCATTTTCACCCTATGCATTTAATGTATTTATAATGAATGCCCTGCTATTCATTTTTATAAACTTTCCCTTAAAAACACCATATTTAAATTATTAACTTAAAAGGATAACTATGGGATACAAAAGGTTATGGGTTGAACTGTGTCCTCCCCGAATTCATATGTTGGAGACCTGACATAAACCTCAGAATGTGACCTTATTTGGAGATAGGGTCTTTACAGATCTAATCAAGTTAAAATGAGATCCTTGAGGTGGGCACTACTCTGACATGACTGTGTCCTTATAAAGGGAATTTGGAGATAGACATGCAGAAGAGGAGAACAGCATGTGAAAATGAAGCCAGAGGTCGGGGTGATGCTTCAACAAGTCAAGAAAGCCAGCCTGCCGCCAGGAGTTAGGAGAAAAACATGGAAGAGAATCTTCCAAACAGTTCCTCAGCAGGAACCAACCCTGCCAGGACCTTGGTTTTGGACTTCCAGCCTCTAGAACCATGAGGTGATACATTTTTGTTACTCAAGTTGCTTAGCTTGTAGGGCTTTGTTAACAACAGTCCAAGCAAACTAATGCAACTATTAAGAACAAGTCTCACAGGAATTCCTTGGGTCTAGAGGAGAAGGCAATGGCACCCCACTCCAGTACTCTTGCCTGGAAAATCCCAAGGACAGAGGAGCCTGGTAGGCTGCAGTCCATGGGGTCGCTAAGAGTCGGACACGACTGAGCGACTTCACTTTCACTTTTCACTTTCAAGCATCGGAGAAGGAAAAGGCAACCCACTCCAGTGTTCTGGCCTGGAGAATCCCAGGGACGGGGGAGACTGGTGGGCTACCGTCTATGGGGTCGCACAGAGTCAGACACGACTAAAGCGACTTAGCAGCAGTGGTTAAGAATTTGCCTTCCAATGTAAGGGGTAGGGGTTCGATCCCTGGTCAGTGTGGGAACTGAGATTCCCACATGCCAAGGAGCTACTAGAGAAAACCTGGGTTCTGCAAATAAGACCCAATGTGGCCAAATATATATATATTTTTTTAAAGATTAATATGTTTACTGAAAAAAAAAGCCCACACAAAAAAATGTGAGAAAAATCCCATTCTAAATTGAACAGCCTGAGCTGTGCTGCTAAACCATCTCTAAACTGACTTTCAAAACAAACAAAAAACTACCCTTGCTCATCAATGCATATATTTTCCATGTGCTTTTTCAATAAAATTATGATTTTTAAAACTGTAATGAATTCCCAATCAATTGAACAACTAGCTTGTAATACCTTTTCTTAAAGACAGAAGTGGCAGTGGGGAAGGGGGGACCAGGAGAAGGGGAGGGCAGTGGGCAGGGGGGCAGACTTTCCTGGCTGTCCAGTGGTTAAGACTCTGCACTTCCACTTTAGGAGGTGCTGGTTCAATCCCTGGTTGAAGAACTAAGATTGCACATGGCATGCAGCAGTGGCAAAAAAGTTTTTAAAATAATTTAAAAAGAGATACAGGGAGAAAAAATAGACCTGTTTATTTACAACAGATTAAAAAAAAAAGGCTCATCAAACATAAAAGTCATTCGCTATTTTTCATCCTATGCCAAATTTTTCACAGCATTGGCTATTTCTTATCCTATGCCAGATTTTGGGCTTCCCAGGTGGCCTAGTGGTAAAGAATCAGCCTGCCAATGCAGGAGACACAGGGGACTCAGGTTCAATCCCTGGGTGGGGAAGATCCCCTGGAGGAGGAAATGGCAACCCACTCCAGTATTCTTGCCTGGAGAATCCCATGGCCTGTAGCCTGCCTGGCTCCTCACAGAGGGGTTGGACATGACTGAGCACTGAGCACACACTTGCCACATTCTATACTCTTGATACCATTTTTGTGTTCATTCAAGTTTGGTCTCCCTTCTAGAGAACCAAAGAAAAGAAAGAGAAGAAAGTGTTAATAACTCCAAATTACAACAACTCATTAAGATGCAATTTTGCAACTTTATTTAGAAGTTAATTGCTAAATTTCTACATCCCCATACATTTTATTTTTGTCATTTAATTCTTTATTTTTGGCTGCACTGTAGCTTGCAGGATCTTAATTCCCCAACCAGGGACTGAACCTGCACTCTTCGCAGTGAAAGTGTGGAGTCCTAACCATTGGACCTCCAAGAAATTCCCCTCTCATTGAATTCTATCAATAAACCTATGAGGTAGGGAGAGTATTGTTTTACTCTTATTTGCTTGAGTTCCAAGTATATATGTACTAAATATATATAGTACATATTAACATATATGTGTATATTTACATATGGGAAATTTTATACATCTGTGCACATCCATCCATATTACACATATATACACACACATATAATGGGAAAATGTATGTATATTATATATTTTGTTGTTCAGTTGCTAAGTCATGTCCAACTGTTTGCAACCCCATGAACTGCAGCATGCCAGGCTTCCCTGTCCTTCACTATCTCCTGGAGTTGGCTCAAATTCACGTCCATTGATTCAGTTATCCTATCCAACCATCTCATTCTCTGTCACTGCCATCTCCTACTGCCCTTGATCTTTCCCAGCACTCACAGATGAAGGGAGTTAGTAGATTACAGTAGCCATGATTGTGGAACACATAACCCTATTTGGTAGAACCTTATAAGAACTCATGCCAATGAAAAAGTGTTCAGGACTTCTCTGGTGGTCCAGTGGTTGAGAATCTGCCCACCAATGCAGGGGACACGGGTTGGATCCCTGATCTGGGAAGATTCTATGTGCCGAGGGGCAACTAAGCCTGAGTCACAACTACTGAGCCTGGGAGTCTAGAGCCAGTGCTCTGCAAGAAGAGAAGCCCCCACAATGAGAAGCCTCTGCTCACTGCAATTAGAGAAAGTACACAGCAACAAAGACCCAGTGCAACCAAAAAATAAATAAATGAATAAATAAATTTTTTAAAGTATTTAACAACAGCAAAAGCCTGGAGCAAATATTCATGTAAAATAACAGTAGAGTAAGGAAAATCATCTCTGCTGCTGCTGCGTCACTTCAGTCGTGTCCGACTCTGTGTGACCCCATAGACGGCAGCCCACCAGGCTCCCCCATCCCTGGGATTCTCCAGGCAAGAACACTGGAGTGGGTTGCCATTTCCTTCTCCAATGCGTGAAAGTGAAAAGTGAAAGTAAAGTCGCTCAGTCGTGTCCTACTCTTCGAGACCCCATGGACTGCAGCCTACCAGGCTCCTCCATCCCTGGGATTCTCCAGGCAAGAGTACTGGAGTGGGGTGCCGTTGCCTTCTCCGAAAATCATCTCAGCACTGGAGTGATTACACCCACATGGTATGGCCCTCTTAGGAAAATGGAGATCATTAAATAGACATTCCTAAAGCATGTCACGTTACTTCAAGATTCCAGGTCTCAGTGCAGATTACTGTCACTTAAGTAGCTATCTGCAGTCCTTCTGTTTGCGTAACTGTTTGCAAAATTACTCTTTAGATTCACAAATCTATCCATCTACCCTTGGCTTAAAATCATGTAGTGGAGACTTCCCTGGTGGTCCAGTAGCTAAGAATCTGCCTTGCAATGCAGAGGACGAAGGTTCACATCCCCGACAGGGAACTAAGATCCCACGTGCTGCAGAGCAACTAAGCCCAAGAGCCACAACTTGAGAGTCAGTTCATAGCAACAAAAGATCCCTCATGATGCAACGAAAATCCTGTGTGCAGAAACTAAGCCTCAGCATAGCCAAATAAATACTAAACAAACAGAAAATCATGCAGTAGTTTCTTATCAGACTTGCAATAAAAATCTCAGTCCTTATTAATGGCTTTTGGGTCCATCAGGGTCTGGTCAGGAAAACAGAATTTAAAATAGGCAATTCATTAAACAGGTGGCAGAGGATTGAACAAGCAAAAAGGGAACATTGAAGTAATTTAATCATAACAGCAGGAAGCAGTTCCTACTTCTAGGGCCGGAGAACAAAGAGAGCAGTTGGGGTTAGCAGAGCAAGAAGAATCAGAAGAGGATTCCTGGAGGGCTGGTTCTTATGCCTCTGGGAAAGGGGCACCATGATGTTGGTGCTGGTCCTTCAAGAGCCTCCCCTTGGCAGGGGAGGGGCCCTGCCAAGCTGGGGCTCAGAACTCTGAAAAGGGGCTGTTGCTGGCACTTCTGAGGTAGCGCACTGAGGCTATTTCTGGAACGAACCTGGAGAGTGAACCAAATGCCCTGTCAGAAGCAAAATGTCATTACTTACCATGATAGGAATAGCAAGTAAAAGGGCATGCACGAGTGAGTCCCTCCCTCTGCCTTCCAGTCTCCTCTCCTATCGACAGAACCTAAAACTAGCTGACAAAGGTGCAATACAGTTTGCAGGATGGATACTGCTGGGCAGGGTAGAGAAGAGTGCATCTGCAGCTGAGAGACCAGCACAGCCTTCAGTGGCCTATTCGATCTAGCCCCTACCTACTTTCCCAGCCTGATCCCCTCCATTCTCCCCAAAAGTGAAAGTCGCTCAGTTGTGTCTGGCTCTTTGCAACCTCAAGGACTACAGTCCATGGAATTCTCCAGGCCAGAATACTAGAGTGGGTAGCCTTTCCCTTCTCCAGAGGATCTTCCTGATCCAGCAATTGAACCGGGGTCTCCTATACTGCAGGTGGATTCTTCACCAACTGAGCTATCAGGGAAGCCCCATCCATTCTCCCCATGATATACTCAATTCCAACCACATTGGGTTTCTTTTTCTTTCCTAAAACAACCAAAGCTAATCCCCAATTCTGGGGATTTGCTTTCACTATTTCTTCTACCTGCGAGTATCTTCTCCCTTGGGGTTTACTTATTCAGGGTACAACCTAAAGTCACGAACTCAAAGAGGATTTCTCAACTTCACCAATCTATAGAAGCAGCCATCTCCCCACACACGCTCTGTAAAATTCCCTATTTTCATTTTACCCACAGCATTAATCACTATTATTATCTTTAAATTTGTTTAAATTTTTTTTGGCTGCTCCCCATGGCATTTGGGATCTTAGTTCCCTGACCATGGATCAAACCTGTGCCCCCTGCATTGGAAGTGAAAATCTAAACCACTGGATTGCCAGAGAAGCCCCTTAATACTACCTTTAAAAAGTGGTTTCTTATTTCTTTCCTAAAAAATTTAGGCATCTGTCTTATTTGCCACTGCGTCCTTGGGGAATCGGACAGAGCCAATAAACAGCTCAATAAATGTTGAATTAATGCATTTTAGTGAAAGTAAAAACCTCTGTATATCTATGGAAGCTGGAAGGAATCTGGCAGATCACAGATGACTCCATCATTTGACAGCTGGATAAGCTGAGGACCAGAGAGCTGAAATGATATACCAAAAAGCACAGTGAGTGACAAGTGTTGCTTCCTACTTTCCCCAGTGCTTTCACATATATCACCTTGTTTTGCTCTTCTACTTTCCTGGTGCAAATGATAGGGTCCTTGGGCAATGGTGGGGATTCCAAAATCATCTCGGGAACCAAAGAGAGAGAATGGACCTCTGCTCCTATCTCCAGGAAGGATCCCCAGCGAAGAGCTGTAACTGAACACCTCATCTGTGTTCAAAGCAAAGAATACCTAGGATACCTGTGCTTCTCAGGGACTTAACCGACCGAGGCTCCTCTGGGTGGGGAAAGGCGCAGGCTTGTTTCCCTGGGGTGAGGGAAGCCCTCTAGTGGACTAGGACTCAAAAGACTGATCCAGGACCCAGAAATAAACTGTTCCGTGACGTTGGGCAGCAAGTGAGTTACCTGTTCCTTCTGATCCTCTGTTTCCCCATCTGTAAAACAGTTGGGGTATGTTGGGCTAGGATCGCCCTGGTTCGGGGAGGCTGATTCAAGTCAGTTTAAGAACTCTGCCCGCGGGTTTTGTATACTGGAAGAACAGACTCCATAAACCTTGCAACGTAGGAATGAATGGATTAAACTGCTGAAAAGGTAAAGGTGGTTCGGATGTTAAACTGCTGGGGGCTAAGCTTCCCATAAGGGGGGGTCGAGGGGTCAAAGGTCGGGTTCCGGTCAAACCCGAGAAAAACCGGAAGTCCCCTGTGGTTCTACACCGAGCCGGGGCCGCCAGCCGCGTGACTAAATCTCCCCGGGGCGGAGCTTCAGCACCGCCAGAGGGAGGAGTTTGGAGCCCCCCAATGGCAGGGCAGCTCCCCTTCCAGCACAGCCAATCAACGCGGAGAGACGGTAAAATTTAAACCCCCTCCCTCCTCCTCCGCTGAGACCTGTCCCGAAAGCGTTTGTAGAAAGTGCGGACGCTCGCCCCGCCCCCGCTGAGGAGGCGGGGAAAAGGGCGGGCTTTCCCTCCAGAGTTTGCCTATCACGGCGGGCAGCCTGAGAAGAGACGGGCAGCGGCGCCAATCAGGGCAGCAGCCGGGACCCGGCGGAGCAGTTGGCTACAGTTGTTGCAACTTTTTTCGAAAGCTGCGTTTCCCGGGAGATCCTAGGCGGTGACAGAGCAGGGTCATGGCTAGAGGTATTGGCCCCGGTGGCCAGCGCCGGGGCTGCTGGGTTGGGGGGTCGCGCTGCAGGCGACACCGAAGTGACGGGAGCGGCGGGAAGGCGCAGTCCCGCCGGCTGCTCGGAAGGCGCGCGGGGACTAGTAGGGTTGCGGGGGGAGGGGCTGCGGAACCTTTATCACCTCTTCCCCACCCTCGCTCCAGAAGCCCCCAGAAACCCCTCCCACTCCCATGCTTCGGTTTCCCCTTTTTAAAGAGTGGACACTTGGTGACCTGCCTCTCGAGAGGCAGCGGGGCCATATGTCAAAGATGTTTGGAAACTAAAGCGACTAGCGCCTCAAGGGAATGGTTGTCATTGATACAAATGAGGGGGAGGGCGAGGCTTCGCTTGCTTTGCGGCTCTCTCTGGTTTGGAAAGGACGTGATCCCGAGGCGAGGGCATAGATCGGTACCCTACTTGGTGGGGAGCGCGACCGAGTGGACACCGCGGCAGGCGCTTTCCTTTCCCTCTCCACTCTCTGAGTCAGCTCTGCGCCGCCGGGGCGGGGACGGGCCCCGCTGGCCCACTTTGGGGTGAAACAGGTCCCCTGGCACCTCCCGGCGCGGCCCTTCGCGCCGCAGCTGATCAGGGCTCCTGCCCACGGGAGATGGCTTGGGTGGGGTTATGCTGCCGCGAGGGAGTCGATGTCTCTGCCTGAAGTTCTTCGCACAGTTAGTTTGCTGTCAGGACAGACCCACGTTATGCGGCAAAGTGATCGCTAACCGCTTGGTCGTTTCCAGCCGCTGTGTCTCCATGCAAAAACTTGAGCGTGACAGTTCACTTGAATTATTATGTAAAAGAAATAAGTCGAGGTTTTATATTTTTCTCAAAATTCCTGGGGTATTACACGTTAGTAGGAATTTGCCTTAATGCAGTATGCAGACAGGTCTTTACTGTATTAGCCACTACGGAAGCCCAGGCTCCCCATGGCGATCATAATGAACAAAATAAGGATTCATTCAGCAGATATTTATTGGGCTTCTTTGTTTTCAGCCCCTGCACCCAGTTGCATCATTTATTCTCGTAGCATCCCTTTAGGGTCTTTGGGAACAAGACTTAGCTAGATTTTGATTAAGAAATAAGGCATAGTGAACTTCAAGTTAAAGAGCTTCATAATCTAGTCCACAGAGAAAAGTAAGATGCCTCAAATATTCTTCTTCAGGAAAGTGTTAAGCATCTAAAAGTATATTTAATAATATCTGGCTAATTTATCTGACAACTCTGAATAAAATTATGAAAGTGAAAGTAACTCAGTCATGTCTGACTCTTTGTGGCCCCTTGGACTGTAGCCCACCAGGCTCCTCTGTCCATGGAATTCTCCAGGCAAGAATACTGGAATGGGTTGCCATTCTCTTCTCCAGGGGATCTTCCCAAACCAGGGATTGAACCTTCGTCTCCGGCATTGCATGAATTCTTTACCCGCTGAGTCACCAGGGAAGCGAGCTACTGAATGTTTCCAGGCTGTAACCCTCCTAACCCTTTATGAGAAGATACTATTCCATTTCACAGATGTAGAAACTGAGGCTTGGGGAAGATAAATCATTTGCCTAAGAGTTATGTGACTAAGATACTGATAAATATGAAGATGCTTTAGCATAAAAAATGTATACTGCTGTCCTCAAACTCAAGACACTAAAATACTAATTCATTCATTTGACAAGCATTTATTCATTACCTACTGTGTTCCAGGCCCTTTGCTAAAGACACAACAATGAACACAGACAGAGAGCACAGTGAGGCCAGAGGGGTGGGAAGGCTGCTATAGGCCACAGTGAGGACTGTGGATTTCATCCTAAAAGCAAAAGGGTATGGTTAGGGATGGGAGGAGTGGTAAGAAGCACATGATGAAAATCTGTGTTCTTGGGGACCACTCTAGCGCCAATAAACTGGAGACGGTCACAATAGAAAGAGGGAGACCAAGTAGGAGGCCGACTGATAGAAGGACAGATCCTACCCAAATGAATACTCTTGAGGCTGTAAATATTTACATGATTGTAAAATTTCTAAACCAGAGAGGAGTTGCCAGATATCTGAACATTATGTTCATGTGACTTAGCAGGGCTCTCAAAGTGAGCTACAAGCTGTGAACAAAGACTGCTTTTCTAGAAGAAAAAGACTGACCCGTCATTTGAAATACTGTAAATAATTCAATATCTGATTACACTAAATGCCCAATTTAATGATTTGCAAGAATAATGAAGCCTAAGAAATAAATAACTACAAATGGGGTGGTGGGGGGGAGGTCAAGTGACTCAGTGAGAATTACTGACCATACATTACAAAGGTGATTCCTAAGCCTGTTATGCTAGAAGCTGGGAACTCTCCTCTTCACTTTGGCTAAATAAGAGAGGTAGAGGGACTTGCCTGGTGGCCCAGTGCAGGGGGTGAGAGTTCCATTCCTGGCCAGGGGAGCTAAGATCCCATATGCCTCCAGGCCAAAAAAAATCAAACCATAAAACAGAAGCAACACTGTAACAAATTCAACAAAAACTAAAAATGGTCCACATCAAAAAAAATAATAAAAAAAAATGAGGTAAAGTGGAACAAGCAGAGAGACAGAATGGCTAGAGTATGTCCAGTGACTTTGGCCTTCAGCTTCCACCTCTGAAAAAGGAAAATAACAGTTTGTAAAGATTAACTGACATAATAAAGTACCTGGCTCTCGGTGATAATTATTATTAACCCTTATTAAGTATTTATTTCAATGGCCAAAAGGTTCACTTTGTTTCCCCCTACAGATTAATTTAAGCAAACTATTTTTTAAATGCACTACTACTAAAATAGTAATTTAAATGATTTTGGTGTGATGGGAAAAATGAAAGGGGCTTCCCTGGTGGCTCAGCGGGTAGAGTCTGCTTGCAATGTGGGAAACCATGGGGTCTCAAAGAGTAAGACACGACTGAGTGACTAACACTTTCAAATATTCAGTAAATGTTAGAGATTAGTATCATTGGTGATGAATTCTATTTCTGTGAGATCCTGGGCACCATTATGAGTTTTTATTTCTGTGACTGGGTATATGTATTTGTTATGCCCATAGGAACCTCATGACAGAGACAAGAAACTGTTCTACAACTTTACTGAATGATTGGTACTACATTTTCTAGCTACTAGAGCTGCAGAGTTGAGAGGAATGGGTGCTAGACTTGTATTTTAGTGTATCCTCTGCATCTGTGCACTAAAATAGAGGAAGATGTAGCCATGGGTATGTGTATGGGGTGGGGGAGTGAAAATTCGTGTGAGAAATGGACAAGATAACTTGAGCAACTGTTTCCTGCCTCCAAACCAAGATGCCCCTGATTGTTTGGCAACAAACTACAAACCCTCTCTGCCAGGCAGAGGTAACAGACACTGTTTCAAATGGCTCAACCTGAATGTCCCTTTGGAATCCTAAGTCTCTGCATAGTCTCTTGGATATTCAAGTGGGCAGAGTACCCTACCCTGCTGGAATTAGTGGTTGGGTGGGGATGGAGGGACTTCCCCAGCCCTGTGAAGGATTCTAAAGCATGAGCTGATTTGGGAGGCTGTGTCCTGAGCAGTGTCTTACCATTTAATCCACAGTCTAATCCCTTCTAAGAGGAGGAGGAGGCAGCTACTTACAGTGATAGCCATTTGTTTATGTGGGTGTTGGAAGGTGCCCTCGGTAAGTTGTGGAATTCATTGATCTTGGTTTTTTATCCATGAGGATGCTGCAGCCCAGGCTGGGGAAGAGACTTGGCCTTTGTCACAAAGCACCTCTGGAGCAGATGCAGGGAGAGATACCCAATCTTTGCCTCCCAGGCCATAACCGAAGGCTGGATGCCCTGAGGTGTCTGTTTGCATCTATGACTTTGCACAAATGCAGGGACTCTTTGTTGGCTGTGAGCCCTCAAACCCTAATGGCTACAGCACAGTGGTTCAGGGCAGTAATCTATGCCGAGATACCACAGTGCCTGGAACCACTGCCTCCTAGGACATTTCTCATGGGGGGACAGGACACTTGGGTGACCTGCTAATAAGCCTTCTGCAACACCATTAGCTCCTCCCTACCTGTTTCTATAACTGGTAAGTTAGTGGCTGCGGGTGTAGGCTCTGGGGTCTGTTGGCCTGGAAATCTAGTTCTAGTTCTGAGAACTTGGCCAAGCTCCTCACTTCTCTGAGGTGGTTTTCCCTGTCTGTGGAAGAGAAAATAATAAGGTTTCTACCTTCAAAGGGCTGCTGAGAGGTTTGAATGACAAGGTATGCAAGAGAAGCGCCCAGCAAACATGTTATTATAATTCCCGGCTCCATCTCCCCAGGGACCTCACGGATCTGGTGCAGCCCGCCTGGGTTTGACATCTGACCTGATCACTTTCTAGTTCTGTGGCTCTGGGCAAGCCCCTGCATCTCCCTGAAGCCTCAGCATCCCCATCATAAACGGGTTACCCGCAGGACCTGGCTCCTAGGGGCTTGCCGGGAAGGTTAAATGCCCATGAAAACGCTCCGTGGGCACAGACTCAGGCACACAGGAGGGCTTTCGTTCACCGCTGCCCGCTGCGCCTGGCACGGACGGGTCTCCCGAAATATCCGTGGAGCCAGCGAGAGTGGGAGCCCGGCCGGCCGAGAGCCCGGGCTGTCATTATCATGTTTCCCACCCCTTCCTACCCGAGTGGCTGAGGACGCGCGAGAGGGGGCGCGCCCGAGTTGGGATTCGTCGCGGCCGCGGGCCCGCCCTCCTTCGCTCCCTCCCTCCCTCCGGGGGAGCTTCTCAACTCCGCCCCTGCCAGCCCCCTCCCCGGCTGGGAGCGGACGGTGGGCGGCGGCGGCGGCGAGCGGGCGGGCCGCGGAGGACGCGCCGCCAGCGCCTCCCTCCCTGCGTCCTCGGTCCCGGGCCGGCCGGGGCTGCCGCGGCGCGTGGGTGCCGGGCCCTGCCTCGCAGGCCATGGGGGAAGGGGGCGCCGTGGGGCGCCGCCGGCCCTTCCCCGGGGCGCCGCGGCGGCGCTGGTGGCGGCGGCAGCAGCAGCAGCAGCGGCAGCGACAGCGCTGGTGGCCGGGCCGCGGCGGCGAGGGCGAGGGGCGCGCCGCCATGGGCCTGGCCGGGCTGCAGGTGGGTGTGGCGGGCCCGGCCGCGCGGGGGGCGGGCGGCGCGCGGGGCCCGGCCGGGCCGGGAGGCGGGAGGGCGACGCGGGCCCCGGCCCGGCCCGGCCCGGCCGGCCGGCCCACCGCCGCCGGGCCCTCGGAACATGGCTGCGGCGGGAGGCGCCGCCGCGGCGCCCGGCCCGGGCGGCCCCGCTCCCCGCCCCGCCGCGCCCTGAGCGCCCCCTCCCCCGCTTCCCCCGGGTCCCCCTCTCCAGGCAGGAAGATGTCCAAGCCCCGCGCGGTGGAGGCGGCGGCGGCGGCGGCGGCGGTGGCAGCGACGGCCCCGGGCCCGGAGATGGTGGAGCGGAGGGGCCCGGGGAGGCCCCGCACCAACGGGGTAAGCAGGCACCCTTCCCGCACTCGCTCGGCGCGCTCCCAGGGGCCGTGCGGCCGGGCGCCCCCGCGGGCCCAGCTCCGAGAGCACGTGGGCGCGCCCGCGGCCCTGGGGCGGGGGTGCGGGCGGGGCGCCCGGCCGGGCAGCTTCCTTTTCTGCTGCCTGCCTGGGAGTGGCGTCCCCACTCGCTCCGCCATGACCCTGGCAAGCTCCGACCTCGGAAAAGTTTGTGTCTTTATGGCATTTCCACACCCCGAGACCCGGCCATCCCGGTGGCGGCTGCGCCTTCCCAGAGTGTGCGGGGCCTGCCCGGGGCCCTCGAGGAGGTCACAGGTCTTCGCTGACTTGGTGAATGGCTCACCAGGCAGAAAGGCCCAGCAGTGTTTCTGGGAAAGCCCTCCTCCCGTCTGTGCTTACTCAGAGGAGAGGCCCCACACCCAGAGACACCAGCGGTGACCCGTACCGCCCCACCGGCCTGCCCACCGCAGTAGAGTAACCGCCCTAAATGCCTTGGTCTGCTGAGCTCCGCACCCGCCTAGTTAGCCTGAGAGAATTCCCCAGCCGCAGCCCAGTCCCGCAGTCCTAGGACTGCACGATTTGAGACGGGCCGGGCTTGGGCTCATAGAAGGCTCAGACAGTCTTGGCAAGTCCTACCAGCTAGCTGACCTCAGGTCCAAGAAGTGGTTATTCAGGTTCCCTGAGGCCTGTCTGTGCTGGAGTTCCTGCAGCTCCTGCCAGGGCAGTCAGCTGCTGCTCAGAGGCCAGCCCTTCCAATTCTGGCCTCGTTTGCCCTGGTCACTCTAACCTTCTTATTACTGGTAGGTTGCCTCCTTCTTCTATGGATCTTTGTGGACAGCTGGTTCTCTTCGCTGGCCAGATGTTCCCCCTGCCCTCCTTAACAGACTGGAATTAGAGACCAACTTGGACCTGGGGGATTCTAAACCTTCCACTACTAGGCTTCCCCTAGTAACCCAGTTTTTGAACCATGTTTTTTTCCTTTTTTTTGTCTTTTGGATTCCGGTTGCCCCTTCTCCGTCTAAATGTTGTAAGATCTTCTTCTTCAAGCCTCTTTCAGAATATGCATTTGTCGTTTTAGGAGAATGTATTTACCGGGCAATCAAAGATCTATACCTACATGAGCCCGAACAAATGCTCTGGAATGCGTTCCCCCCTTCAGGAAGAGAACTCAGTTGCACAATACGAAGTCAAATGCCAGGGGAAGCCATTAGCCGGAATCTACAGGAAACGCGACGGTAAGCCTCTGAAATGGCCCTGCTCTATTCACCGCTGACCGGGTTGCATCCTCAGTAATAATGTCTGTATGCTAGGTTTCCTTATCCAATCTTTTCAAGCCAAAGCTTGCAAAGTTTGAATCATGTCCTGTCTAAGAAACATAGACATGGGGGGAATAGAGCCGCGTGTTCCAGGGCGTGTGCCCTATTGGTCTAACAGGTTTTCCCTGTTTTTACAAGAGTTAGCATGTCCTTCAAGCTTGGTTTTCTTGCCAAGCTGCCAAAATAAGGCAGCTGGCATGTCGTTAGAGAGGTTTACAGGCGCTAAAAGTACAGAAATGATGAGTCTGGGTTGTCCAGACCAGGCACTTGTACTGCAGCTGAGTCATGTGAACCTAAGGAACTGACTTCCTTCTCTTTTCTGAGCTGGCCTTGATCTCAGTTCTAAAGGTTCTTTCCACTCAAGTGTTCAGTGCTACTCTGAAGCCGCGTACGCCAGAATGAGATTTAGAGTTAAAATGCTGAGCAAGAAAATACTTATTGAAAGTTCTGTCTGGCCTTGCAAAACATGCCGAAACCTGTTGGAAATTTTGCTGTAACCCAAATATTCCCTTTTAAAGTGGCGGTGGTAGGGGTGAGGGTGGGGATGGGGGCTAGTGGTGAACTTTCCCCAGTTACTGTGCTCTAAAACTTGCCTTAAAGAAACAGCAGCTACCAGCTGCTCCAGCAGCTCTGTACAAGGAAGCTTTGTATTTGTTAACAGAAAGTGCCATAAAGGGATGGGGTAGCCCAACCTCTGGTCCAGATCTGAGAACCAGGGGCAGGAGCCAACCCTTGGCCTGATTCCCCCTGGTGATGTTATTTCAAATGGACTTAGGTTCTAATCCTAGCTCTGCCGTTTATGAAAGGAAGGGTCACAGGCAGGTTGCTACGTTTTTTTGAGCCTCAGTTTTTCATCAGTGGGAGAGAGGAGTCCTGCCTGAAGACCAGTTAAAGCATGGGTGCAAAAGGCCTTTGTGAGCAAGTTCTCTGGTGGTCCATTGGTTAGGATTCTGTGCTTTTACTGTCAGGGGAGAAGGTTCAATCCCTGGTCTGGGAACTAGGATCCTACAAGCCTCATGGCACAGCCAAAAGAAAAGGGAGGGGGACTTTGTGAGCGCTCCATACTGTCAGCCCATTTTCCACTGGACCGGAAGCATCACAGCCTGCCCCTCCCTGCATCCCTGCTTCCGCAGCACTTAGGCCAGCACTAACCACACTGAGACTTGGGAAGGGCCTCTCTCTAGATGCCGTAAGCCAGCCTCACAGCCCTTCTGGGATGGGGCGGGATGTGGATTGTCCTGAATGGTGACATGGGGCACAAGTTAGCTTATTTGACTCGAAGTGTTACTACATGGTGCCAATTTAAATGGGGGGCTGGATGAACACTGGAGGAGACCCCCATAGACTGGGCGTCTATCCATGATTCTCATCCTTTTTCCTGCCTTGACACAGGCTCACGTGACAGCTAATGTTCATGAATACCACCCACTCCTAAGCTTATGCCTGACGTCTTGGCCTTAACCCCCTCTTATTCCACTCAAGACAGTGTGTCAGGGAGCACTGTCTGTCTGTGTCAGGGAGACAGTGTATCTGGACCACCTGGAGAACGGTCCGGATGGCTGCTGATGTGTTTATTTTTTTCTTTTGTTTGTTGAACTATTATTCAGATATCCTGACATTCACCATTTTAAAGGGTACAGTTCACTGGTTTTAGGTATACGCACAGATTTGTGCAGCCATCACCTCTGTCAAACTCCAGTACATTTCCATCACCCCAAAAAGAAACCCTGTACCTACTCACAATCATTCCCCATTCCTACTTTCTCTCAGCCCTAGGCAACCACTGATCTGTTTTCCATCTCTGGATTTGCCCGACCTCGACATTTCGTATACATGAAGTTGTAAAATATGTGACCTTTTGTGTCTGGTCTCATGTACATTATAATGTTTTCAAGGTTCATACATGTTGTAGGCTGTGTCAGTACTTCATTCCTTTCTGTGGTTGAATAATATTCCATCGTGTGGATAGACCACATTTTGTCAGTTGATGGACATTAGAGTTGTTTTTACTTTTTAGCTCTTCTGAATAAGCTTCTGCGGGCATTCGTGTATAGGTTTTTATGTAGACATATGTTTTTAATTCTCTTGATAGATGCCTAGAACTAGAACTGCTGAGTCAGGTGATAACTCTCTAACATTTTGAAGACTGCCAGATTTTTTTTGCAAAGTGACTGCACCATTTTGCATTCCCACCAGCAATGTAATATTTATTTTTAAAAAGTAAAAAAATTTTATGGAAAAAAAAAAAAAACAGTCCAATACTGGTGCTCCATGAGTATTTTTAGTAACAAGTCATTGGCGACGTCCCACACGACACACTGAACCGGTATTGGGGCACCATGCTGAGAACCACTGTGAATGCCACGCTTCGACCCTGTTAGAAGAGGGATTTAAAAAAAGAATCTGAAATGAATCATGCCAGGGAGCTAGCCTTTGGGGAAGAGGTCTTTGTTGGGGAGAGGTTCTGCTTTATCACCTTACTTCTGTCTACCAATGCTGCCCCACCCTGTGGGAATTGTGCTTCCCCCCGCCCCGGAGCCCATTTCCTCAAAAGCCATCGATGGAGCCCTCATGCCAGTGTTGCTGGCTGTGACACTTCTGCTTCAAAGGCTCTTCCCTCAAGCTGCAGACGACCTGATGGGTTGATTAATCACAAGAACGGAATCCAATCACAATATATATATATCAACTTACCGTGGTCTAACACTTCAAATATGTTATAATTGTATTGATCAATCATACCTCAGCAAAGCTGGAAAAGAGGGGGCGGAAAAAATGATGCAGAGACCAAAAGCTCTGCCTAGTGTCTGGGTCAAAAAGTAAAGCCAGATCTTTTCCCCAAGATGCTGGTTAGTGGACACCAGGCTTAACAGCCCAAGGGCACTACTGCCCAACACGCCCCCACCCCCCCATCTCCTCCCCGAGCCTGCCTTAGCAAGCAGCCGAGGGCTGGAAAGTGGGAGGTGTCAGGTCCAGAGTCAGCCTGTCTCTCCCCACCCTCTGCCCACAGAGAAAAGAAACTCTGGGAATGCAATACGAAGTTCCATGAAGGCCGAGGAACAGAAGATCAAAGACGCCAGGAGAGGTCCCCTGGCACCTTTCCCAAACCAAAAATCTGAAGCTGCAGAACCTCCCAAAACCCCGACCTCGTCTTATGATACTCCCAATGCAGCCGCTGCCAAGCAGGGCCTGAAAAAGCCTGTGAGGGGCAAACAGGCCCCCAGGAAAAAGTAAGTGCTCCCTGGAGCCACTTCTCACGCAGGGCGACCTGTTGGGTACCAGCTGGGGGGAGGCCGTCCACCCTCTCAGGCCCTTGAGCTATTAAGGCTCAGATTCCCGAGACAGCACCAGGGATACCATTACTTGCCGCGTCCTGGTCTGCCTAGGGTCCAGAGCCCCCACCCTGCTGAGAGTAGGCAGCCTGCCTTTGGCGCTCTTTCTGAGGCTGCTGTGGGCAGGCGAGCTGAAGTGACCCCGGGCCACAGTGGACAAAGGTGTTTTACGTGACCCGATTTCCAAGGAGCCTGCTCCTAAAGGCTCGCGTGCCTCCTGGCTGTGAACATGGTTTCAGAGCTAACGCTTGGTTCCTCCTCTTCCTTTCCCACCCCAGAGCTCAAGGAAAAACACAGCAGAATCGCAAGCTCACAGATTTCTACCCTGTGCGAAGGAGCTCCAGGAAGAGCAAGGCTGAGCTGCAGGTAGGGTCACGTGTTTCAAATCGGCTCTCAAAGGGGCGGGGTGGTCCAGTGGGCAGTGCTCACTGCGCACCACCTGAGCTCTCTTTGCATTGTCACGGGAAAAGTCTCTTGGCCTCCGCGGCACTGATGTTCTCCTGGGTCTAGTGGGGGTCGTCATAACTCCCTTGGGTCACTGTGGTGCTTAGTTAAGATGCTTCTGTGAAGGAGCCTTTTCGCCTGTAGTGTGGGGCATGGAAAGTCAGGACCTCCAAGGAAAGTGGCTTTGGCAGGGCCATCGGAGCCTGAGACTGGGGTGGGCTGCGTGGTTTATTAGAGGTGTGTTTGTCTGCTGTCCAGAGGTTTTATGTTTCGAGATGATGAAGAGCACTGGCTTGGAAACTACTTTCTGGTTGTGTGACCTCAGGGCTTAACCGCTCTCTGCCGTGTCATCTATGAAATGGGATGATGTAGTCGAGCCCTGTCTGGTGGTTGGGAGGGTCACGCACGTTAGTGGACGCACATGGAACACTTAGAACCGTGCCTGGGATGCAGTGAGGACCTATTAACCCTTGTCACCGTTGCTTCCCCCGTGTTGTCCTTTCCCGGGGCTCCTCTCTGGCCTTCCCCATGCAGCCACAGAACCTGTGAAAACCAGGCAGGAAGGCCAACTGGGCTGTAAGGCCCCCGCCCGCCGTATTTGCAGAGTGCTGAGCTGTGCACAGTCGATCAATATTTGATGCAGTGAGGTGTGGTTATTGCCTTTCTGTTAGGGAAACTCAGGGTGTGGCCTGGCCCTGCAGCCCCCAGCTGCTTCCATCCCCCCCTCCCACCCAAGGGCAGCAGAGCAACCTCTAGGCTTGGGAGGAGCTCTCAGGACTGCCGCCCCCACCAGGGAGGTGGGGGACCCCGGCCTCTCAACCCGCAGACTCTTCTGCATTTGGACGTTGAATCTGTAGCTGTACAGACGGTGAGGCAGCATCTCTGTGTCTCCTTTGAATTGACAAGACTTCATTTTTTAAAAAGGGGGGGAGGGTGTCATTTTTCTCCCCTCAGAGAGAAGCTCTGGCTGTATTTCCTTAGAAAGGCAGTGTCTTTCAGCCAAGAACAAGCTGTTACAAGCTGTTTGCCTGCAGTGGGAGGCTGTGCGAGGTCAGCCTAGAGACAGCACTGCAGAGGGCAAGGCGGTGCCAGCCCCCAGCACCCGGGACACCTCCCAGCCGCGGTCGGGAGCTACAGAGCCCACTCAGGGAACCTGGGGGTCCACCCAGCGCCGCTGTGGGCTGCAGGGTCGGGGAAGCCTGAGTTGGCCTTTTTTAATTAAAAAAGAAAACAAAAACCAGGGGCTTTTCTTTCTGGAGGAGTGGAAGCTGCAGTGGGTGTGTGGCCAGAGTGCTGAATTCTACCGCAGGCGAGCGGAAGGCAGCTGGCAGTGGCTCCCCAAAGCTTGGTCTGCAGGCGATCAGGCCCACTGTGTGGCTGGATGGAGAGCCAGAGGCCAGGGAGAACCACACTCTGCCCACCACCGTTTGTGTTGGCTTTGTCGAGTGGGCACCCCGGCCAGGTGGTGGCTGGCCAGGCTGGTGGGGCTGCGGCTGGCAGAGGTGAGGCCCGAAGGCAGGGCAGCCGGGTCTCCTCTCGGGTGAGGCTGGTCCAGACCTGACTGCCCTTCTGGGCCAACCAAAGCCGAAGTGGACACAGCATTAGGGAAGGGTGTGGGTAGGTGGGCGAAACAAACAAAGAGCCCCGAAGACTCCTCGTTGTGGCTGAAGACAGAGCAGGCGGGGCTCAGTCCAAGGTCCAAGTCCAGGGCAAGAGGGTGGAAACAGGGCCCTGGAGAGATGCCCTGAACCCCTCGTTGCTTTGCTGTGGGAGCCCCTTCTCTGGTTGGCCCAGCGTTGGGTGGATGACAGCCTGCACTGGGCAGGGACTGCAGTGTTGGCAGTGCCCTGGCCGCGTCATCACCAGCCCAGCCCAGCCCAGCCCCGGGCCTGGCATGCAGAGCAGCCTGCTGACTCCGGCTGGGCACGTCTCGAGTCCTTCCTGCCTTCACCCTGGTTCACACCTTGCTCCCTTTCCAGGCCCTCAGTCCCCCAAGGACCAACTACTGCTGCCTTCCTCTTTAGGACGCTTGGAGCTAGTTGTTCGCGTGTCCCCAAACCACCAACCCCCCCGAGTAAAATGGACTCCTTGGCTGCACATTCAGGGTGTCTCACCTGGCCCCAGCTCGTCTCCTCTGTCTCATTCTGTCCCAGTAGGATAGTCCCTGTCCCCACTGCCCACCACGTCTCCCAGTTTTCCCACGATGACTCCCATCTACTTCTGCACACTTGTAACTAATTATTTAACAAGGTGGTTGCGCCTGTGCATGTGGGGGCAGGGCATTGTTGCCTTGAGGGCTCACTACGTCCAGGTGCTGTTCTCGGCCAGGAAATGCCACGGCGAACAGAGGGTGGACATGGTCAATGGGTGGGTACACACCTCCTGTTCAAGCGGTGCAGCCTCTGATCAATTTAGCCCTGGCTAATTTTATATGCAGTTGGAGTCCTGATTTTTACATGTCCACAATTTAGATATTTTGTAAAAGTCTGTGTGGGCTAAATAGAGCATAGCCCCAGGCCACATTCTGCCACAAGCCCTATTCTGCCCTCGAGCCGCCCCGTCCCCCTCCTGGCCCACCTGAACGCCAGGTGGTGAACAGCCCACCTTAGACGGGCAATGAGGAAAGGATGGGGGCTTGGTGGCCTGGACATGCCGGGAGACCGATGCCATGGAGGCTGACTATGAACGGACCCTGTGGCGGCTGGGACTCCCGGAGTGGCCTTGGTGAGAATGCTGATGCACTTCTTGTTTTTTCTTTCCCTCCCCACCCAGTCTGAAGAAAGGAAAAGAATAGATGAGTTGATTGAAAGCGGGAAGGAAGAAGGAATGAAGGTAAGGGGCCGCAGGGCCCACTGCGTGGAGGCTGAGGCTGTGAGGTCTGGCCCTCCCTGGTCCAGAGGCCCATGCAGGAGTCATGCTGCCTTAACCTTCTGATATCACTGTGACCAGGCAGACTGTTGCAAGCTGTCAAGGGACTGAACACTAAAAGTATCCTTAAGGGAATACCTCCTGAAGGAAATGTAATGAGATACTGTCCTGTGGAAACTTTTTATTTATTTATGGCTGTGCTGGGTCTTCATTGCTGTGTGGACTTTTCTCTAGCTGCCGTGTGTGGGGCCTTCCCTCTAGTTGATGTGCTCAGGCTTCTCTGCGGAGCACGGGCTCTGGGGCGTGCAGGCTTCAGTAGCTAAGGCTTCTGGGCTCTAGAGCACAGGCTCGGGAGTTGGCAGCGCATGGACTTAGTTTGCTGCTCCGCCTTTGTGAGATCTTCCCAGACCAGGGATCAAACCTGTGTCTCCTGTACTGGCAGGTGGATTCCTACCCACTGTGCCACCAGGGATGCCCCTGAGGAAAATTTTCACAACGAAGGACTTCCCTCACAGTCCAGGTTAAGAATCCGCCTGCCAGTGCAGGGGATTCAGGTTCAACCCTTGGTCAGGGAACTAAGATCCCACATTGCCACAGGGCAGCTAAGCCCAAGTGCCACGACTTCTGAGCCCATGCACTGCAACTAAGATTTGACACAGCCAGTAAATATTTCTTTTTAATCACGATGACATTTATACACATATATGTAACTTACCATCGTAACCGTTCTTTATGTGTAAAATTCACTGGCATTAAGTACATTCTTCATTCACAGTTGTGCAACTCTCCCCTCTGTCTAGTTCCGGAACCCTTTTGTCCTCCCGACGGGAAACCCCGGACCCACCAGTAGTCACTCCCATTCCTTGCCCTCAGCCCCTGACAACCAGTCTGCTTTCTGTCTCTGTGGATTAGCCTCTTCTGGACATTTCATACAAATGGAGTCATAGAATGTGTAGCCTGTTGTATCTGGCTTCTTTCATTTAGCATGACACGTGGGGAAACTTTTAAAAGGACAGGCTAGTTTTTTCTATACTGTTTTCCTGGGAAATGGCAATGCCCAGGAAGATTTGCTTTTCTCTCACGTGCTCAGTTGCTTCAGCTGTCTCCTACTCTTCGCGACCCTATGGACTGTGGCCCGCCATGTTCCTCTGTCCATGGCATTCTCCAGGAAAAAATACTGGAGTGGGTTGCCATTTCCTCCTTTATGGGATCTTCCTGAACAAGAGATCAAACCCAGTGTCATGTCTTCTGCATTGGCAGATGGGTTCTTTACCACTAGCGCCGCCCCCTATTCTTATAGTATATTTCAGACATAGTGGGAGCATGAGAGGGGAGGAAGTCTCAGAGGTAGTGGCCAGATGGGTCTGGGCTAGGACCCAGGGGATGGGAAGCTTCAGTTTCCACCTGCCACTGAGGGGAATCTGAATTTCATTCTGGGCTTCTCAGCCAGTCACCCTCCATCTCCATTTAAAATGGAGTGCAGGAGGAGGTCAAAATAAATAAATAAAATGGAGGAGAAACCCAGGCATGTACGTTATGGACTAAAGGAGAGACTCAGAATGTTGGGTCCTACTTTTCCCCTAAAGAGTGGGCCAGGATGTGGCTTTGAGTCTGTGCTACATCACTTCCTAGCTTGGTGGCTGGAGACACATGACTCTGCCTGTCTAATCCCTAATTTTGCAGGTTTTCTCACCTGCAAAATGGGGCAGCACCCACCTAGCAGACTTCTCAGGATCCCACATAACAGTGCTTTGCAAACAAACACAAGGGAGCTCTTTGGGGTGATGGATTCTGGCGATGGTTGCACAACTGTGTATGCTGCATGGGCTTCCCTAGTGGCCCAGTAGCAAAGAATCTGCCTGCCAATGCAGGAAGCACAGGTTCGATCCCTGGGTCGGGAGGACGCCAGGGATCCGGAGAAGGAAATGGCTACCCACTCCAGTATTCTTGCCTGGGAAGTCCCATGGACAGAAGAGCCTGGCGGGCTACAGTCCATGGGGTCGCAAAAGAGTTGGACACGACTTAGCAACTAAACAACAATAATGTGCTGAATGATACCCTTCAAACCATGTGTGTGAAATGAGTGGATTTTATGACCACCTGCAGTAAGGCTGTTCAAAGAATGTACTACAAGCTGCTGGCCACGCACGGTGGCATTTGTTGCTGTTTATGAACCAACCCTCCCTCTTGGCACCTCCCAACAGATCGACCTCATCGACGGCAAAGGCAGGGGCGTCATCGCCACCAAGCAGTTCTCCCGGGGTGAGTTTGTGGTGGAATACCACGGGGACCTCATCGAGATCACCGACGCCAAGAAGCGGGAGGCTCTGTACGCACAAGACCCCTCCACGGGCTGCTACATGTACTATTTTCAGTATCTGAGCAAAACCTACTGGTAAGTCCCCTGGGGCTTCAAGTGGCTCTTCCCACCCTGGCAGTGGTGCAACCAGAGGGCCACCGAGGGCATCCTGACTCTTCTTTTGGCTCCAGCTTCTTGCTTGGTTCTTGCTGCCATTTTTCAAAGCTGCAGTGCAACTCTTCCTACCACACACACCACTTCCATTTTTAATTCTGGTGATTGAAGCGGTTCTGGAGGCAATCTCAGCCACCAAGCGGTGGACTAGTCACGTGAAAGCCCGCAGAGGGGCTCACCTGGCCTTCTGCCTGGGGCATGTGACCAGAGCAGCCCTGGGAATCGCTATTTCTCTGTCCCCTATGCGACGATATCACTGATTGTTTTTTATTTATTTTTTAATAGACTGTACTATAACGTTCCCAGCAAAACTGAGTGGAAAGCAGAGCGAGTTCCCATATATCCCGCCTGCCCCCACCATCCTGCATAGCCTCTCCCCTACCCTCACCAACAGAGTTGACTTTTATTCATTTATTTATTATGCTGAACTCCACAGTCATCTCTGGTGCTTCCACAGAGTCTTTTGCGTTCCCATCTACACTCCCCCATCTCCCGCCCAAATACCCCACACCCAACGCCCCTCTGGGCTCTTAAAGTTACATATATATATTTTTTGAGTTGAGTTGCTTTCCCAAAAACACGGCCATAAATCACCATCATCCCACCAGAGCTGAGAGCAAGCCTGACTCAGACTGGGTTCAAAAGCCTCTTTATCAATTTAATCCTCTGTCGCCCTCCCTCCCCGCCAGCGTGGATGCAACCAGAGAGACAAATCGCCTGGGAAGACTGATCAATCACAGTAAATGTGGGAACTGCCAAACCAAACTGCACGACATCGACGGCGTGCCTCACCTCATCCTCATCGCCTCCCGTGACATCGAGGCCGGGGAGGAGCTTCTGTATGACTATGGGGACCGCAGCCGGGCTTCCATTGAAGCCTACCCCTGGCTGAAGCATTAACCCAACGGTCCCGCCCCCTCCCCATTCTAAGGACAAAGTGCCCTCAAAGGGAATTGATTTTTTTTTTTTTTTTTACACACTTAATCTTAGCAGATTACTTCAGATGTTTTTAAGAAAAAAGTATATTAAGATGCCTTTTCACTGTAGTATTTAAATATCTGTTACAGGTTTCCAAGGTGGACTTGAACAGATGGCCTTATATTACCAAATCTTTTATATTCTAGTTGTTTTTGTACCTTTTTTGCATACAAGTCGAACGTTTGTGCTTCCCGTGCATGCAGTCCAAGACTCGGCACAGGTTTTAGAGGAAAGAGTCGAACATGAACTAGGAAGCTGGGCAACGCACCTGCCTCCAAACGAAGAGCCAGGACTCTCTCCCCCGCTCCCCACATACCTGCCCCCCCCAACATCCCAGTGCCAGGTGGGCGCGAGGAAGACACTGCCTTCCCCGCGGCCCGGATGGGATGTTCCCAAGCTCTTGTTTTTCCTGACATCTCGACAGGCGCACATTGAAGTGTATGAATATTTTTTAAAAAAAGGTTTCACAGTAAGATAGTCTTCCCCTCTGCTTTCTCGAAAGCTTACTGACCCGGTGGCTCACGGGCCAGGCCTTGATTTACTCTTCCACGGGCTGCCACTTTTCCGGGCACCTTCACACATCAGGGCGGGGAATCAAAGGAGACGTGGGCAGGGACAAGCATTGCTTACCTAGCCCTTGCAGGGGCAGGGTTTCCCGAAACTGGGTTAGTTTCTTTATAGAAATGTGAACACTGAATTTATTTTAAAAAATAATGATAAAAAAAAAAAAAAAGACAAAAAAAAAAAAAAACCACAGAAGACAACTTACATGTATATAGGTCTTGAAGTGAGTGAAGTGGCTGCGTTTTTGTTTTGGGTTGTTTTTAGTTCGGCTTTTTCTTTTTCCACCCTTGGTTTTGCTTCTGTAGAAGAGATATGAGATGGTACACTATTCTAATCAGAAATCTAAAGTTCTGTAGTGGGACCAGAAATTACTTACCCAATTCCCCACCCCCTCAACCCCAACCTGATTCTGCTTGGGTTGAAAGCTCCAGACCGGCTGTCAAGGCTTCCGTGTGTCAGACCGCCTGGTGTCCTTCCTGTAAAGCTGCAGCCATGAACCAAAGAGCGAGCCTACAAAGCCCTGAGAGGCAGGGCCCCTGCCCTAGCTGCGAGGGGGCAGGGGAGCTGGCAGGCCCAGGGATCATGGCTGAGGGTCAAGTTTTCACCTCGACTGTGACAGCAGGAGTAGTGGGTAGCTTCTTCCTGAAGGGGGGACCGACTCCCACCTTCTGTCAACTTGTAATTCAGGGGCCTGGGGCTCCAGAGCTGCGATCTGGGGTCTGGTGCAACCCCACCCCACCGCCCACTCCCAGGTAAATGTGAATGGAGACAGGTATGAGAACCTGTCCTCGACTTCAATGCCCCCCAGCCCCGGCCTCACGACGGTGCTACCTGAGGAAGTCTTCCCCCTCCCACACCCACCCCCACCCACCAATCCCACACTTGCCTGGTCAGTGGTCAGCAAATTGGAGGAGGATCCGATGGGAGTGTGTAAATGTGAGATAAAATGTCTTGGTTGTACCTGTTTGTGGTTTAGCTTTGTATTTAAGAAAAGGAAATAAACTTGAAAATTATTTGTCATCATAAAAATGAAACAAAAATTAAAATATTTATTGCCAGGCGAGGCTACCTGTGTCATTCTGTTGTTTTTTGCAAAGCAGGGGTAGAAAAAGGTAATGTACTTTCTGTTTCTCTTTTGGGCTGTACCATGTGGCTTATGGGATCTTAGTTCCCCAAACGGGTTGAACCTGGGCCCTCAGCTGTCAAAGCATGGAGTCCTAGCCACTGGACCACCAGGGAATCCCCATTGTTGTTTTTTTTGGTTCCATTGGGTCTTTGTTGCTGTACTCAGGCTTTCTCTAGTTGGGATGAGGCAGGGCTACTCTGGTTGTGGTGCGCAGGCTTCTCATTGGAGTGACTTCTCTGTTGCGGAGAACGGGCTCTAGGGCATTTGGGCTCAGTAGTTGTGGCGCGTGGGTTTAATTGCTCCTCAGTATGTGGAATCTTCCCAGACTGGGATTGAACCTGTCTGTGTCCCCTGCATTGACTGGTAGATAACTATGCGACCACCAGGGAAGTCCCCCCTGTTTATTTTACAAAAGGGCCACTTAACCAGTTTGAGTCAGTTTTGGTGACTGTCCTAGGGGACAGTCTCTTCACTTTTATCATGAGGAATCAGAGGTTGCTTGTGGAGATTAAAAATGAAGCACATGGCCCCCTGAGAAGAGGGCCCAGCATGTAGCATATATTTTAGCTATTGTCATTGTCATTGTTTCTAATGTGCTAGATTCTCAGGTAGGCGTCTCAAGAGTCATCAACCTTCCCTGTCTGGTGCTGGAAGTATCCCAGATCCTGATCCCTAACCCCCACACCACAGTCCACCCCCAAGAAGCTGCCTTCCTTCAGCCCCAAGGCACTGGAGGCAGGTTGGAACTGAGGGCAAGGTCCTTGGTTTACAGGTGAAAGATCCATTCCTGGCATAGGGTTTCAGCATCTGTCAGCCGTTGCCCTGAACAAATCACTTACCCTCTGAAATCTGTCCATCAAGTTGGGAATGGCCTCTACCTACCCGCCTTGCAGGGGTTTCTCGAGGATTCAGTCATCATATACTACTACCTTACCATGGAGGGGACAGTGTGGCCTGGTAGCCAAGTGCTCAGCCCTGGAACCGAACCTCAGGTTTCACCCACTTTGCCGCTGTGTAACCTCGGGCAGGTTACCTAACCTCTCTGGGCACCACTTCCCTCTCCTGTGACATAGAGACAATACTGGTGCTTGCATCGGGGTGATTGTGAGGATTGACTGAGTTTAAGACATAAAAGTACTTGCACAAAGATAATCTTCAGGAATCAGCTATTATTAAGATGAAAATTTGGGGTGTTTTTAAAAATTTATTTGGCTGCACAGAGTCTTACTTGTGGCGTGCAGGATCTAGTTCCCTGACCAGGGCTCGAACCTGGGACCCCTGCACAGGGAACGTGGAGTCCCAGTCTCTGGGCCACCAGGGAAGTCCCTTGGGTGGTTTCTATCATTCAGTATTTACAAGTGCCCCGGACTGACAGATAACTGCTTCTAAGCCTGCTCTCCTGGCTCAGGGTTTGGAGATGGAAGCCTGCAGTGTGGGAGCAACTGTCTGTCTTGAATGTGGTCACACTGGGCCCAGCTCCAAGAACTTACCTTCTGGCATTCGAACACCCACATCCCAGCATCTGTCATTCTGAAGTCAGGATGCTCAGATTTGTTTCCCAAGTCAGTTCTCACCTTCAAGGGGCAGAAATCTTCCTCCTCCCTACCCACTATTAAGAGGGGAGAACCTAGTCAGGGATGCACCATTATACAGGGTTCCAGGAGTCAGAAGCCCCTGTGCTGTGGCAATCTCATTCTGGACTGACACTTAAAGGTTGCCAACTTCTTTTGGGAGGCAGAGTGGTTTTGACCTTTGCACCTGAGTTCAAGTCCTACTTCTGTCACTTCCAGCTGGGGCTTTGGACAAGCCCCTTAGCCCCACCATACTAGCAGCTGCTTGGGTGAATAATAATAGTAACGCCCACCTCATAGGGATAAGGTGAGGCAACATATGTAGGTGTGGTAAATTGCATTCGTTATTAATATCAGCACTTTTTGGAGAATCAGGGTACATAGAGCTTCACAGATAAGAACCTGGGCTTGAGGGGACTTCCCTGGTGATCCAGTGGCTAAGACTTCATACACCCAATGCAGGGGGCCAGTGTTGAGCCCTGGTCAGGAACTAGATCCCATGTGCTGCAACTGTGAGTTTGCACACTGCAACTAAATATCTCATGTGCCACGGCTAAGACCCGGTGCAGCCATATAATTAAAAAAAAAAAATCTAGAATCAGGCTTGCATTAGCACCCTGGGCAGTAACTTCATAGCTACGTGACCTCGTGCACGGTGCTTCAACCTCTCAGAGCCTTCATTTCCAAATCCGTAAACTAGGCAACTCATAGTAGTTAGTCTCCATCTCCTCAGGTTGTTAGAGGAATAAATGAGATAATCAGGCAGGAACCGAGACGTGATCACTAAGCCAGGGTTATTCACTGAGAAGACAGGCTCACAGGATGTGTTCAGCAGGCTCGTTAGTTTCTTTGAGAAGTGTAGTCTCCTGCTCTCTATGGACTGTATTTCATTGATGCCTAAATTTACTTCTTTTTCCCATTTTAAACATTGCTGAAATCATTGGTGAGCCTTAAAGTCAATAGCATCTTGATGTTATTATTTGTAGCATTTTTTTTTTCTGTCACAGCAACACACAAAATAAAGGTGTATCACTTAGATACAATGAAATACATGTCCACCATATATATGCATGTATGTATCAGTTCAGTTCAGTCGCTCAGTCGTGTCTGACTCTTTGCGACCCCATGAATCCCGGCATGCCAGGCCTCCCTGTCCATCACCAACTCCCGGAGTTCACTCAAACTCATGTCCATCAAGTCAGTGATGCCATCCAGCCATCTCATCCTCTGTCGTCCCCTTCTCCTCCTGCCCCCAATCCCTCCCAGCATCAGAGTCATTTCCAATGAGTCAACTCTTCGCATCAGGTGGCCAAAGTACTGGAGTTTCAGTTTCAGCATCAGTCCTTCCAATTAACACCCAGGACTGATTTCCTTTAGAAGGGACTGGTTGGATCTCCTTGCAGTTCAAGGGACTCTCAAGGGTCTTCTCCAACACCACAGTTCAAAAGCATCAATTCTTCGGCGCTCAGCTTTCTTCACAGTCCAACTCTCACATCCACACATGACCACTGGAAAACCATAACCTTGACCAGACGGACCTTTGTTGGCAAAGTAATGTCTCTGCTTTTGAATATGCTATCTAGGTTGGTCATAACTTTCCTTCCAAGGAGTAAGCGTCTTTTAATTTCATGGCTGCAATCACCATCTGCAGTGATTTGGGAGCCCCCAAAAATAAAGTCTGACACTATTTCCACTGTTTCCCTATCTATTTCCCATGTATGTATACATGTGTTATATATGTATAATATATACGTGTGTGTGTATTTGGCCCTTGAACAGTGCAGGGAGTTACGGGCCCTCACTCTCCCCACATTGAAAAAATCCAAGTATAGGGACTTCCTGGTGGTCTAGTGGTTAAAACTTCAAGTTTCCAATGCAGGGGTGTGGGTTTGATCCCTGGTCAGAGCACTAAGATTCCTGTGCCACGTGGTATGGCCAAAAAATAAATAAAATCCACCTGTAGTGATGGACAGGGAGGCCTGGCGTGCTGCGATTCATGGGGTCGCAAAGAGTCGGACACGAATGAGTGACTGATCTGATCTGATAGCTTATAGTCAGCCCTTTGGATTCAAGGTTCCTCCTCCATATATGCAGATCCAACTAGATTCAACCATCTCATGTGTGGAGATATGTATATATATCATACATATGATACATACATTCATATATATATACGTATGATATATATACATATCTCCACATGTGCAGATTGTGCAGTACTATGGTGTTTACTGGGCTTCCCTGATAGCTCAGTTGCTAAAGAATCTGCCTGCAATGCAGGAGACCCCAGTTTGATTCCTGGGTCGGGAAGATCCACTGGAGAAGGGATAGACCACTCACTCCAGTATTCTTGGGCTTCCCTGGGGGCTCAGCTGGTAAAGAATCTGCCTGCAATGTGGGAGACCTGGGTTCGATCCCTGGGTTAGGAAGATCCCCTGGAGAAGGGAAAGGCTACCCATTCCAAGTATTCTGGCCTGGAGAATTCCATGGGCTGCATAGTCCATGGAGTTGCAAAGAGTCGGACACGACTGAGAGATTTTCACTTTCAATTTCATGGTGTTTACTATAGAAAAACATTCATGTGTCATTGGACCTTCGCAGTTGACCAAACTGAATTGGTCAAGAGTCAACTGTATACAGTTCACAAATTTGGAAACCAAGACTCCAAAAGGCTGAAGTACCTTACACCAGGTCACATAACTCTAAGAGGCCACTCTGAAACACAGAAAGTGTAAAAGTCATTTTACTTTAATACAAAATCATATATAGAAAGTCATATGAGCAAAATCAAATATTCACTAATATCAGTGAAGTCTTCATTGCAATGTCCATACCAGGTTTTCCTGCATCCTCTCCCCGTCCCCACTTGTGCTGGTGTATTTCGCTGCTGTGTGGCAAAGACGTGGGCCCGGGGACGCAGAGCTGGTGTCCACATCTGCGTGCTTGGGGTCCCTGGGTGGTTGAAGTGGGGCTGTAGGTGGCCCCACTGTTTTTTTCTTCTGCTTTCTCAATTTCTTTTGCCACTTCTCCTGCCGTGGCCCAGCGTTCAGGGGTGTTCAGTTCTGCAGCCGGGGAGAAAGCTTCACCCCTTCCTCCTTGGACGGCTTTGAGGGGAAGTAAAGAAGCAAGTGCAGTGGGTACAGGTGGCACTGACAGATGACTGTGGAAGTCGTCTTTGTGGGTGGTCCTCCGTGTCTGAGAACGCAGTCATGGCCTCCGGTCTAGGTCTGCTTCCCTGATCGGAAAGAGAACCTGGGTCGGGGCGGGAGACGGGAGGTCAGAGCAAACAGAGCGCTGAAGCAGGGGGTGCACAACCCCCTGCAAATTCTGTAAGCAGCTCCTGCAGGCCATTCACCCAAAAGTTTATTTCTTAAGAGCTCATTATGCAACAGGCACTGTTCCAGGGCTTTCCATCTACTAGCTCATTTCACACTAATAACAGCATGAGGATGTTGAGTATAGTCAATATCCCTATTTTACAGATGAGCAAACTGAGGTTCTGGGAGGTTAAGTAACAGGCCCAAGGTCACACAATTTTGTCTTGGAACTGGGAGTTGGGCCCAGAAGCCCACTTAACCACTGTGCTAGACTGACAAATGGAGTCTGGAATGTTTTTGTTTTCATTTTAAGTGGTTTTTATTGTAGAGGAAACGGTAACTTCTCGGTGTTCCCTACAATGATAAAATGAATAATGACTAATATGTAAATTCTTGGATATAACAGATAACACATATAAAGATATCCCTGAAGCATGAATGCCAAACTTTCAGTCCTCCTGACGCACTAGACACGTGGGGGTGATCACAAAGTACAGTGTCAATGCTAGCTCAGGTTGTCGGAAAGACGCAAAGATGGCTAGTGAGCTGAAAAGTCGGTGATGGGGATACAGGCTCTTGCTTCTAGTCAAAGACAAGCCCCAGTCCCAGCCCCGCTAGCAGCTCTGCCGGCAACGGCAGGGGTGAGCCCTTGACTCGTGTGGATACAGGCGATAAGGCACATCCACCCTCCCCCTGAACCTAAGTATACCATCTCCCAACCCCCACTTCCCTGCCTCAGGAAATGACATCACCCCCAACCCAGTCATTCAAGCCAGGAACTGGGAGTTGTTCTCAATTCCTCTCCTGTCATCCCATCTGTTGTATTTTAGTCACCATGCCCCAAATATGTTCCTAATCCCACCACTTATCTCTTCCACTGCCACCCCCAGGCTGAGCCACCCTGATGAGCAGCACAGCCTTCCTGTCCGCCCCCTCCCCCGCCACCCCCACAATCCACTCACACAGCAGTCAGCATGACTGCATCACTGTGCAGAGATAAGTCATTCCTCAGCTTAAACCCTTCCAGGGCTCCCCATTGTCCTCAGGACAAAGATAAAACCCTTCTTAGCGTGACCTAATTCTTCGGAAAGTCATTCATTCATTCACTCCGTAGCTTGTCTGATCACCAAGTCGCGGCCTCACTATCTTCAAACCTGTGTCTTCAGTGTTTGCTCAGTCGCTCAGTCGTGTCTGACTCTTGGCCCCGTGGACTGTAGCCTGCCAGGCTGCTGTGTCCATGGGATTCTCCAGGCCAGAATACAGGAGCAGGTTGCCATGCCCTCCTTCTGGGGATCTTCCCAGCTCAGGGATCAAACCCAAGTCTTGCAACTCCTGAATTGGCAGGGGGGATTCTTAACTACTAGTGCCACCTGGGAAGCCCATGTCCTTAGGCTGGCTTACGTACATTTCATTTTTGCCATATCAGGCTCAAACTCCAATTATGTGACCCAAAGAACTCCCCAAGAAGAGAAAGAAAGAAACCAGTAGCTTATGGGTCTGGAAGCCTTGTTTCCAGTGCAATCCTCAGCCAGTGAATATCCCACATAAACACTTTCAGATCTGATACCCTCTGTAGGGTGGAGATGCTCTCTCATACATTATCTTACCATAGGAGACCCTTTCTAGGGAGAAGAAACAATTTGACTCTGTCCTATCAACGCTTCTCCACAAAGCGGTCAGAGTAAACTTTTGTTTTTTCAAAAAGATTTTATTTTTTATTCTCGGCTGCATCGTGCGGCATGTGAGATCTTAGTTCTGGACCAGGGATTGAATCCATGCCTACTGCATTGGGAGCACGGAACTTTAACCCCTGGATCACCAGGGAGGTCCTTAAAGCTTTTTATAGGTGAATACGGACATGTCACTCCCCAGCTTAAAACCTCCCAAGGTCTTTCCGAAGCACTTAGAATGAAATCCAAAGTCATCACTGAGATCCATGTGGCCCAGAAGGACCCAATCGCTCCCCACTCCAACCTCACCTCCCTTCTCTTTGCTGCTCCAGCCACTGTCATCTCTGCTGCACAAGCTGTCTCCAGCCTCTGGCCTTCATACCCGCTGTTCTTTCTGCCAGGAAGGCAGGGAAAACTCAGATCCTCATAGTCTTTCAGAACTTAGCTTGAATGCTGCCTTTTCACAGGCGCCTTCCAGGACTCCCCAAATCTAAAGTAGCTCTTTATCGGGACTTCCCTGGCGGCCTAGAGTTAAGATTCAGTGCTTCCATGGCAGGGAGGATGGGTTCAATCCCTGGTCAGGGAACTAAGGTCCCCCATGCCTTGAGGTGAGGCCAAAAAAATTAAAAAGTAGCTCCCAATCAACCTCTCTCTTAGCACCCTATTTAATGGTCTTCAGTGCATATAGGGCCATCTGAAATGTCCTGACCAGTTCACTCTCTACCTCTCCCGCTAGAATGTAAGCACCATGAGGGCAGGGACTCTGGCTTGTTCACTCTACCCCAGCACCTAGAACAGTGCCTGCTGCATGGTAGACCCTCAATAAATATTTGTTGGAGGAATAAATAAATGCGGTTTCAGGTGGTCTTGTCTGACAAAGCTGTTTTCATGCAGTCATTCAAGAAAGCTTGGACTTCCCTGTGGTACAGTGGATAGGAATCTGCCTGCCAACGCAGGGAACACAGATTCGATCCCTGGTCCAGGAAGATTCCACATGCTTTCGAACAACTAAGCCCGTGTGCCACAACTACTGCGCCCACATGCTGCAACTACTGAAGCCTGTGTGCCTAGAGCCTGTGCTCCACAGCAAGAGAAGTCATCGCAATGAGAAGCCCATGCGCCACAGTGAGGGAGTAGCCGTGCCGGCCGCACTGAGAGAAAGCCCGAATGCAGCAATGAAGACCCAGTGCGAGCAAAAAATAAGGAAAGAAAAGAAAGGAGAAAAGAGAGCCTGGCAGAGACATCCTTGGTGGTCCAGTGGTTAGGACTCCACACTTCCACTGTAGGGGGCCTGGGTTTGATCCCGGGTGAGGGAACTAAGATCCCACAAGCCTGGTAATACTTAACTAAGAAGATGCATACTCTGTGGGCTATCTGCCCCCACAGAATCATGTCCTCCCTTCTCTGGCCTGTTCTCCGCTCCAGGAGGCTGACATCTCTGGATGATCTCAACAAGCTCCCTTGTCCTTTAGCTTCTGGCTGTGCTCAGCCAATGGGAAGCACCAGCAGGAGCTGGGAGGGTGGGAGGAGAGAAGTGTAGGGGTATTCACTCCCAGCTCTGTCCCTGCCGGCCTTGTCTCACTAGCCACTGTGTTTTCCTCTTCTGAAGGCCACACTTCAGTCTGACTCCCCCAGGGCCCCTCACAGCTCCCTTTCCTCGCTCCTCTGTTGCCCGCCCCAGGGTGCTTCTCCATCCCTTATCTCTGTTCCCACATCTGTAAAATGTCCCTTCTTGAAATCTTTTCAGCCACTCCTTTTGAGTGAGGCTTGGTTTCTTGATAAACAAGAACCCGGGCTGATAGGCTCCGTGGCCTTGCAATTTTCCTCCTGGATGTCTCTCCCTGGGAAATTCACACACAAGTCCATGAGAGGACATGAATAAGCATGCAGATATTCACTGCAGCACTGTCCACACTAGGGAGAAGGCAATCTGGGATCCCATCACTGGGGTTAGAAACAAGACGTGTGTCTACACTGCTAGGTGGATAGATCTTAAAAAATGCTTAGGGACTTCCCTGGTGGTCCAGTGGCTAAGACTTTGAGCTCCCAATGCAGGGGGCCTGGTTTGATTCTCGGTCAGGGAACTAGATACCACAAGGTCACAATTAAGACCCAGTATATTCAAATAAGGCCCTCCCTTGTAGCTCAGGTGGTAAAGAATCCACCTGCAACGCAGGAGACCCTGTTTCGATCGCTGAGTCCGGAAGATCCCCTTGAGGAAGCCATAGCAAACCACTGCAGTTTCTTGCCTGGAGAATCCCAGGGACAGAGAAGCCTGGCAGGCTATAGTCCATAGTGTTGCAAAGTGTTGGACAGGGTTGAAGTGACTGAGCACGCATGCAAGCATAGTCAAATAAAGAAAAAAAATTAAAACAAAACAAAAAAATTGCTTTATGTCCATCAAGAGATGAAGAGACAAATCAAAAGTGGTCTACACATACCATGGAATATCACCAGGCCTTAAAAATGAAAGAAATTCTGACACGTGGCACAACATGGATGAACCTGAGAACAATGTGCTAATCATATAAGCCTGTCACGGAAGGACAAATACTGTATGTCTCCTCTTATATGAGGTCTCCAGAGCAGTCAGATTCATAAAGACAGAGAGGGGAGTGGTGGTTGCCAGGGGCTGGGGGAGGGGAACTGAGCAGTTAGTGTTTAATGGGGACAGAGTTTCGGGATGGGATGATGAAAAAGTTCTGGAAATGGATTGTGGTGATAGCTGCATAAGATCATAAATTTCCTTTTTTCTTTTTTTGGCCACACCACACAGTATGTGGGATCTTAGTTCCCCGACCAGGGATCAAACCCACGCCTCCCGTAGTGAAAGTTCAGAGTCTTAACCACTGGACCGCCAAGGGAAGTCCCTGTAGACATATTGATATTTAATGCCCCTGAAAAATGGGGACTTCTCTGTTGGTCCAGTGGCTAGGACTCCACACTCCCAATTCACGGGCCTGGGTTCAATGCCTGGTTGGGGAATTAGATCCCACACGCCGAAACTAGGAGTTCGAATTCTGAGACTAAAGACTCCAAGTGCTGTGGCTGGGGATCCGGAGTACCTCAACTAAGGATCCTGTGTCCCACAAGAAGACCTGGTGCAGCCAAATAAAAAAGAATTTTTAAAAAATGATTAAAATGGTCTCACAGACATAGAAAACAATCTATTATGGTTACCAAAGGGGAAGTACGGGGGAGGAATAAATTAGGAGTTTAGTATTAACAGATACACACTACATATAGAATAGATAAACAACAAAGACCTACTGCACCACACATGGAGTAATATTCAGTAACATATTATAACCTACATGAGAAAAGAATATTAAAAAGATATATATTATATATGAATAACTGAATCACTTTGCTATACACCTGAAACTAACACAGCACTGTAAATCAACTATACTTCAATTTTTAAAAAACGATTAAAATGGTAAATTTTATGTTAGGCATACCTTTTTAAAAACACTGAAGAAAAGGCTTGTTCACACTCAGTTCTCAAAATCCAAAGCATTTGACCACATATTGCTTAAAGCTGTGCCGCCCAAAACAGTGGCCACTACGAGTCTTAATTGAAATATGCTGTCAGTGTGAAATATACATAAGATTTCAAGGGCTTATTATTTTTAAAAAAAGACTGTAAAATATGTCATTAATAATATTTTATAGTGATTACACGTTGAAAATGACAGTATTTTGGAAGCATTGGATTAGTAAAACATATTACTAAAGTTTTTGTAAAAAAGTGCCTGAAGAATTATTCCCTGGTGGTCCAGAGCTTAGGACTCTGAGTTTCCACTGCAGGGGGCAGGGGTTCGATCCCTAGTTGGGAACTAAGATCCCGCAGCCATGGCGCAGCAAAAAAAAAAAAAGCCTAAAAAAGAAGAGTGCCTGGTAAAAAAGAAAACAGTGACAGTGCTTAGTGAAGGGGGAAAAAAGCACTAGGAAACAGAATGAAGATGACGTGTGAAACAAAATACCAGTTACCATTGAAAACACATCCACATAAGACAATATATACTTTTTAGAACACATTAAATACATATGAGATGGGCTGACGGGGAGGGGAGCCGGGAAGCAGATTGCAAATGGGCGATGGAGATAAAGAGGGAATAAATAAAAGCAAGAAAAAAGAAAGCTTGTGCTGACAGCGAAGCTCATCGTGCCATGAGCTGAGAATCACTAATGGAACACTCTGTTCCTGAGGATCCAGAAAAAGAAAAAATCTCTCTTCTCTCTTGAAACAAAGGCATCTTAATTAAATCTGCCCTGGGAGGTAACCCAGAATCTCTGACCCCTCAAAATTACTTCCCTGTAAAACCAGAGTCAACAGAGTCCTTACAGAATCGCTCATGGCAGTGCCCCCAGGGTGAACATCCCGCCTGGCGCACAACATAGACTCAGTGAGGGTCTGCTGACTGACTAACGACCAAATAATGTGAATGGAAGTTGAGGCCCCCTCAGCCCTCCCTGGGAGGCAAGACTAATGAAGCAAGAGCTGGATGGAGGCTGAGGACCTGATGCAACCCACAGTGATGGTTCATTCGGATCACACGATTTTTATTTTTAAGCTTAAATGATTTGCCAGCATTTGGAAAACAGATTCCATGAACAAATCCGACGTCTTGGCATTGCTCAAGAATCAGAAGGTCTGTTAACAAGTTGTTCACTGGCCAGACAGAACTGAAAGGCAAATGTCCCCACCCCACCCTACACCCCCCTCACACATCCACATGAAGTGCTTGGCCCCCGCAGGCTTTCGAGTTTGACATCCTTGACCAAAGCCGTTTCTCACTTTCGATCCAAAAGTCCAGGAGCTGGTAAACTGTCACCAGGTCATTTTCAAAGCAACCAAGACCAACAGGCTGCTTGCTTCAGCCTGGAGTTGAGGAAAGGTGTGCCTCAGTTCAGCTCAGTTCAGTCGCTCAGTCACGTCCAGCTCTTTGCGACCCCATGGACTGAAGCATGCAAGGCTTCCCTGTCCATCACCAACTCCAAGAGCCTGCTCAAACTCATGTCCATCTAGTCGGTAATGCCATCCCACCATCTCATCCTCTGTCATCCCCTTCTCCTCTTATCTTCCATCTTTCCCCGCATCAGGGTCTTTTCCAATGAGTCAGTTCTTCACATCACATGGCCAAAGTAGTGGAGTTTCAGCTTCAGTACTAGTCCTTCCAATGAATATTCAGGACTGATTTCCTTTAGGATGGACTGGTTGGATCTCCTTGCGGTTCAAGGGACTCTCAAGAGTCTTCTCCAACACCACAATTCAAAAGCATCAATTCTTTGGTGCTCAGCCTTCTTTATGGTCCAGCTCTCACATCCATACATGACTACTGGAAAAACCATAGCTTTGACTAGATGGACCTTTGTCAGCAAAGTAATGTCTCTGCTTTTGAATATGCTATCTAGGTTGGTCACAGTTTTTCTTCCAAGGAGCAAGCGTCTTTTAATTTCATGGCAGCAGTCACCATCTGCAGTGATTTTGGAGCCTAAGAAAATAAAGTCTGTCACTGTTTCCATTGTTTCCCCGTCTATTTGCCATGAAGTGATGGGACCAGATGCCATGATCTTAGTCTCTTGAATGTTGAGTTTTAAGCCAGCTTTTTACTCTCCTCTTTCACTTTCATCAAGAGGCTTTTTAGTTCCTCTTTGCTTTCCATGTTGTCACCCTGCTTATCTGAGGTTATTGATATTTCTTCTGGCAATCTTGATTCCAGCTTGTGCTTCATCCAGTCTGGCATTCTGCATGATGTACACTGCATATAAGTTAAATAAGCAGGGTGACAACATACAGCCTTGATGTACTATTTTCCAAATTTGGAACCAGTCTGTTGTTCCATGTCCAGTTCTAACTGATGCTTCTTGACCTGCATACAGGTTTCTTAGGAGGTAGGTAAGGTAGGTATTCCCATCTCTTAAAGAGTTTTCAACATTTTGTTGTGATCCACACAGTCAAAGGCTTTAGCATAGTCAATAAAGCAGAAGTAGATATTTTTCTGGAATTGTCTTGCTTTTTCTATGATCCAACAGATGTAGGCAATTTGATCTTTGGTTCCTCTGTCTTTTCTAAATCCAGCTTGAACATCTGGAAGTTCTCGGTTCAAGTTCTCTGTTGAAGCCTAGCTTGGAGAATTTTGAGTATTACTTTGCTAGCATGTGAGATGAGTACAATTGTGCAGTAATTTAAACATTTTTTGGCATTGCCTTTCTTTGGAATTGGAATGAAAACTGACCTTTTCCAGTCCTGTGGCCACTGCTGAGTTTTCCAAATTTGCTGGCATATTGAGTGCAGCACTTTCACAGCATCATCTTTTAGGATTTTAAATAGCTCAGCTGGAATTCTATCACCTCCACTGGCTTTGTTCATAGTGATGCTTCCTAAGGCCCACTTGACTGCACTTCACACAGGATGTCTGGCTCTAGGTGACTGATCTCATCATCATGGTTATCTGGGTCATGAAGATCTTTTTTGATAGTTCTTCTGTGTATTCTTACCACCTCTTCTTAATATCTTCTGTTTCTGTTAGGTCCATACCATTTCTGTCCTTTATTGTGTCCATCTTTACAAGAAATGCTCCCTTGGTATCTCTAATTTTCTTGAAAAGATCTCTACTCTTTCCAATTCTGTTGTCTTCCTTTGTTTAAGAAATGGAAGAAACTAAGGTGTGCCTAGTTGTATTCATACCTGGAGTCAGAAAAGGCACATCTAGGGACTTCCCTGGTGGTTCAGTGGCTAAGACTCTGTGCTCCCAATGCCGGGGGTCTGGGTTCAATCCCTGGTTGGGGAACTAGATCCCACCTGCCACAAGTAAGAGTTCACATGACATAACTAAGGGATCCCACATGTCATATCGAAGATTGAGGATCCTATGTGCTGCAACTGAGACCCGGCACGGCCAAATAAATAAATAAATACTTTTTTAAAAAAGAAGAAAAGGCATATCTCAGGTTGTTGTCCAAAGGTTCCCCACATTCAATTGTCTGGGCATTCATTAAAAATCCAGATTTCTGGGCCTCCTCCTAGAACCAGCGATTTGATTTCTGAGAATCTGAACTTTAACTATCATCTCACAGTCTATGGTTTGAGGTGCTGCAACCAAAGAAACCAGGAATGAACAAAGGGGCATGAAAACAAGGGGAGTGTTCGAAGGAAACTGTCTTATGTGTCCTAATGTTGGGAGACAGGGGGCCCTCCAGAGTTGGAAGTAGAAGAGGTGATGATTTAGCCCCCGTAACCTCCAATAATTATTGCTATTGTTTTTCTTGTTTAATATTATTAGTATTATTATCTGGTTATTGTTATTATATCACAGGGAGGCAGTAGAGTGTCGAACCTGGACTTCCCTGGGTTCCTGACTTCACCACTTACAATGTGTGTGACCTTGGGTACAGAACTTTACCCCCTGGAATTTATTTCCCCATCTGTGAGTCAAGGATAACAACAGTGTCTACCTCATAGGGTCACTGTGATGAGTCCATGAATTAATAATGTTAGGTGCTTATGCTACTGCCTAGAAGATAGCATAATACACCAGCATAGCATTTGCATATCAGCTGCAGGACCACCATCAGAAGAACAGGGCCTCCCCTCTCACCCCCACTCCTTCCTTTAGCGACTGTTTAGTGGCAACATGGGGCAGCAAGTCAACTTACAGTTTCCTTATGATTGTCTTCTCCTTGCTGTTGGCATTGCTGCCCCTGGGAAAAAGAGCCTCTTTCTCTCTTCTTCCTCCTGGGCCTTCTCTTGGTGGAATCAGACCACTGGGAAAAATGAGATAAATAAGTGGGTTGTTTTATTGTAGATCTCTTATCTGTGCATCTTTGAAAGTGAAGGTTTTTTACAGTTTATTTATTTACATATTCATTATTATTATTATTAAAACACATGGAATGCTTTATGAAATTGCATGTCATCCTTATGCAGGATGACATCTTGCATAATCTTCTCTGTTTTGTTCCAATTGCAGTAAATGTGCTGCTGAAGCGGGCACTGAAAGTGAAGTTTCTTCGTAATTATTATTATATTAATAATGCTATCATTGAAAGCTCTAGAGTTAGATCTCCTGACCCAGATCTCTGGAATCTTCCTTCCTCTTTTCCAGTGTTGATACCTCTTCTTTCCTTCTCTTATCTAATTACCATGGCTGGTACTTCAAGCTTCTCTAATTTCTAGAAATATGATCATGTATAAATTGTCTAACTCAGGGCTCCCCAACCTTCAGGCTACCGACTGGTACCTCCTGTCAGATCAGCGGTGGAATTAGATTAGAAACAAAGTGGACAAAAGTGTAAAGCTCTTGAATCATACTGAAACCATCCCCCACTCCACCCTGGTCTGTGGAAAAACTGTCTTCCATGAAACTGGTCCCTGATGCCAAAACGGTTGGCGACAGCTGCTTTAACTTAAGCCTTGATTTCCTAATTGGAAATAAAAGGATCATAAAAGTACCTGCCTTCTAGGATTGATGGATTAAGTGAGCTAATACATGGAATTCATTCATTTAACAAATATTACTAAGCTACATAGTCTACCAAGGTATATAGACATAGCAATGAACAAAACAGATGAAATATCTTCTCTCATGTAATTTATATTTCATTGAGAAGAAAACAGTCAACGAACAAATAAGTAGAAATGTAAAAATATACAGTAAGTCAGGTGGTGCTAAGAGCTAGATTGATATTAATCAATAAGATACTGAGGTCAGGTGACCCAAAGAGATTCAGAGTATTTCCCTGGACTTGATGTACAGAACTTGGAAGAAGGCTGTTCTCTCTCACTTGCTCAACTGGGACTGCCAGCAGTCATGCTCCCTAAGATTCAGAAAAGGATTGTCTTTAATACAAGATAAGGAGGCCAACAAAGAAACAGAATCAAAGAAAGAATCATCATGACTGGGGTCTCTGATTCCAACCCTGAGGTCTTAGATGCAGTCTTTTTCTTTATTTCTGAGAGCAATTCTAGGATCCTTCCCAGCTATGTGAACCAACAAAATCTCCTTTTGTACTTTAGCTGATTTGAAATAAGATCTCTGTCACTTGCAACCAAAAGAAGCCTGACTGTGATGAAACATTTCAATATCTGACCCAGTAAGCTCATTAGATCCACTTAGGTATTTTGTTGTGTGTACCAACTGGTAAATTTATGCCTATGCTACAGGCATAAATTTCCCCCTTACCACAGACTGAATTATGTTCTTCCAGAATTCACATGTTGGGACTTCCCTGGTAGTCCAGTAGCTAAGACTCTGAGCTCCCAGTACAGGGGGCCTGGGTTCAATTCCTGGTCAGGGAACTAGATCTCACATGCTGCAACTGAGAGCTTGCATGCCACAACTAAAGGAATCCACATGCTGAAACTAAGACCCAACACAGTCAAATAAAAACAATCAAAAATTTTTAAAAAAGTTTTTAAATAATTTGTATGTTGAAGCCCTAACCTCCGGTATTACTGTATTTGGAGATAGGGCCTTTGGAAGACAATTAGGTTTACATGAGGTTATGAGGGTGGGCCCTCATGATGGATTGCTGCTGCTGCTGCTGAGTCGATTCAGTCATATCCGACTCTGTGCGACCCCATAGACGGCAGCCCACCAGTCTCCCCCGTCCCTGAGATTCTCCAGGCAAGAACACTGGAGTGGGTTGCCATTTCCTTCTCCAGTGCATGGAAGTGAAAGTGAAGTCACTCAGTCATGTCCTACTCTTCGCATGGACTGCAACCAACCAGGCTCTCTGTCCATGGGATTTTCCAGGCAAGAATTAGTGCCCCTTTAAAAGGAGATACAGCTTTCTCTCTTTCTCATTCTCCCCACCAGCTGAGGACACAGCAATATGGCAGCTGTCTACAAGCCAGAAAGAGCCAAAACCAACCATACTGGCAGCTTGATCTAAAAATTACCTTTCCCCACTACCCACAGCTGTCAGTTCAGTTCAGTCGCTCAGTCGTGTCCAACTCTTTTCGACCCCATGAATCGCAGCACGCCAGGCCTCCCTGTCCAACACCAACTCCCTACAGCTATAAAACACCCTTAAACTTGTTGATTTACAATAATGATGGGGGACTGCCTTGGCAGTCCAGTGGTTAAGATTCTGCCTTCCCATGCAGGAGGTGTGGGTTCAATCCCTGACTGGGGAACTAGGATCCCACACATGGCACAGGGTGTAGCCAGAAGTTAAAAAAAAAAAAAAAAAGTGAAAACAAACAAATAAAAAACAATGATTTATGACTTCTCATGATGGCTCTATTTTTTTTTTTTTTTCTGGCTGCTCTGCACAGCTTGTAGGATATCAGTTCCCTAACCAGGGATTAAATCCAGGCCTTTGGCAGTGAGATTGTGAAATTCAAACCACTGAAACCGCCAAGGAATTCCCAGATGGCTCTATCTCTTATGGTTGATTTGGTGGTTCTCCTAATGGTCCACTTTGGGGTTCTCAAGTGGCTGTGTTCAGTTGGTGGATCAGCTGGGGCTGTCATATGGGACCCCTCGATTCTTCTTCATGTGACCTCTCCACGTGACTGCCTTGAGCTTCCTCATAGCATGGCAGTCTCAAGGCAGCAGTCTGAGAGCACAAACATGGAAGCTGTTAGGCCTTCGAGAATCTTAACCTTGGAAGCCAAACAGCATCACTTCCACCACATTCAACTGGTCCAAGAAAGTTATAGGGCCATCTAGATTCAAGAAAAGGGAAAATAGACTCTACTTGTACTCTGATGAGAGGAGTGGCAAAGTCTCACTGCAAAAAGAGTGCAGGATGGGAAAAACTGTTGCATCCATCTTTGGAAACAGCCTACCATAGCTGCCCTCAGTTAAAAACTATCCTTCGTATGAGCCTGGGCTTCCAAATTGATGCAGTTGCTAAGAGAACACCTCAGTTGACATGCTAGTTTCTCCAGAATATGTAACACTAGAGACTAAACAGAATCCTGCTATCTGTCTGTCAGCCTGCACCAGATGGGAAGTGCCCATCTGTCGTTCTCTGGGAATTCAAAACTGGAACCAACATGTGTTGCTTTATTCACTTGCAAGCTGCTTACGGCATTGGCAGTCTAGCAGTTCCTCTTTTTAATTAACTGTGTCTGAAGCACTTATTAAATGAGATGAAGGCAGGTCTTTCCATTAACGTGGTTCCAACCTCAGCGGAAGGAAGACAATTAAATTCCTGTTGGCAGAATTCAGTCCTTTCAGATAGGACTTTCTAAGGACATTTTTACTTTGCTGCTCTCTTAATGATATCACATTGAATGAATGTAATGAATAATATCATTGGGGGACTTCCCTGGTAGGCCATTAGCTAAGACTCTGTGTTCCCAATGCAAGGGGCCTGGGATGGATCCCTGGTCAGGGAATTAGATCCCACAAACTGCAATTAAGAGTTTTCATGTTTCAATTAAAGATCCCTCGTGCTGCAAACTCAGCACAGTCAAATTAAAAAAAAAAATTTTTGTTTGGTTTTGTTTCAGAGTACATCCCATATTTCCAAACTTTCCAAGTTTCAATGTGGTGTGATAATTAAAAGCTCAGGCTCCGATGTCAGTCTGTCTGATATCACATCTCAAGGTTGCCACCACCAACCAGCCCAGGGACTTTGAGCAGCTACTTGACCTCTCTGACCCTTAGATCATCTTGGGGATAATATTACCCTAACTCACAGGCTTGCTGTGAACACTAATTGAAATTATGCTTGGGATACACTAAGCAGAGTTCCTGGTAAATCTGTACACAGGTCAAGAAGCCACAGTTAGAATTGGACATGGAACAACAGACTGGTTCCAAATTGGGAGAGGAGTACATTAAGGCTGTATATTGTCATCCTGCTTTTTTAACTTATATGCAGAGTACATCATATGAAATGCCAGGCTGGATGAAGCACAAGCTGAAATAAAGATTGCCAGGAGGAATATCAATAACCTCAGATATGCAGATGACACCACCCTTATAGCAGAAAGTGAAGAGGAACTAAAAAGCCTGTTGATGAAAGGGAAAGAGTAGAATAAAAAGCTGGCTTAAAATTCAACATTCAAAAAACTAAGATCATGGCATCCGGTCCCATCACTTCATGGCAAACAGATGGTGAAACAACGGAAACTTTATTTTATTTTCTTGGGCTCCAAAATCACTGCAGATGGTGACTTCAGCCATGAAATTAAAAGATGCTTGCTCCTTGGAAGAAAAGCTATAACCAACCTAGACAGTATATTAAAAAGCAGAGACATTACTTTGCCGACAAAGGTCTGTATAGTCAAAGCTATGGTTTTTCCAGTAGTCATATATGGATGTGAGAATTGGACTATAAAGAAAGCTTAGCACCAAAGAACTGATGCTTTTAAACTGTGGTGTTAGAGAAGACTCTTCAAAGTCCCTTGGACTGTAAGGAGATCAAACCAGTCAATCCTAAAGGAAATCAGTCCTGAATATCCATTGGAAGGACTAGTGCTAAGCTGAAAACTCCAGTACTTTGGCCACCTGATGCAAAGAACTGACTCATTGGAAAAGAGCCTGATGCTGGGAAAGATGGAAGGTAGGAGGAGAAGGGGACGACAGAGGTAGTTCGATGGCACCAGTGACTTGATGGACATTGAGTTTGAGCAAGCTCCAGGAATTGGTGATGGACAGGGAAGTCTGGAGTGCTGCAGTCCATGGGGTCGCAAAGGGCCAGACACGACTGAGCGACTGAACTGAACTGATAAATATTAGTTGGCACGGGACCTCCCTGTGGTCCAGCAGTTAACACTCCACGCTTCCAATGCAGGGGATATGGGTTTGACCCTGTGGAACTAAGATCCCATGTGCTCTGCAGCACCACCAATACACCAAAACGAAACAAATACTAGTTGACTGAGCCTGTGCTCTAGAGCCCTTGAGCTACAACTGCCAAGTCTGTGTGCTGCAATTACTGAGGCCTGTGCACCCAGAACCTGTGCTCTGCGACAAGAGAAGCCACCACCAGGAGAAGCCCTCACGCTGAAACAGAGTAGCCCCAACTCGTCGCAACTGAAGAAAGCCTGGGAAAAGCAACGAAGACTCAGCACTGCCAAAAGTAAATACATAAATAAATAAAAGAAAAACAAATATTAGTAGGCAATACGTTTTCATTCTTTTGGTCTTTCCTTTGCCTGCCTCTAATGAAACTTGCTTTGCTTAACTGCAGGCTTCTCAGAATGATTCAACCACAGAGCTCCTGTATGCCGTGCTATGTGGCTTGTGGGATCTCAGTTCCCCAACCACAGACTGAACCTGGGCCATGGCAGTAAAGGCACCGAATCCTGACCACAGGACCACCAGGGGACTTCCTAGAGCTTCCTTTTCAAGAAATACCTATGTAAACTACAACATTTTGGGAAACTTGGTAGAGAGGGATACAACAAAGGTCAAACCTGCTATATCAACAACTTCCTTATTTCCTGCCTTGCTTATCCTACAATTCCTCCTGTATGCAATATTTATTATGATTTTTTTTAACTTGTAATTTTTATACAATTTCAAATTTAGAGAAAAGGTATAATATTAGTGCAAAAACTTTCCATATACTTTTAACCCCGATCCTTCAAATGCTTATCCATGTATCTATCTACCTACCTAGCCGTGCATCCATCTTTCCATCCACTGACCCATCCACCCCTGCAACTATCTACCTTCTCTCTGAACTCTCTGGAGAGTGAACTGGAGAAATCTTACCCCCTTACTCCTAAATACTTATGTGGCTTTCCAAAGAACAAGGACTTTCTCTTACATAACCAAGTTGTTCAGTTATCAGAATCACCACATTGATCTTTTCAAATACTGAATCAGATCTGGTCATTCCCTTGATTAAGGCATCCCAGAGTCTTCTTGTTACATTTGCTATAAAACTAGAGCTCCTTGATGGCGGTGGGATGAATTGGGAGATTGGGATTGACACATATACATTATTGATACTATGTATACAATAGATAAGTAATGAGAACCTACTGTGCAGCTCTGGGAACTCTACTCAATGCTCTGTGGTGACCTAGATGGGAAGGAAATCCAAAAAAGAGGGGATATATGTATACAAATAGCTGATTCACCTTGCTGCACAGCAGAAATTGATGACACTGTAAAGCAGCTATGTGTGCCAGTCGCTCAGTTGTGTCTGACTCTGCAGTTTCGTGGACTGTAGCCCTCTAGGCTCCTCTGTTCATGGAATTCTCTAGGCAAGAATACTGGAGTGGATTGCCATTACAACTATACGCCAGTAAAACAACAACAAAATAAAAAACCTAAAGCTCCTTTCTGTGGCCAACACGACCAGCTCCTGGTCTCTTCTGAACCATTGTATACCTCACAATCCCAGTTCCACCATGGTGGGTCCCCTAAATTGGCCAAATGGTTCCCACCCCAGGACCTCTGCACTTCCTGTTCTACTTTCGCCCAACCAAACTGTTACTTGGTTGGCTGCTTCTTGTCATTCACCTCAGAGGGGTCTTCCCTGTCACCGAATCTGACACAGGCCCCTCCCAGCACTCCAGTCTCCGTCAAGCCACTTTTCTACATTCTCTCCAGCATCCACCGTGCTCATCCTGCGGGCTCACTGTAGGCTTCCTGGCTGAGTGCCTATCTTCCTGCTAGCCTAGCACGGACTTCCTGTTTTATTTCCCGCTCTACCCTCAGTGCCGAGAATAGATTCCAGCATAGAGTGGGTCTCCAGTAAGTTGACTGGACGAACATCAGAACAGATAGGTAACATATCAAGGAGCTCCAGACAGGATCTGGGTCTGCAGCGTAGGCGCCCCAGGGCAGCAGGGCCCACCTCTTATAGCACTGCAGCTCTTCCTGCACCACCAGCAGCTGTGACTTGAGCTTGTTGCGCTCCTGAAGCACGTCCCTCAGCTCCTGCAGAGTAAAGCGTGGTCGGTTGGGATCTGTCAGGTCAACCACCATTTTGTCTGGTCCCAGGTTCACCTGTAAGAAAGGACGTCACTTGTACATTTTACCCCACGAGGCTGGACTTTCCATCCCAGAAAGGAGAGTCCTCTTGTTCTGTTACTCCCAGGGACCTGATGAGGTGAGGCACCACCTGCTGCAAGTGTTTGGTTGCTGGTAAAGAGTCTGGGAATTCCCTGGCAGTCTGGTGGATAGGACTCTGTGCTTTCGTTAGGACTCTGGGCCCTGGGGTGATCCCTGGTTGGGGAACTAAGATCCTCTTTTAAAAATTTTTAAAGAAGAAGAAGAAGCAAGAGTTCTAAGTACTATTCTCCAAGAAAGGAGCCAGGGCTCCTTGGAGAGAGGCTGAGTCTAGGGCTGGAGCAGGGCAAGTCCAAGTTTAGTCTGGAATATTCCATTGTGTAAGGGATGGAGACAGAGCAAAAGGACATAATTCGAAGGCGCTCCTACTGGCCAAACTGAACAATCTGAGTAACAACATTAATAACAAGAATGGATAATAAGCCATCAAATAATAAGAGGAGGACTCAGGAATCTATACTTTTTTAATTTAATTAACTAATTAATGGGGATCTAATAGCTAACTTTATATGTCACCCTACTGGGCTAAGGAATACCCAGATAGTTGGTTAGCCCATTATTTTGAGGTGTGTGTGAAGGTGTGTTTTGGAAGAGACCAGCATTTGATTTGGTGATCTAAGTATAGCGGAGGGATCCCCCCAGTGTGGGTGGACATCATTAAGGGCCCAAATAGAACAAAAAGGTGGAGAGAGGGTGAATTCACTCCCTGCTTGAGCTGGGACATCCTTCTTCTCCTGCCCTTTAGCACTGCACATCAGTGCTCCTGGTTCTTGGGATTTCGAACTGTCCCAAACCAGGACTTTTACCATCAGCCCCTGAGACAAGCCTTCCAACTTGGACTGAATTACAACACCAGCTTTTTTGGTTCTATAGCTTGCAGACATCAGATTGTGGAACTTCTCAGCCTCCATAACCCCCTGAGCTGATATAACCCATAGGAACCCCCTGATTCCTATAATGAATATTCTCATCTATATCTATAGCTACATCTGTATCTCCTATTGTTCTATTTCTCTGACTAATACACTGGGAAGGAAGGGAATCTGTACTTTACAGCAGAATGCCAATTAATGTTTATTTATTTATTTGACTGCACCAGATCTTAGGTGAGGCACAGGGGATCTTTGATCTCTCCTGTATCATGCAGGATCTTATAATTGTGGCATGTGAACTCTCAGTTGCAGCAAGTGAACTAAGAGTTGCAGCATGTGGGATCAGCATGGGGGATCTACTTCCCTGGCCAGGGATCAAAGCCCAGACACCTGCATTGGGAGCAGAGTCAACCACTGGACCACCAAGGAGATCTCTGGAATGCCAATTAATGTGTAGAAGATGATAAGAGTTAGAAAATCCTTTTGCAACCAATTTAGTAATAATTGATTCAGGCAAGACTAATGAATGGATCTAAAACCACTGGGTGAAAATTTGTCGGAGAACAGGATATTTTACACAGTTTCAAAGTATTTTCCCATAGGCTACTTGCGCATTACAAAGGGCATAAAAGCACCCTTCTGGTGCAGAAATTTTGTAGACAACACCTTAACCAAGGGCTAGAAGTTACCATCACCAAACATCACCAATGACGACAAACTGAATCAGGCACCTTCTAATCCAAGACACTGAGAAGGATATAGCATCACTTGAGTGATAACCCTGCTAAATACGTGTTACTTGTTTAAACATGAATCTAACTGTGAGGAGACACCAGAACAAGCTCAAGTTGAAGAACATTCTACAGACAGTGATACATAATATATTCAAAAATGTCAGTGTCACGAAAGAGAAGGAAAAGCTGAGGAACTGCTCCAGACTAAAGGTGACTAAAGAGAGGTGTCCTACTTCCCTGGTGGGTCCAGTGGTTAAGACTCCGAGCTCCCACTACAGGGGGCAAGGGTTCGATCCCTGGTTGGGGAATTTAAGATTCCACCTGCTTAGAGGTGCAGCCAAAAAAAAAGAAAAATGAGAGAGAGGTATTTCCTAAAGATACTGTACAACTCTATACTAGATTCTGTATCAGAAAAAAAAAATGCTAAAAGGTAATTATTATGAATTTTGAATAGGGATGGCATTTAGATCTTAGTATTCTACCAACTTTTCCCCCTGAACTTGATCATTTATTGTGGTTATCTAACAGTATGTCTAGGAGATACACACGAAAGTCTTTAGTATTTAGGGTGAAAGATCCTAATCTTTTACTAACTCTGCAGCTAACATAATGTCTGCTCAAATAGCTGGGCAGACTTTGAATGAGTAAATAATGTGTATATACATATGTGTATATTGACACTGACATTGAAGTCGCTCAGTCGTGTCCGACTCTTTGCGACCCCATGGACTATTCCTCCGTCCATGCAATTTTCCAGGCAAGAGTACTGAAGTGGGTTGCCATTTCCTTCTCCAGGAGATCTTCCCGACCCAGGGATTGAACCCGGGTCTCCCACATTGTAGGCAGACGCTTTACCGTCTGAGCCACCAGGGAAGTCTCGTGTGTATATGGGTGTCTATACTTCAGTCTGTATATCTTTTTTTTTTTTTTTTTGGCTGGACTATGTGGCATGCAGGATCTTAGTTTCCCTACCAGGGACTGAACCCACACCCCAGGCAGTGGAAGCAGGGAAGTTTCAGTGTCTATTCCTGTTCTCTTAAAAATAATTATATTTATTTTTGGCTGTGCTTGTCTTTGTTGCTCTGCATGGGCCTTCTCTAGTTTTGGCAAGTGGGAGCTACTCCCTAGCTGCAGTGCTCCAGCTTCTCATTGCGGTGGCTTTTCTTGTTGCAGAGCACGGGTTCTAGGCTTCAGTAGTTGTGGTGCATGGGCTTAGCTGCCTCGAAGCATGTCGAATCTTCCCAGACCAGGGATCAAACCCACATCCCCTGCATTACCAGGCAGACTCTTAACCACTGAACCACCAGGGAAGTCCCCAGTGTGTGTTTCTTAAGACATATTATACACACACACAAACACACATATACACACACCTGAATACAACAACTGAATCAGGGTGAAAGGTATACAAGTGTGCATTGCACTTGTCTTGCAACCCTTCCATAGGTTTGACATTGTTTCAAACTGAAGTTAAAATGAAGCAAATATTTGAAGACAACCTAAATGTCCACTAGCAGAAGTCTAGTTAAATAAATGGAGGCACAACCACACTCAGAATATTCTACAGGTGACAAAGAGAATAAGGTACACAACAAAGAGAAAGGCAGTAGTGCCCACATTCCTCCTCTTGGACTGACAAATATCAGTGGTGTGTGAGGAAACACTGTCGTAAAAGCTGTGGGGAAACTGGCTCCTTCACTGACCGCAAAGGGAGCCAATCACTTTATCCCCTTTAGAGTGCAATTTGGCAATAGTTCCTGGTGGCACCAGGCTTCTCTGGTGGCTCAGATGGTAAAGAATCCACCTGCAATGCAGGAGACCCAGGTTCGATCTCTGGGTCGGGAAGATCCCCTGGAGAAGGGAATGGCAACCCACTCCAATATTCTCTTCTGGAGAATCCCATGGACAGAGGAGCCTGGTGGGCCAGAGTCCATGGGGTTGCAAACAGTCAGATACAACTGAAGTGACTTAGCACGAATACACATTAAAATGTCAATGCCTTTCCTTTGACCCAGTGAGTGCACTTCCTCTACATATTCAAGGGCCAACTGGTACAGATCAGACTAACCCACTGAGGCTTGGGCTCAGAGCAAACGAGTGGAAAACAAAGGTCTTTTAATAGGAAACTGGTTTAAGGAGAGACTCTTAACATTTTTGTGTTCTACAAACCTTTTTTGGCAGTCTGGTAAAGCTCATGTGGATTCCATCTCAGAATAATGATCTCAAATGTATAAAACAAAAGGCATAGGATTACAAGGAAACCAACTAAGATAACATACACTCATCAAAATCTAAAAATAAATATGTGATCCCGAGACCTGCTCCTTCATTAAACACAATGTAGCTACAGGTCCAATAAGATACAGAAGAAAAACAAAGTTTTGAGATATGTACTACATTGTAATGGGACATGAAAACACCTGTGATTTCCATTGATGATTGTCACAGGTACTACTGATAATATTACTGTGGTTTGTTTTTTACATTCATGATTTTTTTTAATTTATTTATTTTTAATCAAAGGCTAATTGCTTTACAGTACTGTGTTGATTTCTACCAAACATCAACATGGATGCATTCATGATTGAATAAAGTGGTACTACATTTCATCTGGAGGCTGGTGAAAATAAAAATATAATTTCTTCCCATGCAAGTTCATGGATCTCATGGATTAGACTCATAATCTTGAGGAACAGCGGGGAGCAGGGTTCCAAAAACTCCAAGCTGAGAACCCTCAGGTTGAACAATTGATATTACTGTACAATGGAAGTTTCCAAAAGCCATTAAAAGATGAGGAAGTAGAGATTTTGCTGGAGATCCAGTGGCTAAGACTGAGCTCCCAATGCAGGGGACCCAGGTTTGATCTCTGGTCAGGGAACTAGACCCCACAGGCCACAACTAAAAATCCTGCATTGTAACTAAGACCTGGTACAGCCAATAAATAAATAAATACATTAAAAAAAAAAAAGATGAGGACGCTCTTTATATTCTGATTTAGTACCACTTTCATGCCATATTAAGTGAAAATAAGCAAGGGGCAGAACAGGGCATATATTATCATACTATCTGTGTGGGTAACAGAAAACTATATTCATATCTGCTTGTGTTTGCATGAAGTATCTCTGGATACTTTAAGAAACTGATTGCTTAAATTTTTTCTGAGGGGATATGAGAGCTTTTCCAAGGCAAATACTTTTGTAACTTTTGAATTTTGAACTTAAATTTTAAAAAAAAAAGGGAAAAAAAATCTCACACCTATTGGGATGGCTACTGTAATCAAACAAACAAAATATAAAATAACCAGTGTTGGCAGGACTTCTCTGATGGTCCAGTGGTTAAGACTCTGTGCTTTCACTGCAGGGGACATGGGCTGATCCCCTTGTGGCTCAGATGATAAAGAATCCACCTGCAATGCTGGAGACCTGGGTTCCATACCTGGGTTGGGAAGATCCCCTGGAGAAGGGAAAGGCTACCCACTCCAGTATTCTGGCCTAGAGAATCCCATGGACTATATAGTCCATGGGGTCACAAAGAGTTGTACACAACTCAGTGACTTCCACTTCACTTGACTTCACAAGGAATATCCCACATGACATATGGTGTGGCCAGGAAAAAAAAAAAAAAAGACAAACAAGCTTTGGTAAGGATGTGGGAAAACTGAAATTCTTGGGCACAGTTGATAGAATGTAAAATGGTGAAGTCACTATGAAAAACTGAATGGCTGATCCTTTAGAAATTAACAACAGAATTATCACATGATACAGAAATTCCACTTTTGGGTACATACCCAAAAGTCTTGAAAGCAGGTGCTTGAAGATTGATTTATAGATCCATGTTCAAAGAAACAATATTTACACAGATCACGAGGTGGAAGCAGCCCACGTGTCCATTGACAGACGGATAGACAAACTGGTGAATCCCTACAATGGAATATTATACAGCCTTAAAAAGGAAGGAGATTCTGACACATGCCACAACATGGAGGAACCTTGGGACATGAAGTAAAATAATAAGTCAGTGGCAAAAGAACAAAAATCATCTGATTCTACTTATATGAAGTACCTAGAATAGGTAAATTCACATAGACAGAAAGGAGAACAGAATTACCAGAGGCGTGGGGGAGAAGGGAAATTTGGAGTTAGTGGTTAGTGGGCACCGAATTTCAGTTTCGCAAGATGGGCATTTTGGAGGACGGTGGTGATGTTGCATAATAATGTAAATTGACTTAATGCCACTGAACTCTGTTCTGAAAAATGATTAAGATGGTAAATTTCACCTCTACTTTACCACAGCTAAAAATAGTAATTAAAAAAACAAGAAAAAAAAAAGACAAGGGCATATTTTTATAAACTGTCTAGCAGTATTAAATATTCATTCTCTCTGCCTTTTCCCCCACGCTCGTTCTCAAGACTATGGTTTGGGAGGAAAATGTGCTAGCTCATCTGGGGCTAATGAAGCTTGTCTGCTATGCCCCAGGCAGAAAATGGCCCGGGCCCTGTGCAAACCACACTGTTCACGATCCATCATGGGTCTATCTTTGTGTTGGAGTTGGAGATGACAGGAAACAAGTGCAAAATGTGAGCTGAGGGATCTTGGGCAAGTCATTTAACTGTTCTTGAATCTCAAAAGTCAGGCTTCTAATGATATTCAACCATCTCATATGACAGATCCTAAAGAAGAACCTTCTCTACAAATAGCATTGTCACCGTGACTAATGAGTAGGTGAAGTAAAAGTGTACCAACAAATCTACCAGAAATCTTCACTCTTCCCTGTGAATTTCAGCCACCCTGTTCCTGTTGTCTTTTCATGGCGCACTTCTCAGTCTGTAATCCTGTGGGCTGGTTTTGAAGGTCTGTGTGTCTCGCTTCTCCCACTAGTTATGAGGCTCCATGAAGGAAGGGACCTTGTCTAATTTAGCTCCATAGCTCCAGGGCCCTCACAGTGTAGTCACTCACCAATGTCACTACAAGCAAAGTTACAGGTCTGTACTTCAGCACTGTGTGGTTAAGACTAGCGTCTCTGAGGACTTCCCTGATGGCTCAGTAGACAAGAATCTGCCTGCCAATGCAGGAGACATGAGTTTGATCGATCCCTGGTCTGGGAAGATTCCAGATGCCCTGGGGCAACTAAGCCTGTGCTCCACAATGGGAGAAGCTGCCTCATGGAGAAACCTGTGCACCGCAACTAGAGTAGTCCCTGCTCGCTGCAAATAGAGAAAGCCCTCAAGAAGCAATGAAGACCCAGCACAGCCAAAAAAAAGAAAAACAGACTAGCATCTCTGAACTAAAATCCTGCCTCCACCTCTTACTTGCTCCAAGTCCTTGGCAGATTACTTAATCGTTCTATGTCTCCGCTTCTATAAAACGGGAATAATAATAGTATGAGGATCAAATGAAATAATTCACTTGAGGAAGGTTTTTTTTAAAACTAACTGGAGACCTACTAGAGAGTTGTGATATTAATTTAGTGAGTTACAAAATAATTTAAAAATTCATAAAAATAGAATAGGAAAGTATGACTATATATCATGTTTAGTAAGGGTGAGTTAGGATAAATTGTTTCTTGAAACTTTTTGTTTCATCAGTTCTGAATATTGATGCAAAATGTAATTTTGTAAAATGGGGGTATAACATATATACAGAAATATGCACTAATCTTGAATTTATAGCTTGATGATTTTTACCATATGTGTATACCCAAGTAACCACACCCAGATTAGTTCCCTATATATTTCCTTCCTGTTCTCTCCCACTCTCCCATCCTGGGGTTACCATCAACCTGTCTTCTATAAGTAAAGATGGGACTTCCCTGGTGGTCCAGTGGTTAAGACTCCACACTACTAATATAGGGAGCTTGGGTTTGATCCCTGATTGGTGAACTAAGAATCCACATGCCACCTGGTGCAGTCAAAAAATTTATATAAAGATTACTTTGCCTATTCTTGAATTCTATGTACAGGAGGCTCTCTTTTGTACCTGGCTTCTACCTCTCAGTGCAATATCTGTGAGATTCATCCATATAGTTGAGTGTTTCGGTACCTTCTCATTGTTGTGTAGTATTCCATACCACAAGTTAAAAAATCCATTCCTCTGTTCCATCTGGATTCCCAATTTGACACAATTATGAATAAAACTGCCCTGGATATTCTTGTACATATTTTTCTGTGGTCATAAGCAGTAATTTCTCTATAGTTAAAATGTATGTCTTACTCCAGGTCAAAGATTCTCAAATCATGAAACCTGGACCAAGAGCACCTGTATCATCTTGGAACCTGTGAAAAGTTGTAGATTCTAGGTCCCACTGCAGACCTACTGAGTTGGAAACTCTGGGACTGGGGCCAGCCAATCTGTGTTTTAATCACTCAAGGTGATTTTGATGCCTGATAAAAGCATGAAATACCTGCTTCCCTGGTGGCTCAGATGGCACTGAATCTGCCTGCAATGCAGGAGGCCCGGGTTCTATCCCTGGGTGGGGAAAATCCCCTGGAGAAGGAACTGGCAACCCACTCCAGTATTCTTGCCTGGAGAATCCCATGGACAGAGAAGCCTGGCTGGCTACAGTCCATGGGGTCGCAAAGAGTTGGTCATGACTGAGCGAGTAACACAGTAAAGCTTGAGAACCACTGCTCAAGGTCCCCATCAACCTGTCTTCTGCAAGTAAAGATGGACTTCCTCGGTGGTCCAGTGGTTAAGACTCTGCCCTTCCCTCTTCCGCAGGAAGCCTCTGCTTTAGAACATACTCAGTGCATACCCCAGCACCTAGTAAGTGCTCAGTTAATGTTACCTATCATAAAGCTTCTGGGCTTCCCAGGTGGAGCAGTCGTAAAGAATCCACCTGCCAATGCAGGAGACATAAGAGATTCAAGTTCGATCCCTGGATTCCTTGGAGGAGGGCATGGCAACCCACTCCAGGATTCTTGCCTGGAATATCCCATGGACAGAGGAGCCTGGTGGGCTACAGTCCATGGGGTCGAAAAGAGTCAGACAAGACTGAGCAACTGAGCAGACACAACACTTCTAAACTGAGGACTGGATACTCGTGGGGAGTTGTTTTGAGGGGTTTGGATGTTCAAGAGAGGTGAGCGGCCCCCCTCCCACTGGGAGCTCCCTGCACCCCGCCCCCGGGGCGAGTCCCCGCTCTCCCGCACTCACCTCTGGGCCGGCGGCCGAGCCTTCTCTCCGCAGCCCCTCCACCTCCTTCCTGAGGTTGTCCCGCTCCATTCTTAGCTCCTCCACCGTCAGGTTCCCTTCATTCACCAGCGTCTCCAGCATCTCCAGGACGCGGACAATCTTGAACTGCAGTTGTGTCACCCGGGGGTCACTGCCCAGGGCCATCAGCTCACGGCCCATCACGTAGGAGATGTCATATACGTCCTCAGCGGTCAGCTGCAAGGGGCTCTTGCCCAGAGCCCCCTCGGGTCCCGCCTCGTCCTCCTCCTCTTCCTCTTCTTCCTCTCTCAAAGGGGGCTCCTCCATGGCGGCCCAGACCCCTACAGCCTCCGGAGTTGCTTTCTCGGAGTCTGCGAACGTTCAACTTCCTCCCGGCACAGAAAACTTTCCGCTCGCTGGGCCGAGGACCCTGCCGGGCCCGGGGGCGGGGGAAAGTGGCCCAGAAGCGGCCAATCAGCGCCGCCGAGAGGTGGGCCCGGGAGGTGGGGGCGTCTGTGGAGGCCACGCAGGGCGGCTCGCAGGCCCGCGGTCCGGTGCACCGTCCACCCCGAAGTCCGTACAGGAGTGCGGGCTCCAGGATACGGTTCTGAGCACGAAAGGACAAGAGGAAGGGAGGGCAGGGGAGAAGAGGAACAGAAAGGTTAAAGGGGTGCCTGTGGTCGCTCCCAGCCAGGGAGCAGCTGCAGACCGGGGGAAGGGCAGCGCCCCCCAGCTCCGCCCCTTGGTAACGGCGACCGCGGAAGCCGGGTTTCCACGGAGACGGGGGCGGGGTTTCCACCGCAGCCTGGGAAAGAGGCTAAAAAAGCACACAGCTTTTCCCTTGCTGCACTCGGGCCTTCCAGCCATAGAATTTGCATGGTATGTGGAGGCAGATCCGGTCTCTGAGAGTATTTTCTGCGGCAAAGCGGGAAAACAGCAGTAGGTGGCAGCTCCAGGAAGTCCGGAGATCTGGACTGCGTAGAGCTTTCAGGCCCATTGTCACCTGGACCTGCAGCATCTGACCCTCAGTAAACTGGAGATTTCTCTGCTCTGTGCACCTGGCCCTCTCCTGGGATCCACCACTTGTCCAGCGTGCGGCCTTGGAGAGTTACTTCACTCCTCCGAACCTCACTTTGCTGCTGCTAAGTTGATTCAGTTGTGTCCAACTCTGTGCGACCCCATAAATGGCAGCCCACCAGGCTCCCCCGTCCCTGGGATTCTCCAGGCAAGAATACTGGAGTGGGTTGAACCTCACTTTACTACTGTGTAAAAAACGGTACCAACGGAGTAGGGTTTCTGTGAGGAATATACGAAATCTTGAGATAAAGTATGTGACAAATGTTATTGGGTATCCTGCATTCTTTTCTCCAACAAACGCTAAGCTTGTGGTCAAGAAAACAAACAAAATACATACTATTTTCAGATGGTACAATAGTCTAATTGTAATAGTCTAAAGCAAGCCCTTGGGCAAGAAAGAAAGGGAAGTCGGTCAGTCATGTCCGACTTTGCGACCCCATGGGCTGTAGCTTATCAGGCTCCACTGTCCATGGAATTTTCCAGGCCAGAGTACTGGAGTGGGTTGCCATTTCCTTCTCCAGGGGATCGAATTCCTGACCCAGGGATCGAATCTGGGTCTCCCACATTGCAGGCAGATGCTTTACCAGACCTGACAACACCCTGTGATTAAATAGGTAGATAAACTATTAGGCTTACCATAAGTAAAATAAGTATATCCTTACAATGGAATGTTCAGTCAGTTCAGTTCAGTCGCTCAGTCGTGTCCAACTCTGTGAACCCATGGACTGCAGTACACCAGGCCTCCCTACTGCTGCTGCTGCTAAGTCGCTTCTGCTGCTGCTGCTGCTAAGTCGCTTCAGTTGTGTCCGACTCTGTGCCATCCCATAGACAGCAGCCCACCAGGCTCCCCCGTCCCTGGGATTCTCCAGGCAAGAACACTGGAGTGGGTTGCCATTTCCTTTTCCAATGCAGGAAAGTGAAAGTGAAGTCACTCAATCAAGTCAGACTCCCCGACCCCATGGACTGCAATCCACCAGGTTCCTCCGTCCATGGGATTTTCCAGGCAAGAGTACAGGAGTGGGGTGCCATTGCCTTCTGTCCATCACCAACTCCCCGAGTTTACTCATACTCATGTCCATTGAATTGGTGATGCCATCCAACTATTTCATCCTCTGTTGTCCCCTTCTCCTCCCGTCTTCAATCTTTCCCAGCATCACGGTCTTTTCCAGTGAGTCACCTCTTCAAATTAGGTGGCCAAAGTATTGGAGTTTCAGCTTCAGCATCAGTCCTTCCAATGAATATTCAGGACTGATTTCCTTTAGGATGGACTGGTTGGATATCCTTGCTGTCCAAGGTACACTCAAGAGTCTTCTCCAACACCACCGTTCAAAAGCATCAATTCTTCTGCGCTCAGCTTTCTTTATAGTCCAACTCTCACATCCATACATGACTACTGAAAAAAATATAGCTTTGACTAGATGGACCTTTGTTGGCAAGTACTGTCTCTGCTTTTTAATATGCTGTCTAGGTTGGTCATAGTTTTTCTTCCAAGGAGCAAGCGTCTTTTAATTTCATGGCTGCAGTCACCATCTGCAGTGATTTTGGAGCCCCCCAAAATTAAGTCTGCCACTGTTTCCACTGTTTCCCCCATGTACTTGCCATGAAATGATGGGACCAGATGCCATGATCTTAGTTTTCTGAATGTTGAGTTTTAAGACAACTTTTTCACTCTCCTCTTTCACTTTCATCAAGAGGCTCTTCTTCTTTGCTTTCTGCCATAAGGGTGGTGTCATCTGCATATCTGAGGTTATTGATATTTCTCCCAGCAATCTTGATTCCAGCTTGTGCTTTATTCAGCCCAGTGTTTCTTATGATGTACTCTGCATATAGGTTAAATTAGCAGGGTGACAATATACAGCCTTGACGTAATCCTCTCCCTATTTGGAACCAGTCTGTTGTTCCATGTCCAGTTCTAATTGTTGCTTCCTAACCTGCATACAGATTTCTCAAGAGGCAGGTCAGGGGATCTGGTATTCGCATCTCTTAAAGAATTTTCCACAGTTTGTTGTGATCCACACAACATAGCATAGTCAATAAAGCAGAATGTTTTTCTGGAACTCTGTTGTCAATGATCCAATGGATGTTGGCAGTTTGATATCTGGTTCCTCTGCCTTTTCTAAATCCAGCTTGAACATTTGGAAGTTCATGGTTCATGTACTGTTGAATCCTGGCTTGGAGAATTTTGAGCATTACTTTACTAGCATGTAAGATGAGTACAATTGTGCGGTGGTTTGAGCATTCTTTGGCATTGCGTTTCTTTGAGATTGGAATGAAAACTGACCTTTTCCAGTCTTGTGGCCACTGCTGAGTTTTCCAAATTTGCTGGCGTATTGAATGCAGCACTTTCACAGCATCATCTTTTAGGATTTGAAATAGCTCAACTAGAATTCCATCACCTCCACTAGCTTTGCTCATAGTGATGCTTCCTAAGGCCCACTTGACTTTGCATTCCAGGATGTCTGGCCCTAGGTGAGTGATCACACCATCGTGATTGTCTAGGTTGTGAAGATCTTTTTTGTACAGTTCTTCTGTGTATTCTTGCCACCTCTTCTTAATATTTTCTGCTTCTGTTAGGTCCATACCATTTCTGTCCTTTATTGTGCCCATCTTTGCATGAAATGTTCTCTTGGTAGCTCTAATTTTCTTGAAGAGATCTCTAGTCTTTCCCATTCTTTTGTTCTCCTCTATTTCTTTGCACTGATCACTGAGGAAGGCTTTCTTATCTCTCCTTGCTATTCTTTGGAACTCTGCATTCAAATGGGTATATCTTTCCTTTTCTCCTTTGTCTTTAGCTTCTCTTCTTTTCACAGCTAATTGTAAGGCCTCCTCAGACAACCATTTTGCCTTTTTTGCATTTTCTTTTCTTGGGGATGGTCTTGATCACTGCCTCTTGCACAATGTCACGAACATCTGTCCATAGTTCTTCAGGCATTCTATCAGATCTAATCCCTTGAATCTCTCACTTTCACTGTATAATCGTGAGGGATTTGATTTAGATCATACCTGAATGGTTTAGTGGTTTTCCCTACTTTCTTCAATTTGAGTCTGAATTTGGCAATAAGGAGTTCATGATCTGAGCCACAGCCAGCTCCCAGTCTTGTTTTTGCTGACTGTATAGAGCTTCTCCGTCTTTGGCTGCAAAGAATATAATCAATCTGATTTCAGTGTCGACCATCTGGTGATGTCCATGTGTAGAGTCTTCTCTTGTGTTGTTGGAAGAGGGTGTTTGCTATGACCAGTGTGTTCTCTTGGCAGAACTCTATTAGCCTTTGCCCTGCTTCATTCTGTACTCCAATGCCAAATTTGCCTGTTACAACAGGTATTTCTTGACTTCTTATTTTGCATTCCTGTCCCTTATAATGAAAAGGACATCTTTTTTGGGTATTAGTTCTAGAAGGTCTTGTAGGCCTTCATAGAACCGTTCAGCTTCAGCTTCTTCAGCATTACTGGTCGGGGCATAGATTTGGATTACTGTGATAGTGAATGGTTTGCCTTGGAAATGAACAGAGATCAGTCTGTCATTTTTGAAATTGCATCCAAGTACTGTATTTCGGACTCTTTTGTTGACTATGATGGCTACTCCATTTCTTCTCAGGGATTCCTGACTGCAGTAGTAGATATAATGGTCATCTGAGTTAAATTCACCCTTTCCAGTCCATTTCAGTTCACTGATTCCTAGAATGTCGACGTTCACTCTTGCCATGTCCTGTTGATCACTTCCAATTTACCTTGATTCATGGACCTAACATTCCAGGTTCCTATCCTCTTTACAGCAATATTGCTCTTTACAGCATTGGACTTTATTTCCATCACCAGTCCCATCCACAACTGGGTGTTGTTTTTGCTTTAGCTCCATCTCTTCATCCTTTCTGGAGTTATTTCTCCACTGATCTCAAGTAGCATATTGGGTACCTACCGACCTAGGGAGCTCATCTTCCAGTGTCCTATCTTTTCGCCTTTTCATACTGCTCATCGGGTTCTCAAGGCAAGAATACTGAAGTGGTTTGCCATTCCCTTCTCCAGTGGACCACTTTTTGTCGGATGGAATGGAATCATTTGTCAGATACAATGGAATATTATTCATTCATAAAAAGGAATGGGGGAATAGAATAGATGGTCCAGAAAGGAACCCTTGCATATATGATCAAATTATTTTCAACCAGGGTGCCAAGAACATTCATTGGGGAAAGGACAGTCTTTTCAACAAATGGTATTGGCAAAATAGGATATCCACATGCAAAAGTGTGAAGTATCTTCCCTTACACCCTATACAAAAATTAACTCAAAATTGATCAAAGACCTAACCTATAAAACTCTAGGAAGAAAACGTAGTGAAAAAGCTTTATGTCAAAGGATTTGGCAATGATTTCTTAAAAGACACAGGCAACAAAAGAAAAAATAGATAAATCGGATTACATTGATGAAATAAAATTCACATTTTAAGGCGGGACAAGAAAATGTAAACACAAAATCTCTCTCTATCCATTTGGGTCTCCTCCTTCCCTCATATGCAAGGTGTATTTACATTATACATTAACCAGACCTCCTCAAAGGTGCGAATGCCTGCTTGACTGCAAAGATCAGTTTTTTTCCCCTTTCTTCTGATGCTAGCAATGTAACTTTTCTGTGTGTTTTTTTGGCCTGACTGCGTGGCATGCAGAATTTTAGTTCTCCAACCAGGGATCGAATCCTGGTCCCTTGCCGTGGAATCAAACAGTCCCAACCACTGGACAACAGGGAATTCCAGTAACTTCTTGAAAGATTGGCATTCCTTTCTCTGGCAGTCCAGTGGTTAAGACCTGTGCTTAAACTGAGGTCAACTGGTTTACCATTTCCTGGTTGGGGAACTAAGATTCTACAGGAATGGCTCCCCCGAACCCTGACCCTGGGCCAAATAGTGTTTTTTGCAAACTCTGTAGGGCTGTAGGGAGTCATGGTGACTTGCTGCCTGCATACTTGGACTAGATATCTTTTTAGTATGTCATTTTGATGTAAGATTCTTTGTCCCCAAAATGTGTATAATGTGCTTTCTAATGGGCAGAACAGTTCTCAGGACTTCCAAGAGTCTGTCTCTTGGGTTATAATTCTTAGTTTGACTTGAATAAAATTCTTTTTTCTTCTTGATTGTTAATTGAATTTTTGTTGCCAACATCAACATTTAAAACTTGTGCATCAAAGACTACAATTAGGGACTTCCTTGGTGCTCTGGTGGCTGAGACTCCATGCTCCCAATTCAGGGGACTCAGGTTTGATCTCTGGTCAAGGAACTAAATCCCACATGCCACAGCTAAAAAAAAGAAAAATATCCCACATTCCCCAGTGAAGATCAAAGATCCTGAGTATCTCAACTAAAACCAGGCACAGCCAAATAAATAAATAGTTTTTAAAAATCTGTGCAGAGCCTGGATGAGAGGGGAATTTGGGAGAGCATAGATACATGTAAATGTATGGCTGGGTCACCTTGCTGTGCGCCTGAAACTATCACAACATTGTTAATCAGCTATTGTTGCTGTTGAGTTGCTAAGTCTGTCCGACTCTTTTGTGACTCCATGGACTCCTCTGTCCTGCCAGGCTCCTCTGTCCATGGGATTTCTCAAGCAAGAATACTGGAGTGGGTTGCCATTTCCTTCTCCAGGGGATCTTCCCAAGGGATTGCACCTACATCTCCTGCATTGGCAGACAATTCTTTACCACTGAGTCACCAGAGAAGCTATACTCCAATATGAAATTAAAGGTTTATATTTTTAAAAATCTGTGCAGAATACAGTTAACATAGCAGGCCCAAGAATGCTATCATTTGAAAATACTTCTTGCAAGGTTGGCCTTGGCTAGGATCTGGGAACTTGAATGTGCAGAGGGTTCCTACCACCCCAACTGATAAGAATGCCTTAACCATATGTGCAAACAAAATACGGCTTATGATGAATGTGCTAGGCAGGTGGTACCTGCAGGACCAGGTACAAGAAAAACCTTTGGCACGGAGTCTCTGATGCTTCCTTCATAGACAATATTTCACACATGTCACAACTCATTACTTGGAAATTATTCTAAGTCAAAAAGCCAGTCACAAAAGACCTTGTGTTGTCTGATTCCATTTACATGAAAAGTCCAGAATAGGCAAATCCATAGAGACAGAAAGTAGATGAGTGATTCCCTAAGGCGGGGGAGGTATGGGGTTTCTTTCTAGGGTGATGACTCTGTGCATAGATTAAAAATCACTGAATTTCACACTTTGGGAAAATTGTATGGTATGTAAATTACATTTTGTTGAAGCTGCTATGAAAAAATTAAAAAATAATGGGCAAAGGACTTGAGTAGACATTTCTCCAAAGATATAGAAGTAGCCAATAAGCACAGGAAAAGATGCTCAATATGGCTAATCACTAATTTCATTACAACCACAATGAGGTATCTCCTCACACCCATTAGGTTGGCAATTTTTTTTTTAAGGTAGAAACTAACAAGTCTTGGCGAGGATGGGGTAGAAACTGGAACTCCTGTGCATTGTTGGTGGGAATGTAAAATGGCATAGCCTCTATGGGAAACAATATGGTTGTTCCTCAAAAAATAAAAAATGGAATTATCATATGATCCAGCAATTCTGGGTACATATCCAGAAGAATTGAAAGCAGCATTTCTAAGAGATATTTGCACACCCATGGTCCCAACAGCATTATTCACAATAGCTGAAAGGTGGAAGTAACCCAAATGTCCATCCATAGATGAATGGATAAACAAAATGTATACACACAGAATGAAATATTAATCAACCTTAAAAAGGAAGGAAATTCTGACACATGCCACAACATCGATGAACCTTGAGAACTTTATGCTAAGTGAAATAAGCCAGTCACCAAAATATCAGTAACCATATGATTTCATTTATATGAGATATCTTGTGTACAAATTCATAGACAGAGAAAGTAGAATGGTAGTTGTCAGGGGCGCTGGGGAGCAGGGAGTGAAGCCTGGTTGTTTAGTAAGTATGAAGTTTCAGTTCTGCAAAGTGAAAAAGTTTTAGAGTTTGGTTGTGCAATGTGAATGTACTTACTACTACTGAACTGTACACTTAAAAACAGTTAAGATGGTAAAATAAGTTTTTTCTGGTGAAGTACGCACTCACCATAGGACATGTACGCACTGCCATATTTATTTATTTTTGGCTGCGCTTGGTCTTTATTGCTGCATTCGGGCTTTCTCTAGCTGTGAAGCGTGGGCTCTAGGTGCACGGGCTTCAGTAGTCGCAGCACATGGGCTCAGGAGTTGTGACTACTGCTACTTATGGATTTCAGTAGTTACAAGAGGGTTTCCGTAGTTACGGCACAGGGGCTTTAACTGTGGGTTTCAGTAGGTATGGTATAGGGGCTCATTAGTTAACGACGTGCAGACCCTAGAGTGTGCCTGCTTCAGTAGTTGTGGTGTGGGGCTACTCTGAATCTTCCCGGATCAGGGATCAAACCTGTGTCTCCTGCATGGGCAGGCTGATTCTGATCCCTTGTGCCATCAGGGAAGTCCCAGGTTTGGTTTGGTTTTAATTCATGATAACTCTCTGGGGAAACTCTCTGAGGTGATGAAGATGTGCCACGTCTTGATCTTGGTGGAAATCACATGAGTATATGCATAGGTGAAATGTTAGGGGACTGTATGCCTAACCTTGTGTATTTCCTTTGGGTAATTTATATCTCCGTAAAGAGCTGGTGAGGAGGAAAAGGATGAATCACTGACAGATGCTACAATGTGGATGAATCTTGAAAACATCTTACTGAGTGAAAGAAGGCAGCCACAAAGCCATACATGCCTCTTGTATGATTCCATGTATAGGAAATGTGCGCAACAGCAAACGCGGTTTAGTAGTTGACTAGAGCTGGAGCCGGCGGGGGTGGGAGTGGGGTGGGGGAAGGGGGATGAGGAGTGACTGCTAATGTGGACAGAGCTTCTTTCCAGGGTGATGAAAATGTTCTAAAATTAGACAGTGGTGATGGTTGTACAACTCTGTGAATATACTAAAACCCACAGAACATCATTCTTGGAACGTAGACTTCTCAGAACAATGCTATCAGAAAGAACTAAATACGGCTACCTTTCTTTCTTTCTTACCTTTAGAATTCGCAGCCACCAGTGCTGGTATGAATCTCTTCTCCGCCACTGTCCTTTTCAAAGTTTCTTCTGCCTTGAAACTTCTCTAGAAATTCATCCTCTGAGGTGCCATATCTTCCCTCCTTTGCTACACGGTGAAACCTAGTAAATGACGCTTTTACAATGTCAAAATGTCTTCCAGTGAGTATTTAGGCTTTAGATATTATTTTTAAAAGATTCTTTTGTTCATTCATTTAACCATTTATTTACTGAGCACCTACTATGTGCCAAGACTGTAGTGCAGTCATCAAGAGGGCTGTGAAGTTAAGTAGTCTTCAACTTGAACCTCACAGTTGTTATTTGCTGGTACGTAAGTTAGATGCCCTAATCGCTCCAAATTCCCATTTCCTACAGTCAACATGGAAAAATAAAAGTAATTCCCCCAAACTTGGTGTGAGGATTAGATAAGATAAGGTGCTGACAAGTGCCTCATCCAATGTCTAGCATACCAGAAGCATCAGTGGATCTTAGCTCTTATTATTATAAAGTATTAATGATCTTAACTCTTGGATCCCTCATAGAATTGGAACCATCTGTTAGTAGATAATCATGACCCCCCTCTCCGTTGGGAAATTATGAAAACAATTCTGAGTTACAGCTGTAACTGTATTTACAAAAATCAGGGACTTCCCTACTGGTCCCTTGGCTAAGACTCCATGCTCCCAGTGCAGGGGGCCAGGGCTCAGTCCCTGGTCAAGGAACTAAATCCCACATGCTGCAGCTAAGAGAGTTCTTATGCTGCAACAACGATTGAAGATGCATCAAATAAGACCTGAAGCAATGAAATACATTTTTTAAAAAATTCAACTGAGTAAACTTGAAGAACTCAATGGCTTTATTTGATGAGTCATGAATTAGCATCCTATCTAGCAAATAGAAAATAGTTTCAGAGTAGCTGTACAAAATAGAAGATTTTTAAAGGCAGAAAGAGGGGATAAGACCAGAAAGTCATGAACAAAATAAAGGATTATTTTCGGTAAGGCTACCTTCCTTTAGGGGAAAGGTGGGGAATCTATCAAGCAGAGTACTAGAGATGATCAGGAAATTCCAGCCTGATTGGTTTAAAGTCCCACCTCTTGGAGAAGCTGAAACTGAAATGAGATATTAAAGTTTTTATTTCTGCCATGGGACTTAGCACAAGTGATTCCATTTGGGGCCTGTTTCTTTTTAAGCCAGCGGAGGTTCTTAAAGCATGCGTCGTGTGCTTCAGGGACCAGCAGCATCAGCGTCACCTGGAAACTTTTGAGAAATGCAAATTCTTGAACCACTGAATCAGAAACATTGATGTGGGCCCCAGCAATCTCTGTTTTACCAAGTCCTCTAGGTAATTCTGGTGCACAGTGTGTGTGTGTGTTAGTCGCTCAGTCATGTCTGACTCTTTGCAACCCCATGGACTGTAGTGGGCCAGGCTCCTCTGTCCATGAGACTCTCCAGGCCAGATTTACTGGAGAGAGTAGCCATTCCCATCTCCAGGGGGTCTTCCCAACCCGGGGATCAAACCTGGATCCCCCACATTGCAGGCAGATTCTTTACCAACTGAGCCACCAAGGAAGCAAGGATTACTATTATTATAAACTACTTTTATCTCCAAAATGTGAAGTACAAGAAACTCCCTAAGTTCATGTTTGGGAACAAGATATGAATTGGGTCATTAACATACAGAGACTGTCTACAACAAAGCTTTTCAAAAAGTCCCAATGATGTATCACGATACAAAGTTTTAAAAATAATTTCAAAAACACTCATCCCCTGAGATGCACTTTCTTCCCCCTCTGCCTTTAAGCAGAAACCAAACTGACTGCAAAAAGGCGCGAAAGTAAGGTCATGCCCTATGCATGGTGAGAGGAAAAAGTGATGTGGGAATCAGAAGTAGTGGGTGGGTCACGTTTTATAAAAATGGAACCATAAGTTTCTGGGGGTTAATTCCACCCATAGGAAATATCTAGTGGTCCTATTTTGGTACATCAAGCAGCGTAAATCTCATGCTCTTCTGATTACCTGCAGCATCACTAACTTCCTGAGTGGCTCATTCAGTATGTCTTTCTTCCTGTTCTCTAAATTACGTTCAGGTCTTAAATCCTGCATAGAAACAGCAAGGATTTGAGAGATTTCCCAGTTTGGCTTAAATGCCTGTAGTTCTGGGTCAGTGACTTCATCTCTCTGAGGCAAAGTTCTTTAGAAAAGAATTTGGTTGAAGGAAGGGTGGTGCCCGGAGCACTTGTTTTCAGTTGGTGTTTGCAGAACACTTTTTTTTTTTTTAACTTAGGTGAAATGTTTATTCAGGGTGGTGAGTGGAGGATGGGGGGTGTGGGGAGGAATGCAGTTGGGTGGGTACGGGAAACATTAAAGGAGACTAAATCTTCCAACCTACTCTCCAGGGCAGCTCTTGTTCCACCCTGGAAGGCAACAATACACTCCACAAGGAGCTGTTGAAAGAATGAAGTGAACTTAGCTCAGTGCCTAGCAGGGGATGCTAAATGTTTGCTTTAAGATAGTATGCGTGTGATGGTGATCATGTTGAAATGTACATGAATAGCGAATATAATACTGTACACGAAGAACTAACATAGTGTTGTAGGTCAGTTATACTTCAAAAACAAACAGGAACCTCCTTGGTGGTCCAGTGGCTAAGACCCGAGCTTCCAATGCAGTGGGCCCGGGTTTGATCCCCAGAGAACTCAGTCCCACATGCTGCAGCTACGAGTTTGCATGCTGCAACTAAAGACCTCGCACGCCACAACTAAGACCAGGCTCAGCCAAATCAGTATAGAAAATTAAATAATAAATATTTAAAAAACAAACTCATAGAAAAAGAGATCGGGCTTACGGTTACCAGAGGTGAGGAATCAGGATGGGCGAATTGAATGGAAGCAGTCAAAATGCACATATTTCCACTTATTATTAATTAAGATAAATTAGTACTAGGGGTGCCTGTTATATCTGAAGGTTATTAAGAGAGTAATTCCTAGGAATTCTCATCACCAGGAAAAATGTTTTTTCTGATTCTTTTATTTTGTATCCATATGAGATGATGAATGTTCACTAAACTTACTGTGATAAACATTTCATGATAGACATAAATCAGATCATTATGCTATAAACCTTGAACTTATATAGTGCTGTGGGTCAGTTATCTCAGTAAAACTGGAAAAAAAACACCTTCCGTTAGTGTGAAACTTATATAGAAATCTCTAGTACGGTAGTTCTTGTTGTCCCCCAGATCTTCAGCTTGGTTGATAAAGCATTTTACTGTATAATTATCTTGTATATAATTGCATTTTAATCATATTTTTAAAATTTGACAGTCATGGAGATAACCTTTCAGATTACCCTCCAAGAGGCCATCAAGCATATGAAAAGATGAGCTCAGTATGAATTGCAGGGGGCACAGGTTTGATCCTTGTTTGGGGAAATGAGATCCCTCATGTTGCACAGCCCTCCTCGCAACCTCCCCCAAAAAGATGCTTGACATCATAAGGAAATGCAAATAAAAACTACAAGGAAATATCACCTTGCATCTATGAGAATGGCTATTATTTAAAAATACACACTCACACAAAAAGTAGAAAATAACAAGTGTTGGCCAGGACGTGGAGAAATTGGAACTCTTGGGCTAATGGGAACATAAAATGGTGCAACCACTGTAGAAAACAGTATGGAAGTTCCTGAGAAAACTAAAAACATTTAGAATAACCTTATGATCCAGTCATTCCACTTCAGGGTGTGAGCAGGTGCTCAGTCATGTCTGATTCTTTGTGACCCCATGGACTGTAGCCCATCAGGCTCCTTTGTCCATGGGATTCTCCAGGCAAGAATACTGGAGTGGGTTGCTATTTCCTACTCCAGGGCATCTTCCCTACGCAGGGATTAAACCTGACTCTCTTGAGTCTCCTACATTGGCAGGCAGATTCTTTACCACCACGCCACCTAGTATACAGCCTAATTAGAGAGAGAGAGAAAACTGACCCCAAAGACTTAAAATATGTTTGTTAAAGCAAACATTTCAGCTGGTTTTCCTTCTTTGAAGAGTTAGTAGAAATGTGTCAAAGGAATATTACTAAGGAGCTAAAGGGGCTCCTTTCCTCTCCTCCTCACAATTAAGTCAGGTCAAGAGATTTGTATTCAAAAGGATAAGACAATATCATTTCAGAGACAACTTTCTAAGAACCTAAAAGAGAAAATCTTTATTAGCACTCTAACAAACAACCCCACCGGCATGTCACCTCCGGTCAGCTCCCTTTGAGTTGTGATGCTTGATTGTTTTCACCTTTGCGTCTAATGACTGCTGTGCCTTAGAGTACCAGCGACACGCGGATCTGTGATAACAGCTTATTCTACGAAATGCACTTCACCTCGTAGGAACAGACATGCACCAAAACTTGGGTCATCATTTAAGTGAACAAATTCACTCCCAACATTTAAAAGCTCAATTCCATTTACCCACTCATTAAAAACAGTTAACATTAACTTTCCTCCTACCATTTATTCCTATGGCATAGGTGATTTAAAAGGATAGAAAAGTACATATTCCAAAAGAATTGAAAGCAGAATAGAAGAAATATTTGTACAACCACGTTGCACATGTGTGCATAAGTCGCTCAGTTGTGTCCGACTCTTTGTGAACCCATGGACAGTAGCCTGCCAGGCTCCTCTGTCCATGGGGATTCTCCAAGCAAGAATACTGGAGTGGGTTGTCATGCCCTCCTCCAGGGATCTTCCTGACCCAGGGACCATACCTGCTTGTCTCCTGTGTTGGCAGGCAGGTTCTTCACCCCCAGCACCACCTGGGAAGCCCATTCATGTTGTATGTGGCAGCACTGTTCACAAGAGCCAAGAAGTCTAAGCAACCTAAGAGTCCATCACCAGCTAAATGGATAGAAAAAATGTCATCTATCCATACTGTGGGATGTTAATCAGCCTTAAAAAGGAGGGAATTATGAAAACATTGATGAACCTCAGGAACATTAAGTGAAATAAACTGGTCATGAAAGAATACTTTATGATTCCACTTACATGAGGTACTTAATAGTCAGAATCATAGAGACAGAAAGTAGAATAATGGTTGCCAGGGGCTGGAAGGAAGGGGAATAGAGAGTAATTGTTTATTGGGAACAGAACTCCAGTCTTGCAAGATGAAAAAGTTTTGGAGATTGGTTGCACAACACTGTAAATATACTTAACACTACTGAACACACTTAGAAATGATTAAGACAGTACATTTAATATTTGTAAAAAATTATTTTATTTCCCTGCATCAGATCTTAGTTGCAGTATGTGGCATCCAATACCCTGACCAAACATTGAACCTGGGCCTCCTGCGTTGGGAACAACAGTCTTAGCCACTGGACCACCATCGAAGTCCCCATCACATCCTTTTAAAGGTTCGTATTAGTGACTTATACTGTTGATGCTGACCTCAATCAGCTGGCTTCGGCAGTTTTTGTCAGGTTTCTCCACTGTAGAGTTACTCCCCTTTCTCTCTTTTCCATATTGCAGTCTTTGGACAAAAGTCACTATGCCCCACCCAGACTTAAGAAATGGGCACTTTGGCTCCACGGTATTGAGAGAGGAGTTGTCTAGAGACACAATTTGGGGTTCTGCATGGGAGATGTGTTTCTTCTACTCAGTTTATTTAACCATTTATTTATATCAGTATAGACTCATAGATACTTGTTTTATATTTTGGGTTCTACTATAACATTGTTTTGTTGCTGGAATTGTTCCTCTTTGGCTGTTGGGAGCTCTACTGTGTCCCTTCGATGTCCTTATCAGTGGGTCTCTTGGTTTATTTTCAGCACTTCTTTACTTTCTGGTATTACCAGTTCCTCCAAGTTCATCTTGTGTATTTCTTGCCCCAGTCCTAGAACCAGCCATTTTTCCAAGGTGCTCTGATTCCTTTTATTGGAAGACATTAAAAACCAAGATCTGGGTGCTGCTGCTGCTGCTGTTAAGTCCCTTCAGTCGTGTCCGACTCTGTGCGACCCCATAGACGGCAGCCCACCAGGCTCCCCCATCCCTGGGATTCTCCAGGCAAGAACACTGGAGTGGGTTGCCATTTCCTTCTCCAATCTGGGTGCTAGGTTGTGTCAATTGCTACTGGAGTGCAAACCTATACTTAAAACTTTTTATTGTGTTAAAACATACATAAAATTTACCATTTTAACTATCTCTGAGTGGACAGTGCAATGGCATTAAGTACATTCACAATGTTCTTTAAGAATCACCATCCATTCCCAGAACTTTTTCATCAGCCCAAACTGAACCTTTGTATTTATAAAACAGCTCCCCTTCCTCCAACCATCAGCCCCTGGTAATGACCATTCTACTTTCTGTCTCTATGAACTTGACTATTCTCAGTCAGTCAGTCAGTTCAGTCGCTCAGTCATGTCCGACTCTTTATGACCCCATGAGCCTCAGCGCGCCAGGCCTCCCTGTCCATCACCAACTCCCGGAGTTTACCCAAACTCACGTCCATTGAGTCGGTGATGTCATTCAACCATCTCATCCTCTGCCGACCCCTTCTCCTCCTGCCCTCAATCTTTCCCAGCATCAGGGTCTTTTCAAACGAGTCAGGTCTTCGCATCAGGTGGCCAAAGTATTAGAGTTTCAGCTTCAACATCAGTCCTTCCAATGAACACCCAGGACTGATCTCCTTTAGGATGGAGTGGTTGGATCTCCTTGCAGTCCAAGGGACGGTCACTCATATAAATGGAATCATAAAATATTTGTTCTTTTGTGTCTGGCTTATTTTACTTACCATCTTCCAGGTTCATCCAAAGTTGCAATTATCAGAATTTCCTTCCTATTTAACAGTATTCCATTGCATGTATATAACACACACACTTTTAAATATGAAATTTTAAACTATAGATGCTGCTCATTTTTTCCTAGCAGCTTGCCCTTCACCCCAAATTTAATTTTCCTTCCTCAAAATATAGAAGTAATATATCACTATCTTAATGTATTCAGCTCCTGAGTTTGGATGGGAGTTCAAATAGCATGAGTACAAAAACCACATTATCTGAATCTACCCGATTCTTGAGTTTTGGATAACACCAGAAGTTCAAAACCTAAGGAATGCTTGCTGTTGTTTAGTCGCTATGTCTGACTTTTTTGCAAACCCATGGACTATAGCCTGCCAGGTCCTCTATCCATGGGGTTTCCCAAACAAGAATACCAGAGTGTGTTGCCATTTCCTTCTCCAAATACTGCTCATTAAAAAAAAAAAAAAAGTGTACCACTAAAAAAAAAAAAAAAAAGCCTTAACGGAATTGTTACAATATTGTTTCTGCTTTGTTTTGGCCATGAGGCACCTGAGATCTTAGCTCCCTGACCAGGGACATAAACGCATCCCTGCACTGAAAGGTGAAGTCTTAACCACTGGACTGCCAGGGGCCTGCCCTGATGATTTTTTTTTTTAACTCAATATATTACTATAATGAAAGCTATAGACATTCAGGGCCTATGCTTCACCTACATAATAAAGATTCAAAAAATACTAAGTAACAGTAATACATCCGTATTTGTTGGTGATTGGCTTACCTTCTAGGAATAAGACTGGAATCAAAATGAGATCAGATGTTAGCAGATATGACCCACTTGTAAGAATTAAAGAGTGGTTGAAGAAATCACGAGACATTCATCAAGAAAAGCACAACTGTATCAAGACATTTCAAGTTGTACCGCAAGTCGTAGTCTACCCGAATATATTATTAACCTAACAAACAAAAAACCTATACTCTGAACTACACATCTATTGGTTCTATACAAATTTACGGATTGCAAGGCCCTCCCTTCCCCCTCCCGCCCCCAGGTTTTAAATCTAGTCTTCTTAACCGTAAAGGCAGGAGTCCTAAAGAACCGTTTGGGAACTTGAAAAAAAAAATAATAATAATGCAAATTTTCAGAGATCCTTCAATTCATAGATCGCTACGAGCGCCAGGGAAAGGCATTTAAACCAGCTCCCAAGAGATTCTTAAAGTCTCCAAACTCATTTTCTTTTTAAAACTTAAAATTTATTTAATTGGAGGATAACTGCTTTACAATATTGTTAGAAAAACTCTGGCAAAAAATATGTACAACGTTTCGTTGGACACGCATTTTCTGAGCGGGGGAAAAAACCGTAACATGAATTCTCAAAGTGTGTCTAAGAACTAAAACTCCCTGCGCTGAAACGTCTCCTCGTACGGAAATTCAGCGGCTTTCAGTCAACTAGCTGCACTTTCGTTAGTTGTTCATCATTTTTTAATCTTCATGAAAAATTTTAGAAAAGCAGAAATTTCACTCTCTTCGGAGACGATACGCCTTTGATGCTCAATGCCTGTGATTAAATTTCCTACAATAAAAGGAAAGACGGAAATACGGCCTGTGACGAATCTGCTGCTTCAGATGTTAAGGTCCGGTCGGTCTAAGAAGAAGAATCTTCCGTCGCGACGAGCTCGGGGCAGGCCTCGGTGGGAAAGGAAGACCGAGCTTTGCTGAGGTGAGAGGGAGCGGCCAGGTGGAGTAGGGCCCACCCTGGCGAGAAGGACGAGGGGAATCTGCCTGGATCGTGTGTCGGCTCGAGCGTGGGCCGCCATGTTGAAACCGGGCAAGGCGGTGGCGGGGAACCTCTTGGGGTTGTGTTGCGGGGAGCGGGGGCGATAGCTGGGTTAGTCTTTCCTCCTCTGCGCACCCAAATGAGGAGCTGGTGGAGGTAGCCTCCAGGGCCGGCGGCTGCAGTAGTGACTGGAAACATAAGCCTTTTCACCGAAACTTCCGCCTTAGCGCCCAGGTCCCCACTACGCATGCTCTGACGGCTCAGTGACCCAGCCTTCAAGGTTTCCCACCTGGTGGGAACCGCGGGTAGTTTCGTTCTGCAGATTCAACCTGGGGAGGCGTTCGTTGTTTATTTGCTTCTTTAAGAATAGATTTTACTTGCATAATAATTTGTAATTATAAAGCGTTTTCAAAGACACTACCTTATCTCATCTTCATATAAAACGCGGTGAAGAGGCATTTAGCAGCATTTAACAAATGATTTAAATTTTGCCCAAGAAGGCACTAGGTCTTAAACCTGGGTTTTCTGACTCCCAATCCAGAGCTTTTTCAGTTTGCACACTTCTGTTTTTAATGGCTAATTGCCCAACCCACCTCCACCTCGCACGATTCATCCCCATTCCCGTTTATGAAGTAATGACTGAGAATTGAAAAAGCCAGAGAGAGTCTAAAAATTTGTAGGAAATCTCAACGTAATGTTACAACGGAGGAAACACACCTAGAAAGATAAATGAGAACCCGTGAAGTCCGCTGTTCGCTTGGTATTTAGTATTGATAGGAGCATGCAGATGAGGGAGAAAACAAAATTCATCTTTTGTACCTTTGTAATTCTCTCCAGATTTTAATTTGAAGAATTCTTACAGCTTTGAACAGGAGCTCTGACTGTGTACCATAATGTCAGGTTCATTTGGTGGATCTTTGCAACCTTTTCCTGTGAAATGGGGACGGGTTTCCTTCTCACTTGATTGGAGTCGCCGTCAGCCTTCAACACCCAGACCTAGCCTGCTTTTTCCTATCCCTGTTTCAAGCTTTATATTTTACGATAGCCATCTAAGGAAATAGTTAAGAGCTCAAGCTCTGGGATCAAAAAAGCCCTTGGTCCTAACTCCACAGGTGAGCTACTTCTGTGATTTGGGACAAAAGACACCTTTTTGCATTTCACTTTCCACATCTGAAATGGCAATAGAATTACGTGTGTCCTGTTATTGTTGAGAGGTGAAGGGAGATAAGTGCTTAGCACAGTGCCTGACGCCTCCTAAGTGTTCTATACAAGATAACTATGATTATTAGGGTGTTTTTGTTGTGTGTGTGTGTTTTTTCCCTCTGCAACCTTGTGATGGAGGCAGGAAGTAAGATTAGAATTTTAAGAATTTTAGGGCCATTTAGAGAATACCAGAGCAGAGATCAATGAAACAAGGCAAGGATGGGACTTCCTGGTGGTCCAGTGGTTTAAGACTGCTTCCTTTTCAGGGGGTGCAGCTTCAATCTGTCCTTGGGGAACTAAGATCTTGCATGCCAGGAGGCAAAAAAAAAAAAACAAACAAAAAAATATAGCCAATGAAGATCACCAGATATATTCAAAACAGCCCTGATTTTTAACTAACATATTTCAGCATTGGCTCTAAAGCTTCACAGAGGTGGTCATATTATTAGCAGGATCTGATTTATTCCAGCAGATTCACATAAGTCAGTTATCATGTGTCAGACTTAACCTTACCTACACTCTTTAAAAAAAAGAGAGAGAGATCTTGTATCAGAATGAATGGATGACTATGTGCTTGCTGGACTCAAATTACCATTGCAGTCAATACTCAACCCCTAAAGCATAAATGGATTATCAGCTAGGGAACTGAGAAGAAACCCCATCTTCCTTTTGAACTGAAGAGCCTGAGGCTGGGTCACTGTTATTTTGACTTTGCTACCTGTTTACTGCATTCAGAGCACCATTTTTCCTTATGGCTTTTTTTTTTTTTTAAGTCTTTATCCTTTAGTAATAATGGACACTGAGATATTTACAGATGAATGATGTAATATCTTGAATTAGGTTCAGAATAATCTGGGAGGGAGATGTGAGTGGGGGGCACAGATTAAATAAGATGGGTCAGCAATCAAAAAATGGGCCAAAGAACTAAATAGACATTTCTCCAAAAAAGACATACAGATGGCTAACAAACACATGAAAAGATGCTCAACATCACTCATTATCAGAGAAATGCAAATCAAAACCACTATGAGGTACCATTTCACACCAGTCAGAATGGCTGCGATCCAAAAGTCTACAAATAATAAATGCTGGAGAGGGTGTGGAGAAAAGGGAACCCTCTTACACTGTTGGTGGGAATGCAAACTAGTACAGCCACTATGGAGAACAGTGTGGAGATTCCTTAAAAAACTGGAAATAGAACTGCCTTATGATCCAGCAACCCCACTGCTGGGCATACACACTGAGGAAACCAGAAGGGAAAGAGACACGTGTACCCCAATGTTCATCGCAGCACTGTTTATAATAGCCAAGACATGGAAGCAACCTAGATGTCCATCAGCAGATGAATGGCTAAGAAAGCTGTGGTACATATACACAATGGAGTATTACTCAGCCATTAAAAAGAATACATTTGAATCAGTTCTAATGAGGTGGATGAAACTGGAGCCTATTATACAGAGTGAAGTAAGCCAGAAGGAAAAACATAAATACAGTACACTAACGCACATATATGGAATTTAGAAAGATGGTAACAATAACCCGGTGTACGAGACAGCAAAAGAGACACTGATGTATAGAACAGTCTTATGGACTCTGTGGGAGAGGGAGAGGGTGGGAAGATTTGGGAGAATGGCAATGAAACATGTAAAATATCATGTAGGAAATGAGTTGCCAGTCCAGGTTCGATGCATGATGCTGGATGCTTGGGGCTGGTGCACTGGGACGGCCCAGAGGGATGGTATGGGGAGGGAGGAGGGAGGAGGGTTCGGGATGGGGAACACATGTATACCTGTGGCGGATTCATTTTGATATTTGGCAAAACTAATACAATTATGTAAAGTTTAAAAATAAAATAAAATTGGAAGAATAAAAAAAAAAAAATAAAGGAGAAAAAAAAAAAAATAAATAAATAAGATGGGTCAGGTGTGGGTCATAGTTGGAGCCAGGTAAGAAATTCATGGAGGGTTATGCCATTGTTTATGTTAGTATGTGTTTGAAATTCTTGGTAGTCAGAGGTTTTTGTTTTCTTTTTAAAAAATTATTATTGGCCACTCTGCTTACAGGGAGGATCTTAGTTCCCCGACCAGGGATTGAACCCCTGCCCTGGCAGTCCTAACCACTGGACCACATGTAAAGAGTTTCTTAAAACCCCCTTTTCCATAGAAGTTCCCAGGCTGGTTTTCCTAGGACTGTTTTAAAGTTTCTGAAAGGTAAGCCTGGATTTTGATTCTGGATTTTGATCTATATTGCCACATTAAAAGAGTTTGTACATGCCCTACTATGGCTAAGCTGGATAATAAATGTATGCCTCAGACCTCAGCATGTTGTCTTCCCTGGAGCGGGGGTGGGGAGGTGGGTGAGAGCACCCTGGAGGCCCACTGCCCGGCTGTGACCCTGTCTCCCCTACTTTCTAACTGGGAGGCCTCAGCCTTTGCTTCCTTCCCTGTTGCAATAAGGGATTTAAAATAGTATCCGTTTAATGGGGTTGTTGGAGGACTGAAGGCAGAGCTCTTAGTAGGTGCTACATAAACTTGCTTGCTGTGCCCCTCCTTAGAACATGAATGATTGGATGCCCATTGCCAAGGAGTATGACCCGCTCAAAGCTGGCAGCATTGATGGCACTGACGAAGACCCACACGATCGCGCTGTCTGGAGGGCGATGCTGGCACGATACACCCCCAACAAAGGCGTCACAGGGGACCCCCTCCTCACCCTGTTTGTGGCGAGACTAAACCTGCAGACCAAAGAGGAGAAGTTAAAGGAAGTGTTTTCCCGCTACGGGGACATCCGGCGGCTTCGGCTAGTGAGGGACTTGGTCACAGGCTTTTCGAAGGGCTACGCCTTCATTGAATACAAAGACGAGCGTTCTCTGCTCAAAGCTTACCGGGATGCTGACGGCCTGGTCATTGACCAGCACGAAATATTTGTGGACTATGAGCTGGAGAGGACTCTCAAAGGGTGGATTCCTCGGCGACTCGGAGGAGGTCTGGGTGGGAAGAAGGAATCTGGGCAGCTGAGATTTGGGGGGCGAGATCGGCCTTTTCGCAAACCCATTAACCTGCCAGTTGTGAAAAATGACCAGTTCCGAGAGGGGAAGAGGGAGAGGAGGGAGCGGTCTCGGTCCCGAGAAAGACACTGGGACTCCAGGATGAGGGACCACCATGACAGGGGTCGGGAAAAAAGGTGGCAGGAGAGAGAACCAGCCAGGGCATGGCCAGAAGGTGACTGGGAGAGAGAGAGGGACTTCAGAGATGACAGGGTCAAGGGGAGGGAGAAGAGGGACAGAAGCAAGTAGACCATCCCTCCCCTTCTTCCTCCCCAAACCCAAAGGAAAGTGCAGGACCAGTAAGAGTGCAGGGATACCGCATTGCTTGTGTACAGAGTCTAAGTCCAGTGGTTGAATAAAACTTACTGATGAAAACGAAAACAGAACAAAACCTTTCCGATGATAATGGGGTTGAGTTAAGTTTTCTTTTGATTCTGGAACCCAGTTTCAAGCTGAACACACTGATATTGTATGAATTTTCTCTTCTTCATCTTACGAGTGTGTGTGTTAGTTGCTCAGTCATGTCCGACTGAGGTTTGCAACCCCATGGACTGTAGCCTGCCAGGCTCCTCTGTCCATGGGATTTTCCAGGCAAGAATACCGGAGTGGGTTGCCATTTCCTCCTGCAGGGGATCGTCCCAACCCAGGGATCGGACTTGGATCTTCTGCGTTGCAGGCTGATTCTTTACCATCTGAGCCACCAGGGAAGCCCCTCTTCATCTTACAGTTTTTTCAGTTTTTATTATTTTTAAAAATCTTTTGCCATACCTCATGGTACGTGGAATATTGGTTACCAGCCAGGGAACCCGGGTCCCCTGTATTGCCAGCATGGAATCTTAATCACTGGACTACCCTGTTTTTGTTTTTGGGCTTATGGGCAGCTTGCAGGGATCTTAATTCCCTGACCAGGGATTGAACCCGGGGGCCCTCAGCAGTGAGAGTGCAGAGTTATCTCTAGGGCATTCCCTTCATCTTACAGTTTTCAGTTTAGTTCAGTCGCTCAGTCGTGTCCGACTCTTTGTGACCCCATGAATCGAAGCACGCCAGGCCTCCCTGTCCATCACCAACTCCCAGAGTTTACCCAAACTCGTGTCCATCAAGTTGGTGATGCCATCCAGCCATCTCATCCTCTGTCATCCCCTTCTCCTGCCCCCAAACCCTCCCAGCATCAGGGTCTTTTCCAGTGAGTCAACTCTTTGCATCACGTGGCCAAAGTATTGGAGTTTCAGCTTCAACATCAGTCCTTCCAATGAGCACCTAGGACTGATCTCCTTTAGGATGGATTGGTTGGATCTTCTTGCAGTCCAGGGGATTCTCAAGAGTCTTCTCCAACACCACAGTTCAAAAGCATCAATTCTTCAGCGCTCAGCTTTCTTCACAGTCCAACTCTCACGTCCATACATGACCACTGGAAAAACCATAGCCTTGACTAGACGGACCTTTGTTGGCAAAGTAATGTCTCTGCTTTTTAATGTACTGTCTAGGTTGGTCATAACTTTCCTTCCAAGGAGTAAGTGTCTTTTAATTTCATGGCTGTAATCACCATCTGCAGTGATTAAGGACCTGTTATTTGATAAGCTTGAGAAACAATTTTGTAGTCACTATCATCTGTACAGAAAGACCTGTGTAAGGAACCATCACTCATTTAATTTGGTAGTAGAGAGCTTTGTTTTGATTTTTTTCTCCCATCTACTGGAAATGACCTTTTTGAAAGTGTAGCAAAAAGAGGTGATGCCTGGAAACTATTTGCAATGATCTGTGACTCTCAGGAACCTGAATCTGGTCAGGATCAAAGTTGTATCTTTTCCATCTTTATGTCCATAGTGCAAGGGTTTGGTTGAGTGAAATTAAAAATAGGATAGAAAAGTGAATTCAAGGAGATTGTCCAGAGACAGAGAACCAAAAGCCAGTCCTAGCAGTGTTCTGGGTCAATAGCCAGCTTCTCTTGAACAAATATAACTCCATTCTCCAGCCAAGTGCTGACTACTTTTTTTTCCCTTTCCTTTTTTGGTGGGGTGACTGGCATTTAAAATGAAAATCCAAAGTTGCAGGGATGTGAGGCTATGGACTATGGCAATCTTCCAGCCCTTGGAAAAGAGGAAGTTCAAGAGAATGAGAGTGAAATGAAAGTGAAATCCACGAAAGGTCAGTATCTAGTTCTGATGGACTGATTTGCCTTTTCCCTCCACCATCTGGCCTCTGGTTTGTTTAAAAGCTGGATATATTGACCTTAACTTCTGAGGACTTTGAATAAGTGCCATACTATTCCTATGGTTTTCAAGAAACTGACATTTAACATTTTTGTTTTATCCATGACTATATTTGAAAGTTAAGTTCTTACAATTCAGGATGTCTCATGCAGAATAAATGCCTGATTTAGTATCAAGATTCACACATTCATTACTAGGTTTTGGCATCAGGAGTATGAATCTCATTGTTACATTGGGGACCTACAGTATCTTAAAATTACTGTTAACTGTTAAAACCATTTTAGAAAAAATATACTGTTTCTCGATTTCCAGTGCAATAATTTACAATCTCCCAAATCGCAACCATCTTGCAGGAACACCTTTCTGATTTCACCCACATTTCATTTAAAACATCTGTTATGGGCTAGAGTTAGAGTTAGCAGGTATATTAGGTAAACGAGAGATCCCCATCCAGGAACATGAATTGTGAGATGGCTTCAGAAGTAACACATCCAGTGGCAGTGTTTTGTTTAGTTCTAATTTTTATCTTTTGACCGTGCCACGCAGCATGTGGGATCTTAGTTCCCCAACTAGGGATCGAACTTTCACCCCCTGCATTGGAAGCATGGAGCCTTAAGCATTGGACCACCAGGTAAGTCTCCAGTGGCAGTGTTTAGTCTAAGCTGGCATTTATCAACCCTGAGTACCAGAACATGAATGGGTGGAAAAAAATATACACACCCAGACCCTGCCTCTGGACATTTGGGTTTAGTCTTGTATCAGCCCTGATAACTTAAAAAAAAAAAAAAGTAGGACTACCTCCCTTTACCCCCTCTGCGCCACCCTGGCAGGGACTGTAGCCATCGACATGGCAAAGGCCGACTCCCTCTGACCCAGCAGTTCTGCTTCTAGTTCATTCTGCAGGCCGATGCACAAGTATGAAAGTGCACAGTGCTGTTTTAGGAAAACTGGAAGCCATCTGTCCACCCGTGGGCCTGGACAAACACAAACACATTACACTCTGTATGGTTGACCAGGGTTCCTCAGGACTGGCATCGACATTTGGGGCTGGAATGTTCTTTGGTATTGGGTGCTGGGCTATGCGTTGTAGGATATTTAGCAACATCCCTGGGGCCTACCCAGGATGGATGACAGCACCCGCACCAGCACCGCCCCCCACCCAGTTGTAACAACCAAAAATGTCTCCAGAGAGTGCCAAATATCTCTGGGGGCCAAAATCACCCTTGGTTGAGACTCAATGTCTCTCATACTGCTGTGGAGTTATATCCGGGGTATTCTAAGGAATGAAAAGTACAGAAGGACGAGTGTATCATATGCTGCCATTTATGTAAAAAGAACAGAAATACATGTTTTTTTACATGACTGCATTACTTTGTCAACAAAGGTCCGCCTAGTCAAGGCTATGGTTTTTCCAGTGGTCATGTATGGATGTGAGAGTTGGACTATAAAGAAAACTGAGCACTGAAGAATTGATGCTTTTGAACTGTGGTGTTGGAGAAGACTCTTGAGAGTCCCTTGGACAGCAAGGAGATCCAACCAGTCCATCCTAAAGGAGATCGGTCCTGGGTGTTCACTGGAAGGACTGATGTTGAAGCTGAAACTCCAATACTTAGGCCACCTGATGTGAAGAGCTGACTCATTGGAAAAGACCCTGATGCTGGGAAAGATTGAGGGCAGGAGGAAAAGGGGATGACAGAGGATGAGATGGTTGGATGGCATCACCGACTCAATGGACATGGGTTTGGGTGGACTCCGGGAGTTGGTGATGGACAGGGAGGCCTGTTGTGCTGCAGTCCATGGGGTTGCAAAGAGTTGGACACGACTGAGCAACTGAACTGAACTGATGTATATTTATTATTTCAGGAAAGACACCCAGGAAACTACCAACACTGGTTACCCCAGGGAAGGGCAGTCAAATGTGATGGAGGGAGTTTGATGGCGGATCAGTTTTGTTGTTGAGTTGCTCAGCCGTGTCTGACTCTTTGCAACCCCCTGGACTGTAGCCTGCTGGGCTCCTCTGTCCATGGGATTTCCCAGGCAAGACTTCTGGAGTAGATTGCCATTTCCTCCTCCAGGGGATCTTCCTGACCCAGGGATCAAACCTGCATCTCCTGCATTGGCAGGCTTTTACACTCTCTGAGAGTAAACTCCAGTAGTTCTAATGGCAGTCAGGTTGGAGAACCACTACTCTAAACCAACATTATCCTATCTGATTATTTTTCTTAGTGATCTGTAAACAGAGTTCATATAGATTCTGTAAACCAACCTGATGATTTCTTAGCACGACACAGTAAAACGTGCAGAAAGCAGCCAGTCAGATGTCCTTGAGTGCTCTGTTGGGAAATGGTATCTCTTTCAAGTCTTGCACCCTAGGTACCCCTTTGGGTGGAGAAAAAGCATTATTTGGGCAAATCCCCAACTTGGCAGTTGCAGACAGGGCATCCGGCTGTCCACCACAGCCCCAGAAGTCAGCCAGACATCAGTGATCCCCAAGCCATCGTCACCCACCACCCTCTCTTTGCCAAGTCTACCCCACCCACCATCCAGCATTCCCTAGCGCTCCATACCCCACTCACAATCCACTTTGGGATCTTTGTCTTCTTCCCAGGGGACTAAGTATTTGATACAGTAAATGCTGAAAAGAAACCAGACGCCAATAAAAAAGAACACACACAAGAACCATTGCAGTGTCTCATCCTTAGCAACTTTGTTTGGTTAGTACTGCATAACTCACAGCAGATTCCAAGGCACTGGCCTTGAACATTGCTACATGCTCTAGGCATTATCAGTAACAAGGTGCAATAGAGAACCACAGGCTCTTGCAAACTTGTCTCCAGTTTCTGGGTGGGAGGACTGTTGTCCCTGTTTTCTGTTGCTTTGTGTCTGAGCCGGGCCAATGTGTCCTGTGGCTTCGGAGGCCCTCCCTGTCTAGTTGATGCATCCTATATATTCTGCTACCACCATGACAATATCATGAACGCAACTAATAAAAACCTACCAGTTCCCTGCCTCCCATGTCAGTATGCCAAATGTGATCATAAAATTTCTACACAAAGAATTTCATACAAAGCGAGTCAAACAGCAACTAGAACGGCAGGTGATGTATCTGGCGAAGCTCGTGTTACTGAAGTTAATGCAAAAGTCGGCCTCCGCTCATGGTCTTATTAAATATATATCTTAAGGGATTGGAGTCATCTATTAGAAACGGTGGTAGCCCTGGTATAAATAATCGTCTCTTTAGAGTTTGGCATCAGTTTTTCAACGTGCTCCCTCGAAGCAGACAGTCTGTTGGAGGGATCAGTTTTGAGGGTGTGACACCCGAGGTGGCCGTGTTTCATGGCAGCCCCTGGGGGTGGGTGGTTCAGGTCCAAGGACAGAGGTGAGTCATGGTCACAGGTGCTGCAGGGCCTCCTGTCCTTGCTCCGTGTAACCGTCATCGCGGTGGCAGTTGGCCCACTGGCCGAAGGTCTCGTGGATGCGCACGTTTCTCTGCGTGTTGGCCAGACGCTTCTTATCTCGGGAGAAGAAGCTAAACCTTTGGGAAGGGAAAGACGGAAATGAGAGGCTGCCCTTGGCTGTGCACGCCACAGGTTTTGCAATTGCCAGGACGTACAGCAGCAAACGTGAGGGGAGCGAATCAACTCAAGGTGTGAAAGAAAAGGTTGGGGGTGCGGGTCAGAGTTATTCCAGAAAGCAGCGGGGGGCTGATTCTGCATGTGACCGTCACGGTACCTTGGAGGTGACACAGTGTGAGCAGGGCGTGCGCGTAGGTGATGTGTGATGTACCTCCCCCCTTAAGCACTGAAGGGGATTTCTCCTCCTTAGCAGTGGAAATAAAAGCTACTGGAAACATACGTCATGGGTTTCTTTACCTCGATGATGCAGAGAAAGGAATACTCAGAAGCCATATGAAATGTAAGATGATTCAGATGTAAAGAGATGAATGTTTTAAAGTAAATATGTATTTATGTGACGTGAACTGGGAAGCTAGATAAGTAGCACCTCAAAGTCCAAATTTCATGGATATTTCTACTGCTTAGAATGAACTGAAAGTAGGTAGTTAAGAGATTAAAATACATATTAAGAAAAAGTAATAGTACACATGTGCACTGATTAGATAAACACTGTGAATACAGACTGTGAAAGAAATTTGGAAACATCAATTTGGACAAGTGACAAGAAGTGATCTAATGGTGAGAGCCTTTAGAAGTTGTCACAGTTACTATCTGCATGGCTACAGTAGACCATGAAGTCTTTTTCAAATAGCTGTGACTGTTGCTCACTGATCAATCAGAGCGAACCATCAGATGCCTGAATGATAAAAGTGGAAAGCTCAGGCCAAAAGCCGACAAAGTGGCCTGCTTGAAACAAAGTCAGCTTAAACGCCACCTCAACAGAGTCGAGGACCCAGGGCAGTCAACCCGAGTTGGCCCACATTGAGTATTTCCGATAAGTCCTTTCTAAGCTGCCAACTGTCCTCCTGTACTCCCAGCTTCTAATTAAAGATGATTTCTAGTCTTACTAAGTTCCTCTACTCTTGAATTTTGGTTTTTGAACTTGGTCAGAGTTATAGTAATTCAGTTATGTTTTCTGAGAGCAGGAATAGGAAGGAACCCCTGAGAAATCAAAGCTTCAACTATTTTTAGTTCCCTCTGTCTGTTTACCTATTAGGTTTTATTGTTTGTTTTGTTTCTGTTTTTTTGGTGCTGTGGCCTATGGAGTTCAGTTTCAATCACATTTGGGTGAAAATGATTTTCCTATTCTGTGGTTACTGGATCCTACAATCACTTCCTACCTAGAATGAAGTAGTCTTTCACTGTAAAGCTGGGGCAAGCAAAGTCTGCCTGGAGAAATCCTCTGTACTAGCTAAAGTCTCTCTCTCTCTTTTAACGATGTCTTCTTGGACTGTTTTTGTTTGTTTGTCTTTAAACTTTTTACTTTGTACTGCGGTATAGCTGATTAACGATGTTGTGATAGTTTCAAGTGAACAGCGAAGGGACTCAGGCATGTATATGTAAAGCCTCTTTTTCTTCCTGCAGCCAATATATGTACTGGCAAATGAAGGAATGACTCTCATTCTGGGTTATTTGAGAGCTCTTTCTGTAATGTAATCGAAGCAATTAAGCTGGCCAGAAATATAGCAGCATTCATCACTGATACATATCATGTCTGCCTGATTCAAGCAGGAAAGCCACTTGCCACTTCCTGTCTAAGGGGACACAGAAAGAATCAAGACAAAGTCCCCTCTTCTGCTTTTCCTGTTAACAAGCTCAAACGGCTTGCTGACGATGGCTTGGCAAAACAAAGCAGTTTAGAAAGCCAGGGTGTGAAGATCGAAAAACACAGGGTTAGTGTCACTCGGGGTGGGTCATGATGGGTGTGGCTTACTGACCCGTCATTTAAAGGACCTTCTTTACTGGATCATGGACAAGGTGGTTTTAGAATGGAAACAGAAAAGACAAAAAGAATTATCGGTGACAGAGCCCAGAATTCCAAGGCCTCACTCGTGCAGATGGAGCGTTCATGAGTGGCACGTTTGAAATCACACTCAACACCCACTTCAAATGGGAACACGCAGGGGGATGGCCATGCAGCTAAAGGGGCCAGAGGAGACAGGCCAGCCCCAGCGATAGCCGCAGCAGACACTGCAAAGGCACAGCTCAAGAGGAAACCAGAAAAAAATCCAGTGCCTACGAGGGACACAAGTCGTCGGACAGGCTGCAGGGTGGGGTCATCTATTATCAGTCCGGCTGCTACCATGGGCATTATGGCTGTAAAGATCCTGGTTAGAAAAGTACAGATAGACACAGAGAAGATAAAAACAGGGGAGGTTGGGACTTCCCTGGTGGTCCAGCGGCTGAGACTTCGCGATCCCAATGCAAGGGGCCCCGGGTTCGACCCCTGGTCAGGAAACTAGATCCCACATGCTGTAACTAAGAGTTTCCATGCCTCCACTAAAGATCCCGCATGCTGCAAAAAAGACTCAGTGGAGCCCAATTAAAAAAACAAGGGCAAGGTGTGAAAAAGAAACACTCTCCACAGACAGGTCAGCTGAAGGGTTTGCTTATGGTTTACGTGGAACTGTGCTGCCCACCTACCACCCCGCCTCTGTGCATATTTTGGAAAGTCCTAACCCGTAGCTCAGAATGTGACCTTATTTAGAAATAGAACCCTTGCAGATGTAACTAGTTTTGGTGAGGTCATACCAGAGTAGGGTGGCCCCAGCCCAATACAACTGGTGTCCTTATAAAGGGGGACGTGTGGACACAGACATGCATACAGGAAGAAGGCCACGTGAAGATGAAGACAAAGTTTGGGGTGATGCTTCTATGAGTGAACAAAGGCCAAAGATGGCCAGCAAACCACCAGAAGCTAGGAGAGAGGCATGGAGAAGACGATCTCTCTCAACCCTTTGAAGGAACAGACCCCGCCGAGCACCCTGATCTTGGACGTCTAGCTTTCAGAACTGTGAGACAATACATCTCTGTTGTTTAAACCAGCTTGGTTTGTGGTACAGCAACCCTAGCAAATGAATAGCATGTGACAACCACGTAGGGAAGACAGGCTGGCCTCAAGGGCTGAAAACACAGGCCTGGATGTGAAGAACGGTAGATCAAAACCTCCTGTGGGATTCAGTGGTGACATCCGTGGGCATCTTCCAGCCCGTCTCCCCCACCCGCCACAAACTGCAGGCTTTGTATCCTGAAGGCAGCCAGGGGAGACGCAGGAGAGAAGATGAGGCAGCCAGGATGGGCCGGGCAGGAGACAGGCTGCATAATCGCTCCCCTGGATGAGCCAGAGCCTACTCGGCAAGCTCTGGGAGACAGTGGCTGACAGGGAAGCCTGGCGTGCTCCATGGGGTTGCAGAGAGTCGGACACAACTTAGCCACTGAACAACAAACAGTAATGAATGCTCATCAGTTCCTTGTCTGGGCAAGGAAAATGAAGAAACTCCAACCACGTCTCCAGAACTTATTTTGAACAGCTTGGTTTTGTTTTTGTTTGTTTTTTTAAAGAGGTTGGCTGGGGAAAAGATATAATAATATGATGATCTCAAATGAGGTTTGAGAATTCTGTCTGGATCACTTTTCATGCAACTCCCCAAAGTAGCTGGGAGCTGGCATCTCAGCAGAACCGATCTGAACGGCTTCTCATGGTGACAGTGAGGGGCTTCCTACTGAATGGGCCCAGTCCACAGAGGCCAGGCTAGCGGGCATCATTAGCTTCTCGGCCATAAGGCTCTGCATTCACCTTTATGCTCTCTCTAGCATAACAGGGAGCCCCCACAGACACAGTCGTTGTTTGGGGGATGGCCCCAGATATGCGGGCTGGGTATTTTTCCTGGATAGATGTTTGCCTGCTGGGAAATGCTGGACTTCATTTGGGGCCCAATCAGGGGCCAGACTGATGCATTAGGGCCTTGGGACACCTGGCGGGGAGGCAGGAGGGGGTTCTGGTTGAGCTACTCTGTGGGTCTCGCTGGGATCCCTGACATGGACGGCGCCCCCTCCCCTCCCCATTCCAGGTGCCTCCCTGCATAAGCCACCTCCTCCAAAGGGACAGCCACTGCCATGAAAAAAGACTGGCTTGTTTTGGTCAAAAGTTATATCCTGGATACAATGTAGCTGGTTTCAAGCTCCCACCAGCCCCCACCACCGCCCCACCCTGCAACAATTATTTCTGGAAGACTCAAAGCAAATGAGGTTCTAACAGTGGCATTTCAGGCAGTGCAATGGGCGGCTGTGAAGAAGTTATTTCTGGGCTGCAGTGAGCAGGGTGGCAGGTAGGAGGACAGGGAGAGATTGCACCGTTGTCACTACCGTTGGATACTCAGGTGACCACCTGCTTCAAGGGCCAGCTTTTCTGGTGTGTGAGGCCAGCTGTTCTGATTGCAGCTTCCCTGGCTGAGCCTCTGTGCCCACTACCAGCTGGTCAGCCCCCTTCCTCCGCTCAGCAGCCCTGTGTGTGCCTGTCAGCCCGTGATGGAGAGCTGCGAGTGACACAAAGGGGGCGCTGGTGCCTGGTGTCCACTGGGGACGAGGGTGGAGCCACTCAGGCGCTCCCTCGTGACCTTCCCAGGCAGTGCCAGCCCAGACTCTCTGGCCAGCAGCTGCTCAATCACAAGCTATTCTTGGAACGTCCTCTGGGCACTCTGTTTGGACAGGCAGTTGGAGTTTCTGGTTCCCTCGACCAGTTCAGCCCAGAAATGTAGACTCTGGAGTCTTTGGCTGGTGGTGCATTTGAAAGATAAGGGAACTGGGCAGTCAGCCCATAGCTGGTGACTCGGGAAGTGGGGGAGGTAAAGAAAAGGAGGGGCAGGGAGGCCGAATGAGGCAGTTGGGGCAAGCACAGGGCTGGGTGGCAAAACAAGGCATGGGTTCCAATCCATCCCAACTTTGATCCTTCCCAGCAAGTGATCGCAGTGAAGTCAGTGGGCTTCCCTGGGCCTCAGTTTCCTCATCTGAGAAATGGTGCTAACAGTCCCAGCTCTGAATCTCCCGACAGGGCAGAACCTCCAAGGTATTAAATAGTTACTGCTTACTCATTGGTGGGTGGGGAAAGTGGTGGAGAGCAGGAAGCTGAGCTGGAGAAGAGCTGTGAGCTGCACTAAAAAGGCTGTGTCGGGATTTCCCGACGCACTGGACACCGTGGTCCAGTGGCTGGGATGCTACGCTCCCAATGCGGAGGGGCCCGGGTTCCATCCCTAAGTCAGGCAACTAGATCCCAAGTGCCACATCTAAGACCTGGAGCAGCCAAGTAAATTAAAAAAAAAAAAAAAGCTGTATGACTAACATTCCACAAAAGCCAGGACAAAGGGACCAGACAGACCCAGATGGGTGCCTGAGAGTGAAGGATGGAGAGGGAGACAGGCGTGGAACCATCTTAAGAATGGCCACTCCCTTCCCTGGTCTCCAGGGAAGATCCATTTCTGCCCCAGGCTCTGAGCTCGTGGTCACCCTGATGCAGCTTCCGGTCAGCGGCCGAGGCGGACAAAGGCGACTGCTGTCCTGTCTGGGCTGGTCAAAAGCCTTTTGTGCCAGTTTGATCTCCCACTTATCCCCTAGAAGACCGGGGCAGCCATGGGACTAGCCACCTGCACCCCATGGAAGAGAGAATCTGAATTCCCTCTCCCTCTCTGTCTCTGGCTCCCAGATTCCAGCTGCTTCTCCAGCCAGGCTCAGACCCCAGGTCTTGCTGAGCAACCAGAGGCCAAACTAAAGGGGAAATGGGGTTTGAGAACAGAGTCCTTTCCGGAACAATCTGGGAAAAAAGAGGACCAGACACGACAGCCAACTCAAGTGTCTGTAGAAGAACTAGTAGAAAAAAGAGTGTTGGCTAATTCTGATTCCTTTCCTCTGGATTTTACCTAGTTTGCCATTTGCAAAGACCAACACTTAATTACCTGTTTTAGAGAGAGGGGGCTGGAGTGGAAAACTAGAAAGTCAGAACCACACTGCTTCAGAAGGAAGCCTTAGAATTACACGTGACTTGGAATTACAGTGCCGGAGATGCTGTACATGCAGTGCTGGTGGAGCAGAGGTGATGGAAAGGTCTGGCTGTTAAAGGGAAGGAGCTGCTGAGGGAAGAAGATGTTGCTCTCTTGGTCTTATCCTTCCCTTAGCCAAGGGAGGGACTGTGTGAGCTCATAAACGTTTTCTCTACTTCCCCAGGATTTAAGCCAAAGCATGTAAGATCACTTCTGCTTGTCCTAGGGCTTCCTTGGTAGCTGAGATGGTAAAGAATCTGCCTGCAATGCAGGAGACCCGGGTTTGATCCCTGGGTTTGGAAGATCCCGTGGAGAGGAAATAGCTACCCACTCCAGTATTCTTGCCTGGAGAATTCCATGGACAGAGGAACCTGACAGGCTACAGTCCATGGGGTTGCAAAGAGTTGGACATGACAGAGCAAATAACACTTTCTCTTTTCACTTTCTGCTCATCCTTACATGCAAGTGGGGCTGGAGGACAGATCAGGGTCTCAGCGAAAGGAATCCCACTTCTTACCAAGCACTGGATGGGAAATCTTAACCAAAGATACTGAGTACATCAGAGAATCAAGACCAAAGGGCTCCTTCTCCCCAAAGATGAGGTTACAGTGAACGCTGGTTACTTCTGTCTGCTCAGCAAACTGATCTTGCTTGGGGTCTGTCCCTCCCTTAACTTCTCTGTGGGAACTGGATGCAGTTAAAGCTGCTCCAAGCTTCAGGTGTGAGAAACAGACCAGACCAGACCTATGGATGCACTGCCCTGTGATTGGCTTAGGGGGTGGTCATGTGACCTGGTCAGAGCCAATGAGACTCAATTCTGTGACCCTGTGGGAGATTCTCTTTTCCCACTGAAGTTTCATACCAGAAAGCAGAAGCCTGAGCTGATGGTGGCTGTACTGCCACCCAAGAATACAGCACACAGAAAGGAAAACTGGGGTAGAGGTGGAGGGAACGAGGCAAAGCCCTGATGACAAGGCCTGGATCCAGCTGAATCTAAAGCCAAGATGACCTGAAAATTGTTAGTTGCTTGACCAACAGTTTATCTTAAGTTACTTACAGGTGCGTTTCAAGTGCCATCAGAAGATTACAAACTAATACATGGCCAACATGGTGTTGAGATCCAGAGGAGGCCTATCAATGAATAGTTCCAAGCTTCACCCCCAGGAAATATTTATCCCTAAGCAGAACTGGGGACCACCCCCCCCAAATCCAGCAGACGGAGGGCCAACGTGTGAAGCTGGCCAAGAGTGGCTTGGAAGAAACCCACATCTTTAACCCCACACTCTACAGGGAGGCCAGCCTTTCCCAGGGCCCAACATTTGAACAAGTCATCCGTTTCTAAGGGCAAAACAAAAACCAACCCAGGGACTTCCCTGGCGGTCCAGTAACCACTGGACTTCTAACATAGAGGGTGCAGGTTCGATCCCTGGTTGGGGACCTAGGATCCCACATGCCTCAAGGCCAAGAAACCAAAACATAAAACAGAAGCAATATTGTAACAAATTCAATAAAGACTTTAAAAATAGTCCACATGAAAAAGAAAATCTTAAAAAAAAAAAAAAAAGACTGTACTTCCAATGCAGGAGGTGTGGGCTCAGTCCTTGGTCAGGGAACTAAGATCCCATACGCCGCCCAGCTCAATCAAAAACCCAAACCAAATAAAACCAAACAAAAACTAAAAGCAGAAGGTCCAGCAGTTACACACACTTTGCATTCCCTTCCCATCCCTCAACGCTGAGGCTTAAGTCAATTCACAGGATAAGAACTAGTCAAGGATTTTCAAACATAAATGGGCTTTAAAGTTTGAGGCATCCACGTAACACCCCAATTCCCCTCTCCAAACATCCCAGCTAGCTTTCCAACCCAGGCCACTTGCTTTCACAAAGCTTCTACCAGGGTTTGTGTGGAAGAACTGAGGCCTCTTTTACAATAAGTTGTAAGGCTGAGAGCCAGGAAGACCCTCTTAGGGGAGAACAGGAGGCCACAAGACAGCTGGGAGTGGGAGGCCCTGCTGCAGTTTAAAATGGGAACTGTGGGCTAGGTGCCTGGGTTTGAACCCTGACTCTGCTTCTTGTTAGCTGTATGACCCTGGGCAGGTGACTGACTTCAGTGCCTCAGTTTCCTTAATTGTAAAATGGGAATGACAATACCCCCACCTCACAGGGCTACTGGAAAAGACCCTGATGCTGAGAAAGACTGAGGACAGAAGGAGAAGGGGGCGACAGAGAATGGGATGGTTGGATGGCATCACTGACTCAATGGACATGAGTTTGAGCAAACTCTGGAAGATAGTGAAGGACAGGGAAGCCTGGCGTGCTGCAGTCCATGGGGTCGCAAAAAGTTGGACGTGACTGAGCGACTGAACAATAACACAGGGCTATGGTGAGGACTCAATCTGCCGGGACAGTACTGGGCACATAGTACATTCTTAGTAGATATTAGCACATAGTAGGTTCTTGGTAGATATTAGCTAATGAGACTAGAGCTTTAACCCTTTACCTGAAGGGTTGCAGGGGTCAATGAACCAAAAACTGTTTGCAAAATTGTATGATTTCCTCCCCCAACCTCTCCAGGAAATGGTCTGCAACCTCTCATCTGAGTCTCAAAGGAGTCTTTTGATGCGAGGATCCCTGAAGTAGCTTTAAGTCTAGTTGAGGGCAACGACTAGGTTGCTCTTTTTCTTGTGTATTCCCCACAGCAACCAGGACCTGGCTCTGCATGTATTATGCACCAATGAATACTTAATAGAGAGATGGAGGGACAGATAAAGTCATCACAGAAAAGCATAGATAGGGTGGACCTGGGGCCATTCGGACATCTCAGAGCTGGGGTTTCAAGCCCTTAAGATGCACAAACCTTCCCCACCACGCAGTATTTCAGAGACATGCCCCACCTGATACACTCAAGCAAGCCCTGAGCGTCAGCCATAGGTCCCAGCCCTTTCCCGCACTCTCAGCCTTCCCCAAACCTCTCTGCCCAGGGACCAACCCCCATCCCCCTAGGAGGAACTCAGCCTTCAAGGTATAGAGGTGAACGCCAAGTCAAGGGCTAGGCCCAAAGTGCCCCAGGGTTAGGTCCATCTCGGCGGAAGGTGGTTAGTGACAAGCCCCGGCCTGGAGCAGGTGCCCAGGAGAAGTGAGAGGTCATGTGAACCACCAGCTCAGCCGGCAACGAGCAGCTCCAGATACCGGAAGCGCAGCACTTACAGTCGCTTGATCCCAGACTCGGGCTGGGGAGACATTCTCTGGTGGGCAATGGGTGGAGGTTGGGGTATTTGATTCTCCTCTTCGATTTCTTCACTGGAAGGAGTTGAGAGACATGAGATTAGAGAGTCAACAATTCCATGAAAGCTGGAATATTTCAAGGGCACTGTCTGGTGGTCTGAGAGGGCACATACTTTTACAAAGGAGTGATAATAAGGGACCCAGGAGGACAACAGTGGCCTTCGCCCCACAAGCTCTCTGCCTCAGGGGCTGGCTTCTGGAATGGCCAGTTAAGAGGAAGGATATGTCCCGGAGGCAATGCACACAGGTGTCTGCAGCCCCTTTGGCCCAGTTGGCCATGAGTGAGAAATTTCAGGAAGGTACCCACATCTCTACTTTAAGTTTACTTTGGAGAGTCTAGCCAAATAGAATGATTTCCTATTTCCTATTCTTTCCAAATGTTTCCTTGTCTCCATGCCTTTGCGATTCATTCTGCCTGGAATATGCCACCCACATCTCCCATATCTAAGAAGTACCCTGTCCTTTAGAGAAGGCCCAGTTCAAATGCCACCTCCTCCAGGAAGCCTTCCTGATTTCCACCCCATCCCCAAGCCAGAAGAGATTTCTCTCTTTTTCAAGCAGCCAGTGCACACACTGTCATAAAACTTTCTTACGTGGCAGACTCGCAGTGGGTTTTCAATAAGCATGTATGGCATTGTATTTTCTCTGATGTCTTATCTTCCCTACAAGGGCAGGGACCACATTGGTCCTTCCTTCCAGTTTTCTATTCAACAGGCACTTGTGCACCTACTCTGGGCTAAGCTGCCTCCTGAGTGCTGGGAACTTAGTCATGAACAAGACAAGTAAGGTTTCTGGTGCCATGATGGTGCAGTCTGGTGTGGAAACAGACAATAAAACCAGCACGTTCCGGAACAGGAGAATGTGAAATGGTGAAAAAAGCCATGAAGAAAGTAAAACTGAGGGGGGTGTGGGACTTCCCTGGTGGTGCAGTGAATAAGAATCCGCCTGCCAGTGCAGGAGGACATGGGTTGACCCCTGGTCAGGGAAGATTCCACAGGCTGTGGAGCACTAAGCCCGCATGAGGGCCCGAGAGCCAAAAGTACTGAAGCCTGTGCTCCACAATGAGAAGCCTGAGCACCACAACGAGGAGCAGCCCCTGCTTGTTGCAACTAGAGAAAGCCTGCACAAATCGATGAAGACACAGCACAGCCAAAAAGAAAGCAAAACTGAGTAAAATGAGAGACTGTGACTAGGGCAGAGCACTCCTTGAAGGGGCGGCGATGGTGAAGGAAGGCCTCTCTCAGGATGTGACACCCGACCCAAACCCTGTGTGACCAGGAGCCAACTACGGGAAGAGTCATGCAGAATGTTTTTCCAGCTGCAGGAGCAGCATGTGCAAAGGTCCTGAAGTTACCTGAACCGAGCAAGGTGTGTTTTGAGGAACCAATAGAAGGGCAATGTGTACAAAGCTGGGGCTTCCCAGGTGGCGCTAGTGGTAAAGAACCCACCTGCCAATGCAGGAAACATGAGACATGGGTTCGATCCCTGAGTTGGGAAGATCCCCTGGAGAAGGGAATGGCAACCCACTCCAGTATTCTTGCCTGGAGAATCCCATGGATAGAGGAGCCTGGCAGGCTACAGTCCACAGGGTCACACAGAGTTGGACACAAGTTGAGCGACGAAGCACATGTACAAAGCTGAACGAGTATGAGGTGGCATGGTATGAGACAGTTGTTTAAGTCGGAAAAGTGCTGTGCATAGGACTTTGCAGGAGAATGGGAATGTTTTTCTTCACTGTTCAATATGTGGCCATCAGCCACAAGTGCTAATGGAACACTTGAAATGTGGTGAGTGCCACTGAGGAACTGAATTTTACATTTTACTTAAGTTTAATGCATTTAAATAGCCACACATGGCTAGTGGCTACTGTATGTGCAAGGACTTCATTGATCACGGATGAACTAAATGATCAAAAATATTAGGCTGGGTAGCTCCATCATCTCTGTTAATTTTTTTCCTTTTTATCCCCCACCATCTCTTATCTGTAATTCCCAAATCCAAACAGCTCTAAAAACCAAAATTCGCTTTTTTGGTCATTCATTTGGTGGCAAACTCTGAAATGAAATCTCGTGAGGCTGTTTATCATCTTGACTGATCCCACTGATTTCGTATGAATGTTCACATCTTTTGCTGCAAAAATATTCTTTTGTTTGATTTGGGGGGAGCTGCCCCAGAACTCACATGTAGTAAAGATCATAAGGTAATACAGTATTTATAATATTCCTTTTTAACTGCTGGAAAAGTTCTGAATTATAAGAGGAATCTGAGCCCCAGTTTCAGAAAGGAATTCTGAGTTGGTATGTAAGTGCTTCAGGCCAGCGACGATGCCCACAATGAACACAGGTGCAGTCCTTGTCTTCCAGGTGTGAATTTGTCCCCAGACTCTGAACAACCTCAGAATGGAGCCAGCCTGGGAGCTCCGCGGAACACTCACCTCTTATAGTATGCCAGCTCTTCTTGCAACAAAAACACCTTGGACTTGAGCTCATTCCTTTCATGTAGCACGTCCCGCAGCTCCTGCAGTGTGAACCGGGGGCGGTTGGGGTCCTTGAGATCCATGGCTACCTTCTCCGCCTCGGAGACACACTCTTCTCCGCCCAGCTCCGCCTGGAGGGGGCAGAGATGCTGCTAATGAATTCCTGGCCACAGCCACTAGCACCCACTCTGCATCCTGCCGGAGCCTGAATTTCCCACCCTCCCCAGGGCCTGAGCAGCTTGCCGAGGGCGCTATTTTAAGAACTTGCGGGCGGCCTCTGCTCACGTTCTGTGCAGTCAGCATTCATCCTTGGGGAGAGCACAGCCAGTGGCCACCTGTGCACTGTTTGCCTTCTCAATACCCAGACCCACAGTCCCATTGCCTCCCCAGTTGACTCAGGGTTTTAATTACAAATAACACTAAAAGGCGTCAGAGGAGAAGAAACGCAATGCTCCCCCAGTGCCACCGTCCTCGTAAGTCTGCCTGATTTCCCTTCCCCATGTTCTTGCTTCATTTTCTAACCAATTGGCATATTCAGTCCTGTCTGACTCTTTGCAACCCCATGGACTCTAGCCTGCCAGGCTCCTCCGTCCATGGAATTACCCAGGCAAGAATACTGGAGTGGGCTGCCATTTCCTCCTCCAGGGGATCTTCCCATCCTGGGAATCAAACCCGAGCGTATTGTATCTCCTCTCGTGTCCACTGCGCCTCCTAGGAAGCCCTTACTAACGGAGGCTACTGCTAATTTGGCCAAAGTCGCTGGAATCAGATCCAGTGTGCCATTCTCTATTCCTTTTTTCTTTGATAACAAGTTGTACACAGTTTCCTATTTGTTACTAGCCTTTTGGCCTTCCCCAGGGGTGGCGGGGATCTATTCACTGGCATTCCGTGGAAGCCCTGGTAGGGGTGGAGGTGGGAGGTTAATGTTGCAGCCATTTATGTCTCTTCCACGTGGATCACACAGATGGATCCTAGTCTGCTAAGTTTCCAGACCCAAACCCCACACTCCTGCTCTCTTCCACAGCAAGGAGTTTTGTGGTTGTTTTTCCTAATTGTGATAAAAATCCACTTAACATAAAATCTCCATTTTAAAATGCACAATTCAGGGATTTCCCTGGTGGTCCAGTGGTTAAGCTTCTGCACTCTCAGTGCAGGGGGCCCAGGTTCAATCCCTGGTTGGAGAACTAAGATCCTACATACCACTTGGCATGGCCAAAAATTAAAAAGAAAATAAAATTCAATATAAAAAATCAAAACCCTGTTAAAAATAAAACGCACAATTCCATGATGCTAGATGGCACAATGGTAAAGAACCTGCCTGCCAATGCAGGAGACTCAGGAGACACAGATTCAATCCCTGGGTCGGGAAGGTCCCCTGGAGAAGGAAACAGCAACCCACTCCAGTATTCTTGCCTGGAGAATTCCATGGAGAGAGGAGCCTGGCGGGCTACAGTCCATGGGGTCACAGAGAGTCGGACACGACTGAGCGTGCATGCGTGTAGCACGTTCTTGGTGCAGTGCAACCACTTCTAACTGGTTTCAAAACATTTTCCAGAGGAAACTCCACACCCATCAGCAGTCCCCCTTTCCCCAGCCTCTGGCAACCACCATCTGCTTTCTGTTTCTCTATGAGTCTGCCTTTTCTGGACATTTTCTAGAAATGAAATCATATATGTGGCTTTTGGTGACTGGTTTCTTTCACTCATGTTTTCAAGATTCATCTACATTGTAGCCCGTATCAGCACGTCATTCCTTTTCATTGCTAAATAATATTCCACTGAGTGAATAGACCACATTTTGTTTATCCTTTTATCCACTGATGGACATCTAAATTGCTTCTACCTTTCGGTAAATGAACAATGCTGCCATGAGCATCTGTGTGTGAAGATTTGTTTGAACACTTCAGTTCCTTGGGGTATACATCTAGGAGTGGAATTGCTGGGTCATATGGTGACTCTATGTTTAACTTCTGGAGGAACTGCCAAACTGTTTTCCACAGTGGCTGCCCCCTTTTACATTCCTGTAAGCAGTGTAGGAGGGGTTTGACATTCTCCACATCCTTGCCAACATTTTTTTCTTTTTTTGATAGCAAGGAAGTTTTTGCAAGCTTTCCAGGTCCAAGCTGGCCGTATCAGCAGGTGGCCCATACTCTACAGGCAGTGTACAATTCCTGACAGCCTTGCATTGCCAATGTCCCATGATTGTCCAGAAGGAGTGGACAAAAGCTTAGGACAACAGTTGGAAAACTTTGGACCAAGGGAAAGGGATTGAAATACAGAACTGGCTCCCCACCCCACCAAAACCCCACAGAAGCACAAGGAGAAAGGGACTCCAGCCTAGATGGGCCAGGTGGCTGAAGGACTACAGGAGGCAGAGCTGAGATGCCTCACGTCTGGAGAGAGTCGGGGACGTGCTGTTCTGGGAGAGGACAGTTGAAAGGAGACACCACCCACCAGAGGAGATCAGGTGACGGCAGAGCCACCCGGCAGGCGTGGGATGGGAAGCGGGTCTGAGCCGGAGTCAGCGCGAGCAGGGGCAGCAGGGGAGGGGTCTGGAGGCGGCGGGAAACTGAAACCTGACACACGCCGCCCACCCAAGCCAGCTGAGAGGGGCCCCTTCCTGCCCAAGAACTGGGGAGGAGACAGGGGATTAACACCCCAGGAAGGCACTCTAAGGTGGTCACTGATGCCACACCTGCAAAGGACTGTGTTCTCAGGGTACATCTTCAAAGGGTTTTGGTTTTTTTTTTTTTTGGCTGTACCATTGGCATGTGGGATCTTAGCTCCCCAACTAGGGATTGAACCTGCGCCCCTGGCATTGGAAGCATGGAGTCTTAACCACTAGACCACCAGGGAAGTCCATCTTCAGTGTTTAACTCCCTCTGCAGAGCCTTTGGGGCCGCTCCTTGGACCACCTGATGACCATACATTCAGACAGTATCCTCTACCCAAGACCATGTAGAACAAATGCTTAATACACAGCAAGCACTCACTAATGGCAGTTCTCTTCTCTTCCTCTGCCCAGGTTAACCACAGAGCATCCTCGGAGGTGTGTGTGTGTGTGTGTTAGTCACTCAGTTGTGTCCAACTCTTTGCAACCCCATGGACTGTAGCCTGTCAGGCTCCTCTATCCATGGATTTTCCAGGCAAGAAGACAGGAGTGCGTTGCCATTCTCTTCTCCAGGGGATCTTCCCAATCCAGGGATCAAACCCAGGTCTAATAGTCACTTAATATGACTGAGCACCAACTTTGTGCCTGCTGGTCACTGAGCTAATAAGACGAATCAGACAGGTGGAGGTGGAGGAAAGATACACACAAATAGAAATTTATAAGATAATATAATGAAAGGTGCAAGGACATCAATTCTGAGGAGGACCACAGAAGATGTTACTGCAGATGTGGTCTCTGTGCACAGGGTCTTGAGGGATGTGTAGGAGTTCACCAAGAACTCTGGGCCCACCCCAGTGGCCCCACTTCCACCCCACCCGCCTTTTATTTGATTCTGTGTTCTAAAACTCCTTTGAAGTAGTTGCCAATTGTTTTAGATCAGGAGATTTCACATTGAAGTTTGGGTTTCGGGCTTCTTTTTGGGAAAAACATTGGAAAACTAGGTCACATGGAGTCTACATGGCAACACTGGGCTGATGCTGTGTGGCAGCTACGTCCTTTTATGCGCTGTTTCCAGGGCTGCACACTCATCTCTCCTTTTTCCCTCTCTGCCTAGATGCCATAGGTGTTAAAAGCTGTAGACAGAAATCTCAGGCTCACACACTCCCTTCCAGCCCTTCCTTCAAACAACCCAGGCTCTTACACTCGCTGGGCAAGTCCCCTGCCTCTTTCTGTCTCTGGGAAGTGCCAGCTGACAGATGATCACATGCCTGGGGAAGACATAAAGCCCTTCAGGAGGGGTCCCAACCCCTCACTTTCCCAGAGGGCTCTGGGCAAGCTGCCTGCTCCTTTCCAGGCCTGTTTCCCCAGTGAGCCCTAAAAAACCCATTAATATTTCTAAGGGGTCTTCCCACGCCTACATCAGGCATTCTTATGAATACAGGCTTTCAGGGTATGGTAGTTCCCTGCTCACCTCCATGGGCTGTCCTCACCCAAGACACCAAAGGGCTTGCTCAGAACCTGAGTTCTTTATCTCTGGCAAAAAGACAGTTCTTTTATCAGAGGAACAACCTGATCCCCTTAGAGCTTGAGAGATGCCGAGACAGGTGTGGAAAAAAAGTCCTGATTTCTGGGACTGCCGCCTGGAAGTGCAGAAGAGGATGGGACTGGGGCTTCAGCTTTTCCGGAGGCCACCAGGCACTGCTGCAGTGCCCTGGGCAGCCCAGTCCTCGAGAGACATGGCCAAGGCTCTTCCCAACATGGCAATCGGGTCAATCGGCAGCGAGCCTTCTAGACTTAGCCCATGAGGGACCACAGAGGTAGCTCGGGTTATCGCTGATTGTCTGTGGTCCCCTGAGGCTCTCTGGGCACAGCTTGAGGGAGATGCCTGAGGCCCCAGGTACTCCCCAGGGAGGCCCAAGAGACCAGCCGACAAGCAATGGGGCCTGTCCAGAGGCCTTAGGGAGACAATACCTTCCATCAGGGCGCTCCATCCTGAGTCCTGGCCCCCTGGGCATGCTCCCCTCACCCCACCACTGCCTGGGTCTAGCAAGATCACTTCCTGTGCTCCCAAGGCCCCTGGAACATACTTCTGAGCAGCCCTCGCCCAGCAGTGGGGAATGACTGTGCTCTGGTCACCCTTGGTAGCTCCAGGCTACCATGGATAAATTCAGTGCCCAAAACCCTGGTTCACAGGCCAGCCATCAGGCCCCTCTCTGCTTTTCCTGTACACTTAAAAACAAACAAACAACTAGAAACAGACTCACAGACTTAAAAAATGAACTTACAGTTACCAGGGGGGAAGGATGAGGGGAAGGGATAGTAAGGGAGTATGGGATCAACATGTACACTCTGCTAAATTTAACATGGATAACCAACAAGGACCTACTGTGTAGCACAGGGAACTTTGCCGTATGTCATGTGGCAGCCTGAACAGGAGGGGAGTTTGGGGGAGAACAGATACATGCATAGGTATGGCTGAGTCACTTTACTGTGTGCCTGACACTATCACAACATCTTAATCAGCTACACTCCAATATAAAAAGTTAACAAACAAACAAACAAAAACCCCAACTTACTAAGAAATCATAACTTAAAAGGCGGAGACACTGACATCGAGGAGGTACTATTACCTTTAAGTTTTCTTACTGGTTTTATATAAAGTCCTTTAGACAAGAAGCCAACTTCATTTTCTTAGGGTTTATATGTCCAACTGTCAAAGGCAGGACAGCCATCAGTTAAACTGTGAGAAGCTGGATGAGCTAGAAAACATGCTGAGTAGGAAGGTAGTCAGGATCACATGGTGCATGAGTCCATTTCAACGAAATGTCCAGAAGAGGCGAATCCACAGAAACAGAAAGTAAACGAGTGGTTGCCGAGGCTGGGGGAGGCAGATGGGGAGTGACTGCTGATGCGTAGGGAGTTTCTTTCCGGGCTGATGGAAATGTTCTAGATAGTGGTGACAATCACACAATAGAGTGAATATATTTAATGCTAAAAACCACTGACCTGGGGACTTCCCAGGAAGTCTTGTGGATAAGATTTTGCCCTTTTGGGACTTCCCTGCTGGTCCAGTGGCTAAGACCATGAGCTCCCAATGCAAGGGACCTGGGTTTGATCCCTGGTCAGGGAACTAGATCCCACATGCTGCAACTAAGACCCTGTACAGCCAAATAAATAAATATTATTTTTTAAAGACTTTGTGCTTCTAAGGCAGCAGGTGCGGGTTTGATCCCTGGATAGAACTAAGATTCCACATGGCACAGCCAAAAAATAAAAAAATTTATCTGTACACTTTAAAATGGATGGATTGTATACCATGTGAATTACCTCTCAATAAATATGTTATAAAAATATACAAAGAGACCTGCCTACTGGAGATCACACTGAAATGACAGCATTAACATCTCAGAAAGAATCATATGAATCAAGAGGCAATGTTAAGAACAGATTCCTCTAGGCAAATACCCAGAGAAAACCATAATTCAAAAAGATACATGCACCCCAGTGTTCACTGCAGCACTCTTTACAATAGCCAGGACATGGAAGCAACCTAAATGTCCATCAACGCAGGAATGGATAAAGAAGATGTGATACATATATACAAACGAATACTACTCAGCCATAAAAGGGAAGGAAACAGGGTCATTTGTAGAGATGTGGATGGAAATAGAGTCTGTCATACAGAGTTAAGTAAGACAGAAAGAGAAAAACAAATATCGTATATTAGCGCATACATGTGGACTCTAGAAAAATGGTACAGATGATCTTATTTGTAAAGCAGAAATGGAGACACAGAGAATGTGTGGATACCGAGGGGGATGGGGTGGAGTTTGGGATGAATTGGGAAATTGGGATTGACATATATACATTATTGATACTATGTATAAAATAGATAAATAAGAACATACTGTATAGCTCAATGCTTTGTGGTGACCTAAATGGGAAGGAAATTTTAAAAACGTCAGGGGTGGAATACATGTATACATATAGCTGGTTCACTCTGCTGTACAGCAGAAACTAACACAATGTTGTAAAGCAACTATATGCCAAAAGGGCTTCCCTGGTGGCTCAGCTGGTAAAGAATCCACCTGCAATGCGGGGGACCTGGGTTCGATCCCTGGGTTGGAAGATCCCCTGGCGGAGGGCATGGCAACCTACTCCAGTATTCTTGCCGGGAGAATCCACGTGGACAGAGGAGCCTGACGGGCTACAGTCCATGGGGTCGCAAAGAGCTGGACACAACTGAGTGATTAAGCACAGCACAGTACATACTCTGATAAAAGTTTTAAAAAAAAAAGAATGGATTCCTCCCTGGCTCTGGATCCCTGCATAGCTCCCATCTTCCGTCACTGATCTGGTGCCAGGACTAACTACCACCCCAGCCTCACCCTGCACAGTCTCTAGTCTGACTTATGCTGTTCCTCTTGCCCCACATTCCATCCCCGGACATCCTACCCAGCCCATAGACCGTTCTCAAGGCCTTGAAGCCCTGCATGGCCATCTCCTCTACACTCCGAATTCACTGTGCCCTTCTCTGATCACCACCCTCTATCCAGCCATGCTAACTTTTTTTATATTGGAGTATGACTGCTTTACAATATTGTGTTGGTTTCTGCTGTACAATGAAGTGAATCAGCTGTTTGTATATATACACCCCTCCCTCCTGGACCGCTCCCCCAGCATCCCCATCCCGCCTATCCAGGTCATCACAGAGCACCGAGCTGAGCTCCTTGTGCTATATGGCAGCTTCCCACTACTATCTGTTTTACACATGGTGGTGTACATATGTCAGTCCTCATCTCCCGATTTGTACCCCCCTCCCCTTCCCCCACCCTGTGCCGACATGTCTGTTCTCTACCTCTGTGTCTCTATTCTTGCTTTGGAAATAGGTTCATCTGTCCATTTTTCTAGAGTCCACATATATGCATTAATATATGATATTTGTTTTCTCTTTCTGACTTAATTCACTCTGCATGACAGATTCTAAGTCCATCCATGTCTCTACAAATGACCCCATTTTGTTCCTTTTAGTGCCAGCCATGCTAACTTTTAGATCTACTGAATCAAGTCAAGTTCATGTCCCTCATTTGTCAGATGAGAACCTATTACCAAAGAGATGGACGGGCCCCAAGTCACACGGCAGCAGGTGACGAGGCCACCACCACCTGCAGCTTCCTTGTTTGAGTGACAAGCATCCTGAACGCCACTCAACTCCAAAGGATGTTGTCAAGCCCTCAAAAGACACCCTGAGTTCAGGAACAGATGCTGCAGAGAAGCTTAGTGGGTTAGTCATAACTGCTACTGGATTTTACTCCTCTGTTTCTGCCCCACCTCCGTGGAGCCAGAAAGGAAACTGAAACCTACCGGCGACCAGGCCAAGGAGGTGTGAAATGTCCTTGTCCGAAAGAGATCTGGAACAGGGCTCAGAGTCTTGTGGCTAGGGGTGATGTCCTCAGGACCCAGGTTTGGACCAGCCAGAGACAGAGCCTGAGCTCTCGTGGGGCTCAGGAGGCTGAAAGGGGGACCCAGGGGAGGTGGGAGGGAGTGACCACCCCAAGCTTCGCCTGCTGGGCGCCCCCTCCATCCCAAGGCTATCGACTTGGTCCAGCCCTCACCTTTCTTGCCTGGATTACTGCCAAGGGCTCCTGACAGCCATGGCTGCCGTCGTCTCCTTGTTCAACTGTCCGCCATAAACTCAGAGCTGATCCTGCCACTCCCCTGCTGAAACCCTGTGAAAGAATCCACAGCCTTCACTGCTCAGAGTTCTGTGTGTGGCATTCTCAACCCTGACTCTCTGACACTGACGACAGCTGTTGTCCTGCCTGGCCTGCACATCTCTGGGCTGGGTCACGGCAGCCTTCCTCTGGAGAAACTCCTCTTTCCTACTCTCCGTGCATGTGGCTTGGATTGGCACCATCATGGAGAGCCATGTGCTCAGAAATGGACAACATGTATAATCTAGACCTCAGACCACAGTGATTGATTCAGGTGAGGTCATGAGAAGGTTCCTGAGACTTTTGCTGAGAATTTGAGAAAGAAGCAATTTCTTTCCACTGCGGTTGCAAAGCTGGTTGAGTAGGGGCCACTATATGGCAAGAGGCTGCTTGAGAATGACACCAACACAGAGAGGTCTGAAACAAATTCCTGCCAGCGTCATCAGGGCACCTGGAACCAGCTATACCTGAAGCCGTCATTAACTCAAAGCTTTTAGTTACACAGTCCCAAATTCCTTTTTTTTTTTTAATCCTTGAACCATTTTAAGTTAAGCTTTTGTCACCTGTAGCCAAAAGATTCTACTCCAATTTCCCTTTTAAGACTTCTCTCTCTTCCTTCCTATCTGTATCTCGCAGGTTCTTGTCCTTCAAAGAACCTAGGAGTGTATGGCCCAAATTCACAAGATACTTAATGACTCTGCTGGGACTTGAGCCAGCCTGATGGAAAGTTCGTCTATCTTACCTCCCTCACCTGGAACCCAAGAGACCAGCACAGTGCCTGCAAACTGGAAAGTCAAAAAATATGTGCTGGAAGAAATGGGAAGCTCTGAGTTTTTCTCTAACAGTTCATTACACTTTTCTGAAACAGTATATCCATCTTCTACATCTGTCTATCAATATCTTAGCATTGTAATCACTGACATTCAGCTGAAGCAACAGCTGGTCCATGAAACTCCATGCCACCCCCATCAGGATTAACTGCCCCATCTCTATGTTCCTGGAATATCCCAGGGGCACATCTACGTGGGAGATACCTTTGGTGCCCTGGGTCACATACTGGGCCCACCCGGATTTCCGCTGCAGCTGTGGTGTGGTTCCATTCATGTGGACAGAGCCCCACCTCGAGCACACACTGGATGTCTTTCCAGTTTTTTTTTTTTTAATATTTACTTCATTTATTTATTTGGCTGTACTGGGTGTTAGTTGCCACATGTGGGATCTTAGTTGTGGCATGCAGGATCTAGTTCCCTGAGCAGGGATCAAACTCAGGCCCCCTGGATTGGGAGCTTGGAATCTTAGCCACTGGACCACCAGGGAAGTGCCCTGTCTTTCCATTTCCCCCCCAGTTTCTGCTCCACAAGTTCTGCCTGGGAGTACTGGTAGGGATAACACCCCTGGGGACCCCACCTCCCCTTAGTAACTGGGGACAGGCATTTGTACATCATTGCTCTAAGACTTTCTCCTCCAGAAAGACTGTTCTGGGAGGTCTTCTCTGAGGTCCCAGAGGGACTGAGCTTCCCCATGGCAACCTCAGTGACACACCCTCAAATTCCCTTTTCCTCCTTCCCTGTGTCAGTTCTCTGGTCTTTGAGATCAATCACTTCCCCAGTTAACCTCCTGCCCACACTTCTCTTCTCAAGCTCTGCCTCGAGGGAACCCAGACAGAGACAGCTTCTTAGTGCGAAGACAATCCCGTCCCACCTTGAGTGTGGCTGCTGGGGTCCAAGACTGTCTCCTGCACTGGGCTGTAAGCTCCTCAAACCTCCACAGCGCCCAGCACAGTGCTTGCAGATAAAAGCCAAGCTCCACTCTGCAGCACTGGCCCCTGCCAACCTCTCTGACCGCATTCAGACCCTCTCCCTCCCTGTCAGCTTGCACACCAGCCATCCTGACTTTCTTTTTTCTTTTGGGCTGCGCCATGTGGTATGTAGGCTCTTAGTTCCCTGACCAGGGATCGAACCCTTGCCCCCTGCATTTGAAGGGCAGAGTCCTAACCACTGGACCACCAAGGAAGTGCCTTACTCTTTCTTTCTTATTCTTCCTTGACTGCACTGCAATTTCCCCTGCCACAGGGCCTTTGTACAGCCACCCCCCTTCACCTAGTTCACTCTCATTCTTTCCATTACCTCCTTGGCAAAGCCTTTTTGACTCCCTCAGACTATCATGGTAATAATAACAGCTAACACTCTAAATGAACTAAGTCATTTAATTCTCATAATAACAATCTGTGAGTAAGAACTCTTATCAGTATTCCCATTTTTTTTTTTTTGCCAAACCACATGACTTATGAGATCTCAGTTTCCTGAGCAGGAATTGAACTCAGGCCACTGCAATGAAAGTACCAAATCCTAATCACAAGGCCACCAGGGAACTCCCTAGTATTCCCATTTTAGAGACGAGAAAACTGAGATGTGAAAAAGCTAAATAATTTTCTAAAGTCATGGCAGTAGTACGGAGTAGAGTAGATGTGAACCAAAGCAGACTGGCTCTAGAGTCCATGCAGTTGGGGCATTCTGGCACTATGGCTCTCCTTTAACATAAATTGCTGGTTTGCTTTTTGGGATATAATTCACATACCATAAAATCCACTCTTTTGAAGTATAAAAATCAGAATACATTTTAGTGCATTCAAGGCTGTGCAACTATCACCATTATCTAATTCCAGACACATTTCCATCGCCCCCAAAAGAAACCCTGTACCCATTAGAAGTCTCCCCTCTCCCAGTCTCTGCAACCATCCGTCTTCTTTCTCTCTCTATGGATTTGCCTGTTCTGGATATTTCAAACAAATGACTCACACAACATGTGGCCTTTTGTCTGGCTACTTACACTTAGCATGTTTTTGAGGTTCATCCAAATTGCAGCCTGTCTCAGTATTCCATTCCTTTTTATGGCTGAATAATATTTCACGATGTGGACAGACCATATTTTGTTTATCTAGTCACCAGCTGATGGACATGTAGGTGGTTTCCACCTTTTGGCTGTTGAGACTAGTGCTGCTATGAACGTGTGTACAGGCCTTTCTAAAATACATTCCTGCATTTGGCTGTGTTGGGTCTTAGATGCAGCGCGTGGGCTTCTTTAGCCGTGGCACATGGGCTCCAGAGCGCGCAGGCTCAGTACTCGCGGCACGCAGGTTTAGATGCCCTGTGGCACGTGGAACCTCAGTCCCCTGACCAGGGATCGCTCCCTGCATTGTCTCCTGCATTGGAAGGCATTCTCCCAACCACTGGACCCCCAGGGAAATCCCTGTGTACACGTCTTAGGTGGACACATGTCTTCAGTTTTCTTGGACATATACCTAAAAGTAGGATTGCTGGGTCATATGGTATATTAGGGCTTCTCAGGTGGCTCAGCAGGTAAAGAACCTGCCTGTAATTGCAGGAGAGGCAGGAAGCACAGGTTCAATCCTTAGGCTGGAAAGATCCCCTAGAGGAAGGCATGGCAACCCACTCCAGTATTCTTGCCAGGAGAATCCCACGGACAGAAGAGCCTGGCCGGCTACAGTCCATAGGGTCGCAAAAAGTCAGGCTACAGTCCATAGGGTCAGGCTACAGTCCATAGGGTCGCAAACAGTTGGACACAACCGAAGTGACAGAGCATGCATGCACGCATGGTACATTATGTGATTATCTGTCTAATGTCTGTCTCTCATACTAGCTGTAAGCCCCATGTGGACAGGAACCAGGTCTCCATTTCATCCCCCATGCCTATAACATAGTCAATAATTATTTGAATGAATGAATGAACAGCAGATGCCCAGTAACCACCAGTGAGCTGGATACTCGGGGCTAGAATGATGGAAGTCCTGGGTTCCAGGCCCAGCACTACCTCTGTCCAGCTGTGTGTCTCCTGGCCAGAAGCTGGCTCTCTCTGGGCCTCCTATTTCCCTCAAGTATAATGGCGAAAGCAAGGCAGCCTGGCCCACCTCGAGCCAGCCTACAGAGGCCGGCTTCCCACTCACCACAGGCTCCTCCTCTCCATTTTGGTTGAGTTCGCCTTGTAGCCTCTCTCGCAGCTTCCCAAGTTCCGCCCGCAGGCTGCCCATCTCCTGCTCCTTGGTTTGCAGATCTGCCTCCAGTTCTACCTTCTGTTCAATCAGAGCCTTCCCCTGGGCCTCTACCACTGTGACGCGATGCCGGAGGTCGTGGTTGATCTTCATCAGCCGGGTCTGCTGCTGCTGCAGCTGTAGAGAGAGAAAGCCCACTGGACGAGGCCGCCACATACAGTAGCTCACGTTGTGCACTGAACAAGGGCAAACCGTCTACAGGCATGCCATTCATACTGTACACGCTTTGATTTGCTTGAAATTTGTTCACATTCTTACAACTCTGTTGATGCCAGAGATGGGCAATTTATATATTTACTATGATAATTTTATGCCAGGTGGAAGATAAGGGTCTTGTTAGTATATTATGACAATTTCCCAACAGAAGGAAGTAACACACTTTGAGAAAGGGGTGTCTTTTTTTAATTTAACCAGAGACAAAGTATAGGTTCTTGAAGGGGCCGGGACAATGCCAGGCCATGAAAGGGGTGGACTGGAGGAAGCCTCAGGGTCAGAAAAAGGCTGACCAGGCCCTGGAACTTCCTCAGTGTGTGGCAACAGTCAGGTCAGTGGGCATTGCCACGTTCCCTCCTACTGTTCCAGTGAAGACTTGGCTGAGGGGCCTATCCATAGCGACTGTTTCAGGGCTGGGCCCACCAAGCCACGGGCAGGATCCCTACATCATGGAGCCCATGGAGTGAGACCGAGCAGGAGAAGGGGAGCTTTCAGAGCGGAGGGTGGAGTCCCTTGCTGGTACCTACTGGCCAGGGGTGGACATGGCAGGCGGGGTTCAGCACTTACCGCCTCAACATCCTCGTTCTTCAGCCCCAGCTCCCGATCCTTGGCACGGATCTCATCTCGCTGTTTGTCCACCACCTCCTTCAGCTTCTTCATCACCTGCCGCTCCCGCTCTGACATGCCTAGAGAGGGGCGAGAGGGACCAGCAGGTGAGTCTACCTCCCTCTCCTGCTTAAACCATCGGTAGGGATTTCCCTGGTGGTCCAGTGGCTAAGACTCTGCACTCCCAATGCTGGTGGCGTGGGTTGGATCCCTGGTCAAGGAACTAGATCTCACATTTCCATTTCATGGCAAAGAATCTGCATGCTGCAACTAAGACCTGGCAAAGCTAAATAAATAAATATTTTTAAAATGTTCATAGCAGCATTATTTGTAATAGCCCCAAACTGGAAACTGCCAAAATGTCCGTCAGTAGTAGGATGAAAAGATAAACCTTGAGAGTGACAGGCAATGGAACGCTGCACAGCAGTGAGAAACAGCGACTACCAGCTGCATTTGAAATTGATCAAGTCAGTTATTTCTCCAGACACTCCCTGCTCCTCAAAGGAGACTCTTCAGCTGGAGTCCTAACTGCCAGGCCCCCAGACTGCTGATGGGGAATCACAGGGCCATCTGAGGGTTCTGGGCACTGGGTATCCCTCTCTCAAAACTCCTGGGCAACTGATGTGAGGCAGGACCTGGGCCTGGGGTAGTGGAACAAGAAGACATGACTAACATTTCCAGAAAAACCACACCTTAGACATAATGCTAGAGCGAGTGTGTGTGTGTATCTCTGTCTGCGTAGGGGAGGGGGTTCTGAAATCAGGTGCAGGCAGAATCTGTGAAAAATCCACAAAAACATTTGCTGTCTTCTCTCTGAGCCCCCATCCTGCAAAACCCCAGGGCAGGAGTATCAGGGGCTTAGCTCAATCAATTTAATCCTTGGCGGGTACATTCCACTCTGAGGAATCAGATGAGTAGAACTCAAGTGGGATGGAGGCAGGGAAGCATGAAGTCCAGAGAAAGGAAATCTGTATTTGGGACCCACCTACATCTGAGTTCCCCAACCAGGGACTGAACCTAGGCCACCAGAGTGAAAGCAGCCCGTCCTAACCACTGGACCACCAGGGAATTCCCAAAGAAAGGATTTTTTTTTTTTGGCCACACCACATGGCTTGCAGGATCTGTTCCCAGGCTGGGGGTTGAACCCGGGCCATGGCAGTGAATGTCCAGAATCTTAACCACTAGCCACCAGGGAACTCGCCATCCATCACCTTCATGGGTGTTGGTGGCTGTAGGATGGAGCAGTCAGAGAACACATGGTCAAGGGCTGGGAGTCTGGGGCTAGGCTACTTGGACTCATTCGCAGCTGACCTGGTGCCTGTTTTCTGACTTGCAAATGGGGGTCATGTGGTGGCCCCATCTGGGGGGCTCTTGTGAGGCTGCCTCTGTTAATCTACGTGAAGTGCTCACAACAGGCCTGGCCCAGAGTGAGTGTCTCCAAGTGTCATTTTATCTATAAAAGAGAAATACCAGTTCTCCCTGCTCCAAACGCTCTGCTAAGACACAGTCCGAGAGTGCTGGAGAAGTGGTTTGAAAAACTAAAAGGTTAAGTGTTTTGAAGAGATTCACAGACATAGATAAAAGCCGGGAGTTGTGTTGTTACTCCCTCAGTCGTGTCCAACTTTTTGTGACCCCGTGGACTGTAGCCTGCCAGACTCCTCTGCCCAGGGAATTTCCCAGGCAAGAATACTGGAGTGGGTTGTCATTTCCTTCTCCAGGGGATCTTCCCAACCCAGGGATCCAACCTGTGTCTCCTGTGCCTCCTGCCTTGGTAAAGGCTTCTTTACCATCTGAGCAATTATTTAAGTCACCCAGCAATTCAAGACTCTGGGAGCTAAATTAACGAGACATTCAGGGGACTTCCCTGGCTCTCCAGTGGCTAAGACTCCATATTCCCACGCAGGGGGCCTGGGTTTGATCCCTGGTCAAGGAACTAGATCCTACATGCTGCAACTAAAAATCCTGCATGCTGCAATGAATATTGAAGATCCCAAATGCTGAAACTAAGACCCAGTGCACCCAAATAAATAAGTAAATAAAAATATTTAAGAAAAGAAACTGCACCCTTGTGCCCAAGGGTAGGGAGACTCTTAGGTGTAACTTACACTCCAGAGCTCACTGCCCTGCACGGACTTTATTTGGATTCCTCCTTTCCCTGTCCTGATCCCTCCACTTCCCCCAATAGTCTTGTCTAGGGGGGACATCCTTAATCAATCACCTGCAGGGGAACATCCTCATCTCAGGGTCTCCTTATAGAAGATGCTGATATAAACAGAGCTTAGCTCACTCTATCCTCAGAATACTTTACAAAGTAGGAATCCTGCTGTTCCCACTGTACAGTTGAAACTGCGGTGCACAGTAGCTAGTGAACTTACACAAGGTCACACAGCTGAGGAGTGGCACTACCAGGATTCAGGATTTAGGCACTGTTCAGGATTCTAGACAGCGTATTAATAAGCAGAGACATCACTTTCCCAACAAAGGTCCGTCTAGTCAATGCTATAGTTTTTCCAGTAGTCATGTATGGATGTGAGAGTTGGACCATAAAGAAGGCTGAGTGCCGAAGAAGTGATGCTTTCAAACTGTGGTGCTGGAGAAGACTCTTGGGAGTCCCTTGGACTGCAAGGAGATCAAACCAGTCAATCCTAAAGGAAAGCAACCCTGAACATTCATTGGAAGGACTGATGTTGAAGATGAAGCTCCAATACTTTGGTCACCTGATGCGAAGGTCCGACTCATTAGAAAAGACTCTGATGCTGGGAAAGATTGAAAGCAAAAGGAGAAGGGGGCCGCAGAGGATGAGATGGTTAGACAGCATCACTGACTCAATGGACATGAACTTGAGCAAACTCTGGGAGACAGCGGAGGACACAGGAGCCTGGTGTGCTGCAGTCCATGGGGTCGCAAAGAGTCAGCACGACTTAGCAACTGAACAACGACAACCAGGATTGAAACTCAGGTAGCCTGGCTCCAGGGTCCACACTCTCGCAACCACTTTATCACCCCTCAAAGTGCTCTATGTAAAATACACATCAGCCAACAATGGATGGGTGGATCAACAAAGTGTGGTCTACCCATACAATGGGATATTATTCTGCCTTAAAAAGGAAGGAAATTCTGACACATACAACATGGATGAAAGTCAAGGACATTTACGCTCAGTCAAGGACGTTTATGCTCAGTGAAGTAAACCAGTCACAAAAAGGCAGATATCGCATGATTCAATTTCTGTGAGATACCTGGAGTAGTCAAAATTATAGAGACAGAAAGTAGAATGCCAGTTGCCAGGGGCTAGGGGAGGGAGGCATGGAGAGTTATCATTTAACAGGACAGAGTTTTAGATCTGCAAGATGAGATGAGTTCTGGAGTTCGGCTGCACAATGTGAATGTACTAGACCCAGCTGAATTGTACACTGGGTAAGATGGTTAAGATGATAAATATTATGTACAGATTACTACAACAAAACATATATAAGACTTTCCTGGTGGTGCAGTGGATAAGAATCCACCTGCCAATGCAGGGGACACAGGTTCAATCCCCGGTCTGGGAAGATCCCACCTGCCACGGAGTAACTAAGCCCGCATGCCACAACTGCTTACTGAGCCCAAGCTCTAGGGCCTGCAAGCCACAACTACTGAGCCGGCATTCCTAGAGCCTGTGCTCCACAACAAGAGCAGCCCCCATTCAGAGCAACTAGAGAAAGCCCTAGCACAGCACTGAAGACCCAGCGCAGTCAAAAACAAATAAATAAAAATAAAACATATATGTATATTGGAGAAGGAAATGGCAACCCACTCCAGTACTCTTGCCTGGAGAATCCCTTGGACAGAGGAGCCGGGTGGGCTACAGTCCATGGGGTCACAAAGAGTCGGACACAATTTAGCAACTAAATATCGACAACAACATATAATATAACATTCAGTTCAGTTCAGTCCCTCAGTTGTGTCTGACTCTTTTCGACCCCATGAATCGCAGCACTTCAGGCCTCCTTGTCCATCACCCGGAGTTCACCCAGACTCACGTCCATCGAGTCAGTGATGCCATCCAGCCATCTCATCCTCTGGCGTCCCCTTCTCCTCCTGCCCCCAATCCCTCCCAGCATCAGAGTCTTTTCCAATGAGTCAACTCTTCGCATCAGGTGGCCAAAGTACTGGAGTTTCAGCTTTAGCATCATTCCTTCCAAAGAAATCCCAGGGCTGATCTCCTTCAGAATGGACTGATTGGATCTCCTTGCAGTCCAAGGGACTCTCAAGAGTCTGCTCCAACACCACAGTTCAAAAGCATGAATTCTTCGGTGCTCAGCTTTCTTCACAGTTCAACTTTCACATCCATACATGACCACTGGAAAAACTATAGCCTTGACTAGACGGACCTTTGTTGGCAAAGTAATGTCTCTGCTTTTCAATATGCTATCCAGGTTGGTCGTAACTTTTCTTCCAAGGAGTAAGCGTCTTTTAATTTCATGTCTGCAGTCACCATCTGCAGTGATTATACATAAATAAATAAACTACCAAATTTCAAAGACTTAATATGAAAAAAATGCAAAATATCCTATGGATAATTATTGATTTGGCTGTATCATGCAGTTTGCAGGATCTTGGTTCCCTGACTAGTACTGAACCCAGACCCTTGGCAGTGAAAGCGTGCAGTCCTGAGCACTGGACCACCTTGGAATTCCTCTACTGATGATTTTTTAAATTGATAACATGTTGAAGGATGATACCTTGGGCCTATTGGTTTAAATTGGAATTACTTTCACCTTTTTACTTTTTTAAATGCCACCCCTAGAAAAATTATAGTCATATCTGTGACTTGCCTACAGTTTTTGGTAAAAGGTAAAAGATGTCTCAGCTTCCCTTCAGACAATGGCTAAGTGGTCAGTCTTCAGCCTCTCCTAGTGACAAGAGTTGTTTGTCCAGAGCCCAGGAGTTTTTCTCCAGAGGCCTGAGCATATTTTTGTTCCCCCACCCCCCATCGTTTCCATATCTGTAATTCATCTCAGCATGTGCTAACTAGTAGTTTCCAAGTGCTGACAGGACGGTTTCCAAATACAAGAGGCAGTAAAGTGCTTTTTCATCTGGAGACTTTCGGGGAGCTGGAGACGAGAGACTGGCGGGTGCTCTGAGCCCAGCGCCCAGTATCGATGGCTGGGAAAGCACCACTGTTCCAGGCGGGTTGGCTCTTATTTTTGTTTTGCTTTTCTTTTTTAATTACTTTATTTATTTATTTTTGGCTGAGCCGGGTCTTCTGGCTGTGTGGGCTTTTCTCTAGTAGCAGTGAGCGGGGGCTCCTCTCCAGTTGTGCTGCTTGGGCTTCTCACTGCGGTGGCTTCTCTCGTTGCAGAGCACAGGCTTCAGTCGCCGCAGGGCATGAGCTCAACAGTTGCAGCTCCCAGGCTCTAAAGCACAGACTCGGCAGTTGTGGCTTAGCTGCTCTGTAGCACGTGGGATCTTCCTGGATCAGGGAGGGAACCTGTGTCTCCTAAATTGGTAGGTGGATTCTTTATCCCTGAGCCGACAGGGAAGCCCTCTTTTTTCTTTTCATAGTGTTTTTTAAAAATTATTTTTTGGCTGCCCTGCGCGGCATGTGGGATCTTCGTTCCGCAACTAGGACTCGAACCCACACCCCTGGCCATGGAAGCCAGAGTCTCAACCACTGCACCGCCAGGCAAGTTCCAGGGCCGGCTCTTCTAAGCAGGCACCCCACCCCCTCATCCCCTATATCTCTAGTTTGCCCCAAGTGATGCCCAACACATAGTCTAACTTCATGGGGGCACCTCTCCCCAGGAACCCTCTGTCCTGTGTCTGTTCCTCTCCAAGGTGGAAGAAATGCTCTTGTCCCTGTTATGTTCCCATAGCTTCCTGTGCAAAATAAAAATAACCGTGAGAGGCATGCCTGGCATCCGCCCAGTTTCTCCACTTGGGTGGGGGCTGCAGCCGTGCAGAACACCCGAGCCTCCCTGAGCTCAGCCCTGGGAGCTGGACCCACGTGAGATGCCAATTAAGTGCGTCTCAGATGGCACCTGTGTGGGCTGTCTGATGAAGAGCCCAGCAGGGACACAGAGAGCCGAGGCACAGCCCTCCCACACAGAGGGTGCCACGTATACACAGATGCAACGAGCCCCGAGAAAGCAGCTCCGGGTGTTGGGACCCACACCTGGCAGACCCGAGGCCTCTGGGGCATCACTGGGGCAGGCAGGGGAGTTCCCACATCATCCCTGGAGCCTACTGGGTGACCTCCAGAAATATCACAAACCAAAAGATGGCGAAGGGTGCCTCGTGAAGTCCAACAGTTACCACAGGCTGCAGCAAGTCCACTTGGAGGTATATACCTCTCAAAGCACCGCAAACAGGGACTTCCCTGGGGGTCTGGTGGATAAGACTCCACGCTCCCAATGCAGGGGACCTCGGTTCCATCCCTGGTCGGGGAACTAAGAGCCCAAATGCCCCAGCTAGAGAAGCCTGAGTGCAGCAACGAAGACACAGGACAGCCACGATTTATTTAAAAGAAAACAAAAAACACCAAAAACATTATGTCCACATAAAACATATACCAGAACCTTCACAGTGGCATTCTTTACAACACCCGCAAGTTGGAAACAAGCCCGCGTCCGTCAGTGGAGGCATGGATAAAAACAAAATGTTGTCCAAACAGATAAGGGAATATTATTAAGCCATGAAGAGGAAGGCTGCACCCCCTCAGCCTGTTTTCCTCCTCTTTTTCAAAAAGGAGATTGGATAACAATAGCTCATAGTGACAATAGTTAAAAACTTTCAGCGTGTGGGCACCACGTACTATTTTAAGCAGTTTACATGTATTAATTCATTTAATCCTCACAACAATCTGATGACAGAGACAGGGTTATCTGCCCCATTTTCACATGGGGCACTTAGGCACACCAAGGTCAAATGACTTGAGCAAGGTCACTCAGCAGGTAACTATCAGGTTAGGAATCACCCCTGGTTAGCACGCTTTGAGCACCAATGCTTATCACTGCTAAGACTTTTGTTTTCACTGCACCGTTCATGTCTCAACAAAGGAAACCCATGGACAAGAGGACGGCAGCACCTGGATCAAACATTTCCTTTCTCCTTGGTCCCTACGGTCCTTATACAGTGCGGTACTTTATACTCACGAGAGTTGTAACCTCTGAACTTCAGGTCTCCTCCCTGGAAGTCCATTCCCCTTCATAACAAACATGAGGAGGGGTTTGTGTCAGGACCCAAGGAGTTTACTCAGACTAAAGAGATGGCTCTAGGACTTCCCTGGGGGTCCAGTGGCTAAGACTTCAAGCTCCTAATGCAGGGGGCCCAGGTTTGATCCCTTTTCAGGGGACTAGATTAGACATGCTACAACTAAGAGTTTGCCTGCTGTAACTAAAGATCTCAAGTGCCCTAAGCTGAAGCAGCTCATCAGGAACCAGACCAAATCTTCCTGTGTTTGCTTCCCCAGCACCAGCAGAGGGCCTGGAGTGAAGGTTCTAGATAACTGTTAATAAGATCAATGACAGCTGGGGTGCTCCAGCGCCATTAAGATCTGGGTGGCCATCCCGGCTTGCTCATTGTTAAACGTGTGCCCATGACATGTACATCAAATCTCTTCCTAGCACATTCAGAATAAAATCCAAACCTAGGTCTCTAAGGGGCTATGTGATCTGATCCTTGCTGGCCCCTCTGACTTCATCTTTAACCACCTTTGGCCTTCTGTGATGCTGGTCTGTGATGCTGGTCTCCTTGGCTTTCCATAAACAGTCATGCCCGAGGGCCTTCGTACCTGCTTTCCCCTCAAGATATTTGCATGGCTCGCTCCATGACTTAACTAGGGCTCAGATGTCACCTCATTAGACAGGCCCTCCTTGATCACTGTATCTAAAAAAGCTCCTCACCAAGTCAACTCTATCATATTCCACCCACCTTCCTTTTCAGTTCTTCCACAACGTGGGTCAGAATCAGGACTGTGCTATCTGTTTACATATTTATCGTCTATCTCTTCTGCACTAGAACATAAGCTTCATGAGGGCTGGGGCTTTGTCTTGTCCAAGATGTATCCCCAGTGCCTGGAAAAGAGTCTGGAAAAGTGAGGAACCTCTAACAATTTATTAAATGAACTGCTCAGTTTCATCACCTGTAAGCCAGACTACACAATTTCTCTCGGGCAGAGTGATGGCGGGAACGGCTTCCCCGGTGGCACAGTGGTAAATAACCCGCCTGACAATGCAAGAGACACAGGTTTGATCCCTGGTCTGGCAAGATCCCCTGAAGGAGAAAATGGCCACCCACTCCAGTATTCCTGCCTGGGAAATCCCATGGACAGAGGAGCCTGGTGGGCTACAGTCCATGGGGTCACAAAAAGTCGAACGCGACTGAGCACGCACGCCTGGCATGTGATGGTGTAAATGCACGTGACATGAGACACAACGCTTGGGACCATCCTCAGGACTCACTGGTGATACTGGTGATGACGATGGGAAGTGCCTTTCCCCTCACCTCCCGTGCCAGCCCCTCCCTTACCTTCGTGTTTCTGGAACTCCTCCTCGGAGAAGCTGACGTCCTTGTGGGAGAGGTTGGTCATGAGCTGCTTGTTCTCCTCCTGCAGCTGGGCGATCTGAGAAAGGAGGTCTTGTGCTTCCCCTCGCCACACGTCCTCCACCAGCTCCAGCTCCTGCAAGGGCGAGGGGCCAGTGTGAGTCACTCACTGCCTGCCCAGGGCAACAGCCTCACCCACCCTACCCCGACACTCAGGAGCAGCTCAGAGATGCTGGAGCTTTGGGGTTGTTCCCTTCTCCGCAAGAACCAGGCATCAGCAGGTGAGAAGTTCAGGCATCTCCAGCCTACAAGGCAACTTCACAAAAACTAGAAGACGCCCTTCCTCTGGGCAAAGCCCGCACTTACACTGTTAGGCCCCAGGCAGGTTAGAACTGCCCTGAAGACAACCACGGCACCGGATCTGCACCTTTTAACAACCCAGACAGGAGACAGAGGATGGAGGGGCAGCCCCAGGTTACAGGGGCCTGAACGTACCTGCCCTCTAGGGAGGTCACATCCCTGATCCTCAGACAGACTTTCCATCCCAGCAGGACACACCTCTTTCCAAGAGACAGAGAGGGCTGCAAAGATCCCAAGGATGTTCCCTGGGCCTGAAGCTCCTAGTATACCTGAAACAGGCACCTCTTCAAGTAGCCTTGAGCAACTAACTTTAGAACTCTGAGCCTCAGCTTCCCTTAGCTGGGGAGCCCTAATATCAAGGCTCACAGTGAAGAAAACAAAAACACTAATTTGAAAAGATACATGCACCCTTCTGTTTACAGTAACATTATTTACAATCAAGATCTGGAAGCAACCTGAGTGTCCACTGATAGATGAGTGGATAAAGAAGATAAGGTCTATTTACACAATGGAATATTACTGAGCTTTAAAAAGAATGAAATCTTGCCATCTGTGACACCGGTGGACCTAGAGGGTATGACGCTAAGTGGAATGAGATAGACAGAGAAAGACAAATACCACATGATTGCAGTTATTTGCAGAATCTACAAACAACATAGATACAGAGAACAAACAGGTGGTTGCCAGAAGGGAGGGGACTGGAAAGGGAGTGAAACACGTGAGAGGGGTTAAGAGGTACAAACCTCCAGTTACAAAATAAATAAGCCACAGGGATGTAACACATAGCATAAGGAATACAGTCACTAGTATTGCAATAACTGCATGGGGACAGATGGTTACTAGACTTATCATGGAGATCGTTTCATAATATATGTAAATGTCAAATCGCTACACTGCATACTTGAGACTAATATATAATACTGTGTGTCAACTATGTTTCAGTAAAAAAAATTAAAGGCTTACTGGTTGAATGTGAGGATAAACAAGATGCCTATTAAATAATTTTGTGGATGGCTGTAATCAGAGAAATGCTGTAATCAGAGAAACAGATAATAACAAGTGTTGGCAAGGATGTGGAGAAACTGGAACCCTCCTGCATCACTGGTAAGAATGTAAAATGGTGCAACCACTGTGGAAAGCAGTCTGGCAGTTCCTCAGTAAGTTAGACATAGTTACCATATGACCCATCCATTCCACTTGTAGGGTCTGAGAAATGAAAACATGTGTCCACAGAGAAACATGTACACGAACCTTCACAGCAGCATTATTCATAATTGCCGAAAGGCAGAACCAACTCAAACATCCATCAGCTGATGAGCAGGTACATAAAATGTGGTGTATCCACACAACGGAATGTAATTCAGACAAAAGGAATGAAGCATTGACACAAGCTACAGCTTTGATGAACCTTGAAAATACGATGCTGAGCGAAAGCAGCCAGATGCAATTGGTCACTCAATGTGTAATTCCATTGATGGGAAATGTCCATGATACAGATGGACACACAAAATGCACAGATACAGAAAGTATATTGGCAGCTTGACAGGGGCAGAAGGGTTGGTGGAGAATAAGGAACGACTGTTAATGGGCCTGGGTTTTCTTTCCGGAGTAATGAAAATGTTCTAAAACTGATTGTAACACAAGTCTGGGAAAAAAACTAAAAAAAACATTGAATTGTATGCTCTGAATGGGTGAACTGTATGGCATGTGAATTATATTCAATAAAGCTGTTGCCAAAAAAACAAGTATTTTGTAAAACCATTAACTGTATAGAATGCTTGCTTAAAGCATGGATACTGGAGCCTGTTGACCTGAGCATGAATTTAATTTCTGCCACTTACTAGCTGATCTTGGACAAGTTATTCAATCTTTGGGTGCCTTGGAAATGAGGAAGATAGTGTAATATCTACCCTGCAGGTTTTCATGAGGATTAAATGGTTAATATATGTAGATATTTGGAATTGTGCCCAGTACCCAGAAAATGCTAAACATGTTTGTTGATTTCTGGTCCTCCTACAACCCATCCCAAGCCAGCCCAGGTGGCCAGATGTCAGCATCGCCTCCGTTCATCTTTCAAATAAGTTCCTAAATCCCATCGCCTTCATCAGGAAGCCTGCTGAACTTGGGAAATGAGAGGTAATAACTTAAGTATTCAGACAGCTGGTTCAAGGTCACCAAGGGAGGTGAAGCGTGGGGCCAAAGGGCAGAAGCAGTGATTGAAAAAAGATGGAGCGACCATAGGACCTTCCCACATGCAGGTATGGACTAGAAGTAGAGTCAGGCTCCTCCTGCCCCAGTCCTCTCTGCTCCCACCTGACAAAGGCTGGGCACACAGAGGGCCCCAGTGCTATCAGCCTATCAGTCAAGTGTAAATGGCTGGAGGAGGCAGAACAACGCCCCCCAGAGATGTGCACAACCTCATCTCCCTGGAACCTGAGAATATGTGACCTTGTGCAGCAAAAGGGACCCTGAGATGGGGAGATGCTCCTGGGTTATCACAGGTGGACCCAATGTAATCACAAGGGCCCTTAAACATGAAAGAGGGAGGCAGGAAGGGCAGAATCAGAGATGAATGATGGGGGGACTTCCCTAGTGATCCAGTGGTTAAGACTCCACAATCCCACTGCAGGGGCTCGGGTTCAATCCCTGGTCAGAAAACTAAGATCCCACATACAATGTGGTGACAGAAGCAGAGATCAGAGTCAGAGATTTGACGATGCCACACTACTGACTCTGAAGATGGAGAAAGGGGCCACAAGCCAAGGGATGCAGGTGGCCCCCAGGAGCTGGAAAAGGCCAGGATTCTCCCCTAAAGTTGCCAGAGGGAATGAATTTCCTGACACCTGTTTTTAACCCAAGTGAGACTCCTTTCTGACTTCTGACCTCCAGAATTTTATCCAGTATTCTTCATATTGATATTATTCATAGTATCATATTATCCAATGTGATAATAAATTTCTGTTTTGAGTCAGTAAGGCTGTGGAAATTAGCTACAGTAGCACTAGATGAATACAATTTATCTATTATCCCTCAGTTCTTTTTTTTTTATTCTTCTCTCAGTGAGCTGAACTTGATGCTGGGGGAGCTGGTTCTTGCCCCTGAGCTGATCAAGGACAATTTGATCTTGCCTCCACACCAGCTAAAAAGGCTTTTCCAGGAAGTGGCCCCTGACTGATCATCTCCTTCACCTTTTCTTGACACTGTTTTCAAACTCCTTATGCCGGCCCATGAGGCCCAGAGTTATCAGATCCCTGTACCTCCCTGAGGGATTCCCAGTTGGCTCAGTGGTAAAGAACTTGCCTGCCAATGCAGGAGGTACAAAAGATGCGGGTTCAACCCCTGGGTTGGGAAGATCCCCAGAAGGAAATGGCAACCCACTCCAGTATTCTTGCCTGGGAAATCCCAAGAACAGAGGAGCCTGGCTGCTACAGTCCATGGGGTTGCAAAGAGCTGGACACAACTGAGCCACCAAACAATGTCTCCCTGACCTCTTCCTCACTTGCTCTGCTCTCGTCATACCAGCCTTCTTTGCATTCCATGCACACACCAACCTCCTACCTCAGGGCCTTTGCACTTGCTGCACTTCCTGCCCAGAACGCCCCTCCCCCAGATCTCCCTATGGCTGGTACCTACCCTTCATTGGATCTCAGCTCAGATGGCACTTCTCAGGGAAAGCATTCCTGACTGCTCCATCTATGAGACCCCAATGCTGACCAGTCTCTTTTATATTTCCCCATTTTATCTTCTTCATGGCACTTATGATAAGCTGAAATGTTTTAAACTGTAAAAAAAAATCTATCTCCTCACGCTAGAATCATATAATTCTATTAGAGTAGCCATTTGTTATGTGTCTACTGAGTACTTGGAATGCGCTGGTCTCAACTGAAACATGCAGTGAGGGTTAAACATTCACCGAATTTCAAAGACATGGTAGGAAAAAAAGAATGCAGAATACCTTATTAGTAATACTTTGGTAACTGTGTGGTGATGGATGTTAACTGACCTTAGGTGGTAATCATTTTACAATACACACATATATCAAAGCATAATGCTGTACACCTAAAATAGTGTTATCTGTCAATCACATCTCAATAAAAAGTACCTTTACATTGATTACATGTTGAAATAACATTTTGGAAAGGCTGGTTTGGTATGTTATTAAAATTAACTTCATCTGAGGAATTTCCTGGTTGTCCAGCGGTTAGGACTAGGTATTTTCATTGTTCTGGGCCCAGATTCAATCCCTGGTCAGGGAGTTAAGAATCCGCAAGCCACAGGTGAGGTTAAAAAAAAAAACGTTAACCTTACCTATGTCTTTGTATCAGTGTGACACACCACATTTATTTCTACGGAACAACACTGCGCTAGAAAGTCAAACCCCTGAAGACAAAGACCTCATCTCTTGTGGTCACCACTGTGGCCCAGAACAGTGCCTGGCACTTTGTAGGTACTCCATAAATTTATCTGTCGAATGAATAAATAACGTATGCTGTTTACATGATATGCACCTGCCACTGCTTTCTAAAGTCTCTCTCTGTGTTTTCCCGTCTTCCCTGTTATGCACTCGCTGCCTGAGATGAGGACCTGGTCTTCCTTTCCTTTGCATCACCTGTGTTACCTGGGAAGGCACTGTGCAAGCTGTAGTCAATCAGCGGGGTTGCGGACTGAGCAACCAGGCAGTACCTGGTAAGACTGTGGCCCAGGTCTAAGTGATGAACAGAACTGAGTCTTTTGGAGGTCTTTTGGGAAGAGGAGTAGAAGAGAGGGTGCAGGCTTTACTGGAGCCATATTTGCTTTGTTTTTATTTTTTTGACTGCGCCATGCAGGATGCAGGATCTTAGTTCCCCAAGCAGGAATCAAACTGGTGTCCCCTGCATTGGGAGCTTGGAGTCTTAACCACCAGATCACCCGGGAAGTCCCTGGAGCCAGTTGAAAGAGAGAGAAGGAAGAAAGGAAAGAAGGGAGGGAAGGAGGGAGGCAGAAAAGGTGGGAGGCAGGAATGAACAGACAGATAAGATCAAGGACATGCTAAGAAGATTTTTGTGGAAATAACACCTTGAAGATCCTTTGAGGCTTATGAGGGGGTGGGCGTGGGGTGGAGGAGGGAATAAGAGGAGTCTCTCTTGATCTCAAGAATATGAAGTAAAGGGGACTGGAGCTGGGATGGGAGAAAAAAGGATTTCGTCCTCCAAATTATAAAAGATCATCCTCAGTGTTTACAAACGAGCCCTGGCTCTGAACACACTGGTATTTACTTTCTGGCCAATAGCACTCCAGAAGTGACAAGTGCAGCTGGCTGGGAATTCCACCTGACTCCAGGCCCAGTGGCCTCCGATGGCTCCCAAGGGTGTCTCCCAGCCCAGGTGCAGCAGAACTTAAAATGCCAAGGATGGGGACACAGGTGCCAGGACTTGTGTGACTTGGGCTAAGGCCCTTAGTCCTTGTCAGTAAGAAGCAGTTTGTATGTGAGCATCTCAAGGTGCCTTCCTTCCTCGACCTTTTGGGAGAGATGGAAAGTGTAGGAGTCCGGGTACCTAGGGTAGGGGAAACATTTCCAACATCAGCCTAAGAGAACTCTGTGAAATCCCCTCCTGACCCCAAAACAAAAGTCAACACTTGGCGAAGCCCTCAAAATGGGCCAGGTTTTGTCCAGAGCACCATAACCCTATGAGATGGGTATTATCAATATTGTATTTCCCTATCGTATAGCCTATTATTAATATTCCCTATTATTAATATTTCCCCACTGTATAACCCAGAAGCTGAGGCACAGAGAGGTGAGGTGATTTGCCCAGGGTCACACAGCCCGTGAGTGACAGCACTTTAAACCAGGCTATCTAACTCCAAAGGCCCTGGGAATCTTGACTTTAATTACAGGGCAGGGGACATTTTCAAGCTCCCTGTGAGATCTTGTCTAAGCTCCCTGTCTAAGGCTTGGGAGCTTGAATTTCCTACCTGACCTCAGGACTCAAGGACCTCTGAGGACAAACACAATCACACTTCCAAAACATGAGTACTTTGAATCACCCAGGGATCTGCCCTTAAGGTTAAGACTGTGAACACAGCCCAGGCTCTCTTCCTTGAAAAGACACAGACCTCAAAGCACACAGTAGGTTGATGGCTGGCCGGAGAGTTTCAGAGAGGCCAAGGGTATTTTCCCGAGGACACACAGCGAGTCAGAGTCTGCTCAGACACCCTGATCCTCCAAGGAGAAGCGTTTCCTCTCATTCTCAGTCTCAAGGATCTGCTAGGAGCCTCCCTGGGCTGAGGTTGGGACAGGAAACCACAGGTCTCCCACTTCCTTTTCCCCGGCCACCTCATGTGGACTGCGAGGAGTCCCTGATTCATGAGCCCAGAAGGATCCTTGGTCACAAGCAGAGGCTGAGCCTTAAAGGCACCCCAACTCATCTTTCTCCAATTCAAAGAGGGTGGGGAAGAGACACTAGAATTATCTCCACGAGGGCTGGGAGTCTCAGCACTAACTTGGGACAAATCCCTCCACGCGGATCCTCAGTTTCTTCATCTGTAAAATGAAGGGAATTATCCCTACCTCACAGAGTAAAGTCAAGGTGGGGAAACCAACCTAGGTTAATAAACTCGAAGGAACTCTGGAGAGTCATTGGCAATCAAGAGCCCAGAGACTGAGGGTCAATGAACTCGGTGGCTGGAGGTCCCATCCCCTTAGCTCTGAAAAGGTCTGGAGTACTATGAAGAAAGGAGCCCTGTGTCACACCTTCTGGGTAGCACTGAAAGGTAGGGGCGCTTATTTCATTTCTGGAAAAGAATAATATTATCTAAGCACTTTAGATACTATTCCATTTAATTCTTATAAGGCGGGTCCTATTCCTATCGCCATTTGATATGTGAGGAAATGAAGCACAGAGAGGTGAAATAACTTACTCAAGGTCACACAGCTATTAAATGGTAAAGGTGGGGTTGGAACTCAGGTTTGACTCCAACCAACTACCCTTAATCTCTGTGGGTGGTACATGCCAGGTGCCCAGGCTGGGTAAGAGAGGGCCAGGGGCCTCGCTCCTTCCCTCATCCAGTAGGATCTTCTCTCATCTATTCCCTGTATACACGTACGTGTGCACCTACAGAACCCCAGGGCTGAAGGGCCCCCTAGGTCCCAGCGGCCCCACTGCCCGGATGGGCAGACTGAGGCTACCTCCCACCTTCTGGTGCTTGCGCTCCTTCTCGATGCGGTCCATCCTTTCCAGTCGCAGTCGGTCCAGCTCGAGGCGCAGCTCGTCCAGTTCGGGAGCGACGTGGTGGCGGCTGACGAGCACCTCCAGGATCTCCAAGACACGCACGACCTTGGGCATGAGGCGCGCGATGGCCTCGCAGCCGTGCTGGTCGATGACCCGCTCGAACTCGTGGCCCACGAGCGACGCGATGTCGTACACGTCCATGACCGTCAGCTCCGCCACGTTCTTCTCCAGCGCCGACTCGGCCGCCAGCGCCGACCCCCGGTCCTCCTCCATGGCCCCCCCGCCCAGCCTCTCCCCTACCCCGCAAACTAGTGCAACTCCCAAACTTGCCGCTGTCGAGGGCAGCGCCGGGGCCGGGCCCACCTTTCGCCGCCGCAGCCGGCCGGCGCTTAGCTGGCCCTCGGGCGAGGGCGCACCTGGCAGGCGGCGGGCGTCGGCATGGGCGGAGGCGGTGGGCCGGGAGCCGGAGGTGAGCGATCAGGGTGCGGGTCTCGGCGCCCGGATCGGCCCGGAGCCTGCTCCCCAGTGAGGGGAGGAGGAGGCGGCGGCGGCGGCGAGGAAGGCGCGCGCGTGCGCAGGCCCGCGGCGCCTCCCAAGTTGGGAATCCGAGTTGGGCGCAATGGAGGCGCGGGGTCTGGCTGGAGAGGGGGCTACGATGCCCTCTCGCTAGCAGTCCTCGCCCGAGGGCTCGCTCCCTCGCCCTGTGCCTGAGAAGGAAGGGCGGCCGCGGCTCCTCCGGGAAACTTTGGCGGCGGCAACGCCGGCTGACCAGCTCCCCCCGCGGGGATGCCGCGCGCCCCGCCCCGATCCCGGCCTGGAGAGGGGCGCGCCCGGCTGCCGCCGCCCGAGGGCGCCCTGGGGTCCCCGCGGGCACCACACCCCCACCCTCCGACTCTGCAGCCCCCCGCGCCGCTCCCGCCGCTCCACCCGCGGGACCTTCCTTCCCCGCCTCCAGCCGGCGCCCCCAGCGCGTCCGGAGGCGCCACCCCCGCCTCCAGCGCGGTCCTAGCTCCTCCTCTCCCAATCCCGTCGCGGAGGGGTCGAGACTAGCCCAGAGGAGAAGCAAGGTGGGTGGTGGGGTGCGGAGGCGGTGGGGCTGCGGGTCGCAGATCTCTTGGGACCACTCACAGCGCCGGGGGGCCACTCTGCGTTGCAGAGAAATGGAGGGCTCAGGAGGTGGACTCCGGGATGCGGCCCATCCCGGGAAAGCGTCGAGGACCCGGCGGCTCGCCTATCCTCCCCATCGACCGGGTCAGCGGGCGGACCTGGCGGCGCCGGGCCCTGAGCTTCAGAAGAGGCGCCCAGGAGAGGGACAGAAAGAACGAGGGGTTCTCTGGTCCCTAAGCCTCCGGGCTGCCCCGCTTGCTGGCCAGCCACATCCGTTAGCGGCTCTTTGTGACACCTACACCACTTCATAGAGGCGGTGAGAACAGGGTTTGAATTTCAGCTTTCTTGTCACAAGCCCCCTGTTTTTTTGACCTGGCTGAATCTGCTAGTCCATCAGACCATCCTTCCTCGCCCAGGTGAGCCTTCCCGGAAGCCACAACCCCATCCTTCACACCCCCTCCTCTGCATCCCCACATCCCATCTCGTACTCCTATAAAGCTGCTCTTAACACAGTGAGTTTTGACCAAGGTTACCCTTATTTCCCTCTTCAGAGCTCCTTGAAGTCAGAAAAAACCCTGAACGCCATTGTAGCTGTAAAGTGCACCCCAACTTGACACACGTTATTTAAAACTAAAAATGCTTAAAGTTTATGTAAATATATATATATATAATTTTTATGTATTTATTTTTGACTGTGCCTGGTCCTTGTTGCTGCATGGGCTTTTCTCTAGTTGCAGTGCGCAGGCTTCTCTTGTTGTGAAGCACAGGCTCTAGGGTGCCCAGGCTTCAGTAGTTGTGGTACATGGGCTCAGTGGTTGCAGCCTCCTGGCTCTAGAGCACAGGCTCAGCAGTTGTGGCGCACGGGCTTCATTGCTCCGCAGCGTGTCGGATCTTCCTGGATCAGGGATTGAACCTGTGTATCCTGCATTGGCAGGCGGATTCTTTACCACTGAGCCACCAGGGAAACTCTAAAAATGTTTAGTTTAAAATATATTGAGCATTTGCTTTATATTTAGTTTAAAAGTAGTGTTTATCATGTGTCAGGCATTATTCCAGGTACTTTACAAATATTTCCTAACTTACTACTTCTTAAAGTGTGGCCTCATGACCGTCAGGGTTCCTCAACACCCAAAGGGTCTCTTTCAGGTCCCTTTGCTAGCTATACATCAATGACAGGCTGCATCTTCTTCCTATAGGTAATACAAATCAGCATATCATGATTGACTGAATGTGCAGATACAGATCTTAGGGGCTAGCTCTCTGATAATGAGCTAGATTTTGAAGAGATTTGCAAAAATATGGAACAATGTCACTGTCCTCAGCACTTGTTTGTTTTGGAGCATAGTTAATTTTTATCGAAAAAATTCATGCTAACATGTCATGTGTCTGTTTTAAATTAATCAGTGTTTTTTAAAAACAGCTTAAATTTCTAGTTACAGTAGATATCAATAGATGTAACATTTTAACAAGGTCTCTTTAAGGTCTTCAACAGTTCTTAAGAGTCCCTGAGAGGGAAAAGTTTGAGAACTGCTGCCTTACTACTTCCTAAGAAGTATTGTTATAGTCTACAACAGAGGAAACTGAGACACAGAGAAGTCAAATCACTTGCCCGAGGTCAGACAAGCTGGTAAGTGTTAAAGCCGGGGTCAGATCTGTGCACAGCATCCCGTAAAGTGGATCTATGATTTGTTGTTTAGTCACTAAGTCTTGTCCGACTTTTTGTGAGTCCATGGACTGTAGCTGCCAGGCTCCTCTGTCTATGGGATTTCCCAGGCAAGAACACTGGAGTGGGTTGCCATTTCCTTCTCCAGGGGATCTTCCCAACCCAGGGATTGAATTCAAGTCTCCTGAGTTAGCTGGGGAGAAGGCAATGGCACCCCACTCCAGTACTCTTGCCTGGAAAATCCCATGGATGGAGGAGCCTGGTAGGCTGCAGTCCATGGGGTCGCTAGGAGTCGGGAATGAGTGAGCAACTTCACTTTCACGTTTCACTTTCTTGCATTGGAGAAGGAAATGGCAACCCACTTCAGTATTCTTGCCTGGAGAATCCCAGGGACAGAGGAGCCTAGTGGGCTGCCGTCTATGGGGTTGCACAGAGTCGGACACAAGTGAAGCGACTTAGCAGCGGCAGCAGCAGCAGCATTAGCTGGTGGATTCTTTACCATCTGGGCCACCTGGGAAGCTCTGATCTATGATTATCTCCACCCTAAATCAAGGACAGTGAGGAATAGGGAGGGACATTAAGTTCCTCTAGCTACTGTAACAAATTGCCACAAACTTGACTTCAAACAATAGAAACATTCTCTGACAGTTTGGGAAGCTGGAAATTTGAAGTCAAGGTGTGCTGCCTCTGATGGCTCTAGAGGAGGATCCATCCTTGCCTCTTCCAGCTGCTGGCTTGCATAGCTCGTGGCAGCATCACTCCAGTCTCTGCCTTTGTCTTCACACGGCCTTCTCTGTAGGTCTGTCTTCTCTGTGTCTCTTACAAGAATACTTACAGGACTTCCCCGATGGCCCGCTGGTTAAGACTCAGCATTTCTACTGCAGAGGGCAAGGGTTTGATCCCTAGTGGGGAACTAAGATCCCACCCACATGCTGCTCAGAGCTGCAAAAAAGAAAAAAAAAGGAACAATTGTCTTAGATTTAGGACCTACCCACACAACCCAGAATGATCTCATCTTGAGATCCTTAATCACATCTCTACAGACACTTTTAAAAATAAGGTCACATTTACAGGTTCTGAAGATTAGGACGGAAACAACTTGTTTTTTGGGGGGACGAGTGTCAGGAGGGATGGCACCATTCAACTTGCCACAGGAGGTTAGGTAACTTGTTTAGGGGCCCACAGCTAGGAGGGATGGAGCTGAACCTGGTGTGCCCCCACGGTGAACTAAGAGATAAGTAATGGATGCTCAGACTGGGGCAACTTTGCCTTCCTCAAAGCAGGCAGCAAAGATGTACTGAGAATCTGCTGGGAGGGGACAAGGCTAGAGGAGCCACAGTGTCAGCCAGCAGCTTGAGCCTCAGGACCGGGACAGGAAGGGGATGGGAGAGTGGAGGAGATGGAAATGACTTTGCCACAACATGCCACAACTAAGACCCCAGGAAGGGAAAGGGGAGGCAGGAGTCCAGGGTGACCTCCCCCCGCCAGATGATGAGCCTGAGTTCTTCAGAGAATGTTTACAATCTTAAGTAGGGAGAGGCAGTTAAGCTCTGATGGTTAAGCTTCCAGTTCACTCTACATTCTAAGCTTGGTGCAGTCACTGATAGGGTGTGTGGCCTTGGGCAAGTCACATGACTCTTTGGGGCCTCAGCTTCCCACTCTGTAATATGGGGTCACAAAGGGTAATTGTGATTATTAAACAAATAAGCATATGAGCCAGCCACACAAAGTTCTATAGAAAAACTAGATGAAGATGATGAAGATGAAAGAAACCTGGAGGCGGGAATTCCCTGCTGTCCAAAATTAGGACCCCATGCTTCCGCTGCAGGGGTCCAGGTTTGATCCCTGGTCAGGGAACAAAGATCCCAAAAGCCATATGGCATGGCCAAAAAAAAAAAAGGAAACCTGGGGAGATGTCTGGGTTGGGTGTAGACGTCCAGTTGACAGGCAGGGACGTGGAGCTGAAACTCAGGACTAGAGCAGTTGATGTGGTAAGACCAATATTGACATTCACTGATTCAATAAATATTTAGCTCTTAATAAATTGCCACTTTCACTGCTAAACCTGTGGGCTATGACAATATCTGAGAGACAGGATTACTGCTCTTGTGGGAAACAGATGGTAAACAAGTAAAACCAAAAATAAACTAATTTCAGATAGAACAAGAGAGGGTTGAGAAAGAGGAGGGGAATTAGCAAATTAGTGTGTCACAGGAACTAGATGTGTTAACACAATTCAATTTCAAAAAAGAGTTCCAGACACCATATTGTCTCACCTACAAATATTTTAATATGTATTTCTAAAACATAATGAAATGATAAATCTACAGTATCATGATCACACTTGAAAAAATTAATAATTTCTTCATATCAAGCATCCAATGTTTGAAATGTTGTTTCATGAGTTTATTTTTTAAGTTTGTTTAACTCAAGATCCAAATCATATCCACATATTCCAATTGGTTGATATGTCCTTTCGTCTCTTTAAATCCTCCTCCATCTCTTCTTTTTTCTCCTTCCCTTGAAATCAGTTTGATGATGAAACAGGATTGTTTGCCTTATAGCGATTCTCAGTCTAGATTCTGATAATTTTACCTCTGTAAAGCCCTTTAATATGTTTGTTCCCTGTCTTTTCTTTAGACTGGTGTTGGACTGAGAGGTTGATCTGATTTGAATTCAGTTTATCTGGTGGTAATGTGTTCTAGCATTTCCTTTTGTTAGGAAAGATTCTTTTTTGTTTAGATGTAAATCACCTGCAGTGATGCTGCTGCTGCTGCTAAGTCGCTTCAGTCGTGTCCGACTCTGCAACCCCATAGACAGCAGCCCACCAGGCTCCCCTGTCCCTGGGATTCTCCAGGCAAGAGTACTGGAGTGGGTTGCCATTTCCTTCTCCAATGCATGAAAATGAAAAGTGAAAGTGAAGTCGCTCAGTCGTGTCCGACTCCTAGCGACCCCATGGACTGTAGCCCACCAGGCTCCTCTGTCCATGGGATTTTCAAGGCAAGAGTACTGGAGTGGGGTGCCATTTGACTGACCCTTTTAATGTGTGCAATTCAGTAGTTTTTAGTAAGTATACAAAGTTGTGCAGGCATTATGCTTGTGTGCTAAGTCACTTCAGTCGTGTCTGACTATTTGTGACCCTGTGGACTGTAGCCCACCAGGCTCCTCTGTCCATGGGATTCTCCAGGCAAGAATACTGGAGGGAGTTGCCATGCCCTCCTCCAGGGGTTCTTCCCGACCCAAGGATTGAACCAGTGTCTCTTACGACTCCTGCATTGGCAGGCGGGTTCTTTATCACTAGTGCCACCTGGGAAGACCCACGACCACCCTGTAATCTCACATTTTCATTAACTGCCCCATAAAATCCTGTACCTATTAACAGTCAACCTCCATTCCCCTCTGCCCAAAGCCCCTGTTCACCACTAATCTGCTTTCTGGGTCTATAGATTTGTCTATTCTGAACGTTTCACATAAAGAATCATATACTATGTGACCTCATGTCTGACTTCTTTCACTTAGCATCATGTTTTTCAAAAATATTTCTATTTGTTTATTTATTTGGCTGTGCTTGGTTTTGGTTATGACATGCGGGATCTTTGATCTTTGTTGTGGCATTTAGTATCTAGTTCTCTGACCAGGGATCGAACCCAGACCCCCTGCATTGGGAGTGCAGAGTCTTAACCACTGGACCACCAGGGAAGTCCCTTTAACTCATTTAATCCCCACAAAAATTGTTTATTCCCATTTTACAGATGAAAAACTGAGACAAAGAATGATTCAGTGCCTCACCAAAGGTCATATAACAAACAAACCTACTGCATCAAATGTGAACTTGGACCCAGAATCAATTTCTGGTCCTCTCTTCCACCGCCCTCCCCCTGCTCCCCAACTTGCCCCATCCAATCTATGCTCAGCCTCCTGACTCACACTCAAACAGAGCACATTTGTTCCCTGGGCTTCACACACATGGGCTGTGGTCTTCTCTTATTCCCTCCGTATCATATGATTCCATTTATTCAGAATGTCCGGAATAGGCAAATGCACAGAAAGCAGGTTGGTAGTCGCAGGGCTGCCCCACCTGGCACACGAAAGGTACTCACTCAATAGTTGAGCTTCCTGGTTGGATAAGGGCCTTTTCTTTTTTTCTACCTACCCTCTTCTGGAGCCTGGTTTATCTCAGAGAAACGAGGAGTTCTGTTCCTATGAAGTGATCTGAAGAAAAGTACTAACCACAGGCAAAACAACACAGAAGGTGGAAACAACCCAGGAGTCCACTGTGAGATGAATAAACAAAATGCGGTCCATCCATACAATGAGACAGGATTCCGCTATAAGAAGGGATGAAGCACCAACACAGGCTACGACACAGACAAACCTTAAAAACGCGAGGCTAGAGCCTTCCCTCGCGGTCCAGTGGCTAAGACTCGGCTCTCCCAGTGCAGGGGGTCTGGGTTCGATTCGATCTGGGTTCGATCTAGGATCGAACTAGACCCTAAATGCCGCAGTGACGATCAAAGATCTCACATGCCACTGCTAAGACCCAGCACAGCCAAATCAGTAAACAAAAAGAAATACATATTTTTGAAAAACATGATGCTAAGTGAAAAAAGTGAAAGAAGTCAAACCTGAAGTTACATAATATATAATTCCTTTATATGAAATGTTCAGAATAGACAAATCTATAGACCCGGAAAGGTTAGTGGTGACCGTGGGCTTCAGGCAGAGGAGCATGGAGGGTGACTGTTAATAGGTACAGGATTTTATGGGGCAGTTAATGAAAATGTGAGATTAGAGAGTGGCCATGGGTACAAATTCGATCCCTGGTTGGGGAACTAAGACTCCACATGGAAAAAAAAAAACAGATCAGAGGCTGGCACGTGGTAAGAGCTACATTAATGTTAGCTGCTGCTCTTTATATTATTGTTGTTGTTACTATTACATTTGCTGTCACTGTCACCACTGAAGCATTTCATTCAGAACACTGACGCCATGGAATCAACACTGTTCTCTTACTGTGGTGTTTGAAGCTACTAGAGGAATTAGAAATTAGGGCAACCAAGTCCCATCAATTGCACCTGCAACGCATCTCAGAAATTCTTCTACTTCCTCATGTCCCTCCTAGCACCCTAGCCCCACTTAATATTATTTCACCACCTGAAGGCTACAGTAGGCTTCTAACTGAGTTTTCTGCTTCATCCCTTCTTCCTTCTAATCTTCTACTCAAAAGTCAATAATCTTTTTTTTTTTCTCCACTACATGGCATGTGGAATGTTCCTGACTAGGGATCAAACCTGTGTCCCCTGCAGTGGAAGCATGGAGTCTTAACCAATGGACTACAGGGGAAGTCGGCATTCAATAATCTTGATAAATACATACATTGTATCACACCAGGTATCAAGGCCAAGTTATAATAAGCCCAAAGTCCTTCCCAAGGCTGACATAACTTTCATAGTCCATCTTCACCTCACACCTAAGCAACTCACTGTCTGAGCACCAGCCACCCTTCTGTTCCTTTAGTCCTATGTACATGGTTCATCTAGTCCAAACTCACATCCTTGGTGAGAGCATCCAAATGGCTGAGCTTGGGTCATAGCCCATGATCAAGGGAAGTGAAGTTTAACCTTTTTTGTTCCTTTTTTTCCCTTAAGTTTAACTTTTTAAACTTCCATAGAAGGAATAAAACTCTGCTTTCATCAAAAATCACATAGGGATGGACAGCCCAAACTTAGAAAGCGAGTTCAGGTGCTGAGTGGGAGACAGCATATGACTTGTTGAGGAGGGCATGCAAATTTGAGTCAGAGCGGAATTGCTGGGAAATAATGGAAAGGTGATTAAAGGTCAGTTCACTAGAGGGTCTCTTTCTCCATCTACTCTACACACAGTACTCAACCTTCCCTCCCAATAACATGGAACAGCTATTCAAAGATTATGGGCTGGGACTTCCCCAGTGGTCCAGTGGTTAAGACTTTGTGCTTCCAATGCAGGGGATGTGGGTTCTATCCCTGGTCAGGGAACTAAGATTTCTCATGCCATGTGACCAAAAAAGTTAAAAAATAAATAAAGACTATGGGCTTGCTGATATATTCATGAATAAAATGATGTAATGTCTGTGATTTTTTTGCTTTAAAATAACCCATTGGGAGGGTGGGATGGTTGGGAATGTGGAGAAGATGAACACTTGCCTTTTTGTTAATGATTGTTTAAGCTGGGTGATGGGTATATGGAACTCCATCATACTATTTTCTCTCCTATAATATTAGAACATTTTCATTACAAATTAAAAAAATTAATACAGACTGTGGGCTTGAGTGAATGACAAAATATTAGCTTTCCTGGGATGAGTTTTGCTTCAGCCATGGGTAAAAGAAGAGGGACTTGATGCCACCAACAAGAATGGAAAATCTGGAGTGGGGAGAAGGGTGAGTGGGTGCTGGGAGCTCCCACAGTTAGCTGCAGAAGGAAGAACTGAGCCAGAGGTTCCTGGAGCCAGTTGCCTGGGCACGTGGCAGAGAGAAGCAGTGATTATGTGCAAGGAGAAGTTATTGCTTCCTGGAAAATCAGGCCACCAGCCCCTGAGAAACCACACTAGGACTTGAGAGGGAACTTTGGGGCACCAGAGAATAGCTCCCTGTGCTGTTGCCATAGACTATCTAAAAGACTGAAAGTCTGTGCCCCTCAAATTCATATGCTGGAAACCTAACGCCACAACGTGATGATTTTAGGGGGAGGGGCCTCTGGGAGGTCATGAGGTCATGGGGATGGAGCCCTCATGCATTGGATTAGTGCTCTTATAAAAGAAAGACATGCCTGCGGGCTTCCCTAGTGGTCCAGTGGTTGAGACGCCACCCTTCCACTTCAGGCGTCGTGAATTCGATCCCTGATCAAGAAATTAAGATTCTGCATGTTGCTAACCTTGGCCGAAGTTTAAAAATAAATGAATAAAATTTTTTAAAATGACAGAAATTCCTTCTCTCTCCCACCATGTGAAAAGACAGAGGTCTATGAACCAGAAAGGGGGTTCTCACCAGACACCAAATCTGACAGTGCTTTGATCTTGGACTTTCAGCCTCCAGAAGTGGGAGAAATAAATTTTTGTCACTTATAAGTCACCCAGGCTATGGTACATTTTCTGGCCTTCTTTATAAAAAATTGAGGTGTAGTTAACATACAATGGGCTTCCCTGGTGTCTTTGATGGTAAAGAATCTGCCTTTAATGCAGGAGACCTGGATTTGATCCCTCGGTGGAAAAGATCCCCAGGAGAGGGAAATGGCAACCCACTCCAGTATTCTTGACTGGAGAATCCCATGGACAGAGGAACCTGGTGGGCTACAGTTCATGGGGTCACAGAGAGTTAGACACGAGCAACTAACACTTTAACATACAACATTGTTTAAGTTTAAGGTATCAGTTCAGTTGCTCAGTCTTGTCTGACTCTTTGCAACCCCATGGACTGCAGCATGCCAGGCTTCTTTGTCCATCACCAGCTCCTGGAGCTTGCTGAAAGCTCAAACTCATGTCCATCGAGTCACTGATGCCACCCAACCATCTTATCCTCTGTCGTCCCCTTCTCCTCCTGCCTTCAATCTTTCCCAGCATCAGGGTATTTTCCAAGGAGTCAGTTCTTTGCTTCACGTGGCCAATATTGGAGTTTCAGCTTCGGCATCAGTCCTTCCAATGAATATTCAAGACTGATTTCCTTTAGAATTGACCGGTTTGATCTTGCAGTCCAAAGGATTCTCAAGAGGCTTCTCCAACACCACAGTTGAAAAGCACTCAGCTTTCTTTATGGTCTAACTCTCACATCCATACATGACTACTGGAAAAACCATAGCTTTGACTAGACAGATCTTTGTTGGCAAAGTAATATCTCTGCTTTTTAATATGCTGTCTAGGTTGGTCATAGCTTTTCTTCCAAGGAGCAAGCATCTTTTAATTTCATGGCCGCAATCACCATTCGCAGTGATTTTGGAGCCCAAAAAATAAAGTCTGTCACTGTTTCCATTCTTTCCCCATCTATTTGCCATGAAGTGATGGGACTAGATGCCACGATCTTCATTTTCTGAATGTTGAGTTTTAAGCCAACTTTTTCACTCTCCTCTTTCACTTTCATCAAGAGGCTCTTTAGTTCCCCTTCACTTTCTGCCATAAGGGTGGTGTCATCTGCGTTATCTGAGGTTATTGATATTTTGGCCAGCAATCTTGATTCCAGCTTGTGCTTCATCCAGTCTGGCATTTTGCATGATGTACTCTGCATATAAGTTAAATAAGCAGGGTGACAGTATAAAGCCTTGACATACTCCTTTCCCAATTTGGAACCAGTCTGTTATTCCATGTCCAGTTCTAACTGTTGCTTCTTGACCTGCATACAGATTTCTCAGGAGGCAGGTCAGGTGGTTTGGTATTCCCATCTCTTGAAGAATTTTCCACAGTTTGTTGTGACCTACACAGTCAAAGACTTTGGCATAGTCAATCAAGCAGAACTTAAAGTAAGATTAAGGTATACAATGTGTTGATCTGATACCTTTATGTGTTGCCATATGACTGTCACCATAGCATTAGCTGATCTCTGAGTGTCTATGGGTCTTTTTGTTACAGCAGTTCACACTAAAACAGACCACTTTACAAAGACTTATTTTTCAGGAGTCCGAGTAGTCTTCTGCTTTACTTGCCCTGTCTCTTGGGCTCAGTTCCAAGGGTTGACATCCTGAAATAGCCTCAGATCCACTCTTCTACCCATGGCAGCCTTGACTTCCCAAAGATGCTAATCTGGATTCTTATTCCTCTTTCTCACCCTGTCCTCCTCCTCCTCTTCCTTCTCCTTTTCCTCCTCATCCTTCTTTTTTTTTTTTCCTCATCCTTCTTTAATTTGATAGACTTGAGAACAGTTCTGATGTCATCATTGCATCTTTTTTTAGTAATATTTTAAAAAATATTTATTTTACTTATTTGGCTGCACCAGGTCTTAGTTGTGGGGTCTTTGATCTTCCTTTTAGCATGCAGGATCTTTTTTTTTTTTTTTTTTAGTTGCATCATGTGGGATCTAGTTCCCTGACCAGGGATTGAACCCCAGCCCCCTGCATTGGAAGAGCAGAGTGTTAGCCACTAGACCATCAGGGAAATCCCCTCCAGAAATGTCACAGGAGACTCAGTCTGTTCTACTTAATAGTCACCCTCACTAAGTCAAAGACATTATATGGAAGATAATAGTGTCCCCAAACCCATCTTAGAAAACAGGAAGATCAAACCTTAGCAACACGATTGTTTGAAGTGCACTGGGCACGCTCTCTGAATTTCAATGTCTGTTTCACCTGAAGAGAGGTTACTTGTAAATACTGGCTCTGTGCAGATTTTGTATTACAGTTATATTCATTTGGTAGCACTTCTCTGCTTTGAGGGTCCTCATCCACTTTTTTTTTTTTTTTAAGATTTTTTGGATGTGAACCATTTTTTAAGTCTTTATTATGTCTGTTACAACATTGCTTTTGTTTTTATGTTTTTGTTCTTGTTTTTTTTTGGCATATGGGTTCTTAGCTCCCCAACTAGGGATCAAACCCACACCCCCTGCATTGGAAGACAAAGTCTCAACCACTGGATGGCCAAGGAAGTCCCAAGTGGTTGGGCTCTTAAAGAAAATGTTGAAAGAAAGCTATTTAAAATGTAAAAAAAAAAAAAAAAGAAAAATCACCCATTGACTTTGTATGGGCTCCTTGAAAAGAATATGAGTTAATGCTTTGTTGGAGGGTATAATACCAGGGAAGCAAGAGTTAGGGAAGAAGTAAAGTGAGGCTGAAAAGGAGGGAGACCAAATTTAAGGTGGAATATCGCCAAAGTTGGTCCAGCTTTGCAAGAGTGCTCAGCTGGTTGCTTAATCCAATGGGTGCTGAGGTGACCTTGGTGCTGCACAGGGCTCTGCCTCGGGTGCTGTTCATGCCGCAAAACCAAGTATCCAGGTGAGGGTGGGGAGGGTCCTGGTGGGATGAACGGACCTGGAGTTTCCACACCCACAATCCGGCCATTTACAAAATTATGTATTTAGTAGGATTCTTCCTATCCCATTTCCACTCCCAGGTAACTACTGTTGACAGTTTGACTCATGTTCTTTCTGATTTTTCTCCTGAGAACATGCATATATATATATATATATACATATATATATATATAACACATTTTTTTATGGAAGCGTGACAAACATATTAATATACAATTTGCTTTTTTCACTTCATGTTACCCTATAATCATCTTTCCAGCTCCAGCATATATACATATATCTTGTTCTTTTTTCTTTTTTAATAGATAATCCCTGCCTCCTTCTTTCAAATGATTGTATAGTTCTCTGTTTTATGAATGTACTGTAATTTACCTGATTATTTCTTCCCTTGATAGACATTCATGCCATTTCCTGCTTTAGGCTATTTTAAACAACCTTGCTGCGTAAGTTGACTTTTGGTTCTTTGATTTTTATGGGAAGTGAGTGGCCAAAATATGTCACATCCTCGTCTGCCCAGCACCTCTGTTCCTGCGTATAAATGACGCAGTGAGGCCACAGCTCACCCACTGCAGCCAGCCAGCCTCAGGCTGTGTTGCTGTTCTTGGGGCTGGGTCCAGGGGGGTAGGTTGTGAACTGGGGCTTTGGTTGGGTGGTTCTGGGGAGAGTATGAGGATCTGGGAATTTGCTCTAGAGTGGGTGCTAGCAGGAAGCAGGATGACTCTACGATCGAGGCTCTTAATAAATCTCGTCTATATGGGGGGACAGACTGGTGAGAAGCTGAGGCTGTAACTGGTGCAGAAGCAGCTGTCACTCATATTTGCCAGGAGAGGGTTGGATCTGGCATTCTGTGGCTTGGACCACATTCGTGTCTTGTCTTGTTCCATCATCGTCCCAGAGTGGCCTTGGCTGATGCTCTTGTTTGGTGAAATGGTTATCTCAGTGGGAGAGCAGCAAGGCCAGCTGATGCCAGGTCAGCAGGTGGGTGTCCGGCACTGCCCCCTCTTTGTCAAAGCCGCAAAGGCTGTTTGGTATTCAAGATGGAAGTAGATAGCTGCACTCAGTCGCTCAGTTGCTCAGTCATATCCAACTCTTTGCGACCCTATGGACTTGTAGCCTGCCAGGCTCCTCTGTCCATGGGATTTTCCAGGCAAGAATACTGGAGTGGGTTGCCATTTCCTTCTCCAGGGGATCTTCCTGACCCAGGGATTGAACCCACCTCTCTTGCGTCTCCTGCATTGGCAGGCAGGTTCTTTACCACTAGCGCCACCTGGGAAGCCCCAGAAGTAGGATCTAGGGAAAAACAAAACCGCACCCTGACCAACTTTGGAACCTGACCTAACCTCAAAGGCACCATCTCTCCTGACTGTCCTTTGCACCTGAACCTGGCTGTTTCTGGACCAAACCTTGGACAGCTGAAGATTCTTCCTTGTTTTAAGCATATTTTTAATATTTATTTTTATTTATTTGGCTGCACTGGATCTTAGTCATGGTATGCAAGATTTTCGATCTTCGTTGCGGTATGTGAAGTTGTAGTTGTGGCATGTAGTATCTAGTTCCCTGACCAGGGATCGAATCTGGGCCCCTGCATTAGGAGCACAGACTATTAGCCCCTGGACCACCCGGGAAGTCCCCCTTGCTTGTTTTAAATAGCTTATTGAGATATAGTTCATATGCCATAAATTCCACACATTTAAAGGGTACGGTTCAGTGACATCAGTATGTTCACAGATACGTGCACCTGTCCCTACTATCTAGTCCCAAGTCTTTTTATTTTTTTGGCTGTACCCCATGGCTTACAGGATCTTAAGTTCTCCAACCAGAAATCAAATCTGGGCTCGGGCAGAGAAAGCACTGAGTCCTCATCACTGGACTGCCAGGGAATTCCCAGAATATTTTAATTGCTCCAAACAGAAGCCCCTACCAGGTGAGAAAGGAGTGTGTGAGGGATAAACTGAGAGATTGGGATTGACATATACACACTCACTGTTTAGTCACTAAGTCCTGTCTGACTCTGTGTCACCCCATGGACTGCAGCACGCCGGGCTCCTCTGCCCTCCATTTTCTCCCAGAGTTTGCTCAGATTCATGTCCATTGAGTCAATGATGCTATCTAACCATCTCATCCTCTACTGCCCTGTTCTCCTTTTGCCTTCAATCTTTCCCAGCAGCAGGGTCTTTTCCAGTGAGTTGGGTCTTTGCATGGGTGGCCAAAGTATTGGGGCTTCAACTTCAGCATCTGTCCTTCTAATGAATATTCAGGGTTCATTTCCTTTGGGATTGACTGGTAATATACACACACTACTATATATAAAAGAGATAACTAGGGGGATTTGCCTGGCAATCCAATGGTTAAGACTCCATGCTTCCAATTCTGGGGGCACAGGTTCAACCTCTGGATGGGGAACTAAGATCCCACATGCTGTGGGGTGCTTCCAAAAAAAAAAATAGGCAAGTAATAAGGACCTACTGTAAAGCACAGGGAACTCTACTCAGTCCTCTATAGTGACTTACATGAGAAAAGAATCTAAAAAAAAGCGGATATATGTGTAACTGGTTCACTTTGCTGTACAGAAGAAACTACACAAGGTAAATCAACTATACTCAAAAAAACAAAAAACCAAGCCCCATTAGTAGTCACTCCCCGTTTGCTCCTTACTTCTACTATAGCCTGAGGAAACCACTAATTACTCTGTCTTTATGGACTTGCTTGTTTTGGACATTTTATTTAAGTAGAATCATACAATGAATAACCCTTTTGTGACTGACTTCTTTGACTTAGTTTACTGTCGTCAAGGTCCACCTTGTGTAGATTGAATCAGTACTCTATTCCTTTTAATGGCTGAATAATAATCTATCATAGGGATAGACCACGTTTTCTCTATTAATTTACCCATCAGTGAACTTTTGTGTAAATTGGACTTCCTCTATTATTTGCTTGTGGTAAAAGTAGTGCTTTCCTTCTGGAAGCTCAGGTGCCTAAGTTATCCACTGCTGTGTAATAGGTTGTCCCAAAACTAAGTGGCTTAAAACAACAATAATAATTATCTTTCATCCTTTTTGCAGATCTGGAGTTCTGGAGCAGTTTGGCTGAGCAGTCCTGATATGGGATTTCTCAGGAGACTGCAGTCAAGATATCAGCAGGGGCTGCATTATTATCTGAGGGCTTGACTGGGGCCACTTCCAAAATGGTGCCCTCACGTGGCTGTCAATAAGAGGCCTGAGTTTCTCTCCCCTGTGGGGCTGTCTCCCAGAGCTGCTTGAGTGTCCGTATGACATGGTAGCCGGCTTCCCTCAGAGAAGTGTCAAGAGAACACTGAAGCAACAATTCCTTTTATGACCTAGCTTCAGAAATCATAGTCATCTCTGCCACATTCTCTTAGAGGTCAGTCACTAAGTTCTGCCTCTCATTCCAGAGGAGGGCAATTAGACTCCAATTTTTTTTTTTTTTTGGCTGCTGTAGCATATGGGAATCAAACCCATGGCCCCTGCAGTGGAAGCGTGGAGCCCCAACCACTGGACCACCAGGGAATTCTCTAGATTCCACCTTTTAAAGGTAGGAAGGTCACAGAACTCCTGGATATATTTTGAAACCATCATAACAGGCAATGATAGAGCTGAGGAGCCAAACAAGATTGTGAGACAAAGGCATAGATTATCAACAGCAGAAAGATATTAATCCACTTAGGACTAGAGAAAGGAAGGGAGGAAGTAGGACTATCAGAGCCCAGGAGCCAGGACCATCCAGTAGAAACTGGACTTTCAGAGGATCTGGAGCCTCGAACATGCAGTCACTGGCAGAGATGCTTCCCAAAGCAGCAAGGGAGACAAAAATGCCCTGGCTTCTTCCTTCCTCGGCCCTCCAGTCTTCCACCAGTGCCTGCGACTGGCTGAACCTACCAGGAAGCAGAGTGAAAGGGAGCCTGGGAAATAGATTTCCTTGTGATACAAAGGTGGGCAGAGAGGGCCAGGATGGGTGTGAGATGAAGGTCCTAGCACGGCACCTCCCAGGACGGCTTATTTGATTAGGTGGTGAGATTATGGCTAAACTTGTCTTGAATTTTCATTTTTATATCAATATTGTTCTTCATAAAGTAACATTTAAAAATTAAAAAATGAAAAAAAGAAAAGAAAAATGAAAGAAAATTCTCTAGTCTCCTTTACTCTTCTTTACTTTTTAAGAGAACTTCTGTGGGACCCGAAGGGAAGGGGAATGTTAATACCCAAACAGCAGAAAGCTGATCTAGCCTTTCTGGGGAAGCAGCCTTTGTTATTCCCTTTAAAACCTGTCAGCGTCTGAGAACCGACTATGCAACGGATGCAAATGCCTCATCAGTGTCTAACCTGGTTTCCTGGTTTCTGCCACAACAAGCTTCTGATTCCCAGAAAAAATAATTGATCTTGTCCTCTCCAGGTATATACCCAAGAGAATTGAAAAATCTATATCCATCAAGAATATGTATGGAAATGTTCATAGCAACATTCCTAATAATAGCCCCAAAGTAGAAACAACCCAAAGTCCATCAGCGGGTGAATGGCTAAACAAAATATGGTCAGGGGGAATGGGGAATGGGATATGACTGCTAATGGGTCAGGATTTCTTTTAGGGGTGATGAAGTGTTTTGAAACTAGACAGTGGTGATGGTTGAACAACTCTGTGGGTGACAAGTCCTGAGAACTTGTAGTTCTTTGAATTAATTTGTTTTCAAATCCTGAAATATTGTTGAAAGATACCTGATGACCAATTATGCATGCGTGCATGGGTGCTAAGTTGCTTCAGTTTTGTTTGACTCTTTGCGACCTCATGGACTGTAGCCCGCCAGGCTCCTCTGTCCATGAGTATCTCTATGCAAGAATACTGGAGTGTGTTGCCATGCCCTCCTCCAGGAGATCTTCCCGACCCAGGGATCAAACTTTTATCTCTTACATCTCCTGCATTGGCAGGCGGGTTCATTGGCAGGCAGGTTCTTTATGGCTAGGGCCACTTGGGAAGCTCGAGTAATTATGACAAGGATGCTAAAAAGAAAAACCTGGGCAAAGAAGAAAATATCCCAAGTTTATAAAAATATACCAGATTATATAGTATTGTGATTAGAGTTACTTTGGTCTCTTTTCCAATTTTTAGACAGCACTGTTACTTTTATAATATAAAAATTTATAGATGACTTCTGGCGTCGTCTTTGGCTTGGCCCACCACCATGTTTTCAAAAACTGGAGTTGAATGTATTTATTTTATTTGCTACACTGAGTCTTAGTTGTGTCATGTAGGATTCTCAGTTGCAGCATGTGGGATCTAATTCTCTGACCAGGAATCGAACCTGTGCCCTGTACATAGAAAGCTTGGAGTCTTAGCCACTGGACCACCAGGGCAGTCCCCTGAATGTATTCAGATACAGAATCTATGCTCCAGTTTGCCACAGTCCTTCCTACTCCTTATTGCCTTAAGCTGGTGCCATCTCTCATATAAACTGCCTGATCCCTAAAGTGAGTCCCTTGACTTACATAATAAAACTCCCCCCCCCAAAAAAACTCCCATAATATACAATTCACTGTGGTCCAGTGATATGATAAATATCCACGTTTTAAATCCCTGACAAGTAGGGTTAGAATGTTATTGAATCAGTTTGAAAATGAAAATTAATATTTAATGTCTAGATAAAAACAGAATTGTTTTTCAAACTTTTCTACAGAGGTGGGTTGCTTGGGAAGTCAAAAAGATGATATTCACCAGTTTAATTCAGTTTAATAGGAAACCTCTGATGGTATTATAAGTAAAAAGAGATTTACTATAGGGAAATTGTTGTCGTTGTTATTTAGTCGCTAAGTCGTCGTGTCTGACTCTTTTGTGACCCCTTGGACTGCAGCCCATCAGGCTTCTCTGTCCATGGGGTTTCCCAGGCAAGAATACTGGAGTGGGTAAGACATTTTCTTCTCCAGGGGATGTTCCTGACCCAGGGACTGAACCAGCGTCTCCTGCATTGGTAGGCAGATTCTTTACCACTGAGACACCAGGGAAGCCCACTATAGGGAAATAGAGGCTTCCAAATGGATTGGTGAAGCTGGAAGAGCAGGCTCTAGGCTAAGCCTCCTTCCAGTGATGGCTGCCAGGATGACACTACAGAACTGACCTGCCAAGAGAAGCAGGGCCCTTGCCAGTTTGCAAGGTGCGGAATCAGGGGACCATTATTAGAACTCTTGAGTTCAATAACATATCATCATAGCCAGGAAACTTCCATTATCACCCTAATTGTACCTATTTCTTGACACCTGCCCAGGAAACTGGATATTGGGCCACTACTGCCCCCTATTGCCTGTTAGTCTTTGAAGAAATAATTCCCCAAACATGCACAGCGCATAGCATCATCTGATTTTCATTGATGACTTTACCAGATGAGCAAAGAGTGTGGTGTCATATTTTTTACAGACAGGGAAGTTAAGGTTCAGAGAGGTGATGGAACATAAATAAGGTCACACAGCTATGTGCAAAGCTGGAGTAACAACCCAGATCTCCTCACGCTCAGGCCAGTTCAGTGAACTTGCTATGTCAACTACCATGTCATGGGTGAGGTTTTTTGGTGGGGCTTCCCTGGTGGCTCAGAGGGTAAAGCGTCTGCCTGCAATGCAGGAGACCTGGGTTCGATTGCTGGGTCAGGAAGAACCCCTGGCGAAGTAAATGGGACCCCACTCCAGTACTCTTGCCTGGAAAATCCCATGGACAAAAATCCCATGGACAGAGAAGCCTGGTAGACTACAGTCCACGGGATCGCAAAGAGTCAGTCACAGCTGAGCGACTTCACTTTCTTTATGGTAGGGCCTGAGAGCACAGCACACAAGCACAGGTATGCCAAGACTAGTGCCTCGGGAGTGACAGACTGGTGAATGACTGTAACTCTAAGCACAGAGGAAGGGGCTAGTATTGTGCAGGAGGAAGTCTAGAGCTGACATTTGAGTTGGGTTTTGAGGGATGTGTAGGAGTACCTCAGGAGGCAAAGGGTGGGGGGGAAATTGTCTTAGTAGCTGGCAATATTTAAGGGGCTGCAGGGTGTCAGCAAGACTTTTGGGGAGGTGAGAGACTTCTAATTTAGGAGGATGTGGAGAAGGCAATGGCACCCCACTCCAGTACTCTTGCCTGGAGAATCCCATGGACGGAGGAGCCTGGTAGGCTGCAGTCCATGGGGTCGCTAAGAGTCGGACACGACTGAGCGACTTCACTTTCACTTTTCACTTTCATGCATTGGAGAAGGAAATGGCAACCCACTCTGGTGTTCTTGCCTGGAGAATCCCAGGAACTGCAGAGCCCAGTGGGCTGCTGTCTATGGGGTCGCACAGAGTCGGACACGACTGAAGCGACTTAGCAGCAGCAGCAGCCAAGGTAAAAATTTTTTGTGTGTATGTGGTTGTATTATAGACATACAGTAAAGCAAAAAATATGGAGCACTACTCAAGTATATAGCTTGAGCTTTTAAAAAAAGCATATGTAAACACTCGTGTATCCATCATTTAGTGACGATATAATATTTCCAATATCGCAGACGTTTCCCTCGTTCCCCTTCCCAATCTATACGCACCCCCGTCTTTTCCCCGGTTTTTTTTGAACATAAAAGTTCAAACCCTTTGGCTTCAGCCCCATCTCCTCCTTATATTCCTATTGCTACCTCCAAATCTTCCGCTGTCTTTATGGATAATCCTAAGAGTGTCTCGCACGAGGCAGAGGAGGTTTCTTGATATTATCGCTTTCTATTGGAGAAGGAAATGGCAACTCACTCCAGTATTCTTGCCTGGAGAATCCCAGGGACAGAGGAGCCTAGTGGGCTGCGGTCTATGGGGTCGCACAGAGTCGGACACGACTGAAGCGACTTAGTAGCAGCAGCAGCAGCATGGCCCACGGAAATTTAGTCAGTACATGAATGGAAGTAGTGACGGAGACGATGGTTTCTGGTCCTTCTGAGCCACCGTCCAGGCTCGAGACGCGCGGAGTAGTCTTGTCCCTCGGCGGCCGCCGTGCGTCCGTTACGTGGCAGCTACGGGCTCCCGCCAATCCTCGGCGCCCGCATCAGCCCCCTCGGGTGGCGCAGCCGGAAGGGGCGGAGCTGAGGCGGCGGCGGCTGAGAAGGCAGCGGTGGCGGCAGCGACGACGGCGGCTCTGGAGGCCGCAGTCCCGGTCCTGGCTTCGGCCCCAGCCCCACCATGGTGACGCTTGCTGAGCTGCTGGTGCTCCTGGCCGCCCTCCTGGCCACGGCCTCGGGCTACTTCGTCAGCATTGACGCGCATGCAGAGGAGTGCTTCTTCGAGCGGGTCACCTCGGGCACCAAGATGGGCCTCATCTTTGAGGTGGCCGAGGGCGGCTTCCTGGACATCGACGTGGAGGTGCGGGCGCGCTGCCCGAGGCGGGGGCCCGCGGCCGCTCGGGGGTTGGCGGCGCCCGGGGCCCGCGCGGGGCCAGCGTGGAGAGCGGGACCCGGAGGCCGCTATCCGAGTCCTGGGAGGGGCCCGGGCCGCCACCCGGCGACCCCCTAACGTCCCTTTCCCTCGCACCCGCCCGGTTTCCGAGCTCCGCTCGGGAGGTGGAACCGTTGCTTGGCTGCTTTGGATTCTCAGCTTGAACGGCTGGTTCCCCTTGGAACCTCTCGCCGAGCTTTGTCTACCAGGCGCCGCGTGTCATCTCCGGGCCCAGGAGGCGCTACACAGTCTTGTTTAGCTGATGGCAGGTCTCGACCCGGGCAGCAGCTGCTTCCCTTCCTAGCGCGAATTAAAGTTGGGACGTGGCATGGAAACTTCTGAAAAAGTAAATCGGAAGCTGTTGAGGAATGCTAGGTAGACGTTCGTGTTGTGTTTGCCTTTATTTTTCGTAGAAACGACCCGAGTTAACCCGTTCTTACGCAGGCCTTCGGATACCTCGTTTAGTCATCTCTGATTAAGAGAGTGGAGTTGGGTTATGCGTTTTAGAAGTGATTGCAGTGAAAGTATCTGCGGAGAAAACGGAAAATCGTTTTAAGAAACCAGCAGTCCCTAAATTTTGTCCTATATCATTTTCTTTAAGCCAAAAAAAATGACTCGCTTCTAACTTTTTTAAGGAAACCAGGTGGAATGAATATTTAAACCAACCGGTTAGCATGGTTAATTGTCTCTATGGGTTTTTCCATCTAACAGTTAACGTCAGCAGAGTTACACAAAACAAGTGAAGTTCAGAAATAAGGGGATAATGGAGGTAATAACTGTTAAAATTAGCTAAGCTCTTAAGAGATCAGGTCTTTCAGTCTGCAGGTGGCACGGGCTTCATAAGAGGAACTGCTTGAGCAAGGTCTAACGACTGATTTCGAGCACACTGGGATGAGAACATGGGTCTCTGAATTTCCAGGCTAGTCTTTTTCCTTAAGTCTTCAGGCATATAAGATAAAGCAGATTCCTTTACCAGTAAGCAGTAATCAGTCAGGAAGAACCTCGATGTGTAGGCTTACTCAAAGTTCTTAGTTTTAAAAGAGATTTCTTTTTTGTTGTTTTGATATTAATAGCTACATATTTGTCTGTTGGTGGTATTGGGCCACTTGAAGACAAGTGTATGGTGTGGTTTCTGTTTCTGATTGCTTTATTAAGTTGGAAAATTAAGACAAATGTAGTCAGAGTTGAAAGGTATTCAGGGAGCCTTGTTTCTTAAATGGGAGAACTGTAGCCCAAAGAGATTACTGTTACTAACTGAAGTGGATGGACGTTGAGGTTCCTTTTTCCTAGCGAATGTTTGGCTGTCAGTAGACATCACTTAACAATTTTATTTTTAAAATTATTTTTTAATGAAGTATAGTTGCTTTACAATGTTGTATTAGTTTCTCCTGTAAAGCAAAGTGAATCAGCTATAGGTATACATGTATCCCCTTTTTTGGATTTTCTTCCCTTTTAGGTCACCACAGAGTATTGAGTAGAGTTCCTTGTACAATAGGTTCTCATTAGGTTATCTGTTTTATACACAGTATCAGTAGTATATCTGCATCAATCCCAATCTCCCAATTTATTCCCTCATTTATTATTTTGAATCTTTTGAGTTATCTCATGAATTTCTCTTCTGCCTCCAGATTACAGGACCTGATAATAAAGGAATTTATAAAGGAGACCGGGAGTCCAGTGGGAAATACACATTTGCTGCTCACATGGATGGAACATATAAGTTTTGTTTTAGCAATAGGATGTCTACCATGACTCCAAAAATAGTGATGTTCACCATTGATATCGGGGAAGCCCCCAAAGGACAAGACATGGAAACAGAAGGTGAGATGAACATTCTGAAGATTTATATCCCTTTCTCAGAGTTAATATTAATCCTGTACATTTTCTCCACCTGAATGTAGTATTTATTTTTGATGACTTATTTTAGGTTTACTGACTGTCATTACAACCAAAAACCTTTTGTGAAATATACTTTTCATTTATCCAGATCTTCTAATTAACAAAAAGAAATGATTGGAGGTTCATGTTTATGTTTAGTTCTTTCCAGTTGCCATTTCTGGCAGCAGGCAGGTTACACATATCCTAGGTTGTTGTTCTGTTAATTTGCCTACGCTAGTATATGCATCTTTAGTTGCTCATTTGTATAAATGACTACTTTAGCTAAACTTCTTGTTTTTGTATGTGTGTGTTTATATCTTACACTCTTCTTCAGGTGGTGGAGATACCTGGGATGGTATGTGGATTATTTTCTGACAGTCTTTCTGCATATTTTTGTTGCCTACTGTCTTAATTTCTGCTTTCCTTTCTAACCTCAGTCTGTTAGCATGACAGTGTTTTTTCTTCTAGTTTAAAAAAACCCTACAACTAATTTAGAGTTTTAGAGTGATTACTTTTTGGTGGTTTTTATTTTGTTATATGAGACAGAGGTAGGTCATGTGAAACTTGGTTAGACGTGAAATGCAGTTCTAGGAGCCACGTCTACCCTAGATAAGGTGACAAAAGCTTTCTCAGACGTATGTTGCAGGTGGATTAATTTTTCTTGTTCGGCTTATCAGCAGTGAGCCCTAAGTTGATTCTTCTGGATAAATCGTTTACCAGGAGCCTGCACATAAGGATTTTTTGGCCGGGGACTGGGGTGGGGTGGGGTGGGCCGGGCCGGGGGGCCATGGTATATTTCAGGACTTTGGAAACTAATAGTTTATTTCATAGTATTAATGTGATATAATTTGCCGTAGATAGCACTTCATAGAGTATTTACATAAGTAAGGTGAACTCTTTTTAGGTTTTGAAATCTATAGAATTTAAAGAATCATACTACTCAGAAATTTCTGTGCTTGCTTTTCAAGGCCATTTGCAGTTCAGGACTTGGCTAATTGTCAAGGAAAATTAGTTTGGAGGGGCTTTGACTTTTTTCATTTTCTGGAAAATAGTCCTTTCTAAACAGTTGGCTATTTAAATGTTGGCTGGTGAGTGTGAATATTTTCCTTAAATAATCCTTTAACATGATGTTTAACAGTCTCGCTTTTGCTTGTTCATGTTGGTGAATGACAGCTATAAAATCAAGCTTTCCTCTAAAGCAGTGGTTCTCAGGATGTTTTTTGCTCCCCAGGGTATACTTGGCAATATCTAGAAACATTTTTTGTTTTCCTGAATAGGTTGGTGGTTGTACACTGTATCGGGCACTTTGCCACCACAGAGAAATTATGTGGTCTAAAATGTCCACACTGCTTCTCCTGAGAAACTCTGCTCTAAAGGTTCCACCTAGTGCATGGGCTTCTGACATGAAGCTGGTGAGAGATGATTTGTGATTCCAGCCCAGCTGCCTTAAAATGGTAGAGGCTTTTGACTTCTGATAAGAAATTTAGGATTATTTGTGGCAGTTTGGAATTCTAGATGAGGCTGGATTTTGGGCAATAGTGAATAGACTCCTCTGATGGCAGTCCTCCCTTGTGGTATATTTTTTTCCTACCTATTTGTACATTGCCATAATACAGCATTACCTATAAACATACACTTTCTTCAGAACTGTTAGTTTACCTTGCTAAAGAGAATGCCTGGTTCTAGACCTTGAGCAGTTGAGAACTTGTATTTTCACTTGCAGTGTCTGCTAAATTTCCCACTGTAGTGAAATGATTGCTTTGACTATAGTACTAGAATGTTGAATTGGTACAGATTTTCCCTAGAACATCTTCATGTTTTTTTCTGCTTAGCTCCATAAAGATTAAAAGGCAGCTTTGATACTTTTCCTAAATTAACATTAGAGTTACATGATTTTCAAGAGTAGATTTTTATTTAGTTTAAATACTGTTATTTGTAGGATTATTACTAGGGTGTTATTATTACGGTTTTGTTTAATTTGTATTTTGTGCCCCTCCTCCATCTTTTTCTTAATGTCCCCTATGGTTGGCAGTGAGTCTGGTGAACTTCACTTAACAATTTCTTAGAAGACATTTCTTAGGGCTATGTTCCTTTAGTTCGTAAATGTTGTATAGCATTTTTCCTACTCTGAAAGAGGTTTCTCTACTGGGAACGAACTTTTTAAAAATTCTTGGGGGATTAAATTGTCATCAGTGGTCCAAAATGATGTCTGAGTCATTTGTGAAAAATAGCTGCTTTTGTATGCCTTCTCTGGAGGAGGTGTTTGTTTTTTTTCCTGGTTTTAAGAATTTTTCAAAAAGAGATTTCCAAATATGTTCTAATCCATTTTCAAATCCTTTTGTAGCTCACCAGAACAAGCTAGAAGAAATGATTAATGAGCTCGCAGTGGCGATGACAGCTGTGAAGCATGAACAGGAATACATGGAAGTTCGAGAGAGAATACACAGAGCAAGTAAGTTAATGCTTTTGACTTTGCAGCAGTATCTGAGGGCCATGAAATGGTGACCTGTATTACCGAAGAGCTGGATTGTGTCTTCCTCATTTGGAAATTTTGGACACATAAACATATTAAGGGGTTGACTTTTAAAAAGCACCTATGCAAAGATATTTGAGTATATACATTTGTTTGTAGAGCTTTGTGTTAGACTAATTTATTATTGGGATATTGATTCTAAACCAAACAATGCTGTTTAGATTCAGCACTAGCTTTTATGAGTTTTAAAAAATGAGTGGTCAGCTGGGGAGTAAGCTAATGGTTTTCATAAAGCAGAAAAGAAAAACAAAAAATGGACATTACGTTGGTTTTAAATCCGATATCTGAAGTTTTTGTGATCAATAATCATGCCGAGGCTTAGCTGTTTTTCTAAAACCTGGGGTATGGTTTAATTAAAATAAAAAGCATTAAAACATGAATAGAGGTATTCACCAGGTAAAGATCAGTTTGGGTCCCAAGTTTGCAAACTGGAAGCTGTGAGTGTGTTTGTCTTCAGAAACATTGATAATTGGAATCCCACCCTAGGTTGCAAAGCCTGTTTTAACCCGTGGCATAGCACTAATTATGATACTTTTGCGTTTAAAATTAAAGAGGTACCATATTGATCCACAGACGAGATGATTGTATTTTAGACCCAAGTCCACACCTGTCCAGTGTCTTCGTCCTTCAGGTCACCCTTGGGGATGGGCCTCACTGGGCGTGAGCTCGTCTGTAAATGCAAAGTGGCTTTTGTGCGAAGTCTTTGTTCTGAAGGTGGGATAGGGAGTGGAGGGAGGAGTGACTCCAATAGATGAGAACAGGTTGAATTTCTCCAAGATGTAGTTTGTGTTCTTCCCACCCTCTTGTCTCCATTCTTGCCAGTGATGGAAAGGCATCTTTAGGACGTAGAGCCCAGACTTCACCTCTGCCTGGGAGAATAAAGAGTTGATGTGACGGACTGGACAGGTGCCTCTGTTCTTACCTTTTTGGGGTGGATTGGGGCATGAGATGGACTGAGGCTTATATGCAGCCACTCTTGCCTCTTCCACCTCATTCCTTCTCCTGGCCTGTGCTCTTAATCTTCTCACCTTCTAGGATCCCTACCTTCTCTCCATCACCTGTTGGTTATTTTTCTCCCAGGAGGGGGCCAGCCCATTCTGTGATGAGAAGGGCTCAGAACCCTCACTGCTTTGTAGCTCAGCTAGCACAGCAGCCAGAGGAAGCCCCCATCTTCTGGTGTCTGGAGGCATCCGACCTTTTTCTCTCATCCTTAATTTGAGTGGAGATACTCCTGAATTTGTTTCACAAACAAAATAGAATTTTAGACATTCAGTCTGATTTTATAAATCCAATAGTTCCCACAATGTTTATTTTTTGTATATCTTCCTATAACACTCGCTCCTCAGAGATGGCTATAATGAGATTTTTTTTTAAACTACAGTGTTGTAATAGTACTGTTTTTAGATCAGGCTAATGTGTGAACCAAGCTTCCCTGGTGGCTCAGTGGTAAAGAGTCCTCCTGCCAATGCGGAAGACTTGGGTTCAATCTCTGGATCGGGAAGATCTCCTGGAGAAAGAAATGGCAACCTATTCCAGTATTCTTGCCTGGGAAATCTCACGGACAGAAGAGCCTGGTGGGCTAGAGTCCATGGGGGCGCAAAAGAATCAGACACGACTTAGTAACTAAACAACAAGAAGTATGTGAATGACATGAGAACAGTATCTTATGTACACATATTTTCTTCGATGATTGGTTTCCTGTTATATGCTTCAGTGTGTTCTATTTAAGTTTAAAGATGCATTTTTCTGTTATTGAAGGGAGAGATAAATACTTGTTTTTATACGGTTAAGATGCTAGTCATTAAGTTATGCTAGAAATGAATTATAAAGTTTGCTGCTGCTGCTGCTGCTAAGTCGCTTCAGTCGTGTCCGACTCTGCGACCCCAGAGACAGCAGCCCACCAGGCTCCCCCGTCCCTGGGGTTCTCCAGGCAAGAACACTGGAGTGGGTTGCCATTTCCTTCTCCAATGCATGAAAGTGAAAAGTGAAAGTGAAGTCGCTCAGTCATGTCCGACTCTTATCGACCCCATGGACTGCAGCCCACCAGGCTCCTCCGTCCGTGGGATTTTCCAGGCAAGAGTACTGGAGTGGGGTGCCATTGCTTTCTCCGTATAAAGTTTGCAGCAGAAGTAAATTTCATGCCATGGAATGAACATTAAAATTTCAGTGTTGGTGGTTTTTGGAATTCTAGTTAATGGTTTTGGGCATTTGTCTATTCTTACTCTGGGGGAAAAAAGTCATTTTCTTTCCTTGAGTAAGTATAACTTATCTTTCTGGAGTCATTTAATTGATTTTCACTTCTTTTCGAGTGATCATTAGTCCAGCAGTTACTGCAATTCTAGTTTCTCTTTTTATAAATGATACATATACCTGTAAATATATGCCAGTTACTTATTCATCTCTCTTAATTGCTAATTATAATTGTTTTTAGTGTTGGCCATTTGCAGAAAAATGAGAAACTACCCAGTAGTTTTTAAAAGTTAAGGAATTTGATCAGGAACTTGAAAGAATGTCACACAAATTGAGTGCAATAAATTAATACAGCCATACTATTCCTTTGACCAATTTCTTAGCTTACAAATGGGGTAAATCCTGTGACTAGTTTAAGTTTGTCTGGTAATAGCTGCCAGCATTGGTCTGTGAAACTGAGAAACCTTTCGATCTAGAACCAATGCCAAATACATAGTGAGTGCTCAATAAATACTGAATAAATGTTTAAAGAAAAGGCACTTTGAAACATTTTAACTTGGTAGTGCTTCTTGGGTAACTTATCTTGAAAGAATAAGGTTAAATTTTCTGATTCAGCAAAAAGGATTCTAATATTAGGGGACTTTGTATGTGTGAAAGAGAGAAGGTTGGATTGGGTTTTAACTCTAGAATGTGACCGTGGGCAAGTCATTTCTTCTCTGTTCTCATGCATAAGCAGAGTGGACTTGACTGCTCCATTAATCTTCAAGGTCTCATTTAAATGTAAAACTCTGCTTTTAAGTATGTTTAAGTGCTTGGGGACAAAAGTCAAAGGTATTCTGAATACTGTGAATGTTGTGTAAAGTATTAACTTTGACATGAAGTTAAGACTAGGGGGTAATTTTGGATGTCTGTGCTTTTTCTTTTCTTTTGTTTGTTTTGGTGGTTAAATTTTGTTTGTTTGTCCTCAACAGTCAATGACAACACAAACAGCAGAGTGGTCCTTTGGTCCTTCTTTGAAGCTCTTGTTCTAGTTGCCATGACATTGGGACAGATCTACTACCTGAAGAGATTCTTCGAAGTCCGGAGGGTTGTTTAAAAGCCTTTTCCCCATAATCCCAAATTCATAATTCACTGTTTACCATAATAATGTCATTAGTTTCTATGTTTTTATTTTCTGAACTATATCTTCACAGCCTGTTTCTTTGTGATTAATAGATACTGGGGGAAAACACTTTTTTAGGAAAGCTATAGTGAAAATTTGACATTTGATTGGCATAAATTCATATTTGAATTCTGCCTCCATTATACAGGCCCTCCCAAAACTCAAACACTATAAGCCGAATATAGGTGTAGAGTCCTTAGTTTTCTTTCCTTTTATTTTCATTATAAAATACAGTTTGTTCAGGATAGTACTTTACTAAAAGGACTCTCTTCTTGGGATCCCTTATCCTACAGTTCAGGTCATTAGAAAGATTCATTTTGTTGAGAAACAACAATCTGAATCTTGACATTTTCTATCCAGCTTGATGGTAGAGCTCTGTGACTAGAGTATGTGACCAGGTTGGTACTTTTATACTTTGTCTATCTTGTTTTTGCTTTAAAGATAAGACTTAAACCAACAACCTTTACCCACCCCTCCAAAGTTTCACTTTGAACCTTAGAACTCAATCACCTCCACTTAAAATTGTTGACACAAGCAGCTAATAACCATTTTTTGGTTTCTGCCTAACCTTGTAAGAAGTCTATTAAAGCCAGTTCTCTTGGGTGTTGTAGCAAACGGTCCACTCTGCTTATGCATGAGAACAGTGAAGACATGACTTTCCTTTCCATGCTGGCGCATCCACCTTCTCTACTCTTGGCATGTAGGAGGTATGCATTAATGTAATTGGAAAAATCTGGATTTCCGATGCCAAAGGGTTAAAGCCTCTTGGATTTCTTTGCGGTGATTTGCAGCCACTATTTTATTTTTGATCAGTGGCATTTTGGCCACTGTTTAATTAGGGTACTGAACATCACTGTCAGTACTAGGGTTTTTGTTTTTCTTGGGTCTTTTTTGGCACATGTGAATTTTGTTTTGTATAGAACGAAACGACTTTCTTTTGGTCTCTGATAATGGGTTTAAAAATCAAGGAGCATCTGGTTTTATTGTGGGGATGATCCGGATTATGTTGTGACTGATGTATATTGGTTACTTGTACATTTTTTTTTGGATCTTTGCAAGGGGAAAACTACAAGTAACGAGTTTTGTATAATTAAATTTGTTACAGGTTTTCATGTTCAGGGTAAACAATTTTTCAACCTTGGGTGAAAATACTTGCAACAGTTTAAGGTGACTGAGTTTTATCTTAGGACAACTGTTGCATGCCAATTTGTGTGCGTGTGTGTGTGCAAACACTTCAAAATTGAGTTAAAAGATGTAAATTTAAAATTGGTTGTGTATCTGATCTGCCCCAGGTTCAGTAAATAAACAGTTCTTTTTAAAAACAGTCTTGGTATTCTGTGTTTTATATATTTATGATTAATTCACATTTGTTAAATACCAGCTTTCTAATCAAAGCTGAAATGAGACGTCATGTTTTCCCAGTAATGATGCCTGTTATAAACATCTGTTACTTTTTATGTCTGTAAACTTGATAATAGTAAACACGAATCCAATTTTAGGTTTCCCTGTGTGGTTTCTTTGATGGGTCAGTATTAACATCTGAAATATTTTTTTCTTTGGAACAAGTTTATTTTAACTCAGTCACCTGGTTTATGGTAGTCGGTAGTAAATTTAAAAGGGATTAAATGATTCACCCAAGCCTCACAGACGAGTGACTGATGTGACCAGAATCTAGATGTCTGCCTTTAGGAACCGTTCTTCTTCCTCTATTACACTAAGGGCCTGCTGGTAATAAAACTACGGTTTATCCAGCACCCATGCTAAGTGCTTTAGGTGGTCTGTCTCATTTATTTCTCAAAACATCCATTACCTTGGGTACTGTTATAATCCTCATTATGGAAATAAAGTCTTGGAAAAGATCCCCAGATCAGAAAATGAGTAAGTAGACTCCCAAATGCAAATGCAGCTATGCTGTTTCCCTCTGTCTTTGCTTTCAGACCTGCTTGGGAATAGCTGTCAAAGGCATTTTAAGGATGTGATGATCCCATTAAAGTGAAAATGTTGCCTCAGGCTTTACTCTCACCTAGTTTGAGATGACTGCACTTTACATTACTCCCATTTACTCATACTTTGGCCACCTCATGCCAAAGAGTTGACTCGTTGGAAAAGACCCTGATGCTGGGAGGGATTGGGGGCAGGAGGAGAAGGGGGGGATGACAGAGGATGAGGTGGCTGGATGGCATCACCGACTCGATGAACATGAATTTGGGTGGACTCCGGGAGTTGGTGATGGACAGGGAGGCCTGGCGTGCTGCGATTCATGGGGTCGCAAGGAGTCGGACACGACTGAGCAACTGAACTGAAGTGAAAATATTTGGGTGACTGCCTGGTGCTACCAGTTGTAGTCACTGAAATAAAATAGAGGAAAATTCCCTTTATCCCACTTTTAGTGGGGGAGATGAGCCTAGTCATATAAATTATATGGCATATTAATAATGTGTTATGGGGGAAAGTAAAAAAGGGCAAACAGTTTTTGCCGGAGTCCAGCTCCAGCAGCCAGGGATTCAACCTGAAAAGATGAACGGTGTTGGCGATGAGGCAGCCTTTCAGTTTTCTTTTGGACTGTCTGTTTATTTCAAGTTTAAGGTTCTCTTTTATACTTTTATAAAAACATTAGGCCAGAGGTTTGACATTTTCAGTTCCCCCTCTCCCAGATTTATTATCTCCATAAATCATTGTTGCTCTTCAGAGTTCCTACTTCAGTGATTGTCTCAGAATCAGCCTTTTCATCTAATATCTACCTCCTCTTCTGTATCCTGTAGTTGGGATTACATTGTAACTCATGCTACATTCCTCAGTTTACTACTTATCTTCCTAAATCCTGTTTGCCTCTAACATCCTGAGCTCTTTATCTCTTAAAAAGGCTTCTAGCTATAGGGTCTCTAAAAATTCCTAACTTCTATAAGCTCTATAAAATATGCTAACTTTACAACATTCCTTAAATCTTTAACTTCTGTTTTAATTATTTCTAAGCCCTAAATTCAGTAAACTCCTTTGCCATAAACATTCTCCTCACAGGATTGCTTCAGATAGCAGTCCCTCCCATGGCCTCAAGCTACAGTCTACGTGCTCAACCTGGAACACTCTTTTGTAAAAGTCCTTGAACAAATATCAGTGGTTAACTTTGAATTATTTTCTGAGCACAGCTGCAGAAGGCTTTGTGCCTTCTCATGCTCCTCTCAAGAACAATAAGCACCTTAATATTCCTTTTCAGTCAACTCAGCTGAGGAGAGGAAAAGACAAGTCAGAATTACAAGGTCTAACTCCTTCCTTCATCCCGGGCCGTGCCTGCCGAATGAGGAGAGGGGTCTGGGGCTGTGCCTCCATTTTGTCAGTAATGCCTAACGAGGCTCCCGACAAGTTTTAGTGATTAGGAAGGGAAGGCATTACTGGTGACATTTCAAAAGTCCTCACGGATGTAAGGGAGCAAGACAAGCTGAAGAGACGGGCCCAAAGCATAATAGTCTTAAGCACAACACAGTCGTGCCCGACTCTTTGCGACCCCATGGACTATAACCCACCCAGGCTCCTCCATCCATGGAATTTTTCAGGCAAGAATACCTGAGTGGGTTGACATTTCCTCCTCCAGGGGAGCTTCCCAATCCAGGAATGGAAGCCAGGTCTCCCCCATTGCAGGCAGACTCTTTATCGTCTGACCCACCAGTGAAGCCCAAAGGCGCGTTCTTAACCACAGGACCACCGGGGAAGTCCCTGACTGGAGTGGGTTGCCCTGCCCTCCTCCAGGGGATCTTCCCGATCCATGATATAACTCAGGTCTCCTGCACTGCAGGCAGATAACTTCACCGTCTGAGCCACTAGGGAAGCCTAGCCACTGGCGAAGCCCACCGCGTAATAGCTGGTCGGTAAAAGCTTCCTGAATGAATTTTACACGTGCATACAACAATCCAGTGGTGAACACAGGAATAAGATACAGTGTTCTTATTTAGGTATCTGACCTAACTTCATCGGAAGTAAATATTTATTTTGTCCCAAGCAGTGGATCCGCACCATCAGTCTATTTTGCATATCCAGGGCTCTGGGACTGGGGTATATTTCTGTCCACTCCCTCCGGACCTACTGTCGTTTGGCCAGGACGCGGTGTTGTGCTGCCATCTGCCTCCGACCGGCGGGGAGAGTGTGAGAGCCGGGACAAAATCCCTCCCGCCTAAATGCCTGCTCGGTGTGAAAGGCGCCCGGAGCCTAGGTGCTTGCACTGGAAGAATGGCACTACTCCAGCCGGGTTCCCGCCGCCCGCTTTTATTCACCAGAAGTCGGCTTTCCACTCTTCTGTTGCAAAGGCGCCTTTCCCGCCTTCCGGATCTTTGCGAAGGGAGTGCGGTTTCCGGGCGGCTGGCTTGGCGACCGGAAGAGGAAGTGCTCCCGGGAGGCGTCCGGGTAGTAGCTCGGTAGCTGAGCGCACCATGGAGCACGTAACGGAGGGTTCCTGGGAGTCGCTACCGGTGCCGCTGCATCCGCAGGTGCTGAGTGTCTTGCGGGAGCTCGGTTTTCCGTACATGACACCGGTGCAGGTACTCGGCATAGGCCCTGGGGGAGGAGGGCTCTCGGTGCGAAGGGGGCAGGTTGGGAAAGGGAGACTCAGAGCTGGGACTTTTTTGTCATGTCGTCTTTCTTCTTCCCCGACTTGGGTGATGCCTAGCTGGTTAATGATCGCCAGGCAGAGGCGGCAGGTGGCAGCGCGCCTGTACTAGGGTTTTCATAACACTGCTCCTCCATCCGCTCTTAGGTGCTGAGACTTAAGTGCCTGGCTCGAATCCTGCTCCTAAGTGCCTGGTTCCTATCCTAGCCCTGCCCTCTGTAGATCTGTGAGACCTTGAGCAAATGACTTAACCTCTCTGTGCTTCATTTCCTTTCCGTGTGAAATGACGAAAATAGTATTACCTAAGAGATGTTGTGAGGATTACCTAAGACGATGTTACGGACACTCAGTAAATGTAACCTGTTGTCTTGTTTTGTGGGCTAAGTGAAGTGTCTTGGTCCAGCTCACTCATTTATTCAGCAGTTTCTCCAGGACAAACTGTGTCAGGTACTCTTTTAGGCTCTGGGGATTTTGCAGTGTTGGTCCTCACTCATGGCCCTTGCTTTTTAATGCAGAAGAGAGAGGAGGGAGTAAAGAAATAAGGTAATTTCAGCTGGTGATCAGTGTTGTGGAGGAGACAGTGACAAGAAAGTACAGGGCAGAAGGTAAGATAGAGAAGGCCTCTTGGAGGAGGTGTCATTAAGCTGATGCCTGAATGAGAAGGAGCCGGCCAAGGGATGACTGGAGGCAGGATATTCCAGCAAAGAGAAATGCCAGTACAAGTGGAATGAGCTTGAAGGAACAGAAAGAAGGCCTTTGTGGCTGGGGCATCATGAGTAGTGTAAGAGATGAGCAAATTGAGTGCTGGCCATGCAGGGTCTTACTTGTGGGATCTTGTATTTTATTCGGAATGTAGTGAGAAGCCGTCTTACGTGGGAGGCTGCAGGAAGAGAAGGGCTGTGACTGCTGTGTAGAGTGGACTTTAGGGCAGTAAGAGAAGAAGCGAGGCCATCCACTAGGAGGCCGTTGTCAAGTGAGAGGTGATGGTGGCTTGGAGTAGAGAGGAAGTTGTGGATATTGAAGAGTCGCTTTTGAGAAAGCTTTAGGGTTGCTGAGGGACCAGATGTGGGGGTCAGGGAAGAGGAATCTAGAGGGACCGTGAGGTTTCTGTCTTTAGTGACTGGGTGATTGGTGGTATCATTTACTAAGATGAGGAAAGCTAGCAGGGGTAACAGTCTTCAAAGGAAAAATCTAGAGTCCTGTTTTGAAATGTTGAGGTGTGCATAGGCTCCTCAGGAAAGGTGTGGAGGAAGCAGGCAGTGCTGTGTGTCATGCCTTGGGACTGTTGGGCAGAGAGGACCCAGTATTTGCCATAGAGTCTGTGGTCTAAGTGCTGTCCACTATGGGAACCACTCACATATGACTATTAAGAACACTTGAAACATGGTGAGTCCAAATTGAGATGCACTTTAAATATAAAAGTCTATAATGGATTTTGAGGACTTAGCATGAAAGACAAATGAAAAATGTCTCATTCATTTAAAAAATATCGCTGACACATCAAGCCAACAATATTTTGGATGCTGCTGCTACTGCTGCTACTAAGTCACTTCAGTCGTGTCCGACTATGTGTGACCCCATAGACGGCAGCCCACCAGGCTCCCCCGTCCCTGGGATTCTCCAGGCAAGAATACTGGAGTGGGTTGCCATTTCTTTCTCCAATGCATGAAAGTGAAAGTGAAGTTGCTCAGTTGTGTCTGACCCTCAGCGACCTCATGGACTGCAGCCTTCCAGGCTCCTCCATCCATGGGATTTTCCAGGCAAGAGTACTGGAGTGGGGTGCCATTGCCTTCTCCGATTTTGGATGATATTAGGTTAAATAAAATATAAATAAAAGTTCATTTTGTCTATTTTTGCTTAAAAAAATATATATATATTTATTTATTCATTTGGCTGCATCAGCTCTTAGTTGCATTATGCAGGATCCTTCATTGTGGGCACAGACTCTCTAGTTGTGGCACACAGACTCCAGACTGTGTGGGCTTCAGTAGCTGTGGTGTGCAGGCTTAGTTGCTCCACAGCATGTGGAATCTTAGTTCCCTGACCAGGAATCAAACCCAGGCCCCTGCATTGCAAGGCGAATTTTAACCACTGGACCACCAGGGGAGTCCCTCTTTTTACTTTTCTTAATGTGGCTACTAGATGAGTATATGGCTCACATTATATTTCTTTTTTTTTTATAACTGATTTACAGTGTTGTGTCAATCTCTGCTATATAGCAAAGTGACTCAGTTTAATACATAGATACATTCTTTTTTAAACATTCTTTTCCATTATGTTTTATCCCAGGAGATTGGATATAGTTCCCTGTGCCATACAGTAGGACCTTGTTGTTTCTCCATTTTTAAATGTGATAGGTTGCATCTATCAATCCCAAATTCCCAGTCTGTCCCCTCCCTCCCCCACTTTTCCTTGGCAACCACGAGTCTGATCTCTTACCATATTTGTTTCTGTTGGGCAGCAGTGGTCCATAGCAGAGTTCTCAGTCTCTGCGCTCTTGATATTTTGGACTGGATAATTCTTTGTTATATGAAATGGCTCTGGGTATTGTGGGCTGTTTAACAGCATCTCTGGGCTCTACTTACTGGGTGCTAGAAACAAACCACCTCCTGCTTCCCCTGCCCCGTTCTGACTACTTACAGCATCTGCAGTTATCTTACAATAACTGCCACATGTTCCCTGAGACTTACTTGTGCCGACGCAGTTAGGAAAGTCCTGCATGTGCTGCAGTGGGTGAGCTCAGGCTCTGAGGACCAGGAGTGGAATCCTGGGCGGTGGGCAGGGGGAATCTTTGAAGCCAAGATCTGAGTGTTCTTCAGGTTCAGCTGCTCGTTGCTGCAATCAAAGGGCCAGGCCCCTGGTAAACCTGCGGGTTCTCGGTGGTGTTTATAATGAAAGAGCCCATTTGAGTTGTTATTTTGTGCTATGAGGACAGGAAGGAACCTTAAAACCACTGTCTTTAGCCCCTTTCTGGTCTAGAAAGGAAGAGTAGGTGAGGCAGGGTTAGAATTCAGGACTCCCAACTCCCAGCTCAACTCGCTTCCCCCACACGCCATCTGTGTAGACACCACGCCATGTTACCTGTGACCTTACCACACTGAGGTCCCTGGTGGTGACTGATCAGAATCCACTTTGCGGTGGGATCCAGTGTGACCAAGGCCAGTGCTGTGTTCCTTGGGCTTTGGGCCTCGTCTGTGGTGTCACGGCATCCCATAACTGGTATTTGCTGTCTCTCTTTTCAGTCCGCAACTATCCCTCTGTTCATGAAAAACAAAGACGTTGCTGCAGAAGCGGTGAGTACGTTATGGCAGTTTAGCCTGTCCTCCCGTTTGCCCTCCAGAACGAACTTGGAGGAAAAGCAAACCATAGCTTCCTCCCCTTTCAGGTAACAGGTAGTGGCAAAACCCTCGCTTTCGTCATCCCCATCGTGGAAATTCTCCTGAGGAGGGAAGAGAAGTTAAAGAAGAGTCAGGTGAGGAGACCAAGCGCTTTATTTTCCCCTAGTCATCAGAGAGTTCACAGTTGAGGAAAAAGCTAGTCAAAAGCTTGAAAAAGGAAGAAAAGTACAGTGTGTGCTAATGACTTGCAGATCCTGTGTTTATGAATTTGGCTGCTCCTTAGCACGTATCTGTAGCTCCCCAGGCAGCAGTCACAATGCTTCCGTGCTCATGCGTGGCCTTGCCTGGGGCAGCGACACTGATGGCACGTTCCCAGCTGCCTTCTTGTTCCTGCTCTCAGACTGTAAACACGGGTCCTTTTCCTGGTCTACGTACTGCTGTGATGTCTTTTCGTGTGTGTGTGTATGTGGTGACTACACTGCTTAAAATGACCCCCAAACATAGTGCCGAAGCACTGCTGAGCATTCCTGAGCACAAGGAGGCTGTGATGAACCTTACGGAGAAAATACATGTTACATAAGCATCATTCAGGCATGCATGATAGTGCTGTGGCTTTGAGGTCAGCATTAATGAATCAACAATGTATATTCAATGAGACACCTTTATTTAATTGAAGTATACTTGACTTACAAAGTAAGGTGTCTTTAAACAGACATGTGTGTAAAACAAGCTTATGTACTGTTAGGTTGACAAAAACATGACCAGAGGCTCGCAGGAACCTAACCCCACTTCCCTGGGAGGCATGGTCCAATATTTGTAACCGTGGTGTCTAGCTGCTTTGTAGAGAACTGACTCTAATTCAGACTACAGCTGACCCTTGAACAACGGGTTTGAGTGGTGCAGGTCCACTTAAGTGCAGGTTTTATCAGCAGTGAATAACTATAGGTCTCTGCCAACTGGTAGTTTAATCCCTCCATGTGGAATGGGGTTACAGAGGAATCAAACCAGTTATACCCTGTTACATGGAGGGCCGACTTTAAATTACAGGTGGATTTTCAACTGTGCTTCCCAGGTGACAGTGGTAAAGGATCTGCCTGCCAATGTAGAAGATGCAGGATGTTCAGGTTCAGTCCTGGGGTCAGGAAGATCCCCTGGAGGAGGAAATGGCAACCCACTCCAGTATTCTTGCCTGGAAAATCCGATGGACCGAGGAGCCTGATGGGCTCCTGTCCATGGGGTCACAAAAGAGTTGGACACGACTGAACACAAGTACTTTTTCGACTGTGCAAAGAGTTGGTGCCCCTAACCACCCTCCGCCACGCCCTTCATTCAAGATTCAACTCTAGTTGATACGCACTATGGCCACGCACTGCTGGAAAAGCCCAGGAAGTACTGTTCCTCTGGAAACCTTCCTCCGTGAGGTGGAGGGTGCCGGTTGTGGAGTTTCAGCTCTGTAAGCTGCAGGCTCTGCTAATCATGTCCCTTCCTGCCACGTGGTTAGGTGGGCGCCATAATCATCACACCCACTCGAGAGCTGGCTGTTCAGATAGAGGAGGTCCTGTCTCATTTCACGAAGCCCTTCCCACAGTTTAGGTAAGTTGGGGGCAGAGTCCCAAACTTTCAGCCATGGGCTGCAATTCCTCCTGACCTCAGAGACCCTTCTCTCATTTCAGCCAGATTCTCTGGATTGGAGGCAGGAATCCTGGAGAAGATGTCGCCAGATTTAAGGAGCTTGGGTGAGTTGCCTTGCTGCTTTGCTTGCTCTTGACATTGAACTTGATGCATGATCAAGACCTAACTGGAAATGCCCCCTTCAGTCACCCCCCTCCCTATAAAAAGTTTTTTCTTCCTGCCAACCTCCCATTTTGCTCACTGGTTAATGGTCTTGTCTCTCCCGAGGTGGTCCCTGACCTCGCCTTGAGCCCCAGATAATCCACTTGTCTCCCTGGCATCTGACTGGCATCTCACAGCTTTTGCGGAAACCTCTAAAACAAGAGCTTGGAATTTTCATCCCTAGACTTGTACCTCATGTGGTGTTTCCTATTCACCTTTCCCCTGTATGCCTCCTGAGGTCAGGGAGTCAGCCTTGACTCCTTACCGTCCCCACATCCCCCCTCTCAGTTAACCGTCACCAGATCCTTGGCATTTTCTCTCTGAAGCACATCTCTTAACTGGTCAACTTTTCCATCACCACCTCTTCTGCTCGTTTCGCCCCTGAACTCTAGGAACTGCTCTTTCTTTCTCTCCTGTGTGTTTCTTTACCTTTTTAAAAAATTAATTTGTTTATTATTTATTTTTGGCTGCTTGGGATCTTAGTTGTAGCACACAGGCTCTCTAGTTGTGGTTCGAGGGCTCAGTTGTCCTGCTGGCATGTGGGATCTTAGTTCCCCAACCAGGAATCGAACCCATGTTCCCTGGATTGCACAGTGGATTCTTAACCAAGGACCCCCAGGGAAGTCCCTCTGCTCTATGTCTCTACTGTTAGCCCCTGGTTATCCACTCTCCACATAGCCACCAGAGTGCCAGTCAGGTCGTGTCCCTCACTGAAAGCGCTTCAGTGGCCCCTGCTGGCCCTTAGGATGGGTCCTGATGTTGGTGTGGGCACCCTGTGCTGCCGTGCTCTCCCAGTCTGCCCTGCTTGAGCTGGCTTTCTCCCAGGTATTGTACGTGCCCGGCTCCTTTGCATCCCCAGGCGGCTCATGAAAGTCAGGGTGGTGTTAGTCTCGCAGCATTTTACCTTCAGGGCCTAACAAGGAGCGGAGCATACAGCAAGTGTTTACTAAACATTTAGAATAAATGTTTGAATACACGATGGCAGTCAGCCTGTGGCATTGTATTGTCCCACTATGACTAATAGTTTGTAATGAGCAGCAATAGATTTTATGCCCAGATTGTCAGTGAATTCTTGATAAAGAAAACTCCTTTTCTTGAGCGCTCGCTGTGTCCAGCTACAATGGGAGATGCCTTGCAGTGGCGGGGAACAGACTTGAGTTCCTACAGGAGTCGGAGGAAAATATAAACATCTGAAGTAGGGCTGGGTGGGGATTGGGAGAAACTGGCTAGTTTATGCCCGAATACTCATCTCCAGCTGACATGTTGCTGCAGGACTCTGTATTGCCAGGTTTTTAATTTTTGTAGTCCAGATTTTTTTTTAACTTTTGCGTGTAATTCACATTAAAAAAATAATAATAACTTTCCTGCAGGGACCCAGTCTGTGGGGAGGCCGCATTTGGCCCTAAGTCTGCCAGTTTGTGATCTTTACATAAAATTGTCTCTAGTTCTGTTGACATTCACATTTTATAGGTGAGTGACCTGGGGCCTAAAGCAGTCGAATAAAGCCAGGGTCCTTTCAGTAAAGGCCCAGATAGTAATTATTTTAGCTTCGTCAATCACACAGTCGGGGTCATTACAGCTCCCCTCTGCTGTTAGTGTGTGAAAGCCTCCAGAGGCAACCCATGAATGAAGGAGGATGCAGAGTCACAGAAACAGTGGAGGCCAGATTTGGCCGAATGGTGTTTGCTGAGCCCTGCCCTCAATCTCCGGAGAAGGCAATGGCACCCCACTCCAGTACTCTTGCCTGGAAAACCCCATGGATGGAGGAGCCTGGTAGGCTGCAGTCCATGGGGTCACTAAGAGTCAGACATGACTGAGCGACTTCACTTTCACTTTTCACTTTCATGCATTGGGGAAGGAAATGGCAACCCACTCCAGTGTTCTTGCCTGGAGAGTCCCAGGGACGGAGAAGCCTTGTGGGCTGCCATCTATGGGGTCGCACAGAGTCGGACACGACTGAAGTGACTTAGCAGCAACAGCAGCAGCCCTCAATCTCAGCCTGTAAGTCAGACCTGTCCCCTCATGGCGCAGCCTTCTCCTCCCACTCTGGTGGTCTCCCTTCTCGTCTGTGGGATTTTAGATGACATTTTTGGAGGGATAGGGCTTCCCAGGTGAGGCAGTGTTAAAGAATCCACCTGCCAATGCAGGAGATGCAGGAGACTGGGGTTCGATCCCTGGATGGGGAAGATCCCCTGGAGAAGGGAATGGCAACCCACTACAGTATTCTTGCCTGGGAAATCCCATGGACAGAGGAGCCTGGTGGGCTATAGTTCATGGGGTCGTAAAAGAGTGGGACATGACTGAGCCCTCATGCACAGGGGGATACAGCAATTGTGTTTGGAATCACAAAGGTCCCTGAGATTCACTGAGTGCAATAAATGTTAACTTTCTTTTCCTAGTGGGAACATCATCGTGGCAACCCCAGGCCGCCTGGAGGACATGTTCCGAAGGAAGGCTGAGGGCCTTGATCTGGCCAGCTGCGTGAGGTCCCTGGAGGTCCTGGTATTGGATGAAGCAGACAGGCTTCTGGACATGGGTTTCGAGACAAGGTACTGAAGTTTGGACTTAATGGGTGTTGGGTGACACAGGGTGGAAAGGACCCCAAGGTGGAATTCCTTTATCACTTGGTGACTGTATCTGTTAGCTGCACTGGAATTTCATTAGGTTGTTTGATCCATCAAATTCTCCCACACTGTTTAAATTTCAGTTGTTCTTTGATGCATTTTCCTTCATGGCTCTTTAAAAGTTTTTGTGTGTTTTAAAGAATTAACTAGCTTTATTGGGATCCAATTCATGTTACACAGTTTGCTCAGTTAAATAGTGTGCAGCTCGATAGTTTTTAGTCTCAAAAAGTTTTGTTTTAATTTCACTCTTTTAATTGTCCCCCCATTATAAGAGTTCACTTATATGTTTATATTGAAGAAACGTTGGGAAAATAAGAGTATAAAAAAGAAATAAAGATCACCCATAATCTCATCTCCCAGTAATAGCTACTGTAAATATTGTTATGGTTTCCAGTCTTCTAAAATACCTGTTTAGTATCATAAAACACCCTTTGTTCCTTATGCTGACAAGTAAGGGGTTAAGATGAGCCCTTCTGTTTTTAGCATAAACACCATCCTGGAGTTTTTGCCGAAGCAGAGGAGAACGGGCCTTTTCTCGGCCACTCAGACCCAGGAGGTGGAGAACCTGGTGAGAGCCGGCCTGCGGAACCCCGTGCGCATCTCGGTGAAGGAGAAGGGCGTGGCGGCCAGCAGCACCCAGAAGACCCCTTCCCGCCTGGAGAACCACTACATGGTGAGCGCCGGGTGTCCGCACTGACCCCTGCCGGCCAGTGACGACGATGGCTGCGGTTCACAGTGTTGTTTACCTGAGATTGAAATTTGCCAACGATGGTTCTGAAGTGTTCTCACAAAAAACTGAAAAGATGAAGTGAAGTGATAGGTGTATTAACTTGATTATGACAGTCATTTCACTGTGTGTATGTATGTTAAGTCATCACCTCGTACACCTTAAACATATATTACTACATGTATGTATTTTTACTATATAAATGTGCTTAAATATATACAGTTTTTATTTGCCAGTTGTACCTCAGTAAAGCTGGAAAAAAGTAGAACCAGTATTGTTAGTCAAAGCAGTTTACTGAAAAAATTACCAGTTTTTTTGACTCGTACTACTTTCAATAAGCTTAGTTCCATTTTTCCTTTGAAATGATCAGCAGTAAGAATTGTTTGAACAGCTTATTAGATTTTCAAGTAAGTAAGTTTTTACTTATTTGAAAAATGATTTTCAAGTACTTTTTTCTTAACTTTCACTGTCTGTATGTTTTATAATATGATACACCATGTTCCCACTAATATATGTTAACTCTTAGCAGTTAAAACAAAAAGCAAGCAAAAATTAATAATGATGAGTGCTCTATGGATTAGCTTTCAGTTTTCTAGGTAACTAAGTCTGTAAAATGATACCCTGAGGCACATTTGGAAGTGCAGTACTTGGGGCAGGGCTGGGATATGTGGTATATGTGATGATACTTGTCATTCAGCAAGTAAATGAATAAGTAAGTTAACATGGGCATAACTGTGTTTTAAGCATACTCTCCAGGGATGGTGTCCTTGGGCCTCCTACCCCCAAGTGATCAAACTTTTTGACATGTGCATAGCGTGTGCTGGGTACAGGCGTGGGACACACTGGGTTCCCGGCCTGTCAGTATGAGCCTGAGTTAGAGAAGGGCACAGCCCGACGAGCAGCTCAAACACAAAACCTAATGATGGACTCTCTGAAGGAGCCTTTTTGGGTGACTGTTCTGCTCTGGAACCTAAATGTTTGGTGTGTTCATTTTGCAGCTGGGAGTTGCTCAGTTTAGCTTCCCTGGTGGCTCAGATGGTAAAGCGTCTGCCTGCAATGTGGGAGACCCAGGTTTAATCCCTGGGTTGGGAAGATCCCCTGGAGAAGGAAATGGCAACCCACTCCAGTACTCTTTCCTGGAAAATCTCATGGATGGAGGAGCCCGGCAGGCTGCAGTCCATGGGGTCGCAAAGAGTCAGACACGACTGAGCAACTTCACTTTCACTTTCTTTCAATTTGCAGCAGTAAATCATAGCTGCTGCTGCCCTTCCTCACCCTCCTCACAGGAGGGGACTCACTACTAACCCTTCCTCACCAGGCATCGGGAGGGCTTTTCGGAATGTGATTGTTAGTAGTGAGTCCCCTCCTTCTGTCCTCTCTGGTCACTGGCTCAAGCCAGGAGGCATCTAGAGAGGATGGTCAGCCAGGGTGGCCAGGCCAGTGTCCCTGCTTGACAGGGCACATCTATATTGTCAGCCAGGGAACAGGGTTTTTCTTTTGGCCGAGAGGAGCTCCCTAGCTCCTGAGCACGGTGACGTGTTTGCAGAGAAAGTGGGCCGTTTCCAAACCAGTGTCCCTAGTGCTGGGGACTGTAAGGGCAATGAGGTTGCCGTTCTTTGTGTCAGTTCTTGGAGGGTCTGGGGGTAGGCGGGTCAAGGCAGAAGAGTTTGCAAATCAGAAAATGCCTCTGGTGCAGCTGTCGGGAGGATGTTTTTGAAATCAGACTGGGGGTGTTATACTTGGTGCTGCTGTTTCCGCTTGCGGCCAGGCTGGTAAAGTTGGGCGGCTGGCTCTTCCTAAGGGAGAGAGGAGGCCGTGGACGGTGAGGTGGTTAAGAGCAGGGGCGCAAGGGCAAGGCCGCCCAGGCGCGCAGCTCCGCTTTGTCCCTTCCTAACCGAACCAGGTGGACTTACAGTTCATCACCAGTGAAATGGGGGCTCAGGGAGCACCCACTTCATAGGGTTGCTGTGAGGGTTGGTTTATTAAAACACATGAAGGTTTTAGGCCAGTGCTTAGTATGTAGTACGTACTAATAGATTAGCTTTGGAACCCACTGTGGCTGCTGTTGCATTCTGCTCTTTTGCATTCATTTAAGCAACTGCATTTAGAAATGTCTGAGTGTGTGAGAAAGAAATTCCAAATTGAGGATTTGGTTTTAGTATTAATAAAAATAGGGGGAATGCATTCAAGTGGATTTACATGTATTTAATTTGGGAGCCTGAAAGGAGCTCCAGTCTGTCTCCATGGAGGTCTGTGAAGTAATTCTGTGCAGTCCATTCTGGAAATCTTTGTTAACCTCAGAGCAGTGATTTCTGAACATGGCCATGCCTGAGAATCTCATGGGTGCTGTTAAATAATACTGACCCTTGGGTCCCATTCCAGAGCTGCGATCTGTGGTCTTTAGGCTGTATCTGAGGACCTGTATTGTAAAGCCCTCCCCTGGGGGTGGTGTTACGGCCAGCATGGTGCTGTTGGCATGTTGGGGTTTGGGAGGTACTTAATGCACTGAGTGACTTGCTATCCTCAGTTACATGATTATGTGATTTAATATGTGACAGCAGCAGGGGCTGATGTTAATTCTGAGCTCAGTGGACTGAGTAACATCCTGGTGAAAGTCTTCCTCTTCATGGAGGCAGTTAGAGTCCTTAAAATTTAAGGCCCAAACTGAAAATAGTTGTGGGGTTGTTTTTATTGTCAGCAAATTGTCTTGATCGGTTTTCCATTTTATTTTGCAGGTCTGTAAGGCAGATGAGAAATTTAATCAACTGGTACATTTTCTTCGAAATCGTAAGCAGGAGAAACATCTGGTCTTCTTCAGGTAATCCTTCTGGGGTTCAACTACACCTGGAATGTGCATGAGCGTGCAGCCTTCAGTTTTGGAATTCCTTTTAGGTTGGTCCTCTGTTAGAAGTGTGTTTAACTGCAAGTGACTGAAAACCCAACTTCTGCAGCTCAAGCAGGAGGGGTTTATTTTTCTCCTGTAAAAAGAAGTCCAGAGGTAGGCAGTTCCTAACATTGGTTTCTGTTTCAGCAACATCAAGGCCAGTGTTTCTGTGTCTTGGCCTTTCCTTCCTGTAGGTCAGCTCTAGTTTTGAGATGACCACTGTGACAACCCCTGTCACATCTTCACTGGAAGCAGATAAAAGAGGAAAGGCAGGGGGAAGGGCAGTACTTGCTATATTTGATTCTTAATCAGAAAAGGAAAGGCTTTCCCAGACAACACCTGCCACTGACCCTGGCTGACTTCTGCTTTCATTGCATGGGCCAAAGATGGGTCACCTGGCCGCCCCTCACTGTGAGAGGTGGATAATGAGTGGGCAGCTGTCCCAGCCTCTGCAGTAGCGGGAGGTGAGGGAGGAAGTGGTTGGGATGCTGTTTAATCAGCCAGCCTAGTGTCTGCCACGCTGGGGTATGTCCTGTTGTCAGAGTGCGTGCATTCTTGGGCTGTTCTTTCCTCCATATATACCTACAGTGGTGTTCTTCGGCATACCCAAAGAATTTCATGTTTCTTTTCCACCCATCATTTCACCAATAAAATGCAGTAACTATATTGACCCATAGAAATACAACCTGATTCTCTCTCTCTCTCACACACACACACGCAGCTGAAACAAAGATTTCACAGGACTGCACTCGGCTAGGTGGGAGGCATTCTGATGCTTTCTTTTCTGTTCTGCTCTGATTTTTAAAAAATGCTGGTCCAGACTCACTAATTGATTTTAGGACCCACTAGATTACTTTCAGGATCTGTGGGTTGTGGCCCTTCGTGTGTAAAACTGCATCCTTATATATGATGTGACTTGTGGAAAATGGTGGGGAATCCGGCAGCGGTCACTTGGCACAGATCTTTAAAAATTTTTTATTTTGGCTGTGTTGGGTCTTTGTTGCAACACATGGCCTTTCTCTAGTTGTGGTGGGCAGGGTTCTCTTATTGTGGCGTGAGGGCTCAGTTGCCCCACAGCATGTGGAATCTTAGTTCTCTGACCAGGGATCAAACCTCCTGTCTCCTCTCCTAGCACCTGCGCCTGTGTGGAGTACTACGGAAAGGCTCTGGAGACCCTGGTGAAGGGTGTGAAGATAATGTGCATTCACGGAAAGATGAAATACAAGCGAAATAAGATCTTCATGGAGTTCCGCAAATTGCAGAGGTGGGTTGGCTTCCCTGGACATGGCAGATCTCCAGCCTCTCTGCTCTTCTGCAGGTTGCTCTGCCTCTAGACCTTATTGTGTGTTGGAACCCTCTTCCTCTATAACCTGGTTATCACGTCTTCTCCCCCCACCCTCTGTCCTGAGCCCATTACACTTGGCTGCACTGACTGCCTTCTTTGTCAACTTCCCTGCTCAATTGTAAGCTCCATGAGAACGGGAACCTGTGTGTTATGTTCATTCTTGGATTCCCCACTATCCGGCCCAGGATGGGAGAAACCCATTGAAGGTTCCAGGTTGACTACACTATAGGAAAGCTGTGTCTCTGGACACTGTAACTTGACTTTGTGCATAGAAATAATACTTTTCTGTTTTTCTTGACCACCAAACATTCTGGCTATATTAAAAACAATCTTTTAGGCAAAATGATAGACTTGATGATTACACCTCAGTATGAGAGGGAAAATTTCATTTTTTTTTTTAAATGGCTGCGAAGGATTAGACCAAATACAGTGTTTTTGAGTTTTTTTTCTTCCCCAGTCGAAATATGCTAGTTAAAAAATCTTTTCATTATTTTTCATTCATCTTTTCATTATCTCCCCATCTCTTTACAAATTTCACTGAGAACTTGTGAAGTCCTAGAGATTCTTGGGAGGAGGAAAAATCAAAATGTTATTACTATATACTTGCTTCCGTGAGATTCTGCAATCTGTTTTTACTGTCATCTTCAAATTAGTAACAACTGCTTGATGGTGGGGAAATGGTGGTCTCCCTACTCAGCTGGTGTTTTCTTATTTTCTAGTGGGATTTTAGTGTGCACTGACGTGATGGCCCGAGGAATAGATATTCCTGAAGTAAACTGGGTTTTGCAGTATGATCCTCCCAGTAATGCCAGGTACAGAGAACATTCCTTGCTCTGTCTAGGAATCTAGTCTTAATGAAATAGGAATCGTGAGGAAGGTAAAGATGATGGTTGTCAAAACGTTATGAAATAGCAAAAGTCGGGGAACTGCTGCATTATCACCGGTAGGTTAGTAGTGATGCTGTATTGTATTTTCAGATACTTTTTAAAGTTCTTGCAGAAATGCACATGAATAGAGTGTTTAAAGGAAAACAATATATATACTACATATGGAGATTTCAGTTATTCTGAGAGCAAGCATATATTTCTAGGAAATGCCTCCAAACATAGGAAAATGCCTGTAAATATGAACTCTTAAGCAATACTTGTTAATTCTGGGTGGAGTTAGGGGTCAGACTCAAAAATCACTTACATTTTCTCTTTTATATTACTTTTCATTGTTTCCCAAATTTTCCGCTGGGACCACGTCTTCCTACCTGTATCATCAGATGGGCATACATTTACAGGTTTTATAGTTGACATTAAATGTCTAAGAGATTGCTCTCTGGTCTGCAGTGTGTGTATTTAATCGCCAGCTCTTCTCTAACTAGTAAGTGGCAGGGTTGGGATGAGGCGTGGAGTCGGGCGGCTCCTGGTGTCACTTTAGGCGCATCAGCTGCGTGGCCACAGGCCAGTGCTCTGCTGAGCTGTCAGGTGGTGAGTGTCCCCGCCCTGTGTTGTTCCAGTGCCTTCGTGCATCGCTGTGGCCGCACAGCCCGCATTGGCCACGGCGGCAGTGCGCTCGTGTTTCTCCTTCCCATGGAAGAGTCGTACATCAGCTTCCTTGCAATTAACCAAAAAGTAAGCTGTCTTTTTTTCTGTGGAATTCCCAAAGCCAGGGTAGTTGGAAAAGTTCTTTTCCAGAAAGTGGTCCAGAATTAGATTAGGGGCTGGGCTGGTGGTGTCAGTGCGGGAACCTGTCTACAGCTTTATAAAAGGCTGTGGAGAGGCTCCAGGGTCCATTGCTGGCCCCAGCTGAGCATCATTACTCAGGAACACAGACCTATGTTACCATGTTTTCCAACCAGAAATCAGGATTGTTACGTAAAATCTGATTTTAAACTTTGCTTTAAAAAATTTAAAATACTTTCTGGACCAAGTAAAATACTTGGGTTGGATTTGGGCTTCAAAGCCTCCACTGGATAAGATTAAAATGAGTGGTTTTGCCTTTGATTTTACTGGCACTGGCTCTGTTGGGGTAGCCTTAGGAGAGGTGGTCCCAGCCAGAATTGACAATGTGGTCCCTGTGCAGTGCCCCCTGCAGGAGATGAAACTCCAGAAGAACACAGCCGACCTCCTTCCAAAGCTCAAGGCCATGGCCTTGGGTGACAGAGCTGTGTTTGAGAAGGGCATGAAAGCTTTTGTGTCATACGTCCAGGCTTATGCCAAGCACGAGTGCAACCTCATCTTCAGATTAAAGGGTAAGTTTGATCTGCTCACCATCTGAAACATTTGACGGTTTTTACAAGTATTACGGCAATGGCACCCCACTCCAGTACTCTTGCCTGGAAGGTCCCATGGATGGAGGAGCCTGGTAGGCTGCAGTCCATGGGGTCGCTGAGGGTCGGGCGCGACTCAGCGACTTCACTTTCACTTTTCACTTTCATGCGTTGGAGAAGGAAATGGCAACCCACTCCAGTGTTCTTGCCTGGAGAATCCCAGGGACGGGGGAGCCTGGTGGGCTGCTGTCTATGGGGTTGCACAGAGTCGGACATGACTGAAGTGACTTAGCAATAGCAATAGCACAAGTATTACAAATATGAAGGGCTTTCCAGGTGGCGCTGGTGGTAAAGAACCTGCCTGCCAATGCTGGAGACATGAGAGACGTGGGTTGGATCGCTGGGTTGGGAAGATCCCCTGGATGAGGAAATTGCAACCTACTCCAGTATTCTTGCCTGGAGAATCACATGGACAGAGGAGCCTGGTGGGCTACAGTCCATGGAGTCATAGAGTTGGATACCACTTAGCAGCTGAGCACCTGTGTTGAGCACAAATATGAAACTGCTTTGTCTTAGGTCCATGTCAGGGTTAATGTTTTCCAAGCATTTAAAAAAAAGTCTTTCTGAGACTTACCTGGCCTGGACTCTGAGCTTCCATTGCAGGGGGTAGGGGTTCGAGCCCTGGTCAGGGAACTAAGATCCTGCATGCTGTGTGGCATAGCCTCCCCAAAACTAAAAATAAAAGTCCTCCTTGGGTTTGACTAGGTACTGCCTGCTGAGTATTCTTTTAGTAAAAATGTAATTAATTCTAGTTAAAATGAGTCCACTGGATCACATAGAAAAAATTCCATTGCTATGAATATTCTGTTGATTGATGCTTAGAGTCCTGTTTCGGGTGTGCTAACTCTTGATGTTTTGGTTTAATCAGACCTTGATTTTGCTAGTCTTGCTCGAGGTTTTGCCCTGCTGAGGATGCCCAAGATGCCAGAGCTGAGAGGAAAGCTGTTTCCAGATTTCGTGCCTGTGGATGTCAACACAGACACCATTCCATTTAAAGACAAAATCAGAGAAAAGCAGAGGCAGAAGCAATTATTGGAGCAGCAAAGAAAAGAGAAAACAGAAAATGATGGGAGAAGAAAATTCATAAAAAATAAAGCTTGGTCAAAGCAGAAGGCCAAAAAGGAAAAGAAGAAGAAACTGACTGAAAAAAGGAAAAGGGAAGAGGTAAAACTGGCAATTTTTAAAATTAAATACTTAGAATACTGAACAAATCTCATAGAAGTGTAGTGTATAGTGCCTTCTAATAGGAACTGCATAGACTCTTAGATTTTTGTTCTTTCTAGGTGGCTTGGGTTGGGGAATGTGCTGTTCGTGAAAGCTGATCTAAGAGCATGTAGTTCCCGATTGATTAAAAAGTGCTGGTTTGGGGCTTCTCTGGCAGTCCAGCGGTTAGGACTCTGCACTTTCACTGCCAAGGGGCCCAGATTCAGTCTCTGGTTGGGGAACTAGAATTCCACAAGCCTCCTAGAGTGGCCAAAAAAAACCCCAAATTTTGCTGGTTTCACTTAGAACACTGTTGCTGAGAAATTCAGTAGCTTGTTGTCTCTTCTGCCCTCAGGGTTCTGATATGGAAGATGAAGACATGGAGGAACTTCTGAATGACACAAGGCTCTTGAAAAAGTTTAAAAAAGGCAAAATTACTGAAGAAGAATTTGAGAAGGGGCTGTTGACAAGTGGCAAAAGATCAACGAACAAAGCAGATTTGGAGATCTCAGATTTGGAAGATGACTGCTGATTCCCGCCCCTCAGGTGAAACGCACAGGAGTGCGGAATGCGGGGAGCTGGCCCCCACTCGGCAGACAGCTCGAGCTTCCTTCTACTGAACATCAGAACTTCAGCAGCTGTTGGGAGCTGCTGTTGCAGAAATGGCAAATGTGAGGGGTTTCACGCTTGTGAGCATTTTACTAAAAACATACCAGCCTTGAAGTCTAAGAGAAGAAAACGTAAATTTACATAACTGTAAATAATAGATGTCAATATTTATTTTGATGGGTTACTTAAAGAGCTCATATTTCAGTGGCTATTTTATACTTATTAAACTTATTTAATATAAAGCTACTGAAGTAGATTTGATTTGAGAGCCTTTAACAGTTACTCAGTGTTTTCCGGCACCTGATCTCCCTTCCCTGGGTGTCTTCACCTCTGGACTCTCGGTTCTCTCTTTGATGTACTGCACTGAACACCCACACAGCCCGTAGTACTGTTTTATTGGTGAGTATATGAAAAAGCAGCAGCAAGTCATTCTGGGAGAGAAAATTACACCTCCTGTTGAATAAACTGTAGTTCTAATCCACTGCCTTAAGTACATGAAGGTGGCTGCCTAGTGTCTTTACCAAGATGGACAGCACATCTAGTGTCAGAGCCCTCTGGCTGGGCCAGGGTCAGCTTGAAGTGCAATGCGACGCCGTATCAAAATCTTTCATGTAATTTATTTGAAAAGATGCTGAGTTTGTTCCCAAGAACGATTTTAAAAAGCTGTTCAGGACCCAAATATGTTTCAAGTCACATCTTTTCCCAGATATAGAATTTTAAGTTTACAAATATTCTGGAAGGCATCTTCATAACTGATGAGCCGTGCAGGATACTCTGGCCAAAGAGGCCATTAATACCTGTTCCTGGGTTCTTGCAATAGTTTCCACTCTCTTTGCCTTGATTCTTTTGTGGAGATGACAGCCCTCAGCTCGTATTCACCGCTGGGAGCCTGATTCAGTGAGCGTTGCCTGCCTTTTTCATCCAGCACTGCGTGGAGCCTGGTCTTGGGCAGCTGCTGGTTACTGGATGGGCACCTGGCTGTAGTTTGGACCACTGCCCTCTTGGGCCTGCTTGTCTTTCATGGATGCTTTTGGCAAATCAGTCTGGAATGTGGGGGAGTTGAAGGGAGGGAGAGTGGGTACATCTTCATCCATCAGTCAAACAGCCAATAATCTTATTGGAAGTGTCTGCAAACACCATAAGAGCACAATTTAGGTTGGGCTTTAGGGGAACCATGAATGCATTTTAGATGGGACTGAAATGAATAAAAAACTTCCCAAGAGTTAGGATTTTAAGTCCTTAGTCCATAAAACTTCAGAAAAAACAATTTGGTTTTGGCCTGGCTCACGAAGGGGCCAAGAGACTTCTCCCCATATCCGACGTCCACCAGCAGGAAAGGACCCGGTGTTTATAGGTAGAGCTTGATGAGTTCGTCGCTGACGGCTGAGGGCGTCAGCACCCCCAGGTCTGTAAACAGCAGCGTGATTAAGGAAGGGGAGGTGTAGTCGACCCACGGGTGCTCCTCTCTGAGGTCCTGTCCAGTCTGTACAGACTTCAGAGTATCCGCCTTGTACTGAGGAGACAGGAAACCAACATTAGTCTGCCCCATAGACTGAGGGCTCTGAACTGGTGAGGCCTTGGCCTGAGCAACTGAGGTGCTCCTGCCTGAAAGTGCCCTCTGGAAACGGGGAGGCCGACTGTGTTGCACACTGCCCAGGGGACCGAGTGTGGCTTGGGTCAGCCAGGTCATTAGAGAAAACCTTAAGCCATGTGTCCCCTCATGAGTGTGCTGGGGTAACCCCTCGAGACCTCTCAAGACAACTGTTTAGAGCATTTATAGAAAGCTAAGTGCCAGGCACTGTGCTACATTCCATAGATTATCTCTGGAGCATCACAAGCCCTGTACAGATAAGTGAAGTTCATAAACCTTACAGTGAGAGGACCTGCCTAAGATCACATGGTTAACAGGTGATGGAGATGGCAGGTGAGCCCAGAGAGCTGACCCAAAGCTTCATTACCTACCAACTTTCCCTGCCTGCTTGGCCTATATCTAGTGCTTAAGTGAGAGACAAAAGACTGAAATTCTGGGGACAAGTTAGACTGTTCAACAACCACCAATTTATCTGTGTATCCTGTATATGAGAAAAAATAGCAATGTGAAATGAAAAACTTATTGGAACATTCTTAGCACTGCATTTTTCCAAAGGTTTCAGTTTAGACTCAAATACCCCTTATAATATGTAAAACTCTTGCCTTAAACTTATCTGGGACATCTTGCTGGTTTAGTGGGAAGAGTCGTACAAACTTGAAACTTTCTGCAACAACATAAAATGGCTTGTTCTGTGCTTTGGCGCACACGGCCATCTGGTTAGTTCCAATCTGGGAAGTCAGAGAACAATGGAGAAAGGTGAGATCTTACAGCACACCTGTAGTGGAAGCAACAGAAAGTCTATGAGTGAACGTAATATATGTACTTCTGGCTTTGGAATTAAAGAGGATCTTTTAAAAAAGAAAGCAATAGCTATTTCTCCAAAGATCTACAAATGGCCAATAAACACATGAAAAGATGCTCAAGAGTCTTAGTCATTACAGAAACACAAGTCAAAACCACAATTAGATACTGCGTCGCACCCACTAGGATTGTTCAGTCGCTAAGTCCTGTCCAACTCTGTCTCCTAGTTTGCTCAAACTCATGTCCATTGAGTTGGTGATGCCATCCAACCATCTCATCCTCCGCTCTCCCCTTCTCCTCCTGCCCTCAATCTTTCCCAGCATCAGGGGCTTTTCCAATGAGTGGGCTCTACCCATCAGGTGGCCAAAGTATTGGAGCTTCGGCATCAATCCTTCCAATTAATATTCAGAGTTGATTTCCTTTAGGATTGACTGGTTTGATCTTGCTGTCCAAGGGACTCTCGAGTATTCTCCAGCACCACAGTTTGAAAGCATCAGTTCTTTGGTACTCAACCTCCTTTGTGGTCCCAACTCACATCTGTACATGACTACTGGAAAAACCACAGCTTTGACTATATGGACCTTTGTCAGCAAAGGGATGTCTCTGCTTTTTAATATGCTGTCTACGTTTGTCATAGCTTTTCTTCCAAGAGCAAGTGTCTTTTAATTTTGTGGCTACAAGTCACCATCTGCAGTGATTTTGGAGCCCAAGAAAATAAAATCTGTCACTGTTTCCACTTTTTCCCAATCTATTTGCCATGAAGTGATGAGACCAGATGCCATGATCTTAATTTTTTGAATGCTGAGTTTCAAGCTAGGATGATTATAATTTAAAAAAAAAAAAAAAAAACAAGTATTGGCAAGGATATAGAGAAACTTGGAATCCTTATGTGTTTCTGATGGGAATGTAACATGATGCAGCTGCTGGGGAAAACAGTTTGGCAGTTCGTCAAAAAGCTAAACACAGAAATACCATGTGACCCAGCAATTCCACTCTTAAGTATATACACCAAAAAATCGAAAACAGAAACTCAAATAAGTAATTGTACACCTATGTTGTCAGCAGTATTAGTCACAACAGTCAAAAGGTATTCATCAACAGCTGAATGGATAGACACCTCTGGTCCAACCATTCATTGGTACATCATGCAGCCATAAAAAGGAATGAAGCACGGACACCTGTACAGTAAGGTGAGCTTTGAAAACATGCCAAGTGAAATAAACTCAAAAAAGAGACAGATACTGTGTGAGTCCACTTACATAAGGTACCTAGAATGGGGAAAAATCATGGAGACAGAAAATAGCTTAGGGGATGGGAGAGAGAAATAGAGTTTTGTGACAGTTCTTCTGGGTGATGGAAAAGTTTTGAGGACAGTGGTTATGGCTGCACCATAATGTGGGATGTAATTAATGACACCGAACTGTACACTTAAAAATGATTATGATGGCAAACTTTATGTTGTACATACTTTATCAAACACAACAGACTATCAGGAAGTCTTTCCATGTGAAGCAACAGATAAATTTTAAATATATTGATGTCAAATATGCTCCATTAAAAAGAAAAAACCCAATTCCAAGTAAAGCATGTTTTGAATAAGTATAAATACATTCTCCTGATCTACACAGATCAATCTCCAAAGCAGAAAGAAATCTGACCAGAATCTGACTGACCCCACTGCAGTGGCTCAGGAACTGGGAAACCACTGGTTGCAATGGTGGAATCCTGAAGCTAAGCAGGGTTAGAGGAATGAACCATGATACACAATGCGGTTGGGTGCCTGAGATTATTAGTGCAGCTCCATGCCCTGAGCAAGGACCTGTGGAGAACTGATGCTCCTACCTTGTTAATGATTCCTCCGTTTTCAACAACTCCTTCAGCACCAACTATGACAAGATCCACTTTCTCCATGATGTAGCTACAGAAATGAAAAAATTTTTAATGCTCCTTTTCTTTGCTCTTGCAACATCACCTGCAAAGATTAATACTCCCATTTTCAGCAAAGCATGTTCCTCTCATAACTTTCTTCCAAAGAGCACTGAACACCCGAGACAGCCCCTGGCACTGTTACTGGTTCTGCTACAGGGGCACCAAAACCCATTTTGATGACACTGCGATAAGGTGTAGAACTCATGCCGCCACCCAGTAGGCACATGCTTACATGTGTAGCTGAAGCAAGGATTTCATGACTCAGCATTTATCTTTATTACCTGTGGCACACTATTTTTTGTTCTACATCAACACGAACAAAACAAAAATTTAAAAACCTGATGTGATCTGAAGTCGGAAAAAAATGTTACGCCATTCAAAAATTTTACAGGTAGGGTGGGGGCCAATTTACCTTTTAAAACAAGCAATTACTAGAATCCTTCAAAATGTTTACTCCCCCCCCATATTTTTTGGCCACAGTGCGCAGCATGCAGGATCTCAGTTCCCAGACCAGGGACTGAACCCATACTCATGCAGTGAAATCACAGAATTTTAACCACTGGACTGCCAGCAAAGTCCCCAAAATATTTACTCTTAAACACATTCCTAATTTCCTTAATCATCCTTCTGTGTGTTTTCTTCCCAAGGGATTGTTATTCCTGTTTTCTCTTATGAGCCACACTGCCAATCCATGGAGCATGTCACCTCAGCTTTAGGAGTGAAGTTGTACACAAGAGATGAAAAATTCTGGAGTGCCACTGACGACAACCCGTGTCTTTAGATGAAGAGAGAGCACTGATTACGGATGCTAACCCATTAACCTTGCTCTTAAAATGCACCATAAGGGGCTTCCCCGGTGGTCCTGTGGCTAAGATTCTGCATTCCCAATGCAGGGGGTCTGGGTTCCATCGCTGGTCGGGGAACTAGATCCCACATGCTGCAATTAAAGATCCTGCATGCCATAACTAAGACCTGACATAGCCAAATAAATATTTTTTTTTAAACGCACCATGATGCCATGTATCCAGCTCTCCCCAGCATCTTACAGCCCTGTCTCGTGTGTACACCATCCAGTTCTTATCATGAACACTTGCTGGTTTAGTGCTGCTGTCAATTAGAAGGCAGGACGCTGCCCACTCTTGTTTTATGAATGAGACTGGAACCCTCCATCTAGAAACCCTGCTCCAAGCCAACCCTGGGAGCGGGCAGGTGAGGAAACGTAATTGTGATGGGGGAGCCGGGCGCTTACCCAACTGCAGCATCAAGGACCACAGTGACAGGGACGTTGAGGTGGCAGAGGGCTTTGGCCATCTTCTTACTGAAAGTGACATTTTGAGAATGTTAGAAAAAGTTCAAGAAAGTCCCTATCATAGAGACTGGTGAGTCACTTAATTTGGACAATGATAAATCACATTAGCTAGAAACTCAGTTAATTTTTTTTTTTTTTAATGAGGACCATATTTTACCCATACTCCCTGCATTGGAAGCATGGAGTCTTAACTACTGGACCGCCAGGGAAGTCCCCTCAGTTAATGGACTAAGGGGATGATCCCAAGATTCTGGACTAAGGAAGCATTTGGGTTCTTTAAAAGTATGTATTTTAGGAAAACTGTGCTCTTGGGGCTGTGCAGGGATATGTAAATTCAGGGAAAAAAAGGGTTTTATTATGTTCTGGATACATAAGAAATGTAACTATCTATTCCTTGATATAAACCTTTCAGTTTATATCTGATTTAAGTACTAAATAAAACCCCTAGACGCTATACTGTGACCTACTCCAAATTCATGGTGATTTTTCTTCCAGGAGCAGGGACGGGCAGTGTGAAAGGCGATGCTGATTGACAGAAAATTGGGGACTTCGTCTGGCTGCTTTTACAATGGAGTCTCATCCTCAGTTTGCTCATTAAAGGGACTGCTGGGCACATGACCACAGGGAAAGATACTTGCCCTGATAAGTCAGGCTGTGACTCCGTAATGTACACACTGAAACGCTTCTTGGCTGCCACGGCAGCTTCCAAGACTCTCAGGACCACTCTGGAGTAGGCGTGTGTTAATATTCTCTGTGGGTAGAGAAAGCGCTGTCAAAAGTGCAAGCTTCCAACGATCACTCAGACTCTCTGCCACTCCAGTGTGTGTTCCTGGTACCCTAAAGTTTCTCTGTATGCTTTCGCACAAATCAACTGTAATCAGAAAGCAGATCCCTGACAATACAGTGAGTTTAAGCTCATATATTGATACTTTTTGTTTTTGCCACACAGTGCTGCATGCGAGATCATAGTTCCCCAACCAGGGATCAAACCCTTGCCCCTTGCAAGGAAGCCTGCAGTCTTAACCACTGGATGGTCAGGGAAGTCCCTATTGATACAATCTGAAAAAGTTTTCTGCCAGAGGAATATATCATGGGTCTCCTCTTTTCATAGCAAGCACAGAAGTGGCATCTCCATGTGGTGTTACTCAGATACAAAAGCCTTTCTGTCTGAAGGCTGTTAGGTTCCTTTGGGTTGGTTTCCCGAATTCCAAGACCTAGTCTGCACACCTGGGCCTTTAAGCACCGGGCAGCTGGCATAAAGGGCTGGTGGGGCCAGCAGCGGAGCACGAAGGCTGACCTCCGGCTGTTGTCACATGGGGCCCACTGCTGCTGGATCATCTGATTTTTCTAGAGGAGCTAAAATCCAGTATTTCAATGTTGACTCATTTTTTAAAACTTTTATACAGTTTGGGGTAAAACCCAACTGTGGACTGGACACAATTTGTAGATACTTAGATGGAATCAAGATGTTCTAAGGAACAGAGTGCAGAGGACAGAGTAAAGCAAGGTGGAGGGACCAGCTCCCTGGCTCCTTTCTCGGTCTTGCCTGAGAGCTTATTAGAAATACAGGTTCTCAGGCCCCACCTGTCTCACTGAACCAGAATGTGCATTTTAATTTATATTTACATATTTATATTAATATTAAAAAAAAATTTTTGGCCATGCTGCATGGCAAGGGAGCATCCTAGTTCTCTGACCAGGGATCGAAACCATGCCCCCTGCATTGGAAGTGCAAAGTTTTCACCCCTGGACTGCCAAAGAAGTCCCAGAATATGCACTTTAAAAGATCTCCAGGTGGGTCACCTACATGCTTGAATTTAAGCCACTCTGCTCATAATTTACCCTAAACAGCACTGATGCAGGTGGTTACTACACATTAAACTCCACGAGGTGAACGAACCCTCTCGTGCAACTGCTGGGAAGGAGGAGGCCTCAGCGAGAAGCAGTCACCAGCTTGCCTCCACCTGGTCTCAGAATGGCTTTGCTTGAAGCCGGCTTTTGTACCAGTGCCAGCTGCATCTATTACGTCATTTATTTAATAACATAATTCAGAGGCTGGGAAGGGAGTAATAAAACAGAGGACAAGATTTCAGAGTCCAGATGCAAGTAAATACTTTTACAGTTGGTGGAGGCCTAGTTGGCAGAAAGGATGTGTGCTGGCGAAGAGATGTCATGAAAGTTTTATGACCCCTTTGCTGGAAGACTGACTTAATGTGCTGCTCCTGTCTTTCCTCACTTAGGTTATCAACACCTGGCAGCTTTGCATCTCCGTGACAGCATTTGGAATGAAGATGAAAAAATCTCAGTCCAGTGCTAACCTTCGGCAGGAAGAGAGTCAGGATAAACCAGTGACAGGAGCTGTGCTGACTTAATTCAGATCAGTTTAGTACATATCCAGTAAGAAAAAGCACTTCTTTAGTAAGACAGCTTTTCAAATCGAGAATCATCCATGCTGTCCCAGGGTTTTCCTCTGCCTCTTTAAAACGACAACCACCTATGATATAACATCTACTTTTAGACACTGCTTAGTGTGTCCCAGGCATAGTGCAGAGTCCTTACACACACCATCTCATTAATCCTTACAGCAGCCCTATGAGGTAAGTACTATAATTACCCTTATTTGAAAAGATGAGAAAAGTACAGCACAGAGAGCTTAAGTAACTTGTCCAAGATCACACAGCAAGTAAGTGGCAGAGGCGGGATTTTACCCCAGGAGTCTGATGCCAAAGTCCTTGCTCCCAATCACCACCCACGATCATGACGTACTCACCGCCCCATCTTTGATGAAAGTATGGCACAGATCTGCAATTTTATTTCTTGACAGTGATATTCTCCTGAGGAAAATCTCTCCCCGCTCAATCATGATCTTTTTACATTTGGAGTAATCCTAGGGGAAAAAAAAAGAGCAACATGAGGGGAACGGGAGGATCCAGGGGAAGGGGAGGATCCAGGTCAAGCTGAGAATACTTGTGGCCAAACACAGAAGCAGAGTGGTGACCGGGGGAGGGCAGGGCTTACAGAGTATTCCAGGGAGGTCAGGCTGATGAAACGCAGGAAGAGCTCCCCGCCCGATGACACGGCCACAGAAGAGTCCACGCCACACAGGGTTTCTATGGCACTGGTGAGATTCGCCCTCAGGCCCTGGATTGTCTCCCCTGGAATGATCACATGAGCAACATGATGTTCATTTCAGTATCACAGCCCCTTGATGGGTCTGCGATTCATTCATTCATTCAGCCAGTGTGGACTGGGTGTAGGCTGTAGCCAGGCTGTCTGATGGCTCAGCAGATAAAGAATCCGCCTGCAATGCAGGAGATGTGGGTTTGATCCCTGGGTCAGGAAGATCCCCTGGAGAAGGAAATGGCAACTCACTCGAGTACTCTTGCCTGGGAAATTCCATGGACAGAGGAGCCTGGTGGGCTATGGTCCATGGGGTCACAAAGAGTAGGACACGACTGAAGCTACTGAGCACACACACTTCCTAGATGCCAGAGATAACATCAGTGAACGTGCCCAGCCCCTGTTCTGATGGAGCTGCCTTTCTTTCCCTTTTCTCTTTTTCTTCTTGCTTGTGCTGCCTGGCTTGCGGATCTCAGTTCCCCTGATTCCCTCGGGAGTGAAGTGCAGAGTCCTGATCACTGGACTGCCAGGGAATTTCCAGGACTCTCTTTCTACTGGGACAGGTAGACAGTAAATAAGCACACAAAGAAATAAACAAGTTATTCAGATTGAATTGAGGACAGAAAAAAGCAGAATGATGAAAAAGGTGGGACTACTTCAGACAAAGTTAGCAGGGAATGGTCTCTTGGAATCTGGGCCTTTTAAACAGAGACCCGAGTAAGAAAGTATCCAGCTGAGTAAAGATGCAGTGGGCAAAGCCTCAGATGCAGACTATACCAACGCAAAGGCCCCAAGATGGGAATAAAATTGGTATGAGAAAGGCCAGAGTGATGCACAGTTCAGCGAGGGACAGCATGGAAGGAAATTAAGTAGTGACAGAAGAGGTCTGCAGGCTGCTGCAGATAAGGCTTAGATGTTTGGATATTAGTATAAGTATAATGGGAAGATGCTGGAGGTCGTCTTAGAGACATGCATCTCTAGGTCAGCCCTTTAAATTAAAGAATACTTTATTATTTTTATTATTATTTTGTTTATACCCAGAAGTTTACATTTGGGATGACTGAATTCACAATGCTCACAATGATGATATTAAAGCTAGAATTTATACTAGAACATTCTCTATAGCAACTGCAAAGAATCTGTCACAAGACAGAAGCTCAATAAACACTTGTAAAGCTGAACGATGGCTGTAATTTAAGCTTCACAGTTAACCTGGCATAATATGGTCCTTCTTGATTCAAAGTACATTTCAGGGGCTTCCCTGGCAGTCCAGTGGTTAAAGACTTCACCTTCCAATGCAGGGGGTGCTGGTTATCAAACAGCTCCCTGGTTGGGAAGCAAAGATCCCATATGCCACACAGCCAAAAAACCAACACATAAAACAGAAGCAACATGATAACAAATAAAGACTTTTTAAAAAATGGTTCACATTTAAAAAAAAAAAAACTTAAGAAAAAAACAAAGTATATTTCATTTGTGAGAAGAGACCCATTGGATCCTAACTTGAGGGCTCTCTCCACGTTGAAAGGACTGAAACGAAGGGAGAAACTGAGCTTGAGGCTGTATTACCTTATATCAGCACACATCCATCTCTCACTTTCTACAATTTTAACAGTTACAAGCAGACTTTCCTAACACCTGGAGCGATGGAGGCGGACCCCTTTTACCTGTATCTCTTCTCAAGTACTCCAGTAAAGTCCGGATGGCAGCTACTGCTGAGGCCATGTCAGGATCTTCTTTTATCTGAGACTTAAAGTATTCGATTAACTCTGGGAAGGGAGAAAAAATTGATTCAGCGAATTCATTTAGCAGGAGAGACAACCACAGAGCTTATCAATGACTGCTCACTTTAAAAAGCAAACTAATTTAAAAAATAGTTCCTTTGCAGGGTGTTTGGCTTCAGGGACACAGAAAATGTTGATGGGAATAGAAATGACATCACTTTACTATTTGCAAGCTCTTTCTCATTTTGAAAAATCTAGCCCATGTAATATGAAATAAAATTTAAGCCCCACCAAATGATAGTGAAAGGTCATTCTCACCCTTATTCTTGACCGCAAGTCTGCAAAAAATCCCAGAGCCAACCTGCCTACTGATTTCTCCTGCACCCCTCCAGACAGTCTATGCCAAGTGAAGCCTATTCACCTACCTACATACACCTACATATGTATGTGATGTAGAAGTCTACTCTGCTTTTTTACATGAAAGGTACTATATACATATTAGTTTGCCCTTGTTCTTCACTTAATAAAACACCTTGATAACCACTCAAGACAGGCACATCAAATACGCCTTTCTTTTGATTCTGGTACCATATTCAACAGGGCAGGTTCAGGGAGTCTTACTCATACTTCACATATGAAGAAATCAAGACTTCGAAGACCCGCACATTCGTCCGAAATCTCACGTTTTTGGAGGGCACTGGAAAGCGTGGGCAGAAGGTATGTCTGGGATACACCCAAGACCCATTCCCTGGATACATGAGCAGCGAGAGGGTTTTAGTTGTGACTAGAGGGACCACATCCGACCAAACAGCCTGAGCTTGAAAACTGACCGCGCCCGGAGCCCAGTCTGGGCATGTGAGGTGGAGGGACCCCTGCGCGGCTCCGCCCTAGGCCCAGCAGGCCCAACAAGTCCCGATTTACCCGTGTTGTCCATGGTGCACTCTGGACCGCGGAGCCTGAGAGGCCCAGAGCCGCACAAGACGCCTGGACTGGTCCCGCCGCCGCGCGGACTCAGCACCACACTGACTGACAGCGCGCAGCCACGCTCTACACTCCACTTCCGGCGCCTTGGGGGCGGGGTTGTGGGTACGGCGCGCGGCCTGAACCACGCCGTCTCTTACGTCACTCGGCGGCGCCGGAAGTCGGAGTTCATACACTTCGGTAGGTCTGCTTGCTTGCAAGTGGCTGTTCGCCGAGGGACTCTGGTCGCCATGGTCTCAGACGGTGAGGGCCGCGCCGGCGGGATCCGGACCCCGGGACTAAGCAGACTTTGCCCAGCGATGACCTACCAAATGGACTGTATTTTGGGGGCTGGGTGGAGCCTGTCTGTTCTTTAAAGGAGTAGCAAATGTATTCATTCGTTCATTCATTTCAGTAAATATTTTTGGAGCGCCTGTTGTGTGCCAGGCGTTATTTCATGCCCTGGGAGATACATAGAGAACATGACGGACTAGCGGAGATTACAGTCTAGTGAGCGAGACAGACAGTAGGCAAGTAAATAAAAATAATTTCGAAGGGTAACAGAGCTGTGACGACAGTATAAAGTAATGATGGTGTCGATCGCGATTCGGGGATGATCCAGGAGGAGCTGCTTTCGATATGGGTCCAGGGAAGACTAGTGATACTCAGACTAAGACTTGAGTGATTTTATAAAGGCTCTGTGAAGGCCTTGTGACAGATTGAGCCAATACATTGCAATGGGAAGACGGAAAGGGGACACCTGTGGGTTGAGGAGGGTGGAGACTTTCGTTCATACATTCAACTACCAGTTACGAAGCTTGATGTCTTAAAGGGAGAAAAAAGAGGCCAGGGTGGTGGGAGCAGGGTGGGATAGAGGGATGAGATCAGAGAGCCAGCTAGCCAGGTGCAGGTCCCTTGTGGGACCAGATCTCTATTTTAAGTGTAATACAAGCCGTTTTAGGGCTCCTAGCAAGAGAGTATTACTGATTTACGATATATATATATATATATATATATATTTTTTTTTTTTTTTTTTTTTTTTTTTTTTTTGCGAGATCTTAGTTCCCTGACCAGGGATCCAACCCATGGCCTCTTGCAATGGAAGCATTGAATCCTAACCACTGGACTGCCAGGGAATTCCCTGACTTACTATCTTAAAGGATTACTTTGACTGCTGTGTGGGAAATGGACTGTGGAGAGCAAGAATAGAAATAGATCCTTTCAAGGGCAGTAACAATTGTCCATGCATCATTTATCTGTTATAATATCACAACTCTGTGAGGGAGGCAGATCTGGTATGGCCCGTGTCTACAAATGAGAAGGTAGAGACCCAAAGAAAGAAATCCACAGGGACAATCCATGTGTATGGATTCACACCTCTCCTGACAGGCGACACTTTGTTTTTCTCAGGCTTGATGATAGCAAGGAATGTATGGTTCTGAGAATTGGGGAGTGGGACCTGATGGAGATATAAGGCCAGAGGCTTTTGGGCAGAAGAGTGAGGGCCTGTGTAGAGACAGTTATTAAGTGACTCTTCTGTGCTAAACACTTTGTTCTGTGATTTACACAACATTCCTCATTCTCTGAAAAGTCCACGATTTAGAGGGCTGAGGGGGGAAGAGAGATCAGAAGCACAGCCAAGTGTAAAATGAGGTCGTGAGTACTGTCATCAGAAGAGGGACAGCCCTGTGGGTGGTCAGAAGGAGACAATAGGGCATTGAAAAGCCACAGTGTTTATTTCCATTTTTTTGTTGGAGTATAATTGCTTTACAATGTTGTGTTAGTTTCTGGTGTACAACAGCATAAAGTGAATCAGCTATATGTATACATGTATCTCCTCCTTCGCGGATCTCCCTCCCTTCCACCTCCAGCCCCCATCTAGGTCATCACAGAGCACTGAGCTGAGCTCCCTGTGCTACACAGCAGCTTCCCACTAGCTGTCTGTTTTACACGTGGTGGCGAATACATGTCAGTCCTCATCTCCCAATTCGGCCCCCCGCCAGCTGTGTCCACATGTCCCTTCTCTGTGTCTGTGTCTCCGTTCCTGTCCTGCAAGTAGGTTCATTTGTGTAATTTTTAGCCACAGTCTTTAGAGTCAAGCAGATCTGTCTTCAGAGCTGGGTGTTAGCTTTGCTACTTGTTAGCAGGCCATGCGACTTAGAGCAAGTTACTTTCACTTGCGAAATAGGAATACCATATTTCATCTAGTCTAAGATAATATGATTATGAAATGTGCTTTTATTTTATTTAATATAACATTAAGAGAAAAAATGTGATCCGTCATAATGGTAAGATACCTTCCTGAGTTCAGCAACTGTCAAATGTAAGAAAAAAGGAGGGAGTACATCTTATAATTGGTGAAAGATAGCTTCCCTAGTGTCTCACTGGTAAAGAACCCACCTGCCAATGCAGGAGACATGGGTTCAATCTCTGGGTCAGGAAGATTCCCTGGAGAAGGGAATGGCTACCCATTCCAGTGCTCTTGCCTGGAGTATCCCATGGACAGAGGAGCCTAGCAGCCTACAGTCCATGGGGGTCACACAAGAGTCGGACACAACTTAGTCAGACGCAACAACAACAACAAGCGAAAGACGGCTTTAAGTCCCTTTCTGAGCTGTCAGCAATGGGACAGGAAGATAGGATTACATGTGCTAGGTCTGACACAGAAAGGCTGACATTTCCTCTCTTCTGAGATGGGGGAGCCAGGACCTGTTGGAAGACCTGGGGAAGACTTTTGAATAAGGAGGTAGCAAGGTTTGGGACCTTGGAGAGTAAATAGGATACGGGTATGTAAGCAAGGCATTGCTGCTTTCTGCTATTAAATGAGCATCCTGGGTTTTTCATAGCAACGTATGCTTACTGGTTCACATTCTGTCACCTCAGAATATAGTCTCCCTGAGGGCTTGGATCCAGTATCCCCAACACCTAACACCGGTACTTCAGTGTCAGTGTTTGTTGAATTAATGTGTTAGCCTGTTTCGTTGTGTCTTTCACTTTGTAGAGAGTAGCCTAATTATTTTCACAATAAAGTCTTTACACAGCCATTGCTTTTCACACTGGTTTTTACCTTTTAAAGATTGGTTACTAATTGGCCTTGCTAGAAGGTGATTTGATGGACCTGGAGCCAGACTACTTCTGTGTCTCCCTTTAAATTTCTCCCCACTCAGCCCTACCCCAAGCCTGAAATTCTGCTAGTGATTCTTGGTACTGGTCCATCAGTGCTCTCTGTCCTTGACCAGACATCCATGATGCATGTATCTTTGGGGTCATAAAATGTTTACTGGGCATCCACCCTGTGCTAGGCATTGTGTTCAGAGCAGAGGACAAGCAGTGATAAAAGAGACAAAAATCCCACCGCACAAAGTTCATAGTCTACCGCAGGGGTCCCCAACCTCTGGGACCTAATGCCTGATGATCTGAGGCGTAGCTAATGTAACAATAATAGAAATAAAGTGAACAGTAGATGTAGTGCTCTTGCGTCATCCTGGAATGAACCATCACCCCCCCACACACACAACCTGTGGAAAAAATTGTCTTCCATGAAACCTGTCCCTGGTGCCAAAAAAGCTGGAGGCTACTATTGCAGTGCATGAGAGGTGTAAATGTACAGAAGGCAAGCAAGAGCTCACTAAGGGCCTCCAGAGCTGTAAGTCTTTAAAAGAACTTGATTTGTGTTCCTTTCACGATTGTAGCTTATATACATAGAAAGGCATGCAGTGGTGCTTGCTTTGGATTTAATTTACAAATTGGAAATGTTAGCTTTGTTTCACTTTTATGAGGCTAATTTTTTTTGTTTTTTTGGTTAATTGCAGAGGATGAATTGAATCTTCTAGTTATCATAGTTGATACCAACCCTATTTGGTGGGGAAAGCAAGCATTAAAGGAGTCTCAGGTAAGGCTGCTTGGGAAGGCTTTTGGATAGTTCTGATTTGACTTAGTACTTCCCTGGTGGCTCAGATGGTAAAGCATCTGTCTACAATGCGGGAGACCTGGGTTCGATTCCTGGGTGGGGAAGATTCCCTGGAGAAGGAAATGGCAACCCACTCCAGTACTCTTGCCTAGAAAATCCCACGGATGGAGGAGCCTGGTGCAGGCTACTGCTCATGGGGTCACAAAGAGTCAGACACGACTGAGTGACTTCATTTTCTTTCATGTGTATATTGCTTTTTTATTAAGGTATAATTTCATACCATAAAATTCACCCATTATAATGTATAATTCAGTGTTTTTTAGTAAAAATCACAGTAAAGTTGTATAACCACCACTACCACAATTCCATTTTAGAAAACTTCTATTTCCAGAAGGTTCCCTCGTGCTTGTTTGCAGTCAGTCACTGCTTCTATGCCCTAGCTGTTATTGTTGTTTAGTCACTAAGTCATGCCCAACTCTTTGCGACCCCATGGACTATAGCCCACCAGGCTCCTCTGTCTGTGGGATTTCTCAGGCAAGAATGCTGGAGTGGGCTGCCATTTCTTTCTTCAGAGGATCTTCATGACCCAGGGATTGAACCCACATCTCCTGCATTGGCAGGTGGATTCTTTACCACTGAGCCACCTGGGAAGCCCTCCCCCCTGTTGTAGGCAAACACTCATCTGGATTCCGTCTCTGTGTTGCCTTTTCTGGACATTTCATATATTGATTCCATATAATATGTAGTCTTTTTTTTTTTTAATACTTTCTATTTTAAAATAGTTATGGAATCACAGGAAATTATAAAAACTGGTACGGAGAGGTCTGTGCACTCTGGCTCCAGCTTCCCCCAGTAGTAGCATCTTCTGTAACTGCAGTACAAACGGCAAAACCAGAACACTGACATCAGTACAATCTCCAGACCTTATTCAGATAATAACAGTTTTGCGTGCACCTGTGTGTGTATGTTTGGTTCTTGCAGTCTTAGCACATGTAAGATTTGTGTAACTGCCGCCACAATCAAGACACAGCTGTTCTATCCCAAGGAGCTCCCCGGTGCTCCCTCCATGGTTGGTGCAACTTTCTAGTCCCTGGTACTAGTCTAATAATATGTTCTCCAGATCTATAATTTTGTTCCATAAATAGATCCTATAGTATGTAGCTTTCGAGTGTAGCTTTTATCTTTTATTATTTTTTAAGAGAACTTGGGACTAGGCTGTTTTACTTACTTAATTAATTTATTTTGGCCATGACCCAGAGCATGTGGGATCTCAGTTTCCCAGCCAGGGATCAAACCCATGCCCCCTGCAGTGGAAGTGTGGAGTCTTTAACTACTGGGCTGCTAGGGAAATTCCTATCCTTTTTTTAAAAATTAATTAATTTCCTTTATTTTTTATTTTTGGCTCTGCTGGGCCTTGTGGTTGCGTGCAGCTTTCTCTAGTTTTGGTGAGCAGGGCCTCCTCTCTAGTTGCAGTGTGTGGGCTTGTCTTATTGTGGAATGCCAGTGTTAGGGGGCACAGGCTTCAGTGGTTGCAGCCCGCAGGCGCAGTAGTCCTGGCACACTTGCTTAGTTGCTCTATGGCGGGTGGAATCTTCCTGGACCAGGGACTGAACGCATGTCCCCTGCATTGGCAGGTGGATTCTTAACCACTGGACCACCAGGAAAGTGTCATGTGTCATTTTGATTATAGTCATTCTAGGGTAAGTGGTAGTACCTCATTGTGGTTTTAATTTGCATTTCCCTAATGACTAAGCTTTTGTTCATAAACTTATTAGCTATCTGTATATTTTCTTTGATGAAATTCATATAAAAATGTTACATCCAATTTTTAAATTCTTAAATTGGACACGTTCTTATTTAAATTCTTAAATTAGACATGTTCTCACAATTAAGAACAAGTTATGTACTTGATCGTAACTTTACCAAGTTGCTGTACGATGAGCTGCACACATTGAAAGTGTTATGTCTTCACATATGTATGCATTCATGAAATTGTCACCTCAGTCAAAATGATGAAATACAGATCTATGGGGGTTCCCTGGCAGTCCAGTGCTTAGGACTCAGTGCTTTCACTGCTGTGGCCTGGCTTTCGTCCCTGTTTGGAGAACTAAGATCCTGTAAGCTGATCGACGTATCCAAAAGAACATAACAAAACAAAAACACACAAATCCATCACTCGCAGAGTTTCTTCATATTCCTTTGAATTTCTCTCACCCATCTCTCCCTGTTCCCTCCTGGAGGTAGCCACTTATCTGCCTAATATCACTATAGATTGGTTTGCATTTTTAAGGTATGTATATACGTGGAATCACGGAGAAGGCAATGGCAACGCACTCCAGTACTCTTGCCTGGAAAATCCCATGGGCGGAGGAGCCTGGTAGGCTGCAGTCCATGGGGTCTCTAAGAATCGGACACGACTGAGCGACTTCACTTTCACTTTTCACTTTCATGCATTGGAGAAGGAAATGGCAGCCCACTCCAGTGTTCTTGCCTGGAGAATCCCAGGGAGGGGGGAGCCTGGTGGGCTGCCATCTGTGGGGTCGCACACGACTGAAGTGACTTAGCAGCAGCAGCGTACCTGGAATCAAACAGTATATAGTTGGTTTTTTGTTATTGGGTTTTTTCTTGTTTGGTCTATTGGTCTGTTGTTTTCACTCAGCATAGTTACTTTGACATTTGTCCATGTTGCTACATGGATCAGTAGTTCATTTCTTGTTATTGCTGAGAAGAATTCCATTGTGTGGCTGGACCAGCATATCACTACATATTATCATACTCTCCAGGAAGACTGTCTTACTTTGAACTCTCATCAGTGGTATATGAAGATTCCTTTTTTTTTGTACTAACACAAGATGCTCTGTTTCCTTATTTTATCTTTTGCCAGTATGATGTACCAAAAATTCTCTCAGTCTTCTTTTGGTATATCTAATGGCCCTTTGTATTTCTCCTTTATATTTTTCTTTGGGGGAGTTTCCCATTTTCCTCTTTGGGTGTTCCTTTTTATTTTAACTGGTTTGTGAACACTCTTTATGTTAAAAGGTTAACTCATTGTCTTTCATGTGTTGAGGTTTTTTTTTTTTTTTCCAGTTTGTAATTTGCCTTTCACTTTGGTTTAGTTGTTTTTTGTTGCGTAGAAATTTTAATAGGTTTGTTTTACATGTTAAGAAATAGAGTAAGTGAAATTTATTGGTTTTGTTTTCTGCTTAACATAGTTCTTTCTTTAGTAATATTAATACTTGTCAGAATGTAAATTCCATGAAAAAAAGGGTCTTCACATGGCACATAATAGGTTCTCAGCATATTTAGTGAATGAATTAATTGAAAGACTTTACAATTACCAATTTAATCAATATGTATTATCTATTCTATGTGCAGCAACAGTTTGCTAGTAATTTTATCACAGAAGATGTGACACGTTTACTATTCCTTGAGTGTTATACAAAAAACATGTGTGGAATATTATACTGATGAGAAAGCGGTCTCATAAGTAAAATTAGAGAACTATAGTTTCTTTTTCAGATTTGATGATCCATATTTTTGCTATGAATACATTTATTTATGAACAAATAAGTTGTATTGATTAACAGAATAACAGCTGGAAAAATAACAGTGAAAATGAATGTCTTTGCATGTGATTTCTGGTCTCAGTTGGAATTTTAGTCTTTCTTGAGTTTCTATTTCAAATTGGACAGTTTTAATTATCAGGGAGGATGAAATTGTACCTGGTAGACAGTTCTGTATGGGAGGAGAAGGAAAGGATGAGTCTTGATAACTAGTATTAGTAAAGATTGATTCTACTGACTAAATTTTATCTAGGTCAACTGGAGCACAAATCAATCATCATGTTTATAAAAAATGACCGTATCTCCTCCTGCTTCCCCAGTTCCATCCCATCCCCCAGGAGTAGCTCCTCCTTCCTTTTGCTCTCTTCCATGAGACCTGACCAGCTAATGTGTTGTTCTTCTAAGCAAGTCAGAAATGGGCAAGTCTGTGCTGTTCAGAATCAGAAAACTATACCTTCCTGATGTTTTTGCTTATGACCTTGGAGAAGGGAACTCCAGAGCAAATTTTTAGCGTGAATAATTATCTGACATAGTGGTTTTGGGTAGCTGTTTTAGATTCTTTTGTCTTCTGTGTTTCAACAGTTTACTCTGTCAAAATGCATTGATGCCGTGATGGTGCTGGGAAATTCTCATTTGTTCATGAATCGTTCCAACAAACTCGCAGTGATAGCAAGTCACATTCAGGAAAGGTATGACCATTGTGATTACTCTCCCTGCTCAGTGCTTAAGGACCCTGGGATGAGATATTACTGGGGTAGATGAATATACCTCAAATAATAAACTGGTCATAAATTAGAATTTGGTAGGAATTCTCTTCGGTTGTCATCTGAAGAGTGAGAACCACCGTAAAGCGTTTCAAGAGGCTGTAACTGAGTACGTTCTTTATTTCTCTCATTTTTTAAGAAAACAGTGGAATCATCAAAACATTCCATGGTGGAAGACTCATGTTTGCCAATTTGCCTGTTTCATACATTTTGTAAAACTGAAGTTTATGATGGACTCTTGAGATTCTGGAATTGGTGTGGTCTTTGTTATCTCTGCTGAATTCTATTTTGATGTTTAGTGAGGTCCCTTAGTCCCGGTGTAACTAGGGAGTTTTTTGTCTGTTTTTCTGTTTCAGTCGATTCTTATACCCTGGAAAGAATGGCAGACTTGGAGACTTCTTTGGAGACCCAGGAAACCCTTCTTCTGAATTTACTCCCTCAGGAAGTAAAGATGGAAAATACGAGTTGTTGACAGCAGCAAATGAAGTTATCGCTGAAGAGATCAAAGATCTAATGACTAAAAGTAATTGCTTTCAGCTTTTCTTCCTCCCATTAGTGCTATTTGCAGATGGAGTTGAATGTGGAAGTCCTTGAGGTTTCGAGTCCAAAAGTTTGAGATTTTTGATATTATCTACTTAATTTTTTTTCTCTCTCTCTTTTAAAATCACGCCCACAAAAGCCTGTGTGATACTTGCCTGACTTCTGCAGCGTGGACACTGTTCACCAGCCTCCACTTGAAACACTCTAGTGTCTGAGGATAGCCTGTTTTGACCCATTTTTCCTCTTTCTCAGACCATTCTTCCTTCCATTTTTGACTTTTCCTTCATCTTGTTTCTTCATTTTTTAAAAATGTTGATTTTATTTATTTTCAGCCGAGCTGGGTCTCTGTCACTGCACTCAGGCCTTTCTCCAGTTGCAGCGAGCAGGCTTCTGTTGTGATGGCTCCTCTCGTTGCGGAACACAGGGTCTAGGGCCCGTGGGCTTCAGTACTTGTGGCGCACGGGCTTGGTTGCCCTGAGGCATGTGGAATCTTCCCAGACCAGGGATTGAACCAGTGTCCCCTGCATTGACAGGCAGATTCCTATCAGGGAAGTCTATCATTTTATTTCCTTAAAAAAATATATATTTTTTTTATTCTGTGTGGTGTTTTTCTTTCTCTGTATGTTCTCGTCCAACCTTCCCATTAATTATCATTTGTGTATGAACACTTCCCAGTCTTTGTCTCTACTCCATCCTTTCTTTCAAACTGCAGATGTCTCCCCTTAAGTGTCCCTCAGCCTCATTAATAAGCCCCAGACCAGTTTCATTTTCTTTCCCCACAGTTACACCACTACTTCCATTTCTGTCACCCCCATCCTCCTGCTTTTCCAAAGGCTTTCATTTTGACTGTTTCCTTCTAAACCAACATCTAATCATCTATGAAATCCTATTAATTTAGTCTCAGAAGTACCTCCAAAGTCTGACCCCTTATTACCTGCCATCTAGCTCAACCTTGGGACGGCTGACATCTTGGGCGGGGGAATTCTTTGTTGTGGGGGGTTTCCTGTGCTTTGGAGGATAAGGGTTAGTTGCTCAGTCATATCCCACTCTTCGTGCTTCCATGGACTGTAGCCCCCCAGGCTCCTCTTGTTCATGGAATTCTCCAAACAAGAATACTGAAGCAGGTTGCCATTCCCTTCTCCAGGGGATCTTCCCAACCCACAGATCAAACACAGGTCTTCTGCATTGCAGGTGGATTCTTTACCATCTTAGCCACCAGGGAAGCCTTTTGGCGGATACTTACTTAGTAGCATCCCTGGCCTCAACCAATTGGATGCTAAGATATCCCCCAGTTGGGACTTCCCAGGTGGCGCAGTTGTTAAAGAATCTGCCTTGTAATGCAAGAGATGAAAGAGACACGGGTTCAAAACCCGGGTCAGGAAGATCCCCTGGAGAAGGAGATGGCAACCGCTCCAGTATTCTTGCCTGGGAGATCCCATGGACAGAGGATCCGGTGGGCTGTGGTCCATGGGGTCACAAAGAGTTGGACATGACTGAGCACACTTGCAGGTACAAACCAAATGACCCTCTTGGGGCACAGTTGCCCCGGTTGAGAGCCTTTGCTCTGGATCATTATAACAGCTTCTTTCTCCTGTCTCTCCCCATTCAAGTCCTTCCACTCAGCCCTCTAGAGTTATTCTAAAAATCAGAGTTAGTATTCCCTGCCTCAAACACTTTTGCTAATTCCCTATTGCCTGCAGGCAGTGGTTTTAAACTGTCTCCTCTGTCCAAATCACTGGTGGGGAAAAGGCAACTCTAGAGACAGTGGATCAATGATTTCTCTTGGGACTGGGGGTGAGCAGGAAGGGACTGGGAATGGGCCTAAGTGATCTTTTGGAGTGATGGAAATGTTCTATAGTTGGATCATGGTGATGATTTCAACTCTAGAAATTTACTGGAAATCATTGACTTGTGCACTTTAAAAGAGTGAATTTTGAGATCTGTAAGTTACACCCGAATAACATGAAATACTGGCCCCACTTCATTGTTTCCGACTCAGTGGGCCTAGGGCGGGCCCAGTGCTTTGGACGGTGGCTCACACGGTAAAGAAACTGTCTGCCAGTGCAGGAGGCCGGGACCCAGGTGCAATCCCTGGGCCGGGAAGGTCCCCTGAAGTACGAAATGGGAACTCACTCCAGTCTTCTTGCCTGAAGAATTCCCTGGTAGAGGAGCCTGTGGGGCTACACTGCATAGGGTCTCAAAGGGTCAGACATGACTGGGCATAGCATAGCACGCACCAGGGAGGACCCAAGAATTTGTATTTTTCTTGAGTTCCCAGGTGATGTTCCTCCAATGGGTTCTAGAATCACATTTTGGGAACCACTGGCCTCCAGCGTAAAGGCCCAGCTTCTCAGTACAGTGGTCTAGACCTTTCCCGTGGGGCATCAGCACTCCCGGACCAGTTGCAAGCCCCATTCCTACAGGGTATTAATCTGGACGCCCACCTTGTTGAACTGGATGTTTAGAATTTTGATTTTTATGAGTGATTTTTTGTTGTTGTTGTTGTTTTCACTCAAGTCTGCAGATAAGCTGTGAACTTTGTCCCTACCTCCCACAGCCAGGGGAATTTCTCCAGTCCTCTTTTCACTGGTCCAGCTTTCCCCGGGGCAGTGGGAAGGAAGAGGTGATAGGAAAGGCTCAGAGCCTAGCCAGGGACCTCTGTGCAGGCTGCCCTCGGTCACACACAGACTTTTGTACCACTCAGATCATTGAGAAACCAGAACCTTCCCCAGTAACACCAGGATACTTTTTAGTATTTATTTTTATAACATAAAATTTACCGTTTTAACTATTTTTCAAGGTACAGGTTGGTAGCATTAAGTACATTCACATTGTTGGGCAATCACCACTATCCATTTCAAGAACTTTTTCATCATCCCAAACTTAAACCTTATACCCATTAAACAACCACCCCTCATTCCTCCCCATTCAGCCCCCAACCACCAGGATATTTTAAATTGAGAAAATGTTTAACAATTGCTTATCTGTGTTTATAAACCCAGTTTTGAAATGTTATATGATTTCCTTCATGAAGATGAATGCTTTGGTTTAAAAATGATTTTGGTTCAATAAAGTACCTAAAAGTTCTCTTTTTAATGCTTTTTGTTATTTACAGGTGACATAGAGGGTCAACACACAGAGACTCTGCTGGCAGGATCCCTTGCCAAAGCTCTTTGCTGTATCCTTGGTGGTTTTTTTTTTCTTTTTTAATATGTATTTATTTATTTTCTCTTCGGTTGTGCTGGGTCTTTGTTGCTGCCTGCAGGCTTTCTCTAGCTGTGGCGAGCGGGGGCTACTCTGTACTTCCGGTGCCCTGGCTTCTCATTGCCATGGCTTCTCTCGCTGTGGACCGTGGGCTCCAGGGTGCACAGGCTTCAGTGGTTGCAGCACCGGGGCTCAGTAGTTTCAGCTCAAGGGCTCCAGAGTATAGGCTCATTAGATGTGGCACACGGGCTCAGGTGCCCTGCAGCATGTGGGATCTTCCCAGACCAGGGATTGAACCAGTGTCCCTTGCATTGCAAGGTGGATTCTTAACCACTGGACCACCAGGGAAGCCCCTGCTGTATCCTTGGTGTTTTAATCATTCAGAAGTTTGTTTTGTTTTTTCCTTTAATAAAAATACCTTAACTTGTGATATTTCTTAGAACCATGGATCCACATTACTGGAAGGCATGAGTTTTTTAAAGCAGTAGATAATAAAAAAGCTTTAACATGGTTTTAGGAGAAGCTGTAAGAATGAGAAAACTCTACTTTCTCCAGTATGTCTTTCTCACAATGAATTATTCTTCAGGATGTTTCTCTGTTTATTATTAGACAGATTAAAATTTTTTTTTTCCTCTCATGTTAGGAACAGTGTTTGATTTTAAAAGCCTTTTACTGACCCTGGGGCTTGTTAAATGAGCAGCTGGTTCTCCCCAGGAGAATGAGTTATTTTGCCCACCTTTATAAAGCATGTTGATAATCTGTGTGACATTTTTTTCAGTCTTATGTAATTTAATTTGTTTGTTTTGTAAAGTATTGAGTGATCCCTCCAATCCCAGACTATGATTGGGGGTGTCTGATTGTCTGTGTATGGTTTACAAATTCGTCATCTCATTTGGTTGGCATATTGATTTACTTGTGCCAGTATTCAAATCTAGGACATGATAGATAGCTGTAAAACGATCAAATCTATTAATTTTAATTTTCTTGGAGAACAATCATATTTTGGTCAGGTTGCAAAACCCACTTGATTGCAAAGTCAGTAATTGGAAACTCCCAATCTCTTTTGTGTGTTTATTGTGAGTCATGGAGCTTTTCCTTTTTTTCAGGTAGGTGGATGCTGAATTTATTTAACTATGATTTGAATTTATTTGTTCTGTTTACTGTTATTATTTATGAAACACTTTTTAAATTCCTTAATGCTAAGAAAATAAGACATTCATAGAATGAACAAGGAAGTTAAAGGTGAGAGCCTGCAATCTTCTACGGGACTGTAATTCTTATTTTACTACTATAACTTTGAGGGGCTGTTTTAAAATTGGCAAGAAAACTTTATATAATATGTTCAGTGAGATTCAGTTGTAATGTAATCTGTTTTTATCTCTTTATAGATAACCAGGAAATGAAATCAAGGATATTGGTAAGATTAAAAGAAATCTATACTATGTTTTTATACCAGCCAGAGCCAGTTAGAAAACAGACTGAGAAATAAGACCCATTTATAATAGAAGCAATAAATATTAAGAGTCCAGAGTTAATTAACAAGTACTGTGTAAAGTTGATTATGATGAAAAACTGAAATTCTGAGAGACATAGAAGTATTGAATAAACAGAGCCATATTTTTTTCTTTTTTAATTTTTTTCAGTTATTTTTATTGATGTATAGTTGATCTACAGTATTATATAGTTACAGGTATATAATGTAGTGATTCACAGTTTTTTAAAGGTTATATTCCATTTATAGTTATTAAAATATTGACTATATTTCCCATGTTGTGTAATATATCCTTGTAGCTTTTTTTGTCTGTAATAGTTTATACCTCTTAAATCTCTACCACTGTATTGCCCGTCTCCTCTTCCTTCTTCCCCACTGGTAACCCCTAGTTTGTGGAGAGCCATATTTTATTCTTGAATGTCAGTTTGTCCAAGATTAAACTATAAGTTCAGTGCAATCTCAGAATATTAATCAGATTTTTTTTTCCTGGCAGAGTGGAGGGATTTAAGAAAGTCAAGAATTTATCTAAAAGAATAAGTCAGTGGGAATAGCCAGGAGCTTTCTGAAAGAGAATAGTAAGCAGGCACTTGCTCCAATCGACTTAAAAAAAAAACATACAACATGACTGTTGTAAGTTTAAGTTTTATTCAGGGTTTTACTCAGCATTATAGCTCAGGAGACAGCCACTCAGCTGTGGAGTAACTGTCCCGAAGAGGTAGAGGAGAGACCAGTTTATGTGGGTTTTTTTTTTTGGCTAGGAAATTCACACAGTCAAGCATACATCTTGGTAAGAGATGACTGCTGATCACAAAGAACAGATATCTCAAGATAGTGATTTTAGTGCTTTTCTATTTTTTCAGCTCTTGCCTACAAAGAGGCAAGAATCTGGGGTTGTTGGAATTCTTCCTGAGATACCCGTCTGACTGTCTAAGGGCCTGTTTATCCAAAGCACTGAGTGCCTCATCCTGCCTTTCATCCTGGACTCCTTTCAGGGTGCTCAGTCGGTGGGCAGCTGCAGTGGGTTCCCATTTAACCCTTGTAGAACTGGGTGGGGAGCAGTGCTCTTTGTTCTTCTTTATTCACACTCCTTTAGGCACTCAAACACATTATAAAGCCACAGTAACAGTGTGGTTCTGGTACAGTAGTATGCAGACAGATAATGGGTACATAGTGGGGTTTGACACAAGATGAATGAAACCTTTCAAATGTGTGGGAACGAAATGGATTATTCAGTAAAAGATACTGGGCCAGTTGGTTGGCCGTCAGGAGGAACACAAGGCTAGATCTCACTGCTTACCCCTAAGCAGATTCTAGTAATGATTGATCAAACATGTCAATGTAAAAATTCGAGTTGTAAAAGTGCTGGAAGAAGATACGTGTTTATCATCTTCAGTTGGTGAGTATCTTGCTAAGCATGATGTGAAACTTTAAAAGGAAGCTTAAGACCTCAAAAAAATAAAACCCCCAAAACAAGGATGGGAAAAGAAAAAATCTATTAGGAAAAAGTGTTTTCAACATAACTACGTGACAGGATTGATGTAATGTTTCTAAAATAAAGAAGATTGATGTAATGTTTCTAAAATAAAGAAGAGCTTTTAAATTAATTTTTAAAAGTCAGGGTTGACTCCAAAGGAACAGGTGGGAAACATGAGCAGTCTGCAGAAGAGGAAATGCACATGACCAGGTAGCGTTTGGAAATATGGCAGCCCTACTAGTGGTTCTTCTCTTGCATCGCCCGTGAGAGGATAAATTAGTACAGCTTTTCTGGAAGGCAGGTCGGTAATATGTATCAAAATGAAATGTGCAGACACTTTAGTAATCCCACTGGTTATCTTAGGAGCTAATCAGTTGTGCAAAGGGTAGATGGGCATATTCATCAGAGCATTGTCTAAAATTGAGGTTTGAAAAAAAACAACTGAGATGTGGAAACTGCTTAAATGTCTTCTGTAGGTAATTGGTTAAATAGTCAAAATCTAGGAACTCAGCATGAAGGATGATATACACTCATATTTATTGACATAAGGTTGTTTCCCCCAGATATTGGGGACTACAAAATCAGGTTGCAGAATACTAGGGTATCATCCTGGGTGTGTGTGTCTGTGTCTCTGTTGGATGTGAATGTACATACATGTCCACATAGACGCTCTTTAGAAACCATTAACAAGGATTATCTCTTGGATTATAGGATTTGGGGGAGATTTTTAATAACTACAAAGATAAATAAGAAAGATGATATTGACTATAGTTTGTTGTATACTGTGTTGACATTTGAGTAAGAGCGCTAGAATGTGGCCGAAAGGTATTAACATGCATATGATTTTTAGGTGATTAAGGTTGCAGAAGACAGTGCCTTGCAGTATATGAACTTCATGAATGTCATCTTTGCAGCACAGAAGCAGGTGAATTGAGAGCCTTCTTTTTAAAGATTATTGCTTTCATAATGAAGGAATTAATTTTACTGTTTGAATGGCCTGCTTAAAGAAATAGTCTGACTGAATACTTACTAAGGGATTGGGAATCTGGAATCCATGTTTTGTACTAGTCATTTTTCTATTTTGAGTCCTGCACCCTTGAGAATCTAGTGGATCCCCAGAAGAATATGCAGTCAAACTCACTTTTGTTTATAGTTATGTGGTTTAACTACATGTGTAGTTACAACCCTGTTTAGCTCATCCTTAGACTTCAGGCTAAGAATCCTGAGTTTTATAACAGTTTGCTGCATGTGTGGCCTCAATTTCTTTGTCTTTCTGCTTTAGGGAGGTTTTAGGTAGCTCAGTGGTAAAGAACCCTCCTGCCAATGCAGAGATGCAGGTTCAATCCCCGGGTCAGGAAGATCCGCAGGAGAAGGAAATGGCAACCCACTCCAGTATTCTTGCCTGAGAAATCTTACAGACAGAGGAACCTGGTGGGCTGCAGTCCATGGGGTCGCAAAAGAGTCGGACACAACTTAGCAACTAAACAACAACAATAAATATTTGATATTTTTACTTTGCAAATAACTCAAGTGTTCAGATGAGTTATCATTAATACATTTTCTTCTTTGACATGTTTAAAAAAAACTTTCTTAAAACTTCAGTTTAAAAAAAAAAACAACACTTCAGTTTTGGGATATCCCTGGTGGTCCAGTGGATAGGGCTCCATGCTTCCATGGCATGAGGTATGGGTTTGATACCTGGTCAGGAGACTAAGATCCTGCATGCTGTGGTGGCATGGCCAAAAAACTTTAAAAGCAAACTTCCGTTTTAACCTAAAATGCTGTTATAGTCACCTGTAATGTTTTCTGTCTTGGAGTGGCAGCATGATAGAGTGGAAAGGCCATGGACTTTGGGGACAGGCAGATTGGGGATGACAGCACTGTTGGCCCTTGGCTCTGTGACCACCTTCCAGCCAAGGCCTGGGTGTTTCACTGTAAAATGCACATCAGATATCTATCTTGCAGTGTAACCATGCATGTTAAATGAGTCTTTTTAAGAATAGAGTCTGGCATATAGTAGGTTCTCATTATAAGGTAGTCTTCACTATTCCTGTTAATATTTTTTGAAATGTCCATTTCAGAATATTTTGATCGATGCCTGCGTGTTAGACTCCGATTCAGGACTCCTCCAACAGGTATATTTTAAATGAATGCTTGGTGGTGGTTCTGAAAGCGTGGTGAGTTCTGTTACCTGTGGTAAATGTCTCTCACCCACCAGTTTTCACACAGCTTTAGGGATTATCCCTTATGATGCGTTAGATTAGAGCACCAGCATCTCTCTGGTTCTTTTGAAATTTTTATTTATATTCTACATAATGATCTGATTGACTTTGTAAAAGTATTAAAATTCACACAGTAGAATGAATTCAAACAGCACAGAAAAGTATTTTTAAAAAAGAGTAAAAAAAAAAGAAAAATCTGTTCAAATCCTTTCATCCCGAGGTTATTGTTAATGTTAGGTGACCAGCATGATCGCTCTATACATACAGATGAAAGAGTAGATCACTAAGCAGAGAATTTTATAAAAATAAGATCCAGATCTGTGCTGTCCTTAATGGTAGCCATATGACTGTTGAGCTCTTGAAAAGAGTCTGATCTGAATTGAGAAGTATGTGAGTATACAGACTGAATTTCAAAGACTTAGGATGAAAAACAATGTATAATATCTCATTAATGATTCTTATAATGGTTACATGTTAAAATGATAATGCTTTGAATATATTGAGTTATATAAAAGATGCTACTAAAACTTTATCTCTTCATTATTCCTGTTTTATGTGGCTAGAAAATTAAAAATTACATATGTTGCTCATATTATGTTTCTCTTGGACAGCACTGTCAGATGTTACTTTTAATCAAAACATGAAAATGAGTTTTACTTTAACTAAAAAGGAAAAGGAAAACCAAAAAACTGGAAATAAGACTGAAGACAATACTAAACTTTTGATAAATGTTTTTTGATCACAAGGAACATTATTTCCTAAAAGATCAGTTAAAAGCATAAAATTACAGAAAACTTTGAGTTTAGGTTACTGCTGGGGATTGACTGGGGAAGCGGGGGTACAACCAAAAAGTACCCCAGCCTCAAAAGTTCCTGTTTCTTAAGCTTGCATGGTGTTTGTTGGAATGTGAAGTGGTACAGCCTCTTTGGAAAATGATCTGAAACTTCCTCAGAAAGTTAAACATGGAATTACCAGTTGAGTCTGCAATTCCGTTCTTAAATATTTATTCAGGGAAAACGTGTCCACACAAAATACTGTCCATGAATATTCACAGTTGTGCTATTCGTAATAACCCGGAAGTGCAAACAACTCAAATGCCTATCAGTGGACGAATGGATAAACAAACTGTGGTCTATCCATGTGGTGGAATATTATTTGGTCATAAAAAGGAATTGAAGTACTGATACATGCTACAAGACTACAGTATGAATGTACTTTGAAAACCTTATCCTAAGTGAAAGAAGCCAGTCATAAAAGGGCATAGCTTGTCTGATTCTATTGATGCAAAGTGTCCAGAATAGGCAAGTCCACGGAGACGGAAAGCAGATTGGTGGTTGCCAGGGGAGAGGAGGGATGAAGAGTGACTGTTAATGGGGATGTAGGGTGATAAGATGTTCTGCAGCCAGATAGCGGGGACAGTTGCACAGCTCTGTGAATGTTCTAAAAATTAGTAAATCATACATGTTAAAAGGATAGGTTTTATAGTGTGTGAATTACATCTCAAACTGTTAACTCTAAAATACAATGAGAGTGAATAAGGATGGCAAGAATAAAAATTCACCACCAGCAAACAAACAGAAAAAAAGGACTTGTAGTGTCTTATAACTGCAGGCTTCAAAGGGTGAAAGGGCGTGGACCAAGGGGAAAACACAAGCTATGTGAACATCTGGAGAGGTGGCTGCAAGTTTCCAGTCTTCCTTCACTCTGGGAAGAGACGCCCTTTTAATTTGCTGTGTCGTAGACCTGAAGAGTTGGTGGTGAGAATGACCTCCGTCTATAAAAGCTAGTGCTCACGTGGCAGTGAGTCCTTTGTGTGTCTTACAGGCTTGTGACATCACAGGGGGACTGTACTTGAAGGTGCCCCAGATGCCTTCCCTTCTGCAGTATCTCCTGGTAAGGAAACGTCAACAGTGAACCTAATGCCTTGAGTCAAGCGAGACCCTTATTTCCTGGGGAATGAATGGGAACAAGACGGCTGACGCCTAGTAACTGGAAGAAAGGAGTGGAGGGGTGACCTAGGGAATTCCAGCTTCCATAGTCTTTGGACCCTGTCGCCCTATGCAGACTGTTTACAGCACAGTGCCTGTGTGTGGAGGTGCTCAGTAATTGCGGAATGAAAAATACACATTTCTCAACAGACGTTCAAGGGAAGTCCAGTTTAGTATTCTCAGTGTTTACTGGCTGACGTCTAATATCTGTATCTTGGCTTCTGGTTGTTTTCCACCGTATTTTAAATAAAAATTTCGTGGTCATTTTTTGTTTATTTGTTTGTTTCATGTAGTGGGTTTTTCTTCCTGATCAAGATCAGAGGTCTCAGTTAATCCTCCCACCCCCAGTTCATGTTGACTACCGGGCTGCTTGCTTCTGTCATCGAAATCTCATTGAAATCGGCTACGTCTGTTCTGTGTGCTTGTCAAGTAAGTTGGTGTACTGAGTTTTTATTTTTTACGTCTTTTTTTTGGTGGGGGGCAGGGAGCACTGTGTGGTATGTGGAACCTTAGCTAACTGACTAGGGATTGAATAGATGCCCCCTGCAGTGGAAGTGGAGTCTTAACCGTTGGACCACCAGGGAATTCCTTACTGAGGACTGAGTCCATACTCAGTTTTTCTATGTTGGAGGGGAGTGTGCAGAAGATACCTTCAACTGTGTTGCTTCTAAATCATCCTGGTGTTTTTTTTGTTTGTTTCAATTTACAGTATTCTGCAATTTCAGCCCAATCTGTACCACATGCGAGTAAGTATCTTTTGGGGTTGTGTGGCTAGCTCTCACTTTACAGAGATTTAGAGCACTAAAAAGTGTTTTATTTTTTTCTGTGTATTATTTCAGGACAGCCTTTAAGATTTCTCTGCCTCCTGTACTGAAGGCCAAGAAAAAGAAACTAAAAATGTCCTCATGATAATAAAAATAATTTCCCTATCACTTAGAGCTGGTTATATAAATTATATGGCAGAATCTTTGTTAGGGAAGCTCTGAAAATAATAGAGATGTGTGTAAGATAATGAGCTTTCTTACAGGAAATATTGTGAAACATCATCCTTATACTGTGCTTCTGAGGGGCTGATGTATTTGAGGGAGTCATTCTATGCAATATACCCTAAAGTCTTTTCTGGCTGGTTTTTGTCCAGAAATGGGGGAAGAAAGCACAAATTTGAGACTTTTTTTTTTAATGAGAAGTTGTTAATGAATTTGTCAAAGTCTGTCCTGACTGATGGAAGGTGTCAGAACCTACCCAAGTCTAGGTCCTTACTGTGAAATGTACAACATGAAATTTGGACCCGGTTCTGGAAAAAAGTGACTATGGAGTAATGGCATTAATCAAGATAGAACATCTTACTTGAGTCAACACTTAGCTTTGACAGTATTCATGTAAATAAACTCCTTATTTTCTCAATTGAGGTTTAACTCCATATATGACCAGATATTTATTCTTCTGTCTGACAATACATGTTGGACAGTTACCCAAATGAGAGCTTATCACTGAGTATCTCTAAAATCTGATTTTAAACGAGTATGGAAAGCAAGTGCAGTAGTCAGGAAGGAACTTTTTCTTCAAAAACAGTTGTGTGAAGAGCTTATTTGTGAAAGCCAAAGTCTGGGTTCACGAGGGGAGTTTCTCTGGGAGAATGGATTCTTTCCAGCTAAGTGTTGCCCCACATAGAATTCATTCCTTTTTTAGAGCAGGGGGAAAGCATTAATACTGGAGAATGGTTCTCTGGAAACTTTGGGCTTAATACTGAAAACTTGTATCAATTCAAAAGAAAAATTATTTGTAATTTCAACAATAAACAACTTATTTTTCTGTGTAACCTGGAAGTTACTAAAAGTCCTTTTAAATTCCAGCATAGCGTAGGAAGGGTTTTCAAGAATGGTGGCCAGTTTGATTTGTTTTTAGAAAGTATACTGACAGAAACCTATATGTGTATACAACATTATATATAAATAAGATTTTAATTTTCTTTTGATACCATCTCAAAAACTGTCTCAAATATTTAAATAATTTGGTATTTGGTTAGATTATTTCAGGTAGGTTTTATATTCTGGATTTACAATTTTGTTAACAAATATACAAAGATTTTGGTGGTCACTTTCCAAGTATTTGTTAATCTCTGAGTTTAAGAATGTCTTTTAAAAATAATATTTAATATTTTACAGCCTAAGTATAATGGAGATCACTATTTTTAAGTCTAGGAAATAAAGCATCATATATCTAAAGATGACTAAATTCAAACAAGCTTATAAGGTTTTTGTTATTACTTTTTCATTTGAAATGTGTTATGAACTGGCTTAATTCTGTTTAAATTTTAACTGTTGTGTTTATGGTTTATTTTGTATAAATTTTTATAATAAAATAATTTAAATTTTCATATTTCCCTGAGTTATTTCTTCTTACTGGTTGTTTATTTCATGCTCATGCATCTTCAACTGTGTACTTTTTAACTGGATTTGTTCACATGTCAATTTTTTATTCAACCCTGAAGAACTTTAATTTCAATCTTGCTGAAACTATACACAAAAATATTGTTACAAATACAATTAGAGATTGGTATGAAGTTTTTAATAGAAGATTTTTTACACACCGTACATGGATTCTGCCCGTGAATTGGTTTACTGCTCATCTGATAGCTAACAAAATGAGTGAACAGTTACTGAGTACTTACTTACTGTACATCAGGCATTAGGCTAAGCTCATTAGGTGTGTTGCCTCCTCACACAACCCTGTTTGGGAGAGACTGTTACCTCCTTTAAAGATGAGGTGGGGGAAATAAAGCTGAGGAAGCCTAAGTTTAGAGAGGTTAAGTGATTTTCCCGAGATCACTTGACATAGAAGGAAGGTGAAATTCAAACCACGCAGTCCAACCTCAGGCCCTGCACCTGTAAGTCACTGAGCTATGATAACCCTTGCGATCCTTTGAGGCTACTGAAATAAGAAAAATGAATTTTTTTTTCCCAGGCAGCATTTTGGTAATTTTCCATCTGTTCTAATGGTGCTAAAACTTCGTGTGTGTAGTTTGAGAAGACCTCCTTTCAGAGATCTGAGAGCTCTATGCGGTGGTGGTTCAGTCGCGAACTCCGGTCCCACTCTGCAACCCCGCGGACTGCAGCACGCCAGGCTTCCCTATCCTTCACTGTCTAGAAACAAACAAAACCTCTGAAAAAAGAATAATAAAAACAATCCAACAAAACACTTACAGCACTGCAACATCACCCCCTTTTTGTCCCTCCCCCCAAATTCTCATAAAAATCAAGTTTATTAAGTTGCTTGTTTAGAACCCAGTGCCTGCGGCATCGCATTTGCATTAACTCCAGAACGATTGAATTAACTCCATGTTGGAGAAACTCGGGGTTTTAAACTAGACGCGGACTCCTACTTTTTCGTGAGCCTTTACATGGAGTAAAGGAGAAGGCAATGGCACCCCACTCCAGTACTCTTGCCTGGAAAATCCCATGGACGGAGGAGCCTGGTAGGCTGCAGTCCACGGGGTCGCGAAGAGTCAGACATGACTGAGCGACTTCACTTTCACTTTTCACTTACATGCATTGGAGAAGGAAATGGCAGCCCACTCCAGTGTTCTTGCCTGGAGAATCCCAGGGATGGGGGAGCCTGGTGGGCTGCCATCTATGGGGTCGCACAGAGTCGGAAACGACTGAAGTGACTTAGCATTACCTGGAGTGATGCAACTAGAAGGACCTAAGGCCTGTGGCAGGGCTAGGCTGCTGCGGATGGGTTTGAGGGCGGGCTCTCTCTGCTGTTGGTCCAATCACGGCTCGTCTTTCGTCAGGCCGGCGGCCGATTGGTGGTTGCCATAGCTCCAGGCGTTGGCTTGACAAGATGGTGGCGGCAAGGCCGCCTGGGCATAGCTTCCGAGTCCCCGCGCTTCCAGTCTTCTAAGGCGGGTGCAGCCCTGTTGTGCAGGCCCGGCGAGCCCCCAGGCATGCGTTTGTCGCCGCCGGTCCCTTCGCTTTTGGGACTCCTCCTTCTGCAGGGCGTCTTGAGGCCGCTGAGGGGAGATCTGGGTATGTAAGGCGGGGCAGGGGCCTGCAGGACGGGGATGAGGGAGAGGATGAGTCTTGAGGCCAAATCTGGGACTGCCGCCAGAGCTGCGGAAGACACCGCCAAAGAAAGCCACCACCCAGTGTAGGCAGGGGTTCTGCAACTATTAACTCCTCTCTGTCCCTTTCTTCCCGCCTAGTTTTCATTCCTTCTGTCATCCGCATGTCCAGCCCTGTGGTCAGCGCGTCCCTGGTCGGAGGCACCGAGGATGTGACCGTGTCCCTGACACAGCTGCGGGACGAGATGGGTAAAGAGTCTGACCTTTCCTTTGGGGAGGGAAGAGGTTGGGCCAGCTTCAGGCCGCCCAAGAAGCCTGGCCAGGTGACGTCCTCTGAGTCCCTTGGCGCTGTCCCCTGCAAAGTCGGGATGGGGGCTGCTGCTGTGGACCAGAGAACTAACAGACAGGGTGAGTAAAAGAAAGCTTGAAATTACAAGTTAGCATTCACTGAGCTATCCCATGTACTTAAATACATCACCTCATTTTCCTAATAAGAACAGTAATGTCTTTTAATTCTGTTTAACAAATGAAGACACTGAAGTTCAGAGAGGTTGTCACTGGTCGAAAGTCACACAGCTTGTAAAGAGTCCAATCCTAGGCTTGGAAAGGTGTTCCATCCTAGGAAACCTGACTCAAGAGTGCAGTACCTTGGTAGGTGGGCAATACTCTCTTGTGTTCCAATCTCTTCTGTAGGTTTATTGCCAGTTCCCACCTGTGGCGAGCTGAACAATGAGACAGGAGACTGGAGTTTGACTGTCACCCCCACTGTGGTAAGGCCAGAGGTGGGAACCTTCTCAGTAGCATCTGCGGAGTCCTGCATCTGGTGCTCCTGCAGTGTTGTTCTCTCTCTCTCTCTCTCTTTTTGACTGTGCCCAGCAGCTTATCGGGTCTTAGTTCCCTGATCAGGGATTGATTGAACTTGGACCAAGGCAGTGAAAGCGCCGAGTCCTAACCACTGAACCGCCAGGGAACTTCCCCTGCGATGTTCTTTTAATCAGACAAGATAGAACTTAGTGCTTGGAACCACCATGAAACTGTGGGCTATCTGATCCTGTAGGCACTCATCCAGCCCAGAGGTTCTTGGATGAGTTTCAAGAAGCTTGTGAGGGAATTCCCTGGTGGTCCCATGGTTAGAACAACTTGCTGTCACTGCCAAGGGCCCAGGTTCATTCCCAGGTTGGGGAACTAAGATCTCACAAGATGCATGGCACAGCCAAAAAAAAAAAAAAAAAAGCTGTGAACTCTCTAAAATTGTGTATAAAGTTTTGTATGTGTGCATTTTTTTCTGATGAGAGGCTTGCCAGCTTCTGTCAGATTATCAAATGAATCTGTGACTCAAAAGAGCTTCATGAATTGCTGGTCTCACCCAACTCTGGGCTTATGTGTAAGGACACTCAAGCCTGGAGAGATGAAATGTTTTCCACTTAATAGATATTTCATTGAGTGTCTAGTATCTGCAAAACATCAACTCTGAACATAAAAGACGAAACAGACTTTGCTTGCACCCCAGGAACCAGAGCCTGTTTCCGTGGACTTTTATTTATGTGTATTTAATCTGCTGGTAGGATAATAAAAGTGCCAGACAAATACCTTTATCAGACCTGTGTTCAGCTTTCTCTAAACAGAAAAAGGGCTTTCCAGGTGGCTCAGTGGTAAAGAATCCACCTGCCAATGCAGGAGACCTGGGCTCAGTCCCGGGGTCGGGAAGATCCCCTAGAGAAGGAAGTGGCAACCCACTCCAGTATTCTTGCCTGGAGAATCCCATGGACAGAGAATCCTGCCAGGCTACAGTCCATGGAGTCACAAGTTGGACACGACTTGGTGACCAAACAACAAGCAGGCACAAGTTGCTTGCTTGTATGTTCAGCTGAGGATTAGGAATCAGGGCTTGTGTACTGCAGTAGGTTTACAGGGTAAAACTGAGCAGAATGATGTCATCCTTGGGTCCAGTTTGCCTTTTGTAAGATGAATGGAGGCAGATTGAGCTTACTTAATCTTATGTGTTCTTATAGATGCCGTTTTGAGTCACCATATAAAGTACAGTGATATTTTCCTTTCAGAATTCGTTGGAAGTGACTGTGAGGTTGAAGAGGGATCTGCAGTCATGTTCCTCTAATGGGACAGATCCCTTCCTGGAGGCCCCATGTATTGTCCAGGCTCTTCTTGTTTCAGCCTTTCATAATACATCCTGTTCAGCACATCTGCTCATTCATGTGGAAATTTATGCCAACTCCTCTCTGGGCCAAAATGCATCAGGCAAGTGAAATCTCTGACTATCAAAATGTTTACTGCAGACGTTTGAATGTAAGTGTGTGCCATGCAGTTTGTGTGCTTCGCTTGTGAGTCTGTCTTGCTTTCCTAAACTTATTTTTCTTTTGTTTAATTTTCTTATTTTAAAAGTTTCCAGGGAATTCCCTGGTGGTCCAATGATTTAGGGCTCCTCACTTTGAACTCAAGGGGCATGGGTTCGATCCCTGGTTGGGGAATTAAGATCCCATCAGCCACACAGCATGGCCAAAAAAGAAACCTGAGAGGAGGGCTTAATAGTAGCTATACCACTCAGAGCAGCAACTTTTTTTTCTTTTAAAAAATATGCTTAAATATAGTTAGGTATATTTCAGAATGTCCTTGTACAAATAGCCAAACTTAGGAAAATTAGAGTCTGTATATATTGGTAATTATGAGATGTCCACTCTGACCCCATGAAGGTATGAAAAATTTTGCACCCAGTCAGACAGAGATCAGAACAAGAAAAAGGATGGAAGGACAGCCAGGAGGTAAGCGGTATGCTTGGTAACAAGGAAGCTAGCCAACAATGTGGGAGGCATATAGATAGATTCACAAATATCTATCTATATATCACATAGTAAAACCCTATTCTAAAGTGCCTTGCTTATGTCTCATGGATTTGATTATACTGAGGATCAAACCCTTACCCTTGTGACATGGTCTCTTATTCGGACTTTCTTGTTCTTGATACCACTGACATACTAGGGTTCTACTATATTATAGCGTAGAATATATAATAGTTGTTCTCTAGAAGCTTCAGTTATCTTCTCATTGAAGTTGACTGATACATAGAGTTTACACAAATAGTCACGTACATAGCTTTCCAACTATTAGTCTCTGGATTCTGAATTAGGAAGCTAAAATGTAATATATTCCTTTCCAATCAGTGTGAAAATTACTAATTTCCCCCACACTTGAACCAGAATCAGGATGTGAAAATATGCATTCACAGTGTGATGGGACTTGAGGTTGAGTGTGTAGCTCAGTTAAATGAGATCTTGTGGTCAGATGGCTTCCAGATAAACTGCAGTGTCACCGTGGCTTCAGATTTTTTTTTTTTTAGTTGTGGTATAGTTCCTTTACAAGGTTGTACAACAAAGTGCATTAGCTATGTGTAGAGATACAACCCCCTTCTCTTGGGTCTCCCTTCCCACTCATCTAGTCGCCATAGAGCGCCGAGCTGAGCTCCCTGTGCTTTGTAGCAGGTTCCCACTAGCTATCAGTTTTACACGTGGCAGTGCGCATACCCACTCCCAGTCTCCCGGTTCCCCCACCCTCCATGTCCACACATTTGTTCCCTTCGTCTTCGTCTCTGTTTCTGCCCTGAAAATAGGTTCATCTGTATCATTTTTCTAGATTCTACATACATGCGTTCATATACAATATTTGTTTCTCTCTTTATGACTTACTTCACTCTGTATGACAGACTCTTGGTCTACCCGCGTTACTGCAAATGACCCCATTTTGTTCTTTTTATGTCTTGAGTAATATTTCATTGTCTATACGTACCACATCATCTGTCAATGGACATTTAGGTCATGGCTTCAGGTTTATCTGTTGAAAGAGGTAATGAATTTGGAGGAGTAAATGCTTACAATCAGTCTGTGTTATGAAAGGAGTTGTGCAGTGTATTGAAAAATAAGTGCATTGCATTTGGCTTAACTTGCAAATCTTAGTGACTTGATCATCTTCAAGATCAACTGTGACTTCTTCAGTTTGTATAACTAGGACATTCTCTTCTATTTGGGTTTTTGTTGGAGGAGTAGATACAGGCCTCAGTAGATATAGCCCATCTCAGGGATACCTTCATGTGGAATACTGGTAACGGTGATTTGTAATACAACTCAGCTTTCTCTGAGTGAAAATGTGGCCATGTCTCATCAGTGTTTCACAGCTGAACTTCTCTGTTGTTTGTACTTTTCAGAAAATGTGACTGTCGTTCCTAACCAGGTGTATCAGCCCCTTGGTCCTTGCCCTTGCAATTTGACAGCGGGGGCCTGTGACATTCGCTGCTGCTGTGACCAGGTATGGTCTTTCTGATTATTGGGTGCAAAAACTGTGGTACCTGATAGCATGCGGAGGGCACCAGCAGTTCCCCATCAACAGCTTTGTAGTGCATGGTCTTTCAAAAGCTGAGATTGTATGTCTTGTTTACCAGTTGAGTATTTTCTTATCTAGCCTTTTCAGCCTAGTTTGTGGACAAAGGACTTTCCAGGTGACGGTAGTGGTAGAGAATCCACCTGCCAGTGCAGGAGATACAAGGACACTGGTTCAGTCCCTGGATCGGGAAGATCCCCTGGCATAGGAAATGGCAACCCACTCCAGTATTCTTGCCTGGAAAGTTCCATGGACAGAGGAGCTTGGTAGGCTACAGTTCATGGAGCTGCAGAGTTGGACATGACCGAGTGACTAAGCAGCAATTATAGCCAAAAAAAATGTCTGTTTGGATAAAGTCCTGATTGTGATGATACTGAGAGGATGATTTTAATGTCTTACTTGGAAGCCTTTAAGAAAATATAAAAAGGAGAGAAAAATAAGTGATTTATAAGTGTTTTTTTTTTTTAGTAAATTCAACTATCGCAGTAATCTAATTTGAGGATGTTTCCAACACCCCCGAAAAGAAGCCGTGTGTCCATTTGCAGTCACTCTCACTCATGCCCATCATCCCCAGACTGTTTTATGTTTGTTTGTTTTCACTAGAAATTAAGTATATTTATTTATCTGGGTGTAGTTGATTTGCAAATTATGTAAATTTCAGGTGTATAACATAGTTACACTTTTTAAACGTTATACTCCGTTTATAGTTATTATTATAAAATATTGGCTGTATTCCTTGTGCTGTACAATAATACACCCTTGTAGCTTATTTATTTTATACGTAGTAGTTGGTACCTCTTCATCCCCTACACCTGTGTTGCCCCCTGCCCCATCCCCCTCCCCACTGGTGACCACTGGTTTGTTCTCTGTATCTGTGAGTCTGCTTCTTTTCTGTTATTTTCACTAGTTTGTTTTCCCAGGTCACTATTAATCTACTCTCTGTGTCTGTGGATTTGCCTCTTTTGGACATTGCATGTAAATGGAATCCGTCAGTCTGTAGGATTTGTGTCTCGCTTCTTCTTTTTTTTTTTTAATATTTATTCCCCTGTGCCAGGTCTTGGTTGCCTCACGTGGGGTCTAGTTCCCTGACCAGGGATTGGCCCGGGCCCTCTGCACTGGGAGCCTGGCGTCTTAGCCCCTGGACCACCAAGGAAGCCCTGTGTCTGGCGTCTTTTGCCTAGCATCATGCTTTCAAGGGTCACCTGCGCTGTGGCGTGGGTTAGTGTTCCATTCCTTTTTATGGCCGCATCATCTTCTGTTGTGTGGATATATCACAGAGTGCTTAACCATTTATCAAGTGCGGACATTTAGATTGTGTTCACTTTTTGGCTACTATGAAGAATGCTTCTATGATACAAGAATATAAACCTGTATACAAGTTTTTGTTTGGACGTGTGTTTCCATTTCTTTTGGTTATGTTACCTAGGAGTGGAATTGCTTTGCCACATGGGAACTGCATGTTTAACCTTTTGGGGAACTGTTTCTCTTCTTTTTGGCTGAGCCACATAGCTTGTAGGATCTTAGTTCCCTGATTGGGGATTGAACCTGTGTCCTTGGCAATGGAAATGAGTCCTAACCCCTGGACTGCCAGGGAATTCCCTTGAGGAACTGTTTTTTCAAAGTAGCTACATCATTTCACATTCCCATCAGCGCTGTATAAGGGTTGTAATTTTCCATGATGTCACCAACAATGGCTATAATAATCTTGATTACAGCCTTCCTTGAGGGTGTGAAGTGGCATTTCATTGTGATTTTGATCCATATTTCTCTAGTGGCAAATGATGTTGAACATCTTTTCAAAGGCTTATTGAATGTTTATATGTCTTCTTTGAAGAAATGTCTGTTGAGACCCTTTGGCCAGTTTTTAATTAGGTTGTCTTTTTGTTGTTTAATTTTGTTGTTAAATTAAATTGTCTTTTTGTTTTTAAAGTTCACTATGCACTCTGGATTCTAGTCACTTATCAGATATATGATATGCCAAAAACTTCTCCTACTTGTCTAGGAAGTCCGTTTTCCTGTTGGGGTTCTTTGAAGCCCAAAAGTTTTAATTCGATAAAGTCCAGTTTATCAATTTTTTTCTTCCAGTTTTTAATTCAGTTCAGTTGCTCACTTGTGTCTGACTCTTTGCAACCCCATGGACTGCAGCATGCCAGGCTTCCCTGTCCATCGCCAACTTCTGGAGTTTATTCAAACTCATGTCCATTGAGTCGGTGATGCCATCCAACCATCTCATCCTCTGTTGTTCCCTTCTCCTGCCTTCAGTCTTTCCCAGCATCAGGGTCTTTTCAAATAAGTCAGTTCTTCGCATCAGGTGGGCAAAGTATTAGAGTTTCAGCTTCATCATCAGTCCTTCCAATGACTATTCAGGACTGATTTCCTTTAGGATGGACTTGTTGGATCTCCTTGCAGTCCAAGGGACTCTCAAATGTTCTCCAACACCACAGTTCAAAAGCATCAATTCTTTGGTGCTCAGCTTTCTTTATAGTCCAACTCTCACATCCATACATGACTATTGGAAAAACCATAGCTTTGACTAGATGGACCTTTGTTGGCAGTTTTATTGTGATATAATTGACACAGTCACTGTACGAGTTTAAGGTTTGAAGTATGGTTATTTGACTTCCATACATTATGAAGTGGTATCGCAATAAGTTTGGTGAACATTCATCATCTCGTATAGACACAAAATTAAAGAAATAGATGGAGGAGGAAGTGGCAACCGACTCCAGTATTCTTGCCGGGAAAATCCTATGGACAGAGGAGCCTGGCAGCCTACAGTCCATGGGGTCGCAAAGAGTCAGGCATGACTGAGTGACTGTACACATTCACATGCATTCTAGAATCCAGTACAGACCCATTTAGATATGTGTATATATGCCTATGTTGTAGGTGAGGAACTTTCATTCGTGTTACAGTTTACAGAATGCATGGTTTAAAATAGATTTCTAGAACTTAAAAATATTTTTAAATCAATTTGGAGAGGATTTAGTTTTCTGAAAACAAAACATATTTTTTTCTCTCTTAACCTTGAACTACTTGAACTCTATGGTTTTCCAGTTCATTTACCATTTAGAGGAATGTGGCCTATACACACTGCTATATCTAAAAAGGATAACCAACAAAGACCTACTGCACAGCACAGGGAACTCTGCTCAATGTGATGTGACAGCCTGGATGGGAGGGGGATTTGGGGGAGAACAGATACATATTTATGTATGGCTGAGCCCCTTGGCTGTCCACCTAAAACTATCACAGCATTGTTAATCGGCTATACTCCAATATAAAATAAAAAGTTTTTTTTAAAAAAGGACAAAAAGAAATAGAAAACTTTACTTGTGATGAGAACCCTTAGACTTTGCTGTCTTAGCAGCTTGCGTATATAGTGTATAGCAGTGTTAATTATATTGCTCTTGTAGATTACACCCTTAGTGTGTACTTATAAGAGGAAATTTGTACCTTTTGACCTCTTTCATCTAATTCTCCCTCCCTTTATTCCAGTTTTTGGTCGTTGTTGTTGCTTATGGTTTTGGTGTCATTTCTAAGAATCCATTGTCTACTCCAAGATCAAATACATATTTTTAATTTTAATTTTTTAAATTAATTTTAATTGGAGTATAGTTGTTTTACAATGTTGTGTTAGTTTCTACTGTACAATAAAGTGAATTGGCTCTATGTAGATACATATATCCCCTCCTTCTTGGATTTCCTTCCCATTTAGGTCACCACAGAGTACTGAGTAGAGTTCCCTGTGCTGTACCTAGGTTCTCATTAGTTTTCCATTTTACCCATAGTCTCAATAGTGTGTATGTCAGCGCCGATCTCCCAGTTCATCCCGCCTCTCCTTTTCCCCATTGGTGTACCTGTGTTCTCTACCTCTGTGTCTCTAGTTCTTCTTTGCAAATAGGTTCATCTGGGTCTTTTTTCTAGATTCTACATATGTGTGTTAATATATGATATTTATTTTTCTCTTTCTAACTGACTTCACTCTGCATAACAGGCTCTAGGTCCATCCGAATAAAGTAACTTCTTGATGATACCAATCGGGTCGTGATATAACAAGAATGATTCAAGGATTCTTCTGGAATTGCCCTTAGATTTCTCTGGACTAGGAATTTGAACGCTGTTGCTGTTGAGTGGCTAAGTTGTGTCCGACTCTTTGCGACCCCATGGACTGTAGCCCGCCAGGCTCCTCTGTCCATGGGATTTCCCAGGCAAGAATACTGGCGTGAGTGGTGATGCCAGTTGAAAATTCTCCACCTGTGGTCTATTTCATATTACCTTTTCTTTTTCGCATCTTATTTGTAGGCATGTCTTAGGTCCCCAGTTAAGATGTAAATTCTGTGAAGGTCCAAAGTTCCTGACTTGGAGCCTCGTAGGGAGATGACTTGCTGTGAGCGCAAACACTCTCAGCCTGGAGGCCAGCTGTTTATTTCCTGTCTTCTCTACCACGCCCTGCTGGTCTCCAGCAGCAAGTGCATCACACTGGCCAGGAGATCCTGACAGCGGGCAGATGGGGGATTTAATCTTCTCTGAGCTTCTCTACATCTTCTTTCCAGGAATGCTCATCAGATTTAACAGCACTGTTCAGGGAGTCCTGTTTCCCAGGTGTTTTTGGAGGAGATGTTAATCCTCCCTTTGATCAGCTCTGCTCCATACAGATGTCACATGGAGTCCCCGACTGGTTTCCATTCCTGTGTGTGCAGCTTGCCAACTCACCCTTTCTCGGGTACTTCTACCATGGTTCCATGTAAGTGTCTGAAGGGCTGTCCGGGAGAGGGGTGCGCACCCAGATGGCCCTGGAATGTGGCCATGTCCTGGGGACCTCTCCAAAGGCTCCATTCAATCCCTCCATTCTAGATTCAGTTCTAGGTTTCACATAGTAAGTTTATTTTGTGTTAAGTATTTGAAAGAGCTGGTTGTTGTTTAGTCGCTAAGTCATGTCCAACTCTTTGCGACCCCATGAACTGTAACATGCCAGGCTTCCTTGTCCTTTACTATCTCCCAGAGTTTGCTCAAACTCATGTCCATTGAGTTGATGATGCCATCCAGCCATCTCATCATCTGTTGCTCCTTTCTCCTTCTGCCCTCAATCTTTCCCAGCATCAGGGTCTTTTCCAGTGAGTCGGCTCTTTACCTCAGGTGGCCAAAGTACTGGAGCTTTAGCTTCAGCAGTAGTCCTTCCAATGGATATATAGGGCTGGTTTCCTTTAGGATTGACTGGATTGATCTCCTTGCAGTCCAAGGGACTCTCAAGAGTCTTTTCTAGAACCACAGTTCTAAAGCATCAGTTCTGTGCTTAGCCTTCTTTATGGACCAGCTCTCACATCCGTACATGACTACTGAAAAAACCATAGCTTTGACTATAGGGACCTTTGTTGGCAAAGTCATGTCTCTAGGTTTGTCATACCTTTCCTTCCAAGGAGCAAGCGTCTTTTAATTTCATGGCTACAGTCACCATCCACAGTGATTTTGGAGCCCTCATTGAAAAGAAATTGATACCACAAATGGTTAATAGCGATTCTCTGGGTTGGGGGAAAGAGTGATGGGCTCGACTTTAACTTTTTGTCCTTTACATTTCTGTCTTGTTGACATTTTAAAGCAACTTTATTGTTAGCATTGAAGTAAAACTCATGGAACATAAATTAACCATTAACTACTTTAAAACGCACAGGTCAGTGGCATTTAGTACAAATATTATTTTGATAATTAAAAAAGCAGAGAAAAAAAGTAAAACAATTGCTTTTATCATGTTAATGGTGGTTTCTCTCATCGATTTGCAGTTCCTCTGGACATCAAGTTTCCTTTGACATATATTTGCATACTGATCTAAAAGACTTTTCAGACTTTGGTTACAAACAAGGAGACCCCGTTATGACAGTAGATAAGGCATATTTTACTATTCCACAGGTAATCCTTTCAGTTTTAATATGCCAGAAGCTTTTTCTCACTTTCCCCTTCCTCTTACTAATTTAAGTCATGTTATTCTAAAAAAAAAATCTCTTCCTGAATTACGTATTTTTCTCCTATGGACTTTTCAGGCACTCAGCCATTTAAGGTCTCTGCATTGTTTTTTTCTTTTGATAGTCACTCTTAAATCAATCTGTCTTTGCTAAATCTCAGAGTGAACTTACTAAATAAAACCAAAAGACCGTCTAGAAGTTTCCATGGAAGTAACTATTGTTTCTCACTTGTATTAGTTTAACAGGCAATTTCTAGTAAGCCATAAATACTTTTAAAATTTTATTTATTTTTTTATTGAAGTATATTTGACTTATGGTGTTGTGTTAATTAAATATTTAATAGAATTTTGAAAAATATTTTAAGACTTGAGTTTTATGTGAAATCTTACCTTTATTAAGTTCAAAATTATGAGGAAAAAGTATTTATGGGAAGATGACATGGGAGGCTAAACTGTTTCTCTTTACTATCCATATGAATCCGTTCTTATGGCTTTAACAAAAATGCATTTGTAATGAGGGAGAGAAAATGCAGTTGAGGGACCCTCCCTGGCAGTCCAGTGGTTAAGACTCTGTGCTTCCACTGCAGGGGACACGGGTTCCCTCCCTGGCCGGGGGAACTAAGATCCTGTATGCTGCCTGGAATGGCCAAAAAGTGAAAAAACAAAAGACAACAACAGAAAAGAAACTGAAGCTGAATGTAATCATGTTTCTGCAAAGTAAATGATGCAAAGCAGGGAATTTTCTTTAGAAGCTGTACTTACTGTGACCCTGCAGCCAGTGGCTTCCAGAGTTTGATTAGCAAGTCAAGTAGATACTCTGCTCAAGTCAGTTAACTAGTGAATGCCCTAGCCTTTATTGGAGCTAACCCAGCAGTAGAAGCAGGCTGCAGAAAGGATGCTTTTCCAAGACACTGATCTCTTTTTTCTATGATCAGAAAGGAGGTCATAAATCTGTCGGCATTCCCCCCTTGCCCTCAGGTGTCCCTGGCTGGGCAGTGCCTCTACAACGCTCCTGTGGCTTTCCTGCAAAATTTTGATGTTCAGTGCGTTACTAGCCTGGAGGAGTACCTAGAACGAGATGGAATTACCAGTGCAAAGATAAAGAATGGTGCTATGGGAGGTAAGTTATGTCCATTTGAGCATGGACCTTAGATGCCAATTAGATGCCAAGAATAGCAGGTTGTTTGATGGCGTTTGGGGAGTGGAGGGGAGCTGAGTAGTTGGCGCACAGGGCAGGCATAGGCACTGTATTTGTTTGGCAAACTTTCATTTTCGTAGGTAAATGTGAACATGTGAGGTTCATGTACTCCTGTGGAAGTTCATTTATGTGTGTTTTTTCAGGCATAGTTACACCGAAAGTAATCTACGAGGAAGCAACTGACTTAGACAGATTCATCACCAATACAGGTATTTTAATGTTATATATATATATAACATTATAATGTATATAATTTCTCACAAGGAATATATACAGTAAGTCCCTATATACAAACCTTCAAGTTTCGAACTTTGCAAGATGCAAACACGTGTTCCGCCACCATCAGGCCTGAGTGAAATTTCATCTTGTCCTTTGTCTCCTATTGCTGACGATACTATAGCTCTACCATCTCCCAGCTCCTCTCCCTCCTTGCCTCTACACTCGATGCCAGCCCCTGTATGCCAGTTCTGGTACTGTACTTTTCAAGGTCCTGTACTGAAGGATTAGAAATGTTTTCTTCATTGTTTGTGTTTGTTTTTAATGTATTATTTGTGTGAAAACTATTATTAACCTATCACAGTATAGTACTATAGAGCCAATTGCATCAGTTGGGTACCTAGGCTAACCGTGTTGGACTTATGAACATGCTCTTGGAATGGAACTCGTTCGTATGCAAGAGACTTACCGTAGTCCCAGAGTAGAACATATTTTCATTAAGAATTTTAGGAGATTTGTAGTTGTTAGATTTTAGGAGATTTGTAGTTGTTAGAGAAATATCCCACCAGTATTTTGCTTTTTCCTTGTTCTATCTTGACTTACTGTGGAGTAACATCTGTGACCTTGAACCCAATCCTTCTCAGTCCTGGATTATGTGGGTTCCAGGGTCCCTCCTTGTTCTCTGGGTATGTGGGCTTTTTCTTAAGTGTTTTTCAGAGAGTTAAAGGTTCTTTAGGACCCAGCATTTTCACTTCTTGCTTGCTTTTCTTTTTCCAGTCATTAAACTCTGTGATTGTAATGCAGCCAACTGAAGTACATAGAATTTGGCCAATATTACCAGGACTTTTGTTTTTCCATGAAGGATACTACGTGTGTTTCTTTTCAATTTGTTATAATTCTTGGAACTTACTCTTTCCTTCCATCAGCTATTAGTACAATATAGTAGTGAACTAGACACCAGGCCCCTGCTCTTAAAGAGCTGACATTCTGTAATCTTTGCTTTAACAGGTGTAATCTTTACCAGATGTAATCTTTCTGTAATCTTGCATTTCACAGATACTCTTCCAAGCCCGTGCTCTGCACTAGGCTGTGAGCTGGGTACCAGGGAGGCTGAAATAGAGGAAAGGGACAGGGACTTTCCTGGTGGTCCAGTGGTTAAGACTCCATGCTCCCAATGCAGGGGGCCCAGATTTGATCCTTGGTCAGGGGGCTATGTCCCACATGGTGCCACTAAGAGTTCCCATGCCACACCTCAGACCCAAAGCAGCCAAATACATGAATAAATAAAAAGTAAATATTTTTTAAAAAGGGAAGGGATGGAGCTCACTCAGTTTATTGGGATGGTGTGGAAAGAGGAGGTAGCTAATGCTGACTTGGGTGGAGATCTGAGGATGGCTTCTTGAGGAGGTGATGACCCTGCTGTGTAAAGGAATTGGGTCTGCAGGGCAGGGATGGGGGTGGGCGATGGCCACCCAGGCAGAGGGAACTGCCAATAATAGGCTTGAACCCTTAAAGGAAGGTCTTTAATATTTTTATTTTTAGGTCTTTAATTTATGAAAGTACTCTCTTATTTCCAGAAACACTTTTAAGTACTGGACCAGCCCCCAGGAACGTGAACGTGGAAGAACATTATATTTTCAGGTGGAATAATAATACAATCAGTGAAATAAACGTCAGAATTATCAGGGCAGAAATTAATGCCCAGCAGAAAGGTAACTTTGTGAAGGGCAGCGAGAATGCTTTTAATTTAAAGCGTTTTTTTCTTTCTTCACGATTCTCATAATTATACCAGATAAACTAATTCAGACCTGTTTTTCTTATTTGTGTTTATGATTTAATCAGAAAACAGTGGAGTTTTTTTTTTTTTTTTGCATGTTGAAATGCAATTATAAGGTAAAGAAAACAACACTATGGTGGATAATTTCTTAGTAAATTGGTGACATTATGTTTTTATTTTATTTCTAGGAATCATGACACAGAGATTTACAGTGAAATTTTTAAGCTATAACAGTGGTAATGAACAGGAATGGTCTGGAAACCCAGGTGAGAGTGCATATCAATCACTGATCTTACAAACACATTTTAGTTCAACACTCCTGTGCTATAATGATGATTGTAAATAATTGTTTCCAATTTTAGTTTGTGACTCTGACCTTTCTTTTTTTCTCTTGTGACACTGTATTCTTTTCCTGCTAACAGCTTACTTTTTTTTCATAAAGTGTTATATATAGTCTGAGTTGTAAAGCTAAAACAGTCTTTCTCTTTAGCTACTGGTCTTTTTTTAAATGAAATAATGTATTTGATTGATGTATAGTTGATTTACAGTGTTGTGTTAGTTTCAGATATACAGCACAGTGACCCAGTTATACACACGTGGATATACTCCCCCTCGTATTCCTTCCCTCTATGGTCTATCACGAGACACTGAATACAGATCCCTGTGATACACAGTAGGTCCCCACTGTTTATCTGTTTTATGTATACAATCATTTGTATCTCTTAATCTCAAACTCCTAATTCCTCCCTCCCTCCCTCTTTTTTTTTTTGGTGGGGGAGGTGGGAGGCTGTGCTCCGTAGCCTCTGAGATCCTCACTCCCTGATGAGGGATTGAACCTGGGCTTCAGCAGTGACAGTGTGGAGTGCTAAACTTGATCACCAGGGAACTCCATTACTGTTCTTCAGCATGCAGTAATTAATCACGAAGGAACAACATTTTTAAACTTTTAGAGAATTCCCTTACTATTCTTCAGCACGCAGTAATTAATCACGAAGGAACAACATTTTTAAACTTTTAGTAACTTTTTGCTTTGCATGATCTTCAATATTTATGTATACTGATTTAATTATACACAATTCTGTATATATATATATTTTTTTCTTTTAAATAGGCTTTTAATGTTAGGGTTTATTGTTGGCTTCTAAGAGCAGACTCTGGTTAAGTCAAGGTACAGTACAGAAGTTATGTAAAATCAGTATGGAAGTTCAGTGTTGCTTTTCCTACTCAGTGATTTTGAAGAAATGAAGTAGTTCTAGTGTGATTTTTTTTTTCTTTATTTTCTAAACTGCATGCCTATGGCCGCCTAAGGCATTCCTCTGTGTATTTATTGGCTACTACAGTATTTCGAGAAGTGTTTGGGACATTTCTTTAAATTATGTACAACCCAAAATGTTGATGTTTTGTATGGATCACAAGTGCAGCATTCCTTAATTATTTCTGTTATAAGTGACAATTGTTATTTAAAGAATGACATATGTACTGCATGAAAACATTATGACCTTTTTCTCTTAGTTTATATAAACTCCAAGGTAACTGAGGGGGAAAAAAAAGAGACCAGGCTCCTGAAATTTAAGAATTTTTATGTCACGAAAAAAAAGAGACCAGGCTCCTGAAATTTAAGAATTTTTATGTCACTGACTTAATTTGACAAGATTTCTGAGAAAACCTGTCAGAATATATGAGAAATGTTGATGCTCTCGTCAACAAAGAATACATCAAGAGCCAGAACCAATCAGGCAGAGACGCAGCTTGTATATAGAGAGACAGTGTCTCTCTAGTACTTTCTGAGGCTGGATGGGGTTTTTTGAGGACTATCTGACATGGGCCCTGTCCTCAGGGACTCTCTTCTTTGGAGCTGACGGTGCTAAGTCACAGGAAACAACAGTGAACGACCCAAGATAATTAACAAACGAGGTCGGTTACTAGGGTCAGTTGCTCCAGGATTCAGAGGAGCAGAATGTTGACCATTTGCCCAGACTGCATCACTAAGGAACAGTGTTGAATGTCCAGCACGTGCTAGGTTTTGTTTTGTTTTTTAAAAAATATTTATGTATTTATCTGAGTGTATTGGGTTGATATGTGGGATCTAGTTTCCCTGAGGCGTGTGGGATCCCGACCAGGGTTCAAACCCAAGGCCCCTGCGTTGCAAGGTGGATTCTTAACCACTGGACCACCAGGAAAGTCTGCATGCCAGGTTTTGCTCCTAGGCTGGAGGAAAAGCACCGAGCAAGTCAGAACCCTGCCCTGTGTCTCCACTGTGGGCTGCGTGGAGGAGACTGTGTCTTGAGAAGCAGATAATTGGAAAGGGTGCTGGGGATAGGAATAACCTGGGGGAAGCCAAGGAGGCAGACATGAGCATGAAGTGTACTCTGGCAGGATTAGACCCATGGCCTGAGGGGAGGCCGCTTATTGGGAAGGGTGGGGCGTAATGCTGGAAACGCAAACACCATGCAGGAACCTCGATGGTATCCCAGTTTATATAAACAAAGTGAAAGTGAAAGTCACTCAGTCGTGTCTGACTCTTTGCGACCTCATGGACTATATAGTCCATGGAATTCTCCAGGCCAGAATACTGGATTGGGTAGACTTTCCCTTCTCCAGGGGATCTTCCCAACTGAGGGATTGAGCCCAGGTCTTCCACATTGCAGACAGATACCTTACCAGCTGAGTCACAAGGGAAGACCAAGAATACTAGAGTGGGTAGCCTATCCCTTTTCTAGCGGATTTTCCCAACCCAGGAATCAAACCAGGGTCTCCTGCATTGCAGGCAGATTCTTTACCAACTGAGAACAATGCTACTGTAATATGCATTTTTGGAAGGGACATAGGAAATATGCATATGAACTGGATATGATATGATATGATTATAAGGGATTATTATTAATCTTCTTAGAAATATTGACATCATGATGATGTAGGGAAATATCCTTAGTTTTGAGAGATGTCTGATGGAGCTTTCATGATGTGAGTTGTATGATGCCTACAACTTATTTTCAAATAGCCCTGCCCCTCTCACCCCAAATATATATACTTTTATAATAGATAAGACAAGTATCTATTATATTTCATATTAATATAAATTAATATATTGTTTGTGCTGTTTTATTGAAATTTGTGTTTTGGTGTTATAAAGCTTCTAAAAATGGGAAATATTTTATCTATCCCTAAGGAAAGATCTTTGGGGTGCACATTAGACATGTTAAGATCAGAAGAGCAGTGGGCCCTGAATGGCTCATGATCTAGCAGTCAGAGGCACTTTACAAGGGAGAGGAACACTCTGGTAATGAACAGGCCCAGGGGTTCCCTTGGACTTGAGGCGTCCATTCTAATTTTCCCTCCGGGAGCCCTGGAGAAGGAGATGGCAACCCACTCCAGTATTCTTGCCTGGAGAATTTCCTGACATAGGAGCCTGGCAGGCTACTATGGGATTGAAAAGAGTCAGACATGACTGAATGACTAACACTTACTTAAGAAGAATACAGCTTAGGTGGTGGCTGTATTGAGTGAGGTTCATGGTGTTACTTTTAACTTTTCTGTGCTTGTGAACTTTTTCACATTAAAAAGGTGGAAATCGTAAGCTGGATTACTAGGAAATGGATGGGAATAGGAGCTAAATCAGACCTTGGGGTTGAATTAGTTTACTGGAAAAAGGCTACATGGGAAAGTTACTCTGGTTTTAAGTTTCCTTTATGAGCCCCTGTGATAAGCCGTACTAATCTCTCAGTGAGTGTTCATGAACTGGCCTGCCCAGCAGCTTATTGTTCTCCAAGGTGAGAGTTCTAAGACTGATTCCTTCCTAGTTTTCATTTCTCAGATTTCACTTTAAAAGCGTCTTCAAAAAACCACACTAACATCTGTGTTTTGGAATCTGAAAAAGAACATGTCTATAAGTGAGTCACTTTGCTGTACACCTGAAACTAACACAGCACTGTAATCAACTATACCTCAATAAAAGGGCTTCCCTTGTGGCTCAGCTGGTAAAGCACCTGCCTACAATGCGGGAGACCCAGGTTCGAGAAGGCAATGGCAACCCACTCCAGTATTCTTGCCTGGAAAATCCCGTGGACGGAGGAGCCCGGTAGGCTGCAGTCCATGGGGTTGCAAAGAGTAGGACACAACTGAACGACTTCGCTTCATACCTCAATAAAAAACGAAACAAATGAAAGGAGTTATGTTGATGTCCTTCTCTTGAGGGTATTCTGAAAAAGAACTTGGAGCGCATGTTTCCTTTCATTGTGGATTCCTTCTTTCTGTTATTTGACGAGCTAGCGCCTGTTGCATTGAAATAAACTACGAGGGAAAGATGCTCATTCTCCTGTGTTGTGTTTGTCTAGGTTACCAACTTGGCAAGCCTGTTCGAGCTCTAAGCACCAACGGGACAAATAATGTCACAACTTTACACCTTTGGTATCCTGGTAATCTGATTTGATGATATGACTAGCTGTCTGGTGAACTAGTGGAGAAGGCGATGGCACCCCACTCCAGTACTCTTGCCTGGAAAATCCCATGGACAGAGGAGCCTGGTGGGCTGCAGTCCATGGGGTCGCTCAGAGTCGGACACGACTGAGCGACTTCACTTTCACTTTTCACTTTCATGCATTGGAGAAGGAAATGGCAACCCACTCCAGTGTTCTTGCCTGGAGAATCCCAGGGACGGCGGAGCCTGGTGGGCTGCCGTCTATGGGGTCGCACAGAGTCGGAAACGACTGAAGCAACTTAGCAGCAGCAGCAGCTGGTGAACTATAATTGGAAATATTGCCATATTTTGAATCTGATCGAGTAACCAATTACTTTAAAGTTTGGTGTGTTTATTTAGCCTAGGGGTGGTTGTTTTCCATGCTTCTGCAGCTTCCTTTTCTTTTTTCTTTCTGTAAAAAATGTTAACTGTTTTCGCTTGAAGTGCTGATTTTCAATAAGAGATTTAAATATGAAAGTGGCTGGAGACTCCATCGTCATTGTTGTCATTGATTAACCCAAGATGGTGCTAATCAGAGACAGGAAAATAGTTTCATTCCAAACTATGGAAAATCTTTGCATCAGTGGTAATTACCCACATGTGCCAGAAGGCATTAAATTTCAGGTTCAGAATAAACCCCTGATCCCTGTCCAGGTATTTTGATACAGAAAGAAACCTTTGTTCAGCTTTCAGAGGATTAGAGTAACAATGACCTCATTTCTAGAGAACTGGAAACTATTTCTGCTTGTTGTTCTCTGTTTTTTTTTTTAAGAAAAACTTTGAGGTAAATCTTCTACTTACTTTTGTTTTGCAAAAATAGCAAGAGAATAATCTTTTTATTTTATAGCCGGAAGGAGTTTGTGTTCAACAGCAACTCTCAAACCCATTTTATTTGGAGAAAACGTACTATCTGGGTGCCTTTTAGAAGTTGGAATTAATGAAAACTGTACTAAGCTTAGGTGAGTGTCTCACTGATGGATTTATCTACGTTTTGAGTGGTTTGCTTAAATTTAATTCACCCCCCTCCCCGCCCCCCGCACCATGAGTATTAAAGACAGCATGAAAAACTTCAGTCTGAATGAAACTTATGTGAAAGTGATAGTAAATAGTACAAACGTCATGGACTTCCCTGGTGCTCGAGTGGTTAGTAGTCCATCTGCCAATACAGGGGAAACGGGTTTGATCCCTGGTCCAGGAAGATCCCATATGCTTCGAAGCAGCTAAACCCTCAGGCCACAGCTAGTGAGCCTGTGCTCTGCAACAAGAGAAAGTCCGCATGCAGCAACAAAGACCCAGCACGGCCAAATAATAATAAATAAATTAAAAAAACAGTACAAACTTCCAGTACAATTTAGAGTTGATTCAAACATCAGCATAAGTGCAAATAGACATTCTCGGAAGTTTCATCGGTATTTATGCAAATTTCTCTGGGAAGTTTGTTCACATCATTGGAAACCCCACATTCCTAGAAAATCAGAGAAAGGGTTGGAGCTAAGTGTCATCGGTGATTAACATTTAAAGAATTTTTAAGCTTTGTTACATGATGTATAAAGAATTTCCCATTTAATTATCTGGGTGGGATTTGGAAAATGTATGGATATTCATATGCATTCTTTTTTTTTTTATTGATGCAAAATTCACACAACATAATCATTTTAACAGTTGACTGGCATTTAGTGCATTCATAATGTTGTACAACTACCACCTCTGTTTAGTACCAGCACATTTTGGTCTCTGCAACATGAAACCTATACTTTTTATTTTTTAATTAAAAAAATATATATTTATTTGGCTGCAGCAGGTCTTAGTTGCAGCATATGGGATGTAGTTCCCTGACCAAGGATCAAACTGAGGCCCCCTGTGCTGAGAGCTCAGAGCCTTAGCTGCTGAATCACCAAGACCATCCCTGAAACCTGTACCTTTTAGAAGTCACTCTCTATTCCTCCCTCCTCTCAGCTCTGGCAACAGCCAATTCACTCTCTGTCTCTATGGATTTACCTATTCTGAATATTTCATATAAATGGTCTCCAATACTTTGTGAATTTTTATATCTAACTTTTCTCACTTAGCATTCTGTTTTTGAGATATCAAAACAGATATGTAGCCTGTGTCAGTGCTTCATTCTTTTTCACGAGTGAATCATATTCCCTTGTATGGAGAGATATATATATATGTATATATGTGACATTTATTTATTCATTCCTTAGTTGATGGATATTTGAGGCATTTCCACATTTGTGGAATAGTGCGTTGTGAATTGTGTTTTGAACAGCCTTGGGTCACTTTTTGTCTGAGCGCCTGTTCTCAGCTCTTCTGGGTGTGTGCGCAGGAATGGGATGGCTGGATCATCGTGTTCGGTTCTTAAGGAGCTGCCATGTTGTTTTCCATAGAGGCTGTACCATTTTGCATTCCCACCAACAGCATAAAAGGGGTCCAGTTTCTCCACATCCTTGCCAACACTTGTTTGTTTTTTTGGCCATGCCATTCAGCAGAAGGGCTCTTAGTTCCCTGACCAAGGATTGAACCCTCACTCCCTGCAGTGGAAGCTTATAGACTTAACCACTGGACTGCCAGGGAATTCCCCCTTGCCAACACTTGTTATTTTCCAGTTTTCTGAATAATAGCCAACCTAGTAGATGTGAAATATCAATATCTGCAGATATGCAAATGACACCACCCTTATGGCAGAAAGTGAAGAGGAACTAAAAAGCCTCTTGATGAAAGTGAAAGAGGAGAGTGAAAAAGTTGGCTTAAAGTTCAACATTCAGAAAACTCAGATCATGGTATCTGGTCCATCACTTCATGGGAAATAGATGGGGAAACAGTGGAAACAGTGTCAGACTTTATTTTTTTGGGAAGATGCTTACTCCTTGGAAGGAAAGTTATGACCAACCTAGATAGCATATTAAAAAGCAGAGATATTACTTTGCCAACAAAGGTCTGTCTAGTCAAGGCTATGGTTTTTCCAGTGGTCATGTATGGATGTGAGAGTTGGACTGTGAAGAAAGCTGAGCGCTGAAGAATTGATGCTTTTGAACTGTGGTGTTGGAGAAGACTCTTGAAAGTCCCCTGGACTGCAAGGAGATCCAACCAGTCCATCCTAAAGGAGACCAGCCCTGGGTGTTCATTGGAAGGATTGATGCTGAGGCTGAAACTCCAATACTTTGGCCACCTGATGCGAAGAGTTGACTCATTGGAAAAGACCCTGATGCTGGGAGGGATTGGGGGCAGGAGGAGAGGGGGACGACAGAGGATGAGATGGCTGGATGGCATTACTGACTCTATGCACATGAGTTTGGGTGAACTCTGGGAGTTGGTGATGGACAGGGAGGCCTGGCATGCTGCAATTCATGGGGTTGCAAAGAGTCGGACACGACTGAGCAACTGAACTGAACTGAGTAGATGTGAAGTGGTATCTTCTTGTGGTTTTGATTGCATGTATTGGAGAAGGAAATAAATACACTGGCAACCCACTCCAGTATTCTTGCCTGGAGAACTCCATGGACAGGGGAGCCTGGCGGATTATAGTCTATGGGGTCGCAAAATTTGAGCAACACGACTGAGCAACTAACACTTTCACTTTCGTTCTTATACCCATCTCATCTGAAATATATCCCAAGTGGTGTACTTCTCTGGAGAGCAGAAAAAAGGTGGAGGTAACATTGAGAAGGGAATAAAAAGTGTGGGAACAGGTTACCCACAGTGGCTCCTGATGGAAGGGTGCGAGGCCTGAGTCAACAGTCAGAGTCTCTCCCTTATGGTTCATAAGATTTGTACCTCCAGTGAGGTCACTGGAACAAGAGAGATGCTAAGTTCTAGTTCTTAATCTTAAACCAAATTTTTAAAAATTTGTTTCTGGCCGCACTGGGTCTTTGTTGCTGTGTTTGGGCTTTCTCTAGCTGTGGCGAGCAGGGGGGGTTCTTAACTGCAGAGCATGGGCACTAGGCACACAGGCTTCAGTGCAGGATGTGGGCTCAGTGGTTGTGGCGCACGGGCTTAGTTGCTCCTCAGCGTATAGTATATTCCCAGAGCAGGGGTTGAACCCTGTCCCCTGCATTAGCGGGTAGATTCTTATCCACTGGACCACCAGAGAAGTCCTTTTCACCTCATTTCATAGCTCAAACTTCTAGCTAATTATTTAGGTTCCTTTTACTATGGGGTCACTCTGGCCCATGAACTTATCCTGGTGACTTGACATGTGATCTACCCACCTGCCAAGTTCTTTGACACTCAAAGGAGCCTGCACATGATTCTATTGTAAGTTACTAATGTTCTAAGTCTGAAGTGAGAGACTGCTTCCATACATCCTCTCCTTGCTGTGTAAGTTCATCTCGGGAAGACCATCCTTGAGGGGTGAGACTCCCAGCCTAGATCCCCTGGCAGTTTTTTTTTTTGTTTAGGCATCCAGCAAGCACAACCTGGACACCCTCAGAAAGGACTTCAGGACAAGACCTGCTGGCCAGGAGCTGAGAAATGTCTTCCTCTCTTGCAGGGAGAATGCTGTTGAACTGCTTGATTCATTAGTACAAGTGACTCATGTTGCAATGAGAGGCAACTCCGATTACAACGATCTCAGTGATGGCTGGCTTGAAATAATACGTAAGTCAAAGCTGCACGTGTGTGAAAGATGTACCTCGGTTGCTCTGACTATGTAGCGTCAGATGTGGCATTAAAGGCTGACTCAGCAGCCGTCTTTCTTTGCTGTGATCCAACAGACATTTGTTTAGAGGTTAGCTCTCCAGGTAGAAGGCTTTTCATGTCTTTTATCTCTTATTCACAATGGCTTTTTTTTTTTAAAGAGGAAATCTACAGGAAGTTCAAATTGCCCAGTTGTTTTACAAGCTAACGGTCTCTGGAAAAGGAAGTCTTAATGAAATTTAAGGATTTTTGAGTGCGTGTCAGTCTGCATTCCTATTTTTGATTGCCAGCAATATGGACAGTTGAGAACTGGTTTTATAATTTACAAAAGCAATTTTGTTAACTTAAAAGGTGATAGAAAACATTGTGCTAAGTGAGAGAAGCTAGACACAAAGGAGCACATACTCTAGGATTGCATTTATAATGCTGTGTCCAGGAAAGGCAAACTTATAAACACTGAAAGCAGGTTAGTGGTTGCCCAAGGCTCAGGCTGTTGGAAGGAAATGAAGGGTGATTGCTAGTGAGTATAGGAGTTCTTTTCGGAGGGTGATGAAAATGCTGTAAAGTTGAATCTGCTGCTGGTTGCATAACTCTGTGAATATAATTGAATTGAATTATACATTTAAATTTAAGTAGGTGAACTATATGGCATATCAATAAAGCTATTAAAAAAGAAAGAAAGAAATTAAGGTGTAACAGAGCTAATAATAGTGGGGTCACCAAGGGCAGATAAAAAGATTTGATGTTCCAGCATCTTTGGTCAGAGGCATTTGCTCCGAGTGTTGAGGTCACAGGGGTTTGGTGTGTGAAGAGATATGCAGGGGTTTGGCGTGTGAAGAAGAGATATACCACAGGGAGTACATGGAACAGACTTAGCTCCAATGAGCCCGATTTCCACTCCAGTTACAGAGTGTCCATCTGGTCACTGAGCTGTGGCTCACAGGGGTGGTCTGAGGTCACAGTTTGTTGTGGCAGAGCTGGAGCTAAGCCCAGGGTTCCTAGCTCTTTCTCTTCTCCCAGCCAGCAAGTCTGGTAGCATTGCTCTGATTTCTCAGGGAGTCTGGAATGCATAAAGGGCTTCCCAGGTGGCACTAGTGGTAAAGAATCCACCTGCTAATGCAGGAGACATAAGAGACTGTGGTTCGATCCCTTGGTGGAGAAGATCCCCTGCAGGAGGGCACAGCAACCCGCTCCAGTACTCTTGCCTGGAGAATCCCATGGACAGAGGAGCCCGGCGGGGTAAAGTCCATGTGTGCATGCTCAGTTGCTTCAGTCCTGTTCGACTCTTTGCGACCCCATGGACTGTAGCCCGCCAGCCTCCTCAGTCCATGGGGTCGCAAAGAGTCAGACATGACTGAAGCGACTGAGCATGCATGCTTGAGTGTATAAAGGCACTTTGAATACAGAGAGAGCTTCTTTTCTTCCTGTCCTTCCTGGGATTGCCTCTTGGCGCCTGAACGAGCTATCTGACACTGCAGCATCTGCTTTCTTAAGTCCTCTCCCATCCCTATGGATGCTGCTGGGAGTGCAAACCCTCCCCCTGCCCCCAAACACCGAGTCCTGTCTTTACCCTTTCTACACCTTCCGAGGTCACTTCAGCTCATCAGGTTGGGATTCATACAAAGGACCAACCAGACACATGCCCCTGAACTTTCCCCACCTGTCATGATTAGGGTCTGAATCATTACAACCCCCTCTGTCCCCTTCCCTGGGGGTGGCCAGGGATCACGTAATATGTATGCCTGGCTGAGGTACTGCTGACCACTCTTTGACGCAGGCAGTGGGGGTCTGGCCAGCAACGTGGTTTGCCTGTCCCACTTCTGCTCAAGACCCTAAGCCCAGAGTTAGGTCCTCATCTGGAAGTAGAACCCAGGGGTCAGGGCTTGTCAACTCCTTGTTAACCTGTTGGCCAGTGAGGTGGGCCATGGAGGTGCCTGTGGGATGCAGGGAAGGGGTCAATAAAGCACTGGAGAAGTAAAAACCACAGGAAATTTCAAGACAGAAAGGCAGAGTTGGGAAGTCAGAGGTGAAGGCATTGTGCTGCCTTCATGGTGGAAGCTGTTAGCTTGTATTTCGTATCTAAGCTGCAGGTCAGCCCTGGTCCTCGTTAATGAGCAGAAGAGGAACAGTGCTGAGCCCATGTATCAAGGAGAGCGAAACTGTTGGTGACAGCCTTCCTGATCCCTGAAGAAACAAAGAAATCCCCCCAGAGTGACCCTAAGGCTTGCCATCCACAGCCTGTGACTGACCTTGCTGTTTCTTCTCCTCCCAGCCCCGCCGAGGCCAGTTTTCGAGATGAGTGACCACTCACCTCTTTCCCAGTTTTATCCTCTTGCATTTGTATTACTGCTGTGGCAGCACCAGGAGATTGCTTCTGAACTATTCAATCTGTCGTGACTAAAGCTGTTAGTATGGATTCTAAATGTCTTACACAAGCTTTTACTAGAACAGTGACTGCGCAGAATAAGTCTCAAGGCCTTTTACTACTAGTCAGTATTTCTGTTCAAACTCTGGGTGGATGTCAATGAGGAGCTTGGGAACTGAATCGTGATTTATGGTTTTATTAGGTGAGTCAAAGATTTAAAGTTCCAGTGACTGAGTTAACATACAAGGGGACACTTTTCTTTAAGTCTCTATTTTTTTTTAATTATTCGTTTGACTGCTGGGTGTTCTCATTGCGGTGGCTTCTCTTGTTGTGGAGCGCAGGCTCCAGGGCGCTCGGGCTGTGGCACGTGGGCTTAGTAGATGCGGCTCATGGGCTCTACAGCACAGGCTCAGTAGTTGTGGCTCATGGGCTCAGTTGCTCCGTAGTATGTGGGATCTTCCTGGATCCGGGATTGAACGTGCGTCTTCTGCATTGGCAGGCAGATTCTTTACCACTGAGCCACCGGGGAAGCCCAAGGAGACATTTTGTTTTTTTTGTTTTTTTTTTTTTTGAGGATCACATTTTTATTCAGGCTGGACCTCTTGTCTTAGCACCAGCACAAGGAGACATTTTGAACACGAAAAGTCAAAGTGAAGTTGCTCAGTCGTGTCCGACTCTTTGTGACCCCATGGACTGTAGCCTACCAGGGTCCTCCATCCATGGGATTTTCCAGGCAAGGGTGTTGGAGTCGGTTGCCATTTCCTTCTCCAGGGTGTCTTTTCAACCTAGGGATCGAACCCAGGTCTCCCGCACTGCAGGCAGACGTGTTACCGTTTGAGCCACCAGGGAAGCCATGGGAGGCATATAACTAGAGCCTGTTAGAGATTAAAGACTCAATCCTCTGATTCCTGCCTAATAATATTTCCAATTTGGGGGGTTACATTACAGTACTGTAGGAGAACAGAAACTAAATTCTTCTTTCCAAAATGCACAACTTAACACCTATCCAGGTGTGGATGCCCTTGGTGCAGGCGCAGACCCACCTGACAGCAACGTGAGTGGCATCTGCCTGGATGTTCCCGCGCAGCTGAACATCCGCATCCTCTTCTCGGATGCTGGTGCCGTGGAAGGGATGACTCAGCAGGAGATACTTGGTGTCGAGACTAGGTATGATGGCATCGAGGCTAAGTGTGCATTCGCAGGGAAGTTTCCTCAAGAGGTGGCAAAGAAGAACACCAGCAACTTCAGGCTTATATCAGATTAGCAAGTCCGGTGGAAAGAGGGTGCCTTGTTTCTCCATCTTTCTCAAAAATGGTCTAGGAAGACTTTCATTGGTTCAGTTTCAGTCATGTGCTCCATTCTGAGCCAATCACTATGGCCAGGAGAGTAGACAGATCTGATTGACCGGGTGTAGGTGATGGGCGCATTCCTAGGTTCAGGTGAGTCCCCTCTCGTCTGCTCGACTGAGAGTGGGAGAGGGTTAGTTCCCTGTGGGGAAAACTGGGGTGCAGTTACTAGAAGAAAAGCAAAGGGCTGCAGGGATAGGCAAAAAGGCAGCAATAACATAGAAAGCCATCAAAAATCGTTAGCTGCTGCTGCCGTTATTACTATTACACTATTGTTTGAGACAAACAAGTGATAAAACAAATGAACTTTAAAGGCACCAGCATGAAATGAGATGACGGGGGAGAAGAGAAGAAGCAGAACTGGCAAAATGCTGGTAGTGGTTGCAGCCTGTGGTAGGTCCACAAGGGTTCATTACACAGCTGTCTCAGCTTGTGTGTGCAGTTGAAAATTTACGTACTTCAAAGGGGGAATGGCAGCACCAGGAAAACGTGAACCGTGTATAGGAGAAGCCCCGCTCATGTTGTGTCGGTTACCCGGTGTTCTCAGCAGACCAGAAGTGAGCGGTGGCTTTGTCGCTTGCGTGACCTTTCCCTCCCAGGTTCTCGTCCGTGACCTGGCAGTTCCAGTGTGGACTGACTTGTGAGGACAAGGCTGACCTCTTCCCCATTGGCGCATCGGTCCAGTTTATTAAGATACCTGCACAGTTACCCCATCCCCTTACAAGGTAATCTGTTTGCTGATCTCAGTGACATGATCAGGAAGCAGAAAAACATAATGTTTAAAACTAAGACGTTTAGGGACCTCCCTGGTGATCCAGTGGTTGAGACTCAGTGCTTCTACTGCAGGGGGCATGAGTTTGATCCCTGGTGCGGGGAGTAAGATCCCACATGCCACGTAGTGCTGCTAAGTAAGTAAAAGACAAACAAAAGCTTTACTTCTTCAATCAAGTTTTAAATGAGTCTTTAAAAATAATTTTATTTGTTTATTTTTGGTTGTGCTGGGTCTTCACTGCTGCTCCCAAGGACTTTTTCTAGTTGCAGAGAGCAGGGTCTACTCTTCAGTTTTGGTTTGCGGGCTTATCATTGCAGTGACTTCTCTTGTTACAGAGCACAGGCTCTAGGCATGTGGGCTCAGTAGCTGCAGCTCTGGGGCTCTAGAGCACAGGCTCAGTGGTTGTGGCATGTGGGCTTAGTTGCTCCAAGGCACATGGCATTTTACCTGGTCAGGAATTGAACCCGTGTCTCCTGCATTGACAGATGGATTCTTTACCACTGGAGCCACCAGGGAAGCCCTTTAATCAGGTTTTGATGCAGCTCATCAAAAGCATGTTTTGTTATAGCTATTGTAACCTTCTAAAATGTTTTGTAGATTCCAGATCAATTTTACAGAGTACGACTGTAACAGAAATGAGGTTTGTTGGCCACAACTTCTATATCCACTGACCCAATATTATCGAGGTAGGTAAAGCCCTTTTCTGAAATGGTTATCATTAGGTTACATCAATTAAAAAACTTTTGAAAAAAGTATAAATGTCACAGGAAAGTTAAAACATATAGCAAAATTTTAAAAAGAAAACATGTACAGATGTTGCCATTTAGAAATGATCACTATTTATGTTTTGGCTTATTTCTACCTAGTTACCCAAAAAGTTAAGAAATAACAACATTCCTGGATATTCCCTGGTGGTCCAGTGGTTAAGACTCTCTGCATTCACTGTAGAGGGCATAGGTTTGATCTCTGGATCCCTGATCAGGGAACTAAGATCCCACAGGCTGTATGGCTCAGCCAAGAATGCCCCCAGGACCAAAAAAATGTTGCTCACACTGCTGTATTTAAAATGGATAACCAACAAGGTCCTATACTGTACAGCACAGAGAACTCTGCTCAATGTCATGTGGCGGCCTGGATGGGAGGGGAGTTTGGGGGAGAATGGCTACATCTATATATGTATATATACATGTATATGTGTATGGCTGAGTCCCTTTGCTGTTCACCTGAAACTATCACAACATTATTAATAGGCTGTACCCCAGTACAAAATAAAAAGTTTTAAAAAATAATGATAATGATAATGACAAAAAAAAATTGCTTAGTTTGATTCATTGTCTTGCAGGAGAGCCTTACTCTCAGTGTGTTGCCAAGAGCTTGCTACTGGTATCCTTCATCATATTAGCTGTATTCCTCAGTAACCCCTGGATCAGAATACACAAAGCTTAGAATTCAACTACCGGCTGACTTCTTACAAATCATCAGCTTCTACGTCAGAGATTTGTTGTCCTCCTGTGTGCCTCTCTGTAAAATCTTAATAAATGAAATGTTTTATTTTTATAGAACATTTTATTAAGTGCTCCACAAATTAAATTCACATATGTACCTATCCAAACGTTCAAAGCAATTCAGAGTGGGTGTTCTCACCGATGCACCAGAGTGAGCAAAACGCATCAGAGGATCACCTGTGTCAATAAGTGTAATTAGGAACTTTAGGTCATCACAGCTTATGAAAGTCATAGGAGTTTTGGTCCAAATGTTATTCCTACCACAGAGAGTGAGTTTTTGAATTTTTTATATATTTCTGTTGAAATGATAAGTTTCCACTATTCCAAAGAAAGGATTAGAAAGGCATTAAAGTCTGTTGCCTTAAAAAATATTCACAACCTCAAAGTTGAGAGTTATGTTTTATTTGGTGGGAATTTTTAGAACTTCAAGCCCAGGAGATACCATCTCAAATGATCCTGAGAGAATTGCTCTGAGGAGGTGAGGAGAGGAGTCACATTATATAGAAGTTTTGCAACAGAGGGCAAGTAGTTTGAACATCAAAAGATTATTGTTAATTAAAACCAGATATCCCAAGTTAAGGGGTTTTGCACTTTTCTATGTATGGGAGGTTGCAGGAGTCTGGGCCCACTGAAACCATTCCTTTCAAATGTACTTCAGCGAAATAGAGCCACTCTCCTGTGTTTTTAGACTTCCCAGGTGACCCATTGGTAAAGAATCTACTTGCTGATGCAGGAGACACAGGAGACAGGGTTTGATCCCTGGGTTGGGAAGATCTCCTGGAGTAGGAAGTGGCAAACCACTCCAGTATTCTTGCCTGGAAAGTTTCATGGATAGAGGTGCCTGGTGGGCTACAGTGTGCAATCCACTGGGCTGCCAAGAGTTAGACATGACTGAGCATGCATGCACATTCTGTGTCTTTGCATCCTGAGGTTGCTTTCCTCAGGCCTTACCGTGGGGAGTGGCTGTAGTCTGAGGACTGCTAGATGGCAGGTGTTCCGCTCCTTCCTGAATTCCCTTAGGGCTGACCATCTCACAGTGGAGGGCTGCAACTGCTCATGGCTGTGATATCCTTCTCCAGGAGATCTTTGATATGGCAGGAAATAGTCCATTTCTGAAGTCTTAAAAAGTGTGTATAATACGAAAATCCAAAAAAAATGGATGAGGCAAGATGTAGGGGTTAGGGGAAAGGACCTAACGTAGGAGGTAAGTAAAAACCAGGAGTGAACACAAGCCCATGAAAAAACATGCCAACGACCTTGCATTTAGTAAAGGTAGGTCCCTAATATAGTCTCCAGTTTGCAAAAAATCCAAAATATGATTAGCTATAGGAATCATGGGGACCATTGATTAAAAATTAATCTGGCTTTCAATGAAGTACAGTTTTTCCTAGTTGAGTCTTGAGAGAAATTCCTCCTGGGGCCTCTTACAAAGGGACAGATGGCACGATGCAGCATGGGGAGAGGGGCAGAGTGGCCGTCTCCAACCACAGCCACGTGGCCACATTGCCACCTCCAGTGAGGTTTCTTGGTGGGCTAGATAAATTTAGTCATTGTTTCCGATAGACTTTGTGTACTGTGGGTAAATGGAATTTTCTAAAGCAATTCTCTTCTCTGAGTTCTAAGCATCTCTTGACATCCTGGTGCTATGTACAACGTGGTGTTGCATCTTTTTTTTTTTGTCCACACCATGTGGCTTGTAGGGTTCTATTTCCTCAACCAGGGATCAAACCCATGCACTACAAACTACTGTTTTGTAATACAATGAGAAATGGAATATTTTGTGCCATATCAGTAAACAAAGGATGTCACAGTGATCACTGATTGCAGCTACCATGACTGGTGAGCTGGTGAGCCCCAAGGGAACTCAGGAAGGAAAGAATACCTGCCACCTAGAAGCCGTCAAGATTGTAGCCACTCCCTATGGTGGAGCCCTGAGGAATCTCAGAATATGATGTGAAATAGAGTGTTTGCTGCCATATCAGTAAATAAAGATGTCACAGTTATAGCGATTGCAGCCCTTCCGTGTGAGCTGTTGAGCCCTAAGGGAATTCAGGAAGAAAGAGAATACCTACTATCTAACGGCCAAGACTGTAGCCGCTCCCTGTGGTGAGACCAAGGAAGGGAAGGTCAGGATGTGAAAACAGGATACTGGCCCCAGATAGGTGAGATGCGTATGAAAGGAATGGTTTCAGTGAGCCCAGACTCTTGCATCTTGCCATACATAAAAAATCACTAAATTCCTTAACTTCAGATATTTGTTTTTTCTTAATTAATAATAATCTTTTGATGTTCAAACTACCTTCCCCTTGTTGCAAATTTCTTTATAACCTGACTCCTCCCCCTGCTCCTCAGAACCGATCTCTCAGCGTCACTCGAGACCCTGTCTCCTGGGCTTGAAGTCCTAAAAATTCCCACCAAATAAAACACAACTCTCCATTTTTGGGTTGTGAATACTTTTTTAAAAGTCCACAACATCACGGAAACACTGAATTTCTCCCCACTCTGCTGCACTCTTTCTTGGATGTGGATCTCTGTGGGTTGAGGTGATTACACCCCCTAGGAATTGAAAATTGTCTTTTATTAAAACAAAGGAAATACCCAACTGATTGGTTCTTTGCAGTGATTCAGAGTCTTTCCCTGGCAGTTAGCATAATTAGCTCTGCGAAGTTAATGTAAAATTTCCAAATGACAGGGAATTTAGCCTGATTTGGTGGGCTTTGTTAGGGTGATTTTGGACTTGAGAAGGGAAAAACTCACTTTGACAGTAGAAGGGGATTAGGGTCGGAGCAAACCCAGGTCTCCTGCATTGTAGGCAGATTCTTTACAATTTGAGCTACAAGGAAGACCTTACTATATAGAGTTTATATGTTCATATATGCATTTGGGAAGTATTTATTGATCGACTACTGCCCTGAACCCTGGAGATACCAAGACAATGTCCCTCGTGTGGTAGAATTGTTGACTGAAACAAAACAAAAAAACTTCAACATAACTCTGAAAGTTGAGAGTTACGTTTTGTTCGGGGATCTTACTGAGGGCTATAGCTCAGGAAGGCAGCCTCTCAGATTGCTGTGAAACTGAAAAAGGTAAGGGAGGAGCCAGGATATACAAGAGTTTTTGTCAAAGGAAAAAAAACATGTAGTTGAACATCAAAAGATTACTGTAATCACAAAGAACAGCCTTCACAAGTTAATGATTTTTAGTGCTTTTGTTGACAAATCCAAGCTCGCTCTGCTTGCCTCATGACAGGCCAGTGAATTGGAGACAAGGTGTTGAGGCAAGGAATATGACTTTTTGGAAAGCTGGCTGATGGAGAAGATGGCAGACTAATGTCTCAAAATAACCATCTTGTCCAGGTCTGGATGCCAGGTTCTTCTATAGACCAGAGAGAGAAGCCACGAGGAACTAAAGTCAAAAGACAGAATAGAGAAGAAAAAGCAATGAGGAAGTAAAGTAGAAAGGGCCATCAGGCTTGCAGTACAACCAGCCTCAGGAAGGGAGGGATGTGTTATTCTCTTCTTTTTCTCACAGCCATTCACAGGTGCTCAGGGTCAGAGTCTCTCTTTGAGCTGAACAAAGGCACTTTAGTTTAACAGGCAGAGGTGCAGCATCCTCTGAGGCAGGCCATTTTGTATGATTATAATAACAGCAATGAAAAGCAAGTCAAAGAAACAGTTGAAACATGGGAGTCAGAATTGGTTCTTCTCTGCAACACTTTTCCATGTGTGGGAAGGTGGAAGAGTCTGGGCTCATGGAAATTATTCCTTAGATATGCATCTTAACTATTTAGGACCGGTAACTTGTTTTTCTCCTTTCTGAATCCCCTCAGGGGATGAACCCTTGGGGGTGGCTGCAGTGGCTACTGGCTTGATGGCTGTGACATCCTTTGCTTACCAAAATGGCAGGTGATTTTTTTTTTTTGTCCAGGAAGTTTTACATTCTACTGGGGGAAAACTGGCAATAAACATAGACAAGATAATGTCAGACAGTGCTAGGTGCTATGGAGAAAATAAAACAGGACTGCCTAGGGTGGGGTGGTAGGGACACTTCTGCTAGTGGTCAGGACCAGCTTCTTAGAAGCAGAGACATTTGAGCTGAGACTTGTAGGAGCTAGTCTTGAGAAGGCCCTGGAGAAGGGTGTTCTAGGCAGAGAGAAGGGAAGAGTCAGAAAGTTGAAGTGCACCAACCTGGAAAACGAAAGAAGGCAGGTGGGTGGGGTGGAGACCAGGGCTTGGGGAAGGGAGAGGTTAGACCAGGTGGTGTGTCTGCTGGCCCTGGTAAGCAGTTTGAACTTTATTCAGAATGAAGTGGGAGAAGTCAGAAGATTTTAAGTAAGCTCACATCCGATTTTCGTCTTGTTAGAGATCTCTGTAGCTGCTGTGTGCAGGATCCTATCAAGAGTAGCCTGGCACCAGACCCTGCTTTGTCTGCACAGGGGCCAGGACCCCAGAGAAAACCACCACACGGGGTGTAATTCCGTTGATAAGAAATGTCTTGACAGATCTATGGAGAAAAGGTTGTTTAGTGGTTATCGGGACCTAGGGGATAAGAAGGGGACTGACTGCAGCTGAGCAGGAGAAATCTTTATGGGGTTGATGGAAACGTTCTCAAATTGATCCAGACACTGAACTCTGTAACTTTACTAAAAATCACAAAACTGTAATACTCTAGTCGGGTGAACTTTCTAGCACGTAAAATCAATAAAACTCCTCCTATAAAGTTGTGAACGGCAGAGAGAGGGGCAGCTGTTGGTCAGGCCGGGGCTGAGTTCCTGAACTCCCCGCACTGACGCGGAGTTAGTGCCAGTTGTCCCCGCAGCCGCCATCGGCCGCAACTCCTGGCGCCATTGGTCGGCCGGCGGGGGCGCGCGCGCGCGCGCACGCGTGGGGGCGGAACCGGAACCGGCTGTAGCCGAGGGGGCGGGGCCCCGAGGGCGGCGTTGGCGGAGGCTGGAGCGGCGGCCTCGGTGGCTGGACTAGGGACAGCTGCTATAGCCCGGAGCCCCATGGTTTGGAGCCGCGGCCAGGCCGCAGGAGAAGCTCGATCCCCGGGTCAGCCCGGCTGACCGTGCGGGACCGCGCAGCCCGGAGCCGCCGGCGCCCGTCGGGTCCCGCCGGGGGGCGCGGGCCGGTCCGCCATGGGGTCCCTGTTCCGGAGCGAGACCATGTGCCTGGCGCAACTCTTCCTGCAGTCCGGCACGGCCTACGAGTGCCTCAGCGTCCTGGGCGAGAAGGGCCTGGTCGAGTTCCGAGACGTGAGTGTCGCCCGTGAGATGCGGGCTGTCGCTCCCCGCCAAGCTCCCTCATTGCACCTTTCGTTTGGGCCTCCTTCCCCGCGGGCACCTGGGCAGGGGCGCCCATTTCCCAGAAGGGGAAGCTGAAGTCCACTTTCCGGCCAGAGCTTCCGCAGAGCGGGGCCCGAGCCCAGGGTCGCCGGATGTCTGGTCCGCGGCCGCCCTGGCTGGGTTAGTTAGGAACGCTTGTCTTCATCAGCTTGGGTCGTGCCATCTGATGCTTCGGAGCCAGGCACTGGGCTAATTAAGCGGGAGAGCAAATCTGTTAAGGCCTCTTGAAGCCCTTTTGGAACTTACGGAGGAGGGGAGGAATATTAAGTAATGATACGTAAACAGGAATACCTTTGCTGTACTGACAATAAAAGGGGATGGTGAGATGGTGCCCCCGGTAGGGGCGGTCAGGGAAGCCTCTCTGAGGAGGTGTCCTTGGGCTGAGACCTGAGTGAGGAATGAGCCAGGCTTGGGAAGTTCTGGGGGACACGGACCCAGGTGGAGGGAACAGGAAGAGCCAGAAGTCTGAATTAGGAATGAATTTGGGGTAAGCTCCCGGGCGGCGGGATTTTTTGTCGTTCACTGATACTTGGTGATGTATTGATACCTAGCACTACCTCGTACGGAATAGGAGTAGAGTCAGAATTTGTTGAAAGGGAGCTGTCCCCCCAACAAGTAGTAATAAGCACTTGTTTTATATATCTGTTTATTTGTTTTTTGGTTGGCTCCACCATGGACTGTCAACCCCTGGGGGTAAGAGTCTTGTTCATTCCTGACTCCTAAGTACACCTTGCTTTGTGGGCATTAATAGGCATTTGTGGAATGAATGAACAAGCTTGTATCAAGTGCTTGCTGAGTTTGGTGCTGGAGACTCGGGGGTGAGCAGGATGGACAAAGTCCCTGTGTTTTTGTTGCTCACAATCTGGGAGGAGTTAACAAACACACTCTGATTATGAGCTGTAATAAGTGCCATGCTGGAAAAAAAAGTGTGAAAAGGAGATTATGAAGCAGGACCTGGCTGATTGAGCTCGAAGTCACTTGAGTGAACACTATTTCTTGGGACCCACCTTTCATCGCCTTGGTTTCCCTTCATCTTTCTGAGGGTGCTTTAGTTTCAAGAGGGAACTCTTCTACCCAATATTTGATATCAGCGATCCTTGGGTTGGTCCCCCAAGGCAATTGCAAGGTCAGAGAGAAACTCCTGAATGAGAGATAAGGCTGCGGAGAGGGCCCAGCTTGTCCTGGTTCTTGGAGCCACTTGGGCTTCAGCACATGATGCCCACTTTGCTGGCAGGAGCTGTGCTGAACTGTGAATAAGGAGCCCCGGAGAGATTCAGGAAAGAGTTGTTTGAGAAAGAGGCTCCCTTCTTTATAATAGATTTCTTCCATCCTGTTAGTCCTCAGGCCGAGAGACTTCAGTCAAGCTGAAGTCTTAGAGGTTTGAACAAATGCTGTAATTGCTGTGAAGATTCAAATTTTGTTGAATGCCATTACATTAGGTAGTAGAGGACGCTTGAGATTCTTCTAAACTGAAAATCAGGGAAAGAAAAAGAAAGTGCTGTTCATCTTTTTCAGAAGTGAAATAAAGTGGAAATGCTCATATTGTGTGATGCTCGGTGTTCAGAGCTCAGGGGTCTATGTGTGTCTGACTTCGGGATGACTGTCAAGCAGCTAGAGCAGAGAGCTCCATCATACCTGACTCTTTCTGTTCTCTTCTGGAGTTTCTTACTGACTTTGTGCTCACCGGGTGGGATCACTGACACCAGTCTTTTCTGGCTTGTGCAGGTAGGAGCTCTTCCCCCTTTTGTTTTAGTGATCCTTCTAAGGGAGGAGAGGCAGGACCGGAGTTTCTGCAACGATAGCCAAAGAGAAGACCTGGAAAAGAAAGGTGATTCAACTCACCAGTAGGACTCAGCGAAGGGCAAGGCCATCCCACTTTTCTCAGGGTCTGAAGTCTGGGGACAGTGTTTACCTTCTGTCTGTTAGGATCGCAGGTGTGGGTACTGGTGAAAACAGCACAAGGCGGCCTGTGCTGGTTTTTCTAGATTAATTATTAGTCTTAAAGTGAATCTGTGTTAAAATGTACTTCATAGCATTAGCCTGGAATTAAGGTGCTGTTACCACCTAAAAAGAAAAGAGAAGCTAAACTTCACACAAGAAACCGCACAATAGAAAAAAACCAGTTACCATGCTGTGTAAGCCGGTGATGGCGGATGTCATATCCAGTCACGTGTGTGTTGTTGCCACAGAAATTTGCCTTTTCACGAAGATCCTACTGTTTGTGGAACCCTGGTGTCCGATTTGAGTTCACTAGTGTTTGATATTGAAGAAAAAGACATCAAAACTGAGAAGCCGTGTCATGTATAGACAGCTTTTGATGGGCGGCTTCCTCTGCTCATTCTTAGTTCTGACCAGGCTGAGGGTATCTGAATCACTGGGAACCTGAAAGTGGTGACTAGTTTGGGTTAGTGTGACTTCCAGAAATGAGTGCAAATGTGACAAACAGAAGTGAGATTAGAATTTTTGCCTTTCTTCTGGTTAGTTCTTTATAGAAGTTTGGAAAACTGAACAAGAACTGAGGCTTTAGGGTAGATGTTCAAGCAGCTTCATGCCACGCTGTTTGTAATTCTCCTTTTTGAGAGTGCCCCACGCCCTGTGGGCTTCCCTTGTGGCTCAGCTGGCGAAGAATCTGCCTGCAATGTGGGAGACCTGGGTTCGATCTCTGGGTTTGAAAGATCCCCTGGATAAGGGAAAGGCTACCCACTCCAGTATTCTGGCCAGCAGAATTCCACTGACTGTGTAGTCCATGGGGTGGCAAAGAGTCGTACACGACTGAGCAACTTTTGCTTTCCACCCCATATCACACTGAGTGGAGTAAACGTAAAATTCTTGCCCCATGTGCCTTTCAATGTAAATTATTACTGTAATTCAAAAAGTTGTGATGTAATCTATGTCCATTGTGGGAAATTTGGAAAACCTAAGATAATAATTTCCATGATCCCATTAGCTAGAAATAAACACTTTACCGTTTTGGTTAACATTGGCCAAACATTATTTTTCTAATAATATTTTAAAATGTACATGCATAGGTATTTTTGTATCATTGGAGCCACACTAATAATGTGTGCATGCGTGCGTGCTCGTTCGTGTCTGACTCTTTGTCACCCCATGGACTGTAGCCTGCCAGGCTCTTCTGTCCTTGGGATTCCCCAAGGAAGAATACTGGAGTGGGTTGCCATTTTCTCCTGCAAGGAATCTTCCCGACCCAGGTATCAGACCTGCGTATCCTGTGTTGGCAGGTGGATTCTTTACCACTGTATCACCTGGGAAGCCCCACACTGATAATATGTTTAATCTTCTTCCCACACCCAAGTTGTGATTAATTTCCTCATTTTATTAAATATTCTTTTATAATCTTTTTTATTGTTTTAAGCTTTGTATGATAAGATATTAAGTAGAGGGAAGAGTATATGGAAACAGTGAATTGCTATATACCCGTAATATAAACCCATGGCGGGAATTCCCTAGTGGTCCAGTGGTTAGGACTTGGTGCTTTTACTACCAGGACCCCAGAAGGCCATATGGTGCAAAAAAGAAAAAAAAAGAAAGCTCCCATCAGACAAGATCAATTTGAAGCAAATCCCAGATATATTATTTCATTCATAAATATTTCAATAAGTACCTCTAAAAGGTAAGGACACTAAAAAGATACCATTATCATACCTAAAATTTTTAATAATAATTTCTTAATATAATCAAATACCTAATCATTTAAAACATCATTTTTAATAAATGTATAGTAATCAATTACATTACCGACCCATAATTTTTATACAACTTTATTGATGTGTATCATAAAGTTCACCTGCTGCAAGTGTACAATTTGTTGGTTTTTAGAAAATTTTCCAAGTACTGTGTCCGTTGCCACAAGCCAGTTTCAGAACATGATATCATCCTAGTAAGGTCCCTTATGCTCATTTCCAGGTCATCCCCTCCTCACTGTGAGACCCAGGCAGTCACTCATCTGCTTTTTGCCTCTAGGTTTCCCTGCCTGGACATTTCATAGAAATGGAGTCGCACAGTCTGTGGCCCTTTGCGTCTTCTTTCATTTACATCAGGTTTCTGGGTGTCTCCTCCCTGATATTGATGTATTGGTTGTTTTTTACCCCTCTTTTTAATGCTAGTATTCCGCGGTGTGGATGTAGACGGTGATTTCCTTAGCCAGTTTTCCATGGTCAGTAGTTTTTTCTCTATCCTTGAAGTTGATCCTCTTCTTCACACATTTTTGTCCGTATCCATAGTTTTTTCTTTGAAGCTGAATTTCTTCATGGGATCGTTCTGGACTAGAGGATATTTTTCAGCCTGTTTTTTTTTTTTTTTTTTTTAATCTTTTTTTTTGGCTGAGTGGGGTCTTTACTGTGGTGCCTGAACTCTCTAGTTGTGGTGAGCGGGCTTCCAGTTCCCCCGCCAGGGATCGAACCTGTGTCCCTTGCATTTGAAGATAGATTCTTAACCACTGGTTCACCAGGGAAGTCCCCAGACTTTTTTGGATAACAGTTGCCAAATTGCTTTCCAGAAAAGATGGGTCAGTTTATACTCCACTCAGTAGTATACAAGGAAATGCTTTTCCCTTAAACCCTGGCAGTCGTACTTTATTTATAAAATCGAAGTTGTTTTTAAATTTTAGAAAATTCAGAGCAAAATTTTCATCCCTCTTCTTAGCTCAACCAGAATGTAAGTTCTTTCCAAAGAAAATTTGTTGGTGAGGTGAAGCGATGTGAAGAACTGGAGCGAATATTGGGTAAGTTTTTTTAAACAACTTAAATAATTATTTTATATAATTAAATACATAAGCAAACCTTATTCACTTTAGAAAAATTAGAAAATCTAGAGACGTAGAAAAGAAAAAAGAAGTCATCTGTATTCTCACCATTCATGTAATCACTGTTATGTAGGTTTATATTATCGTTCCACACTTTTTACTATTCATCTATAAAATTAAGGATTTACATATATAATAATCAGATTATTTTGTTATTAGCTTTGTTTCTTATTGAATGATACTTTAACATCTTTTCATGTCAGTAAACAGATTGATTCATCATTTTTAATGGCAGCATAGTATTTTATGGTATTAATATACTATGAGTTATTTACCCAATCCCTTGTAGTTTGTTATAACTTAGAACAAACTACATGTTTGTTAATATATTACTTAAAATATACATGTTAATATATTACTTAAAATTGTTATACATGTTAATATATTACTTGTTACATGTTAATATATTACTTAAAATTGAATCAGAGCACAAGGGAGGTAGGAAGTGGTAGATAGATTGGTTAGTAATTTCCTTTTTCTCAGGCATTATTTCCTTTGCATACATCAGTGTTCTCTGACTGTTAACTGTTAAAACTCAGCAGTTCAAGGCTACTTCCTTTATCTGTAAAACTTTTAACATCTTGGCCTAAAATAAAATGTTATTGTTGTCCAGTCGCTCAGTCAAGTCGGACTCTGAGACTCCATGGACTGCAGCACTCCAGCCTTCCTTGTCCTTCACCATCTCCTGGAGCTTGCTCAAACTCATGTCCATTGAGTTGGTGATGCTATTCAACCATCTCATCCTCTTTTGTCCCCTTCTCCTGCCTTCAATCAGGGTCTTTTCTAATGAATCTGCTCTTCACATCAGGTGACCAAAGTATTGGAGCTTCATCTTCAGCATCAGTCCTTACAGTGAATATTCAAGACTGATTTCTTTTAGGATTGACTGGTTGGATCTCCTTGCAATTCAAGGGACTCTCAAGACTCTTCTCCAACACCATAGTTCAAAAGCATCAGTTGTTTGGCACTCAGCCTTCTTTATGGTCCAACTCTCACATCCATACATGACTACTGGAAAAACCATAGCTTTGACTATAGGGACCTTTGTTGGCAAAGTAATATCTCTGCTTTTTAATATGCTGTCTGGGTTTATCATAGCTTTTCTTCCAAGGAGCAAGCATCTTTTAAAATAAAATAGTCTTTATCAGTTCAAACCTTGAAGTTTTGATTGAAATACAGAGAGGAGAACAGTTCCAAAGTCACTGTCAGAAAAACCTGAGGATGAGAGAGTTGAGGAGGGAGATAAAGGTGACTTTTAGAATGATTTCTAATAGTTAATTATTGTGGATTTCATATTTTTTAACTGGAATTTTTAAGATCAAAAGAAACCTTTGGATCATCAGCAGCCTAGTCCTCTGCATATTGTTTGCGATCCCAGTCATTTGTGTGGATCGTGAAAGACAGGGCAATATCATACTTCCTTCTTTGCCACGTGTATGAGTCATTGGACAGGTTGTATATTTGGAATGAGTTTTCAAAGACAGGGCAGGATTGACAGGACATTAGACATGCCCAGGGCTTCCTGTAGCTTTGTTGTTGTTAAGTCACCGCAATCCTGTCCGACTCTGTGCGACCCCATAGACGGCAGCCCACCAGGCTCCCCCGTCCCTGGGATTCTCCAGGCAAGAACACTGGAGTGGGTTGCCATTTCCTTCTCCAATGCATGAAAGTGAAAAGTGAAAGTGAAGTCGCTTGGTCGTGTCCAACTCTTCGCGACCCCATGGACTGCAGCCCACCAGGCTCCTCCATCCATGGGATTTTCCAGGCAAGAGTACTGGAGTGGGGTACCATTGCCTTCTCCTGTAGCTTAAACTGTTTCATAAAGAATCCAGACTTAAAAGAAAATGAACCATCAAGTAAATTTAGATATGTGCCGTGCTCTTCTTTGCTTAGTTGTGTCCTGCTCTTTTCGACCCCATGGACTGTAGCCTGCCAGGCTTCTCTGTCCATCGAGATTTTCCAGGCAAGAATACTGGAGTGGGTTGCCATGCCCTCCTCCAGGGGATCTTCCCAACCCAGGGATCAAACCCAGGTCTCCCACATTGCAGACGGATGCTTTACCGTCTGAGCCACCAGGGAAGCCCAAGAATACTGGAGTGGGTAGCCTATCCCTTCTCCAGGAGATCTTCTTCACCCAAGAATTGAACCGGGGTCTCCTGCATTGCAGGCAGATTCTTTACCAGCTGAGCTGCTGGGGAAGCCCAAATTTAGGTAAAATAGGTTAAAAAAATTTACATCCATTTCCAAAAAGCTCTTAAGCCCATTGCTTCCTTATTGGTAAGACATTCTGCCTGTTTTCCTTCCTCTCTCCCTCCTTTCCTTCCTTCTTCCTTCCTAGCAAAATAACTAGTAAGACTTCTCCAAAACATTGTATCTGGTAATGATTTTTTACCAGGTATTATGACTTTTATCCTACGGAAAAGGATGTGTCAAGGAATTGAACATGTAAACTAAAGAATTTAAGTTATTTTTGGCTGTTTGAGTATGAGTTTCATGAATCTAGTGTAAATCGTCCTAAGTCAAAGCATCACAGCTAACTGGTGACTCAGGAGAGCCAGGCTCTTTGCCCTGAGGTTTCTCTCTTTGCTGATAAAGGTTGTTGTGTTTTTCCTGATGGGTGTATATTTCTTCCTAATGGCATCTGTAGGGAGTTCACACTGACATCTCTGGTGGCTTATTCCTGGCACTTCCAAGTGTGTTCTTAACTTTCTGCTTTGTCTACAGGTGGCAGAGGCAAGTGTGACTCCAAAGTTCTTTAACTAGAGTTTTAGTAATGAAGTTCGGGGAATTTCAGAAAATATGTATATAGGTTACTGTCACTATGCTGATCTCTCTAGGCAGAATTACTGTACAGATCTTCAGAAGCAAGGTGACAGTAGTCATCTGTCAGTTGGGACAGTCAAGACTTTTGTGCCTTTAGACAGTTTTTAGATGACCTGGGAAAAGTGGGGACATGAAATGTTCTCACTGAAATGTCCTGGAGTAAGTTTTTCAGTCTAATTTGTTTAACTTTTCCACAGCATACTTGGTGCAGGAAATCAATAGAGCGGATATTCCCCTCCCTGAGGGGGACACCAGTCCTCCGGCACCACCTCTGAAACAAGTGCTGGAAATGCAGGTAACTTGGTTCTGGAGGAGGGTTTTAGGTCCCTAACCTCAGTTGGGCTTATTCACTTACTGTATATTGTCTAGTGCTTTTCTGCCTTTCTTCTAAAGACTTTGGAATGAAAGTCAAAGGACCATGTTTGATTAAGTCTCAGTAACAGATTATCTGTGATACATTTTAACTAGAATTCAGGTTTTTTTTCCTTAGTGTAAGACAGGTGGTATTGAACAGAGATTGACAGGAATTAGATTGTGAGATCTGGTTGTGTAACCTCTGGGCTTCTGCAGGCCTTAGCATGCTTCTGCTACTGGAGGTGATGGAGGCTTCAGGCCTGTGCCCTTCACATTCTCCCCTGCTTCACTCTCACCCTTTCCCCTCGAATTATCAGAAGCTAATGTGAAAGTGGTTCCCCATGGTCAGCCAGCAGGATTCCTTCTCTTGGAGTTCAGTGTCTGGGATACACTGAGAGCATGGGGTCATTCATTCATTAGCATCCCCCTTCACCCTCATGAATTATCTGTTGAGATTTTGGTCTCCTCATCTGAGCGTTCATCACACTCGGAAATAGACTAGAGCTTTTACAGCCCTTCTAAAACAATTAGTACTGAATAACTAGGACCATTCCATTGCCGGCTGCTCTGTTTGTTTTACCGGGAGGAAGTCATTTAGCAGTTGGTATATGAACGGACTCTGGAGACAACTATACAGTCCAATGAGAGCAGTCAGCTGGTTTGGCCTGTTTGATGTGTTGGTTGTGATGTACTTACAAATATGGTGATTGTAGCTATTTATCAGTTCTATAAAGCAGAGCACAAGTAATAAATGTAGTGTGTCAGGGCATTTGTTTGAATACAAGTTTTCATTGAGTCAGTGGGTTGTTTTACAGATTTCTGCTTCTACTGTTTTAATACTTAAAGTATTGGTAAGGATGCTTGGTACACAACTAATTGTTAAAGATTTGTTCCCAAGTCTTTTTATGTCTAATTGAATAAGTGCAACTGCATAGAAACTCAGGCTAGAGACTAGAAATGGGTATGTTTGGGAAAGAGTGTTTTTCTGTGTTACAAATAAAAGGAAATGTAGTCTTAAAAGAGGAAGACTCTTTGGTGTATGGTAATGTGTAAGCAGGTGAAGGGAAACCAGAAGTTCTAAGACCTGAGATTAGCATGCAGAGTCATCATGGCACCCAAGTGCTTGCCATCATGGGTACCTGAATTAATATGAAACAGAAAATGATGAACTTTGAAAACCTGTGCATGTTTTCATATCCCTATCAAACTCTCATATACATTCTGGCTTTTAAAAACTTCTCCTGGTTCTGGGGTGCTGTGAAAAGAGTATTAGAGCCAGGACTGTCGTTTCATTTCAGGAGCAGTTGCAGAAGCTGGAGGTTGAGCTGAGAGAGGTCACTAAGAATAAGGAGAAGCTGAGGAAGAACCTGCTGGAGCTAATTGAGTACACCCACATGCTGCGAGTGACCAAGACCTTCGTCAAGCGCAATGTGGAGGTACTGGTGATACTTGGAGGAAGTGCCTTTCTTTCTCTTTCTTTTGGCCGCATGGCATGCAGGATTTTAGTTCCCTGACTAGGGATTGAACCCAGGCCCCCTGCATTGGGAGAGTGGAGTCTTAACCACTGGACCACTGAGGAAGTCCCAGGAGTGCATTTCTTTTATAAAAATCTCATTCCCATAAGGTTTTCAGATTTTGTTATCAACTCCTATAGAGATACTGCTTTTTAAAAGAGATACATCTTTAAAAAATGAAAGAGATACATTTTGATCTTCACTTTATTTTTCAGCTGGATTCCATGTTGGTTTTAACCATTTGCTGTTGTTTAGTTTGCTAAGTCCTGTCCAACTCTTTGTGACCCCATGAACTGTAGCCCTCCAGGCTTCTCTGCCCATAGGATTTTCCAGGCAAAAATACTGGAGTGAATTACCATTTCCTTCTGCAGGGGATCTTCCCGATCCAACGATCGAACCAGAGTCTCCTTCTTGGAAGGTGGATTCTTTACTACTGAGCCAACTTGGGAAGCCCCGGCTTTAACAATAACTACTTCCTATTTGTAAAATGCTTTAGTTTGCAATTGAAAAAAAGACTTTTTATGATCATGAAAAAAAATTGAACAGTGGAAATCAAACTCCAAAATTTCAGTTTTATTCTTTCCTTCTTCTCAAATTCCTAAAAGTAATGGAAGTTAAAAAAAAGAGAAAATCTATATAGGAATAAAGAACAGCCTATGCAGCAGTACTGTACCCAGCTGAGCATCAGAGAGGGCAGAGTGTATTCCTTCTGAACTTTGTTTCACTTCCTGTGGCAGGTGTGACCTCTGATACAGTTACTTTGTGTTAGGTTAAGGCGAGGACATAACCAGACTTTTTATTATATGTAAATGTCATCAAGTAGTTTACAAATAAGGAATAGGGAGGTTATCCTCTTTGTTTATCAGAGCCGACTCACATGTCTGAGTTAACTTGGCACCCAGATCTGAGTAGTTCTGATGCCGTGCAGACTTGTTTGGAAACAGGACTTGGGAATTAAAGTATCACTTTTGGCGAGACACGCTTGGTTTCATGTCTCTTTGTAGTTCGAACCCACTTACGAAGAATTCCCTCCCTTGGAGAACGAGTCTTTGTTGGACTACAGCTGTATGCAGAGGCTGGGAGCAAAACTGGGGTAGGTGACAACTGGCCTGGCGAGCTTCACACTGTCCTTCTTGTCAGTGGGAGATGAGAGTAGATGAGCAGCCACCATCTGCAAGCCTGTGTGGAATGAAAGAAAGTGAATATTTGTATGAGAAAACACTGTACTCTAGTATTTGTTGAGTTGAATCACTTAGCTCTATTGACTTTTTAAGTAAATGTGATGGGAATTTCTTCTTTTGGTATCATGAACTGGAAAGAAGGAGCATTTATGCCATTCATCATTACTCCATAAGCTTCAAATAGTTGGTCATTGAAGCATCAAGTCCTGTTTTGTTTGGTGGGGACATAGGGTCTAAACTGAATTGGGTAATTTATTAATCATATTTTAAGGGTCTCTCTCTCTCTACTATTCTGTTTACTTGAGCTAATGGTAACTTGTTTCCTCATATGATTTGTAATTTCTTTTTACTATGAATTTCGGTTCCTTTGCTCCTTATCTGCAGGAATTCAGTGATGTTTAGTGTGAGGCTGTATTCCTTCAGAAAGAACTGATTTTTACATATGTCAGGTACTTGGGAGCATTCCACCTATTTGGAATCATTTTACATTAATTTTTCTGCTTGAGTTTTTTTTTTTTCCCTATTTTGTTATTCACCCTGCACATAATATGAGTTTCATCCACAAACCTGAGTGCATTCTAACCTGTGGTTGTAAATCATCAAGGAATATTCTCCCCCTTCTCCTCAAAATTGAATGGAAATAAACAAGTTTGCATATAGGCTCCTTTGCAAGATGGATTTTTTTTCTAGTCCACCCATTCACTTAAGGTGCAGTCCTTTGTTGAGGGGGTGAGAGTCCCAACTTTGAGGGGATTGTGGGGCTTTAGTTCCAACTCCTCACCTGATACAGAGCCAGGTCTCCTCTGCCATGCTGGCCCTGAAACTCAAGGCCTTGAGATACTGGTTACGTATAGATACTGGCTCCGTATAATACGTCAGGACATAACTACGAGGTCCTGTTTTATTTTTGGATTCCAAGAATTTCTCTAAATTATGAGCTCAGCTTTACATTGAAGAGGATGTTTCAAACATATTTCATCCAGCATTTCAGATATTGTTCAGTTGGAGAGCTTTCAGGGTATCTTCCCCATTTTGCCAGAAATAAATGTCTTCATCATTCTTTTACTGCAGTTTGATAATATTCATTGCTTTTACTTGACCACAGCCTTTATTGTCTCATAGATTTGTATCTGGCCTAATTAACCAAGGAAAAGTTGAAGCATTTGAAAAAATGTTGTGGAGGGTCTGTAAAGGGTACACCATCGTGACCTATGCAGAGCTGGATGAGCCCCTGGAAGACCCTGAAACAGTGAGTAAATGTCACCATCTCCTTTCATCAGTGACGGACTTGCCCCAGAGCTGGAGGCACAGTCCAGAGTGAAGCATTTGAGTGCGTTGTTGACTGGATCCCTTCCTATCCTTGGATACGTTTTGGGGGAGTTCCTGAGAATAAGGACTTTCTCCTGTTCTACTGAAGTACAATAGGGGCATTAACGTGGATACATCACTGCTTTCTGAGCTTCAGATCCAGGTTAGGTTTCAGCAGTTGTCCCAGTACTGTCTTTTACAGCAAAGGATCTAGTTAAGAATCACACTTTGGATTTATTTGTCATGACTTTTTTCTTGGTTGCCCTGCAAGGCTTGCAGAATCTTACTGAATAGATCCCTGACCACAGATCGAACCCTGGGCCCTCAGCAGTGCAAGTGCAGAGTCCTAAGCACTGGACCACCAGGAAATTCCTACTTATCATGTTTTTTTGGTCTCCTTTATTCTGGGGTAATTTCTCAGTCTTACCTTGACCTTCATCGTCTTGGCATTTAAAAATTATTATAGACCAGTGATTTGGATAGAATGCCCCCCTGTTTGGGTTTGTCCGATGTTTTCTCATGATGAGATTCAGGTTATGTGTCTTTATCAAGAATGTCCTGGAGGTGATGTTGCCTTCTCACTGCTTCCCATCAGGGGCACACGATTCCTTTGTCCCATTACTGGTGATGTTCACTTCGATCTCTTGATCAATACTGGTGATGTTCACTTTGATCTCTTGATCAAGGGTAGTGACTCCTAGTCCTCTCCACTATGAATTTGTAACTCCTTTTCCTTTGTATTTAATACATGTTCTTGAGGAAGTGCTTTGAAACTCTGTTAAGTACTCAGTTCCTCATCACATTTCAATCTGTTAATTTATTTCCTGTTTTATTCAATGAGTTATACTCTGTTACTTTTTTATTTTCATATTCAAATTCTTTAGATTTGGCCAGCTGGAGCCTATTCAGCTGGCTTTTATATTCTTTTTGCATGTTCCCATCATCTTTTGAATACTTCTTTGCTTTCCTGATAACAATATATGCAGATTCATTTTGTAATTTCCCTCATGCAGCTCTGGAATTAGCCATTTCTCTAAGGAGCTTAGTTCTCTTTGTTGGAGAATGGTAATTAGAAGCCACGCTGTGGTTTCTGGGTGTGCCCATTGTGAATGAGGTGATGCTCTTCCCAGCTCTGTCAGTGGACAGAGGGTGCACACATGTGTGGCTCACCCACTCACAACTTTATTTCTGTACCTGTGTGAAAACTGTGGCTTTACATCCAATTCTACTCCAGCACCATAGCGTTCATCCTGATTTGTAAGAGTTCATTTATAGGGTTCATGTCTAGATTTGTAACTCCTTTCATCATTGGGGAGAAACTCAACTCCCATCATTATTAATATACTTATTTGATCAGTCCCCTTGTATGTGACCAGTCTGCCCACTGATCTCCTGTCTCTGCTGCCCTGCCCTTCTCTCCATACGGAGCTTCAAGTTCCCCAGCCCCTAGACTGAGTGGCCCCTGGTGTGGGTGCCCTGCTCACCCTACCTGGGTGGCTCCCCTGCGGCATGTTTCCTCACTTTGCTTGGGCTCTGATTTTGCCCTGGGCCCTTATTGCCCTTCCCCTCCCCTCTCCAGGTCCATCCCCAAACGCACATCTAAGGCTTCAGGAATGAATTATTCAGGAAGGGAAGCAGAGGAGTCAGAGAGGAAAGAGCCATAATTACCTTTTAAAATAGCTGTGATTTAAAAAAATTTTTTTAAGACTTCAACCATAAAAATAACTATTTTGCTCTAAATGAAGATGAATTGATCTACTAAAGGTAGAAAAGGAACTTGGGCTTCTTAATTTTGAGAGAAGTGTTCATGTGTTCTTTCCTGGATTTGCCTTAGGAATTTTGGCTGTAATGTTGTTCAGTTGTGTCTGACTCTTTGCGACCCCGTGGACTGTAATCCACCAGGCTCCTCTGTCCATGGGATTCTCCAGGCAAGAATACTGGAGTGGTTTGCTCTTTTCTTCTCCAGGGGCTCTTCCTGACGCAGGGATTGAACTCAGGTCTCCTATATTGCAGGCATATTCGCGGGAATAGTTTTGACACATACAGGAGTTTGGCTGTGAAATGATGGTTTAGCCTGAGTAAATCACACATGTTGGAAAATCTAATCGGTCAAGCTGTTCATTAACCATACACTATAATATTTTTTGTGCCTCCTGAAATTGCCAGTAGCAATATGTTAATTATCCATCACCTGTGACCTCTGAGACCTCTCCATGTAAAGCTGAAGATTAAAACTGTTCTGAAGTAGCATTTACATATTCTTTGAGTTTTTTCTTTATTGAGAACGTATCATTCTCATGCAAAACATAAAAATTTTTAAAAATACAATTTCTAAGCTCTTTGGTGCTGAGTTTATACCAGTAGGTTGAAGGGCATTAAATGTCTGTGAAGAAATACAGAGACATGGTTAGAGATACGTGTGTGTATATATATATATATTTTTTAAATTTTCTTTTTAAAAATGGATTTCTGCATTTGTGATGACATTTGGCTGCGCTGTGCTGCGTCTTTGCTGTTTTGCAGGGGCTTTCTGTAGCTGTGGCGCGTGGGGTGTACTCTCTCGTTGCGGTGCACGAGCTTCCCATTGCGGTGGCTTCGCTTGTTGCAGAGCATGGTTTCTAGGTCTTGAGCTTCAGTGCTTGTGGCTTAGTTGCCTTGTGGCACTTGGGATCTTCTGAACCAGGGATCGAACCCGCTTCCCCTGTATTGGCAGGCAGATTCTTAACCACTGGACCACCAGGGAAAATTTAAAAAGTTTTAACTTTCTTAAAAACTTTTTTCCTTCTAATTTTTTGTTGAGATATAATTGACAGAAATGTGTATCTTAAAGCCACAATTCCTCCCTTCCCCACGATTATGAAGGAAATGTGAGCTCGTTCTAGAAAACTGAGAATAACAGATAACACAGGGATGAAAGTCAGTCACCTGTAACCCCGCTGCTCAGGGGGGGCCAGTGTTTGCCTTTTGGTGTAGGTTCTGTTAGTCCTTGTTCTTGGGAGGATGCGGGGTTTGGTTTGGTAACTTTCACTCAGATTCTAGGATTTGTTTTTAGTGTCACGTTTAGTATCTTTTGGGTCCAATGTCTGACCTCTGAAAGTCCTTACAAACCCCAGAGTGGATTTCTAGCCATTTTCTCCTTTGTCAGTATCATTTTTAGATGCTGACCAGTCTCTCTGTCAGAGCTAGACTCAGGCATGTGGTTTCAGATCTGTGTTTTTTATATTATATATATCCCTGTTCCATATTATGTCTTAGGTGGTTGTATTCCCTGACACAGTACTATTTTTAAAATCATTAAGGAATGTTCAAAGTAAAATTCACTATAAATGCCTTTTCTCCTCCAGTGTAGTTTCTTTAATAATTTATCTTGAAATAATTTCAGTTTACAGAAAAGTTGCCAGAAGAGAACAAAGCCTTCTCCTGTTCCTTCCCAACTGTTACATTTTGCTGCCTGTACTGTTACCCACTTTCTGCATATCTAGTCCTGTTTTCTTTTTTTTTTAAACTGTCTGTTTTTGGCTGCGCTGAGTCTTTGCTGCTGCGCCCAGGCTTTCTCTAGTTGTGTGAGTGGGGGCTGCTCTTTAGCTGCGGCGTGCAGGCGTCTCATCGTGGTGGCTTCTCCTGCTGTAGAGCACACGCTCTAGGCGCGTGGGCTTCAGTAGTTGTGGCACATGCGCTTAGCTGCTCCTCGGCCTGTGGGATCTTCCCGGATCAGGGATCGAGCCCGTGTCCCCTGCATTGGCAGGCTGAGTCTTACCCACTGTACCCCCTGGGAAGTCACATCCCCATTTTCATTCATCTCCTTGGCAGACCTTCTGAGAGGAAGCCATGGACAAATGTTCATTGCCCATCACAGGAATGCTGTTTTATATTGTAACCCATCAGGCTCCTCTGTCCATGGGATTCTCCAGGCAAGAATCCTGGTATAAGTTTTCATGCCCTCCTCCGGGGGATCTTTCCGAACCAGGGATGGAACCATGTCTCATGTCTCCTGCATTGGCAGGCAGGTTCTTTACCACTAGCACCACCCAGGGAAGCCCAATAACCACGATACAACCCTCCAAATGAGAAAAATCAACATGCCTGCAGCACTTCCGTGCAGTACAAACATGCCCTTCAGGCTCCTCACAGTTTGCCTTGTTTCCTTGCTGGGCCGCTGCCCTGGGGGAGACTGTGACTTGCATTCGGGACAGACATCGTGTTCTGTGGGACGACCCTCCTTTGGGTCCATTCAGTGCTTCCTCACGACCAGGCTCTGAGCACACGTTGCTGATGGGAACATGGATGCTCTGGTCCTTTCAGCACCTCCCACCAGGGGGCATGTGGTGTTGGTGTCCTGGTCATGCTGGTGTCCGCCAGGTTTCTCCACTTACATGTCACCCTTCTGCCCTATGTAACTGTTAAGTGGTTGCTGAGGAGATATCCCAAGGTTATTGGTCACTGGGGCCTCAACCCTCACCAAACTTCTACCCACCAGCCTCAGCCTCTGTGGTGACTCTCTGGAACTCGTCACCTCTGTCGCAGTTGCCATCATTTTCCCTTCTGGGCTTACTGGTTACCATCCTGCAGAAGGCAGTGCTTTCCCTGCCCTCACCGTCTCTCATTCATCCACGAACTCAGACCTTCCTCTTTATTTGATTCTGTTACGGTCCTTTTTTGTTTCGATGCCCAGATTGTCTGTGATTGGGCCACTGGGAGTCCCTTTGTGCACGTTTCTCTGGCCTTTGGCACGTTCTCAGCATTCAGCAGGCAGTCGCTTAGTTCCTGTCACCATAGGATGGCCCTGGTCTCCGCCTGGAGTCAGCCGTTCCTTCAAGGACCCCTGGTACCTTTTAGTAGAGGATGGAATTTAGAAACCGGGATCTGGCTGTTTGAGTTCTCGGGTACTGGAGTGCTGTTGTTTCTGGGCCTTTTCAGCAGTCAGACATGCACACACACCCACACCCACACACACACACACACACACACACCACATACACACCCACACACACCCACACACACACACCACACCCACACACACACACCACACCCACACACCCACACCCACACCCACACACACCACATACACACACACACACACACCCCCACACACACACCACACACACACACCCCCCCACACACACACACCACACACACACACACACCACACACACACACACCACACACACACACACACCACACACACACACACACACACCCCCCCCACATACACACACACACCACACACACACACACACACACACACCACATACACACACACACACACCCCCACATACACACACACACACACACACACACCACACACAGCTGTAACCACTTCTGCAGCTACCTGTGCACATATATTATAGACCATTTGTTCAGGGACTTTCCTGCTGGTCCAGTGGTTAAGACTCCGTACTGCCAGTGCAGGGCGTGTAGGTTCGATCTCTGGTCAGGAACCAAGACCCCTTATGCCCTGTGGTACAGCCAAAAGAGGAAAAAAAAAAGAAAAGCAACAACCCCAAACCTGCCATTTTTGCAGAGTATATCCTACAGTTCTAGACGTCTCTTTTTCTTTTTCACTCTCTTCTGATAGTGAAAAATCTGGCTCCCCTTATCGACAATATAGTTCACGAATTGCGTAATTTAGGTATTTATTCAGTGTACCCAGCCTCCCAGCCACATCAGCCGTCGCCGCCTCCCCGGTCCCCGGCCACCTTGTATCCTTAGCTTCAGGATCCCACCGCCTCCGCTTTGCCTGAAGGTCCCTGGCCTGTTTCCTGTCCCACGTTATTTCACGGCTTTTAAAGCCACCTTTTAAATACCATCTCCCAACTGGATATACTGGCTTGGACCTCTGCCCCAAATACCAGACTTCTGTTGAACTGGCTCCTCCATAACTTTGAAGTTCCCTGAAGACATTTCCACAGGATGCTTAAAACTGAACTCCCTCTCAGTCTTCCCCTGCCTCCCAGACCTGACCTTCCAGCTTGCCTGTCTCAGTCAGCGACAACTCAGCTCTCATCCTTCCAGCATCCAGAATGATTCCTGTGAAACTAGTCAAACTCCCCCGACCACACCCCCAATCTAAAACCCTCCCTTGGCTTCCTGTCTCACTCAGCCAAAAGCTCAAAGCCTCACAATGTCCCAGCCGGTCACCCCTCTGGCCCTCGGTCTGGCCATTTCTCTTCAGGCAGGCTGGCCTTCTCACTTCCCCTCATCTTGCCTCTGAGCTTTGTCTTGGCTCGAGAGGCTTTTCCCCAGGATCCATGTGGCTTGCTCCTTGCCCCTTCACTCCTCTAGACCCAGATGTTACCTTCTCCAGGAGGCCTTCCCTGATTGCCTGATTTAAAATCGTAGTCCCCAACTCGCTTCTCCCTGTCACCGCCCCCCCAGCTTTATTTTCTTTTTTATAATTATTTTCATTTTTGGCTGCACTGGGTCTTTGCTGCTGCATGGACTTTTCTAGTTATGGCGAGTGAGGGCTACTTTCTGTTTGTGGTCCTTGGGCTTCTCAGTGTGGTGGCTTCTCTTGTTGCAGAGCATGGGTTCTAGGTTCACAGGCTCAGTACTTTTGGTTTCTGGGCTCTAGAGTACAGGCTCAGTAGCTGGGTGCATGGCCTTAGTCACTGCATGGCATGTGGCTGGACCAGGGATCGAATCCGTGTCTCCTGCATTGGCAGGCAGATTCTTTACCACTGAGCCACCAGGGAAGCCTAGCTTTATTTTCTTTATCACCCTCATCTCCACGTGGCATATTACGTTCTTTCTTTGTGTCTCTCACTGCCAACCTGAATACAAGCTTCCCTCCCCTCCTAGGTCAGGAACTTTTGTCTGTTTTGTTCACTGCTGTATTCCTAGCACCGGGAACAGTGCCTGGCAGATAGGCCAAAAACCTATTTGTTGTTAGTTGTAGAATACTTGTAAATACAGTCAGTTCTCATTATTTGTATAGTTATGTTGTACAGTCTCCACAAGAACCGAGCCATTGCTCCTAGGAGAAGCATGGGGTTGGGTTCCTTTGAGCCTCTGGTCAGTGTTTTTGTCAACTGATCAGTCCATAACCTTGTTTTATATGTGTTCTGTTTAAAGACACCGTACTTAATATATACTGTTGATTCATTAGCATTCACTGCCAACCCACGCTAGCATGCATGTCTGAGCAACTCATATGGGACTCACTTAAGGGCAACTCACAGCCTTTCTGTGCTCAGGAACACTCAGCAGCACTTTAGCAACACCCCTGAGGGCTGTTTCCAATATCGAAATTACCAACAAAAGGCACAGAAATGTGAAAAACTTGGAGCTAGACAGACCACGAAAAGGACACGCGTTTACAGTATGAACTAATGGTCACCTTGTTTGACCTCAACTGGAATATGCACGTTGAGGAACTCAAAATTTTTGTCACTCTGCATGTCTGCAAATGATTTAAAAACTGCTGCAAGTTTTGGTTTTGGGGGTTATATCTGGAGTGAATTTGCAGTTGTGGAATCTGCAGATGATGAGGCTGGACAGTGTTTGTTGAATGAATGAACACATTAACGAACTAACTCTGACAGAGTACGAGCTGCCAGGGTTTTCAGAGTTCTACCTGCAGAAGTAACAGTCATCTTTATCCTTTGTAGGGAGAAGTCATAAAATGGTATGTCTTTTTGATATCCTTTTGGGGAGAGCAGATTGGCCACAAGGTTAAGAAGATATGTGATTGGTAAGAAAAAGAAATATTTTATTTCCTTTATTTCTTCATTCTCAGTAACCTCTAGTTTTCCTTAGATAGGTCTCTGAAGAGTAACATAGTGGTTGCAGAGGCTGCTGGGCTTTGTTACGTGATTTCTTTGCTGTAATGCAATGTTTTCAGACATTTAATTTGTCATCTGCCTTGCCAGTGTAATACTTAAGATAATTCGAAAGTAAACACCGTGTTTTTAACATTCCCAGATTTGATTTCTTTCTTGGGAATTAAGGCTCAAGATCAATTGGGGAAGGAATCCCGGTTTACTATTTGCTGCCTTTCTGTTGCTTTGAGCCACGCATCAGCATATCTGTCCTCCTGGAGCAGATGGCTCATCCTTTGTCCAGCCCTCCACAGTTAGCTTCTTTGCCCTGGGGAAGGGGGCCTGGCAAGTGGTGGAGAGGGTGGGCTCAGAGCGGCCCGCCTGCCCAATGAGGTGGTACAAGTAAAAGACTGTCAGACCACATGAACCTTCAAGAAACGCAGAGCAGTGTCCCAGCAGGAATCAGTCTGGGGCTTAGTTTTGTCACTAGTGGGGAAATAAACAAGGCCACGCCAAAACTCAGAAGAATGGCCTTTTGTTTTCTTATACTCTGGGAAATTTTAGCTGGCCTTGCTTCTTGCTGGGGTAAGGGTGGGACTTGGTTATTTCCTTTGGATCAGTGTTCACCAGAGTTTGATACACAGTCACTGGTGTTATGAAAAGTAATTTTAGATGTTACATGGGCAATGTAACTTGTTCTTACTTTAATAGATGTATATTTATTTTTATGTAGATGACAAAAACTATAGCCAACACATAAACCCCTGACTTCACAAATATCATTGCTTAAGATAAAGCTAGAGTAAGAATTTCATTTTGATGGTCAGAGTGTAGAGAGAAATAGAAAGCATGGCATTCAAATACTGAAGCAGCATGAGAGATCTTGCAGCTTGGGAGGTGCGGCCCTGCCTCCTCTCTGACCTGGTGTCACATGGCCCCAGGGGATGTTTACTGTGAAAGTGAAAGAAAGTGAAAATGAAGTCGCTCAGTCATGTCAGACTCTTTGCAACCCCATGGACTGTAGTCTCCTCCATCCAGGCAAGAGTATTAGAGTGGGTTGCCATTTCCTTCTCCAAGGAATCTTCCCGACCCAGGGATTGAACCCAGGCCTCCTGCTTTGCAAGCAGACACTTTTACCGTCTGAGCCACCTCAGCACGTGTCAAGGGCAAGTGCCAGGAATCCAGAACTTCTTTCTCCCTTGATTTTCTTTTTTTATTTCAAGTTTTTTGTTAAAAAAAAAAGGATTATAATTAGTTGCTTTACAATATTGTATTAATTTCAGCTATAAACCCTGCAAATCAGTCATATGTATGCATATATCTCCTCCCTCTGGAACCTTCCTCCCACTGCCTCATCCTGCCCCTCTCAGTCATCGCAGAGCCCCGAGCTGAGCTCCCTGTGCTGTACGGCAGCTTCTCACTAGCTGGCTATTTCACACATGGTAGTGTGTATATCGGAGAAGGCAATGGCACCCCACTCCAGTACTCTTGCCTGGAAAATCCCATGGACGGAAGAGCCTGGTAGGCTGCAGTCTATGGGGTCACTCAGAGTCAGACACGACTGAGCGACTTCACTTTCACTTTTCACTTTCATGCATTGGAGAAGGAAATGGCAACCCACTCCAGTATTCTTGCCTGGAGAATTCCAGGGACAGGGGAGCCTGGTAGGCTGCCATCTCAGGGGTTGCACAGAGTCGGACACGACTGAAGCGACTTAGCAGCAGCAGCAGCAGTGTGTATATGTCAACACTACTCTCTCAATTTGTCCCATCCTCTCCTTCCCTGTTGTGTCCACAAGCCGTCTCTACATCTGTGTCTCTTATTTCTCTCTCCTTTTTTTTTTTAAGGTAATTATTGTATGTTCTTTGATTTATGTTATACACTCCCAGCTTAAGGGTCATGGTGAATTTAGAACATTGAAATTGGGAATGAGCTTTTAGGAATCATTGAGAGCAAAAATGGAATTTGGAGCCAAGAGAGAGTTGGCTAAATCTGTGGAATTCAGTGGACATTTGTCCAGTGTCCATCTGTAAGGCCTTAGCATGGCCAGGTGCCTATGTCTGCACCTTTTTCTCCCAGAGGGCTGCTTTTATTCTGGTTTGGAGGAAATATGCCCGGACGGTGTATTAAATTTAGCCCTAGTTTTCTACATAGCTTCTTGTAGTTCTGACGGCTGCGGCACTGTCTCGAATCCTGTCTTCTAGTTACCACTGCCACGTTTACCCCTACCCCAACACAGCCGAGGAGCGCAGAGAGATCCAGGAGGGACTGAATACCCGGATTCAAGATCTTTACACTGTGAGTGAACCAGAAACTTACCTCCTTATCTGAGGGCTTGTGAAACATTTACAAATCCATTTAGTTTCTTTTTTAATATGGAAAATTTTGGTTGTGGACAAATTAAGACGTTTTAGGGAGACTGGAATGTCACCTCCTTCCTCTTCGTGGGCGTTTCATTTTAGCAGCCTATTAGAATGATGGGGCTTTAAAAAAAAAAAAAAGAGTCTGATTATCTTTGATCTGCTGAAGTGTAATTCTTCATCAGATAGGATGAGTGAGCCCCATGTAAAGTGCTGGCTGTAATTTTACCAGCACTGTTTTAAGTCATCTTTCTGCTTAGGAGTTCACTCTGACCTACTTGAGTGAAAGAGGGTTTCTTGGCAGAATGGGATGGGAATTGGTGGCTCCTGGGGTTGACAGGAAGTGGGGTGAGGCTGGAGTGGGTAAGAACTAGGGACCTAGGTCTCTGGGCCCATCCAGGCCATCATGCTGCCCTGGGGACCACAACACCTCACTGTTCTGTGCCCTGGGCTCCTGTTCGGGAGAGGCACCTCCAGGCCTGGAGGAGAAGGACTGAACTTCCTTAACTGTCCCCAGAGAGGCTGGTGCCTGGAATCCCCCCATCATCGAGGAGAGAGTACCCCTGGAGGAGGTCAGGTGCCCGGCAGATGCTCCGCTGAGATCCCGTGTTTGTCTTCACGCAGGTGCTTCACAAGACCGAGGACTATTTAAGGCAAGTGCTGTGTAAAGCCGCCGAGTCGGTCTACAGCCGCGTGATCCAGGTGAAGAAGATGAAAGCCATTTACCACATGCTGAACATGTGCAGCTTCGACGTGACCAACAAGTGCCTCATTGCCGAGGTCTGGTGTCCTGAGGCTGATTTGCACGAGCTGCGAAGGGCGCTGGAGGAGGGCTCGGTGAGGCGGCCCTCCCCTCCCCTCTCTCCCCTCCCCTCCCCTCTCTCCCCTCCCCTCCCCTCTCTCCCCTACCTTCCCTTCCCCTTTCTCCCCTCCTCTCCCCTCCTCTCCTCTCCCTGCTGGCCCTTTTCTGCCCAAGGTTGGAGTGTATCTCATCAAGCTCAGGGCGATGAGATAGATAGGAGAGGACACCATGTTGATGCTTTTGAACCAAAATTGCAGAGTCAATCACTGGAAGCTGTGTGCACATGCATTCTTTTCTCCTTAATTGAAGTTTAGTTGCTTTACAGTGTTTTCCTGTATACGGCAGAGTGATTTGCACAGGCTTTTTAAAACCAACCTTTCATTTTATATTGGCATATAACCGATTAACAATGTTGTGATAGTTTCAGGTGGACAGCAAAAGGACTCAGCCATACCTGTACAGGTATCCACTCTCCCCCAGAGCCCCCTCCCGTCCAGGCTGCCACATAACATTGAGCAGAGTACCCTGTGCTGTACAGTAGGTCCTTGTTGGTTATCTATCTTCTAAATACAGCAGTTGCGGTGGCATTTTTAATTTGCTTGTTTGAGTAAGTAGTTCAGTGACATGTTTTATAAGTCAAAAAACTATTATTAAAGAACCAGTGAAGGGACTTCCTCTTACCCAAAGCCTCAGTTTTGTTCAGTTCCCCTGCTCAAAGACAACCCTTGTTTTAGTTTAATTATGTCTTTGGGTTTCTTAATCATAGATAAACAAACAGGAATATATAAAAGGGGAGAATTCCCTTCCTTCACAATAGATTATGTGCTATTTATACTTTCTTTTCTTTTAAGGAAACTTCCCTGTTTTTATAGCTATTTAATATCCTGCTGGAATGGATGTTACATGGTTTATGGATGCGAATACCACCAGCGCAGAGACTAACACTTGACCTTTGACAATTCAAACACGCACAGATTTGCCAGATACTGGGTAGATTCCCAGGATGGAATTGCTGGATCAGTTTTGCCAGATACTTGCCAGATGAATGCAACCAATTGTTGCATTTCCCCTATTTTGAGTGAGGGTGAATATCTTTCTTTCATTAAAAAAAAAGAAAAATGTATTTATTTTATTTTTGGCTGTGCTGGATCTTTGTTGCTGCTCTCGGCCTCTCCCTAGCTGTGGCGAGTGGGGGCTACTCTCTAATTGTGGTGTGCTTCTCTAGTTGCAGAGCATGGGCTTAATTGCCCCGAGGCATGTGGTATCTTCCCAGACCAGGGGTCAAACCCAGGTCCCCTACATTGGCAGGTAGATTCTTAACCACTGGACCACCAGGGAAGTCCTGAATATCTTTTTGTATGTTTAAGAGCCTTTGAATTTTCACTTTCTGGTGAGCTCTCTGTTCACATGCTTGCCCATTTCCCACTTGGGGGTTGGTCCTTTTCTTACTAATTTCCTTAGCTCGTTGTCTGTGATACGAGAACACAGTTCTGTCCCCCGTTCTGTCACTTGTCTTACGGTGTCTCTTTCTGTTTGTTTGCTTTGGTCCTGCGGAAGTTTTTGGTTAAATATACTTCCATGTATTCAGCTTGGTTGAACCTATTAATCTCAGTTCCTGTGGTCTCTGAACTTTGCTGCTGCTGCTAAGTCTCTTCAATCGTGTCCGACTCATTTCCTTCTCCATTAAACCACGTGCCGCCGCCGCTGCTGCTGTTAAGTCGCTTCAGTCGTGTCCGACTCTGTGTGACCCCATACTCGGCAGCCCACCAGGCTCCCCCGTCCCTGGGATTCTCCAGGCAAGAGTACTGGAGTGGGGTGCTGTTGCCTTCTTCCCTGAACTTTGAATCATAGGTTATTCTCACTTTAGGACTATGGGCTCAGTCTCCCGTGTTCCTGTGTGAGTTTTTTTTAACTGGGGTATAGGTGTTTTACAATGTTGTGTTAGTTTCTGCTATACAAGAGTTTTTCTGTATCAAAACTTAGTTCTTTACTGAAAATAATAGGTTTACGTACTTCAATAGACAAAGAAACGTGTTTTTTTATGAGCTTTTGGTTAATCACCTTGTTTCTTCACATAATTCTGTGATGGTACAAAAACATCAAAATAATGATGGCATAAAAATAGTTATTTTGGAGTATGGGGCATCTGTTGTATTTATTTAAAGATCTAGATGATTCTTATTTATTGAGGTAGCATCAGTTTTGAGAGACATGACTGGTACTCTAGTGCATATGTGTGTATATAAGTAGCCCCAGGGTCGCCAATATAAAACTGGAATTTAGTGGTTTATCTCCTAAAAATGTTCAAGAGAAATTTAGAGACAGCTGCAATATTACCTAATAAAAATGAAATATAGGGAAGAATAAATCAGAATGTCAATATGGCAACATTTTGTTTTATTTCTGTTACACTCATCACTGCCCACTTCCACCACTCAGGCTTGCTAGATTCTTCCTTCTGTAAGACCGCAGCCCCCAGGCGCACCCTCCCTGCCCATCCCGGGAGGCTCCCCCAGTTCCTCCTGTCACTCCTGGCGTACTTGGACCTCCTGGCGGGTGGTGATCAGTACTTCCCCACGTGGCCCTGCACAGGGCCTCGTCATAGCAGGCCACCAAGATTTGTTGAAAGAGCTCTTGGGTGGTAACTTTTTCTTTTTTTCTTTTTTTCATGTGAAAGAGAGAGAGCGGTGGTACAATCCCCTCATTCATGAACACAATCCCAACAAAAGAAACTCCCCCAACCCTGATCCGCACCAACAAATTCACCGAGGGCTTTCAGAACATTGTGGATGCCTACGGGGTCGGGAGCTACCAAGAGGTGAACCCAGGTCGGAAGCCTGCATTTACTAGTCTTTATATTTTATACATTCTGTGCATCACTGCTGCTTTTTTCCCCCTATGAGAATGTAACAGACATTTGGAAAAATAGGCTCACTAGTAGCTGTTTTGTTATTTAGTATAAGCTGTTTATTTTATTTTGAACATGCCTGGTGGCATGTGGAATCATACTTCCCCAGCCCGGGATTAAACCCGTGCCCCTGCATTGGAAGCATGCAGTCTTAATCACCGGACCACCAGGGAAGTCCCTGAAGTGTTCTTTTTAACCTGTCAATTCTCTCTTGAGAATTTGGGAGAAAGTCAAGATCATTATATTCGGTCGTGTTTGCATTAACTAGAAATTTCTGCCTCTGCTGCCAATCAGAAATCTCTTGCTTTTCCTGCAGCTCTCTTCACCATCATCACTTTCCCCTTTTTATTTGCCGTGATGTTTGGAGACTTTGGACATGGTTTTGTGATGTTCTTATTTGCCCTCCTGTTGGTGTTAAACGAAAATCATCCCAGACTAAATCAGTCACAAGAGGTAAAAATTTAAAAATGTTTCATTTTTGGCAATAACCGTAACCCACCTGACTGAGACCTAGGTGGGGTGGGTCTTCATTCTTGTGTGATGGGAAGTTCTGTGCCATGAACTTGATTTTTATTTATACATATATATTTTTAAAGTGTTTATTTATTTGGCTGTGTTGGATCTTAGTTGCAGCATGTGGGATCGAGTTCCCTGACCAGGGATCAAACTCGGGTCCCCTGCACTAGGAGTGCAAAGTCTTAGCCACTGGACTGCCAGGGAAGTCCCCATGAGCTTGACTGTGAGCAGTCTGGAGAGGAGCGGTTAAGAATGTGCCCCAGACTAACTCGATCACTTCAGCTCCTGTTCCCCGTGGTCCTGTCTCACTCACCGCACTTCGCTCCCCACAGATCATGCGGATGTTCTTCAATGGTCGCTATATCCTCCTGCTGATGGGGCTGTTCTCAGTGTACACGGGCCTCATCTACAACGACTGCTTTTCCAAGTCAGTCAACCTCTTCGGCTCCAGGTGGAACGTGTCTGCCATGTACAGCTCCAGTCACAGCCCAGAGGAGCAGAGGAAGATGGTGCTTTGGAAGTGAGTGTCTGCCCAGCTGCCAGATGGTGTCTAAGGTGGAGGGCGTCACTCTGAGGCTCCCTCGCCATCACAGGAGGCCCTCACCCCTCTTTCGTGTTACAGTGACAGCATCGTCAGGCACCACAGCGTGTTGCAGTTGGATCCCAGTGTTCCCGGAGTGTTCCGCGGCCCTTACCCTTTCGGCATTGATCCCGTGAGTATACTCCTCCCCTTAATATCTCAAGTTTCTTGCTGCTGCTGCTGCTGCTAAGTCTCTTCAGTCGTGTCTGACTCTGTGCGACCCCATAGACGGCAGCCCACCAGGCTCTGCCATCCCTGGGATTCTCCAGGCAGGAACACTGGAGTGGGTTGCCATTTCCTTCTCCAATGCATGAAAGTGAAAAGTGAAAGTGAAGTCGCTCAGTCGTGTCCAACTCCTAGCAACCCCGTGGACTATAGCCTACCAGGCTTATCCGTCTATGGGATTTTCCAGGCAAGAGTACTGGAGTGGGGTGCCATTGCCTTCTCCACAAGTTTCTCGCTAGTACCACCTAATTTTTCAATGAAAAATGTCTTTAGTTTTGACCACTCTGTGTGGCTTATTCCCTTAGGAACTAAGGTCAGGCCTTAGTTCCCTGACCAGGGATGCAGCACTTGCCCTTAGCAGTAGGACCTCAGAGCCCTGATCACTGGACCACCAGGAATTCCCAGGATCACCTCGTTTGAACTGTCACAGAGGTTTCACAGACGGTTGAGCACGGTTCAGGTGGTTTTACCTGAGGGGCTGGTTCTCGGGGGTTTCTGTCTGGATGACAGAGGCTCACCGGGTATTCCGAGTCAGGCTGGTGTGCAGATGAAGCTGACAGTCCATTTGAGAAGCAGGATCAGTGCCTGAGTACAAGTCCACGGAGAGCTGGGTTACAGTCTGTCCTACTCCCTGACCCCCTTGATTCTAGTGAAAAGTGCCACGAAACGTGCTGCTCCTTCCATTTCTTCTTTGTGCACGTTAATTATTTTTTTATCTTTTGTTTTAGAAAGAAATAGTGTGGAATTCTAGAATGGGAAAGGGAGCTTAAGCTTATCATGGTGCTTATTGAGGTGGTTGTTTGAAAGGGGAAAAGTGTGGGGAGAAGGAAAGAGAGGCACTGGCTCTGGGGCTGGGTCTGTCCCACCTGCCCGCCCCGCCATGGGGCTCGGCAGGCGGCTGCTTCTGAGGCCCAGGCAGCGTCTCTCTAGACTCAGGGTTCTTCTCGAGGAATCTCAGCCTTAAGAGAAGAGCTTAGAAACCACCTCAAGGGACTTCCTTGGTGGTCCAGTGTCTCAGACTCTGCCATCCTGATGCAGGGGACCTGGGTTCAATCCCTGACCCAGGAACTAGATCTCGCCTGCCACAGCTGAGTTCATAGGTCGCGAGTACAGAGCCTGCATGCTGTAGCTAGAACTGGGCGCAGCCAAGTGAATAAAGCCGAGTCAGAATCGGTTTGGAGGGAGGTGATACAGTAATGAAAAAACCCACTGACAGGAGTCTATCATCCCCTTATCTGAGCTCTCCAAGGGACGCTCTCTCCTAATTGTTTATTCTTGTCTCTAAACATAATGTACATAATTGAATATTGTTGCCTCAAGTCTTAATATGATAGGAAACTTGAAAAAGCTTGACCACGGTTGCCTTAGGGAATAGCACTTGCATCCTAAGGCAGTTGAAGGAAGTTAAGTTTTCTTTTTTGCTGTTTCGTTTTGTCTTTAGATTTGGAACTTAGCCACCAATCGTCTCACTTTTCTAAACTCTTTCAAAATGAAGATGTCTGTGATTTTAGGGATTACTCACATGACTTTTGGAGTCATTCTGGGAATATTTAACCACTTGTAAGTACAGATTTTTTTTTAAACCAATATTTATAAGCCACGTTTTTGGTACTAATATTTCTTAAACTTTGCTTGTTGATAGATTGCCTAGATCTTAAAGGCAGCCAGTATGGGGGTATGTTGTATTCATATGATCCTGTTTTGATGATCAGTTTTTTGGCAGCTTCTTTGATTCAGCAAATATTTGTTGAGCATATAGACTGTGCCTGGCACTGTTAGGGGTTGAACAGTGAGATCAGAAAAAAGTTTTCACCCTCATGAAGTTTATGTTCAAGTGAGGGAGACATGCAGCATGTTCATTCACATTTATTTCCAGAGGTGATTTTTGTCATATTCTTTTTGGTTTTATAAATCAAAAACTTTTGGTTTGTTTCTTACAGCTGGTATATTAGAAGTAAGAGATGATGTCTTTTTTCTTCTAATTGAATCTGAAAGGGAAAGACTAGTCTTCTCTCCTGTCCTCACATCTTTTTGTGATTATATCTGGGTCATAACACAGATGATGTGATTCTGAGATGGGCTTTGTCATGGAGAATTTAAGATTAATTTACTCTTTACTTTTTATCTTAGTACAGCTGCCTGCTGCCGCTAAGACCTGGCGCAACCAAATAAATAAATGTTAAAACATTTGTTCATGGGTTAATCAATTCTGTTTTTTGCCCTAGGCATTTCAGGAAGAAGTTCAATATTTGTCTGGTTTCCATACCAGAACTGCTCTTCATGCTCTGCATCTTTGGATACCTTATATTTATGATCATCTATAAGTGGCTGGTTTATTCAGCTGAAACCTCCAGAACTGCTCCTAGCATTCTGATTGAATTTATTAGCATGTTTTTGTTCCTGGCTAGTGACACAGGTGGTCTTTACCCAGGGCAGGTAAACAGTATTTTTTTTTTCTTCCCCCATTCTTAGGAACTCAAGGGAAGTCCTCATGAGAACCTTTTTGTTTCGATCAGTAGAATGATTAAAGGTGATTCCCATGGCCTCCCAGGCACTGAGCGGCTTTCTGTTTCTCTCTGTTATCACAGGGGCGTGTCATTCTGCGATGAGTGCTGTCTCCAGGGCTCTGGTCAGACTGTAATCCAAACTTGCTGCCACTCCTTAGCTGTCAAAAGTGGTGGGGAAAGAATGTGTTAGGGAGGGTTCCCGAGTACTGCTCATCCATCTGTCTTTCCAGTTTTTTCTTTTCTTTTCTTTTTCCAGTTTTTTTCTTTTTGAATACTTTGATTGATTTATTTATATTTAAATAATACCACTGAGCCACCAGGGGAAGCCCCTCCAGTTTCTTTAAAATCAGTTTCTGATTCAGCCAGGCTTTCAGAGAACTGGCAGTTGGACTATGGCACATGGTTCTCTCCAGAAATGACTTTTCTATATAGATGCACATTTGTGTGATGCCACCCATATCAGCTATGAGTTTAAGAAACAAAAGGTAGAGACCCTCTGACAAATATAATGTAGCTTGCATTTACTTTACGTTCTTGCTGATAGACATTCTACTTGGTTGTCACTGGTTTCAGCGTCCCAGTGACACTTGGTAGGTCTTTGCGTGTTAACCGGCTTCCTCCCCGTCTGCACCAACAGGAGCATGTCCAGAGGCTGCTGCTGCTCATCACCGTGTTGTCAGTCCCCGTGCTTTTCTTGGGAAAACCACTCTTTCTGCTGTGGCTGCACAGGGGGCGCAGTTGTTTTGGGGTTGGCAGGGTAAGTGTGAGCTCGGATGCACGTTCGTCGATGGTGAGCAAAGTCTGTTTTTAGCTGTGAAAAGTTTTGTAAGGAAAACACCTTCTGGGAATTCCAGTGGCTAAGACTCCACGCTTCCTCTGCGGCGGGCATTGGTTCAATCCCGTCAGGGAACTAAGGTCCTGCTTGCTGTGCAGTGCAGCCAAAGAAATAAATAGATTTGGAAAAAAACAAAACACCTTCCATGGGATCCAGGCTTTGATTTAAAAGCTAAAGCTTCCCTCACTGAGCACTCTGGTGTTGGCTGTTCTGCAAACGTGTGGTGCCAGGAACCTGCACATCTGGGCGTGGGAGACTGGTCCCCCTTTAATGAACCCCAAACATAGCAGGAGCTTGCACTGAAATCTTTCAGTGATGCTGGTCATAACTAAAGTGTTTTTCTTCCTTATTCTTGCCTCTTCATTTTTTAAGGTGCTTTTTTAAGTACCATAATTAAAGGAAATTTGGAAAATACAGAAAATAGTGCCTTGAAGTTTTCCTATACAGTTATAAACAGTGTTAACCATTTGTTGAGTTTCTTTTCAGACTGTTTTCTTGTCTGTCTATATTTCTTTTTTTTAAAAATTCTGGGGCTGGGGTGGGGGAAATATTGTGGTAAAATATAGGTGGTGTAAATTTTCCATCGTAACCGTTTCAGGCGCACAGTTGAGTGTGCACCCCAAGTACACACTGGCATTAAGTATCTCACACTGCGCCTCCGCCCCCCACCCATCTCCAGAACTCTTCCATCTTCCTAAACTGAGACTTCGTATCCATGAACACTAATTTCCCATTTCCTCTCCCCAGCCCTTGGCAACTGCCCTTCTACTTTATGTGTGTGTGAATTTGACTGCTTTAGGTATCTCATACAAGTGGATTCAGGTAATATTCTCCTTTTATTTTAGCATAATGTCCTCAAGATTGATCCATGTTGTAACCTGTGTCTGAATTTCCTTCCTGGGAATTCCCTGGCGGTCCAGTAGTTGGGACTCTGTGCTCACTGCTGAGACTTGCCTGGGTACAATTCCTGGATGAGGAACTAAGATCCCACAAGCTATGTGGTGCCAAAAAATAAAAAAGGAAGAGAAAGAATTTCCTTCCTTTTTTCCCCCCACTTTTTGACTCCATAGTATGTGGGATCTTTGTTCCCTGACCAGGGATTGAACCTGTACCCCTTGCATTGGAAGATGGAGTCTTAACCACCAGACCACCACGGAGGACCCTTCCTTTTTAAGGCTGAATAATATTCCATCATGTGACTACATTTTGCTTCTCGGTTCATCCATGAATGGGCACTTGAGTTGCTTTCACCTTTTAGCTGTTGTGAACAGTGCTGCTCTGAATGTGGGCATATAAATATCTATTGGAGTCTTTAGCTTTTGGTTCTTTTGGGTATATGCTAGAAATGATCGTTCTTTATTTAATGCTTTGGGGAGCCACTGAACTGTTCCACAGTGGCTACACCATTTTATGTTCCCGTCAGCAATGCACAGGAGTTCCTCCACACCATAATCAATGCTTACTTATGCTCTTGTTTTTTTTTTACAACAGCCATCCTAGTGGGTATAATATGCTCATTTTCTTTTAAAGGGCTTTTTATTCCTGAAGAGCTGAATCTTTAACAGAGTCGAAGGGGTTCTAACTTTGATTTTGTCACAACCTTGCAATTTTAAAGGCACTGACTCTGTTTTCTTTGGGTTGTTTTTAGAGTGGCTACACACTTGTAAGGAAAGATAGCGAGGAAGAAGTTTCTTTGCTGGGAGGCCAAGACATAGAAGAGGGGAACAACCAAATGGAAGATGGATGTAGAGAAGTGACGTGTGAAGAGGTAACCTTTTCAGTTACTGTTGTTGATGTGAGGAGCCAGGCTTGCACAGAGATGATCATCACAACGAGAGTGATAACAATCACTTTTTTTTTTTTTAATTTTTACTAGTCTAATTGACTTACCATCGTTAATTTCAGGTGTATGGCAAAGTGAATCAGTTATACATACACATACCAGTTCGGTTCAGTCGCTCAGTTTTGTCTGACTCTTTGCGACCACATGGACTGCAAGACGCCAGGCTTCCCTGTCCATCACCAACTCCCAGAGTTGCTCAAACTCGTGTCCATCGAGTCAGTGATGCCATCCAACCTCTTGTCCTCTGCTGTCCCCTTCTCCTCCTGCCTTCAAGCTTTCTTAGCATCAGGGTCTTTTCCATTGAGTCAGCTCTTTGCATCAGGTGGCCAAAATATTGGAGCTTCAGCTTCAGCATCAGTCTTTCCAATGAATATTCAGGACTGATTTCCTTTAGGATTGACTGGTTTGATCTCCTTGCAGTCCAAGGACTCTCAAGAGTCTTCTCAAATACCACAGTTCAAAAGCATTAATTCTTTGGTGCTCAGCTTCCTTTATATGTATCCATTTAGATTCTTTTCCCGTATAGGTCATCACAGAGTACTGAGTAGAGTTCCCTGTGGTATACAGGAGGTCCTTATTAGTTGTCTGTTTTGTATATAGTAGTGTGTATATGTCAATCCCAATATCCCAGTTTATCCCTTCCCTCACTGTCCCTTGGTAACCATACATTTATTTCCTCTATCTGTGACTCTGTTTCTATTCATTGATAGTAATCATCTTAAACATCAAAACTCAAAGCAAAACAACCGTTCCTCAAAGCTTTCCAAATACTATTCTCTTCATAGAATTGTCATCATAAGGATTTGGGGTTAACATTTTGTGGTTCTCAGTCTTACAATGGGATTTATAGTGTTAACATCACAAGTTGTGATATTAAATGACTTAAGGTGCTGTGAACATTACTTTCAGAAGATTCTCATCTCCATGAGAACTTCTCCATAGTTGTAAGAAAGAGACCCTGTTCACACTGGCTTCAGGGGGATTCTGCTGGCGCAGATCAGGATGTGGGGAGAGTGGGCCTCAGGCTGGTGAGGCTCTGGATTCCAATCCCAGCAAGTCTGGCTTGGGTTTTCTTCTTAAGTTTGCTTCACATTCTGAAGCCAGTTGGCCCCACGATGTGGGAACTGTAGCCACAACGTGCACTGGGCTCATTTTCTTCAGTCTTTGAATCAGAGAAAACCACTCTTAGCATGAGGAAGAATCCTAAGGAAGTGCTGTGATCGGCCTGGCTGGCGTCACTCGCCATCCCCAAACCAGTGACTGCTGTAGTTGTCTGCATGGGCTGCCACAACCACACTCGGGGGCTTGAACTGAAGAAATTTCTTTCTCACGGTTTTGGAGGCCAGATGTCCAAGGTCAAGGTGTTGGCAGGGTCAGTTTCTCCTGGGGCTTCTCTCTGTGGCTGTGTCCCCACATGGCCTTACTGCTGTGCATGCATCTCCTGTTGTCTCTTCTTATAAAGACATCAGTCCTACTGGATCAGGCCCCAACCTTATGACCTCATTTAACCCTAATTACCTCCTTAAAGGCCCCATCTCCAAACATACTCATACTGGGGATTAGGGCTTCAACATACGACTTTAGGAGGGGGCACATTTTAGCTAATAACGACTGGCTATGGATCCAGGGTGAGATGGGAGAAGAAGCGTTTCCTCCCAAGGAAGGGAAGCCCAGTCCTGGCGGACAGAACCAGCATGTCTGCTGCTCTCATCTACTTTATTTTCTTGGAAACTTTTTTGGTTGTTCAATGAGGACTAAACAAGATTTCTTACAGTCAGCCTTTTGTAATTATTAAGTAATTTAGTGCTTTAATTTGAGACAGTTAATAATTAACTTTCTAAGGTCATAAAAAAACAAAAAGCAGACCTGGAAGAATGTGAGAGGCGTCTTGCCCAGTGTTCTACAGTCTTTTCACTGTTAGGGACTCTTTTTATAGTTTCTCGTTCTCAGACTCGTATTAAGATGCTCTTATCCATTAAACACACGTACATTCACAGTGTTCTACTCTTGTAGTTGGTGGATGTCTGGTTTTTCATGATACGTTTTATAATTACTAAGAGTAGCTCAAGAACCTCATTGGGCTGTCTGAGGGCCATGGTGGTTGTGGCCTCAGAGTCCAGAGTTCTGGTCCAGTGCCTCCAGCTCACCTGTGGGGTCAATCCTGGGGACGGGAGTGGGAGCTCCGTAGATCGAAAGCTGGGTAGCGGCAGAGCTGTAAGCAGAACTGGGATCTCGTGGCTCCGTACCCCTCACGCTCCAGCACGTCCTCAGCAGCGTTCCAGAAGCCAGGCCTGTCACCGTTGTGCATGTCGTGTACAGAATCTAACCAGGTTGTGTCATCTCTCGTAGTTTGATTTTGGAGAAATATTAATGACCCAAATAATTCATTCCATCGAGTACTGTCTGGGATGCATCTCTAACACTGCTTCGTACCTGAGGCTCTGGGCACTCAGTTTGGCTCACGCACGTAAGTTTCTGGTTTGACCTGCAGTTCCCAAACTCTGGGCCAAGACACCCTTCAGCACCTCAGTTAACTCATGCGGGCGCTGTGGGACACTAAAAATTTTGATGGAAAGGGCACTGTCTATGATAGAATGGGGACTGTTAGGTTGTTTGGACTTGACTACTTACTGCCCTGGTCTCCTGGGTATTTCTTTTGACATCAGGGTGCTGTGAAAAAAATCACTGGGACACAAGTTGTTTTCAGGACCGAGAAGGCTTAGGAACCTCTGGCATAAGCATTTTACTCCCTCTGTTCTGACCATTATTATTTTTGTTTTTACTGTTATTTTAATTCAGCCCTGCCTCACCAAGTGTGATGGTCTAGTTATGTCAAGCAAGTCCTGAAACAATGCTGATGAATAGTTTTGATTACAGATAGTCCTCCTTTTGCATGCTCTGGTGATGCATGGATTTCAGTTACCTCCATTTACTTAAATCTCTCCAGCTGCCCCAAAACACGGTTGAAATTTCAGTTTCTACAATAAAATCTGAGTATATGGGTACAAAGCGCAGGCTTCACTGCTGGCCTTTTAGCCTACAAGTCACTATGTAAATAATACACAGCACATCATGACCAGAGACCAGCGACATCACTTCTTCAGAGCCTGTTGTGGTTGGTCCCTGTGCTTTTTCATTTCCTCATGCATTTATAAACAAGAATAAGAGAGTGTTTTCATGTTCTGATAATTTGGAAAGGTCCCAGAGCAACTGTCATTTTCCCCGTTGGTCCCTGAACCTGCTTCTCAGTTCGTGCCCAGACAGCAAAGTGCGTGGTGGGCTTGCCTCCTTGTAGGCCAGTGGTAAACTTACCTGGCATTTAAAAGTGGATCCGTGAACTGAGGGAATTGGCCAACAAAGATGAAAAAATGCACCAAAGAAACAAACGGTGATATGTTGGACGTGAAACGCAAACGGAATGTAACAGGAGTTTAGGAGAAAGAACTGACGTGGGGGTGTGACACTGCTGCTGTTCGAGAGGTGAAATTTGCAGCCAGAGGAACTTAGTAATGTACGGAAGATGCTGGTGTCCCAGAAGTGATGCTGCCGAAGCTCCAGGAGGTAGTTCAGGACTTGGAAGGCGCAAAGGACACTGTAGAAGCTGATTCCAACTTGGAAAAGAGTAGGACAGCTTGCTAGGTATTAGGGAGAAGGCTTGCTCTGTGTCCAGGTGCCTGGCTCTCCCAGGTCACATGAGAAGAAGGCTGTTCAAATCACCCCTGATAAGTTCTTACCAAACCCACCAAACAATTTAATACTCAGTATTTCTAATGTTTAAAAGATAGATTCGCTCTTTTTTTCATTTCCTTGTGCATTTATAACCAAGAATAAGAGAGTGTTTTAATGTTTTGACAGTCATTTTGAAAGGTCCTGGAACAACTGTCATTTTCTCCATTGACCATTAAGGATGCTTTCGCTGGTCACTGTTCTGCCCCTGCTCTGTTGTGCAAAGACTATCTGTACTTTTGAAAATCACCAGGTGATAGAGGTGTTCTTTTGCTGGTTGGCACACTGATATTTTTATAAGCATAGCCGCAAGTTGAGACTTTTCTGGTTGGAGGGGGCGCTGTGGTCCACCATCTTCTATTGCAGAGGAGGAGACTAAGGCCCAGTGAGGTTCGGTGCTGGCGCTGGATCACCTGCCTGACCAGTTAGTGGCCGAGTCAGGACTGATGCCCAGCTTCCCACTGCCTGATCCAGGGCTGCACTGGGACCGAGCCAACCAGACCCCCATCTGGATCAAGATCTCTCCTTGGCAGGCAGGCAGACCTCTGATTTCTCTGGAATGTCAAGTCATCCTCCACATTTGAGATGATCAGGTTGCTCACGTAACTTTTATGTGAAGAGCAGATTATATCTTTTACGGGTGTATATTTATTTTAGAGATAACAATTCAAAATTTCTCAGAAGGAAACTCAGTCTAGCTGGCTAATGGAAGTGACTCACTGAAGGTCAACAGAGGTTAACTCTGCAAAATGCTTCCCACGCAGAGTTGTCTGAGGTCCTGTGGGCCATGCTGATGCACGTCGGCCTCCGGGTAGACACAGCCTACGGGGTCTTGGTGCTGCTCCCAGTGATCGCTTTCTTTGCAGTATTGACGATTTTCATCCTTTTGATCATGGAAGGGCTTTCTGCATTTCTTCACGCCATCCGCCTCCACTGGTGAGCTTGGAATTGAGCTTCAGAACTGATATTTAAGACAGTAACCGCCCCCCCCCCAATATATATACACGTAGAACATTTCCAGTAATATGTATGTGTACCTACATTATTTAGGCTAGTTCTTTCCTTGCCAGTATTGAGATCTGTATTCTGATCCCCTGAGTTAAAATTCTATTTTGTTTCTGAGGTATTGTCCCTGACATGTAAAAAGCAAGTTTATATTTGGTGAATAATTATGTGTATTTAATATTTTCAACTCCCTTTGGGTCTGACAGGTTACTTTATCTCATTGTAAGCCATATTTCTTAATGTTTTACAATATATATCAGATTGTGTGTCCAGTTACGAGGAGAGAGAGGTTCCTAATTCTCGTGTGAATGTCCATAGAGTGGCAAGTAACATGAGGTGTCAGCATTTCCTTCATGGGAGAGCCAACAAAGGGTCAGTGTGTGTGTGTGTTTTATCTCAGTGAAAGTATTTGTGCCAAGAGCATGTATGGAATGAAGCACGTTTGGAAGTACAGGAACTTTTTTTTTAACTTAGTAAATGTTGTTTTAAGAAATGTAGGAAATGTTATTCAGAATCTTTCGTTAATACTTTTTTTTTTTTTTTTAGGGTAGAATTTCAGAACAAATTCTACGTTGGTGCAGGCACCAAATTTGTTCCTTTTTCATTCAGATTACTTTCTTCGAAGTTCAGTGATGACCTGGCGTGATCATATTGAAGTATCCAACAAGCTTTCAGATTTATGGAGAATTATCATGTTGTAGAATTCCTTATGTTAAATTGATGATAGGAAAAATTCCAACTTCATTAATTGCCTTATGAGACAGCCAAATCTGTAAGATATACCTCTTCCTCATATGTTAAGTATTTTGTAAACTTTCTCAATTTCAGATATATAAATTTCTTTCCATTTTTATGATGAGCAAATGTAAGTTCATGCAAAAGTTATGGTTGTTTTTAAAAATACAGGCGTGGGAGAGAGAAGCCAATTTTGAATGGTGAATTGAACATAGTCTTAGATATTTGATTCCTTTTCATTTTATTAAAAAAAAAAAAAATCCAGAGTTATTCTGTCACCTGAAGTTGTCATAATATTTTCCAACAGCTGAAGCTAAGTAGTTTTAAAAAATTTAATGATGGATAATCAGAAGATTCACATTTATTATATTTTGCTTAATTAAAAGTATGCAAACTTTTTCATTGTATGCGATCTAGAATTAGAAGTAGAATTATTTGTACAGTTTTGTCTTGTTTTAATAATTGGAGAAAATGGGATAAAATAACATGCAACACAATGGTTATCCCACTTGTATATTTTTTTAAAGACTTTTATCCTGTTATCCTTACATAAAACCAATTATGATAATTGTATATTTGAGAAGATAAACTGTGTACTGAGCCTTAAAATCCAGTGTGACTTTAGAAGACATAATATGGATATGATTTGAATTTAGTTGGCTGATGTTCCTGAACCAAAAAGGGTTTATACTGAGTGAAGAAGGAAAGGTAAAAAGTAGTATTTTGTATATTTTTATAATAAAATATAAATTAAGATATTTTACCATGAAGAGGTTGCACCTGTCCTTAAGAACAGTATAATTATAATGTTCCACTTTCAGACTAATTCTAAATAAATGTCTGATAAAGGCACTTAGAGTTAAACTTTTTAAAACTACTAAGATCAGTTGAAAACCAATTCTTACTAAGCCATTGTGTATAATCTTCAGTTTAAATTCATCTTTTCACTTGACATTTGAGTCAGTCCAGTTGAACATTTTGATCTGTGTTTTTATGTTATGTTCATTTTTCATATTTTACTGTAACGGGTTTTAGATATTTATTTTCAAAAAGAAACCTGCAGTGTTTTCCCTTTCTTAACATTTTGAATAATTCACATGAAGAGACCTGCTTATCTCCTTCACCCTCACTGCTAGGAGAGAGTTTGGGACTTTCATTACAAGCTAAGATCATGGTGGCCCTGAATTTAAGTGTATCTCTTCAGGTGATTTCAAGGCCTGTTTGCTGAGGGGCATGAACCGAACATCATGACGTAACTGTGACTCTAACATTAAACCTTTTTAATTGTAGTCAAGATGCCATGCTACTCCTCCATGAGATGCTGTCCCTTATCTTAAAATATCAAACAAAGTGATGCTGATAAAACTTACAAATGATTCTTCTCTCAATGTTAAGTTTCCCCAGAAAGATATAAGGTTGGACACTTCTGGTGGGTGAATACAAAATGTGGTTAATGCCTTGCAGGCTCAGACTTGTCCCTCACAGGTTCTTATTTTTATTATTTTACTCCAGGGGTTTATTGTAATAAGATAACTAATTCATTTTTAGGAAACCAACAATTTCAGGGCACTGTTAACTGACTAGTAAACAGGAAACCTACAGGATCTGCCAGAATTCTTTTCCACCCCCCACTGGCAGTTGTCAGGGGGACCCCTTTACCTTTATCAGGGCATAGAACAGAGTGAAGAGTCACTTTTCAGTTGAAACCTATGTAGTAGTTCTGTAGAATGTAATGGTATTATTAAACACAAATTGTTAGTTCTAATTTTTGTGAAAGAACTCTCAAGAATTAAGAGTTTGATGACATCTTGTAGGCTTCAGGGTAAATTTTCTTTCTTTATATAGTTACTGGTTCTATCATGTTACTAGAGCTGTTGCTCTGTTTTGTTTGCAAGTGATTTGGTAGAAGTATTATGTATACGGTTGTTAAGATGTAACTTCGTTCCTGTGATAGCAAACTTCCAGAGGAAAAACAGTCAATTGTCTGGATGATGCCAAGTATCTGTTTATTTCGCTAACTCGAAATGTCACTACTGCCACATTCTCCACTTTCCATTCAGCTGTTCATTGTGAAATAAAAATCCAAGGGATTTCTTCAGTAAAATAGAGGTTGATTTTGCCCTGCAAGGATGAAGAGGGTCCTTGCAGTGGTGTGATTGTGCTGAATCAAGAAGTGCAAAGAGGGTTTGTTGGAGGTCATGCTGAGCCTTGGACTGGCCATTCATCATGAGTAGGACTTTGAGGGGACTCACCTTTCACTGAAAACTCCTCAGTCCTCATTTATGGAATGAGTATTTTATAACAACACTCTGATCTCAGTTTTCATTCTGCAGTAGTTTAATAAGGCATAGATTGTGTATAGCATTAAGTAACTTTTATGTCTACGAATTAAAAATTCAGACACTTTAGGGCCTGATTCATTTTGGACAAGAAATAACAACATCAGCTGTTCCTCAGCCTGCATTTACAAACAACCTTATTAAATTTAAAGCCAGGTTTGCTTGCATGCCATCTGGTGTATCTTCAGCAGGAAATCTTAGTTCAAGATGATGAAAATAAGACAGTTTGGAGTGAAAATTTTTCAACACCCAGGCTGAACTTTGGTTTAGAATTTTAATACTTAGAACATTCCACTTGTTCCTTGATGGGAAAATCCAGTAAGAAGGCTGGATTCAGCCCGATTCTGAATCTAGGGGCTCAATTCTGTGAGGGGAAAGGACTGAACAAGTTAAAAGATCCACAAATGCATGTAAGGACACATTTGCATCTTCCTGTCAGTATTCAGCTTCCCTTTACTAATGAGAAATAAATATATCTATTTTTGAGACAGCGGGTGTTTTGTTTTATTATGCTTCGGCTTGGCTACAAAGCCTTTGATCCTGTAGCCAGTTTCCCTTCTTGGGGCTCCCGGCTCCCTGACCCTGGTACACCAGAAGGAACTTGCCCCTTCTTGGAAATCTTCGCTATATATTTGCTCTTCTGACGCCCTTTGATCCAGAGCGACCGAGGGCTCAGACTGAAGTCCTTTTGCCTTGCGTCCAATTTTGCCTCTACCACCTCCGAGATGCCTAGGCCATCTCTGTCACCTGTTTTGCCCGTTTTCTTGGCAGTGCGGGCGGGATGTTCCAGGACAGGCTGGCGGTGGAAAAGCAGGAGGCCTTGCACATCCAGCACCTACAAGGCTCCTGGCTCACTTCCAGGCCTGCAGACCCTCCGCGGCTGAGACTGGCCCTCGCCGAAGTCTTTCAATCTCCTTGCATGCCGCCGCCCTGCTCACCTCGGTCCTCCCAGAAGGAAGGGGGCGCCCATCTGGGAGAAGAGCCCCGACCACCCTCCGCGCGCAGGCTGGGGCGCCCCGGCCCTCCCCCAGGGGCTCAGCGCCACCCTCCCGAGTCTCGGTTCGCGCCTCTGTGAGCTCTGGGCTCCGGTACTGGCCGCGCGTAGGGACTGGGGCCCGGGGCTGTGTTCCCCCGCGCCAGCGGCGGCCGTTGCCGGGGCGCCCGTTGCTAGGGGCGCCGTTGCCACGGACGCCCGCCCGGCACTCAGCCCACTGAGCGCTGAGCTGTGGTCAGTCCTGCCGCGCCATGGACGACCTGCGAGTGCTGTGGATGCGCGACCGTGTGTACAACGCCTTCGGCCTCACAGACCCTCAGCTCTTCGAGGAGCTGCTAAACCGCAACGACGGCAAGGCCGAGGAACTCATCCTACACTTCCTGAACCAGACCAGCGACGAGGAGGGCGCCTCGACTCTCTTCTTCTACCGCAAGGTGGTGCCCGAGGAGGTGGAGGTGGAGATCGGTGAGCCCCTCGGCCGCCTTCCCGCCGTGCCCCCTTCGGCCCTGTTCGTTCCCATCACTCCGGCCAGGAAGGCAGATCCCCGGCCACCCGCCACTTTTGGCCTCCCGGGCAGTCCGCAAATGCTCATTGTCGCCCACCCTGTCCAGGCACAGTCCAGGCACTTAGGTGAACCGGACAAGCCCACTTAGATAAGTAATCACAGCAAACACTTATCACTGCATCAGTACCAGGTACAGTTCCTAACACATACGCGTGCGTGCTAAGTCGCTTCAGTTGTGCCCAGACTCTCTGCGACCCCATGAACTGTAGCCCGCCAGACTGCTCTATCCATGGGATTCTCCAGGCAGGAATACCGGAGTGGATTGCCAGTGCCCTTCTCCAGGAGATCTTCCCGACCCAGGGAATGCACCCGCGTCTCTTGTGTCTCCTGCATTGATTGGCAGGAGCGTTTTTTACCACTAGGGCCACCTGGGAAGTATCCAGTTCAGTCCCTCAGTCGTGTCCGACTCTTTGCGACCCCATGGACTGCAGAACGCCAGGCCTCCCTGTCCATCACCAACTCCCTGGAGTTTACTCAAGCTCATGGCCAGTGGGTGTCTTATCCCATTTTACAGATGGGCTAGCCATGGCACATAGAAGGTCAACGAACTCATCCCCACAGGTCACATAATATTCATAAAAATATGAATCACTGTCCAATGGCATGCAGTAGATGGATGGAGAAGTGGCCCAGGGGCTGAGAGGGACACGTCAGGCTCACTCTGCCAGATGATGACAAGGTCCACCTTGGTGGAGAAGAGCACCCCTTCCTATCTTCCTAGACTCCCGCCCGGCACTTGTAACATCAAAACAAGGTGTTAAAACATTACAGCAGATGTAAACGTTTATGTTGAACAATTGAGCATTTCAAATAAAGATAGTAACAGTGACTGATGCCCAGAACTCCATGGAGGAGGCTGTTCCAGCCCTGGGACATGGAGAGGGCTTAGGGGTGGGGACAGGGGGAGACAAGACAGAGGGCAGGGGACACTTAGAGAGGTGCTTGTTGGGGAAGGAGACTGAGAAACACGCAGGTTCTCTCCCAGCAGGAGTATCAGCATCAGTGCAGTTGTCATGGACTGGGTTTGTATGATGTGTCTCATTAACCAAGGGCTTCCCCGGTGGCTCAGTGGTAAAGAATCTGTCTGCAAAGCAGGAGCCTCAAGAGATGCAGGTTTGATCCCTGGGTTGGGAAGATCCTCTGGAGAAGGAAATGGTAGCCCACTCTGGTGTTCTTGCCTGGAGAATCCCATGGACACAGGAGCCTGGTGGGCTACCGTCCATGGAGTCACAAAGAGTTGGACACAACTGAAGCAACTTAGCAGCACACACACGTCTCATTAACATCAATGTGCTAGTGTCACATCTTCAGGAGACTTTCTGGATCCCCTGCAGGGCCTTCCACTGGGTGGGAAGGCAGAGGCACACAGCACTTTTTATTTTCTTGAAGAGTAGTAGTCACATTCATATATTTTAAGTATACCCTCTTCACACAAAATAACACACATCCTCACTAGAAAAACCCAAGCCCACAAATAAACAGTAATAATGAATTGTAAATGATGCCCAGAGAGAGAGTCTCATAACATTTGGAATCCAACTTATTATCCGCCCCCTTCTTCCCTGGCAGACCTTTGGATCTGGATGTTTCATTATAATAGGACCTCAAATTTAGACTTTTTCATTATCACCAAGTGAAATTATGGATACAAAGATAAATGAACAGGATTGACTATTTCACATGTACCACAAAGTTCAGTAACTTTGATTTTATGTAGTTAAAAATATATATATAAGCATAAATTTTAAGTATTCTATATATATCCTTAAAAATATGTGTGTGTGTATATATATATATATATCCTAAGACCCTAAGAAATGGATGTGACTTATGCAACGTGGACTTCTTGTGACCTCTGAGGGCTTCTGTTCATAGTTTGATGACTGTCTGTTGTGCTGTATATACTCACACATGTTTAGCCCATTGCCTCCTGGCAGGATGTCCCTCTTCTATGCAGAAGCAGATTTTACTCTCTTCAGAGGGTTCGCCTGCTTACTTCCTGCAAAGGGTGCTCAGAAATCCCCCAAGAGCTATGTCTGTTTCTGGTCTGTCTTTACAACCCCTGCCCACTTCCCCAGCATTCTTCCCCTCCTTTTCTGGATCTTCTTCTTGTTATCACATGTTGAGAATGCAAATATATTCCCTGCTGAGGATGCTGTTCCTGGAAACTCAAAGTTACTGCTCCTGGAGATCCTAGGATGGTATTGGATGTTGGGTCCTGGGCAGAGGTGGGGAGAGAGGACCTCTCCTCAGCTCAGGTCTCACACTGTCACTCCCCTTCTGCTCATTAAGCCTGCAGGCTCACAAAGACCCTTGGACAGTTTTATTGGATCCTTTATGGCAGTGGTCCTCAACGCCTGAGCCTGTTAGGGACCAGGCTGCACAGCAGGAGGTGAGCAGCAGCGGCGTGAGTGAGTCTTCATCTGTATTTACAGCCGTTCCCCATCACTCACATGACTGCCTGAGCTCTGTCCCCTGTCAGATCAGTGACTGCATAATAAATGTAACTTGCTTGAATCATCCCATAACCAGCCCCCTCACCACATCTGTGGAAAAAATTGTCTTCTATTAAACCAGTCCCTGGTGCTAAAAAGGTTAGGGACCACTGCTTTATGGAGTCAAAACTCTCTGCTCTTAGTTAAAAATTGTTTGGATGGAGACAAATAGATGCTGGTCATGAGGAAAGAGGGGTGTCTAGACCAGCAGCATCTAGTTCAAGATGCTGTTCTAATAGCTAAACATGTGTTGTTTCTTGAAATAACAAAATGGAATCATACTGTCCAGATCACTTAATAACTTGCTTGCATTTTTACACAGTAATTTTTAGAAATTGCAAAGTTATGCAGTAATCTAAAAGTTGCACACTATTAAGTAATGAATATTTCCAGCAAGTATTACTGGAAGATATTCTCTTAAAAATTCACATAACGTAGAACTTTGAAACATAGAAAGTGAAAGATGAGCCCTCAGTCGCCCCTAGACCCTGCTCCCATTCCTCTGTTGTTGCTGTTTAGTTGCTTAGTCATGTCTGACTCTTTGCGACCCCATGGACTGTAGCCTGCCAGGATCCTCTGTCCATGGGATTTCCTAGGTAAGAATACTAGAGTGAAAACAAAAACAAAAACAAAAAAAAGGATACTGGAGTGGGTTGCCATTTTCTTCTCCAGGGGGATCTCCCAACCCAGGGATCAGGCCCACATGTCCTGTTTGGCAGGTGGATTCTTTACCACTGAGCCACCTGGAAAGTGCATCCCACTCCTATAGGTAACCATTATTGGTGGCTTGCTGTACATCCTGCCAGATCTTTTCTAGAATCAATTTATCTATCTATATTCAACATCATTATCATCTTTATCTTTCTATATAATGATATGTATATAATGATAAGGCTTCCTTGGTAGCTCAGCTGGTAGAGAATCCACCTGCCATATAGGAGACCCCGGTTCAATTCCTGGGTTGTAAAGATCTGCTGGAGAAGGGATAGGCTACCCACTCCAGTTTTCTTGGGCTTCCCTAGTGGCTCAGCTGGTAAAGAATCAGCCTGCAATTCAGGAGACCTGGGTCTGAACCCTGGGTTGGGAAGATCACCTGGAGCAATGATAACATATATTGTATAGAGAGAGCTCTTAAAATCATAAATAAGGTCATACTATGTATAGTATTTTGTGACTTGTCCACCCTCAAAGATACCTTGGAGAATTTTGTCCTAACTATAGATCTATGTAACTTTAGAGTTGTACCCTATTTTATTTACCTATCCCCTAATGAATGGACATTTATCCTGCCACAGTATTTTATTTTACACACAATGACACAATATGTCCTTTTGTACACTTTATTTTATGGGAGAGACTTATAAAAGTAGAACTGGAGGTGTGGTGGATGTGTGAATTTGTGGTTTGAGCAGATCCTGCCACACTGCTCTCCAGAAGGGCCCTGCCAGTCCACACCCAGCTACGGTGATGGGGTGCCTGTTTGCCAACATCCTCGCCAACACTGAGTATTATGAAAATTTTGACCAGTCCCCTAGATGAAAGGGGATTGGATGCAGGTCCTCATTCTAATGTACATTTGTGTGGTAATTAGTGGGGTTGAGCCTCTTTTTGGGTGCGTGTTGGTTACTTACATTTCTTCTGGGCTGCTTGTAACGATGTGATCATCTCATGTAACCTTCCTCTCCTGCAGAACTTGCACAGGTCTTCCTTTTGTGTCCCTTAACGTCGTCTCCAGTAACTGGGATATTTCTATGGGACTGTGTGTTGGTTTGCAAACCGCCCCCATACACGGAGGGCAAGGGGAGACCAGAGAAAGACGCAGCCACTCTCATCAGTAGGTGGTGGTCTTGGGCGTGGCTGGATGAGTTTACTGCCTGCTCACCAGCGCGGAAGAGTTTATAGAGAGGCCTTCCCGGGGTTTAGGCACCCACAGCACCTTGAGGTTCCCACCACAGCTCATCTATCCAGGTGCATCCTTGAAGTGGCTCCCAGGGTGGGCATCCCCAGGACAGGGCAGGGGCTAACAGCTCCTGATTGCCTGAGGGCAGCACTCGGGTTGAGCAGAGGCCCCTCCTCTCGGTGACCTCCTTCAACAGACCATAATAGGGTATGGGCTTCAAGAGAGTCTGTGGCCTTCAACAGACTCTTCCGAGGCCACAGTCCAACTCTCAGCACCAGGGAGAGTGGTGATTCCCCGGGGCTGGCACGGTGAAACAATTACGTTTTATTTTTCTTCTTTCGCTTTATGTGGCTGTAAAGATGATGACATTCCTGGCCTGTCTGAAGAGGAAGAAGAGGAAGAAGAGACAGAGTTTCAAAAAGTGGAGTCGATAGATAGAGCATCAGGTATGGAATTGGGAGTGAGGGGAACTGGGGGGCATTCACCCGGAGGGAGGGGTCTGCTTGCCCAGACTAAAATCAGTCTCTGCTTTTTACTTATGTGAAGCTGAGACTTAGTAAGAAGTTTTATACAAGGAGAAAGTGCTGGGTGTTAATAGGTTCATTATTAGTTACCTGGGGCTGCCGTAACTAAGGACCACAGACTGGATCGCTTAGAACAACAGCACAGCCTTCTTTCCCAGTTCTGGGGGCTAAAAGTCCAAGGTCAAGGTGTGGGCAGGACTGTGCTTCCTTGACACAGGAGGATCCAGGCCCAAGTACTGGTAGAGCCTAGATTGAAATCCTGCCCCAGACCATCACGTTGCAAGCAGAGCCCAACAACCCATTTCCTCCCCATTTCTCCTGTAACTCACCTTCCCTTACAATAGCGGAAGTTAGACGCGGCACTTTACCAAGATACTGAGTGTTTGAAAGTCAGAGGGGAAGGAATTCCCTGGTTGTCCAGTGGCTAAGACTCTGAGCTTCCGATGCAGTGGGCCTGGGTTTGATCCCTGATCAAGGAACTAGATCCCACATGCTGTACTAAAGTGCCTGCATGGCACTTTATGAAGATTGAGGATCCCGCATGCCACAGCTGAGGCCAAGTGCAGCCAAACAAATACATGCAAATAAATATTAAAAAGAAAACATCTTGGGCTTCCCTGGTGGTCCAGTGTTTAAGAATCCGCCTTGCAATGTAGGGAACGCGGATTTGATCTCTGGCCCAGGAAGATTCCACATGCTGTGGAGCAACTAAGCCCGCGTGCCACGACTACTAAGCCCACAGTCTAGAGTCTGTGCTCCTCAACAAGAGGAGCTTCTCCAATGAGAAGCCTGCACACGGAAGAGTAGCCCCTGCTCACTGCAGCTAGAGGAAGCGGTAACAACAAAGACTCACCACAGTCAAAAGGAAAAAAACAATAAAAAAAAAACCCTTAAAAATTAAAAATAAAATCAGGGGAGAAAAAGGATTGGGGTGATGTGCAGTGTTTCCTATTGTCATCTTAATTTTTTCAGAACAATTTATTTTTAACCAAAACATAACCCCCTCTCTAGTGAAAATTTGGGGTGTTAGAGGAGAGGAATACAAGTTTAGAAATACAGGCCCTCCATTCTTACTAAGATTTGTGTAGGTTGGGTTTTGATAAGACAGACAGTGGTCGTGAGCGACACAGTCGTGTTTACTGATGGCCTCCTGCTTTGTTACCAATAAATCCGTGATCAGGAAAGAATTGGGAGGGAGGAGGCTGCTTGGAGAGAAGGGTTAGGACAGTCTCCAACAAAGCAAATTAATATTCCTTCCAAGCGTATTTTTTTCTTTTCTTTTTATCGTGGTAAAGCAGATGCAACATCAAACAGCATTTAGAAGCATCCACTTCTAAGCATATAGCTCTGTGGCGTTGAGTGCACTTGGCAGTGTATTTTTTTTTAATCTTCTTTTTTTTTTTTTTTGCTGCATTGCATGGCATGTAGAATCTTAGTTCCCCGACCAGGGATTGAACCCTCATCCCCCGGAGTGGAAGCATGGAGTCTTATCCACTGACTGGATCACCAGGGAAGTCCCTCGATGGTGTATTTTTGTCTGTGGGCTGTTGCTCTTGCTCTGATAATACTAATTCTCCCAGCTGTAGACTGTTTTCTCTGCAAGCCAGCATGCTCGACACTCAGCCAACCTATAATCTAATCCTCCCAAATCTCACCCCAATAGATATTATTGGCCCATTTTATGGATGAGAAAACCCACTGCAGAGAGGGTTCGGACCACACATGTTGATTCGTTCCAAAGCCTGGACTTTGTCCAGTGCCTTTTGGAGGAAGAGCCAAACAATTTGAGATAGCTCTCCCTTCTCTGTGGGCTTCATCGGAAACTCAGGGTTGTGACTGGTAGGCTGTGAGATGTTCAGATCCCATCAATAACAGTAGACTTCGGAGACATACATTCATTCCAGTTAGTTTTCTTTCCACCCCCCAGCAGTTTCAAGTTTTATAGTGAAAAAGGAGTAGATGCTAACATGTTAACTATAATCTCATCCTAAGGATAAAGCGCCCCCTCTAAGTAAAAATCTCAGAGAAGTCACTCACTGGACACTGTAGCTGAAACAAGCTTATACACTCCCACACACAAATTAAAATTCCAACTGAGGACCAGTCAAAACCACAACACAATTCTCCCAAGTATAATGTGAGTCAAGGCTGCAGTAGGATTCATTTGTAAAAAATGTACATCCAGCTATTTTTTAAAATATAATTTTACTTTTTTATTTAGTAGTGGGGGTTACTCTCTAGTGGTGGTGACCAGGCTTCTCCCTGCAGTGGCTTCTCTTGTGAAAACAGGCACTAGGGCGCACCAGCTTCAATGGCTGTGGCTCTTAGGCTTAGTAACTGTGGCTCCTAGGCTCTGTGGCACAGGTTCAGTAGTTACGGGGCACAGGCTTTATGGCTCCATGGCTTGTGGGGTCTTCCTGGATCAGGAATCTAACCTGTGTCTCCTGCGTTGGCAAGCAGATTCTTTACTATTGAACTACCAGTAGGGCCCAACACCCAGCTTTTTGATAGCACACCCGCTGAGTGAAATATACTAACATTCAAGATGCAGGTCTGGTCTGCTGCTGCTGCTGCTAAGTCGCTTCAGTCGTGTCCGACTCTGTGCTACCCTATAGACGGCAGCCCACTAGGCTCCTCTGTCCCTGGGATTCTCCAGGCAAGAATACTGGAGTGGGTTGCCATTTCCTTCTCCAATGCATGAAAGTGGAAAGTGAAAATTGAAAGTGAAGTCACTCAGTTGTGCCCGACTCTTAGTGACCCCATGGACTGCAGCCTACCAAGCTCCTCCATCCATGGAATTTTCCAGGCAAGAGTACTGGAGTGGGGTGCCATTGCCTTCTCCGCAGGTCTGGTCTAGGTGACCAGAAACCTCATTTTCCAAGCTTTTCATCTTGTGCATTGCATCATGTTTTGCAGCTAAGAATCTGCAGCTGAGAATGTATTCTATACATCGTCCTCGCATCAGCCTTGAGGAGGAAGAGATGGACCTTGAGAGTATAGAGAACCTCCCCGTCAAAGTACGTGTGGCTCTTTCTCCTCTTGGGTAGGGTAATGGGAATTTCAGGTCCTCGGATGAGTCTGGGTAACTGACACAGTTCATACAAGAAATGTGTCCTGTTGGACTTCCCTGATGGTCCAGGTGTTAAGACTCTGTGCTTCCAATGCAGGGATCTCAGGTTTGATCCTTGATTGGGGAACTAAGATTCCACATGCCACACAGTGTGGCCAGAAAAGAAAAAACAGAAAAAATGTTAAGGAACATACTGTGTTGGAATAGAGATGATCGAATCCTGTGTTGGGGGTCCCCAGGGTCCCCCTAAGATTAAATGATCTGCCACAATGACTCACAGGACCCAGAAAATCTTTTGTACTCATCAGTTCAGTTCAGTTCAGTTTGTACTCATGGTTATAGTTTATTTCAGTGAAAGGATGCAGATTAGAGTGAACAGAGAACAAGGCATACAGGGCAGAGTCCAGGTGAAAAAAAGAACGAGTTGTCCTTTCCAAATGGGGCTTTCAGGGCAGCATTCATTCTTCTTCTTTTTTAAAAAATATTGTACTTTATTTATTTGGCTGTGCCAGGTCTTAGCTGTGGCACATGGGATCTTTAGTTGTGGCATGTGAGATCTAGTTCCCTGATCAGGGATTGAACCTTGGCCCTCCTGAGTTGGGAGTATGGAATCGTAGACACTGGACCGCCAGGGAAGTTCCCAGTATTCATTCCTGCAGCAACCATGTGAGACAACACATAGGCGGTTGTGCCAATCAGAGGAGTTCACCCAAGCCTTGGTGTCCAGGGTTTTTAGTGGGGATCAGTCACGTCTGCATGAAGTCCGCACAGTTATTCAGCAGCCCATTCTACTTTGCAGAGGTCAAACTGAGGCAGTATGACCCAGTTCCCCAGGCAAACAAAATCAGTTCACCATATATCACATTTTTAGTATAAACTCTCCAGCATGTCCCAAGGGCCCAGGTCTACAGAGATGCTCAGATCAGCCAGGATGTTCCAAAAGCTTAAAGGTCACCACCTGGGAACTGGTTCAGGGCTAGCCTTTTCCTTTTTTTAAAGATTGTTTTTTTTTTTTATGTCAACCATTTTTAAAGTCTATTGAATTTGTTACAGTATTGCTTGTTTTATGTTTTGGTTATCTGGCTACAAGGTATGTAGGATCTTAGCTCTCCAATCAGGGATCAAACCAACACCAACCACATGGGAAGGTGAAGTCTTAAGCACTGGGCCACCAGGGAAGTCCCAGGGCTAGTCTTGAGCACCTTTGGAATGTGTAGGGTTTGGACAACCCAGGTCTGCTGGGTCAACCCTTCACTGCACAAACCCCAGGGAGTTATAAAGTTAGGATGGAAGCATTTAGCCTGAGATGTGCTCATTGAAATTACGCTCAGTTGCCCCATGAATATGCCTCCCTGCAAAAAACCTGAATTCAAGATGGGTTTGTTGCAATTTGTGGTCCAGAGAAGCTTGATTAGGATATTGCTCAATTCAGTTTATTCAAGTGTAGCTGCAGTGGCCAGTTGGTGGAAGAGTCAGGCTTAGAGTTCAGCATCTGGGTGAATTTTATTTTATTTTTTAAAGTTGTTTTTTTTTTTTTGGCTGCTCCAGGTCTTAGTTGCAGCATGTGGGCTTGAGTTTCCTGACCAGGGATTGAACTTGGGCCCCCTGCACTGGGAGCATGGAGTCTTAGCCACTGGACCATCAGGGAAGTCCCCTTGGATGAATCTTAGCTCATGTCGTTGGTCCACTGGGAAGTAAGTTCAGCCAGTGCATGGAGAGAGAGCTCAGGTGTACACAAATATTAGGTGATTTGGGTGCACGGATATATCTCAGAGGGACTTTTTTGGTCCCTATGTTTCAGAAAACTGTTAAGCAAATGGTGGAAAAGACATATCTCCAGGTGCTTCGTCCTCCTGTTCCTGAGGAGTTTCTGGACCAGAATGTTTTGTTTTTTCTCAGAAATACAAAAGGTATGTTTCCAGCGGGAGTGTGTGTGAATGTGGGTGTGCATGCAAGGGCATGTGCGTGTGTCTGAGACTCTTAATTTTTACATGTTCTTGAGAAGATAGCTTTTTATCGGTACGGTCAATCCTCATTATTCACGGATTCTATATTTGTAAATTTACCAACTCGCTCAAAATTTTTGTAACCCCAGATCAGTACTTCCAGTGCTTTCATGGTTTTTGAAGGACGTGTGTGGAGTGGGGAAAATTTGAGTCACTAGCATGCATGGACCCAGCTGAGGTTAGGCAGGGCCATGCTCTGCCTTCTTATTGCATCAAGCACTATAAATGAGTGTCTTTATCATGATCTATTTAGTGCCAGGGTTTTTGAGTTTTTGTTGGGCTTTGGCGTGATTTCACTGTTTAAAAATGTCTCCAAGGTGGGGTGCTGAAGCACTGGCTAGTACTCAGAGTGCAGGAAGGCTGGGATGTGCCTGACGGAGAAAACTCGTGTGTGATGTAAGCTTCGTTCACACGTGAGCAATGGTGCTGTTGGCCGTGAGTCCAATGTTAGAGAATCAGCAATTATGTTCAATAAGGTGTCTGAACAGAAACACACATAAGGTTGTACAGTAAGTCCCCTATGTACAAACAAGTTCTATTCCAAGAGCATGTTCGTAAGACCAATTTGTTCGTAAGTCCAACAAAGTTAGCCTAAGTACCCAACTGACACAATCACCTATGTAGTACTGTGCTGAAATAGGTTTATAATACTTTTCACACAAATAAGACATAAAAAGACAAACAAAAAATTAAAAAAATTCAATCTTATAGTATAGGACCTTGAAAAGTATAGTACTACAGCTGGCATACAGGAGCTGGCATCGAGTGAAGAGGCAAGAAGAGTTACTGATGGAGGAGGGAGAGGGAGTGGGAAATGGTAGAGCTGAAGGATCGTCAGCAACAGGAGACAGAGGAGAAGCTGCAATTTTACTCACACCTGACGTTGATGGGACAGGTTCTTGTTTCCTGCTGGTTTCACTCCTATCTATCCTCTTGAAAAGAGGATTCAGTGATGTTTGGGTAGTACTGTATCAGCTATATCACCCACGCTTTTTTTCACGCTTGCTTCTGGACATCCTGGGCTTGAAATAAAGATACAGTTCGACTGTCCACTATACAGTACGCTATAGTAAAGTACACAACACACACGATGTTGCTTTTTTCTTTTCTTGAACACTGATGGCCCTTTGGATCACAACCTCATCCCTAAGTTCTGAGTTTCTGTACTTTGTTCTTCCCAAATGAGAGGGAATACAACAAGAAGGAGGGAAGATGACCGGCAGAGGCTTAGCATTAAACAGTTCTTGTTTGAGGAGGGGCCAATCTCAGCTCAGTGCTTCCCTATTTAATAATAATCACAAGCCAGGAACAATAATCAGCCTTGGCCAGAGGGTATGGAATTTACCCCAATTATTACTATTTACTCTCATCATATATATATATATATATATACATACACATATACAGGTGTCTTTCATTGATGTCAAGCTTTCTTTTTCACACTTGGCTTTTACATAATTTCCCTTTAAAATAAATTTATTTCAGTAAAGAAGCATTTGATAGAAACCTATGAGGCAAAGAATAGTGTGCAATCTGTACAGAGGCAGGGAAAGGCATGCAGACTGAAGCTTGTGGTGTGTCCCAGTAAGACTCAGAGAAGTGTCCCAGGGCCCTTTGAAGTGTTTTCAGAGCTGGTTGGTGGTGATTAATTTTTTGGTGGTGGGGGGTGTGGAGTCAAGGGAGAGGGTGGGAGCGAATACACATCAAAGAGAACCTGGCCAGTTCCATGGTGACTCAGTGGTAAGGAATCTTTCTGCCAGTGCAGGAGGCATGAGTTCGATCCCTGGCCTGGGACGATCCCACATGCGGTGGAGCAATTAAGCCTGTGTGCCACAACTCCCGAGCCTGTGCTCTAGAGCCCAGGAGCCCCAAGTACTGAGCCCACGTGCCTCAGCTACTGAAACCTGCGTGCCCTAGAGCCCATACTCTGTATAAGACAAGCCCCCACAATGAGAAGCACCAAGGGTAGAGAGGAGCCCCCTGCTCGTTGCAACTAGAGGAAAGCCTGTGTAGCAACAAAGACCCAGCACAACCAAAAATAAGTAAATAAATAAAAGAAAACCTGGTCAAGAGAGACTTTCCAATATGTCTTTAAAAAACCCATGACTTGGGAATTCCCTGGCGATCCAGTGGTTAGGACTTGATGCTCTCACTGCTGGGGCCCAGGTTCAATCCCTGGTCGGGGAACTAAGATCCCACAAACTGTGCAGTGGGGCCAAAAAACCAAAAACAACAACACTGCCACCCCACCCCCGCCCCCCGCCCCCGAATGCTGTGACTTGAAAGGTACTTTGGTGATGAACTGGGGAAGGTCACTGGGAGTGGAGAGACAGACCAAGCAAAGAGTTCATCAAATGCTGCTAGGAAACCCAAAGTGTTTCTCTCCTTGTCAGGCTGTACACACGACAACCAGATAGTTCATCCACGTGGCCCTCAGGTGCCGCTCGCATGACCCTCTGAACCACAGAGCGACCCTCAGCGTTTGTTTGTTTCTCAATGAGCACGTATTCTGATCTGTGCCTGGATCATTCCTTTGCATTTTTGGCAGAGGAGCTGGTTCCCACACATTTGGAAATATTGGCTGTGCCCACCTCCCTCCTCATCTCATTCCCCAAATCTGTTCCTGTCTAGAGACCATCTCTGAGGCGACTGACATGAAGGAAGCTATGGAAATTATGCCTGAAACACTGGAGTATGGGATTATAAATTCGCATGTGCTTGCTTTCCTGAGGGATGTTATATCTCAGGTAAATATGGATGGAAAAAAGAATCTTGGCACTTTTTACAAGTAAGGCCATCTGGGAATTCCCTGGTGGTCCAGTGGTTAGGACTTGGCGCTTTGACTGCCAAGGGTGTGAGTTCAGTCCCCAGTCAGGGAACTAAGATCTCACAAGCCAAGCAGCTCAGCCAAAAAAAATAATGAAAAAAGAGTAAGGCCATTTGCTTCATTGATTCCATAAAGAGGTGGTTGGCAACTCTTAGGTTCCAGACACTGTCATGGGGTTTGTTGGTGGAGTTGTGAGCAGTGGTGAGTGTTGTGAGCAGGACAGATGACATCCTTGTGTTCTGGCTTATACTGGTGGAAAGACACCAGTCATCAACACAAAAACAGGAAACTCTCGGGTAATGATGGCTGACTTGAGGAAGCGAAACCCTAGCAATGTGCTAGAAAGGGCTTCCTTGGTGACTCATGGTAGACTCTGCCTGCCAATGCAGGAGATGTAGGTTTGATCCCTGGGTCAGGAAGACCTCCTGGAGGAGGTCATGGCAACCCACTCCAGTATTCTTGCCTGGAGAACTCCTCGGACAGAGGAGCCTGGTGGGCTACAGCCCATGAGGTTAGAGAGTCAGACACAATTTAGAGACGAAACACCAACAGCAATGTAATAGAAATGGCCTGTGTGAATACGTGTGTGTTCACATGGTGGCGGTTAGGGACACCTAGCTGGAGAGGTGACATCTGACTTTTAGACAACCAATTAAAAAAGCCCATAAGCAGGCTTATTCACTAATGATAAGTTATTAGGAAAATGTAATAGAGTGGGAGTGAGGTGGTCAGGAAAAACCCCCTCTGAGGCAGAATTGAGAGGTGGATGAGGTGAAGGCATCAAACAAATGAGGATCTGGAGGAGGAGGATCCTGGGCAGAGAAAACAGCATGTGCAAAAGTCCTGAGGCGGGAGCAAACTCTGTTTAGTCTACAAACAGAAGGATGAGCAGTGCAGCTGGAGCATAGTGAGTGAAGTTTGGAAAGGAAAGTAGGTTTGAAGCATATGAATAAAATGATCTGGTTTGCATTTTTCTTCTCATCATTGTGTGTACATCATATTGCAGAGGCGAGAGCGTAAGGGGCCAGTAGACCTAATAGCAGGCTATGGAAGTGTCTGAATGGTGGGTGATAGTTGTTTAGGCTCCAGAGTTCAATCAGGGGAGGCAGTGGGAAGCAGACAGCATCAAGAATACGTTAGGGATGGAGCCAACAGGCCTTCTGATGATTTGGATATGGAGCTTTAGGAAAAGAGCATCAAGAATGACTCCTAGGATTTGAGTTTGAACAACCAGGGGGATATTAGGGTCATTACTGAGATGGGGGGGTGGAAGGATCTGGAGGAAAAAAACCCCAGACTCTATTTTGTACATATTAAGCTTGAGATGCCTTCTAGACATCCAAGATGAGGTGTGAGGCAGGATGAATGTCAAAGATCAAGGGAGAACTCAAGGGATTCCAAATATATATATTTTTATTCTATCTTTTTTTTTTTTGGCTGCGCCAAAGCACCTTAGTTCCCTGAGCAGGGACTGAATCCATGCCCTCTGCTTTGGGAGTGTGGAGTCTCCACCACTGGACCATCAGGGAAGTCCCTCCAGCAAGTTTTTATTGAGCACCTACTGTATCCCCATAGCAGTGATCACCATAGTCAAGGTCTGTATCTCACGGACCTTACATCCTAGTCAGGAAGAGTCACATTAAGTGAGATCAATGAGAAAATATACACTATGTTAGACCATGATAGGAGTTAAGGAGAAAGACGAAGCTGGGAAGGGGGTTAGGAAATGTTGGCAGGTGGTAAAGACAGGACTTTTGAAATACTGGATAGGGTAACCAGAAGGCTTCAGTGTTGTCTTTTGTTGGGACTCTTGCAGTTGCCTCCTGATAGACTTCCCAGCTTCTGCTCATGACCCTCTACTATATTCTTCACATGTCAACCAGAGAGATTCTTTAAAATATGGGAGTCACCGACATGGTGTTGCTGTTATTTGTACTATCTCAGTTCAGTTCAGTTGCTCAGTCGTGTCTGACTCTTTGTGACCCCATGGACTGTGGCACGCCAGGCTTCCCTGTCCATCACCAACTCCTGGAGCTTACTCAAACTTATGTCCATTGAGTCGGTGATGCCATCCAACCATCTCATTCTCTATTGTCCCCTTCTCCTCCGGCCTTCAATCTTTCCCAGCATCAGGGTCTTTTCCAATGAGTCAGTTCTTTGCATCAGGTGGCCAAAGTATTGGAGTTTCAGCTTCAGCATCAGTCCTTCCAATGAATGTTCAGGACTGATCTCCTTTAGGATGGACTGGTTTGATCTCCTTGTAGTCCAAGGGACTCTCAAAAGTATTCTTCAACACCACAGTTAAAAAGCATCAATTCTTTGGCACTCAGCTTTCTTTATGGTCCAACTCTCACATCCATACATGACTACTGGAAAAACCATAGCTTCAACTAGATGGACCCTTGTTGGCAAAATAATGTCTCTGCTTTTTAATATTCTGTCTAAGTTGGTCATATCTTTTCTTCCAAGGAGCAAGCGTCTTTTCTTGCTTCCTGATTTTGGAGCCCGAAAAAATACTCTCTCACTGTTTCCATTGTTTCCCCATCTATTTGCCATGAAGTGATGGGACCAGATGCCATGATCTTAGTTTTTTGAATGTTGAGTTTTAAGCCAGCTTTTTCACTCTCCTCTTTCACTTTCATCAAGAGGCTCTTTAGTTCTTCTTCACTGTCTGCCATAAGGGTGGTGTCATCTGCGCATCTGAGGTTACTGATATTTCTCCCGGCAATCTTGACTCCAGCTTGCACTTCATCCAGCCCAGCGTTTCTCATGATGTACTCTGCATATAAGTTAAATAAGTGGGGTGACAATAATGCAGCCTTGACGTACTCCTTTCCCAATTTGGAACCAGTCTATTGTTCCATGTCCAGTTCTAACTGTTGCTTCTTAACCTGCATACAGATTTCTCAGGAGGCAGGTCAGGTGGTCTGGTATGCTCATCTCTTGAAAAATTTTCCACAGTTTGTTGTGATCCACACAGTCAAAGGCTTTGATGTTGACAATAAAGCAGAAGTAGATGTTTTTCTGGAACTCTCTTGCTTTTCTATGATCCAATGAATGTTGGCAATTTGATCTCTGGTTCCTCTGCCTTTTCTAAATCCAGCTTGAACATATGCAAGTTCTCGTACTGTTGAAGCCTGGCTTGGAGAATTTTGAGCATTACTTTGCTAGTGTGTGAGATGAGTGCCAGTTGTGTGGTAGTTTGAGCATTCTTTGGCATTGCCCTTCTTTGGGACTGGAATGAAAACTGACCTTTTCCAGTCCTGTGGCCCCTGCTGAGTTTTCCAAATTTGCTGACATGTAGAGTGCAGCACTTTCACAGCATCATCTTTTAGGATTTGAAATAGCTCAACTGGAATTTCATCACTTCCACTAGCTTTGTTTGTAGTGATGCTTCCTAAGGCCCACTTGACTTCACATTCCAAGATGTCTGGCTCTAGGTGAGTTATCACACCATTGTGGTTATCTGGGTCATGAACATCTTTTTTGTATAATTCTTCTGTGTGTTCTTGCCACCTCTTCTTAACATCTTCTGCTTCTGTTAGGTCCATACCATTTCTGTCCTTTATTGAGCCCATCTTTGCATGAAATGTTCCCTTGGTATCTCTAATTTTCTTGAAGAGATCTCTAATCTTTCCCATTCTATTGTTTTCCTCTATTTCTTTGCACTGATCACTGAGGAAGGCTTTCTTATCTCCCCTTGCTATTCTTTGGAACTCTGCATTCAGATGGGTATATCTTTCCTTTTCTCCTTTGCTTTTCACTTCTCTTCTTTTCACAGCTATTTGTAAGGCCTCCTCAGACAACCATTTTGCCTTTTTGCATTTCTTTTTCTTGGGGATGGTCTTGATTCCTGTCTCCTGTACAATATCACGAACCTCTGTCCATAGTTCATCAGGCACTCTGTCTATCAGATCTAATCCCTTGAATCTATCTCTCACTTTCACTGTATAATTGTAAGGGATTTGATTTAGGTCATACCTGAATGGTTTCCCATACTTTCTTCAATTTAAGTTTGATTTTGGCAATAAGGAGTTCATGATCTGAGCCACAGTCAGCTCCTGGTCTTGTTTTTGCTGACTGTATAGAGCTTCTCCATCTTTGGCTGCAAATAATATAATCAAGCTGATTTTGGTATTAACCATCTGGTGATGTCCATGTGTAGAGTCTTCTCTTGTGTTGTTGGAAGAGGGTTGTTGTTGCTATGAGCAGTGCGTTCTGGTGGCGAAACTCTATTAGCCTTTGCTCTGCTTCATTCTGTACCAAAGCCAAATTTGCCTGTTACTCCAGGTATCTCTTGACTTCCTACTTTTGCATTCCAGTCCCCTATGATGAAGAGGACATATTTTTTGGGTGTTAGTTCTAGAAGGCCTTGTAGGTCTTCATAGAACCATTCAACTTCATCTTCTTCAGCATTACTGGTTGGGGCATAGACTTGGATTACTGTGATATTGAATAGTTTGCCTTGAAAACGGACAGAGATCATTCTGTCATTTTTGAGATTGCACCCAAGTACTGCATTTCAGACCCTTTTGTTGATTATAAGGGCTACTCCATTTCTTATAAGGGATTCTTGCCTGCAGTAGTATAAATAATGGTCATCTGAATTAAATTCGCACATTCCAGTCCATTTTAGTTCACTGATTCCTAAAATGTCTATGTTCACTCTTGCCATCTCCTATTTGATCACTTCTAATTTACCTTGATTCATGGACCTAACATTCCAGCTTTCTATGCAATATTGTTCTTTATAGCATTGAACTTTACTTCTATCACTGGTCACATCCACAACTGGGCATTGTTTTCGATTTGGCTCTGTCTCTTCATTCTTTCTGGAGTTATTTCTCCACTCCTCTCCAATAGCATATTGGGCACCTACCGACCTGAAGAGTTCATCTTTCAGTGTCATATCTTTTTGCCTTTTCATACTGTTCATGGGGTTCTCAAGGCAAGAATACTGAAGTGGCTTGCCATTCCTTTTTCCAGTGGACCATGTTTTGTCTCTATTACTGTACAAATACATTCAAAGCCAGAGGCAACTTAAATGCCTGAATTATTGAGTATGATGTTGTGTGATTTGTTTCTTTTTAAAACATTTTTTATTGGGTTACGGTTGATTTAAAACATTACATTTGTTTCTGCTGTACAGCAAAGTGACTCAGTTACATATATACATATATCCACTCTGATTTTGTATTCTTTCCCCATATAACTCACTACAGAGCTCTGGGTAGATTTCCCTGTGCTGTATAGTAGGTCCTTATTAGTTATCTATTTTATATATAGTAGTGTATGTATGTCGATCCCAGTCTCCCATTTTTTAAATTTATCCCTCTCCTGCTCCCTGCATTCCTCCCTGGTAACCATAAGTTTGTTTTCTACATCTGTGACTTTTCTTCTGTTTTCAAGGTCATTTGTACTCAGCCATAAATAAGAACAAAATAGTGCCATTGGCAGCAACTTGAAATGGACCTAGAAATTGTCATACTGAGTGAAGGAAATCAGACAGAGAAAGGCAGCTATCGTATGATATCGCATATATGTGGAACCTAAAAGAGTGGCACAAATGATTTGATTCTTAAACTTGGCTTTTCAGGTTTTTTTGCCAGCCTTGTCCTTCAGTCAGCACAAGGATGCCAACCTGGGACTCACATCTGGAGAAGTCTTAGACTCTTTTGATTATGACATAGACCTACCTAGCATGCCTGGGGAAGCAATAGAATATCACAGCATTCAGTTAATACGAGATGAATTTTTAATGAACATCCAGAAATTTGCAAGTAGTATTCAAAGAACAATGCAGCAACTTGAAGGTAAGGCTTTAGTTTTTCTCCTTGGTTAAGCAGGATGTTTCCATTAAGAAGAATTTAGTTTTGGACACAGTGGGGGATGGAGAGGTGGGATGATCTGAGAGAATATCATTGACACATATACATGACCATATGTAAAATAGAGAGCCAGTGGGAGTTTGACTTATGATGCAGGGAACCCCAAACTTGTGCTCTGTGACAACCTAGAGGTGTGGGATGAGGAGGGAGGAGAGGAGGGTTTCAAGAGAAGGGGACATATGTACATATACACACACACACATCTATGGCTGATTCATGTTGATGTATGACAGAGGCCATCACAGTATTGTAATTATCCTGTAATTAAAAAAAAATTCCTGAAAAGAAGAATTAAGAGTCCAGGAGATTTTTTGGTATTAATTAATGATTGTTCTTTTTACCTGCTCCTGATGTGAAAGACACAGAGCTGATCTTTGTAAGAAACATAAAGAAGAATGAAGAATGACAAATCCTTGTCTTCAAGGATTTTATGATCCAGGGCCCAAGGAACTATGGCAGAAAAAGTAACTTGAGATAGATGTTAGGGTCCTTAGGGCTTGGAAAAGTGAGACCCTTTGGGAGAAGTGGTGAGGAAATCAAAGAGGACTTCCTGGAGGTGGCAGCATTTGACCTCATCTGAAATGATGAGCAATGCATTGGTAGGTGGAATTGGGGAGCAAGGGCATTTCAGTCAGGGAGAATGTGGACCTTGTGAGGTTCATTTTGCATTCATGTTGCTAAGCACTGTATGAGATTCAGTGTGCTAAGCACTCTGTATTTTCAGTCTGAAGATCTAGCCTTTTAGTATGAAAAACTCTCTTGATAATTTCCTCCACTATTTGTCTGTTTCCTTTTGCTAATATTCCTATTGGGTGTGTGCTGCTGATTCTGTTACTTATCTTTTCACTTGTGTTTTCCGTCTCTGTGTAGAATACACAGACAAAGAGATCCTAAAGAGTGCCTAAAGAGTTCCTCAACTTTTACCTTCACAACTTTTGATTAGACTTTCACTTATTCTGTGACTGTACCTTTTCCATAGCATTCTGTTCTTGTTTGATGGATGCTATATTGTCTCAAATCTCTAATAGTTGGAATTAAGACTGCCCCCCCCATCTTTTCTTTTATCTCAATGTCCTCTGAAGTCATTGTTGCTGACTTATCTTGGATTGTCTGTTTCATGCTGGAGACGTTCTCGAATATCTATTGTGATCTGGTTGTTTGTTCAGTTTTTAAATTGACATTAGGTTGTAAACTCAGGAATTCTTATTAATAAATAGCTAAATCATTTTGATGGCACTTGATGCTGCTACGGTGATCTAATTATCTAAAATGTTTTAGGGACTTCCCTGGTGGTCCAGCGGTTAAAAATCTTCCTTCAATGGAGGGGATGAAGGTTTGATCCCTGGTTGGGGAAATAAGATCCCACATGCCGGGTGGGGCGGCAACTAAGCTTGCATGCTGCAACTATGTAGCCTACGCCCTAAAGCCTGTGCACCACAAGGAAGATTCCACGTGCTGCAACTGTAAGACCTGATGCAGCCAAATAAATAAATAAAACGTTTTAGTACATTCTAATGAAAGAGATTTTTAAGAGAGTGATATAGAGGAATATGAGGATCGTAATGTACCACTATATACTCATGTGTGGAGAGAAGATCCAGAATTACCTTGAAGGTTATTGTCTGTAACCATTTCCTCCAAACTCCTGACTGACTGTCCATTTTTATTCTCCTAGGTGAGATCAAGTTAGAAATGCCAAGCATCAGCGTAGAGGGAGAGGTATCTGATCTGGCAGCTGACCCAGAAACAGTTGAAATTTTGGAGCAATGCGTGATAAACTGGTTGAATCAGATTTCTACAGCCCTTGAGGGCCAGATGAAAAAGACACCACAGGTAAGGTGTGCAATGCTTTTGCAGATCCCTAATCCAGTTCATGGAACAACAAACTGGTTCCAAATAGGAAATGGAGTACGTCAAGGCTGTATATTGTCACCCTGCTTATTTAACTTATATGCAGAGTACATCATGAGAAACCCTGGACTGGAAGAAACACAAACTGGAATCAAGATTGCCGGGAGAAATATCAATAACCTCAGATATGCAGATGACACCAACCTTATGGCAGAAAGTGAAGAGGAACTAAAAAGCCTCTTGATGAAAGTGAAAGTGAAGAGTGAAAAAGTTGGCTTAAAACTCAACATTCAAAAAACGAAGATCATGGCATCCAGTCCCATCACTTCATGGGAAATAGATGGGGAAACAGTGGAAACAGTGTCCGACTTTATTTTTTGGGGCTCCAAAATCACTGCAGATGGTAACTGCAGCCATGAAATTAAAAGACGCTTACTCCTTGGAAGGAAAGTTATGACCAACCTACATATCATTGAAAAGCAGAGACATTACTTTGCCAACAAAGGTCTGTCTAGTCAAGGCTATGGTTTTTCCAGTGGTCATGTATGGATGTGAGAGTTGGACTGTGAAGAAGGCTGAGCACTGCAGAATTGATGCTTTTGAACTGTGGTGTTGGAGAAGACTCTTGAGAGTCCCTTGGACTGCAAGGAGATCCAACCAGTCCATTCTGAAGGAGATCAGCCCTGGGATTTCTTTGGAAGGAGTGATGCTAAAGCTGAAACTCCAGTACTTTGGCCACCTCATGGGAAGAGTTGACTCATTGGAAAAGACTCTAATGCTGGGAGGGATTGAGGGCAGGAGGAGCAGGGGACAACAGAGGATGAGATGGCTAGATGGCATCACTGACTCGATGGACGTGAGTCTGGGTGAACCCTGGGTGTTGGTGTTGGACAGGGAGGCCTGGCGTGCTGTGATTCATGGAGTCGCAAAGAGTCGGACATGACTGAGCGACTGAACTGAACTGAACTGAATCCAGTTCATGCTTGCCATCCTGAGAAAGAGCCAAGAGTCTAGGAATCTGTGTGGTCTAGCCTCTTTTCTTACTGTTTTGTGATCTTGTTAAAAATATTAAAGTAAACATACCTAAGATGTCATTCTTGGGCTTTCTAAGGTTAGTGTGCTACCAGATGTCTCCTGATATTGATAAAGATAATACTATATATCAGTCAGGATGTTTAAGCTGAAAAAAAAAAAAGAAAAAAACAACCAGGAAATCTAACTAAGCTGGCTTAAGCAAGAAAGAGGATTTATTGGCTCATTGAAAAGTCCAGAGGGCAATGCTGGTTTCAGATACAGTTGGATCAGGACTCTGGCAATCTAGCTGGGTTTCTCTGTAAATTTCTTGGTTCCAATCTCCTCTCTGAGTGGGCTTCCTCCTCGGACTGGTCTCCTTCATGGTGACAACTTGTAGCAGTTTCTGACTCCACATTCCCACACCACTTTGTCCAGAGAAAGATGGAGTGTCTAGCGTTCCCAACTGGAGTCCTGAGATTCCCTCTGATTGGACCATCCTAGGTCAGGTGTCTGCCCCTGAACTCCTTGTGTGGGTTAGCTTAAATATAGAGTCTTTGGGAAGAGAGGCGTGGATGCTGGAGGAGCAACCACAGTGTCCATTCCCCACTAATGATGATGATGTTTGTGTGCTCATCGCAGGGTAATGGTCCTCTGGCTGAAATTGAATTCTGGAGGGAAAGAAATGCCACCCTAAGTGCTCTGCACGAACAAACAAAGCTTCCAATAGTCAGAAAAGTCTTGGATGTGATGAAGGAGTCAGATTCGTTGCTTGTGGCCAACTTGCAGCCCGTCTTAACTGAATTGTTCAAGTTCCACATGGAGGCCTCAGACAACGTGAGGTTTCTTTCCACAGTGGAACGTCATTTCAAGGTAGGCTGGGTGCACTGCACTTTGGAAAGTCAGCCACATGGATTTAACTTCTGTTTGTTTATTCAGCATTTAAAAAAATTGCAGTAAAATATATATAACATATTTATTATTGAAACCACTTGTAAGAGTAAGTTTGGTAACATTCAATACATACCCAGTGCTGGGTACCCATCGTCACCTCCTATATGCAAAACTTTTTCACTGTCCTCAATGTGAACTCAACATCCCTTAAACCACAACTCTGATTTCCCCCTAGCCCCTGGTAACCTCTATTCTAATTTCCAACTCTATGAATTTGCCTGTTTTAGGAATTTCATAGAAATGGAACCATACCCTATTTGTCCTTCTGTGTATGGTTTATTTCACTCAACATAATGTTTTCTTTCCTTTTCTTTTTTTTGTATTTGACTACACTGGGTCTTAGTTGCAGCATGTGGGATCTACTTTCTTGATCAGGGATTGAACCCGGGTCCCCTGCATTGGAAGCTCGGAGTCTTGGCCACTGGACCACCAGTGAAGTCCCAACATAATGTTTTCATGATTCATCCATGCTATAGTGTATGTCCGAATCTCGTTCCTTTTTAAGGCTCAGTAATTTTGCACTGTATACACCACATTGTGCTTATCCATTCTTCTGTTGATGGACTTTTGGGTTGTTTCCCACCTTTTGGCTATTATGAAGAATGCCGCTATGAATCTGGGTGCACAGATATTTGTTTGAGTCTCTGCTTTCAATTCGTTTGAGCATATACCCAGGAGTAGAATTATTGGGTCGTATGATAATTCTGTGTTTTCAAAAAAACCTTTCTTTATTTACAGCTGTGTCGGGTCTTAGTTGCAGCACACGGGGGTGGGGAGGGTCTTCATTGTGGCTTGTCGGCTCCTTAGTTGGGGTGCAGAGGCTAAGTTGCCCCAGGGCATGTGGGATCTTACTTCTCTGACCAGGAATGGAGCCCATGTCCCCTGCGTTGAAAGGCAGACTCTTAACCACTGGGCCACTAGGGAAGTCCCAATATTTCTATATTTAACTGTCCGTGAACATTTTATATTTAACTCTTTTCCACAGTGAGTGCACCATTGTATTACATTCCCACCACAAGTGTAATTTCCTCTTTTACAATTCCTCTCCCCTCTGATTTATCATGCACACAGTACAGTATTCCAAGGCCAGGAGTCATTATTACTGTTCTAGTAATGAGGCCAGTAAGAGTCCTATTTGTGTGGTTGGGGGGTGCTCTTTGTGTGGTGAAGTACTGTGAATGTGTTGACCCCAGTCCTGAATATCCCGCAGCTGCATATACAACCTCACGGAGCCTGTTTCCTCCTCTGGAAAACTGAGCTCATGAGAGAACCTACCTCAAACGGTGGCTGGAAGGTTCAAGTTAACTTATGCATGCAGAGCACACAGCATGTCAGGAGCAGCATCAGGGGTCAACAGCATCAGCGCATAACAGCAGCACAAGTGGCCCCTGGATAAAGATCTAGGTGGTCCCCTGAAAGCGATAAAACAGCTGGTCAAATCCGAGGGCTTGAGGTCCAAGTGGAATCTGCCTCTAAATTGATGTTGGTGATAACGTTTCCTTGCTCAAACTTTATTTATCATCTCTGCAGAGTAAGTGGCTTGCGAAGACCAGTGAAAGGCCAGCTTCTAGCACTCATGTAATTGCTTTTGTGGTTTTTTGCCATCCCTTTGTGAATCGGAAACTTACTTTTCTTTAAGTTAACTTTAGATTTATTCATATATTTTTGTGTGGGTAATATAGACTCGTCTTAAACAATCAAGCCTGTGCAGGTATTGGTTTGATATAACGACAGTTATTTCTAATGTACACTAAAGTAAGTATATATTTTCTCTTTCTTAAGTTTTAATCAACTATTTAGAAAACTGGAAATGAAGTTAATAGAAGAAATCAAGATCAGATGGTAGCAAAACATTTCATGCATTAACAATCTTGAAAGTTCCTTAAAATAAGTATATATTTTTTCCTTAAATTAAGTATATTTTTTAAAAGTTCTGTTGTCAAAAATCATCTTACTTCTTGCCAAAGGGCACATACCCTGGAAAATACTGGCACTGGATAAAATTACCTCGGAGAAGGCAATAGCACCCCACTCCAGTACTCTTGCCTGGAAAATCCCATGGGCGGAGGAGCCTGGTAGGCTGCAGTCCATGGGGTCGCTAAGAGTCGGACACGACTGAGCAACTTCACTTTCACTTTTCACTTTCATGCATTGGAGAAGGAAATGGCAACCCACTCCAGTGTTCTTGCCTGGAGAATCCCAGGGATGGGGGATCCTGGTGGGCTGCTGTCTATGGGGTCGCACAGAGTCGGACACGACTGAAGTGACTTAGCAGCAGCAGCAGCAGCAGCAATGCCAACTTTGACTCACTCAGTGGCACTCTTGCCACTAAATATAGAATAATTACATATGTATACACACATCCATACTCCATATATATATCTGCAAATTGCTTTATTTATTTTAATTGTAAATCTTATCTTTCCACGTCAGTGCATACTGCATCAGCGCATAACAGCAGCACAAGTGGCCCAAAGTCACTACCTATTTCAAACTTCTTTTGTTTGTTAAACACTTTCTTCCATGATAAGAACTTTTTTTTTTTAATTAAGAAGAATGTCCTACACTATTGGTGGGAATGTAAGCTGGTGCAGCCACCGTGGAAAATAGTATTCCCTGGGTCAGGAAGATCTCCTGGAGAAGGGAGTGGCAACCCAATCCAGTATTCTTGCCCCCCCCCAAAAAAAGGGGGGCTCAAAGAAATATGGGCTTCCCTGGTGGCTCAGAGGTTAAAGAGTCTGCCTCCAATGTGGAAGACCCAGGTTCGATCCCTGGGTTGGGAAGATCTCCTGGAGAGGAAATGGTAACCCATTCCGGTATTCTTGCCTGGAGAATCCCATGGATGGAGAAGCCTGGTAGGCTACAGTCCATGGGGTTGCAAAGAGTTGGACGTGACTGAGCGACTTCACTTTCACTTTTCCTCAGAAAACCAAAAATAGAATTACCATATGATCCAGCTATCTCACTCCTGGGCTATTGTATAGCCAGACAAGAGTCTAATTCAAAAAGATACATGCACCCCTATGTTCCTAGCAGCACTGTGTACAGTAGCCAAGACAGGGAAGCAACCTAAATGTCCATCAACAGATGAATGGATAAAAAAGTGTTACATGTATACAATGAAATATTACTCAGCCAGAAAAAGGACGAAATAATGCCATTTGCAACAACACGGATGCAACCAGAGATTATTACACTAAGTGAAGTAAGTCAAAAAGAGAAAGACAAATACCGCATTATATGGCTTATATGTGGAATCCAAAATATGATACAAATGAACCTATCTATGGAACAGAAACAAGAATCAGGGACATAGAGAATAGACGGTGGTTGCCAAGAGGGAGGTGGGTGGGAGAAGACAGGAGTGGAGGTTGGGGCTAGCAGATGCAAACTGCTAAGTACACTATAGATTGGAGAAACAACAAGGTCCTACCGTATTGTACAGGGAATAATATTCAATATCCTGTGGTAAGCCATCATGGAAAAGAATATGGAAAATAATGTAAAAAATTTTTTTAAACTTGACAGACCTGCAACAGGAGCATATTTTTTCCCCCCAAAAGTAATAAAATCCAGAAATACATTTAATAATTGGGTTGGCCAAAAAGTTCATTTGAGTATTTCCATACCATCTTAAAATATCTTTTAAATTAAAAAAAGGGAAACTTCCTGCACACTGCTTGTTCTCTTACACCGGTCGCCCTGAGACTGAGCCAGCCTGCCTTGCTCTTTCGTTTGCACCCGCCTCTCCGGTTAGAACATCACACACGGATCTAGCTTTCACGTTGTCTTGGAAACAATCCCCTCCATGATGAGCGCCCTGAGGATGGTGTGGATTATCTCCCGCCACTACAACAAAGACGAGAGGATGATTCCGCTCATGGAGCGCATTGCCTGGGAGATCGCCGAGAGAGTCTGCAAAGTGGTGAATCTGCGGACGTTGTTCAAGTAAGACTGGGCGGCGCTCTGTGTCTCTTAAGCCCTTAAAGCGCTTTGTGTGTGCTAAGGGTCCTGCCCCACTCTTTGCGACCCCACAGGTGGAGCCCGCCAGGCTCCTCTGTCCATGGGATTCTCCAGGCGAGAATGCTGGAGTGGGCTGCCGTGCCCTCCTCCAGGGGATCTTCCCAACCCAGGGATCAAACCCCGTCTCTTTATGTCTCCAGGATTGGCAGGAGGGTTCTTTGCCACTAGCAGCACCCGGGAAGTCCTGAACAGCTTTATCAAAACATAATTCATACTCTGTACAAATCACCCATTTAAAACATACAATTGAGTGCTTTTGGTAAAAACTTGGTGAAAAAGTTCGTTCAGGGTTTTCCAGCAGATGTAATGGAAAAACCCCAATGACCTTTGTGGCCAGCCCAATAGATTCAGAGTTGTGCATCCATAGTCATCAGTGATTTTAGAAAGTTTCCTTCATCCCAGAAAGAAACCCCAGGCCCTTTAGCTGCCTCTCCCCCTCCCCCCTCCCCTCCTAACCCTGGCAACCACTGATCTACTTTCTGTGGACTTGCCTCTTCTGAACATTCATGCAGATGGAGTCAGACAACTTGTGGTCTTTTATGACTGGCTCCTCCCACTCAGCATCGTGTTTTGACGGCTCCTCCATGGTGTAGCCTGTATCACTGCTTCATTCCTTTTTATGGCCAAATAATACTCTACTTGTGTAGATTAATCAAGACCATCTTCTTTAATTAGGGGCTTCCCTAGTGGCTCAGACAGTAAAGAATCTGCCTGCAATGCAGGAGACCCAGGTTTAATCCCTGAGTCGGGAAGATCCCCTGGAGGAGGAAATGGCAACCCACTCCAGTATTCTTTCCTGGAGAATTCTATGGACAGAGAAGCATGGTGGATACAGTCCATGGGGTCGCAAATTATCCTTGGAGAGACTGAAGCACATGGTCTGAGGGAACTTCACTCCAGGACCTTGGATCCCCTCAGGTGGAATAGCTTCTGAGGATCAAATCTGGAAGGGGACACCGATCTTTTTTTTTTTTTTTTTAACTCCCTTTCTCTCTTTTATTTTGGCTGAGCTGCATGCAGGATCTTAGTTCCCTGACCAGGGATTGAACCCGTGCCCCCTGCAGAAGTGCAGAGTCCTAACCAGCCAGACGGTCAGAGAATTCGCTCTCTCTTTTTTTTTACTTTCTTAACAAATAATCTATATAAGTGAAATAGGTACCAAAATCTCACTATTATCATTTTGCCTCCAGTATTACGGCCCCTCCCCCCTCCCCCCGTGGACCCAAGGCCACCAGGTTCCCTTCAAGCTCAAACGGAAAACTTATTGGGTAAACCAAAGCTTTGCCCATTGAGGGGCAGCTGTGGTGAAGGTCAACCTGGGCCATGGCTTGGAATCCTGCCCACACTGCTGCAAATCGCTTTGCTGCAAATTTCTTGGCGGAACAGTCTCTTGCCTGGGAAGCTTTTTGTGATGAGGCTATGTCATCAGAGAGGCTCAGCTCCTTGCTTAGGATTGTCCCCTTAGAACCTGTCCCTCCCCACCAGGGAGCAGCATGGCTCCAACTTCCCGCCTCCCAGCAGCTCTGCCCTCCTTCGCATCACAGCGTCTCTTTGCTTCCCAGAGAAAACCGAGCGAGTGCACAGCACAAGACCTTGGAGGCCAGGAACACCCTCAACATGTGGAAAAAGGCCTATTTCGACACCCGGGCCAAGATTGAGGCTTCGGGGAGAGAAGCTCGGTGGGAGTTTGATCGGAAACGGCTGTTCGAGAGAACGGATTACATGGCCACCATCTGCCAGGACCTCTATGACATCCTGCAGGTAGGGAGGCTGGGTCTTCAATGCACGCAAAAGCGGTCAGATCTGGGATTTGCTCCGTGGAAGGCAGTTTGGCTTTTTGACGATGTGGATCTCTCCTTGTCAGTTGGGAGCAGGGAGGTCAGGAGGGCCTGGCCAGGAGAGATGCCTGCAGAGCAGACAGAATGTTCCAGAATGTCCCAAAGCACACCTGACCTTTGCAGCTTTCCCTTCAGTTTTGTGACATTCCCCCACCCGTCTCCCCACTTTTTTTTTTTTTAAATGCCCAAGTGCTCAGCTTGCAGGATCTTATTTTCCCAACCAGAGATTGAACCTGGGCCCTCGGCAGTGAAATTACAGAATCTTAACCACTGGACTGCCAGTGGTTTTCCTTGGTTTTCTTGTTTTAAACATTTGTTTTAGAAAATTGAAATGTAGTTGTTGTACATTATATAGGTTACAGTTGTACAGTAGGATTCACAGTATTAAATTTATGATTATTATGAAATATTGGAAGCCAGCTCTGCTTCAGAGGGAGAAGGTGGCCTCTCTGAGCTGTCACTGTCCTTGTTTACTCATCGCAGCTGAAACATGATGACTCGTACTGGCCCTGAGTCTCCTGAACTCCTGCGCATCATGGCTCTCCTAGGAGTCTCTGCTCACGGGGCCTCACATGCTGCCTGTCGATGGGGTGTTGTGGACAGCCCACACCCAGCTTTTGCCTATCTCCTCTGCTCACACACATGCATGATGGCCTCCCCCCTCAGACTTCATTTGCAAAACACAAGCTCAGAGATAAAGTGGTCGAGAATTTCAGGATGGTGATAGCAGAGCCTTCAATCCAGCCCAGAGCCCTCTGGAGGCTGGGGCCCTGTGCGCCTGCCTGAGTCCCACACCTATGAAGCCTGCTCTATATGTACATCATCTCTGCCTCACGGAGCTCACAGTCTAGTGGAAGAGAAAGAAGGTGGACATGCTAATCACACGGAAGGATTCCTCTGGTGGTCCAGTGGTTAAGACTTTGTGTTCCAACGCATGGGGTGCGGGTTCCATCTCTGGTTGGGGAATTAAGATCCCACGTGGTTCTCGGGCGAAAGAAACCAAAAACATAAAACAGAAGCAGTAATGTAACAAATTCAATACAGACTTTAAAAATGGTCCACCTCAAAAAATTCTTATGAGAGGAAAAAAATTACTCAGTTCCATAGCTACAGCTGAGATGAGTGCTAAGAAAGGGGAAGAGAGGGGGCTCTGGAAGTGTGTGTAGGGGCCTGAAAGTGAAAGTGTTAGTCACACAGTCGTGTCCAACTCTTTTCGACCCCACGGACTGTAGCCCACCAGGCTCCTCTGTCCATGGAATTCTCCAGGCAAGAATACTGGAGTGGGTCGCTGTGCCCTTCTCCAGGGGATCTTTCCAACCCAGGGACTGAACTCAGGTCTCTCGCATTGCAGGCAGATTCTTTACTGTTTGAGTTACCCATGTAGGGGCGTACCCTGTTCTAAAGGGTCAGACAAGATGAAGGCATATTTAATGATGAGTAGTAGGTACCTGTGCCTTCCCAGGTGGCAGAAGTGATAAAACAAAACCTGCCTGTCCATGCAGGAGATGTAAGAGATGTGGGTTTGATCCCTGGGTTGGGAAGATCCCCTGGAGAATGGAATGGCAACCCACTCCAGTATCCTTGCCTGGAGAATCCCATGGACAGAGGAGCCTGGTGGGCTACAGTCCATGGGATCACAGAGAGTCAGACGTGACTGAAATGACTTAACACACACACACACCCAGTAGGCATCTAGACGTTTTACACTGTGTGTGCAAAGGCCCTGAGACAGAAAGGAACATGGATCTGAAAGAGGCCTGGAGTGACTATGAGGCAACAGGGGATGAGCAGGATGGGAAGAGATAGAAAGAGGGGGTAGGGTCCTGAGTCTGAAAACTTTGACAACTGTGTCAGGGCATCTGGGACTCTTTGTGCAGTGGGTAACCCAAGGGCTTAGACTGAGAGGAAGTTACCTGTGTGACACAATCCATTTATTAGTAACATCAGGAGCATCATGAGAAAACCAAATGGTCATCTCCCTCGTTTTGTTTGATTGGACAGGTCGTGGAGGAATTCTACAACATATTTGGTCCGGAGCTGAAAGCGGTGACTGGGGATCCCAAGCGCATCGATGATGTCCTGTGCAGGGTGGACGGCCTGGTCACCCCCATGGAAAACCTGACCTTTGACCCCTTCAGCATCAAGTGCTCCCAGTACTGGAAATATGTGATGGACGACTTCAAGATCGAAGTCCTGGCAAGTCACACATCCTTCAATTTGACCTTGAAAGTGGATACCGTGATTCTGTTGGGTTATTTAGTTATGTTTAGGGTTTTTTTTTTCCCAAATCATAAAAAGGGATCCCTGATTTTTTGGTGAAAAATGATAACAGTGCAGAAGAGCATAAGGTGAAAATGAACATTTCTCAATGTCCTCTGTCCCCATTCCTACTCCCTGGACGGAATGGGTTTATCTGAACTATCTCTGCTGTTGTGTCCTCTCCCATTTCTTTGTCTATATGAGTTAATATTTTAAAAATTTCCTTTTCCATCATTTTGACTAGTGGAAGGGAGAGAGCAGAAAACCGATGCAGCAGCTGGTCTGCTATTTTTATTTGGACCCCAGCCTCCACTAAGGGAAGTCCTGGTGGCTCAGATAGTAAAGAATCTGCCTGCAATGCAGGAGGCCCAGGTTCAATCCCTGGGTCGGGAAGATCCTCAGGAGAAGGGAATGGCAACCCACTCCAGGATTCTTGTCTGAAGAATTCCACGGACAGAGGAGCCTGGTTGGTTACAGTCCCTGGGGTTGCAAGGAGTTGTACCTACCTATACTGTAGCTAACACTATAGCTTCCACTAGAGTACAATGGAAATCCTTCTCAAGGTACTGATTTGGTTTGTTTTGCTTCTTTCTTGACATTTTGCTTTTTGTGGGATAAGTACAGGGTCCTAAGGGTTTTGTTTTTTTTTGGCTTTTTTTGTTTGTTTTTGGCAGGTTATTGAGAAAGAAGCAAAAAATTTTATTGATGAATCTTTTAAGACACTTCGATCAGCTGAAGCAGCATTTGATATGCTGTTAAAATTTAAACATATTCGTTCACGGGAGGCCATTAATCGACAAATGATGATGAAATTTAATGATATCCTTGCACAGTATTGCAAAGAGGTAACTGAAAAAAATCTGTGGCTGTTGTAGCAGTGAAAATACACTTGGCAAAGTGTAAGCAATTGGACCACACTGTTGTCTTTCTCATCTAAATTCAGAGAAACTGTGGAATTTCCCCAAAATAGCATGTTGTATAACCAAAACAGGTAACCAAAAGGAAGTGGGTTTGTTTATTTAGTGGAGAAATTCAGTAGGAACTTATGAAGTACAGTATTATATGTCATCAATCTTATATGCCATTACATTGTGATGGGCCCTGAGTGAATAGTCATAGTAACAATCATAGTAACAAGAGTGTCATAGTGTAAAGGTCACGTGTATGTTCATATACACACTCCTGTTGTAAGGATACTCATTATACATTGGACCCACCTAGATAATCCAGGATCATCTCTTTATTTTAAGGTCAGCTAATTGGCGACCTTAACTCCATCTGCTACCTAATTCCTCCTTATCATATAATATATTCACAAATTCTGGAGATCAAGACCATTATTGGGGCAGAACTTATTTTGCCTCTGACACCTAATTATTCATGTGAGAGTGTGACATACATATTTTATTTATTTTTAATTTATTATTTTTATTGGAGTATAATTGCTTTACAATATTCTGTTAGTTTCTGCTGTACAGCAATGTGAATCACTTACAGGTATACATATTAATATATCCCTTCCCTCTTGATCCTTCCCACCCTTCTCCCATCCCACCCCCCCCCCGGTCATCACAGAGCACCAGACTGAGCTACCTATGCTGTCCAGTAGCTTCCCACTAGCTGTCTATTTTATACATGGTAGAGGTCAGTGCTACTCTCCCAATTCATCCCCCGCTCCCCTCTCCTTGCTGTGTTCACATGACCATGCTCTACATCTGCATCTCTATTCCTGCCCTGCAAATAGATTCATCTGTACCCTTTTTCTAGATTCCATATACATGCATTAATATATGATATTTGTTTTCCTCTTTCTAACTTCAAGTATGAGAGACTCTAGGTCCATCCACATGACTACAAATGACCCAATTTCATTCCTTTTCATGGCTGAGTAATATTCCATTGTACATATGTACTACAACTTCATTATGCATTCATCCATTGATGGATATTTAGGTTGCTTCCATGTCCTGGCTATTGTAAACAGCACTGCAATGAATGTTGGGGTACATGTGTCTTTTTGAATTATGGTTGCAAAATTTTATTTTAAAGTGCAAGCCCAGGCCATATGATTCAGCAGTTCCATTTTGTGCATAAACACAAATAATTGAAAGCAGAGTCTCGAAGAGATATTTGAACATTGATGTTCATGGCAGCACTATTCACAACCACCAAAACCTGGAAATAACCCAAGGGTCCATTGATAGACCAGTGGATAAACAAAGTGTGGTATATCTGTACAATGGAATATTATTCAGCTTTAAAAAGGAAGGAGATTCTGCCATGTGCTTTTAATACAACATGAATTAACCTTGAGGGCTTTAAAATAAGCCAGTTATAAAAAGACAAACACTCTATGAGTCTATTTACATGACGTACTTGGAGTAGTCAAAGTCAAAAGACAGAGTGGAAAGGCGTTCCTAGGAGCTGAGGGAGAGGTAAATGGGGAGTTACTGTGTTTCATGGGTACCCAGAGTTTCAGCTTTTCAAGATGAAAGAAGTTCTGGAGATGGATGGTGGTGATGGGTGCACAGCATTTTGTTGTTGTTCAGTTGCTAAGTTGTATCAGCATGAATGTACTTAATTCCACTGAAATGCACACTGAAAAATGGTTAAGATGGTGACTTTTGTCATGCATATTGTACCACATTTAGAAAAATATTACATGATAAACAGTTATAAAACCTCAGTGGCATGTACACACACACATACATACCATGCAGGAGGCCTGGCCACCTGTCATGTCTAGAACAGATTTCAGAATTTCCATGATGAATTCCCTGGCGATCTGTGGTTAAGATTCTGTGCTTTCACTGCCAAGGGCCTGGGTTCAATTCCTGGCTGGGGAACTAACATCTCACAAGCCACATGGCCAAAAAATGGTCCACCGAATGATTGTACACAGTCTGTAAGTACAAGGCAGTCTGGATCATTGCATATGTTAAACCAAACCAAAAATTCCTGCAGAGTATAAGAAAAAGCAGTAGAGACTAAGTAATAAAAGCCCTATTCTGTACCTTTAAGTATTTCTTGACATTCCATGTTCATTTCTTTAAAGATACAAATCTCAAGTTCAATCTTGTCTTGGCTCGCATGCTGATACTGCTCACTTATGGAATATGTCTGATTGCTTTGCAGATTGACATAGTTAACAAAATCTTTGTCCAGAACCTCGACAACCCCCCGTTGTATAAGAACCATCCCCCGGTGGCAGGTGCAATCTACTGGGAACGGTCCCTGTTCTTCCGGATTAAGCACACCATCCTCAGATTTCAAGAAGTAGAGGAGATCCTGGACAGTGATGGAGGAAGAGAAGTATGTTATGTCTGCTGCAACAGGCCTGTTTTGAGTTTTACATTTTAAAAAATCATTCATTTATTTAGGCTGCTCTGAGTCTTGAGTGAGTGCTGCGCCTGGGCTTTCTCTAGTTGTGGCGAGCGGGGGCTCCTGTCTATTTGTAGTGCATGGATTTATTGTGGTGGTGCCTCTTGTTGTGGAACACGGGCTCCAGGGCACGCAGGCTGCGGCATTCAGGCTCAGTAGTTGTGACACACGGGCTTAGTTGCCCCCAAGGCATGTGAGATCTTAGTTCCCTGTCCAGGGATCAAACCCATGTGCCCTGCATTGGAAGGTGGATTCTTAACCACTGGACCACCAGGGAAGTCCTGGATTTCACGGTTTAATTGTAGATGGGTAGCCTTGAGCGTGCCCAGGTGGCTCCTTCAATCCAGGTGACCCCTGAGCATGAGCTGGCTATACAGAGTTGCCTGCATGAAAAGCAGCTCAATTTCAAATCCATGCCTGCAACTTAGTCTTTCCTGTGGTCCCTGGGGACCACATCTCCATATGTATGACATGATATATCTATGACAGCTTCCAGGTGACAATCACATGACTTCCTCCTGATCTTGATCTTCAGCCTCTCCAGAGGGTGACCATGCTCTTTTTGATAATACTGTCCCTCCTCTTCATGCATTTTTGTCTGTTACATCATAAGGGCTAGGAAACCTTTTCTTTAACCGTCCAGAGAATAAATATTTTAGGCATTTGTGGGTCAAATGGCCCCTGTTGCAACTATTCAACTCTGCCTTTCTAGAAAGATAGTGGTAGATAACATGTAAATGAACAGATGTGTTCTAATAAAACTTCATTTATGGATGCTGAAATTTGAATTTCATATGGTCTTCACAAGTCATGAATAACTGTCATTCTTTTTGAGCTCCCAGCCATGGGCTGAGGTTTGTGAGTCCTCCTAATCAGCCTAGAGTTTAAGCCATACCGTGGCAGGCAAACCATCCAAATTTGTGCAAATCTGCCTGCTTCCTCTTGCATAAAGTGTTAAGTGATGTTTTTTTTCAGGAGAGAGAAAAAATTGTTATTTTCAAGGACAAAGTGACATTTGCCTGACTTCTCTGATAGGTCAAACAAAAATATTTGGAACTGGGTAGGATGATGAAAGACTATGAAGATAGAAAGTATGAGCAGTGGAGAGAGACGACGGAACAAATCCTGCCAACTCTCATGAAGAAGAGTCTGCTTACTAAGGTGCATCTTTTCAGATCTGAAACAGTGTTCTTGCCTGGAGAATCCCGTGGACAGAGAAGCCTGGTGGGCTACAGTCCATGGGGTTGCAAAGAGTTAGACGCGACTGAGCACTGACATGCGTGTGTGCACACACACATACACACACACGTCCCAGACTGTGGGGGCTGTGTAAGATGATGGTAACTCCCATTTCCTTGAGGTCTGATGTGTTGACTCTCACGAAGTTGAGAGGTATTTCCAAAATCAAAGGCAAAGAAGGGCAGAGGTGGCAGGGGTTGACCAGGGAGAAGAAAAGAGGCAGGAAGGGAAAACCTGGAGGTAGCAAAATGTCATGGTCAGGGAACAGGTGGGGATCAGGCAACCCTTCTGACTCCTTGGCTTAATTCTGGGCTTCAGGGACCCAGTTTGTAAAATGGCCTGGATCAGATGACCACGAACATGCAAAGTATTAGTTGAACCGTGTACGAAACAGGTTCAAACCGCTGATGGTTGATTATTTTTAACTTACAGGAAACTAACTCACTTTGATAGCAACCAGGGTTCTTGGCCTTCCCCAATCAATAGAAATTGACTAGAGGCCAGATAAACAATTCAAAGCAAGGCTTTACTGGGGGCCCCTGCTGCAGCAATGGAGAGTCAGAAGTAACCCGTTCCCTTGCTCACTCACTCCCCGAGCATCGGGTGCTGAGCTTGCTCATTATTTGGGGTGAGGGTAGGGGTGTGTCCAGGGGGTCTGGCCAGAGGGGTGGCTTAAGTAATTTGCCCATCCCTTTGGTGGTGTTGAGTTCAGGGAGCTTTTGCTCCCGACACCCTGTTTTTGCTATGGCTCTTCAGAAGTGGCAATAAGGATTTTTCAGTCTTTTTGTATCTTTTGTCTAGAATTTGCTCCAACTGCAGGTGTATGCAGTTATTTTTAGTCCCATATAATTTCTTTGTATTTTGTTCCTGGAGGAGAAGTGTGTCCAGGTGCAAGCATTGCAGCAAAGGGTCCCAGGTCCCAGCCTGTCTCAGTTTCACGGGATTCATCCTCATCTGGCACGGGGCCCAGCATATACCAAGTGCTCAACAAATTAAATGTTAACAGTGAGGAAGGAAAGACCTGGGCCTGGCAGTTTCAGATCTATGGTCTCCTAAGTTCCAAAGTAGGTACTAAAATGAGTGAAGAAGCCAGGTAGAGCTTATCAGGAACTGGATGGCTTGTGTCCTATTCAAAAGGGACAGCCGCTCCCCAGCTTCAGTCTATTCTTGTCATTTATCATCAGCTTTTCCTATTTTTTGAGGGACGCCAGATTTTTGGATTTTTGTCATGCAATTGCCCAATTTTCAAACGTGAGTGCTAAATCAAGTTCTTTAAAAACTCTGTTTACCCAAGTATGTCTTCTAGCTTAGTTCTGGTCAGCTCCCTGCTCTGTCAGGGCAGCAAAACCCCTCCACTGATTTTTTTCAAATTCACATTTATAACTTGGGTTGCATTGATCTGATTGCTTTGTGGACAGCCCTTCTCACTCTTATGAAACATTGTCTCCCCCACAGACTTCTGCCGCTGGTGATGATGCCACAAACCCTGACAGAGTGGCTGCTTTCTCAATCAACTTTTCACCTGCTCTCAGGGAGATTATTAATGAAACAAAGTACTTGGAACAGCTAGGTTTCCCTGTCCCCGAATTAGCAAGGAACATTGCTCTCCAGGAGGACAAATTTCTTAGGTAAACAGATTCTTCTTTTAAATCAGCGGTCAACACTTCTTATCTTGGGACCCCTTTACACTCTTCTAAATTATTGAGAACCACCCCCCTGCCCATACCAGGGCTTTCATTTTTGTGGATTTTATAACTATCAATGTTCACCGCATTAGAAATGAAAACTAAGAAATGTTTAAAATTTGTATTAATACATTTGTCTGAAATAGTAAAGATAAACATTTCATGTTAACTTAAATAGCACTTTTATTTTTTAATTAATTTTCATTGGAGTATAGTTGATTTGGGGGCTTCCCTGGTGGCTCAGATGGTAAAGAATCTGCCTGCAATGCAGAAGACCTGGGTTTGATCCCTGGGTTGGGAAAACCCCCTGGAGAAGGGAATGGCAAACCCACTCCAGTATTCCTGCTGGAGAATTCCACGAACAGAGGAGCCTGGTGGGCTATAGTCCATGATGTCGCCAAGAGTCAGACATGACTGAGGAACTTTCAATATGACTATAGTTGATTTATAATGTTGTGTTAATTTCTGCTGTACAGCAGAGTGAGTCAGTTATAAATGATTCTACATCAGTTACACGTACATGCTGCCCAGGGGGCACTAGTGGTAAAGAACCCACCTACCAGTGAAGGTACATGTAAGCAACATGGGTTCCATCCCTGGGTCAGGAAGATCCCCTGGAGGAGGGCTTGGCAACCCACTCCAGTATTCTTGCCTGGAGAATCCCATGGACAGAGGAGCCTGGCGGGCTGCAGTCCATAGCGTCACAAAGGGTTGGACGTGACTGAAGCAACTTAGCATGCACACATATATACATACTCTCTTTTTTTAGATTATTTTCCCGTATAGGTCATTACAGGGTATTGAATAGAGTTCCCTATAAATAACATTTTTAAATTAAAAAGTAACCAATATGTTCCAAAAAGGAAAGTTTTTGGGAAGAGTGACATTCTTTTAAATTTTTAGTCTGGCATTGGTCTTTTGTAACGTATTATAAGATTATTGAGTTTTTTGAGCTCCATTTTTCTAATGTCAGTGACTTTCCTGTAATGTACAGGTACACGGATGGGATACAACGTATGTTGGATCATTATCACATGCTCACAGGAACGTTAAATGAGGCAGAGTCTCTTCTTCTTGATGACCATTCCCAGGAGTTATTAAGAGTGTTTAGATCTGGATACAAGAGGTTGAACTGGAACTCACTAGGTAATAAATTCATCTATCTATTGCCTTTTAGACTTTGGGATGCAATCATTCTTTTAGATTGTCTTAGTTGAATTACAATTTTTGTATGTATGTGAAAGTGAAAGTCGCTCAGTCATGTCTGATTCTTTGCGACCCCATGGACTGTACAGTCCATGGAATTCTCCAGGCCAGAATACTGGAGTGGATAGCCTTTCCCTTCTCCAGGGGATCTTTCCAACCCAGGGATTGAACCCTGGTCTCCCGCATTGCAGGCGGATTCTTTACCAGCTGAGCTACAAGGGAAGCCCGTATGTACATAGATATGGTTAACAAACCATGCTTTAAAAAAATATTTATTATTTATTTGACTACGTTGGGTCTTAATTGCAGCACGAAGGATCTTCATTGCCTCATATGGGACCTTTTGTTGTGGCGCATGGACTCTCCAGCTGTGGCTTGTGGGCTCAGTAGTTGCGGTCAATGCCCTGGCTTCTCTAGTTGTAACGTGTGGGCTAAGCTGCTCCATGGCATGTGGGGATCTTAGTTCCTTGACCAGGGATTGAACCCGTGTCCCCTGCATTGCAAGGCAGATTCTTAACCACTGGATCACCAGGGAAGTCCCTAACAAATATGTTTTGAGCATAATGTGCAGGGTTTTGTGTATGCTTAGTTGCTCGGTCATGTCTGACTCTTTGCAACCCCATGGACTGTAGCCCACCAGGCTCCTCTGTCCATGGTGTTCTCCAGGCAAGAATATTGGAGTGGGTTGCCATTCCCTTCTCCAGGGTTTTGTGTAGTGATTGCTTTTATTTGTTCTTTTTTTTTTGAAGTTTTAAAATGACAGATTCCATTTCATTAATAGTTGTAGGACGGTTCAAGGGATTAATATCCTATTGGGTGAGTCATGTAGTCTGTGCTTTTTGAATAAGTGTCCATTTCATCTAACTTGTCAGATTCATTGTGAGTTTTTCTTATTGTACCCTTATTATCTTTATAATACCTGTCTTTAGTGGTCCCTCCTATTTAATTCTGGGTATTGTTAACTTGTATCTTCTCTCTTTTTCTTTTCAGTCCTGCTAGAGATTAGTTTTATGGAAGCCGTTTGTTTCATTGATTTTATCTGTTGTCTTCCTGTGTTCAATTTTATTAATTTCTTCTCATCTGTATTATTTCCTTCTGCTTGATTTGGAATTTATTTTACTTCTTTTTTTAGAGGTTCTTGAGGTGGGAACTTTAATTGATTTGATATTTTTCCTCTTTTCTAATGTATGCATTTGGTACTATTTCCCTTTCAGCACTGCTTTAGTTATGCCCCACAGATTTTGATAGTTGTATTTTAATTTTTATTCAATTCGATGTATTTTTAAAACTTCCTTTATGACTTCCTCCTCGACCCATGGATTATTTAGAAGTGTGTTATTTAGTTCCAGAGATCAAATTGCCAACATCCACTGGATCATGGAAAAAGCGAAAGAGTTCCAGAAAAACATCTATTTCTGCTTTATTGACTATGCCAAAGCCTTTGACTGTGTGGATCACAATAAACTGTGGAAAATTCTGAAAGAGATGGGAATACCAGACCACCTGATCTGCCTCTTGAGAAATTTGTATGCAGGTCAGGAAGGAACAGTTAGAACTGCACATGGAACAACAGACTGGTTCCAAATAGGAAAAGGAGTACGTCAAGGCTGTATATTGTCACCCTGCTTATTTAACTTATATGCAGAGTACATCATGAGAAACGCTGGACTGGAAGAAACACAAACTGGAATTAAGATTGCCGGGAGAAATATCAATAACCTCAGATATGCAGATGACATCACCCTTATGGCAGAAAGTGAAGAGGAACTAAAAAGCCTCTTGATGAAGGTGAAAGTGGAGAGTGAAAAAGTTGGCTTAAAGCTCAACATTCAGAAAACGAAGATCATGGCATCCGGTCCCATTACTTCATGGGAAATAGATGGGGAAACAGTGGAAACGGTGTCAGACTTTATTTTTCTGGGCTCCAAAATCACTGCAGATGGTAACTGCAGCCATGAAATTAAAAGACGCTTACTCCTTGGAAGGAAAGTTATGACCAACCTAGATAGCATATTCAAAAGCAGAGACATTACTTTGCCAACAAAGGTCCGTCTAGTCAAGGCTATGGTTTTTCCTGTGGTCATGTATGGATGTGAGAATTGGACTGTGAAGAAGGCTGAGCGCCGAAGAATTGATGCTTTTGAACTGTGGTGTTGGAGAAGACTCTTGAGAGTCCCTTGGACTGCAAGGAGATCCAACCAGTCCATTCTGAAGGAGATCAGCCCTGGGATTTCTTTGGAAGGAATGATGCTAAAGCTGAAACTCCAGTACTTTGGCCACCTCATGTGAAGTGTTGACTCATTGGAAAAGACTCTGATGCTGGGAGGGATTGGGGGCAAGAGGAGAAGGGGACGACAGAGGATGAGATGGCTGGATGGCATCACTGACTCGATGGTCATGAGTCTGAGTGAACTCCGGGAGTTGGTGATGGACAGGGACGCCTGGCGTGCTGCGATTCATGGGGTCGCAAAGAGTCGGACACGACTGAGTGACTGATCTGATCTGATTTAGTTTCTAAGTGTTTGGAGATTTCCCTGTTATCTTCTGTTGTTGATTTATAATTTGAGTCCATTGTGGTTGGAGAACATACTGAGTATAATTTCAGTTCTTTTAAATTTGTTGAGGTTTGTTTTATGGCTCAGGGGATAGTCTATTTCAGTTAGCTGTCTCTCCCCCTTTCAGAGTCCTATGCTTGTTTTATGGATAATGTTCATGGTCTTAGCTGTATTTAGCAGGAAGAATAAGGAAAAATACATTCTTCTTCCTTTACTTTTTAAAAAATAAACAAGGCATTTTTGTTTTTCCCTTGTTTTTCCTTTTTTGCCCTTCCTCCTACTTCTCTTCTCTTGCTCCACATCTTCTTTTTCTTTGTCATTTCCTTTTTTCCTCTTTCTCCCTTTTCCTTTGTACAGAGAATATGTGTGTTTGGACCATGGACTCCAGAGCAAAACCCCTGGGTTAAATACCTAGTTTCCACCCACGTGACTCAACCTCTCAGGGGCTCCGCTTCCTCATCTGTAAAATGGGCACAATCTTCGTACCCTATTCATAGGTTGTTGTAAGGATTCGATGATGTAATAAACATCACAGGCTTAGGCTGTTGCCCGATTAATCATAAATTCTTAATTCGGGTTTACTATGCATGTTCTTGCTGTTTACTTTTCTAAGCAACAGGCCAGAGGAGACTGCAGGCACAGTGGCATGGGGTGGAGGGTTCAGGTTGCCATGGCAATGAGAGGACAAGAGGGCTGAACTTCTTTATCCTCATGGTGCTTCAGATACAATTATGCTAAAATGTGGACAGAAGAAATGTATCATTTGGTTGATTCTGAGCACCGGCTCTTTGTTCCAGTCCCCAGGGACCAAGTGGGTCTTTGTCACTTGGAAGACCCAAGGGGATGGAAGGAGCAGGGTCCTTCCTGTGAAGGGATGTGGTATTAACATTACAGTTGTTGGTGGGAGGGATGTGGAAGGAAGTGTTGAAAGCCAAGTATCTTTCTTTTGTTCTTTCTCTCCAAAGGTATTGCTGACTACATAACTCGGTGCAAACAGGCCATTGGGAAATTTGAGTCCCTTGTCCACCAGATTCATAAGAATGCAGATGACATTTCTTCCAGACTTACTTTGATAGAGTCCATAAATCTCTTTAAATATCCAGCACCTAAAAGTGAGGACGAACTCCCAGGTAGATCTGGCTTCTTTTTTCTTTTGATTGTGGGAGGAAAAGTCTCTTGGTCATGACTGTGCACACACACACACATTTTATCGCACAAATGGAATAAAACCGTGCCTCACGATCTCAGGCAGTTACTTGGAAACCTAATGGGTTATTCTTACTCTTTGTCACGTTTTATGTATTGCTTAGTTCTACAGATTCCTGAGTCTATGAAGATTAATGGTTCTTTTGTCAATAACTCTGTAACAGGAAGGTGAACTGTGTGTTTTTTTTTAATTTTATTTTATTTTTAAACTTTACATAATTGTATTAGTTTTGCCAAATATCAAAATGAATCCGCCACAGGTATACATGTGTTCCCCATCCTGAACCCTCCTCCCTTCTCCCTCCCCATACCATCCCTCTGGGTCGTCCCAGTGCTTGTTCAAATGGTATTTTAAATGTTCTTGGACTTAGTCAACAAGGAATTCAGGACTAGTTAACAAGCATTTCAAGGCAAGCAAGATTGCCCAAAGACATAGCATGCACAATCAGCATTCAACCCCATGTGGTCATGTATTTTTTGCTTTGGATGTGTCTTGCTTTGGATGGTGTTGACTTGTTTTCTGCTTTTGGTCAAGATTAGAGGTTGCTTTTGTATTTGCGAGATGTACAGCTCATGTTTGGGTTGCTTTTTGAGTAATGTCCTTTCCCGTGTCCATGAAGAGCTTTAACAGATGTCTTCTGCTGCAGGCGTCAAGGAGTTCTTTGAACACATTGAACGAGAACGGGCCAAGGACGTGGACCACATGGTCAGGTGGTATCTTGCCATTGGGCCTCTTCTGACAAAAGTTGAGGGGCTGGTCATCCACACCAACACGGGCAAGGCCCCCAAGCTGGCCTCCTACTATGAATACTGGGAAAATAGAATCTACGAGGTCCTGACAAAGCTCATCCTGAAGTGAGTTATCTTCGTATTACATGTTGTAAAGGCAGTGTGTGTGGGGAATTCCTTGGCAGTCCGGTAGTTAGGACTCTGTGCTGTCAGATCTACTTCACTCTGCTGAGTCCTGAGTCTGTTTTATTGACCCCTCCTAGGAATCTGCAGTCTTTTAATTCTTTAGTCCTTGGAAACGTCCCTTTGTTCCAAACGGAAACCATCTTGACGGCGCCAGAGATCATTCTGCATCCCAATGCAAATGAGATTGACAAAATGTGTGTTCACTGTGTCCGAAACTGTGTGGAGATGACCAAGGTAAGGGCAGGAGTGTGTGTTATTTCCTGGGTGGTCCCTGGTTGCAGAGAGTTAGGCCCACCAGCTGTGGACAGCACGTGACTCAGAGTTGCTGAACGCAGGTCTGACTGCTCGATTCTCAAGAGCTAAAGAGGCAAGGTTGGTGAAAAGCAACGTTTGTTTTATTTTGGATGCTGGTAATGGGGATGAGGGGTGAGTGGCGGAGGGTGGACGCCTGTCCAAAGGCCTAACGCCCCTCCCCAATGACAACCAGTGGGCAAAGAACTTTTATGGACAGAGGGAGGGGGCTCCATGCAGAAACAGCACAGTCAGTTCTGACAGTCATTTTGAAATTGTCTTTGGTGGTCTGGCTAGTGTCATCTTGATTGTTTTAAGTATAGTTAATCTTCAGTTCCACGGTCAGTTTGTTCCCGTTTCCTTGAGGCCGGTTCTCAGAATTGTGGCATCTCATGTCACGGCTACAGTCTGGTCATCATGTTGTTAATTTCTTCCACCTGGTGGGGGTTTCATTATCTATAAGACAGCTCACAAAATTGTTGTTCAGTAGCACAGTCATGTCCAACTCTTTGCAATCCCATGGACTGCAGCACGCCAGACTTCCCTGTCCTTCACCATCTTCTGGAGTTTGCTCAGACTCATGTCCATTGAGTTGATGATGCCATCCAGCCATCTCATCCTCTGTCACCCCCTTCTCCTCCTGCCCTCAATCTTTCCCAGCATCAGAGGCTTTTCCAATGAGTCGGCTGTTCCCATCAGGTGGCCAAAGTATTGGAGCTTCAGCTTCAGCATCCAGAGAGTACTCAGGGTTGATTTCCTTTAGGACTGACTGGTTTGATCTCCTTGCAGTCTGAGGGACTCTCAAAGGTCTTCTCCAGCACCACAGTTCAAAAGCATCAGTTCTTTGATGCTCAGCCTTCTTTATGGTCCAACTCTCACATCTGTACATGGCTACTGGAAAAACCACAATTTTTAACGAACTGGACCTTTTTTGGCAAAGTGATGTCTTTGCTTTTTAATACTCTGTCTAGATTTGCATCTTTTAATTTCATGGCTGCAGTGATTTTGGAGCCCAAGAAAAGAAAATTTGTCACTGCTTCTACTTTTTCCCCATCTATTTGCCATGAAGTGATGGGACCAGATGCCATGATGTTAGTTTTTTGAATGTTGAGTTTCAAGCCAGCTTTGTCACTCTCCTCTTTCACCTTCATCAAGAGGCTCTTTAGTTCCTCTTTACTTTCTACCATTAGAGAGGTATCATCTGCATATCTGAGGCTGTTGATATTTCTCCCAGCATTCTTCATTCCAGCTTGTGATTCACCCAGTCCAGCATTTCACATGATGTACTCTGCATATAAGTTAAATAAGCAGGGGGATGGTATATAGCCTTGACATACTCCTTTCCCAATTTTGAACCAATACGGTTTTAATTGTTGCTTCTTGACCCTCATACTGGTTTCTTAGAAGACAAGTAAGGTGGTCTGGTACTCTCATCTCTTTAAGAATTTTCCACAGTTTGTTGTGATCTGCATAGTCAAAGGCTTTAGTGGTCAATGAAACAGAAGTAGGTGTTTTTCTGAAATTCCCTTGCTTTCTCTATGGTCCAACCAATGTTGGCAATTTGGTCTCTGGTTCCTCTGCCTTCTCTAAACCCACCTATACATCTGGAACTTCTTGGTTCACTTACTACTGAAGCCTAGCTTGAAGGATTTTGAACGGGACCTTACTAGCATGTGAAATGAGCACAGTTGTACAGTTCAGTTAGTTCAGTTCAGTTACTTAGTCATGTTTGACTCTTTGCGACCCCGTGGACTGCAGCATGCCAGGCTTCCCTGTCCATCACCAACTCCCAGAGCTTGCTTAAACTCATGTCCATCAAGTGAGTGGTGCCATCCAACCATCTCATCCTCTATTGTTCCCTTCTCTTTCTGCCTTCAATCTTTCCCAGCATCAGGGTCTTTTCCAATGAATCAGTTCTTCACATCAGGTGGCCAGAGTACTGGAGCTTCAGCTTTAGCATCTGTCCTTCCAATGAATATTCAGGACTGATTTCCTTTAGGATTGACAGGTTGGATCTCCTTGAAGTCCAAGGGGCTCTCAAAAGTCTTCTCTAACACCACAGTTCAAAAGAATCAATTCTTCAGTGCTCAACTTTCTTTATGGTCCAACTCTCACATCCATACATGACTACTGGAAAAACCATAGCTTTGACTAGACGGACCTTTGTTGGCAAAGTGATGTCTCTGCTTTTTAATATGCTGTTTAAGTTGGTCATAGCTTTTCTTCCAACGAACAAGCGTCTTTTCTTGCTTCATGGCCACAGTCACCATCTGCAATGATTTTGGAGCCCCCCCAAAATAAAGTCTCTCACTGTATCCATTGTTTCCCCATCTATTTGCCATGAAGTGTTGGAACTGGATGCCGTGATCTTAGTTTTCTGAATGTTGAATTTTAAGCCAGGTTTTTCACCTCTTTCACTTTCATCAAGAGGCTCTTTAGTTCTTTGTTTTCTGCCGTAAAGGTGGTGTCATCTGCATATCTGGGGTTAATGCTGTTTCTCTGGGCAATCTTGATTCCAGCTTATGCTTCATCCAACCCGACATTTTGCATGATGTACTCTGCATATAAGTTAAATAAGCAGAGTGAAAATACACAGCCTTGATGTACTCCTTTCCCAATTTGGAACCAGTCTCTTGTTTCATGTCCAGTTTTACTGTTGCTTCTTTGGACACTTTCTCACTTGGGAGGCTCATCTTCTGGTGTCATATCATTTTACCTGTTCATACTGTCCATGGTTCCTTACTAGCAAGACTTATTGCTGAATATGATATGTACTGTTTTGTGTGCTGTGCTTAGTCGTTCAGTCGTGTCTGACTCTTTTCGACCCCATGGATTGCAGCCCGCCAGGCTCCTTTGTCCATGGAGATTCTCCAGGCAAGAATACTGGAGTGGGTTGCCATGCCTTCCTGTAGGGGATCTTCCCAACCCAGGGATCAAACGTAGGTCTCCCACATTGTGGGAAGATTCTTTACTGTCTGAGCCACCAGGAAAGCCCATGAATACTGGAATGGGTAGCCTATCCCTTCTCCAGGGGATCTTCCCTAACTAGGAATCGAACTGGAGTCTCCTGAATTGCAGTCAGATTCTTTACCAGCTGAGCTACCAGAGAAGCCTATGATATGTACAAAGGGAGCAAAATAGATACTAAAGGATTGTCTTTCCCCCCTGCCCCACCCTGATTCTTATTTTGTCAGCATTTTGTTCGCTGGATGAACGGCAGCTGCATAGAATGCCCCCCACAGAAAGGAGAGGAGGAAGAACTTGTTACCATCAGCTTTTACAATGATATCTCTCAGAACCCTCAGATAATTGAGCAGGCTGTTATGATCCCCCAAAACGTCCACAGGATTCTGGTCAGTCTTATGAAGTACCTGCAGAAATGGAAGCGCTACCGACCTCTCTGGAAACTGGACAAAGCCATTGTGATGGAGAAATTTGCTGCTAAGAAGCCTCCCTGTGTTGCCTATGATGAGAAGTTGCAGTTCTACGCCAGGATCGCCTCTGAAGTGATGCACCACCTCTTGATCAAGGATGAGCATTGCATCCGCCTTCAGCTCGGACCCCTGGCTAACACCGTGCAGGAAAATGCCAAGTCCTGGGTGGTTTCGCTCGGGAGACTCCTCAATGACTCAGCCAGAGAGGAACTCAATAACCTGCACGAAGAGATAGAGGTAGTGGATCCCAGGACTTCTCTGAAAGTCCAGTGCACTATGCATTGTGGGACAGAGCCCCAGGGTTTCTCTAAAACTGCTTTTATTTCAAGGAAGTCAGGGCTTCAGGGCACTGTATTTTTCCCCCCTGTGCTTATTTAGTTTCCTTTGAACTTTCTTTTATAGTCCCTGAACAAAAACCTGAAGAAGAGCCCCAGTACCCTCGAGGATCTCAAGTTTGTGCTTGCAACCATCGCAGAAATCCGAAGTAAATCTTTAGTCATGGAACTCAGATACCGGGACGTGCAGGAGAGGTACCGCACCATGGCGATGTACGAGCTCTATGTAAGTGAACTCTTTTCTGTATTTCTTTCCCTTTTTCTTTACTCGCTGTTCTCTTTATTTATTTATTTTTTGGCTATGCTGGGTCTTCATTGCTGCAAGGGCTTTTCCTAGTGGTGGCAGGCAGGGGCTACTCTCTAACTTCGGTGCTTGAGCTTCTCATTGTGGCGGCTTCTCTTGTTGCAGAGCACAAGCTCTAGGGCTTGCGGGCTTCAACAGCTGTGGCATGTGGGTTCAGCAGCCGCGGCTCCCAGGCTCACTAGCTGTGGTGCACGGGCTTAGTTGCCCCTTGGCACATGGGATCTTCCCAGACCAGGGATCAAACTGTTGTCTCCGGCATTGGCAGGTGGATTCTTTACCACTGAGTCACCAAGGAAGCCCCGAAGCCCCTTTCTTTTTTCTTGATGTTAATTTTCTTTAATAAATCAAGGGCTATTGCAAAAATGAAAAAAGTGGAGGAGAGAGATAAGACAATAAGGGAAACTGGTAGAAGATGACAGTGCAGTTGTCTTTAAGTTTGTTAAACATGGGTTTCAAAGACCTTCAGAAGGCCCATGGATGAGTTTGAGAGTTGAGGGTTTCAATTTCCTTGAAATTATATGTGAAATTTTGCATGCCACCCATCACATGATACACAAAAAGGAGTCCACTGGAAAAACAAAGTAGAAGGGAGAAACAAGTAGCTGTTATAAGCCAGCATTTGCATAAAATCTGTATTTCAACATTTTCATCACTTGAGTGCTTTTATCGCCCAACTGCCCCTTAGCCTTGCCTGCAAGCTAGAGAGTCTCTAATCAGAAAATGGGCAGTGAGGACTTCCCTGGTGGTCCAGTGGTTAAGAATCTGCCTTTCAGTGCAGGGGACACAGATTCTATCCCTGGTCAGGGAACTAAGATCCCACATGCCCTGGGGCAACTAAGCCCATGCCCCGTAACTACTGAGGCTGGACACAGCAAGGAAGATCCCCCGTGCTGCAACTAAGACCCAATGCAACCAAAAATAAACAAATGACTTAAAAAAAAAGAAAATGCACAGTAGTGGTGATCACTTCGTAATGTATAGAATAATGAATGCCTATGTGTGCACCTGAAACTAACATAATACTGTAGGCCAATTATACTTCAGTAAAAAATAATAAACACAAGAAGAGGAACTTTTCCTTAAAAACTGTCCGTTTATCCTGAGATACAGTTTCTATAAAAAGGGCAGGTTAAATCCTTGATTCTTGACCTGTATTTACATGTTTTCAGAATTATAATTTGGTTCCCTAGCACCCTCCAAGGGAAAAAGAAAATTGTAGAGTGTGCAAAATTTATATTTTTATAATTAAAGTCAAAATGTTCAATTCTGTCTCTTGTTCTCTTTATTAAGTAAAATCATTTAAGGTTCTGTATCTTAGAGCTCCATTACTATCTGCTTATATTGTCTGTGTGTCTCTTGATTTCCTCCAAGTCATTCATATCCTTTTCATTCTGTTATTTCTGATTGAGTTCTGGACATCATTTATGAAAAGTTGTAAAGAGAATCAGAGGCCTCTCTCATGATGCTATGTTTCATCAGAAGAGATTTATTTTTGCTTCTGACAGCACAGCTGGGTGTGTTAATGGGTCAAGATAACCTTATTCAAATCAGATGAAGTTGATTTGAAGCTCAGTTTTACTTTATGAATGACTTATCTCTCTAGGTTATCTCTCTAGGTTATCTCTCTCTCTACCTACCTCTGTTATCTCTCTCTTTTAAAAATTACATTCTTCTGATTTTTATTTGGATTATAAATATCTTTGTATAATTCACAACATCTGTTCAAATGGCCTATTCTACTGTTACGCAGATGCAGAAATCCCAGGACAGTAGCCTTGACCAGAAATTTCAGTTCCAAGCCTGCTTGTCATTTATTATTTGTCCTTTTTTTTTTTTTTAAGCCTTCTGATGCAGAGAAAGAACTGGTTGACAACATTGAGAGCATGTGGTCAAACCTTTTCAATGATTCGTTGACTGTGGAGCATGCTCTGGGAGGCATAAAGAGAATGTTCACAGAGGTACCTTTAAATGTTTCATCTTCTGAATATAGATGTTGAAAAATACCCAGTGGGCTCAATTAACGCAACCCTGCTTTCCTCAGCTTACTCGAGGTGAAATACTAAACTACAGACAGCAGATAGAGGATTTTGCAAAACGGTTTTATCGTGAAGGCCCTGGTTCTGTAGGTGAAGATCTTGACAGAGGTAAGGATATCCACATTGGTCTTACTGGGGCATTTGAAGACATTCTGCTTAAGAATTTTGTGAGGAGATTGGATGGAGTGGTGGTTTGCAAGCTTGCCTGTACACTGGGTTCCTCTGGGGATCTCTAAAGATCTCTGCTCCCTGGGGACCAGGTTCACATAGTCTGATTCCACTGATCTCAAGGGTGGTTTGGACATCAAGGTTTAAAACATTTTTTAATTTATATATTATTATTTTCTAATTTTTATCTGCAGGTGAGTTTTCTCTAGTTACAGCAAGTGAGGGCTCCTCTTGTTGAGGAGCTTGAGCTTCTTGTTGTGGGGGCTCCTCTTGGTGAGGAGCTCAGGCTCCAGGTGTACCAGCTTCAGTGGTTGCGGCCCATGGGCTTAGCTGCTCTGGAGTCTGTGGGATCTTCCTGGACCAGGGATCGAACCTGTGTCCCCTCCATTGGCAGGTGGATTTTCAACCACTGGACCTCCAGGGAAGCCCCTGGACATCAAAGTTTTTAAAAGCTCCCATGGGGATTCTAATCTGCAGCCCAAGTTGAGACCACTTAGAGCAAGAATGCTTAGGAGACAGAAATTTCTCACTGGAGGAGCTTGTAGTAACTGGTTTTAGTTAGAATGATGGAGAGATAAAGTCTGGTCATTCTACATTTGTCTTCCCAATTGGCTTTTATGGCTGACGTGATAATTTTGCATATTGTTCATGATTTCTTATTCAATTTTGTGTACCTTAAGATTGTATGTATTCCAACACTTGCCTGCCTGCTTGTGAATTTATACAAGCATCCTATGCTAACAAATCACTTCTTATCTATCATAAAAAGTATGTATTTAAAAAGAACTTATTTACAAAACAGAGTCACAGACTTCGAAAACACACTTATGGTTACCAAAAGGGAAAGGTGGTCAGGGGAGGGAGAAATTAGGAGTTTGGGGTTGTATTCACTACTATACATACAATAGATAATCAACAAGGACCTACTGTATAGCACAGAGAACTCTACTCCATACTCTGTGGTAACCTATATGGGAAAAGAATCTGAAAAAGAATAGATACATGTGTAACTGCATCATTCTGCTATGCACTGAAGGTCACACAACATTGTAAATCGACTATGTTGTTGTTGGTCACTAAGTCGTGTCTGACTCTCTTGCTACCCCATGGACTGTAGCCCACCAGGCTCCTCTGTCCATGGGATTCTCCGGGAAAGAATACAGGAGTAAGTTGTCATTTTCTTCTCCAGGGGATCCTCCCAACTTAGGGACTGAACTCGAGTCTCCTGCATTAGCAGGTGAATTCTTCACTGCTGAGTATAAGTTTATTTATTTACTTATTTATTAGGAGTAGAACTTTTAGCCACTTTCGATAAAGAGCTGATGAAACATGAAAAGAACCGTCAGGAGCTGGCTAATGCTGAGAAGCTTTTTGATCTTCCAATTACAATGTACCCAGAGCTGCTCAAAGTGCAGAAGGAAATGAGCGGACTGAAGGTGATTTACGAGCTCTATGAAGAACTGAAGGTAAGCGTCCACCCGCAGATTTGGTCTCCATGGAGGGAATGTGGCTCAGTGGACTTTGAGGTCATAGTCATAAAGAGCCTGGGGCAGAGTTCAGAGAAACTCGCACTTTAGATCTTGGAAGGAGGTGATGGGGGGTGACCGCTAATGGGTACGAGGTTTCCATCTGGGGTGTGGAGAGAATTCTGGAACCTGATGGGTGTGTGATGGCTGCCTAACACTATGAATGGCCTGCTTTCCACTGTACATATTCCTGGTAGAAAGCAGGTCAGTGGTTACCTAGAGGTGGGGTGGAAGGAGAGGGCTGGGAGGGGGTGATTACAGAGTGGCAGGAGGAGACCACTGAGGGGGATGGTGATGGATACGTTCATTATCTAGATGGAGCTGATGGTGTCACAGATGTGCACACATCAGTTGTACACTCGAAATACATGCAGCTTTATTGTACACCAGCAAACTCTCCATAAAGCTTCAGAAAAACAGAGAGAATGGGGAGAAAGGCGTTAGAAACGCCAAGTATAGACGATGTTTCCAGTGAGTCTTGTTACAAAGAGAAGCAGAGAAAGGAGGACTGGTGGGTGAAGGGGATGTGAGGTCAAAATAATTAAAACATTTTTCTCATTTATTTATTTTTTGGCTGCCTTGAGTCTTTGTTGCTGTGCACAGGCTTTCTCTAGTGTCTCTAGAGAAGGAACAGACAGACTCAAGAGGGAAAGGAGGAGGGTGGGGTGAATTGGGAGACTGGGATTGACATATATACACTGGTGATACTATGTATAAATCAGAAAACTAATGAGAATGTTCGGTGCAGCACAGGGAACTCTACTCAGTGCTCTGTGGTGACCTAAATGGGAAAGAAATCCATAAGAGAGGGGATGCTGCTGCTAAGTCACTTCAGTCGTGTCCGACTCTGTGCGACCCCATAGATGGCAGCCCACCAGGCTCCCCCGTCCCTGGGGTTCTTCAGGCAAGAACACTGGAGTGGGTTGCCATTTCCTTCTCCAATTCGTGAAAGTGAAAAGTGAAAGTGAAGTCACTCAGTCGTGTCTGACTCTTAGCGACCCCATGGACTGCAGCCTACCAGGCTCCTCCGTCCATGGGATTTTCCAGGCGAGAGTACTGGAGTGGGGTGCCATTGATGTATATATATAGCTGATTCACTTTACTGTACAGTGAAACTAACACAACTAAACAACACAACTAACACACAAATATAACACGACATACACATCATAAAGTAACTATACGCCCATAAAAATTAAAAAAAGAAATCACCGGACACATATTACATGAATTAACATAATTTCCCGTCAAGCATGTTTCATGATTCAAGCAACTCTGTCGAGCCTGGATGTCACAGGTTGCAAATGCCAACCACCCAAGATGGTAAATTGTATGTAAGACAGTACTTTTTACATTCAGTCTCAGGGAGCTACAGCACAAAGTCTTTTCTTTATGATAACTAAGCAGGAGTATCTAAGTTGCTGGTATTTTGTAACCTTAGCTTCTTTTGTCAGAAAAGGACAGCGCTTGAATGAAGTGCATATTTTAAGACCCCCGTGATTCCTTGAGTTAAAAACACTGGTTTCTGACATCCTGCTTTTCTGTTTTCCTTGAAAGAAAGGCATATTTTTGGATCCCACACATTCTCAGATACAGCCTTATTTTTGTGCAAGAATACTGGAGTGGGTTGCCATTTCCTTCTCCAGGGGATCTTCCCCACCCATGGATTGAACCTGCGTCTCCTGCATTGACAGGTGGATTCTTTACCACTGAGCCACCAGGCAAGCCTCCTGTTGTGGGGAAATGGATGTTAATATTTGGAGAGAAACGAGCATGCCAAGGGTTAAGAATGTGCTCTCCCTTCCAACCACCTTTGAGTTTCCAGACCAGTCTTGTTGATGGGACTATTTCTTGTTCATTTCCAGGTTGCAAAGGAAGAATGGTCTCAGACACTCTGGATCAACCTGAATGTTCAGTTTCTCCAGGAAGGAATTGAAAGTTTTCTCAGGTCCCTCAGAAAGCTGCCCCGTCAGGTCCGAAATTTATCGGTGGCCTACCACTTGGAATCGAAAATGAAGGCATTCAAAGACTCAATTCCTTTACTTCTTGACTTGAAGCATGAGGCTCTAAGAGACAGGTTGGTGGAGGAGCTTTTACTTTGAGATATGTCTTTGCTCAGATCTGATGACAAAGAACAAGATTCCAGCAGCAATGCAGGGCTGGAAATATACAAGTAATATTTCTCTATATAATATTGCTTCCGTGTAAAGTTCCCATTAAATTATCAACCACAGGGATTCTTCTATATCAACTCCCACGCTAGACCTGGGATGAGAGAGAGAAAAACTGGATTCTCCTTCCTGACCATCTCTTTGTACGACAAAACCTAGTGATTCTATGCTTACTGCTTATATGCTGGGTACCTGGCTTTCTGCCCGTCCAGTGCCGCGTTTAGCTGCCTTGTTACGTTCATTCCATATACATCAGACCTTAAACGTGGGCAAATGTGAACCTTCAGAGGAGGCCAGGTTGGGTTAAGAGCAGCGCAGCTTGGTGCTCTGTCTTGTTCCTTCTGTTTGACGTAGCTGCTTTTCTTTATCGTGCTGTGTTTTTTTCACAATGCTTGAAACATCTGACGGTTATTTAATTTGTAGATTTGTTGTATCGATCACTGCCTGTCTCCCCAAGTTGGTAGAAGTGTTCCCGAGGGCAGGGGCCTTATCTTCGAGCCACTCTGAACCCCCAGCTGCCAGCCCACTGCCTGAAGAGAGTTAGTGATTGCTGAATATTTATCAAACATAAACATGCTCGTAAATTACAACAGGGTATCAAATAGGCTAAGTGATCTGGACAGGCCGGGATCACCCGTCTAGAGACCATGCAGAAACAGTTACTAATGAATGAAAAGTGTGTTTTCTTAGGTGGTAGTTAAGATGAGGCATCTAAGAAAGTATCTTCTAGATTAGGGGTCTCCCAAGCCCTGGGCCAAGGACTGGTCCCGGTCCAGATAGAAATCACGCTGCACAGCAGTAGGTGAGCGGCGGGTCCGCGAGCAAAGCTGCATCTGTATTCACAGTCGCTCCCCATTGCTCTTATGACCGCCTGAGCTCCACCTCCTGTCAGTTCAGCGGTAGCCGTAGATTCTCATAGGAGTGTGAACCCTCCTGTGAACTGCACATGTGAGGGATCTAGGTCTTGTGCTGTTCGTGAGAATCATCTCCGAACCATAGCCCACTCCCCACCCCTCAGTCCATGGAAGAATTTTCTTCCACAAAATTGGTCCCTGGTGCCAAAAAGTTGGGGACCACTGTTCTAGATGTTTCCTGGGTTTGATTCTGGCAGCCAATGGGATTTTGGAAAACTGTGGACATACATGTAATTCCAATAATGTCTTCATGTTTCCAAATTCCATTACAAGAAGTGATTATAATGGGATTTATCCTGTGGTTGAAGAAAGAAAAGTGAAAGTGTTAGTTGCTCAGTCTGTCTGATTTTTTGTGACCCCCAAGGGCTTCCCTGGTGGATCAGCTAGTAAAGAATCTGCCTACAATGCAGGGGACCTGGGTTCAATCCCTGGGTTGGAAAGATCTCCTGGAGAAGGGAAAGGCTACCCACTTCAGTATTCTGGCCTGAAGAATACTGGACTCTATAGTCCATGGGGTTGCAAAGAATTGAACATGACTGAGCGACTTTCACACGGACTGTAGTCCGCCGGGCTCCTCTGTCCGTGGAATTCTCCAGGCAAGAATGCTGGAGTGGGTTGCCTTGTCCTTCTCCCAGGAATCTTGCTGACCCTGGGATCAAACCCGGGACTCCTGCCTTGCAGGCAGATTCTTTACCGTCTGAGCCACCTGTGAAGCCCTTGGTTGAAGAGGGAATAATTAAACCCATCACTAAACTCAGTAGACATAAAGATTTTTGATGTGGATGCACCTTCAGGCATTGGAAAGAGCTTATGGAGAAAACGGGCGTGATTTTTGAAATGACTGAAACATTCACCTTGGAAAACATGTTTGCTATGGAACTTCACAAACACACGGATGTTCTCAATGAGATTGTGACGTCGGCCATTAAGGAGATAGCCATTGAGAAGGTAGGACTATTTTTAGTTATAAAGCAGGCTAGAAAAAAAAAAGAATTTTTTTTTTATTCAGAGAGAAAACCTGTTTGTTCTGGGACCTGTTATGTTTGAATAAGAAAGTATTATTTGTTCTAGAAATAGAATTCCTGCCTCAGTTAAATATTTTAATTGTTTCTATAGTTTCACTTTCAACTTATTTACTAAGGAAATAATGTGTTCAAGGTAGAAAACTGAGAAAATAAACAAATCACTCATAAATTCCACCACCTGAAGATAAATTATTAACATTTGAGTGTACATTCTTTAATGCTTTGAAATGCCTGTGCAGGGAATTCCCTGTGGTCCAGTGGTTAGGGCTCTGAGCTTCCGCTGCAGGGGCACGTGTTCCATCCCTGGTTGGGGAACTAAGATCCCGCATGCTGCATAGCATGGCCAAAAAAAGTGCATATACACACATGTACACACATGTACACATATAAACATATATCCACACATACACACTACAGAGATATAAAAACACACATACACACACCAACATGTACATGAGTACCATGCCCACATACATACATGCTCTCACACATGCACACATATAGGTGTACATAAATACTAATATATCACTCATACGTGCACACACATGCATGTACACATGTGCATACACTTACACGCGTGATGTACACAGATACATATGCACACATGCACATATATACACACATCTGTGTGTATATACACATACCCATAATTATTGACAGGTGGTTTTTGAACATGCCATGAAAAGACAAATTTTTTGTAATTTGATCTTCTTGCTAAACAGTAAACACAGAGGCAGTATCTCATGAGCATGCAGATTGGAGGCCAATTACAGAATTTAGACCCTGGCTCTGGCACTCAGCTGAGTGAACGTGGCAAGCCATTCCCAGTTCCCACCTCTGCGAAAGTGTGGAGAATAATAATCCCACCCTCGCGGGGGTGCTTTGAGGACTAGAGGAGATGGTGTATAGCATGTGCTTACCTGGCACAGAGCAAGAACTGGGCAACTGACAGCTAGAATGGCCAGCCTCTCTGGAACACTGACCCAGAACTCCGGGTTCAGGAGCTGATCCATGGCAAACTCAGGAAGCTCCTGTTGGGTTGGGTTGTTTTTTCAGCCCATGTGCCTGAACCATTCTTGTCATATTCCTGACTAGGCTGTGAAGGAAATCCTGGACACATGGGAAAATATGAAATTTAATGTGGTCAAGTATTACAAAGGCACCCAGGAGCGAGGCTACATCTTGGGATCTGTTGACGATATCGTCCAGTGCCTGGATGACAACACTTTCAACCTGCAAAGCATCTCAGGAAGCAGATTTGTGGGACCTTTCCTGCAGACAGTTCACAAATGGGAAAAAACGCTTTCTCTCATAGGCGAAGTCATTGAGGTGAGAAGAGAGACACAAAAGATGGAAAGGAGCTGATTCATAGAAAGAAACTTTGTGTGAGACAATTTTGTGCTCAGAAACTAATGATCCTCTTTGATTTATTTTGAGGGGAGGGATACATAATTAGAGGAGTGAATCTGAGTTTTTATTTCAATGAATGCATTTTTAACTAACAGGACTCCTCCTCATTGGTGCTTTTTCATGTGCCCTGGTTCTTATTTAATACTGTCCTGTTCTTGTTGCAAGAATGCTTTCATCTCCTATATCACATTGAAGAATTTAAATATATTTAAAACCCTTTTCTGATTTCCTTCTATTTTTTATTTTCTCAAACTAGAATTTTCCTCTTTTTAGGGGAAACTCTCTTTCACAGGGTATGGGTTTTTCCTCTGTGTGATTTTGATTTTTTTTAAGTCCGTCTTGCATACATTTTTTTTTTTTTTGGCCTGTGCTCATTTCACTTTGATGTGTGTTTTTGCAGTTTTCCCAACCTAGTCCATTGTGTTGGGAAGCGCCCAACCAGGTCTTACGTTAGTTGGTTTGGGGCTTTCCTGCTTTGTGTCCAGACCTCTGTGAGCCACCTAGGCTCATTTCACCAGTTTTGTGTGACAGCCTTGTTTTTGTCCTGAGATCACAGGCAGGCACCTTGTATTAATATAGCTACACCCTAAAGCTTGGGGTGGGATGAAGCCAGGCCTGGTTCACTGGCTAAGAGTGTGGTCAGGCATGGGCTTCCTTCATTTGCTTTCTTTTGAAAAAATAATTTATTTATTTATGGTTGTGCTGGGTCTTTGTTGCTGCACACACACAACTTGGCAACTAAACCACCATATGCACTTACTCTGCCCTCTTGCATGGAAATTCTTTTGACCTGAATTGATTTAAATCTGTCCCGTGTTAGGGTGGGGTTTTGCCATACAGACCTCGAGGCACCTGGGAACCTGTGTTGATAATAATGTTGTGCCTTTACAGATTTGGATGTTGGTTCAGAGAAAATGGATGTATCTGGAAAGCATCTTTATTGGTGGAGATATCAGATCACAACTTCCAGATGAAGCAAAGAAGTTTGATAACATCGACAGAGTATTTAAAAGGGCAAGTGACTGGCTTCTATTTTAGTCTTGAAAGATGGACAGTAATCGGAGATCCTTTCACTTATGTATTTACATGTCGTATTTGGTCTATTTGTAGCTTCTGAATTTTTTCTGTCATTGTATGTGAATTTAATCTCTTCAGTAAGAATTCCTGTTTGATCTTAAGCCACCAGCATAAGGCACTACAACTTTTTTATTTTTACTTTTTATCATAAAAGTAGTAGTTATTTAAAACCCTGGGGAAATGTAGAAGAGAAGGAAAAGATGCGTCTTCCATAGTTTCATCATCTTTAATATGTAATATTTTCCTATGTATATGGGTTTAAGAACACAATTGTAATGATATTTTGTATGTGTGTGTGCATACTCGGTCTCTTAGTTGTATCTGACTCTTTGTGACCCCACGGACTGTAGCCCGCCAGGCTCCTCTGTCCCTGGGATTATCCTGGCAAGAATACCTGGAATGGGTTGCCATTTCCTCCTCCAGGGGATCTTCTCAAACCAGGGATCGAACCCACCTCCTCTGGCTTCTGCACTGGTAGGTGGAGTCTTTACCGCCGAGCCACCTGAGAAGCCCAATATTTTGTATAATTTCATCTTATAATTTTCTCTTCATATTGTGAGAAACATAGTTCATATTATGAAGTCATCTGAAAACATTTCAATGACTTTATATAATGTCTCAGTGAGTGGACTGACATTAGTTTAGTTGATTTATTGTCTAGTAACTGGACATCTTGTTTGAAGTGAAACTCTTTGCATTTAAAAATAATTTGTCTGAAGATTTTTTTTCCATTTTTAGGATTAACATCTTATTATTGTTTATAAGCAAATTACCCATGAAGGACTATGGTCATCTTAAAGTCCTTTCCAGAAAGGGCGGTACCAGTGGGCACTGCTGCTAGCGGTTAGCGGGGTAAGGATTGTCACCCAGCCCACCTGACCTCAAAGCCCCAGTGTTTGCTGCTCAGGGATGCTGTTGTATTCTCTAGTATGAGCAGCCAACTCATGTTTGGGGCTTCCCAGGTGGTAAAGAACCCACCTGTCAATGCAGGAGACATAAGAGACCCCTGGATTGGGAAGATTCCCCTGGAGAAGGAAATGGCAACCCACTGTGGTATTCTTGCCTGGAGAATCCACAAGGAAAGAGGAGCCAGGTAGGCTACAGTCCATGGGGTCGCAAAGAGTTCAGACACAACTGAGGTGACTTTGCATGCACGCATAATACATCTGTATCATTTCTTTTTAGATTCCACATATAAGGGATGCCATATGATATTTCTCCTTCTCTGTCTGACTTACTTCACTCAGTATGACTCTCTCTAGGTCCATCCGTATTGACAGTTGTCCTCTTGACTTTATCCAGATCATGGGCGAGACTTTGAAAGACCCTGTGATCAAGAGATGCTGTGAGGCCCCCAACCGCCTCAACGACCTGCAGAACATCAGCGAGGGCCTGGAGAAGTGCCAGAAGAGCCTGAACGACTACTTAGATTCCAAGAGGAACGCCTTCCCCAGGTTCTTCTTCATTTCCGATGACGAGCTGCTCAGTATCCTGGGGAACAGTGACCCACTCTGCGTCCAGGAGCACATGATCAAGGTCGGCCCCCGGGGGCTCCCGTGGGAGTGTCCCCATAAGCTCTGTAATTGCAGCTCATCTGAGTCTGCTACACAGCTGGGTTCAACTCAGAAGTCCAAGATTGTGGAACACTGCTGGGGTTTTTATTTGAAATATAAATCTGATGAAATCCACTGTACTCTGAAGTCACACCAGCACTGAGCTGCTATTTGTTGTTCTTTTTCCACACTCCCCCAAACAACAATTTTTGAGAAACTGAAACAATGCAGAAATATACAAGGACGAATATAATAACCAGAGAGACCATGCAGGATAGTGGTTCAGCACATCCAGCTAGATTGTCTGGGTTTAAACCCTGGCTCTACATGGATTTGCTGTGTGGCCTTTGGCAAGTGACTTAACCTCTCTGGTCATCAGTTTTCTTACCTGTAAATTCAGTTAACTCCAATTCTACACATTTATAAAGATTGAATGAGTTAATGTTTGTAAAGTACTTTGAACAGTGCCTGCCCGATGATGTTGGCTGAAGAACCTTATCTACCCCCCAGAACTGACACCCTTGTTACCAGTTAGTCATATTTGTTTTGTCTCTTTTTTTGTAAGATAAAATTACGGAGATAAAGTTGACATACTCTTTGTTTCATCCCCGTTCACAATTCTTCTTCCACTTTCAAAAGGCAGCCATTATCATGGCTTTGATGTAATTCCTTCCAGCCTGTGTTTTCATACTTTTACATCAATGCACGTGTATCCGTGAGTGACACTGAAGGGCAGGAAACACAACAGACAAAACCATCTCTTATGACAGAGAATTGGAGCAGCGCCAGGAATAAACTTTGGTCCGCTCATCAAAGCTCTATGTTTAGTATCAGCCTAGAGGTTTCTCAGCCTTGACACTGTTGGCATCTTGGTTGCCATATTTATTTTTTTACTGGCACGTAGCTGACTCACAATGTTGTGTTCATTTCAGGTGTACAGCAGAGAGTCAGTTATGATACACATTTAATGACTCTTTAATTGATTAATTAATTTTGGGTTACGCAGGGTCTTTGTTGCTGCTTGCAGGCTTTCTCTAGCTGCAGCAAGCCAGGGCTACTCTTTGTGATGTTGTGCAGGCTTCTCATTGCAGTGGCTCCTCTTGCTGTGGGGCGCAGGCTCTAGGCACACGAGCTTTGGTAGTTGTGGCTCGCAGGCTCGGTAGTTGCAGCTTGAGAGCTCTAGAGCCTGGGCTCAGTAGTTGTGCACGGGCTTAGTTGCTCCGTGGCATGTGGAATCTTTCTGGATCCTTATCCACTGTGCCACCAGGACTTCATCCACTCTTTTTTAGATTCTTTTTTGGGCCAGACAGTTTTTCCTGTGTGTGTGTGTGTGTGTGGTGTGTGTGTGTTTATGTCAGGGGTGGGGGCGGCCTTGTGCATTGTAGGTTGTTTAGAAGCATTTCTGGCCTCTACCCAGTAGATGCCAGAAGCATCCCTCTCCAGCTGTGAAAACTGAAAACATCTCCAGACGGTGCTGAGTGTCCCTGGGGGCAAAATCATCCACGATGGAGAGCATTATAGAGCAATTACTTTATTTCAAATAAACGAAGTACTGAGGATCAGTTGCTTAATACACTGCATATGTGCCTGTGTGCTAAGTTGCTTCAGTCATGTCTGACTTTGCAACCCCATGGACTGTAGCCACCAGGCTCCTCTGTCCCTGGGGATTCTCCAGGAAGGAATACTTGAAGTTGCTGTGCTCTCCTATGGGGGATTTTCCCCACCCAGGGATCGAACCAGAGTCTCTTAACATCTCTTGCATTGGCAGGAGCATTCTTTACCACTAGTGCCACCTGGGAAGCAAGATTAATACACTGTGTTTTCTTTAATTAATGCTGATTTCCTTCTCAAAGTATGAGTTACAGTTTGCATGGTTTCCTTTCTCAAAGGGAGAAGGCTTCTATTCTGTTTCTGCTTTAATAAACACATATTTTACTGTTGTAGAAAAATGTGTTGTTAGAAGTACTTTGGCTATTGGTAGCTCCTTTTGTAAACCTCTGATTTTATTTTTTAAAGCTTGTTGCCTTTCTGTCCTCCTGTCTGATTTGCAGAGTGCCTTGCCTTATCTAATGGGCCCTAAAAGACACATTTCCCTGAATATTACTCTGATTAGTAACAATAAGGATAGCCAGCAAATGCCAAGCATATGAGGAGCTGACATTTCACACACGTTATTTAATTTGATCCTTTGACTGCATTTTGTAGGTGCCGTAATTATGTTTATTTCAGGCTGAGAGAGGAGAAGCAACTTGGTCAAAGACACCTGATTGGACAGTGGGGGTGGGAGTCTTCATTCCTCGTTCTTGGGAGGTCTCTAATTCCTCAGCTCTAGAGTGTTTAATCACCATGCTGTTCCGCTCATCCTGTGTTCAGCTGGTCCATGTGTCCGGATACTTCTCCATCCCAATGTACACCCTAGAATCTCAAGTGTGGGGAGAGAACCTATCTTCTCTTTTTTTCGTTTTTCTTCAACCCACCTCAGACCTTTTCATGCAGATAAAAGGAAGTACCCAATGAACGTTTGTCACTGGGTAAAGAGATACCTATTTGGTGTGTGGTCTCTGGTGCTGTTGCTGGCATCCTGGCAGCCCTGATGAGTGATGAGGCACTGCAGGCTGTTCTTTGATTCCAGAACCCAGTGAAGGTATTACAGGGTGGACTCTCCCACTGTATTGCAGATGTATGACAACATAGCACTGCTGAGGTTTCATGACGGGGACAGTGGAGAAAAACTGGTATCTGCCATGATATCAGCAGAAGGAGAAGTCATGGAGTTCCGGAAGATCATCCGGGCTGAGGGGCGTGTGGAGGACTGGATGACAGCAGTTTTGAACGAAATGCGAAGAACTAACAGGCTAATTACCAAAGAGGCTATTTTTAGATACTGTGAAGACAAAACCAGGTAGGATTGTAAATGTGATTGTGGGTTACTTTATTATATTAATGGCAATAAGGGATCAATTTTCAGGGTGTGGAGTAGATTGACTGACATTTCAAATGTCAGGTTTTCTTTCCCTGCCATAGCTAAATTAGCTGATGGATACCTGTGTTCTTTAAGGATTACTGTGTACAGCACTTCTCAAATTGTGGTCCATGGACAGGGAGCATCAGGGCCCCTAGGAGCCTGGTCAAAATGCAGTTTCCTGGGCCCCACCCCAAACCGCTGCATCAGAAACTCTCAGGGCAGGGCCCAGGAACTGGGTTTTCACAAGATCCCAGGTGATTCTGAGCTCAAATGTGAGAACCTAGTGAATGCATTGGAGAAGGAAATGGCAACCCACTCCAGTATTCTTGCCTGGAGAATCCCAGGGACAGAGGAGCCTGGTGGGCTGCCGTCTATGGGGTTGCTCAGAGTCGGACATGACAGAAGTGACTTAGCAGCAGCAGTGACTCACCAAAAACCAGGTGTTCATTAAGGTGGACTCTATGTGTAGGTTAATGGCAAAGTTGTTTCTAGAATAGTTGATGAATTTCAATCATTCTTTGATTTTGTGGCCTCAGAGCTTCCAGGCACTGAGCTAAACCATGCCTAGCCCTAGTCACTAAGAGGGCTGGCTTTACTCTGTGGTTGAACCCAAAGCACACAGAGCATCTTTGGATAGTTTCCCAGGAGAGTTGCAGTACATTTGGCAGGGCCTTTATGCCGATACAAAGTCTTTATTATTATGGGAACACTGTCCTCTTGGTTTCGCATGCTGCCTTTTTGATTTTGCGAACTGAAAATGTCTATTTAATGAATTATTAGGACAGAGCATAGTATTTGTCTGACTAGGATCCTGCTTTTTCTTGGTTCTGTGCCATATGAAAAATGGGTTTATCTCTTTATGTAATTGGGTGTATATAGATACATTCAGTGGTGTATTGGTAAACTAGCTCTCTGAGAAGAAAAGCTTTGATTTGGAGTGTATGTCGATTCCCATAGCGTAAACACTCTGCATGTCTAACTGAGACGCAAGCCCACTGGACTAGTAAATGAGAGAAGCAAGGTGCAGTGTAGCTTGTGTTGTCGGATGCCAGTTTTGGAGAAACAGCCCTCACACCCCCTTCTCCCCATATATGTGTCTTTATACAGGTTTGTATGAGAATCGAAAAGAGTGCCCAGTGACACTCAGGAAATTATAGCAAGGAAGCATGGGAGGTGTGGTCAGAGATAATCAACTTTTTTGTTGGAATTTTAAAAAATTTAAAAATTCTTATAATATGCCTATCATACTAAGTAACTTTTAAACATCTGTAAAAACACATCTTTCAAGTGATCTGGCTTCTTTTACACAGTCATGCCCCTGTAACTGTTCCTGTGCATGTCTCCGTTGGCCTGGTATTTTATTATCTAACCAGAAGAGGTTTATCTCCTTCGTTTATTGGCTTCTGTTACTTTGTCTTCCCTATTCCAGATCAAAGAAAAATTTTTTAAAAAATTGAAGAGTAGTTGATTTACAATATTGTATTAGTTTCAGGTGTACAGCAAAGTAATTCAGTTATATTAATATGTAAATATACATAAATATGTATATTTCTGATTATTTTTCTTTATAGGTTATTGCATGATATTGACTATAATCCCCTGTGCTGTACAGTTAATCTTTGTGGCTTATTTATGTGTAGTAGTTTGTATCTGTTAATCCTACACTCCTGATTTTTTCTCCCCTACCTAAGTCCCTTCCCCCTTTGGTAAGCATAAGTTTGTTTTCTGTGTCTGTGACTCTATTTCTGTCTTACTTCACTCAGTGTGATAAACTCTAGGTCTAAACATGTTGCTGCAAATGGCAATATTTCATTCTTTTTTATGGCTGAGTAATATTTCGTTGTATTAGATTGTTTCCATGTCTTGGCTATTGTAAATTGTGCTGCGATGATCATCAGGGTGCATGTATCGTTTTGAATTATAGTTTTCTCTGGATATATGCCCAGGAGTGGAATTGTTGGGTCATAGGGTAATTCTGTTTTTAGTTTTCTGAGGAGCCGCCATACCATTCTCTATAGTGGCTGCACCTACTTACATTCCCACCAACAGTGTAGGAGCATTCCCTTTTCTCCACTCTTTCCAGCATTTATTATTTGTAAACTTTTTAATGCTGGCCTTTCTGACTGGTGTGAGGTGATGCCTCATTGTAGTTTTAATTTGCACTTCTCTAGTAATTATTGATGTTGAGCATCTTTTCATGTGCCTGTTGGCCATCTGTATGAAACAAATATTCTTTTTTGTTTTGTTTTATTTTCGGCCATGCTTGTGGGATCCTAGTTCCCTGACCAGGGATTGAACCCATGGCCCCTTCCATGGAAGTGTGGAGTCCTAACCACTGGACTGCAAGGAAAGTCCCAGAAGAAATAGATTCTTGACAAGACCATTTTTAGTTCCAATCCTGGGAAAATCTCATAAAGGCACACTTTTCCTTTAGGGTCGACTGGATGCTCATGTACCAAGGGATGGTGGTGCTGGCCGCCAGCCAGGTGTGGTGGACCTGGGAGGTGGAAGATGTCTTCCGCAAAGTGAAGCAGGGGGAGAAGCAGGCCATGAAGAACTACGGCCAGAAGATGCACCAGCAGATCGACGAGCTGGTCACCCGGATCACCTTGAACTTAAGCAGGAACGACCGAAAGAAATACAACACCGTGCTCATCATAGACGTGCATGCCCGCGACATAGTCGACTCTTTCATCCGGGGCAGGTGGGGACCTCCCAGGGCACTGGTGTCTCGAAACCTGTCCTGTGTCATCCTCTGGGCTCTCTCAGCATCTCTCCGTCCTTCCCCCACCGTCTACCTTCTCTTCCGTCTCAGCTCTCTCCCTCTTCACTTATCCCCCGTTGTCACCTTCCAGCATTCTCGAGGCCCGGGAGTTTGAATGGGAAAGTCAGCTGCGTTTTTACTGGGACCGGGAACCAGATGAGCTGAACATCCGCCAGTGCACGGGCACCTTCGGATACGGCTACGAGTACATGGGTTTGAACGGGCGGCTGGTTATCACGCCCCTGACGGACCGGATCTACCTGACGCTCACCCAGGTGACTGGCGGCCTGGCTCTGGTCGGGATCATTCACCTGGGGTTATGTGTTTTTTCTCTAGGTGTGATAGTAATTGTGATGGTGTACTGGGTTGAACAGGCTTCCCAAGTGGCTCAGTGGTAAAGAACCTGCTTGCCAGGGTTGGAGAGGCGGGTTCGATCTCTTGGTTAGGAAGATCCTCTGGAGGGGGAAATGGCAACCCCCTGCAGTATTCTTGCCTGGGAAATCCCATGGACAGAGGAGCCTGGTGGGCTACAGTCCTTGGGGGGTCGCAAAGAATCAGTCATGATTGAGCACGCATGCACTGGGTTGAACATTTTCCTCCCCACCCCAAATTCATGTCCACTCAGAACCTCAGCTGTGACCCTGTTTAGAAATAGGGTCTTGGCAGATTGAATTTGTTAAGGATTGGGGTGAGAACATCCTGGATTAGAGCCCTAGTACCAATGCCTGGTGTCTGTGTACGAAGAGGAGAGAACACAGAGGCACGGAAGAGATGTGAAGACAGAGAAAGAGACTGGAGAGAGGCAGCCACACACCAGGGAATGGCTGGAGCCACCAGAAGCTGGAAGAAGCCAGGAATGAGCCTCCCTTAAAGTCTTTGGGGGCAGTGTGGCCCCGCTCACACCTTAATTTCACTTTTAGCCTCCAGAACTGTAAGAGAACACATTTCTGTTGTTTTAAGCCAGACAATTTGGGGTACTTTGCTCTGGCAGCCCCAGGAAACGAATGTTGATAGTAAAGGGTTCGATAGTAAAGGTTGTTCTTTAAAAACCTGTAAAAGAAGTTCCATTTGGAATATGACATACTTGCTACCTTTTGGGATCAGGGTGTCAAGTTCTGGTGGCCCTCCAAACCACCCTCAGTTTCAATAGTTTGCTAAGAGGAATTACAGAATTCAGTAAAGCCTTTGTGGTCATGGTTATGGTTTTTATAGGGCTTCCCAGGTGGCTCAGTGGTAAAAAAAAAAAATCTGCCTGTGATGTGGGTTCAACCCCTGGGTCAAGAAGATCTCCTGGAGAAGGAAATGGCAACCCCCTGCAGTATTCTTGCCTGGAAAATCCCATGGATAGAGGAGCCTGGTGGGCTATGGGGGTGGCAAATAGTTGGACAGGACTTGACTGAACAGCAGCAACAACAGCAACAACATGGTTTTTATAGCAAATAGATACAGATAAAAATCAGCAATGGGAGAAGGGAGACCTAGGTCTAGCAATGGGACAGGGTCTAGGAGAGACCAGGTCTAAGCTTCAGTTTCCTGTTCAACGCAACGGTCCAGACAGCATCATTTTCTCCAGCAACTATGTGTGAAGTTCTGCTGCCCAGGGAAGCCCACCGAGCCTTGGGTTTTAACGAGGGGCTTGTCATGCATACAAGACTGACCCCTCTAAATGACTGACCTTAGTCTCCAGACCCTCTCGAAGTTGATCCAGGGCTTCCACCATAAATCACATTGTTAGACTGTCTGGCGTGGTCCAAGGTCCCCAGATAAACGACTCTCTTCTGAGGCAGAACATTCCGGGGCCTTAGAGGTCAGCTCCTAGGATCTAAAGACAAAGGGCCAAACCTTTCTTTGGGCAAAATAAATCCTTCCCTGCACATATGTCCATGTTCCCATGAGCCTCAGCTCTGGGAACTGCTAGGCATTGTCCTCAGGGTGGGTACAGAGTCCAGCATGTTGTGGAGTTGTTGGTTTACTGGTCCCTGTGTAACAGGGGGTGGGGGTGGAGTCGTCAGTGGAGGTCAGTGGTCACTGTCAGAAAAGGTACATTACCATTTATATATTCCACATAGATTGTCACGAACTGGTCATTGACACCTCTTTCCTTCCATGGCAGACAACACGTGTTTTGCATTTGACTTCTGACAGGCACTGTCCATGTATCTGGGTGGGGCTCCTGCTGGTCCAGCAGGTACCGGCAAAACCGAGACCACCAAGGACCTGGCCAAAGCCTTGGGCTTGCTCTGTGTCGTAACCAACTGCGGCGAAGGCATGGATTACAAAGTAAGGATCTGGTGTCACTTCTTCCATCCAAATACTAATTAGGCCCAACCCTGCTTAACTTCCAAGGTCAGATGAGATGGGATTCTTTCAGGATGGTACAGCCGTCGATACCCTGACATCACTTCTGGTGCCGTCTTCCTAGGCCAAGAGCTCAAAGGAGGACATGGGTGAAAGCATTTTATCTCATATGCTTCCAAGAAATGACATAGTGACAGCTGGAGGAATATAATGGGAAACCTTTCACCATCACAGTCTGGGAACTTAGATGTATTTCGTTGTTAGCAGCATGTAGAGCAAGCGTCTCAGACTAAATGCCCACTGGAGTCAGGTGGATAATGTAAATCAGTAAGCAGCAGACATACAATAGAGAGTGGTGGTGACTGTGGCCAACTGGAAGGCAAAGCTCCATCTGAAGGAGGCGCTGGTGTTCAGGTTAGGTCAATTGTTGCCAAGAAGAGAAGACCCAGTATTGCTGGATTTTTCAATATCTCAAGAGAAGCCAGAAATCTGAGTTTTTTTACATTAAAATTCTTAATTTTTGAAATCTTTTAACTTCTTTACCAAACAGAAATACTAGAGTCACAAATGTAGAAAGCAAAGTTATGGTTACCAGGAACTATGGAGAGGGAGGGATAAATTGGAGATCAGAATTGACACATACATACTACTATATATAAAATAGATCACTAATAAGGGCCTAATGTATAGCACAGGGAGCTCTACTCAGTACTCTGTAATGGCCTATAGGAGAAAGAATCTAAAAAACAATGGAGATATGTGTGTGTGTGTGTGCGTGTGTGTGTATGTATATAACTGATTCACTTTGCCGTACAGCAAAAACTAACAACATTATAAATCAACCCTACTTGAATAAAAATTCTTAAAAATTAAAAAAATCCTTAATTTGTGAAATCCTGTAATTGGGAGCCGGAAAGGCCTTTCACAAGAGACCTTGGAAATCTTGTCAGGAAGATCCGTTAGTAGAATGGCTGGCTGAATGCATCTCTGCCAATCCGATAATCATCGTTTGCTTTTAATTTAGAAAATTGTATCCATACGTGGATCGCTTGTGATTTTAAAGATGAAAATTGCCCTTGTCCTGACATTCCTTTCCTCCTAGGCCGTCGGGAAGATCTTCTCGGGCCTCGCTCAGTGCGGGGCTTGGGGCTGCTTCGATGAGTTTAATCGCATTGATGCCTCTGTGTTGTCAGTCATCTCGTCCCAGATTCAGACGATAAGAAATGCTCTGATCCATCAGTTAACCACGTTCCAGGTGAGGATAAGTGTGAAGCTGGCTCAGATCCTCCCCAGGATGGGAACGTGCGACGGTGGACAGTCATCTATCCAGACCAGGCTCCCTCTAGATGTAGATTTGCCCAACTTCTGCTTCCATGTGGAGATAATTGGGTTTCCCCAATTGATCAGCATCTTTGATAATTAAGTACTGTAATAATCTAAGAACTTCAGACATGGGACTCCCCGATGGTCCAATGGTTAAAACTCAGAGCTCCCAATGCATGGGACACTGGTCCAATCTCTGGTTGGGGAACTAGAATCTTGCATGCTTCATGGGGTGGCCAAAAAACAAATTAAAAATAAATTACAGACATGACTAATAGTGACGGGTAGGGCCATATTCTCAAGTAAATGAAGTATAAGGTTCCCTTTCAAGGTCAAAAGATGTTTTTAATGACTTCCCAAATTTGAGAAAAATTGACTTAAGAGAAATCAAGATTCTGTTGAATCAAAATGTCTTCAGTAGAAATTATTGCAATGAACAAGAAATTTTGCCTTCAGACCCGGTAAAGTTAGGGCATTATAATGACCAAGTTTTTTTTAATGTCATTTTGGATCAATAAGAACCAAATATGTGGACATTTATTTATTTTTTGGCCACAGCATGAAACATGTGGGATCTTAGTTCCCTGACCAGGAACTGAACCCACACCTTCTGCATTGGAAGCATAGAGTCTTAACCACTGGACCCCCAGAGAAGTCCCATGTCCAAGATTTTTAAGGTTGTTATTAAAGTGAAAAGGCAATTCTAATTTTTTTTTGAGGTTATACTAATCTCTCTCTGTCCAACAATACATTTGTAGACTCAAGTTTGGGACATCTGCTTTAAGTTACATCAGAGGAAAATGGATCAGAGTTTGGAGGAACATGATCTTATGTAATTTAGGTGGCCCAGGGTGCGTTCCCTGACAACAGGGACCAGAGTGGCTGCACCGTTTCCCTACCCTGAGGCCCTCTGTGGTCCCAACGTGCTCTACCGTTCCTCTGGCCACTGTCCTTGCTCCTGCATGCCCCTCCACCCTTGTCACTTTATGACACTTACTCTACAGACATATCAGACCCTGGGACACCAAATGCATCCCTATCTGCCTGAAATTGTCCTTTTTTTCTCCTTCACCTGAAAACTCCTATACATCCTTCAAGGCCCCACAGAGCCTCACTGGGCGATCCAGGAACCAAATTCAGCCTGGGCTGTGAGGACTCTGTTATGGGCCCCTCTGAGGCCACCCCACCTGCTTTTTCCCTGGACCTTAGTGTTGCTGGTGTGGTCAGAAGATTATGCAAAGTGGGTCCTGTTAAACATTTGAGGATTCTAGTGAAGGTTCTAGATGGATTTCTATTCATTAGTTCTGAAACATTTTAGGACTGAGCTTACTACTGCCATGGGAGACACATTGAACCTGCAGTGCATTTGGGTTTCTAGAAGCTATGTTTTTAAGAGCAGGCCTGTCTCTCATCTCCAGGAGATGCTCTAGGACTCACATGAGACATTGAGGCATGGATGACGGTGGTCTCAGTGCAGACTTGGGAGATAAGACAGCGGCCTCCATCCTTCGGGGAGCATCAGCTACCTGCTGGGCTGCCCTCCTGTCAGAGGCAGCCTGGGCCTCATAAAAATAAGAATTCTGTTTTCTGTCTGTCTGATGGGCCATTAAAAGAAACAAAACAGTAAAAATCTTAGTAGAGAGGAAAGTTGAGAAAGTTGAAATTCACTGTAGGCTAAAGAGACTCAAAATATAGAGAGTTCTATACTTTGTCAGTCCATGGAGCACCTGGAGGACAAAGGCTGGTTTCTTAAAAAAAAAAAATATATATATATATATATACACACACACACACATTTATATATTGATTTGGCCATGCCAGGTCTTAGTTGTGGCACACAGGATCTTTAGTTGTGTCATATGAACTCTTAGTTGTAGCTTCCTGGATCTAGTTCCCTGACCACGGATCGAACCCCAGGCTCCCTCCATTGGGAGCTTAGCCACTGGACCACCAGGGAAGTTCCAAGGCTGGTTTCTCAAAGGATGCTGAGGTGGGATTCCGGTGGCAAAGGTCTGGGTGACACCCGGGCAGCCAGATGGGGATAAAGGTGGGAATGGGAAGAGAAGTGACAATTAACATGAATGAAAATCCCACATTGTACAAAGTGATGGGATATCCACGAAAACGAGTAGCCACATGGCTCCCCAGGCCACCTTTCCCCTGGCAGGCTGGCCGGCAGCATAACCCTTCCTTCCTTTGCTCTTGTCCCCTAGTTTGAAGGGCAAGAGATCTCCCTGGACTCCAGAATGGGCATCTTCATCACCATGAACCCTGGCTACGCAGGCCGCACGGAGCTGCCCGAGTCGGTGAAGGCTCTCTTCCGGCCGGTGGTGGTGATCGTGCCGGACCTGCAGCAGATCTGTGAGATCATGTTGTTCTCCGAGGGCTTCCTCTGGGCCAAGGTGAGGCCCCCCCAGTTCCCCGTGGGCCTGAACCCCATCTGAGTCTGCGCTCAGACTGAGGCCTGGGCCATTTTCCTTCTGTGTGACTCTTCAAATAGTTTTGCTTGGTCTTGCTCCTTCCTTTTTTATTTATTTATTAAACAATGAATGATAGATGCTTTGGGAACAGTTAATTTTTTTTATATTCATTTTATCTATTAGGCTGCACTGGGTTTTAGTTGTGGCATATGGGATTCCAGTTCCTTGGCTAGGAATTGAACCTGGGCCCCCTGCACTGGGAGTGTGGAGTCTTAGCCACTGGACCACTGGGGAAGTCCTCTCCCTCCCTTTTTAAAATGACAACTTTAATTGGAACCATTTGACTCACAGGAGGTGGGGACAGGAGTCCAGAGAGTTCCAGGGGCCCCTCATCCAGCTTCCTGCAGCGATACCCTCAAATCTGGGAAAATTACGTGGACACAATGCTATTAACTCACGTATGGGCTTTATTTGCGTTTCACCAGGTTTCACCTTCTCTCTCTCTCTCTCTGGTGTGTGTGTCTAGTTCTGTGACATTTAATCCCACGTATAGAACAACTGGAGCCACAATCTGGACACAGAACTGTCCCATTATCACAGAGAAACTCCTATGTCACCCCTTAATGGTGGCACCCTGCCCCCTACTCTAACTCACAACTGCCAGTCATTCTCTATCACTACAGTTGCATCACTTCTAGAATGTTCTGTGCATGAAATTATACAGCGTGTAACCCTTTGAGGTGGGCTTTTTTCACTAAGCCTCATGCCCTATGTGGCTTTAAAAGTATATTGCTATATTTAAAATGGATAACCTACTGTACAGCATGGGGAACTCTGCTCAATGTGATGTGGCAGCCTGGGATGGGAGGGGAGTTTGGGGGAGATTGGAGACATGTGTATGTATATCTGAGTCCCTTTGCCTTCCACCTGAAACTGTCACAATGTTGTTGGCTATACTCCAATATAAAAATTAAAAGTTCAAAAAAATAAAGTAAGCTGTGAGCAAAACAACAACAACAACAACAACAACTTTTCTTAACAAAAGCAAAAATATTTAGGGATAAATGCCTTTATCATGTCTTAAAATGTATATAAAAAAATTGTACACATACATTTCCACAGAAGGTTCTGGAAAAGGTGCAAAATAGCAAATATTTTTAAAATAAAGGATTGTTAGATTGCTTCCCTGCAATGTTTTGGTGAAAGCCCTTATTGACAGTCCTCTTGTCTAGGTTTTGAGCCAGAGACGAGAGAGCTCTGGTTCTCGGTTTTCATGCGCAAGCTCCCCATGCCATCCCTAGGGACAAGCAGGTTTTGAATCCTTGATGTAGACCAGGTGAATGACTCGTCCTCAAAAATGGTTACAAGAAAACTTTAATAACACGTTTAGTTCAAAGGAAGCCAGTTTCTGAGTATAATCGCCATGATTTAAAACATTGAATGAATTCTGTTCTTCAAGGTGGTTAAGATTTTCCTTGGCACTCAAGGACTGTCATCCAACTTTGCTAAGGCTGGTGTACTTTTCAGTTAGATCCTGGGTTTGTCACTGTGAAAAATGAAGGCCCCATCCTGGTATTTGTTTCAGGCAAGAGCATCTTGCCTGTATCTGTTTGTAGAGCAGCTTCATCTGAACATCTTTATGTCACTTTTCTTTGTGTCATAATGTTCCAGTGTTTTCAGGGCATTACCTTCATGTATTTTTTCAATATCTTTTATCACAAAAGACTCTGGCCAAAAAGATGACTGTCCTGTATAAGCTGGCCCGGGAGCAGCTCTCCAAGCAACATCATTATGATTTTGGACTCAGAGCCCTGAAATCGGTATTGGTGATGGCTGGTGAGCTGAAGAGAGGCTCTTCTGAGCTTCGGGAGGTAGGGGCCACGTGCACTAAGCTCTCTGGGTTTTTATTTGGTTCACGGGTATCGAACGAATGCTGGGATGAAAGTGCCAGGGAGCACAGGTCAATCAAGAAAAAGCTTTCCTTTTTTAAATATAGTTTTATTTGTTTAAGTCTTTCTTTTTTTTTGTTTTAAACTTTAGTTTTGGCCGTGCTGGGCTTCATTGCTGTACGGGCTTTTTCTCTAGGCACAGCAAGTGGGGGCTACTCTCTAGTTGCGGTGTTGGGGTTCTCATTGCAGTGGCTTCTTTTCTTGTGGAGCATGCGCCCTAGGGCATGCAGGCTTCAGTAGTTGCGCCTCCCAGGCTCTAGAGCACAGGCCAATAGTTGTGGCACATAGGTCTAATTGCTCCATGTCAAGTGGGATCCTGGACCAGGAATTGAACCCATGTCTCCTGCATTGGCAGGTGGATTCTTTACCACTGAGCTACCAGGGAAGCCCAAGAAAAAGCTTCATGCTTAGCTGTCACTTCGTTTACCTGGCTGGCCTTCATTTGGTCTCTCCTTAATTATATTGTTTTCTTCTAATCTGACTTATTATTGGCAAGTTCATTGTCTTCACAACACCAATGTTTGTAACATTTCAATGATAATAATCGATCTACAATTGCAGGGTGGTGAGATGGAGGGGTGGGGATGAACAAAATTCTCAAGAAAGCATGAACATGAGTTTTTTTCCTCTTTGCAATAAAAGCCAGAGGAACAGTCATGTTTCTTTCACATGGGGCTTCCTCCAAAACAGAGCTCAATAGATGCTGCTCTGTGGGCAACAGACTCATGTGTTTCTCCAGAAACTCTACTTGCAGTGCTCTGTGTTTTATATTTCATATAAGGTTTCATTGTCTATTTCATAGGACCATTTCTAGACTAGCCCTGGGGTCTTCTGGAAACATCTCTGAAGACATGTGTTTCATTCCATGCAGGATGTGGTGTTGATGAGGGCCCTTCGAGACATGAACCTGCCCAAGTTTGTGTTTGAAGATGTGCCTCTCTTCCTTGGTTTGATCTCCGACCTGTTCCCTGGACTGGATTGCCCTCGGGTTCGCTACCCTGATTTCAATGATGCCGTGGAACAGGTGCTTCAGGAAAATGGCTACATCATCTTACCTGTCCAGGTAAAGTGGTGCTGAAGAGGAGAGTTCACTGACTTTCTCTGGGTCCTTTCCATTTATTTTTCATTAAAAAAAATTGTAAAATGCACATAAAATTTCCTGTCTTAGCCACTCCCCACCCCTACCCCCATTTTTTATTGTGATAAAGTACATACAACATAAGATTTACCATCTGATCTTACATCTTATCCATTTTTGGTGATGTTAGGTATATTCATGTTGTTGTAAAACAGATCTCCAGAACTTTTGCATTTTGCAAAAGAGAAACTCTATTCCCATTAAATAATAACTCTTATTTCCCTCCCTCAGCCCCTGGTAACCTCCACTCTCTTTGACTCCTCTGGGAATCTTATATGCGTGGAATCATACAGTATTTTTCCTTTTGTGTTTGGCTGATTTCACTCAGCATCATGTTCTCAAGGTTCATCCACATTGTAGCATGTGTCAGAATTCCCTTCCTTTTTAAGGCCGAGCAATATTCCATTGTATGTATATATCACCTTCCAACTGGCGTAATGTGATCAGATAAGTATTTTTTTTGGGGGGGGGTTCGATCATCTAAGGTTTTCTTCCTCCCCTACCTTTTTACCCCAGAGTCATACTTACAAAAAAATTAAATTAGATATTACAAATGGAATTTTGATCACCTGAACCCTGTGAGGTTGTATATGTTGTCTGTAGGCCATAAATTATTGCCCAAGTGTTCTGCTGAGGGTGTCAACTCCCCAAGCTGCAGGGTCGGAATGACTGCCCCTGGATGGGCCACCTTGGGGCATCAGGCTGCCCAGAAGTCTCAGGCAGGGGCATTGGGTACCAACCACAGATGAGAGAGCCCTCTGCAATTTTCCTGGCCTTGGTGGTTTCCTCTATAGGGAGTTGTTTGAAGAGATGTGTTTTTTGGTTGGAAATGTAAAATGTTGTAGCCACTTCAGAAAAGTCTGATGGTTCCTCAAAAAGTGAAACAGCGTTACCTTGCATGCACGCATGCTAAGTCGCTTCAGTCATGTCTGACTCTTTGCAGCCCCATGGACTGTAGTCTGTCAGGCTCCTCTGTCCATGGGATTCTCCAGGCAAGAATACTGGAGTGGGTTGTCATGCCCTCCTCCGGGGGGTCTTCCCAACCCAGGGGTCAAACCAGGTCTTCTTACATCTCCTACATTGGCAGGAAAGTTCTTTACCACTGGTGCCACCTGAGAAGCCCAGAGTTACCATATGATACAGCAATTTTATTCCTAGGTATAAACCCAAGAGAAATGAGAGCATATTTATCCACATGAAAACTTGTCCACAAATGTTCATAACAGTGTTATTCATAATAGCCAACAAGTGGAAATCATACAACAGACGAAGAGATAAACATAGTGTCATCCATCCATATAATGGAATATTATTTGGCCGTAAAAAGAATGAAGCACTGACACAGGCTACGCTGACGATAGTGTATAGCACGATACTAAGTGAAAGAAGCCAGACACCCAAGACTACATACTGCACGATTCCATTTCTATATTCCATTTATATTGAGAATGGGCAAAGCCATAGAGACAGAAAGCGGGCGCTTGGAGCTGGGGGCAATGGGCTTGGTAGACATGACTAATGAGCACGCAGGTTTTATTGGGAGACTGATGAAAATGTTCTAAAATTGAATGTCATAATGGTTTCACAAACTTTCAAATATATTAAAGCCACTAAATTGCTGAAACACTTTAAATGGGTGAACTGTATAGTATGCAAATTCTAGCTCAATAAACCTGTTTTTAACAAGAAGGTATGTTTTAACCCAGCTAATGTTTGTCCCACAGGTGGATAAGGTGGTTCAGATGTTCGAGACCATGTTGACTCGCCACACGACAATGGTGGTGGGGCCCACGGGAGGGGGCAAGTCCGTGGTCATTAACGCTCTGTGTCAGGCCCAGACCAAGTGAGTAATGGTGTCCATGGGGAGGGCTTGGTTGCCAGGGTGGTTTCAGGTGAGATCGGTGGTGTATTACTTGGTCCCACTTTGTTCTCTGATTTCCTGGGAGATTACATTGGTCCCAAATAGCCCCCTTTAAGCCCAGAGCATCTTTTTTTTTGGGGGGGGGGACATGCCTCAGGGCTTGTGGGATCTTAGTTCCCTGACTAAAGATGGAACCCATGCCCCCTGCAGTGGAAACGTGGAGTCCTAACCACTGGACTACCAGTGAAGTCCCCAAACCAGAGCATCTTAACTTGTTTCATTGCTGATTTAGTTGATATATTTTAGAAGGCAAAACAGTGAGCCTTTTGTCCATCAGGCTGTAAATAGGTTTATTTATGAAATGATTATTTCACCAGCTATCTTATAAAGATGTTTTGAAAATTAGCTTGGGTTGTATTTTCTTGACGTTCAGATTCCTTTAAAGCCAGCCAGGTCCCACACCATTATGCAACACTATTATGGTATCAGAGTGGCCAAAAAGAAAGTCACCTCCCTAAATGCCTTGTCATCGCCAGCCTTGCAAGGGCTGTATCTCTTGAAGGAAAAAGTGACCTCACACTCCTAGGATAGAATGTCACAAAGACCTGTGGTGAATCAACCAATACTCCTATACTGAAAATGAGTTTTCTGATTCTCACTTTTCTCCTAAGCAGTCACTTCCCAGGTAGCGCTAGTGGTACAGAACCCATCTGTCAACGCAGGAGACATAAGAGACTCGGGTTTGTTCCCTGGGTCAGGAAGATCCCCTGGAGAAGGACGTAGCAACTCACTCCAGTACTCTTGCCTGGAGAATCCCATGGACAGAGGAGCCTGGTGGGCTGTAGTCCATAGGGTTGCAAAGAGTCTGACACAATTGAAGCGATTTAGCACACATGCAATCACTACATTGCAGAAAGATTTCAATACATGCTGATATTCCAGGAAAAATCTAAATCAAGCCTTATAATTGTTGTGACTTTACCAGTTCTAGATAGTCTATAACATCTTTTATAGTTTATAAAATTTTATAAAATGAGTGTGTCATTTCTTCATATTCCTTCTTGTATTTTTCATGAGAAAACCATTGGACCATGGCTTACTGATTGTAAGGATTTTATTCCATAGCCGTCCTGTATTTATTCTTTAATTCATTGTTAGATCAGTTATGAAACTATTATATATAGATGTGAGTATCAGTATGCCATTATTATTTTCATTCACTTTGTTAATTATGAACTATGGTTCATGTGAACTTTAGTTTTCTGTGGATGAATTAATCCCCCAGCACCATGGGAGTTTACAGGCATTGTAGTGGGAAATACTCCTACATACCCCTACATATAAGTCTAAGTGATTTATAAAAAAAAGCAACTCAGGGTCTCTTCCCTGATGTTTCAAAGGCTTAGACTCCAAGCTGCCAATGCAGGGGGCCTAGGTTCGATCCCTGGGCAGGGAACTAGATCCTCCATGCCTCAACTAAAAGAACCCATATGCTGCAACCAAGACCTGGCGCAGCCAAATAAGTATCTAAAAAATAACAACGCAGAGTGGATGTCATTCTATTAACACAAGGCATTGAACATCATGAGTTCAGAGGTTTTATGTTACCCTGATGACTGTTACCTCTTATACAGTAGTTGTGAAATATTTACATAAATGTGCCATATGCATGAATATGTAAATACACAGAGATGAAATACACATGAAGGTGAGCATCTGTTGCTCCCCAAAATCAAAGCCGTGTTATCAGTTCAGACCTCGCTTATATTGGGGCCACATGTCTGGTGAAAGGTGGGTCCCTTGCCTTTGTTAGTCACTCAGTCATGTCTGACTCTTTTTGACCCCATTGACTGTGGTCCACCAGGCTTCCCTGTCCATGGAATTCTCCAGGCAAGAATACTGGAGTGGGTTGCCATTCCCTTCTCCAGGGGATCTTCCCCATCCAGGGATTGAACTCGGGTCTCCTGCATTCACAGGCAGATTGTTTACCATCTGAGCCAATAGGAAAGCCCTCCCTTGAGTTTAGTAAAAACCATTAACAGAGAATGGGAAGCCCAAAGCAGGGTTTGGATGGTTTGCATGTTAAATTTTGGATCGGATCCAAAATCTAACCCCCTACATGAGTGGCCTGGATTGTTCTAATGTGTTGAGTCTACCTGAGTCCTGGCTGAGGCTTTTCATTCTATGTAGGCTTGGGCTGGTGACAAAGCTGTATATCCTGAACCCCAAGGCTATGAGTGTTATAGAGCTGTATGGCATCCTGGATCCCACCACCCGAGACTGGACTGATGGGGTGCTGTCCAACATCTTCCGGGAGATCAACAAGCCCACGGATAAGAAGGAGCGGAAGTGAGTATCTGTGTAAGGAGGGAAGAGCCTGGGTGGATTTGTAATGAATTAACCAAAACTTACAAGTAAACAGATGATGTGTAGTATTGTAGTTTCATGCTTGGAGGCAGGTAGACTCAGGAGGCTCTGCTCGTGAAGCTCTAGGTACCACTTCAGCACTGTTTCTGTCTTATGTAATTTCTTCTCCTTGACTGTGTTGGTCCCCAGCTTACCACAGAGGAAGCTGAGGTCCAGGGAAGAGGAGGGAAGAGCTTGCCTCAAGGCCAGGGATGTGAGCTTGGGACATGATGGTTATTTTATTAGGTCAAATCTCTGGACCAAGTAGGGTGCTCTGTCTCATGTTCTGGTTAGAAAACCCTGGGAAAAGATGTTCAACATGAATGGGGAGGTTACACCAAGTTGTGTTAATGGGAAGCCTTTCAGGTGCCATGGCTCACTTTTTTCCGGTTGCCACAGGTATATTTTATTCGATGGTGATGTGGATGCTTTGTGGGTGGAGAACATGAATTCTGTGATGGATGACAACAAGCTGTTGACCCTGGCCAATGGCGAGCGCATTCGGCTTCAAGCACACTGTGCCCTGCTCTTCGAGGCAAGTAGTGATGAAGAATAATTTCAAATAGAAGCCTTTCTTTGAATTACAATTTAAAGTGCTTATTTTTTAAAATTTATTTTATTGAAGTATAGTTGATTTGCAATGTTGTACTGATTTCTGCTATATAGCAGAGTGGTTCAGTTATGCATTTATATGCATTCTTTTTCATATTATCTTGCATTATGGTCTGAATATAGTTCCCCACACTACACAGTAGGACCTTGCTGCTTATCCATTCTGTATATAATAGTCTGCATCTGCTGACCCCGGCTCTCAGTCCTTCCCTCTCCCTACCCGATCCTCCTTGGCACCCAGAAGTCTATTCTCAGTCTGTTTCTGTTTCATAAATAAATTCACTTGTGTCATATTTTAGACTCCATGTATAACTGATATCATGTGGTATTCGTCTTTCTCTTTCTGACCTATTTCATTTAGTATGATAATCTTTAGGGCCATCCATGTTGCTGCAGATGGCATTATTTCATTCTTTTTATGGCTGAGTCGTATTCCATTGTATGTATGTACCACATCTTCTTTATCCATTCACCTGTTGATGGAAATTGGCATTGTAAATAGTGTTGCAGTGAACACTGGGGTGCATATATCTTTTTGAATTGTAGTTTTGTCCAGATATATTCCCAGGAGTGGGACTGCTATAGATAACACTGAGTTTGTTCATTTCTCCAGGTTGGGGATTTACAGTATGCCTCCCCTGCGACTGTGTCTCGATGTGGAATGGTTTATGTGGATCCTAAAAACTTGAAATATCAACCATACTGGAAAAAATGGGTTAATCAAATACCAAACAAGGTGAAAATTATTTCCAAAATGAACTGACAATCAGTATTGGTGGCTAATTGTATAAACATAACTCAGAGGGATGTTTGTTACTGAAGGCCATGGCCTAGACCTTGACCTGCCTGTGATCTTGAGCACTAAATGTTATCAGTAAGTTGGGTGACAGCATGGAAGACACCCTTATTAGATTTCCAGAAAATTCATAGCAGGTGGGCTAGATAAGTGATTTTGATAGTCTAGACCAGGGGGTGACAAATTTTTTTCTGTGAAAGAGAGTAAATATTTTATGCTTTGGGGGCCATGTGGTTTCTTTTGCAACGACTCAACCCCACCATTATGGTATGAAAGCAGCCATAGTACATGAATGGGCATTGCTATGTACCAATAAAACTTTATTTACAAAACAGGTGGCAGGCCAGATTTGGCTTATGGACTGTAGTTGGCAGCCCCTCATCCAGCCAAGTCCAGTGGTCGAGAGACTTGTCTCTAGGAGGTGTCTGGCTCCTCCTGTCTTACTCAGTTGGATGAAAACAATGTGTGAAGGACCCAGTTTGTCACAGAATTGAGACTCAGTGGTTTCAGCTGATCTCAAACACTGTGATATGTCATAAAGCTGCTCAGAAATGTGTACCTGTCTTTTTTTTTTTTCCTCCAGTGGGTCTTCATTGCTGCTCATGGGCTTTCTCTAGTTGCAGTGAGTGAGGGCTACTCTCTAGTTGCAGTGCAAGGGCTTCTCGTTGTGGTGGCTTCTCTTGTGTGGAGCATGGGCTCTAGGGCGCACGGTTGTCACAGTTGCAACTCGTGGGCTCTCGAGCACAGACTCAGTAGTTGTAGTGCACAGGCTTAGTTGCCCTGAGGCATGTGGGATCTTAGTTCCCCACCCAGGGATTGAACCTGCATCCCCTGCACTGGCAGGCAGATTCTTAACCACTGGACCACCAGGGAAGTGCCATGTATTGTCTTAATGGTAGACTTCATTGAAAGATTCAGAGGCAAACGTGACAGTCATGTGAAGGCTATGGCTAGATCACACCCAGGACATCGTGACCATACGATGCAGCTCCAGAAGGACCACTGCTGCTGCTGCTGCTAAGTCGCTTCAGTCGTGTCCGACTCTGTGTGACCCCATAGACGGCAGCCCACCAGGCTCCCCCGTCCCTGGGATTCTCCAGGCAAGAACACTGGAGTGGGTTGCCATTTCCTTCTCCAATGCATTAAAGTGAAAAGTGAAAGTGAAGTCGCTCAGTCGTGTCCGACTCTGTGCGACCCCATGGACGGCAGCCCACCAGGCTCCCCCGTCCCTGGGATTCTCCAGGCAAGAACACTGGAGTGGGTTGCCATTTCCTTCTCCAATGCATTAAAGTGAAAAGTGAAAGTGAAGTCGCTCAGTTGTGTCCGACTCCCAGTGAACCCATGGACTGCAGCCTACCAGGCTCCTCTGTCCATGGGATTTTCCAGGCAAGAGTACTGGAGTGGGGTGCCATTGCCTTCTCCAAGAAGGACCACTAGGCCGATGGAAAATTGGAAGCTAGGACGCAATTACCCCAGAGAAGAGAGGAGCAAGGGGAACATGTTAGGACCATTTGAGGCACACTGTCATATGGGAGGGTCTTCCTAGGTGGCGCTAGTGGTAAAGAACCCACCTGCCAAGGCCAGAGACACAAAAGATCCCTGGGTCAGGGAGATCCTCTGGAGGAGGCCATGGCGACCCACTCCAGTATTCTTGCCTGGAGAATCCCACGGACAGAAGAGCCTAGTGGGCTACAGACCATTAGGTCGCAAAGAGTCAGACACGACTGAAGAGACTTGGCATTCATGCATGTCATTGGGTGATGATGCCCATACAAGCGCTTGTGATCACCAATGCCTCTATATGGAGAGGGACCTTCCATTGCTTTATACTCTTTGTTCAGTGGCTGTGGCTATGTCACTTAAATTCTTAGATAATCAGCTCTTTGCCTATCAGATGGGACCTTTTATAGCACCTCCCTCCCAGGTGGTGGGATAGATTCTATGGCAGGTTTTGTGATGAAACAGAAGCATATTATAAAGGATAAATTTTTCTACAAATATGTAGGTGAGTTGTCAGAGTTTACTCACCTGCTCAATTTCTCATTCATGAGAAAATGTTTCTCATCCCCTCTTTTTACAAGCACAGCTTCCCATGAACTTCTGTTTGAATAAAGGAACCCTTGGGAGTTCCCCAGCAGTCCAGTGGTTAGGACCCAGCACTTTCCCTGCTGAGGGCCCAGGTAGGATCCTTGGTCAGTGAACTAAGATCCTGCAAGCAGCATAGCACAGTCAAAATAATAATAATAATAATAATAATAATAATAATATAATCTGTGATAGAAGAAGCAGGCTGAAAATTAAATAGAGGAACCCTTGAGAATGCTTTGAAAGTCTGCTTTTTTATAGATGGAGCAAGGTTATTTAGAGAGCCTGTTTGAGAAATATGTACCATACCTCATTGATGTGATAGTGGAAGGAATAGTGGATGGAAGACAAGGAGAGAAGCTGAAGACAATAGTTCCGCAGACAGACCTGAATATGGTAAGAAACTATCTTTGTTAGCAAAAATAAATTCTTCCTAAAGAGCTTTCAAAAGGGAAGCAAAGACGTCAGATGGGTAAGATCTAACCTTGCCGGTTACTGACAAGGGAGACTCAATACTTCTTTTTGTGACCATGAGCAAGACAAGATACTGGGCTCCATCTGCCCAAACCGATATGGTGGGCCATATAATTCCCATCGTTCTGAGATCTGGGGTCCCAGGGTTTGTGACCAGAACTGACTCTCGTGGGGTTGTGTGGAATATATGGGCTGACCCAGGTATTTTCCTGTGAACCAGGTAACCCAGTTAGCCAAGATGCTGGATTCGTTACTAGAGGGAGAAATCGAGGAGCCCGATCTTCTGGAGTGCTACTTCTTAGAGGCTCTGTACTGTTCTCTGGGCTCCTGCCTCCTTGAGGATGGAAGGGCTAAATTTGATGAATGTATTAAGCGCATTGCTTCTTTGCCTACTGCTGATACAGAAGGGATATGGGCCAGTCCTGGGGAACTGCCAGGTAGGAACCAAACGTAACCTGTTTTTTTTGCTCAGAATGCTTTTGGCTAGGTTTTTAGAGGACATGACCTTGCTTTTCCACATCTGTGCCTGTGTGGGTTTCCTAGATTGTTTGCTTCTGTAGAAGAATGTGCAGAGCATTTAGTGGAGCCCTCAGGAGAAGTTCAAATGCATAAACTTCAATAGCAGAGGTCTGGGTCTTAGTTGCAGCACATGGGACCTTGAGCTGAAATCTTGAAACTTAGTTGTGGCATGTGGGATCCAGTTCCCTGACCAGGGATTGAACCTGGGCCCCTTGCATTGGGAGTACAGAGCCTTAGCCGCTGGACCAGTGGGGAAGTTCTAGTTCCTTTGGGTGGCCTTTGTTGATGAATCTAACCTTTCCCCACCTAGCTTAGGTGCTTGCTTCATTTACTCTGTTTAAGCTCTGTAAAATTTTCATATTGTGCTTGTCTTAATTTCTTCTCCTTTTAGATTCTCTGTTTTTTTTCCTCTAAAATTCCACAGCTAATTCATCTGCTATATTCCTGAGACTTTGCACAGCAGATAATCACATGTGGATCCATAGGTCGTTTGTAGGAAATCATTATATTAAGGTTTAAGTGTTTGCATGAAAAAATGTGCATCCTCAAAGAACCATATATGGTGAAAAGGCTGCATTCTCCAAGAACTATAGATAACACTAGGATCCTTCTTCGTCTGTCTCTTAATGACACTTGAATATGATTGGCAGGGAGACCCAGGTTTTATTCTGTAATCATTACCTGGGCTGTTGTTTTTAAAGCTCAAAGTAAAATGATCATAGGTCTTTCTTCTAGAGAGTCATTGAGCAAATAAAAGATGTTTTAAAAGTCTGTGGTCCTTGCTGGGCATACACACCGAGGAAACCAGAATTGAAAGAGACACATGTACCCCAGTGTTCATTGCAGCACTGTTTACAATAGCTAGGACATGGAAGCAACCTAGATGTCCATCGGCAGATGAATGGAAAAGAAAGTTGTGGTACATATACACAGTGGAATATTACTCAGCCATTAAAAAGAATGCATTTGGATCAGTTCTAATGAGGTGGATGAAACTGGGGCCTATTATACAGAGTGAAGTAAGTCAGAAAGAAAAGCACCAATACAGTATATTAATACATACATATGGAATTTAGAAAGATAGTAATGACAACCCTATACGCGAGACAGCAAAAGAGACCCAGATATAAAGAACAGACTTTTGGGACTCTGTGGGAGAAGGTGAGGGTGGGATGATTTGAGAAAATAGCATTGAAACATGTATATTACCATATGTGAAATAGATGACCAGTCCAAGTTCAATGCATGAAACAGGGCACTCAAAGCCAGTGCACTGGGACAACCCAGAGGGATGGGATGGGGAGGGAGGGGGGAGGTGGGTTCAGGATGGGGGACACATGTACATCTGTGGCTGATTCATATCAGTGTATGGCCAAAAGCACCACAATGTTGTAAAGTAATTAGCCTCCAGTTAAAATTAATTAATTAATTTAAAAGTCTTGGGACTTCCCTGGTGGCCCAATGCCTAAGATACCACGCTCCCAACGCAGGGGACCTGGGTTCAATCCCTGGTCGGGGAACTAGATCCCACGTACCGCAACTCAGAGTTCGCATGCAGCAACTGAAGATTCTGCATGCTGCTACTAAGACCTGGAGAAGCCAAGTAAATACATAAATATATATATGTAAAGTCTGGGGTCCTTTGGGGCTAGTTTTCTTGTACTTTTTCAGAACCCTGAGTCCCCTTTTTGGGGGGAGCTTCCCAGTTGTGCCCACCGTGCTGGCTACCTGCCCCTGCAACCCTCACCCCTCACAGAGACGATGCTGATCCCAGCCTGGTCTTTCTCCCTTAGTTTGCCCTCAGCTTGAGAACTTGAAGACAACCTGTAGGCAACCCACTTCCACATGCCTTCTGCACTCAAGTCCAGCCTCTGGGTCCCTTGACCTCTTCCTAGCCCATTGCACTCAATACTGCTCTGTCTACATCATAGTTACACCTTCCACCCCCCACCCATCGTCAGCTTGTGACTCCTGCCGCATGTGTTCTCAGCTGGCCTCATGGGGACTATCCGCTGCCCTTCCCTGTCTTCCTACCACCTTCTGAACCTTCTAAATCCTTTTCTGCTGCCCTGTTGCTTCAGTCTCTCTTGCCTAAGTTTCCTGGCCCTCTTGCCTAGTCTGAGATAACCCAAGCATGCCTTCTCTGCCTCCCCAGGGTTTGAACGGTACTGAGAAAATCACTCTGAAGACTGAAAGTGAAAGTGTTAGTTGCTCAGTTGTGTCTGACTCTTTGTGACCCTATAGACTGTAGCCAGGCTCCTCTGTCCATGGGGTTCTCCAGGCAAGAATCCTGGAGTGGGTTGCCATTCCCTTCTCCAAGGGTTCTTCCCAACCCAGGGATCAAACTCCTGGCACCTCCATAAATTCAGTCTTGAACTTGAACTCCCTCTCCTATCCCCACGGGGTAATTCATTTCCCTTTTCTCCAAATCTCCACTAGGCCCTCACCCCCATCTCTGCACATGACCTTCCTCCTTCCTTGAACAGGAAAAACCCACACTGTCAGATAGGAATTTTTCCAGCCCCCATCTTCTCCTGCCTCCTTTCTCAGGGACGGGGAGACCCTCCTCTTGGCCAAGCTGAACCTGCCCTGAGCTTTGAGATCTGCCGCCTCCCACCTCCTCAGGCTCCTGTCTTCACCGGTTTTCTCTTCTGTCTTTTATATTTTCCATCTGTCCATCTCTACCAACCCCATCCCACTGGCTCTTTGACATGTTCTAGTAAAGCCTTCCTAATCCTAGCCCCTTCTAGAGATGTCTCTCTGCCTCTTCCCTTTTAAATTATTTGGCTGCACTGGGTCTTAATTGTAGCAGGATCTTTAGTTACGGTGTGTAGGATCTAGTTCCCCAACCAGGGATCGAACCCAGACCCCCTGCATTGGGAGCTCAGATTCTCAGCCACTGGACCACCAGGGAAGTCCCTGCCTCTTCCCTTTTAAAGCCACATGTCCTGAAAGACTGTCCTTGAGCTACTTTCTCCTTCATCCCACTACTTCTCACCCGTCCGCCTCCCCCCTCCCTTCTGCACATCTCCACCCAAACCGCTCCCAGCCAGCGCCTGCTACTTTCTCCTTCATCCCACCACTTCTCACCCGTCCACCTCCCACCTCCCTTCTGCACATCTCCACCCAAACCGCTCCCAGCTGGTGCCTGCAGTGCCTCCTTGTTGCCGGATCTGAGAGCCTCTTCTGGTCTTTGCCTCCCTGACCTTGCCCCAGTATCAGGCACGGTGCTACTTTCTGCCTTCTTAAAAATTCTTCTTCCATCCTGCTCCATTCTGGCCATGCCTGCGCAGTTTCCTTTGTTGAGTCCCCTACGTTGGCCCCTCCCTCATATCAGGATTTGGTCCTAGACCTTCTTTTCACTCTTTGTGTCCTCACTGAGCCCTTTTCACCCTGCTCACAGCTCTGACTCCCAGGCTCTCCTTTCTAAGCCTTCTGGTTTCCCTAGTTTGGTTATATTTAAATCTATCTTTCCTTTCTTTCTTTCTTCTTTTTTCCATCCATCCATATTTATCTCTCTCTATTTACCTATCCCATTGACACAGGAGTCTGGCAGGTCCACGGGGTCACAAAGAGTTGGAATGACTAACAGTTTGGGCTTCTCTGGTGGCTCAGACTGTAAAGAATCCATCTGCAATGCAGGAGATGTGGGTTCAATCCCTGGGTCAGGAAGGTCCCCTGGAGAACAGTATGGCTACAGACTCCAGAATTTTTGCCAGAAATTTTGTCCTCCATGGACAGAGGAGCCTGGTAGGCTACAGTCCATAGGGTTGCAAAGAATCAGACACGACTGAGTGACTAACACTTTCACTTTTCACCTATCCATCCATCCTTCCATCCATTTGTATCTGTGTATCTATGTCTATTTATATTTATTCATCCATCCATCTTTGTCCGTCTCCATCCATCTGTCTGTAGCTGTCAGTTTCTCCAATTAAGTTGCTATCCAGGGAACAAATAGCATTAGTTCGTTCCAAGCATGAGCCAGAGCTGATTCTGTATTTTCATGTCCACAATCAAAACAAAACTGACCACTTTTTATTACAGGTCAGCTTCCAACCTTGTATGACTTTCACTTTGATTCCACACAGAAGAAATGGATACCGTGGAATCAATTAGTTCCAGAGTATGTTCATTCCCGCGAGAGGAAATTTGTTGACATCCTGGGTATGTGAGAAACGAAGCCTCGGTTTAAGCATATGTGGTTCTCATTCTGTGTGGAAGGGTGGAAAATCCCGTGGTCCCAGTGGAACTCTAAGTCCCACCCGAGTGCTGGTTGGGAGAAACTGAACGTGAGCCATGGGTTTTGCCAAGAGGGTGGCACTTTGGATTCCTTTTATGTGCCTCTGGACATCTGAAGATGTCTATACCCCTCAGCTCTTTTGCCTGGCAGGTGGATCCTCCCTGCCAGGGAAGGTGGCAGGGCTTGAGGTGGGTAGGATGCTCCTCTGCTTCTGCTCACCTTGCACAGGCTCCCTTCTGCCCCGTAGAGCTGTCTGGGCATGGGGAGGGACGCAGGAAGAAGGGAAAGAGGAATGACTAAGGCAGCATTTTGTAAGAGATGCTGCCTTGAGAAGTAGTGTACTATGGATATTGTGTATTGAGCTGTATTTAACATGCACACCTCTGGCTATTTGGATACCATGGAGGCTCAAGATATTCCATGAAATGAATATCTGATTTTGGTTGGTATAGAGTTCTTACAGAATGAAGCATACATGTTTTCTCAGGAACCAATCAGAATTTAAAACTGTCAGTGTAGGAGTAGCCAGATTTGACTTAAAGGTTTGATACTCTCTTCAGAGGAAGCTGAAAAAAGTCAAAGTCTGTCGCTAAGTCGTGTCCTACTCTTTGAGACCCCATGGACTGTAGCTCCCATGCTGTTCTGTCCATGGGATTTCCCAGGCCCGAATACTCGAGTGGGCTGCCATTGCCTCCTCCAGGGGATCTTCCTGACCCAGGGATCGAAGCCGCGTCTCCTGGTTGGCAGGTGGATTCGTTACAACTGAGACACCTAGGAAGCCCTCAGAGGAAGTTGTTGGTCAGGAAACAAGTCTTGATAAGTGACTTATGCAGCAGAGAACCTGGGAGTTTTCAGTATCCTGAGTATAAGTCAGAATTGGATATTGAAACAGTTTGGGTTTTCTACACTTGTATGTGATGATGACACAACTGTAGAAATGTATCAAACTCCTCAAAATATACACTTAATATTGGAATGAATTTCATGGTCTGTGAATTATACCTCCATAAAGCTATTAGAAACAATCATTAGGGGTAGTGAGCGTCTCCATTTATATGTTTTCAAGGTCACCCCTTGGGTTTTTGCTGATGCTTCTTATGGGATTTGTGGGATCCTGGGAAACTCCAGGCTGCCCAGTGTGCACCTTATTGGTGTTTCTGTGATGCTCTAATTCTTCATACGTTCTCTAGTTCATACAGTGGATACAACCCGTACTACCTGGACACTGGAGCAAATGGTAAAGATTAGGCAACCTGTTCTTTTGGTTGGTGAATCTGGTACCTCCAAGACAGCCACTACCCACAACTTCCTGAAAAACCTGAATGAAGAGACTAATGTAAGTCATTATCTGTATCTATGGACAAATAGCAAATTACCCCAACACAAAGCAGTTCATACAACAAATACTATCTCACAGTTTCTGCAGATCTGGAACCTGGGGGTGGCTTAGCTGGTTGTTCTAGCCCAGGCTCTTTCATGAGATGGCAAGTTTGACTAGGGCTGAGGTCATCTGAAGGCTTGACTATGGCTGGGGGAATCCTCTTTTGAGATGTTCGGTATCAATTCCCCACCATGTGAGCCTCTCCAAGCACCCTGGTATAGTCCTTTATTTTTTCCTGAAGATTATTTATTCATTTATCTATTTTATGGCTGCACTGGTTTTTTGTTGCTGCACGCAAGCTTTCTCTACTTGTGGCAAGCAGGGGCTGCTTTCTAGTTCAGGTACATGGGCTCCCTCATTGCAGTGGCTCCTCTTGTTGTGGAACACAGGTTTTAGAATGTGCGGGCTTGGTAGTTGCAGTGCATGGGCTTAGTTGCTCCACAGCATGTGGGATCTTAGTTCCCCAACCAGGGATAGAACCTGTGTCCTTTGCATTGGCAGGCAGATTTTTTTTTTCTATTTTTTTTAATTAATATTTTTTTAATTAATTTTTTTTTTTACTTTACAATATTGTATTGGTTTTGCCATACATCAACATGCATCCGCCACGGGTGTACACGTGTTCCCCATCCTGAACCCTGCTCCCGCCTGCCTCCCCATACCATCCCTCTGGGTCATCCCAGTGCACCATCCCCAAGCTTCCTGTATCCTGCATTGAACCTGGACTGGCGATTCATTTCTTATATGATATTATACATGTTTTAATGCCATTCTCCCAAATCATCCCCCCCTCCCTCTCCCACAGAGTCCAAAAGACTGTTCTATACATCTGTGTCTCTTTTGCTGTCTCGCATACAGGGTTGTCATTACCATCTTTCTAAATTCCATATATATATATATATATATATATATAGTGTATATATATATATATACTAATGCATATATATATGCATTAGTATACTATATTGGTGTTTTTCTTTCTGGCTTACTTCACTCTGTATAACCGGCTCCAGTTTCATCCACCTCATTAGAACTGATTCAAATTTATTCTTTTTAATGGCTGAGTAATACTCCATTGTGTATATGTAATATGGCTTTCTTATCCATTCATGTGCTGATGGACATCTAGGTTGCTTCCATGTCCTGGCTATTATAAACAGTGCTGCGATGAACATTGGGGTACATGTGTCTCTTTCAATTCTGGTTTCCTTGGTGTGTATGCCCAGCATTGGGATTGCTATGTCGTATGGCAGTTCTATTTCCAGTTTTCTAAGGAATCTCCATACTGTTCTCCATAGTGGCTGTACTAGTTTACATTCTCACCAACTGTAAGAGGGTTCCCTTTTCTCTACATCTTCTCCAGCATTTATTGCTTGTAGACTTTTGGATCGCAGCCATTCTGACTGGAGTGAAACGGTACCTCATTGTGGTTTTGATTTGCATTTCTCTGATAATGACTGATGTTGAGCATCTTTTCATGTGTTTGTTAGCCATCTGCATGTCTTCTTTGGAGAAATGTCTATTTAGTTCTTTGGCCCATTTTTTGATTGGGTCATTTATTTTTCTGGAATTGAGCTGCAGAAGTTGCTTGTATATTTTTGAGATTAGTTGTTTGTCAGTTGCTTCATGTCCTATTATTTTCTCCCATTCTGAAGGCTGTCTTTTAACCTTGCTTATAGTTTCTTTTGTTGTGCAGAAGCTTTTAATTTTAATTAGATCCCATTTGTTTATTTTTGCTTTTATTTCCAATGTTTTGGGAGGTGGGTCATAGAGGATCCTGCTGTGATGTATGTCTGAGAGTGTTTTGCCTGTGTTCTCCTCTAAGAGTTTTATAGTTTCTGGTCTTATGTTTAGATCTTTAATCCATTTTGAGTTTATTTTTGTGTATGGTATTAGAAAGTGTTCTAGTTTCATTCTTTTACAAGTGGTTGACCAGTTTTCCTAGCACCACTTGTTAAAGAGATTGTCTTTTCTCCTTGTATATTCTTGCCTCCTTTGTCAAAGATAAGGTGTCCATAGGTGCGTGGGTTTATCTCTGGGCTTTCTATTTTGTTCCGTTGATCTATATTTCTTTGTGCCAGTACCATACTGTTTTGATGACTGTGGCTTTGTAGTAGAGCCTGAAGTCAGGCAGGTTGATTCCTCCAGTTCCATTCTTCTTTCTCAAGATTGCTTTGGCTATTCGAGGTTTTTTTGTATTTCCATACAAATTGTGAAATTATTTGTTCTAGCTCTGTGAAAAATACCATTGTTAGCTTGATAGGGATTGCATTGAATCTGTAGATTGCTTTGGGTAGTATACTCATTTTCACTATATTGATTCTTCCAATACATGAACATGGTATATTTCTCCATCTATTAGTGTCCTCTTTGATCAGGGTTTTATAGTTTTATATATATAGGTCTTTAGTTTCTTTAGGTAGATATATTCCTAAGTATTTTATTCTTTTCATTGCAATGGTGAATGGAATTGTTTCCTTAATTTCTCTTTCTATTTTCTCATTATTAGTGTATAGGAATGCAAAGGATTTCTATGTGTTGATTTTATATCCTTGGCAGGCAGATTCTTAACCACTGCACCTGCTGTTGTTCTCTTGACCTGGCATCTGACTTCCCTCAGAGTGAATGTCCAAGGTAGAAAAGCAGACACGACAATGCTTTGTATGATTCAGGAAACCACACACCATCACTTTTGCTGCATTTTGTGGATCACAGAGGCACTACTGTGACCCCCTCTGATGCAACATAGGAGGGGGCTACACAGGGTGTGGGTACCTGGAGGTAAGGATGATTGCGGGTCATCTTGAAGGCTGGCAGTTACATTCCTCATCACCATTTTGTGGTTTTTCATTTCCTTCCTCCAGTCATATGCCAGACGTGGGAGGGTTTGGGTACTCCGGTGCAAACGACAATGAACAAAACTATTAAGGTCCACCCTCATTAAGAGGGGACCCTGACATGAGAATGAATCATGCATGGAACGTGATTGTGCAGAACATGCCAGGTGCACCAAGATGTTAGGAAGGAGGGTCCCTGCGTTTCTCCTTTCTGTGCACTCTGAGTGGTCCTACATGGCCCACCTGCTCACCATTGTAGTTCTCCTGGTTTTAAACAATTTTTATTTAACTTTTTAAAATTTGCAGCATGTGGGATCTTTAGTTGTGGCATGTCAGATCTAGTTCCCTGACCAGGGATCCAACTTGGGCCCCCTGCATTGGGAGCTCAGAGTCTTAGCCAGTGGACAATCAGGGAGTGCTAGTACTAAGTCATGTCTGACTCTTTGCGACCCTATGGACTGTAGCCCACCAGGCTCCTCTGTCCATGAGATTCTCCAGGCAAGAATAGTGGAGTGGGTTGCCATTTCCTCCTCCAGAAGATCTTCCCGACCCAGGGATCGAACCCACATCTCTTACTATTGGCAGGTGGGTTCTTTACCACTAGTGCCACCTGGGAGGCCCCATTCCCTGCTTAATGTTTTATTACCAAGTAAAGACTCTTATCTCCTCCAAGAAGCTGCCTGTGATTTTCGGGATGTCCAGCTGTCACATACTTGTCCCCAGTCCACGCACTTATTCAGTTCCTTGTTAACGTTGTCCATCTTTGAGGTTCTTGATTCTGATTCTGGCCTTCTGGAACCTCCAACCAGAGAAAAGCTTCCCACTGCTCTCCTCTCTGACTCTTCCTTACACCTGTGCTACATGTGGCAGAGGGACTCCAGGGAATCCTGTGGCCCTCCGGGGTAGGGAGTGGTCAGCCTGGGTTTGTGATGGGCACATAATGGTTGAGGGCAGGATTGGGCCTTTCTGCCCCCAAATGGATGGTCAAGCTCACTCATGTACTGGCGTGCGCAAGCATGGCTATTTAGCTTTAAGAATGCCATTGTGGAGGGCACTTGAGGAGTGTTTACAGCCAGAGGGGCCTACAAGTTTATGGAGTTGGGTAAAGAAAACTTGACTTCAGTAGCCCCACCCCCGCCAGCCTCTGTGCTCCTCTCCACCGAGACTCAGCAGCTGGTGCTCATAGGTCCAACAAGGCGCAGTTCAGTGGTTAGAACTCCACGCTTTCACTGCGGAGGTTCAATTCTTGGTCAGGGAACTAAAATCTGGCAAGCCTCAAGGTGAGACAAAAAAAGAAAGACACATCCAAACACGTTCACAGTACAGACATGCATGTTTATTCCCCCATGTTCAGGTCAGCTGCACCTGCATTTGTGGGCACCCAGGAGAAGGGTGTTATCTAAGGCAGTGGTTCTTTTTTATTTATTTATATTTTTGGTTGCACTGGGTCTTTGTTGCTGCGTGCGTGCTTTCTCTAGTTGCGGCAAGCAGGGGCTACTCTCTAGTTGTGATACACAGGCTTCTCGTTGTGGTGGCTTCTCTTGTTGCAGAGAAGAGGCTGTTGTAGACTCTTTGTTGTAGGCTCTAGGTACATGTGCTTAATTGCTCTGAGGCATGTAGGACCTTAGTTCCCCGACCAGGGATCGAACTCATGTTCCCTGTGTTGGCAAGTGGATTCTTACTCACTGGACCCTCAGGGAAGTCCCACAGGGTTTCTTAAAGTGTGGTCCCTGGACCTGCAGCATAAGCATCACCTGAAATCTTGCTTAAACTGGGACTTACTGAATCGGAAACTCTCAGGATGGGAACCCATTGGGCTGAGGGGAAGATCCCTCCAGGTGGTTCTGATGCATAATTAAGTATGGGAGCCACTGATCAATGATCTGTCATTAATTGCTCCAAGAAGGGGTGAGGGAGAAACCCCAAGTACACATGCATGAAAATGTCCACCCCACAGAGGGACCAGGGGCCCTCCCTTACCCTTTTCTCAGCAGTTCCTTCCAAGGACTAATCAGTGGTTGTTTGTGTTCTTTAAAAAAAAAAATTTTTTTATTGAAATATAGTTAATTTACAATGTTGTGTTAATTACTGCTATACAGCAAAATGACTCAGTTTTATATACACATATATAGTTTATATGTGTTTATATACATACACATATATACACGTATAGTTTCTTTATATAGGCTTCTCTGGTGGCTCAGATGGTAAAGAACCTGCCAGCAATACAGGAGACTCGGGTTCGATCCCTGGGTCAGAAAGATCCCCTGGAGAAGGGAATGGCAACCCACTCCAGTATTCTTGCCTGGAGAATTCCATGGGCAGAGGAGCCTGGTGGGCTACAGTCCATGGCATTGCAAAGAGTTGGACATGACTGAATGATTAACAGACAAACACATATATATATATGTGCACTTTCTTTTTCATACTCTTTTCCACTGTGGTTTAATCGCAGGATATTGAATATAGTTCCCTGTGCTGTGTAGTAGGACTTTGTTCTTTATGCATTCAGTATATACCAGTTTGCATGTTTGTGCTCTCTTTGACTTATTTATTTAGATGTAGCAGGCGTGATAGTAACTTATATTTGAATATTGCTTTGTCATTTTGAAAATGCTTTGATATATTTCATCTCACATGATAAAAATCACTCTGTGAAGTAGTGCAAATAAATATCATTAAACTAATATTTCAGATGAGAAGAAGGAGGCTCTGAAAGCTTAAGCAATGGTTCTGAGGTCGCCTGGTTAGAACTGTGTAGGCCCAGTACCCCCCACCCCGACCAATCCACATTGCTCCCCAGTCCACACTGTTCACCTGGCAACTAGTTATTGCCTCTTACAACCTTTCATAAGGAAAGAGGAATTCTTGCTTTAGCATTAAAATATACAATGAACTTCAGGCTCGTATTGGGTTGCAAAAAAATTAGTTCAGATACCAGTGAATCTGTAAAATAGATGGTAGCTTACAATCAAATATTTCATGTAGGTACCATGAAAAAAGACCGTGTTTTGGAATTATCTCTTTCTGTTTCAGATTGTGTTAATGGTCAGTTTCTCCTCCCGCACCACGTCCATGGATATCCAAAGAAATTTAGAAGCCAATGTGGAAAAACGAACCAAAGACACTTATGGCCCACCCATGGGAAAACGCCTCCTGGTGTTCATGGATGACATGAACATGCCGAAGGTTGGTGAGGCCGAGCGGGTGGGGTGGGGGGGCAGTGGCGGGACTATGTAACGGGTTAGAGTGAACGTGAAAGCATCTGTCTTTTAGTCTTCACAATGTCTGTAGGGCCAGGTTATGGAGAATCAGCTTAGGGGACCATGTGACTGGAGGGACTCTTTCCTTAGATGCGTTCCTTAGTTTCTCCAAGGATTAAAGCAGGTAGCAGGCAGCTTCTGAACTATATTCAGTGTATATAGTTCCATGTATGTTTGAGTAAGTGGTTCCAGATGAGCTATACTTTAGATAATAATACTGTTCTCACTCCTGTACACCTGGGGAGCCGGGTGGTACAGTGGTAAAGAGTCTGCCTGCCAGTGCAGTAGATGCAGGAGACGTGGGTTCAATCCCTGGGTCAGGAAGATCCCCTGGACTAGGAAGTGGCAACCCACTCTGGCATTCTTGCCTGGGGAATCCCGTGGAGAGAGGACCCTTATAGGTTACAGCCCATGGGGTCATAAAAGAGTCAGACATGACTGAGTGACATACGTGGGAAGTGTAAGGGCAGGCACTTCCTAAGAATTCCTCTAGATTTACCAAAATCTAGATTTTACCAAAATTCCCTAGAGCAAGGGAATGTTCACAGGCACCAGGAGTTTGTTTCTGGGGCTAGAGCCTAAGAGGTGCAAAGTTTTCTTAGTACTGGGATTGAAATTTATTATCATGTCTGCAGAACCATTCCCCCCACCAAAAATGTATCTTCTAGATGGACTGTTTACAAAGCCAGGATCCATGCGTCTGTCCATGGATGCATGCAGGCATCCATCTATCCATGCATCCATCCATCTCTCCATCCATCCATGCATCTATCCATCTATCCATACATCCATCCATGCATTTATTCACCCATGTTTATACCCATACACACACCCATCTATCTATGCATCTATCGATCTATGCATCCAACCATCCATCCATACACTTGTTTATCCATCCATCCATCCAATTGACATATTTATTGAGCATCTCCTATGGGGACTGGTGCTGTGAAGTGATGAACAAAATATATGTAGTTCCTGCCTTCATGGAGTTTACAATCTAGAGAGGGACACAGATTTAAAAAAAAAAAAAACTACAAATGAATATACAGAACTGCAAACTTTGAGAAGCCCAGTGAAACTCAAACCAGAGCACTCTGAGAGGGTGAAAGGAGATGGGATTTAGCTGAAATGAAAGTGTAAGTCGATCAGTCGTGTCCGACTCTTTGTGACTCCAGGGACTATACAGTCCATAGAGTTCTCTAGGCCAGAATACTGGAGTGAGTAGCCTTTCCCTTCTCCAGGGGATTTAGTTGAGATGGTCAGCAAAGGTGTTGCTGGGTTCTGCTTTACAATATCACTGTTCTTCCTTTTCTGTAAAACAATTGAGGTGGATGAATATGGCACACAGCAGCCAATTGCCCTGCTGAAACTGCTCTTGGAAAAAGGCTTCTTGTACGACCGGGGGAAGGAGCTGAACTGTAAAAGCATCCGTGACCTTGGCTTTATTGCTGCGATGGGGAAAGCTGGAGGAGGCCGCAACGAAGTCGATCCAAGATTTACTTCGCTCTTCAGTGTCTTCAACATTCCCTTTCCTTCGGAGGAGTCTTTGCACTTAATTTATTCCTCTATCCTCAAAGGCCACACCTCGGTAACTTTTTTTTTTAACATATACACAAATCTATTCTTTTTCTTTTTCCTTTTATTTTAAAAAAATTTTCTTGACTCATGTATTTTTGACCATGCTGGGTTTTCATCACTGCATGCAGGCTTTCTCTAGTTGCAGTGAGTAGGGTCTTCTATTGTTGAGGAGCATGGGCCCTAGGGTGCATGGGCTTCATCAGCTGCTATGAGGTGTGTGGGATATTCCTGGACCAGAGATCGAACCTATATTCCTTCATTGGCAGGCAGATTCTTTACCATTGGACCACCAGGGAAGTCCTATTCTTTTTTTTCACCTTCAAACTTTTTTTTTTTATTTTTAAACTTTACATAATTGTATTAGTTTTGCCAAATATCAAAATGAATCCATCACAGGTATACATGTGCTCCCCATCCTGAACCCTCCTCCCTCCTCCCTCCCCATACCATCCCTCTAGGTCGTCCCAGTGCACTAGCCCCAAGCATCCAGTATCGTGCATTGAACCTGGACTGGCATCTCGTTTCATACATGATATTTTACATGTTTCAATGCCATTCTCCCAAATCTTCCCACCCTTTCCCTCTCCCACAGAGTCCATAAGACTGTTCCATACATCACCTTCAAACTTTTAACTTTTAGTTTGTATTGAGTTATAGCTGATTAACAATGTTGTGGCAGTTTCAGATGAACAGGAAGGGACTCAGCCATACATATACAGGTATCCGTTCTTCCCCAAACCCTCCTCCCATCCAGGCTGCCACATAACATGGAGTAGAGTTCAATGTGTTATACAACAGGTCCTTGTTGGTTATCCATTTTGAATATAGCAATGTGTACATGACCTAGGGAAGTCCTATTCTTTTTCAAATTCTTCTCCCATTTAGGCTGTGGGTAACTTGACTTAATTAGAAGTCTAAACCAGAGGGCCTGGTTGGTAGAAACTTGGTAATGATGTATGCATTTGGCACAGCAAGCACAAAGCCTAGAGCCCGTGGTGCTTTTAGAGGCCCATAAACAGGTTTTAATTTCTCTCAAAATCAGAAGAAAGGAATCAGTCTAATCCAGCCTAGATTATATTCATCTTTATACCAAGTTAATCATAAAATATACAAGCTAATATATTTAATTATAATTAAGTAATAAAAGAATATATAAATGTATATGTAAGTAATATATTTTTATGGAGGAAGGGGCCCATGAAGGCATCAGTGCCTAGGGCCCATGGGAATCATGGTGTGGCCCTGAGTTACATAGGCCACCTTGAGTGACAGCAACGAAGCAACTACAGGATGTGGGCTCTGGAGTCAGTACCCATTCTGCTCCTTGGGCAAGTCCCTGGAGCTCTCTCCTATGCCCATCCTCATCCAGAATAGGGAGGTAATACTGGTACCGGCCTCCCTGATGTTTTGGAAGAATGAAGGGAGAAAGTGCATGTAATGTGTGTGGCAGAGTGCACACACCGATCCTCACTAGATACTAGTTACTGCTGTTATGTCACCATGATTTACATGACCTCTACAGATGGGCTTCCCTGGTGGCTCAGACCCTAAAGAATCAGCCTGCAATCCAGGAGACTCTGGGTCAGGAAGATCCCCTGGAGAAGGGAATGGCAACTCATTCCAGTATTCTTGCCTGGAGAATCCCATGGACAGAGCCTGGCGGGCTACCTTCCATGGGGTCACAAAGAGTCGGACATGACTGAGCGACTAACATTTTCACACTTTACAAATGGAACCCCTTCATTTAAATAATGACCTCTGATCCTGGCATCGCTCTTCTAAAGCAGGCTTGCTCACTCAAAGTCTTGAGGGACCAGGCAAGAAAGATGAAGGTGTGGGAAGGCCAGATGTGATCAGGGAGCACCTGGCATGTTCATGCCCTACCACAAGCCATTCACTTCCAAAACTGTGAGGTCTGTGCAAGTCACATCAGTCTCAGATGGAGGGTTGGTTTGGGGCTTTGGTTTCGTATCATGTTGACTTGTCAGTTAATGTGAAAATCTGGGGAAACAAAAGCAGATCAGATGATTAGTTTCTCTGGTCCTTCCTTTTTTTTTCTTACCTCCTCACAAAAAAATTGATGATGGGTTTTTCCTGGTGGTTGGTCCAGTGGTTAAGAATCTGCTGTGCAGGGGACACCGGTTCAATCCCTAGTCTGGGAGGATCCCATATGCAGTGGAGCAGCTAAGCCTGTCAGCCTCAAGTGCTGGGCCTGCGTGCCGGGAGCCTGTGCTCAGCACTGGGGGCGGGGGGTGTGTGTGAGGGGAGCCACTGCAGTGGGAAGCCTGAGCACCGCAGCTCAGTTGCCCCCACTTGCCAAAACTAGGAAAAGCCCCGGTGCAGCAACAAAGACCTAGCACAGCCAATAAGTAAGATAATAAATAAAATATGTTTTAAAAATTATAGAAAAATTCATGCAATGTAAGACTAGCTATTAAAACCATTTAAAAATACACAGTTCAGTGACACTTAGTACTTTCATAATGTTGTACAACTATCACCACTGTCTAGTTCCAGAATATTTTTATCACCCCCAAAACAGTTATTCCATTCTGTCCTTCAGCCCCTGGCAACCACCAATCTGGACTCTGTCTCTATGGATTGTCCTATTCTGGACACTTCCTATCAGTGGAATCATACAATATGTGGTCTTCTGTGTTTGGCTTCTTTCACTCAGCATGATGTCTTCAAGGTTCATCTACATTGTATTCTATGTCAGTGTTTTGCTCCTCTTCCTGGCCAAATCATACTCCATGATAATGGATGGACCACATTTTGCTTACCCCGTTCATCCATTGAGAGACACTTGGTGTGGGGGGGCGGGTCTTTTCATTCTGTAGGTGTTTCATGAGAGCATCGTGGCTGTGAGTGACAAGCTGACATCCTGCACGTTGACTCTTTACAAAAACATTGTTCAGGATCTGCCACCCACCCCGTCCAAGTTCCATTACATCTTTAACCTTCGAGATCTCTCACGGGTTTATAACGGTCTTGTCCTCACTAACCCGGAACGGTGAGTTTTGTCTTATGTTACTAAAAGATGCCTCATTGGTATGATAGCTTCTCCTATTCTTTTAAGACAGAGGAGCTATCAGGAAATGCGATGTGAATCCATGTGTCAATTAATCACCCAGTGTCTTTTTGTTTATGTTAAATGAAGAACAGAGTCAAATGCTTGGTTAAGACTTGATGCCTCTTGAGCCCTTGAGTTGAAGGCTGGGGAAACCAAGAGAGGCAGGTGTGAGGCCAAGAGAACAGGTGTATTCAACCCAGAGGTGGGGATGTTATGCCAACCTTTGTTCTCAGTTCTAAAGGTGGAGTTTGCCCAGTGGAGTCTTTCATTCATACAACTGAATTGTTTTCAGTTGCCAACTGGTTATATTTTATGTGTCTTTGGGAGAAGTTAACCACAGAGGACAGAGGGATTTAAGTCTTGGTGTAGAAATTTACTCATGAAAACTGGATGAATTTGTGTATTTACATTAATGTATATTTCATCTATGTAAATTTTCAGGGATGTCCCAATTTTATGGATTTACATTATGAATCCACAAAATATTGAAAAATGAATCAGGAACTTTCCACGTGCCCACAGTGACTCTCAGTGCCCTTGAAAGGTTCAGAATGGCAGTTCAGGAGGGGGCCGGTCTGGGTATTTATGGGTGGAGTGAGGCCTCTTTGCCAGAAACCAGAGAAAGACCCAGAATTGGGGTCAGGTGGAGCTGGTTCTTAGAAAAAGGAGCTGCCAGTGGCTCTGCAGCTGATGTTAAATTAATAAATTCCAGTGAGGAGGAGTCCCATTAAGTTCTCATGTCATTTACATCACTTGTAGATAATGTTCTTTTTTTTTTTCTCTGCAGCAGGAGGAGCTATAAATGACAACATTATAGTCTTTACATTTAAATTGTTAGTGTCCATTAAGTTTCAGGCTTCCCTGATAGCTTAGATGGTAAAGAATCCACCTGCAATGCAGGAGACTCCAGTTCAATCCCTGGGTTGGGAAGATCCCCTGGAGAAGGGATAGGCCACCCACTCCAGTATTCTTGGGCTTCTCTTGTGGCTCAGCTGGTAAAGAATCTGCCTGCAATGCGGGAGACCTGGGTTTGGTCCCTGGGTTGGGAAGATCCCCTGGAGAAGGGAAAGGCTACCCACTCCAGTTTTCTAGCCTGAAGAATTTCATGGACTTTATAGTCTGTGGGGTTGCAAAGAGTCAGACACTGAGTGACTTTCACTTCACTTCACGTCATTAAGTTTCAATTAATATGGAACTGGGTTGAGGGGGGAGACTATAGATATGTCCTTTTCTGCACCCTGTATAGTCATCTGAAAATAGTAGCATCCAGCCTGCTCTTCTCTAGATAACTTTGTGGCTAATTTTGCCCCTTCCATCCTGTAGATTCCAGACGGTGACCCAGATGGTGAGAGTCTGGAGGAATGAGTGTCTGAGAGTCTTCCATGACCGGTTGATCAATGAAACAGACAAGGAGCTGGTCAGTACATTGAAAATGTACCAGCAAATGCAAAAGACAAACAAACAAAAACCACCCAGAACTCAAAACAAACAAACAAAAAGCAAAACTCTAACTACAAAATTTGTCTCTGGGTGAAATGAAAAAGTACAAAACAAAAACACAACATTTTTTTAATGTATTTTTTTATATGGGACTTTACAGAAAAATAGAGACTAACAATGGAAGTCAATAGATAAAGGAGGGTGAATTGTTAAGTACTTAGCAGCAAAGGGGAAAAAATCAAATGCAAATGACTTCAGATAATCCTAGCCTATGCTCTTTTTCTGACAAGTCTTAGCACAGGCGTGGTGGGAGTTTGGGTCCTGAAGTGATCTTGTGTTGTAAGGTCCAGGAGCACATAAGAATCTTGGTCACGGCACATTTTAACGATGATGTGGAGGTGGTGATGAGGGACCCCATCCTGTTTGGAGACTTCCGGACAGCTCTGCATGAAGAGGAAGCACGCATTTATGAAGATATTCAGGATTATGAGGCAGCCAAGGCTTTGTTCCAGGTGCAGACGGGGCTCACCTCTCCCAGGATTACATTACATGGGTGCCCAGGAGGTGGAGCTGGGGAGAACGCCGTGCCTGTCTGTAACTTGGGAATGTGGGCTTGTGTCTGACCCAGTGGTGTCCACGTCCTGTGGTGCATGTCAATGACCTGATGAATTTATTCATTCAGACCCCTGGGACCCATCTTCATACGTTTCCCTTCATCAAACCCATGGAGGGTGCCAGGGTTCTGGAACACACCCAACTTTGGGAACCCCTCATCTGATTCCCTAATGTTCATTTTCATCTTAATTCATAAGGCGAGCCTTGTGGTCATCTTTGGCTTACTGCTGGCCGATCACAGACCAGCAGATCGAAATCTTTTTAAATTTTATTTAATTTAGTCAGTTTATTTTGGCCATGCCGTGCAGCATGAAGGTTCTTAGTTCCCTGACCAGGGATCGAACTCATGACCCCTGCATTGGTAGCTCAGCGTCTTACCCACTGGATGCCTGGGATGTCCCGCAGATTGAAATCTTGTTTGTGAAAGTTAGTCTTGTGAACCCAAATGATTTACTCATTTCAACCACTATTGACATTCAAAACAGTCTCTCCTCCATTTTTAATCTCTCCTGCACAGAAGAGCGAGTCTGTCTCTTAGAAGTCAGTGGTCCTTAAAAAAATTTTATTTTTGGTCTAAAATTCAGGAAATCCTTGAAGAGTATAATGAAAGCAACACCAAAATGAACTTGGTTCTCTTTGACGATGCTCTGGAGCATCTGACCCGTGTGCACCGCATCATTCGAATGGACCGAGGCCACGCCCTGCTGGTTGGGGTTGGGGGCTCTGGGAAGCAGTCTCTGGCCAGGTTGGCTGCCTTCACAGCTGGCTACGAGGTGAGCCAAACTCCCTGCTAGAAAATGGCTTTGCTATGCCAATTTCTGCAGTTAGTAGTTCCTGCAAAAATTCGAACAATGTATTACAGATCATAACATGATGCTTTTTCAGAATATCAAATGGTTTTTTCTGGGAGGGGGGAATCGATATTATTTTAACTGAATATTTGAAGCATCTAACTATTGTATGGTTTTTGGAATGTAGAATATGTCAAATCAGGTTCGAGAGTCAAACATGAGCAAGTCCTGTGATGCATAATGTGTGATGTGTACTCGTGTAGAGGGGATCTTAGCCAAAACCTCCATGGACCCAGTGTTCATGGTCATTGATGTGCTGGCTGTTGTTTCAATACAACCACCATCCAAAGTTCTGGGCCATTCTTAGAATCTTCAAAAAACAATTAAACAGAAACAACAAAAAAAATTTTTATTGAGATACAATATCTAAATCGTACAATTCATCCACTTAAGGTATACAATTCAATAATTTTTTATGTTCAGAAGGTTGTGAAACCATCACATTCAATTTCAGAACATTTTCTTCATCCAAAGAAGAAATCCCAAGCTCCGTATCTTCCTGTTCTTCCAGCCCCTCAGCCTTAAGACATCATTAATCTTTCTTTCTCTCTTGACTTTCCTATTCTGGGCTTTTCATACAATAGGATCTCAAAGTCTGTGGTCTTTTGTGACGCCTTCTTGCACTTAGCATAATGTTTCCAAACGTCGTCCCCGTGTAAGTGTTTCATTCCTTATGTGGCTGAATCACGTTCCATTGTATGGTAGACCACGTTTCAGTTATCCATTCATTCATTGACAGTCATTTGGATTACTTCCATCTTTTGACTACTATGAATTATGCTGGTATAAACATTCATGTACAGGATTCTGCAGGGACATATATTTTCATTTGTCTTGGGTGGATGCTAGGAGTGGAGTTGCTGGGTCGTAGGGTAATTCTCTGTTGATCCATCTGAGAAACTGCCAGATTGTTTGCCCAAGGGGCTGCACCATTTGACATCCCTCCAGCACTGTGTGAGTGGGGCCCCGTGTCTCTACACCACCCTGAGACTCTTACAGATAGTCCTGCAGTGCCCACACGTAACTTGCCAGCCTGGTCCATTACTGTGAGACGTGCATCCTGCAGTGAGACTCAGTTTTGAAGAAGCGTCAACTCCACTGCTCACCCTCCCCACACACCCTCCTTAGTTCTTTGGTATCTGATTCTGTTCGTAACTTGGGTCTTGCGTTATCCTCGATGCCTCTGTTTTTGCCTATTGTTTTGCTCTGTTTTTATGATCATTTTTTTTTTGAAATTTGGAAGTTAGAGGATTCAAGGGTATATGTTTTTAAAAGGTTTTTGACCCATGACACTAGAGTTCACATTAGAAAGGCGAATTCGTGGTGGAGTGTGCCTCCTTGAAGTGGGAGTAAAAAGGGCCAAGGGACTTGCCTGGTGGTCCAGTGCTTAGGACTTGGCTCCTTTACTGCAGGGGCACGGATTTGATCCCTGGTAGAAAACTGAGATCCCACTTGCCTCGAAGCAGGGCCAAAAAACTGGGGGGCCTGGGGATGGAGGACCAGGGGAGAAGTAAAGGACTTTTAATTTTATCCATAGCTTTGTTAAAAATAGGTTTGAAGAAAATATATGAGTTTTGGGTTTTTAGCAAATGTTAAATATGGGTGGTGGGTGCGGTGGCATTCTATTATTCATTGTATGTGGTTTATTACTCTTTATTTATTTATTTATTTTATTACTCTTTAAAAGAATTGAGAGTCTTGTCTATTTATTTATGGCTGTGCCGGGCCAGATTACATTTGGCTGAAGGGCATCCAAATTGCCCTGAGTTTGTGTGTGTGACTGTGTGTGAGACTGTGTGCAAGTTTGGACATGCAAGTTTGTGTAATTGTGTGTGTGAGAATGTATGTGAGTGACTATGACTGTGAAAGTGTGTGACAAACTACGTGTGTGCCCATAAACATAAAAGTGTGTTGAGTGTGGGAGTCACCATGTGAGCATTTGTGGCTATGAATGTGCATGACTGGCTGAGTGAGTGTGAAAGAGGCTTTGTGTGTGTATGTTTGTGTGTGTGTGTGAATAGAGGTAGAGAGGAGAGAGGAAATGAAGGATTTCTCTGCTACCATAAATCTGAGCTGTTTTAAAAGGACTGCTCACAGTTAAACTTCTACACATCTGAGCCGGAGGAAATGCTTGAACAGAAAAGACTTAGCTTTATGTATGTGTCCTATTTCCATTTATATCTATTTTGTGTGTCAGAGGATTTTTGAATTTAATATTTTAAAAATTGCTTCTTCTTCAGTCTTTTTTCTTTACACATCTTCTCACAATTTATCTCATTTTAAATGAGCTCACGGTGACTGTGGTGGTGGCTTAGTTGCTAGGTTGTGTCCGACTCTTGTGACCCCATGGACTGTAGCCCGCCAGGCTCCTCTGTCCATGGGGAGTCTGTACCCACACACATTTCCTCTGTTGCGTGGCCCATCTCTGCCTTATCTCCTCCCCTATAATTCAAATGACTCTTTTCTGCCACATCACATGGCTTGCGGGATCTTAGTTCCCCGACTAGGGATCGAACCCGTGGCCCCTGCAGTGGAAGCACGGTGTCCTAACCACTGGACTGCCAGGGAAGTCCCATCCAATTACTCGTTTTTAATGATGGAGGCTGTCCTTTTCACTGCCCCCACTCCCCTTTTTTCTGCCCTATTCATAATCCATCTGCAGGAGCCTTGTTCCCTGCACACACTCACCTCGCCCACGTGCACGCCTGCACAGAACATCCACTGTGGTTTGTTCGACAAAAAGGAGTGTCAGTTTTCTGTGTCCCGTCTTTCTCACTCAACCGTATTCTGTGACAATGTCCCCAGTCATCCGGATGTCCCCAGTCATCCGGTTCTGTGGTCCTGGTTCCTCTTTGATGGTGGCTCAGCTGGGAGCCGCCCTCTCGCTCTGCACTTACGTGGAGACCCTCCCTTGGGCCAGTGGTCTCACGGGGATGCTGTGCTCCATGTCCGCAGGTGTTTGAGATCCTCCTGAGCCGGGGCTACTCTGAGAACAACTTCCGGGACGACCTGAAGAACCTTTACCTGAAACTTGGCATTGAGAACAAGATGATGATCTTCCTGTTCACGGATGCCCACGTGGCCGAGGAGGGTTTCCTGGAGCTCGTCAACAACATGCTCACCTCAGGTACCGGGACGCTGGTCTCACATGGGGTTTGCTGGTCTCTGCGGCTCAGCTTTCAGCGGAGGCTGTCTGATAAGCGTTACCTCTTAAGCGCACTTCCTACCTACACAGGAGGTATTATTCAAGCTCTCACAGGTGGGTAGGAGCCAGCAGGTGCATCCCAGGCTGAGGGTCCAGTGTCTATGGTGGGTGATGCAGGATGCTGATTGATCATGCCTGGGGTAGTGTCAGAGCCACCCTCAAAGCACATCCAGACTCAGAATGAATGTGAAGTGAATCACCAAAGGAAAAGAGGGACCTCGGACTAGAAAGAGGGGAGTGGACAGGGGCCAGGGACACAAAGAGCAGACCTCCACTTTCCAGTCCGGCACCAAGGAAACCTTGCCCCAGGTTTTAGCTCTAGGGCCTTGCTGGTCTCCCTCCTCTGGCAGTCTCCTGTCTCCTGAATGCCTGGGCGTCTTACCATCCCGGCTACTTATGTGGCATTTAGCACACGTGTCCTTGGGTTGGCAGCGGACTTTCCGTGCGTGGGTCACAAACTTGTAATTGGGATGTGAATGTCAGACCTATTCTCTATCTGTAAACCCCATTGCAGGGCTCGGGGTATATTTTCCTTGGAGACTGGGTGGGGTCCCCAGGGGTCTGTACCCCATATGATGCAGGTCAAATAGGTCTGAAGCCCTTTTGCTTTGCTGCATCATGAAGACTTTGCATCTCATCCTTGACATGAATGACATTAGGAGCGGGAATAATTCTATTCTTTGTTGTGGAGGCTGTTCTGGGTATTATGGGATGTTAGCAGCATCCCTGGCCTCTACTCACTAGATGACACTAGTACCATCCCCAACACACACACACACACACACACACACACACACACACTGGACAACCAAAATGTCTCCAGACATTGCCAGATATCTCTTGAGTTAAGTTCAGTAGCTCAGTCATTCAATCGCTCTTTGCAACTCTGTGGACTGCAGCACACCAGTCTTCCCTGTCCGTCACCAACTCCCAGAGTTTACCCAAACTCATGTCTGTTAAGTCAGTGATGCCCTCCAACCGTCTCATCCTCTGTCTCCCCTTCTCCTTCCTCCTTCAATCTTTCCCAGCAGCAGGGTTTTTTCCAATGAGTCACCTCTTCGCTTCAGGTGGCCAAAATATTGGAGTTTCAGCTTCAGTACCAGTCCTCATGAATATTCAGGACTGATTTCCTTTAGGATTGACTGGTTGGATTTCCCTGCAGTCTAAGTGACTCTCAAGAGTCTTCTCCAACAGCACAGTTCAAAAGCATCAATTCTTAGGCACTCAGCTTTCTTTATAGTCCAACTCTCACATCCATACATGACTACTGGAAAAACCATAGCTTTGACTAGACAGACCTTTGTTGGCAAAGTAATGCCTCTGCTTTTTAATATGCTACTTTTAATATAGGTTGGTCATAGCTTTTCTTCCAAGGAGTACGCGTCTTTTAATTTCATGGCTGCAGTCACCATCTGCAGTGCTTTTGGAGCCCCCCAAAATAAAGTCTGTCACTGTTTCCATTGTTTCCCCATCTATTTGCCATGAAGTGATGGGACCAGATGCCATGATCTTAGTTTTCTGAATGTTGAGTTTTAAGCCAACTTTTTACTATTTTCTTTCACTTTCATCAAGAGACTCTTTAGTTCTTCTTCATTTTCTCCCATAAGGGTGGTGTCATCTGCATATCTGAGGTTATTGATATTTCTCCTGGCAATCTTGATTCCAGCTTATGTTTCATCCAGCCTAGCATTTTGCATGATGTACTCTGCATATAAGTTAAATAAGCAGGGTGACAATATACAGCTTTAATGTACTCCTTTTCTGTTTTGGAACCAGTCTGTTGTTCCATGTCCAGTTCTAACTGTTGCTTCCTGACCTGCATATAGATTTCTCAGGAGGCAGGTCAGGTGGCCTGGTATTCCCATCTCTTGAAGAATTTTCCAGTTTGTTGTGATCCACACAGTCAAAGGCTTTGATGTAGTTAATAAAACAAAAGTAGACGTTTTTCTGAAACTCTCTTGCTTTTTCGATGATCCAGCAGATGTTGGCAATTTGATCTCTGGTTCCTCTGCCTTTTCTAAATCCAGCTTGAACATCTGGGAGTTCACGGTTCACATACTGTTGAAGCCTGGCTTGGAGAATTTTGAGCATTACTTTGCTAGCATGTGAGATGAGTGCAATTGTGTGGTAGTTTGAACATTCTTTGGCATTGCCTTTCTTAGGGATTGGAATGAAAACTGACCTTTTCCAGTCCTGTGGCCACTGCTGAGTTTTCCAAATTTGCTGGCATATTGAGTGCAGCACTTTCACAGCATCATCTTTTGTCTCTTGGGGATATCTCTTGGGGAGGGCAAAATTGTCCCCTTGAGAACTCCTGCTCTGATGTTGAGAACTCCAGCTCTGATGCTCACATTAACCCACCCAGGTAAGTAGCAGGCATTTGTTATTTCCATTTCATGGATGAGGAGACTGAGGTCCAAAGGGATTTTCACACACGGTGAGTGAGCCTTGGGTCTCAGAGCCGGGACCCAAGCCCTGCTCTTCAGACTCAGCAGTGACTGCTCTTTGGTGACACAGTGTGTGTTCAGCTGCTCAGTCATGTCTGGCTCTTTGCGACCCCATGGACTGTGCTCCTGCCATTTCAGTGCCTCGAGAAATAACCTGAGACTGAACAAAATGCTGGCCTTTGTTTTCTAGGCATCGTACCCGCGCTTTTCCCAGATGAGGAAAAGGAGTCTATCCTCAGTCAGATTGGGCCAGAGGCTTTGAAGCAAGGGACAGGCCCGGCCAAGGAGTCCGTGTGGCAGTACTTCGTGAACAAGAGTGCCAACAACCTGCACATCGTCCTGGGCATGTCGCCGGTGGGGGACACCCTGAGGACCCGCTGCAGAAATTTCCCAGGTGCCCGGGAGCAGAGCCTGCAAATCCTTTCTTCCCCTTCAGTAGGGCACATGCTTTGGGTGAGGGAGTGACATGCATCCTGAGGTTCCACGGTTCCACCAGCCAGGTGACCCATGACATGGTCATTAGGTTGAAAGTTGAGTCCTGCCATGTAGGATGAGCCTGGAGCCACCACTCAACAATCGCCAACCAGCTCTTGTGTTGCAGATGGATGGCTGGTGCCCTTCTTTTTTTACTTTAAATTTTCAAAAAAGTTTTTATTATTGATTTATTTTGACTGTGCTGTGTCTTTGTGGCAGTGAATGGGTTTCTTTAGTTGTGGTGCAGGAGGGCTTGGTTGCCCCAAGGCATATGGGATCTTAGTTCCCCCACTGGGGATTGAACCCTCGTCCCCTGCATTGGCAGGTGGATTCTTAACCACTGAACCTTCAGGGAAGTCCTGGCTGATGTCTTTCTAACATGAGGAAAAGCTCATAGTCCCAGCCTCGAGGCCCATAATGTACACAATATAGCTCTCTGCTCCCTTCTACTTGGAAAATTCTGGCATCCTCATGGAAGTAGCAGAACCTATCCCTAGAATGTGGGTGGGGGGCAGTTTTGCTCCCCAGGGGACACTTGTCAATGCCTGGAGACATTTTTGGTTGTCACAATTTGGGTGGGGTGGGCTATGTATAATTAGTATCTAGCTGATAGAGACCAGGTGTTGCCAAACACCCCACAATGCACAGACAGCCCCATCACTGAGGATTATCCAGTCAAATGTCAATAGTGCCGAGGCTGAGAAACGGTTTTTGATCGTTGTTTTTGGACATGTCCATCTCATTCACCAATTTGTTGGGTCCCAAAGACTGTATCCATGTTCCCGTGGGTCTCAGAGTAGCAGAGGGATCATCTCTTTTATCTCTCTTTCTTTGCAAGGTCTGGTAAATAACACTGGTATTGACTGGTTCATGCCCTGGCCTCCTCAAGCTCTGCATGCAGTTGCGAAGTCATTTTTAGGTAAGTGGCAGCTAATACCAAGACCACGTTAGCAGTATGCGTGCGTGCTCAGTCATATCCGACTCTTTCCGACCCCAGGGAATATAGCCCACCAGGCTCCTCTGTGGGATTTTCCAGGTAAAGATACTATATATTAACAGTATAACAATTTGTTATCCTTTTCCAGACTTTGAATTTTGGTCCAGTAGATTCCACGGTCACAAATGATTGTTAGTGTGTTTTGGTTCATATTGTGTTTTAGTCCAAAGAGACTTCAGGGGTTTTACAGAGATAATGCAAAATAAGAATTGATTAGATATCATAGAAAGTAGGGGTCAGCAAACCATGGTCTGCAGGCCAAATTCAGCCCCTTGCTTGTCTTAGTAAATGAAGTTTTATTGAAACACATAATAAACATAATGTCTATGGCTGCTTTTATGCTACAACCACAAAGTTGAGTAATTGGCACAGAGACTGTATGGCTCACACAGCCTAAAAAATTACTATTTGGTTCTTAAAAAATTTTTTTTTGTTGTAATATAGTTGCTTTACAGTGTGTATTAGTTTCTACTGTAGAGCAAAGTGAATCAGCTATACATATACATATATCTTCTCTTTTTTGGATTTCCTTCCCATTTAGGTCACCACAGAGCACTGAGTAGAGTTCCCTGAGCTATACAGTTGGTTCTCATGGTTGTTTAGAGAAAATGTGTGCTGACCCCAAGGATGTCTGAAAAATCTTTTGGTAAACTGATTACCCATCAGTGTGGAATTTGCTCTACAGATTCAACTCCCTAAGGCCTTGGTTATTAATTGTAATCTTCAGAATAAGAAAGTGTTAAGTCACTTAGCTGTGTCTGACTCTTTGTGGCCCTGTGCATTGTAGCCTGCCAGGCTCCTCTGTCCACGTCTCCAGGCAAGAATACTGGAGTGGGTTGCCATTCCCTTCTCCAGGGGATCTTCCCGACCCAGGGATCAAACCCACGTTTCCTGCATTGCAGGCAGATTCTTTACCATCTGAACCACCAGGGAAGCCCTTAAGCCAGTCAATTCATCCTTAGGGAAAAACTTTTATATGGACCTAAGTTGAGCAGCTTTATGACACTGGGTGACCTTGTGAATAGCTTTAGCCTTATAAATACATATCCAATAAATAAATAACTAGTCCCACTTTACAGACAGATTGCAGTTTTTTGGAGAAGGGGGCTAAAAGAATATGACTCTTTTCTGATGATATAACTCCAAGATCAGCAAACTTTTTCTGTAAATGCAGCTGCTGCTAAGTCGCTTCAGTCGTGTCTGACTCTGTGCGACCCCATAGATGGCAGCCCACCAGGCTCCTCTGTCCCTGGGATTCCCCAGGCAAGAATACCTGGAGAATGACTAGATGATAAATATTTTAGGCATTGTGGGTCATATGGTCTCTGTTGCAACTGCTCAGTTTCACCATTGCATCATGAAAGCGGCCATAGACAATATGTAAGTCAATGGGCATGGCTGTGTGCCAGTAAAACTTTATTTACAAAAATGGGCAGTGGGCCAGATTTGTCCTGGGGGCTGCAGTTGCCAGCTCTGATATAGATGTGCCTTAGCTTTCATTGGACTTCCCTTGTGGCTCAGACAGTTAAGAATCTGCCTGCAACGCAGGAGACTCAGGTTCGACCCTGGGTCAGGAAGATCCCCTGAAGGAGGGCATGGCAACCTACTCCAGTATTCTTGCCATGGATAGAGGAGCCTGGCGGGCTATAGTCCACGGGGTCTTATAAAGAGTCAGACGCAACTGAGTGACTGACGCTTTCACTGTCTTTTCACTTTAGCTTTCATAGGCTTTTTAGCCATGTCTGTGCATTAGTACTTAGCTGCTTTCAGTATTCAGTGGTTAAGCATCATAAATAATGGTGCGTGGAATTTACTTAGAATTTTTCTCTTAGGATATATTCCTGGAATTGGGATGACTGTGCCCAATAAGTATAGATATTTGTGAGGCAAAGCTTTTCATGCATGCTATAAAATTTGCCCATGGACTGTGGTTTGTTGACCCCTGGTATAATTCAAGATCAAATATGCAGAATCTGGATGAATGCCTACTTTTGGTCATACTTCCTTCCTTCATTTTTGAGGTGAAAATATTTTGCAATCTGTGAGATAATTCAAGTTGATGTGGTTTTGGTACTGGAAGTGATTATTAAGTTTTCAGCAGACATATAGGAAGGCCTGAGCTCAGATTCTCAGTCATGTCTGACTCTTTGTGATGCCCTAGGCTCCCCTGTCCATGGGATTCTCCTGGAAAGAATACTGGAGTGGGGTGCCATGCCCTCCTCCAGGGAATCTTTCCAACCCGGGGATCGAACCTGCATCTCGTACGTCTCTTACATTGGCAGGCGGGCTCTTTACCACTGGCACCACCTGGGAGACCCCATAGGAAGATCTACCTTGTGCCAAATACGTGCTGGGTGCAGGGAATATAGCAGGGCACTGGGTAAATTTCTTTCCTGGAATCTCAAGCACCTCTCCCAACAGTGTGTTAGCCTTTAGCAAGACAGACCTTCCTACGTAGGGAAAGAAAATTGGCTTTCTGTGTTCTTAGAGAAATTGCCAGGGTATCAGTCATTTCAGTTCAGTCACTCAGTCGTGTCCAACTCTTTGCAACCCCATGGACTGCAGCATGCCAGGCCTCCCTATCCATCATCAACTCCCGGAGTTTACCCAAACTCACGTCCATTGAGTCGGTGATGCCATCCAACCATCTCATCCTCTGTCAGCCCCTTCTCCTCCTGCCTTCAATCTTTCCCAGCATCAGGGTCTTTTCCAATGAGATAGTTTTTTGCATCAGGTGGCCAAAGTATTGGAGTTTCAGCTTTAGCATCAGTCCTTCTAATGAATATTCAGGACTGATCTCCTTTAGGATTGACTGGTTTGAAAAACCAGAAAAGCCACTGACAAGTGATAACTGCTTTTCTCTTTTTTGTTAAAGCATTTTTATACTGTATTTTATTGTGGTAAAAAAATATGCAAAATTTGCCATTTTAACTGTTTTAAACCATTGTAAGTGTGCACTGTTATACTTTTTAATACAATGTTGTGCAATTCATATCACCATCCATCTCCAGAACCTTTTTCATCTTTAAAATGGAAGCTCTGTCCCCATTAAACACTCAGTCCCTGTTCTCCCACCCCCTGCCCCACCCTCCACCCTGGAGCCTCTAATTTACTTTCTGCCACTAATTTGACAGTTCTAGATGTCTCATGTGTCCTTTTATGGCTGGCTTCTTTTACTTTGCATGTTTTCCAGGTTTATCCATGTTGCTGCACGTATCAGAATTTCCTTCTTTAAGGCTGAGTAATACTCCATTTATGGACAGGCCGTATTTTGTGTATCCGCCCATCTGTTGGCAGACACTTCTGGCTGCTGTGACTAGTGCTGCTATGAACATTGACATACAAAAGTCTGCCTGTGTCTGTCTTTCACCTCGTTGGGAATGTGCTTAGGAGCGGAATTGTTGGGTCACATGGGAATTCCGTGTTTAACTCTCTGAGGAACTGCTTGTCTCCTTTCTTTACGAACCACCCTTTTCCATTCCTTCCTCTTCAGGAACTAATCAGATGATCCCGGCAGAAAATATAGAAGATCTGGTAGAACATGTTGTTTTGGTCCACGAATCCGTGGGTGAATTCAGCAAACAATTCCTACAGAAACTGAGGCGCTGCAACTATGTGACTCCGAAGAACTACCTGGATTTTATTAACACGTATTCAAAATTACTGGATGAGAAAACTCAGTATAATATAGGTAAGACTTGGGAGGGGGACGGAACGATTCATAGAGATTGTTATTCCTTACAAGTAAGGATCCCACTGCTGATGTTTTCCTTAAGCAGATGTTTTCTTAGCAAGATCGACGATACTTGGGACTGAGGCAAAGCCTAAAAGCACATTTTGGATTTTGCACCTCAAAAGGATGTGTGTGGGTGGGCAAAGCCCTGGCATGCATTTATTTTTGTTTTTCTGTGTTGGGCCATGCGCTCTAAGCTCTAAATTTGCATTCCATTAGAGATACCGTTTAATGAGAACAAGCATTTCTCTGTTGGAAAACTTTTTTAAAAATTCTCTGGTTCTGGCTGTTGGTCAAATGAAGCACTGTTTTCATAAGTATATTCATTTTGGAAGTCAAAGTGTTAGTCGCTCAGTCACGTCTGACTGTTTTGCAACCCCAAGGACTGTGGTCCACCAGGCTCCTCTGTCCATGGCATTCTCCAGGCAAGAATACTGGAGTGGGTTGCCATTCAGAGATGCCACCCCCAAACCAAAATGGCAATGGAGGTGCTGAGAGATGCTTGACATCTCATGAAGATGATTTTATTTTATTTTTTATTTTTTTCCTGTGAGCCCAAGTTGGGTGAATCACACTGCATTGCGTGTAGCTGGGTGGGTTGAGAACAGAGCCCCCTCAAGGATGAATACCTGTGTTCCCTTTCCTCAGCTCAGTGCAAGCGTCTGGAGGGAGGCCTGGACAAGCTGAAGGAGGCCACCATCCAGCTGGATGAGCTGAACCAGAAGCTGGCCGAGCAGAAGATCGTGCTGGCGGAGAAGTCGGCTGCCTGCGAGGCCCTACTGGAGGAGATCGCCACAAATACAGCCATAGGCAAGTGTGGGGCCAGCTCTGGGGATCTGGACTGCCCCCTTCCCACCAAAAAACCCCAGACAGGACAGGGCTCCATTGCATGACAGCCCTGGGAAGCTACTTGTAGGAACTGGCATGTTTTGACCTACCAATTACTATTTTTTTTTGAAGATTTATTTTTTTTATTCTTATTTTTTGGCTGCACTGGGTCTTCACTATGGCACACAGGCTTTCTCCAGTTGTGGTTTGTGGGCCTAGCTGCCCTGCAATGTGTAGGATCTTAGTTCCCTGACCAGGGATCAAACCCACATCCCCTGCATTGGAAGGCAGACTCTGAACCGCTGGACCACCATGAAAGTCTCAAAGTGGGTGCTTTAAAACAGAGACATTTATTTATTCTCACTGCTTTGGAGGATAGAAGTCTGAAATGAAGGTCTTGGCAGGACCCTGCTCCCTCCAAAGGCTCCGGGGAGGACCCTTCCTGGCCTCTTCCAGCTTGTAGCAGTGGCCAGAAGTCCTGAGTGTTCTTTGGCTTCTGGACGCATTCCTCCAGCTTCTGCCTCCATCACATGACGTTCTCCCACTGCGTCTCCATGTCCTCACATGGCTTCTTATAAGGACACAGTTGTTGGATTTAGGATCTACCCTAACCCAGTATGACCTTGTGTTAACTAATTATATCTACAAAGACTCTCTTTCCAAATAAGGTGATATTCTGTGGTTCTGAGTGGCATGGATTTTGGTGGGGGCACTAATGAAGCTGGTACACCTACTCCGTGCCAAGCTTTGTTCTAAATGTGGGGTCACAGCCCCTGGAAAGGTTACATTCTAGTGAGTGGAGCCCATTCATGAGCCAAGAATCAGATGAAATTTCAGATTGCGGTTAGTGTCACAAATAAACTAAGATAAAATAAAGCAAATAGAGTGATGAAACTGAGAGTGACCTGGGGGGAGGGTGACTTTTGGGCTGGGCTGAATGAACGTATAGAGGAAAACAATAGAATGTGAAAGACTAGAGATTTCTTCAAGAAAATTAGAGATACCAAGGCAACATTTCATGCAAAGATGGGCTCAATAAAGGACAGAAATGGTATGGACATAACAGAAGCAGAAGATATTAAGAAGAGGTGGCAAGAATACACAGAAGAACTATACAAAAAAGAACTTCCTTACCCAGATAATCACGATGGTGTGATCACTCACGTGGAGCTAGACATCCTGGAATGGGAAGTCATGTGGGCCTTAGGAAGCATCACTACAAACAAAGCTAGTGGAGGTGATGGAATTCCAGTTGAGCTATTTCAAATCCTAGAAGATGATGCTGTGAAAGTGCTGCACTCAATATGCCAGCAAATTTGGAAAACTCAGCAGTGGCCACAGGACTGGAAAAGGTCAGTTTTCATTCCAATCCCAAAGAAAGGCAATGCCAAAGAATGCTCAAACTACCGCACAGTTACATTCATCTCACACGCTAGTAAAGTAATGCTCAAAATTCTCCAACCCAGGCTTCAACAATACGTGAACTGTGAACTTCCAGATGTTCAAGCTGATTTTAGAGAAGGCAGAGGAACCAGAGATCGAATTGCCAACATCTGCTGGATCATTGAAAGAGCAAGAGAATTCCAGAAAAACATCTATTTCTTCTTTATTGACTATGCCAAAGCCTTTGACTGTGTGGATCACAATAAACTGGAAAATTCTGAAAGAGATGGGAATACCAGACCACCTGACCTGCCTCTTGAGAAATTTGTATGCAGGTCAGGAAGCCACAGTTAGAACTGGACATGGAACAACAGACTGGTTCCAAAGAGGAAAAGGAGTCCGTCAAGGCTGTATATTGTCACCCTGCTTATTTAACTTGTATGCAGAGTACATCATGAGAAACGCTGGGCTGGAAGAAATACAAGCTGGAATCAAGATTGCCGGGAGAAATATCAGTAACCTCAGATATGCAGATGACATCACCCTTATGGCAGAAAGTGAAGAGGAACTAAAAAGCCTCTTGATGAAGGTGAAAGTGGAGAGTGAAAAAGTTGGCTTAAAGCTCAACATTCAGAAAACGAAGATCATGGCATCTGGTCCCATCACTTCATGGCAAATAGATGGGGAAACAGTGAAAACAGTGGCAGGCTTTATTTCTTTGGGTTCCAAAATCACTGCAGATGGTGACTGCAGCCACAAAATGAAAAGACACTTACTCCTTGGAAGGAAAGTTATGACCAACCTAGACAGCAGAGACATTACTTTGCCAACAAAGGTCCATCTAGTCAAGGCTATGGTTTTTCCAGTGGTCATGTATGGATGTGAGAGTTGGACTGTAAAGAAAGCTGAGCGCCGAACAATTGATGCTTTTGAACTGTGGTGTTGGAGAGGACTCTTGAGAGTCCCTTGGACTGCAAGGAGATCCAACCAGTCCAACCTAAAGGAGGCCAGCCCTGGGTGTTCATTGGAAGGACTGATGTTGAAGCTGAAACTCTGATACTTTGGCCACCTGATATGAAGAGCTGACTCATTTGAAAAGATCCTGATGCTGGGCAAGATTGAAGGCGGGAGGAGAAGGGGATGACACAGGATGAGATGGTTGGCTGGCATCACCGACTCAATGGACATGAGTTTGGGTAAACTCTGGGAGTTGGTGATGGACAGGGAGGCCTGGCATGCTGCAGTCCACGGGGTCACAAAGAGTTGGACATAACTAAGCGACTGAACTGACTGACTGAATGAACGTAGGAAAAGCTGATGAAGAGGCAGAGAGATCTCAGTAAGCCAGAAGAACTTCGAGGGCAGCCCTGGTGTCCTCAGCGAACAGCGGCCAAGCAGGGTTGGGGTTGTCTCATGGGATGGAGTGGGCGGGAGGTATAGGCAGGCTAGTCAGGGAGGGTCAAGGTTGCAGCAGCTGTCCTGGTGTTAGGGACCCCAGGGACCATGAGGACATGGTCCCACTGGGAACACCCAAGGCTGCCATATTGGCCAAAGCTCATTTGACCCCCTCCTCCCAGTGCCCATTTTTTTTTAAATTATTTTTTGAATTTATTTTTGGTTGCACTAGATCTTTGTTGCTGCAGGCGAGCTTTCTCTAGCTGCAGCAGGTGTGAGCTACTCTTAGTCGCGGTGTGCAGACTTCTCATGGTGGTGGCTTCTCTTGTGGAGCACAAGCTCTGGGCACGAGGGCTTCAGAAGTTGGGTGCACGGGTTTAGTTGCTCTGTGGAAGCACAGGGATCTTAGTTCTGGACCAGGGACCGAACCTGTGTCCCCTGCATTAGCAGGCCAATTCCTACGCACTGGGGAGGTCCCAGTGCCCACCTTTGAGGGCTGTGTCGCCTTGGCTCAGGAGCGGTGGTCCATCCTCCCCGCCTTCGATGGCTTCATTCCCCTCCCTCTCCCCCAACAGCGGAGGAAAAGAAGAAGCTGGCAGAGGAAAAAGCCATGGAGATAGAGGAGCAGAACAAGATTATCGCGGTGGAGAAGACAGAGGCTGAGACTGCCCTGGCTGAGGTCATGCCCATCCTGGAGGCTGCCAAGCTGGAGCTGCAGAAGCTGGACAAGTCGGATGTGACCGAGATCAGGTGACGGCTGGCCATCCCCAAGTGTGCTTGGCCACCAGCGTCACCCCTGACAGCAATTATGACATAATCATGGCGGTTCGGCATTTCTGTGCCGCCCACTTTCCATGGTGGGGACTGTCATTGTCTTCATTTCCAGATGAGGGTCCTCAAGCCCAGAGAGGTGAGCTGACTTGCCCCAGTCAGTAGGTAGCCCAGCCCACTGGCCTTGAACCCTGGCCACTCATAGAAGTAGATTGGGTTCCAGAAGGGGCTGGTGGGAGAGGTGGAGCCTTGTAAATCAGTCCTCTTTAGGAGAACATGATTGGGTGTCTGTCCTGAGAGAGGCAGGGCCCTGGATGCGGGCCAGGTATGCCAAAGGCTGAGAGCAGATGGGAGATACCCTCATCCATTTCTAGACACATGATGGACTTTTAGAGGTGGGGAGGGTGGGTTTTTTTTGGCTGCACTTGTGTGGCTTGTAGGATCTTAGCTTCCCGATCAGGGATTGAACCTAGGCCCGGGCAGTGAGAGCGCCAAACGTTAACCACTGGACTGCCAGGGAATTCCCAGGAGAGTAAGTCTTTATTGTGGCCCCCAGCCATTCTGCAAAGCAGTGTGTCAAATGACTCCAACCCCTGCAGCCAGAGGGCTCATTTGCTGTCCAGAAGGAGGGCCTGGTATGGCGTTTTCTTCCTTCCCACCATGGGGCACTGTCCTTAGGGTACCGTTAGTGGATCTCAGTGGTAAGTTTGGCAGCGCCAGTGAAGCCAGGAAGAAACAGCGTCCTGCCTGCCCCACCCCATTCCCTGTCTTTGTGCTGCGTGGTCCCGCTCATGTGTCCCTGTGTTAGGAGCCTCGGCTCTCTCCTCTCCTTGCTCACATCATGTCCTCATTTTCAGAAGAGGCGTTGTCCTTCTGGCTGCACGATCGGTGAGCGAGACTCCTGTTTCTAGGCTGGAAGCTGACCTGTGTTTCGTGTGCCTGGTGGGATGCTGCTGCTTCTCTGAGCTCCTCATTTCCTAAGGGCCACGTGGCGGCCCTTGTCCAAGGCTGTGCTCTGGTTGTTGGCTCTTGCCTGGAAAATCCCATGAACAGAGAGAGGAGCCTGGCAGGCTACAGTCCATGTGAAACACGTGGATTCAAACAGAACATTCAGCTCATTCCAGAGCAGGAAGCCCCAGTGACTCCTGGGCAGAGGGGTGGGGTCATCTGGAGATGCTCCTGCTGTTAGCAAGAGATCCTGATTTCAGAGGTTTGCAGTGTGATTGCAACAAAGGTATATGGATGGATGTTTTATAATTCTGTTTATTTAGTTTTGGCTATGCTGGGTCTTTGTTGCTGCACATGGGCTTTCTCTATTTGTGGCAAGTGGGGGCCACTCTCTAGCTGTGGTGTGCAGGCTTCTTATTGCCATGGCTTCTCTTGTTGCAAAGCACGGACTGTAGGGCAAGCAGGCTTCAGTAGTTGTGACACATGGGCTCAGCAGTTGAAGCTCCTGGTCTCTAGAGCACAGGCTCAATAGTTGTGGTGCATGGGCTTAGTTCCTCAGTGACATGTGGGATCTTCCTGGACCAGGGATTGGACCCACAACTCCTGTATCAGCAGATGGATTCTTTAACCACTGAGCCACCTAGGAAGCTCCAGGATGGCTGCTTTAAAACTGCAATAGCATGTGTTGGAAGTTTAGACTGAGTTGTGAGAGAGACTAAGAATATGTGCATTTTCAAGGGAAACATCCAACCACTGGTTATATGGACTTGAGGCTCTGCTCTGCCCGGTGGCTCAGATGGTAAAGAATCTGCCTCCCAATGCAGGAGACAGGTTTGATGCCTGAGTTAGGGAGATCCCCTGGAGAAGAAAATGGCGACCCACTCCAGTATTCTTGCCTGGGAAATCCCATGGACAGAGGAGCCTGGGGGACTATAGTCCATTGAGTCACAAAGAGTTGGATACAACTCAGCAACTAAACATCAACAACAACAACAACTCAGGTCAGCAGCATAAAAACATTCTGAGAACAGAGTTGGGAAGGATCTTTGAGGGGGATTTATCTGGGAGGAGAAGGCTGTGAATCCTCTCAACAATCCAAGGGGCTGGTGAGAAGGGGTTTCCATGGGACCACATGGAGAGCTTGGTATGTGTCCCCTGTGGTTAGACGGGGTGCCTGTATCACCCTGAGATAGTAAAAGCAGCCTATGGCCTAAAAGGAGTAATGTAGTTATTGGAACAGGTGATATGTTCACGCATGGCTTTGCTTCTTCCCAGCTGTGTGACCTTTGGCAAGTCACCTAGCCTCTCTGTGCTGGAGTTTCCTTATTTGTAAAATGCAGATGATAATCACTGTCCCCACAGCCTCAGGGTGGTTGAAAGTGAAAGTCGCTCAGTCGTGTCCAACTCTGCAACTTCCAGGCCAGAATTCTGGAGTGGGTAGCCTTTCCTTCAGAGAAGGCAATGGCACCCCACTCCAGTACTCTTGCCTGGAAAATCCCATGGATGGAGGAGCCTGGTGGGCTGCAGTCCATGGGGTCGCAAACAGTCGGACACGACTGAGCGACTTCACTTTCACTTCTCACTTTCATGCATTGGAGAACGAAATGGCAACCCACTCCAGTGTTCTTGCCTGGAGAATCCCAGGGACGGGGGAGCCTGGTGGGCTACCGTCTATGGGGTCGCACAGAGTCAGATATGACTGAAGTGACTTAGCAGCAGCAGCAGCAGCCTTTCCCTTCTCCAGGAGATCTTCCCAAACCAGGGGTCGAACCCAGGTCTCCCACATTGTGGGCAGATTCTTTATCAGATGAGCCACAAGGGAAGCCCAAGAATACTGAAGTGTGTAGCCTACCCCTTCTCCAGGGAATCTGCCTGACCTAGGAATCGAACTGCGGTCTTCTGCATTGCAGGCGGATTCTTTACCAACTAAGCTATCAGGAAAGCCCTGAAGTTCAGGGTGGGTATGAGGGTCCAAGGAGCTATTATGTAAGGCTCTCTCAGAACTGGGTTGAGCATGGGGTCAGTGCCACGTATACATCAGCTAGGTCCTGGTTCCAACATCAAAATGACATGCCATGAAAAGCCCCCTCTGACCTGCTCCTCATCAGCCTAGTTCCCCTCCCCCTACAGGACAGAGAACCGTGGAATGATTATGTATATCTCATATACATTTCCCATATATCCATCCAGAGACGTGTTTGTTTTTTTTTCTTGGCCACATCCCACGACATGCAGGATCTTAGTTCCCTGACCAGGGATTGGACCTATGCCCCTTGCAGTGGAAGCTTGGAACCCTAGCCAACAGGACCGCTAGGGAAGTCCCATCCAGAGAGTTTTTGCACATGCTCAAGGCAACCAGATGTGCCAGTGTCTCTTCAGTCCCTGATGTTGGGCTCTAAGGGTTGTAGAACAAGGGATACCATATTCTCTTTTCTTTCCTTTTAAAATATAATTGGTAATACACATCATTTTCTGCATCTTGGCTTTTTCCATTAACAAGACACTTTGAAGATATTTTGCATGTTGATGTATGAGAACCTTCTCATTAATTAATAGCAACCCATCACATACCCTTGGATGGCTGTTGCTGCTGCTGCTGCTAAGTTGCTTCAGTTGTGTCTGACTCTGTGTGACCCCATAGACGGCAGCCCACCAGGCTCCCCCGTCCCTGGGATTCTCCAGGCAAGAACACTGGAGTGGGTTGCCATTTCCTTCTCCAGTGCAGGAAAGTGAGAAGTGAAAGTGAAGTCACTCAGTCGTGTCCGACTCTTTGCGACCCCATGGACTGCAGCCCACCAGGCTCCTCCATCCATGGGATTTTCCAGGCAAGAGTACTGGAGTGGGGTGCCATTGCCTTCTCCGTGGATGGCTGTACTATCGTTCATTTAATCAGCCCCAATTTATGCATTTTTACCTTATTTCCAGTTTATTTTGCCTTTCCAAACAATGAGGCAAAGAATAATGCTTACTTCACTATGCCCAAGTCCACTGGAAGAATACATTTTCAGAGGTGGAATTGCTGGGTGCAAAGTTGTGTGTGTTTTTGTCTATGAGTGCATGCTCAGTCGCTCAGTCATATCCGACTCTTTGCAACCCCCTGTAGCCCTCCAGGCTCCTGTGTCCATGGGATTATCCCAGACAAGAATACTGGAGTGGGTTGCCATTCCCTCCTCCGGGTTTATGTCTATGCTGCTGCTGCTGCTAAGTCACTTCAGTCTTGTCCGACTGTGTGCGACCCCATGTTGTTGCTTAATGCGCTCCACAGTTGTGGAACCGATTTGTACTCCCTCTGGCAGTACATGTGAGTGCCTGCTTTTTCATGGCCTCACCAACAGAGGGCACTACTAAGCATTTGGATTTTTGGTTATTTATAGATGAACAATGATTCTTGTCTAGTTCTAATGTGCATCTCCCTTATGATGAGAGAAGTTGCCTTTTTTTTAATAGGTGAAAAATGTGTGTAAGAGTCTGTGTAGTTCGTTTTCTGTGAACGCTTTATGTGCTTTGCCCGTTGTTGAATTGTTTTTGTTGCTGTTGCTTTTTTTTTCTTTGCTTCCCTTAGCCTTTCCAGGGGCTTTTTATATTAATAGTGAGATTAGCTTTTTATGTGTGGTGTGAGTTGCGAATAATTTTCCCAGTTTGTCATCAGCCAGTTGACTTTAAAAACAAAATTGTGTTTGATGTGGATCATTTTTAAAGTCTTTATTGAGTTTGTTACAATATTGCTTCTGTTTTCTGTTTTGGTTTCTTGGCCAAGAGGCGTGTAGGCTCTAAGCTCCCTGACTAGGGGTCACATCCCCACCTCCTGCATTGGAAGGCGAAGTCTTAACCACTGGACCACCAGGCGCGTCTCAGCCATTCGACTTTGTTTAGGTGGTTTGTGTGTGTGTGTGTGTTTGCTGTGTGTAAATTTTTATTTTTATGAGGTAGATTTTGGCGATATTTTATTTTGTGGCTTTTTGCTATGACCTCATATTTAAAAGGCCTTGCAACTGGAAGATTGTAAAGTAATCTCCCCGTGGTTTCATGCTATACTTTCATAGTTTAATTGTTGACCTTTAAATCTTTGATCTCTTTGGGATTTTTTCCTGGGATTTAATAGGTTTGGATCCAGATGACTACAATCTGGCTTTGTTTAGGCCATTTAGATGTTAAGGGTGATGAGCCAGCACTTAGGTTTTGACGATTCCCTAATCCTTTAATTCTTTAAATAGCACTTCCTCTCTATAATGCTCAATCCCCTTTGCAGAAATCATTAAATGTTAAGGCAGGGAGATTAGGAGTAATGAAGATTAGTAGTGGATGTTTCTCCGGAGTATAAAAGGTTCCCTTTGTTACTGGCCTGCGACTTTGCTTTTCTTCCTTTTCTTCATTCAGTACCATCAGGTGCCTACTGCCTGCCCACCCTGTGCTGGCACGGGGGCTGAGAGACAGTGAGCCAGCCTGGGGGTCTTTACCCCATGGAACCCACAGTCTGGGGAGGCACGAGTATGCACAGGGGAATCACATGAGCAATAAAATTACCCAGGAAGAGGTCAGGAAGGCAGGGTGTGGGTTGCTATGACTGGATAATGGGGGGCCCGATCTAGTCTGGGGGGTGAGTAGTCAGGGAAGGTGAACCCCAGGAAGTGATATTTAAATGGGACATGGGATGGAGGCTAGAGGGGGCTGAAAGGAGTGTGGCTTGAGGGAAAAGCAAAGACAGTGTCTGGGGTAGAGTGAAGGGAGGTGGAAAATAAAGCTTGTAATTGGTGTTCTCCTCCAGGGAAGGCAGCATGACTTCACCTCCATCTGTCTATCTGTCTGTCTCCCCCTGAGTTTCTTTCTTTCTTCTTTTTTAAAAAGATTTATCTATTTACTGGCTGTGCTGGGTCTTCCTTGGTGCACTTGGGCTTTCCCTAGTTGCGGTGAGCAGGGGCTATTCTTCGTGTCATGTGTGGGCTTCTCACTGCAGTGGCTTCTCTTGTGGAGCGCGGGCTCCAGGGCACGTGGGCTCAGTAGTTGTGCCTCCGGGGCTCAGTTGCTCTGAGGCATGGGGGATCTTCCCAGACCAGGGATCGAACTGGTGTCCCTTGCAATACAAGGCGGATTCTTAACCACTGGACCATCAGGGAAGCCCACCCTAAGTTTCTGTTGTGGTAGAAGTAAAGAGTCAGATTAATCAGACACACTTTCATTTCTCAGACTTGTGATCTTACTTTTTCCCCTATTTTTATACCATTTTATCTAACTCATAAAACAGTGTTTGGTAATCTTACTATTGCAAACTCCTTGGTTATCTAGCACCACAACACCATGTTCTAGATAAACGAGGTTCCTGGAACCGGTTCATAAACTGACCCCAGAGAGCTTCCCTTTCATAGACTCAAAGGCTTTGGGGGCTCCAAGTTTCCGGTTCTGCTTTCCCATTTTACAGATGAGAAAGCTGAGAACCTGGGACCAGTCCAAATGGCTCAGGACGCTGCCCCGAGGCGCTTTCCCACTTGTGTCTGAAAACGTCTCACTGACCCCCTCCTCCTTGGATTATTCAGAGAGCAGTGGCCCGGCCTGGTCTTCATCAGCCCCGAAGGGAATCTTTTAAAAACAGTTGACAGCATCCCCCGCTGTCGTAAGCGCCTAACGCCGCATAATTGAGCCTTTCCCTGGTGACTCAGGTCCATTACTTTAATGGTCGGGTTTTGTGCTGGAGCACTGCCCTGGCTTGTCCCTGTGCTGCGAGGGTGAGTGGGTGGGGGCGGGGAGGGGTGGGGGCATGGTTGCCAGGTTTGGAGTCTCCACATTGCTGTGTGGCTCAGATTGTTCTTTCTCTGTGTCTGTCTCTCTCCCCCCACACCGGCCCTCCCTGCCCCCCTCCTCTGGGGCCTTCTGGCCTCTCCCCTGGCTGCTCCTTGCCCTTGGTAGGGGAGCTCTTCATTTTCCAAATCCTTTCCTTTCCTTTTTCTTCATCGTTTTCCTTCTGATTCTGTCTCTCTCCACGGCTTTGGTGCCTGCACGCCTTGTGTGATGTGTCGAGACACGGCCGGGCAGCAGGCAGCAGAGCGGGGCCCCCTGGGTACCAGCAATGTGCCACTCGTTCCTTCTTGGGTCTTCACACTGCCGATGCTGCCTTGCATCCTCCCGATCCTTTTAGATTTCCCATTTGCTGGAGGGCCGAGGGTGCTGGACCTGTAAGTGTCAGAGCAGCTGAGTGAAGGTCTAGCTTTGTCAAAGCCCGATAACAATTTCCACAGCCTGAAGGAGCCCAGGCTGCGGGGACCTCAGACCCCACGGGCTGTGTAGACACAGGCAGACCATCCAACCACTGGAGCCCCATTTCTTCATCTGGTAAACGGAAAATAGGTTGATGATGATCATGACAATAATGACTCTACCACTTAGAGTCTGAGGAGTCACCCCAGGGTGTAATTAAAAACACAGATTCTCAGGCTCCACCCTGCCCTGCCGATTCAGGGGCAGCCTGGGTTTGCGTTGAATGATGCCCTGCTGTGTTCCTGGTGCCCAGTCTGAATCTAGGACCCTGAACTGGCACCTGATGGAGGAGACTGAGTCCTGCCCTTGGGAAAGCTCATCCCCAGGAGCCCAAGTGGGTGTTGGGATGTGATCCCCTTTTCCTCCATGCAGTATTACCTCCAAGAGACGGTTCTGCGTTGAGCCATTTTTTTCTGGAACCTTCCTTAGGGCCAGATCCTGGCCACATCCCGCGTCCGATCTCATACGTGTCTGTTTCTCCTCCAGGTCCTTTGCTAAGCCCCCAAAGCAGGTACAGACGGTCTGCGAATGCATCCTCATCATGAAAGGCTACAAAGAACTCAACTGGAAAACCGCCAAGGGCATGATGTCCGACCCCAACTTCCTCAGGTCTCTGATGGAAATCGACTTTGATTCCATTACCCAGAGCCAAGTTAAGAACATCAGAGGTGAGCACAGATGGATGGAGGGGACAGCTAGGCTGGTTCTCAATCTGGTGGTTCAGTCTTTGGGGCAGGGAGGGAGGTGAGGAGGGGGCTTGTCGCAGGCACACCCTCCCGTGGTGGCCAAATGGTGTTGCTGTGGCTGTGCCGATGGAAGAATGGGAATGATTGTCCCTAGAGGAAGATGGCGGCATAGTTGCATGAAGCAGAGGGTGGTGGCTGGATGGGCAGTGACAGCAGATGCCCCATGAATGTGTAATTCAGCAACAGCTCTAGTTCTCCCTAGCAGGAAACACAGCTGTCTTCCGGAGTCCACTCTACCTTGTCTTCTGTGCTTCTTATCTGATGGGCACAGTGGTGCCAAGAATCGGTCTAATGGGCAAAGGACTGGAATAGACATTTCTCCAAAAGAGATAGACAGATGGCCAAAAAGCATATGAAACTACACTTAATGCTGGTCACTAGGAAAATGCACATCAAACCACGATGAGGTAGCATTCAGAGCCACTCAGATGGTGTAATTTAAACAAAACCACACAAAACAGCAAGTGTTGGGGAGGAGGTGGAGAGCTTGCAACCCTTTTACATTGTTGGCAGAAATGTAAAATCTTGTGGAAAACAGTTGGGCAGTTCCTCAGAGGGTTAATCATAGAATTACCATGTGTCCCAACCATTTCACTCCTATGTATATACCCAAAAGAATAGAAAATACATATTCAAACAAAAGCTTATGTGCAATGTCCCTGACAGCATTACTGACAATAGGCGAAAGGTGGAGACAACCCTCGTGTCTATCAGCAGATGAATGGATAACAAGAACAAAGATATCCACACAGTGGAATATTATTTGGTCATAAAAAAGAGTAAGCTTCATTTATGTTTTAGCTGCCGTATGCTACAACACAGATGAACCTCAAACATGTGATGCCAAGTGAAAGAAGTCAGGCACAAAAGGTCACATGTTGTAACTCCATTTATATGAAATATCCATAGGTGAATCCATAGAGACAGAAAGCAGATCAATGCTTGCCAGTGTCTGGGGAGGGGAAGTGGGTTGTGATTGCTGAATAGCTGTGAAGTTTCCCTTTGAGATGATGAGAATGTCTTGCAACTATGTGGAGATGAGGCCTGCAGAATCTTGTGACTCTACTAAATGCCACTGACGTGTATACACTTTAACATGGTTCATTTTATGTTATGTGAATTTCAGCTCAATTAGGCAAAATGGATATTCAGGGGAGAAAAAAAAAGAACTGGTCTAACTTTGACTACTCTGCTTGTGCCTCTTGCCTGTATGATGTCTTCTGCAGGTCCCTGAGGGGTGGGCGAGGAGGACGAGCCAGCACCACCCACCCCATTCCCTTCTTTTCAGTTACAGAAGCCACACAGTTCCTGCTAAGCCTGACTCCAGATCCACCCCCAGAGCTTAGCCAGTGGGAATGATGTTAGTCTTCGTTCAGGCATATACAAGCTCATTGTGTCACTGTTTATCATGATGGCTTATTCAGAACTTTATCATCAGTACATTTTTTTCAGCCACTTAAAAACAAAGCTAATTAAAACCGGAAGTATAACAACTACGGAAACCCAAGGGGCTCTCTTTACCTGATTCTTGGATGGGTTTCCATTTAGGTGAATTTGCTTCCAGAGTTAGGGGGCAGGTGGAGGTGATGGTCCCCCCATGATGACAGTTAAATGAACCCCAGTTAACTGCCAGCTCTGAGCCACCTTGGTGCCCAGCTGGGAATCCTCACTGATGCCTTGGGTCTCCAGGGCCTTCCGGGTGTCACACAGAAGTGCGTGTGTCATAGGATGTCCTGGGTGGCAGTAACCTGTGCCCCTTACTCACATCTTAAACAGCCACTCACAAAGAACTCATTTAAGGTTGGATCCCCCTGTTATCTGTGGGAGAGCTCTCCAGTCCCTCTCACAGAATTACCTGGAGTAAGGAACTAGTTACACTTGCTTTGTTCATAGGTAGCTTATTTCTCATTTTATTTTCCTGAGACAAAGCTCACTGCTCAGTGAGATCATTGCGTCTTTGACCTTTAGGCCTCTTGAAGACCCTCAATACCACGACAGAGGAAATGGAAGCCGTGAGCAAGGCAGGCTTGGGGATGCTGAAGTTTGTTGAAGCTGTGATGGGCTACTGTGATGTTTTTAAAGAAATCAAACCCAAAAGAGACAAGGTACTGCCCATCTGTAAGCCCTGCTCACTTCTGCTAAGAGATCATTTTGCAGTCAGAATGAATGTGTCCACAGCTTTACTGGAAAAATTCTGGCAAGGTTCTCATTTTAAACCACATAAACATTTTTCCCGAAGTACATACAGCTCTCATTTAGATGTCATGTGAATTGACAGAGCCAAAGGCTGAAAGATTTTTTTTAACTTTTAACTTTATATTGGAGTGTAGCTGATTAACAATGTGTGATAGTTTCAGGTGGACAGCGAAGGGATTCAGCCATACGTATACATGTATCCGTTCTCCCCCAGACTCCTCTCCCATATAACACTGTGAAAGGTTTTTGAATAAAAGAGGGTGAAAATCATTCTCGAGGGAGGGCTAAGGCAGGGTTTCTCATCCTTGGCACTATTGCCATTTTGGATTGAATCTTTTTTGTTTTGTGGAGCTGTCCTGGGCATTGTAGGATGTTGAACAGCATCCCTGGCCCCTACCCACTAGATGCCCCCAAGTTTCAACAACCAGAAATGTCTCCAGACATTGCCATGTGTCCCTTGGGGGAGGCAAAATAAGTCCCTGTTGAGAACCACTGGGTCAAAGTAACATACAGAAGACACGACACAAAGAGAATTGGATAAGGTTGATTCCATCATTTTGAGACGTGTTTGTATTTATTTATTTTTGGCTGTATAGGATCTTAGTTGTGGCATGCAGGTTTTTCTCGGATTGTGGCTCAGTAAAGGCAGCACTCCAGCTTAGTTGCCCCAAGGCATGTGGGATCTTAGTTACCCTACCAGGGATCGAACCCATGTCCCCTGCATTGGAAGGTAGATTCTTAACCACGGAACCACCAGGGAATGCCTGAGACATATTTTGACATTGCGTTTTAACTCAGGATTTTGTCACTCAGAAAAACTTAGAAGCTGTAATAGAACTGGTGGTATCTTCAATGCAGGGCTTCACTGGTGGCTCAGTGGTAAAGAATTCACCTGCAATGCAGGAGATGCCGGAGATGAAGCTTTGATCCCTGAGTCAGGAAGATGCCCTGGAGGAGGAAATGGCAACCCACTCCAGTATTCTTGATGGGAAAAATCCCACAGACAGAGGAGCCTGGTGGGCTACAGTCCACTGGGGTCACAAAAGAGTTGGATACGATTGATGTTACTGAACACACACACACACAAACACACACACAATCTTCAATGACTTTTTTTTGAGTTTTGGACTTAGATTCACAGGGTCCTCTTACTGGGACCTTAATTCACATGAAAATTAAGTTGTCTGCTAACTCAGTACAGGACATTCTTTTTTCTAATGCGATGTGAGATTTTGCATTAAACCATTGAAAAGGTTCCTAAGAGGAGAAGCCACGTGCCTTGCTATGGGTGGCCCCAGAGGATAGGGACAATGATAGAAATGCAGGTGGAGGAATTCCCTGGCAGTTTAGTGGTTAAGACTCAGTGCTTTCACTGCTGTGGGCCTGGGTTCAGTTCCTGGTCAGGGAACTAAGAACCCACAAGCTGCATGGAGCGGCAAAAAAAAAAAAAAAAAAAAAATGCAGGTGGACATAAGCCAGGTGTGAGACTGTCTTATCCCCACCTCACAACTGTCCTTTTGCCTACTGTTTTGGAAATTGTCTTCACTTAGGTGGCCAGGCTGGAGCGGAATTTTTACCTTACCAAACGTGAGCTGGAGAAGATCCAGAATGAGCTGGCAGCGATCCAGAGGGAACTGGAAGCTCTGGGGGCCAAATATGAGGCGGCCATACTGGAGAAGCAGAAGCTGCAAGAGGAAGCCGAGATCATGGAGAGACGGCTGATCGCGGCCGACAAGCTCATCTCGGGGTTGGGCTCAGAGAATGTCAGGTCAGCCTGAGTAATGGGCCCTCCTGCTAAGTGGCTCTAAGCCACACTTTGAGGGGATTTTAAAAAATTAATATTTATTTGTTTGTTTCTTGGTTGCACTGGGTCTTGGTTGTGGTATGTGGGATCCAATTCCCTCACCAGGGATCGACCCAAGGCCCCCTGCATTGCGAGCATGGAGTCTTAACCACTGGACCAGGGAAAGTCTGAAAACCTGTGGTTTGTGAGTGAACATCAGCAACAGAATTTCTCACCATATGGAATCTTTATTCTACACTGCATTTTGAGCTGAAAACCATGTGAAAAAGTTCTTATTTTACTATTATCATGTCTAAGATGGATAATGCCTGTTTTATAGATTCTTTTTCTTTAATTAAGATTTTTTGATGTTTAAAGTCTTGATTGAATTTGTTACAATATTGCTTCTATTTTATGTTTTGGTATTTTGGCCATGAGGCATGTGGGATCCTCCTTCCCTGACCAGAGATTGAACCCCCTTGAAAGTCAAAGTTTTAACCACTGCACCACCAGGGAAGTCTCCTCTCTCTCTCTCTCTCTCTTTCTCTCTCTCTCTACATATATATCTTCTTTTAAAATTAGGTCTCAGAAGGCAATGGCACCCCACTGCAGTATTCTTGCCTGGAAAATCCCATGGACGGAGGAGCCTGGTAGGCTGCAGTCCATGGGGTCGCTAAGAGTCAGACACGACTGAGCAACTTCACTTTCACTTTTCACTTTCATGCATTGGAGAAGGAAATGGCAACCCACTCCAGTGTTCCTGCCTGGAGAATCCCAGGGACGGGGGAGCCTGGTGGGCTGCCGTCTATGGGGTCGCACAGAGTCGGACACAACTTAAGTGACTTAGCAGCAGTGTTACTGAATGACTGTTAAGGAGAGGGAGTGCAGCGGTGGAGACAGGGAGAAACTAGTGCCCTGGAGCCTGGGAATGTTTGTTTCTTTTTTTTAATTTTAATTGGAGGCTAATTATTTTACAATATTGTAGTGGGTTTTGCCATACATTGACATGAATCAGCCATGGGTATAAATGTATTCCCCATCCTGAACCCCCCTCCTACCTCCCTCCCCATCCCATCCTTCAGGGTCATCCCAGTGCACCAGCCCTGAGCATCTTGCTTCATGCATCGAACCTGGACTGGCGATCTGTTTCACATATGATAATATACATGTTTCAATGCTATTCTCTCAAATCATCCCACCCTCGCCTTCTCCCACATAGTCCAAAAGACTGTTCTATACATCTGTGTCTCTTTTGCTGTCTCGCATTTAGGGTCATCGTTACCATCTTTCTAAATTCCATATATATGCGTTAGAATACTGTATTGGTGTTTTTCTTTCTGACTTACTTCACTCTGTATAATAGGCTCCAGTTTCATCCACCTCATTAGTACTGATTCAAATGTATTCTTTTTAATGGCTGAGTAATACTCCATTGTGTATGTGTACCACAGCTTTCTTATCCATTTCTCTGCCAATGGACATCCAGGTTGCTTCCATGTCCTGGCTATTATAAACAGTGCTGCAATGAACATTGGGGTACATGTGTCTCTTTCAATTCTGGTTTCCTCGGTGTGTATGCCCAGTAGTGGGATTGCTGGGTTATATGGCAGTTCAATTTCCAGTTTTTTAAGGAATCTCCACACTGAACAGAATGTTTGTTTCTCAATGACCTTTAACCCCAAGTCCCTTCTGGACCCGTCTGGAGGAGGACCTTCTCTGTTGCTGGTGCCCCTTGTGGCTGGTTCACTCCTGACCTTCACTTTTAAGCAGGTGGAGCTGTTTGATGCTTACGGGCAAGGGGATCACTGGGCCACAGATGGTCCACTGGATGTGATGCAGTTTCTAACCTGAAACCTGTAAAAATGTATGGAAAACGCTGGAAAATATTGCTTGCTTGTGGGAAACAAACCGTTTTCCATATGTCTAAAATCTGGAAAGGCTTCCCTGGTGGTTTAGTGGCTAAGGCTCCGTGCTCCCAATGTAGGGGGCCCGGGTTCCATCCCACATAGCTTCCTGTGTAGCTCAGTCGGTAAAGCATCTGCTGGCAATGTGGGAAACCCAGGTTCAATTCCTGGGTCAGGAAGTTCCTCTAGAGAAGGAAATGGCAACCCACTCCAGTATTCTTGCCTGGAGAATCCCGTGGACAGAGAAGCCTGGTGGGCTACAGTCCATGGGATGGCAAGAGTTGGACACGACTAGGTGCTTTGTTTCTTTTGGGTTCCATCCCTGGTCAGGGAACTAGATCCCACATGCCGCTAACTGAAGAGTTCCCATGCCCCCCGAGATCCCATGGCCTGATGAAGATTGGGAAGACCCCATGTGCCGCAATGAAGACTCGGCACAGCCAAATAAACACTAACAAATAAAATCTAGAAGACTTTGGCCGCTTACTAGAAGAGGCCAAATGAAACACCTGCTTTCTTTTTTCTTGGTCAGAATTTTGTCACCCAGTAGGATAGGGGCTCATGCTCTGCTGGCATGTTTATAAGCTATTGGTTAGGCGTTTGGAAACAATTCGATTACAACTTAATGCATATCTTTGAGACCAAATGTATCCCCCAAACATTTATTGAGGCCCCGGTTAGATGCTGGGTTCTGCTGAGCACCTGGGATTGAACAAAGCCTTTGAAAACATTGGGTTCGCTAGGCGGGGAACTGGCAAAGTGAGCCAGTGGTCTCTGTTCTCAACAAGAAAAGAGTATCTCAGGAAACGTTTCCTTCTGGCGAGCCCCCTCCTGGCCACGTGTCAGGCTGGTTCTTCTAGAAGGTTCCTGTGGGTTGTCCCGGAAGGTGATGCCTCAGGGCAGCCCCTGCCTCCGTCTCCTGTGCCAGGTGGCTGAACGATTTGGATGAGCTGATGCACCGGCGGGTGAAGTTGCTGGGCGACTGCCTGCTGTGCGCAGCCTTCCTGAGCTATGAGGGTGCCTTCACGTGGGAATTCCGGGATGAGATGGTCAACCAGGTATGGCAGAACGACATCCTGGAGCGGGGGATACCCCTGAGCCAGCCCTTCCGACTGGAGAACCTGCTCACGGACGACGTGGAGATCAGCAGGTGAGGGCGACCCCGAGCTGGGAGGACCAGGGGAGCCTCGGGGCAGCGTGCAGAGCTGGCGGTATGCCTGCCTGACCCACCTTCACAGAGACTGCAGGGAGCAGCTGACCGCCCAGCTTCCCTGATTTGGATGCCCCTGGTCAGTTCACAACTCAGCCAGAAAAGTCCCCATTTCCCCTGTCGCTGTCCCTTCCAGGTGGGGCTCCCAGGGGCTGCCCCCTGACGAGCTCTCGGTTCAGAATGGCATCCTCACCACCCGGGCCAGCCGCTTCCCCCTCTGCATCGACCCCCAGCAGCAGGCCCTCAACTGGATAAAGAGAAAAGAGGAGAAGAACAACCTGCGGGTACGGCCGCCCCCTCCCTCCATGTCCTCGCCCTCTTGCTGCACTGGGGCCCAGCTCTGTTCTCCCAGTATTCCCGAGCCTCCAGGAAGGCCAAGCTGAAATGCCACCATCCCGAGGCCCCAGGCAGACTGTCCCCTTCCTGGGCCCTCCACCCCATTGAGTCTTGGAGTGTGGCTTGTGAACCACCTTGAATCTGACCCTACGCTCTGCCCTGGTGGCTCAGACAGGAGCCTGCAATACAGGAGACCCAGGTTCAATCCCTGGGTTGGGAAATCCCCTGGAGAAGGGCATGGCAACCCACTCCAGTATTCTTACCTGGGAAATCCCGTGGACAGAGGAGCCTGGTGGGCTACAGTCTATGGGATCACAAGGAGTCAGACACGACTGAGTGACTAACACTTTTTTTGCCCTGTATGTTGCCTCCCAGGCTGTGAGCAACCTAAAGGCAAAGTCAGTTCAGTCAGTTCCGTCACTCAGTCACGTCCGACTCTTTGAGACCCGTGGACTGCAGCACGTCAGGCTCCCCTGTCTATTACCAGCTCTTGGAGCTTGCTCAAACTCATGTCCATCGAGTCAGTGATGCCATCCAACCATCTCATCCTCTGTCATCCCCTTCTCCTCCCACCTTCAATCTTTCCCAGCAGCAGGGTCTTTTCCAGTGAGTCAGCTTTTATCAGGGGGCCAAAGTTTTGGAGTTTAAGCTTCAGCACCAGTCCTTCCAATGAATATTCAGGACTGATTTCCTTTAGGATTGACTGGTTTGATCTCCTTGCAGTCCAAGGGACTCTCAAGTCTTCTCCAACACCATGGTTCAAAAGCAGCAATTCTTTGGCACTTAGCTTTCTTTATAGTCCAACTCTCACATCCATACATGACTACTGGAAAAACCATAGCTTTGACTAGACAGACCTTTGTTGGCAAAGTGATGTCTCTGCTTTTTAATATGCTGTCTCAGTTGGTTATAGCTTTTCTTCCAAGGAGCAAACATCTTTTAATTTCATGGCTGCAGTCATCATCTGCAGTGATTTTGGAGCCCCCCAAAATCAAGTCTGTCACTGTATCCATTGTTTCCCCATCTACTTGCCATGAAGTGATGGGACCAGATGCCATGATCTTAGTTTTCTGAATGTTGAGCTTTAAGCCAACTTTTTCACTCTTCTCTTTCACTTTCTTCAAGAGGCTCTTTAGTTCTTCTTCACTTTCTGCCATAAGGATGATGTCATCTGAGTATCTGAGGTTATTGATATTTCTCCCAGCAATCTTGATTCCAGCTTGTGCTTCATCCAGCCCAGCGTTTCGCTTGATGTATTCTGCATATAAGTTAAATAAGCAGGGTGACAGCCTTGATGTACTCCTTTCCCGATGTGGAACCAGTCTGTTGTTCTACGTCCAGGCAAAAGCAGTACTTTATTCATCTTTGCATCCTGCCCAAGCAGTGCAGGGCTGGGAGGCCTTAGCTTGATCACTTTCTTTTTGGAGGGCAGAGGAGGGGCTTGATTGAGATAAAATTTGCCTACCATATAATCCCCCCATTGGAAGCATACAGTTCCATGGGTCTTAGTATATTACACACTGAGTTGTGTAACAATCACCAGGACCAGTTTTTATCACTCCCCCCGAGAAGATTCTGTGTCCTTTAGCCATCACCGCCTCCCAAACTTTCACTTCCCCTCCTGCCCACTCACCCACCCCAGCCTCTGGCAACCACTGATATATTATGCATCTCTATAGATTTGTGTATTCTGGACATTTCCAGTGAATGGGATCATACAGCCTGTGGCCTTTTGTGACTGTCTTCTTTCACTTAGCAACATGTTTTTCAAAGTTCATTTTCCCTGCTTAGCAAAGCCAACGTTTTTAACAGACTTTGTTCAAGTCCAGGGCTCAGCAGAACCCAGGATCTAACAGGGGACTCGATAAATGTTTGAGGGATGCATTTTGTCTCCAAGATATGTGTTAAGCAGTAACCACGGTGTTTCCAAACACTTAATCAACACATATTGTAGTTTGTAACAGTACTTCACTCCTTCTCAGGGCTTAATAGTAGTCCATTGCATGGGTGGACCACAAACTGTTTATCTACATATCAGCTGATGGACATTTGTGTTTTTTCTACTCTTTGGCTGTCCTGAATAGTGCTGCTGTGAACATTCACATGCAAGTTTTTTGTGGGCATGTGTTTTTAATTTTCTTGGGTGAAATCACTGGGGCTCAATTACTGAAATAATTAACAAATTCATGATTTAAAAAAATATTTTCCGTATTTTTTCTGGTCTTCCTTCCTGGTATGTACATGCGTTTAGGAGAAGCATCCCAAGGTCAGGGGAACATCTGTCCCTAAACTTCACATACAGCTATTGTAGGATAAGTATCATTAATGCAGGAATATTTCTTGACATCCCTCTTCCCTGAGTCTGCCAGAGAGTTTTGCAATTGCCAGCCCACTCCTAGCCCCCAATCCTACTCCTATTCCCATCCTATCTCTTTTTTAAAAAATAGATATTGTAGGTCTTATTTTATTTATTTATTTGTGGCTGCACTGAGTCTTTGCTGCTGCCTGAGGGCTTTCTCTAGATGTGGTGAGCAGGGGCCACTCTGTAGTTGTGGGATGTAGGCTTCTCACTGCAGTGGCTTCTCTTGCTGTGGAGCATGGGCTCTAGGGCTTGTGGGCTTCAGCTGTTGCCTCTTGCAGGCTCTAGGGCAAGGGCTTGGTAGTTGTGGCACATGGACTTAGTTGCCCTGCGTCACGGGGCGTCTTTCCAGGCCAGGCATCCAACCCGTGTCCCCTGCAATGGCAGGTGGATTCTTATGCACTGGATTACCAGGGAAGTCTCCTATCCTATGTCTTAAAGAGGGAAGGTTCAACTTATGGGGTGAGAGGCTAAGTACACCAATGTAATAAGATAGGGTAGGGGGAAGGGAAGAGGAAGCCCCAGGGGCTGGAACAGAGGAAGAGTTTTTACAGATGTTTTGAGGAAAGAGATCAGGAAGCAGTTGCAAGGTTTGGAGGGAAGAGAACAAAAGAGAGAAGATTAACGCAAACATTTTTTGTGTTTTGTGGGCTCAGTGTTTGGACTCTTTTCGAGGTTTTCTGAGAGATGTGATGAGATTCTCTCCTGATCACTTTTTTTTTTTAAATTATTTTTGACTGTGCTGGGTCTTCACTTGCTGCGTGGGCTTTTCTCTAGTTGCGGCCAGTGGGGGCTACTCTCTAGCTGTGGTACATGGGCTTCTCATCGCAATGGCTTCTCTTATTGCACTGCACAAGCTCTAGGGTGTGGGGGCTTCAGGAGCTGTGGCACATGGGCTCAGTAGCTGTGGCTCCGGGGATCTAGACTGCAGGCTCAGTAGCTGTGGAGCATGGGCTTAGTTGCTCCATGGCATGTGGGTTATTCCTGGATCAGGGATTGAACCCATGTCTCCTGCCTTGGCAAGTGGATTCTTTACCACTGAGCCACCGGGGAAGCCCGGAAGGTGGATTCTTAATCACTGGACCACTGGGGAAGTCCTCTCCTGATCGCCTTTGGCTGCTGAACTGTGCTTTCGAATAAGGCTGCTTGGAGCCTGACCCTCATGGATTTCTGGGTTTATACGGGTTCCACACCCTGCTTCTGTCCCTCTTCTGTTTTTCTCTCTGCCTCCCTTCAAGGTGCTCACACATCCACTGCCGCCTCCAAGGACTTTTTTTTTTCCCCTTGAATTTGGCAAATCAGTTGATTCTTAGCCTTTGCCTCCCCGCCCTTGCAGGTGGCATCCTTTAATGACCCCGACTTCCTCAAGCAGCTGGAAATGTCCATAAAGTATGGGACCCCCTTCCTGTTCCACGATGTGGATGAGTACATCGACCCTGTGATTGACAATGTCTTAGAAAAAAACATCAAGGTCTCCCAAGGACGGCAGTTTATCATTCTGGGAGACAAGGAAGTGGACTATGATTCGAATTTCAGACTGTATCTGAACACCAAGCTGGCCAACCCCAGATACAGCCCTTCCGTGTTTGGGAAAGCCATGGTGATCAATTATACTGGTAAGGATGTACGGAAGGTCAGTGTCAAATTTAGGTGGAGACACATTCGGAGCTGGAGGCTCTCATGGGACTTCATTTCATTGTGAATCATTCTCCGAGTCACACCTTTCATAGTCAGTCCATCATTACTTGGCCTTCCCCAGAGGCTCAGCAGGTAAAGAACCTGCCTGCAATGCAGGAGACCTGGGTTCGATTCCTGGGCTGAGAAGATCCCTTGGAGAAGGAAATGGCAACCCACTCCAGTATTCTTGCCTGGGAAATCCCCTGGACAGAGGAGCCTGGTGGGCTACAGTCCAGGGAGTTGCAAAGAGTTGGACATGACTGAGCAACTGAGCATACACGCCTAGAAGTTCTTAATGAGGAAGGAACATCTAGAAGGTTCTGGGGCCCTGTAGAAGGCAATGAGTTATATGTCTTGAGACATGATAAGTCTGGACCACAGGACTCAGACATTCACACTCGGAGCCAGGTGAGACCCCTCTCTGCTGGGGCAGAAAGCTACTCTCTGTTTGTGTATTTAAATATATGGCTTGGTTTTAGGTTTTCTTCTTCCTCTCAGTTGAATTCTGTTAGGAATCAAACGTCATCTTCCACATTTTCTAGATGGTCACACAGGTTCCTAGATGGGTTAATCAAGTTTACGTAGGCTTTAGGGGATTCCCTGGCAGCCCAGTGGTTAGGACTGGGAGCTTTCACTGCCAAGGGCTTGGGTTCAATCCCTGATTGGGGAACTGAGTACCCACAAGCCATAAGGTATGGCCAAAAAGAATTGGGTTATTCTTTCAGCAAGGGTCCCCCCAAGTGTAGGAGCCCCGAATTTGATCTTAATGCATCATCTCTCTTGCTGTTCACCTCTCCACATAACAGCATCTCTGTTTCAATCTGTCCAATATTTTTCACCTGGGGCTTTATAATGTTTTTTAATTAAATTATTTTTTAATTGAAGGATAATTGTGTTGGTTTCTATCAAACATCAACATGAATCAGCCATAGGTGTACATATGTCCTTCCCTCTTGAACCTCCCTGAAGAATGGTTTTGATAGAAGAGTGAGTCCTCATGTTCCTGAGATGCTGGGCCCACCCTCCTGTCATCCCAGGCGCCACTGTGTAGGGGAGAACACACAGGGACCAGCTTGTTGGGGGGACGGCAGTAAAGGGCCTCCCTCTGTGCCCCCACAGTCACGCTGAAAGGCCTGGAGGACCAGCTGCTAAGCGTGCTGGTGGCCTACGAGAGGCGTGAGCTGGAGGAGCAGAGGGAGCACCTTATCCAGGAGACGAGTGAGAACAAGAACTTGCTGAAGGACCTGGAGGACTCCCTCCTCCGGGAGCTGGCCACCTCCACGGGGAACATGCTGGACAACGTGGAGTTGGTGCAGACCCTGGAGGAGACCAAGTCCAAAGCTACGGAGGTATGAACTGCAGTGGAGGGAAAATACTTCCGTCCTGGCCCTGGAGCCCCAGGGGTGTTCCCAGGGACCCCTGTGCCTCAGGTCAACCTCTTTCAATCAAGAGTGATAGAAAACCCAGCCCCACTTGTCTTAAGTCCAAAGAGAATTTATCCTCTTAGAAAACAGGAAAGTCCAGAATGGCTTCAGGCAGGGCTGGATCCAGGACTCCAAATATCATTAAGACACAGTGTTTCTCCATGTCTGGGCTTGACTTTCTGCTGTGTTGGCTTCCTTCTCTGCCTCCCTGTGGAGCCAAGCTTCCCTCATGGTCACAGGCTGGGTCTGTCCCCTTCCTTTCCCCGAAGAGAAGAGTGAGAATCTTCTACATTACATGCTCACCCCAAGTCACTCCCATGGCCTTGGGATGCCACGTGTGGATTAGTGGGACCTGAGTCACATGCTGCTTTCCCAGAGATGGGCTTGAGCCCCACATATGAATGAAAGGAGGAAATTGTGTCTCAAAATCAAACTCAGGGACGGTTATTAGAAGAAGGGGGCACAGGGCCATGAGAGTCAAGCCACAAACACCTATCTACACCTCGAAAGAGGGTGGGAGCCCTTCCTATGAGCACCTCCTGGGTTTCTTTGCTGCCACCCTCTCCCTCACTCCCGGCTTCTTACTTTTTGCCCCCAGTTCATAAGTCTTCCTGGTTATGGCCTTAAGTGGCAACATGCAGCTCTTCTTTAGGTATCAGAGAAGCTCAAGCTGGCGGAGAAGACGGCCCTGGACATTGACCGGCTGCGGGACGGCTACCGGCCGGCCGCTCGGAGGGGGGCCATCCTGTTCTTTGTGCTGTCAGAGATGGCGCTGGTCAACTCCATGTACCAGTACTCCCTGATCGCCTTCCTGGAGGTCTTCGGCTTGTCGCTCAAGAAGTCGCTGCCTGACTCCATTCTTATGAAGCGATTGAAGAACATTATGGACACGTTGACCTTTAACATCTATAACTATGGCTGTACAGGTAAGTACCTCTTTGCAATGATTAGGACCAATGTGCCCTGTGTTTCCAAATGTTTTCTTCTTATAAGAACACCAGTCAGATTAGGTGAGGACCCATCCTAAACACTTCATTTTATTTTTTGAATTCATGTTTATTGATGTACAGTTGTTATACAATGCTGTGTTAGTTTCAGGTGTACGGCCAAGTGAATCAGTTGCATACATCCACTTTTTATGATTCTGTTTGCACATAGGTCATTACAGAGTATTGAGTAGAGTTCCCTGTGCTAGACAGGAGGTCCTTCAGTTCAGTTCAGTTCAGTCGCTCAGTCGTGTCCGACTCTTTGTGACCCCATGAATTGCAGCATGCCAGGCCTCCCTGTCCATCACCAACTGCCAGAGTTCACCCAAACCCATGTCCACTGAGTCGGTGATGCCATCCAGCCATCTCATCCTGTGTCATCCCCTTCTCTTCCTGCCCCCAATCCCTCCCAGTATCAGAGTCTTTTCCAATGAGTCAACTCTTCGCATCAGGTGGCCAAAGTACTGGAGTTTCAGCTTTAGCATCAGTCCTTCCAATGAACACCCAGGACTGATCTCCTTTAGAATGGACTGGTTGGATCTCCTTGCAGTCCAAGGGACTCTCAAGAGTCTTCTCCAACACCACAGTTCAAAAGCATCAATTCTTTGGTGCTCGGCTTTCTTCATAGTCCAACTCTCACATCCATACATGACTACTGGAAAAACCATAGCCTTGACTAGACAGACCTTTGTTGGCAAAGTAATGTCTCTGCTTTTGAATATGCTATCTAGGTTGGTCATAACTTTCCTTCCAAGAAGTAAGAATCTTTTAATTTCATGGCTGCAATAGTTATCTATTTTGTACATGCCTGTGTGCATGTTAAGTTTCTTCAGTCGTGTCCAACTCTTTGCGACCCCATTGACTGTAGCCCTCCAGGCTTCCCTGTCCATGGGGATTCTCCAGGCAACAATACTGGAATTGGTTGCCATTCCCCCCTCCAGGGGATCTTTCTGACCCAGGGAGCGAACCCACGTCTCTTATGTCTCCTGCATCAGCAGGTGGGTTCTTTGCCATTAGCGCCACCTGAGAAGCCGTTTTATAACTGTATGTGTATGTCCATCCCAATCTCCCAATTTATCCCTCCCCATTTCCTTTCCCCCTTGGTAACTGTAACTTTGTTTTCTATATCTGTGGCGCTTGTCCTGATTTGTGACTAGGTTATTTGGTACCATTTTTTAGATTCCGCATAGAAGTGCTATCATATGATATTTGTCTATCTCTGTTTAACTTACTTCATTCAGTACGACGATCCCTAAGTCCATCCATGTCACTGAAAACAGTGTTATTTTGTTCTTTTTTTTTTTAAATGGCTGAGTAACCTAATCACCTCTTAGAAGTCCTGTCTCCAGTTCTGAGGTATGGGGGATTAGGGCTTCAACTTACAGATTTTCAGGAGACGCAATTCAGCTCGTACCAGTTAGGCAGGAAAAATGTTGAGGACTATTGTTCCTATAGGCCTTACTTAAGTAACCAACTCTTCTAACATGTATAAAGTAGAATTCAAATCTCAGATTTTGACTTACACTTTTTTTTTTCAGGACATATTTTTTCTGGTTAAAAAAAAAAAAAAGAACTCTATTGTTTTGCATCTTCCTATTCATAAAGAGTCTGTTGATGGAATGAGCCTACTCTGTAATAGAGACTGGCCATATCTGGCCCACTGTATGTTTTTGTAAATAAAGTTTTACTGGCACACAGCCATTCCCATTTCTATAAATATCCATCCATGGTGGCTTTCACAGTACAGTGGCAGAGCTGAGTAGTTATGACAGAGACTGTCTAGCCTGCAGAGCCAAGATAATTCACTCTCTGACCCTTTATAGCATCTTTTCTACTGTAAGAGCTTTTGCTTTGAGTTTTGGGTAATTGACTAGCACTTCATTCAGAAGGTGGCTCTGAACCTCAGTCATACTGCCCTTCATCAGCTTGGGGACCCCCCTCCTCTTCCCAGGAGGGTGTGGTAAGTGCTTCCCAGAGACATGACCATTCCTGATACATACAATTGAGGGTCACTTTCCACTGCACTTTTGAGCATGACTGTCAGTTGAGTTCATGTGTTTTTTGTTTTTGTTTTTTGGCTGTGCTGGGTCTTAAATGTGGTGCTAGGGCTCTTCACTGTGGTGTGCAGACTTCTCCAGTTGCAGGGCGTGGACTTCTCTCTAGTTGTGATGGGTGGGCTAGGTTGCCCCATGGCGTGCAGGACCCTGGTTTCCTGACCAAGGATTAAACCTGTATTCTCCAGCATTGGAAGGCAGACTCCCGTCCCCTGGACTACCAGGGAAGTCCCCAAGGTCAGTTTTGCACTCAGATATTCACGGACACCAAATGCAAAGATGCCTAAATGCACCTAACTGTGCAGTTGAGGTGTTTCATCTCATTTCTCTAAAATTTAAGCAAGTGATGCATAAGAAACCCAGTGTTTAAATGTATTTATTTTATCCAGACCCATCTGTTGTTTCTCCTCAGGGTTGTTTGAGAGGCACAAGTTACTTTTTTCTTTCAATATGACTATCAAGATAGAACAAGCAGAGGGGAGAGTCCCCCAGGAAGAATTAGATTTCTTCTTGAAAGGTAATGAGCTTGTCTCGTTTCATGCTTTCCAACTCCCTGGACCCACAGTGCACATGCATAGGAGTTTGTTCACTAAACGACAACAGTAATTTTCCATCCTTAAAACCTGACTTCCGGTAGCACTGCTTTAGTAAACATCTCAGTTGACAGTTCCAGCCTCAGATATGGCTCGAGTTAATTTAGAGCAACCAGGCTCTGCCTTAAGGCTACCCTGAGACTGGAAACCACTCAGAGCTTCCTGGCTGGAGTCACAGACAGTGAAGAGGAAGCCAATGCCCCCTTCTCTTTCCAACCCATTTTGAGAAGTGAATTTCCCCCAAAGTGAGAGAAGTCCCAGTATAGAGCTGCTTGCACTTCCTGGTGCGTTGATGTCAGCTGTTTATGTCTCTCCTATTGTCATTAGGAAACATTTCCCTGGAGAAAAGCAAACGAACCAAGCCCTGTGCTTGGTTGTCTGACCAGGGATGGGAAGATATCATGCTTCTGTCAGAGGTATTTCCGGACAACTTTGGGAATCTTCCTGCTGATGTGGAGAAACATCTGACTGTCTGGCAGGAGGTGAGCTCATGTTCCCTTTCTGCTTCTTCCCTTCCTTGCATGTTGGTAATCTCCATACTTAATCTGTAGCCTGACTCCTTACAAGTGAGAAGATATGTCTCTGAATGACTCATGCAGAGGGTAGCCAAGGCCCTCCACCTCCCTGATGGAATCCTCCTTTATCTGCTTCAGCTGGTTTTGTGGGAGAGCCATCCATCTTTCTGTCCCTATGTTTATCTCTCTGTCCATCCACCCTTTCATCTATCCGTCCACCCATCTGTCCATCTGTCTACCCATCCATCCATCCATCCATTTATCTATTAATATCTGTCCATCCATCCATCCATCCGTCTATCTGTCCAGCCATCCATTCATCCAAGACACTTTCTGAGCCTCTGTGGATTGACTGTGTCCATTGATGGGCACTGTGGACTCAACGACTCAACAGTGTTATAATAAGACTCAATTCCTTTCTTTCTAAAGTTCACAGTTTTGGAGGATAAAAAAAAAAAAAGACAGAGCTCCCTAAAATCGCCTGTAAATTTCATCCCTTTACAGAGGCTTTTGAGACTTTCACCTAAAAAGGGGGCCCTATCTCATTTCTGAGTTGATGCCACCATGCATATTCTTTGCTTTACCCAGTGGTATGACATGGATTCCCTGGAGCAGTTTCCATTCCCTCTGGGTTACGATGTCAACATCACCCCTTTCCAGAAGTTGCTTATTTTGCGCTGTTTCCGTGTGGACCGGGTGTATCGGGCCGTGACTGACTACGTGACTATAACAATGGGAGAGAAGTAAGTGAGCTTGTGTCTGCTTGGTCCTTTCTGTGGGGTAGTATACCTAATGTTACCTCCTCCTGGGCTCACGGATGGCAGGCATGGCCAGCTCCGGAGAGCACAATTTGGTAGCCACTCAGGAACAGTGCCATTCAAGAGAAATACAATGTGAACCACTTTTGTAAGTAGAAGTCTTCTGGCGACCACATTCACAAAGGAACAGGTGAAATTAATTTTAGTAACAGTTATCATAAGCACATAACTATAGTACATTACTATATAACAATGTTATATATAAATAAGTATTAATAGTAAATAATTGTATAGACAGGGGAGCCTGGCGAGCTGCAGTCCATGGGATCCCAAAGAGTCGGACATGACTTAGCTACTCAGCAACAACAATTAATAGTAAATAAGTGAATTTAATTATTAAATGATACAAATGGACTTATTTACAAAACAGAAACAGACTCACAGACATAGAGCCAACTTATGATTACCAAAGGGAAAAGGTGGGGAGGGGGAGAGATAAACTAGGAATCTGAGATTAACATATATACCCTCAGTTCAGTTCAATTCAGTCACTCAGTCTTGTCCGACTCTTTGCGACCCCATGAACTGCAGCACACCAGGCCTCCCTGTCCATCGCCAACTCCCAGAGTTCACCCAGGCTCACATTCATTGAGTCAGTGATGCCATCCAGCCATCTCATCCTCTGTCGTCCCCTTCTCCTCCTGCCCCCAATCCCTCCCAGCATCAGAGTCTTTTCCAATGAGTCAACTCTTCGCTTCAGGTGGCCAAAGTACTGGAGTTTCAGCTTTAGCATCAGTCCTTCCAAAGAAATCCCAGGGCTGATCTCCTTCAGAATGGACTAGTTGGATCTCCTTGCAGTCCAAGGGACTCTCAAGAGTCTTCTCCAACACCACAGTTCAAAAGCATCAGTTCTTCGGCCCTCAGCCTTCTTCACAGTCCAACTCTCACATCCATACATGGCCACAGGAAAAACCATAGCCTTGACTAGATGGACCTTTGTTGGCAAAGTAATGTCTCTGCTTTTCAATATGCTATCTAGGTTGGTCATAACTTTCCTTCCAAGGAGTAAGTGTCTTTTAATTTCATGGCTGCGGTCACCATCTGCAGTGATTTTGGAGCCCCCAAAAATAAAGGCTGACACTCTTTCCACTGTTTCCCCATCTTTTCCCATGAACTGATGGGACCGGATGCCATGATCTTTGTTTTCTGAATGTTGAGCTTTAAGCCAACTTTTGCACTCTCCACTTTCACTTTCATCAAGAGGCTTTTGAGTTCCTCTTCACTTTCTGCCATAAGGGTGGTGTCATCTGCATATCTGAGGTGATTGATATTTCTCCCGGCAATCTTGATTCCAGCTTGTGTTTCTTCTAGCCCAGTGTTTCTCATGATGTACTCTGCATATAAGTTAAATAAGCAGGGTGACAATATACAGCCTTGACGTACTCCTTTTCCTCTTTGGAACCAGTCTGTTGTTCCATGTCCAGTTCTAACTGTTGCTTCCTGGCCTGCATACAGATTTCTCAAGAGGCAGGTCAGGTGGTCTGGTATTCCCATCTCTTTCAGAATTTTCCACAGTTTATTGTGATCCACACAGTCAAAGGCTTTGGCATAGTCAATAAAGCAGAAATAGATGTTTTTCTGGAACTCTCTTGCTTTTTCCATGATCCAGCGGATGTTGGCAATTTGATCTCTGGTTCCTCTGCCTTTTCTAAAACCAGCTTGAACGTCACGAAGTTCATGGTTCACTTATTGCTGAAGCATGGCTTGGAGAATTTTGAGCATTACATTACTAGCATGTGAGATAAGTGCAATTAATTATAAGAGTATAATATCTAATATATTAATATATAATATAAATAATATATATTTTAATAATACATAGTTGTATTTAACTCAAATATTGAAATCTTAACATGTCGTTAGTGGAGATATTTTGAATTTTTTTGGTATCAAGGCTTTAAACTCATACAGCACAATACACCACATCTCAGTTTGAACTAGCCACACTTCAAGGCCTCAATAGCCACACATGCCTAATGGTTACCACATTGGAAGCTCTGGAATCAAGCGCAAAGCTGGATGGGTAACTTAGGGTATGTATGTACTCAGTCACTTCAATTATGTCTGATTCTTTGTGACCTTATGGACTGTAGCCCGCCAGGCTCCTCTGTCCATGGGATTTCCCAGGCAAGAATACTGGAGTGGGTTGCCATGCCTTCCTTCAAGGCATCTTCCTGACCCAGGGATTGAACCTGAGTCTCTTAAATCACCTGCATTGCCAGGAGGGTTCTTTACCACTGGCGCCACCTGGGAAACCTGTGACAAACTCAAATCTGCCTCTGTGGCTGGCAGGTGATGGAAATGAGTGAACAAGACTGCACAGGGACAGGGGCAAACTGGAGCGGTCAAGTCCTGGCCAGGAGCCCCTTAACCTCTGCTGACTGATGCCAGGTGGTGGTGGGGACCCAGATCTCTGACTCTTCAAAGCAAACTAGAAATTTGGATTTCTACACAAAATCTCCCAATCTTTATGTGCTGGCAACTAATTTTTTAAAAATCTTGATATATTGGCCATTCAGGACATGCCTGTGAAGCTGCTGGTGTGGGACTTCTGGGTTCAGTGCCCAGGGCACATCCACCTGGAAGGCTGGCCTGTCACGAGGCACCCAGCTCAGAGCAGGTCTCCTGAACCCAGCCCGGATGTATCGGGCTATGCAGAGAGGTCCCTGTGATCCAGGAGCTGATCATCCAGTGAGTGAGATGTGTGTGAACACTGGATACCTAACAAGGAAGGCTGAGCAAAGAACGACACCAGAGGAGTAGTCAGAGATTCTAGATGCTGGCAGGCAGAATGCTGGCCACACTGGGCGGTCCCTGCCCACAGCTATCTTCCCAGGAGCGTTTTCCAGTTGTGTTTCTTTCCCTAGGTACGTGCAGCCCCCGATGATCAGCTTTGAAGCCATCTTTGAGCAGAGCACCCCCAACTCGCCCATCGTATTCATCCTGAGCCCTGGCTCGGACCCTGCCAGTGACCTTATGAAACTAGCCGAACGCAGTGGTTTTGGAGGGAACCGCCTCAAATTCCTTGCCATGGGTCAAGGTCAAGAAAAGGTAGATTGTTGTTGGAAGCAACAAGCCCTAAACGTGCTTGAGGTGCCTGGAATGAATTCTCGAATGCCTGGCTTTAAGCCAAGAGTGCCACCCACACACCAGCACCACGCCTTTCCGGTCTAAGGAGCAGGAATCAAATGTCACAGCGATGATGACGATGTGAACAGTAGTTAGTTCTAGAGCTGACCTTCAGAGATCGCCTGGGCTTGCACTCGTATGTTGGAAACAGTATGTTCTGCTATTTCCAAAGCACTTTCTTTTAAAAAATAATTAATTAATTAGGCTGTGCTGGGTCTTAGTTGCAGCATGCAGGATCTTTGGTTGTGGTATGTGGGATCTAGTTCCCTGACCAGGGCTCAGATCTGGGCCTCCTATATTGGGAGCTTGGAGTCTTAGCCACTGGACCACCAGGAAGTCCCTCCAAATCTGGTCATCATCGCATCTGGTGATCATCTCCCTCGGCCCTTGCAGCAGCCCTGTTTTGGATCATGCTGTCACTGGTGGCTGCCGGTGGCCAGGCCACCCTGTCAGGGGACAGGTGCCACTGTGTCTGAGGTTGGAGCTCTGGGTGCCGAGGGAGGCCAGTGAGTGCAGCCCAGTGAACCAGGTGACCCTGGAGGAATGCTCAAGGGTTGTATCTTCAGAGGCTCCCTCTGCAGCTCTGGGACCACCGGCTCCTTTGTGTCTTCTGCTGCAGTGGCCAGCAGGTTATGGGGGCTTGGGGAGTGTCTGGGAGAGCACAGGGTGGTGCAGCCTTGGGATGCCAACACTTCCCTTCTGTCTCCGTCAGAGCAGGTGGCCCTGCAGCTGCTGGAGACGGCGGTGGCTCGTGGGCAGTGGCTGATGCTGCAGAACTGCCATCTCTTGGTCAAGTGGCTGAAGGATCTGGAGAAATCCCTGGAGAGGATCACCAAGCCCCACCCTGATTTCCGCCTGTGGCTCACCACAGACCCCACCAAGGGCTTCCCCATTGGGATCCTGCAGAAGTCCTTGAAGGTCTGGCTGTAGGATAAACAGACGCACCCATGGCTCAGTTCCTCAGTTCGCCTCCCAGTTTTGCTACCTGTGTGTGTGTGTGTGTGTGTGTGTGTGTGTGTGTGGTGTGTAGGAGAGAGCTGGGACCCCTTGCACCCCTCTTCCCCAATTCCATCTCTCTCTTCAGAGATAAGCACTGTCCAGAATAAGGTGATGATCACTGGGTGACAGTGATGATTCCCAGGCCTGTCTATCCCTTCTGCATGTCCCCAAAGCATGTGTGGGTTAGTTTTCACAGACTTCACATTTATTAAACCTCCTATTTTGTCTCTCATGATTGGCCCACCCACAGCCCACAGAACCTGAGTGCTTGTTTCAAGGGGTTTACAGGCCCTGTTTAACTTAGTCTCCGGGGACATTCTGGGGAAAGGTTTTGTCATCTCTCTCTGCCTCTGGGACAGGTAGAGGAAAAATGTACCTCCTTCTGTTTTACATTTGAGGATCCCATGAATCAGAAAGGGGTTTAAAGAGCCTTCCTGGGGTCATTTGATGAGTTAGGGCAGAGCTGGAACAACATCTAGGTTGGTGTGTGTGTGTGTGTGTGTGTGTGTGTGTGTGTGTGTCTGGGCTGGGTCTTCGCTGTTGTGTACGGGCTTCTCTTGTGGAGTGCATGCTCAGTCCCTTCAATCGTGTCCGACTCTTTGCAACCCCATGGACTGTAGCCCGCCAGGCTCCTCTGTCCGTGGGATTCTCCAGGCAAGAATACTGGAGTGGGTTACCATTTCCGCATGGGGTTAATTGACCCGTGGCATGTGGGATCTTAGTTCCCCAACCAGGGATCAAACCCTTGTCCCCTGAATTGGAAGGTGGATTCTTAACCACTGGGCACCAGGAAAGTCCCCAATATCTAGGTTTTTTTTTTTTAACTAATTCGCCTGGGTCCTTGACTTTCACTGTTAGGGAAACAGGGAAGACGCCCCGTTAGGATGGAGAGAAGGCCATTCTTCGGAGCCCGGCTCCTGGGTCTGGGGTCTCTGTCCCCATCTGTCTCCCCTCCTGACAGGTTGTCACTGAGCCACCCAATGGGCTGAAACTCAACATGAGAGCGACGTACTTCAAGATCTCTCCTGAAATGCTGGACCAATGCCCACACCCTGCTTTCAAGTCCCTGGTCTACGTGCTGGCATTCTTCCACGCAGTGGTGCAGGAGAGGAGAAAGTTTGGGAAGATCGGCTGGAACGTGTACTATGATTTCAACGAGTCTGACTTCCAGGTGAAGATGCGGCTGCTGCCTCTGCCCGGGGACACTCCTTTCTCAGTGGTTCCTGCCCGTGTTTTCAGAAAATGGTCAGAGCCTGGCTGGCTGTGGGTTTGTGGATACCCAGGCATGTTCCTCCTCTTTTAAGGTCTGCATGGAAATTCTGAACACATACTTGACAAAAGCCTTCCAGCAGCATGACCCTCGGATCCCATGGGGTAGCCTCAAGTACCTCATCGGAGAGGTAGGAGCATCCTGGGGACCCTCTGCACCTCTCCACTTCCCCCACCCCCACTGGGGCGGGCTGGGCTATGGCCTGGCACCCCTGGTCCATGGCCTCTGAGCCCTCTGGGACTCCCTTCTTTGAAAAAAAAAAAAGATATTTATTTTTGGCTGTGCTGAGTCTTGTTGCTGCTTGGGCTTTCTCTAGTTGCGGAGAGTGGGGGTACTCTTCAGTGCAGTGCATGGGCTTCTCATTGAGGTCGCTTCTCCTGCTGTGGAGCACAGGCTCTAGGTACACGGTTTTCAGTAGTTATGGCTCCTGGGCTCTAGAGCACAAGCTCAATAGTTGTGGCACACGGGACTTAGTTGTTCCATAGAATGTGGGATCTTCCCAGACCAGGGATTGAACCTGTGTCTCCTGCTTTGGCAGGCGGATCCTTTATCACTGAGCCACCCGGGAAAGCCCTGGGACTCTTCTCTTGCTCCTGCTGCCCATCAGTCAAAGGCCCCTGCGTCCCTATGATATACCTCCATTCATCACTCCATTATTACTCATTCTAAGTGAGCAGGCTTCACCTGGGGGCCCTGGACTTACTGTCCTGGGGACTCATGTTCCCCACCTAGGATGCTTTAGGCACATCACTGGAGCCCAGCTCCTGTTCAGCTGGCCTGGAGGTCCACTCTGGAGGCCACGACCTTATACAGTGTTTGTGGGAAAGCTTCCCCGGTAGCCTGCACGTGGCTCAAACAGAGACCTCACCATTCCAGAGACAAAAGGGGCTGCTGGCTTCCTGCATTGTTTTGTTGCTTATTTGCTGTGTTTTGGGGAGTTTGGCCAATTGCACACTGGCTCCCAGCATTTCACAAGAACTGCTGTCATCTTGGGCTCTGCGAGTCTGCACACTAGCCCTCTGGTATATGACGGCCCAAAGGCACTGTGGGTAAGTACGGTTGGAGCTGTACGGTGGCCAGACAGCAGGAGTCTCACTGAGGGTACATCTGACCTTGACCTTGGGCTATGTGCTGGGACCTTAGGGTTCACCCTGGAGGTCTGGGTTCCCACCGGCTCTCACTCTTTTTACCGTCAGGTTATGTACGGAGGACGGGCCATTGACAGCTTTGACCGGCGTATCCTAACCATCTACATGGACGAGTACCTGGGAGACTTCCTCTTCGATACTTTCCAGCCATTCCACTTCTTCCGGAACAAGGAAGTGGACTACAAGATCCCCCCGGGGGATGTCAAGGAAAAATTTGTTGGTGAGATTTCTCAGTCATTAGAAAGTATGCTAAATATTTTATCCTAAGGGAGCCCATGCATTTCAGATGTTCTGATTTCTGCGGTTGGCTTGATGGTTCTTCTGACCCCTCCACTGTTGGGGTTCCTTGTCAGGTCGGGGGTGTTTTCTTCTGCTTTTTAGAGGGAGCGCAGCAGGCCCTTCCTAGCCTAAGACCTGATGGAGTTAGTTCAGACTTCCTGTCCTGGAATGATGGTACATATATCAGATTCTCCACTGAAGGGCAGAGTGGCCCCTGGGAAACTCACAGAGCCATTTTCTTTTCTTTTTAATTTTTTTAAAATTTAATTTTATATTTGAAAACAAAGCAGTTTATTATACTCAAATACATACATATTTGTATATATCCCCTAGATATATACTGATAAGGGAAGGAGATCAAAGATATATATACGTGTGTGTTAGTCGCTCAGTACTGTCCATTCTTTGCGACCCCGTGGACTGTAGCCTGCCAGGCTCCTCTGTCCATGGAATTCTCCAGGCAAGAATACTGGAGGGGGTTGCCATTCCCTTTTCCAGGGGATCTTCCCGACTCAGGGATTGAACCTGGGTCTCCTGAACTGCGGGCAGATTCTTTACCATCTGAGCCACCAGGAAAGCTTAGAGTTTATATAAACTTTTGAAGAATACATCTGAATAACCCAGTTTATTATAATTCATATATTTATTGTTAGAATATATCTAATGATCCTAAATGTTCTTTTTAATATAGTTTACATTTTTTTGTTTAAGAAATTTTATTCAGCTATTTGGCTGCATCAGGTCTTAGTCACGGAATGTGGGATCTTCATTGTTTCATGCAAGATCTTTTGTTGGGGTGCATGGGCTCAGTAGTTGAGGCACATGGGCTTAGTTGCTCCATAGCACAGGGGATGTGAGTTCCCTGACCAGGGATTGAACCTGCATCCCCTGCATTGGAAGGCAGATTCTTAACTACTGGATCACCAGGGAAGTCCCCTCGCTGGGCCATTTTCATAAAAGCTGTGCATAGAGGGAGTTCCCTGGTGGTCCAGTGGTGAGGACTCTGGGCTTTCACTGCTGTGGGCCTGGGTGTGATCCTTGATTGGAGAATTAGGATCCTGCAAGGCATGGCAAAAAAAAAAAAAATAGATGCACCCAGAGCTGGCTTGGATGTGGTAGTGTTGAATTCTTATTTTAAAAGCATGTACCCCTTTAAGAAGTGGAAAGTAATATAACGTGTCTGGGGAGGTTAAGGCTGTGGGTCTTCAGAAATTGGGGGCTGGGGGGTCGACATGGAGGTGTAACCGCTGCATGTTCTCTCCATTTACAGAAGCCATTGAGGCCCTTCCGCTGGCCAACACGCCTGAAGTGTTTGGTCTTCACCCCAATGCTGAGATTGGATATTACACTCAGGCGGCTCGAGACATGTGGGCTCACCTATTGGAGCTGCAGCCCCAGACAGGTAAAGTCCCCTGCAGACAACTGTGCTCCTGGGGGACCAAGGGCATTGGTCCAAAGTGTGCTGCTTTGGTTTCTGGTAGTTTCCACATTGCTGGTGCCTTTCATCCAAGGCGCTGGATACCCTGGTCCCATGCTCAGGTGCCTTGCTGTCTCTAAAAACGTGTCCTGGTTTCAGGGGAATCCAGCGCTGGCATCAGCAGAGATGATTACATTGGCCAGGTGGCCAAGGACATAGAAAACAAGATGCCCAAAATCTTTGACTTGGACCTGGTCAGGAAGCACCTTGGGCAGAGCATCTCCCCCACCTCGGTGGTCCTCCTGCAGGAGCTGGAACGCTTCAACAAGCTCGTCATACGGATGACCAGGTCCCTGGCTGAACTTCAGAGGGTAAGCCCCAGTACTCAAGTGCAGATTCCTGCCCAGGTGGAGTGCCTGGTCTTCCCCTAGTCTTGCCTGATTGCTCTTGATTCTGTCAACAGGCCTTGGCCGGAGAAGTTGGGATGAGCAGTGAATTAGATGACGTAGCCAGGTCTCTTTTTCTTGGGCAAATCCCTAACATCTGGAGAAAGCTTGCCCCTGACACCTTAAAGTCCCTTGGAAACTGGATGCTCTACTTCCTGCGGAGGTTCAACCAGTACACGACATGGGTGAGTGAGGGCAGTGGTCTGCTTGCTGCTTCAAGGCTTGGCTGGGACTCCCTCAAACCACCTCCCGACTTCTCCCATCCCTGGTAGTACCTCTGTCCGGAGCTGATTAGGTGCTCTGGAAATGGTCCGTGACTCTGCAGGCATATCTGTATTTTTCCCCCCCCATTTCTTTCTTTCTTTTAAAGACTCTGAAGCATACTATGCACGACTTGTTCACCTAAGAGTCTGTCTTGGCAATTGTTCCATCTAAGTATTACACTGAGATCTCTCTAGGCAATTCCAGCTCACAGATATCCTGTATCCTTTCCCCAGTGGACATTTAGGTGGTTACCATTGGAGTTTTTTTTTAAGTCAACTTTAAAAATTTGGCTGCACTGGGTCTTAGTTGCAGCATGTGGGATCTAGTTCCCTGACCAGCGATGGAACCTGGGCCCCTTGTGTTGGGAGTGTAGTCTTAGCCTCTGGGCCACCAGGGAAGTCCCTGTCTTTTTTTAATCTGTTTGTTTTTGGTTTTGCTAGTACAAACAACATTCTGTTGCATGTGACTTTGGAGACTCATATGAGTATATTCCTTGTGTACAATGGAAGGATTGGATCCGGGTGTGTGCGTTTTAAATTCTGACAGCTCTTGTCAGTTTCCTAGAGAACTTGACACCACAGTGTACAAGAATGATCATTTCCTTGCCTCTCTGCCACATGGTGTGTTCTCAATATTTTGGACCTTTTTCTTCTTCATATGTAAAAAATAATATCCAAGATTTTGGATGTGTATTCCTTTAATTATGGTGAGGCCGAATGTCTTTGACCTGTTTACAGACCTCGCGTGTTTTTCTGTGACTTGACTTTTTGTATTTGGATTTCATTCTTACCAAGTTTTCCACCTTTTAAAATTGATTTTTAAGAGCTCTTTGACTTCCCTGGTGGCTCAGATAGTAAAGCGTCTGCCTACAATGCAGGAGACCCGGGTTCAATCCTTGGGTCGGGAAGATCTCCTGGAGAAGGAAATGGCAACCCACTCCAGTATCTTGCCTGGAAAATCCCATGGATGGAGGAGTCTGGTAGGCTACAGTCCATGGGGTCGCAAAGAGTCAGACACGACTGAGCGACTTCACTTTCCTTTCCCTTTTTGTACATCAAGGGGATTTACCCTTTTTCTCTGCTGGAGTTGCAGATACCTCTCCAGCTTGCCTCAAGCTTGTTGATTTTGTGTATTTTTTTTCATAGGAGAGTTTTACATTTTAATGTAGTCAAATAGACCAGTCTTTTCTTTCATGGCTTCTGAGTTTTGTATTCCCCACTCCATGATTCTGAAAACATTCGCTGGAGATCTCATTTAGTACTTTTGTGGTTTATTTATTTATTCATTTTTGTTTTGTTTTTGGCTGTGCCACAGCATATAGGATCCTAGTTCCCTGACCAGGGATTGAACCCTCGACCCCTGCAGTAAGAATGCAGAGTCCCAGTGTGGTTTATTGTTTATATTTAAGTCTTTGCTCCACCTGGAGTTTGGCCATCCAGCTTGTTCTTCCCAATGGGCCAACAGCTACCCCAACACCATCTTTCTCCCTCTAAGGTGAACTGCCTCTCTCGTCAGCCGTGACCCTGGCATTTGATGGCAGCCCAGGCTCCCACCTGACCGCCTCCCTTTCCAGGTCACCGAGAGCGAGCCCAGTGTGATGTGGCTCTCGGGGCTGCACATCCCAGAATCCTACCTCACGGCCCTGGTGCAGGCCACCTGCCGGAGGAACGGCTGGCCACTGGACCGCTCCACTCTGTTCACCCAGGTGACCAAGTTCCAGGATGCAGACGAAGTGAATGAGCGGGCAGGACAAGGTATGGCCAGCTCCCTGTAGACTCACAGTCTCTCCTGTAAGGTCTCCCTTCTGGAGCTGAAGGCGTGAGCACAGCGTGGGCCCGGATGGGCCAGGAAGTGTTTGAAGGTCAGACTGCTGCAAACACTGGCTGTGTCTGTGCACTGTCCGCGTGGGTCCTGGCATCTCTGAGGGTGTGTCTGGATGCTTCTTGTCCGGTTTTTCCTTTGAGATGCGGGCTGATGTCAGGGGAGAGCTGAGCCACATTCGCCCTGCTCGTCTATGGGAAATGGGCTCCCAGGGTTAGAGTGTGAGCTTTCAAAGAACTGGATCGCCAGGTGGCTTCCCAGAACCATGAGAACCCAGGGGCATGGAAGCCAGGGAGTGGGATAGGCGAGGTGCGGACCATTTAATTGTGCTGTAACTTCAAGTCCCTTAGACACTGGCTACAGTCTGCAAACTACAGCTGGAAACTGCTATTTCTTGGGGGAGTCATGTCTTAGAACAGTGGTCCCCAACCTCTGGGATCTATTTCTGATGATCTGAGGCAGAGCTGATGTAGAAATAAAGTGCACAAGACATGCAATGCACTTGAATCATCCTGAAACCGTCACCCCAAACATCGCCTCTGACTCCCAGTCCGTGGAAAAATTGTCTTCCACGAAACTGGTCCCTAGTGCCGAAAAGGTTGGGGACTGCTGTCTTGGAGTGAAGTGCAAGCACAAAAGCCCTCTTGATCTATTGATAGCTCGGGGAGCAGGGATTTATAGTGAACATTCAGGAATGTTCCATCCCCATTGTAGAAGCCCCAGAGAGGTCTCAAAGGGACTGGTGGTGCTGGGGCCTCCACCCTCTCTGGGCCAAGTGGCCGCCCTATTCTCCGCTCCTGGGCAAGTATGCACTGTCCTCCTCCCCGAGACCGCTTCCTCTGTGAGGCTTCAGCTCCCTGAATTTCCTGTCACTTTGGCTCTGGGGGGACTCGGAATTGCTCTGGTGCCAGCTGACTCTGGGGGCCCCAGGCCGCTAAGTCTGGGGTGCCAAATCGCTGGGGAGAGACACCCACCCCTCCTCCATGGCACGGTGGCCATAGGGAGGGTCATGGGGTCTTCGGGGCATCGGATCTGGGCTGTTCCTCTACAAAGGGAAAGTGGGCCAGTTAGAAGTGGTGACCATGTCTTTTGGGAACAGGCATGGGCTGTGTCTGGGGAAGGAGAATCGGTTAGTTACCTTTTTGTTTACTGATATGCACATCCCCTAAGAGCCATACAGCAGAATTATACGTCCCCCTGCCTGAGTCCAGGGTTTCCCGCATGGCTCAGTGGTAAAGAATCCACCTGCTAATGCAGGAGACGCGAGTTCTATCCCTGGGTTGGAGGAGGAAATGGCAACCCACTCCAGTATTCTTGCCTGGGAAATCCCATGGACAGAGGAGCCTGAGGGGTTGCAAAAGAGGCAGACACGACTGAGGGACTAAGCAACAATGCCTAAGCCTGGCTGTCTTCCTTGTGCCTCTAGGATGCTTTGTCTCAGGACTGTATCTAGAAGGCGCTGACTGGGACATAGAAAAAGGATGTCTTATCAAGAGCAAACCCAAGGTGCTGGTGGTTGACCTGCCCATCCTGAAGATCATCCCCATTGAAGCCCATCGCCTCAAGCTGCAGGTGAAATGCTGATGCCCACCCCAGTTCTCCTCTTCTGGTCTCCTCTGACTAGAGTTAGACACCAGGCGGTTTCCAGCAGTCTTGCCTTTTAGCACAGGAGCCCTTCACCTTTCAGGGCTGGGGGAAGCCCTTGAGCCCGTCCTCAGGAAATGCACTCCTGCGCATGAGTGTGTGCAGAGCCTTCCTCAGGGGGGGCATGGGTTCAAGCTCGGATGCGGTGGTCCAGGCCTGCTTCAGGAGTGACTTCTCCCTTCTTGTGAAATTCTGTGGGCACTGCTTGGATCTGGAGTTACATTCGCTGTGGACAGCAGGTGCCTCCTGCCCTGCCGCCTACCCGCTTTTCATGGGTGTTTGCAGAGCCTGGGCGTGCCTCATGGGCTTGGTGGGGAGCCTTCTGGTTCCTTAGCTCTTTGATGAGCCTTTGCCCTCCCACCCACCCTCTGGGACTAGCGCTGCCTTCTGCAGGCTCAGCTGGTCAAGAATCCTCCTGCAATATGGGACACCTGGGTTTGATCCCTGGGTTGAGACAATCCCCTGGAGAAGGGAATGGCTACCCACTCCAGTATTCTGGCCTGGAAAATTCTATGGACTGTATGTATAGTCCACATATATAGTCCATGGGGTCATAAAGAGTCAGACACAACCACGCAGCTTTCAATTTCACTTTCGATTCTGCCCTCACACCCTTTTTCCTGTGCAGAACACCTTCCGGACGCCTGTCTACACCACCTCCACCAGAAGGAATGCCATGGGGGTCGGCTTGGTTTTTGAAGCCGATCTCTTTACCACGAAGCACATTTCTCACTGGGTCCTGCAAGGGGTGTGCCTCACCCTGAATTCTGATTAACCCTCTGGCTGAAGAAACAGCAATGGATTCTAAGTCTGTGGTCAGTGGTGGATATGCTGGAGTTAGGGAAGACTAGATCGTCTGCTGTCACTTCTTGGGACTGCTGGAGGAAGGAGGGGGATTGACACTGCTTTTTCCTTTCATTTGAAATCCATTTTCATCTTTTTCCATATAAGTTAACCTGAATGGTTTTTTCAAAAAAAATTTTTTAAGGAGTCTATGTATTCAAAAAGTAAAATAAAAAAGAGCCTTTTAAGATGTGTCAAATTTTCTTTCCCTTTTCAGACAGAAATCTCTTTCCCTTCTCAACAAAATTGGCTGGCCAATGGCACAAGTGAGAATTCTAATGTAAATTTGTCAAAGGTGTTTTTTTTTTGGTTTTTAGTATTTTCTTAAGTCATTTATTTGGCTATGCCAGGTCTTAGTTGCAGTATGCAGGATCTTTAGTTTCAGTATGTGGGATTTAGTTCTCTGACGAGGGATTGAACCCCAGCCCCCTGCATTGGGAGCAGGGAGGTTTAGCCACTGAACCACCAGGGAAGTCCCCCAAAGGTGGTTTTCTGATAATCCAGGTCTGTTTCAGCAGCTGCCTCTTTGGGGCAAGCGCTGTGTGCTAGGGTGTGGGGTAGAAGGCAGGGGCTGCCCCATGGGGTCAGCAGGGGCCCCTTCCCTGGGCTGATGATGCCAAGGAGGAGCAGAGGTGGACAGAATCACCCAGGGCCTCTCCCTTCCACAAGTCTCCAGCCCAGTTCTTGTGGTGCAGACCTGCCAACAGGTGGGTTAAGACAGTGGGTCTGATGTTTAAGCCCCACCTGAGCTCCTTCCCCCAACTGCCTGGGTTTGTGAGGGTGCAGACTTAGAAATTTCCAGGACCAGCAGCTCCCGGGTGTCCTTTCCTTCTGTGCACCTGGAGCCCTGGCCAGGCCAGTCTGGGGATGAGGAGCAGCTTAACTCTGCATAGGAGGGACAGGTCTGAGCTGAGCGCTAGCAGGACACGAGGGCAGGGCTGGAAAAGCGACTTTTGCCAGAAACGCAGAACATTCTAGGGACTAGCTCTGGGTAGTGTGAGCTAACCGGGGCTCCTCTTTCCAGAAGTGAACCCCACCCCAGGACCTACCCTGGGTGAGCCCACTGTCTGGGCAGCAGTTACGGGTGGGGGTGTGCTATTTCTCCCCCTCCCACTGTCTCTCCCCTCTAGGCCCACCCTGGGGTGGTTTAATAAAAGACACAAAACAGAAAGAAGGCAGGTTTAGAAAATAAAGTTTGTTGGGATCTTAAACATTTTGGATAAAACAACAAAAAATATGAACACACATTCAGGTCGTGGTGATATGAGGAGTAATGTCTTATTTAGTTCCTGTGACATAACATACATCTGCTCGGTTTATCTGTGCCGCCCCCGGGGTGAGTGTGTCAGGGGGGTCTCCAGGAGGGCTCAGGGCTTTTCCGGAAAGGCCGCCCCGGAAACCCGAGGCGTGAGGTCAAGGCCGATATGCGTTGCTCCGACTTTAGAATTAGGCGTGTGACTATCGGATAATTTCGTTAACGTCGAGCAGGAACGTGGCCTGTGGCCCGTGCTGTGTGCGCGCGCGTGCGCGGAGGTTCCGCGGAGCGGGGCTAGAAGCAAGCGAGTGGGCACGCAGGTGTTTGGCCTCAGCGATTAGTAAATATGGATTCTGCGGCAGAGGCAAGATCCTGTTTCGGTGTCAAGTCAGAGGGCCAGAGGAGGAGCAGGAGGAGAATAATCTGTTGACAGTGTGAAAAAAATTTGGCATGCATGGGAATTTAAAAAAAAAGACAAAGCAAAAGAGATGGTGCGGATGAAGTGTTTTCCTAGTGGTGATCACAGTGCCTCGACAGCGGGGTGGAGGGTCGCCGGGGGGTGGGGTGGGGCGCTCACACAGTTCTGTCCGTCCCTGAGTGCTTCCTGACCACCTTGCCTCCGTTCACCTGGTCCACCGCCAGCGTCTCCACCTCGGGTGGGGCCTGCGCTGGGGCCACGTGGTGGATGCGGTGCGCCACGCCCACGTGCGCCTTGTGCGGCTTCTCGCGCGCCGGGCTGGACTGCTCGCCGGCGCTGCGGTCCGAGGCGATGGGGGGGATGACGAGGGGCCGCTCCTTGATCAGGTGGACCTCGGCCGACTCCCTGGCCAGCAGGAATGGGGTGGGGTCCGGCATGGCGTCCACCGGCTCCCGCAGCAGCAGTTTCCGGCTCTCGGCCCCAAATCTGTAGACCTCCTCGAACTCCGGGTGCAGCGGGGCCGAGAGGCTCTTCTTCATGCGGCGCCTGGGCGTCTCGGGCAGCCTGTCCTTGGGCGGCGCCGGCTTGTAGCTGGCCAGCGCAGGGCTGCCGGCCGGGCTGCCGTCCGAGGTGCCGCCCGCGCTCAGGAGCTTCCTCTTGGTGGCGTGCAGCTGCGAGGTCAGGTAGGCGATGGTGCCGGCGCGCTGCTCCAGCTCGCTGGTCAGCACGCCCAGCTTGTGGCTCTTGACCTTCAGCTCCTCCAGGTACTTGCGCTCGCGTTCCTTGATGGTGTTCTCCAGCACGGTGATCATCGCGTTCTTCTGCTCCAGCTCCTTTAGCAACTCCGTGTTCTCGTCCTCCTTCAGTTTCAGCTGCGCCTCCAGGTCTTCACATCTTTTCTTGAGTTCACTGCTTCTGGAAGCTCCGTCCCCTGGATGGACAAGCCGAGGGGGCAGAGTGAGAACCCAAGGGCAGGGCGGCTAGCTGCTGGGGGTTGGGGGGACGGGGGCAGGGAGACCTTTCCTGCAAGGATCAGGGGTCTAGGCCGGCCTCGCCTCCCCATGGGAGAGGGGTATGCCTGCCCAAGATGGGTGTGGTACCCACAGGCCACAAGGAAGGCGGGACCCCACCCCTCATGCCCCTTCAGTGTCCTCTCCTCCCAGGAAAGGGCAGGTGATCAGGAGGTCTTTGAGGCCCCGTCCAGTTCAGTTCAGTTCTGTGGCTTAGTGCATGAAAGGATGTCTCCAAATTTAAAAAACGCTGATGTTAAAATGGGCAGCTTCAGAGTTTTGGTTGGTTATGGTTTAATCACTGAGTCCTATCCAACTCTCTTTGCAACCCTGTGGACTGTAGCCCGCCCAGCTCCTCTGTCCATGGGGCTTCCCAGTCAAGAATACTGGAGTGGGTTGCCATTTCCTCCTCCAGGGGACCTTCCGACCCAGGGATCCTACCCATGTCTCCTGCATTGGCAGGAGGATTCTTTATTGCTGAGCCACCTGGGACGCCTTAAACCTTTCCAAAGGCATAGGATCACACTGTTAGCAGAGCCATCTGTCTGCTCCATTCAAAGCACGTTTTGGAAAGACAGACATATACGTTCTCCATGTCTAAGGCACAAAAGCTCTCAAGTTGCAGGGAAGACCCAATACCAGGCTGCCACCTTTTCCCTGCCTCAGGTCCCCTCTCTGCATCTCCCACAGCCTGAACCGTAACCCCTGGGGGAAGGCCTGTTTAGAAAAAGCCATCTTGATTTCACTGTGGTTTCTGCACTTTTAAAATCGTCATCCTGTTCTCTGGTGCAGCTGTTTGGGACAGGCCATAGCGGCCCTGGCTTCTGTCCCCTCTGCCCCAGCTGCCAGGGGGCAGGTAGCTTTGTGGGTCCCTGAGGATTCTGGCTTTGGGGGAGCATTGCTGGGACAAGTCTAGAGAGAGGCGTTCAGGGCTGTTCTGGAGGCCACCCAGTAATGTGGCCCCTCGTTCAGCCAGTCTGTAGAGAGCACACGTGCTATGCCAGGCCCTGTGCTAACTCGCTGGACACAGATGGACCACTGCTCCATCCCTTCTTTCTGGTTTATGTCACATCTTGTTCTTGGTTACAAAAAGAACGCATACTCACTGTAAAAAACCAGAGAACCCAGAAAAGCAGAGGGGTGAAGTGAAAGTCAGTCAGTCATGCCCAACTCTTTGTGACCCCATGGACTACAGCCTGCCAGGCTCTTCTGTCCATGGGATTCTCCAGGCAAGGATACTGGAGTGGGTTGCCATTTCCTTTGCCAGGGGATCTTCCTGACCCAGGGATCGAACCCTGGTCTCCTGCACTGCAGGAAGATTCTTTACTGACTGAGCTACCAGGGAAGCCCACAGAGAATGGGCATTCTAAATGAAGTGTTGGTCGCTTCGGTTGTGTCTGACTCTGCAATTCCATGGACTGTAGCCCGCCAGGCTCCTCTGTCCATGGAATTCTCCAGATAAGAATACTGGTGTGGACAGCCATTCCCTTCTCCAGGGGATCCTCCCAACCTAGGGATTGAACTTGGGTCTCCTGCGTGGCAGGTGGATTCTTTACGGTCTGAGCCACCAGGGAAGTCCATTCTAAATACATGTGTCAATCAAAAAAAAATAAGAGCATGCACCCCTCCTGCCCGACTGACAGCCCCTCGTCACACCTAGGGAGTCCAGACTGCTCTCCCCCTCCTCTAGGAGAGCTCTGATCACACGTGCAACTCTTCACAGCAAATGTGTTTTCTTCTACGTGTGTCATTAGTGAAAACAGGTGGCACCAACATCTGCCACAATAGGAAACAACAGTGGAATCAAATCTGGGGAAGGAGTTCTTACCTGTTTGATCCGAACTCTTGACTGTCAGCTCGTATGTTAAATCTAAAAAGGAGATCACATACAACCACTGTGAGTGATTACTGCGCATTCAAAACCATCATCTGCTCTGAAAATGCAGAACTGACTCCCACGATCAGTCCAAGGGTCCTGCCCAGACAGGGCAGGGACTGCCAGCATTAGAGGCAAAGTGACAACAGAGACCATCAGCGGCCACTGGCCTTAGTAGGGCTCAGAGGGGACCCTTCTTTCCCCTAATACGCACCCAACATCCACAATTACCAAGCAGCTTGCTCTGTGTATTACACTTTGATCCTTGGTTCCAAGATGTATTAATAATCTCTAGCCATTGCACTTGGATCCTTCCAAGTCCTCAGTAAGCTGAGAACTGGCTTTCCAGCTTTATGCTTGGTGCATGTGGCCTCGGCAAAGAGGATGAGGTAAGGCATTCAGAGGGACTCCAGCGATGACAGGGTTAACCACCCAGAGGAGGGAAGTGAAACCCCCTTCTCACTCCCCTGGCGCAGCTCTGGAGGCAACCAGTGTGAAATTGTCTTGATGACAGGTTCTGCTTTGCTCGGCAGCCCTGGAGGACAGGCCTAGGACTGCCTGCCCCCGCCCTGCCCCGGTCCCTGAAGGTTGCTGGGTGCCCCCACCCCCATACCTGTGCAATGTTGCTGCAGCCGCCTGATCTCCGCGTGCAGCCCCTTGAGCGTGCTGGCGTGCTCCCGCTGAAGGAACAAGAGGTTCTTCTGTGCGCTGTGTAACTGGTTCTCCAGGTTTGTGGCTGCCATGCTGACATGCAGGTGACCTGCGGGGGACACAGGGCCTGGTGGTAGGAGGGTCGCGGGGTGACAGGCAGGAAAAGGACACTGCCTGCCGCCTGTCCCCCCACCCCCTGCCCTGTGGCTTTGTGGGGTGGAGGGCAGTGTGAGGCCCAGCTCCGGATGCACACGGTTCCCTGATTCCAAACCCTGGCCTCGCCACGGGCTACCCGGCTGCGACCGACTGAGGCCAGACTCACTCCTGAAAGACGTCCTTGAGCGGGTAAAGCACTGGCTGCCTCCTTCCAGGAAAACCAGCTGCTGAGGAAGTGAAGTCTAGAGCTGCCAGGCCAGGAGTAGGAGGGAGATGAAGGGGCATTTCAGAGGGAAGCCCCCCAGGACGTCACAGACTTGAGAGCCAGCCACCAACCAGACCCTTCTCTCTTCTTCTGATTTCCTGAGAATGATCCCATGGGGCCACAAGGAGTGGTCTGGAGTCCAGACTCAGACCCTGCCCTACTCCCCGCCCCTCAGCTTCCAGCCTCCATCATCAGCCGCTCACTCAGGGCTCAGACTCTTGGCCTAACTGTAACTCGAGAAATGTGGTGAAGTCAGCCGGCCTTTCTGGAAAGGCTACCAGAGTAATTCAAGACACCTTTGCACAGTACTGGAAAATGCTATGGATGAAATGTGGATTATCTGTCTATAAATTATTCCTGTGAATACAGAGCCTCACGGTGCTTTTTCCCTAGTCTGCTGGGCCAGCAGGCACCCCCTCAGAGGAAACACCACCTCTCACGGGGCTTCCAGTGGCTGGGTGTGTGGTAGGGCAGCAGCGTGGTTCAAGGGGCCGCTCTAGAGGTGACAGCGCAATGGGTGACACCAAGCTCAGTCTGTTATCTTTTTTTTTTAACTTTACAATATTGTATTGGTTTTGCCATACATCCAAATGAATCCGCCACAGGTATACATGTGTTCCCCATCCTGAACCCCCCCTCCCTCCTCCCTCCCCATACCATCCCTCTGGGTCGTCCCAGTGCACCAGGCCCAAGCATCCAGTATCGTGCATCGAACCTGGACTGGCGACTCGTTTCATATACAGTATTATACATGTTTCAATACCATTCTTAAGTCCCATGGTGAAATCTACACCCCAACTCTTGAGCTAAGAATGGGGTGTATTTAGAACCCCAGGACATGCGTTTTTCTTCACAAGAGAAAGCTCCTTCAAAGGAAAATGAAGATGTGCAGGGAAGGACGGAGGGTGCGCCAGACAGAGCCTGGGAGGAGGATGCTCACACGCACATCCTAGAAAGACACGCCTAGCAGGGGAGAAGCTGGCGAGACACAGCCGTGACTAAGAGGAAACTGAGGGGCTTCCCCGGTGGCCCAGTGGTAAAGTACCCGCCTGCCAACGCAGGAGACTCGGGTTCAAACTCTAGGTCGGGAAGATCCTCTGGATAAGGAAATGGCAACCCACTCCAGGAATCTTGCCTGGAGAATCCTGCAGACAGAGGAGCCTGGCAGGCTACAGTCCATGGGGTCACAAAGAGTCGGATGCGACTGAGCACACAGGCAGACACACGCAGCTTTGGGTGGCAGTGTTCACCGCGCCTTAGTACAGGAAGCGATCTGGGAAAGTGTTGCCTGGAGCCTTAGAATTTATCTTCCCTCTGACTTAGCAATTCCATTTCTAGGAATCCACCAGAGGGAAATAATAACCTCCGTGTGAGGAAGATGGAGCTGTAAGGACAGTCATTGCACTGCATTTTACGGTCAGAACTGAGTCAGGAAACAAACTCAAAATCCAGTAAGAAGGAACGGGTTGAATAAATGAGAGAGTCATCTCTATGGAAGGAGGATCGGATCTCCCCAGAGGCCTGGAACTCTACCTAAGGTCTGGCCGCAGGCCACGCCACAGTTGAGTTTCCATCCACCAGAGCTGCCCTCGGAGGAGCCGAGAGCAGCCTGCCTGTGGGAGCAAGGAAGGTTTCTGCCACCCCCGGAATTGTCTCCGTGCTGCAGCCACAAGCTTCTTGTACGTGACTGCTGGGCCAGATACTAGTTCTAACTGTAGCCCCATGGTGCCTGAGATCCTGACGGCATGGTCAGGATGTGGCCTTGGGAGGCGTACGCTGACCTAACAAGGCGCCAGCTCGGAGCAAGGCAAGTCCAGGGTGTGAGCCATGAAGGGTATGTGGCAATTCCAGGGGAGATGTGTTTCTCTTTAAAAGGACAGACCTGGGACTTGCCTGCTGGTCCACTGGTTAAGACACTGAGCTTCCAAAGGAAGAGGTGCAGGTTTGATCCCTAGTCGGGGAACTAAGAGCCCACATGCAGCGCAGCCAGAAATAATTTAAAAGGACAGACCTAAATCTGTGCTAATGTGGCTAATGGAAAAAGCAGAGCCTGTGTTTTAGGGGGTTGCCATTGATGAAAAAGAACCGTTTACATTCCATCCAGAACTTGGTGGGTCCAGGCGGGTAAAGAACAGACCGGGCGTCCAAAGCCCCCTCGCTGTCCATCTTCTCCGCGACCTGGAGCAGCCACCGCTGTGTCTTGGTGACCCTACTTCAAAAACAGTTCTCGAATCCACTGGTTTTTCTCCGTCTTACGCCTAAGCCACATCACCCTCACCTGGATCGCTGTAGAACCCTCCCTCTGTCCCCTCTCACCTCCTCGATTCTGTCCCCACAGAGGAGCAGAGTGATGTTAACAGGACCTTCCACGGCTCTGAGTGGGGTGGGTTCACGAAGCCCCGGGACCAGCCCTGTGGTCTCCACGCCCAGCGGCTCAGTGAGCGTCCAGGGCCTTGGCCTCTGGGGGCCTGTCTTGGGTCCCTCTGCCCAAAAGGCTCCTCTCGTGTCCTCCCTTCAGCCCACCGTTCCCTGTGAGCTGAGGTCTGCATGTCTTTACTTCTTGGCTCAAGTTCACTTCTGCCCTGGCCCCAGGCTGGGCGTGGTCACGCCTCCCACCCTTCACTGCCAGCCCACAACTAGCCAACTATCTCCTGCCTCCACGCACAGACTGCAGGTTGGGTCACTGCTGGATCCCAAGCCCTTGCTCGGAGTGTGGCACCCAAGAGGCCAGCTGTCAGCACTTGCTAAACCAGCGGGCCCCAGCACCAGGCTGTCGAGCGTGGGTGTGGCACCAGGGGAGCTCAAGGCCTTTGGGGCTAAAGAGCCTTTGTTTCCACAAACTTCTGACTTAATTTTGCGCCTCTCAAGGCATGCCTTGTGCAAAGAAAGCACGATATACTACAATTGCAAAACGGTTTTGTCCAGCGCTGATGGTACAAATGAGGTGCCCAGAAATAAATATTTCTATGACGTACCATCAGGAGCAGGGAGGGGAGTGGAAATGTGGCCTCCACAAGCACCCCTTTTCCACATCACAGCATGGGGTTCAGTTTTACTTGTGGGGACGTTGCCAGTGGTCCAGGGGTTAAGAATCTGTTTTCCAAATTAGGGGACTCGGGTTCAATCCCCAGCTTCCCTGGTAGCTCAAGTGGTAAAGGATCTGCCTGCAATGCAGGAGACCTGGGTTTGATCCCTGGACCAGGAAGATCTTCTGGAGGCAGGTATGGCTACCCACTCCAGTATTCTTGCCTGAAGAATCTCAAGGACAGAGGAGCCTGCTGGGCTACAGTCCACGGGGTAGCAAAAGAGTCAGACACGACTGAAGTGACTGAGCATGCATGCATGGGTTCAATCCCTGGTTGGGGAACTAAGAATCCCACATGCCACGGGGCAACTAAACCCATGCCACAACTAGAGCAGCCCCCAAGCCACAATGAAGATCTGTGTGCCACAACTAAGACCCGAGGCGGTCAAATAAATATTAAAACATGTTTTACTTGTAACAAATTTAATGATTTAAATAAGCATTTGCATTCTAGCTGCCTTCATGAGTCAGCGACTTGAACTGCACTAAATCTGTTATTCATTAATTCATCACCATAACTACAGAAATAAAAGTGTGCCCTCGAAGCTTCCCATTCACGTGGGCAGGCAGTCTGGAGACGAAGGAACAGAAGACAGGGGAGTGTGAGTGTGTGATGGGCAGAGCCGGCTCTGTTTGGAGCTCGGACAGTTCGAGGACAAGGGTTTTTCAGCCCTGTGATACTCCATCTGGATGCTGGTGTCTCCTCTTCCACAATCTACACTGACTTACAAGGCCCAGAAGAGGAGATACCATCTGGGCAGGGCATCCTCTGGTTGCTGGATGTCCACGAGAGAGACAGGTTCACTTAGGTCCAAGGAGACAAGTCTCATCTCCAAATGGGATCCAGATTACTGTCAATACATTATTTTCTCACCAGCACAAAGAGGTAAACCGTATCACTGACTTCTGGAGAATAGAGAGTTGCTGCTGTTTTAAAGAAGGTGATGGTTTAGGACTGCCCTGGTGGTCCAGTGGCTCAGACTCCGTGCTCTCAGTGCAGAGGGTCTGCGTTCAATCCCTGGTCAAGGAACTAGATCCTACATGCTGCAACTAAGAGTTCACGTGGCGCAACTAAACATCTGATGTGATGCAACTGAGACCTGGCACAGCCAGATAAATAATGTAAAATAAATATTTTAAAAGAGAGAAGGTAATGATTTAATGTCATCTCCTTGGCTACTGATGACACGGAATCACGACGACGACTTAATCCTTCCAAGAAGCTGACATGAATGAAGCTACAGAAGCATCCTGTTTAGATCAAGGAGACGCAGCTGAGACGCAGACAGTCTGGAGGAAGGGAGGGAATCGGTCCTGGGAGGCTGTATTCAGCATCTCTGAGGCGCTATGGGATTCAGAGACATGAAGGAGCATTCATGACCCCTCCCTGGAAGGGTCAGCGCGACGGATGAAGGGAAAACGCAGGCGTCTGCTGCAGATGAATAATGCATCCGGCTTGAGCAAAGGCACTCAGGCCCCCTCAGCTGTGTCAGCCAGTAATGGCGGGTGACATCCATAAAGCGTGGCTGGCAAAACACTGCACTTTTCAGGTCAAAAGGGCACACACTACACGTTGTGGGCTCTTTGTACTGCAGCTTTTTGTCTCGAGGCAATCCCGTTTCTTCTCTGTGTTACCAGGAGCCATCGGCAATTTTACAGTTATTTGCTCGGTCAAAGGCAGCGTGGCCTGGACATGGGCCCTCTTCTCCCCTGGGAGATGCAGTCCTCGCTGCGAAGGACTAGATTTCAGCCAGGGTAGCAGTCAGAGGGCAAGCCTGCCCTCTGCCCGCATCTTCCCCAGGGAACCCTGGCAGAGGCAGACGCCTTGGGCATCTCAAAGTGGGCCCACCTGTGGAACCGGTTACCTTAATTGTGTTTGGAGGTTAGGCCACATCCATGTTTTTTTCCCCCTTTGGCAAATTCACTAGGAATTAAATTTCTGTGAATTTACTGTTTGCTCTACATGTTCAGAAACTTAACACTCGAAAAGGACTGAGTTCTATAAAGGTGGGCACCTGGCCGCGACGGCTTCCCAGAGTGGGGAGGGACACGAACATCATCTCCTGGTGACGACATGCTCTCCGTGACTGTTCTCAGAGAGACGTGAGGACCCCGACCTTGCTGGGTCTGCTCTGTCTCGGCCTGAGGACAAATGGCCCGTCAGTAGCTCACGTCCAGTTGTCAACCAAACTCACAACTAATGTCCCTTCCCCGCTTTCAGGGCTTTACTGTATAAATGATGACATTAGGGTCTTATTTATGGAACTGTCTCTGCTCACACGAGAACAGAGTGTTTTCCCAACACTTATGTCACTTCACAAACACCCCTCTGGGGAAAAACAGGAACCTACCTACCCACAAGCGAAAGGGTAGTTCGAGAAATGCCGCATCTGAGCCTTGCTCCTCGCCCTCGGGTCCTGTGCATGGATCTCAGTTTCGTTCAGGGATTCAGATGCTTTCCACAAAGCACATGTCTTGTAGTGCTCTGTGGCCGAGGGGAAAGGAGCACCGTCTGTTGCAGAAGCGTCTTGGCCGGAAGGGATGCAGTGCCCACCACCTCCCCCCACCGCTGGCAGACCACCAGGATGGGCCTGGAGCACCACTGCTAACGCAGGCAGGATTCACCACTGCCTACACGCAGGTGAGTCAACGACCAAGAAGGCTGTGCTGTCCATCCAACACAGCAGAAAGAACTCACCAACAAGTTCTGCTTTTTTTTTTTTTTTTTTTTTTGACCACACCACTCGATCCCTACCAGGGATTGACCCCCATGCCCCCTGCGCATTGGTAGTGAGGGGTCTTAACCACTGCCCCCCTGGGGAAGTCCTGAGTCTTGCTCTTAATACCTGCCAGGGTTTCCAGGAAATGGGCGAGGGCGTTCTGGGCCTAGCCAGCCTTTCTTTGGAAAGCAGCCAGGCAGCACAGGAAGAGACGACGAGGTACTGTCACGTGATGTGTGCGTCCTGATCCTTGGCCGGTGCCCAGTCCAGGAGCCGGGGCCACATTCCCTGTCTCCCTGTCCACGGCCAGGCTCACAGGAGCCCTCTGGGGGCTGAGTCAGCACGGAGCCCGTTCTGGGGCCAAAAGCAGTGCCTCAGCTCGGCCACCAGCAGCCGGAGAAGGCCCTGGGACTCCAGTGGCAGAGGCACTCGGGCCAGATTCATCTTTTCCCCTTTTAAACAGGTACCTTGCTTTTGCTCTGATGGCTCTCCTAGGCACACTCAGATCTTGCCTACGTTCTCCTCTCGAGGCATAGCCCTGATCGTGTCACATCCCTCTGATGTTCTTGGAGTCCAGCTCCATGTTCCCAGAGGCCGTGCCTGCCAGCTGCCTCCCCTCAGCCTCCCCCGGCACGCCTACGCTGCTGGCCCCTCACCCTCGGCATCTGCCCCGCTCCCCACCCCAGCACGGGGCCTCTGCACACCGGTCCTGCAATCTACACTGCTCCTGGCAAACCAACGCCCACCCACTCTTCCTCCATGTCTGCACTCCTTCCCGCATTACGTACGAGCTTTGGATACTTTTCTATGGCTTCCTGAGGGTGCCGAGTGGGGAATCTCAACAAGAATTACAGGGCATTAATAAAAAAGCACTGCCACAGTGCTGATTAGAACATGACCTCATCCCGTAATTTCTTCACATGCCAGAAGCAATATTTTCAAGTATCCCGGGACCACACTTCTTAGACTAAAAGAAATGAAGTATCTTTGTTAGGGAAGGGTCTCACCATTTAAAAATGGGACATTTCTTTGTTCCTGGGTGATCGAAAGTAGACCTATCTTTTTTGCTCGACACAAAACTTGTGGAAATAGGGTAATAATTTTAGAATCTGAAAAAAAATTATAGCACACCCAGTACTCACGTGGTGCTGTGAATTAGTTATAACAAGCTATTTTAGATTCTAGTCATGAATAAGTTATAACCCATTCACATCTGGTTCTCAGGCCGTGAACCACCAGAAAGACAGGAGCCTGGCTGCCTCTGCAGGTGCTCGGCAGGGCCTGAGACCCAGCAGGAAGTGCCTGGCTCTGTCCAGACCCTCGGCGTCCAAGCCTTTTGTGCATAAAGACCTCTGCGGCTTTTCTTGTGGGAACTCTCTGTGCGGCTCTGGTGTCCTTTAGCTGAAGCACTGTCATGGTGAATATGAAGACTGGCCAGAGGACAAAGGTGGCGAGTGTCGTGATGAAGTGTAAGAGGAGAAGAGATGGTTTCCAGCCTTGAGGTGGTGCCCTAAGTAGATTCATACACTCAGGAAAGGCTGAGGGTGGAAGAGACCTTCAAAAGCAACTATTCTGTATTTCCACACCTCTGTATTTCAAGGTCAAGAACCTGCAGCCCAACAAAGATTTGCTTAGCACAGTAGGATTTAAAAAAAGGGCAGAAAGGCAAAAGTCTTGAGGTGCTTGAGTGTTTAGGGGTTAAATCTAACCCTATTTTGTCACCAAAACCATCGTAATATCTAACTTAAGGAGCCATCCCAGTGCTGGAATTTGCTGGTAGTCCAGTGGCTAAGAGTCCAAGCTCCCAATGCAGGGGGCTCGGGTTCAATCCCTAGTCAGGGAACTGGATCCCACATGCCACAACTAAAGATCTGGCATGCCTCAACAAAGACTGAAGACATGGCAAAGCCAAATAAACAAATACATAAAAAGGGTTAAGTGCTCAATGCAATCACTTATGGTGTCTGGCACGCAGTAAGTCCTCCGTAAACGTCAGCTATATTATTTTACGTAAATGTTGGTCAATATACAAATATTGTTTACTTGGTCCCACACTAGGGTATGATGTTTCCTGAACATCATCTGAGTTTGAAAATGAGCTAGCAAAGGATTCTAGTTCCTTCCAAAGAGGAAAACATAAAAGCAGACGGGGCATTTTCTGATGGCCTTTTCCATTTTCATTGGAGAGAAGCCATTCAGGGAAGTGAACAGAGACAGGCAGGCAGAGCCAGGCACCCTAAGGGACAGTAGAACCTACTTCCTACTTTGAATCAATCTATAAGACTCTACAAGAAGCTACAAGAAGGTCGAAGGCTAATTAGGCCATCAGCTCTCAATCCAGGATACTTGCTTGTAGCAAGGGAAACTTACCGTCTCTGAGAAGTGAATCCTGACGTTATTCTGCATTCACAACCTTCCTGGATAAAGACACTGTTGTGAGTTGCATGACCCCGTCATTTCTACTTGCACATATTATTTAAGAAATTCAACTGATAAGTTGTCTGAGAGTCCTCAAGAGTTGGGGCACCAAGAAAAAGGACGGCATTTCAAGGAGATGAAAGCATTCAGCAGCCACTCCAAAAATATTCTGATAAAAGGAATGGACACCATGAAAAAGTGGAAGCAAAAAGGACACTGAAAATCAAAGGTGCAACTGTTTTTAAAGTGAGAAAAAATCTTATTAATCGTTCTTAAGGAATTGGGATATTTTTAAAAACTAATACAACAGGTGAGTTGAGAGCTTAGCACACCAATCAGAACCTTGGGTTCCAATTCAGACTCAGCCACGTTCTAACTGTAGCCTCTGTCTGCCCCTACTGTGTCCTCCCATGACACAGGGAACAATACCAGTACTTATAAGACACAGTGACTGGGGGATGTCTCAGATAAAGCACTTAACCTATGTCTGGTCTACAGCGATAAAGTGGTACCTGCACTAAATCTGCACTCGTCCACATGAGTGGAAACTGGGTGGAGATATTTTGTGAGGCCTGTTCTCTGTCTGGGTGGATAGTGCATATCATCTTTTAATAGCTGGTCTGTAAGCTTCCCAGGTGGCACACTGATAATCCACCTGCCAACGCAGCAGACCCAAGAGATGTGGGTTCGATCCCTGAGTCAGGGAGATCCTCTGGAGTAGGAAATGGCAACCTGCTCCAGTTTCTTCTTGCCTGGAAAATCCCATGGACAGAGGAACCTGGAGGGCTATAGTCTGTGGGGTTGCAAAGAGTCGGATGTGACTGAGCACATAAAACTTCTTTAATGATGAAAATATATTACTTTATAGTCAGAGAAAAATATAAAGCAGTTTCTCTTAAAAAAACATAACCACTAACTATCCACTAGCAAAGTGGTATCATATGTTTTAATTATGCTGTTTCAGGGTAGTCTTGGGTTGCTTTACCAGTTTTTATAAAAGCAACAATTTAGTGTCCCTGAGACATGCAGAAAATGATTGTGAGGAGCCCTTGAGCACCTCCCCACCCCCATGTGTTACACCTTCCTGTAATTCTCTGACATTATCCATCATAAAATGTAAGGCCCATCAATAGTTCTTTAGTCACTGACAGCCATTTCCTCCTTGAAAGAATGCACAGTCTAACATGAAAGCTGTAATAGATGTGATTAGAGGGATCCGCAATTAGGTGGGGAAATACGATACGTGGTCGTCTGGGAAGTCTGCAGTCACTGGAGGCCTACACGATGGATTTATGAACCATGATTCTCTGCAGTCTGATTAGCTCATAGTTTAAGCGGGGGGCGGGTTGGGCTTCTATATAAAAAATCATATGTCAAGTGTCTGTACACTGGTAGGGGCTCGGCCCTTCCGTGTGAAAATGTCTCAGGAAGAAAACAGGTCTGTGTTTCGTTTCAGGTTGTCTAAAAGGCCCTCCGAGTGGGCCGCGCAGGCCGGGTAAAGACAAGCACGTGCAGTCCCATGGTCTGAAGCCATCCGGTACCTTCCAGGAGCGCCTGGAGCCTCCTGGAAAACTGGGTGACTTCACCCGCTGTGGCAGACCCCACCCCAGGAGGCAGGGGCACCAGCACCCCGTCCTCCCCCGACCCCGGCCAGGAGGGGCTGCCCCCGGGGCATCACATCAGCACAGTCAGCTCAGTGCTGCTTGTTTCAGGGAGGGTGCGTCTAAGGAAGGAGGTGGCCAAGGCTGGTGGGGCTGTGATGGCGCCACTTGGCCCTGCCTGTCCTCCTCCCGCTCTTTCTGGGCAGCCTCCAGCTGACTTCCCCCAAGGATGACCCAAATAGCTTCATTTCAGAAGCTAGAGCAGAAAACATTTGCAACTAAATAGAGATGCCATTCGTGAGCTTCTGACAAGCTTGTGGTTGAGCCAACAATCTAGGGACATATAAAACCTCACGGCTCACCACACACCTAGTTCTACCTAGTGATATTTGCCTGTAAAAGGAAAGGAAAATTAGCAAGTCATATCTGATGAGTGGTTCCATTTCTACATCTGACTGTGATTACTGCAGATTTTAATTGTCTGTGGGTTGATAACTCTTAAGTTACCCAAATGCCAAACTGTCTTTTCACACTAATGAAATAGGAGATACTTCTTAAATGTTACTGCTTGATGGTCACTATCCTAAACTGTATTTCTGAGGCTGAGATGTTTTCAAGCGAACACTTGCTTTAAAAAAAACTCTGTGTGTGGTTTACCAAACAGATGAACCATTTCAATGGATTTAGCTGATAGGGTTTTTCTTTTATCTATCTTATGGGCCTGACTAATAAGAGTATAGGTTTTAAGGAAAGAAAGGCATCATTAATCAAAGCTCTATACACTTTAATTTAGCCATACTTTTCTTTTATTACTTACAATAAAGTAAACTAGTCAATTGTTTCAGTCGTGCTAATAGAACATATTTAGCCAAACTCTCACTGGGCATCTAAGAAGATGACCACTGATATATAAAAGCACAAGCCTTTATCCTTGTGCATATCCTGAGATATGTAGATAAAACCACTCCAGTGGCAGAAACCTCAGCAGTGGCCACAGGACTGGAAAAGGTCAGTTTTCATTCCAATCCCAAATAAAGGCAATGCCAAAGAATGCTCAAACTACCACACAATTGCACTCATCTCACACGCTAGTAAAATAATGCTCAAAGTTCTCCAAGCCAGGCTTCAACAATATGTGAACCGGGAACTTCCAGATGTTCAAGCTGGTTTTAGAAAAGGCAGAGGAACCAGAGATCAAATTGCCAACATCTGCTGGATCATCGCAAAAACAAGAGAGTTCCAGAAAAACATCTAATTCTGCTTTATTGACTATGCCAAAGCCTTTGACTGTGTGGATCACAATAAACTGTGGAAAACTCTTAAAGAGATGGGAATACCAGACCACCTGACCTGCCTCTTGCGAAATCTGTATGCAGGCCAGGAAGCAACAGTTAGAACTGGACATGGAACAACAGACTGGTTCCAAAGAGGAAAAGGAGTCCGTCAAGGCTGTATATTGTCACCTGCTTATTTAACTTGTATGCAGAGTACATCATGAGAAACACTGAGCTGGACGAAGCACAAGCTGGAATCAAGATTGCCGGGAGAAATATCAATCACCTCAGATATGCAGATGACACCACCCTTATGGCAGAAAGTAAATAAGAACTAAAGAGCCTCTTGATGAAAGTGAAAGAGAAGAGTGAAAAGTTTGGCTTAAAGCTCAACATTCAGAAAACTAATATCATGGCATCTGGTCCCATCACTTCATGGGAAATAGATGGGGAAACAGTGGTAACAGTGGCTGGCTTTATTTTGTGGGCTCCAAAATCACTGCAGATGGTGATTGCAGCCATGAAATTAAAAGATGCTTACTCCTTGGAAGGAAAGTTATGACCAACCTAGACAGCATATTAAAAAGAAAAGACATTACTTGGCCAACAAAGGTTCGTCTAGTCAAGGCTATGGTTTTTCCAGTGGTCATGCATGGATGTGAGAGTTGGACTATAAAGAAAGCTGAGCACCGAAGAATTGATGCTTTTGAACTGTGGTGTTGGAGAAGACTCTTGAAGGTCCCTTGGACTGCAAGGAGATCCAACCAGTCCGTCCTAAAGGAGATCAGTCATGGGTGTTCATTGGAAGGACAGATGCTGAAGCTGAAACGCCAATACTTTAACTACCTGAAGCGAAGAGCTGACTCATTGGAAAAGACCCTGATGCTAGGAAAGATTGAAGGCAGGAGGAGAAGGGGACGACAGAGGATGAGATGGTTGGGTGGCATCACTGACTCAATAGTCATGAGTTTGGGTAAACTCCGGAGTTGGTGATGGACAGGGAGGCCTGGCGTGCTGCGGTCCATGGGGTCACAAAGAGTCGGACACGACTGAGCGACTGAACTGACCTGACAAGGGTGAAAAAAGAGAATGAAAAAGTGGGCTTAAAACTCAACATTCAGAAAACTAAGGTCATGGCATCCAGTACCATCACTTCCTGGCAAATAGATGGGGAAAAAGTGGAAAGAGTGACAGATTTTATTTTCTTGGGCTCCAGAATCACTGTGGACAGTGACTACAAGCCATGAAATTAAAAGATGCTTTTTCCTTGGAAGAAAATTATGACAAACCTAGACAGCATATTAAAAAGCAGAGACATCACACTTTGCCAACAAAGGTCTGTCTAGTCAAAGCTATGCTTTTTCCAGTAGTCATGTATGGATGTGAGAGTTGGACCATAAAGAAGACAGAGCGCTGAAGAATTGATGCTTTCGAGATGTGGTGCTGGAGCAGACCCTTGAGAGTCCCTTGGAAACTTTCAAAGAGATCAAGCCAGTCAATCCTAAAGGGAATCAACCCTTAATATTCACTGGAAGGACTGTTGCTGAGGTTGAAGCTCTAACACTCTGGCCACCTGATGTGAAGTGCTGACTCACTGGCAAATCCCCTGATGCTGGGAAAGATTGAGGGAAACAGGAAAAAGGGATGACAGAGGATGAGATGGTTGGATGGACATGAGTTTGAGCAAACTCAGGGAGATGGTGAAGGACAGGGAAGCCCGTTGTGCTGCAGTCCATGGGATCGCAAAGTGTCAGATACGACTTAGCAACAACAAGAGTCCTTGTGCTATTCTAGAAAGCTCTGCCCACTCCCAGTCCTGTCGTCCTTTGTTGTTCGGTCATGTCCAACTCTCTGAAACCCATGGACTGTAGCACGCCAGGCTCCACTGTCCTCTGTGTCATCCTGGACAGCATTATAATTGAGCTAGGCAATCATGCAAATCAAGTCACCTCCCAGCTTGCCCTTCTACAAAATGGGCCTATGTGGGTTATTTCCAACAAGTTTAAAGAATAGTAGAGATCTTAGAAATCATTAAAACAGTCCAACAATAGTCAAGTCAGTGACTAAAGGCACCAGGGCCAACCATTCAGTTTCAGTAATTACATATCCTCTGGTGATCACTAATAAAGTATTTTTATGGGGCTTTTTTCCTTAAACACACTTTTTTGAGTTTTTCTTTTAACTATTTTTTATTGGAGTATAGTTGCTTTACAATGTTGTGTTAATTTCTACCACATGTATGCAAAGTCGCTTCAGACTCTTTTTGACCCTATATACCATAGCCCACCAGGCACTGCTATCCATGGGATTTCTGAGGTAAAAATACTGGGGTAGGTTGCTGTGCTCCTCCTCCAGAGGAACTTCCTGACCAAGGGGTCAAACCCACGCCTCTTACGCGTCTCCTGCTTTGGCAGGCGGGTTCTTTACCACTGGTGCCACCTGGGAAGCCCAGTTTCTCCTGTACAGCAAAATAAATCAGCCATACATTTACCTATATCCTCTGCCTTTTGGACTTTCTTTGCATTCAGGTGAATTCAAATAGTTTTAAAAGAAGATAAACTTATTATTCTTTTAAAAAAAAAAAAAAGGCATTTACCTAGCTCTTCATTCCCTAGAAACTTTTCGACTGGTGCAGCATGTCCACCTAAGGTTGCTTGACCTCTTGATTGTCTATCTACTGAGCTGACAGGTCTGACAATAGATTATCCACGTCTTCAGAAGTGTCCTTTCTGTGAGCTTCCTGTGCTGTGTAGAATAAACGAGGCACGTTTACTGATGACATTTAGGGCATCTCCCATGAAGTTCTTTCTACTCACAATGATTCTTTATTGTGTCAGGGATCAGGAGAATTCTTAGAATTCTATATTCCAGTTCTTTAGTAGGTTGCTCACTGAGTTCCAGGGGGAGAAGACAAACTCCACACAAAACACTCATCTATTAAGAAGGTCTGGCATTTAAAACAAACAGGCAACGCTGAGATCCTGATGAAGCTGACGCGCGTGAGAACAAGGCAAGGGAGGCAGGTACTGTGCAGGTGATTTAAGGTTTGTCTTTGGAACAGAATTTGGCTCATTTTAGATAAATAAGCCATCAGTATGAGCCCTTATCCCAGTAGAAATAAATAAAAACAAAGGTACAATAAGAGAAAGGGCCACTGTATTTCACAGATTATCTGTTAGCTGTGGGAGGGGAGAAGAAGGAATTGGGGAAAGAAAACAATCACTGCATTTTATATTCATTTGGATTTTCCAGAGAAGGGGATGCAAGAATATTTTCTCATTCTTCCTGTCCTTGACCTTGACACTATTTTCTTGTGTCCCTTTTTCTATTTGTACAACGACCTTTGTTTTGTTTTCCTCTTATATTTGGCCTCATGCTTCCTTCGTGGGGTTAATAATAATCCTCCATTCATGGCACTCTTTCGGGGCTCACTTTACCAATGCTGCTGCTACTGCTAAGTCGCTTCACTCGTGTTGACTCTGTGCGACCCCATGGACTGCAGCCTACCAGGCTTCTCCGTCCATGGGATTCTCCAGGCAAGAACACTGGAGTGGGTTGCCATTTCCTTCTCCAATAGATCACTTTACCAATAGATACTTTCAATAATAAGCATAAGATGTAGCCACGTTTGTGTTTTTAAAAATACTGATTTGGCTGTGCTAGCCAGGTCTTAGTTGTTGCACGTGGGATCTTCCATCTTAATGTTGCAGCATTAGGACTCTTGGTTGCGACCTGTGGGAACTCCTTCCCTGACTAGGGACTGAAACTTGGCCCCCTGCATTGGGAGCATGGAGTCTTCATCACTGGACCGCCAGTGAAGTCCCTGTATCCACATTCTTGGAACTTGGCAATTCTGGTTTAGAGTGCCCAGATTTTCCATTTGAAGTCCAAAATTCTTGGGTGTTTCAGCTTCTTCTGGTTGGACCAAAATATGGTGGAGTCTATTGGTCATTTGGGAGCTAGTGGGATTTGTTTTTCCTCCCATTTTTTTGGTAACTGATGGTCGCCCTGGATCATGTGGGGCACTTCTTTTGCTGGTTGTGGGAGGGTGTGTTTCCTGTCTCAGTGAAAACAGATGCCCAGAGATGCTCTTCTGGCTTTCCTCTGCTTTTCTGGGGGGCGACCACTGCAGAGTGAAGCGGGCTTGCCAACAGTGATGCTGTTGGCGACAGTCTGTCCTGTCTCCCGCAGCTCTGGCCTGACACAGCCTCTGGGTTGGTCTGAGGCACTTGGGGCAAGAAAATACTCAGGCATTTTTTAATCATGTAAAGCTGAACGTCATTCACAAAAATAGTCATCATGGCTACTATTTACTGTTTATGTGTCAGGCTCATAGATAACCACATAATTCTTGAAAAATATTTATCTGGCTGTGTCAGGTCTTAGTTGCAGCACATGGGATCTTCAATTTTTGTTGCAGTATGTGGGATCTTAGTTCCTTGAGCAAGGATCAAAACCGGGCCCTTCTGCATTGGGAGCATGATATCTTAGCCACTGGACCACCATGAAAGTCCCTCTTTTTCTTTTTAAGGAAGGGGAAACTGTGCTAACACTTTTAAAATCAGGAAAGATCTAACCCTTAGCTTAGAATTTCATTGAGCTGAACTGTAAAGCACTCAGGGATAAGATTTTACCAAGATATAAAATCCTGTTGGCGGTGGTCTGCAGAGGGGAGCTGTACTTGAGGATGAGCTACAGTGATAAAGCAGGTAGGGATGACCCCCTGGGCTCTGGATCCAGAGGTTGGTGACCCCAGTTTGAATCTTGGCCCCGCCACCTGTTAAGTCTGGGCCTTTCGACTAGTTATGTATAAACTCCCTGTGCCTCACTTTCCTTATCTGCAAGATGGGAAAAACAGTATCTACTTTAGTCAGGTGGTTGTGAAGATTAAATTAACTCAATCTAAGGAGCCACTATCCAAGAGAACTTCCTGCAGTGGTAGAAATCCTCTCTTCTCTGCTGCCCAACAATGTGGCCACCAGCCACATGAGCCCCTGGCACACAGGTAACTGGTATATCTGAGAAAAGGAAAAGTTTGTTTATTTTGATTTGAATTAATTCAAATTTAAGTTGCCCTACGTGGCTAGGGAGGGCTTCCCTGGTGGCTTAGTGGTAAAGAACCCACCTGCAGACGCAGGAGATGCATGTTCGATCCCTGGGTTGGGAAGATCCCCTGGAGGAAGAAATGGCAACCTACTCCAGTTTTCTTGCTTGGAAATCCCCATGGACAGAGGAGCTTGGTGGGCTACAGTCAGTCCATGGGGTCACACAGACTCAGACACGAGTTAGCAACTAAACAACAACGTGAGTTGGGGCAACCATACTAGGCTTTACAGATTTAAAGCATTTACAACTGTGCCTGGAACTATGTGCTGTCTGCCATTACTACCCTGACACGGAGCACCATCCACGCATGTTCCCCCGGCTCCCAGATAACGCCACTGCGGAGTCTGCCGTGGCCTGCTGTCACTCTGCACTGCAAGAACACTTTTAACAATTTTTAATACAATTTTTTTAAGTTGACAGGTTGTATTCTCATTTTTATTCAGTTCAAGAAAATTTCTTTTTTTGGTTGCCCAGCATGCAAGATCTAAGTTCCCTGACCAGGATTGAACCTACACCCCCTGAAGTAGAAGCGTGGAGTCTTAACCACTGGACTGACAGGGAAGTGCCAACTATCTTATTTTGTCATTATCATCATCCCATCCCATCTTGAGTCTTTATAGCACTTAACACTATCTAAAACTAGGTCATTTATTGATCTTTCTTACAGGACTAGAATACAAGCTCCATGAGAACAGGGCTTTCTCTCTGTCCTCTGTTATAATACTAGCATTTAGAGCATGGAATGCCTCCCTCTAGTAATCTGAGCTGGCCCTTCAATAAGAAAGGGTTCTCCCTAGTTGAGGATTAGTGGTAATTTCAATCTCTGGTCTGACTCCCCTCCACCCCCTGCCACATTGCTGCTGCTGCTGCTGCTAAGTCGCTTCAATCGTGTCCGACTCTGTGCGACCCCACAGATGGCAGTCCACCAGGCTCCACCGTCCCTGGGATTCTCCAGGCAAGAATACTGGAATGGGTTGCCATTTCGTTCTCCAATGCATGAAAGTGAAAAATAAGTCGCTCAGTCATGTCTGACTCTTCTCGACCCCATGGACTGTAGCCTACCAGGCTCCTCTGTCCATGGGATTTTCCAGGCAAGAGTACTGGAGTGGGGTGCCATTGCCTTCTCCGCCCCACCACATTAGGTAGTGAATATTGTATTAGCGACATGAGATGACTTGGAAATATCAGTATTACCTTGTTGGGCATGGGGATAAGGCAGAGGAGGAGGCAGTGCTAGTTCACGCAGGCCTCTGGGAAGTTTACAAATAAAAATGCCTGAAAACTCTCAAGCCACGTACAAAGGAAATATAGTTTAATTTCAGTGGGAGGGGAAGGGGGGCTTGTTGAGGATGCTCTGCAGAGCCTGTGACATACAGGATCCCACTGAGTACAGCTTACTGACACCTGGACAGTTAGTTCTCTTAGGGGCCGACTGTGTGTGTTCCCCAGCACTGACACGGGCACAGTACCAAACCCGAAAGGTGGCTCTACCCGTGGGAACTGAGCTGGCTTCGTACTTTCTCACCTCTCCAGTGGAGGCAGAAACTCAGGAATTCAGGAAATGCTCATGCCAAGTTTTGATGATGGTTTTTCTGGTCCATGATGGAACGAGAGAAAACGGAGAACGCAGTGACTTTTCCATAAGGCTAAGTTTATTTGGTTCAGAGGGTGAGTCTTTATTTTCATTTTATAAATTCCTAATTGAAAAATACACCGTTCCATGAATTCTGCAGGCCTAGAAACCATTTGAGTCACCAAGAGGTTTATGGTGATGGCCAGGAGCTTAACATCATTATCAGCTTTTTTTTTTTTTTTTTAATAATTCAGTATTATGGAAGTTCACTTTATTTAATTGGCTGCCTTGGGTCTTAGTTGTGGCACATGGGATGTTCGCTGCATCAGGTGGGGCTTTTTGTTGCTGCACGCGGACTCACCAGTAGTAGCTCATGAGCTTAGTTGCTCCAAGGCATGTGGTATTAGCTCCCCGACCAGGGATTGAACCCGCATCCCCTGCATTGCAAGGCAGATTCTTAACCACTGGACCACCAGAGAAGTCCTCTCAATTTTGTCTTCTAATTTTTATTTTGAAGTTTAGGAGGCCCATTACAACAGGCTGAGCAACCATGCTTCCTTTTATATATGCATTGAGGTTAAAGGTCAAGCCAGCATCTGTTCTCAAGTGCTCACTGTGTACTCATCCTGTGCCTACAGCTTACTGGGGATGTGAGGCTCAGCCGCCAGAGTACAAAGAAAACAAAGTATAATTCAATCCTTGTGAGGACGCCCAGTCAGACCAGGGGAAGGTAACCCAGCACAGTACCTGGAGCTCTTTCTCATTTACCTGCCTGTCTACCGTATGAGGATCTGTGAATCCCAGACAGGCGGGGGCCACATCCCAGTCATTTTAGTGTTCCTGGTACCTTACAAATCACTGGGCACGTGGAGCTGCCTGAGAAACATCAAGTGGCTAAGGCTGCACTGACCTAGGTGGTCTCAAGAGGCCGGGACTGAAGCTGACCCTCAAGGATGGGCAGGGTTTACACAGGAGGAGCTGACAATGAAGTTTTGAGAGTCACAGAGAGACCACTATACTGTCCCACATGGAAAAAGCATTCCGGCGAGTGGTGAAAAATAAAGTCAGGTAGAAAAGTGAGGGCTGGATTTGAGCTGCTTATTAAAAGTCGCTCAGAAAAGCTGAGCTGGAAGAGAGAGGAAATGGGCGGAAAGTTGAGTTTTTACCCATTAGAGCCAAAGTGCTACCAGAGGGAATTGAATCTGGCGGGGATGATGCAGTGGGGAAGGGAGGGGCCGGGAAGGGCAGCAGCCACACAGCCTGAGGCGCCAGGGACTCAGGGTGAACAAGGCCAGCGGCAGAACCACCTTGTACCAAAGGCTCACATTCCAGGCGCTGAGCTACCCTGAGTGTTACAAACATTCTGAGGATTAGAAAGCCACCTCCTATCTCACAGGGCTAACAAACAAGCCAAAGGGGTTAAATGAGTTCCAACTGTGGAAAATTCTGAAAGAGATGGGAATACCAGACCACCTGATCTGCCTCTTGAAAAATTTGTATGCAGGTCAGGAAGCAACAGTTAGAACTAGACATGGAACAACAGACTGGTTCCAAAGAGGAAAAGGAGTACGTCAAGGCTGTATATTGTCACCCTGCTTATTTAACTTGTATGCAGAGTACATCATGAGAAATGCTGGACTGGAAGAAACACTAGCTGGAATCAAGACTGCCGGGAGAAATATCAATCACCTCAGATATGCAGATGACACCACCCTTATGGCAGAAAGTGAAGAGGAACTAAAAAGCCTCTTAATGAAAGTGGAGAGTGAAAAAGTTGGCTTAAAGCTCAACATTCAGAAAACTAAGATCATGGCATCCGGTCCCATCACTTCATGGGAAATAGATGGGGAAACAGTGGAAATAGTGTCAGACTTTATTTTTCTGGGCTCCAAAATCACTGCAGATGGTGATTGCAGCCATGAAATTAAAAGACGCTTACTCCTTGGAAGGAAAGTTATGACCAACCTAGACAGCATATTCAAAAGCAGAGACATTACTTTGCCAACAAAGGTCTGTCTAGTCAAGGCTATGGTTTTTCCTGTGGTCATGTATGGATGTGAGAGTTGGACTGTGAAGAAGGCTGAGGGCCGAAGAACTGATGCTTTTGAACTGTGGTGTTGGAGAAGACTCTTGAGAGTCCCTTGGACTGCCAGGAGATCCAACCGGTCCATTCTGAAGGAGATCAGCCCTGGGATTTCTTTGGAAGGAATGATGCTAAAGCTGAAACTCCAGTACTTTGGCCACCTCATGCAAAGAGTTAACTCATTGAAAAAGACTCTGATGCTGGGAGGGATTGGGGGCAGGAGAAGGGGACGACAGAGGATGAGATGGCTGGATGGCATCACTGACTCAATGGACATGAGTCTGGGTGAACTCTGGGAGTTGGTGATGGACAGGGAGGCCTGGCGTGCTGCGATTCATGGGGTTGCAAAGAGTCGGACACGACTGAGCGACTGAACTGAACTGAAAGTCACTACTAGCCAGGGGCTGGGTGCGGCTTCATCCCTCTGACTCCACAGCCACACCCTTAGCTGTGAACTCCTAGGTTCTTGGCAGGTGAAGGTGAAGCATGCCCTATGGGGGCAGAACATCCTTTGCCCCATATTCCGCTTGTTAAAACTCTTCTGCTCTTTCCTTTTCCTATGTTTTAAGCTTCTCTAGTCTACTCTTTTTTTTTTTTAACTCTTTTTTGGCTTGGGCTAACCAGGAGAATACTAGTGTTGATTTTTTTTTTTTTTAGGAGTTTTTTGGATGGACCATTTTTTAAAAGTCTTTGTTGAATTTGTTACAATATTGCTCCTGTCTTACCTTTTGGTTTTTCTGGCTGCCAGACATATGGGGTCTTAGCTCCCTGACTAGGGATTGAACTCACATCCCTTGCATTGGAAGGTGAAGTCTAAACCATGGACCACAGGAAAGTCCCCAGTGGTTTTTCTTGATGCTCATGAAAAAAGCATGTTTCTTTGCTCCTAAGGCTGCAGAAAATTCTGGACTATTCTGGACTAAGAAGCTAGTTCTATTAAGGAACCACAAGTTTACTCTGCTCTTCAGTGTGGAAATGTGTGTAAAGGTGTATACTACTTTGGTTTATTATCAAACAAGTGTTTTAAGACATCTGGACTTCCGAGACTGTTACTGACTCACTTAAAATATAACTCCTAATTTCTAAAAGTTTGCTTTTCTAATTGTTTGCCTTACTTGATAATTTATCATCTTAGTAATACAATTTAAATCATTATCTCTGTTTTACTGACATTTTAGGGTTTCCTGATTGGTTAGATGAGGGGCTTGGGATTTCTTGATTCATAGAAAAGGTTGAATTAAGTGTAGATTCTAACACTTTCTTTATTCAGATGGAGATTGAGTCTGCCTGTTCAGATCAACAATTGGATGGCTAACCAGCCTGGGGAGGGGAGAGAGAGGAGGACGGGACTCCTTCCTCCTGAGACGAGACAAATAATCCTGAGACAAATAATCCAGCCAAGAGCGCTGAAAGTAACACCCCTTGGGTCTTGCTGGTCTGCTTCTGCAGCCTGACTGACCTGTTTGGAACACCCTGTATGGAAGATTGTCTTCTTCCTCAGAGAACCTACACAGTCACTATTTTACAGCTGGGGCAAGATACTATTGGTCATTTTGGTCCAAAAAATACACAGAATAGGCATGTAAATTTTATGACTTGAGACACGTGAAGGCAATCAGAATTTGAGGGGGAGCATCCTCCTGGTGAACCCCATTTTTGAGTCTGACCAAGTCAGGCAGTGGTGTTCCCAAGAGAGACTGGCCAGGTCTGGAGACCTTGTGGGCCGTCATGGCCGGGAAAGGGGCGCTTCCGGCATCTGGTGGGTAGAGGTTGGGGTACCACTAAACAGCCTATGACACACAGGATGTCCCCCCTCAAGGCAGAATGCTCTTGCCCCAAAGGTCACAGCACTGGGTTGGAGGCAGTCTAATCCGAGGCGGGCCTTTTCCCCCTCCTGACTTGAGGTTTATCCTGCTCTCCTTGGGGTTCTGGGATTGCTAGTAAACTGTGGGTGATGCAGCACTCAGGAGGGACAGTCTCAGCCATGCAGCCTCCTTCCTATAACAGAGGGCTCCTGACCTGGGAGGAAAGGCAACCGTCAGTGAGAGACCACCAGGCTGCCTGTCTGAGAGGGTTTCTCCACACCTTCAACTCTTGGTGAGGCAGGTGTGTAGCAAGGCACTGCGTTACACACCTCACTGTTTTGCATCAGGATATATGCATTTCCTTTTTTTTTTTTTTTTTCCTTTTGCTCAGAAGAAAGGAGCTGTATGTAAAATTTGCATAAGAATACAATCATTTTCTTCCCACTATTGGAACAGTTTGAGATTTTGTTTTTCCTGTTTGAATGCTTCAGTGAACTGGGAAATGGGGAGGGTGAATGTAAGATAATTCTGGAACCCCCCCCAAAGGGGACTCCAAATTTACAGTGATACAGCTGCATATTTCTGCAGACGTTAAATGGATATATCCAAATTGACCCAATATACACTTTCAACAGGGGTACTTTGATCTAAACATTCAGGGCACCCCTAGGAAATGTTGATATTTAGAGGCTTTAATGTTTCTTGAATGCAAAGGAATTCCTGTTTTAAAGGAGACCACTTTTTGTTACTGTTTTTAGCCACTAAGTTGTGTCTCTTTGCGACCCCATGGACTGTAGCCCACCAGGCTCCTCTGTCCATGGGATTCTCCAGAATACTGGAGTGGCTTGCTGTTTTCTTCTCCAGGGGATTGTCCCGCTCCAGGAATTGAAACCGCATCCCCAAGCCCAGGAGACCACTAAATACTTGCATATATCTTATGAGGGTTCTAAAGACTCCTAAGAAATTTATGAAACCATATCCAAACTCTTAATCTTTTACATGTGGTGGCACTTTTAGAAAAGATTTCCAGGCTGGGAGAAATGAAACTACAGGCTTCATGGCCACCAGGAAACCCTGTTTACAAAAAAGGGCCATAATTTAAACTTTGTAATTTACACAAATATACTGGAGAAATTAAAGAAATGTATTGAGCTGGTAATTTTAAAAATTGTCTACTTTAAAAAGGTCGGTTCCAAAGTACGATTACTCAGGTTATAAAATCCCAGTTTAGAAATAAGATACAGGTGCAAACTGAAAAGCTACTTATCTTCTTTAAAAAGCTTCTGTATTAAGTACAGGAAGTATTCCAACAGAACACAGAAGATGCATGAAGAATTATTAAAATACTCTTGAGGCAAACCCTTTCATACATTGTTCAGTGACTTTGGGGATGTAAATGAAGGATCTGTTTCCCTCTGTTGGGGGATATAAAGTATCACTGTGCAGTCTTTCAGTGGAGAAACCACCTTTCTCTGAGCATCTCTCTGAGTGAGGCACCTCTCGGAGAACGGCTGAGAAACGCCAACAAGTAAAACAGATGCGAACCTGGCCACCACTGGAGCTTACATTCCTGAGGGGGGAGGGACAGATGATCCTACACATTATCACTTCATACCAAAAAAGCGGGATTTCTGCCAACAGGCTACATTAATCTGAAGTTACTAAATTCCTTACCGACCATTATTTAAGAGTAGATAAATCTAAACATGAGCATACAAGTAAAATGAACTATAATGTACGGAACTGTTATCTCTATCATTTGCTCTTAAAAACTCTCTGACAATATTACATTGTGTTAACCTATAAAACTGTGCTACTTCCATTAGCTGAGTAATGTTTTTTTTGAGTAATGTTTTAAGACGCCATACTTATCTGACAAATTCTTAGTATCAACAATCGCATTATCCTTTAATGCAACTTATAGTAATATTTATTTTCTAAAATCCCTAATTCTCTTTGGACTGATGGTTGAAGCAGTTAGCTAACTTTTTACCTCAAGATTTGTAAAGAAATTAAAATAGGGGAAACACACCTTATCATCTCAGAATTCCTGTGAACCATCTGCTCCATAATTGTTGTTGTTACTTTTTGGGGGGGTTAAATTTTATTCTTCAAATTCGAGGATAATTGCTTTACAATGTTGCATTGGTTTCTGCCATACAACAATGTGAATCAGCTGTAAGTATACACATGCTAGATATTTTTGAACACTTATTTTTAAAGCCCAAATTAAGACAGTAAAGTCAATTCATATATAATTGGCTTCTGATATGAAAACTACAATGTAAAATCTCTAAATAATACATGGTCATTTAAATATACTGTTTCAACCACGTGTGTGTATGTATGGGTGCATCACGGTATAGTAAAGTACATCAGTAATAACTTGTGTATAATTGAGGAGAGACTAGTAGCTCCCAGAAAAGAACACTAGTCCCTGGAAGGCAGACGGTTCCAACAAAGGAGGCTCTGTCTTCGTTTTGCCCCTGCATGGTCTGTCCACAGACAAGACGTATTGCCCTCACTGCAACATGTGATTCTGCTTTTCCTTCCTTTTTTTTTCTGATTCTCCTTCTGACTGTGGTCAATTGTGAAAATAGTGAGGGTGCCTCACTCGGGGAGGAACTCACATTTCTAATGGTCTTCATGTTACCCTATGTTGGGGCCATTTTAGAAACATTCTCCCTTAGATGCATAACACGGTCAAGGCTGTCTTTGGCCAGGCATCCTTTATGGACTGACCAGTCCCTCAGTCCCTCCTTTGTTCTTGTTTTCTGGCTTCACTGGGTTTTTGTTGTGGAGAGTGGGCTTAGTTGCCCTGTGGCATGAGGGATCTTAGTTCCCGGACCAGGGATCAACCTGAGTCCCCTGCATTGGAAGGCGGATTCTTAACCACTGGACCACCAGGGAAGTCCCTGACTGGTCCTTTCTGGCAGCTCTTCATCATGCTGTACTTGCCCCTGATCTCGTAACCCGTGGTGCAAGGGCCTTTGGAAGCTGTCAGGGGCCCCTGTAACTAGTCATTTTGGCCTTCCCCAGGCAGCACCTTGGCAGCTCCTAAGGATTTTTCTCATCTTGCTCCTGTGCCCCTGGCCTTCAGCAGGAGTGGTATGTTCCAATTTCAGCAGTTCAACAGCACTGTATGAGCTACATTATGTGTCACGCTCACATGGGCAGGAGGGCAGGGGCAGGTAGACCAAGAGAGTGGCTTAGCTCTCTCCCCTTTAGAGGGGTGGGATTTGTAAATATATTCAAATTTGTCTGATTCAAACAAGGAACATGATTTTCATGTCACCACTTAGTAATTTCACCAGATGTAGAGGGTACCCATGTACAAAGGGCTGACACAATGACCATCAAAAAGACTTCTAAAATATTTTATTTCTGGATTTAGCACTCTAAATGTGTCTATACTTATAACAGGAGTCTATGATTTACAGGTTGGACTGTAAATAAAGCTGTAAGGCCCTTCACATTCACTGTATCATTCAGAATCAGAAGAGGCAGTTAACTGTCACAATGGAATTGTAGGAAAAAAAAAAAAAAAGGAAACCTGGCAGGATTTTTCAGAACTGGATGGAAGCAGCCAGGTGCCCTACTTACAGACTGTGAACAGGAGAGCTTTAACAGACAAAAAACTGGGACCTTCGTCTAAAAAACTCAGTAGGCTTATAAGACTTCTTTTTTCTAAGATTTTCCTCTTTTAATGTGGACCATTTTTTAAAATCTTTATTGAATTTGTTACAATATTGCTTCTGTTTTGCATTTTGGTTTTTTGCCCTGAGACACGTGGGATCTTAGCTTCCTGACCAGGGATAGAAACAGCAGCCCCTGCATTGGAAGGCAAAGTCTTAACCACTGGACCACCAGCAAAGTCCCTTATGAGACTTCTAAAGGTAGAATTTTAATGTGCTAGATGAAGTTGTGCTCTGTCACTGGGCAGTCCTGATAAAGGGCATCGAAGCATTTCATTCAGGCTAAGAAGCCTGGGTGATGAGGTTCACTTTAGGGCTCAACAGTTCACACTGCTGAACAGTTCAACCCTCCCACAAGGATTTATACTCCTGTGGGCCACTAATACTCATGTACCAAGGCCTCACAGCATCTCTGGTGCAAAGAAACTTGCCCCAGCTGCTTAACAACTCCTAACTTCACTTGGTTTTCCTTTGAGGTTCAGAGATGGATAATCTGCTTCCCACTTGAGTTTCAGACTCAAGATGAAAAGCCACCCAGGAAGGTCCTACGGGCCTCTGGGCCTACATGGGAAGGCCCTCTACTGTGCCCATAGCCTGCTGGCAGGTAGAAGTCAAGGCACCGTTCGTTCCAGGCTTAGTCAATGAGCATCAAACTGCTGAGTTCCATTCTACAACTGAACAAGACACAAGCACACCGCTGAACACACAGCATGCACAACCTGTCCTCTGGAAGGTCTCACCTCTGGCCATATTTATTCCAATTTAAATTCTACCCCCCCACCCTGCCACCCCCACAAAAACCCCATGTCTTTGGCCTCAGACAGTAATGTTGCACTTTGCTCATCTCTGAACCAGGTCCTAATACCACAACCTCA